>NC_091068.1:148388325-150825787 GCF_000393655.2 Nicotiana sylvestris
AAAACATAAGAGGCGAATTTTCAAACAACCTTTCTTATCCAAATCAATTGTAAGTCATTTTTAACTAGTTTTCTTCAATCATTAAAATCTTTTAACATGATTTAAACTTAAAATCAAAGATTTTCATGGGTGAAATTGGGTGTTTTGGGTAGAACCTAGGTTTTTCCAGAAAATTGGGGATTTGAACCTCAATTTGAGGTCCAATTTCAAAATAAATTATACATTTGGATTCGTGGGGGAATGGGTAATTGAGTTTTGGTCCAAACCTCGGGTTTAGACCACGTGGGCCCGGGGGTGATTTTGACCGTTTGGGTAAAACTTTGGGAAAACTCATTTTCATGCATTGGGGTAGATTCATTTAGTACTTATTGATGTAATTAAGTAACTTGTACTAGATTCGAGCGGATTGGTGGTGGAATCAAGAGGGTAAAGCTATAACTGAGGCTTGAGTGATGTTTAAAGCTTCGAGGTACGTGTTTGGTCTAACCTTAGCTTGAGGGATTAGGAGTTGAGTCTTGATTGCTACGTGTTAATTGTCGAGTATGACGTAAAGGCATGGTGACGAGTAGCTATACGTTGGTGTCTAGTATGACCGTGAGTCTTTATATTGTGGATATTCTGATTTTTGTTGTATATTTCGTGCCTTAATGTTGATTTCTATATGTTGTAAAAAGCATGTGAAAGAAATTGTGGTCTTTGAACTTCGAAGAGCATTGGCTCGAGTTATAATACGAATTGGGAATGTATATGAGATAATTGAACCCTTTGGAGCATTGACTCAAGTGGTAAAGAGAGTTATAAAGTAAGAAGTGAAAGAAAGAGAAAGAGTTATTGAATTGTTCCCTTGTCGGTATGTTTGTTGCTTTGTTGATTATCTCCCTTGCCGGGATGTTGAGATTTATTAATATTGTTCCCTTGCCGGATTTAGCTGTTTAATTATAGTCCCTTGCCGGTATTTCTACCATTATTTGTCTACTCCCTTGCCCTTTTGTTTGTGATTTTTGTTTGGGTGAGGAAGAGTGTTAATGCACGAAGGGTAATGTCGTGCATTGTTTGCTATTGTGAGGAAAGAGAGTAAAACACGAAGGGTTATGTCGTGTCGTACGATGTTCCATTCTGTACCAATATTCATTGACTATGTGGTGAGGAAAGAGAGTAAAAGCATGAAGGGTGATGTCGTGCACATTATTATGATACAATTGATTTGGTGAGAACGAGAGTAAAAGCACGAAGGGGTCATGCATATTAATATGATACAATTGATTTGGTGAGAACGAGAGTAAAAGCACGAAGGGTGATGCCTTGCACATTTTTATTATAAATATTGTTTGGGTGAGGATGAGAGTAAAAGCACGAAGGGTGATGTCGTGCAAAAGCAAATCGTTGAATTCTGATTCTTGTTGATATTCTGGCTTTATTGTTTCTTTCTTTTATTGAGGTTTTCTATTTGGAACTGTTACCTCCCCACAGCATGTTTCCCCTTCCCACATTGACTGATTATTTATTGTATTTCTTTTTCGTTGTACATATAGATATTTGAACTGCACATGTTATTTGGTAGTCTGGTCCTAGCCTCGTCACTACTTCGCCGAGGTTAGGCTAGGCACTTGCCAGCATATGGGGTCGGTTGTGCTGAAACTACACTCTGTTCTCTTTTGCACAGATCCAGGAATTGGACAGCAGCAGTAGCGTGGGAGCCAGCCTTCAGTCCACCGAGACACCGAGGTAGCCTTGCAGGTGTCTGCAGGACCGGCGTCTCCTCTATCTTATATTTCATTTTGTTATCTCATATATTCGAGACAAACAGTGTTATATTTCTTTTAAACGGTTGTATTTAGTACTCTTAGTAGTTCGTGAGTGTTGTGACACCAGTTCTTGGGTAGAGGCATATTTTGACTTTCGCATTATTGTTCAGCTAATTTAATTTAGGTCTTCCGCTTATTCATTTAATTCCGTTGTTTTCATGTTATCACTATTAATTGTTAAAAGAAGTAATTTGATAATGATGTAAGCAGTTAAGGATTGACTTGCCTAGCTCTCATTAGTAGGCTCCATCACGACTTCCGAGGGTTGGAAATCCGAGTCGTGACAAGTTGGTATCAGAGCCCTATGTTACATAGGTCTCACAACTCATGGACAAGCTCAGTAGAGTCTGAGGGATCGGTACAAAGACGTCTGTATTTATCCCCCAGAGGCTACAGAGTTAGGAAAATTTCACATTTGTTCTTTCTTGTCGTGCGAATTTGTTCCTCAAATGCTAATTGGATTTCTACTATGTTTTTTCACAGATGGCGAGAACACGCGCTTCCTCATCTACCGCTCAGCAGCCCGAGCCCCCATCGACAGCTCCCACTAGGAGCAGAGGGCGAGGCCGAGGCCGTGCTAGAGGCCGAGGTAGGGGCAAAGCTCAGCCCCGAGTAGTAGCACTAGTGGCGGAGCCTTAGGTTGATTTTGAGGAGTAGGTTCCGACCCCAGTAGTTCCGGTAGGCCCAACTCAGATCCTAGAGGGGTTCATTGCCACCCCAGTTCTTCAGGACGCTCTGGTCCGATTAGTGGGCCTCATGGAGAGTGTCACCCGAGCGAGTTTGCTTCCCGTAGCACCAGCCACTTCTCAGGCTGAAGGATGGGCTCAGACTCTTGCTACGCGCACTCCAGAGCAAGTAGCTCCCCAGGTTCAGGTTCCAGTAGTTCAACCAGTTGTGGCAGTTCAGCCGGGTGTAGTAGCTTAGATCGGATATGGAGCGGCTATGTCCTCCGACGCTTTGTGGAGGCTAGATAGGTTCACCAAGCTCTTGACTTCTACATTCAGCGGTGCATCTACTGAGGATCCCCAGGATTATCTGGATAGTTGTCACGAGGTTCTTCGGAACATGGGGATCGTTGAGACCAATGGAGTTGATTTTTCTATCTTTCATCTGTCTAGATCCGCCAAGACTTGGTGGAGGGATTATTGCTTAGCTAGACCAGCCGGTTCGCCATCTTTGACTTGGGAGCAGTTCATAGTGTTGTTTTTGGAGAAGTTTCTCCCTGTGACTCAGAGGGAGGCCTTTCGGAGGCAGTTTGAGCGCCTCCAGCAGGGTTCTGTGATGGTCACCTAGTATGAGACCAGGTTCATCGATCTAGCTCGCCATGCTCTTGTCATACTTCCCACCGAGAGAGAGATGGTGAGTAGGTTTATTGATGGTCTTATTCAGTCGAATTGTCTTCAGATGGCCAAGGAGTCCGGGAGTGATATCACTTTCCAAGAGGCAGCCAATGTGGCCCGCAGAGTTAAGATGGTTCTGTCGTAGGGAGGTGGTCATGGGTCGGATAAGAGGCCCTGTCATTCAGGCAGATTCAGTGGTACCTCATCTGGAGGTAGAGATCCATATGGTAGAGGCCATCCTCCTAGGCCCTTTTAGTCAGCTCTCCAGGTCTCTCATGGTACTTCAGGTGATCGTGGTTCTTAGACACACTATTCTGATCAGTAGCCTTACAATGCACCACCAACTCCCATCAGTGCACCGCCGCTTCAGAGTTTCTGAGGTAGTCATTCAGGTCGATAGGGCTAGCAGTTTCAGCAGCCGAGGGCTTGTTACACTTGTGGTGATCCCGATCACATTACTAGGTTTTGCCCTCGAGCCCCAGGTAGCTCTCAGCATTAGTGTTCTTGTGCTATAGTACAGGCACCAGGCGTTCCACAGCCCGCCCAGCCAGTTAGAGGTAGGGGTAGAGGTGCTAGAGGTGGAGGTAGAGGTCCTAGAGGTGTATCTTAGGTCGCCAGAGGTGGAGGCCAGCCTGCAGCAGGTCATCCTAGAGAGGTAGTTTAGGGTGGTGGGGCCCAGCCCCGATGTTACGCCCTTCCAGCTAGGCCCGAGGATGAAGCTTCAGATATAGTCATTATAGGTACCATTCTGGTTTGTGATAGATATGTTTCAGTGCTATTTGATCTATGGTCTACATATTCGTATGTGTCATCTTATTTTGCACCGTACCTGGTCATGCCTAGTGATTCATTGAGTATTCCTATTTATGTGTCTACACCGGTGGGTGATTCTATTGTGGTCGATCGAGTTCATCATTCTTGTATTATGGTGATTGGGGGTCTTGAGACTCGTGTGGATTTATTGCTTCTAGACATGGTCGATTTTGATGTTATATTGGGAATTGACTGGTTATCACCTTACCACGCTATCTTGGACTGTCATGCCAAGACTATGACCTTAGCCTTACCGGGTATGCCTCGTTTAGAGTGGAGAGGGTCTCCTAGCCATTCTACCCGTAGTGTTATCTCGTACGTGAAGGCTCGGCGTATGGTCGAGAAGGGGTGTTTGGCCTATTTGGCTTATGTTCGCGATTCCAGTGCTGAGGTTCCCTCTATTGATTCGGTACCCGTGGTTCACGAGTTCCCTGATGTCTTCCCTTCAGACCTGCCGAGTATGCCACCCGATAGGGATATTGATTTCTGCATCGATTTGGTTCTAGGCACTCAGCCCATTTCTATTTTGCCATATCGTATGGCCCCGCCAGATTTGAAAGAGTTGAAGGAGCAGTTGCAAGACTTCCTTGAGAAGGGTTTCATTAGACCCAGCGTTTCGTCTTGGGGTGCGCCGATATTGTTTGTCAAGAAAAAGGATCGTTCGATGAGAATGTGCATTGATTACCGGCAGTTGAACAAGGCCACCATCAAGAATAAGTATCCACTGCCGAGGATTGATGATTTGTTCGATCAGCTTCAGGGTACCAAGGTATTTTCAAAGATTGACTTGAGATCTGGCTACCATTAGTTGAGGATTAGGGCATCCGATGTCCCTAAGATAGCTTTTTGCACTTGGTATGGGCATTGGGAGTTCTTGGTTATGTCATTCGGGTTGACAAATACCCCAGCAACTTTTATGGATTAGATGAACCGAGTGTTCATGCTTATTTGGACTCATTCGTGATAGTCTTCATTGATGATATTCTGATATATTCCCGCAGCCAGGAGGAGCACGGGCAACATCTTAGAGTGGTTCTTCAAACCTTAAGGGATAGTCAGTTATATGCTAAATTCTCGAAGTGTGAGTTCTAGTTGAGTTCAGTTGCATTCCTGGGTCATATTGTATCAGCAGAGGGTATTCATGTTGACCCGAAGAAGATTGAAGCAGTCAAGAACTAGCCTAGACCAGCATTAGCTACAGAGATTTGGAGTTTCTTGGGATTGGCAGGCTATTATCGTCGGTTCGTGGAGGGGTTCTCATCTATCGCAGCCCCGATGACCAGGTTGACCCAGAAAGGTGCCTAGTTCAGATGGTCGGACGAGTGTGAGACGAGCTTTTAGAGGCTCAAGATAGCTCTGACTACGGCACCGGTGTTAGTATTGCCCATGGGTTCAGGGCCTTACACAGTCTATTGTGATGCTTCCCGTATTGGGCTTGGTGCAGTGTTGATGCAGGATGGCAAGGTCATTGCCTATGCTTTGAGGCAGTTGAAGATTCATGAGAAGAACTATCCGGTTCATAATTTGGAGTTGGCAGCCATTGTTCACGCATTGAAGATCTGGAGGCATTATCTATATGGCGTGGCATGTGAAGTGCTCACTGATCACAAGAGTCGTCAGTATTTGTTCAAGCAAAAGGAGTTGAATTTGAGGCAGAGGAGGTGGTTGGAGTTGTTGAAGGATTATGACATCACTATCTTATATCACCTGGGAAAGGCTAATGTGGTGGCCGATGCTTTGAGTAGAAAGTCAACCAGTATGGATAGTCTTGCTTATATCCCAGTCGGTGAGAGGCCGCTTGCTTTGGATGTTCAGGCCTTAGCCAATCAATTCGTGAGTTTGGATATTTCTGATCCTAGTCGGGTATTAGCTTGCACGGTTGCTCATTCTTCGTTATTGGAACGTATCCATGATCGGCAGTTTGATGATCCCCATTTGTGTGTCCTTAGAGACACGGTACAACGTGGAGGTGCCAAGCAGGTTACCTTAGATGCTGATGGAGTTTTGAGATTGCAGGGCCGAGTTTGTGTGCCTAATGTAGATGGGCTTCGAGAGTTGATTTTAGGGGAGGCCCATAATTCCTGGTACTCTATTCATCCGGGCGCAGCGAAGATGTATCAGGATTTGCGGCAGCACTATTGGTGGCGTAGAATGAAGAAGGATATTGTGGCATATGTGGCACGGTGTTTGAATTGTCAGCAGGTTAAGTACGAGCATCAGAGGCCTGGTAAATTATTTCAGAGGATTGAGCTTCCCGAGTGGAAGTGGGAGCGGATCACTATGGACTTCGTGACTGGACTTCCGCTGACTCGGAAGAAGTTCGACGCAATTTGGGTCATTTGTTGATAAGCTGACCAAGTCAGCTCATTTCATTCCTATGGCAGTCTCCTATTCATCCGAGAGGTTAGCTGAGATCTATATTCAAGAGATTGTTCGCCTTCATGATGTGCTTGTATCTATCATTTCAGACCGAGGTACATAGTTTACTTCGCGCTTCTGGAGAGTAGTTCAGCGAGAGTTGGGCACCCAGGTTGAGTTGAGTACAACATTTCATCCTCAGACGGACGGGTAGTCCGAGCGGACTATTTAGATATTGGAGGATATGCTCCGAGCTTGTGTTATTGACTCTGGAGGTTCGTGGGATTAGTTTTTGCCTTTAGCAAAGTTTGCCTAAAACAACAGTTACCAGTCGAGTATCCATATGGCTCCTTATGAGGCTTTATATGGTAGGCAGTGTCGATCTCCGGTTGGATGGTTTGAGCCAGCTCGGTTGTTGGGTACGGATCTAGTTCAGGAGGCCTTGGACAAGGTCAGGATCATTCAGGATAGACTGTGTACAGCCCAGTCCAGGCAAAAGAGCTATGCAAATCGCAAGGTTCGAGATGTGGCTTTTATGGTTGGTGAGCGGGTATTATTCCGAGTGTCGCCTATGAAGGACGTGATGAGATTTGGGAAGAAGGGCAAGCTTAGCCCTAGGTTCATTGGTCCGTTTGAGATTCTTGATCGAGTGGGAGAGGTGGCTTATAGACTTGCGTTGCCGCCGAGCTTATCAGCCGTGCATCCAGTTTTTCATGTGTCCATGCTTCGGAGGTATCACGGCAATCCATCCCACGTGTTAGATTTCAGCACTGTCCAGTTGGACAAGAACTTGTCCTATGAGGAGGAGCCGGTAGCTATTCTAGACCTGCAAGTTCGTCAGTTGAGATCCAAGAGTTTCCCTTCAGTTCATGTTCAGTGGAGAGGTCAGCCTCCTAAGGCATTGACCTGGGAGTCCGATTCCGATATGCGGAGCCCTTATCCTCAATTATTCCTCGACTTAGGTACTTCCTTCTTCTGTCCGTTCGAGGAAAAACGGTTGTTTTAGAGGTGGAGAATGTGACGACCCAGAGGGTAATCACCTATTTTCTTACCCATTATGTGCTTCCGAGGCCTTGAAAACCTCATTTAGAGTCGGTTCGATTTGCGTGCACAGTTCGGGCGCGTAGCCAGAAAGCTTAAATATGAAATTTTGTGAAAAAATGCTAAGTTTTGATGTTAAAATGAATAAATTTGACTTAGGTCAATATTTTGGATAAACGGACCGGGACCCGTGATTTGATGGTCCCGGAGGGTCCGTAGGAAAATATGGGACTCGGGCGTATGCCCAGAATCGGAATCCGAGGTCCCTAGCCCGGGAAGTGAATTTTTTTTAGGAAATTGTTTTTCTGAAAATGTCTAAGGAAATTGAAATGAAATTTGATTAGAACGAGTTAGTATCGGGCCCGTGTTTTAGTTCCGGCACCCGGTACAGGTCTTATGTATGACTTGAGTCATTCCTGTGAAATTTGGTTAAAAACGGACGTCGTTTGATGCGATCCGTGCCTTAATTGAGAAATGTGATGTTTAAAAGAGTTTTGAGAAATTTCATTGATCTCGAGGTTTAATTCGATGCTTGTGATGTTATTTTGGTAATTGGATTACACGAATATGTCTATAGGATATTTTTGAGGTTGTGTGTATACTTGGGTTGGAGTTCGAGGGCTCGGGTGAGTTCGAATAGGTTCTGGGATGCCCTAGGCTTAGAAAGTCAGATGTTGGAGGTTCAGGAAGTTGCAGGCCTCTTAACCCTTTAGTGCGGTCTGCGAGAAATCGGTGCGACCGCGGTCGCTTTTGTGCGGGGCGTGATGGAGGCTGTGCGGCCGCAGTCGCCTTTGTGCGGTCCGCACAGGGTGCTGAACTGCAGGTCTTCAGGGAGGCATGTGCGGCCGCAGTCCATTTAATGCGGTCCGCAGTGGAGCTACGCGGCCGCAGTCCTTTTTATGCGGTCCGCGGTGAGGGTCTGAGAGTGATATAAATAGACGGGATTTTCAGTTATTTTTCACTTTTCAAAACCCCAAAAACATAAGAGGCGATTTTTCAAACAACCTTTCTTCTCCAAATCAATTATAAGTCATTTTAACTAGTTTTCTTCAATCATTAACATCTTTTAACATGATTTCAATTTAAAATCAATGATTTTCATGGGGAAATTGGGTGTTTTGGGTAGAACCTAGGTTTTCCAGAAATTGAGGATTTGGACCTCAATTTGAGGTCCGATTTCAAAACAAATTATACATTTAGATTCGTGGGGGAATGGGTAATCGGGTTTTGGTCTGAACCTCGGGTTTCGACCACGTGGGTCTGGGGGTAATTTTGACCTTTTGGGTAAAACTTTGGGAAAACTCATTTTCATGCATTGGGGTTGATTCATTTAGCACTTATTAATATAATTAAGTAACTTGTGACTAGATTCGAGCGGATTGGTGGTGGAATCAAGGGGGTAAAGCTATAATTGAGGCTTGAGTGGTGTTCAAAGCTTCGAGGTACGTGTTTGGTCTAACCTTAGCTTGAGGGATTAGGAGTTGAGTCTTGATTGCTACATGCTAATTTTTATGTACGACGTATAGGCATGGTGACGAGTATCTATACGTTGGTGTCTAGTATGACCGTGAATCTTTATATTGTGGATATTTTGATTTTTGTTGTATCTTTCGTGCCTTAATGATGATTTTTATATGTTGTAAAAAGCATGCGAAAGAAATTGTGGTCTTTGAACTTTGAGGAGCATTGGCTCGAGTTATAACACGAATTGTGAAAGTATATGAGATAATTGAACCCTTTGGAGCATTGACTCAAGTGGTAAAGAGAGTTATAAAGTAAGAAGTGAAAGAAAGAGAAAGAGTTATTGAATTGTTCCCTTGCCGGGATGTTTGTTGTTTTCCTGATTATCTCCCTTGCCGGGATGTTAAGATTTATTGATATTGTTCCCTTGCCGGGATTTAGCTGTTTAATTGTAGTCCCTTGCCGGGATTTCTACCATTGTTTGTCTACTCCCTTGCCCCTTTGTTTGTGATTTTTGTTTGGGTGAGGAAGAGTGTTAAATCACGAAGGGTGATGCCGTGCATTATTTGCTATTATGAGGAAAGAGTGTAAAGCACGAAGTGTGATGTCGTGCCGTACGATTTACCATTCCGTACCGATATTCATTGACTATGTGGTGAGGAAAGAGAGTAAAAGCACGAAGGGTGATGCCGTTCATATTATTATGATATAATTGATTTGGTGAGAATGAGAGTAAAAATACGAAGGGTGATGCCGTGCACATTTTTATTATAAATATTGTTTGGGTGAGGACGAGAGTAAAAACACGAAGGGTGATGTCGTGCAAATCGTTGAATTCTGATTCTTGTTGATATTCTGGCTTTGTTGTTTCTTTCTTTTATTGAGGTTTTCTATTTGGAACTGTTACCTCCCCACAACATGTTTTCCCTTCCCACATTGACTGATTATTTCCTGTATTTCTTTTCCGCTGTACATATAGATATTTGAACTGCACAGGTTATTTGGTAGTCTGGTCCTAGCCTCGTCACTACTTCGCCGAGGTTAGGCTAGGCACTTGCTAGCACATGGAGTCGGTTGTGCTGAAACTACACTCTGTTCTCTTTTGCACAGATCCAGGTATTGGACAGCAGCAGTAGCACGGGAGCCGGCCTTCAGTCCACCGAGACACCGAGGTAGCCTTGCAGGCGTCCGCAGGCCCGGCGTCTCCTCTATCTTATATTTCATTCTGTTATCTCATATATTCGAGACAAACAGTATTATATTTCTTTCAGACGGTTGTATTTAGTACTCTTAGTAGTTCGTGAGTGTTGTGACACCAGTTCTTGCGTAAAAGCATATGTTGACTTTCGCATTATTGTTCAGCTTATTTAATTTAGGTATTCCGCTTATTTATTTAATTCCGTTGTTTTCATGTTATCACCGTTAATTGTTAAAAGAAGTAATTTGACAATGATGTAAGCAGTTAAGGATTGGCTTTCATAGCTCTCATTAGTAGGTGCCATCACGACTCCCGAGGGTAGAAAATCCGGGTCGTGACAGTTGATCAACTCCCTTCCAACATTATTGGAGTTGCTTTAAACATTGATAGAATCGAACTATATTTATGAGACCATTCTCTTTCTGAGAATCATTTTAAAAGTCTTCGACTCTAAACGACATACATCACACGTCTTGATTCTCAAAACTGAAAATGCTAATTGAGCGAGAGATATAGATTTATTTTTAAATTAATTAAAAGTATTAATTTACCCACACTATCTTTATACCCCCTTCCCCCATATTATTCCCTCTACTATAAAATTTTATATAATTATTTCATTTATATGGAAGTTTGACTTTAAATTTTCATTTAAATTAACTATATAATAATTTAAGTTATATTTAATTTTTTTAAATTTGTTTCACGGGATTATGTCAATTGTTTATATTATTTTAGTTTTATCTATTATAACAGTTTTAAATATGTGTATCTTATTTATATAGTATGACTTAGATCATTAATATTTTAAAAGCTTTCTCTTCTCAAAGATCAAATAAGTCTTATCATTACGTATACATCTAGTACTGAAATTATTTAATTGCATATTTTTTCTTCTTTTTTTGATTCCTTGTTCATGTTATTGCATTACCCATAACTTAGAGTTGTTCATATTATAATCCATAACTCTCATTAATAGATGAATTTAGTTTTTCTTTTTCTTGTAATAAAAATTATATTCATTTATTTTTTATTCTACTGCTCAAATTAATATTTAAATTTATCAATAATATTTTTGAGTATCATTTATTTATTATCTTCATTTTATATTTTAGCCTTTAAAAATTATTTTTATTGTATACTTGTTTAAAATTCAGAAAACTTAGTCTAAAATAGACATATTGGATTATACATTATGAAATAAATAAATTATTAAATATAGATACATTCTAAACTTTAGGTTAAAAGCTTAAAATATATTTATCTTCAACTCATTAAAAAGTATTGAATTTTTACAATAAATTAAAATTACATATTAAATTACGGTAGGATATATTCTTCTCACTCGATATTAGAAAAGGAATCAAAATACTATTAATATAAAAATTCTTTACATTCCAAATAAAAAAATTACAGTTAGAAAATATTAGTAGAATGATTGAACTTTATTTTTTAAAAAGAATTCTTATTTCAATTTAGTTTCAATAAATGGAATTCCATATATAGTTATTAAGTGATATTTTCTTATTTGACAATCTCCCACAATCTTAAATTTAAGATTGCTAAGTGGCTTTATAGTAGCTTGCCACTTGGCTTAACCACAATGCAAACTTTCTTGCTTTAATATATATATATAGATTCTTATTTCAATTTAATTTCAATAAATGGAATTCCATATATAGTTCTTAAGTGACATTTTCTTATTTGACAATCTCCCACAATTTTAAATTTAAGATTGCTAAGTGGCTTTATAGTAGCTTGCCACTTAACCACAATGCAAACTTTTTTGCTTTAACATATATATAGATATATAGATCTAGATTTTATATTTTAGCCTTTAAAAAAATATTTTTATTGTATACTTGTTTAAAATTCAGAAAACTTAGTCTAAACAGACACATTGGATTATCCATTATGAAATAAATAAATTATTAAATATAGATATATTCTGAACTTTAGGTTAAAAAATTAAAATATATTTATCTTCAACTCATTAAAAAGTATTGAATTTTTACAATAAATTAAAATTACACATTAAATTACAGTAGGATATATTCTTCTCACTCGATATTAGAAAAGGAATTAAAATACTATTGATATCAAAATTCTTTACTTTCCAAATAAAAAATTACAGTTAGAAAATATTAATAGAATGATTGAACTTTATTTTTTTTTAAAGAATTTATATTTCAATTTAATTTCAATAAATGGAATTCCATATATAATTCTTAAGTGATATTTTCTTATTTGACAATCTCCCACAATCTTAAATTTAAGATTGCCAAGTGGTTTTATAGCAACTTACCACTTGGCTTAACCACAATGCAAACTTTCTTGCTTTAATATATATATATATATATATATATATATATATATATATATATATATATATAGAGAGAGAGAGAGAGAGAGAGAGAGAGAGATATTTAAAATAATAATATATTTGTTAAACGTTAGAACTAGGTCCCAAATTAGCGACCAAAGTTGGTCTCTATCTGCTTCCCCTTTGGTAAGCGACCAACTTTGGTCATTAACTTTGAATTATATTTATAATTTTTTTAAATAATAATATAATTAATAAAATTTTACTGAGTCCCAGATTAGCGACCAAAGTTGGTCTCTATCTGCTTCCCCTTTCGGTAGCGACCAACTTTGGTCACTAATTTTAAATTATATTTATTTATATTTTATAATTTTTTTAAATAATAATATAATTATTAAAATTTTATAAGTGGGTCCCACTTTAGCGACCAAAATTGATCGCTAATTTCAGTATTTCTTTGACCAAGCAAGTCTGACCAGTCCGATCAATATTTTGACCAAATTATCGACCAAAAAGCGACCAACCTTGGTCGCTAATGTATTTAGAATAATTATTTAATTATTTTCTCCAATTTAGCGACCAACGTTGGTCGCTTTTCTTGACAGACTAATTTTGGTCGCCAAATTTTGGTCTCTTTTTTCCGGATTTCTAGTAGTGTTACCAGTCTTGGGAGGTTGTTTGAATATTTCCGTTGTTGGTTTTGACACTTGTATTAGATTAAAAAAAGGCTTGAATTGTTATTATAGTCGGCTTACTTAGTCTTAGATACTAAGTGTCATCACAACGTCTGTGATGACATTTTGGGTCGTGACAATCATAACTATAATACCTTACATATTAATTTTTCTAATATTTAATATTTTAGAGATTATTATGTGCATAGACGATAATATTTATACAACCTTATCTCATAGGCTAGGCCTAGAAGATTTAACGTGGAATTCCTGTAAACTCTTTTCCTCTTATTTTTTCTCTCTTTAACTTCTCTTCCTCTATAATGATTAAACCATTTATATACAAAAATAACGAATTATATGGCATCTCAAACTCTTGGTCACATATATAAATTGAGAATTAACACTATTTACATCTAAGATATGGTTTTTTTCTTATATTTATAAAAAATATTGTTATGTAATAATAGTATGAATCTGAATTAAATTAGTTCTCACAAATTTATTCGGATGTCCGCGAAGGGACAAAAAAAAAAAAGAAAAATAAAATTTTAAAACTTGTCTAACAATGCGTTGCATACAAGAAACAAAACGTTTTAATTACTTAAAAATGACTAATATTCCTGCAAAGTTAAAGTGGCAGCTAAATATTTTATTAAATCAATTCTAATAAAGAAAAAGAATAGATAAAAACTTAGAAATATATGCTTTTGTTAAAATATTTCTGCTTTTATCATAACTAGTTTTAGTGATGGTCATTATCATGTCCGCAATCCTATGACTTTGGAATGTCACACCACCGGCAAGTCCATATTGGTATCCAACAGGATTTACTAGAGTCTAGAGCTGGGCTTGAATTTTGCCCAATGCCATATCAATATAAAGTGGTGGTTTTACAACATAAATTTGTATTTGACGTCCAACAATCAGATATCTTTAAGTGCTCGATGTTAACGGTTCAAATTGACCATTTATGGAGGCCATTAAAATGGAATATTCATCATTCAATTTACCCGAGTACAAGCTCAGTGGCATATGTAAATGGTGTGTTATATTGGTTTGCTGAGAATCGTCATGTCAATCCACATATTCCTAAAGTCAAGTGTCACGATACAACAAAACTCATAGTATTCGACGTAGCTAATGAAGAATTCGATATGATTGTGGTACCAACAGAAAGCGAAGAAGAGAATGTAAGTATACTAGACATTGAAGGGAGGCTTTGTTTGATGACAGTAACACGATGTCGCAATCGCAATGTCTTGTTTAAAGGATATGTTGTGTATAATAATGATGATTTAGGAAGCTTAAATTCATGGAAGTTAAGAGTTTAGTGTGACAGCTCCTGATTATACGACATAGATGATGTGTATTACATGAGCTTTACCAACGAAATATTGATGGTTGAACAGAATGATCGTATGATGGGTTTTTTCAATGTTGCAAATGGAAGGTTGGTAGCTCTTCGCCATCGCCCAATAATTAGAGAAAAAATTTACTCTGGACATTGTATGCGGATTGTAAGTATTTTATTTTCCATTTACCCTTAATGCTTAGTTTTCTTTTCCAAAACCGTTTTGAAATAATTTTCTTGAGCCCAAGTTCTATTCATGAGGTAAAAGTAAGGTCTACGTATGCACTACGCTTCCCAGACTCCACTTGTGAAGTTATACTGAATATGTTATTGTTATTGTTACTGCCCTTGATACTTACTCCTAATTAGTTACTGCTAGACTTGATAAGGTTGGTTGTTTTAATTAAGTCACAAACCAATTCATTTGCAATTACTTCTTCAAGTATTTTTGCCATCGATCAACCTGTTTTTTAAAGCAGATATCAAGCTCTAGCTCCTAGTGATTCAAAGGGTCTTATTTTGGTTTGTTTTTAGTTAACTAAGACTACTGTATTGATGAAAAACGAAAAATCATATTCCCTACGTCTCGGAGTTTATAAAAAAGGACGTTTAAAACTTGTAGTCCTAAAAGTATATTGATTGTAAAAACTTTTCATTAAGGTTAAAATAAGCAAAATGAAAATTTTAAAATTAAATTATTTTCGAATATAAAAATATAACATTCTTTTATAAAAGAACGAATAAAGAAAATGTATCATACAAAGAGACAGCTCCTTAGTTTAAAGGAGATGGAAGTCTTTGATAAGCAGGATGACGATTGACAAATGAACTTACTATGGATTTATTTGCAATGTCCTAGTAAAACAGGCATCTAAAAGTGCAGGTAAGTCAAGTAGGAGTATGGTTTATGGAACAATAGGGATCAACTCCTAAATTAATTTGCAATATCTTTTATAAAAATTACATCAAAGGGGAAGCCTAAATAAGAATCCAATCCTCACAAGGACTAAAGAGAACCAATATATACAATAATTCATGAGAATTGATCGATCCAGAAGTTAGTTGGCGTCTCAACATCGATAATTGAAGAATGACACTTATTTTAGGACGAAGAGAGTAATAAATATACATTATCTAGGTCTAAAATCAAATAAATAGCGGTAAATAGAGCAAGAATTACTGAAGGTATCATGAACTAATTAAGCAAAAACACAGTGCTGAATGCTTAATTATTACAACCCTATGTACCAGCAAATTGTTTTCTTGAACTTCTCAAAATAGTCACTAAAATAAGCTGCCTACGCTAGCGTTGAAAATTCAAAACATAATCTTTGTAAAACGATCAACTTGTATACATGGGGATGTAGCTCAGATGGTAGAGCGCTCGCTTAGCATGCGAGAGGTACGGGGATCGATACCCCGCATCTCCAACTTCTAACTTTTCACTGAGTGGGGTGGTATATTGGGACCGAACTAAATGAATAGTTTGTAATTGATTTAATTTACGTGTCATACACATTTTAATAATTGAAGCAACTAATAAACTATTCAGGGTTGGTTCAAGTGGCGGTTAGTCTAGGCCCCAAAATTTATGAGGGCCAAAATTTTTTAATAATGAATTTTATGATTTTTTTTTTTTATATATTTTCTCTTAGATAAGATTTAAGACCATAGGAAAAATAATATGGAATCCTCATTAAAAAATAGACAAAGAAAGGCTACCTTCTTTTAAACCGCAGAAATATTTTAGAATAAGATTAGATTACTAGCTTACTCAAATTTTTATTTTAATAAATAATGTTTCTCACAATAACATCCAAGGTAATATATTGCAAACACATGACTTATATCTTATTAGCTTGAATTAGTCTTTACAAATATAAATAATAATATTACTATGTGAAGTTGAAGACTTAGTGTCTTTAAGATTACTATATTAATGAGGAAAGGAAAATCCATTAAAAGCTAGAAAACATAATTATGAGTAGAAAAAAAATAAATTTACATGAAATTGTCCACAAAAACAATTCGTAGAAGCATATAAATGAGATTTCACTACTAACGTGATTGAAAGGAATTTTTTCTTCTCTCGCACAATACTCAAAGTACTTGCAAAGAAAAAGTCCACAACTTAGAAGAATCATTCTGTAATGGCATATCTTTCATCTTAATTACTTTGAATTGGTCAGCACCAATGGAGTCCTATAATAATCTAATCTGAAAATATAATGTTTGTATGAGTATTTCAAATAATTGATACTTGTATAAATAACTTAAGATATACCAACAAAAAAATCAACGGCTTGTAATCTTCCACACATTGATCAGTGGAATCAAAAATGTAAATTTTCTTCTTTTTCAGGTGAGCACATGCTCCAAAGTAGTGATTCTTAATCAGCACTGGAAGAAAGATCTTGATGAAAAAAACAACTGGGCATACTCATGGTTTAGCATTGTTATCCTAGCCTTAGTATATTTTCCTTTACCTTCATGTGGTTTTTCTTATGCTTGCGTTGTTGTCGAAAATCTATTTCCTTTGACAGATAACTGTTTATTTTACTGATCTAGAACCAAAGAAGAAAATTGCATTACATGGATGGTGTACATGTCTAAGGAAAATATATGAAGAAAATTGGAGTCTCATACGACATGTAAGATGTTGTAGAAATAGGAATCTGCGAAATTCACACCCAAAATATCAAAGAAAGACTCAATCGTCTGCAATAAAGATTTATCAATTGTAAGGAATATGAATTGAATAATATATGATTTCATCTATTAAGCAAGAAAACTAACTATCTAAAGAGTATACAAATACCTCAGTACTAAACCATTTTATTATACTGAGAAGCTCCAGATATTTTTCTTCTGTGCCATTGCGAAATATCTCCTCGATGATATCTGCCAGATTGCTATCAGAATAAATGTCCTTTATCGACTAAATTATGCAAAAAATTACAACCTTCTGCAGAACTTTATCTGACATAATTCCTCGACAATTTTTAATTCTTTCACCCTAGAAAAGAATTCAACAAGAAAGAATAAGATAGAAAGTATAAGAATTTAAAACTAAAATGAAATAAATGCCACTACCCATCCAAATTCTTCAAAAACTCTCAAGCAATATTTACATCATCCGGAGCCTCACAGTTCCCTTTTATTCGGAGGGGGGGGGGGGAGGGGAACAACTGCTTTATGGTCACATGGCAGAGAAAAAAGACATAGACAACTTTAACCAGCATTCACCTGAGAATTCGAGATTGAAGTTCGAGATGAAGTCATATCAGGACGTTGTTTGAAATCAAGCGAAATAAACGATGGAGGACAATCAACAACTAATATGGTTCAAGAATAAAGCTGCTAAACACTAGATGCAGGAGAAATCTCTTGAAAAGTCTCTCTCTAGTGAGTGAAAAGCACCGCCATACATTGGAAGAGAACAAAAATGTACCATGAACAGATCAAGGAAGAGATGGAATACCAAGAGCAGTTTTTTAAGGATCAGATCAAACTAATTCACGATGTCAGGACCACTGTTGGAGTCGATGAAGATGAAAGACATATGTTTAATAGATCTGAATTAGCACACATATGAGGCCACTCGGTTTTGGTCCTTGGGCCTAATTTTTGTGCTAACAATACTCCAACAATTGGGCCTGGTTACCCTTAGCCCACTTATGGGTCTGCCCTGTCCAACACTGTTAGGAACATAGTGCATAGCACATGTTACTTTATATTTTACTTATTTTCCCCATACCTTTGTATTTTTAATTATTTGCTTCATCCTTGTATTTATTTTATGTACAACTTTATGCTAGCTAATAGGACATTGCCACTTGGCAATATAGTATGTTGCCCTAGAAATTTTCTGGTTGGTATATAAAGTTGGGCTTGTACACTTAATACAGCAGATCATTGAATATACAAAAGAAGAAATCTTCAATTCATTCTCTCATTCTTTCATGGTATCAGAGCGGGTTTAATTTTGCTATCTTTTTCTGCTTTCTCAGTCATAAATCAGTTTTCTTCTTCTCTTAAGCTTATCTGCTATGAGTACTTCACCAGAGTCGGCTGATACTCTAGCTTCTGCTTCTGCTGCCACCAC
Organism: Nicotiana sylvestris; assembly: GCF_000393655.2. Lineage (NCBI taxonomy): Eukaryota > Viridiplantae > Streptophyta > Magnoliopsida > Solanales > Solanaceae > Nicotiana > Nicotiana sylvestris. The sequence continues at coordinate 148,406,798 of NC_091068.1, forward strand.
TAATGTTCCTGCACCTACATTTACCATTGCTTCAGGAGTGATTGACTCTACTCACCCTTACTACCTTCATCCTTCTGACTATCCAGGGATGAACCTTGTGTCTTCAGCTTTTGATGGAAAAGGATATGGAGGTTGTAGAAGGGCAGTTATCATTGCCTTGTCTGCAAAGAACAAGCTGGGATTTATCGATGGTACTCTTATTATCCCTAAGGCTGATTCTGCAATCCAGCAGGCCTAGGGTAGATGTAATGATATGATACTTTCATGGCTTCTCAACTCGTTGTCCAAAGAGATAGCTAAGAGTGTGCTCTATTCATAGAGTGCAAAGGATTTATGGAGTGACCTGGAAGACAGATTTGGATAGGCAAATGAAGCAAAGCTGTTCCAATTACAAAAGGAATTAAGTTCAGTGGTGCAAGGAAATTCAAGTGTATCAACTTACTTCACCAAAATGAAAAGCCTATGGGATGAACTAGATGCACTCAATACATTTTCTGCTTATGTTTGTGAGTGTGAGTGTGGTGAAAAAGTCAAAAGCTTGAAAGCACACCAAGATGAGAGACTACTACAGTTCCTAATGGGACTAAATGATATATTTATTGGGGTAAGGAGTAACATTTTATTGTCATTACCTTTACCTTCCATTGGACAGGCATACTCTCTTGTGATTCAAGATGAGAAACAGAGGGAGAAACATGCTACCCCTAAATACTCAGGGGAATCTGCCTCATTCATTGCTACAAACCAACCAGGAAACTTCAGAAAATTTAATGAGAACAGGATGCATAAAACAAGTTTTGAATCTAAGAAATATGTAGGAATTTGTTCCTATTGCAAAAAGCCTAGACATAGCATACAGAAGTGCTATAGAATTCATGGGTTTCCAGATGATTTCAAGTTCACAGGGGAGAAAAGGTTTCAAGGAGGTGCCCTGGCAAACAAAGCTTCCTTTTCAAATGAAGAAAATGAATAGGGAGCAGAAAGTGAATCAGGAGTTCAGAATCTTACCAAGGAAAATGTGGCTGAGCTGCTGCAGCTTCTTCAGCAAGTGAAAGTGGGACAAAACAGTACAGGAACCTCTGATGTTGCAGCAAATGTGAGCTATGCTGGTATGACCAATTTATTTGAAGATTTAGCCTGTTTAATTCAAATCAATGATGAGTCTTGAGTATTGGATAGTGGAGAAACAGAACATATGTCTTTCAACAAAGATTTTTTTATAGATTTAAAAACCTTGGCTAAACCTCTCATGGTAAAACTCCCAAACTCTTACAGAGTTAAGGTCACTCATTCAGGAACTATTTCTCTTTTGCCTAATCTGATTCTTCGAAATGTTCTTTACATTCCATCCTTCAAATATAATCTGTTGTATGTGCACATGTTGTGCAGACAACTCAAGCAATATATTTTATTCACACCCTTTTCATGTTTTCTTCTACAGGGCCCTTCAATGAAGAGCCCACTGAAGATTGGTAAAGAGGAAGGGGGCCTCTACATTCTTAGATCCAGACATACAACACCAGTGTCTAAGAATTCACCTAAGTTTAGAAAAGTTTTTATTCCAAGAAGGAATTCTGTTTCCAATCATAGTTTGCGTTCATGTTTTAGTTTTTCTGATTCAATTGTAAAAGAAAAGTTGTGGCACTACAGATTAGGTCATATGCCCTTTAGCAATATAAAAAATGTTTCATCAGTTTCTATATCCAAGTGTTCCAAAATCTCCACTCCATGTGTTATTTGTCCTATGGCAAGGCAGTCCAAACTTCCTTTTCCCTCTAGTTCTATTTCTACTAAGAAAGTGTTTGAATTAATTCATGTGGATACCTGGGGACCATACAATAGTGCTACATATGATGAATTTAAATATTTTCTTACAATTGTTGATGACTTCAGTAGAGGCACATGGACATACCTACTAACCAACAAATCCAATGCATTCACTATTCTAAAAGGTTTTATAGCTATGGTACAAAGACAGTTTAACAGCAAGGTGAAAACTATAAGGTCGGATAATGCTTTTGAATTGGGAAGTGGTAAAGTTCAATCAGAATTTTTTGAGTCACTAGGTATTATTCATCAAACCACTTGTGTGTCCATACCACAACAAAATGGAGTTGTGGAGAGAAAGCACAGGCATCTTTTAGAGACATCCAAAGCCTTGTTATACCAATCACACCTGCTTATATCGTACTGGGGTGACTGCCTTCTTACAACAACCTATTTGATCAACAGATTTCCTTCAAGTGTCTTAAATCTTAAGACTCCTTATGAAGTTCTTTTTTCAAGCAAGCCAAAATACTCTAACCTTAGATGCTTTGGGTATTTATGTTTTGCTTCTACTGTCTCAAATCAAAGAACTAAGTTTGAACCAAGGGCTATACCTTGTGTGTTCTTAGGTTATCCTCATAGAAAGAAGGGTTACAAAGTGTTGAACCTCGAGAATTTGAAGCCCTTCATTTCTAGAGATGTTGTATTTCATGAAGAATTATTTCCATTTGCTTCTATTAAGTCTAATTCTTCTTTTGAGATTTCTTTACCCACTGCTAAAGTTTCTGCAAGTCAACAGACTCCTGAACCTTTACCTTTTGCTATCAGACCTCACACTAAAGCTTCCAAAGAGGCTACTGAATCATGAAGTGACTTCTGTTCTTCCCCCATTTCTTCAAATCATCCTAGTACACCTATTCCCTCTATCTCTCCTTCTAGTTTCTCTCCAGATTCTCCAGTAACATCTAGTCAACCACATACATCTGCACCAGTTTTTCCTTCTTTGGATTCTGATTCTATGATGGATGTTCTTATTAGGAAGTTTACCAGACCACATACAACTCCATCTTATCTCAAGGATTATATCTGTAATGCACTCCAACTCACAGATATTAGAAACTCTTTCTTTCTCACACCAGTTACACCTACTTGTATATCTTTTAGTGGACTATCTTCTACCAATCAACATATGCTAAAAATATTGTCCAATATACAAGAACCTACGGACTATTTACAGGCAACACATCACCTAGGGTGGCAAGAAGCAATGAATAAAGAGATTGAGGCACTTGAACTTAATAAGACTTGGAAAGTGGTTGAATTACCACCTGGGAGGAAAGCTTTACCATGCAAATGGGTGTATAAGGTTAAACACTATTTAGATGGGAGTGTGGAAAGACTAAAGGCAAGATTGGTCATTAGAGGAGACATACAAAAAGAGGGAATAGACTTCAATGAAACTTTTTCACCTGTGGTGAAGATGACCACAATCAGATGCATACTGGCCACTACTGTAAAGAAAGGATGGGGTCTATACCAGCTAGATGTGAATAACACTTTCCTACATGGAGATCTAAATGAATAAGTGTACATGAAATTCCCACCCGGGGTTGTACCTCCTTCACCTACTCATGCATGCAAGTTAAAGAAATCGATTTATGGGATACGACAAGCATCTCGTCAGTGGTATGCTAAACTTACAACTGCTTTGAATTTTAAGGGATTCACTCACTCATTCAACGACTATTCCATGTTCTTTAAAACGTCAGATTCTTCCATTTCTATAGTGGATGATATACTTTTGACAGGAAATGACACTACAGAACTACATGCTTTGAAAGAATTTCTCAATCAAGAATTCAAAATTAAAGATCTCAGGGACTTACACTTTTTTCTAGGCATGGAAGTTATCCAAGAAACAGATGGACTCCTCCTTTCTCAGCGCAAATTCACTTTAGACCTTCTCCAAGAATTTGACTCTCTCCATTTGTCACATGTTTCTTCTCCACTCGATTCGTCTACTCGTTTGTCTACTCACACAGGGGAACCAGTGAAGGATCCCACCTTGTATCGTCATCTCCTTGGCAAACTTAACTACCTCACTCACACCCGCCCAGACTTATCCTTCGCTGTCCAACACCTCAGCCAGTACATGCAGGACTCTCGACAACCACACCTAGATGCATCACTCCGTGTGCTTCGCTATCTGCTCAACGATCCTGGGCTTGGGCTTTTTATGTCTGCTTCCTCCTCCTTCAAGCTCCTAGCTTTTTGTGACTCCGATTGGGCCACCTTCCCGGACTCGAGGAAGTCGGTAAGTGGTTTTTACATTTCCCTTGGTACATCTCCGATCTCTTGGAAATTCAAGAAGCAAACTTCCATCTCGCTCAGTTCAGCCGAGGCAGAATACACATCTATGTGGCGAGTGGTTGCAGAGCTCACATGGTTGGTTCTTCTTTTTGAGGATTTGTCAATTCCTATTTCTCTTCCAGTCCCTCTTCACTCCGATAGCCAAGCAGCAATTCATATAGCAAAAAATCCTGTTTTTCACGAACGGACAAAACACGTTGAAATCGACTGTCATTTTGTACGCGACCAATACCTCGCTGGGCTGATTTCGTTAATCTTTGTTCGATCTTCTGCCCAATTGGCAGATCTCTTCACCAAACCACTCACCGGACCGCTTCATCGTGATCTTTTGGGCAAGTTGGGCCCCCTCCAACTTGGGGGGGAGGGGTGTTAGAGTCGATGAAGATGAAAGACATATGTTTAACAGATCTGAATTAGCACACATATGAGGCCACTCGGTTTTGGGCCTTGGGCCTAATTTTTGTGCTAACAATGCTCCAACAATTGGGCCTGGTTACCCTTAGCCCACTTATGGGTCTGCCCTGTCCAACACTGTTAGGAACATAGTGCATAGCACATGTTACTTTATATTTTACTTATTTTCCCCATACCTTTGTATTTTTAATTATTTGCTCCATTCTTGTATTTATTTTATGTACAACTTTATGCTAGCTAATAGGACATTGCCACTTGGCAATATAATATGTTGCCCTAGAAATTTCCTGGTTGGTATATAAAGTTGGGCTTGTACACTTAATACAGCAGATCATTGAATATACAAAAGAAGAAATCTTCAATTCATTCTCTCATTCTTTCAACCGCTAAGGAAGACAAATTTAAAAAGGTACAGTAGGAGAAGCATGAGATGGTCTAACAATTTAATATAAATACTTCCTCAATTGAGGATCATCGTGTCAGGGCAGAGAGAGTTGCGAAATTTATCAAATTTCAGGACAAGAGAAACGAAAGAATTTGTGGAAGAGAGCAAGGATCTGTCGAGAACTCATGAAGATAGGATAGCTGCATTAAGACACAAATACTGGAAGAGGAGGTTAAACTTGAGAAGAAATTTGACCTCTAATTGGCTAAGTTTATCAAAAAGTACTAACCAAAGCAATTTGAACAACAGGTCAATAGTAATGGCTCCACGTGACTCAAACACCGTAACTTGGGATGTTGAACAAACTTTTATCTCATGGTCTAACCATGTATTCTGATGATTTTAAAGAAATGGTATCTATGAGAACTAATATCTTTGAACTAAAAAAAGAAAAAAAATATTTAAACCCCAGTAAAAATATTAGATTAAAAAAAGATAAACTCATGGGTGAGCTACTCTAATAGTGAGTTGTCAACTACTCTAATATCCGAGGATGAAAAAATAATAGACATTGAGACAACTCTGTCAACTCTCCTCTTGATACTCTGTCTGAAATTTCAGGGATGAATGTCGACATAAAATTTAAAGGACAATGCAAGGTACACTTCCAAGAAGCTAAAAAAAAAAAACAGAAACTTTTTGTTTCTCAGAATACAACTGCAGGAGAGCAATGGAGAGAAGAGAAATGCATCATTGATTACGCCTGTCTTTTTTTTATCACTCTCATCTAAGAAAATAAATACAGGGTTTTTTTTCCGGCTGAAAATATATACTTCCTAGGCATAGAGAAATATTTTGAAGGCACATGAATCTTCTTTATAAAGTTCAAAAGACTTGTGATAAATGATGAAAAGTGCATATTTTTGAGTATATTTTCATATTAAATCTTGTGTGAGATGCGAATGTTTACATGGGTTTTGAAGTGAAATATACTCATTATATGTTTCTTATGTATAGGAACAAGTTTGGATGATAAATGATCAAAAGATGATAATTTGACACACAAAGAAGAGATGGAAAGAATTGAGAGCTCGTCCAATTTCGTGTTGGCACGAAAGCGGACACGAAAAAAGAAGAAAAATGAAGGCATAAAATAGCGAAGCAAAGCAAAGGCACGGATCGCTTTGCAAACTAGAAAATTGCAAAAGCTGAGTCCGCATCTAAGTTCGCACACTTCATAAACTTAGACGCGCCCTCCAACTCTCCCATCCGAAGTTGGATTGAAGAATTTCGCCCCTCATCAACCCTAGGTCATATAAATACATCCTAAGACACCACTTTGAGGGAGAGAAGACTTTAGGGAGACAAGAACACGCTAGGAGCAAGAAGGAGAAGGATTCAACTTCACGTTTTTCCCTCTTTCTTCCTCTATTTCCATTATTGGTTATTAATTCTAGTATTGTAGTTATGCATACTATTATGAATAGCTAATTTGTTATCTAGGATTTTGATAGAACCTTTTGTAGGATAAATTCTTATTATGTTTTTATATAATTGAGCTGTAGCTTTTTCTCTCTTTGTTCAACTACATTATTATTGTGGTTGGTTGAAGAGCTCAATCGACTGTGCCTATTTAGTGTGTATTACTCGGGAGAGAGTGCATATTTAGGTAGTTGTTGAACAACATCACTCCTAACGTATATGAGGGATCAATACGAATGGTTTAAAGGTGGGATAGGGATAACGAAACCTTGATGCGATCCGAGTGAGCCGTACTTAATACCAACTAGCATAATTCGGTAAATATGTCTAGTAAATTGTGGTAGTTACTCGGGAGAGAATTATGAAACTCAGAGTGCTCATGATCGGTAGAGAATACTTAGGCGAAATTATAGAAGATGTAGCGGGAATGATTCCGATAATTGGGAAAATCATAACGCTATACCTCCTTAATTTTTTCATCCAACCCGTAGTATCTTTAGTTGTTAATCTATTAATTTAATTATTTAGTTAGTTAGATATAAGAATCTTAATATTTATAACTTAGGAATTGTTCGTGCTTATCTTCTTAGTGATAGTCAACAACTGTAGCTAAACTTTAGTTCTCCGTGGGATTCGACTCCGAACTTGTAAACCGGATTATATTTGCAACGACCGCTTAGTCCTTTTTATAAGGCATATTTGGGCGTGATCAAATTTTGGCTCCATTACCGGAGGAACTAACGGTGTAGCTGTAGGTGTACATATTGCTAGGTTTCAAGTTTGAATTTTTATTTTTATTCTTTGTATTTGATTTTTTTTAGCTTTTGTGTTACTTGTTGATTTTTAAAACATGACATCTTGGAATTATGAGAGTATTAATGTTGATAATTGTACTTTTGATCCTCCTTATGCATATAATGGAGGAAACCACCCTTGGCAAAATTATCAAAATATTTCCGAGAGCAAATTATGTGCACCAACTCAATCTTATGTGTGGAATGTATGTGATATGTGTGGTGGTCAAGATGGTCACTTTCATGGTTGTGCTTATATTTCTTATCTTCCTGCAACCCCTTACTTTGATGGTTCTTCTTTTTCTTGTGAAGTTAATAGGAACAAAGAACCCATGTATGATGACCAGAAAGAGATCAAGGATATGCTAAAATGCCTTGTGGAACAAAATGATATGTTAAAGTGCCTTGTGGCACAAAATAGTAAATTACAACTGCAGATAGAAGGCAAGAGGAAACTATTCAAAACTTGAAGGTTCAAGTGAGTTAACTAGTTCAAGATTTTAATGCTCAACAAGCCAATATTGTAAATAGTATCCAAGAAGAGCGTGAATTAGATACAAAAATTGACGTGCTAGTGGAGAAGGCCAGAGTAGAACACCACCAATCAATTGAACTAGATTTTGAGGATGTCGATGTCGTAGAAGAGATACTAAAGTCAACCAAGGATATTGAGAATACATATTTAGCTGACTCTAGTATCATTGGTATTGAGAATGTTGACAGTCCAAGTGTTCATGCAGTTGAGTGTAGTGGTTCACACTCCAAGCATTTTTCCACATTATGTTTGGATGATGATACAGAAATAGAGTCATCCGAGCCACTTGAGGAGTCAAGGGATGAGGAACAAGGGGCCTACATTCTAAAAAATTTTCTTGCCAGAAAATCAGGATTACACACCTCATCTAAAGGCCAAGAAATGCATAATACTAAATTATTTTATTGGGCCAGTCCAATTCGTTCCACCACCCTAGGAGCATAGTCATAAGCTTAAATGAAAACTTGGGGTTCAGTTCATAAGCTCAAGGTGGAGGCAAAAAGTGATTCGCGTCATGACACGATGTTAAATCAAGCGCTTGTTGGGAGGCAACACAGCTTTACTACTTTCTTTTATTTTTTATTTTTATTTTTAATTGTATTATGTTTGTAGTGTCGATTTTTGATTTTCTATAAGCATTGAAAGAAAAGCTATTGGAAGGATGCAACAACAAACCAGATGGTTGGAACTAAGTGTGAGGTATCCGCACGAAGGACCAAGCCTGAGAGAAGTCTGAGTACCCCATGAGCTGCTAGTACTTCGGCTTATGACCGACCAGGGAGTTTCTTTTACACTCTTGTATTTATGGGTGTGCATTGGGGACAGTACACAATTTTAAGTATTGGGTGAAGAGACTGTTTGTTTGATTCCTATTCTAGTTTAGCTGTGTTATTTTATATTTGTTGAAAAAAAAATTAGGTACAAATAATCCCTCTTGATTTTTCTTATGACCATGATTCTTTTCCAAAGTATGACTCTTTGAACCGGGTAGTAATTTTTTTAAGTAGAATTTTCAAAACGTTTTGAACTTTTCCCAACGATGACTTCCTAGACAGTTCTCTTGAGGGTTTAAAGTCTAAAGGAAAATATAAAAAGATTTTTTTTCAACTGATAATGGAATAGGAAGAACTTGAGTATCTATGCTTTTTGACATGTTTTATATCGGGGCTTAGGGCTGGAACATATGAACTAAGTACTTTCTTCATGGTCATTGTAATTACATGCCTTGAAAATATATGTGGCTTTCTTTTGACACCGAGGCTCATTTTTTGGCTCTTGTGACTAATTCTCATGTGCTCCAATTTTATGATGACTGTGCTAGTTGATTAAACTTAAGAGTCGGGTCTGAACCATCTAGTGTGAGTCATGTGCATTGTATGAGGTGAGATTTTGGTGTACTATGTGCCATCCTTACTAGTCTAGAACTTGCCCCGTATGTGAGTCTAAGCAAAATGATCAAGTCTAGTGAGTTTAGGAAATGATATAGGCATTTCTTTAATTGATCCTTCAGTCTGTTTGCCTACCAGTGATAAAAATTATCCTTTGTTAGCCCAATTGAGCCTGCAAACCTTTTATTTAGTACCCACATTACAAGACGAATCCCTTTCGTTCTTAATTAAAGCTTGTTGAATATTTACCTCCGAAAGCACTTAAGTCACTAAAAGAGAAGGGAAAGATATTGGGTAGTTTTTGAGTGGAACCTTTGAAAGGCCAAAAGGTGCATCTGTGTTTTGAGAGAGCCACTAGCTGAAAAATACCAATTTATGGAGGGTGTTGAAAAAAAAAGAAAAAGAAAAAGAAATCCTTCCAATTCACTTTGATATGTGCTAGTGCTTATGTAGATGTGCTTAAAGTCAATGGGCTACGTTATTCACTGTGTCGTAGCAATATGTTGAGTGATCATGAAGAGGATGTGCTTAAAAGTTAAAGCATATTGTATTAAAAGTGCTTAGGAGGTTTAGTCTTTATATCCATATCTATCTTACCCTTCCCTTAGCCTACATTACAACCCATGAAGACCTAATTGATCCTAGACTTTGCAAGCTTAAATTAGTAGAGACTTACATTACGGGAAAACCTATGGTACAAGCTTTGGAGGAACATGAGTTTCTTTGCGAGAGTGAGTGAATTTCACTCTTTGAGTCCTTAAATTACACTTGAATTCATATTTGAGTGTGCAGACTGATTACTCTCTTTGTTTTATTGGTGAGGGCACATGCTTTACAATGGATTGCTAAGGAACTCATATTTTTAGTTTGCACAAGAAGCGAGTCACAAAGAGGAATGTAGTGGAGTCAATTTTTGAGGCTAGGATGTTAGAGAGTCATACAAATATTTTAAATAGTCTTGGCATTGGTCTAAAAATGAGGAGAGCATGAAGAGTACTTATGTCGGGATCTAAGCGTTGATATAAACCATTGTCATTGGGGTGATACTTCAGTATGTTTTGACATGTATTTATTGCCGGTGTGCTTAATTTTAAGTTGCTCGAGGACGAGCAAGAGTTTTAAGTGTTGGGTGTTGATAAATGATGAAAAGTGCATATTTTTTAGTATATTTGCATATTAAATCTTGTGTGAGTCACGAGAGTTTACATAGTTTTTGAAGTGAAATATACTTATTATATGTTTCTTATGTATATGAACGAGTTTCGATGATAAATGATCAAAAGATGACAATTTGACACAAAAAGAAGAGATGGAAAGAATTGGGAGCTCATCTAGTTTCATGCATGGCACAAAAACAGACGCGAAAAAAGAAGAAAAATGAAGGCATAAAACAACGAAGCGAAGAAAAGGCACGGATCGCTTCGCGAACTAGAAAATTGCAAAAGTTGAGTCTGTTTCTAAGTTCACGTGCTGCATGAACTTAGACGTGCCCTCTAGCTCTTCCATCCGAAGTTGTATTGAAGAATTTCGCCCCTCATCAACCCTAGGTCATATAAATACATCCTAAAACACCACTTTTAGGGAGAGAAGACTTTAGGGAGGCAAGAACACACTAGAAGCAAGAAGGAGACGGATTCAACTTCATGTTTTTCCCTCTTTCTTCCTCTATTTCCATTATTGGTTATGAATTCTAGTATTGTAGTTATGCATACTATTATGAATAGCTAATTTGTTATCTAGGGTTTTGATAGAACCTTTTGTAGGATAAATTCTTGTTATATTTTTATATAATTGACCCGTAGCTTTTTCTCTATTTGTTCAACTACATTATTATTGTGGTTGGATAAAGAGCTCTCAATTGACTGTGCCTATTTAGTGTGTATTACTCGAGAGAGAATGCATATTTAGGTAGTTGTTGAACAACATCACTTCTAACGTATATGAGGGATCAATACATAGGGTTTAAAGGTGGGATTAGGGATAACGAAACCTTGATGCAAACCCAGTGAGCCATACTTAATGCCAGCTAGCGTAATTCGGGAGAATATGTCTAGTAAATTGTTGTAGTTACCCAGGAGAGAATTACGACACTCAGTGCTCATGATTTGTAGAGAATACTCAGGCAAAATTATAGAAGACGTAGCGGGAAGGATTCCGACAATTGGAAAAATCATAACTCTAGACCTCCTTAATCTTTTCATCCAACCCGTAGTATCTTTAGTTCTTAATCTAGTACTTTAATTATTTAGTTAATTAGATATAAGAATCTTAATATTTATAACTTAGGAATTTTTCGAGCTTATATTCTTAGTGATAGTCAACAACTGTAGCTAAGCCTTAGTTCTCTGTGGGATTCGACTAAGGACTTGTAAAACGGATTATATTTTCAAGGACAGCTTAGTCCTTTTTATCAGGCACAATTGGGTGTGATCAAATTTTGGTGCCGTTACCGGGGAACTAATGGTGTAGTTGTGTCACGACCCCGGTTTGCCCTCCATGAACCATCGTGACGACACCTAGTCTCTACGACTAGGTAAGCCTAAATTGAGGAAGATAACCAAAACTTGTGGAAGTAAAAAATAAAAAAAAACGGAAATAAGGCAATAACATTATTTAAATGTGTCGCTCGACATACACCATATAAATAAATCTCGAAACCAATATCCAAATCCAAGACCTGGAAACCCGCGAATCACAAGCTAAGAAAAACACTACATAGCTTTAACTCCGGAATGTCTAATAAGAACAAAAAAATACAGAAGGTCTAGATACTAATAGCAGGAATAGAAAGGGACTTCTTGGTCTGCGGACGCGGAAGATGTACCTTGAAGTCTCTAGAGTAGTTGCCTCCTCAAGGATGATAGGCCTGAGTAGCGGTACCTAGATCTGCACATGAAAAACATGTGCAGAAGAGGCATGAGTACACCATAACGATACTCGGTAAGTGCCAAGCCTAACCTCGGTTGGGTAGTGACGAGGAAGGTCAGGGCCCTACTGAGATTAAATAATTATAAAGATGACAGGATAATATAAGTAGTACAATTGAGAATCTACTGTAAAAATCTACATAAGATAATAAGAGTCAATAACGGAAACAGAGATGAAGACAAACCACAAGGAAGTAACCGTGGATCTCTCAGTATCCCGAGGATCCCTTAGTACCCTCTATATAGGTCAGGGATCTCTTGGTATCCTCAATATATGCTAGGAATCTCTTGGCATACCGAGGATCTCTTAGTACCCTCAATATATACTAGGGATCTCTTGGTATCCCGAGGATCTCTCGGTATCCTCGATATATGCTAGGGATCTCTTGGTATCCCGAGGATCTCTTGGTATCCTCAATATACGTGTCAAGGATCTCTTGGTATCCTCAATATACGTGTCAAGGATCTCTTGGTATCCCGCACCTCAGTCCAGATCATAAATACGTACAGGGGATCTCCCGGGATGCCGTCCCGTAGTCCCAAATTAAAAACACATAGAAGCAACACTAGAATACTCAATTAAATGCAAATTTTGTACCAAGTAAACAATTAATTCTAGCCTAACATGCCTCACGTAATGCAATTAAAGTAGTTTAAGCAAATAGGCAATTAAGTCAACTAAACATGCTTTTCTAAACTACAACAGGCTAAATTCGCAAGTAGAATAAGGCAGGAAAAAGAAACTCAATTGAAATACTTAAAGTAAAACTAGATTTTCAACAATTAGCTTAAGTACGCACTCGTCACCTTATGTACAAGGCATTTTAATTACCAGATATATCATATCCTAAGGGAAAAGTCCCCCACACAAGGTTAGACAAGCCACTTACCTTGAACCGGCTCAAAGTCAACCCCAAACCACGCTTTTTCCACGAGTACTCGATTCCAAATGACCCAAATCTATTCAATTCAATTACATAATGTAAATAACACTTCAAGTAACTGATTCAACAATTAAAGTCTAAGCTAATACGCAAAATTATGTAAGATGACAAAAATGCCCCTAGTGCCCATATCTCGGAATTGGGTGAAATATACATTTTCAGAAACCTCGTACCCTCACAAGTCTATACATAACAAGAACACCGAAATCGGAGTCCAAATGACCCCTCAAATCCTCATTTAAAGGCATGTTAAACTCAAGCCCTAATTAACCATTTTCCCAAATTTCTCACCACTAATTAGGACTTTAATCACATAAAAATGAGTTATGAATTCAAGGATGTTACCTCTAAGTGATTCCCCTTTGTTTTCCTCAAACATCTCTCTCCAAAGCTTCAAACCCGGATGAAAATGGTGAAAGGATCCCTTAAATTCGCGAAGACAACTATTTATGTTCTGCCCAGCGATTTCCGCATTTGCGACCGCTTCTGCGGAAACTTCGTCGCATTTGCGGTGTCCCTTTCGCATCTGTGGAACCTGAAGGAAAAGGCCAAAATCCGCTTCTGTGGTCCCTTAGCCGCATTTGCGGTCCCCAAACCGCAGATTCAAAAATATCAGAAGCAGCAAAAAATACAGCAGCTGAAATATTTTCTAAATTTTCTCGTTAACCATCCGAAATTACCCCGAGGCCCCCGCGACCTCAACCAAAGGTATCAACATATCCTAAAACGTTATTCAAACTTATACCAATCTTCAAAACACCTCAAACAACATCAAAACGACCAAAACACATCGAATTCAAGTTTAAGTTTCTAAAATCTTCTGAATTCCGCTTTTGATCAAAAACCCAAGCAAACCATGTCCGAATGACCTGAAATTTTGCACACACATCCCAAATGACACAACGGAACTACTGCAACTCTCGGAATACCATTCCGACTCTCAGATCAAAATCTCACTATCGAATCGGAAACTTCCAAAGTTCAATTTTCGGCATTTCAAGCCTAAATTAGCTATGGACCACCAAAACACAATCCGAACACGCTTCTAACCCCAAAATCACCCAACGGAGCTAACAGAACTATCGGATTTCCATTCCGAAGTCGTCTTCACACTGTTCCGACTACGGTCAACTTTCTAACACTTAAGCTCTCATTTAGGGACTAAATGTCCCAAAATTCCCCGAAACTCAAAACCGAACATCTACCGGCAAATCAAATTAGCAGAAATAAACTTGGGGAAAGTAGTTAATAAGGGATCGGGGCATTAATTCTTAAGACGACCGGCCGGGTCGTCACATCCTCCTATACTTAAACATCCATTCGTCCTCGAACAAGCATAAAGACATACCTGAAGTAGTGAAAAGATTAGGGTAATGACTGCACATATCCTGCTTAGTCTCCCAGGTCGCCTCCTCGACCAGCTAACCCTACCATTGGACCTTCACTGATGCAATGTTCTTTAACCTCAACTTTCTAATCTACCTATCCAATATTGCCACTGGCTCCTCAATATAAGATAGATCTTTGTCCAACTGGACTGAACTAAAATCCAACACGTGTGATGGATCGTCGTGATACCTCTGAAGCATCAAAATATGAAATACCAGATGAAATCCTGCCAAGCTGGGAGGTAAGGCAAGCTCATACGCAACCTCCCCAACACGCCTCAATATATCAAAAGGGCCAATAAACCTCGGACTCAACTTCTCTTTCTTCCCGAATCTCATACCGCCCTAATAGGCGAAACCTGAAGCAGAACCCGCTCTCCAACCGTATAGGAAACATCACGAACCTTCCAGTCCGCGTAACTCTTCTCTCTGGACTAGGATGTACGGAGCCTAACCTGAATCACCTTAACCTTCTCCAAAGCACCCTGAACTAAGTCTGTACCCAATAATCTAGCCTCACCCGACTCAAACCAGCCCACCGGAGATCTACACCATCTCCCATATAAAGCCTCATACGGTACCATCTGAATGCTGGACTGATAGTTGTTGTTGTAAGCAAATTCCGCCAATGGCAAGAACTGATCCCAAGACCCTCCATACTCAATCACACACGCACGGAGCATATCCTCAAGAATCTGAAAAGTGCACTCGGGCTGCCCGTCCGTCTAAGGGTGAAATGTTGTACTCAACTCTACCCGAGTACCCAACTCATGCTGAACGGCCCTCTAAAACCGTGATGTAAACTGAGTACCCCTATCAGAGATGATGGACACTGGAATACCATGCAAACGAACAATCTCTCGAATATAAATCTCTGCCAACCACTCCGAAGAATAAGTAATACACAGAGGAATAAAATGAGCGGACTTGGTCAGCTGATCCACAATCACCCAAATAGCATAAAACTTTCTCAAAGTCCATGGGAGCCCAACTACAAAGTCCATGGTGATCCGCTCCCACTTCCATTCCGGAATCTTTATCTTCTGAAGCAACCCACCCGGTCTCTGGTGCTCATACTTGACCTGCTGATAGTTGAAACACCAAGCTGCAAATCCAGCTATATCTTTCTTCATCCGTATCCACCAATAATGCTGTCTCAAATCCTAATACATCTTCGCGGCACCCGGATGAATGGAATACCACGAGCTATGGGCCTCCTCTAGAATCAACTCTCGAAGCCCATCAACATTGGGTATACAAATCCGACCCAGCATCCTCAATACCCCATCATCACCAATAATCACATCCCTAGCATCACCGTGCTGAACCTTGTCCTTGAGGACAAGAAAATGTGGGTCATCATACTGTCGCTCCCTGATACGATCGAATAAGGAAAATCGAGAAACCACACAAGCTAGAACCCGACTGGGCTCCGATAGATCCAATCTCACAAACTGGCTGGCTAAGGCCTAAATATCCATCACCATAGGCCTCTCTGGTGTTGGTAAATAAGCCAAACTTCCCCAACTCTCTGCCCGACGACTCAAATCATCGGCCACCACATTAGCCTTGCCCGAGTGATACAAAATAGTGATATCATAGTCCTTTAGCAACTCTAACCACCTCCTCTGGCACAAATTTAGATCCTTTTGCTTGAACAAGTGTTGCAAGCTCTGATTGTCAGTATAAATCTCATAAGGCACACCGTATAAGTAATGGCACCAAATCTTCAGGGCATGAACAATGGCAGCTAACTCAAGGTCGTGAACAAGGTAGTTCTTATCATGTATCTTCAACTGTCTGGACGTGGTAGGCAATCACCCTACCGTCCTGCATCAACACCGCTCCCAGGCCAACCCTCGAGGCATCATAATAGATCGTATAAGACCCCGAACCTGTAGGAAGTATGAAAATTAGGGTTGTGGTCAAAGCTGTCTTGAGCTTCTGAAAGCTCGCCTCACACTCCTCCGTCCACTGAAACGGAGCACCCTTTTGGGTCAACCTGGTCATGGGGGCTGCAAATGACGAAAACCCCTCCACAAAATGACGGTAGTAACCCGCCAAAACAAGGAAACTGCAGATCTCTATAGCTGAGGATGGTCTGGGCCAACTATACACAGCCTCTATCTTCTTCGGATCCACCTGAATACTCTCACTCGATACCACGTGGCCTAAGAATGCCACTGAATCCAACCAAAACTCACATTTCGAGAATTTAGCATATAACTTCTTCTCTCTCAAAGTCTGAAGCACAGTCCTCAAGTGCTGCTCATGATCCTCCCGACTCTGGGAATACACCAGAATATCATCAATAAAGACAATGATGAACGAGTCAAGATATAGCCGGAACACACTGTGCATCAAATGCATAAAAGCTGCTGGGGCATTAGTCAGCCCAAATGACATAACAAGGAACTCGTAATGGCCATACTGAGTCCTGAAAGCAGTCTTCCGGATATATGGCTCCCGAATCTTCAACTGATGGTAACCTGAGCGCAAGTCAATCTTAGAAAACACCTGTGCGCCCTGAAGCTGGTCAAACAGATCATCAATACGAGGAAAAGGATAACGGTTCTTCACTGTCACTTTATTCAACTGACGATAATCAATACACATACGCATAGAACCATCCTTTTTCTTCAAATACAAGACAGGAGCACCCCAAGGTGAAACACTAGGTCGAATAAAACCCTTATCAAACAATTCCTATAATTGATCCTTCAACTCCTTCAACTCAGGAGGAGCCATACGATTCGGAGGAATAGAAATGGGCTGAGTGCCTAGCAACAGATCAATGCCAAAATCAATATCTCTATCAGATGGAATGCCTGGAAGATCAGCTGGAAACACATCGGGAAAATCCCGTACTACTAGAACTGAATCAACTGAAAGGGTATCAATACTGACATCTCTCACATAAGCTAAATATGTGTCACACCCCTTCTCAACCATATGCTGAGCATTAAGAAAAGAAATAACTGTACTAGGGGCGTAATCTAAAGTACCTTTCCACTCAACACGCGGTATACCTAGCATAGCCAACATCACAGTTTTGGCGTGACAATCAAGCATAGCATAATGGGGCGACAACCAGTTCATGCCCAAGATAATATTAAAGTCAACCATATTGAGTAACAATAAATCGGCTCTAGTCTCAAAACCACTAAGAGCAGCCAAACACGACCGATAAACGCGGTCCATAACGAGAGAATCTCCCAAAGGAGTAGAAACATAAATAGGGGAACTTAAAGAATCCCGAGATATACCCAAATGTGGAGCAAAATAAGAAGAGACATAAGGATAAGTAGAGCCTGGATCAAATAGAACTGATGCATCTCTGTGGCAAACCAATATAATACCTATGATGACAGAATCAGAGGCAACAGCCTCGGTACGGGCAAGAAGGGCATAGTATCTGTCCTGGCCTCCCCCTCTAGGGAGACCTCTGCCTCTCCGACCTCCACCTCTAGCTGGCTGAGCAGGTGGGGTAGCAACTGGAGTTGTAATCATAGCGTGAGAACTATGCGGGGCACGCTATGGTTGAGAAGTCTGTGGAGGTGCACTCCTCCCAAGTCTAGGGCAATCCCTCACAACTTGGCGTATATCACCATAGTCAAAACAAGCTCTAGGATGACGTGGTGGCTGTGACTGGCTAGGGACAGGTCTGCTGGACTGACCTCTGAAAGCACCCCGCGCAGGAGGCACGCTAGAAATCGGAGGTGCATAATAAGGCACATGAGATCTGGAAGGAGCTGGAGCACAACTGGCTGCTGGAAGAGCTAAGTGAATAGGGTGACTCATGTAACCCCTACCATGGCAACCTGCAGCTGGGGTACGAGCACCAGAATAATGGCCCGACTCTCGAGACCTCTTGACCTCCCTCTCATCTCTCTCCTTAGCATGCATACCCTCAATCCTCATAGCAATGCTCACCACCTGCTGGTACGAAATATCCATCTCCAACTCATGAGCCATGATAGATCTGATGCTGGGAATAAGGCCCTCAATAAACTGACGAACCCTCTCGCGGACAATAGAAACCTAGGCTGGTGCATGCCTAGCCAAACTGGTGTAATAGACAACATACTCTGAAACAGTCATAGCACCCTGGCGCAAATGCTCAAACTCTGCATGCCATGCGTCCCTGAGGCTCTGAGGAATATACTCCCTTAGGAACAGATCTTAAAACTAAACCCAAGTCAGTGAAGCAGCCTCATCTAGACTATCTAACTCATAGGTGCAACACCGCTCATAGACGGCTCCTCGAAGCTGGAAGGTAGTGAAAGAAACCCCACTCGATGCTGAGATACCCATGGTACTGTCACGCTCCAAACTAGAGGGCCATGATTAGCACCCGACCATACTTGCCGAGCACCAACGTACATTTTATCTAACCTTCTTTATTATCTTTTACGGTTGACGAGATCAATATAAATGGTAGACATGGATCATGGACAACCAACAATAAAAACTGATGGCATGAACATATATAATATGGGATGACCAGACAATCAAGAAACTATATATAAGGTACGAGCTACCACGCTACCATGAAAAACTATACAATAAAAACTAGCCGACAAGGCATAACAAACTATACGTGAGTCGACACCTGTCTATGAGCCTCTAAAGGAACATAAGTGCTGCAACATAGCCGGAACAGGGCCCCGACATACCCATAATATCTATAACAAAAAGGCATACCAAGACCAAGGCAAGTCCGGAGAAGGGATCTCGCCAATCACCGCTGAACTGGACAATCTACTGTGGTGGGGGAGCTGCACCTGCCTATCTATCAGGACCTGCAGCACGACATACAGCGTCCACAAATAAAAGGACGTCAGTACGAATAAAGTACTGAGTATGTAAGGAAGGGACCCATAAATACGATCAGTAATGTAAGCAGGGATAGAGAATATACAACCTGTAACGTCTGAGTACCTCTGAGGGAAACTGACATGAAATGCATGATACATATGTATAAATACATAAACTTTTAAAGCATTCGCCTCTGTGGGCATCATCATCATCATATCGTACCCGGCCATAATAGGCTCGGTAAAAAAACGTACCCGGCCATCATAAGGCTCGTAGAATCGTACCCGGCCACGTGGAGCTCGGTAAAACCCAACTGATCAGTGGTTGCACAATAGGTGCCGTACCCGGCCACTTATAGCGTGGCTCGGTAGAGTAAAATAGATACATATATATAATGCATGCTCGACTTATGGAATCACATTCTAAACCTTTCGGAGTGACGTAAGGTCGGTATCCTCTGTACGTGTTATTAGGACTAACTCTTCACTATGAACCTTATAAGAATCAGGAAGTACCAACAACATTGATAACGTAAGAATAAGAGAAGCAACATTAACATCAATCGTTCCATAAGAGGGAAAACAATGTAAGTACTGCTAGCTTCTAAGAGTAGAGTATCTTGGAAGCTCGTTCATTACATTATGTACCATCGGAGTCGTGCAAAAGAAGGAAAGGGATAGCCTCACATACCTTGTATATACTTCCCCAATCTCAAGCTATGCAATTGTCAAAACTCCTTAGTCTACAATAAGAGAAACGATACTATCATTATCATTTAAGCGTCATAACTATTATGTATCGACCACAACCTATTTTACGATGAAACGGACAACACCTCCCCTATATATATGACCTCACACCATTCAAAACAGTCACCAAACATCCCAAACAACATCAATAATAAACATATTGAGCCTCCCAAAATAGTCCACACACAACCTAATCACTCCATACATACGACGACCACCGTAGTCGTGTCAAACAACCTGGAAATGTTACGAATAACTATCAGCCCATAACCCTACATATATATGGTGTTTCTCCTCAACCTTCCTCCTCCAAAACTCCACAAGATAGTAGTAAAATACGCATCCCAACAACAACGCAAAACAGTCCACAAAACAATAACATTACTACCAAGCCTTTCGATATATATCTCACAAGTTCTAGCTTCAATGGCTTAGCCGCAACTTGGATAATCTTAAATACATATAGAGTAAGAGGTTCCTTACCTTTATACAGAAATAACAACTCCAATTTGACCTTAAATTTCCATGAAATATCCCTCCAATGCTGCCACAACAACAAAAAAGCGAAACTAGCGATCAATTAGTGTTTTTCGGCACTAGAATCACTTTAGAAGGCTTGAAATCACCTAGGATTGATATTAAGAACATGAGGGAGTATTTACAGAACATAAACCCTTTAAAACAACCTCCCACACGAGCTGGAACGACACAAAAATGAGCAACAACAAGAAGAACAAGAGACTTACTAGCGCCACGGAATTCCCGACACTTGATTTGTGTTGTTTGCCCTTTTTTGGGTCTTGAATCTTGAGAGAACCTTGAGAGGATGTTCCTAGGTTCTAAGGTCTGAAATAGTGAGAATAAATGACTTAAAACGGGTTGGAGTCATCCTATATAGGTCCAAATATCTTAAACCGCCTTAGTGGGCACCATAGAGAGGTGTTTGGCGCAGTCCCACAAAAACGTGAATATCTCTCTAATCCGAGATCGTATCGATGAACGGTTTAATGCATTTGAAACTAGACTCATAGATCTTTAATTTGGTTGGTATATCACCCCGTAATTCCTTTTAAATTATGAGAAAAGATTATAAACATTTGACCTAATGTTTAAGTAAAATTATGAACCTAAGTTGCGACAACTTTTGTCGACTTTTGTTTCATAACTCGTTTGACTTCAAAACTTATGATACGGATATTATATGATTAAAATACCTTAATAAATGACCTCTTGAGTGTATTAAGCACCGCTAGATTACCTGAAAATACGAGTTACAACATCCTTGATTCGTTTAACTTCTAATACTGGTTAATCACCCTTATACACTCTTGTATCACTTAAGACCAATAGGATTGACTTCTTATCATCTAAAAGATAATTACTTCTTGGATTTATGTTAACTAATATATGGCATGAACTAACACATGTGGATATGGGTTGTAACACCCTCCCCCTTAGGAACATTCGTCCTCGAATGTAAGGGTTTATGGGGAGTTTAAATCATCGTGGATTCCAATGGAAATTTCCGATCAATTTTCCCCTATAAAATGGTCACTAGCAAAACTTGCAAGTAATTAAGCCCAACATATGGCTTCACAAGGCTACACAAAGCATTATGCGTATTTACATTATCTACATATCACCATTTTGTATTAAGGAGGAGTATTCTCAAATTATTGCTTACCTCATAGAGCCGTTTCACCTTCCAATGTATCCTGTCTTCCACCAGCATCCTTGTTATCTTCATTCTGGAATAAGTAAGGGTATTTAGACTTCATCTCCTCTTCTGCTTCCCATGTCATTTCTTCCATATTTTTGTTCCTCCACAATACTTTGACGGAAGCTACATCTTTTGTTCTCAGCTTGCGGACTTGCCGATCTAATATCGCCACTGGCACTTCTTCATATGATAGGTCCTCTGTAACTTGTACATCTTTGATAGGGATGACTCGAGAAGGGTCTCCAATACATTTTCTCAACATAGATACATGGAATACCGGGTGGACAAATTCCAATTCGGATGGCAATTCTAACTCATAAGCAACCTGTCCAATCCGTCGAAGAATTTTATACGGCCCGATATACCTTGGACTCAGCTTACCTTTCTTCCCAAAACGCATAATACCCTTCATTGGTGAGATCCTCAGGAAAACCCAATCACCAACCTCAAACTCTAGATCACGACGTCGGACATCAGAATAAGATTTTTGCCTGCTTTGTGCCGTCCTCAATCGCTCCTGTATCACTTTCACCTTCTCAATAGCTTGGTGAATCAAATCTGGCCCATATAATTCTGTTTCACCGACTTCGAACCATCCAACTGGTGATCTACATCTCCTCCCGTATAGTGCCTCGTATGGGGCCATTTTAATACTGGAATGGTAGCTATTGTTATAGGCGAATTCTATGAGTGGAAGATGATCATCCCAATTCCCCTTAAAATCTAGAACACATGCTCGTAGCATATCTTCCAGTGTCTGAATGGTACGTTCAGCCTGTCCGTCAGTCTGCGGATGAAATGCAGTGCTGAGATTTACTTGTGTGCCTAAACCCTTCTGAAAAGACCTCCAAAAGTTAGCTGTAAATTGAGCTCCTCGGTCTGATATAATAGATACCGGCACACCATGAAGCCTAACAATCTCCTTGATATACAACTTCGCATAATCTTCAGCCGTGTAAGTTGTCTTAACTGGCAGAAAATGGGCACATTTTGTAAGTCGATCAATTATCACCCAGATGGAGTCAAACTTATGATAAGAGCGAGGTAATCCAATAATGAAGTCCATATTAATCACCTCCCATTTCCAGGTCGGAATCTCTATATTCTGAAGCAATCCACCAGGTTTCTGATGTTCTATCTTTACTTGTTGACAATTGGGGCACTGGGCTACAAATTCTGCAATAGACTTCTTCATGTTATCCCACCAATACTGCTCCTTGATATCATGATACATCTTTGTCGAGCCGGGATAGATGGAAGATCGGGATTGATGAATCTCATTCATAATCTTCTCTCGCAACCCTACCACATTAGGCACACATAATCGGCTCTGGTATCTTAGTGCCCCATCTTTTTCGATCTCAAAAGCCGTACTTTTACACTGTTGAATGCTTTCTCTTAATCGTACTAAGATAGGATCTTCATATTGTCGTGCTTTTACCTCGGCTACCAAAGATGATTCTGATGTATTCTGTACAGTAACACCTCCATCATCAGAGTCTAACAATCTGATTCTCATATTGGCTAGCTGATGAAGCTCTTTAATCAACCCCCATCTACCTGCCTCAATATGTACTAAGCTTCCCATTGATTTACGGCTGAGAGCGTCTGCCACAACATTGGCTTTACCGGGATGATACAATATCTCGACGTCGTAGTCTTTCAATAATTCAAGCCACCTACGCTGCCTCAAATTCAACTCTTTCTGCTTGAAGATGTATTGTAAACTCTTGTGATCTGTGTAGATGTCAACATGGACGCCGTATAAGTAGTGCCGCCATATCTTCAAAGCATATATTACTGCAGCCAATTCCAAATCATGGGTTGGATAATTCTTTTCATGCTTCTTCAATTGTCTTGATGCATAAGCAATCACATTCCCACGCTGCATCAATACGCACCCCAAACCTATACCTGAGGCATCACAATATACCACATAACCTTCTGTTCCTTCAGGAAGAGTGAGCACTGGTGCAGATGTCAATCGATTCTTCAGCTCCTGAAAACTACGTTCACAAGTGTCAGACCACTGGAATTTGGTAGCTTTTTGTGTTAACTTAGTCAATGGTGATGATATAGAGGAAAATCCTTCTACAAACCGCCTATAATATCCTGCTAGCCCTAGGAAGCTGCGGACTTCTGATGGTGTTGTAGGTCTCGGCCAATTCTTTACTGCATCGATCTTCTGAGTGTCGACACTAATACCCTCATCAGATATCACATGGCCAAGGAATGCTACTGAGTTCAGCCAGAATTCACATTTGGAGAGCTTAGCATATAACTTACGATCCTGAAGCGTCTGTAATACTATCCGCAAGTGGCCCGCATGTTCCGCCTCCGAACGAGAATACACTAGAATGTCATCAATGAATACAATCACGAACACATCAAGATAGGGCCTGAATATAGTATTCATGAGATCCATAAAAGCTGCTGGGGCATTTGTTAGCCCGAACGACATCACCAAGAACTCAAAGTGCCCATATCTTGTCCGGAAGGCCGTCTTTGGAATATCCTTCTCCCTAACCCTCACCTGATGATACCCTGAACGTAAATCAATCTTAGAGAAATACTTGGCACCCTGGAGTTGGTCAAACAGGTCATCAATTCTTGGAAGTGGATACTTGTTCTTTATAGTAGACTTATTCAACTGTCGATAGTCGATACACATCCGTAACAACCCGTCTTTCTTCCGCACGAATAGGACTGGTGCACCCCAAGGTGAATATTAGAGACAAACACTTACGACTCAACTCTACGCACGATCTAGATTCAGGAAGAAGGTAACAACCCTAGATGTCATGTAGCCTCCTGATTATAAATGTGGCGCGCTACACATCCATAATCAAGACTCTACTAGACACGGCTCATAGACAACTCCTAGGAAAGACTTGCTCTGATACCAAGTTTGTCACGCCCCAAACTGGAGGTCCATGACTAGAACCCGACCATACTTGCCGAGCACCAACGTACATTTTATCTAACCTTCTTTATTATCTTTTACGGCTGACGAGATCAATATAAATGGTAGACATGGATCATGGACAACCAACAATAAAAACTGATGGCATGAACATATATAATATGGGATGACCAGACAATCAAGAAACTATATATAAGGTATGAGCTACCACGCTACCATGAAAGACTATACAACAAAAACTAGCCGACAAGGCATACCAAACTATACATGAGTCGACACCTGTCTATGAGCCTCTAAAGGAACATAAGTGCTGCAACATAGCCGGAACAGGGCCCCGACATACCCATAATGTCTATAACAAAAATGCATACCAAGACCAAGGCAAGTCCGGAGAAGGGATCTCGCCAATCACCGCTGAACTGGACAGCCTACTGTGGTGGGGGAGCTGCACCTGCCTGTCTATCAGGACCTGCAGCACGACATACAGCGTCCACAAATAAAAGGACGTCAGTACGAATAAAATACTGAGTATGTAAGGCAAGGAACCATAAATACGATCAGTAATGTAAGCAAGGATAGAGAATATACAACCTGTAACATCTTAGTACCTCTGAGGGCTACTTACATGAAATGCATGATACATATGTATAAATACATAAACCTTTAAAGCATTCGCCTCTGTGGGCATCATCATCATCATATCGTACCCGGCCATAATAGGCTCGGTAGAATCGTACCCGGCCACGTGGAGCTCGGTAAAACCCAACTGATCAGTGGTTGCACAATAGGTGCCGTACCCGGCCAACTATAGCGTGGCTCGGTAGAGTAAAATAGATACATATATATAATGCATGCTCGACTCATGGAATCACATTCTAAACCTTTCGGAGTGACGTAAGGTCGGTATCCTCTGTACGCGTTATTAGGACTAACTCTTCACTATGAACCTTATAAGAATCAGGAAGTACCAACAACATTGATAACATAAGAATAAGAGAAGCAACATTAACATCAATCGTTCCATAAGAGGGAAAACAATGTAAGTACTGCTAGCTTCTAAGAGTAGAGTATCTTGGAAGCTCGTTCATTACATTATGTACAATCGGAGTCGTGCAAAAGAAGGAAAGGGATAGCCTCACATACCTTGTATATACTTCCCCAATCTCAAGCTATGCAATTGTCAAAACTCCTTAGTCTACAATAAGAGAAACGATACTATCGTTATCATTTAAGCGTCATAACTATTATGTATCGACCACAACCTATTTTACGATGAAACGGACAACACCTCCCCTATATATATGACCTCACACCATTCAAAACAGTCACCAAACAGCCCAAACAACATCAATAATAAACATATTGAGCCTCCCAAAATAGTCCACACACAGCCTAATCACTCCATACATACGACGACCACCGTAGTCGTGTCAAACAACCTGGAAATGTTACGAATAACTATCAGCCCATAACCCTACATATATATGGTGTTTCTCCACACCCTTACTCCTACAAAACTCCACAAGATAGTAGTAAAATATGCAGCCCAACAACAACGCAAAACAGTCCACAAAACAATAACATTACTACCAAGCCTTTCGATATATATCTCACAAGTTCTAGCTTCAATGGCTTAGCCGCAACTTGGATAATCTTAAATACATATAGAGTAAGAGGTTCCTTACCTTTATACAGAAATAACAACTCCAATTTGACCTTAAATTTCCATGAAATATCCCTCCAATGCTGCCACAACAACAAAAAAGCGAAACTAGCGATCAATTAGTGTTTTTCGGCACTAGAATCACTTTAGAAGGCTTGAAATCACCTAGGATTGATATTAAGAACATGAGGGAGTATTTAAAGAACATAAACTCTTTAATGATAACGATAGAACTGTGCCAAAGTGGTGTATATGCTCATGAACTGTGCCAAAGTGGTGTATATGCTCATGAACTGTGCCAATGTCTCATGAAGAGCTGGAGTAGTAGTATCAGTAGGCATGTCAGGTGCCTAGACTCCAGCTGGATCCATTGGTGGTACCTCGGCAGCAGCTCGTGCAGGTGCCCTGGCTGTACCACGTGCGCGTCCTCGGCCTCTAACGGCTGTAGTATGCGGCGCGGGTGCCTGATCATCTCAGGTAGCACGTGTCCTCACCATTTATGAGAGAATGGAAGATAGAAGTTTAGAATTGTGATGTCTTAATATCGCACGATAAGGAAATCAAATGAAGTGGAATTTCCCTAACAGTTATATAGCCTCTCGTAGATAAGTACAAACGTTTCCGTACCGATCAGCGACACTCTAATAAACCAGCTTGTTATCCATGACTCCTATGATTCTAGAGCTCTGATACCAACTTGTCACGACCCCGGTTCGCCCTCCGTGAACCATCGTGACGGCACCTAGTCTCTACGACTATGTAAGCCTAAATTACGGAAGATAACCAAAACTTACGGAAGTAAACAAATAAAAAAATAGAAATAAGGCAATAACAGTGTTTAAATGTGCCGTTTGGCTACACCATATAAATAAATCTCAAAACCAATATCCAAATCCAAGACCTGGAAACCCACGAATCACAAGCTAAGAAAAACACTACATAGCTCTAACTTCGGAATGTCTAATAAGAACAAAAAAATACAGAAGGGCTAGATACTAAAAGCAGGAATAGAAAGGACTTCTTGGTCTACAGAAGCGGCAGATGTACCTCGAAGTCTCTAGAGTAGTCGCCTCCTCAAGGATGATATGCCTGAGTAGCGGTACCTGGATCTGCACATAAAAAACATGCGTAGAAGAGGCATGAGTACACCATAATGGTACTCAGTAAGTGCCAAGCCTAACCTCGGTTGGGTAGTGATGAGGAAGGTCAGGGCCCTACTGAGATTAAATAATTATAAAGATGATAGGATAAGATAAGCAGTGCAATTGAGAATCTACAGTAAGAATCTACAAAGGATAGTAAGAGTACAATAACGGAAACAGAGATGAAGACAAACCACAAGGAAGTAACCGGGGATCTCTCAGTATCCTGATGATCTCTTAGTACCCTCAATATATGCCAGGGATCTCTTGGTATACCGAGGATCTCTCGGTATCCTCAATGTATGCTAGGGATCTCTTGGTATCCCGAGGATCTCTTAGTACCCTTAATATATGATAGGGATCTCTTCATATCCCGAGGATCTCTTGGTATCCTCAATATATGTGTCAGGGATCTTTTAGTATCCTGCACCTTAGTCCAGATCATAAATACGTATAGGGGATCTCATGGGATGTTGTCCCGTAGTCCCAAATTAAAAACACATAGAAGCAACACAAGAATACTCAATTAAATGCAAATTTCGTACCAAGTAAATAATTAATTCTAGCCTAACATGCCTAACATAATGCAATTAAAGCAGTTTAAGCAAATAGGCAATTAAGTCAACTAAACATGCTTTTCTAAACTACAACAGGCTAAATTCGCAAGTAAAATAAGGCAGGAAAAAGAAACTCAATTGAAATACTTAAAGTAAAACTAGATTTTCAACAATTAGCTCAAGTACGCACTCGTCACCTCACGTACAAGGCATTTCAATTACCAAATATATCATATCCTAAGGGGAAAGTCCCCCACACATGGTTAGACAAGCCAATTACCTCGAACTGGCTCAAATTCAATCCAAAACCACGCTTTTGCCACGAGTAATTGACTCAAAATGGCCCAAATCTATTCAATTCAATTTTATAATGTAAATAACACTTCATGCAACTGATTCTACAATTAAAGTCTAAGCTAATACGCGAAATTATGTAAAATGACCAAAATGCCCCTCGGTCCCACGTATCGGAATTGGGTGAAATTTTTATTTTTTAGAAACCTCGTACTCTCACAAGTCTATACATAACAAGAACATTGAAATCGGAGTCCAAATGACCCCTCAAATCTTCATTTAAAGGCCTGTTAAACTCAAGCCCTAATTAACCATTTTTCCAAATTTCTCACCACTAATTAGGTCTTTAATCACATAAAAACGAGTTATGAAGTCAAGGATATTACCTCCAAGCGATTCCCCTTTGTTTTCCTAAAAAATCTCTCTCAAAAGCTTCAAACCTGGATGAAAATGGTGAAAGGATCCCTCAAATTCACGAAGGCAACTATTTATATGTTCTGCCCAGCGATTTCTGCATTTGTGACCCAGGGACCGCATCTGCAGTCCCTCTTCTGCGAAAACTTCGTCGCATCTGCTACTTTCATTTAAATAACAGAAACTGCATCTGCGATTACATTTTCGCAGATGCGACACCACTTCTACGGTGTCCCTTCTGCATCTGCGGAACCTGAACAAAAAGGACAAAATCTCCTTATGTAGTCCCTTAGCCACTTCTGCGGCGCCGCATCTGCGGTCCCCAAATCGCAAATGCAATAATACCAAAAGCAACAAAAAATACAGTAGCTGCAACATTTTCTAAATTTTCTCATTAACTATCCGTAATCGCCCTGAGGCCCCCGGGACCTCAACCAAGGGCATCAACATATCCTAAAACGTTATTCAAACTTATACCAATCTTCAAAACACCTCATAAAACATCAAAACGATCAAAACACATCGGATTCAAGCCTAAGTTTCTAAAATCTTTCGAATTCCGCTTTTGATAAAAAATCCAACCAAACCACGTCCGAATGATCTGAAATTTTGCACACACATCCCAAATAATACAATGGAACTACTACAACTCTCTGAATTTCATTGCAACCCTCGAATCAAAATCTCACTATCGAACCGGAAACTTCCAAAATTTAACTTTCGGCATTTCAAGCCTAAATTAGCTACGGACCTCCAAAACACATTCCGAACACGCTCCTAACTCCAAAATCACCTAACAGAGCTAACGAAACCATCGAATTTCCATTCCGAGGCCATCTTCACACTGTTCCGACTATGGTCAACTTTCCAACACTTAAGCTCTCATTTAGGGACTAAGTGTCCCAAAACTCCCCGAAACTCAAAACTGAATATCTACCGGCAAATCACATTAGCAGAAATAAACTTGGAAAAAAAAGTTAATAGGGGATCAGGGCATTAATTCATAAGATGACCGGCCGGGTCGTCACAAGCTGTAGGTGTACATATTGCTAGGTTTCAAGTTCGAACTATTATTTTTATTTTTTGTATTTGATTTTTTTATTTTTGTGTTACTTGTTGATTTAAAAACATGGCATCTTGGAATTATGAGAATATTGATGTTGGTAATTCTCTTTTGATCCTCCTTATGCATATAATGGAAGAAACCACCCTTGGCAAAATTATCAAAATATTCCCGAGAGCAAGTTATGTGCACCGACTCAATCTTATGTGTGGAATGTGTGTGATATGTGTGGTTGTGAAGATGGTCACTTTCATGGTTGTTCTTATATTTCTTATCTTCCCTCAGCCCCTTACTTTGATGATTCTTCTTTTTCTTGTTAAGTTAATAGGAACAAAGAACCCAGGGATGATGACCAGAAAGAGATCAAGGATATGCTAATATGCCTTGTAGAACAAAATGATATGTTAAAGTGCCCTGTGGAACAAAATAGTAAATTACAACTACAGATAGAAAGACAAGAGGAACTATTCACAACTTGAAGGTTCAAGTGAGTCAACTAGTTAAAGATTTTGATGCTCAACAAGCCAATAGTGCGAATAGTATCCTAGAAGAGCGTGAATTAGATATAAAAATTGAGGTGCTAGTGGAGAAGGCCAGAGTAGAACACCAACAATAAATTGAACTAGATTTTGAGGATGTTGATGTTATAGAAGAGATACTAGAGTCAACCAAGGATATTGAGGATACATATTTAGTTGACTCTAGTATCATTGGTGTTGAGGATGTTGACAGTCCCAATATTCATGTAGTTGAGCGCATTGGTCCACACTCCAAGCATTTTTTCATATTGTATTTGGATGAATATATAGAAATAGTGTCATTTGAGCCACTTGAGGAGTCAAGGGATGAGGAACAACGTGCCTACATTCTGGAATTTTTCTTGCTAGAAAATCAGGATTACACACCTCATCTAAAGGCCAAGAAGTGCAAAATACTACATTATTTTATTGGGCCTGTTAGATTCGTTCCACCACCCTAGGAGCATAATCATAATCTTGAATCTAAACTTGGGGTTCAGTTCATAAGCTCAAGGTGAAGGCAAAAAGTGATTTGCATCGTGCCGCAACGTTAAATCAAGCGCTTGTTGGGAGGCAACCCAGCTTTACTACTTTATTTTATTTTTTTATTTTTATTTTTAATTGTATTATATTTGTAATGTTGATTTTTGATTTTCTAGGAGCATGGAAAGAAAAGCTATTGGAAGGATGCAATTGCAAACTAGATGGTTAGAACTAAGTGTGAGGTACCCGCATGAAGGATCAAGCCTTCTAAGTACCCCATGAGCTGTGAAGTTCATCATTTATTATTCAATTGAAGGAAATTTTGATCTCAAAATCACTAAAATGAGAACTAAATTAACTATTTGGTGTTGGCTTTCCTGACAGTGGTGTCCGGCGCCATCACGACCTTTAATAGAATTTGGGTCGTGTCAATATGGTATCCGAGCGCTAGGCTCACTTAGGTCTCACAAGTCTAGTAGAGTCTTGCGGATCGGTACAGAGACATCTGTACTTATCTTTGAGAGGCTATAGGGCTATTAGGAGCACTTCCCTTCTTGATTCCTCATCATGTGATTTAATTCCTCAGAGGTTTATGCCTTCATTTCCTTCCTATTCAATCTTATGCGAGGCAAAGCGCTTGTTATAGATCGGGAATTTATGGAATTGTAGTGGTACTATAGATGTGGTGCAAGATGTATCTTCTTGCATATTTGATTGGACTATTGTCATTGCATTTCGGAAGGTCGTTCTATCGTTTCAGCCCAATATTAGTATACCTAAGGCTTTGAGATTTGGCATTGATTGTTTTGACGATTCGTGCGTTGCTATCACACAATACTGGTGTAATGGTAGGGTGCTTACCTATGTGTTGAAGCAGTGAATAACTTGAAGGGAGGTTTGATCGGTGCATGATTCAGAGATTCAATATTTTATTTTTGGCGGAGGAAAGGAAATCGGACTATGAATGTCCACGTTTGGGTTCATGGAGTAACGAGACTTGGTATTTTCGAGTGTAGTAGAATTTTCATCAGTAATATGGTGTCATCGCCCTTGATCAAATGTGTTAAGTTTGTCGGTGTTATGGTCTTAGTAAAATCTCCCTAGAGGTAGGGAAGTGTGAATTATTGCCGGAGAAGCGGCTATTAGATATCGTAGTATGCAGTAGTTCAAGATTGAATCAGTGTTCCTGGTATTGATGGCTCAAGAAAGATTATCTTCGAAGAGGTTTAAAGTTGGTAGCGATCTATTGGTGCAGATGTTACAGAGATGAATTTTGACTTAAAGCTACAACTGTGCAGCGAAGTATGAGGAGGGACATGTGGGAGGTGTCTTGCTGTGGTTAAACTTCTAGATGGCCAAGAGTGGTAGAGTAGCATAAGGGTTCTGTGGTAAGATGACTACACGCCTTGAGAAAAGTTTGGAGTGATTTGTGATTCATGGTGTACGGCGACTAGGTCTACGGACTTAATTTAGAATATTGGTTATCATACGGGGGAGATTGGATATGACGGGTAGGAGTTGCTTGATAGGAAGAAGAATACAACATGACTTTAGATGGGAATGTGCGGTCACACCTTTTATTTGATGTCCATGAGGAGTGAACGGACTTGCACAGTTGGTGAATGAGCACGTTAGAAGATGTCGGCATGTAATTTCCACAGGTGGGTTATCTCCTGTGAGTAGGTCAGCAGTGGCATGGTTGGCGAAGCTTCTACAAAGAATTCTGCAGGCTATCCACTGAGGGGTTGAATATGTAGACGTTGCTAGTGATTCAGAGTGTTCATGAAATGGTTAACAGGAAGATTTCGAGGAAATTGGCAGGGTGATTGTGCAAGATCATGTTAATGGGGAATAAAGAGTCTTGGTGGATTCCAGAATTTTGCAATGTAGCTTTAAGCTAAGTGGGAGAGTCCCACCGCCTACGATGGTATTGCATGGTTGTCTACTTGTGAGATTTCTGGTTATTGGCATATTGGCGGGTTATTACGACTAATGAGAGAGAATATAAGTGGTAATTTAAGCAAAGGATTTGGGGGAATGTGTGCTATAATTGGCCTTATTGACTCATGTTCAGAATAAGGAGATATAACTTATTTATGTTTCGTGTAGAGGTGATTTACAAGGAAAGTGATTCAGCCGGATGCTTCTTTGAGAGGGTGCTCATGTGCTAGCGGAGCCTTGTAGTTTGATTATATTCGGACCAATTCAGAGTGAGTGACTCTCAATAACGGTCCTAGTGGAGCCAAAAGTTAAAGTGTGGTGCCTAAGGATTTCGAGCCCGTTGTATGGTTGAATATCGAGCTTTTGCGGCGGATTATGAAAAGGGGCTTGGAGTGTTCTGTGTTATCTTTGGTCTGCAGTGTAACATGAGAGGATTGGGAGCAAATGACTTCGGATTCGTAGAGAAATTGTCAGAAAAGGTGTACAAGTTGAAGATGCGAATATGTGCACAAGGAGGGTCTGAGATGGTTCGTGGGTTTTGAAGACAATGTGGTCTCATGAAATGGGGTCACTCAGGACGAGTGCAGATTGAGTTCTCTTTGTGTTGAATGAAGCTATCATTATTCCTAAGGCAAGTCTAAGGTAAATTAGAAGAAGTCGAATCGATTAGCAATGGTTAAATTGGCATGATGGCAGCAATGATCAACTCCTTCAGCGTGTTAAGTTATGCATATGATTAGTGGAGGTACGTTCAAGGCTTGACGGTTACCATAATTGATTTCATTTGGAAGGTTTATGGTGATTTAGAACGCTACTTGAGGTTGGTATTTTTCTGCGGTTATAAGAATCCAATCATGTGTTGCTATAGTTCTCTTGAAATTAGCTAAGTAAAAGGTTTCTACATGATGAAGTGTTTTCCCTATTAGTGGTTCAGTAGTTAAGATAAAATTCTTGTACTCTTGCGCATTGGCATGATTAAGTGTAGTGGACAACATGGGAATTGGAAGTTGAGCATCAAGGTTGCTATTTGGTATTGGTAAGAATATCACAAACTCGGACGAGCATTAGTATTACCAAGCTGGTATTATCTTCAGCGTCACCTGAGCTCGGTGTCATGAGTGAGAGGCTTCGTGTATTGACTTGCAGATCCTTGATTCGCTTTGCAACATTTGTGTGGCCGGTGGTATGGCTATGCAGACTTGTTACCTGGTACGGAGGGACATGAGAGCGTGTCCCACATGACGATTGTGTAAGTGTGGCATGTAGTCACTTGATTGATTGAAGATTGAAACTAAGTATGGAGATTGTGGTACTACTGCTAATATGAGAGTTTAGTCTTAGGAGGCGTTCTACTCATTTGGTTGTGAACTGAGAATATTTGTTCCGGATTCGATGGCTGTTCTTGTGCGCCATGGGAAAAAGGGGTACCGTGGATCCTTGAAAGGTTATTAGCCAGTGTGGTACAGTTAGAATCAGCTTGAGGTCCGTAGATGGATCTAAATATAAATGTAGGCTCTATATCGGGCCGGATGTGTTCATTTCAGCATAACACCCTTATGGAGGAGTATTCGGACATTGGATGTTATTTCGTTGTTGGCTATTTCATGTAATACTATATTGTGCCATGTGGGTTGTGAAACGGATTGATTAATTACATATATGTTGAGGTTCCGCGTAGCGATGGTGTTATGTAAGCTGAATGGCTCTCAAGGTGCAGATCATATATCACACCTTAGTCATGCTTGGGTTTTATAGTGTATGACGCTATCTGCCTCCCCAAGAATTGCATTATGCACTTCGCATACTTGTGGCTGATATTTGTTATTTCACAGATATGAGCATTTCAGATCGGTAGGTATTTCCTTTATAGATTATTTTATACGGATTGAGTGGCACGCCGCCATGGGTATCATGGTTGGATCTGGTTATATGCCGCAACAGTATGATGTTGAGTAGAGTTTCCCATATCTATTCTTATGTGTTTGTTTCTTATTTTTTTAGGAAGGTTCATAACATCCTTTCGATTGTTTAAATAGTTACGTGCTTTGAATGGTTCTTCCCAGAGTTCGTTTTCCCTTATCTATCACCTTCGATTTTGTAGCTTGTTGGCACTTTATGGCATCACATGAGGTTTTTGAAAATGTATGAGGTGGCTTATTGCTGAGCAGCTTATACTGGGTGAGACGAGATTATTGGACCTGGGATCAGTGCGATTGGATTTATATGGAGTATATTAAAGAGCAATTATTGTTGCATGGTTCAGAATAAGGTAATGGTTCTTGTCAGGAGAATAGACTCAATGATTTGTTGACTCGGCAGTTGGATATAAATTTCTACACATCTCTTTCATCGTGGTAGCATTTCAAGAATTGGAATAGGACTTATATGTGTCACGAGGAGTGTTGTGAGCAGCGGATTCGTGGGATTTCGGCTATTGTTATTAGAGCATGTTATTATGATCATGTGAATTATGTGGTGCATGATGTGGATTCAACAAGGGTGTGCAATCATGTTTTGGTACAGTGGGTAATGACTGATACGATGTTCGTATGTTGGAAATAGGCCTGGAAGAGAATTTTCGGATGTTGGAATTTGGTTCTAAGGCTAATTTAACTAAACAAAAAGAGGGATCTTCAGATTTGCTCAAGCAGAAGTGCTCAACTGAGTTGTGGTAGCACGGGTAGGTTCATGGGGTGTTAAACAGTGATTTCAGGCAACTGCAACACAGTTCTTAGCACGTTCGAAGATGAACATATGTTTAAGTAGGAGAAAAAGTAGCGCCCCGTCCGGTCGTTTTGAGCTCTAGCACGTCATTCGATGGTTTGAGGCCATGAGCAGCTTCACTTCAAGTATTTTGACTTGTACGCAAGATCGGAACTGAAATTCGGGAAGTTCGAAGTTGATTTGGAAAGAGAATTCTCATTTCGGAAGCTCTAAGTTGGAAGAATTGACTAAGGTTGGGTTTTTGAGTAAACGGCCTCAGAATTGAGATTTGAAGATTCTAGCAGGTTCGTATGATGATTTCAGACTTTGGCGTATGTTCAGATCCGGTTTGGATAACCCAGGAGCGTTTCGACGCCTATTGTAGAAGTTAGCATTTTTGGAAGAATTTAATAAATTTGGGTTGAAGTGCATTTCAATGTTATCGAAGTCTGTTTGAGATTCTGAGTCTAGGAATAGTTCCACGTGGTGATTCTGGTACTGGGAGCATGTCCGGAAGCGGATTTGGAGGTCTATAGGTCATTTTGGGGTCAATGGGTGAAAGTTAGAATTTGAAGGTTTTTGAGAAGTTTGATCGGGGGTGAACCTTTTGATATCGGGGTCAGAATCTGATTCCAGAAGTTGGAGTAGGTCCGTAATGTCGAATATGACTTGTGTACAAAATTTGAGCTCAATCGGACGTGATTTGATAAGTTTCAGCATCGAATATAGAAGCTTGAAGTTTTAAAGTTCATTAAGCTTGAATTGGAGTGCGATTCATGGTTTTAGCGTTGTTTGATGTGATTTGAGGCCTCGAGCAAGTTCGTGTTATGTTTCTAAACTTATGTGGGTGTTTGGTTTAGAGCCCTGAGGGCTCGGGTGAGTTTCAGAGTAGCTTCAGAGTGATTTGTTAAGAAGTTGGATTGTTGGTACTGGTGTAACCGCATTTGCGGTGTTTTGGTCGCAAATGCGACCATCGCATTTGCGAGATAATGCTCGCATTTTCGAACCTAGCTGCTGAGGGAAAATTTCGCATTTGCGAAGGATGAGTCGCTTTTGCAATGTTGTCCCCTTCGCATTTGCGAAGAACCTGGTCGCAAATACGACCTAGGCGGGGATGGCTTGGCTTCACATTTGCGGTGCATTTGTTGCAAACGCGACCATCGCATTTGCGAGCCAGATCTCGCAAATGTGACCACCGCATTTGCAAGCTAGATGTCGCAAATGCGGCATCTGCGACTAGAGCCAAGGGCCTTTTATTTCGAGGCTTAGCCCATTTCTATCATTTCCAACTTGGTCTTAGGTGATCTTTGAGAGCATTTTGTGAGGGGTTCCATCATCATCAAGAGGTAAGTGATTTCTACTAGTTTTGAGTTAAATACAAGGTTTATATATGAATTTAGACATGAAAAATTGTAGAAAATTTGAGATTTTGAAGAAAAAACCTAGAAATTGGTATTTTTGGATTTTGACACGAATTTGGGCATGGAATTAAAAATAAATTATATATTTGAGTTTGTGGGGTTATGAGTAAAGTTTATCTTCGAATTTTTTTGAAATCCGGGCACATGGGCCCGAGGGTAATTTTTATCGATTTTTCGAACGGAGTTGAAAATTAATGTAAATACGATTTTAATGAGCATTAGAGTATATATTTATGGATTCTCTCATTTATTGACTAGTTTTGGAGCGTTGTGCATCAATTTGAGTCGTCTAAATGGCTTGGGAGCCAGTTATGGAACTTCGAAGCGAGGTAAGCCTCCTTTCTAACCTTGTAAGAGGGAATTAACCCCATAGGTGAACTACACTAATACATGCTTCTATTTGTGGGGACTATGTGTGCACAAGGTGACGAGAGTCCATAAGTGGCTACTACATATGCCTATGTCCGGGTAGTTTTATGCATACACCATTAGTTGCTGTCATCATTATTTGATCCCGTTATTTACTTGCCTTGAAGGAATTTGGATCGAGCATGCTTAATAAATGCCTTGAAAAGAGTTGAAATTAAGGATTCCGGGACTTGAAAGTTTCATTTGGATTTCATATGTTGAAAATAATTAAAGAATATTATTAAAAAAATTATTTGAGAAATTCTATGTGTAACCGCATCGCAATTATATTCCGCGAGCGGCATAAATTTCTACTACTCTTATGGGATCGGTCTGTTCACCACGGTAGGATTTTGTATTACACTCTTATGAGAT
Source organism: Nicotiana sylvestris (assembly GCF_000393655.2). Classification (NCBI taxonomy): domain Eukaryota; kingdom Viridiplantae; phylum Streptophyta; class Magnoliopsida; order Solanales; family Solanaceae; genus Nicotiana; species Nicotiana sylvestris. The sequence continues at coordinate 148,444,384 of NC_091068.1, forward strand.
CAGGCCGTTCTTCTCGGCAGGATCTATGTACCACACTCTGATGGGAGCGGGTCGTTCGCCTCGGCAGGTTAATAGATGCATCTATGGTTCGCATTGTTCGGCCCTTGGCAGTGCACAATTAAATTATTATGTTGGATCGGACCGTACACCTCGACATTTCCTATATCATATTCTCATGGAATCGTGCGTAATATTTGGCAAGCATCTAGTGTATTCGTGAGTTTCCCAGATTTGAATTTATGATAATCTACTTGATGAAGTCCGCTACACCCTTACGTGTGCTCCGGTAAGGAGGGAAATCCTAATAGAAAGCTTGAGTTCATTGTAAAGAGGGAAAATTTGTATCATGTACCTTTATGTTTATTTAATTCATTTATTTACTCTGCCCCCCTTTATTTACCTCTTTACTGTACCTGATGTTATTCGACCACTAGTAAGTGTCAGAGTTGACCTCTCCCGCTACTTCTTCGAGGTTAAACTGGATACATACTAGGTACACGTTATTTTCATACTCATACTACACTTGCGGTACATTTTGTTGTACAAGCATATACACATATAGTGGCCTCGTAGGTGCAGCATCATGGTTGATGCCAGGACTTAGGTGAGCTGCATCTTATGTACGATCCGCAGCCAGGAGAGTCTCCTTCAGAGTATTTATATTATTTTTCTTTCCCGTCCAAAATTTGTATTCCAGGCGGATGATGTATTCTACTTTATTTTTCTTAGTTGATGCTCATGCACCTGTGATACTGGGTTCTGGGATGATTATGAGATTATTCAATATTGAAATTTGCTAAAAATATTATTATTTACTCTGTGAAGTTCAACATTTATTATTTAATTGAAGGAAATTTTGATTTCAAAAATACTAAAATAAGAACTAAATTAACTATTTGGTGTTGGCTTGCCTGAAAGTGGTGTCCGGTGCTATCACGGTCTTTAATAGAATTTGGGTCGCGATAGTCCCGTTATGAAAGTAGCCTCCAACACTCGATGGCTATCAAGATTGTATAATCTTCCCTCCCTTAAAAGAAATTCGTCCTCGAATTTGGACCTTTAAACAAAAAAAAGGGAGCTTCATTAATAATATTTTAACTTGGACATAAGCAAGTGCGCCAAACTAACAAGTAAACTATAATTTTAGCAAATTTATGGTAAATCCAAGCATCCAAACCAATAAGTAAGACAAATCAACCATTCAAACCAAAATCTAATGATACCCATGTACAAAACAAAGCATAAAAGCTTCCCAAAATATGAGAATTGTCATGAAATATCTCCAATCTACACACCAAGTGTGCCTAATATAAGAATCATCAATAAAATTATTAACTCTTATAGCATTATCAAGTCCAAGCATAAGCATAAGCCAATTAAACAAGTCATTCTTGAATTGAAGCTGACATGAGAAATCAAGAATAAGAATGGTATGTTAAAATAAAACAAGCCTCTTGGCTTCACCAATATTATCACTCAAAAAAGATTTAGCATTCTTTTTCTTAAACTCATAACACCAATCCACATGAAAGTTATTAACTTGCTTTAAACTCAAAGCACTAGTGTAGTGGAACAAATTATCTCTATCAAATATATGAGTGAAATAAGTTAGAAAGTTTACACCAGGTAAAGAACTTTCTTCTTTTTCAAAAAGTTTAGCTTCCAAAACAATCTCATTAGTAATCTCAAACGACTTCTCAAAAATGGAATCTCCGATTGGTAAATCCAAATCAAACTCAAAAGATTTCATCTCACAATTAAACAAGAAAGAATCAAATGGCTTAAAGTTTGAAACTTTACCACTCAACTCACCTTCAAATAAGAAATCATCACCAATTAAAGAATAATCCTCAAAATAGAAAGCATGAACAATAGGAATCAATGGATCAAACTCGACAAAATCACATAAAGATGCAACTTTTATGCTTTCCTCAACCTCAATCAATGCTTCTTCATAAGCAAACAGGTCATTCAAACCTTCAAAACAATTAGAACCACTATCTAGTGTATCTACACAATTCAAAGAATCATTAGAATCAATAAATGTACCCAAACTAACACTTAAAATATCACTATGCTCATCACAAGAAGAAAGAGTGTTAGGCTTAGCAATCGTACCTTGATGCACTTCTAAAGATTCTATTTTACCTTTTTGAAGATTGGAAGAATCTTCACTTTGGGCAGAGGGTGGCTTCAGCCACTTCACATGGAGTTCTTTCTTGAAGACTTCCACTTGAATTTTTCTTCAAAGTATCTACACAATAAGCCAAACAAACTAGCAAGAAAAGCATTAGCCGTGAAAGAATTATAAGAAGAATGCCCCTCACTCGAACTCTCTTGTTTTCTCTCTTCTTTCTTTTCAATCTATTCCTTTTCTTATTTTATGGCTCTATCACTCAATTCTTTCATATACCTATAGTCTTCACTCACTTGAAATGGAGTCAAAAGAGTAAGGATTATTTGTTTTATCATTTTTCTCAAAAGAATATTTATTAGTCCTTCCATCATAGAGAGCATCCTTGTCATATTTTCATGGCTTCCCCAATAATAAATGACATGCTTGCATGGGCACCACATCACAAAGAATATCATCAACATACTTTTCAATTTTGAAACTCATCATGACTTGTCTAGTCACTTTAAGTTCACCACATTCATTAAGCCATTGGAGTTTATAAGGACGAGTATGTCTTTGAGTCTTCAAGTTCAATTTGTCCACCATAGAAGCACTAGCAACATTAGTACAACTACCACCATCAATAATCAAAGAACACACTTGATCTTTAATCTTGCACCTTCCATGGAACAAGTTCTCTCTTTGGTTCATATTTTCCATCACTTGCGCACTCAAAACTCTCCTAACAACATACAAAGATAAATTTGGGGTGTCATATTCTACTTCATCATCACATTCATCCTCCTCTTCTTCACATGATTCTCTACTTTATTCCCTTTCATAAGCTTCTTCCATAAGGATTATGGTTTTTCTGTTAGGACATGCACTCATTTTATGACCATGTCCTTGATATTTGTAGCACCTATTAGAGTTAGGATTTTGGAAATGAAGTTTAGAATTATTACCTCCCTCTTTATCCTCCGCCTTTAGTTTTCCTTTGTCACTTTGCCACTTGGAGTCAACTTTTGGCTTGTTTTCATTTGAAAGAGATTGCCAAGTTTCCTTGTTTTCGCTCTATGAAGTGTTGTAATTTTTGGATTTGCTCTTTTTGAGTTGCCTCTCTTCTTGGAGTTTATTTTCAACCTTGATAGCCCCTTGGAGTGCCTCATGTATAGTAACAAATTTGTGCAAAGTCATTTGGCTAGAAATTTCATGCTTAAGCCCAAAAAATCTAGAAATCATGAGTCTTCCATTATCATCAAGATTGGCTTTAAACCTAGTGGTCTCTAACTCTTCAAAGTAAGCCTCCACATTCTTGTTTTCTTGTATCATATTATAAAATTTGGTAAGTAAGTCATTCACATACTCTTCGGGCATAAATCTTGCTCTCATAACCACTCTAAGAAACCCCCAAGAGTCAATGGCAATATCTCCATTTCTATTTCTATCCCGTTTCTCTTTCTCCCACCAAGAAGAAGCATAACCAATAAGATTAGAAATGACATGCTTGAACCTCTTTGTATCGAATATATTGTTAAGCTCAAACATCCTTTCTATTTGTATTTCCCATTCTAAAAATTCCTCGGGGTCACTACTTCCATTGAAAGTAGGAAGTGAAGTCTTGATGTTATTAAGACACCGGACTTCTCCATATCCCCATCTTCTACCATGTTCTTCATTACCAACATTTCTATCATAACCATAATCATAAGTATCATTCAAGTTTCTACCTTGATAGTTTCTGCCATGCCTTCCACCTCTCCCTCAAAAGCCTCCTTGTCCATTCTTTCTAGGTTGGACTCTAATCGGTTTATCATATTGCTTATCATAGTCCAAATCATCATCAAAGTCATTTTGCGGTTGTTGTGGACTAAGAGGTTGTTGTTGATGCTCAACTCTTGCTTGTCTACCTTGTAGAAGTGGACCTTGTCTTGGTGTTTGATTGTTATCAACTTATGGTTGAATGATTAGCCTTGCAATGTGTGGTGCGGTAGGAGTAGAACTATTTTGTGGAGTGTTGCATTAGTTTCCATTCCTTGGTTAGGATTAGGTGACAAGCCTTGCCATTGGTTAAGAAGGTTGTCATGAGACTTGACCATATTTTTTATGTTGTCAACTTTCATAATCAAAGCTTGTAAAAGCCTCCAAAATGGTCTCATTAGATACTCCCTCCTTTGGAGTTGGAATACCTCCAATATTCAAAGACATAGTACCTACAAACAAAGAAAATAAGTTAAAAAAATAAAAATAAAAGGACCACTCCAATTCAACTCCCTTTGTGTATCCCTCAAATATTTCACTCAAATTTTACCACTCGTTATCACTCTAATGCACTTGGCTTTAAGCACACACTCTAAGAATCTCACCACTCAAGCCTTTCCACTCTTGGATGAATATCCAAAGTTGATATCAAACTCAATCAAGGCACTTTCAAGTGAAACTTCTAACTTCGGGGCAACAATGGAGTTTATGTGACTCAACAAAGAAGCTGAAGTAACTAACTGACAATGGAAACAAGAAATTAACAACGAGACTAAAGATAAAAGCACAAATAAAATTAGCATGAAACAAAATAAAGCACACAAAAAAAACTAGTTTATTACTAAGTATGAACTAATACTTAAGTAAACTACTAGAATAAGTAAGAAAATAAAGAAAGAAAAAAAACCTCAAAAGGCTATTTTTTGAAATTGACAGAAATGAGTTACTGGACAAAAGCGGCTAATTTCGAAATTGTGTTGCAAGATGTGGCTATTCCTGCAAAATTCGAAATTCCAACATTCTTCCTCAAGTTCTTCATTTTTCAATCCCAAATTCAATCACAAACACCTCAAATCTTTACCAAACCTCACCAAATTTGAGATACAAGTTCCCTATAACTCCATGAACAAACCTCAAGCAAAATTTCTTCAAACAACTACCAAATTAACAAAACCCATTTTCAAGTTTTGAAGCTTAAGCTTCAACAATGGAGTTTCTTCTTCAAGTTTCCACTCAAATCAATCCAAACTTTAGTATTAGCTTCACAATAATGTTATGAACACTAAACCTAACTACCCATTCGATTTCAACCAAGGATTTTTACTTTTTTATTCAAACCTCAAACCTTCAATGCTTTACAATAGTGGATCAGATTTTTTGACCACTCAAATCTCTCCAAGTCTGTTTGTTTCTTCAATTTTTAAGCTCATGCAACAGTATAAATGATTTTCTAATCTCCATATTTGCATTAAATTTCAAAAATTCTTAGATTATATCGCCAGCTTTCTATATCCAAACATTTTCAACAAAGGACAACTCATATCCAAATCACAATCACAAATAATTCTTAGATTCAAGTAACATTTCAGAATCAAACACCAAAAGTCGATCAAGTATCTAAACAACAATAAATCCCACTACATATTTGGCCAAGAATAAAGGAATATTTTTTTATTTTATAATTTTTTTTGTTTTAGATTAAAAAATAGTGGCAATAAGGAAGAATTGATGGAATAATTCTTAGCCTAGGCTTTGATACCAAGATGATACAAATACTGAAGTAAAATAATACGAACACAAATAAAATGATAGAAAGATAGAGATTTAGTAGAGAACCAACTATGAAAATTGAAAGAACATTTGAAATAAATAAATACCCAATCAATTTAATATTTAATTGACCAAAAACTATAGGAACAACCCTCAAAGGAAAGCAATCCCCTGGCAAGTTCACCTTAACAAGTAATCAACCAACATAGCAATTCATCCTAAATAGTCTCAATGAGTTTTCATTCACGATATCAAAATAAGCTAACCCTAAAATGAGAGCCTTAGGAGCTATTTATACTAGGGAGCTAAATATTACAAATATAGCTGCCAAATGTAGTAGTCTTTAATTGTTAGTGAAATTATATATGTAGTTGTCCCATTATGAAAATAACCTCCAACGCTGGATGGATATCTAGATTGTATCATTTAGTGTACTAACTAAGGGGTAGTTTAGTAATTTCATTGTGCTCCTTTACTAACTAATATCAGAAGTGGTTATATTAGTTAATAATGTGTATTCCTAGAGTTAGTTAACACAATAATGAGAATTCGTCTTCCTTCTATCAACATAGTTCATCAATTGCATCTGTAATAATCTGAGTTCGCATGAATATATCTCAGATTCTATCATGGTATCAGAACAATCGATTGGGATTTAGGAGCAAAAAATTATCATTTCAGTAGGACGCCATTGTTGAGATTGGGCGGCCATGCGAGAAGCAAAAATTCCTCGAATTGACCACAATCATCCTTTGTACTTGAGGGAATCAGACACACATGTTGTGGCATGATCGACATAAAACTCACTAATCCAAAATATTATGGTAGGTGGAGTCTAGCTATTCGAATGACACTATTGGTGAAAAACAAATTAGTGTTCATAGAGGAAACCTGTGTAAAAGGTTCATTCAAAGGTGAATTAGCAAATCAACGGGAAAGATGCAATGCTACGGTGCTGTCATGGATATGAAAGACAGTGATGGTGGAGTTGCAACCTAGCATCATTTATGCCTCAAATGTGGCAAAAGTTTGGAGTGAGTTTAAGGAACGATTTGACAAATAAAATTTGATTCAAACATATCGATTGTGGAAGATGATTGGATCATTGACTCAAGGTACAGATTTAGTCATTGCTTACTACTCCAAGATGAAGGATCTCTGGATGAAATGGACTTGTTAGTGGTAGGGCGAAGGTGTGATTGTGAGGAAACGAGACCTTTCATCGAACAATTTAGAAATTTGAGACTCTTACAGTTTCTTGTTAGCTTAAATAAAAGTTATGGCCATGTGAGGAGCCAAGTGTTACTCAAGACATCAGTGTTGACAGTTAATCAAGCATATGCCTTGGTCATACAAGAAGAAAGCCAACGAACTCTTGGAACAAGGGAATCTAACAGTGAGCATTTGACCATACTATATGGAAAAATCAGACATTCACTCAGGGATTCAAGGCAAAGACACCATGGTTGATTTTTGAGTTTTGCAGCTACAAAGGTCATCTAAAAGAAAACTGCTATAAGATCATAGGGTACACCCCCGTATTTCAAAAGCAAGAAGAAAGTGCAGGTACAAGGTGTCAAATGCTATGCTAATGATGTAGCTAGCCTCAGGAAATTCATCAGACACTTAGCTCACATAAAGGAATTTATTCACAGAAGATCAATACAGGCAGCTGTTAAGTCTTCTGAACAAACAAGGCACATGTGACTGTCACTCGGTTATGGCAGGTATGACTGCATTATTATCAAATACCTTTTGTGAGTAGATATTAGACTCAGGTGCTTCACATCACATTACTTTTTATAAGGAGATCATGAATACCATTAAGGATTGTAGCTTACAAAATAATAGTGGAGTGTAACTACCAACATGAAATAAATGCAAAATAGTCCATATATGAAGTGTCTCTATACTGACAATCATGTTTTGAAGGATGTTTTACATGTTCCTGACTTTAAGTTCAATTTATTGTCTGACTTAAAATTGACCAAGGAACTGAGCTGCTGTGCAATATTCTTCACTGATTTCATTGTGCTGTAAGGTTTTTACAATAGGAAGGTGACGGAGATTGGTAAGGAATCATGTGAACTTTACCTTCTACAGAGGAGATCAACACCTATAGTAGCAATGGCTACTAGTAATTCAAATATTTTAGATCTTTGGCACATGAGGCTAGGACACCCTTCAATAAAAGCAATACAGGATATCTATCAGTTGAGAAACTCAATGGACAGTAAAGTACAAAATAGCTGTGAAGTGTGCCCTTGGCTAAGTAAAGCATGCTAAAGTTTCCATCTAGTAGTCATAAAGCTATTAGCATTTTCAGCTTATTCATGTAGATGTATTAGGACCTCATATGATAGGTTTTAAATATTCTTGTCTTATGTTTTGATGATCTAACAAACTTACTGTTAAGAACCAGAGAGGGAACCTGACCTACTTGGACTATACTGCAAGCTTTAACGGATTCCAGCTAAATGTGAAATGTTATAGCTTCAGGAGCTAGGAACCCATACAAGGACCTGATACTCTTGTAGTTTTCTCATAGCAGTACAAAGTCAATTGGACACAGCTAGAAATAAAGTGACTGAGGCACTGTTTCTGACGCACTGCACTGTCTCCAGCGCCCACTCATTCTCTAACCAAATAAAGTGCTTACATCATTTCAAGTGATGTGATCAAGATGTACCTACAATGAGTTTTATACAAAACATCACTTGAAGGTTTCAGTTTCTCATTCAAGCTTCTTGCCAAAAATAGAGAAATCAATCCTCTCAAGCTTGAAGAACAAATTTGAACGCAACTACGGACCAGTTCCTAAAAGACAGCTTGTTGTTGTCCTAGTTGAGTTGTAACTTTGTTACTATACTTGTTATATCTCCTAAACTGCTTAGATAGAAGCGTTTGATTAAGAATCCTCTTATAAATCCGTAAACTCCTTGAGTTTATGTTGTGATTAGATTTAGTCATAAGCAAAAGTCTTTGTAGTTGTAGAATTACAAAGTGCTTGTGGTGAAAGCATCACAAGTTAGAAAAAGCCTTTGTAACTAGGAAGTCACAAAGTGGCTTGTGGTAAGAGTATCACAAGTTAGTTGAGTAAATCCTTTGCAATAGGAGTCATTGTAAAGTGGCTTGTAATAGGTTCTTTACAAGTTAGTGAAGTTAAAACCCTACAGGTGTAGGTCGGGGTTTTTTGATCCCCTTGTGTGGTATTTTTACACGTAAAAAATCATCTGCTTTATTTGCATACTGTTTTATTAGCATTCTCAGTAGAATCTTGTAGAGGACCAGGTACTTTACTGTTTGGTGGACTCGTACAAACTAACAATTGGTATTAGAGCAGGTTTTCCTATCAGGCTAACACCTAGGAAAGATCCTCATGGCTGCCCCACCAAATTTAGAAGAAGGTCAATCTACATACCGACCAACCAAGTTCAATGGACAATACTATGGGTGGTGGAAAGCAAGAATGCACGATTTTATCATAGCTGAGGATTGTAAGTTATGGGATATCATATGAGATGGTCCTTATGTTCCAACCAGAGTACTAGAAGAACTCCCATTTTCAATGGCAAAAACCAACAAAGAGTACACTGAAGCAGAAAAGATAGTTGTGGAGAAGAATTTTCGTGCCAAGAAAATTCTAGTATGTGGAATAGGACCTGAAGAGTATAATAGAATCTCCACCTGTGACACTGCCAAGGAGATATGAGAAGCTTTGCAAACAACTTATGAAGGACTACACAAGTAAAATAGTCTAAGAATGACATGCTCACTACCGAGTATGAACTCTTCAAAATGAGGGATGATGAATCCATTCAAGATATGCATACGAGATTCACTTCCATCATAAATGAGTTACACTCCCTTGATGAAATCATTCCCAGAAACAAGCTAGAGTTGACCGTAGAAGAGCTGATCGGAAACTTGAAGACCTATGAGTTGAAGAAAAAGAAAAACAGTAAAAGAAGAGAACCAGAAAGGGGAAAGAACCTGGTACTTAAAGCTAATTATAATGATTCAAGTGAGGAAGACAGTGACATGGCTTACCTAACCAAAAGATTTCAGAAGATGGTCAGAAGAAATGGAGAAATTCTAAAAAGGGACATTTCTATCAGACCAAGAAATTGTGATCTTTGTTACAAGTGTGGAAAGCCTGGACATTTCATGAAAGACTGTCCTCTCCTAAAGCAAGAATTCTCCAAAAACCATTATGAGAAAATAGCCAAAATGAACCCGGTTCATGTCAAGGACTTCAAGAGAAAAAGATCTGCTGACAATATGATGAGACAGGCTCTTGCAGCATGGGGGGATTCATCTAGTGAGTCTGAAGATGAACTTGATACTTGTGATAGTCCCACGATGGTAGTTGAAGGCGAAAAGACTGGATATGACTCAACTTTTGCTTTGATGGCTCAATCAGATGATGATGAAGACAATGGCAACAAAGAGGTAAACTTCAGGGATGTTCAGAAAAATCTGAAATCCTATTCTCCAAAAAAACTCATGTTTTAGCTGATATATTAATCACTGCTTTTCATAGTCTTATGGAGGATAGGGATTCTTTGACCTTAGAATTTGGAGAATCTAAATAAATTAGAGACGACTTAGTGGCTGCAGTTACTGACCATAAGAAAACCATTGAAACCCTCAAAAAAGAAAAGAGTGATCTATTGGCAAAAATTACAGACCTAAGGTAAACAATAGTGAAACCATGGACTAAGTCAAAACCTGAAAGTTCTGGAAAGGGAAAGGAGATAGCAAGTGAGTAACACATTAGGCTTGAAAATGAGGTGAAAGCTATAAGATTTAGGATGTATGCTGAAATTGAGAAAAACGAGCTTCTCCAAACAAATCTGGAAAGAGTAAAGAATGATCTTGAAAAGTCCCTAAAGTGGACCTAGTCCTCAGAAGCTACCACTACCTTGCATACTAATGATTGTGAAAATAGGCAGGGTGCAAGGTTCCAAAGGGAGAAAACTCCTTACAATCCTCACAGTAAGTACGTCCCTATCTCTGATAATTGGCCTTGTACCCGATGTGGGAACACCAGGTGCTTCAAGGAAGATGTCCAGGCCAAAAATTAATCAGTTTAGAAAAACAAAGTGTTTGCTGAAACGGTGACTACAAAAGAGGGAACCAGATTCCACTCACAAAAAACGCACATTACCTGTATGGACTAAGAGAACCCTTATTCATTCTCTTGCTTACTACAAGGGACCCAAACTTGTTTGGGTTCCTAAAACTAACTCTTAATCTCTTGTGCGGGGAATAGTGAAAGGAAGCGGTCAACAATGGTTCATGGATAGTGGGTGTTCAAAACACATGACTGGAAACACCACGGACTTTCTTTCACTACAAGCCCTACAAGGAGGGAGTGTATCCTTTGGCAATGGCAAAAAGGGGTACATTCTTGGAATCGAAAAAGTCGGGAAGTCACTCACTCATTCTATTGAAAACATGTACTATGTAAATGGCCTTAAGTACAGTTTCTTGAGTGTTTCTCAAATCTGTGATAAAGGAAACAAGGTGGAATTCTTGTCCAAAATATGTACAGTCACTGATCTTGTGACCGGTGAAATAGTACTTGTCGCCAAAAGATACAAAAACATCTATATCGCTGATTTCGAGTCCTTACATGATGGGGATCTGAGTTGTCTGAAAGCTGTTGATGATGACGCTTAACTATGGCATAAAAGATTGGGCCATGCATGTTTTTCTCTTCTGAACAAACTAATTCAGAAGAAACTGGTTCAGGGTCTGCCTATGTCACAATTCAAGATGCAAAAAGTCTCTGATGCCTGTGGTAGAGGAAAACATGTGAAGTCCTCTTTTAAGCCTAAAAGAGATGTGAGCACCTCAAAGCCACTAGAGCTTCTGCATATGGATCTGTGTGGACCTATGAGAGTGCAAAGCAGAGGAGGAAAAAGATACATTTTCTTGATAGTAGATGACTACTCTAGATTCACATGGACTCTGTTTCTCAAAACCAAAGAGGAAACTGTTGAGGTATTTGTGGCCTTTGGGATGAAAATCCAAGTGAATATGAAATCTAGAGTCGCATGCATTAGATCAAATCATGGGACAGAATTTGACAATGTCAAATTTGATGAATTCTGCAAACAAAATGGCATCACACACAACTTCTCAGCTCGTGAAACTCCCCAGCAAAATGGAGTAGTAGAAAGGAAGAACAGTACTCTGGAGGAAATGGCAAGAACAATGTTGATCGACAGTGGAATTGCAAAGAACTTCTGGGCTGAAGCTGTCAATACCGCCTGCTACTTGGTGAACAATGTCATGACCCAAACTGAAGGGCCATGACTAGCACCCGACCACACTTGCCGAGCACCAATGCACATTTCATCTAACCTTCATTATTATCTTTTAGGGCTGACGAGATCAATATAAATGGTAGACCTAGATCATGGACAACCAGCAATAAAATATGACGGCATGAACATACATAGCAGGGGATGACCAGACAGTCAAGAAACTACATATAAGGTATGAGCTACCACGCTACTATGAAAGACTATACAACAAAAACTAGCCGACAAGGCATACCAAACTATACATGAGCCGACACCTGTCTATGAGCCTCTAAAAGAACATAAGTGTTGCAACATAGCCGGAACAGGGCCCCGACATACCCATAATGTCTATAACAAAAATTGCATACCAAGACCAAGGCAAGTCCGGAGAAGGGATCTCGCCAATCACCGCTGAACTGGACAGTCTACTGTGGTAGGGGAGCTGCACCTGCCTGTCTATCAGGACTTGCAGCACGACATGCAGTGTCCACAAATAAAAGGACGTCAGTACGAATAAAGTACTGAGTATGTAAGGCAAGGAACCATAAATACGATCAGTAATGTAAGCAAGGATAGAGAATATACAACCTGTAACATCTTAGTACCTCTGAGGGCTACTTACATGAAATGCATGATACATATGTATAAATACATAAACCTTTAAAGCATTCGCCTCTATGGGCATCATCATCATCATATCGTACCCGGCCATAATAGGCTCGGTAGAATCGTACCCGGCCACGTGGAGCTCGGTAAAACCCAACTGATCAGTGGTTGCACAATAGGTGTCGTACCCGGCCAACTATAGTGTGGCTCGGTAGAGTAAAATAGATACATATATATAATGCATGCTCGACTCATGGAATCACATTCTAAACCTTTCGGAGTGACGTAAGGTCGGTATCCTCTGTACACGTTATTAGGACTAACTCTTCACTATGAACCTTATAAGAATCAGGAAGTACCAACAACATTGATAACATAAGACTAAGAGAAGCAACATTAACATCAATCGTTCCATAAGAGGAAAAACAATGTAAGTACTGCTAGCTTCTAAGAGTAGAGTATCTTGGAAGATCGTTCATTACATTATGTACAATCGGAGTCGTGCAAAAGAAGGAAAGGGATAGCCTCACATACCTTGTATATACTGCCCCAATCTCAAGCTATGCAATTGTCAAAACTCCTTAGTCTACAATAAGAGAAACGATACTATCGTTATCATTTAAGCGTCATAACTATTATGTATCGACCACAACCTATTTTACGATGAAACGGACAACACCTCCCCTATATATATGACCTCACACCATTCAAAACAGTCACCAAACAGCCCAAACAACATCAATAATAAACATATTGAGCCTCCCAAAATAGTCCACACACAGCCTAATCACTCCATACATACGACGACCACCGTAGTCGTGTCAAACAACCTGGAAATGTTACGAATAACTATCAGCCCATAACCCTACATATATATGGTGTTTCTCCACACCCTTCCTCCTCCAAAACTCCACAAGATAGTAGTAAAATACGCAGCCCAACAACAACGCAAAACAGTCCACAAAACAATAACATTACTACCAAGCCTTTCGATATATATCTCACAAGTTCTAGCTTCAATGGCTTAGCCGCAACTTGGATAATCTTAAATACATATAGAGTAAGAGGTTTATTACCTTTATACAGAAATAACAACTCCAATTTGACCTTAAATTTCCATGAAATATCCCTCCAATGCTGCCACAACAACAAAAAAGCGAAACTAGCGATCAATTAGTGTTTTTCGGCATTAGAATCACTTTAGAAGGCTTGAAATCACCTAGGATTGATATTAAGAACATGAGGGAGTATTTAAAGAACATAAACCCTTTAAAACAACCTCCCACACGAGCTGGAACGACACAAAAATGAGCAACAACAAGAAGAACAAGAGACTTACTAGCGCCACGGAATTCCCGGCACTTGATTTGTGTTGTTTGCCCTTTTTTGGGTCTTGAATCTTGAGAGAACCTCGATAGGATGTTCCTAGGGTTCTAAGGTCTGAAAATAGTGAGAAGAAATGACTTAAAACGGGTTGGAGGCATCCTATATAGGTCCAAATATCTTAAACCGCCTTAGTGGTCCCCATAGAGAGGTGCTTGGCGCAGTATCGCGAAAATGCGAATATCTCTCTACTCCAAGATCGTATCGATAAACGGTTTAATGAGTTAGAAACTAGACTCATAGATGTTTAATTTGGTTGGTAGATCACACCGTAATTCCTTTTAAATTATAAGAAAAGATTAGAAACATTTGACCTAATGTTTAAGTAAAATTATGAACCTAAGTTGCGACAACTTTTGTCGACTTTTGTTTCATAACTCGTTTGACTTCAAGACTTATGATACGGATATTATATAATTAAAATACCTTAATAAATGACCTCTTGAGTGTATTAAGAACCGCTAGATTACTTGAAAATACGAGTTACAAAATCCTTGATTCGTTTAACTTCTAATACTGGTTAATCACCCTTATACACTCTTGTATCACTTAAGACCAATAGGATTGACTTATTATCATCTCAAAGATAATTCCTTCTTGGATTTATGTTAACTAATATATGGCATGAACTAACACATGTGGATATGGGTTGTAACACCCTCCCCCCCTTAGGAACATTCGTCCTCGAATGTAAGGGTTTATGGGGAGTTTAAATCATCGTGGATTCCAATGGAAATTTCCGATCAATTTTCCCCTATAAAATGGTCACTAGAAAAACTTGCAAGTAATTAAGCCCAACATATGGCTTCACAAGGCTACACAAAGCATTATGCGTATTTACATTATCTACATATCACCATTTTGTATTAAGGAGGAGTATTCTCAAATTATTGCTTACCTCATAGAGCCGTTTCACCTTCCAATGTATCCTGTCTTCCACCAGCATCCTTGTTATCTTCATTCTGGAATAAGTAAGGGTATTTAGACTTCATCTCCTCTTCTGCTTCCCATGTCATTTCTTCCATATTTTTGTTCCTCCATAATACTTTGACGGAAGCTACATCTTTTGTTCTCAGCTTGCGGACTTGCCGATCTAATATCGCCACTGGCACTTCTTCATATGATAGGTCCTCTGTAACTTGTACATCTTTGATAGGGACGACTCGAGAAGGGTCTCCAATACATTTTCTCAACATAGATACATGGAATACCGGGTGGACAAATTCCAATTCGGATGGCAATTCTAACTCATAAGCAACCTGTCCAATCCGTCGAAGAATTTTATACGGCCCGATATACCTTGGACTCAGCTTACCTTTCTTCCCAAAACGCATAATACCCTTCATTGGTGAGATCCTCAGGAAAACCCAATCACCAACCTCAAACTCTAGATCACGACGTCGGACATCAGAATAAGATTTTTGCCTGCTTTGTGCCGTCCTCAATCGCTCCTGTATCACTTTCACCTTCTCAATAGCTTGGTGAATCAAATCTGGCCCATATAATTCTGTTTCACCGACTTCGAACCATCCAACTGGTGATCTACATCTCCTCCCGTATAGTGCCTCGTATGGGGCCATTTTAATACTGGAATGGTAGCTATTGTTATAGGCGAATTCTATGAGTGGAAGATGATCATCCCAATTCCCCTTAAAATCTAGAACACATGCTCGTAGCATATCTTCCAGTGTCTGAATGGTACGTTCAGCCTGTCCGTCAGTCTGCGGATGAAATGCAGTGCTGAGATTTACCTGTGTGCCTAAACCCTTCTGGAAAGACCTCCAAAAGTTAGCCGTAAATTGAGCTCCTCGGTCTGATATAATAGATATGGGCACACCATGAAGCCTAACAATCTCCTTGATATACAACTTTGCATAATCTTCAGCCGTGTAAGTTGTCTTCACTGGCAGAAAATGGGCACATTTTGTAAGTCGATCAATTATCACCCAGATGGAGTCAAACTTATGATAAGAGCGAGGTAATCCAATAATGAAGTCCATATTAATCACCTCCCACTTCCAGGTCGGAATCTCTATATTTTGAAGCAATCCACCGGGTTTCTGATGTTCTATCTTTACTTGTTGACAATTGGGACACTGGGCTACAAATTCTGCAATAGACTTCTTCATATTATCCCACCAATACTGCTCCTTGACATCATGATACATCTTTGTCGAGCCGGGATGGATGGAATATCGGGATTGATGAATCTCATTCATAATCTTCTCTCGCAACCCTGCCACATTAGGCACACACAATCGGCTCTGGTATCTCAGTGCCCCGTCTTTTCCGATCCCAAAAGCCATACTTTTACACTGTTGAATGCTTTCTCTTAATCGTACTAAGATAGGATCTTCATATTGTCGTGCTTTTACCTCGGCTACCAAAGATGATTCTGATGTATTCTGTACAGTAACACCTCCATCATCAGAGTCTAACAATCTGATTCTCATATTGGCTAGCTGATGAAGCTCTTTAATCAACCCCCATCTACCTGCCTCAATATGTACTAAGCTTCCCATTGATTTACGGCTGAGAGCGTCTGCCACAACATTGGCTTTACCGGGATGATACAATATCTCGACGTCGTAGTCTTTCAATAATTCAAGCCACCTACGCTGCCTCAAATTCAACTCTTTCTGCTTGAAGATGTATTGTAAACTCTTGTGATCTGTGTAGATGTCAACATGGATGCCGTATAAGTAGTGCCGCCATATCTTCAAAGCATATATTACTGCAGCCAATTCCAAATCATGGGTTGGATAATTCTTTTCATGCTTCTTCAATTGTCTTGATGCATAAGCAATCACCTTCCCACGCTGCATCAATACGCACCCCAAACCTATACCTGAGGCATCACAATATACCACATAACCTTCTGTTCCTTCAGGAAGAGTGAGCACTGGTGCGGATGTCAATCGATTCTTCAGCTCCTGAAAACTACGTTCACAAGTGTCAAACCACTGGAATTTGGTAGCTTTTTGTGTTAACTTAATCAATGGTGATGATATAGAGGAAAATCCTTCTACAAACTGCCTATAATATCCTGCTAGCCCTAGGAAGCTGCGGACTTCTGATAGTGTTGTAGGTCTCGGCCAATTCTTTACTGCATCGATCTTCTGAGTGTCGACACTAATACCCTCATCAGATATCACATGGCCAAGGAATGCTACTGAGTTCAGCCAGAATTCACATTTGGAGAGCTTAGCATATAACTTACGATCCTGAAGCGTCTGTAATACTATCCGCAAGTGGCCCGCATGTTCCGCCTCCGAACGAGAATACACTAGAATGTCATCAATGAATACAATCACGAACACATCAAGATAGGGCCTGAATATAGTATTCATGAGATCCATAAAAGCTGCTGGGGCATTTGTTAGCCCGAACGACATCACCAAGAACTCAAAGTGCCCATATCTTGTCCGGAAGGCCGTCTTTGGAATATCCTTCTCCCTAACCCTCACCTGATGATACCCTGAACGTAAATCAATCTTAGAGAAATACTTGGCACCCTGGAGTTGGTCAAACAGGTCATCAATTCTTGGAAGTGGATACTTGTTCTTTATAGTAGACTTATTCAACTGTCGATAGTCGATACACATCCGTAACGACCCGTCTTTCTTCCGCACGAATAGGACTGGTGCACCCCAAGGTGAAGTGCTAGGCCTAATAAAGCCCTTATCCAGCAAGTCCTTCAACTGCACCTTCAACTCTCGCAACTCTGCCGGGGCCATTCTGTATGGAGGAATAGAGATCGGTTGAGTGTCAGGCAACACATCAATGCTAAACTCAATCTCCCTTTCAGGAGGAAGGCCTGGGAGTTCATCTGGGAAAACATCTGGGAATTCGTTGACCACAGGGATTGATTGTAAAGTAGGCGGTTTCGCCTCCGCATCCCTAACGCGAACGAGATGATAAATGTAACCTTTTGAGATCATTTTCCTTGCCTTAAGATAGGAAATAAACCTACCTTTCGGTGTAGCAATGTTCCCTTTCCATTCAATGACGGGTTCACCCGGAAATTGGAACCTAACCATCTTCGTACGACAGTCAACATTTGCATAGCATGAGGCCAACCAGTCCATTCCCATTATCACATCAAAATCAACCATTTCTAACTCAAATAAATTTGCCGAGGTTTGACGACTACAAATCATCACAGTGCAACCTCTATATACCCTTCTAGCAATCACAGAATCTCCTATCGGAGTAGATACCGCGAGGGGTTTACTTATCAATTCAGGTTCAATGCCAAACTTATTAGCCACAAAGGGTGTAACATATGATAATGTAGATCCCGGATCAATCAGCGCATATACATCATAAGAAAACACAGATATAATACCTGTAACAACATCTGGAGATGACTCGAGATCCTGTCGACCTACTAGAGCATAGGTTCTATTTTGAGCACCAATCGAACTCGGCACTGCACCTCTACCCCTACCACGACCTGTCGACTGCTGAAAACCCCGTGCTGGAGGTCGAACTGATGAGGAAGAACCAGACTTAGATCCAGTCAGCTGAGCCATACCATCACCTCCTCTATTAGGACAATCCCGCATCATATGGCCAGGCTGCCCGCACGAATAGCATGCATCAGAACCTCGATGACACAGTCCAAAGTGGGCCTTGCCGCACTGATCACAATGTGGTGTTGGGGGTCTCATCTGACTAGTATCCCTATGATGTTGCGAGCCAGATGCCCGCGAACTCTGACCTGGACCAGAATAGGATCGATCATATCGAGGCCTCTGAAACTGTGGAGGAGCACTAGCTACAGGTGGCGCCGAACTCCTCGAAAACTGTGGCCTGATGCGGCCTCTGAAGTCATCAGAATACCCTGCAAATCTCGCCCTCTTATGCTGGCCCCTATCCTGCTCCCTAACTGCCCTCTGCTGGCGCTTACGATCCTCTAGGGTCTGGGCATAAGCTTGAATACGGGAAATATCCATGCCCTCCACCAAGGAGGCTGTCGTACACTCATTTATCAGATGTGGTCCCAACCCATTCACGAACATATGCACCCTATCACTCATCTCGGCCACCATATGGGGAGCATACCTTGCCAAAGAATCAAACTGCATATTGTACTCTCGCACACTCATATTACCTTGTCTAAGGTTCAAGAACTTATCAGCTCTAGCTCGTCGTATCTCAACTGGCAAGTAGTGACGAAGAAAGGCCTCAGAAAATTCCTTCCACACAGCTGGAGGAGGGTTCGGACCCCTGGATCTCTCCCAACTATCATACCAGAGAACCGCTAAATCCCGTAGCCGATAAGAAGCCAACTCTACTGCCTCTGTATCACTAACATGCATAACCCGAAGTGTACGATGAACCTGGTCAATAAAAGTCTGTGGGTCCTCCTTGGGGTCTGATCCGGTAAACACTGGAGGGTCTAAATTAATAAAATCACGAACTCTTGTACTAACTGGTTTCTCAGCAGCACCTGTATTCTGCCTCTGAGCCTGAGCAGCTACCAAGCTAGTCAATAACTGCAAAGCACTCCGCATATCCTGGTCTGGAGTGCCAGACGGAGGAACTGGAGGCGCTGGGTGCCTTCTAATATCCTCTGGAGGAGATGGAGTAGATGAGGTATGAGAGGGCATCTCACTTTGAGCCTCACTTTGTCCTGCTCTGACTTGGGGCACCTGACTGGTACCCTCTCCCGCTGCTGTATCAAGCCGTCTACTAATCGTTTGCTTCCTAGTCGAAGGCATCACTGAAAAAAACAAGGTGAATATTAGAGACGAACACTTACGACTCAACTCTACGCACGATCTAGATTCAGGAAGAAGGTAACAACCCTAGATGTCATGTAGCCTCCTGATTATAAATGTGGCGCGCTACACATCCATAATCAAGACTCTACTAGACACGGCTCATAGACAACCCCTAGGACAGACTTGCTCTGATACCAAGTTTGTCACGACCCAAACTGAAGGGCCATGACTAGCACCCGACCACACTTGCCGAGCACCAACGCACATTTCATCTAACCTTCATTATTATCTTTTAGGGCTGACGAGATCAATATAAATGGTAGACCTAGATCATGGACAACCAGCAATAAAATATGACGGCATGAACATACATAGCAGGGGATGACCAGACAATCAAGAAACTACATATAAGGTATGAGCTACCACGCTACTATGAAAGACTATACAACAAAAACTAGCCGACAAGGCATACCAAACTATACATGAGCCGACACCTGTCTATGAGCCTCTAAAAGAACATAAGTGTTGCAACATAGCCGGAACAGGGCCCCGACATACCCATAATGTCTATAACAAAAATTGCATACCAAGACCAAGGCAAGTCCGGAGAAGGGATCTCGCCAATCACCGCTGAACTGGACAGTCTACTGTGGTGGGGGAGCTGCACCTGCCTGTCTATCAGGACCTGCAGCACGACATGCAGCGTCCACAAATAAAAGGACGTCAGTACGAATAAAGTACTGAGTATGTAAGGCAAGGAACCATAAATACGATCAGTAATGTAAGCAAGGATAGAGAATATACAACCTGTAACATCTTAGTACCTCTGAGGGATACTTACATGAAATGCATGATACATATGTATAAATACATAAACCTTTAAAGCATTCGCCTCTATGGGCATCATCATCATCATATCGTACCCGGCTATAATAGGCTCGGTAGAATCGTACCCGGCCACGTGGAGCTCGGTAAAACCCAACTGATCAGTGGTTGCACAATAGGTGCCATACCCGGCCAACTATAGCGTGGCTCGGTAGAGTAAAATAGATACATATATATAATGCATGCTCGACTCATGGAATCACATTCTAAACCTTTCAGAGTGACGTAAGGTCGGTATCCTCTGTACACGTTATTAGGACTAACTCTTCACTATGAACCTTATAAGAATCAGGAAGTACCAACAACATTGATAACATAAGACTAAGAGAAGCAACATTAACATCAATCGTTCCATAAGAGGGAAAACAATGTAAGTACTGCTAGCTTCTAAGAGTAGAGTATCTTGGAAGATCGTTCATTACATTATGTACAATCGGAGTCGTGCAAAAGAAGGAAAGGGATAGCCTCACATACCTTGTATATACTGCCCCAATCTCAAGCTATGCAATTGTCAAAACTCCTTAGTCTACAATAAGAGAAACGATACTATCGTTATCATTTAAGCGTCATAACTATTATGTATCGACCACAACCTATTTTACGATGAAACGGACAGCACCTCCCCTATATATATGACCTCACACCATTCAAAACAGTCACCAAACAGCCCAAACAACATCAATAATAAACATATTGAGCCTCCCAAAATAGACCACACACAGCCTAATCACTCCATACATACGGCGACCACCGTAGTCGTGTCAAACAACCTGGAAATGTTACGAATAACTATCAGCCCATAACCCTACATATATATGGTGTTTCTACACACCCTTCCTCCTCCAAAACTCCACAATATAGTAGTAAAATACGCAGCCCAACAACAACACAAAACAGTCCACAAAACAATAACATTACTTCCAAGCCTTTCGATATATATTTCACAAGTTCTAGCTTCAATGGCTTAGCTGCAACTTGGATAATCTTAAATACATATAGAGTAAGAGGTTCCTTACCTTTATACAGAAATAACAACTCCAATTTGACCTTAAATTTCCATGAAATATCCCTCCAATGCTGCCACAACAACAAAAAAGCGAAACTAGCGATCAATTAGTGTTTTTCGGCACTAGAATCACTTTAGAAGGCTTGAAATCACCTAGGATTGATATTAAGAACATGAGGGAGTATTTACAGAACATAAACCCTTTAAAACAACCTCCCACACGAGCTGGAACGACACAAAAATGAGCAACAACAAGAAGAACAAGAGACTTACTAGCGCCACGGAATTCCCGACACTTGATTTGTGTTGTTTGCCCTTTTTTGGGTCTTGAATCTTGAGAGAACCTTGAGAGGATGTTCCTAGGGTTCTAAGGTCTGAAAATAGTGAGAATAAATGACTTAAAACGGGTTGGAGGCATCCTATATAGGTCCAAATATCTTAAACCGCCTTAGTGGGCCCCATAGAGAGGTGCTTGGCGCAGTCTCGCGAAAACGCGAATATCTCTCTACTCCGAGATCGTATCGATGAACGGTTTAATGCGTTGGAAACTAGACTGATATATGTTTAATTTTGTTGGTAGATCACCCCGTAATTCCTAGTAAATTATGAGAAAAGATTAGAAAAATTTGACATAATGTTTAAGTAAAATTATGAACCTAAGTTGCGACAACTTTTGTCGACTTTTGTTTCATAACTCGTTTGACTTCAAGACTTATGATACGTATATTATATGATTAAAATACCTTAATAAATGACCTCTTGAGTGTATTAAGCACCTCTAGATTACTTGAAAATATGATTTACAACATCCTTGATTCGTTTAACTTCTAATACTGGTTAATCACCCTTATACACTCTTGTATCACTTAAGACCAATAGGATTGACTTCTTATCATCTCAAAGATAATTCCTTATTGGATTTATGTTAACTAATATATGGCATGAACTAACACATGTGGATATGGGTTGTAACAAACAGGTGCATGATTAGATCACTTCTGAACAAAACCCTGTATGAACTATTGAATGGAAGGAAACCCAAGCTGACTCACCTAAGAACATTTGGGTGCAAATGCTATATTCTCAACAATGGAAAGGATCAACTTGATAAATTTGATGCCAAGAGTGATGAAGGAATATTTCTGGTCTACTCTTCTCAAAGCAAGTCTTACAAGATATATAATAAGCGGAATCAATGTGTTGAGGAAAGTGTTCATGTTATTTTTGATGAATCTTATCCATCGTTTGAGAAGAGTGCTGAGGAAGATCAAGATGGAGAACCCTCACTAGTTCCTGGTGAAGTCATTAACATGACAAATGGAAAGGCAGATATGATGAGTCAAGTAAATGAGCCAAATGAAGACAACGCTGCTTCATCTTCAACAGAACCAAGCACTTCAATTACAACCATAAGAAAGAGTGGTTGATGTAGTTCAGGGAACTCCACTAGCACCTAAGAGAAGGATAGAGTAAAATCAGCCAAACATATCTTCCTCCTCTCAGAATGAACCTCAGACGTCTAACTAGAGACACCAAAGCTCTCATCCAATAGACAACATTATCACTCCTCTAGATTCTCAAGTACAAACCTGGTCAAGAGCCAGAAATTCACTTGCCTTATCAGCCCTTCTCTCCCAGATAGAACCCAAAAATATTAAGGAAGCCTTGAAAGATGCAGATTAGATTACATCCATGCAGGACAAACTACATCTGTTTGAGAGAAACAATGTGCGACACCTGGTACCTAGACCCCTAGATCGAACCATTATAGGAACCAGGTGGGTATTCAGAAACAAGCTCGATGAACAAAGAATTACCACAAGGAACAAGGCTAGGCTAGTGGTCCAAAGCTATAATCAGGAGGAAGGGATTGACTACGATCAAACATTTGCTCCAGTGGCTCGCATGGAAGCTATTAGATTTCTAATCGCTTTTGCATCTCATATGGAATTTACCTTGTTCCAAATGGATGTCAAGAGTGCACTTTTAAATGGACTCCTTGAGGAAGAAGTCTATGTGAAGCAACCTCCAGGGTTTGAATGTCATGAGCACCCTGAATATGTGTTTAAACTGGACAAAGCTCTGTACAGGTTAAAACAGGATCCTCGAGCTTGGTATGAAAGATTGTCAAAGTTCCTCCTAGAAAATGGTTTTAAAAGAGAAAAAATTGACAACACTCTTTTCTTAAAGAAACTAGGAAGGAACCTGCTCATTGTTCAAGTTTATGTTTTAACAAGACTTGTTTTAACTTTCTTAAGCTTACTCTCAAGCTCAAGTTGAGCCTCACTAGCCACTTCTTTACCCTTAGGGGTGTCCATCCATTCTTTAGTTTGGTTTTTCATCAAGGTATTTTCTCTAGTTACTTCTTCCACTTGTTCCTTTAAGTCAACAATGGAAACTACCATATCATCTCTCTCTTGTTCTACATTACCAATTTCTTCAATTAAAGCATTTTTCTCATTAATGAAGCTATGATAGGCATCAATCAATACATTTGCTAAGGACACCAATTTTTTCTTAGAGTAAGTTTTCAAATTTCTTTGAACATCAAGAAAACTTACCTCATCTTCCTCCTTGTCCTCATCATTATCAGATTTGGCCATGAGTGCAAATATTGACTCATATTCTTAAGATCCATTGTCAACAACCATCATAGATGTATCTCCTTGGTCATCTTCACCTTTAGATTCACTAGAGGAATCTGCCCAATCAGCCAGGGCTTGCTTTACCATGTTGTCAGCAACATCTATTCTATTAATCTTTCTGTCAAGGACCTGGTTCCTCATAGACACCTTTTCAGTGTTGGTTTTGTAATGATCCTTCTTATGAAGAGGACAGTATTTAATGAAGATTTCATGCTTTCTACACTTATGACAACAATCATTTCCTTTGGAGTTCCTGCTGGAACTTCCTTTCTTTAGGATCCCACTATTTTTACAAATCATCTTTTGAAATCTTCGAGTAAGATACGTCATGTCAGATTCATCACTACTTGAGTCAGATTTCCAATGAGTACATCAATGGTCAGCTTCCGCAGATCCTTGGCTTCAGTGATAGCATTCACTTTACTTTCCCAGAAACCTAGTAAAACACTAAGTATTTTTCGGACCAACTTGTTTCTTGGGATGACTTATCCAAGGGAGTGAAGCTCATTGATAATGGAGGTGAAACGTGTGTGCCTATCTTGAATACTTATCCTCCTTGTCGCGCCCCCTTTTTCCCTACACGGAGAGAGAAGTATGGGTTCTGACGTTCATAAGGATAATGACTCATTTCCTTTTGGGATTTGGGTATTTGAAGAGCTGCCACCTAAAGGATTAAGGTGTGTTAGGGCACCTAGAGTAATTAAATCTTAGACTTGTTTGCATTACCAGAGATTTCGGGTAAGGGCTCGAAATAACCTTGAGGAAAAGGTGTTAGGCACCCCTCGTAGTCCACAACAGTGGGTCCCAGATGAACTTAAACTATGTGAATTAGTTCTTTAACAAATAAATAGTTTAAACACATAAATACAAATAAGAGCATGTTTTGGACATTACATGACTCAAATAATGAGACAAAGAAAAGACTTGAACAAACTATATATATATATATATATATATATATATATATATATATATATATATATATATATAGGAAAGTAAAGTTTAAGCAAAGGGAATTTGGGAAGGAGGGGTCCTATGTTGGTTAGTTTACAGGATCACCCCACACAATGTCCGGTAATCACTCCTCAATGAGGGGCTACACGTGACATTAGCGCATAGTCATCATATCCCTTTCTACCCATTACCCCACCCCTTAGTGGTTATCAAGCGAGTTTTTATTTAACGAACTCTAAGCGTGTCGTTACCTGTCCCTTCCTTGTGGTACCGGAGGTTAAAACCTCTAAATCTGGACAGTTCTAGGCAACCCCTAAGGTGTTTTAAAAGGAGAAAATTCTAGGCAACAAGCAAGAACACATAGGACTTAACAGATAAATGCAGAAATATGCAGTTAAGAAGCCCAGGTTTACCTCCACAAGTAATGAACATAAGCAACACGTCTCAAACACAAACAAGAACAGTTTTCGTTAGAGAAAAGACCTAAACAAGATATCTAAGTGGATGTCAATGCACAGAAATATGCAACTTTGTTTTTTTATGAACTCGACAATAAGGTCCTAATCAGTTTGCCTACTGATTTTAAACCTGTTAAATCTGGATAGTTTTAAATAGAAAAAGCACAGTTTCAGAGTTGCATAATTTTAATTTCCCTTTAGGCTTGCCTAAACGCAGACAATGATATCTTAAGAGCCGGATATCTACATTGATTGAGCAAAACAACGAACAGTCTTAAACGGATACTTGAGATCCTATAGACATATTTTCTAGCGGTAGTAAATTAAGGAAGTGTTTGAAAACTCATTTAAAGAAATGGACAGTAATTAAACCAATTTGAACACGAATTAGACATGAATTAAACTAACTTGCTTAACCAGGATTTCTGATTTTAATTCCTATAGGCATGGTATCTAATTGTTGAGAACTGATGTTGGAACTTATAGGCATGATTTCTAGTGAAACAAATGCAAACACATGCAGTGGCAGAAATTGAACTCAATTACTTTACACTCTATAGGCATGGTATCAAGTTATTGATGCCATTTAAATCCTATAGGCATGATTTCTAATTACAAAGCCATTTAGATCCTATAGGCATGATTTCTAACTGCAAAGTTGATTTTAACCATATAGACATGATTTCTATTAATGTGAAAGTAAAGCAAACATAGCAAGCGTATTAACACAATCCTATAGACATGGTATCTACCCGAATTACCCTAACAGATATAACTACCCATCCTTTTTCACTAATCACCCCAATATTGTTTACAAATAATTATTACAGACCAGCTGAAATAAATTACGTAAACAAATAAAGGAGAAAAAGAATAAGTTAACTATAGGGAGCCTGATGCAAGCCCAAATGACTTCACAAACCTCCAATAGCCTCAATACCAAAGTTCCATATACAATATCATATCTAGCTGTGTCAAAGTTCCCTAAGGACCTCAAGGATCCGGGGCAGTGCTCACACCTAGATCTTTTCTGAACAATAACTGATTTAAGTGCAGTGTGGCAGGGTCAACTCTGACATACCAGAGTTCAGAGAGATCTCAAGGCAATACACATGCCAGAGGGGCAGAACCTTAATGTGGGAATGCATAATGACTTTGAAAGAGTTTTGTAGATAGAGAAAGAAGATCTTAGTAGCAGAAAGAACTTTTATGAAAGTCAGAACAGAGTCAAAAGTAGGAATAGTTTAAAAAAACATTTAAAAAAATAGTTAGACAGCAGGTTAGAGGACACACAACTTCATAACAGATTTCACACAAGGGGAAGAGGTAGGGGAACACCTAGCATACACCTTAGTGATGGCAATCAAATACCCAGATGGTAGTTGCAATGTCAAGTTGAGAACACATAGGTTTAAGACACAAATAAAATTACATTAGAACAGACTGTACTAGAAAAACATTCAAGATTTTAGAACAAGCAGGGTTTGGTCATGCTAAATAGTATGAAATCATAAGCTTGAAACATGCTTTGTGATATAGTAATCTACGCATACTGATTGCATCTAAGTAGAATAGCTCATAAAACTGGAAATCAAGATTGATAAACTGTAGTAACAACGTAAACACATAGCTTGGAATGTGAATTTAATCAGAACATACCAGTAAAGGAGAGTATGTAGAATACAGAGTAAAGATAGTGTCAGTAGTCAGCCTTGGCTTACAACCGGCTAAACTAGTAGGAATTGTAAGGAACAAAAGAATGTAGAGGGTTTTTGAGAGTATATTAGTGTAGATGAACTAGAGTTCCTTTTTTTCCTGTTTCTCTGTTAACTTAAAAGAAGAAAAGGTTTATATAGGAGTTGAAAACTTAACAAAACAAGGCAAGAGATCAATTGGGTAGTAAATCAGGGAAGTTACCTATAAATCAGCAAGATCTTCCCTTAATCAAGGGATAGTTCGATCAACGGTAAACATGACATGTATTTAAGGAAAAGAATAAAGTAAAGCCTTAGGTATAGAATAGGTAATTAAGGGTAGATGCACAACAGTTTAATTAAGGAAACAAATCAATAATAATCAGCGGAATACAAACAAGGTAGGGAAAGACAATTAAGGAAAGTAAATTCAATCAAATTGAATAAAGAAGCAAGAATCAAACGTTTAAAGGAAAGTAGTCAAATTAAACTAGAAAATAAGGGATTTAGAGTAATCAAGGGTTCATAAAGTCACGAAAGAAACAGCATGCTTAACATATAAAATGAGGTAAGGCATGAACAGTCAGGATTTCACACAACCTTGACAAAACCTATGGTTAAATGACACTGGTTCAAAGAGAAGCATACAAGTTTTGCATGAATGGCTAGTATAAACATAATACCATGAAAGTTTGAACTTAGAAGATTCAGTAGAAGTATACTAGGACAAGTAAATCATGAGAATTCACAAGAAACTAAGGCAAGAATACAGTCAGAAGTACCCATATCAGAAACTAAACAAAAAACACCAAAACATTAAGGTTTTCAGTACAAACGGGCTAGGGTTGCAGCAGGTTCATAAAATTAGCCAAAAACATGAGATGGCAAGAATGAAATGAGAGAAACCATTGGAGTCTTGAGAGATGATGGAAGGTCGCCGGAGATGGCCATAGATGGTAGGGTCGGCGTTTGGAGATTAGGGTTTAGGTTGAGAGTGTTTTGAGAGTAGGGAGGATTTTAGGACAGCGGGGTGGGTTGTAAAATGAATTAGGTTTGGGGGATATTTGTTGGTTTAATTAGGAAAGGGAGAATCTGGCCCGTTGATCATTTTGATCAATGGCCAGGATTTGGTCGGTATTGGGTCGGGTATTTTAATCTAAAATTAGGCTGGGTAATTTGTAGTCCAGTTTGGGCTGAATTGGGATTGGGGAGGGGTTGGAATTGGGCTAAAATTGAAATAGAATAGGCTAAGTTTTAAATAGCCATTTTCAGTACTATATAATTTATAAGAAATGATAAATGATTTCTGAAAAAATAATTTCATGTGCTACAATAATTTAAAATAGTTGTTTAAAATTTGTAAAATATAAAAAGACCAAATTATGTATTAATAACATAATTATGCTTTAATAGGGCTAGTATTGTAAATATATGCAAATTGACTTTAAAAAATGCAAATGCAATTATAAAAATATACTAAAAATATTTTAACAATATTTTGGCATAAATATAGAATTAAGATGGCTACATCACCACAAAAGATAATTTGAAAAATAATTATTGGAAATTTTATGAGTGAAAAGGGAAGAAATAAATCAATTTGAAGCCTTTAAAATTATGGAAAAATTATAAAAATACTTATCCATGCTTATATATGCATGTATGCTATTTTAAAAGTATATATATGTAAAATATATAGGGAAAATTGGGTATCAACACTCCTTCATCTTGAAAAATTTATACTCAGTGGTAACCATATCAATTTTGGACTGCTTAACCTAAGTAGTTCCCTCATGGGCAGTTTAAAGAGCTTCCCAAATCTCCTTAGCAGATTGACAATCTGAGATGCGGTTGTATTCCTCTGGTCTGATGCCACAAACAAGAATCTTCTTTGTCCTGAAATTCTTTTCAATAGCCTTTCTATCAGCATCGTTGTACTCTTTTCTTGTTTTTAGGAATGTAAATGTTCCCTCAACTACAGTTTTCATCGGAACAAAAGGTCCATTACAGATTACATCCCACAATTCTGAGTCCTCAGCTATGATGAAGTCATGCATTCTTGTTTTTCACCAACCATAGTATTGGCCGTTAAATCTTGGTGATCTGTACGTTGATTGTCCTTCCTCGAAGTTTAGTGGAGCGGCCATACAGATATTTTCTAGGTGTTAACCTTTTAGAAAGAACATGTTCTGATACCAATTGATACATTTTTAAGGGTCCACCAAACTATATAGGGAACCAAGTTCTCTATCTGTTCCCACAGTAAATTGGCAGTAAATAAAGAACATAATGGAGTTTTATGTGGAAAACTCCCAGCTTGCGGGATTAAAAACTGCGGCCCACCTTTGTAAGATTTCAAGTTCACTATTGAGCAATTCATATTATAACCTATTGTAAGCACGTGATTTTTGCTTCACGAACAATCACTCCAAAAGAAATCAAAATAATTGCAAATGGCCTCGCCGTACAAATTTTCAATTTTTACGTGACATGCGCTGGTAGCCCTTTGTATTTATATCCATTTTTCATTGAATCTTATCAAATAAAAATACAATAAGTATGCCGTGTGTATTCGGGCTATAATTCGGTTTTTAAAAGAAAATTCACAAAAAATATGCAGCTTTTACTCTAGGCTGTGATTTAACCATTTTTTAAATTCTAATATATGTGTGTTAATCGTTGTAGGTGTCACCCAATATGTGTATAAGCTTATTTTAATTTTTACATTGTTTTAGGAATTTTTGTTTAATTTGTTGAATTAAAAAGGGAAAGAAAAATCGGTTTGGACCCCAAAAATTAGGCCCAAAGCAAATGCAAAGACCCGGTCCAGACCAGGCCTGCCTAGGCACCTCCCGAAACGACGCTGTTTCAGGCAAATCGATCTGAGCCGTCTAAGCCTCTTGATCCAACGGTCCACATACGCCCCGTGACCCGACCTGTTTAGCCGGTCCAACCCGATCCATCCCTTAAACCCAAACGACACCGTTTTAATACCAAACGGCTTCGTCTCACCCCTCACCATCAGATCCAAGCCGTTGAGATCATCTGATCCAACGGCTCAGATCTAAACCCCTAGACCATATATAAGCCTTCCCTTACACCCCACGCCCCCTATACGAACACCCCATCCCGTCGTCCCCAAAGCTCAAACCCAGACCTCCCATTAGAAACACTAGCTGCCCCATCTCCCTCGCCATTAAAGCCGGCGGCATGGACGCCGGTGGCCACCTCCTGAACACCCTAGGACCAC
Source organism: Nicotiana sylvestris (assembly GCF_000393655.2). Classification (NCBI taxonomy): domain Eukaryota; kingdom Viridiplantae; phylum Streptophyta; class Magnoliopsida; order Solanales; family Solanaceae; genus Nicotiana; species Nicotiana sylvestris. The sequence goes on from NC_091068.1 coordinate 148,474,955, forward strand.
CTCACTGTCCTAAACATGGATCTGTTATCCATTTGCCTCGAATCACCTTCCTTCGTCTCGAATCTTCATTTGAAGATTTGAGTCGAACTCTGATCTATACCAAACCACCCCATCTTCATACCAGACACTCCCCTGACCCTCCTCGTGACCAAACCAAACTTGGTTTGGTCCGAATCTACCCACAACTCCTAAAAAACCAGATCTGAAAATCCAAAACCTAGAACACGGATAGCCTTGGAATCCAGCCGACCTTAACAAAGGTTCGAGGTCTAATAGACCTTAATCAAGGTGTTCTCATGTGAGAACACCCTGATTAAAGTTTGTTTGGCCTCAAATGGTCAAAGCTAAGTCGGACTTGGGTCATTTCGGTTTAAACTTCCCCAGTAAGTGTCCTCTTTCCTTTTTAGTTTTGATTGAGTTGTCAGCATGATTTGTTGTTTGTTATTATCTGTTATTTTTCCTGATTTCTTCCATCTCTAGCAAAGACCTTTTATTTGGTTGGTTGATTTTCTATGTGTGTTCTGAATGTACTCTGTGATATACATGCTCGTCAATTAGATTAATCGTCAAATAAGTTAACTCATACAGGTTCCCAGTAATTGAACAAAAATGTTTTAAGTCATTCGGGACCCTGTACGTGTTGTTTATATGAGCGACTGATTATTACCTGTTATATTTAGTATAGTCAACTCGATGAACGTCATCGATTAGTTTTCTATAGCTAATGGATCAAATGAGCTAATAGTTTCACGTGACTAACTGAACCTTGTCACTGACTGAATGCCCGGCATCGTCTGAAATGAGTTTGTTTGCATTGCAAAATGACTGAAAAGGTTCAGTCCAGGGCAGTCCTGAATTTGAACTTTCATGAGTTCAAAATGCCCTGATGCTGCAATGGGCAGGGCAGTAATAATCAAGGCTTAACAGGGGTAGTCTGGGGTTTGAAAAGAACAAAAAGGCTTAGTTTAAATGAGCTGACAAGTAGGGTACTAATTTGGGATTAAACTAATACCAAAGGGGAACAAGACACAAGAGTATGGGGTTTAAAATGAATAATAAAATGAGCCCATAACTCTTGATTAAAGAATAAGTCAGGCGTGGGGAACAAATGGCTGGCACCAAAAGATGCTTAAGCATGGGTTTAAAGAGTATGGGCAGTCTGCAAGTGGGAGGATCCAGGCAGCTTAGCTGCACTGGGTCGTTTGGCTTATAAATAGGCCATTTCAGAACTTAAAAAGGGCTGGACTTTTAGTCTTCAGAAAAGAGAAACAAAGTGAAATTTCCAGAACACTCTAACTAAACACTGCCCAAACTGCACAAGGAACTAAGTTGGTTGAGCTGTTCTGGCCAAGTCAGTTATTCTAACTAGGGTCATTACTGTTCCATTAAGAGAAGGTTGTGTGTTTTCTGCTGTGATTGTTACTGCACTGAGTTTTCTGTGTGCTCTGGATTGAGTTTTAGCCTTCCTGATTGTTGGAACTGTACTGGATATTTGCTGAACTTTGTGGTTGTTGGGTCTTCTGTTGCTGTTACATTCGGTATCTTGGGTTTTCTGCTGGTTTATTACTCTGTGTCTGGGAGTGTTTGTTTGGTGCTCGACCACCTATTGGGTTTTCCTTGTTCTGGAAATTGTTGCTGGTTGTCTGTGGACTGTGGAAAACACTTGTGATTGTTGGTTTGCTGCTGTTTGTTGTTGTATATCTGCTGTTGTTGTTCTTACTGCATACTGCACAGCTGATCATTCCTCTCTTCTTTTGTTCTTCTACACCAGGTACACAACTAATACTATCAATGTAATCTGAAGTTGAGTATGAATACAAAGAAAAGGGTTGAAGATCATTTATTTATGTATAGTCTGTACACTGAATGATCCGAGATGTATGATAGCTTGTATTTTGTTCGGATACTGGTTTAGCTTTAACACATAGCAACTGTATATGTAGGGTAATTTGACATCCAATTATATATGCAGGCTGGTAGATAGAAGCATGCCCAATGCAATAGGTTGTATCTTAGATTTAGTTTAATGGTGTAGTATAATTCTGTAATGTATGCCAAGCATGAAAATCGTACTCTACTAGTTAAGTTCTTTCCTTTCCGATAAACTGTTTCATATAACTGGTAAACCATGTTTTAAGACAAAGAACACATAGCTTGCAATCTCAACCTCGCGAAGGTCGAGCCCAGGTCGAAACGGACCAAGCAGGTCCGCATCGAACAAACCATGGCCCAGGTCTGGCCCATCCCGCATGGGCTGGATTTGGGCCCGTGATTATTTAATCGGCTGACTGTGCACGCAGCCTCGTTCCTGATTTTTAAGCATTTCTGAATGCTGTTATAGATAACTGGCAAGCACGTAATTAATTAGGACTATTTACTGTTTTCAATTAGTAGAGACAAACATGACAAGAAACGTAGTTGCTATAGGATATCCTTTTAAAATAAGAACGAGATGAGCCTCGACAAAAATAAATAAAATTGCACAAGCTGCGGGGCCCTCGTTAAATGTATATTATCGAAGCATTCAGTTTCCAGGACGGGTCGTTTAGCAAATCTCACAGCCCTCCCAGAATAATAACGCGATAGCCTCTTTAAGCGCATATCTAATAATTTTACCTTCTTAAAATTCGGGCGCGCATTTATGTGACCCAAATCTAAATCTCAACGGAATCGAAATGTGTCTCTAACCACGGTTACATTGATTGTGACGTGGTTCGAGATACATTTTCACAACGTTGCAATTCTTGATAAAAACAGTAAATGATAAAAACGGTTAAAAGTTAAATTTTGCACATAAGTTCACACTTGTATAAAATCAGATAATCAAGTCGAATATAACAGTTGAGCGACCGTGCTAGAACCACGGAACTCGGGAATGCCTAACACCTTCTCCCGGGTTAACAGAATTCCTTATCCGGATTTCTGGTACGCAGACTGTAATATAGAGTCATTATTTTCCTCGATTCGGGATTAAAATTGGTGACTTGGGACACCCTAAATCTCCCAAGTGGCGACTCTGAAATAAATAAACAAATCCCGTTTCGATTGTCCTTTAATTGGAAAAAACTCCCTTGTACCCTCGTGGGTGCGGAAAAAGGAGGTGTGACAGCTCTGGCGACTCCGCTGGGGATATCTACCTAGAACCACTGGTTCAGGGTTAAGAATTCGAGCTTAAAATAATTGTTATTATTTGGCTTTATTTATTATCTGATTTTTACATGTTTGAGCCTAATGTGCTAAATGCTGCTTTTACCGCTTTGATATTATTTGGACTGTATATAAACTGTGCCGAAACCCTTCTCTTCTTACCTCCGGGGAGAAGCTCGCTGGTCGAGACTCCCTATTCTGTTAGTGTCAATACCCGAAATAAGAAAGAGGACGGATAAGTTACGAAGCCGGACGGCCTTTTGGTTCCCGGTAAGTTGCCCCCTCCTCGACTCGAGTTGTCCGCTCGGGTACACTGTCTAGAACACTGACCCAGGTTTTTGAACATAGAATAACGTGACTTCATGCCAGATCCCTAGTAGGAACGCTTATTTTCATCACGTTGCATTTGACTTAGGGGACTCAACACAGGGGTTGGGTCCGTCTAGGACTAGCAACCTGATATGAAAGGACCATCCTAATGCATCCTATTTATTTTCCGTGCATTTATTTGTCTCGAGCCCGCATGCTGACCGGTGTTTGAATAATGTGAAATTGGAAACAAAAAAAAAAGGAAGAAGGAATAGCGGTTAAGGAGCTAATTGTTTATTTTTGGAAAAAGCCAATGCCAAAATACTGTCAAAACTCTGCCGAAATTTTGAGAAAATGAAAAGAAAACGTCTTATTAGTTTTGTTTTATTAAAAGCAAAGGAAAAATAGAAAAAAAAAGAGAAGAAAAAAAAGGGGTCGTTGTTCTGTTTTGTTTTTCAAAAATATATAGTTTGTCTTGTCACAAAAATGAAGATGAAAAAAAGTCTTATTTTTTTTTTAAAAAAAATGTTTTTTATTATTTTTATGAAAATCCGAGTAATATATATATATATATATATAAATATATGTCTTTATTTGTTGCAAAAATATTTATCTTGCCAAAAAGTCTTGAAAAGTTTTTAGACCCCTAATTTTCATAAAAGTTTGTTTTATTGTCTAAAAAAATATATGTCTAAATAAAGTTTTTATTTTATTTTATTCACTTGGCATAATCACCCTAATAAATGTGCAGGATGAGCACGATACAAAACGAACCTTTTTCAGTAATGACCAAGATCCCGTTTGAGTTGCGGTTATGGTGGAACGACTTAGGCAAAGAAGGGCAAGACAAAGTAAGGAAATGTCTGAAAGGTCTCCCGGACCTACTAAACGTTCAGCCTCGGGGTGATATCATCAGATCATTGGTCACTTGTTGGGATTCCGCACACAACGTGTTCCATTTTTCGGACTTCGAGCTCACCCCGACGTTGGAAGAAATAGCAGGGTACATCGGAAGTGATGAAGCCCCTTTTAGGTTCAAATACTTGATTGCACCTAGAGCTGTCACGGTACACCGGTTTCTGGATTTCCTAAAAATACCTCGAACGTTCCACCATCCAGATCTTGCCAAAGGATTCTGCAGTCTCCACCTCATATATGCTAGATACGGCCACGTGGGCGGGTTCAATAAGCCGGATTTCAAACTATGCAGTAGAGGCAACCGACAAAAGTGGGACGAACACAGGCTAGTGGCTTTTATGACAGCCTTTCTGGGTCTTATAGTGTTCCCTAGGAAAGATGGAAACATTGATCTAAAGATAACCGGGGTCGTCAATACTTTGCTTACCCAAGATAAAAGTACTCTGGCGCCTATGATTATGGCTGACATTTTCCGGGCTCTCACTGCTTGTCGAGCCAGGGGCGACTTTTTCGAAGGATGTAACCTACTGTTGCAAATGTGGATGACCGATCATTTATGCCATCGCTCCTCACTTTTGGGTTATGGTTCGCCAGAGAAAACTTGTATTGGAGAATTCTACACGAGAATCAAAGGGCTCAATTTACCTGAGGGAGTCACATCATGGACCTCATTTCTCCGAACTCTCACTGCCAGCCAAATCCAATGGACGCTCGGATGGTCACCTATTGAGGAAATCATATACATGCCGGCAACCCGGCCTCACTTTCTGTTGATGGGACTGAAAAGTATCCAACCCTATACACCGTATCGGGTTTTGAGGCAACTTGGGAGGTACCAAGTGGTACCGAAAGATGAAGATTTGAGTACCCAAGTGATTGAAATCAGTCCGAACGGTCATTTCCCTGAAGAAGAAGTTTGCCAAATCTGGAGTGAGTGCCAACATCTGACAGCAAACACTTGTGTGATTGATACGGCAAAAGGGGAAGTCGCCCCAGGATATCACGCTTGGTTTAGAGGTAGCCTGTCCTACGAAAGACCGGCTAAGAGACCGCATCTCAAAGATTTCGTAGAATCATCCCAAGGGCAATGGAACTGGTTAGCAAAAGAGAAGGGTTATCGGGCAGAGATTGGTGATTTGAAGCTACAAATGGACAGTCTGAAATTCGATTACAGCGTACAAATCGCGGCGGATCGAAGCGAAAAGAATAGATTGATCCAAGAGAATGAAGAACTTAAGGCCCAAATCCAAAAATTGAGATTGCTCTTGATGAGCAGCCTAGAAGTCGATCAGACCAGCGGTTGATAAAGGGTTTGAAAAGAGAGATCACGGAATGGCGAGACGGGTTAGAAGAATCCGAAAAGGTCATGGCAGAGTTCAAGGCACAGTGGGGAACAAGCGTAGATAAGCATCGCCGATGCTTGAACCAATTGAAACGTGACCACGAGAAGACTGTTGCCAAAATAAAGAGAGAGATGGCTACACTTGAGTTTAAAGCAGTTAAGCAGGCCAGGGATTTCCAATTGGAGAGTAGATACTGTTACGACTTGTTGGCCCAAATGAAGACAGAAGTGCGGCAGCTGAGGAATCAGCATATACAGAGACTCACAGGTATTCAAGACGTGCAGTGATCAGATAAGACACCTACTCATAGAGAAGAAACAAACCAGAGATAAGATCAGGGCCATTGCCCATGCCATCATCAGACGGTGTCGGCGGTGTGAGAACATGACCTGCGTTACCGTTCTCTCAGCAATGATGGGTTATGTCAAACAGACCATGCACGAGTTGGAGCAGCTCGAAAGGGATCTCGCACCTAGACCCGCGAAAAGGCCGAATGATGCCTCGCGGGTCCCTAAGTTGGAAAATTAACCTTTGGTCGAGTCTTGTTTATTTAGGCTTTGATGTTTTCCCATATGTTGTTTTCTATTTTTTCCTTCAATCAAATAGGGTCAAAGAACCGTGGAGTCTGTATTGTTGCTATTCCTTGTTTGAAGTAATTTGTAATAGCAAAATTTTGAGAATGAATTTAATGATTTCACAAGAATTTTGTATTTCTTTACTTTAAGGCAGAACTACGCCTGGTCTGATTCACGCGGGGACGTGATACGTAGGCTATCCCCATAAGATTCGACCACTTTTAATAAAGAGAGAAAAGAAAATACATAATAAAATAAAACACAGGGTTTCCCAAAATACTTTAAAAGAGGGACGAATGAGCAAACCGGGATGACGCATGTTGTTTGAAGCAAAGCATGTAGAAACGGTTAACTGCCTAGGTGCATTGCATCCTCTACGTGTTATGATCAAATCTGTTAAACTCTAACGCTAACAAAGTTTGTTGTTGTCTGATCCAGACAAGTTAGTTGTTAAAGAACTCTGGCAACACACTCATACCAAACCAGATCCAAAGGACCGGTAGCAACAAGCATGACTACTTCAGAGAATAGTAATGAGGAAGAAAGGCCAATGAGCCAGTTGCTAAAAGAAGCGATGGAAAAGATTGAAAGGATGGGACTAGAGATGAATGCAATGCAGCTAGCCATAGCCAAAACACAAAAGAGCCCTGAAACACTGGGACACATGCCAGAATACCCTCACTCCGGCCCTTCCACAAGCCGCCCAAATCCCCTTTATCATCAAGAAAGAAGCCCTCATGATTCCCAAGCTCCACCACCCCATCAACCTCTCCCAACACCCAATATTCCCATTTTTGTGGGACCAACATCAGCCCCTTTGCAAAGAACGACCAGTGAGCCGTTGTTTCAGGCTCACGATACACAATATTATCTCCCCGAGCCTACGTTTCATGCCCCCGAACCACAGGCTTACAAGCCACATTTGGAAGTGCCAGCAGAGATTGAGAAGCCAGCTAAGGCCCCTGAACAGGATGAAGTATTGAGAAAGTTCAAAAGCCTGGAGCAGTCCTTCAGGAACTTGCACGGGCTGGGCAATCAAGTCAGCGTAGCATACAAAGATCTGTGCCCTTTCCCAGACGTCCAACTCCCGGCTGGGTTCAAGATGCCTAAGTTTGATTTATATGAAGGGCACGGTGATCCCATGGCACATTTGCGGGGATTCTGTAGCAAAATGAGAGGGGCAGGCGGCAAGGATGAGCTGCTGATAGCTTATTTCGGCCAAAGTCTGAGCGGATCTGCACTAGAATGGTATACCAGGCAGGATTCCAGCAGGTGGTACACGTGGGATGATCTGGCGCAGGCTTTTGCAGGTAATTTCCAGTACAATCTCGAGATAGTTCCTGACCGTCTCACATTATTGAGAACTGGGAAGAAACCCGGGGAAAGTTTTCGCGAGTTCGGGTTCCGCTGGAGAGAACAAGCAGCTAGAGTCGATCCTCCCATGAGAGAGGGAGAGATGGTGGACTATTTTTTGCAGACATTGGATCCAACCTACTTTGGTCACTTGGTGACAACGGTTGGAAAATCTTTCAACGAGGTGGTCAAGATAGGGGTCATGATAGAAGAGGGTTTGAGGTCTGACAAGATCTTGAACTATTCGGCACTCAAGGCCACAACCCAGGCTATTCAAAGCGGCACGGGAGGTGCGTTGAGAAGAAAGAAAGAAGAGGTTGCCACAATCGAGGCAGGCAGTTGGTCTAGGGCTGGCAGGCCGCACTACAACCAACCCAGACCTCGCAGGTCAGAATACCCATACAACCCACCACAAAATTTCTATCCACTTCGAGAACCACATTGTTCCGTACACCAAGCCCAAGCATACACTCAGCCTCCGGTTCGCCCGCAATGGCGCGCGCCGGCTCCCCAGAACATATATGCACCACCACAAAATACCTATCCACCGCCAAGGGCGTATAGAAACCCTTCAGGGGCAGGCTTTCGGGGAAATCCAGATGCTAGGAATGACAGGTTGTGGAAACAGAGAACTTTCACGGAGTTGGGAGAAACCTACACCGCTTTTTTCCACAAGTTGAGGCAATTGGGTTTGGTTAGTCCTGTCCAGACTCGAGAACCAAATCCCCCACCTCAGAATGTGGATCGATCAATAAGTTGTGAATACTGCTCAGGGATGCTCGGACATGATACCGAGAAGTGTTGGAAATTGAGGCATGCCATACAGGATCTTATTGACACCAATAAGATCGAGGTCCAGACACCGGAGGCTCCTAACATCAACCAGAACCCACTACCAGCGCACCACGAGACTCTCATGATTGAGTTGGTATATGAGGGAGGAGAGTTGAGAAAACCCTCACAAACAGTGATGATGATCCAAGCCGCCCCGAAGGAAGTTTCAACCAGTGAGGGAACGAGGGTACAGCCACAGGGAGAAAGCGTCAAGCCAGTAGTGATATTGGGAAAGAGTCCGTCCGCCATAACAAGCAAACCCGAGCCAAGCAAGTTGGTAATATCAGGGATCCCGCCCACACCGGCAGTCGTGTTAAAAGGGTATGTAGAGAACTGGTGACCATAAAGCCTGTGGTCCAGCTGCCGATGATTGACAGCAGGGTTGTGCCTTGGAAATATGAAAAGGCGGTGGTGATGTACAAAGGAAAACAGGTGGAAGAAGTCAGTTGTGAAGCGCAAGGGCTGACTCGATCAGGTCGATGTTTTGCTCCGGTGGAGCTAAGAAGAACCAACCCAGTTGCAACCAAGAAACCTGTGTCCGAAGAAGAGGCTGAAGAGTTCCTGAGGAAGATGAAAGTACAAGACTATTCTGTGGTCGAACAGCTGAGAAAAACACCGGCCCAGATCTCACTGTTGTCATTACTGATCCATTCTGAGGAGCATCGTCGGGCCCTGTTGAAGATATTGAACGAAGCTCATGTACCCAGTGAGATTTCTGTAAACCACCTGGAAACCATTGCCAGCAAGATTTTCGAGGTGAACAGGGTAACATTCTCAGATGATGACCTGCCGGTGGAAGGTACAGAGCATAATAAAGCTCTATACCTAGCTGTCAAATGTGAAGACTCGGTGGTAACTCGAGTATTGGTGGATAACGGCTCAAGCGCCAATATTTGCCCACTATCTACCCTGAACCAGTTAAAGATCGACAACGGAAGGATCCACAAGAACAGTATCTGTGTCCGAGGGTTTGACAGAAACGGAACGGCCACTGTGGGGGATGTTGTACTTGAATTGACCATCGGTCCAGTCCTGTTTACCATGGAATTCCAGGTATTAGACGCCACAGTATCTTACAACCTGTTGTTAGGTCGACCATGGATTCATGCAGCCAAGGCGGTGCCCTCCACCCTACATCAGATGGTGAAGTTCGAGTGGGAAAGACAAGAGGTCGTGTTACACGGCAAGGATACAACGTGCACCATGGGCGGAACCATTGTACCTTTCATAGAGACCGCTGATGACAGAGGTCCTTGGGTCTACCAGATTTTCGATACGGGGTCGGCCAGCAAAATTTCTGAAGGAGAAATCATCCTGCACCCTAAGGTAGCTGCCGCAATAGTCATGATGATCTTAGAAATGCTGGGTAATGGATTTGTGCCGGGAAAAGGCCTGGGAGTCGAGCTTCAAGGGATTATCCAACCTGTCTCCCTTCCTAAAAATCTGGAAACTTTCGGATTAGGGTTCAAACCAACCGCAGCAGATAGGAAGCAAGCGCGAAAAATGAAGAAGAGGGTCTGGTTTCTGCCTAAACTAGTGCCACGTCTCTCACGGTCTTTTGTTAAAGCAAGTGCCAAGGGGTCACCGGTCCCAAAGATTCTAGGACCTTTGATCGGTATAAATGAAGACCTGAATTAGAGTTTTGAGAGGCTATTCGCGGATGTCAGTATGGTGGAAGCTGGAGAAGGTTCCAGCAGAGCAGAGATACAGTTTGTGGGGCCTGAGGCCAAGACCAACAATTGGACAGTTACTCCTCTTCCTGTCCGAGGGGAGTCTTGGTAGTAGGCTTTGATTTATGTTTTGTGTGTTTTGTTTTGTCCGGATTATTCAAGGGTGTAATCCAAATTTTACTTTCGTTTTTGTAAAAGTGTGAACCCTTTTATCCCGCAAGTTTAATAAAGTTCTTTTCTTTTGTCCCATTTTAATTTTGTTTTGTTCTTTTTCTTTCTGAACAGTTCTCTTTTTACTGGTTCTAATGACATGGCATGCACAGCGGATCTTCGACCTAGTCTAATAAATCAATCTGAATCCGACTCAATGATGCAAGAGGTCGTTTGTGATGATGAATCTGAATGTGACGAAGGTGAAGCCTTCGAAGAGATAAACCGAGAACTGTGCCAATTTGAAGAGAAACCCAAGCCTAACCTAAATGACACTGAGGCTGTGAATCTAGGAGACGCTGATAACGTCCAAGAGACCAAAATTAGCATCCACATTGAGCCGAATGTCAGAGAAGAATTGATCAAAACCCTCATGGAATTCAAAGATGTTTTTGCATGGTCATATGACGATATGCCTGGATTAAGCACCAATTTAGTGGTTCACAAATTGCCCACTGACCCGGCATACCCTCCGGTCAAGCAAAAACTAAGGAAATTTAAAACAGAAATGAGTGTAAAGATCAAAGAAGAAGTGATTAAGCAGTTGCAAGCGAAGGTCATTCGGGTCACTCGATATCCCGAGTGGTTGGCCAATGTGGTACCAGTCCCAAAGAAGGATGGAAAAATCAGGGTGTGCGTCGACTACCGCAACCTCAACAAAGCAAGTCCCAAGGACAATTTTCCATTGCCCAACATCCATATCTTGATCGATAATTGCGCTGGGCGCGAGATCGGATCCTTTGTAGATTGCTATGCGGGTTATCATCAGATCCTAATGGACGAGGAGGATGCGGAAAAGACAGCGTTTATTACGCCATGGGGAACTTACTGCTATCGGGTAATGCCGTTCGGACTGAAGAACGCCGGGGCAACATACATGCGAGCAATGACTGCTGTGTTTCATGACATGATACACAAAGAAATCGAGGTGTACGTCGATGATGTGATCATCAAATCTTGGCGTCAGGAAGACCATGTAGCAGACCTAAGGAGATTTTTCCAAAGACTCCGAAGGTATGATATCAAGCTCAACCCGGCCAAATGCGCATTCGGGGTTCCATCAGGAAAGCTGCTAGGATTCATCGTCAGTCGACGGGGGATTGAGTTAGACCCATCCAAAATTGAATCCATCCGAGATTTGCCACCGCCAAGGAACAAAACAGAGGTAATGAGTTTGCTGGGTAGACTCAATTACATCAGCAGGTTCATCGCCCAACTCACAGCAACTTGTGAGCCCATATTTCGGTTGCTGAGAAAGGATGTTGCGGTAGGTTGGACGGCAGAGTGTCAGGAGGCCTTCGACCAAATCAAAGGGTATCTGTCTAATCCACCAGTATTGGTCCCGCCGAAGCCTGGGAAGCCCTTAATTCTTTACCTAACGGTCTTGGAAAATTCATTTGGTTGTGTATTGGGGCAACATGATGACACAGGAAGGAAGGAGCAGGCCATCTACTATCTTAGCAAGAAATTCACAGTACATGAGGTCAAGTACACTCAACTCGAGAAAACATGTTGTGCCCTAACTTGGGTAGCTCAGAAGTTGAAGCACTACCTGTCTTCGTATACTACTTATCTCATATCCCGTTTGGACCCATTAAAGTATATCTTTCAGAAACCTATGCCCACGGGAAGGTTGGCAAAGTGGCAAATTCTGCTCACAGAGTTTGATATCGTCTATGTGACGAGGATAGCCGTGAAAGCCCAGGCGCTGGCCGATCATTTGGCGGAGAATCCCGTTGATGAAAAATACGAGCCCTTAAGAACGTATTTTCCTGACGAGGAGGTAATGCATACAAATGAGTTGGAATTACCTGAGGAACCGGGTTGGAAGCTTTTCTTCGATGGAGCTGCAAACGCAAAAGGGGTTGGAATAGGAGCAGTACTCATTTCTGAAACAGGACGGCATTATCCTGTTACGGCTCAACTACGCTTCTATTGCACCAACAATATGGCCGAGTATGAGGCTTGCATTCTGGGTCTGCGCTTGGCTGCCGACATGGATGTCCAAGACGTCTTGGTATTGGGAGACTCGGACCTCTTGGTACACCAGATTCAGGGTGAATGGGAAATGCAAGATCTAAAACTCATACCATACCGACAATGCTTGCATGATCTGAGCAAGCAATTTCGATCGGTGAAGTTCAAACACATCCCGAGAGTTCACAATGAGATTGCGGATGCCTTAGCCACCTTAGCATCAATGCTGCACCACCCTGACAAAATGTATGTTGATCCTCTGCACATCCAGGTCCGTGATCAGCACGCCTACTGCAATGCCATAGAAGAAGAAGCAGATGGCGAACCCTGGTTTCATGATATCAAGGAATACCTCAGAATGGGGATATATCCAGAACATGCCTCTGGAGACCAAAAAAGAGCCCTTCGGCGTTTGTCGAATGGTTTCTTCCTCAGCGGAGGAGTATTGTACAAAAGAACCCCGGATTTGGGATTGTTGAGATGCATAGATGCCAGTCAAGCAACGACGGTTATGGCAGAGGTACATGCTGGAGTTTGTGGGCCACACATGAGCGGATATGTATTGGCAAGAAAGATCCTTCGAACAGGGTGTTATTGGCTCACCATGGAACACGACTGTATCACTTTCGTGAGGAAATGCCATCAGTGCCAGATACATGGAGATTTGATTCATTCTCCGCCAACAGAGTTACATACGATGTCAGCACCCTGGCCGTTTGTGGCATGGGGCATGGATGTCATTGGGCCCATCGAGCCGGCAGCATCCAACGGCCATAGATTCATTCTAGTGACCATTGATTACTTCACCAAATGGGTTGAGGCTAAAACCTTCAAGTCAGTAACTAAAAAGGCAGTGGTGGATTTTGTGCATTCCCATATCATCTGCAGATTTGGGATCCCAAAAGTGATCATCACGGATAATGGTGCGAATCTTAATAGCAGCCTGATGAGAGAGGTATGCCAACAATTCAAGATTACACACCGCAATTCCACCCCATATCGTCCCAAGGCGAATGGAGCGGTCGAAGCAGCCAATAAGAATATCAAGAAGATACTGCGAAAGATGGTGGAAGGATCCAGACAATGGCACGAGAGATTACCCTTTGCTTTGTTGGGTTACCGCACTACCGTCCGAACTTCCATAGGCACAACTCCTTATTTGTTGGTGTATGGAACTGAGGCCGTAATACCAGCGGAGGTCGAAATTCCGTCCCTCCGAATTGTCGCTGAAGCCGGGATTAATGATGATGAATGGGTCAAAGCTCGATTGGAACAGTTGAGCCTGATAGATGAGAAAAGATTGGCAGCAGTGTGCCATGGTCAGCTGTACCAGAAGAGAATGGCAAGAACATATAATAAGAAGGTGCGCCCCAGGAAGTTTGAAGTAGGGCAGCAGGTATTGAAGAAGATCCTCCCACATCAGGTCGAGGCAAAAGGCAAATTCGCCCCAAATTGGCAAGGGCCTTATATCGTGACCAGAGTATTGTCCAACGGTGCTTTGTGTTTGACAGATGTCGAGGGTAGATGTGTCGACATGGCTATCAATTCAGATGCAGTCAAGAGATATTATGCGTAATTTCTTTAATTATGGCAATTTTTGGTTTATTTGTTTGTATTTGGCATTTGTTGGATAATGAGATGACGGAGGCAATTCTTTCTTCTATCCAAACACTGTTTAACCCTTGCTTCCCCCTTTGAGCCTTAAGTTATTCTTTCTACCCCTCTTTTGGAATCACGAACGGAAAAGACGGAAAAAAAAAAGGAAAAGAAAATGAAAAGAAGGAAAAGAAAAATGAAGATAAAATCATAAGAAATACAAAACCGTGGGAACTACGTTTGACCTGATTCCTCAAAAAGGATACGTAGGCGCCTCACGGCTCGGTCATAGTATGCATCATAGTGAATATAGGATGCATAATGTACATAGTGTGCATAATAGGCACAGTGTGCGTAACGCACATAGCGCAACATAAGTGTAAAAAATAAATTCCCCAAGCAAGAAAACTGGGGCAGAGGTTATGTTTTAAGTTCCAACAAAGGTTTGATTCCAAAAGTTGTAGCACATCACCCATCAAATTATTTTCATAGCCTTTCTTTAACCCCACACCAAAACCAACATCAACGTCCAAAAGACCTCCCGATCAATGTCCAAGAGATGCCAAGTCAGGCAAATAAGACCGAGAATAATACACCGATCCCCAGCAAAGAAGAGGATCCGTAAGATTGGGAATGAATCGATGATCAAAGGAATCTCCAGAAGAGAGGGTCGTATCTACAACACCCCGATTCCTCGAAAGAAATAAAAGGAGAGAGTCTTATCGGTGAAAACCTTCACAGGCACCGAGAGGCGATGTAAGATGAGGGATATGAAATGAGAGAGTCTTATTGGTGAAAACCTTCACAGGCACCATAAGGCGCCGAGAGATGAGAGAAAAGAGAGAGTCTCATTAGTGAAAACCCCTCGAAGGGCACTATGAGGCGACAAGACAGATCAACAAAAGCTGCCACATTCGCAATGAAATGGACACTCATTTATCATCCCCAGCAAGTCAGACCATCGGGCAAATCGATTGATACAAATAGACTGGGTCGGGAATCTATGGTGCACGTCATGATCACGGGGACCAGTCATGTCCTCCAGATAAGTTCTTTTGAGTTTCTTCTCCCCACCAAATATTGGTTCAGAAAGATTTTCTCCTTTTCTAGCTTTTATTTCTCTTCCTAAAATTTGTCTTGAAAAGGATTTTTCAAAGCTTACTACCAGAGACCGAAGGGGAATTCATCCAATGCAGGATAACACAAACAGTCTTAAAAGCCGGCCCTAGGCAATGCAATAATCGTGCCTCGCAGTTTTGGAGGAAGTAAGCTCCAAAGGGAATGGTTTCAGGAGTAAAAGCAGATTCCCACAGTATGTGCTTAAAGAAAAGCAGAAAAGGGAACAAATTGAAAACCAGCCCCAGCAGGCTAGAGACCCCCAGCAGGCAATTTTGTCCACTAACCAGTTATGGGGACATAGAGCAAGAAAAGGGGAAGAGAGGAAAAATCATCTGCCGAAAAGGCACCCTCTACCACCACGATTAAAACTAATTAAATCATTTTGTCTGCCGCAGGAAAACAAAGGATTGATGATGGCAGCGAGAGGCAACGCCAGGGAAGTCACCAAAAACCGGGGCAGAAAAATTTCTGCCGATTATCAAAATTTTCTCGGAAGAACGGGGAAACAATTTCAAAATACATTTAAGTTCTAGGTCGCCCACCAGTATAATGCGGGAATACATTTAAGTTCTAGGTCGCCCACCAGTATAATGCGGGAATACATTTAAGTTCTAGGTCGCCCACCAGTATAATGCGGGAATACATTTAAGTTCTAGGTCGCCCACCAGTATAATGCGGGAATATATTTAAGTTCTAGGTCGCCCACCAGTATAATGCGGGAATACATTTAAGTTCTAGGTCGCCCACCAGTATAATGCGGGAATACTTTTAAGTTCTAGGTCGCCCACCAGTATAATACGGGAATACATTTAAGTTCTAGGTCGCCCACCAGTATAATGCGGGAATACTTTTAAGTTCTAGGTCGCCCACCAGTATAATGCGGGAATACATTTAAGTTCTAGGTCGCCCACCAGTAAAATGCGGGAATACATTTAAGTTCTAGGTCGCCCACCAGTATAATGCGGGAATATATTTAAGTTCTAGGTCGCCCACCAGTATAATGCGGGAATACATTTAAGTTCTAGGTCGCCCACCAGTATAATGCGGGAATACTTTTAAGTTCTAGGTCGCCCACCAGTATAATGTGGGAATACATTTAAGTTCTAGGTCGCCCACCAGTATAATGCGGGAATACTTTTAAGTTCTAGGTCGCCCACCAGTATAATGCGGGAATACATTTAAGTTCTAGGTCGCCCACCAGTAAAATGCGGGAATACATTTAAGTTCTAGGTCGCCCACCAGTATAATACGGGAATACATTTAAGTTCTAGGTCGCCCACCAGTAAAATGCGGGAATACATTTAAGTTCTAGGTCGCCCACCAGTATAATGCGGGAATACTTTTAAGTTCTAGGTCGCCCACCAGTATAATGCGGGAATACATTTAAGTTCTAGGTCGGCCACCAGTATAATGTGGGAATACATTTAAGTTCTAGGTCGCCCACCAGTAAAATGCGAGAATACATTTCAGCTCTAGATTTTGGAATCAGTAACCCCACCTGAAGACGGAAGGTTGCAACAGAGGTCCCCAAGCGGTATACAATAAAATCCCCAGCACCAAGAAGTAGAAAGCTGCAAAGGCAAGCGCGCAATTCAAAAGGAAGAAGGAACGCGTCTCAAAAGAAGCCGTTTGGGAACGTTGTAGTATGCCCAACATAACAAATTTGATAAAGGAAGCCAGACCACGGAAGAAACCGTTGAAAGATTTAAAGAAGAAAGCCATGTTCCCAGCAAATCAATCAAAGTGATGAAAACTGGCATCCAGAAAAGGCGAAGGACCAGCATCATCTCCCAAGTTCACAAAATAAGGGCATCAGAGGAAAGCGTCAGCCGACAAGAAAGCAAGGCAATAAGAACAAGTTGAAGATAGATGAGATCTCATACCCTAACTTAGCTTCTTGTTTTTCCTTTCAAGAACAATGAAACAAGGAGATCAGTTGAGCGGTAGCATCCTACAGCGGCAGGCAACAGCTCACAACAACAGCAAGCACTACAGTGACACGGTAGTCCCAGCTACCAAAAGTTTCCCGAACTACATTGACCTGATTCCTGTTTAGCCCAGGATATGTAGGAAACCTCTGAAGCAAAGGTTCGGTCAAATCTTTTTCAAAAATGCTTCACACGGAGTACTCGGACGAGCAAAAATCGCCAGCTTTATCTTTGCGCGAAAACCCTTCGTGTCCTCGTGCAAAGAGGGGCAGCTGTAAGCACGTGATTTTTGCTTCACGAACAATCACTCCAAAAGAAATCAAAATAATTGCAAATGGCCTCGCCGTACAAATTTTAAATTTTTACGTGACATGCGCTGGTAGCCCTTTGTATTTATATCCATTTTTCATTGAATTTTATCAAATAAAAATACAATAAGTATGCCGTGTGTATTCGGGCCGTAATTCGGTTTTTAAAAGAAAATTCACAAAAAATATGCAGCTTTTACTCTAGGCTGTGATATAACCATTTTTTAAATTCTAATATATGTGTGTTAATCGTTGTAGGTGTCACCCAATATGTGTATAAGCTTATTTTAATTTTTACATTGTTTTAGGAATTTTTGTTTAATTTGTTGAATTAAAAAGGGAAAGGAAAATCGGTTTGGACCCCAAAAATTAGGCCCAAAGCTAATGCAAAGACCTGGTCCAGACCAGGCCTGCCCAGGCACCTCCCGAAACGACGCCGTTTCAGGCAAATCGATCTGAGCCGTCTAAGCCTCTTGATCCAACGGTCCACATACACCCCGTGACCCGACCTGTTTAGCCGGTCCAACCCGATCCATCCCTCAAACCCAAACGACACCGTTTTAATACCAAACGGCTTCGTCTCACCCCTCACCATCAGATCCAAGCCGTTGAGATCATCTGATCCAACGGCTCAGATCTAAACCCCTAGACCATATATAAGCCTTCCCTTACACCCCACGCCCCCTATACGAACACCCCATCCCGTCGTCCCCAAAGCTCAAACCCAGACCTCCCATTAGAAACCCTAGCCGCCCCATCTCCCTCGCCATTAAAGCCGGCGGCATGGACGCCGGTGGCCACCTCCTGAACACCCTAGGACCACCTCAATGTCATAAACATGGATCTGCTATCCATTTGCCTCGAATCACCTTCCTTCGTCACGAATCTTCATTTGAAGATTTGAGTCGAACTCTGATCTATACCAAACCACCCCATCTTCATACCAGACACTCCCCTGACCCTCCTCGTGACCAAACCAAACTTGGTTTGGTCCGAATCTACCCACAACTCCTAAAAAACCAGATCTGAAAATCCAAAACCTAGAACACGGATAGCCTTGGAATCCAGCCGACCTTAACAAAGGTTCGAGGTCTAATAGACCTTAATCAAGGTGTTCTCATGTGAGAACACCCTGATTAAAGTTTGTTTGGCCTCAAATGGTCAAAGCTAAGTCGGACTTGGGTCATTTCGGTTTAAACTTCCCCAGTAAGTGTCCTCTTTCCTATTTAGTTTTGATTGAGTTGTCAGCATGATTTGTTGTTTGTTATTATCTGTTATTTTTCCTGATTTCTTCCATCTCTAGCAAAGACCTTTTATTTGGTCGGTTGATTTTCTATGTGTGTTCTGAATGTACTCTGTGATATACATGCTCGTCAATTAGATTAATCGTCAAATAAGTTAACTCATATAGGTTCCCAGTAATTGAACAAAAATGTTTTAAGTCATTCGGGACCCTGTACGTGTTGTTTATATGAGCGACTGATTATTACCTGTTATATTTAGTATAGTCGACTCGATAAACGTCGTCGATTAGTTTTCTATAACTAATGGATCAAATGAGCTAATAGTTTCACGTGACTAACTGAACCTTGTCACTGACTGAATGCCCGGCATCGTCTGAAATGAGTTTGTTTGCATTGCAAAATGACTGAAAAGGTTCAGTCCAGGGCAGTCCTGAATTTGAACTTTCATGAGTTCAAAATGCCCTGATGCTGCAATGGGCAGGGCAGTAATAATCAAGGCTTAACAGGGATAGTCTAGCGTTTGAAAAGAACAAAAAAGGCTTAGTTTAAATGAGCTGACAAGTAGGGTACTAATTTGGGATTAAACTAATACCAAAGGGGAACAAGACACAAGAGTATGGGGTTTAAAATGAATAATAAAATGAGCCCATAACTCTTGATTAAAGAATAAGCCAGGCGTGGGGAACAAATGGCTGGCACCAAAAGATGCTTAAGCATGGGTTTAAAGAGTATGGGCAGTCTGCAAGTGGGAGGATCCAGGCAGCTTAGCTGCACTGGGTCGTTTGGCTTATAAATAGGCCATTTCAGAACTTAAAAAGGGCTGGACTTTTAGTCTTCAGAAAAGAGAAAACAAAGTGAAATTTCCAGAACACTCTAACTAAACACTGCCCAAACTGCACAAGGAACTAAGTTGGTTGAGCTGTTCTGGCCAAGTCAGTTATTCTAACTAGGGTCATTACTGTTCCATTAAGAGAAGGCTGTGTGTTTTCTACTGTGATTGTTACTGCACTGAGTTTTCTGTGTGCTCTGGATTGAGTTTTAGCCTTCTTGATTGTTGGAACTGTACTGGATATTTGCTGAACTTTGTGGTTGTTGGGTCTTCTGTTGCTGTTACATTCGGTATCTTGGGTTTTCTGTTGGTTTATTACTCTGTGTCTGGGAGTGTTTGTTTGGTGCTCGACCACCTATTGGGTTTTCCTTGTTCTGGAAATTGTTGCTCGTTGTCTGTGGACTGTGGAAAACACTTGTGATTGTTGGTTTGTTGCTGTTTGTTGCTGTATATCTGTTGTTGTTGTGCTTACTGCATACTGCCCAGCTGATCATTCCTCTCTTCTTTTGTTCTTCTATACCAGGTACACAACTAATACTGTCAATGTAATCTGAAGTTGAGTATGAATACAAAGAAAAAGGTTGAAGATCATTTATTTATGTGTAGTCTGTACACTGAATGATCCGAGATGTATTATAGCTTGTATTTTGTTCGAATACTGGTTTAGCTTTAACACATAGCAACTGTATATGTAGGGTAATTTGACATCCAATTGTATATGCAGGCTGGTAGATAGAAGCATGCCCAATGCAATAGGTTGTATCTTAGATTTAGTTTAATGGTGTAGTATAATTCTGTAATGTATGCCAAGCATGAAAATCGTACTCTACTAGTTAAGTTCTTTCCTTTCCGATAAACTGTTTCATATAACTGGTAAACCATGTTTTAAGACAAAGAACACATAGCTTGCAATCTCAACCTCATGAAGGTCGAGCCCAGGTCAAAACGGACCAAGCAGGCCCGCATCGAACAAACCATGGCCCAGGTCTGGCCCATCACGCATGGGCTGGATTTGGGCCCGTGATTATTTAAACTCGGGTGCACATTTATGTGACCCAAATCCAAATCTCGACGGATTCGAAATGCCTCTCTAATCACGGGTACATTGACTGTGACGTGGTTCGAGATGCATGTCCATGACGTTGCAAATTCATTAGAAATAAAGAACGAGGTGAGCCTCGCCAAATAAAAATACAAATTGCGGGGCCCTCAATAAATATTGCTTTAAAAATTGTTTAGGCTTCGGGATGGACCGTTTAGTAAAATTCCACGGTCCTACCCAAAATAAATACGCTAGTCGCTTTAGGCGCGCCTTTAATAATTTAATTTCCTTAAACTCGGGTGCACATTGATGTGACCCAAATCCAAATCTCAACGGAGTCAAAGTGTGTCGACGACCACGGGTACATTGATTGTGACGTGGTTCGAGATACATTTTCACAACGTTGCAATTCTTGATAAAAACAGTAAATGATAAAAGCGGTTAAAAGTTAAATTTTGCACATAAGTTCACACTTGTATAAAATCAGATAATCAAGCCGAATATAACAGTTGAGTGACCGTGCTAG
Source organism: Nicotiana sylvestris (assembly GCF_000393655.2). Lineage (NCBI taxonomy): Eukaryota > Viridiplantae > Streptophyta > Magnoliopsida > Solanales > Solanaceae > Nicotiana > Nicotiana sylvestris. Next base: position 148,495,883 of record NC_091068.1, read on the forward strand.
AACCACGGAACTCGGGAATGCTTAACACCTTCTCCCGGGTTAACAGAATTCCTTATCCGGATTTCTGGTACGCAGACTGTAATATGGAGTCATTATTTTCCTCGATTCGGGATTAAAATTGGTGACTTGGGACACCCTAAAATCTCCCAAGTGGCGACTCTGAAATAAATAAACAAATCCCGTTTCGATTGTCCTTTAATTGGAAAAAACTCCCTTGTACCCTCGCGGGTGCGGAAAAAGGAGGTGTGGCACCTATTGTAACCTAGGAATTAACCTCTTAATCCCTCATTAACTTGTAATAACTCTATTACAAGCCACCTTGTAATAACTCTATCACAAAGGTTTTACAACTCGACAAACTCTAGCTAAGACACAAACATAAAGGTTTATATTTTACAAAGGTTTCCTACACAGTGCTTCTAACTAAGCTAAGTAGGAATTACAAATGAAAAACAAAATAACAAAGACTCAACAAACTTAAGGACTTAAGATATTTTCAATCTTTGAATCTGGTCCTTGAGGTTGCAGTAGCTTTGATCATGAGAGATGTGGTGGCTAGCACTTGAGAGAATATTATCTTTTGATTTTCAAGTCTTGGAGAGATGAAATCCCTTACCTCATGTTGATAATATATGTGTGTGATGTCATCAAGGATGATGCAATAAATTATTCTTTAGTTTGGCTTTAGCAAGCTACAGTTGTGTTGTTGTACTACTGTCAGACGGTACAGTGCATCAGCTTTTTCAACTATAGAGTTGATTGTATGATGACCAGGAGAACTGATACATATCTGTTACCCGTACTGTTCCCTTGTCTGATTTTATTGAGAATTGAACCAGACATATGACTAGTTACTCTGAATGCAAGAGAACTAATTATATCAAGTTCCTTATCTGGTTTTCTCATGAAGTTTGTCAAACCATCAAACAAAAGATGCATAACTTATCAATTTCTCTCTTTTTGATAATAACAAACTTAGAATCGATATTCCCCCTGAGAACCAGATCTCCACATTGTTCCCCCAACGAATCAGCCATATTTCCATTGAGAACCAAACCTAAGGAACTGATCACAACTAGTTCCTCGAGATTGTTTGGCAAATCATCAAAACACAAGATACCATAACTTATTAGCCCATGATACCAAAAAATGAGGAAGAATCTCCAAACTACCCATTTGGCTAAAAGATTATGTGATAACAAAGAGTACTACTGGTCATTGCTTGTATCTTTTGTCCAAGGATTTATACTATAGGAACCTAAAAACAATCCTACTTGAAGGCTTTTTCAGCTTGCATTGAACCTAGTTCTTTCAAGGAGGCAGTTTAAGATAACAGATGGGTTGAAACCATGCATCAGGATATATAGGCACTTGAAGACAATGTCATTCGGGAGCTGGTTGATTTACCTATAGGAAAGCAAGTCATTGGATCTAAATGGGTGTAGAAAATCAAATACAAAGAAAATGGAGAAGTAGAAAGATTCAAGGCTCGTTTAGTTGCCAAAGGATACAACCAAAAAGAGGGCTTGATTATCATGATACTTTCTCACTTGTGGCCAAGATGGTCATAGTGAGACTTGTTATCAGCATAGCCACTTTTAAAGGCTGTCCTTTGTATCAAATGGACGTCAATAATTCCTTTCTACATGGTGATTTATGTGAATAAGTTTACATGGATTTGCCCAAAGGCTTTACCAAGCAGGGGGAGAACAAAGTGTGTAGGCTTCTGATAATTGGAGTCTTTGTATGAGCTCAGGCAAGCTTCCAGACAATAGAATATCAATCTTACTGAAGCTTTGACAGAGAGTGGATATAATCAAAGTGTTTTTTATCATTCTTTATTTACCAAAGTACAAGGAGATGGTTTAGTTGTCATCATCATCTATGTGGATGATTTGTTGATTACACGCAGTCATCCAACACTAATAACAGATGCCAAAATGCCCCTGCATAATTGATTTAAAGTTAAAGACATTGGCGAGTTGAGGTACTTTCTTGGAATTGAAGTGTTGAGATAAAAATGAGGGCATTACTTAACCAGAGAAAATATGCTCAGGAGCTTATTTCTCAAGTTGGCATGAGTGGATGTTAACCTACTAAGACACTTTTGGAACTTAATAAAAATTTGACCATTGTTGGTTATGATGTTCATATAGGAAAGACTAATGATTTAGAGCTTGAAGATATCACAGCCTACCAGCAATTGATTGGGAAGCTCCTGTATCTTACCATCACTAGGCCAGAAATTAGCTTTGCAGTTTAGAGTTTAAGCCAGTTCATGCAGAGGACTAAATAATCACACTTGGAGGCCGCCTTCAGAGTGGTAAAATACCTTAAAGGCTCTCCTGGTTTAGGGGTGTTACTACATACTAGTCCTATCACCAATTTGTCTGCATATTGTGACTCAGACTGGGCCTCCTGCCTTAACCTAAGGAGGTCAGTCATATGGTATGTTGTCAACCTAGGGGAAGCTCTCATTTCATAGAAGTCTAAGAAGCAGCACACTCTCAGCAGAAGCTTTACAAAGGTTGATACAGGAGCATGGCAGCAGTAGTAGCTGAAGTTACTCGGGTAGTTGGTCTATAACAGGAGTTAGGACTCCCTATCTCTTAGCCTGTGTCCATGTTCTACGATAACAAGCCAGCTATCCAAATTGCTAGCAATCCCATTTTCCATGAACGCACAAAGCACATTGAACATGATTGTCATTTTTTGAGAGAAAAGATCATGTCTGGGCTTATTCTTCCTCAGCATGTTCCTACCTCTCAATAGCTTGCAGACTTGTTAACCAAAGGATTACTTGCTGCTCAGCACCAACTTCTCTTATGCAAGCTTGGCATGTTCGATGTCTTTCACCCACCAGCTTGAGGGGGAATATTGAGTGAGGGGTAGTTTAGTAATTATATGATACTCCTCCACTAACTAATACTGAAAGTGGTTATGTTAGTTAATACCGTCTATTCCTAGAGTTAGTTAACACAGTAATTAATGAGAATTCCTCTTCCTTTTCTCTATTTTCTCTCTCTACGATCTTCCCTAATTGCATAGTTCATTGATTGCATGCGTAATCATTGGCGGACCTAGGATTTTCTACAAGCGGGTTCAATCTTAGAAGTACATAACTTTAGTCATAAAATTATAGTTGTTAAGTGGGTTCAAATAAAATATTTATACAAAATTTACACAACTTTAATTATAATCTATACATATACACAATATTATTTTTTGGTGAAGTGGGTTTAGTTGAACCCACTTGTCACCATGTGCGTCCACCACTGTGCGTAATAATCTGAGTGCGTGTGAATAGATCTTAGATTTTATCTGTGCACATGGTCTGAACCTGCAATATGATAATATAAATATTTGAAAATATCAATCCAAAAATTAAAAAAAAAAAGAAGATACAATACAAATAAAGCTTATTCGATCTCCTTAGGCACGATGATGATCCTCTATTAACGATCATACTGCACTGCATTCACATCATCCCTCAACTTATGTGTTAGAAGCATGCGTAAATGGAAAACCCTCAGGCCCATAGCTACTGTCTCGAAGGGGAAATCCTGAAATGCTAGGAGATACACAATATGAAAACGGATTGACTGATAAAAGTGGTTGCGATCCAAATGGACGAGATGAAATTAGACTAGATGATGCATGCATCGAATTATATCCCTACGTTGCACTCCAAACCTGTGTAGGCATAAAGGATATGCAGGACTAGATGAAGCATCCAACTATAACCTTGGATGGACCGTGATAATCATAAAAATAGGTGGCCGAGGCAATATTAGGGTAGCTGAGGGAGGCATAGAGTAGAATGATGGTGGAAACGTGTACGCGGCAAAATCAGAAGACTTGATTTCTCGCTGTCGAGTCATTTCGGAAGCATGCCTTGGGACCCCGAGGAAGGGAGGCCACGACCGAATTCCCGACCTCAGGGCTTGTCGAATCCCGACTCAGAGAAAACAGAGACCGAAGCCAAGACAGAGGGGGAAGCTCCCAAGGCACACGACTAAGTCTGACAGGGTCGGCCTATCCAGAGCCTATGTTGAGGGATCACGTCAAGCCATCCCATCTCCATACTTTGTAATTAATCTCCACATACTTGTAGCCGAGTCCCCCCTCCTATGTAAAGGGGAGTCACCCTACCTTGTAAGGGACTGATGTTGCTCCATTTCTCCACAAGTGCAATAATCTCTCTCTCTCTCTCTCTCTCTCTCTCTCTCTCTCTCTCTCTTTTCTTTCTAGCTTGTTTGTCCTCACTGGCCCGAGGCTGCTTTAATATATATCATCCTCTTACTTGTTCTTCAGTATATAGCTCAGTATTGGCCGAAAATATTCTTGCTTAATCGTAACAAAAAGGGGGAACAAGCTAAGGATGTGCATAGATTATAAAGATTTGAACAAAGCGTGCCCCAAAGATTCCTTCCCACTGCCTAATATCGATCGTCTGATCAATGCTACGGCCGGTCACGAGACCCTTACCTTCCTCGATGCATACTCGGGGTATAATCAAATCCAAATGAACCCCAAAGTTAGGGAAAATACCTTATTCATTACGAAATATGGTACATATTGCTATAACGTAATGCCCTTCGGGCTAAAAAATACGGGAGCAACATACCAACGCCTAGTTAATAAGATGTTCGAGCATTAAGTAGGTAAATCAATGGAGGTATATATTGATGATATGCTAGTCAAATCCCTGCGCGCAGAGGACCATCTGACCCATTTGCAGGAAACTTTCAACATCCTTAGAAGCTACAACATGAAGCTCAATCCCAAAAAGTGTGCCTTCAGAGTAGGCTCAGGCAAATTCCTGGGCTTTCATGGTCTCAAATAGGGGGATCGAAATCAACCCCGACAAAATAAGTGCCACTGAAGAAATCACAGTGGTGAACAACGTAAAAGCCGTCCAATGGCTGACAGGGTGGATCGCGACCCTCGGTAGATTCATATCAAAATTGTCAGAAAAAAGCTACCATTTCTTTCGCCTACTCAAAAGAAAGAACAACTTCAAATGGACTCCGGAATGCCAACACACCCTGGAAGAACTGAAACGGTACCTATCTAGCCCGCCATTGCTGTACACACTCAAGGAGGATGAAACGGTGTACCTATACCTGGCCGTGTCCGAAATAGCGGTAAGTGGCGTACTAGTTCGAGAAGAGAAAGGTACGCAAGTTCTTGTGTATTATGTAAGCCGAACCTTGGGGGACACCGAAACCCGGTACCCCCATCTAGAAAAATTTGCTCTCGCACTGATAAGCGTCTCGCGCAAACTGAAGCCTTACTTTCAGTGCCACCGCATTTGTGTTCTATCAACCTACCCTCTCCAGAGCGTACTGCACAAACCTGAGTTGTCAGGTCGACTGGCCAAATGGGCCATTGAACTCAGAGGATATGATATCGAGTATCAACCTCGGACGGCCATCAAGTCCTAAATGTTGGCGGACTTCGTGGCCGACTTCTCGCCATCCCTCGTCCCCGGGGTAGAGAAGGAACTTTTAATAAGTTAGGCACAACCTCCGGGATATGGACCCTGTTCACATATAGTGCTACAAACATTAGAGGATCCGAACTCGGTATAGTCCTAAAGCCGCCCATTGGCGTCATAATCTGAAAGTCCATAAAAACCACAAAACTAACTAACAACGAAGCCGAGTATGAGGCTATGATTACATGTTTGGAGTTGGCCAAGGGCTTTGGAGCCGAGATTATCGAGGCAAAATGCAATCGCTCCTCGTGGTGAGTCAAGTGAACGGGAGCTACGAAGCCCGGGAGGACAGGATACAAAGGTATCTGGATAAAATCCAAATCACGTTGTGCCACTTCAAAGAATGGACCTTAGTCCATGTACCCCGAAAGCAAAACAGCAAAGCCAATGCCCTCGCGAACCTGGGATTGTCTGCTAAAGAGGAAGACCTGCTTCCCGGAGTTGTCATCTAATTATTCAAGTCTGTGGTAGAGGAAGGTCACGCGGAAATTAACTCCACCTGCCTGACATGGGATTGGAGAAACAAATACATCGTTTATCTAAAGGACGGAAGCTACCAGCCGATCCAAAAGAATCAATGGGGCCGTGTACAAGAGAACTTTCGATGGCCCCCTGGCGGTGTGCCTAAGACCGGGCAACACGGATTATGTGCTCCGAGAGATCCACCTACGGAAATCACTCCAGGGTAGACTTCTTAGTCCGAAAGGTAATCAGAGTAGGCTACTATTGGGACAACCTAGAAAAGGATGCCAAGGAATTGGTCCAAAAATGCGACAAGTGTCTGAGATTCGCCCCCATTATCCACCAACCCGGCGAACAACTACACTCCATTTTATCACCATCGTCGTTCATGAAATGGGGAATGGACATCATCGTCCCTTTGCCAACGGCATCAGGTAAAGCTAGATTCATTCTGTTTATGACTGATTACTTCTCAAAATGGGTGGAAGCGTAGGCCTTCAAGAAAATAAGAGAGAAGGAAGTCATCAATTTTATATGGGAACACATCATATGCTGGTTCGGGATCCCATCCGAAATAACATGCGACAACGGGAGGCAATTCATCGGGAGCAAAGTAACACAATTCCATGAGGACAACAAAATCAAGAGAATCCTTTCAACGCCATACCACCCATGTGCGAACGGCCAGGCCGAATCCACGAATAAAACCATCATTCAAAACCTGAAGAAGAAATTGGAAAGCGCCAAGGGAAAATAGCGAGAAACGCTGCCCGAGGTGCTGTGGGCATATCGGACGACTCCAAAATCAAGCACAGGGGAGACACCTTTCTCCCCAGTGTATGGTGCCGAAGCAATAATACCAGTGGAGGTCGAGAAACCAAGCGCCACATTCTGGCACACTAAGGAGGGATCAAATAACGAAGCCATGGAAACAACCCTCGAGCTGCTCGATGAAAGACGTGAAGCCTCGCTGGTTCGGATGGCTGCCTAGAAGCAGAAAATTGAAAGATATTACAACAGGAGAGTAAATCTCCGATATTTTAGAATTGGAGACTTGGTCCTAAGAAAGGTTACTCTCAACACCTGAAACCCCAATGAAGGGAAGCTAGGCCACAATTGGGAAGGGACGTATCGTATCCTCAGGATAGTTGCCAAATGCTCCTATAAGCTTGGCACCATGGAGAACGAGCAGCTCCCGAGCAGCTGTAATGTATCGATGCTCAAGCAGTATTACTGTTAGGGTGACCGGTTATGAAAACCCATAGGAACCCTCGAGAAAATGTCGCACTATTTTTCCTCCAATCAGGCTTTTTATCCAACTACGGGTTTCTTGCCGGTAGGGTTTTCTAACGAGGCGACGTCCGCACACTCCTTAATAAAGAATTCAAAAAGCCTATGGGACTTCCTTCATAGTCAGCCCAGCCTCAAAAAATGGCAAACGGGGCCCCGATAGGAGGCAATGCACTGGACCAAATAGCCTGAGTAGTCGCGCCTGCGTGGACCGAGCTCACAACAATGAAACAATATATGTTTATGACAGGCAATAAAAGAATATATTTTAGCATTTCATACTTCAAAAAAGGAAACTTCGACATACTCGCAGCAAGGGCCTCTCCGCCGAATGCACCCCGAGATACTCGGAGACTTAGCATTAGAAATTCAATACCCGCACGACCCTAGGGTCGGAACTCCGGGCTCATGAAGCCCCCACAAGGCAACTCCGAGCTCACAAGAAGCAGTCTTCAAGCTTAAACAAACTCGATGACTCGAAGACTGCCATTAATCGCCATACGCTGGAAAACCCAAAACTGTAAGTCCCCTAGCAAGCAGCCTCGGCGTAACCAGATCTATTCTATATTACACAAACTGTAAGACCTCAACAGGCATGAAAAATTGTGAGACCTCAACAGGAATGACAAACTATAAGACCTCAACAGGCATGACAAACTGTAAGACCTCAACAGGCATGAAAATCCCGAAGTTTAGGCTATACGTCGCATTTGTAAGAATACCTAAAGGGAATACCCTCGGTGTAGACACCTAAACTATCACTCAGGATCAAAAATGGATGCGGCCCAACGCACATGACTACGGTCAAAACGGCTGATACAGCCAAAATAACGCGACTCAGGGACACTCGACTGTTGCTAAAATCGTAGGCCACTACTCCGAATATACTTCGGATTGAACCAGTTAAAACAGGCTTCCCTTAATAGGCAAAAATGAGCTCCGACCATGTCGGCTCCGAATCACAAAAGCGTCGATCTACTCGACCCATGAGCTATGAATATTTTGAGGTTCTCAAAACATCACCGACAATGACTTTAAATCGAGGTTCTTCTAGAACCGACGACGGGCTAGGCAAAAATATTCCAAAAGACCTTAACGAGTGGAAAACAAAGCCTACAAAAAAAAGCCCACGGGCAAAAATAGCATAAGAGCCATTGTCACCAGCTAAAAAATTGACAACTTGAGGATTAAAATAATCTCGAATCGTAACCCGATTCGGAGACTGGATCCAAAATAGTTAACTATGCAAGCCTCCGAGCAACATATTGAAAGGTCTCAATGACCGAAATAGCGTAAGAGGCACTATCGCCAGTCTAAAAACAAGAGGTACTTGAGGGTCAATTAAAGCTTAAGTCGCAACGTGACTTAGAGACTAGACCCGGAATAGTTAAATTGCAATATGCCTAAGGGCACGGCATAAATGCCACTATCGCCAGTCGAGCAAATCTCTGGGCCACGCGCCTGTAAGGTCACTTCGACCCGAAACACAAAAGGCCATCATCATCCGCCAATGAGGGAAGGAAGGAGCTTGAGGGTCAATTGAAGCTCGAGTCATAATGCGACTCGCAGACTGGATCCAAAATAGTCGAAATGGCAAATGCCCAAGGGCAAGAAATAAAAACAATTACTACCTGCCTGCGCAGGCATAAAAGATTCAAGGGCAAGAAGGCTCGAGTTGAAGCCCGACTCGGAGACTAAGCCTAAAACAGCCAGGCCAAGCATAGAGGCCCCAACACCTGCTCACGTCAAGGATCACATTTAAGAGCCCCCGGGTCTATCCGACCAATTTCGGCCTACCAAACACCAAAATCGGCCTGCCAGTCAAAAAGCAATAACAGAAAAGAGGTACAGAAGAAATAAAGCTTCAAGTTTCTTCCTATATATTATATGCGCGAAAAGAGTGCATTCTCCATATACAAGCATGCTTTACATATATCATAAACAAAGTGACAAAACGGCAAAATCTACAATCCGCACTAAAGGGATACAGCTTGTAAATTCGCCCTCTGCAACATCAACAAGAAGTGACCAAGGGTCACGCTCATCCACCCAATTCATCAACAAGATTACTACCCAATTCATTTTTACTAATACAAGGATAATTTAGGTCAGGCAAGGGTTCCTCATCTCCTCCCTGAAGGTGAGGTATAGCATTGTAATGGGCTTGACTTTCGTCAATAGATTCACTAGCTCTATTCGAAGAGGAGGCCATATTAAAATTCCTTTAAAAGATAAGATCACACTGCATTAAGGACATGTACATGATGCATATGCACAAGTAATACAACAAATTACATTATACACGTATGCAAAAATTTATAATCTCCGATGTATTTTCAAGAAAGGAAATAACAACAATTACTAGGTACGAACACAACAACAAAAAATCCTAGAATCACAAACCTAGGCTCTGATACCAAAACTTGTAGCAACCCCTTTGGGAGGGTGCTACTTAGGAAACAAATCTAATTTACTACTTATAAAATATTAAAAGGATATTAGTTAAAAATATTCAGAATAATTTAGTAGCGAAAATAGGCCCATGCGAAAAAGTTCAAAGTGCAATATTTTTTTTTTGAAAATACACTTCATAATTTTATTTTAAATGAAATACAATGTCAAATATCAACATATGGTGATATAACCCTTCTTGAACAATCAATAGATTAAAGAAACTTCCTAAAAAATTTATACTTTCATTCAACATCACTGCAAGTTTGTATTGTACATAAATTTCAAACTATCGGGTATATAAAAAGGAAACTAGTTTTCTCCTTTGTACATATTTACAAGACAAAGTGTAAATTCAACATATTACAAGACTTGAGTTATTAACACGCCTTAAAACAACAAAACAAGTTACCAAATTTAAGTTACAATCTTTTGGTCTTAAAATCCAACAAGCCTCTAAATAACATACACAAATGTGACATATATATATATATATATATATATATATATATATATATATATATATATCATGTACATATCCGAAAACTATGAAAAACCAAGGTGCATATGCAAATGTTATCTCCATAAGTGCTCCCAAAAGACTACTTCATAATGGCCATCTTCAGATTTCATCTTATACATTACCTACGATAGAAAACAACTATCGCTAAGCATAAAGCTTAGTGGCGTATAAACTTTGGGCTTGGACTCATTAAATTCTCCAATTCCCCTTTCCTGTCATAGTTAGCTCAATTTAACATAATTTAAAATAAGTAAACAAATATATCAAACATATCAAATATCAAACTTTGAAGTGTTTCCAAATATCAATAACAATTTTCAAGAGTCGAGAAAGTGTATGCTATCAATCCAGGAGAGTTTACCAAATATCCATTTTTCGCCCAATATGAACGACATGCCATCACACTAAGCATAATCAAATATCAAGATGGAGCGAAGCCCCAAATCAAGTAGAGTCAAAACCCAATAGTCAAGAGAATCAAGAACCATATTAAAAATGGCTTCCTAGTTCGTACTTAACATGGACAAGTTCCATAATTTAAGACGAACTACAAATCCAAAGTCAAGATGGCAAAAGATCCAAATCAAGAGGCATGCCAAGAGGAGTGACAAAGTCACTGCCACAAGAAGGACAAAGTCCCAACAAGAATGCAAAATGATCAAACAATCCGTACAAATGGGTGATTTAGCAAATAACTTACAATACTTGACATATAAATTGAAGATAAGAAAAATAAATATTAGGTTATTTCAAAATATTCCAGCAAGCAAAAAGAGTACAAAGTTTATGCACAAACCTTGGTGTTTTACCACAAAACAGTTCAATCACAAACTTCGGGACGTTCGAATCGTCTACGCCGTAAACAAACCAAATCCGTCTACTTCCTCAAACACTTCCCCTTTGATTTTTTAAGGGTTTATATACCTTAAATACATAATAAAATATCTAAATAAGTTCAGTGATTTAACATGTCAAACTAAACATGGTATTGGGGAAATTACACAAAAATGTTTGAAATAGAAATTCTGAACAGTATCAATATTTCGTGTTGTGGCTCAGTATTTAAGATCTAAACGGACAAACTAGACTGTATAATCTTCATAAAAGTTGTAGATCTATGTCTTAGAGTTTCAGAACATCTTGAATCACCCTCATATCTATTTTGTACAAAAATGTATGCTAAAATTACTAACAGTAGTACATGGAGTATTTCGAAAACTAAAAATCTGGGCAGCACCCTGCCCTATACTTTCTGATCCCTTTTCGGGTAAATACCAGCAAAACTAGATTTTGGTTCCATCATAAGAGTTATATATCTAGGAAATACCTTTTCAGAAAGTTCTGGATCACTTAAATCGGAGCCCTATCCAAAACGATATGTAGAAAACACAAATATTTGTCTAGTGCAAAAACGAGTTGAGAAACTTACCACAAAAGAGAGGAGCAACTTGATCTTCACCAACAAACGAATCTTGCTGGTTGATTTAGTAGAAATTTATGGTGGTTTCATGAAGTTTTCAGAGGCTAAGAAGGAGAGAGGGTAGGTGGTTTTGTTTCTTTGTCTTGCAAGAACGAAACAAGAGAGAAGGATATGGAAAGGCAAAGTCTTCCAAAGTAATATCTAAACTTTGGATATGTATGAAATGTGGCTGCCCAAGTTACTAATATCTTTAGATAAATACAAAAGGTTGGAAGCCCAAAAACTTAATTATATAATGTATTTAATAACAATTCATCAAAATAATATTAAGTGTTACACATAGGAACACCATGGAGCTTCTTTGTCAATATTAACACAGCCTAAAGTGAGAAATTTTTATATATTGTCAATTTCAAGTTTAGGAAGTGCAAAGTAAAATATCTCCTCATTATAAAAATGCTCAATCAAGAATGCAAATATTATTAATATTTTGAGGTGTTACAGAATTCACCTCCATTATCTGTCCTTAGAGTCTTAACTAAACAAGAGAATACATTCTTCACTTTATTCAGAAAGTCTCTTAGCACAACTATGGTGTCTAGCTTAGAGACAATTAGGCAGATCTAAATGTATCTGGTGAAGTCATCTACAATTGTAACAAAGAATCTCTTCCCATCATATGTTGGGACCCTGTAAGGTCCCCAAATATCACAATGTATTAATTTAAATGCAACTTTTGAGACAGTAGTGCTCAATTGAAAAGGTAATTTTATTTGCTTGGCCAAAGGGCACACAGTACAAAATGATTGATCACATGGTTTTAGCTTGTTGAGAAACTCATGCTTTCTAATCACCTTAATAGGTTCATGGCTTAATCTCATATGCCATAGTGAACAAGAATCAGAAACACTAGCACCACTATTATTGTTCCCACTATCAGTTATAACACCACCTTTATTGACTGCATTAACTACATTTTCTGAAGACTTAGTTGTAGTAGGTAGTGAACTTCCTTTCAGTGAGCTTCCCTGCAGTATGTAGAGTCCCAGTTCTTCCTTACCAATCCCATTCACCTGACCACTATAGAGATCCTGAAAGATATAGAGGGAAGAATGCCACAAAATACTGTAACTCCTTGGTAAGTTTAGATACTGAAAGCATGTTGTATTTGAAATCAGGTATATATAGAACATCACTGATGTCCTGATTAGTGAACATAGAGGATTTTCCCATGTGTGTAACTAATGTTAATTCTCCTGTAGGTAAATATACTTTATTTCTCTCAGACTCTGGAGCAAGCTGACAAGATTTTAATAACTGCAGGGTAGATGTCATGTGGTTGGAGGCTCCAGTATCTATTATCCATCAATTCTTAACAAATTGAGATATCAAGGCAATCAGAGTACCTGTTGCTGTAGTCTTGCAAAAAGTGCCTTCATCCATGCTTTTGTTTAGCAACTGAACAATTTGTTGATATTTTTCCCATGTGAAGAAGGGCGATAGCTGCTGAACAGACTTCTGAATTAATGATTGTGGAGGCTCCTGTGTAAAGTAAGAAGTGGGGTATTGAACAGGATGCTGAGGTATTTGAAGATTCTGTTGATGCTGCATTCTAAAGACTATTTGTGGATTGTTGTTAGTGAACTGGTAGGCATCGCCTAGGGCATGGCTTGTTGCAGGACTTGCATAGTTTACACTCCAAGACTATCTCCCTTCTTCTTAGACTTGAAGTCTGAGGGGTAACCAACTAACTTGTAATAGATCTCCTTTGTATGTCCTTTGCAATGGCAGTAATCACACTGAGGGATCTTCTTCTGAGGCCTTGGATTTCCCCTTGCAGTTACTGGACCTCTATTACAGAGCATTGCATTACCTTCAGCAACTTCTGCAACTTGCACTACCTATGTAAAGTTTACTAGACTCCTCTTACTCTCAAGATCAACAAGCAAGGAGTAGGCTTTGTTAAGGTTAGGAACTTGAGAAATCATTATAATCTGACTCCTAACTTGTGAATAAGAATCATTTAGGCCTGCCTGTGAGGAACTGTAGAAGTCTATGATATTCAAATTGAGCAGCATACTTCTTAGATTCTGGGCATGGACACCCAGGGCAAGGCATGAATGCATCAAATTCATCCCACAATTCTCTATGCTTAGAGAAATAGTAAGCAACAGACATAGTTCCTTGAATGAGAGTATGAATCTCCCTGTGGAGATGAATGACTCTAGATCCATTCACTTTATCAAACCTTTCCTTTAGATCTTCCAAGACCTTGTGAGCTTTGGACGCATATACAATAGTACTTAGCAATCCTGGTCGTACTGCATTCATTATCCACGACAAAACTACAACATTCACCTTTTCCCATTGGTCATGTAGATCAGGTTCAAATTTAGACTTAGGGTACCTTCCATCAACAAAACCTAACTTACTTTTGCCTAGCAAATCAATCCGCATAAATGCACTGATTGTCGGAGATTCATTTGCAGGTGGGTGATTGTTCTCATCATCTGTAATTGCCATTTCCAGCTTCCTTGAGTCCAATTCAATTTGATTTCGAGTGATTTGAAAGAAGCCCTAACTTCAATACTCTGCCACTTTGAGACAATTCAACACAGGATGTATGAATTGATGTGACTTAGAGAACGAACAAGCGGAAGATTGAGCTTAGATCGGAGATGCAAGCTCTGATACCATGTTAGCTTCCATAGCTATGGAAGATGAAGCTCAGATGAAGAAGAGAAAGAAGCTTCGAGAAGACCAGTTGAGAGAATAGAATTTGTTATTACTGAAAGGAGGAATTGTACTGTACAAACTACTTCTCTTTCTATTGTTCTATTTATGTACATTGCATAACTAACTAACTAACCACTTGCTTAACCACTAATAACATTAACTCTATTTAAGCTAACTAGAGTTAGATAACCTCGAGTACTCTCAACAATTTTATGTTACGTAAATCGAATTGTGTTGCTTTAGGAATTATTTTTGGTGTTTAATTAGTACTGTATAGTGATAATGTAGAGGCTTAACTGATGAAAACATTATTATTTTTTATAGAACTTTCTCGTAAAAATACTGCCAAACGGCAAACAATGGAAAGTTCAAAATTAAATGAGACAACCAGTCAACAACAAGCTGGGGAGAAAACTAAGTTTATTTCATCTCTTGTTTTTCCTTTCTCATATTTCGTCTTTTGTTTGCTTAGAATTATGTAAAAAAATCCGAACAGTTAGAAATTTAAAATCCACTAAAAAAATTTACCTTATATAAATTATTTCTTTATATGGACTAAATAACATAACTATAATCAACCAAAATTTTGTCAATAAAATTATTCCTTATTTGAATTTGTATGTTTTTTTATGGTGATTTATGGAACAATTTAAGAATGCAGTGAGAATAATTAAAAAAAGAGCTTTATTTTCTTTTAGGTGACTTTAAGAACACGGATGCCAAGTTTCTGTCTATTTCCTTATTTTATTTTTTAGAGTTAATTTAATCGTTCAAGACTAAATTAGATTTGCAAGAAATTTATAAGTTAAAACCTACTAAAATTATTAAAAAAAAATGTGAAATTTACCATATATGAAATATTGATTAGTGTAATTTATACCGTCCTAAATTTAAGCCATTCCTAATTATGCAAAACTAATAATCGGTACTTGAGTTAGGGAAGAACATCTATAAAGGAACTTCTCTCTGGTATGTTAACCTCTACCCAAACTTTTCAACTGTCTTCATAAACGATATTCTTCAGGTATTTCTATGGCTGTATTTTTTTTTCTCGTTCTTTTTTTTGTGGGATTGGCTTTGGTTTGCTTTTGCTCTTTAATTGTTGTTGATTCTTTGGAAGGATTAGCATGAATATTTTATTATTATGATCAATATTTGATAAGATTTACATGTTCAAATTATCGGTTTCACGTATTTTATTGTAAAATTCTATAGTTCTTTTACTTAATTATTATGTTGAATTATTAACAGATGATTGAGGACTTCTATAACGTCTTTTTTTATTGATTTAGCTATATAGGATCGATATTCATGAAGCTCTTATACTTCTATTTTATAACTAAAAAAGGTCAGTCATGAAGTATCTCGCGTTTACACAGGGTTCGAAGAAGGACCGTACCTTAAATGGGTGAGATGTAGGCTGCTTACCCTAATATTATTTCATGGCTCGAACCCGTAAACTATAGGTCATATAAAGATAACTTTACATAGTACACATATTGCGCACGTAGAGACTAGTTCATTTAAAATTATATATTATCATAATAAAATTTCAACCATGGTTGCTATCAGCTCAATGTTTTGCATAAAATTTGACCCCAAAAAAATGTTTTGTACCATGAGATTGACCTAAAAGAAGGAGGGAAGAAAAGCACGACGGGGACTTAACTTGTTATATTTAATTCGTAGAATTTAGAATTTAGTATGGCGACAAGGTTGTGTTAAGCTATTCAAAAAGATAGAAATATTATACTGGACCCTCTTTCCCTGCTAGTGCTGGTCCTCCTCGTAGTTGAAGGGTGCCTAATTTAGTAACAATAGTATGTATATATAATTACTAGTTTTAAGTGTACGATGCATTGCACGTGTGTATAGTATTAATCAATTAAAAGTATATATATTGACATTAAAATAAATGTAACACCTCTTTAAATGATGAAAATAATGTTAATATTAATTATATTTAATATTTCAGTTTATGTAAATCTATTTCTTTTTTAGTTTGTTCCAAAAAGAATGATCCCTTTCTAAATTTGGTAACAATTTAGCTTACACTTATAATTCTACCCTTAATGAGAACCTTTTATAACCACACAAATATTCTGGCCCCTTTTTGACTTGTTTAGGACCACAAATTCCAAATATGTACATTTTTTCTTAAACTCCGTGCCCAATCAAACAGGTTCACATAAATTGGAACAGATGGAGTAAGTTGTATCTCACCTAATATCTCTTTATGAATACATTTTATCTTCTATTATTTCATTCTTATTTATTTAAGTTTGCATTTTAACAAATTTAATTTTAAGTATAATATTATAGCCGATTTTGCTCTATTTTTTGGTTTCTTTCATCATTGGTAGTATTTTATGAAAATAAATTTATGTACTTTAATATTTGTGTCAACTTGAAAAATTATTTTACTTATACGACGAATTTGGAAAAACAATGAAATTGGATTATTTTTCTAATTATTCATTCAAATATTTTTTTAATTAGTTAATTCAAACACTTAATTATTTATCCTCAGCATTAAAAAATAATTATTTTTTGAGGATGCAAATTCTTAATATTAGCTCAATCAAAATTTAGATATTTAATAATAATTACACTTTCATCCACAATAAATTCTGTTTTTAATAGTAAAATATTAAACTTTTGCACTTTATGTTTGTCGAAGCCTTAGTGTTAGTGAATTATTTCAATTACTCTCTCTCTCTCTCTCTTTATTATTGAATAATTTTGTAACTATTTGTTTTAATTATATTTTTAAATCTCTATTATTATTTATATCTAAGCAAAATAGTGGTCAAAGAATAAAACAAATAGCCAGTTCAATCTACTCGTAGCATTTAAAAGGGGAATTGTCGAGTCGGGATAAAGAACAAAGTAAAAAGTTCTCTCTTTCTCTAATATATTTTATCCCTTTTTAGTTTAATACTTGTTCACCTAAAACTTAGCACAATGAAATGATCTATTTTGAGATTAAAAAAAGAGGTGTAATTAGAGACAACTCATGGCATAGTAATTTGGTGTATTTAGTCATAATTTAAGTTTAATATTTAAAGAAGATATAATTCTTTCGATTTTAATGTTCTAAATATAAAGATTTCTACTTAGTTCAAACAAGAAAAATATTTAATGAGTTAAAATTCTAATTTATATATATCTTCTAAGTATTAGAAAAGTTAATCAAATGATGAGTTATCTAATATGAAATCTATTTTTAAATGATAGAATGAATGACATTTTACTGAAGAGTTTTTAAATATGAAATCCACGTAAATACACATTATTGCAGCAGGATGTCTCAAGAGTTTTCAAAGATGCTCTTTGTTTTTCAGCCTAATAAGCCTTACAAGATTTAGGAAATTTAGTAACATTAAAAGACTTATAATCATGTTACATAGTTCAAATAATTTTTTTTATAAAATCTTAACTAATTCTAAAATCCAATATATCAATACGAGCCAGGTGTTTTCCACGTAAAATACTTGTGTTCTTTACTTTCGCATTTACTATTTCTGCAATAGTAGGTTAAGGAACACTTGATAGATGGCTTGAAATACAGCCTAATCAGTGTATCACAATTGTATGACATAGGTAACTTGGTAGCATTCACCTCTACCAAATATTTTATGGTAAATCTTACCTCTGACAAGATTGTTTTGCAGGGAAAAAGAGTAAACAATATATACATTGTAGATCTATCAACTCTTTCAGAAAATGAACTAACTTGCTTAAGTGTGTTGGACAATGATCCCCTCCTTTGGCACAAGATACTTGGACATGCAAATCTAAGTCAACTCAACAAATTAATCTCCAAGGACCTGATGTTAGGGTTGCCTAACATTAAGTTTAAGGAAGACAAAGTTTGTGAGGCTTGTGCAAGGGGGGGAGCAGGTAAGACCCTCTTTTAAATGCAAGAAAGTGGTAAGCACGATCAGATCGGTGGAATTGATTCATATGGACCTTTGTGGTCCAATGAGAACATT
This sequence comes from Nicotiana sylvestris, assembly GCF_000393655.2. Taxonomy (NCBI): domain Eukaryota; kingdom Viridiplantae; phylum Streptophyta; class Magnoliopsida; order Solanales; family Solanaceae; genus Nicotiana; species Nicotiana sylvestris. The sequence continues at coordinate 148,514,260 of NC_091068.1, forward strand.
AAGCGGATGTGGTAAAAAATATGTGATGGTGCTTGTTGATGATTACTCTAGATTTACTTGGATATTATTTTTAACATCTAAAGATGAAGCATTTGACATGTGTTACTTATTTTGTTAGAAAAACTCAGAAACAACTAAGTAATCAACTTGCATCAATTAGGTCTGATCATGGAACTGAATTTGAAAATTCTAAGTTTGCTGAATTTTGTGATGTGCATGGCATAAATCTAATTTTTCTGCCCCTAGGACTCCAAAACAAAATGGAGTAGTTGAAAGAAAGAATAGGACATTTGAAGATATGGTTAGGAATATGCTTCTTTCTAGTAAACTACCTCAAAGCTTCTAGGCAGAAGCTGTAAACACTGCATGTTACATCATTAATAGGTGCATGACTAGACCTCTTGTAGAGAAGACTTCCTATGAGTTACTTAAAGGCAGAAAACCAAATATATCACATCATAGGGCATTTGGATGCAAGTACTTTGTGCACAATAATGGAAAGGACTTTGTAGGTAAGTTTGATCTCAGAGGTGATAAGGGAGTATTCTTGTGATATTCTTCACAAAAGCTTATAAAGTTTACGACAAAAGAACTATGTGTGCAGAAGAAAGTGTACATGTGATTTTTGATGAAACTAACATTCTTTCTGAGAGACAGGAACATGAAGATGAAGCTATTGGGATGGTAAAAAGTTTAAATGAAATCACATCCCAAGCTGAAGCTGCACCAGAAGAAGAAATAGGTGATATAACAGGTTCTTCCATCTAGGGCAACCTGACAGGGGGAACTGAACAAAGAAGAACTGAATCTAATTCCTCAATGGAACATGTCCATGAGCATGTTCCCCAGCAACAAAACATGGGAGAAACATCAAGCGAAAATCCGTTAGTTGTGAAATCTTACAAATATCAAAGTTCTAATCTCATTGAGAACATAATCACTTATCCAACTTCTGGAATTAAAACTAGATCTTCATTAAAGAATCTTTGTGCTTTTGATGCTTTCTTATCTCTTATTGAACCTAAGAATGTTACTGAGGCTTTGCAGGATGCAGACTAGGTAAATGCAATGCAAGATGAACTCAACTAGTTTGAAAGGAGTCAAGTTTGACATTTGGTTCTAAGATCCCAGGACAGATCAGTAATTGGCAATAAATGGTTCTTCAAAAATAAACTTGATGAAGATGGAATTGTTACAAGGAACAAGGCAAGATTGGTGGTTCAAGGTTAAAGCCAAGAGGAGGGCATAGACTATGATGAGACATTTGCTCCAGTTGCAAGGTTGGAAGCAATAAGACTTCTCATAGCCTTTGCTGCATACATGGAATTTAGTCTTCACCAGATGGACGTAAAGAGTGCCTTCCTCAATGGCTACTTAAAGGAAGAAGTGTTTGTCAAGCAACCTCCAGGGTTTGAAATCAAGGAGAGTCCTGATCATGTATAGAGACTTGACAAGGCAGTCTATGGACTCAAGCAGGTCCCCAGAGCATGGTATGAACGACTATCAAAATTTCGGCTTGAACATGGATATAAGAAAGGTAAAATTGATAACACTCTATTCTTGAGGGAAAAGGTAAAGATCTTCTAGTAGTACAGATATATATTGATGACATAATTTTTGGAGCAACTACTGAAAAACTAAGGAATTTGTTAAACTAATAGGGAGTTAATTTGAAATGAGTATGATGGGTGAGTTTAATTTCTAATTAGGCTTGCAACATTTAAGCAAAACTCAAATGGAACTATGATCCATCAGCAGAAATATGCAAAAGAGTTGCTTAAGAAATTTAAAATGGAAGAATCGAAGGAAATAGATACTCCTATTGCAACAGCCACAAAATTGGACATAGATGAACCTGGTTCATCTGTTGATCAGAAGTTGTATGGGGGTATGATTGGTTCACTTTTGTATCTTATTTCTAGCAGGCCTGACATTGTTTTCAATGTAGGGCTTTGTGCTCGATTTCAAGCAAATCCAAAAAAATCCCACTTGACCGCTATCAAGAGAATATTGAGATACTTGAAAGGAACCACTGACCTTTGCCTTTGGTATCCCAAAATGAAGTAACTTTAACCTAGGGATATGTTGACGCTGACTATGCATGTTTCCTTTTAGACAGGAAGAGCACCTCAGGTATGGCACAGTTCCTTGGTTCATGTCTTGTAACATGGGCTACTAAAAAGCAAAATTTAGTGGCCTTATCTACTGCTGAAGCTGAGTATGTTGTTGCTGCTCCATGTTGTCCTCAATTGTTGTGGATCAAACAACAATTAATGGATTTTGAAATTGATGTTGGTTGCATCCCTATTTTTTGTGATAACACTAGTGCTATTAGCATGACAAAGAACCCGGTTCATCATAAGAGAACTAAGCACATAGATGTTAGGCACCATTTTTTTAGGGAAAACTATGAGAAAGGCCTGATCACTGTAGAGTTTTGTGCTACTGATAAGCAGATTGCTGACATCTTTACAAAAGAACTAAGTATAGAGAACTTTGAAAGGAACATGTTAGAATTAGGGATGATTAAAATCACCTAATGGAACCAATTCAGAATGCACAATGAAAAAAAATTAATATATTTTGGTTAGAAAATCTGAAACTTGTGTAAATAACTAGATTAATCGTTGTTTAGTCTCATACTGTAAATAGTATACTCATGTGCCATGTGTTAATATGACTCACTGATCTCTAACTAAATTTTCTCTATTTTTGGCAAATTGAGACATGATCAACAGAATTCTCAGTGAAAAACTAGGTTCATTAGTACTGGTTCATCTAAATAACGAGGTATGTCTTCTACACTCTGCACAATTAGAAATACTAATATTTAATTCATGAGCAGAGTCCTACCCATGTTCAAAAACTTCAAAAGCCTATCCTTTTAAGTTTGAACCAGTTCCGTTTCAACTAGACTCCTCACCGTGTTAAAATGCCTATATTCTAGGGAAGCCTGACCACATGTTCAACCTGAAATTTCAGGGTGATTAGACTTCTATTTGACTACTAAAAGCTACTGTTGTGTAATAATTACCCTCCTCCTTTAAATTCATCATCATTACCACTGCCACTCCCCCATAATTTTCAAAACCGTCAAAAATTTATGTTCTCTCTTCTTCTCTCTTCCAAAACTCAAACCATACATCTTTCCTAGGATTTAGAGAAAATGACCAACTCCCAAGATAACCCCGGTACACCTACACCACCTACCCCCTCTGATTCCTCCACCACTCTTCAACCCAGCACTACCCCTCAACATAGGAGAAGGCGAGTAAAGATGCTTGCTCGAAAAACTGGGGCTATATGTGCGTTTTCCAAGAAATTAAATGCACAATTAAAATCTAATCAAGCCCAAGATTTCCAAAATTCTGATGATTATTTCAAGTCTGCGAGTGAGGGAGAGGACAATGAGTCTTCTGATTCTGAGCAGGTAACATTTGTGCAAAATTCCTCTACTGAGGAAATTTCTGATCTAGCTGAAAATTTGGAAAAATGATTTGTTTTGGTTGGGTCTGTTGTGGATGTGGAAACGTCTGAGTCTAGAAGGAGAGGAGGTAAAAATAAAAGATAAAAAGAAAAAGAGAGTGAGGGTATGCATAGTGATGAGAGGGGAAAAGGGAAAGAAGTGGTTGATTCTCCACCCAACTCTAAAACGGTTAAAATGGCTATCTGTGGAGCTGAGCCAGAAAAGGTGGTAGAAAGTAGCAAGAAAATAGGGGAAAGTGGATTAGAGAAAGCTGTTGAAGGACTAGTAAATCTTAGCAAGAATATAGATGAACCAAGTTCATTCGTTGAAGAGATGCTAGCAGATCTTCTGAAAAAGGTTGGTGAGAGTTATAACCTCAAGAAAAAGATAACTCCAAAGACTCCTAGCACAGCCAGAGCCAACAAGAAAAGGAAGGCTGCTTCTTCTGAAATTACTGAAACTCAACTACCAAAAAGAAGGGCTACGAGGAGCAAGCTGAAGCAAAGTGAGGAGGAGTTGCAGAAAGCTATGCAAGAAAGTAAGAAGAAAATGATGGACAAAGGGAAAGCAAATGCGGCAGAGCCTGTTGAGGCTGTTAATGTGGATGAGATGGACCCGGTCCATCAAGGTGAATATGTAACTGTTGAGGTAGAGGTTCAGACCTCTAAGCTCATGAAAGACAAGACTTCCTCAAAGAAGTCTTCTGTATCCAAGTCTGTTGACCCCTCTACTTTGGCTAAACGGACAAGGTCTGCACTAAAAGCCAAATAAGTTAAAAAACTAAAGAAGAAAAAGAAGAAGACTGGAGTGGTGAAGGGGAGGATGAGTCTGATACTGAATAGGACAAGCAAGCCATGTTTGTCAAATGCACTATCTTGAAGGGAAGACTTTTGAGGGACTTGGAGGAAGAAGGGATAGTTCTACTGCTTGAAAGGCTAGAGTTACAGGGGCGGAAGGACATGGTCCTTCAGTTAGATGGCAGGCTGGCCAGAAATTAGATTATTGAATTCATGGAAAATGCAGAGGTCAAGGATGGAAGAGTCACCAGCCTGGTGAAAAAGGTTCAATTGTCTTTTGATGCAAAAGAGCTGGGTGAAATTCTTGGTATACCTTCTGAAGGTTATTATGATTACACGAGGAAAAAATGGCCAAGTCTGGACGCCCTTCCTACTGCCCTAGCCATTACTAGGAAATTTTGTGATAACAAAGAAGTAAATGAGGCTAAGGTTGTTTATAAGAGTGAAATGAAACCATCCCACAAGGTGTTGTTTGAATTCATCAACAAGTATGTGCTGCCTAGGCTGGAAAGAAGGCACATTGCTAACTACATGGACTTGGTTTTATGGAATGTCTGGATAGTGGGCGGCAGATCAAGTGGCATGGGTTTATAATCAAACTTCTGGATCGGGTTGTCAATGGTTCCAAGGCCCATGCCACTCCTTATGGCTTCATTTTCACTACTGTTCTTACCCATTGTAAGGTGAAATTGAAGAAATGGGAGATGGCCATAAGCAAAGATCACTTTGGAATCAATACTTTGATTGCTTGTGATTATGAGGTCACTGCCTCCGATTGGCTTGGAGAAGGTGCACCATGTCTTAAAGAATTCCATCATTCTTCTCCTTTTCCTTTATGATAGGTGTCTTTTTAGATGAGCCAGGTTCATAGGGAATGGTAGTGACCTCATAATCGCAAGCAATCAGATTGATTCCAAAATAGTCTTTGCTTGTGGGTATATCCCACTTCTTCAGTGGCACCTTACAATGGGCAAGAACAGTAGTGAGAATGAAACCATGCCAATGAAGCCATACGGAGTTGCAAGGGCCTTGGAACCATTGATAACCCGATCCAGAAGTTTGATTATAAACCCAGGCTAGTTGATCTGCCACCCACTATCCAGACATTCCATCAAAACCAAGTCTATGTAGTTGGCAATGTGCCCTTTTTCCTGCCTAGGCAGCACACACTTGTTGATGAATTTAAATAACACCTTGTGGGATGGTTTCATTTCACTCCTATACACAACCTTAGCCTTATTTACTTCTTTTTTATCACAAAATTTCCTAGTAATGGCTAGGGCAGTCGGAAGGGAGTCCAGACTTGGCCATTTTTGCCTCGTGTAAGCATCATAACCTTCAGAAGGTATACCAAGAATTTCACCCAGCTCTTTTTCATCAAAAAACAATTGAACCCCTTTCACCAAGCTAGTGACTCTTCCATCCTTGACCTCTATATTTGCCATGAATTCAATAATCTCATTTCTGGTCAGCCTGCCATCTAACTGAAGGACCATGTCCTTCCACCCCTGTACCTCTAGCCTTTCAAGCAGTAGAAACATCTCTTCTTCCTCCAAGTCCCTCAAAAGTCTTCCCTTCAAGCTAGTGTGTTTTCCAAACTTGGCCAGCTTGTCCTGTTCAGTATCAGACTCATCCTCCTCTTCACCAATCTAGTCTTCTTCTTCAGTAATTTTAACTTTGGCTTTTCACAATAGACCTTGTCCATTTAGCCAAAGTAGAGGATTCAATAGACTTGGATACAGAAGACTTCTTTGAGAAAGTCTTGGCTTTCTTGGTCTTAGGGGTCTTAACCTCCACCTCAATAGTCAAATGTTCTCCTTGATGGACCAGGTCCATCTCATCTACATTAACAGCCTCAACAGGCTCTCCCACCTTTGCTTTCCCTTTGTCCATCATTTTCTTCTTACTTTCTTGCATAGCTTTCTGCAACTCCTGCTCATTTTGCTTCAGCTTGCTCCTCGTAGCCCTTCCTTTTGGTAGAGGAGTTTCAATTAATTTCAGATGATGCAGCCTTTCGTTTCTTGTTGTTTATGGTTGTGCCATGAGTCTTTGGAGTTCTCTTTTTCTTGGGGTTATAACTCTTACCAACCTTTTTCAGAAGATCTGCTAGCGTCTCTTCAACAGATGAACCGGGTACATCTGTATTCTTGCTAAGATTTACTAGTCCTTCAGCAGCTTCCCCTAATCCACTTCCCTTGTTTTCTTGCTACTTTCTACCATATTTTCTTGCTCAGCTCCGCAGATAGCCATTTTAACCGTTTCAGAGGTGGGTGAAGAATCAACCACTTCTTTCCCTTTTGCACAGATGTTACCTACTCAGAATCAGAAGACCCAATTCCTTCCCCCTCACCTGCAGACTTGAAAGAATCATCAGAATTTTAGGAATGTTGGGCTTGACTAGATTTTAACTGTGCATTTAATTTCTTGGAAAGAGCATTTGTAGCCATAATATTTCAAGCAAGCATCTTTACTCGCCTTCTCCTAGGTTGAGGGGTAGTGTTGGGTTGAAGAGTAGTGGAGGAATCGGAGGGTGTAGGTGGTGGAGGTGTACCGGGGTTATCTTGGGGGTTGGTCATTTTCTCTAAATTCTAGAAAAGATGTATGGTTTGAGTTTTGTAAGAGAGAAGAAGAGAGAACAGAAAATTTTTGACGGTTTTAAAAATTATGGGAGAGTGGCACTGGTGTTGATGATGAATTTAAAGGAGGAGGGTAATTAATACACAGCGGCAGCTTTTAGTAGTCAAATAGAAGTATAATCACCCTGAAATTTCAGGTTGAACAGGCGGTTAGGCTTCCCTAGAATCTAGGCATTTTAACACGGTTATGAGTCTAGTTAAAACGGAACTGGTTCACACTTAAAAGGATAGGTTTTTAAAGTTATTGAACATATGTAGGACTCTCTTCATGAATTAAATATTAGTATTTTTGATTGTGCAGAGTGTAGAAGACATACCTTCTTATTCAGATGAACCAATACTGATGAACCAGGTTCTTCATTGACAATCTTCTTAATCATGTCTAAATTTGCCAAAAATAGAGAAAATTTAGTTAGAGATCAGTGAGTCATATTAACACATGGCACAGGAGTATACTGTTTACAGTATGAGGCTGAGCAACGATTAATCTAGTTATTTACACAAGTTCCAGATTTTCTAACCAATTTTTTTTTTCATTGTATATATATATATATATATATATTCAATTTTTTTTCATTATGCATTCTGAACAGGTTCCATTAGGTGATCTTAATCATCCCTAATTGTAACTCGTTCCTTTCAAAGTTCTCTCTATGCAGTGTTTTTGTAAAGATGTCAACAATCTGCTTATTAGTAGCACAAAACTCTACAGTGATCAGACCTTTCTCATAGTTGTCCCTCAAAAAATGGTGCCTAACATTTATGTGCTTAGTTCTCTTATGATGAACCGAGTTCTTTATCATACTAATAGCATTAGTATTATCACAAAAAATAGGGATGCAACCAACATCAATTCCAAAATCTATTAATTATTGTTTGATTCATAGTAATTGAGCACAACATGAAGCAGCAACAACATACTCAGATTCAACAGTAGATATGCTTTTTAGTAGCCCATGACACAAGACATGTCCCAAGGAAGTATGCCATACCTGAGGTGCTCTTCATGTCTACAAGGAAACCTGCATAGTCAGTGTCAGCATATCCCACTAGGTTAAAGTTACTACCTTTTGGATACTAAAGGCAAAGGTCAATGGTGCCTTTCAAGTATCTTAATATTCTATTGACAGCGGTCAAGTGGGATTCTTTTGGAGTTGCTTGAAATCGAGCACAAATCCCTACACTGAAAATAATGTCATGTCTGCTAGCAGTAAGATACAAAAGTGAACCAATCATACCCCTATACAACTTCTGAATCAACAGATGAACCAGTTTCATCTATATCCAATTTTGTGGCTGTTGCAATAGGAGTATCTATTTCCTTCGATTCTACCATTTTAAATTTCTTAAGCAACTATTTTGCATATTTCTGCTGATGGATCATAGTTCCATTTGAGTTTTGTTTAATTTGCAAGTCTAAGAAGATATTAAGCTCACTCATCATACTCATTTCAAATTCACTCCCCATTAGTTTAGCAAATTTCTTACTTAGTTTTTCAGTAGTGTCTCCAAATATTATGTCATCAACATATATCTGTACTACTAGAAGATCTTTACCTTTTTCCCTCAAAAATAGAGTGTTATCAATTTTACCTCTCTTGTATCCATGTTCAAGCAGAAATTTTGATAGTTGTTCATACCATGCTCTAGGGGCCTGCTTGAGTCCATAGAGTGCCTTGTTAAGTATGTATACATGATCAGGATACTCCTTGCTTTCAAACCCTGGAGGTTGCTTGACAAACACTTCTTCCTTTAAGTAGCCATTAAGGAAGGCACTCTTTATGTCCATTTGGTGTAAACTAAATTCCATGTATGCAGAAAAGTCTATGAGAAGTCTTATTGCTTTCAACTTTGCAACTGGAGCAAAGGTCTCATTATAGTCTATGCCCTCCTCTTGGCTATAACCTTGAACCACCAATCTTGTCTTGTTCCTTGTAACAGTTCCATCTTCATCAAGTTTGTTTTTGAAGACCCATTTAGTGCCAATTATTGATTTGTCCTTGGGTCTTGGAACTAGATTCTAAACTTGACTCCTTTCAAACTGGTTGAGTTCATCTTACACTGCATTTACCCACTCTGCATCCTGCAAAGTCTCAGAAATATTCTTAGGTTCAATAAGAGATAAGAAAGCATCAAAAGCACAAAGATTCTTTAATGAAGATCTAGTTTTAATTCCAGAAGTTGGATAAGTGATTATGTTCTCAATAGGATAGGAACTTTGATACTTGTAAGGTTTCACAACCAACTGATTCCCGCTTGATGTTTCTCCCATGTTTTGTTGCTGAGGAACAAGCTCATGGACAGGTTCCATTGAGGAATTAAATCAAGTTCTTCTTTGTTCAGTTCCTATTGTCAGTTTGCCCTGGATGGAAGAACCTGTTCCATCAACAGTTCTTTCTTCTGGTGCAGCTTCAGCTTGGGCTATGATTTCATTTAAACTTTTACCATCTCAATAGCTTCATGTTCCTGTCTCTTAGAAAGAATGTTAGTTTCATCAAAACTCACATGTACACTTTCTTCTACACACATAGTTATGTTGTTGTACACTTTATAAGTTTTGCTATGTGAAGAATATCCCAAGAATACTCCATCATCACTTCTGGGATCAAACTTACCTAGGGAGTCCTTTCCATTGTTGTGCGTAAAGCACTTGTATTCAAATGCCCTAAGATGGGATATATTTGGTTTTCTTCCTTTAAGTAACTCATAGGGAGTCTTCTCTACAATAGATCTAGTCATGAACCTATTAATGATGTAACATGCAGTATTTACAGCTTCAGCCCAGAAGCTATGGGGCAGTTAATTAGAAAGAAGCATAGTCCTAGCCATATCTTCAAGTGTCCTATTCTTTCTTTCAACTACTCCATTTTGTTGTGGAGTCCTAGGGGCAGAAAAATTATGATCTATGCCATGCACATCACAAAATTTAGCAAACTTAGCATTTTCAAATTCATTTCCATGATCAGACCTAATTGATGCAAGTTGATTACCTAGTTGTTTCTGAGTTTTTCTAACCAAAAAAGTAAACATGTCATATGCTTCATATTTAGATGTTAAAAATAATGTCCAAATAAACCTAGAGTAATCATCAGCAAGAACCATCACATATTTTTTACCACCTCTACTTAATGTTCTCATTAGACCACAAAGATCTATATGAACCAGTTTCATCGATCTAGTCGTGCTCATCACTTTCTTGCACTTAAAAGAGGATCTTACCTGCTTCCCCCTTGCACAAGTCTCACAAACTTTGTCTTCCTTAAACTTGATGCTAGGCAGCCCTATCACCAGGTCCTTGGAGACTAATTTGTTGAGTTGACTTAGACTTGCATGTCCAAGTCTCTTGTGCCAAAGGAGTGGATCATTGTCCAACACACTTAAGCAAATGAGTTTATTTTCTAAAAGATTGGATTGATCTTCAATGTATATATTGTTTACTCTTTTTCCCTACAAAACAATCTTGTAAGGGGTAAGATTTATCACAAAACATTTTGTAGAGGTGAATGCTACCAAGTCACCTCTGTCACACAGTTGTGATACACTGATTAGGCTGTATTTCAAGCCATCTATCAAGTAGACATTCTCAATGGAGTGTGAGTTTGTCTTACCTACCTTTCCATCCCCAATGATCTCACCTTTCTTACCATTTCCAAAGGAGACATTTCCTCCTTTGAGGTCCTCAAGTGAAAGGAACTGGTTCTTGCTTCCAGTTTTATGCTTTGAAAAACCACTTTCCATGTATCATATTTGGTTGTTTCCCTTTACTTGGACCTGCAAAAGGAAATCAAGGGTTAGTCTTATGAACCCAAACTAATTTGGGTCCCTTTCTATAGGAAAAAAGGTGAATTAAATTCTTTTTTGCCTATCCCAGCAGCCTATTTTTCCCTTGAACAAATGTTTTATTTTTTTGACTATCCTTTTCTTTTGTAGTACACTTACTTTTGTAGTGACCAGTCTTACCACAGTGTGTGCAAATTTTGTTCTCAGGAAGTATGATGTACTTGCTTTTGGGATGCACTTAGGTGCAGGGGTCCCGTAGCCAAGTCCTCTCTTATTGCTACTATGGTGTTCTTGTAGCTATGAAAGTGCATCAGAAGACCTATTTCATTTACAAGTTCTGTCTAACTCATGCTTAACCTTGCTTAGATCTTTTTTTAGGACTCTTATCCGCTCATCTCTTTTGTACAACTCATCTTTCATTTTTCCTAGATTTTTTTCTATGGTGAGATGTGTGTGATCATTTTTCTTTTTACCTATTCCTAATTTCAATTTTAAATTTTCAGATCTAAGCTCTAGCATAGTGGTGTCAAGTTCAAGAACCTGGTTCTTCAACTCAGCATTTTTACTATCACTTTCACTAGCCCTGAGTTCTTGATTTTTGCACTTAGCTTTCAACATTACATATTCCTTAGATAGCAATTCCTTTTCATTATTTATTACCTCAGATTCATCTATGAAATCTAGAAGTAACTCAAATAGACTTTCTTTAGACAAACTTAATCTTATTTCTAAGATGAATCACACTTACCTCTGATTTTTCATCAGATTCTCTAATGGCCATAAGTGATTCTTCATCTCCATCTTCATCTTCTGAATCCTCATCTGAGCTTTCTCCCCAAGCAGCAACCATAGCATTTGTTGGTCCTTTGTTCTTCTTGGAATGAACATGTTCCTTCTTCCTATTTCTTCGTTCAACCCTTTCCTTCTTCTATTCAATTTCCCACTAAGGACAGTTTTTGATGATGTGATCAGTCTTATCACATTTGTAACAGCCCTCATTGGTCTGTTTTTCAAGAACCCTTGGTTTGTTGTAGCTTGCACCTCTTGAAGAACCCTTTCCTCTCATTAGATACTTCTTGAAACCCTTCGTGATCATAGCCATTTCATCCTCCTCTAGATCAGTACCTTCAGTAATTCTGAGAGCCAGGCTCTTTTCCTTCTTGGGTGCATCCATCTTCATGGTTTGCCTTCTAAGTTTATAGGCAGTGAGATTTCCAATTAGCTGGTCCAACTTGAGAGTGGCAATGTTCTTTGATTCTTGAATAGCAGTGATTTTGCTTTCCCAAGTGACTGGAAAAACCCTTGTCAGAATTTTCTCAACTTTGTCTTCTTCAAGAATAACCCTTCTAAGAGACTTAAGTTCATTTGTTAGTGTGGTGAACCTTGTATACATCTCTTGAATGGTTTCTCCTTCCTTCATGGTGAAATTCTCATATTGATAATACATAAATGTTCCTTTTGATCTCTTCACTTGAGAAATTCCTTCGTGAGCCACTTGCAAAGTATCCCAGATTTTCTTAGCAGTGGTACAACTTTGAACTCTATTGTACTCATCTAGACCAAGTCCACACAGAAGCTATTTCTTGGTCTTAGCATTCTTTTCCCACTTCCTCAAGTCCTCAGCATTGCAGTCAGCTCTTGTTTTTGGCACATCTACTCCTTCAGCATTCTTTTTCAAGGTGGCTAGGGGACCATCAGTGACAATGTCCCATAGCTCATAGTCCTCTCCAATGATGTGATCTCTCATCCTGTTTTTCCACCAGGAGTAGTACTGGCCATTGAAGAGTGGAGGCCTAACAGTGGATTGTCCTTCCTAGTTTCCAGATGGTGCACTCATCTTGATCTGTTCCTAAGGTGTTAGCCTCTTCAAGGATATTCCGCTCTGATACCAATTGTTGTTTTATACTTCAATACCACATAAGAGGGGGGTGATTTGTGTGGTGTCCAAATTTTCGTTTAAACTGATTATGGAAGGACCTGGTTCTTCTAAGTGCTCCTTAACCTACTATTGCAGAAATAGTAAATGCGGAAAGTAAAGAATACAAGCATTTTATGTGGAAAAAACCTAGCTCAAAAGGTAAAAAAAACCACGACCTACTTTCCAGTAGGATTTTCCCAAACTCTCCACTAAAATTACTGAGCTAAAAACTACATTTACAAAAACTCTAACTCTAATACCATTATAGCACAAACCTAGGACTAACTCTAATCCCATTATAGCGCAAAGCCTCTAACTGTTGCGACAACTTTAAGTTAACTCTAACTTGAATATTCTAAGCACTTATTACAATTGCCTCTAGATAAAGCTGAAAGGTACAATATGAAACCACCAACTACAATTGAACTAGAATAAAAGACAGACACTTAGAACTAGTTCTTCTATCTGGTTCACGTAGCTTCAGGTTTACACACTTGAATCACACACAAACTACTTGCAAAATTGCCTTGCTATTTTGCTCTCAATTCACATTTAACTTTTGCTTATGTGTGTTACCTGTAAAAGAGAACAACATTGATATTTATAGAGTTAGTAAAAAGAGATTGACTAGAATTGTGATGCTACTCTTCCTTGGTGGAAGAGTTCTAGTTGATCTCAACCTCTAACTCCTTCCCTTTCTTAACCCATGTTCTCTTTGAGTAAGGAGTTATTTCCTTATCCAATATGCAACCTATTCGATTAGGATCAGGAGATATCACTTCTGTCAAGTTAGGTTTATCTCCTTCATGTACATCTCACATGCTTAAGTCTATCCGTATCTATGCTCCACTGGAATGGACCTGGTTCATGTATGAGTTCCTTTGTCAGTCTTCAAAACTAACCTTTACTTGGGCCAATACTTCCTAAATATAAAGGGATAAATTTAATACTCCTAAACATATTGGAGCAGAAGGTGGCGATTAGTAGTTCTACGATATGACCCAAAACAAACTCCTACGAGACTTTCCTAGTTTGAAATTCTAGAACTAAAGAAAAATTAAAAACCAAATTTGTAAATATTAGAAAATAATTAATGACTATTCCTAAATAGTAGGAAGTTAAGTAATGTCACGACCCAAGTTTGCCCTCCGTGAACTGTCGTGACGGCACCTAGTCTCTACGACTAGGTAAGCCTAATAATTGCGGAAAAAGAAACAAAATGCGGAAAAACTAATAAAACTGAAGACAAACAAATATAGAAGCGTTTAAGATGTCACTCGGCATATACTAATACAAGATCTTAAAAACTGAACAACTTTCCAAAACCCGGAATCTCATGAAATCACAAGCTGTTGAATAACTACAAATGTCTAACTCCAGAATGTCTAAACAAAAGTAAATACAGAAGGGCTAATATTATAAGAGAGAATGTAAAGGGACTCCTCGATCTGCGGACGCAACAGATATTCCTCGAAGTCTCTGGAGAATCGCCTCGCCTCAAGAGTAGTACTGCTAAGTCAAAGTACCTGGATCTGCACATGAAAACATGCGTAGAAAGGGCATGAGTACACCACAACGGTACTCAGTAAGTGCCAAGCCTAACCTCGGTCGAGTAGTGACGAGGAAGGTCAGGGCCTTACTGAATATAGCTAAAAAACAAGGCAAAATAGTATAGAATACAACAATATAATTAAATGCTAACAGTATGAAGTAATACAGGATAATAAGAATAACAACAAATACAACAGAGAAAAACATCACAAAAAGAATACAGCTCAACACAGAGATAGCAACCGGGGATCTACCAGGATACTATCATGTAGCCCTCAAATGTAAATATCCAGCAAACCGGGTATCTACCAGGATATAGTCTTGTACCCCAAACGGGAGATCCACTGGAATCCCGATACGTAGTCCCCACATCTAAATATCCAGTACTGGGAAAATCTACCAGGTGCAGTCCCATAGTTCCATATAATTGTGCAGGGGGATCTACCGGAATATCAATCCATAGTCCCAAATAAACAGGCAAGGGGGATCTACCGGGAAATCTCACGTAGTCCCAAAGGAAACACACAGTAGCAACACAAATAATATCCAATTCAATCCAATTTCATACCAAAGTAAACAGTTAATTCTAACCTAGCATGCTACATAGAATTCAGATAAAGCAGATTGAGCAAGTAAAGCAATTAAGTCAACTAGACATGATTTCCTAAGCTAACAGTAGGCCTAAATTGCAAGTAGTATAAGCAGGTAAGAAAACACAGTTATAGTTACTTAAGGAAAAATAGGATTTTCAACAATTAGCACATGTACGCACTCGTCACCTCATGTACGAGGCATTTCAAATATCAACAATACAAAATCCTAAGAGGAGTTCCCCCCACACAAGGTTAGGCGAGCCACTTACCTCGAACCAGCTCAATCAACTCAAAACCACATTCTTGCCATGAGTATCCGACTCCAAATGGCCCGAATCTATTCAAAGTAATTGCATAATGTAAATAACACTTCCAAGTAACTAATTCCACTAATTAATTCTAAGCTAATACGCAAAATAAGGAAAAATAATCAAAATGCCCCCCCGGGCCCACGTCTCGGAATCGGGTAATTTACAAATCCGGAATCCTCATACTCTCACGAGTTCAGTCATACTAAAAGTACCAAAATCGGATCCCAAATGATCCCTCAAATTACCACTCAAAGCTCTCCAATTAACCAAGCCCTAACCCCCAATTTACCATTGATTTCTCCCTTAAATTTCATGCTAACAACGATAAAAATTACCATAATAATGAGCTTAGGAACCAAGGACCTTACCTCAAATATCCCTTGCAATTGCTCCCAAAAGCTTCTTCCCGTTTGAAATGTCATGAAAAATAGCCCAAATTCGTGAAGGGTGAAATATATATGTTCTGACCCAGCAAAACCACATCTGCGGTTCTCCACTTATTCGCCATCCACCGCACCTGCGATGACCTTTTTGCACCTGTGCCTTCATCCTCTTGGCCGCATCTACAGCTTCACTTTTGCTTCTGCGGGCTCGAACCTGCGGTCCCCAAGCCGCATGTGCGGTTATGACAACAAACTCAGCAGCTTCAACTACAAATTCCCACCTCCAAACTTTCCATTAACCATCTGAAATCATCCCGAGGCCCTCGGAACCTCAACCAAAAGCATGAACAAGTCATATACCACTATCCAAACTTATATCAATCCTCAAAATACCTAAAACAAAATTGAAACATTGAATTAACCATGGATTCAAGCCTAAGAACTCAAAAAACTCTCAAATTACGCTTTCTCTATCAAACCTCGTCCGAATGACCTGAAATTTTGTACACACATCAAATTCAACACTACGGAGCTACTCCAACTTCCGAAATGCCATTCCAACCCTTAGATCAAAATCTCACTATCGAACTGAAAACTTCAAAAATTCAACTTTCGGCATTTCAAGCCTAATTAAGCTACGGACCTACAAAACACAATCCGAACACACCCATAAGCCTGAAATCACCCAACGGAGCTAACAGAACTAACGGAATTCCATTCTGAGGTTGTTTTCACACTGTTTCGACTACAATCCGAATTTTAAAGCTTAAACTCTCATTTAGGGACTAAGTGTCCCAAAACTCTCCAAAACTCCAAATAAATCCTCCCGACAACTCACAATAGCAGAAACAAATACGGGGAATACAGTTAATAGGGGATCATGACGTTAATTCTTAAAACGACCGGCCAGATCGTTACATCCTCCTACACTTAAACATTCGTTCATCCTCGTACAAGCATAGAGACATACCTGAAGTAGTGAAAAGATGAGGGTAACGGCTGTGCATATCCTACTCGGTCTTCCAGGTCGCCTCCTCGACCGGCTGACCCCGCTATTGAACCTTCCCTAATGCAATATTCTTTGACCTCAGCTTCTTAACCTGCCTGTCCAATTTTGCCACCAGCTCCTTAGCATAAGATAGATCCTCGTCCAACTGGCTTGAATTGAAATCCAATACGTGCGACGGATCACTGTGATACCTCTGTAGCATCGAAACATGAAATACCGGATGAACTCCTTCCAAGCTGGGAGGTAAGGCAAGCTCATAAGCAACCTCCCCAATATGCCTCAATATCTCAAAAGAACCAATAAACCTCGGACTCAACTTTCCTTTCTTCCAAATCTCATAACGCCCTTTATAGGCGAAACTCGAAGCGGAACCCGCTCTTCAACCATATAGGAAACATCACGAACCTTCTAGTCCGCGTAACTCTTCTGTCTGGACTAGGTTGTACGGAGTTTATCCTGAATCACCTTAACCTTCTCCAAAACATCCTGAACCAAGTCTGTGCCCAATAATCTAGCCTCACCCGGCTCAAACCAACCCACCGGGGATCTACACCACCTACCATATAAAGTCTTGTATGGTGCCATTTGAATGCTAAACTGAAAGCTGTGGTTGTAGGCAAACTCCGCCAATGGCATGAACTGATCCCAAGACCCTTCAAACTCAATCACACATGCACAGAGCATATCCTCAAGAATCTGAATAGTGGACTCGGGCTGCCTGTCTATCTGAGGGTGAAATGTTGTACTCAACTCCACCCGAGTACCCAATTCATGTTGTACGACCCTCTAGAACCGTGATATGAACTGAGTACCTCTATCTAAAATTATGGAAACTGGAATACCATGCAAACGAAAAATCTCCTAGATATAAATCTCCACCAGCCTCTCCGAAGAACTGGTAGTACACACAGGAATGAAGTGTGCGGACTTAGTCAGCCAACCCACAATCACCCAAATGGCATCGAACTTTCTCAAAGTCTGTGGGAGTCCAACTACGAAGTCCATGGTGATCTGCTCCCACTTTCACTCCGGAATCTCTATATGCTGAAGCAACTCATTCGATTTTTGGTGCTCATACTTCACCTGCTGAAAATTGAGGCATCGAGCTACAAACCTAACTATATCTTTCTCCATCCGCCTCCACCAATAGTGCTACCTCAAATCCTGGTACATCTTCGCGGCACCCAGATGAATGGAATACCGCAAAATATGGGCCTCCTCTAGAATCAACTCCCGAAGCCCATCAACATTGGGTACACATACCCGACCCTGCATCCTCAATACCCCGTTATCACCAATAGTAACATCTCTGGAATCACCGTGCAGAACCTTGTCCTTGAGGACAAACAAATGAGGGTCATCAAACTGACGCTCTCTGATACGATCAAATAAGGAAGACCGAGAGACCACGCAAGCTAGAACCCGACTGGGCTCCGAAAGATCCAATCTCACAAATTGGCTGGCTAAGGCATGAACATCCATCACCATGGGACTCTCCACTGCTGGTAAATAAGCTAAACTCCCCAAACTCTCCTCCGGTGACTCAAAGCATCGGCCACCACATTGGCCTTGCACTACAAAAAACTGGAATTAGCTACAAATGTCGTCGCTAATCTGTCGCTAAAATGCTCGTAGCTAGTAGAATCTTTTGATAATCCGCCGCTAAATGAGATTAGAACGGATTTTTCTGTTTAGCTACAGATTTTGACCATCGCTAAAACCTGATTGTTTTAGTAGTGTTGCCCGGGTGATACAAGATAGTGATATCATAGTCCTTTAGTAGCTCTAACAATCTCCTCTAATGCAAATTAAGGTCCTTCTGCTTGAACAGATGCTACCACTACTAAGAAAAGCTAAAATTAGCTACGAATGTCGTTGCTAATCTGTCGCTAAATTGCCCGTAGCTAGCAGAATTTCTTGATAATCTGTTGCTAATCCGCCGCTAAATGAGATTAGCGACGGATTTCTCTATTTAGCTACAAAATTTGTCCATCACTAAAACTAAATTTTTTAGTAGTGTACAAACTCCGGTGATCAGTATAAATCTCACAAGGCATACCGTACAAATAATGATGTCAGATCTTCAAGGCGTGAACAATAGCAGCTAACTCGAGATCATGGATAGGATAATTTTTCTCATGTACCTTCAGCTGTCTGGATACGTAGGCAATCACCATATCATCCTGCATCATTACCTCTCCAAGGCCAATCCTCGAGGCATCACAATAAACAGTATAAGACCCCGAACCTGTAGGCAATCTCAAAACTGGGGCTGTAGTCAAAGATGTCTTGAGCTTCTGAAAGCTCACCTCATACTCTTTCATCCACTGGAACGGAGCACCCTTCTGGGTCAGACTTGTCATAGGGGCTGCAATAGATGAAAACCCCTCAACAAATCGACGGTAATAACCCGCCAAGCCAAGAAAACTGCGGATCTCTGTAGCTGATGATGGTTTGGGCCAACTCTGCACTGTTTCCACTTTCTTTGGTTCCTCCTGAATACCCTCACTCAATACCACGTGGCCCAAGAATGCCATGAGATCCAACCAGAACTCACATTTTGAGAACTTTGCATATAACTTCTTTTCCCTCAAAGTCTGAAGCACTGTCCTCAGGTGTTGCCCATGGTCCCCCCGACTCCGGGAATACACCAGAATATCATCAATAAAGACAATGACGAACGAGTCAATATATGGCCGGAACACACTGTGCATCAAATGCATAAAGTTTGGTGGGGCATTGGTCAGCCCAAATGAGATAACAAGGAACTCGCAATGACCAAATCGAGTCCTGAAAGCAGTCTTTGGGATATCTGGCTCCCGAATCTTCAACTGATGGTAACCTGAATGCAAGTCAATCTTAAAAAACACTCGTGCACCCTGTAGATGGTCAAACAAATCATCAATACGGGGCAAAGGATAACGGTTCTTCACTATAAATTTGTTCAACTGGCGATAATCAATGCATACGTATAGAACCATCCTTTTTCTTCACAAACAAGACAGGAGCACCCCAAGATGATACACTAGGTCGAATAAAACCCTTATCAAGCAATTCCTGTAACTGATCCTTCAACTCCCTCAACTCAGGAGGAGCTATACAATACAGAGGAATAGAAATGGGCTGAGTGCCCGGCAATAGAGCAATGCTAAAATCAATACCTCTATCGGGCGGCATGCCCGAAAGGTCAGATGGAAACATATCAGAAAAACCCGTACTACTGGGACTAAATCAATTATAGGGGTATCAATACTGACATCTCTCACATAAGCTAGATACGTGTCGCACCCCTTCTCAACCATACGTTGAGCCTTAAGGAATGAAATAACTCTACTGGAAGACAACCAATCCATGCTCAAGATAACATCAAAATCTACCATGCGGAGCAATAATAAATCAGCTCTGGTTTCAAAACCACTAAGAGCAACCACACACGACCGATAAACACGGTCCACAACAAGAGAATATCCTACAGGAGTAGAAACATAAATAGTGGAACTCAAGGATTCCCGAGATACGCCCAAATACGGGGCAAAATAAGAAGATACATAAGAATAGGTGGAGCCTGAATCGAATAAAACCGATGCATCTCTATGACAAACCAGGACAACACATGTGATGACAGAATCGGAGGCGACAGCCTCGATACAGGCAGGAAGGGCATAATATCTGGCCTGGCCTCCCCCACTAGGGCGACCTCTACCTCCCCGACCTCCACCTCTAGCTGGTTGAGAAAGTGGGGTAGAAACTGGTGTTGTAATCATAGCTTGAGAAATCTACGGGGCACGTTGTGGCTGAGAAGTCTGTAGAGGTGCACCCCTCCCTAGTCTAGGGCAATACCTCACCACATAGCATGTGTCACCATACTCAAAACAACCTCGCGGCTGACGTGGAAATAGGAACTGTGGGGTACGGGTACTCTAAGACCCCTGAACACCCAAAACACTGTGTGAAGCCTGAGACGCAAATTGAGCTGGCTGACCCACAAAACCTCTACCATGTCGTACTCTTCCTCCAAAATAAGGACTAGTGGGTCTCTCCGGTCTACAAGGTTTCCTTGCTTCCCTATACTCTCTCTCTAACCTCGTCTATCCTCTACTCGGCTAGAGATCCTCACCACCCGCTAAACTGGAACCATAGGTTGTGCCGACATGACACTTGGAACCTATCCAATGTGAACTCGCTGCTCTGGAGTAGGGGAGGCGGAAGTCTGAGTCCCTTCCTCGATCTGTGAAGTAGTTGGTACAACCTGAATCAATCCCGCATGAACCAATGTACCAAACATGCTTAGGAATATTCCTAAATAGTAGGAAGTTAATTAATGTCACAACACAAGTTCGCCCTTCGTGAACTGTCGCGACGGCACCTAGTCTATACGACTAGGTAAGCCTAGCAATTGCAAAAAAAGAAAAAAATGCAGAAAAACTAATAAAACTAAAGACAAGCAAATATAGAAGCGTTTAAGATATCGCTCGGCATATAATAATACAAGATCTCAAAAACTAAACAACCTTCCAAAACCCAAATCTTATGAAATCACAAGCTGTTGAATAACTACAAGTGTCTAACTACAGAATGTCTAAATAAAGTAAATACAGAAGGGCTAATACTACAAGAGAGAATGGAAAGGGACTCATCGGTCTGTGGATGCGGCAGATATACCTCGAAATCTCTGGAGAATCACTTCGCCTCAAAGGTAGTAGGGCTGAGTCGAAGTACCTGGATATGCAAATGAAAAACATACGCAGAAAGGGCATGAGTACACCACAACTGTACTCAGTAAGTGCCAAGTCTAACCTTAGTCGAGTAGTGACGAGGAAGGTCAGGGCCCTACTGATTATAGCTGAAAAATGAGGCAAAACAGTATAGAATACGACAATATAATTAAATGCTAACAGTATGAAGTGACAAAGGATAATAATAATAACAACAAATACAATAGAGAAAACATCACAAAAAGAATACAACTCAACATAGAAATAGCAACCGGGGATCTACCAGGATACCGTCCTATAGCCCCCAAATGTAAATATCCAGCAAATCGGGGATCTACCAGGATACCGCCCTGTACCCCAAATGTAAATGTCCAATGGATCTCCCGGGTGTCATCCCGTAGTCCAACTCATAGTGCGTCGGGGATCTACCGAAATCCCGATCCATAGTCCCCAAATGTAAATACCCAGTACTGGAGGAATATACCGGGTGCAGTCCTGTAGTTCCATATAACTGTGCAGGGGGATCTACTAGAATATCAATCCGTAGTCCCAAATAAACAGGCAAAGGGGATCTATCGGGAAATCTCACGTAGTCCCAAATGAAACACACAACAGCAACACGAATAATATCCAATTCAATCCAATTTCATACTAAAGTAAACACGTAATTCTTACCTAGCATGCTGTACAGAGTTCAGATAAAGTAGTTTGAGCAAGTAAAGCAATTAAGTCAACTAGACATGTTTTCCTAAGCTAACAGTATGCCTAAATTGCTAGTATAAGCAGGTAAGAAAACGCAATTATAGTTACTTTAGAAAAAATAGGATTTTCAACAATTAGCACATGTACGCACTCGTCACCTCACGTACGAGGCATTTCAAATATCAACAATACCAAATCCTAAGGTGAGTTCCCCCATACAAGGTTAGGCGAGCCACTTACCTCGAACCAGCTCAATCAACTCAAAATCGCGTTCTTGCCACGAGTATCCAACTCCAAATGTCCCAAATCTATTCAAAGTAATTGCATAATATAAATAACACTTCAAGTAATTAATTTCACTAATTAATTCTAAGCTAATACGTGAAATTAGGAAAAATAACCAAACGCCCCCCGGGCCCAGGTCTTGGAATCGGGCAAAATTTATAAATTCGGAATTCTCACACTCTCACGAGTTCAGTCATATCAAAAGTACCAAAATCGGACCCCAAATGGTCCCTCAAATCACCACTCAAAGCTCTCCAATTAACCAAGCCCTAACCCCCAATTTACCACTGATTTCTCCCTTAAATTTCATGCTAACAATGATAAAAATCACCATAATAACGAGCTTAGGAACCAAGGACCTTACCTCAATGAATCCCTTTGAAAATCTCCCTTGAAATTGCTCCCAAAAGCTTCTTCCCATTTGAAATGTTATGAAAAATAGCCCAAATTCGCGAAGGGCGAAATATATATGTTCTGACCCAGTAACACTGCATCTGCGGTCCAATTATCGCACCTGCGGTCCCAGGTGCACATCTGTGGTTCTCCACTTATTCGCCAGCCACCGCACCTGCGATGACCTTCTCGCACATGTGCCTTCGCAGATGCACCCAAATTTCTGCATTTGTGGCTCCAACCTTTCCTCCTCTTGGACTTATTTGCGGCTTCACTTTCGCTTCACCTGCAGTCCCCAAGCCGCAGGTGCGGTTATGACAGCAAACTCAGCAGCTTCAGCTGCAAATTCCCAACTCCAAACTTCCCGTTAACCATCCAAAATCATCTCGAGGCCCTCGGGACCTCAACCAAAAGTACGAACAAGCCATATACCACTATCTAAACTTATACCAATCCTCAAAACACCTAAAACAACATTGAAACATCGAATTAACCATGGAGTTAAGCCTAAGAACTCCAAAAACTCTCAAATTACGCTTTCGATCAAAAAGTCGATCAAACCTCGTTCGAATGACTTGAAATTTTGCACACACGTCACATTCAACACTATGGAGCTACTCCAACTTCTGAAAGTCCATTTTGACCCTTAGATCAAAATCTCACTATCAAATAGGAAACTTCAAAAATTCAACTTTCGGCATTTCAAGCCTTATTAAGCTACGGACCTCCAAAACACAATCCGAACACGCCCTAAGTCCAAAATCACCCAACGAAGCTAATGGAACCAACTGAATTCCATTCTGAGGCCGTCTTCACACTGTTCTGACTACGGTTCCAAATTCTAAAACTTAAACTCTCATTTAGGGACTAAGTGTCCCAAAACTCTCCGAAACTCCAAATAAATCATCCCGACAACTCACAATAGCAGAAACAAATATGGGGAATGTAGTTAATAGGGCATCGGGCGTTAATTCTTAAAACGACCGGCCGGGTCGTTAAAATTAAATGATTATTTTTAAATATTAAAAAAATAATTAAATGACTATTTTATACAATATGAACTCTATTTTAAAAGGGTAAAAAAGACGAACGATATTTTGCTAAGGGACTTCGTACTTTTAATATAACTAGTCTTAGAATACGCGCGTTGCATGTGTGCCTCGTCTCGATATTAGAATTTGTGTTTAAGTTATGAAATAAAATTTTAAAAGAAAAAAATTACGTTCTAAAATGATTAATTATTAGTCTTATTTAGTTATTGAATAAAGGAAGAAACGTTATCCCATAAAAATACTAAATCATCTCAATCAATATCTAACTTAAAATTGATTCCAATTTTATTATTCAATTTCTTAGGTTTCAGAAGTTGCTATATTTCTTTTAAGTTTTAGCAAGAGCACATAACTTTTTGATGATTTAAAGTTTTTAAACTAAAGCTCTTTTTAAAGAACTTTGATTCCGTAAAAGATTTAATATCCCAACAAAAAACTATGTTTTATCCTTTCATTGATATTTTTTTCGCAATAGTCTTGAATCATGCATGAACTCGAAGTAGCAAAATCATTGGCCACATAGCTATCCGAAATAAGCAAAGGATTTTATTCACATTCCGCTACAAAGTCGTGGAGAATTTCGCATTACATTATCCTATTAAATTTGAATGATGAAGATTTATAGTTCAAAAAAAAAGGAATTTATATAAAGCAAGATCTTAATTGATTTTAGAGTATTAAATATTATTACTTCTTACTTAGTTCAAATAATAAAAAAAGTTATAACTAAAATTTTAGTTAATTGCAAAATCTTATATTGTTAAGAAACATAATTTAATACAGTTCTGTCCAATATAAGATTTTAAAAGCTGTTAAAAACTGAGAAAAAGGTCCAATGAGAGCACAAAAAAATAGTAGAAGAAATAACTTGACAAAAGATTGAAGTGTACACTCTAATGCAAAAGGGCGACTATGCAATCAAGATTCACAATCAAGAACATCAAAATAAAGATGTATAGGTTACATACGTGCATGCAACATTCAACTACTAATGTGTGAAAGCAAAATTCAACTACTAATACTCAAAGAAAGAGAATTTGAAACCCTTAATTTTGTAGTTGCTGCTTCAACCAGACAAAGTTTTATAATGATGAAAAGGTGTAATTAGAACTTCTTTTATAGAAGTACCTGTGTATATAATTGTTTAAAAATTTATCAAAAAACTCTAATAAAAAAGAATTTCACAAAGAACTTGTTTTCACCAAAACTTTCCTAGTATGTGTATGTGAATTAGTTAAAATTTTGTTTACTAAAAAAACTTTCCAAGTATGAAAATTTTAATACCTTAAATTTAAATATAGTTGAAAGTATTGAAAGCTTCATAGTGTATGTGAATTAGTGAAATTTTATTAACTAAAAAAGACCCTCCTAAATTTAAAAGAAAAGGTTTAATAATACTCCTAAAAATTAATGGAGTTGGACGGAAACTTTCCAATTATGCAGTGAACTGAACGATAATCTTCCCTACTATGTGTGCTTGAAATTCTAGAACCAAAAAGAATTGAAGATTAATATTATAAATATTAAAGGAATAATTAAATGACAATTCTATATAATAGGGAATTAATTAATGACTACTCTAAATAGTAGGGAATTATTTAAATGAGTATACTTAAATATTAAGAAAATAGTAAAATGACTATTTTGTCAAGAGTGAACTCTATTTTAAAAGGATAAATAAAAAAAGGCAAACGATATTTCGCTAAGAGCCTTTGTGTTTTTAATATAATATAAATATAAATATAGATATATATAAAGTACTTCAAATAGCTTAGGATAAAAAAGTGGGGTATCATTAAAAGAATAACGGACATTAATTTCTTGTCAACCAAGGAGAACGAGTATCAGACAAAGTAATTAAATTAAATAAATCGGTCTTCATTCGATTACTTGACGGACAAGTACTTAAATCTTATAAATTCGTTAAGGATTAACGTTTTATTTTTCCAGCACTAAAAGGTACGCACGCTAAAAAAAAGTTAAAGGCAAGAGGTAAGAAACAAATTTTGATACCAGGCTTCTGTTATTTTCTATAATATATGATATATGAAAAAGTAGTATAAAGTTGTCAATTATAGATCATCGTTACGAATTGTTGAAACAACATTAGGGTATACCGTCTACGTCACTCGTGGGGTTGTGCTACCTTTGTTAGTATAAGAAGAACGACAATGACACTTTTTTCTGTTAAAAGATTATCAACTTGTTTAATTCTGAAAGTAATTGCATAATCAGCCCTCTAATTTCATCAAGTTGCTGACTCATTTAGTCAACCTTTCTTCCATACTTGTTCTTGAAAAGTTTCATCACTCATCACTAATGGATTCTTCTGTTTCAACAGAACCACTTAACAAGTATGGGGGTTTAATTAGCACTTAGCTGTTCTGTGTTTTAATTCAGTTGCCTATTTTGTAATTCTGAAAGTTACCTAAATACTTTTTGCTTACGCATTTGTGCTTTGAGAATCTTGTATTTGCTCCTAAGAGTAGGAAATTATAAACTTTTCTTTTATATATATGTTCTACAATTTAGTAATTATTGTTAATCCTAATATCTCCCTATAAAAGTACAACTACAGTGTAAGCTTAAAGTATACAGAGCCAGAACTCTGCTCTCTCTCTCTCTTAAGAGATAAGAAGACAAAGGAGAAGGAACACCTTGAACAAGAAAAGAAGGTACTCACTCTGTCCCAAAATACTTGTTACGTTTTACTTTTTCGAAAGTTTTGACTAATTTTTAAAGCTAAATTGGACTAAGTTAATTCAATATTTTAATTAAAGTTTAGATATTCAAAAAATATAAGAAAAGTAATATAATTTGCTATTACTCTAATATCAATATAGTTTAAAAAATACTTGTTAAAATGTTGGTCAAATTTCATATAGTTGAATCTCGAGAAGCGAAAAATTTCATGTATTTTTGGATAGAGGGAGTAAACTTTTTTACAGTGTATTTTGTTTATGTTTTGTTGTCAGTGATGCTTGAATAACTGATTTATCAATCATATTGATATGAAATCTCGGTTATTCACGGTACTACAAAAAAATTTCCATAAAAAGAAAAAAAAAACGAATGTTAAGATGGACACACTCAAGAGTAAGTATAGGTGGAGTAGTCTTGAGTCAGCTTATTTTACTACCTATAAGTATAGGTCCCAAAAGACGGTACTTGTGCTGGTGGGAGGTAGCAGGTATCTCGTGTAATTTGTCGAGGTGCGCACGATGTTGAAGTTTGGCAAATTCTTTGTCCCACATCGGTGGGCTCTTGAGTTTGGGGGGGATTTCCTCCTATAAAAGAAGGCCTAATGTTTAGGATTTAAACACACCTCTCATTTGCCTTCTTATCTTCTTAAGGCATTTGTATCTTCTCTCTTTAGTATTATTTCACTTGTATTTTTGGAGTGAAATAAAATATTGGTTGTGTCCGAGGAGTAGGCAAAATTAGCCTAACCTCGTAAATTCTGGTGTTCTTTTTATTGTTGTTTTATTGTCTTATTTATTATTTGGTGGCTGTCATAATTTTTGGTATTGTAATTATGACTTATTCACACTATATACATTTGGCTTCCGCAACACACGAGCTAGCTAGCTTGGCACATTTATCAATTAAAGAAAAAGTATAGGTCCCAAAAACTGATGCAAAAAAGGGAAATTCTGTTGGTAAACATATTTAGCTTACTTGCATGCGTGCAAGTGAAAGTGTACATTTTTCAAGTTGATGACTTTTGTCACAATTGGATTTTACAGGCTGCAGCAGTGGCCAAAAGACAATTGCGGCATCACAATATGTCTGATAGTGATAGTTTGGATCCTACCGTAAGTCCCTCTGCCATTCTGTTGTTGTCTGTGGCAATTTCATTCCTTGTTAATTTTACAACCTGAAAAATTCCGTGATGAGCATGAGCTATGATAAATGGTTTAAACTGTTTTTTTGTGGCAGCAATATCGGGCTAACAGGTTGAAGAGCCTTGAATTGTTGAGAGAATCCGGAATAAATCCGTATTCAGAAGCACCTCGCAACATAATCTCTATCCGTCATTTTATCAGCAAGTATGCTTATTTAAGTGCTGGAGAGAAACTTGAGGCCATTGAAGTCTCCTTAGCAGGTTCTTAAAATTTGATTTCCTTTTAAACATTAATTACATTTGAACTTCAATAACTTTTTATTCAAATCCATGTAGGGAGAGTAATTACCAAGCGAGCATCATCATCAAAGCTCTATTTCTATGAACTGCTTGATGGCGGGGCGAGAGTACAAGTAATGGCGGATGCAAGGTATTGAATTATTTGAGTTGAGCTCAATGAGTGATGAAATAAAGGCACTAATCAGCTTATAAAACACTTACTATTTCTGCTTCAATTATGCTATCAGGATATTAAGAGTATCTTGCTTTGGCTGCTTAACGAAAATGGCATAGCGAATTATTTTGGTCCATTGTTTGAACTTCATTTCCTTTTCTGACTCATAATATTATTTGTTGAGTAGGGATTCAGCTATGGATACTGTTGCATTTTCTACCTATCACTCTGGAGTGAAGCGAGGCGACATCATTGCTATCTGTGGATATCCTGGTTAGTCCTTTAAAATCCATTAAATCAAGAAAACTAAGAACATGGTTATCTTTCACCACCTGAAAGAATATTCACAAACAAGTTTCGCAAATCCATTCCAATTTTTTATAGCTTGAAATTATGCCAGTAATGGCCTTTTTTTCCAAGTAGTAGTATTGAAGAATGATTATTTTTAAAGCATTAAAGTGTCATACTACTGCTGCAGGGAAGAGTAAGAGAGGAGAGCTAAGTATCTTTCCAAGATCTTTGGAAGTGAAAGCCCTTTGCCTGCACATGCTACCAAGGCGTTTGGCTGTCGTAGATGGAACTCGGACACAGGTGAACCACCCCTAAGGAAACCTATCTTTTGTATGTCCAGTATATTAACATCAACGATTCTTAACACGAAACTCATAAGCGTTGTTTATTTCCAGAGTTCCCAAGGAACAACAACTAACGGTACTTGGACTCCAGGAGATGCAAGAAATCCTGCCGCATATGTGTTAACTGACCAGGTATGATCATATCAAGAATCTGGATTTTTAAATATAAAATGTAAACCAGATAAAAATGAAAGTAGTTAGGTAAAAGCACTTCTTAATTGTACTGGAGTACCCATATTTGGTTAATCTGGTTTTCTGCATCTAAATTGTGGTAGGCTAATTGTGATACTCTGTGATTTTCAGGAAACTCGGTATCGTCAAAGGTACTTAGACCTCATGATAAATCCAGAAGTTCAAAATGTATTCAGGACTCGCACCAGAATCATTAAATATATCAAGCGTTTCCTCGATGATCTTGAGTTTCTCGAGGTTTAATACTCCTACAAATAGCCCTTTGATATCTTATTTTATTCTTTGGAGTAAACTGTTCTTTTCTCACTCAGCTTTCTAATCTGCCTTAGGTGGAGACTCCTAATATGAATTTGACTGCTGGAGGAGCTTCCGCGAGACCATTTACTACTTACTATAATGAGTTGGACACAAACGTACACATGCGTGTTTCCCCTGAGCTTTATCTTAAGATGTTGGTTGTTGGTGGATTTAATCGTGTATATGAGATCGGGAAGGTATTCAGGAATGAGGGAATGGATCAAACTCATTGTCCTGAATTCACAATGTGTGAATTTTATATGGCTTATGCTGATTACAATGATTTGATGGATTTGACAGAGCAACTATTATCAGGCAAGCTTCTCAACTTGCTAAATTCAGCTGCAATCAATCACTTCACTTATACACAACTAATTTCATTTTTTGCATGTTGCTCTTAGGTATGGTGAAGGAACTAACCGGAAGCCATAAAATAAGGTATCATGCTAATGGCTCGGATAATGAACCAATAGAAATGGACTTCACTCCTCCATTCAGGTTTGTATATATGTGATTAATGTTGTAAAATCTCACCTTCCCAAAAGAAGAAGTAGCATTTACTTAAACCATGGAGTTTCTCTTCTTTGTTAATTGCAGAAAAATGGATATTCTGTCAGAGTTGGAGAGAGTGGCTAACATCAATATACCTAGAGATCTTTCCAGTGAAGCTGCTAATAAGTACTTGCTAGATGTATGTGAAAAGTTTGATGTCAAGTGTCCTCCACCTCATACCACAGCGCGATTGCTCGATAAGGTCATTTTCCTGCCTTGCCAAACAATGTTGTTGTCATTTTTATATTTTCTTTTACGAGTTGAATGACATTTCTATGTGTGATTGATGTTATATTTTTCAGAATTTAATATCTTGTTGACATACTAATATCTGTGTGATTGTTCCACAGCTAGTTGGTCATTTTATTGAAGTAAGCTGCATAAATCCCACTTTTATTATCAACCATCCTGAGATCATGAGTCCACTGGCAAAATCGCACAGATCAGCGCCTGGTTTGACTGAGCGTTTCAACTTATTTGTAAACAAGATAGAGGTAATATGTTAGACTTTTTTTTTAGTGTTGATGCAAATGCTCTATATGTTTTAATCATGTTCTTGTATTTAGTACTACAGTCAGATCTCTCTATAACAACATTGCTATATAACAATCATTCACTATAAAAGCTAAGTTTTTTATGTAACCAATTTTTATACTATGTTATAATATATGTTCTCTATAACAGCACTTCACTATAACAACCAAAAAAATTCCGGAACAAACAAGAATGTTATAGAGAGGTTCGACTGTACTATTTTAACTTACCCTATCAGCTGATCCTGTCTCACTTTTCTCCAGCTATGCGATGCCTATACTGAACTAAATGATCCTGTAGAACAGAGTCGACGTTTCACTGAGCAATTAAAGGTATATTTGTGTTATTACCAAATTTTAGGATAGTAGCAACAATGCATATGAATTGTTAAGTTCCTACTTCCTACTATTATTGCCATTTATACCACCAGAAGAAATCAAGAAAGGGCAACATGAGGTTCTTTTTCCTACTTAACTAACACACTCTTTGCAGCCCGGTGCACTAAGCTCTTGCTAGGACCGGACCACAAGGGTCTATTATATGCAGTCTTACCTTGCATCTCTGTAAGAGGCTGTTTCCACGACTTGTACCTGTGACCTCCTGATCACATGGCAGCAACTTTACCAGTTACGCCAAGGCTCCCCTTCTACTGAACTAACACTGTTGTTTCATTATCTCAGGATCGAACATCAGGAGACGACGAGGCAATGGTTTTGGATGAATCTTACATTACTGCTTTAGAGTATGGATTACCTCCTACTGCTGGATTTGGTATGGGAATTGATAGACTTACAATGTTGCTAACAGATTCACAAAATGTCAAGGTATGTTAAGTAAACTTTACTCTTTAAAACATATTAAAATTTTCAGTGACTGACAAGTTTATATTCAAGAAAATGTGAATAGCTATCAATTCTTACTCTAAAATTTTCTATCTTCTCAGGAAGCAATCCTCTTTCCACCCATGAGACCACAGTAAAAGAATTGACGAAGAGAAGTTCCATGATCAGTTTGGTTGACTTTTATTGCATTTTTACATAAAACTTTCAAATTTAGTTCCAATATTTGTTTAGAATTTTATTTTAGTATTCTCAATGTAAGCATAAACACAATATATTAAAGCTTTACTTTTTTCTGAGAGGAAGTGCAAGTGGTGGACAAGTTACTCATTAGTGTCAGTTTTACATTATCATACAGTTACATAGGCTGTATCCATCTCTTGAAGGGAAGTTAATTTAGCCAACCTAAAACAAGTGGTGGAGACACCCTTTACTAGAATAGATATCATCCGACTTGCTTTGCAAAAATGAAAAATAAATAAATCCATATATATATAATAGGGAAATGCAAGCTGAAAATGATGAATTCTGGAAGCAATATGACATTGAAACTTAAAATGGTTGCATACATATGTATGTTTAGTGATTAAGTTATTTTGATGTTATAAGGTGAAAACATGTGTACCCTAATCTTTCTATATGAATGATGTTCTTAGAGAATTTGTTTACATCAATCCAAAATAAAATTTGGAGACATAAGATTTGTCGCTGATAAGTATGTCTTTCAAAGAAATTGAATAACTAATGCACATATATGCAAGTCTTTATTTAAAAGTAGATACTATTACCTGAAAGACCCACATGCTATTAATCTTGTTTAGAGAAAAGTTAATTAATCAAACTTCAAGAAAACATGAAAATGAAATCCAAAAGATGAATATGTAATGTATATTGTAATTTTTTGAAAATTTGATATTATCACATTACTATAATTTCATTAAAATTTTAGAATGGATGAAAAGAAAGACGATAGAAGTGACTCAAATTTGACAAGAATATCTATGCAAAATCCCTAGATTTATGTCTTTTTTAAGAGTTAGATATCATATAACTAACATGAAAATAAAGTTTGATAAATCATGAATATATTTTAACGGACACCTTGGATGAAAAAAAAATTAGAAGAGATAATGCTTACACAATAAGGTAGCAACATTAGACTTCAACGATCCTGTGATGACTCAAAAAGGCCATCTCGTGTTTTAGAATCCAATTAGGGGTTCCGAGGCCTTCAAGACCTCATTTTCTTTCTCCTCAATTTGTGTATGTAGTCTGGGCGCGCTTCCGGAAAGCTCTTATGTGAAAATTTGAGAAAAATGACAATTTTGCCTTTAAATTTGAATTTAAGTTGACTTCGGTCAACATTTTGGGTAAACGGACCCGCCCATAATTTGATGGTCCCGGAGGATCCGTAAAAAAATATGGGACTTGGGCGTATGCCCGGAATTGAATTCCAAGGTCCCAAGCCCAAGAAATGAATTTTTAAAGAATTGTTTAATAGAAAAATATATGAAGTTTGGAAATTGAATAATGTTTGAACATGATGGTATCGGGCCCGTATGTTGGTTCCAGAGCCCGGTTCAGGTTTAAAATAATGTTTAAGTCGAATATGTAAAATTTGGTAAGAATCAGAGTTGATTTGATATAAATCGGACCCTCGGTTTTGAAAAATAGTAACTTTAGGTGTTCTCGAGAATTTCATTGATTTTGATGCTAAATTCATAGTTGTTGATGTTGTTTGATGATTTGATCGCACGAACAAGTCCGTATGATTTTTTGGGGCTTGGGTGCATATTTGGTTTGGAGCCCCGAGGGCTCGGGTGAGTTACGGATAGGCTTCGGGGTGTATAGACTTAGGAAAAGATCTATACTGCTTAATCCCAAAAAATTGCAGGTCTCTGAACCAGGATCTCGCAGTCTGCGATGAATTTTCGCGGCCGCGCTGGGATTCCGCTGCCGCGATGGGATTTCGCGATCAGCGGTGGGCAAGGCCAGAGTTTTTGCCCTCGCGCCCGATATTTCGCTATTAGCAGTGAGCTTCGCGGTCGCGGTCCTTTTCCGCGGTCAGCGTTCTGAGGATCTGTGAGAGCTATATAAGCGGGATTTTTCATCCATTTTCATTTTTTTCAAAACCCTAAAGCATAAAAGGCGATTTTTCAAATACTCTTTCTTCCCTAAATCATATGTAAGTGATTTTAAACTCATTTATTTCACTCCTTAACTTTTTTTTACAAGATTTCATCCTAGAATCTAGAGTTTTCATGGTGGAATTGAGAATTAAGGGTAGAACTTAGGAATATCAAAATTTGGGGATTTAGACCTCAAATTGAAGTCGGATACCAAAATCAATTGTATATCCGGGCTCGGGGGTGAATGGGTAATCGGGTTTTGGTCCGAATTTTGGGTTTGGACCAAGCGGGCCCGGGGTCGATTTTTGACTTTTTGGGGAAAACATTGGGGAATCTATATTCATGCATTATAATTGGTTTATTTAGCCAATATTGATGTTATTAAGTAATTTATGACTAGATACAAGCGGATTAGAGGTGGAATCGAAAAGCGGTAATTGAGGCTTGATTTTGTCCGTGGAATCGAGGTAAGTGTTTGGCCTAACCTTAACTTGCGGGTATAGGTGTTGTAGTCTTAACTGTTACGTGTTAGTGTTGAGTACAACGTATAGGTGTGGTGACGAGTATCTATACGTTGGTGTCAAGCATGCTCGTGAGTCTTAAACCATTATCGTTGTAGCTCTTATTATGTATTGTCCATGCTTAAACTGATGATTTCTATGTTGAACAATACTTATGATATTTCTTGGTAATTGACCATTGTTGAGTATTAACTCAAGTTAAGACTTATTATGTGAAGTTAACTGTTGAAACGAGATTAGTTATAGTTGATTCCCTTGTTGGGATGTTATTGATTATATTGTTGAATCCCTTGTCGGGATGTTATTGTTGATTCCCTTGCCGAGATGCATTGCATCTATTGATTGGGTGAGGAAGAGTGTAAAGCACGAAGGGTGATGTCGTGCATGATATTGTGAGTGAGTGTTAATGCACGAAGGGTGATATCGTGTCAATATTGTGAGTGTAATGCACGAAGGGTGATGTCGTGCCATGATTTGAGAGTAAATGCACAAAGGATGATGCCATGCCAATATTTTGAGAGTTAATGTACAAAGGGTGATGCTAAGGCTATATTGTGGTCCGGGCCCAGCCAGGGACAGGCTCAGGCCCGCGAGCCCACATAGGCTTTGGGCTAAATGGGCTGGCCCATATGGTCTGGACCCAAGCGATCCTAGGAGCCCACTATGGGCCAGTCTAGCATGGAGGGGCTGCGAGCCCGGGACCATTTAGACCGGGACCGGCTGGCGGGCCTGGGCCAGTTCAACCGGGCCCAACGGCTATTTTTCAAAAAAAAAAAATTAAATTGGCCAATGGTTGGAAGTTTAAAAACTAGTTGTTGGCCTGCCAATTTAGTCGTTTGGCTTTTTAAAAAATAGCTATTTGCCCCCAAACTTTGTTTTAACCCTAAACTTTTTACAATTATACTTTTTCCCTATTCTCAACTATAAATACCCCCTCATACATTCATTTTTACTCACAAAATCATCAATCTCTCTCTAATTTTCTTCTATAACTACTTACTTTATTATTACAATTTGTGAAAAATTATGAAGTTGGTAAATTTAAGTATTCAAGTCTTCAACGATATACAATTTTCAAAAAGTTGTTCGTCAATTCGGTAAACTTGTTCCAACTCTTAAGTTTTAATATTATAGTTTTGTTTGTTTTAGTTTGTATAATTATAATTAATATGGCCTTTTCTTTGAAAAACATATTTGGTGGTAAGGGAAAATCTAAAATTGGTGAATCTAGTGGCCAAGCTACTACTCCTCCCCTGGCTCCCCGACCTGCTACCCGTCCTCCTCCACCTGTTATTCTTGATAGTGATAATCCTTGTTTTCAATTTATCGATAGTCAATTTTACCATGATACTGCACCAGGTCAATAATTAAATGATGAATATATGAATGCTCTTTATGGTAATCCAACTATCGATGAAAATGATGAGGAAAATGATGATTTAGATGGAACGCAACTGGATTTAGATGATACACCTAATAGTCCTGTTGTTAACCCAACTGATAATAATCCAAATGATGCCCCGCCTGACCCTTTTATAGTAACCCCTACTTTTAATAGACAACTTTCTAGACGATGTGAAACATCTCTTGTTTGGCACTTTTTTATTCAACTAAGAGATCAAAATAAGGCTAAGTGTAAAACTTGTGGGACTTTGATGGCTCATAAATTTACTGGAGACTGTAGCGGTACGGGTAGTTTGACTAGACACA
Source organism: Nicotiana sylvestris (assembly GCF_000393655.2). Taxonomy (NCBI): domain Eukaryota; kingdom Viridiplantae; phylum Streptophyta; class Magnoliopsida; order Solanales; family Solanaceae; genus Nicotiana; species Nicotiana sylvestris. The sequence goes on from NC_091068.1 coordinate 148,549,558, forward strand.
TAAAGACACACCCTAAAGATAAGCCAGATTTCTTCAAATGAAAGTTGCGCAAGAGGGGACAAGTGTAGGTACTCAGGTTAACCCTAGTACCAGGTCAAATTTAGTTCAACCGGGAATTAACACTGTTACCGGTGGCATTTTATATTACGATCCAAAAAAGGATCGTGAAGAATTGGCAAAAATGGTTACTGTTATATGCTTACCCTATAGTTTTCCTTCTAACCCTCACTTTGTGCAATATATTAGAAGAGTTTTTAATCCTACTTATAAATGATGGCCTCGCACAACCGTAAAGAGCGATATTTATAAATATAAACATGAATATGAATAATATTTGTGCTATTTATTTACTCATATAAATTATCGCGTTGCTATTACTACTGATATTGGTAGAAGTGGTAATGACTGTGATTATCTTACTGTTACCACTCATTGGATTGATGAGGAATGGATAATGCAAAAGCGCATTATTGCTTATAGAATAATTAATTCACGTCACACAGGTAAGTTTATTGCTAATACAATTGCAGATATTTTTAGATATTTTGTATTAGAGACAAAATAATGCCAGTTTCAATGAATAATGCTTCTAGTAACACTAATGCTATAGGCTTGCTTACAACTACACTAAATCCTGCATTTAGTAATATTTTCCATGTTAGATGTATTTGTCATATTTACCATTTAATTGGCGGTAATGGTATGAAAATTTTAAATGTTGATGCACGAAAAGTGATGTCGTACCGTAATTATGAGAGGTAATGCACGAAGAGTGATGTCGTGCCATTTCTGTTGTTTCATATGGTGAGGACGAAAGTAAAAGCACGAAGGGTGATGTCGTGCATATGTTACTATTTCATTATTCTTGTTGATACAAATATGATGTTCATTATTCTTCATTATTGCTTTATTGTTATAAATTGATATTTCCCGTAGCATGTCCCCTTCCCATCTTTATCTGTTATTTCTTGTCATTATTGCTCTGTTCCTATATGATTTAATTGCACAGGTTTATATGGTTGTCGTGTCCTAGCCTCGTCACTACTTCACCTAGGTTAGGCTCGACACCTACCAGTACATTGGGTTGGTTGTACTGATAATGCACTCTGCACTCTTTTGTGTAGATTTCGGTGCCGGACCCGGTGAGTAGTTAAGGTAGCTGCCTTCAGTCCAGGGAGACCAAGGTAGATTTGCTGGCGTCCGCAAAGCCTGAAGTCCCCTTCCCTATTTTAGCTTTCTGCTGTCTCTTTTCTTTCCGAGAACAGTTGTACTTTTTTCAGACTTGTATTTGTAGTAAAATCTTAGTCGTTCGTGAAATTTTGACACCAGATTCATGGGTAGACATATAATGGATTATTTGAATTTGTTATAACTCTTCCGTATTTTTCATCTGCTTAGCTTTAGTTACTATTTATCTATGTTTGGGTTGGTTGCTAATGTGTTAAAACCGAAATTGTTGTCTTGCCCAGCTTTCATGAGTAGGTGCCATCACCACTCCCGAGGGTGGGAAATCTGGGTCGTGACAAGTTGGTATCAGAGCTCTAGGTTGCTTAGGTCTCACAATTCACGGACAAACTTAGTAGAGTCTGAGGGATCGGTACGGAGACGTCTGTGCTTATCCCCCCAGAGGCAACAGAGTTTAGGAATGACTTCACATCTATTCTTTTCTGTCGTGCGATTTGACTTCTCAATGCTAATTAAACTTATACTCTATTCTTTCACAGATGGTGAGAATACGTGCTTCTTAATCCGCTGGTCAGCAGACCGAGTCCCCTAGTGGTAGCTCCTACGAGGGACAGAGGACGAGGCCGAGGCCATGCTAGAGGCTAGGGCAGGGGAAGGGCTCAGCTCAGAGCAGCAGCACCAGCAGCGGAGCCTCAAGTAGAGTTTGAGGAGGAGACTCCAGCCCAGATCGTTCCAGCAGGGCCAACTTAGATCCTAGAGGGATTTATCGCTACCCTTGTACTTTAGGATGCTCTGGTCCATCTAGTGGGCCTTATGGAGAGTGTTGCCCAGGCAGACTTACTTCCTGTAGCACCAGCCGTCCCTTAGGCTTGGGGAGGAGCACAGACTCCCGCTACTCACACTCTAGAGCAGATGGCTCCTCAGTTTCAGACTCCAGCAGCTCATCCAGTTGGGGTAGTTCAACCGGGTGTTGTAGCTCAGACCGTTGATGGAGCAGCTATGTATGTTGATGTTTTGTGGAGGTTGGACATGTTCACCAAGCTTTTCACTACTACCTATGGCGGTACATCTTCATACGATCCCCAGGACTACTTGGACAACTATCATGAGGTTCTGCGGAACATGGGGATAGTGGAGACCAATGGGGTCGACTTTGATGCTTTTCGTCTATCAGATTCCGCCAAGACTTAGTGGAGGGATTATTGTTTGGCTAGGCCAGCTGGGTCACCTGATTGACTTGGTACTAGTTCTCTCAGCTATTTCTGGAGAAGTTTCTTCCTATCACTCAGAGGGAGGGCTATCGGAGGCAATTTGAACATCTCCAGTAGGGTTCTATGACCGTTACTCAGTATGAGATAAGATTTATTACCTTGGCCCGTCATGCTCTTCTTATACTTCCTACCGAGAGAGAAAGGGTGAGGAGGTCTATTGAGGAACTAGCTTAGCCTATCAGATTGCAGATGGCTAAGGAGATGGGAGTGAGATTTCTTTCCAGGATACAATCAATGTGGCCCGGCGAGTTGAGATGGTTCTATCATAGGGGAGTGGTCAAGGGTCTGACAAGAGGCCTTGTCATTCGGGCAGGTTTAGTGGTGCCTCGTCTGGAGGCAGAGATTCTTTTGGTAGGGGTCATCCTCTCAGGTCGTTCCATTCAACACTTCAGGCTTCTCATGGTGCTACAGGTTGTCGTGGTTCTTAGATGCAGTATTCTGATCAGTTGCCCTACAGTGCACCACCAACTCCTCTCAGTGCACCTCCACTCCAGAGTTTTTAGGGTGGTTACTCAGGCCCCCAGGGTCAGTTTCAGGGTCAGCAGTCGAAGTCTTGTTATACATATGGTGATCTGAGGCACATTGCCAAGTTTTGCCCTCAAGCTTCGAGCAGTTCTCAGCATCAGGGTTCTCGTGCTATGGTTCTAGCAGCGGGTGTTCCACTGCCCGCTCAGCCAGCTAGAGGTAGGGTACGAGGTGTTAGAGGTGGAGGCTAGGCCATTAGAGGTGAAGGTCAGGCCATTAGAGGTGGAGGTCAGGCAGCTAGAGGTGGAGGCTAGCCAGTAGGAGGTTGTCCTCGGGATGTAGCTCAGAGTGGTGGGGCCCAGCCCCGATGTTATGCTATTCCATCCAGAACTAAGGTTGAGGCCTCCGATGTAGTTATCACAGGTACGGTTTCAGTTTGCAGTAGAGATGCTTTAGTTCTATTTGATCTAGGGTCCACATATTTCTATGTGTCATCTTATTTTGCCCCTTATCTGGTTGTGCCCCGTGATTCTTTGAGTGCTCTTGTATATGTGTCTACACCGGTAGGTGATTGTATTGTGGTAGATCGTGTCTATCATTCGTGTGTGGTTGTTATTGGGGGTCTTGAGACTAGCGTAGATCTCCTACTTCTTGATATGGTGGATTTCGATGTCATTTCGGAGATGTATTGGTTATCCCATTATCATACTATTTTGGACAGTCATGCCAAGACCGTGACCTTAGCATTGTCAGGGTTGCCTCGTTTGGAGTAGAGAGGGACTCCTGGTCATTCTTCCAGTAGGGTTATCTCATATATGAAGACTCAGTGTATGGTTGATAAGGGATGTTTGCCCTATTTGGCATACGTTCGTAATTCTAGTGCTGAGGTTCCTTCTATGGATTATGTGCCTGTTGTCCGTGCGTTTCCAGAGGTTTTTCTTGCAGACTTGTCGGGGATGCCACCCGACAGGGATATCGACTTTTGCATTGATTTGGCTCCGGGCACTCAGCCCATTTCTATTACGCCATATCGTATGGCCCCAGCAGAGTTGAAGGAATTGAAGGAGCAGCTATATGACTTGCTTGATAAAGGCTTTATTAGACCTAGTGTCTCACCTTGGGGTGCGCCGATGTTGTTTGTTAAGAAGAAGGATGGATTGATGAGGATGTGCATAGATTATCGACAGTTGAACAAAGTCACCATCAAGAACAAGTATCCATTACCGAGGATTGATGATTCGTTTGACCAGCTTCAGGGTGCCAAAGTGTTTTCGAAGATTGATTTGAGATCTGGCTACCATCAGTTGAGGATTAGGGCATCTGATGTAGCTAAGATAGCTTTTCGCACTAGGTACGGGCATTATGAGTTCCTAGTGATATCATTCGGGTTGACAAATGCCCCAGCAACTTTCATGGATTTGATGAACCGAGTGTTCAAGACTTATTTGGATTCCTTCGTGATTGTCTTCATTGATGATATATTGATCTACTCCCGCAGCCGAGAGGAGCACGAGCAACACCTGTGAATCATTCTTTAGACTCAGAAAGACAGTCAGTTGTATGCAAAGTTTTTGAAATGTGAGTTTTGGTTGAGTTTAGTAGCATTCCTGGGTTACGTTGTATCAGCAGAGGTTATTCAGGTGGATCCTAAGAAGATTGCGACAGTCAAGGACTGGCCTAGACCCATATCAACCATAGAGATCCACAGTTTCTTGGGTTTAGTAGGCTATTACCATCGGTCTGTAGAAGGGTTTTCATCTATAGCAGCCCCGATGACCAGATTAACTCAGAAGGGTGCCCAGTTCAGCTGGTCGGATGAGTGTGATGAGAGCTTTCAGAAGCTCAAGACAGCTCTGACTACGGTGTCGTTGTTGGTATTGCCTATAGGTTTAGGGCCATATACAGTATATTGTGATGCATCTCATATTAGACTTGGTGTGGTGTTGATGCATAATGGTAAGGTTATTGCATATGTTTCGCGGTAGTTGAAGAACCATGAGAAGAATTATCCAATTCATGATTTGGAACTAGCAGCCATTGTTCATGCACTGAAGATTTGGAAGCATTATTTATATAGCGTGTCGTGTGAGGTGTTCACTGATCATAAGAGTTTGCAATACTTGTTCAAGTAGAAGGAGCTAAATTTGAGGCAAAAGAGGTGGTTGGAGCTATTGATAAACTATGATATCACCATCTTGTATCATTCGGGGAAGGACAATACGGTGGCCGATGCTTTGAGTAGGAAGTCAGCCAGTATGGGCAGCCTTGCATATATTCCGATCGGTGAGAGACCGCTTACTTTGAATGTTAAGGCTTTAGCCAATCAATTCGTGAGGTTGGATGTTTCTAAGCCCAGCCGTGTGCTAGCTTGCATAGTCGTTCGTTCTTCATTATTTGAGCGTATCAGAGATCGACAGTATGATGATCCTCATTTTCTTGTCCTAAGGGACACAGTGCGACACAGGGGTGCCAAGCAGGTTACAGTTGGAGATGATGGAGTTTTGAGGATGCAGGGTCATATTTGTGTGCCTAATATGGATGGACTTCATGAGTTGATTCTAGAGGAGGCCCGCAGTTCCCGGTACTCTATTCATCTAGGCACCGCTAAGATGTATCAGTATTTGTGGCAGCATTATTAGTGGAGGAGGATCAAGAGGACAATGTTGCATATGTAGCTTGGTGTTTGAATTGTCAGCAGGTAAAGTACGAGCATTAGAGACCTGGTGGTTTGTTTCAGAAGATTGAGATTCTTGAGTGGAAGTGGGAGCGTATCACCATAGATTTCGTTGTTGGACTCCAATGGACTCAGAGAAAGTTCGATACATTATGGGTTATTGTGGATAGGTTGACTAAGTCAGCGCATTTCATTCCTATGGTGGTTTCTTATTCTTCTGAGCGATTGGCAGAGATTTATATCTGTGGCATCGTTCGTCTTCATGGTATGCCTGTGTCTATCATTTCCAATCAAGGCACGCAGTTTACCTTAAATTTCTATAGGGTAGTGTAGCGTGAGTTGGGTATACGGGTCGAGCTGAGCACAGCGTTTCATCCTTAGACTGACGGACAGTCCGAGCGTACTATTCAGATTTTGGAGGATATGCTCTGAGAATGTGTTATTGACTTTGGAGGTTCATGGGATCAGTTCTTGCAATTAGCGGAGTTTGCTTACAACAACAGCAACCAGTTGAGCATCAAGATAGCTAGGAGAGGCTCGGTTGTTGGGTACAGATTTAGTTCAGGATGCCTTGGACAAGGTTAATATCGTTCAGGATAGGCTTCGCACAGCTTAGTCCAGACATAAGAGTTATGCCTACCACAAGGTTCGTGATGTGGCATTCATGGTCGGAGAGCGAGTGTTGCTTCGGGTGTTGCCCATGAAAGGCGTGATGAGATTTGGGAAGAAAGGAAAGCTAAGCCCTAGGTTCATCGGGCCTTTTGAGATCCATGATAGAGTGGGAGAAGTGGCTTATAAACTTGCGTTACCGCCGAGTTTATTAGTTGTGCATCCAGTGTTTCATTTGTCCATGCATCGGAAGTATCACGACGATCTATCCCACGTGTTAGACTTCAGCACTGTCCAGTTGGACAAGGACTTGACCTATGAGGAGGAGTCGGTAGCTATTCTAGACCGGCAAATTCGTCAGTTGAGATCGAAGAATTTCCCTTTAGTTCATGTGCAGTGGAGAGATCATCCTGTTGAGACAGCGACCTAGGAGTCTGAGTCTGATATGCGGAGCCGATATCCCCATCTTTTCCCCGACTCAGGTACTTTTTATGTCCGTTCGAGGACGAACGGTTGTTTTAGAGGTGGAGAATATGATGACCCAAAAGGTCATCTCGTGTTTTAGAACCCAATCTGGGATTCCGAAGCCTTCAAGGCCTCATTTTCGTTCTCCTTGAGTTGCGTGCATAGTCCGGACGTGCTTTTAGAAAGCCCTTATTTGAAAATTTGAGAAAAATGTAATTTGCCTTTAAATTTGAATTTAAGTTGACTTCGGTCAACATTTTGGGTAAACGGACTTGCACGTAATTTGACAGTCTCGGAGGGTCCGTAAAAAGATATGGGACTTGGGCATATGCCCGGAATTGAATTCCAAGGTCCCAAGCCCGAGAAATGAATTTTTAAAGAAAATTGTTCAATAGAAAAATATAAGAAGTTTGGAAATTGAATAATATTTGAACATTATGGTATCGGACCCGTATGTTGGTTCCGGAGTACGGTACAGGTTTAAAATAATGTTTAAGTCGAATATGTAAAATTTGGTAAGAATCAGAGTTGATTTGATATAAATCGGACCCTCGGTTTTGAAAAATAGTAACTTTAGGTGTTCTGGAGAATTTTATTGATTTTGATGCTAAATTCGTAGTTGTTGATGTTATTTGATGATTTGTTCGCACGAACAAGTCTGTATGATATTTTTGGGCTTGGGTGCATGTTTGGTTTAGAGCCCTGAGGGATCGGGTGAGTTACGAATAGGCTTCGGGGTGTATAGACTTAGGAAAAGATCTGTGTTGCATAATCCCAGAAAATTGCAGGTCTCTGAACCGGGGTCTCGCGGTCCGCGGTGAATTTTCGCGGTCGCGGTGGGAGTTCGCGGTCAGCGGTGGCCAAGGCCAGAGTTTCCGTGGCCGAGCTCGATATTTTGCGGTCAGCAATGAGCTTCGCGGTCGCGGTCCTTTTCCGCGGTCAGCGTTCTGAGGATCTGTGAGCGTTATATAAACGGGACTTTTCATCCATTTTCTTTTTTTTCAAAACCCTAAAGCATAAGAGGCAATTTTCAAATACTCTTTCTTCCTTAAATCATATGTAAGTGATTTTAAACTCATTTCTTTCACTCCTTAACTTCTTTTTACAAGATTTTATCCTAGAATCAAGGGTTTTCATGGTGGAATTGGGAATTTTGGGTAGAACTTAGGAATATCGAAATTTGGAGATTTAGACCTCATATTGAGGCCGGATTGCAAAACCAATTGTATATCCGGGCTCGGTGGAGAATAGGTAATCAGATTTTTGTCCGAATTTCGGGTTTAGACCAAGCGGGCCCGGGGTCGATTTTTGACTTTTGGGAAAAAATATTGGGGAATCTATATTCATACATTAGGATTGGTTTATTTAGCCTATATTGATTTTATTAAGTAATTTATGACTAGATACAAGTGGATTAGAGGTGAAACCGAGAGGTAAAATAGTAATTGAGGCTTGGTTTTGTCCGTGAAATCGAGGTAAGTGTTTGGCCTAACCTTAGCTTGAAGGAATAGGTGTTGTAGTCTTAATTGCTACGTGTTAGTGTTGAGTACGACGTATAGGTGTGGTGACGATTATCTATAAGTTAGTGTTAAGCATGCCCGTGGGTCTTAAACCATTATCATTGTAACTCTTATTATATGTTGTCCATGCTTAAACTGATGATTTTTATGTTGAACAATACTTATGATATTTCTTGGTAATTGACCATTGTTGAGTATTGACTCAAGTTGAGACTTATTATGTGAAGTTAACTGTTGAAACGATATTGTTTATAGCTTATTCCTTTGCCGGGACGTTTTTGATTATATTGTTGAATCCCTTGCCGGATGTTATTGTTGATATTGTTGATTTCCTTGTCGGGATGCATTGTTTCTATTGATTGGGTGAGGAAGAGTGTAAAGTATGAAGGGTGATGCCGTGCATGATATTGTGAGTAAGTGTTAATGCATGAAGGGTGATGTTGTGCCAATATTGTGAGTATTAATGCACGAAGGGCGATGTTGTGCCATGATTTGAGAGTTAATGCACAAAGGGTGACGCCGTGCCAATATTTTGAGAGTTAATGCATGAAGGGTGATGTCGTGCCGTGATTATGAGAGGTAATGCACGAAGGGTGATGCCGTGCCATTTTTGTTGTTTCATATGGTGAGGACAAGAGTAAAAGCACGAAGGGTGATGTCGTGCACGGGTTACTGTTACATTATTCTTGTTGATACAAATATGATGTTCACTATGCTTCCTTATTGGTTTATTGTTATAAATTGATATTTCCCGCAGCATGTCCCCTTCCCATCTTTATCTGTAATTTTTTGTCATTATTGTTCTGTTTCTATATGATTTAACTGCATCGGTTTATATGGTTGTCGTGTCCTAGCCTCGTCACTACTTCGCCGAGGTTAGGCTCGACACTTACCAGTACATGGGGTTGGTTGTACGGATACTGCACTCTGTACTCTTTTGTGCAGATTTCGTTGCCAGACCTGGTGAGTAGCTGAGGTAGCTGCCTTCAGTCCAAGGACACCAAGGTAGATCTGCTGGCATCCGCAGAGCCTGAAGTCCACTTCCATGTTTAGCTTTCTGATGTCTCTTTTCTTTTCGAGAACAATTGTACTTCTTTCAGACTTGTATTTGTTGTAAAATCTTAGTCGTTCGTAAAATTGTGACACCAGATTCGTGGGCAGACATGTAATGAATTATTTGAATTTGTTATAACTCTTCCGCACTTTTTATCTGCTTAGCTTTAGTTACTATTTATATCTGTTTGGGTTGGTTGCTAATGTGTTAAAACCGAAATAGTTGGCTTGCCTAACTTTCACGAGTAGGTACCATCACGACTTTTGGGGGTGGAAAATCCGGGTCGTGACAGATCAAAAAGAGCATCTGCATGAGTATATTACTGTGTCATTCATTCACCCACTAATCCACACGGTAATCCATACAGTTCATGTCTTTTTCTCTTCCATTTCACTTCAAGAAACTCATAGCCATTAGAGATCGTATTGGTAGTTCCACTTCCAGGTTTCATAACAAAACGAAGCAAAAAATAGATCAATAACTACATCAATTAAATATCATATTATTAGCCAAAAATAACAAATAAATGAATCATCGAACTCAAAAATAGGATAAAATCTATATTAGAAAAAAAGAACAAATAGCAATTGGAAACAACTATTATTAGGCAAAAATAGCACATCAATATATTACCCAAAATAAAAATATAAGGTAAATAGAATTACATCCAAAGTAACAACAAATTCTAGGCCAAAAAAATTATAAGAAAATAAAGAACAGAATAAAAATCCGAAGAAATGACTAGCACATGAAATTCTGGTTTAATATTGATGTTTTTAGCAAAGAATTTTGGCATATTTAATGCATGCATTATAAAAATATTATTAACTAATATATTTGAGTTATAAAATAAAAAATAAAAAATATTAAGTTTTATGAATGATGATCCTATTAGTTAGTTCAATAAATAAAGAAATTCTGCCCCATATATTTGTCTTACCGCAATTTCAGTGTATAAGTCATGTATTCTTGTTTTTACGGGGAAAAAACTGCAAGTAGAATATCATTACTTTATTCTTACCAATGGCACATTGTATTTTGAGGAAAAGGATAATCCTTCTATCTTCTGTATTAGATGGAGAACAATGAAGTCAATGACAAGCTTCGTTTGTCAAAGTAAGACTAAGTCATTTTGTTGTCCTATCCATACGAAGAACAATTGCTATTGTTGTTGCATATATTGTTAGTACGCGTCAGAACTTAACCTAGAAATAACTATTGATTTGGATAAAAATTCAAGCATGTAGAATTGATGGATGACAAAAGTGCAAATTGAAGTAGGGTTCAAAATCAAGAAATTTAATGAAATTTAAAAGACACTTTATAACAATATAGAAAATATTACTTATCCTGAATAGTTGACCAGATTCTTGACCGAAAATTAATCTTAATTCATTTTGCTCCTCTTAGGTCATTGTTTAAGCAAAAAAATTAAGCATGGTACAAGGTGGAGATTTAGAAAATTCACTTTCTTGTGATTTTTTCCTTTACCTTCAATTAATGCCAATGGTTTATGGCTGTAATAGAAGAAAAACAAAATAACAAAGAGATTAATACTTTCTAATAAAAACAGGAAGAATCATTTCCAAAACTAAATATGTTGTAATGACCCGACTGGTCATTTTGAGTATCTGCACTTCGCTCGGTGATTTAGAGCTAAAATCTGTGTTTTGAAGCCTTTAGAGCCTCATTCTAGCCTTCCTTTATTTGCGTGCGCAGTCCGGATATTGACCCGGGATCTGGACATATGCCCGGAATCGAATTCTGAGGTCCCTAGCTTGAGTTATGAATTTTTATTGACAATTAAAAGTCTGAAAAATCTAATATTTTTAAGAATTGAATGAATGTTTGGCGTTGTTGATACTGGTTCGTATTTTGGTTCCGGAGCCCGGTACAGGTCCAATATAATATTTTTGAATTATCTTTGAAATTTTATGGGAAATAGAGTCGGTTTGACATGATTCGGACGTCCGGTGGTAAAAATAGAGATTTTAAAGCTTTCTTGAAAATTTCATTTGATTTGGTGTCCAATTCATAGTTCTAGGTGTTATTTTGGCGATTTGATCGCCCGAGCTAGTTCGTATAATATTTTTAGACTGGTGTGCACATTTGGTTTGGAGTCCCAAGGAGCTTGGGTGTATTTTTGGATCATTGGTTGAGAGACTAGTAAAGTTAAGAAACTTGGGAGTTCGACCATGGTCAATATCGGGTTAAGACGACCTCTTTTCAGTATTTTGAGTGCGCGAGCAGGTCCGTAGCATATTTTATGATTGAAATTCATATATGGTGTGTGTGTCCGCGAGGTTCTGGATGAGTTTCGAGGTGGTTTCGGAGAAGTTTGGGTTTTGTTGGTTTCTGGTGCGACACTGTTCATTCGCAATTGCGAACCTTTTATGGCAATTGCGAAAACACTGTTCATTAGCAATTGCGAATATTTTATGGCAATTGCAAAAATACTGTTCATCCTCAATTGCCAACCATTTATGAAAATTGCGAAAACATTGTTCATTAGGAAATGTGAAGTTTTGTTCGCAAATGCGACATCTGCAGCCTGTTAAGTGCTGAGAATTCCGAGTTTTTGCTTTATTTTTTATATTTTTGAACCCTAACTTCGAGGTGAGGCGATTTTGAGAGAGTATTTTCATACCAAAATATTAGGTAGGTATCTTTAACCAATTTCCAACTATAGTTTATGATTTTATACAAGATTTAACATCAAATTCATGAGAAATCAATGAAAAAATTTGGGAATTTTGTCAAAGTTTTGAAAAATTGAGATTTGAGAAACGAATATGACTTGAATTCGAATACAAAACACATATTTGAACTCGTGAGGCTGTGGGTAGTCAAGACTTATCCTTAGACCCGAATTTTGATCGCGCGGGCCCGGGGTTTGACTTTTGGAAAATCTAATAAAAATCACAGCTTTATTTGTGATGACCCTTTGGGTCATCACTTGTTTTAGAAATCAATTGTGCGTTCCGAGGCCTTAAAAACCTCTTTCGGTATCACCTCGATTTACGTGCGCAGTTCGGGCTCGTAGTCGGAAAGCCATTTTGTGAAAATCTATGAAGAATGATGAATTTTGCATTTAAAATGAGTTTAAGTTGACTTCGATCAACATTTTGGGTAGACGGATCCGGACCCGTGATTGGACGGTCACGGAGGGTCCGTAGGAAAATATGTCACGACCCAAACTAGAGGGCCATGACAAGCACCCGACCATACTTGCCGAGCACCAAAGTACATTTCATCTAACCTTCTTTATTATCTTTTAGGGCTGACGAGATCAATATAAATGGTAGACCTGGATCATGGACAACCAGCAATAAAATATGACGGCATGAATATACATAGCAGGGGATGACCAGACAATCAAGAAACTACATATAAGGTATGAGTTACCACGCTACCATGAAAGACTATACAACAAAAAATAGCCGACAAGGCATACCAAACAATACATGAGTCGACACTTATCTATGAGCCTCTAAATGAACATAAGTGCTGCAACATAGCCGGAATAGGGCCCCGACATACCCATAGTGTCTATAACAGAAATGCATACCAAGACCACGGCAAGTCCGAAGAAGGGATCTCGCCAATCACCACTGAACAGGATAGCCTACTGTGGTGGGGGAGCTGCACCTGCCTGTCTATCAGGACCTGCAGCACGACATGCAGCGTCCACAAACAAAAGGACGTCAGTACGAATAAAGTACTGAGTATGTAAGGCAGGGAACCATAAATACGAACAGTAATGTAAGCACGGATAGAGAATATACAACCTGAAAAATCTGAGTACCTCTGAGGGCTACTGATATGCAATGCATGATATATATGTATGTATACATAAACTTTTAAAACATATGCCTCTGTGGGCATCATCATCATCATATCGTACCCGACCATAATAGGCTCGGTAAAAACATACTCGGCTATCATAAGGCTCGGTAGAATCGTACCCGACCACGTGGAGCTCGGTAAAACCCAACTGATCAGTGGTTGCACAATAGGTGCCGTACCCAGACGACTATAGCGCGGCTCGGTAGAATAAAATAGATACATATATATAATGCATGCTCGACTCATGGAATCACATTCTAAACCTTTCGGAGTGACGTAAGGTCGATATCCTCTGTACACGTTATTAGGACCAACTCTTCATTACGAACCTTATAAGAATAAGTAAGTGCCAACAACATTGATAACATAAGAATAAGAGAAGCAACATTAACATCAATCGTTCCATAAGAGGGAAAGCAATGAAAGTACTGCTAGCTTCTAAGATTAGAGTATCGTTGGAAGCTCGTTCATTACATTATGTACAATCGGAGTCGTGCAAAAGAAGAAAAGGGATAGCCTCACATACCTTGTTTATACTTCCCCAATCACAAGCTATGCAATTGTCATAACTCCTTAGTCTACAATAAGAGAAACGATACTATCGTTATCATTTAAGCGTCATAACTATTATGTATCGACCACAACCTATTTTACGATGAAATGGACAGCACCTCCCCTATATATATGACTTTACACCATTCCAAACAATTACCAAACAACCCAAAGAACATCAATAATAAACATATTGAGCCTCCCAAAATAGTCCACGCACAACCTTATTACATCATACATACGACGACCACCGTAGTCGTGTCAAACGACCCGGAAATGTTACGAATCACTATCATCCCACAACCCTACATATATATGGTGTTCCTCGACACAATTCCACCTCTAAAACTCCACAAAATAGTAGTAAAACACGCAGCCCAATAGCAACACAAAACAGTCCACAAAACAGTCCGCTACAAGTGAATAACTCGAACTCACGGCTTCCGATCACCGTCCCGTGAGTTCTTACATGTATAGAACGAATTACCATGAATTAACAGCAGAGAAAATGTATGAAAGATGGAAGTAACTTACCTTACTTGTTGGATAACTCAGCCCTTCCCTTGGTTCTTCAAACTCTAGGTTTTACCTTCAAATAGAACTTGAAAGAGAGGGAAAATCGATTAGGGTTTGTGTGGGATTTTTGGGGAGGAGTTGCAGGGGTTAACTTTGGTTTTGAGGGTCTGAAATATGGATGAAATAACTGAGTTCATAACCCCTTAAAATTCCTCTTTTGGCTGACTTAGGTCTTTTAATTTTGTCCTATCATTTTGGCAAGTAGGTGATGCACCTACTTGTCATCTACCAATCTGCGCAGGCTTGGAAAAATATAAATATCTCTATACTCCAAGATCGTATTGACAAATGGTTTAATGAGTTGGAAACTAGACTTGTAGATATTTAATTTGGTGGGTATATCACCCCATAATTCCTTGTAAATTAGGAGAAAAACTTAGAAACATTTAACCTAATGTTTAAGTAAAATTATGAACCTAAGTTGCGACAACGTTTGTCGACTTTTGTTTCATAAATCGTTTGACTTCAAGACTTATGATACGGATATTATATGATTCAAACACCTTAATACATGACCTTGAGTGTATTAAGAACCTCTAGATTTACCTGAAAATACGAGTTACCACATACTTGATTCGTTTAACTTCTAATACTTGTTAATCACCCTTCTACACCCTTGTATCACTTAAGACCAATAGGATTAACTTCTTATCATCTCAAAGGTAATTCCTTCTTGAATTTATGTTAACTAATATATGGCATGAACTAACGCGTGTGGATATAGGTTGTAACACCCTTCCCCCTTAGGAACATTCGTCCTCGAATGTAAGGGTTCATGGGGAGTTTAAATCATCGTGGATTCCGGTCAAGTTTCTCCCATAAATAGAGGACAAACTTGCAAGCGGTTAACTCAATGTATGGCCTTACAAGAGTATGCAAAGCATTATGGACATGTACATTATCTGCATATCACCATTTTGTATTAAGGAAGAGTATTCTCAAGTTATTGCTTACCTCATAGAGCCATTTCACCTTCCAATGTATCATGTGTTCCACCAGCATCCTTGTTATCTTCATTCTGGAATAGGTACGGGTATTTAGACTTCATCTCCTCTTCTGCTTCCCATGTTATTTCTTCCATATTCTTGTTCCTCCACAATACTTTGATGGAAGCTACATCTTTTGTTCTCAGCTTGCGGACTTGTCGATCTAATATAGCCACTGGCACTTCTTCATATGATAGGTCCTCTGTAACCTGTACATCTTTGATAGGGACGACTCGAGAAGGGTCTCCAATACATTTCCTCAACATAGATACATGGAATACCGGGTGGACAAATTCCAATTCGGATGGCAATTCTAACTCATAAGCAACCTGTCCAATCCGTCGAAGAATTTTATACGGCCCGATATACCTTGGACTCAGCTTACCTTTCTTCCCAAAACGCATAATACCCTTCATTGGTGAGATCCTCAGGAAAACCCAATCACCAACCTCAAACTCTAGATCACGACGTCGGACATCAGAATAAGATTTTTGCCTGCTTTGTGCCGTCCTCAATCGCTCCTGTATCACTTTCACCTTCTCAATAGCTTGGTGAATCAAATCTGGCCCATATAATTCTGTTTCACCGACTTCGAACCATCCAACTGGTGATCTACATCTCCTCCCGTATAGTGCCTCGTATGGGGCCATTTTAATACTGGAATGGTAGCTATTATTGTAGGCGAATTATACGAGTGGAATATGGTCATCCCAATTTCCCTTAAAATCTAGAACACATGCTCGTAGCATATCTTCCAGTGTCTGAATGGTACGTTCAGCCTGTCCGTCAGTCTGCGGATGAAATGCAATGCTGAGATTCACTTGTGTGCCTAAACCCTTCTGAAAAGACCTCCAAAAGTTAGCTGTAAATTGAGCTCCTCGGTCTGATATAATAGATACCGGCACACCATGAAGCCTAACAATCTCCTTGATATACAACTTCGCATAATCTTCAGCCGTGTAAGTTGTCTTAACTGGCAGAAAATGGGCACATTTTGTAAGTCGATCAATTATCACCCAGATGGAGTCAAACTTATGATAAGAGCGAGGTAATCCAATAATGAAGTCCATATTAATCACCTCCCATTTCCAGGTCGGAATCTCTATATTCTGAAGCAATCCACCGGGTTTCTGATGTTCTATCTTTACTTGTTGACAATTGGGACACTGGGCTACAAATTCTGCAATAGACTTCTTCATGTTATCCCACCAATACTGCTCCTTGACATCATGATACATCTTTGTCGAGCCGGGATGGATGGAATATCGGGATTGATGAATCTCATTCATAATCTTCTCTCGCAACCCTGCCACATTAGGCACACATAATCGGCCCTGGTATCTCAGTGCCCCATCTCTTCCGATCTCAAAAGCCATACTTTTACACTGCTGAATGCTCTCTCTTAATCGTACTAAGATAGGATCTTCATATTGTCGTGCTTTTACCTCGGCTACCAAAGATGATTCTGATGTATTCTGTACAGTAACACCTCCGTCATCAGAGTCTAACAATCTGATTCTCATATTGGCTAGCTGATGAAGCTCTTTAGTCAACCCCCATCTACCTGCCTCAATATGTACTAAGCTTCCCATTGATTTATGGCTGAGAGCGTCTGCCACAACATTGGCTTTACCGGGATGATACAATATCTCGACGTCGTAGTCTTTCAATAATTCAAGCCACCTACGCTGCCTCAAATTCAACTCTTTCTGCTTGAAGATGTATTGTAAACTCTTGTGATCTGTGTAGATGTCAACATGGACGCCGTATAAGTAGTGCCGCCATATCTTCAAAGCATATATTACTGCAGCCAATTCCAAATCATGGGTTGGATAATTCTTTTCATGCTTCTTCAATTGTCTTGATGCATAAGCAATCACCTTCCCACGCTGCATCAATACGCACCCCAAACCTATACCTGAGGCATCACAATATACCACATAACCTTCTGTTCCTTCAGGAAGAGTGAGCACTGGTGCGGATGTCATCAGCTCCTGAAAACTACGTTCACAAGTGTCAGACCACTGGAACTTGGTAGCTTTCTGTGTTAACTTAGTCAATGGTGATGATATAGAGGAAAACCCTTCCACAAACTGCCTATAATATCCTGCTAGCCCTAGGAAGCTGCGGACTTCTGATGGTGTTGTAGATCTCGGCCAATTCTTTACTGCATCGATCTTCTGAGTGTCGACACTAATACCCTCGTCAGATATCACATGGCCAAGGAATGCTACTGAGTTCAGCCAAAATTCATATTTGGAGAGCTTAGCATATAACTTACGATCCTGAAGCATCTGTAATACTATCCGCAAGTGGCCCGCATGTTCCCCCTCCGAACGAGAATATACTAGAATGTCATCAATGAATACAATCACGAACACATCAAGATATGGCCTAAATATAGTATTCATGAGATCCATAAAAGTTGTTGGGGCATTTGTTAGCCCGAACGACATCACCAAGAACTCAAAGTGCCTGTATCTTGTCCGGAAGGTCGTCTTTTAAATATCCTTCTCCTTAACCCTCACCTGATGATACCCTGAACGTAACTCAATCTTGGAGAAATAATTGGCACCCTGGAGTTGGTCAAACAGGTCATCAATTCTTGGAAGTGGATACTTGTTCTTTATAGTAGACTTATTCAACTGTCGATAGTCGATACACATCCGTAAAGACCCGTATTCCTTCCGCACGAATAGGACTGGTTCACCCCAAGGTGAAGTGCTAGGTCTAATGAAGCCCTTATCCAGCAAGTCCTTCAACTCTCGCAACTCTGTCGGTGCCATTCTGTATGGAGGGATAGAGATCGGTTGAGTGTCAGGCAACACATCAATGCTAAACGCAATCTCCCTTTCAGGAGGAAGGCCTGGGAGTTCATCTGGGAATTCGTTGACCACGGGGATTGATTGTAAAGTAGGCGGTTTCGCCTCCGCATCCCTAACGCGAACGAAATGATAAATGTAACCTTTTGAGATCATTTTCCTTGCCTTAAGATAGGAAATAAACCTACCTTTTGGTGTAGCAATATTCCCTTTCCATTCAATGATGGGTTCACCAGGAAATTGAAACCTAACCATCTTCGTACGGCAGTCAACATTTGCATAGCATGAGGCCAACCAGTCCATTCCCATTATCACATCAAAATCAACCATTTCTAACTCAAATAAATTTGCCGAGGTTTGACGACTACAAATCATCACAGTGCAACCTCTATATACCCTTCTAGCAATCACAGAATCTCCTATCGGAGTAGATACCGCAAGGGGTTTACTTATCAATTCAGGTTCAATGCCAAACTTATTAGCCACAAAGGGTGTAACATATGATAATGTAGATCCCGGATCAATCAGCGCATATACATCATAAGAAAACACAGATATAATACCTGTAACAACATCTGGAGACGACTCGAGATCCTGTCGACCTACTAGAGCATAGGTTCGATTTTGAGCACCACTCGAACTCGGCACTGCACCTCTACCCCTACCACGACCTGTCGACTGCTGAAAACCCCGTGCTGGAGGTCGAACTGATGAGGAAGAACCAGACACAGATCCAGTCGGCTGAGCCATACCATCACCTCCTCTATTAGGACAATCCCGCATCATATGGCCAGGCTGCCCGCACGAATAGCATGCATCAGAACCTCGACGACACAGTCCAAAGTGGGCCTTGCCGCACTGATCACAATGTGGTGTTGGGGGTCTCATCTGACTAGTATCCCTGTGATGTTGCGAGCCAGATGCCCGCGAACTCTGACCTGGACCAGAATAGGATCGATCATATCGAGGCCTCTGAAACTGTGGAGGAGCACTAGCTACAGGTGGCGCCGAACTCCTCGAAAACTGTGGCCTGATGCGGCCTCTGAAGTCATCAGAATACCCTGCAAATCTCGCCCTCTTATGCTGGCCCCTATCCTGCTCCCTAACTGCCCTCTGCTGGCGCTTACGATCCTCTAGGGTCTGGGCATAAGCTTGAATACGGGAAATATCCATGCCCTCCACCAAGGAGGCTGTCGTACACTCATTTATCAGATGTGGTCCCAACCCATTCACGAACATATGCACCCTATCACTCATCTCGGCCACCATATGGGGAGCATACCTTGCCAAAGAATCAAACTGCATACTGTACTCTCGCACACTCATATTACCTTGTCTAAGGTTCAAGAACTTATCAGCTCTAGCTCGTCGTATCTCAACTGGCAAGTAGTGACGAAGAAAGGCCTCAGAAAATTCCTTCCACACAGCTGGAGGAGGGTTCGGACCCCTGGATCTCTCCCAACTATCATACCAGAGAACCGCTAAATCCCGTAGCCGATAAGAAGCCAACTCTACTGCCTCTGTATCACTAACATGCATAACCCGAAGTGTACGATGAACCTGGTCAATAAAAGTCTGTGGGTCCTCCTTGGGGTCTGATCCTGTAAACACTGGAGGGTCTAAATTAATAAAATCACAAACTCTCGTACTAACTGGTTTCTCAGCAACACCTGTATTCTGCCTCTGAGCTTGAGTAGCTACCAAGCTAGTCAATAACTGCAAAGCACTCCGCATATCCTGGTCTGTAGTGCCAGACGGAGGAACTGGAGGTGTTGGGTGCCTCTTAATATCCTTCAGAGGAGATGGGGTAGATGAGGTATGAGACAGCATCTCACTCTGAGCCTTACTTTGGCCTACTTTGGCTTGGGGCACCTGACTGGTACCCTATCCCGCAGCTGTATCAAGTCGTCTACTAATTGTTTGCTTCCTAGTCGAAGGCATCGCTGAAAGAAAATAAGGTGAATATTAGAGACAAACACTTACGACTCAACTCTACGCACGATCTAGATTCAGGAAGAAGGTAACAACCCTAGATGTCATGTAGCCTCCTAATTATAAATGTGGCGCGCTACACATCCATAATCAAGACTCTACTAGACACGGCTCATAGACAACCCCTAGGACAGACTTGCTCTGATACCAAGTTTGTCACGACCCAAACTGGAGGTCCATGACTAGCACCCGACCATACTTGTCGAATACCAACGTACATTTCATCTAACCTTCATTATTATCTTTTAGGGCTGACGAGATCAATATAAATGGTAGACCTGGATCATGGACAACCAGCAATAAAATATGACGGCATGAACATACATAGCAGGGGATGACCAGACAATCAAGAAACTACATATAAGGTATGAGCTACCACGCTACCATGAAAGACTATACAACAAAAACCAGCCGACAAGGCATACCAAACTATACATGAGTCGACACTTGTCTATGAGCCTCTAAATGAACATAAGTGCTGCAACATAGCCGGAATAGGGCCCCGACATACCCATAATGTCTATAACAGAAATGCATACCAAGACCATAGCAAGTCCGGAGAAGGGATATCGCCAATCACCGCTGAACTAGACAGCCTACTGTGATGGGGGAGTTGCACCTGCCTGTCTATCAGGACCTGCAGCACGACATGCAACGTCCACAAACAAAAGGATGTCAGTACGAATAAAGTATTGAGTATGTAAGGCAGGGAACCATAAATACGAATAGTAATGTAAGCAAGGATAGAGAATATACAACCTGGAAAATCTGAGTACCTCTGAGGGCTACTGATATGCAATGCATGATACATATGTATGTATACATAAACTTTTAAAACATACGCCTCTGTGGGCATCTTCATCATCATATCGTACCCGACCATAATAGGCTCGGTAAAAACATACCCGACCATCATAAGGCTCAGTAGAATCGTACCCGGTCACGTGGAGCTCGGTAAAACCCAACTGATCAGTGGTTGCACAATAGGTGCCGTACTCGGCCGACTATAGCGCGGCTCGGTAGAGTAAAATAGATACATATATATAATGCATGCTCGACTCATGGAATCACATTCTAAACCTTTTGGAGTGACGTAAGGTCGGTATCCTTTGTACACGTTATTAGGACCAACTCTTCATTAGGAACTTTATAAGAACCAGGAAGTACCAACAACATTGATAACATAAGAATATGAGAAGCAACATTAACATCAATCGTTCCATAAGAGGGAAAGCAATGTAAGTACTGCTAGCTTCTAAGATTAGAGTATCATTGGAAGCTCGTTCATTACATTATGTACAATCGGAGTCGTGAAAAAGAAGAAAAGGGATAGCCTCACATACCTCGTATATACTGCCCCAATCACAAGTTATGCAATTGTCACAACTCCTTAGTCTACAATAAGAGAAACGATACTAGCATTATCATTTAAGCGTCATAACTATTATGTATCGACCACAACCTATTTTACGTTGAAACGGACAGCACCTCCCCTATATATATGACTTCACACCATTCCAAACAGCCCAAACAACATCAATAATAAACATATTGAGCCTCCCAAAACAGTCCACGCACAACCTTATTACATCATACATACAACGACCACCGTAGTCGTGTCAAACGACCCGAAAATGTTACGAATCACTATCACCCACAACCCTACATATATATGGTGTTCCTCCACACACTTACACCTCCAAAACTCCACAAAATAGTAGTACAACAAGAATCCCAATAGCAACACAAAACAGTCCACAAAACAGTTCGCTACAAGTGAATAACTCGAACTTACGGCTTTCGATCACCGTCCCGTGAGTTCTTACATGTATAGAACGAATTACCATGAATTCACAGCAGAGAAAAATGTATGAAAAATGGCAGTAACTTACCTTACTTGTTGTATAACTCAGCCCTTCCCTTGGTTCTTCAAACTCTAGGTTTTACCTTCAAATAGAATTTGAAAGAGAGGGAAAATTGATTAGGGTTTGTGTGGGATTTTTGGGGAGGAGTTGCAGGGGTTAGCTTTGGTTTTGAGGGTCTGAAATATTGATGAAATAACTGAGTTCATAACCCCTTAAAAGTCCTCTATTGGCCTACTTAGGTCTTTTAATTTTGTCCTATCATTTTGGTAAGTAGGTGATGCACCTACTTGTCATCTACCAATCAGCACAGGCTTGCAAAAATATGAATATCTCTATACTCCAAGATCGTATTGACAAATGGTTTAATGTGTTGGAAACTAGACTCGTAGATCTTTAATTTTGTGGGTAGATCACCCCATAATTCCTTATAAATTAGGAGAAAAGCTTAGAAACATTTAACCTAATGTTTAAGTAAAATTATGAACCTAAGTTGCGACAACGCTTGTCGACTTTTGTTTCATAACTCGTTTGACTTCAAGACATATGATACAGATATTATATGATTCAAACACCTTAATACATGACCTTGAGTGTATTAAGAACCTCTATGTTTACCTGAAAATACGAGTTACCACATCCTTGATTCGTTTAACTTCTAATACTTGATAATTATCCTTATACACCCTTGTATCACTTAAGACCAATAGGATTAACTTCATATCATCTCAAAGATAATTTCTTCTTGAATTTATGTTAACTAATATATGGCATGAACTAACGCGTGTGGATATGGGTTGTAACAATATTAGACTTGGGCGTATTCTCAGAATCGAATTTCGAGATCTCAAGCCCGAGAAATGAATTTTTTAAAGAAACTTATTTTCTTAAATTATTTTTGAGCTTTGGAAATGAATTGTTATTAAAACTTGATAGTATTGGGCCCGTAATTTAGTTCCGGCATCCGATACAGGTCTTATATGTGATTTAAGGTATGTCTATGAAATTTGGTAAGAAACGAACTTGAAACGACGTGAATCGGATAGTTTTTGAGAAAATTGAAAATTTGAAGTTCTTAAGAAAATTTCATGATTTTGATGCTAAATTCATAGTTGTTGATGTTATTTTAGTGATTTGAATACACGAATGAGTCCGTATGATGTTTTTAGGTTGGTGTGCATGTTTAGTTTGGAGCCCCGAGGGCTCGGGTGAGTTTTGGATAGGCCACAGGGTGGATTTTGGACTTGGTAAATTGCAGGTTTTTAGCTGGTGTGATCAGGCCTGCAGGCTTCGCATCGCAAATGCGAAGGCTGAGTCGCAAATGCAAAATAGCCCAGGCCAGCTCTTCCTCGCAAATGCGATACGCCCCTTTTGGGCCTGTTATCGCAAATGTGATCCTTTGTTCGCACTTCCCAACTCGCAAATGCGAACATAGTAGAATTGCGAACCCTCGTCGCAATTCCCATATCTACAACCTGCAATTTTATAACTTAGCCAAAAATCTCTCATTTTTCACACTCTTTCAAAACCAAAACACTCTTGAGCGATTTTTCAAAGACAACTCTTCTTCCAAAGCGATTGTAAGTCAATTTTAACTCGTTTCCTTCAATCATTAACATATTTTCACATGATTTCAACTCAAAATCAATGATTTTCATGGGGAAAATTGGGTGTTTTGGGTAGAACCTAGGTTTTTCAAAAATTGGGGATTTGGACCTAGATTTGAGGTCCGATTTCAAAACAAATTATATATTTGGGTTCGTGGGGGAATGGATAATCGGGTTTTGGTTCGAACCTCGAGTTTTGACCATGTGGGCCCAGGGCGATTTTTTGACTCTTTGGGTAAAACTTTGGGAAACTTATTTTCATGTATTGGAATTGATTCACTTAGTATTTATTTATGTAATTAAGTAACTTGTGGCTAGATACGAGCAAATTGGTGGTGGAATCAAGAGGTAAAGAGATAGTAGAGGCTTGAATTGTGTTCGTGGCATCGACGTAAGTGTTTGGTCTAACCTTAGCTTGAGGGATTAGGAGTCGTGTCTTATTTTGCTACCTGTTAATTGTGGAGTACGACGTATAGGCATGGTGACGAGTATCTATACGTTGGTGTCAAGCATGCCCGTGAGTCTTGTATTGTAATTGTTATGATTCCGTTGTGGTTTATTGTGTTTCACATGTTATTATTAGTATTATTATTCCCTTGCCGGGAAGTTATTATCATTACTCTTCCTTTGTCGGGATATTATTATCATTATTGTTCCCTTGCCAGGATGCTATTGTCATATTATTGTTCCCTTGCCGAGATGTTTATTTTGATATTATTGTTCCCTTGCCAGGACCCCTTTTTATGATTGGTGTTGATAAAAGAAATGGGAGCGGTTGCACGCCTGCAACAAGATATGTGAAATGGGAGCGGGTTGCACGCCTGCAACAAGATATGTGAAATAGGAGCGGGTTGCACACCTGCAACGAGATATGTGAAATGGGATCGGGTTGCACACCTGCAACGAGATATGTGAAATCAGAGCGGGTTGCACGCCTACAACGAGATATGTGAAATCGGAGCGGGTTGCACGCCTGCAATGAGATTTGTGAAATGGGAGCCGGTTGCACGCGTGCAACGAGATATGTGAAATGGGAGCGGGTAGCACGCCTGCAACGAGATATGTGAAATGGGATCGGGTTGCATTCCTGCAACGGGATATATGAAATGGGATCGGGTTGCACGCCTGCAACGAGATGTGAAATGAAAGTGAACTCTGTAATTGTTTTCCCTATCCTTGTTAGTAATTGAATTATTGGTTTATTTATGCTCATCTTGATATTCTTATGTTATCTGTTACCCCCCGCAACATGTTTCCCTCGCCCAATTTTAATTGTAATTACATGCTTCTATTTCTGTTGTTTATGATATAACTGCCCAGGTTTATTTTATAGTCTGGTCCTAGCTTCGTCACTACTTCGCCGAGGTTAGGCTAGACACTTACCAGCACATGGGATCGGTTGTGCTGATACTACACTCTACACCCTTTTGTGCAGATCCCAGTGTTGTAGACTTCGGACCGTAGTGAGGTTGCTGCCTTCAGTCCAACAGGCGACCCGAGGTAGTCCTGCAGGCATACGCGGGCCTTGACGTCACCTCCTATCTTTCTTTTATCCGGTTTTCTTTACTCAATTCAGAAACAGTGTATATTTTATCTTTCAGACTTTGTATGTAGTATTCGTAGACCGTCTATGAAATTGTGATACCAAATTTTGGGTAGAGTTGTATTTAGACTTCTGCAGTTTGTATTAAGATCAATTTATCAGATTTTGTCTTCTGTTTAACTATTTTCGTTATTTGCATGATATCTACTCATCAATTATAATGGTTTAAAACTGGAAAAGGTTAAGTAATTAGAATAATTTGGCTTGCCTAGCTTTCACCAGTAGGCGCCATCACGGCTCTCGAGGGTGGGAAATCCGAGTCGTGACAAGTTGGTATCAGAGCTTTAGGTTACATGGGTCTTACAGTTCACAAACAAGCTTAGTAGAGTCTGAGGAATCGGTATGGAGACGTCTGTATTTATCCCCTAGAGGCTACAGAGTTAAGAAAAACTTCACATTTATTCCTTCCTGTCGTGCGATTTGGTTTCTCAATTCTAATTGAATTTCTACTCTGTCTTTTGTAGATGGTGAGAACACACGCTTCCTCATCCACTAACCAGCAGCCCGAGCCCCCAGTAGCAGCTCCCGCGAGGCATAAAGGGCGAGGGCGAGGTCGTGCTAGAGGCCGAGGTAGGGGCAGAGCTCAGCCCAGAGCAGCAGCACTAGCGGCTGAGCCTCAGGTTGACTTTGATGATGAGGTTCCAGCTCCGGCAGTTCCGGTGGGCCCAGCTCAGGTCCTAGAGGGGTTTATTTCTACCCAGTACTTCAGGATGCTCTGGTCTGTCTAGTGGGCCTTATGGAGAGTGTCACCCGGGTAGGCTTGCTTCTTATAGCCCCAGCTGTCTCTCAGGCTGGAGAAGGAGCCCAAACTCCTGCTACTTACACTTCGGAGCAGGTAACTCCCCAGTTTCAGACTCCAGCAGTTCAGCCGGGTGTGGTAACCCAGGCCGGTGATGGAGCAGCTATGTCTGCCGATGCTTTGTGGAGATTAGACGGGTTCACCAAGTTCTTCACTACTACTTACAGCGGTGCTTCTTTTGAGGATCCCCAGGATTATCTAGACAACTGTCATGAGGTTCTCAGGAACATGGGGATAGTGGAGACCAATGGGGTCAATTTCGCTACTTTTAGCTTATCTGGATCCGCCAAGACTTGGTGGAGAGATTATTGCTTGGCTAGACCAGCCGGATCACCAGCCTTGACTTGGGAGCAGTTTACTCAGTTATTTCTGGAGAAGTTTCTCCCCATCACTCAGAGAGAGATCTATCGGAGGTAGTTTGAGCGTCTCCAACAGGGGTCTATGACTGTTACTCAGTATGAGACCAGATTCATCGAGAGAGAGAGAGGGGGTGAGGAGGTTCATTGTCACGACCCAATCCCCGAACCCGGTCGTGATGGCGCATCTCGTGAAGACAAGGCCAGCCAGACCAAAACGGAATACCTCTTTTAAATAGTTAATCATCATAACAGTAATAACATTTAATATAATACTCATAAATTGCGAAATTTAATGATAATAACAGTAGGAACCATCCCGACACAGCCCAAACCAGGGTGTCACAAGTCATGAGCTACTACAGAATCTGCTATAAGTCTACAAAGTACGGAATCCGATATAACAGTCTGAAGAAAACATAAATGATAGAGGATAAGAGAGATAAGGGGCTGCGGACGTCAACAACTACCTCGTAACTCCAAATCACTACCTAGCTTGGAAGGAATCAGCACTCAGGTGCGGACTCTGCTATACCTGAATCTGCACACACGGTGCAGGGAGTAATGTGACTACTCCGACTCAGTGAGTAATAATTACAAATAATGGCTGAAAGTATGAAAACATGTAAAGGCACAAAGTAATTCCATATCAAGCAGTAAAATCACTTAAAGCAATAAATCAGTGAAGAAATAAAATGATACTCCTTTTTAAAACAAGTAAAACAGGTAACTTAACAGGTAATTAACAAGTAGAAATCCGCCCCTCGGGCACAGTATCAATCGCTCAGCATAGTATCAGCCCCTCGGGCTCACTCTCAGTACAGTGTCAGCCCCTTGGGCTACCTCACAATCACTCAGCATAATGGTCAGCCATTGTTACCTGACCAAATTGCATCATACAGTGTCATTGTTACCACTGTTTCAAATCATATGGGTACTCGCGCTCACTGTGGGTATGCAGACTCCAGAGGGGCCCCTTATAGCCCAAGCGCTATATCAAGCCACCTCGTGGCATCATCACTCAGCATATCCTCACATCACTTAAGCCATCGCATGACATAAATAGTATCTCAGGCCCTCGTCCTCATATCACTCATCATATCCTCACATATGGCCCTCGGCCTCACTCAGTCCAGAAATCATCATAAGCCCCTTGGGCATTAGTAAAACAGTAGTTCTCAGCCCAAAACATGATGTAGAAATATCATTTAAGTTTCAAATCTGAGTAAAAGTGGCTGAGTTTGTAAAACAGTAGATATCAACAGGACTGAGTTCAAATAATAAGTCAAGCAGTAAGGAAACAGTGATAAAAATCCCCGAAGGGTTCAAATAGTTGGCACGAAGCCCAAATATGGCAATCAGCCCAAATCATGATGATAACAAATGAATTTCAGTCAAATATTCAGTAAAGTCATCAATCGGGATGGACCAAGTCACAATCCCCAGTAGTGAAAGACCCCACGCTCATCATCCAGCGCGTATCTTGCCTTAATATAGCACTACGATGTGAAATCTGGGGTTTCAAACCCTCAGGACATCATTTACAACCATTACTCACCTCGAACTGGCTAATTCTCTAGCTCGCGACGCCTTTGCCCCTCAAATTGGCCTCCACGTGCGTCGAATCTATCCAAAATCAGAATGAATACGTCACAATATGCTAAGGAAACAAAGCCCAAGCGAAAACATTCGAAAAAAATATCAAAAATCCCGAAATTAGCAAAACCCGAGCCCCGGGCCCATGTCTCGGAATCGGGTAAAATTTACATTTTCAGAATCCTTATACCCTCACGAGTCTAACCATACCAAAATTATCCAATTCCGATACCATTTGGTCCTTCAAATCATCATTTTACATTTTTGAAAGGTTTCACAATTTTCTTCCCAAATTCCATTTCAAATCAAGAATTAAATGATGAATTCAATGATAGATTCATGTATTCTAGCCAAATCTGAGTTAAAATCACTTACCCCGATGAATTTCTTGAAAAACCTTCGAAAAATCGCCAAAATCCGAGCTCTCTAGGCCAAAATATTAAATAAAACCCAAAATCTCGTATTTATAGGTACCCCTCAGGTATCAGCTACTGCGGGCCGCACCAAAACTCACGCGGTCCGGGCAAAGGCAACGTGCGGCCGCACAGGCCTCACTCTACAGTAATAGGCTTTAGAATTTTGGCCATAACTTTTGCTACAGATGTCCAAATTGTGATATCTTTACCTTTCTGAAAACTAGACACAAAGGTCTACAACTTCTTATTTTGAATCACCTCAAAATTCCTTATAGACCAAAAGTTATGAGCTTCTGAAGTAGGACTAGCAGGAGGGTTCTTCACCGCGGCCGCGCCCACTTTTGTGCGGTCCGCGCGACACCTACCGCGGCCGCGGCTGCTTTTGTGCGGTCCGCACAGCACTCAACGCGGGCGCACCTATTTTTTGTGCGGACCGCATGAGTGAGTTCCGGGGCCTGCAACCCCTGTAGACCTGCTACAACTATGATTTTTGCACTAAAACATCCCGGAACCTACCCGGAACTCCCGGAACTTCAAACCAATTGTACCAACACATCCCATGACATCGTTCAAACTTGCTCAAAACTTTGGAACACTCACAACAACATTAAATCACCAATTTAACATAGGATCCAAGCCTACAAACTCCAAGGACTCTTAAATTATGCTTTTGATCAAAAGATCTATCAAATCTCGTCTGAATGACCTGAAATTTTGCACACACATCCCAAATGACACAATGAAGCTACTGCAACTCTCGGAATTCCATTCTGACCCCTATATCAAAATCTTGCCTATCAACCGAAATTTGCCAAAATATCAATTTCGCCAATTCAAGCCTAAATCTTCTCTACAATTCAAGCCAATTCAAGCTAACCGAACCATCAGAACTCACTTCCGAGCCTTCTAACACATAAGTCAACATCCGGTTGACTTTTCCAACTTAAGCTTTCTTAAAAGAGACTAAGTGTCTCATCTCTTACCAAATCCTCTCCGAACTCAAACTAATAAACTCGATCACATAAAACACGGATAATGAAGCGTAAAGAAGCTAAAATGGGGGAAATGGAGCGGTAACTCATGAGACGACTGGCCGGGTCATCACATTCATTAAGTGACTTATCCAGCCTATTCGGTTTCAGATGGCCAAGGATACAGGGAGTGAGATTTCTTTCCAGGAGACGGTCAATGTGGCCAGGAGAGTTGAGATGGTTCTATCATAGGGAGGTGGTTAGGGGTATGACAAGAGGCCTCGTCATTCAGGCCGATTCAGTGGTTCCTCGTTTGGAGGCAGGGATTCGTATGGTAAAGGCCATCCTCCTAGGCCTTTTCAGTCAGCACTTCAGGTTTCTCACGGTGCTTCAGGTGGTCGTGGTTCTCATATGTAGTATTCAGATCAGCAAACCTACAGTGCACTATAAGCTCCTATCAGTGCACCGCTCCTCCATAGTTTCCAGGGTCGTCACCCCCAGCAGCCGAGGGATTGTTTTACTTATGGTGACACGAGGCACATTGCTAGATACTTCCCTCGAGCACTGGGCAGTTCTCAGTAGCAGGGTTCTTGTGCTATGGTTCAGGCACCAGGTAGAGGTAGGGGTAGAGGTGCCAGAGGTGGAGGTAGAGGTATTAGAGGTGGAGCTCAGGCCGCTAGAGGTGGAGGCAAGCCAGCAGCAGGCCATCCTAGAGATGTAGTTCAGGGTGGTGGGGCCCAGCCCCGATGCTATGCCCTTCCAACTAGGCCCGAGGTTGAGGCTTCTGATGCGGTTATCACAGGTTCTGTTTTGGTTTGTAGAAGAGATGCTTCAGTTTTATTTGATTCAGGATCTACGTACTCTTATGTATCATCTTATTTTGCACTTTATTTGGTCATGCTTAGTGATTCTTTGAGTTCTCATGTTTATGTGTCTACACCAGTGGGTGATTCTATTGTGGTAGATTGAGTCCATCGTTCATGTGTAGTTGCGATTGGGGGTTTTGAGACTCGTGTAGATTTGTTTCTTCTAGACATGGTTGATTTTGATGTCATATTAGGGATAGACCGGTTATCACCTTTTCACGCTATCTTGGACTGTCATGCTAAGACTATGACCTTAGCATTTTTGGGTTTACCTCGTTTAGAGTGGAGAGGGACTCCTGGTCATTCTACCCGTAGTGTTATCTCTTATATGAAGGCTCAGCGTATGGTCGAGAAGGGGTGTTTAGCCTATTTGGCCTATGTCCGTGATTCTAGTGCTGAGGTTCCTTCTATTGATTCTATGCCCTTTGTTCGTGAGTTTCCTGAGGTATTTCCTTTAGAACTGCCACGTATGCCACCTGACAGGGATATTGACTTTTGCATTGATTTGGCTCCGGGCACCTAGCCTATTTCTATCTCGCCATATCGTATGGCCCCGCCTGAGTTGAAAGAGTTGAAGGAGCAGTTGCAAGACTTGCTTGAAAAGGGTTTCATTAGACCTAGTGTTTTGTCTTGGGGTGCGCCGGTGTTGTTTGTTAAGAAGAAGGACAGATCGATGAGAATGTGTATTGATTACCGGTAGTTGAATAAGGTTACAATCAAGAATAAGTATCCATTAGTGAGGATTGATGATTTGTTTTATCAGCTTCAGGGTGATAAGATATTTTCGAAGATTGACTTGAGATCTGGCTACCATCAGTTTAGGATTAGGGCATCTGATGTCCCTAAGACAGCTTTCCGCACTCAGTATGGGCATTATGAGTTCTTGGTGATGTCATTCGGGTTGACAAATGCCCCAGCATCTTTTATGGAGTTGATGAACCGAGTGTTTAGGCCTTACTTGGATTTGTTCGTGATAGTCTTCATTGATGATATTTTGATCTATTCTCGTAGCCTGAAGAAGCACGAGCATCATCTTAGAGTGGTTCTTAAGACTTTTAGGGATAGTCAGTTGTATGCTAAGTTTTCGAATTGTGAGTTCTGGTTGAGTTCAGTTGCATTCCAAGTTCATGTTGTGTCAGCAGAGGGTATTCAGGTTGATCCGAAAAAGATTGAGGTAGTCAAAAACTATCCTAGACCATCATCAGCTGCAGAGATCCAGAGTTTCTTGGGATTGGCAGGCTACTATCATCGGTTTGTGGAAGGGTTTTCATCTATCGCAGCCCCGATGACCAGGTTGACCTAGAAGGGTGCCTAGTTCAGATGGTCAGACGAGTGTAAGGCGAGCTTTCAGAAGCTCAAGACAGCTCTGACTACGGCACCGGTGTTGGTTTTGTCTACAGGTTCAGGGCCTTATACAATTTATTTTGATGCACCTCGTATTAGACTTGGTGCGGTGTTGATTCAGGATGGCAAGGTCATTGCCTATGCTTCACGGTAGTTGAAGATTCATGAGAAGAACTATTCGGTTCATGATTTGGGGTTAGCAGCCATTGTTCACGCATTGAAGATTTGGAGGCATTATTTATATAGTGTGGCATGTGAGGTATTCATGGATCACAAGAGTTTGCAGTATTTGTTCAAGCAGAAGGAGCTAAATTTGAGGTAGAGAAGGTGGTTGGAGCTATTAAAGGACTATGATATTACCATCTTATATCATCCGGGAAAGGCCAATGTAGTGGTCGATGCTTTGAGTAGGAAGTCAGCCAGTATGGGCAGTCTTGCTTATATTCCGGTCGGTGAGAGACCGCTTGCTTTGGATGTATAGGCTTTGGCCAATCAGTTTGTGAGGTTGGATGTTTCTGATCCCAGCTGTGTGTTAGCTTGCATAGTCGCTCGTTCTTTTTTATTGGAGCGTATCTGATATTGGCAGTATGATGATCCTCATTTGTATGTCCTTAGAGACACGATGCAGCACGGAGGTGCCAAGCAGGTTACCTCAGGTGATGATGGAGTTTTGAGATTGTAGGGTCGAGTTTGTGTGCTTAATACGGATTAGACTCCGAGAGTTGATTTTAGAGGAGGCACATAGTTCCCGGTACTCTATTCATCCGGGCGCCGCTAAGATGTATCAGGATTTGCGGCAGCATTATTGGTGGAGGAGAATGAAGAAGGATATCGTTACGTATATGGCTTGGTGTTTGAATTGTCAGCAGGTTAAGTACGAGCATCAGAAACCTGGTGGTTTGTTTCAGAAGATTGAGCTTCCTAATTGGAAGTGGGAGTGTATCACTATGGACTTTGTTGTTGGACTCCCACGGACTCAGAAGAAGTTCAATGCAGTGTGGGTTATTGTTGATAGGCTGACCAAGTCAGCACATTTCATTCCTATGGTAGTCTCCTATTCATTCGAGAGGTTAGTTGAGATCTATATCCGGGAGATTGTTCGCCTTCATGGTGTGCCCGTGTCTATCATTTCGGACCGAGGTACACAGTTTACCTCACGTTTTTGTAGGGCAGTTCAGCGAGAGTTGGGCACATAGTTTGAGTTGAGCACAACATTTCATCCTCAGATGGACGGGCAATCCGAGCGGACTATTCAGATTTTGGAGGATATGCTCCGAGCTTGTGTCATTGACTTTGGAGGCTCGTGGGATCAGTTTTTGCCTTTAGCAGAGTTTGCCTACAACAACAACTACCAGTCGAGTATCCAGATGGCTCCTTATGATGCTTTGTATGATAGGCGATGTCGGTCGCCGGTTGAATGGTTTGATCCGGGAGAGGCTCGGTTGTTGGGTACGGATATAGTACAAGATGCCTTGGACAAAGTCAGGATTATTCAGGATAGGCTTCGTACAGCTCATTCCAGGCAAAAGAGTTATGCCGACCGCAAGGTTCGTGATTTGGCATTCATGGTCGATGAGCGAGTATTGCTTCGAGTGTCACCTATAAAGGGCGTGATGAGATTTGGGAAGAAGGGCAATCTTAGCCCTAGGTTCATTGGCCTGTTTGAGATTCGTGATCGAGTGGGAGAGGTGGCTTACAGACTTGCATTGCCACCGAGCTTATCAGTCGTACATCCAGTGTTTCATGTGTCCATGCTTCTAAAATATCACAACGATCCATCCCACGTGTTAGATTTCAGCACTATCCAGTTGAACAAGGACTTGTCTTTTGAGGAGGAGCCGGTAGCTATTCTAGACCGGCAGGTTTATCAGTTGAGATCGAAGAGTTTTCCTTCTCTTTGTGTTCAATAGAGAGGTCAGCCTGCTGAGGCATCTACCTGGGAGTCAGAGTCCGATATGTGGAGCCGTTATCCCCATGTTTTCCCCGACTCAGGTACTTCCTTCTTATGTCCGTTCGAGGATGAACGATTATTTTAGAGGTGGAGAATGTGATAACCCAAAAGGTCATCACTTGTTTTAGAAATGAATTCTACATTCCAAGGCCTTAAAAACCTCTTTTGGCATCACCTCGATTTGTGTGCACAGTCCGAGCGCGTAGTTGGAAAGCCATTTTGTGAAAATCTGTGAAGAATGATGAATTTTGCATTTAAAATGAATTTAAGTTGACTTCGGTCAATATTTTAGGTAAACGGACCCGGACCCGTGATTGGACGGTCTCGGGGGGCCCATAGGAAAATATGGGACTTAGGTGTATGCCCGAAATCAAATTCCGAGGTCCCAAGCCCGAGAAATAAATTTTTTAAAGAAAATTATTTTATGAAATTGTTTATGAGTTTTGGAAATGAATTGTGATTAAAACTTGATGGTATCGGGCCTGTATTTTGGTTTCGGTGCCCGTTACATATATTATATGTGATTTAAGGTAAGTCTGTGAAATTTGGTAAGAAATGGACTTGAAACGACGTGAATCGGATCGTTTTTTTAGAAAATTGGATATTTGAAGTTCTTAAGAAAATTTCATGATTTTGATGCTAAATTTGTAGTTGTTGATGTTATTTTAGTGATTTGAATACTCGAGCGAGTCCGTATGATGTTTTTAGGTTGGTGTGCATGTTTGGTTTGGAGCCCCAAGGGCTCGGGTGAGTTTTGGATAGGCCACGGGGTGGATTTTGGACTTGGTGAATTGCAGGTTTTTAGTTGGTGTGATCAGGCCTGCAGGCTTCGCATTTGCGAAGCCTCGCTCGCAAATGCGAGTTCACAAATGCGAAGGCTGAGTCGCAAATGTGAAACAGCCCAGGCCAGCTCTTCCTCGCAAATGCGATACGCCCCTTTTGGGCCTGTTATCACAAATATGATCCTTTGTTCGCATTTCCCAACATGCAAATGCGAACATAGCAAAGGTCGGGGTTCGCAATTGTGAACCCTGATCGCAATTCCCATATCTGCAACCTGCAATATAACTTAGCCGAAAATCTCTTATTTTTCACACTCTTTCAAAACTAAGGATAAAGCTAAGGAGTTGGAAGGAAGGTTATCGGCAATGGGAGCTTGGAGAAGTGGTGGGGACGCAAACACAATGTGGTCGACGACGGCGAACTATATAAGAAAGGCGGCGAGAGAGGTGTTAGGAATATCTACGGGCCGTAATGGTGGTCACAAAGGAGATTGGTGGTGGAATGCAGTTGTCCAAGGTAAAGTGGAAGCGAAGAAGGCGGCTTACCTGCGGTTAGTAGGGAGCACTAACGAGGAGGAGAAGAGAGAGAACAGTCAAAGGTATAAGGTAGCTAGGAAGGAGGCAAAGATGGCAGTGACAGAGGCTAAGACGACAGCTTTTGCTCGTTTGTATGAGGAACTAAGAAACAAAGGCGGGGAGAAGAAGTTATTCCGACTCGCTAAGGCGAGAGAGAGGACAACTCGAGATCTAGACCAGGTGAGGTGCATAAAAGATGACGACGGCAAAGTTTTGATGGGAGATGACCAGATTAAGAGGAGGTGGCAGACCTACTTTCATAAACTTCTAAGTGAAGAAGGAGATCAAGATATTAGACCTGGGGAATCGAGGAATGCCGACAGTCACCATGAATTAAGTAATTGTAGGGAAATTGAGATCGATGAAGTCATGGAGGCAATGCGTAAGATGAGAAGGGGCAGAGCTACCGGGCCAGACGAAATTCCGGTTGAACTGTGGAGGTGTGTGGGTAGAGCAGGCTTGGAATGGCTTACTGCATTGTTTAGTGTTATATTCAAGACTAATAGGATGCCTGAAGAGTGGAGGTGGAGTACAATGGTCCCGTTGTATAAGAACAAAGGTGATGTCCAGAGCTGTAACAACTATAGGGGCATCAAATTACTAAGTCATACCATGAAAGTTTGGGAGAGAGTGGTAGAAATGAGAGTGCGAAGGACGGTGTCTATTTCAGACAACCAGTTCGGGTTCATGCCGGGGCGATCTACCACAGAAGCTATCCACCTTATTAGGAGGATGGTGGAACAGTACAGGGATAGGAAGAAGGATCTTCACATGGTGTTTATTGATCTGGAGAAAGCGTACGATAGGGTTCCTAGGGAGGTCTTATGGAGTTTCTTAGAGGATAAAGGGGTCCCGATTGACTATATTAGGGTGATTAAAGACATGTATGATGGATCTAAGACTTGGGTTAGGACAGTAGGAGGCGACTCTGAACATTTTCCAGTTATTACGGGGTTGCACCAAGGGTCTGCGCTCAGCCCATTCCTATTTTCCCTGGTGATGGATGCACTGACTCATCATATTCAAGGGGAGGTGCCATGGTGCATGCTATTTGCTGATGACATTATTCTAATTGACGAGACACGAGGCGGCGTCAACGAGAGGCTAGAGATTTGGAGACATGCTCTTGAGTCTAAAGGTTTCAAGTTGAGCAGGACGAAGACGGAATACCTCGAGTGCAAATTTGGAGTTGAGCCGACGGAAGCGGGAGTTGAAGTGAGGCTTGACTCTCAAGTCATTCCCAAGAGGGGTAGTTTCAAGTACCTTGGATCGGTTATTCAGGGGATCGGGGAGATTGACGAGGATGTCACACACCGTATAGGGGTGGGGTGGATGAAGTGGAGGTTAGCTTCGGGAGTCTTGTGTGACAAGAAAGTGCCACCATTACTAAAAGGTAAGTTTTATAGAGCAGTGGTTAGGCCTGCCATGTTATATGGAACTGAATGTTGGCCGATAAAGAACTCACACATCCAGAAGATGAAAGTAGCAGAGATGAGGATGTTGAGGTGGATGTGCGGGCATACAAGAATAGATAAGATTAAGAATGAAGATATTTGAGAGAAGGTGGGTGTGGCCCCCATGGAGGACAAGATGCGGGAAGCAAGACTCAGATGGTTCGGGCATATTCAGAGGAGGAGCACTGATGCACCGGTGAGGAGGTGTGAGCGACTGGCGGTAGTGGGCACGCGAAGAGGTAGAGGACGACCTAATAAGTATTGGGGAGAAGTGATCAGACAGGACATGGCGCGACTTAGGATTACTGAGGACATGGCCCTTAACAGAGAATTATGGAGGTCGAGTATTAAGGTTGTAGGTTAGGGGAGAGTTGTGAATATTTCTACAGCACAATAGAGTGAGACTAGCCAGTTAGGAGTTAGACTAAGAATGTCATTGGTTGTCTATTGATGCAGGGCTTTACCTGCTAGTTTTACTATACCAGCCATCTTTTTCGTATTTTGTATTCTGTATTTCATATCTATTGTATTGCTGTTATTTTATTATGCATTTATATGGTACTAATATAGCGGCTTCTGTTGCTTTTTGAGCCGAGGGCCTCCTGGAAATAGCCTCTCTACCCTTCAGGGTAGGGGTAAGGTCTGCATACATATTACCCTCCCCAGACCCCACTTGTGGGATTATACTGGGTTGTTGTTGTTGTTGTTGTTGTTGTTGTTGTTGTTGTTTTCAAAACCAAAACACTCTTGGGCAATATTTCAAAGACAACTCTTCTTCTAAACTGATTGTAAGTCAATTTTAACTCGTTTCCTTCAATCATTAACATATTTTCACATGATTTCAACTCAAAATCAATGATTTTCATGGGGAAAATTGGGTGTTTTGGGTAGAATCAAGGTTTTTCAAAAATTAGGGATTTGGACCTTGATTTGAGGTCCGATTTCGAAATTATATATTTGGGTTCGTGGGGGAATGGGTAATCGGATTTTGGTTCGAACCTCGGGTTTTGACCATGTGAGCCCGGGGGCGATTTTTGACTTTTTGGGTAAAACTTTGGGAAACTTATTTTCATGCATTGGAATTGATTCACTTAGCATTTATTGATGTAATTAAGTAACTTGTGGCTAGATACGAGCGAATTGGTGGTGGAATCAAGAGGTAAAGAGATAGTAGAGGCTTGAATTGTGTTCGTAGCATCGAGGTAAGTGTTTGGTCTAACCTTAGCTTGAGGGATTAGGAGTCGTATCTTATTTTGCTACGTGTTAATTGTGGAGTATGACATATAGACATGGTGACGAGTATCTATACGTTGGTGTCAAGCATGCCCGTGAGTCTTGTATTGTAATTGTTATGATTCTGTTGTGGTTTATTGTGCTTCTTGTTATTATCATTATTGTTCCCTTGCCGGGATGTTATTATCATTACTGTTCCCTTGCTGGGATATTATTATCATTATTGTTCCCTTGTCGGGATACTATTGTGATATTATTGTTCCCTTGCCAGGATGTTTGTTTTGATATTATTGTTCCCGTATTGGGACCCCTTTTTGTTATTGGTGTTGATAAAAGAAATGGGAGCAAGTTGCACACCTGCAATAAGATATGTGAAATGGGAGCGGGTTGCACGCCTGCAACAAGATATATGAAATGGGAGTGGGTTGCACGCATGCAACGAAATATGTGAAATGGGAGCGGGTTGCACGCCTGCAATAAGATATGTGAAATGGGAGCACGGTGCACACGTGCAATTAGATCTATGAAATGGGAGCGGGCTGCACGCCTGCAACGAGATATGTGAAATGGGAGCGGGTTGCACGCCTGCAACGAGATATGTGAAATTGGAGCGGGTTGCACGCCTACAACAAGATATGTGAAATGGGATCGGGTTGCACGCCTGCAACGAGATATATGAAATGAGATCGGGTTGCACGCCTGCAACGAGATATATGAAATGGGATCGGGTTGCATACCTGCAACGAGATGTGAAATGAAAGTGAACTCTGCAATTGTTTTCCCTATCCTTGTTAGTAATTGGATTTTTGGTTTATTTATGTTCATCTTGATATTCTGTTGTTATCTGTTACCCCCGCAGCATATTTCCCCCACCCAATTTTAATTGTAATTACCTGCTTCTATTTCCGTTGTTTATGATATAACTGCACATGTTTATTTGATAGTCTGGTCCTAGCCTCGTCATTACATCACCAAGGTTAGGCTAGGCTCTTACCAACACATGGGGTCGGTTGTGTTGATACTACACTCTGCACTCTTTTGTGTAGTCCCAATGTTGTAGACTTTGGACTGCAGTGAGGTTGCTGCCTTCAGTCCAACAGTCGACTCGAGGTAGTCCTGCAGGCGTCCGCGGGCCTTGGCGTCACCTCCTATCTTTCTTTTATCCTGTTTCCTTTACTCAATTCAGAAACAATGTATATTTTATCTTTCAGACTTTGTATGTAGTATTCGTAGACTGTCTGTGAAACTGTGATACCATATTCTGGGTAGAGTTGTATTTAGACTTCCACAGTTTGTATTAAGATTAATTTATTAGATTTTGTCTTCCGCTTTATTATTTTCTCTATTTGCATGATATCTACTCATCAGTAGTAATGGTTTAAAACTGGAAAAGGTTAATTAATTAGAATAATTTGGCTTTCCTAGCTTTCATAAGTAGGCGCCATCACAGCTCTCGAGGGTGGGAAATTCGGGTCGTGATATTATTAATTAAAATTATTTTCTCTTGCATTGTGTAATGTATTCAAGTCGTGATGGCTAGATTGACCCGGGCGGAGGCGAATTTGTAAAGAAAAAAAGGCTAGAGTGAGTGTTGAGTTAACCGAATGGAGGTAAGTATTTTGCCTAGCTTTGTTGAAGGAATTTTTCTTCCTAATTGTCATTGTTTGATATATGTGGGGGTGATACACATATGAGGTGACGAGCGTATATGTATGTGACAGGGTTAATCATGTTGTAGAGTGGACTATGTTATATTTGTGTTTGTAGAATTTCGTGACATTCTGCTTAATGCCTTGACTCTTAGATACTAAGGACATAATATTAAATGATAGATACCAAGACTTAGTTTGTTATAACTTGATCAAACTTGATGAAAATAATAAGAATATATTGATGTGTTTAATTTGGTCATCTCTATGTGAAATTATTACTACATTTTACAACCGATATTCTTGGATGCTAGAATCTATACTTGTGTTGTAGATTATTTATGAGATTCGTGGAAGTATTTGAATAATACAGTTCTTGAGGGTTGTTGAACCATTATTGACTTGGGAAGTTGTGATTTTGAATGTGATTAGATTATCCGTTTAAGCACTCTCATTGATGTTATTTATGCTTCCTATCTTATTTGTCATTTATATACATATGCTTGGTAAGGAAGAGTGTAAAGCATGAAGGGTGATGTCGTACCATTGTTTATACTTTATCATGTGAGGGAGAGTGTAAAGTACGAAGGGTGATGTCATTCCATTCTTTATGCATTATCATGTGAGTGAGAGGTAAAGCACGAAGGGTGATGTCGTGCCATATCATATGAGAGTAAAAGCATGAAGGGTGATGCCGTTCCATTTCATTTATATTGTTATGCTTTCAATATCATGAGGTCATGGAACGAAGGGTGTTTCCGTGCAGGCGAGGATGAGGGACATGCATTATGAAGTGATATCTATTCTGTGTATACGTTTATGCCTTACCTTGAGCTGTTATTGTTGTATTTACATATCTGGTGCGACTTGTTGTTATTGTCCTGTACTTGACCTTTATCTCAATTGTAGTTGCATTCTCCATGTCTTTTACTTGCTTAACTTACAATTACCATGCTTATTCCTATTTTTATAATTATACTCATGTTGTATCTATTCTATTGCACAGTAGTATAAGCCTTCCACTATGCTAGCCATTCATGCCCTTACTTGTTAACTTGTAAAGAACATGTGTTTTCTTCTTAATTATTATATTTGTACTTAGGCCCCCATTATGCTAGTTAATTGAAGTTGATATTTCATGTTTTCCAATTATTGTTGTTACTCACATGCTTTCCGTTTAGTCCTTTACTGTGACCCACATGTGTATCCTTGTCCACTATTTTTACTTGCGTATTTCCTACTTAGTAATTACCATTATTGTGTTCTTGTGATATGGTTGTCTCTGTTATACGATCACTTGGGAAAGATGAGTTGAACGCACGAAGGATGTTGCTGTGCTAATTGAATTATTACATAAATTTATTTATACATGGTGAGGATGAGATAAAAGCACGAAGGGTGTTACCATGCCATGTGATTTGACATTTTGACATGTTTAAACATATATCTCATGCAAGGAAAGATCGTGAAAATTCTACTGTGGTTCTTTTTAGTAGTTATTGATTGTTTCGCCGAGTTGCGTATGATACTTTTATTCGTTATACTTTGAACTGCTTTACTGTTAAACTATTATATAGGTTATTGCAATAAGTATCTTTTTAACTAAAAGCCTCGTCACTACTTCGACGAGGTTAGACAAAATACTTACCAGTACATGGGGTTAGTTGTACTGATACTGTACTTTTGTACGTTCCGTGCAGATTATGGAGCGGAGTTGCTGGTGACGTCGGGTTCTGATTTGGAAGATGTTCGTACGTTTAGATATAGCTGCCATTTGTCCTTGGTAGTTTAGATTATTGCTAATCTATTTATGTAACCTTCAAACAGAACGTGTATTTATCTATATCAGTTTTGAAATTCCAAATCTTAGAAGCTCATGATTCGTACTACCTGGTCTTGATAAATTTGTAAATGTTCATTAATCTATTTTCTATTCGCTTATAATCTCAGTTGAGCTGTAATTTCTATTAGTTGGCTTACCTAGCGGGTTGAGTTAGGTGTCATCATGACTTGTGGTTTTTGGGTCGTGACAAGGTGGTATCAGAGCACTAGGTTCGTATGTTCTACAAGTCATGAGCAAGTGTCTAGTAGAGTCTTGCAGATCGGTATGATGACGTCCATACCTATCTTTGGGAGGCTACATGGAATTTAGGAAAAATTTCCCTTTCTTCTTTTCTTATCGTGCGGCTTTTCTTCAGCTTGAAACCTACGACTTTGACTCTTTTTGATCGCTCATATATGATGTTATGTGCTCAGTATTTGCTATATGCCGACGATCGGTGATGCTGCAGATAGATTACGATGGGCTATGGATGCTTGATTATCATTGCAATGTGCTGTCTAGCCTCAGAAGTAGATGCAGCGTTAAATCTTCTAGTCGTTCATTTGTGGTGTGAGGCGGGTTCATATGTCTAGTTGGAAAGCACAGATTTGGGAAGATTGGCTGGTGGCCAAGCTATTGTGATTAAGTTTAGTTTATGGTAAGGTGTCGATTTGAGTATAACCGGTGGGCCATCTTCTGCATGATGAGTTTGGATCGTGTGTCTCGTATGAGGTTTCCATTCGGTGGTGTGCATATGTTATCATTTTAGAGAATTTCGGGATGTTCTATGATCAGCATTTCATGAGTTCTATAGTATATAGCTAAATAGTCATGTAGTATCGAGACATGCTGCGAAGATATGGTACTTTGGGTTGTTGATGAGGTGTTCTATGGCTTCGAGCTAAGTGGTGGAGGCTACAAATGACGATCATATTGTAGGATCATTGGTCGTATCAGTTTCGGGACTGAGGGCTTTCGTGGTTATTTCTTTAAATGGGAATATGTTGGTGAAGCACGGGTTGCTCAACACGTATTAGCTGCGTATTGAAGATCAAAATAAGATGATTGGATTTAAGGACTTTTGAATTTGTCTACGGAGCAGTAAATGGTAATCGGATCCGCGGTATTTCCTTGTCAAGAAAGGTCTATAAGTCAATATTAGGGTGATGCAAGAAATGGCTTCGAGTTCCCAGGAAGTTTCCTCATGGCGATCATATCGGATTGAGTTACTTTCGGGTTGGCAGTCTACATAACCCGGTTGAGTTAGAGGTGATTGATTCTTATTCCTCTATTATGTGTTAGTGAGTTCCAAAGAATTTATCATGATTATGACCATGGTCAGAGTTGATGTTTTCTATAGGTATAGAGACTTTATAGCGTGTGGTGGTGTTTTCCTGGATTGGGTTAAATAAAAGATTCTCGGTTGATGAGGTGTTAAGTTTGCTTATGGTTTTGAGTTGGCTATGAGATTTTCGTAGTGTTGCGAGTAGCAGGTTAGAGTTGATGCGCCGTGTGGGGTCAAAATTTGCAGGTATAAGGTTGCAAATAGTTCGGAGGGAAGATATGAGTTCTTGATGGAACAGACGATTTCAGGTGTTTAAGGTTTCGCTAGAACTATGCGTTCCTATTAGAGTAGAGTTCGCCTGTTGGTAGGTACCATGTGTTTTGACTTATGGGTGTTTTTTCGTGAGATGATGGAGTATGAGTTACGTGTCAGCCATTGAGTAGCGGTGTTGAGATTGGGTATGAAATTCTAGTATTCGTGAGGCTTAGAGATTGAATGTTCTTGTTGACAGGCTGTTCCTGGATTACGGGTTGAGAAAAAATGTAGAGGATTGTATGACTGACGGTAGGTGTTATGGGAAAGTTTCTATAGACTTTTGGAGGGTTTATTACATGTTTCAAGAAGATCGAAATTTGGTTTGGGGATTATTTTGAGCCTAATGAGAATTTGTATTTTAAATCGGATCGAATTTGTTTGTTCTTCCAGAGTTGTTACCACAAGTATATCATCGGACGTAATAGATGTTATTCGTGCCTTGTTTATGTTATATATATTTCTCTCTCATACTATGACGGGTTGTGATTGTTACATGATTCTTCACACATGTATTGTGATTCAGTTTAGGCATTATGGCATTATGGGCAAGGTGACTTTATGATGTTGATTTGCTCATTGCACCATAGTTGTGCTTGTCTTTCTCAGTATTGTTTATTCCTAATAATTTTTCTCACAGTTATATTTTTGTGCACTAGATTGTGCTTGATATTGACACACATGTGATCAGTGAGCCCCAACATTATGGATCAAAGGTGTTACAACCCATATCCACATGTGTTAGTTCATGCCATATATTCGTTAACATAAATTCAAGAAGGAATTATCTTTTGAGATGATAAGAAGTCAATCTTATTGGTCTTAAGTGATACAAGAGTGTATAAGGGTGATTAACAAGTATTAGAAGTTAAATGAATCAAGGATGTTGTAACTCGTATTTTCAGGTAAATCTAGCGGTGCTTAATACACTCAAGAGGTCATGTATTAAGGTATTTTAATCATATAATATCCGTATCATAAGTCTTGAAGTCAAACGAGTTATGAAACAAAAGTCGACAAAAGTTGTCGCAACTTAGGTTCATAATTTTACTTAAACATTAGGTCAAATGTTTCTAATCTTTTCTCATAATTTACAAGGAATTACGGGGTGATCTACCAACCAAATTAAAGATCTATGAGTCTAGTTTCCAACGCATTAAACCGTTCATCGATACGATCTCGGAGTAGAGAGATATTCGCGTTTTCGCGAGACTGCGCCAAGCACCTCTCTATGGGGCCCACTAAGGCGGTTTAAGATATTTGGACCTATATAGGATGCCTCCAACCCGTTTTAAGTCATTTCTTCTCACTATTTTCAGACCTTAGAACCCTAGGAACATCCTCTCAAGGTTCTCTCAAGATTCAAGACCCAAAAAAGGGCAAACAACACAAATCAAGTGTCGGGAATTCCGTGGCGCTAGTAAGTCTCTTGTTCTTCTTGTTGTTGCTCATTTTTGTGTCGTTCCAGCTCATGTGGGAGGTTGTTTTAAAGGGTTTATGTTCTGTAAATACTCCCTCATGTTCTTAATATCAATCCTAGGTGATTTCAAGCCTTCTAAAGTGATTCTAGTGCCGAAAAACACTAATTGATCGCTAGTTTCACTTTTTTGTTGTTGTGGCAGCATTGGAGGGATATTTCATGGAAATTTAAGGTCAAATTGGAGTTGTTCTTTCTGTATAAAGGTAAGGAACCTCTTACTCTATATGTATTTAAGATTATCCAAGTTGCGGCTAAGCCATTGAAGCTAGAACTTGTGAAATATATATCGAAAGGCTTGGTAGTAATGTTATTGTTTTGTGGACTGTTTTGCATTGCTGTTGGGCTGCATATTTTACTACTGTTTTGTGGAGTTTTGGAGAAGGAAGGGTATGGAGAAACATCATATATATGTAGGGTTGTGGGATGATAGTTATTCGTAACATTTCCGGGTCGTTTGACACGACTACGGTGGTCGTCGTATGTATGGAGTGATTAGGCTGTGCGTGGACTATTT
Source organism: Nicotiana sylvestris (assembly GCF_000393655.2). Lineage (NCBI taxonomy): Eukaryota > Viridiplantae > Streptophyta > Magnoliopsida > Solanales > Solanaceae > Nicotiana > Nicotiana sylvestris. Next base: position 148,594,053 of record NC_091068.1, read on the forward strand.
TGGGAGGCTCAATATGTTTATTATTGATGTTGTTTGGGCTGTTTGGTGATTGTTTTGAATGGTGTGAAGTCATATATATAGGGGAGGTGCTGTCCGTTTCATCGTAAAATAGGTTGTGGTCGATACATAATAGTTATGACGCTTAAATGATAACGATAGTATCGTTTCTCTTATTGTAGACTAAGGAGTTTTGACAATTGCATAGCTTGAGATTGGGGCAGTATATACAAGGTATGTGAGGCTATCCCTTTCCTTCTTTTGCACGACTCCGATTGTACATAATGTAATGAACGAGCTTCCAAAGATACTCTACTCTTAGAAGCTAGCAGTACTTACATTGTTTTCCCTCTTATGGAACGATTGATGTTAATGTTGCTTCTCTTATTCTTATGTTATCAATGTTGTTGGTACTTCCTGATTCTTATAAGGTTCATAGTGAAGAGTTAGTCCTAATAACGTGTACAGAGGATACCGACCTTACGTCACTCCGAAAGGTTTAGAATGTGATTCCATGAGTCGAGCATGCATTATATATATGTATCTATTTTACTCTACCGAGCCACGCTATAGTTGGCCGGGTACGGCACCTATTGTGCAACCACTGATCAGTTGGGTTTTACCGAGCTCCACGTGGCCGGGTACGATTCTACCGAGCCTATTATGGCCGGGTACGATATGATGATGATGATGCCCACAGAGGCGAATGATGATGCCCACAGAGGCGAATGTTTTAAAGGTTTATGTATTTATACATATGTATCATGCATTTCATGTCAGTAGCCCTCAGAGGTACTAAGATGTTACAGGTTGTATATTCTCTATCCTTGCTTACATTACTGATCGTATTTATGGTTCCCTGCCTTACATACTCAGTACTTTATTCGTACTGACGTCCTTTTATTTGTGGACGCTGCATGTCGTGCTGCAGGTCCTGATAGACAGGCAGGTGCAGCTCCCCCACCACAGTAGGCTGTCCAGTTCAGCGGTGATTGGCGAGATCCCTTCTCCGGACTTGCCTTGGTCTTGGTATGCATTTTTGTTATAGACATTATGGGTATGTCGGGGCCCTGTTCCGGCTATGTTGCAGCACTTATGTTCCTTTAGAGGCTCATAGACAGGTGTCGACTCATGTATAGTTTGGTATGCCTTGTCGGCTAGTTTTTGTTGTATAGTCTTTCATAGTAGCGTGGTAGCTCATACCTTATATGTAGTTTCTTGATTGTCTGGTCATCCCCTGCTATGTATGTTCATGCCGTCATATTTTATTGCTGGTTGTCCATGATCCAGGTCTACCATTTATATTGATCTCGTCAGCCCTAAAAGATAATAATGAAGGTTAGATGAAATGTACGTTGGTGCTCGGCAAGTATGGTCGGGTGCTAGTCATGGCCCTCCAGTTTGGATCGTGTCAAACTTGGTATCAGAGCAGGTTGTCCTAGGGGTTTTCTATAAGCCGTGTCTAGTAGAGTCTTGATTATGGATGTGTAGCGCGCCACATTTATAATCAGGAGGCTACATGACATATAGGGTTGTTACCTTCTTCCTGAATCTAGATCGTGCGTAGAGTTGAGTCGTAAGTGTTCGCCTCTAATATTCACCTTGTTTTCTTTCAGTGATGCCTTCGACTAGGAAGCAAACGATTAGTAGACGGCTTGATACAGCAGCGGGAGAGGGTACCAGTCAGGTGCCCCAAGTCAGAGCAGGACAAAGTGAGGCTCAAAGTGAGATGCCCTCTCATACCTCATCTACTCCATCTCCTCCAGAGGATATTAGAAGGCACCCAGCGCCTCCAGTTCCTCCGTCTGGCACTCCAGACCAGGATATGCGGAGTGCTTTGCAGTTATTGACTAGCTTGGTAGCTGCTCAGGCTCAGAGGCAGAATACAGGTGCTGCTGAGAAACCAGTTAGTACAAGAGTTCGTGATTTTATTAATTTAGACCCTCCAGTGTTTACCGGATCAGACCCCAAGGAGGACCCACAGACTTTTATTGACCAGGTTCATCGTACACTTCGGGTTATGCATGTTAGTGATACAGAGGCAGTAGAGTTGGCTTCTTATCGGCTACGGGATTTAGCGGTTCTCTGGTATGATAGTTGGGAGAGATCCAGGGGTCCGAACCCTCCTCCAGCTGTGTGGAAGGAATTTTCTGAGGCCTTTCTTCGTCACTACTTGCCAGTTGAGATACGACGAGCTAGAGCTGATAAGTTCTTGAACCTTAGACAAGGTAATATGAGTGTGCGAGAGTACAGTATGCAGTTTGATTCTTTGGCAAGGTATGCTCCCCATATGGTGGCCGAGATGAGTGATAGGGTGCATATGTTCGTGAATGGGTTGGGACCACATCTGATAAATGAGTGTACGACAGCCTCCTTGGTGGAGGGCATGGATATTTCCCGTATTCAAGCTTATGCCCAGACCCTAGAGGATCGTAAGCGCCAGCAGAGGGCAGTTAGGGAGCAGGATAGGGGCCAGCATAAGAGGGCGAGATTTGCAGGGTATTCTGATGACTTCAGAGGCCGCATCAGGCCACAGTTTTCGAGGAGTTCGGCGCCACCTGTAGCTAGTGCTCCTCCACAGTTTCAGAGGCCTCGATATGATCGATCCTATTCTGGTCCAGGTCAGAGTTCGCGGGCATCTGGCTCGCAACATCACAGGGATACTAGTCAGATGAGACCCCCAACACCACATTGTGATCAGTGCGGCAAGGCCCACTTTGGACTGTGTCGTCGAGGTTCTGATGCATGCTATTCGTGCGGGCAGCCTGGCCATATGATGCGGGATTGTCCTAATAGAGGAGGTGATGGTATGGCTCAGCCGACTGGATCTGTGTCTGGTTCTTCCTCATCAGTTCGACCTCCAGCACGGGGTTTTCAGCAGTCGACAGGTCGTGGTAGGGGTAGAGGTGCAGTGCCGAGTTCGAGTGGTGCTCAAAATCGAACCTATGCTCTAGTAGGTCGACAGGATCTCGAGTCGTCTCCAGATGTTGTTACAGGTATTATATCTGTGTTTTCTTATGATGTATATGCGTTGATTGATCCGGGATCTACATTATCATATGTTACACCCTTTGTGGCTAATAAGTTTGGCATTGAACCTGAATTGATAAGTAAACCCCTCGCGGTATCTACTCCGATAGGAGATTCTGTGATTGCTAGAAGGGTATATAGAGGTTGCACTGTGATGATTTGTAGTCGTCAAACCTCGGCAAATTTATTTGAGTTAGAAATGGTTGATTTTGATGTGATAATGGGAATGGACTGGTTGGCCTCATGCTATGCAAATGTTGATTGTCGTACGAAGATGGTTAGGTTCCAAGTTCCGGGTGAACCCGTCATTGAATGGAAAGGGAACATTGCTACACCAAAAGGTAGGTTTATTTTCTATCTTAAGGCAAGGAAAATAATCTCAAAAGGTTACATTTATCATCTCGTTCACGTTAGGGATGCGGAGGCGAAGCCGCCTACTCTACAATCAATCCCCTGTGGTCAACGAATTCCCAGATGTTTTCCCAGATGAACTCCCAGGCCTTCCTCCTGAAAGGGAGATTGAGTTTAGCATTGATGTGTTGCCTGACACTCAACCGATCTCTATTCCTCCATACAGAATGGCCCCGGCAGAGTTGCGAGAGTTGAAGGTGCAGTTGAAGGACTTGCTGGATAAGGGCTTTATTAGGCCTAGCACTTCACCTTGGGGTGCACCAGTCCTATTCGTGCGGAAGAAAGACGGGTCGTTACGGATGTGTATCGACTATCGACAGTTGAATAAGTCTACTATAAAGAACAAGTATCCACTTCCAAGAATTGATGACCTGTTTGACCAACTCCAGGGTGCCAAGTATTTCTCCAAGATTGATTTACGTTCAGGGTATCATCAGGTGAGGGTTAGGGAGAAGGATATTCCAAAGACGGCCTTCCGGACAAGATATGGGCACTTTGAGTTCTTGGTGATGTCGTTCGGGCTAACAAATGCCCCAGCAGCTTTTATGGATCTCATGAATACTATATTCAGGCCCTATCTTGATGTGTTCGTGATTGTATTCATTGATGACATTCTAGTGTATTCTCGTTCGGAGGCGGAACATGCGGGCCACTTGCGGATAGTATTACAGACGCTTCAGGATCGTAAGTTATATGCTAAGCTCTCCAAATGTGAATTCTGGCTGAACTCAGTAGCATTCCTTGGCCATGTGATATCTGATGAGGGTATTAGTGTCGACACTCAGAAGATCGATGCAGTAAAGAATTGGCCGAGACCTACAACACCATCAGAAGTCCGCAGCTTCCTAGGGCTAGCAGGATATTATAGGCGGTTTGTAGAAGGGTTTTCCTCTATATCATCACCATTGACTAAGTTAACACAGAAAGCTACCAAATTCCAGTGGTCTGACACTTGTGAACGTAGTTTTTAGGAGCTGAAAAATCGATTGACATCCGCACCAGTGCTCACTCTTCCTGAAGGAACAGAAGGTTATGTGGTATATTGTGATGCCTCAGGTATAGGTTTGGGGTGCGTATTGATGCAGCGTGGGAAGGTGATTGCTTATGCATCAAGACAATTGAAGAAGCATGAAAAGAATTATCCAACCCATGATTTGGAATTGGCTGCAGTAATATATGCTTTGAAGATATGGCGGCACTACTTATACGGTGTCCATGTTGACATCTACACAGATCACAAGAGTTTACAATACATCTTCAAGCAGAAAGAGTTGAATTTGAGGCAGCGTAGGTGGCTTGAATTATTGAAAGACTACGATGTCGAGATATTATATCATCCCGGTAAAGCCAATACTGCGGCAGATGCTCTCAGCTGTAAATCAATGGGAAGCTTAGTACATATTGAGGCAGGTAGATGGGGGTTGATTAAAGAGCTTCATCAGCTAGCCAATATGAGAATCAGATTGTTAGACTCTGATGACGGAGGTGTTACTGTACAGAATACATCAGAATCATCTTTGGTAGCCGAGGTAAAAGCACGACAATATGAAGATCCTATCTTAGTACGATTAAGAGAAAGCATTCAACAGTGTAAAAGTATGGCTTTTGGGATCGGAAAAGATGGGGCACTGAGATACCAGAGCCGATTGTGTGTGCCTAATGTGGCAGGGTTGCGAGAGAAGATTATGAATGAGATTCATCAATCCCGATATTCCATCCATCCCGGCTCGACAAAGATGTATCATGATGTCAAGGAGCAGTATTGGTGGGATAATATGAAGAAGTCTATTGCAGAATTTGTAGCCCAGTGTCCCAATTGTCAACAAGTAAAGATAGAACATCAGAAACCCGGTGGATTGCTTCAAAATATAGAGATTCCGACCTGGAAGTGGGAGGTGATTAATATGGACTTCATTATTGGATTACCTCGCTCTTATCATAAGTTTGACTCCATCTGGGTGATAATTGATCGACTTACAAAATGTGCCCATTTTCTGCCAGTGAAGACAACTTACACGGCTGAAGATTATGCGAAGTTGTATATCAAGGAGATTGTTAGGCTTCATGGTGTGCCCGTATCTATTATATCAGACCGAGGAGCTCAATTTACGGCTAACTTTTGGAGGTCTTTCCAGAAGGGTTTAGGCACACAAGTAAATCTCAGCACTGCATTTCATCCGCAGACTGACGGACAGGCTGAACGTACCATTCAGACACTGGAAGATATGCTACGAGCATGTGTTCTAGATTTTAAGGGGAATTGGGATGATCATCTTCCACTCATAGAATTCGCCTATAACAATAGCTACCATTCCAGTATTAAAATGGCCCCATACGAGGCACTATACGGGAGGAGATGTAGATCACCAGTTGGATGGTTCGAAGTCGGTGAAACAGAATTATATGGGCCAGATTTGATTCACCAAGCTATTGAGAAGGTGAAAGTGATACAGGAGCGATTGAGGACGGCACAAAGCAGGCAAAAATCTTATTCTGATGTCCGACGTCGTGATCTAGAGTTTGAGGTTGGTGATTGGGTTTTCCTGAGGATCTCACCAATGAAGGGTATTATGCATTTTGGGAAGAAAGGTAAGCTGAGTCCAAGGTATATCGGGCCGTATAAAATTCTTCGACGGATTGGACAGGTTGCTTATGAGTTAGAATTGCCATCCGAATTGGAATTTGTCCACCCGGTATTCCATGTATCTATGTTGAGAAAATGTATTGGAGACCCTTCTCGAGTCGTCCCTATCAAAGATGTACAAGTTACAGAGGACCTATCATATGAAGAAGTGCCAGTGGCGATATTAGATCGGCAAGTCCGCAAGCTGAGAACAAAAGATGTAGCTTCCGTCAAAGTATTGTGGAGGAACAAAAATATGGAAGAAATGACATGGGAAGCAGAAGAGGAGATGAAGTCTAAATACCCTTACCTATTCCAGAATGAAGATAACAAGGATGCTGGTGGAAGACAGGATACATTGGAAGGTGAAACGGCTCTATGAGGTAAGCAATAATTTGAGAATACTCCTCCTTAATACAAAATGGTGATATGTAGATAATGTAAATATGCATAATGCTTTGTGTAGCCTTGTGAAGCCATATGTTGGGCTTAATTGCTTGCAAGTTTTGCTAGTGACCATTTTATAGGGGAAAATTGATCGGAAATTTCCATTGGAATCCACGATGATTTAAACTCCCCATGAACCCTTACATTCGAGGACGAATGTTCCTAAGGGGGGGAGGGTGTTACAACCCATATCCACATGTGTTAGTTCATGCCATATATTAGTTAACATAAATCCAAGAAGGAATTATCTTTGAGATGATAAGAAGTCAATCCTATTGGTCTTAAGTGATACAAGAGTGTATAAGGGTGATTAACAAGTATTAGAAGTTAAATGAATCAAGGATGTTGTAACTCGTATTTTCAGGTAAATCTAGCGGTGCTTAATACACTCAAGAGGTCATGTATTAAGGTATTTTAATCATATAATATCTGTATCATAAGTCTTGAAGTCAAACGAGTTATGAAACAAAAGTCGACAAAAGCTGTCGCAACTTAGGTTCATAATTTTACTTAAACATTAGGTCAAATGTTTCTAATCTTTTCTCCTAATTTACAGGTAATTACGGGGTGATCTACCAACCAAATTAAATATATATGAGTCTAGTTTCCAACTCATTAAACCGTTCATCGATACGATCTCGTAGTAGAGAGATATTCGCATTTTCGCAAGACTGCGCCAAGCACCTCTCTATGGGGCCCACTAAGGCGTTTAAGATATTTGGACCTATATAGGATGCCTCAAACCCATTTTAAGTCATTTCTTTTCACTATTTTCAGACCTTAGAACCCTAGGAACATCCTCTCAAGGTTCTCTCAAGATTCAAGACCCAAAAAAAGGGCAAACAACACAAATCAAGTGTCGGGAATTCCGTGGCGCTAGTAAGTCTCTTGTTCTTCTTGTTGTTGCTCATTTTTGTGTCGTTCCAGCTCGTGTGGGAGGTTGTTTTAAAGGGTTTATGTTCTGTAAATACTCCCTCATGTTCTTAATATCAATCCTAGGTGATTTCAAGCCTTCTAAAGTGATTCTAGTGCCGAAAAACACTAATTGATCGCTAGTTTCGCTTTTTTGTTGTTGTGGCAGCATTGGAGGGATATTTCATGGAAATTTAAGGTCAAATTGGAGTTGTTCTTTCTGTATAAAGGTAAGGAACCTCTTACTCTATATGTATTTAAGATTATCCAAGTTGCGGCTAAGCCATTGAAGCTAGAACTTGTGAAATATATATCGAAAGGCTTGGTAGTAATGTTATTGTTTTGTGGACTGTTTTGTGTTGCTATTGGGCTGCGTATTTTACTACTGTTTTGTGGAGTTTTGGAGAAGGAAGGGTGTGTAGAAACATCATATATATGTAGGGTTGTGGGATGATAGTTATTCGTAAAATTTCCGGGTCGTTTGACACGACTACGGTGGTCGTCGTATGTATGGAGTGATTAGGCTGTGCGTGGACTATTTGGGAGGCTCAATATGTTTATTATTGATGTTTTTTGGGCTGTTTGGTGATTGTTTTGAATGGTGTGAAGTCATATATATAAAGAAGGTGTTGTTCGTTTCATCGTAAAATAGGTTGTGGTCGATACATAATAGTTATGACGCTTAAATGATAACGATAGTATCGTTCCTCTTATTGTAGACTAAGGAGTTTTGACAAATGCATAGATTGAGATTGGGGCAGTATATACAAGGTATGTTAGGCTATCCCTTTCCTTCTTTTACACGACTCCGATTGTACATAATGTAATGAACGAGCTTCCAAAGATACTCTACTCTTAGAAGCTAGCAGTACTTACATTGTTTTCCCTCTTATGGAACGATTAATGTTAATGTTGCTTCTCTTATTCTTATGATATCAATGTTGTTGGTACTTCCTGATTCTTATAAGGTTCGTAATGAATAGTTGGTTCTAATAACGTGTACAGAGGATACCGACCTTACGTCACCCTGAAAGGTTTAGAATGTGATTCCATGAGTCGACAATGCATTATATATATGTATCTATTTTACTCTACCGAGCCGCGCTATAGTTGGCCGGGTACGGCACCTATTGTGCAACCACTGATCAATTGGGTTTTACCGAGCTCCACATGGCCGGTTATGATTCTACCGAGCCTTATGATGGTCGGGTACGTTTTTTACCGAGCCTATTATGGCCGGGTACGATATGATGATGATGATGCCCACAGAGGCAAATGTTTTAATGGTTTATGTATTTATACATATGTATCATGTATTTCATGTCAGTAGCCCTTAGAGGTACTAAGATATTACAGGTTGTATATTCTCTATCCTTGCTTACATTACTGATCATATTTATGGTTCCCTGCCTTACATACTCAGTACTTTATTCATACGGACGTCCTTTTATTTGTGGACGCTGCATGTCGTGCTGTAGGTCCTGATAAATAGGCAGGTGCACCTCCCCCACCACAGTAGGCTGTCCAGTTCAGTGGTGATTGGCGAGATCCCTTCTCCGGACTTGCCTTGGTCTTGGTATGCATTTTTGTTATTGACATTATGGGTATGTCGGGGCCCTGTTCCGGCTATGTTGCAGCACTTATATTCCTTTAGAGGCTCATAGATAGGTGTCAACTCATGTATATTTTGGTATGCCTTGTCGGCTAGTTTTTGTTGTATAGTCTTTCATGGTAGCATGGTAGCTCATACCTTATATATAGTTTCTTGATTGTCTGGTCATCCCATATTATATATGTTAATGCCATCAGTTTTTATTGTTGGTTGTCCATGATCCATGTCTACCATTTATATTTATCTCGTCAGGCGTAAAAGATAATAAAGAAGGTTAGATAAAATGTACGTTGGTACTCGGCAAGTATGGTCGGGTGCTAGTCATGGCCCTCCAGTTTGGGTCGTGACAAAAGGGTACCTTATATGGATTGATATGATGGGATCGGGTTGCACGCCGCAACGGTACAGTGATGAAATGTGGCTCCTTATTTCTATTTCGTGTATTTTGCTTTCACTTTGTTGAGGATAGTTCATAGTAAAATGCTAAAATTTTCCCTGCCTGTTTAACTTGCTTAGTAGTTTTCTTATTTAGTTTTCTTACAGTTATCTGTCATGTCAGAATTATTACTTGTTAGTATTTGGAACTGGGTTATGTGTGGCTCCATATGTTTATTGTTGATACTTGTCGGTGTGGCTACTTGTATTGGCTGAGAAGAGGTTTCTAGACCTGAGATTTGTGCTATTGTATTGGGATGAGGAAGGTTTAGAGGAATAACACTACATTTTGTTGAGGATTTGGGCAATGGCCTTGGTCGGGCGAGTGAGTTTCTTGGCTTATTGATCAGATGAGTGGTTAATCGGTTATGCGTGTTTCTTTCATCATAAGTAGGGTATGAAGGTTTTGAACGAGGTTCTAATTGATATGGGGTTTGCTACCGGCATCAGATTTGTTTTTGGGCAGTAATGGTGGTCAGTAGTTCCTATTGTGAGTGTCAAAGTGATGAGGTATATCATGTGATTACATCTTGTATTATGGTTGTGACTTGATACAGCTTGTTCAGACTTATACAGTGTATAGATGTGGGATTTGGGTCTTGTAATGAATTCGGGACGATAGAGATTGGGTTCTAAGGTTTAAGGACCAACGTTGAAAACAAGGATCTCTAATAGTGTTGTGTTGACAAGCTTATGTGGAGCAGGGTGACGTGGGATAACCCCTGGTTTTGTTCTTAGTAAGGTTAAACCGTGATTTGATAGCTTTGGAAAGACTCCTGGCACGTTCGAGGATGAAGGTGTGTTTAAGTGGTGGAGGATTTAACTACCTGACTGGTCATTTTGAGAATCTGCACTTCGCTCGGTGATTTAGAGCCAAACTCTATATTTCAAAGCCTTTAGAGCCTCATTCTAGCCTTCTTTTATTTGTGTGTGCAGTTCGGGTAATAACTCAGGAGGCTTATATGCAAAAAAAAATAATAAAAATAAGAATTTTTGCCTAAAAAGTTAATTTTAGTTGATTTCGATCAACGTTCTGAGTAAATAGACCCAATCTGTATTTTGACAGTCCTGGTGGAACCGTATTGAAATATAGGATCTAGGCATATGCCCGGAATCGAATTCCGATGTCCCTAGCTTGAGTTATGAACTGTTATTGACAATTAAAAGTCTGAAAAATCTAATGTTTTTAAGAATTGATTGAATGTTTGGCATTGTTGATACTGGGTCCGTATTTTAGTTCCAGAGCTCGATACAGGTCCAATATAGTATTTTTGACTTATCTGTGAAATTTGGTGGGAAACGGAGTCGGTTTGACGTGATTCGGACGTCCGGTGATAAAAATAGAGATTTCAAAGCTTTCTTGAAAATTTCATTTGATTTGGTGTCCAATTCATAGTTCTAAGTGATATTTTGGTGATTTGATCCCGCGAGCTAGTTCGTATGATGTTTTTAGACTGGTGTACGCTTTTGGTTTGGAGTCCCGAGGGGCTTGGGTGTATTTTTGGATCATTGGTTGAGAGACTAGTAAAGTTAAGAAACTTGGGAGTTCGACCATGGTCAATATCATGTTAAGACAACCTCTTTTCAGTGTTTTGAGTGCGCGAGTAGGTCCGTAGCGTGTTTTATGATTGAAATTCATATATGGTTTGTGTCCACGAGGTTCCGGATGAGTTTCGGGGTGGTTTCGGATCATTTCGAAAAAGTTTGGATTTTGTTGGTTTCTGGTGCGACATTGTTCATTCGCAATTGCAAACCTTTTATGGCAATTGCGAAAACACTATTCATTAGCAATTGCGAATATTTTATGGCAATTGTGAAAATACTGTTCATCCACAATTGCCAACCATTTATGAAAATTGCAAAAACACTGTTCATTAGGAAATGCGAAGTTTTGTTCGCAAATGCGACATCTGCAGCCTGTTAAGTGCTGAGAATTCTGAGTTTTTGCTTCATTTTTCATATTTTTGAACCCTAACTTCGAGGTGAGGCGATTTTGAGAGGGGATTTTTATACCAAAATACTGGGTAAGTATCTTTAACCAATTTCCAACTAAATTTCATGATTTTATACCATATTTAACATCAAATTCATGAGAAATCTATGAAAAAAATTGGGGATTTTGTCAAAATTTTGAAAAATGAAAAATTGAGATCTGAAAGCCGAATATGACTCGAATTCGAATACAAAACACATATTTGGACTTGTGAGGTTATGGGTAGTCAAGACCTACCCGTGGACCCGAGTTTTGACCGGGCGAGCCTGGGGATTTGACTTTTGTTGACTTTTAGCAAATCTAATAAAAATCACAGCTTTATTAATTGAAATTATTTTCTCTTGCATTGTGTGATGTATTCAAGTCATGATGGCTAGATTGAGCCGGGCGGAGGCGAATTTGTTAAGGAAAAAGGCTAGAGTGAGTGATGAGTTAACCGAATGTAGGTAAGTATTTTGCCTAACTTTGTTGAGGGAATCTTTCCTCCTATTTGTTATTGTTTGCTACATGCGGGGGTGATACATATATGAGGTGACGAGCGTATATGGATGTGCCAGAATTAATCATGCTCGGGGATGGATTATGTTATATTTGTGTTTGTAGAATTTCGTGACATTCTGCTTAATGCCTTGACTCTTAGATACTAAGGACATAATATTAAATGATAGATACCAAGACTTAGTTTGTAATAACTTGATCAAACTTGATGAAAATTTTAAGAATACATTGATGTGTCTAATTTGGTCATCTCTATGCGAAATCATTACTACATTACTACAACCGATATTCTTAGGATGCTAGACTCTATACTTGTGTTGTGGATTATTTATGAGATTCATGGAAGTATTTGAATAATACGGTTCTTGAGGGTTGTTGAACCATTGTTGACTTGGGAAGTTGTGATTTGGAATATGATTGGATTATCCGTTTAAGCACTCTCATTGATGTTATTTATGCTTCCTACCTTGTTTGCCATTTATATACATATTCTTGGTAAGAAAGAGTGTAAAGCACGAAAGGTGATGCCGTGCCATTGTTTATACACTATCATGTGAGGAAGAGTGTAAAGCACAAAGGGTGATTCCATGCTATTGTTTATACATTATCATGTGAGTGAGAGTGCAAAGCACGAAGGGTGATGCCGTGCCATATCATATGAGAGTAAAAGCATGAAGGGTGATACCGTGCTATTTTATTTATATTGTTATGCTTTCAATATCATAAGGTCATGGCACGAAGGGTATTTCCGTGCAGGTGAAGATGATGGACTTGCATTATGATGTGATATCTGTTTCCCGTGTATACGTTTATGCCTTACCTTGAGTTGTTATTGTTGTATTTACATATTTGGTGTGACTTGTTGTTATTGTCCTTTACTTGACCTTTATCTCAATTGTTGTTGCACTGTCCATGTCTTTTACTTGCTTAACTTACAATTACCATGTCTATTCCTATTTTTATAATTATACTCATGTTGTATCTATTCTATTGCACTGTAGTATAAGCCTTTCACTACGCTAGTCATTCATGCCCTTACTTGTTAACTTGTAAAGAACATGTGTTTTCTTCTTAATTGTTATATTTGTACTTAGGCCTCCAATATACTAGTTAATTGAAGTTGATATTTCCTATTTTCCAATTGTTGTTGTTACTCGCGTGCTTTCCGTTTAGTCCTTTATTGTGACCCACATGTGTATCCTTGTCCACTATTGTTACTTGTGTATTTCCTACTTAGTAATTCCTATTATTGTGTTCTTGTGATATGGTAGGCTCTATTATACGATCACTTGGGAAAGATGAGTTGAACGCAGGAAGGGAGTTGCCGTGCTAATTGAATTATTATATAAATTTATTTATACGTGGTGAGGATGAGATAAAATCACGAAGGGTGTTATCGTGCCATGTGATTTGACATTTTGACATTTTTAAACATATATCTCACACAAGGAAAGATCGTGAAAATTTTACTGTGGTTCGTTTTAGTAGTTATTAATTGTCTCGCCGAGTTGCGTATGATACTTTTATCCGTTATACTTTGAACTGCTTTACTGTTAAACTATTGTACAGGTTATTGCAATAAGTATCTTTTTAACTAAAAGCCTCGTCACTACTTCGACGAGGTTAGACAAAATACTTACCAGTACATGTGATTGGTTGTACTGATACTGCACTTCTGCACGTTCCGTACAGATTTTGGAGCGGAGTTGCTGGTAACGTCGGGTGCTGATTCGGAAGATGTTCGTGTGTTTGGATACAACTGCCACTTATCCTTGGTAGTTTAGATTATTGCTAATATGTTTATGTAACCTTCAAACAGAATATGTATTTATCTATATCAGTTTTGAAATTTCAAACTTAGAAGCTCGTGATTCGTACTACCTGGTCTTGGTAAATTTGTAAATGTTCAGTTATCTATTTTCTATTCTCCTATAATCTCAGTTGAGTTGTATTTTTTGTTAGTTGACTTACCTAGCGGGTTGAGTTAGGTGTCATCACGACTGACTTGTGATATTTTGATCGTGACATATGCATAGACAACAATATCGAATTTCGTGATATAGATATAAAAATATATTCAATAAGAGCAGCTGATATAAAATAAGAAAGACACTTATAAAAAGTGCATTAACAATAAAGATATAAATTTACATGCGAAGATTTCTTTTGTGTGTGCCTCTCGTGAACGAATATTGACTAAGGCCAGTAAGCGGTAGCAAATGGCGAACATGCATGTATAATAAATTAAAATAATAATGCTAATACCGGAAAGTAATATTTCATAATTAACCTCAAATTTTCTATAATTTCAAGATGACTAACTAAAAAATCTTATCAAACAAAATATTTTCATATAAATAGTGTCTTCCATACCAAACAGGAAAAAGGAAACCAAGAGAACATTTGGGAGGGGAAAACAAAAGAAAACAGTGGAGAAAACGGAAAATAAACAAAAGGAAAAAAAAACTAAATCGTTCTATAACCCTACCAAAATTCACCACTTACTCAGTTACTCTTGATCTTTGAGCAACTTGGTTTATATTTTCTGCACTCTAGATAATGGACAATCCACAGAAAAAATTTGTGTAGCAACTATATCTATAAAGCAAGAAGAACATCTAAAAATTAGTTAGAATCTCAAAAGTCACGTTAGAAAAAACATAAAGGTCTAAAGGAGAGTAGGAGAAGGTGGCAATGGTATAAAAGGCCAAATTGGAAGAAAGGATATACGTAACAATTTCATAAGTTTTTTCTTTGGAAAATGAAAAGGTTCTAAATGCATGTATCACAATAACTGCTCTTCATAGTTCTAGATAAGTTTTAATTCAATATATAAAATGGTGTAGTATACGTTTTTGTACATTTGTATAGAAGGAAGCAAATAAAATGTTACTTTTAGGTAGATGGTAAATCAGTCACTTAGTTTTTGAAGGACACTTTAGTAAAATGATATCACCTAAAAATCTTCACACTTATAATATAGTATGATATGATAAAAAAAAAGATATATATATATATATATATATATATATATATATATATATATATATATATATATATGATGCCTGTGTAAATGTAATTTTTTTCTATAAAAATAAAATAATATGCATATAGACATATACTACACAATATGGCGAACCATTTATTGATTAGTATATATTGATTTTGTAATATGGCGAGTAAAGGGACTTATCGTATGTCTCCTTAGCGGAAGCAGATTGTCTAAAGCAAGATGACTCGAATTACTAGTTGTTGGAAATCCACACGAGCGGATGGACCTCCTATTTCCACAGCATAAGACCATCTCCAAGGCTACACCATTTCTTGGACCAAATCCAAATTTGATGCAATAAATGGTATTTTTTTGCTTTAATGCAACAATAAATCTTGCATCATTATAGAGCATGAATAGTGTTGCACCAAATTCATCACTCCAAATTTGGTTTATTATTATTTTATTCAATCTTTTTATTTTTGGGACTTTTAATTTATCATATATTGTGTATATAATTAATTTTTATATTAAGATCTTTATAATTTTAATTTTATATACTATTTTTTGATATATTAATTTTTGTATATATTATATTTATATAAAATTATAATTTTTGATGAAGATCACCGATTTGAACAATTTTTAGCTCGACACAAAAAAATTAAGGAAAAAGATGCGTATTTCGCACTTCGTAATGCATTAATCGAGCATTTATGGGAGAATAGAGGCGAAAGTTAAATATTTATGTGGTACTTAAATTAAATTTAATTATGATGTAATATTTATTTAATTATCTTTTATCAATGATTTCATTTTTAGTTGATTTATCCTTTAAAATAATTTTGTAATAAATGATTATATAAGTGGTGAATGTGAATTATATATAATGAATATGGAAAAAAGAAAAAAGATAGTATTGGTTTGAAGGAAATAAAAAATAAAAAGTAAATAGAAGATAATAATATAATATAGAAGAGAGAGAAGATTTGATGTAAAAATGGTGTAACAGTTGGAATAAATTTGGTGTTACACCATTTTGATATAAAATTTGGTGTTAGGGTTGGAGATTGCCTAATTATCCTTATAAGCTACTTTTTCCAACAAAGTTGGTATAGGAAGTAAAACCACCATAATCCAGACCCAAACTTACTTACAAATTGCATTACCTAATCTTTTTGGGAGAAATTCAAAAATTGCCCGATTTACAAGTGGTCATTGAAAAATAGTCACAGTTTCAAAGGTAATCGAAATTTAGTCACTTTTCATATAAAGATAAATCTGAACGAAACTACTTTTCAAAATCCGAAAAATATTCCAGCATAATATACTTGAATTCCAATATATTTCCAACATAATATACTGGAATTCCAATATATTTCCAGTATAATATACTGGAGTTCCAGCATAATATACTGGAGTTCTAGTATAATGTTTCGGTCCAGTATAATATGTCGGAAGTTCATACACAAGTGCTACAATCTCTATTATATTATGCTGGAACTTTTTGCGTATTGGAGTTCCAGCATAATATATTGAAAGTTCATACACAGGTGCATCAATCTTCAATGTATTATGCTGGAACTTTTCGTGTTACAGCAAAATAGTAGCTATTTTTCAATGACTTTGCAAACGCTGACTATTTTTCAATTATCAATCCGAAAACTGGCTAGCACATGCTATTTTAGACCTTAAAACCTCCCTAGTCCAGACCCAAACTAACTTACAAATTGAGTTACCTAATATTTTTATATCTTAAAAACTAATAAAGCATCATAATTAGGTACTTCAAAATGATGTTCTGTTCGGTTCAACTTTTGCCAAAGGGGATTCCACGTTTCCATGTATTATTCCACAAACTCAAACCTACTAACTCAACTAGCCATTAAGATATACTAAAGTCTCAATAAATTATGTGGTAGGAAATCGTTTTCCAGTGTTTCTCAAAAATCAAAAATCTTGATGTTCCTTGTAATATCCAATTAAACATGTTTACTCTTCAATTAATCGAAATATGCATTTTGACTTCTTTACTTCACAACAACAATAACGGCCCAGTAAAATCTTACTAGTGGGATCTGAAGAGGGTAATGCGTACGCAAAATTTACCCCTACCCTGAGGAGTAGAGAGGCTATTTCCGAAAGACCCTCGACTCAAGAAAACGAAAAGAGGCAATATATCAGTACCATCAACAAAAATCATAGAAAAAATAACAGCATCACAAGACCAGGAAATAGCTGAAAAGCAAAATAATAACCAGTAGATAAAGCTCCGACACTAAGAGGAACGAAAGAGTAGTGAAACTCAATACTAATCACTAGCAGTCTATGACTAAATCCTAACAGACTAGCCTCACTCTGGAGTGCCGTAGAAATATGCACAACTACCTCATACTCTACAACCTTAACGCTCGACGTCCACAACTTCCTATCTAGGGTCATGTCCTCGATAATCTGAAGCTACGACATATCTTGCCTAATCACATCTCTCCAATACTTCTTAGGTCGCCATCTACCTCTCCTCATACCCACCAAAGCCAGTCACTCACACCTCCTCACCGGGGCATTTGGGCTTCTCCTCTGAACGTGCCCAAACTATCTGAGTTTGCTTCCCGCAGCTTGTTATCCATGGGGGCCACGCCCACCTTCTCCAGAATATTTTCGTTCCTAATCTTTTCCATCTTAGTGTGCCCGCACATCCACCTCAACATCCTCATCTCTGATACTTTCATCGTCTGGATTTATTAATCATTACATCTTTTAATTATCCATATATTATTGTGATGTTATTCTATAACCGAGGATAATATAATTTTTAAAAATAATAAATATACATGTTTATCCATATAAAACATCTCTGTGGACAAAGTAGCACTCGTTTACGTACGGTCCGGGGAAGGATAGTACCTCAACGGGTGTGATGTAGTTATACCACAATGCAAGCATGAAGTATGAGTGGCTGATTCCACGTCTCGAATTCCTGACCTATAGGTCATACAGATACAACTTTGTCGTAACCTACTTTTCAATGTACAAAGTCTTTCTTTATTAAAAACGTTGTTGTGTTTACAGCTTGTTTGGATGGTTATTACCTGTTGTATTGTATCGTATTATTATTTTAAATATAATGTTTGTTATGATTGTTACTTAAATTTTATTATATCGTATCGTTGAATCCGTCGTTACGTAACGATGAAAAGTCACTTTATGGAACGATTAATTTGGTGTGGTAGCGTTGTTATCTCATTTTTTCCTCTCATCTTGCCCTTTTTAATTATTAAATAATTCAATTTTATCCTTTACCCTATCTTTTTAAATAATAATATTACCTTGTATCCAGTGAGCAGGATTTTCGCTAAGGAGGTTCCAAAAAAATATAATAATAAAAAATTAAAAGAAATTGTGGTTAGTGGGAATTGAACTAGCAACCTAACAAAGGTTTTAAACCCCTTGACCATTGAGCTATTCTTTTGGGTAATATTAAAGAGATTCAAAATATAATATATACATGTATAAACTGATTTTTGCCTTATATGAATGGTGTAATTTTCTAGCGAAGGGAGTTTGGGACCCCCTCCGCCCCCTAAATCCGACTTTGTTTATACCTTACTTTTTCTTTATAATATTTCAAGTTTATTCTTTATATTATTGGCGCATGACATTATAAAACGACGACAAATAATAGATTTATCCAAATATTATATATATGAAAATAATACATTATTGTTATAAAACAATAAAAGAAGAAGAAGAATATTGCAGAGAAAAGTAGGGAGAAGAGAATTCTTATTGATATGGGATGATTTACAATGGAGTAGTACCCTCTATTTATAGGGAGAGGGTGACTTAGCCACCAAGTAATAAACCCTAGAATCTCTCTAGAATATAGACATTCACCTTAAATAGAATTCTATTTATAACACTCCACATTGAATGTCTATTCAACAGATAGTGTGCCTCGTTAAAACCTTAACTTAATAAAACCCAATGGGAAAAAAAATTCTAGGGAAGGAACAAGAGTACACATATCTAACAATACGCCTTTTGGTTGCCTCGTTAAAAACCTTGTGTAATGACCCGATCGGTCGTTTTGAGCTCCGGCGCGTCATTTAGCAGTTTGAGGCCATGAGCAGCTTCATCTCAGGTATATTGACTTGTGTGTATGGTCAGAATTAAAATTCAGGAAGTTTGGAGTCAAATCTAAATGGAAATTCTCATTTTGAAAGTTTAAAATTGAAGAAATGAACTAGGATTGGAATTTTGAGTAAATGACCTCGGAACTGGGATTCGAAGGTTCCACCAGGTTCGTATGATGATTTCGGACTTGGGCATATGCCCGGATCGGGTTTTGGATAACCCGGGAGCGTTTTGGCCCCTATTGTGGAAGATAGCATTTTAGAAGAAATTGCATCAGTTTGTCTTAAAATGCATTTCAGTATTATTGATGCCCGTTTGGGATTCCGAGACTGGGAGTAGCTCCATATGGTGATTCTGGATTTGGGAGCGCGATCGGAAGTGAATTCGGAGGTCCGTAGGTCATTTTGGAACCATTTGGCTAAATATAGAAATTTGAAGGTTTTTGAGAAAATTCGACCGGAAGTGGAAATTTTGATATCGGGGTCGGAATGCAATTCCGAAAGTTGGGGCAAGTCCGTAATGTTGAATGTGACTTGTGTTCAAAATTTGAAGTCATTCCTGAATGATATTGGTAAGGTTTGAGACACTTAGTCTCTTTTATGGAAGCTTAAGTTAGAAAAGTCAACCGGATATTGACTTATGTGTTAGAGCGCTCGAAATGCAAATTTTATGGTTTAGATAGCTTTTTTAGGTGATTTGGGACTTAGGAGTGTGTCCGGAATATTTTTGTGATGACGGTGTAGAATTAAGCTTGAATCGGCAAAGTTAGTATTTTTGCGAATTCCAGTTGATAGGTAAGATTTTGATCCAAGGCTCGGAATGGAATTTCGAGAGTTGTTGTAGCTTCGTTATGTCATTTTGGACTTGTATGCAAAATTTGAGATCATTCGGACTAGTTTTGACGTGTTTCGACATCGGATGTGAAAATTAGAAGTTTCAAAGTTCATAGGTTTGAATCCGATGCGAATTTGGTGTTGTGATATTGTTTTGAGCGTTTTGAAGGTTGGAACAAGTTTGAACGATGTTATGGAATATGTTGGCATGATTGGTTGAGGTCCCACGGGCCTCGGGTGAGTTTTGAGTGGTTAAACGGACTATTTCATCTTTGAAAAAAATTGCAGAAATTTTTAGGCTTTTGCTGTGCCCAGAAAATTTCAGGCGCGAGGTATCCAGTTTGGAAGCTCATATCTTGTAATCTATACGAAATCAGAAAAATTGCAAGACACAAAAATTGTAGCCCTTATATTCTAGTTTTCAGAAAGTTAAATCATTCGTGATTTGGATATTATCTCAGAAAGTTATGATGGATCGAAAATGGCTGGTAAAGCGATTTCGACAAAATTTACGTATGCGCTTTAGAAGCTCATATCTCGGGATATATAAAGAGTTATATGGTGTACAACCTATCAAATTAAATATATTCGAGTCTAGTTTCTAAATCTTCAAACCATTTATCATTTGGATATTTATACAAGACGTTATGGGTGTTTAAGCAGAAGGTGTCCGATAAGGGAAAATTTTAATAGGATGTACAACTTGTATAGCACAAGTGCAACGTACAACTAGACGAAGCACGGGAAGATTCTTTAAACACGGATTTGGCTTATTTCTTTCATTTCTTTCATTTGGGCTTGGATTATTTTGGAGAGGATTTCAAGGGGAATTTCATCAAGCATCAAAGGTGAGTTGTTTCTACTTATTTCCAAGTTAAATACATGGATTAGAGCTGAAAACTCAAGTAATTTATGGACAAAAATGGTGGTTTAGGGCTTGAAACTTAAGAGAATTAAATGAAGATTTGAGGGGTCATTTGAACTCCGATTTTGGTAAATTTGATATGTACGGACTCGTGGCAAGATGAGGAATCCGGTGATGTGAATTTCGTAATTTTTCGAGAAGTGGTCCCGGGTCTCGGGTTTTGCGAATTTCGTCATTTTCGTTATTTTTAGAGTCTTTTCGATTGGGTTATATTCCCTTAGTCTATTGTAATGTATTCGTTGTGGTTTTGACTAGATTTGACGCGCGTGGAGGCCGATTTGAGGGGCAAAGGAGTCGCAAGCTATAGATTTCACCGGTTCGAGGTGAGTAATGATTTTAAATGATGCACTGAGGGTTTGAAACCCCGGATTGCACAACATACTGCTATGTTGAGATGAGACACGCGTTGTATGACGAGCGCGGGGTCATTTACTATTGGGGATTGTGACTTGGTCCATCCCAGTTGATATTTTTACCGCGTAATTGATAAAGATTTATTGTTTTTCACTATGATTGGGGCTTATTGCCATATTTGGGCTTCGTGCCAATTATCTGAAATCTTTTGTGAATTTACATCACTATTTTCCTCACGAATTGAAATATTATTTGAACTCAGTCCAATTGAATTATATTATTTTGTGAACTCAGCTACATTTATACTCAACTCGAGATTTAATGATATTTATAATGCTGTTGAGCTGAGCACTATTGTTTTACTGATGCCCAAGAGGCTTATGATTATTTTCTGGACTGATTGAGGCCGAGGGCCATACGTGAGGATATGTTGAGTGATGTGAGGAGGCTTTCAGGCCTCGAGTGTTATATGAGGAGGCTTTCAGGCCTCGTGTGTGATGTGTGAAGGCTTTCAGGCCTATTGATATTGCGCTTGGGCTGTAGGAGCCCCTCCGGAGTCTGTACACACCCCCAGTGAGCGCAGGGTACCCAGGTGAGTTGGGAGTGGGCCCGAGAGGCCGTTGCTTGTGTGTGGTGAGTTGGGAGTGAGCCCGAGGGGCTGATGTTGTGTGCTGGTGAGTTGGGAGTGAGCCCGAGGGGCTGATACTATACTGAGATTTACATATTGAGCCCGAGGGGCAAGCTTTTGATTTATCCTTACTGTGGAAATTATTTGTCTTTACTGTTTTAAAAGAAGAATTATCTGATACTCACTGTTTTACTGTATAACTGATTTTACTGCTTGGGATAGCGCTATATTGTGTCGTTATGAGATTTCATGTTTTCAGTCGTTATTTATTTTTATTACTCACTGGGTCGGAGTACTCACATTACTCCCTGCACCATGTGTGCAGATACAGGCAGAGCTGAGTTCGCTCCTGAGCGCTGATTCTTTCCAGGCCAGGCGGTGACTAGGAGTAACGAGGTAGCTGTTGACGTCCGCAACCCCATTTTCTCCCTTATCTTTGTTATTTATGATAATTCCAGACTTTGTAAAATATTAGTAAACTCTGTAGTAGCTCATGACTTGTGACACCCCGATTTCGAGCTGAGTTGGGAGAGTTTTCCTTGTTCTATCATGTTTATTTCGCATTTAAGATTATATTGCCCATGATTTAGACTTATTCATGTTACGCAATTATAAAGAGATGTATTGTTTTGTTGATTGGCTGGCCTTTGCCTCACGAGAGGCGCCATCACGACCGGGTTGGGATTTTGGGTCGTGACACCTTGCAAGGAAAACCCAGTGAGACAAAACTTTGTAAGGGAAAAAGAGTACAACGCATATTAACTCCCCTTGATGAGAGCATTAATTCACATCTTTAAGAATTTGCATTCCAATTTTGTGCACCATCTTCAAACGATCTTTGGTAGAGACTTGATAAACAAATCAACCATATTAACTTGAATGTATCTTCGTAAACTGCCATAGAATGGCCTTTTCAATATCTCCATAGAGGTATTCTCGCTATCACATTATCATGCTTATAGTTATAGCAAAATACATATGTGCACAAATTGCACTTAGGATGTGGTACTTCAAGACCAAAAATTGTATATGCTTTAAGCGACTTAAATCCTTCATGGATTGTCATATAAGTTAAGTCATATAAGCCATATAATAGACTTTAGATGCATATCAAGTTTTTATGTTATGCTAGACATATAAGATATCGGAAACTGATTGCACATACCATTGACTTTATACCTTCAAGCGTTTGAACAACATAGACAAAATTATATGTCTTTCATATGAAACCAATTCTATATTTAGCGTTATCATAGATGTCGTCGACGAACATTTTATATCGGTTCCAATATTTTTTCATAAAGACATAACATAGAGATCTCTTCATTCATATATTCAGGTACCTGAATCTCTCATGAGATTTTATGAAGTGTTATGTCATGTGATCTTCTAGATCACTTGCCTCCTTATTATGATCACTTTGATCATTTGCCCATCTTCTTTATCAAGAAGCTATTTGAAACCGATTTGTCTATATGCTTTAAGCATACCATAGACTTTGTCCTTCTAGGACTTATATAAGCAAATGAGAATATAGTTACTTTCTTTGGGTAAGCAAATGCGTCTGGCATACTTTGCAATATATTGCAAATGAATTATCCCTTTATGAACTTCAAGTTCATATTATCTTATTCGAGGATCTAAATGTTCAAATGATAATTCATTGCACGTAACTTTTTCTCAACTGTTTATCATGTCTCCCCCTCATGTTAGAAAAACTAACTTGCTTCCTTAATTTTGGGAACTCATCTTTGTGTGTTATGGTCTTAATCAATATATACACCGCACATCAATAATAACAAGATGAAATTATTTGGTTCCTGACCCCGAACCACTTGTGAGGTGAGAATGTAATATACTTTCGTATATGACCTATATCAAACTGATATAGATAACTTTGTTCTCATCAGCAACAATTTAGCTATTAAGTGGAGGCACTCAATAAATTATTTTGCTAAACCAGCTGTGATGTAAACCAACTTATCAAGATAAACTTCTTGAATAGAAAATCTGAAAATTATGCTCGAAATTAAACTATTGAGCAAGTTACCTCGCAAAACACCATGTTGCGAGTTAATAATAATTGCACATGTAACCATCTCATAAATGCATCTTATATGGTACATGGCAGGTGAATGGGCCCATATTTACCTTTGATATTTCCAGAATTTATGGGATTCAATCCCAACTTTAGTTGGTCAATTAATTAATGAGAATAAGCAATATAAGAGAATCGTAAAGAACTTTCTAGTTCTTTAATATTTACCCATGTGAGTTCTCTATTATTTTTGCACATCATACTTAAATTGATATGGCTAAACCAGCTATGCCAACTGGATATCAATAAACTCCAAATTTATTATGATATGGGTTTTATATCAATAAAGTTCTACTTTATTGTGGTATTCTTTTATTTGTGTAGTATAAACTGGAGAATAAAACGGGTAACTTTTCACATAAATATTATCCCGCTACAAGTTGTAGTAATAGAAGATATTAAATCTTCCTTTATTTATAGTCTCAATATAACCAACCGTTTTCGCGAATACTTTCGAAACTGAATAAATTTCTTTGAGACTTACTACAACACAATACCTTATTGGTAATCAATTGTGTTTCTCCAAAATAGTATAATTGGTTCTTCCAGAGCTCTCAATTAATTTTGTACTACCACATATTCATCAACATCCATATGGTGAATATTTCTTTTAAAGAGAAAGTTATACCATTATGGTTATGGTCAAAATTATATGCAATATCTGTTTCTTGCATTACCGTTGTCTTTTAATAATTACATTGCCAAAATATTTTGGCGTTACAATAAGTACGTGATTAACGACCATTTATGCCATAATAATGACATTATTTTTTTATTTCCTCTCAAACCTCCCTCTAGAGGTGAGTGTGGTATATTCACTACCACTAGCACGTTCATATTTTTCCAAGAATGAATATGTATTCATAAATTAGATGTTGTCACATTCACATCATGAATAGACAATAATCATCTATATGTGCGTTTATAAAATCTCATGTCAAATCGATGACAAATATTACTTTCACAGAGTGAAGGATTATTTTGAGAATCCTTATTGTTCTCATTACCATAATGATGACAATTATAATTTCGTATATTGCCACGCCCACATCCATTGACACATCCATTGACACATTCATAGTAATAATTTTGTCTTCTTTCAGACTTATCACATATTGCTATCACATTCTCTTAAGGAATGAGAATGGAGCAAATTCAATGGGACGAATTTTCAATTCTTTGCCCACAATCATACATGAATTTGATCATGGCAAGACATAGAAATTTTACCACTTTGGGTGGTTATAATATCTTTCAAACTCCATTGGAGTTGCAATCAAAATTTATCGTCTTTGCTTGTATTTAAAATCAAATTATAAAATGTCAAGAATTTGAAAGAGAAAAGTAAAATACTTACCTTAAATCCAAAATTTAATCATGAAGGAAGTTCATAGAATAATTGACAATCATTATGCTCAATCCCAAATCTTCTACTCAATTGGTTAGAGTCTCGTGCTGATAACGTGTTATAAAACAATAAAAGAAGAAGAAGAATATTGCAGACAAAAGTAAGGAGAAGAGAATTCTTATTGATATGAGATAATTTACAATGGAGTAGAACCTTTATTTATAGGAAGATGGTAACTTAGCCACCAAGTAATAAACCCTAGAATCTCTCTAGAATATAGATATTCAACTTAAATAGAATTCTATTTATAACAATTACAATATAATACAATACTATGCTATACCTTATCAAATAACAACCACTCAAACAATATGTTAGTCAAAGCACGCAAAATGAATTGATAATAATGAACAAATATGACGGTCGTTCCATGTATCAATCAAATAAATTCTTAAATAAACGTACCTAGATTTGCGTGCCAAACATTGTTCGTTCTTCTTCTTGTTGTAGTTTCTTCATCCACTCTTTCTCAGCTCGGGAATCCTCGCTTGTATCTTCATGAAAGTTCCATCAACAAGAACTCAAGGTGGGTTCTTTTTCCTTTTTACGTTCGGAGAAAATTGCTGGGTTCATTTTTTAATGTAATTAAGATTTTAATATTTTCGTTCTTCAAAGAGTCATAGTTGCAAATTCTTTAGAATCAGATGCAAGGAAATTATCAGTCTTTGAAATATTAAAAAGCCAAGGGAAATGAAACACATTAGTTAATTGCAGCGCAAAAAGGTACATTTTTTTTTTCTATCAGTAAGAGTTTTTGGGGATTACTGTTTTGTTGAATATGGTTTTTAAATAATATTAATAATATTACTATAAATACTTTTTATGTCAGAAAAAACAGATGTCAATATTTTTAAATAGTTAGTGATCATTCCTTTGTTTTGAACTTTAGAATCTTTGGATGGTGAAAAAGCTAAGATATTTGTTAAATCTGGCAAAAATTGCTGTAAAATATCATCTTTTAAGAAATTTACTTAAATTAGTATGATGTTAATAAAGTAATTCTGTTTGTGCTTCAGTCACTCTGTGTTGCTCGTTTGATTAAGGACTTATATTTGTAAATGTGATGCAGAGGAAATGTATAAAGAGGCGAAAAGCTCCTATTTTGATTTACCAGCTTTGGATGTTTCCACTGCATTTCCTCAAGCAACTCCAGCTTCCGACTTTCCTACATGCGGTAAGATGGATTAATTTTTACTCTACTTATTAGTGTATTGACTCAGAGATTTGTATGTTTAGAAAATATAGAGAACTTTTAGTACTTTCTATTTGTATTTGCATAATATTGGCATGAGATGAGATTAAACGGAGAACATGATCAATGAGGATTCATATAGCCGAACCCAACTTATTTGGGATCGAGGGGTAGTAGTTGTTGTTGTATAAGTGTATTGACTGCATTTAGGGTTCGAAGAAAGAAGCTAAGTACTCTTTTGAAGAATTGCCAGGTGACACTTACTTTTCGTGTACGAATTTGGTTATTTGGCACTTGGTTGGTTCTTTCTCAGCTAGTTTTTCATGGGTAGTTCTGAATCTGTCGCCACTAATTGGGAGGCCCAAACTTTGCTTGCACTTTGGGAAACAAATTTGTGTTGCTCTCTTTTCTTTAAGGATTGAGTTATTTTTGTTATGATGTTGTTTGATATTCAAGCTGAGCAGCTTGATTTACTTGGGATTAACATTTGAAAAGATCATGTATCAGCTTCGGACTATTATTTTTGTGGTCACATGTATGCTGGTGATTTCACTAACTGAGATGTAAGCTTTACAGCTTCGGACTATTATCAACTTGATGATCTTTTGACTCCTGAAGAGAAAGCAATCAGAATGAAAGTAAGAGAGTGCATGGAAAAAGAAGTTGCACCTATAATGACAAAGGTATTTCTTTAGTTCTCTGTATTTCTTGTATGTGTTAAGTCGTTCCATTTCATGGCTCTATTAATTGCTGATATAGTTACTGCTCCCTACGAACTCAAATTTTTAAGGAAAGGAGTTGAGCGTTTGAGACTTATTCCTTTCTTAATTTGATTGTGCAGTACTGGGAGAAAGCAGAGTTTCCGTTTGAAGTCATTCCAAAACTAGGTGCTTTGCACATATCTGGTGGCTCTATAAAGGTGTTTCTATAGAGCATAATAAGCTTTCATTTCCTGCATTCTCAACGTCTATGAGGCATTTATTTACTTTTGGCTTCAGGGGTATGGTTGTCCAGGTCTCTCAATAACTGGAAGTGCCGTTGCCCTAGCAGAACTTGCCAGAGTTGATGCAAGCTGCTCGACATTCATTTTGGTGCATTCATCTTTGGCAATGCTCACTATTGGTAAATTTTTCTATTATCCAAAGTTTCTGCTCGCACCATTTTTATTTATCCTGGCATTTTCAGATACAGTTGTCTCAAAATAATGATAGAGAACTTATTAATCATTGATTTCTTTCAAGAATAGCTCTATGCGGGTCAGAAATGCAAAAGCAAAAATACTTACCATCTCTGGCTGAACTTAGCACCGTAGCTTGTTGGGTAAGATATTTTGGTTCTAGATATTGATTTAGCATTAGCATCTGTTCTATCATACATAAGTAGTTATAATCTATGTCTTTTTGGAGTTAGGGGCTAACTGAGCCAGACTATGGAAGTGATGCAAGTGCTTTGAGGACAACTGCCAGAAAGGTCTAGAATCTAAAATTTAGTCCTGTTTTTTAATTTCTTTACCATTCTTCATTTTTTGTGTTCCTTTTTTAGGGTAAAAGCTGCTTAAGATGCTCCCCTGCTTTTCTGATTTCTAATGGTTAGGTTGAAGGAGGTTGGATCCTTGATGGGCAAAAACGATGGATAGGAAATAGCACTTTTGCGGATGTATTGGTTATTTTTGCTAGAAACACAGCCACAAACCAAATAAATGGGTAAGTGATCCAGTTCACCACATCTTTCGCCTATTGCAAGCATGACTTGAGGCCATTCTGAATGTCTCTTGTGATAAAAAGCCAGCGTGTTCTAGCTTTTACCATCTCAAGACTTAGGTTTAGTTTAAGATAAATGTTAGTATTTAGGATTTCGTTTAACCTTCTTGTAGAACGAGTTGGTTGTTGCTTGCTCCTATTCCCAGGGTAGAATCTAGAGGTATGACTATCATGCTTAGTTGTGTAAAGTGAAGGTCACTTTGCTCATGGGTCTCTCTCCGTCCTGAACACTTATTTTTGTCTCAAAATTGGTTATTTTTTTGTCTCAGTTTCATAGTAAAGAAGGATGCTCCAGGCTTGCAAGCTACTAAAATAGAAAACAAGATTGGGCTGCGGATGGTTCAAAATGGAGATATTCTCTTAAAGAATGTATTTGTTCCAGATGAGGATAGACTACCTGGCGTCAATTCTTTCCAGGATACAAGCAAGGTATGGCTGTATGGCTGCAATGCTTAATTGTCGTTGATGATGCAAAATTTGCACCTAAGCTTGTTCTACTAATAAATCTTTGAGCCGAGTTTAATGCACTAAAAGGTTTGTCACTAATGGTTTGGTCTGACTAGGGAACAAGAATAAAAAAAGCTTAAGAGACTGAATGAATGTATGTTTCTAGTCATGCCCATAAAGTTTCTAAAATTCCAGAAGCTCCCCCCCCCCCCCCCCCCCCCCCCCCACAAAAAAAAAAAAAAAAAAAAACTGAAAAAATGTTCTTTTAATTCATTAAAGAAGGAAAATACATAGGCATCCAAAAAAAGAAATGGATTACAATTTTAATTCCTCCAATCCCCAACTTTTCAGTGTTTGCTAATGTTGCTAATGGATCTATTCCTAGTGTGATAGGCCTACTAATTGATGAAACAACTGTTCTCATTATAATGATTTTGTTTACTCCCAGTGCTACAAGCATGCATCTTGGCAATTCATTTTCTTGAAGTTCTGTCATTTATAATCGTGTCCTGTAAGTTATTACCAATATTTTGGCACCTCCAATTACTTAACTAGCTGAAACTGTCTTTACAGTCTATACGTTGTTTCCTGAACAGGTGCTTGCTGTATCACGTGTCATGGTATCATGGCAACCTATAGGCATTGCAATGGGTGTCTATGATATGTGTCACAGGTACTACTATTAATTAGGTCACCTGTTTTATTTACCATCAAATGAAAGTTAATTATACACACCATTTGGATCAAATCATGGACTTTAAGCTAATTCCTGCTGGATATATAAGGCAAGTTGATTTTTGAGATTGCAATTGTCTACAATGTTCTACTGTAGCAGTGACATTATACTTATCTGGAGTTTCACAAAAATATGCATCCGATATGTTATTTTTCACGTGAAAGAAAGCTGTCTAAAAAACCTACAATATCTCAAAAACGTTTTTCTTCTCTTGGCGAAGAACAAAACACAATAGAATTATAGAAGCAAAAGATCCTTACAAGTGGTACCAACTAGTTGGATTAAGAAATTGACATTAAAGTTTGGTGTTGATTAGGAGGCTTTTATTTTGTGTAGGGATTTATGTTAATGTAGAGAACCTCTAGAACCCATTACTTGTCTTAAAAGGAAAATGATTCAGTATTAAAATGTAAAGAGTCGAGATACAACGGGGTGGATATTAAGGAGTCATATGGCTCTGTATTTTTGTTGTAATCAATACATAGATTAGGCAATGCATAATCATCACCAATGGTGGTTTAAAAATTAAAAAATTATGGCCGGCCCAACTAGATTAGAATTGAAGCATAGTCATTATTGAATTTTTAATGTCACATCAGTCTACTTCAAAATAGAACAGTCAAAGTTATCAAGCAAAGGAATTTTAACTGATGATGGGGTTTGATATTTGATTCTCTCAGAAAATAAGTAATTGAAGATAAAACAGTACTAGAAGTTACTATTTACGATAGCTTTACCATGCAGCGGATTAGAGGAACTTTCATTAGCATATTGTTGTGCCCTTTATTTGTCAATCTTCTCATTCAATGTTTTATAAATTTCCCACAGTTCAACATTTGTTTGGGCTAAATTATTTGTCAAACTTCAAGGTATTTGAAAGAGAGGAAGCAATTTGGAGCTCCGCTGGCTGCTTTCCAGATCAATCAACAGAAGTTGGTTCAGATGTTGGGAAACATTCAGGCTATGCTTCTTGTTGGTTGGCGCCTTTGCAAGCTGTACGAGAGTGGAAAAATGACACCTGGTCAAGCTAGCTTGGGGAAAGTAAGACCTTATTCTACTGATTTTAAGGGTGGTTGTATGTGACCTTTTTGACTGATAACTAATTGCTTGTTTCTAGTCATGGATTTCCTTGAGGGCGAGAGAAACGGTTTCTTTTGGACGGGAATTACTTGGCGGAAACGGTATCTTGGCTGACTTTCTAGTAGCAAAGGTTTGTGGATGAACACTCAATGCTAACTTCCCTTCTTAGATGCAAAGCAGAGAATACTTAAGTCCTATTGTATTTACTTGTAGAGTTGTATAGATCATGTCGGCAGCAACTTACTTTTTCTGGTCTCATTTTCTCCATATCTGTCAATATCTGTAGGCATTCTGTGACTTGGAGCCCATCTATACATATGAGGGAACCTATGATATCAACACACTGGTAACAGGTAGAGAAATTACAGGTCTTCCTAGCTTCAAGCCAGCAACATTGAGGCCAAAGAGTCGTCTGTAGTATCTCAACCATCGTCGTATTCTAGTTCTGGTGAATTGAGTGCACCTCTAGAATACGTGTACAAAAAGGGAACTCACTCAAGAATGTTTAATCCCTTTTAGATCATAATCATAAAGTAAGTCTATACAATAAAGCAAACAT
The DNA here is from genome assembly GCF_000393655.2 of Nicotiana sylvestris. Taxonomy (NCBI): domain Eukaryota; kingdom Viridiplantae; phylum Streptophyta; class Magnoliopsida; order Solanales; family Solanaceae; genus Nicotiana; species Nicotiana sylvestris. The sequence goes on from NC_091068.1 coordinate 148,625,160, forward strand.
TGTATATGTGCACTTGTTCATTATATGTATCTATTTGGCTATGCAAGCTGGTATGCACTGTTATCTTTCTGATTTTAATATAATTTTTCTTATTTGAATAGATTTTGAAAAATTCACACCAAAACCAAATACCTCTTATTCATTTTACACCAGTCAGAAGAGACAAATGAAGAATGTAACACCCATGTCTCCCATCGGGTACTGCTTGTAGTAGTTCCAAATGTATATGAATTTTTCAAGGCTACTGCAAATGAATAAGGTTGACATAAGCTTAGTACCGCCAAATTACTCAAATTTAGTAACAAAAACATCTTTGGTAAAAAATTAAAGAACAAAAACATGCCAATCGGTCCTTTAATATTTGGGGCCAATTAATTTGTCTTTAGGAATCATAAACTCAATTGAATGTCTTTAATCTATCGTCATCTCGTTATAGTTTAATCTTCATTTTTAGGAAAGTCCTAACAGCTTATTATACCAAAGGCTCGGTGATTTTTTATTTTCACAATGCAACACTTCTCAGAAGTGTCGGAAAAATCTTTAATTTCACGATGCAACATTTTCATCTTTTAAGTTCTATTCTTCAAACTAAAAAGCAATATGTGGCTATTTGGGAAAATAGTGTCAACCTGAAAATTTAATTGAACTGAACAAATCACTATAAAGAGGTGGGAGCATAAAGCATTTGAAAGTACACTTCCATTACAGCTAATTGAATGCCATGTTTGGATATTCATACTTTGCTTCAACTGTTTGACACAATGCAAATATATGATCATCAATTCCTGTGATCAGGATGTAAACATTATGGGAACATTGAACTTCCAGCCATGTTTAAGTCAAATTTAGTACAAGCAAAATATATATAACCAGTCATGTTTCCGATTTGCTAAGAGGTTTTCTCATGTTTCATTATAATTTACAACAGTGCATGTTCCTCCTGGCGTAGTCCCGTCCTCCTAGTTCCCAAATTCTTTGACGGCTTGGTTCCATTCAGGCTTCAATAGCAGCCAAGGTCCATGGAGCAAAGATGCCTCATGGTTCTGGATATCTATTATAATATGATGCTCAAACTTACAGCAGTCCACATAATCGAGGTCTTGAGCAGATTTGCCTTCCATTTGCTTTGACAATTGCCATAACTCCAGCAGTTACACCAGCACAGAGCACAGAGGACAAATAGGTATTTGTATTTCGTCCCGCTACTCAAAGTAGATTATGCTAAATTAGAATTTTGAGAAATGAAACTATGAGATAAAACTCAGCAAATACTGCATACTGAGTACTGACAATCCCATTCAGCTCAAAAAAAAAAAAAAAAAAAAAAACTGAAGTAAAATGATACCTTGGTTTATCGTGATGGTGGTCACGGTCAATCCTCCAATTAAAAGAGCTGATGCTACAGGTAGATACTGCAAATATTTGTTCATATGACCGATAGTAGTGTAATAATGTGGTACAAGGAAAGAAGTAAAATGACTTGGCTAAATTACTGCAACAAATCAGCAGTTATTTTTCAGACAAGCGACCACTTGGAATGGATTGATGCTTTTTCACTATAATATGGTCATTGATAATCATTTTCTGGGCAACTTTTATAACAAGTTTGCACCACACAACATGTAAAAGCAGCAATATCGTCATAGAAAGAGATTTAACTTTGTGAAGACAAATCAGTAAGATTCTTGATTCTACTATATTCAATAGAAGATGGAGAAGGCCTGCTATAATCTAGGTTATTTACTAAGAAACAGTGATTGCTTACACTGAGTGATTCTAATCCACTATGCTGGACGCGGGAGGGGCTTCCCCTGTTAACACTATAGCGACCACTTATAAGGTCCATTGCATCCTGCAAAAGCATGGAAAGTACATGGTGATATAACTTGCAGTCTAAAGAGAATAAATAAGAGAAGATCATTTCATATAAGATTATAAGTGTCTGCAGCATGCCTGACGAACTCCATCCTGAAAATTGTTCAAGAAGTATCTTGAAAGGGCACTCATCCCATCTTGTATAAGTCCTGTCATAGTCTGTTTTCCATATCTGGTATAGTTTCAAGTAAATTAGAGTAGAAAAATGATCCTTTTGCTTGATTAACTTAAACCCAAAATATTTTCATGCATTACCTGACAAGATCCCGCTTTAGAGCATGTGTTCCAGAATATTCCAGGCTGATTTCATCACCTTGATCCACCCACACTGCAAATATTACAGGACTAAGAAGACTAAGTAGACAACAAATACAAGTATGAATCAACAGGATCACCAAGTTTACAGAGTCCATACTAGTCCTAAAGATTTCAAAATCTTCACTGAACATAGAAATGCACTCATTCGATGAAAGTGCACCAAGTCTTTGCAGTTGTGAATTCAAAGACTTCTGAGCCAGGTAGCTCTGCACAAGATAACGGCAGACTATAAAGGGCAAGCACAAGGGAAATTATCATATAAAATAAACAATATTATGTGTGATTGGAGCATTTTAAGGACTTGTTTTATCGAATAAAGAACATTGACATGCTTCTTCCAACCTGAGTAACATTTGTTCGATCTAGGCAGTCAATGCAGTTCGATCTAATAACTCCTCTCTGCTTCGCTAATATCTGCTCTTCTGTGTCTATGAGGAAGTATCTGCTCAGCTGGATTAGTGAATTTTAGGGGATAAAAAAACAGTATCATGGAGATTCAACATTGTCAAATCGAAGCATCTTTTCCTGGCAAACAGTGTCACTGTTGTTCTAGTTTTATTCTTACCCGTGCTTCTCAAAATCCTCAGAGATCTGATCAAACAGAAGTTGTATGTTTTCAAAGTTTGAGCCCCCACAACAGTGATGAAAGTCAAACGACACATATCTGAGACAGTGCAAATAGAAATCAAGAAATTCGTTTTTGAATTTGAGTAGTCAATACTTCAAAAAATCTAATTGCAGTGCAGTAGGCACAAAATTGCTGAAATATTGATTTGAAAACAGACTAAAAAACTATTATAACACAGTTCACATATTGCTAACTGTAGAAACTGTGCATAATATTCCAATCCCATCCTTTGATCAGAATGAAGGATGGACAATCTTTTATCCAGATGTCTACTGACTTTGATGATGACCACCATATCAGAAGTAACTGTAGCCAACTATATAATTCTCCACTTCTCTGTACATCTACAAACTTCAGGAATGTGATGATAGCTATTATATCGTCAGTATGGTAGCCAACTGTTAACTTCTCTACTTCTCTCTCCAACTTCTAACTTCAGGCATTATGAAACTATGGAATGGAAATGATCTTACAGCCTCGTATAGATAAAAGGTTTAAAAGAGTCAGTCACCTCACACTTGATAGCTTTTGAATTTCTGTTGCATAAGCTGAACTTAATAGACCCTCATCACCTAGCTGCAAAAGAGATGACGGAAATAGTCAAGATATTTGTAAATGTGAAAGTCATTAAAAGAACTAGCTCCTGTAGCAGTAAAATTGGTATAAATTGCTAAGTGGAGTCTCATAAAGACCAGCTTACTGGGGAACATGACTGCTATGACTATCAAGAAATGAAATAAACAGTTACTGTTTTAACACAAATTTCATCATTCATAAGGATTGAGATATCTTAGAATGCAAAGTAGGGCCTTAGATTATAGTAATCGGAGTTTAGGAAATGCCCTGACAGAAAAAAAATAAAATAGAAGCAACCTCACCTTCCTGATATATTCAAAAAACTCAGTAAGATGGATAAATGAAACTTGAGCATGGATACACGTATACTTGAAAGCATTCTCCAGAGTTGATGTTTGTAAAAATGTCCATATTATGCACATCAAAGCTATTTAATGAACCAAACATCAACAGAAAAGCTTTTTACCTTGTTTGTCAAGTCAACTGCAATGACATCGCCATATCTTTGCAAAAGATCATGAAAGTGGCGCTCCACAACTTTCGGCTGAACAGAGGAAAGGCAATTTCTCATATTTCATACACTAGAAGATTTGACATAGAGATAATGAAGAGTAAGTACATACTGTTTCCTCATGATAGATAATATTAAGCCGCGGTTTATAGCTCAAATCAACTATTTGCTCCCACAAGAGTGGAATAGAACCTCGAACCTGAAATGCAAAAGACATGGTTTCTCAATGCTTAGATCCTTGAAATTCACGTTTTTTTTTTAAATTGCACTCTCTATAAGTGAACTATTCTTTTGTGCAGATCTATAAAAAACCCCTGGCTGTAAGATGTTTGTACATGACCTGCCTCCGATTACTGAAAGTCAATTCGTTTTCAATTAGACTAACCCAGCCTATCATTCATTGGTTAGGGTTAGGGGAAAAAGCTAGCTAGAAGTGATCTCTTCTTCTCAGTGAAAGCTAAAGGCCCTGATATAGTAGGAGTTGGTGCTTGCTCTCTTTATTCTGCCTACCTCTTCTCCCATTTTTACATAGTATCAAAGCAGTTGTGAGAAACAAACACTAGTTCCTCATAGGTAATCACTAGAGACATTAGAAAGTCCCATGAAAAGGACTACTTCCCAACGTTAAAGGACACAAATAAACTGTTTTCCCTACAAATGCAAATTGGACAAGGTTCACCCTCAGATAGAGCTTCCACCTCTGGGTATTATGTTTTGGGGTAATCTTTATCTGGAAAGAGTAAAAAGCAAAATATAGTTATAAGAAGCATGGAAGCTGAATGACAAGCCATGGCAGTAGCAACATTTGAACTCACATGGACAAAGCTATCTTGCTTAGTAATTCTAGCTTGGATACATAAGTTAGATAAAGTTCATTTATGAAAATCAAGTTGCAATATATGTCCGAGGACATGACCATTGAGCTTCGGCTTACCGAGGACATGACCCTTGACATAAGGGTGTGGGGGTCGAGAATTAGGGTAGAAGGTTAGGTAGTCGAGAGTTTTCCTTGTCTATACCAGTAATATTGGTGTTAATCTTGTAATTTCTTAGTCTTAGGTTTCTATTACTATTTGTTGTTTCTTTCGCTTCGACTTTCTTATTGGATTGCTGGTGTTATTGCTTGTTGCTACTGTTTCTTTTTCATCTTTCTTTGAGCCGAGGGTCTACCACAAACAACCTCTTTACCTTCTCAAGGTAGGGTAAGGTCTGCGTACACACTACCCTTCCCAAACCCCACCTGTGGGATTACAATGGGTTTGTTGTTGTTGTTGTTGTTGTTGTAAGTTGCATTGTATGTCCCACCACAAATCAAATTTTCACAAGAGGAGCAAATACATAGGATAAATTGACACTTTATCAAAGAAAAGACGCTTTCTAGGAACTAGCATAAAATCATCTACAATCATCTCCATTTAATTTTATCTAAAAAGATTTCCTTTTTCTGAAACTCTACCTTTCCAATTTTATAGGACTGACATGACAAATTAAAGACCACAAAATTGTGTCCCCTTCATCTTCTCTCTCATTTCTCATGCCTAATGATAAATATGCTTCCAAACTAGAACCAATGATAAACGATTGGCATCATAGATATTTTCTGTGATGCAGAAAATATGTGCATTCATATATGCATAGCATATTAATAGTGCTAAGAAAGTAATTAATACAGCATTTGCTCTCGTAAAATTTTTAATACACTTCAACTAGGAATATTAAATGTGATTTGAATGACTGTACATACTGAAAATGCTGCCAACTAAAACATGAAATAATATATTTACTACAAATACACATGGGGTTTTCAGTAAAGAGACAGCACTCCACTTCACCAAGGGGAAGGAGGGAAGAACCACAGTTAGCGCCTGGGGAGGGGCTATGATGGGGCTGAGGTTTACAAAACAAAAAGAAAAAGGCAATTACTAATTGAAAACATGGAGAAAATGAAAATGAGAAGTAGCGAAAAAAATGCATGTGAAGCTATATAAGTTCTCTACTTTCCTTTACAAGAATTTCCTGTCCCAACATTTTAAATGGTTCACATCTTGTAAAAGGCAATCACTTTTGAAGAGTTGTACCATACAATGGTACCATTTTTCACATTTATGTTCTGGTGAAACAAAGGAACACCAAATATATAGTTCTTCAGTGAAGTTAGAACTTCAGCAACTGGCATATATGAAGTTGTGACTGATGGACATTGTGAGTAAGTAATTAGCTGTTTTCTTTTATATAACCCCCCCCCCCCCCCCCAAATTCTTGGAGAAATAGTTATCGTGTTTATTCTCATGTAATAGTTCTCATTTTTGTCTTTAAGTGTCCTCTTTTTTTTTTTGTTAAGAGGAAATGTGTACGTCTAAGCAAGCAGCTATAACGGTCATTTAGATACGTTAGCAACATCATGAAATCCTTATCTGCCAACTAAAATATGAGAAAACCATGGAGATGCAATTTAACTGAAGAATCATGTTTTGAATACATACTTGCAAAAAAGAAGACCTGAAACCTTCAAACTCCAGCAACTGCTCAGTTTCAATAAAATTAGCAGTGTCTCCTTCTAGATTAGCCCCTCTTCTCCACATTCGTGTCCCTAAATTAATACAGTAATATTAACTTAAGAAAACAGATTTGGGCTTGAATCCAAATCAATGTGACATGCTTAATGCAATTTGTGCTGGAGATGTACCCAAGCGTCGCGTGCATCTCCTTGAAATCAATGCTATGGTAGCGGGTGATTCTTTGAGTTTAAGATGTCCAGTCTGAAAGCTTAAATCCTGGTTAAGGAAAAAGTGTTTGCACTTTCGAAACAAACACACATTGATATGGCTTTTATGAATTGCGTATTCTTAAACCTATGGAGAGAGAGTAGGGACAAGAATTTCAGGATATTTCCTTGCAAAAGAGGAATGATGAATCCATCGAGCTGCACCAACAGAGGAAAAAAAGACGATTTTAGATAAGCTACATATCAGTGTCAAATACACCTTTAAGAATCTGTGGTAATCAATGGAATACTAAAATTTGTTAAATGAAAAGGAACTTATTTATCAGAAGACAATGTATCCCCAGTATTAGACTACGAAGATCTTTGACAAACCTTATTTTCAATCAGTTCCTCCAACAGATTTTTGTTCCAAACAAACCGCGGATCAGCCTAAAAATAAGCCAAATCCAAATTATTCAAGAAAAAAACAACTCTATGCAAGTTTGATACACTAATGAAAAACAGTATACTGTTTGTGCATAAAGGTGATCGGAGCTTATTAGTTAAAGAGAATGGTGCCAAAAAATATATTATTCTATTTGGTATCTGTAGTCTTTTCTAAAACTATGTAACAGGTGGCGTCTTCATAGGGAAGCAAACTATTGGGCAGAGTAGTTCAATATGACGCTGCAATATTTGTCCCACATGCACATCAATCTGAGAGGTGAAAATTAGTCCATAATGTCATATGGCAACAAGTTTTCAAAACTTAAGAAAATGTGTGGTCACATGCCAGTTGGAAGCAGTATTATCATAACATTCTACAAATTCAATGTTATGAAAGAGTTCAAAAACTGCATCAGCTAGTAGACAAACCTGCTTCCAAACTGGTTTACTCATCCACCCTTTTGCCAAATTGCATCTTCTCTGCAAGCTGGTAAGAATACTTAGATTTCTTGAAACTAAAAGTATTGGCAAGACTAAACTGATAAAAAGTAGGGGTTATTCACAGCTTGAACGTACTTCAGTGTTATATCTGTTTCATAGGAATAATACAAGCCTGGAGTTGATTCCACTACTCTCAACAAATTCATGAAGTAAGCTTCATCTTTTTTCTACCAGCACAAGAAAAAGAAACAGGAAAAGAGAAAAGAGTAAAAACCAACAAATTATTCAAAAAAAAGTATTTTAAGTTTGGCTATTATGATACGAGAACCATACTTCTTCACTTGTTAGACGTGTTGAGGCCTCATTGCATGAAAGAAACTTCATGGACATCACACGAAAAACAGGAAAACCAAGATAGTTACCCACTTCCTTCCTGGAAGTTATTAACAATATATGTGATCCTGCAAAAGAAGAAAGAATGTAACTAAATCTTGACAGAACTGGAATTAAATCACGAGTTATCCATTCTTCATTCCTAAACATTCCCTTAGTTAACAACCTAAGTTTAATCAAGTTGGCACTCAAGGAAGACCTGAAACAGCTAGATTAATTGCTACCTTACCTTTTATGACGCAGTTATAGATATGGATCTGATGAAAGATTTACATATGTCAATTCCTAGTATTGCTGTAAGTGTTTGTGCATGCATAACCAAACATATGATACAGGGTTTGGCAGCACAGGAAAGCAGTGGCAGAGCTAGATAAATTGTTTCTATGCATATATATACTATATATTGAATCCCCTTGACTTATGTGTGTTTAATTTTTTATATTTTGTCTCCCCTTAGTGAAACTCCTAGCTCCGCCACTGCAGGAAAGTACTATAGTCTCGGATATATAGCTCAAGCAAAACAACAACAAATAAAAGGAATTAAAAGCCCAAAAAGTGGTGGCATGACAGAAGCTTCATTTCAATGCAGACATAAAATGTCAGGGTAAAATAAAGGAAAATTAAAACCTAGGAAATGCACCTTAACTAGAATAAACATGAAACATGGAATCCTAACTAGTTGTTAATTGGCTTGATCTTTAACAACAAGCCCTTCACCAACTATAAACACTTGACAGAGTAACTAAATGTATATGAGCATTTTATGAATATTTTAAACTTCATATTTCAATATGCGACTGTTTTTGAGAAGATAATTTTACACAAAAGGAAATAGTAAAGGACTTTCAATACTTTGTTCTTGTAGTATTGAAAGTACTAATCAATCTCTGTCTGCGCCATGAATCCAAATAAACACATCAGCAAAAGCAACTTAACATAATAAAGGAAACACAATAAATAATTGATGCTACGAGATACTATCTCTAGATTTTGTGCAGGTTTCTCCATCAGACGTTCTTAAGGATATTTAACCGTCGACATGCAATGAAGCATGGCCAGATCACATTTTCACCAGGTAGTGCAGTAACTACTGCCTCCAGCTATTTACACTTCAGCAACTTAAAAAGCAAGTTTGAAAAAGATCGACGTTTACCAACATAAAAATAGTCTAACTATGACGAATTCTCTGAGCATGTAACAAAATGGACATGAATATAGCAGAATGGAATCGGAGTATTCATATAACCAACCCTACCTATTTTTTGTTAAGACGTAGTTGATTGATAGTGAAGGTAACTACTAACTACTGCCTCCAACTATTTACAGTTCATCAAAAACAAAAAAAATAGGAAAACTGGAAAAGATTGAATATTTGCAACTCTAGAACTTTTGCTAAAGCAGCATAACTCGATATCAAATTACCTGCCAACAACCTAATTGTTCCAGCGACTCCATAAATCGTAGAGACTTTTGAAGGATTTCCAAAGCTCATATCACCTAAAAATTGTTTAGTAAGCATTTAGAAACAAATAAAATCACAAATAATTGATCATTTAAGTACTTTTTTAAACGGAACATGAAACTGCAACTCACCGTTGAGCTTCTCGATGGTTCCATCGAAGCGGCTAACGGAGAAGCCTTCAATAGGAGATTCCGTTGACCGAATAACGAATTTGTCTGAAAATTCCTGTAATTCCAATTGGCTCCATAGCTTAAAATGCTGAATTGAATTTGCTTCAATTTCCATTTTTTGGAATTTCAAATTTGGAATGGGTTTTTGGGGAGAATTAATGGAGTCTATCAGATAATCAAAGGGGAATTTAAGAAAGTTGCGTCGATAAACGCTATTAATGATTCTCCAATGATTGATCTGAAGGCTGGATTGTCTGGAACCAACGTGGAATGGTTAAATATGTGATAATTATTACTATTTTCTTAAAAAATGCTCTTTTTACATTTTTCTTTTTAGTTTAAGTTTGACCCAAAAAATGGGGATTTTGTAATAAATAGGGACTTTCTAAAAGAATTTTGTTCTTCATATTGCACATTATTCTATTTTGTCTCTAAACCTTATCGGTAAATTAAGCTATTTTTGTAACCATAGAAACATGGATGAGTCCAATTATTAATGAAAATCAAATGTAGATCATTTTCGCATAATTCAGGAGCAAAATATGACCATCCGCCTTTTTCTTCTGAATCTTTTCTTTTTCTTTCTTGTTTTATTTAGTTGCTATATTTTTTTTTTAAACTCTCTTTTCCATTTTAATTTTCTTTAAAGAATTCGTCACAATAGAACAAAACTTCCCTTTTACCCCACTGTTGGAGCTTTTTTCGTTTGGAAGAGCTTTGTCTCTCTCGTTGCCCCATAGCATATATGTACATCATTTTTAAAGAAAAATATAATATTTACACACATATATAGAGAAGAATCCTTTTTTTTTTATTTTTTTTTGGAAAAGCAAGTCGGATTACATCTTTAACTAAGGGTTGTCTCCACTACAAGTTTTAGGTTGGCTAAATTAACTTCATTAGCTAGAGCTGATTACAGCATATATGAATGGATGGATTATCTAAAACTGGGGCTGTTGAGTAACTTCTTCACCAAATGAAGTTCTTCTTAGGGAAAAAACAAGTAAAGCATAATGTGCTCATGTTTACATAAAGATACTTCCACCAAAAGTATCACGATCCAAATCGATGGGCCGCGACGGGCATCCGGTGCCTTACTCAACCGAGTACCAACGTAACGTATCTTTCTTATTACATCAACATGGGTAAATGGGCCAAAAGGGTCGTATGAGGTAACAAGAATAAAACATGAGGGAACACTCGACATAAAACGACCCAACCTGATATACTTATACATATGACATACCGGCATATAAGGCCAAAATAATCACTCGTACACTGAACATTGACCGACAAGGCCATACAATCTTTCATATACATGACATATGTCTACAAGCCTCTAAATGTACATAAACGTCATAAGGCCGGGACAGGGCCCCGACATATCAATCAATACATATCTAAATCATACTGACCAAATAAGCAATTCCGGAGCAAATGGAGCGCACCAACATCTTCCGTTGAGCTGATAGCCTACTTGGAGGAATCTCAACCTGTCTATCGGGACCTGCGGGCATGAAATGCAGCGTCCCCAGGCAAAAGAGACATCAGTACAAATAATGTATCGAGTATGTAAGGAATGAAAATCAGTAAACAATAGACATCATAGAAACATGGAGTAAAAGACACAACATGTATATCAAAATATCTCTCTGAATCATTTAATATTATAATGTCATGCATATGCGTATAAATGTCATACCATGAACGTGCGTATGCGTTCATAACATCATCAAGCCTCTGAGGGCATCCCATAATATCATCTCGGCCATTGTGGAATTATCAACGTATTTCAGCTGATCAGGTGGTGGTGCGTGTATAAGGCCGTACCTTTTCTCATATACCTTATGTCACACCTCCTTTTTACATACCCGCGAGGGCGCAAGGGAGTTTTTTCCAATTAAAGGACAATCGAAACGGGATTTGTTTATTTATTTCAGAGTCGCCACTTGGGAGGTTTAGGGTGTCCCAAGTCACCAATTTTAATCCCGCATCGAGGAAAAGAATGACTCTATATTACGGTCTGCGTACCAGAAATCCGGATAAGGAATTCTGTTAACCCGGGAGAAGGTGTTAGGCATTCCCGAGTTCCGTGGTTCTAGCACGGTCGCTCAACTGTTATATTCGGCTTAATTATCTGATTTTATACAAATATGAACTTGTGTGAAAATTTTATCTTTTAACCGCTTTCATAATTATTATTATTTTTACAAGGAATTGCAACGTCGTGAAAACATACCTCGAATCACGTTACATCAATGTACACGTGATTGTTGACATATCTCGACTCGGTTGAGATTTGGATTCGGGTCACATAAATGTGCACCCGAGTTAAGGAAAATAAACTATTAAAGGCGCGCTTAAAGCAACTAGCGTATTGTTATTTTTGGGAAAAGCCATGAAATTCGCTAAACGGCATGTTCCGAATTCTAAGTATTTTTATACATATGCATTTAAAGGGCCCCGCACTTTGTACATCTTTATTTGTCGAGGCTCGTCTCATTCCTTATGAAAAGAATTTGCAACGTCATGGAAACGCATCTCAGACCACGCTACAATCAATGTACCCGTGGTTAGAGACACATTTCGATTCCGTTGAGATTCGGATTTGGGTCACATAAATGTGCACCCGCGTTTAAGGAGATAACATTATTAAGTACGCGCTTAAAGAGACTATCGCGTTATTATTTTGGGAGGGCCGTGAGATTTGCTAAACGACCCATCCTGGAAACTGAATGCTTCGATAATATACATTTAACGAGGGCCCCGCAGCTTGCGCGTTTTTATTTATTTGTCGAGGCTCATCTCGTTCTTATTTTAAAAGGGTATCCTATAGCAACTACGTTTCTTGTCGCGTTTGTCTCTACTAATCGAAAACAGTAGATAGTCCTAATTAATTACATGCTTGCAAGTTATCTATAACAGAATTCTGAGTACTTGCGCAAAATCAGAAGCACGACCACGTACACAATCAGCCAAACGAATATTAAGGGCCCAAATCCCAAACCAAGCAGTAGCGGTTGGGCCTAGGCCACTATTTTTCGCTGGGAGCCTGCTTGATTTGCTCGACTTGGGCTCAACCTTTGTGAGGTTGAGATTGCAAGCTCTGTGTTCTATGTCTTAAAGTATGGTTTAAACAGTTATATGAGCCAATTTATCGGAAGAGGAAGAACTATACTAGTAGTGGATAGTTTACATGCTTGGCCTACATTAAAGAGTATGTTACACAATTTAAACCTAAGTCTAGGATACAACCTACTGCATTAGGAATATTTATCTAACAGCATACATATACAACTAACATTCAATCCTCATACATTGATATTTACTAGGCTTGCAAGTTACCTTCAGTATCCAAACAAAATGTAAACTATCATGCATTACATGATATTCAATATAACAGTCTATGCTTAAAGTAAACAATCTTCAATTCTTCTCTTTTTGCATTCATACTCAACTTCAAGTTACATTGACAGTATTAGTCGTGTACCTGGATGTTTGCACAATAAGAAAAGGAAGAGAAAGAGTATCAGCAGCAAGTAACCAACAACAACAACAGATAGCAACAACACAGCAACGCAACCAGCAACAACTATGTAGCCCACAGGTGCTTGAGCATCAGACAGACAAATCCCAGAAAAAGAGCAATGAACCAACCGAAAACCCAAGATACCAAATGTAACAGCAACAGAAGACCCAATAACCACAAAGCTCAGCAAATACCCAGTATAGTTCCAACAATCAAGAAGGCTAAAACTCAATCCACAGCATACAGAAAACTCAGTGTAGTAACAATCAACAGCAGAAAACAAACAGCCTTCTCTTAACGGAACAGTAATGACCCTAGTTAGAATAACTGACTTGGCCAGAACAGCTCAACCAACTTAGTTCCTTGTGCAGTTTTGGGCAGTGTTTAGTTAAAGTATTCTGAAAATTTTCACTTTGTTTTCTCTTTTCTGAAGACTCAAAAGTCCAGCCCCTTTTAAGTTCTCTAATGGCCTATTTATAAGCCAAACGACCCAGTGCAGCTAAGCTGCCTGGATCCTCCCACTTGCAGACTGCCCATACCCATTAAAACCATGCTTAAACATCTTTTGATGCCAGCCATTGGTTCCCCACGCCTGGTTTATTCTTTAATCAAGAGTTATGGGCTCATTTTAGTATTCATTTTAAACCCCATACTCTTGTGTCTTGTTCCCCATTGGTATTAGTTTAATCCCAAATTAGTACCCTACTTGTCAGCTCATTTAAACTAATCATTTTTGTTCTTTTCAAACCCCAGACTACCCCTGTTAAACCCTGGTTATCACTGTCTTGACCCTCTGCAATAATGGGTTATTTTGGACTTCTGAAAAATTTAAAATCGAAGCTGCCCTAGACTGAATCTTTTAGCTGTTTTGTAATGCAGTTTATAGGCTAATCTCAGGCAATGTCGAGCATTCAGTCAGTGACATGGTTCATTTAGTCATGTGAAATTATTAGCTTATTTGATCCATTAGTTATAGAGAACTAATCGACGACATTTATCGAGTCGACTATACTAATTATAACAGGTAATAATCAATCGTTCAAATAAACAAACACATACAGGGACCTAAAGGGCTTCGGACAACTTTGGTCGATCACTGGGAACCTATATAAGTTATTTATGCGACGACTATCCTAATCGGACATGCTTATCACAGGATACATTCAAATCATACACAGAAAACAATCGACCAAATAAAAAGGTCTTTGACAGAGATGGAAGAAATTAAGAAAACTATCAGAAAATAACAAACAAATACAACAAAGCATGCTAACGACTTAATTGGCAGTTGAATAAACAAAAAAGGAAAAGAAAAACTTACCGAAAAATGTTTAAACCAAACTGACCCAAAACTGACTCAACTTTGACCATTTGAAGCCGAACAAACTTTAATCAGGGTGTTCTCACATGAGAACACCTTGATTAAGGTCTATTAGACCTCGAACCCTTGTTAAGGTCGGCTGGATTCCAAGGCTATCCGTGTTCTAGGTTTTGGATTCTCAGATCTGGTTTTTTGGGAGTTGTGGGTAGATTCGGACCAAACCAAGTTTGGTTTGGTCACGAGGAGGGTCAGGGGAGTGTCTGGTATGAAGATGGGGTGGTTTGGTATAGATCAGAGTTTCGACTCAAATCTTCAAATGAAGATTCGAGACGAAGGAAGGTGATTCGAGGCAAATGGATAGCAGATCCATGTTTAGGACAGTGAGGTGGTCCTAGGGTGTTCAGGAGGTGGCCACCGGCGTCCATGCCGCCGGCTTTAATGGCGAGGGAGATGGGGCGGCTAGGGTTTCTAATGGGAGGTCTGGGTTTGAGCTTGGGGACGACGGGATGGGGGTGCTCGTATAGGGGGCTGGGTAATGAATTATGTTTATATACGTAAAGTGTAATTAGATCCTGGCCGTTGGATGCATCGAGATTGATGGCCAGGATCTTTTACTTAGAACGGAACGACACCGTTTGGCCTAAGTTGGGGGGTTGGTTCGGATTGGTTCCTAGGTCGGGTTTTGAAACGGGTTACTGATAGTGATCCTGGACCGTTGGATTGGATTGATTGGAACGGCTGAGATGAGCCGCCCTTGAAACGACGTAGTCTTGGTATCGAACTACGTCGTTTTGACGACCGGTGGATGGGTCTTAGGTTGGCTGACTTGGGCTGGTTTTGGGCCTTCAGAATTTGAAATATCATGGGCCCAATCCGATTTCTTGCACTTTTTATTTTGTTTTCTAATTTTTGAAATACAACTAAATTAAAAATGAATTTGAAATACCCATTAATCAATACTTAACACAATTATTCACACACCTATATAAGAAAAATTTAAAATGGTTAAATTACAACCTAGAAATGCATACATATTTTTTGGTATTTTGTTTGATTAATGATTAAATGCAAGATGGACAGACCCACAAATGACTAACAACACATGTCACGGAAAACTCGAAAGATTGTACAGCAAAGTCATTTGTCACTATTTTTATTTTCTTTTGGAGCGATTGTCCGTGAAGCAAAAATCACGTGCTTACAGCTGCCCCTCTTTGCCCGAAGACACGAAGGGTTTTCGCGCAAAGATAAAGCGGGCGATTTTTGCTCGTCCGAGTACTCCGCGTGAAGCATTTTTTGAAAAAGGTTTGACCGAACCTTTGCTTCAAAGGTTTCCTACATATCCTGGGCTAAACAGGAATCAGGTCAATGTAGTTCGGGAAATTTTGGTAGCTGGGACTACCGTGTGACTGTAGTGCTTGCTGCTATTGTGCGCTGTTGCCTGCTGCTGTAGGATGCTACTGCTCACTGATCTCCTTGTTACATTGTTCTTGAAAGGAAAAACAAGAAGCTAAGCTAGAGTGTGAGATCTCATCTATCTTCAACTTGTTCTTGTTGCCTTGCTTTCTTGTCGGCTAACGCTTTCCTCTGATGCCTTTATTTTGCGAGCTTGGGAGATGATGTTGGTCCTTCGCCTTTTCTGAATTCCAGTTTTCATCACTTTGCTTGATCTGCTGGGAACATGGCCCTCTTCTTTAATTCTTCCAATGGTTTCTTCAGTGGTATCACAGTTTGTTATGTTGGGCGTGCTATAACGTTCCCAAACTGCTTCTTTTGAGACGCGTTCCTTCTTCCTTTTGAATCGTGCTTGCTTTTGCAGCCTTCTGCTTCTTGGCGCTGGGGATTTTGTTGTTTCTTGCTTGGGGATCTCTGTTGTAACCTTCCGTCTTCAGGTGGGGTTACCGATTCCAGAATCTAGAGCTAAAAGTATTCCCGCATTTTACTGGTGGGCGACCTAGAACTTAAATGTATTCCGCATTATACTGGTGGGCGACCTAGAACTTAAATGTATTCCCGCATTATACTGGTGGGCGACCTAGAACTTAAATGTATTCCCGCATTTTACTGGTGGGCGACCTAGAACTTAAATGTATTCCCGCATTATACTGGTGGGCGACCTAGAACTTAAATGTATTCCCGCATTATACTGGTGGGCGACCTAGAACTTAAATGTATTCCCGCATTATACTGGTGGGCGACCTAGAACTTAAATGTATTCCCGCATTATACTGGTGGGCGACCTAGAACTTAAATGTATTCCCGCATTATACTGGTGGGCGACCTAGAACTTAAATGTATTCCCGCATTATACTGGTGGGCGACCTAGAACTTAAATGTATTCCCGCATTTTACTGGTGGGCGACCTAGAACTTAAATGTATTCCCGCATTATACTGGTGGGCGACCTAGAACTTAAATGTATTCCCGCATTATACTGGTGGACGACCTAGAACTTAAATGTATTCCCGCATTATACTGGTGGGCGACCTAGAACTTAAATGTATTCCCGCATTTTACTGGTGGGCGACCTAGAACTTAAATGTATTCCCGCATTATACTGGTGGGCGACCTAGAACTTAAAAGTATTCCCGCATTATACTGGTGGGCGACCTAGAACTTAAATGTATTCCCGCATTTTACTGGTGGGCGACCTAGAACTTAAATGTATTCCCGCATTATACTGGTGGGCGACCTAGAACTTAAATGTATTCCCGCATTATACTGGTGGGCGACCTAGAACTTAAATGTATTCCCGCATTATACTGGTGGGCGACCTAGAACTTAAATGTATTCCCGCATTATACTGGTGGGCGACCTAGAACTTAAATGTATTCCCGCATTATACTGGTGGGCGTCCTAGAACTTAAATGTATTCCCGCATTATACTGGTGGGCGACCTAGAACTTAAATGTATTCCCGCATTATACTGGTGGGCGACCTAGAACTTAAATGTATTCCCGCATTATACTGGTGGGCGACCTAGAACTTAAATGTATTCCCGCATTATACTGGTGGGCGACCTAGAACTTAAATGTATTCCCGCATTATACTGGTGGGCGACCTAGAACTTAAATGTATTCCCGCATTTTACTGGTGGGCGACCTAGAACTTAAATGTATTCCCGCATTTTACTGGTGGGCGACCTAGAACTTAAAAGTATTCCCGCATTATACTGGTGGGCGACCTAGAACTTAAATGTATTCGAAATTGTTTCCCCGTTTTTCCGAGAAAATTTTGACAATCGGCAGAAAATTTTATGCCCCGGTTTTTGGTGACTTCCCTGGCGTTGCATCTTGCTGCCATCATCAATCCTTTGTTTTCCTGCAACAGACAAAAGGATTTATTTAGTTTTCATCGTGGTGGTAGAGGGTGCCTTTCTGGCGGATGATTTTGCCTTTCTTCTCTTTTCTTGCTCTATGTCCCCATAATTGATTAGTGGGCAGAGTTGCCTGCTGGGGGTCTCTAGCCTGCTGGGGATTGACTTTCAATTAATCCCCTTTTCTGCTTTCTCTTTAAGCACATGCTGTGGGAGTCTGCTTTTAACTCCCGACACCACTTCCTTTAGGAGCTTACTTCCTCCAAAATTGCCGGGCACGATCACTGCATTGCCTGGGGCCGGCCTTTTAAGACTGTTTGTATTACCCTGCATTGGGTGAATTTCCCTTCGGTTTCTGGTAGTAAGCTTTGAAAAATCCTTTAAAGAACACTTTTTTAGGAAAAGAAAATAAAGATATGGAAAAGAGAAAATCTTTCTGAACCAATCTTTTGTGGGAGAAGACAATCAAAAGAACTTATCTGGATGACACAACTGGTCCCCGTGATCATGACATGCACCATAGATTCCCGACCCAGTCTATTTGTATCAATTGATTTGTCCGACGGGCTGACTTGCTGGGGATGATAAATGGATGTTCATCTTGTTGCGAATGTGGTAGGTTTCGCTGCTCTATCTTGTCGCCTCATAGTGCCCTTCGAGGGGTTTTCACTAATGAGACTCTCTCTTTTCTCTCATCTCCCGGCGCCTTATGGTGCCTGTGAAGGTTTTCACCAATAAGACTCTCTCATTTCATATCCCTCATCTTACATCGCCTCTCGGTGCCTGTGAAGGTTTTCACCGATAAGACTCTCTCATTTTATTTCTTTCGAGGAATCGGGGTGTTGTAGATACGACCCTTTCTTCTGGAGATCCCTTTGACCATCAATTCAATCCCAGTCTTATGATCTCTTCTTTGCTGGGGATTGGGGTATCATTCTCGGCTTTATTTGCCTGACTTGGCATCTCTTGGACATTGATCGGGAGGTCTTTTGGACGTTGATGTTGGTTTTGGTGTGGGGTTAAAGAAAGGCTATAAAAATGAAAATAATTTGATGGGTGATGTGCTACAACTTTTGGAATCAAACCTTTGTTGGAACTTAAAACATAACCTCTGCCCCAGTTTTCTTGCTTGGGGAATTTATTTTTTTACACTTATGTTGCGCTATGTGCGTTACGCACACTGTGCCTATTATGCACACTATGTACATTATGCATCCTATATTCACTATGATGCATACTATGACCGAGCCGTGAGGCGCCTACGTATCCTCTTCGAGGAATCAGGTCAAACGTAGTTCCCACGGTTTTGTATTTCTTATGATTTTATCTTCTTTTTTTCTTTTCCTTCTTTTCATTTTCTTTTTCTTTTCTTTTTCTTTTTCTTCTTCTTTTTTTTTCCACGTCTTTTCCATTAATGATTTCAAAAGAGGGGTATGAAAGAATAACTAAAGGCTCAAAGGGGGAAGCAAGGGTTAAAAGGTGTTTGGATAGAAGAAAAAATTGCCTCCGTCATCTCATTATCCAATAAATGCCAAATACAAACAAAATAAACCAAAAATTGCCATAATTAAAGAAATTACGCGTAATATCTCTTGACTGCATCTGAATTGATAGCCATGTTGACACATCTACCTTCGACATCTGTCAAACACAAAGCACCGTTGGACAATACTCTGGTCACGATATAAGGCCCTTGCCAATTTGGGGCGAATTTGCCTTTTGCCTCGACCTGATGTGGGAGGATCTTCTTCAATACCTGCTGCCCTACTTCAAACTTCCTGGGGCGCACCTTCTTATTATATGTTCTTGCCATTCTCTTCTGGTACAGCTGACCATGGCACACTGCTGCCAATCTTTTCTCATCTATCAGGCTCAACTGTTCCAATCGAGCTTTGACCCATTCATCATCATTAATCCCGGCTTCAGCGACAATTCGGAGGGACGGAATTTCGACTTCCGCTGGTATTACGGCCTCAGTTCCGTACACCAACAAATAAGGAGTTGTGCCTATGGAAGTTCGGACGGTAGTGCGGTAACCCAACAAAGCAAAGGGTAATCTCTCGTGCCATTGTCTGGACCCTTCCACCATTTTTCGCAGTATCTTCTTGATATTCTTATTGGCTGCTTCGACTGCTCCATTCGCCTTGGGACGATATGGGGTGGAATTGCGGTGTGTAATCTTGAATTGTTGGCATACCTCTCTCATCAAGCTGCTATTAAGATTCGCACCGTTATCCGTGATGATCACTTTTGGGATCCCAAATCTGCAGATGATATGGGAGTGAACAAAGTCCACCACTGCCTTCTTGGTTACTGATTTGAAGGTTTTAGCCTCAACCCATTTGGTGAAGTAATCAATGGTCACTAGAATGAACCTATGACCGTTGGATGCTGCCGGCTCGATGGGCCCAATGACATCCATGCCCCATGCCACAAACGGCCAGGGTGCTGACATCGTATGTAACTCCGTTGGCGGAGAATGAATCAAATCTCCATGTATCTGGCACTGATGGCATTTCCTTACGAAAGTGATACAGTCGTGTTCCATGGTGAGCCAATAACACCCTGTTCGAAGGATCTTTCTTGCCAATACATATCCGCTCATGTGTGGCCCACAAACTCCAGCATGTACCTCTGCCATAACCGTCGTTGCTTGACTGGCATCTATGCATCTCAACAATCCCAAATCCGGGGTTCTTTTGTACAATACTCCTCCGCTGAGGAAGAAACCATTCGACAAACGCCGAAGGGCTCTTTTTGGTCTCCAGAGGCATGTTCTGGATATATCCCCATTCTGAGGTATTCCTTGATATCATGAAACCAGGGTTCGCCATCTGCTTCTTCTTCTATGGCATTGTAGTAGGCGTGCTGATCACGGACCTGGATGTGCAGAGGATCAACATACATTTTGTCAGGGTGGTGCAGCATTGATGCTAAGGTGGCCAAGGCATCCGCAACCTCATTGTGAACTCTCGGGATGTGTTTGAACTTCACCGATCGAAATTGCTTGCTCAGATCATGCAAGCATTGTCGGTATGGTATGAGTTTTAGATCTCGTGTTTCCCATTCACCCTGAATTTGATGTACCAAGAGGTCCGAGTCTCCCAAGACCAAGACGTCTTGGACATCCATGTCAGCAGCCAAGCGCAGACCCAGAATGCAAGCCTCATACTCGGCCATATTGTTGGTGCAATAGAAGCGTAGTTGAGCCGTAACAGGATAATGCCGTCCTGTTTCAGAAATGAGTACTGCTCCTATTCCAACCCCTTTCGCGTTTGCAGCTCCATCGAAGAAAAGCTTCCAACCCGGTTCCTCGGGCAATTCCAACTCATTTGTATGCATTACCTCTTCGTCAGGAAAATACGTTCTTAAGGGCTCGTATTTTTCATCAACGGGATTCTCTGCCAAATGGTCTGCCAGCGCCTGGGCTTTCATGGCCGTCCTCGTTACATAGACGATATCAAACTCTGTGAGCAGAATTTGCCATTTTGCCAACCTTCCCGTGGGCATAGGTTTCTGAAAGATATACTTCAATGGGTCCAAACGGGATATGAGATAAGTAGTATACGAAGACAGGTAGTGCTTCAACTTCTTGAGCTACCCAAGTTAGGGCGCAACATGTTTTCTCGAGTTGAGTGTACTTGACCTCATGTACTGTGAATTTCTTGCTAAGATAGTAGATGGCTTGCTCCTTCCTTCCTGTGTCATCATGTTGCCCCAATACACAACCAAATGAATTTTCCAAGACCGTCAGGTAAAGAATTAGGGGCTTCCCGGGCTTAGGCGGGACCAATACGGGTGGATTAGACAGATACCCTTTGATTTGGTCGAAAGCCTCCCGACACACTGCCGTCCAACCTACCGCAGCATCCTTTCTCAACAGCCGAAATATGGGCTCACAAGTTGTTGTGAGTTGAGCGATGAACCTGCTGATGTAATTGAGTCTACCTAGCAAACTCATTACCTCTGTTTTGTTCCTTGGCGGTGGCAAATCTCGGATGGATTCAATTTTGGATGGGTCTAACTCAATCCCCCGTCAACTGACGATGAATCCTAGCAGCTTTCCTGAATGGAACCCCGAATGCGCATTTGGCCGGGTTGAGCTTGATATCATACCTTCGGAGTCTTTGGAAAAATCTCCTTAGGTCTGCTACATGGTCTTCCTGACGCCAAGATTTGATGATCACATCATCGACGTACACCTCGATTTCTTTGTGTATCATGTCATGAAACACAGCAGTCATTGCTCGCATGTATGTTGCCCCGACGTTCTTTAACCCGAACGGCATTACCCGATAGCAGTAGGTTCCCCATGGCGTAATAAACGCTGTCTTCTCAGCATCCTCCTCGTCCATTAGGATCTGATGATAACCCGCATAGCAATCCACAAAGGATCCGATCTCGCGCCCAGCGCAATTATCGATCAGGATATGAATGTTGGGTAACGGAAAATTGTCCTTGGGACTTGCTTTGTTGAGGTTGCGGTAGTCGACGCACACCCTGATTTTTCCATCCCCGAGGGGCGCAGGGGAGTTTTTTCCAATTAAAGGACAATCGAAACGGGGATGGTTTATTAATTTCAGAGTCGCCACTTGGGAGATTTAGGGTGTCCCAAGTCACCAATTTTAATCCCGAATCGAGGAAAATAATGACTCTATATTACAGTCTGCGTACCAGAAATCCGGATAAGGAATTCTGTTAACCCGGGAGAAGGTGTTAGGCATTCCCGAGTTCCGTGGTTCTAGCACGGTTGCTTAACTATCATATTCGGCTCGATTATCTGATTTTATACAAATGCGAGCTTATGTGCAAAATTTAACTTTTAACCGTTTTTATTATTTTACTGTTTTTATCAGGAATTGCAACGTTGCGAAAATGTATCGCGAACCGCGTTACAATCAATGTACCCGTGGTCGTCGACACACTTTGACTCCGTTGAGATTGGGATTTGGGTCACATCAATGCGCACCCGAGTTTAAGGAAATTAAATTATTAAAGACGCGCCTAAAGCGACTAGCGTATTTATTTTGGGTAAGACCGTGGAATTTTACTAAACGGTCCATCCCGAAATCCAAATAATTTCTAAAGCAAATATTTACTGAGGGCCCCGCAATTTGTATTTTTTATTTGGCGAGGCTCATCTCGTTCTTTATTTTTTAATGAATTTGCAACGTCATGGACATGCATCTCGAACCACGTTACAATCAATGTACCCGTGATTAGAAACACATTTCGACTCCGTTGAGAATTGGATTTGGGTCACATAAATGCGCACCCGAGTTTAAGAAGGTAAGATTTATTAAGGCGCGTCCTAGAGAGTCTAACGTATTGTTCTTTTAGGAGGGTTGCGAGATTTGCTAAACAACCCGTCCTGGAACCTAAATGCTTCGATAATATACATTTAAACAAGGGCCCCGCATCTGCACGTTGTGTTTATTTTCATCGAGGCTCATCTCGTTCTTATTTTAAAAGGACATCCTATAGCAACTACGTTTCTTATCGCGTTTGTCCTTATCAATTGAAAACAGTAGATAGTCCTAATTAATTATATGCTTGCAAGTTGTTTGTAACAACGCCTAAAATCAAAAAACGAGGTTGTCCGAACAAATAATCACGGGCCCAAATCCAGCCCAAGCGTGATCGGCCAGACCTGGGCCACTGCTTGTTCGAAGCAGGCCGGCTTGGCCTGTTTTGGCCTGAACTCGACCTTTGTGAGGTTGAGGCCCTGAATTTGTGTTCCGGATCTTAAAACATGGTTTTAAGAGTCATATATAGCAATTTATTGGAAAGGAAAGAACTTAGTTAGTGTACGAATTTCATGCTTGGCATACATTACAGGCTTATACTACACTTTTGAACTAAATATGAGATACAAACTACTGCCTTGGGCATACTCTCATCACCAACCTATATGCACATTCTAGCATTCAACTACCATACATTGACATTTATAGGCATGAGACTAACGCTAGCACCCAGAACAAAAATGTAAAACTATTACACATTGCATGAATATTTAATGTAACAATCTATATCTAAAAAAAACATTCTTCAGGTCTTTCCTTTACATTCATGCTCAAATTTCCAGCTACATCTGACAGTGTCTTAGGTGTGTACCTGGTATAGAGGAACAGAAGAAGAAAGGAATGATCAGCTGGGCAGTATGCAGTACATACAGCAGCAGCAGACACACAGCAACAACACAGCAACAACCAACTAAACCAAGTGTTTTCCACAGCCACAGATAACCAACAATATCTCCCAGAATACAAGGACTAGCAGATAGTCGAAACCAAGCCAGCAATCCCAGGAAAGAGTAAGGAAATAACAGCAGTAACTGAGGGTTCGAATGCAGTAAAACTACCAGTTCAACAACCATAAACAACTCAGCCAATGCAAGCAACAGAACTTGGCCAAGACAGCTTTGACCAATATGCACTCTTATACAACTTTCAGGCAGTGTTTGGTTACAATCTATTTGGAAACTAACTTATGTTTTTCAGCTTTCTTTGAACTCAGTAAACCTTTCTTTAGACTAAAAGTTTCAGCTTTAAGACTAAAATTCCAGCCTTTTCTCTTTTCTTTTTTTTGAAGACTAAAAGTCCAGCCCTGTTTAAGTTATCAAATGGCCTATTTATAGGCCAAATGAACCAGTACAGCTGAGCTGCCTGCCCTGCCAATTGGCAGAATGCCCATACCCTTTAAGCCCATGCCTAAGCATCTTTGGTGCCAGCCCCTTTGTTCCCCACGCCTGGTCTTTGTTTAATCAAGAGTTATGGGCTCGTTTTATTTATTCATTTTAAGCCCCATACTCTTATGTCTTGCTCCCCATTGGTATTAGTTTAATCCTAAATTAGTACCCTACTTGTCAGCTCATTTAAACTAATCATTTTTGTCCTTTTCAAACCCCAGACTACCCCTGTTAAACCCTGGTTATCACTGTCTTGAACCTTTGCAGCATCAGGGCATTTTTGAACTGATGAAAGTTCAAATTCAAGACTGCCTAGACTGAACCTTTCAGTCATTTTCAATGCAAACAAACTATTTCAAACAATGCTGGGGCCTTCAATCAGTGGCAAAGTTCAATTAGTCATGCGACATTATTAGCTCGTTTGATTCATTAGTTATAGAAACTAATCAACGACATTTATCGAGTCGACTATACTAATTATAGCAGGTAATAATCAGTCGCTCACATAAACAATATGTTCAGGGACCTAAAGGGCATCAGACAATTTTGTGTTCAATTACTGGGAACCTATATAAGTTTATTCATTTGACGACTAATCTAATCGAACATGTTCATCACAGAATACATTCAAATCATACACAGAAAACAATTGACCAAATAAAAGGTCTTTAAAGAGATGAAAGAAATCCGAATGAAAAAATAACAAAAATAACAAACAAACCCAACGAAACATGCTGACCACTTAATTAAAACTAACACAAAAGAAAGGAAAACGTACCGAAAATGTTTAAATCAAACAGACCCAAATCTGATTCATCTTCGAACTTTTGAGGCCGAACAAACTTTAATCAGGGTGTTCTCACATGAGAACACCTTGATTAAGGTCTATTAGACCTCAAACCCTTGTCAAAACTGGCCGGGTTCCCCAGGTGCATGTGTTTCAAGTTCTGGATTTCCAGATCTGGATTTTTAGGAGTTGTGGGTAGATTCGGACCAAACCAAGCTTGGTTTGGTCACGAGGAAGGTCAGGGGAATGTCTGGTATGAAGATGGGGTGGTTTGGCATAGGTCCGGGTTCGACTCAAATCTTCAAACGAAGATTCGAGACGAGGGAAGGTGATTCGAGGCAAGAGGGTAACAGATCCATGTTCAGGAGAGTGAGGGGGTCTTAGGGTGTTCAGGAGGTGGTCACCGGCGTTCGTGCCGCCGGCTTTAATGGCGAGGGAGACGAGGGCGGCTAGGGTTTCTAATGGGAGGTCCGGGTTCGACTTGGGGACGAAGGGGTGGGGTGTTGGTATAGGGGGCGTGGGTATAAGGGAAGGTTTATATATGGTCTATGGGATTGGATCTGAGCCGTTAGATCAGATGATCTCAACGGCTTGGATCTGATGCTGAGAAATGAGACGGGGTCGTTTGGCAGTTAAACGGGGTCGTTTGGTTTAAGTGAGGGGTTGGGTCAGGCTGGTTATTTGGGTCGGGTTTGAACATGGGTCGCTGAAAGAGGTCCTGAACCGTTGGATCGGCTGGGACGGACGGCTCAGATTGATTTGCCTGAAACGACGTCGTTTCAGGAGGTGCTTGGGCAGGCCCGGTCTGGACCGGGTCAGATCGTTGGTTTGGGCTTGTTTTTGTCTTATTTTTTTGGCCCAAATTGATTTCAACTTTCTTTTGTTTTCCAATTTAAAGAAAAATAAAAAAATAAAAAATAAAGATAACTAATAAAACAAAAATGAAATTAAAACAAATAACAATATGGCATTTCAACATAATTATCATACCAAGTAAGTTAAATCACAACCTAAAACGGACGATGCACATATATTTATATTTTTGAATTTTCTTTTAACGCCACATATATTTTTTGTATTTTTGTTTGATAATGACTAGATGCAAAATGGACAGACTCACAAACGACTAACAAAACATGTCACGGAAAGACCGAAAAATTGTACAGCGAAGCCTTTTGCCACTATTTTTATTTTCTTTTGGAGCGATTGTCCGTGAAGCAAAAATCACGTGCTTACAGCTGCCCCTCTTTGCACGAAGACACGAAGGGTTTTCGCGCAAAGATAAAGCGAGCGATTTTTGCCCGTCCGAATACTCCGTGTGAAGCATTTTTTGAAAAAGATTTGACCGAACCTTTGCTTCAGAGGTTTCCTACATATCCTGGGCTGAAACAGGAATCAGGTCAATGTAGTTCGGGAAATTTTGGTAGCTGGGACTACCGTGTGACTGTAGTGTTTGCTGTTGTTGTGCGCTGTTGTATGCTGCTGTAGGATGCTACTGCTCAACCGATCTCCCTATTACATTGCTCTAAAAGGAAAACAAGAAGCTAAGCTAAACTGAGGATCCTGAAATCTCATCCATCTTCAACTTGTTCTTGTTGCCTTGCTTTCTTGTCGGCTAACGCTTTCCTCTGACGCCTTTATTTTGTGAACTTGGAGATGATGCTGGTCCTTCACCTTTTTTGAATGTCAGTTCTCATCACTTTGCTTGATTTGCTGGGGATACGGCTTTCTTCTTTAAATCTTCCAATGGTTTCTTCAGTGGTATGGCTTTTCATCAGAATTGTTATACTGGGCATGCTACACCGTTCCCAAACTACTTCTTTTGAGACGCGTTCCTTTTTCCTTTTGAATTGCGCGCTTGCCTCTGCAGTTGTCTGCTTCTTGGTGCTGGGGATTTCATTGTTTCCCGTTTGGGGATCTCTGTTGTACCCTTCCGTCTTCAGGTGGGGTGACTGATTCCAAAATCTAGAGCTGAATGTATTCCCGCATTATACTGGTGGGCGACCTAGAACTTAAATGTATTCCCGCATTATACTGGTGGGCGACCTAGAACTTAAATGTATTCCCGCATTATACTGGTGGGCGACCTAGAGCTTAAAAGTATTCCCGCATTATACTGGTGGGCGACCTAGAACTTAAAAGTATTCCCGCATTATACTGGTGGGCGACCTAGAACTTAAATGTATTCCCGCATTATACTGGTGGGCGACCTAGAACTTAAAAGTATTCCCGCATTATACTGGTGGGCGACCTAGAACCTAAATGTATTCCCGCATTATACTGGTGGGCGACCTAGAACTTAAATGTATTCCCGCATTATACTGGTGGGCGACCTAGAACTTAAAAGTATTCCCGCATTATACTGGTGGGCGACCAAGAACTTAAAAGTATTCCCGCATTATACTGGTGGGCGACCTAGAACTTAAATGTATTCCCGCATTATACTGGTGGGCGACCTAGAACTTAAAAGTATTCCCGCATTATACTGGTGGGCGACCTAGAACTTAAAAGTATTCCCGCATTATACTGGTGGGCGACCTAGAACTTAAATGTATTCCCGCATTATACTGGTGGGCGACCTAGAACCTAAATGTATTCCCGCATTATACTGGTGGGCGACCTAGAACTTAAATGTATTCCCGCATTATACTGGTGGGCGACCTAGAACTTAAATGTATTCCCGCATTATACTGGTGGGCGACCTAGAACTTAAAAGTATTCCCGCATTATACTGGTGGGCGACCTAGAACTTAAAAGTATTCCCGCATTATACTGGTGGGCGACCTAGAACTTAAATGTATTCCCGCATTATACTGGTGGGCGACCTAGAACTTAAATAGTATTCCCGCATTATACTGGTGGGCGACCTAGAACTTAAAAGTATTCCCGCATTATACTGGTGGGCGACCTAGAACTTAAATGTATTCCCGCATTATACTGGTGGGCGACCTAGAACTTAAAAGTATTCCCGCATTATACTGGTGGGCGACCTAGAACTTGAATGTATTCCCGCATTATACTGGTGGGCGACCTAGAACTTAAATGTATTCCCGCATTATACTGGTGGGCGACCTAGAACTTAAATGTATTCCCGCATTATACTGGTGGGCGACCTAGAACTTAAATATATTCCCGCATTATACTGGTGGGCGACCTAGAACTTAAAAGTATTCCCGCATTATACTGGTGGGCGACCTAGAACTTAAAAGTATTCCCGCATTATACTGGTGGGCGACCTAGAACTTGAATGTATTCCCGCATTATACTGGTGGGCGACCTAGAACTTAAAAGTATTCCCGCATTATACTGGTGGGCGACCTAGAACTTAAATGTATTCCCGTATTATACTGGTGGGCGACCTAGAACTTAAAAGTATTCCCGCATTATACTGGTGGGCGACCTAGAACTTAAATGTATTCCCGCATTATACTGGTGGGCGACCTAGAACTTAAAAGTATTCCCGCATTATACTGGTGGGCGACCTAGAACTTAAAAGTATTCCCGCATTATACTGGTGGGCGACCTAGAACTTAAAAGTATTCCCGCATTATACTGGTGGGCGACCTAGAACTTAAATGTATTCCCGCATTATACTGGTGGGCGACCTAGAACTTAAAAGTATTAAAATTGCTTCCCCGTTCTTCCGAGAAAATTTTCGACAATCGGCAGAAAATTTTCTGCCCCGGTTTTGGTGACTTCCTTGGCGTTGCATCTCGCTGTCCTCATCAATCCTTTGTTTTCCTGCAGCAGACAGAAGGATTTAATTAGTTTTTATCGTGGTGGTAGAGGGTGCCTTTCTGGCGGATGATCTTCCTTTCTTCCCCTTTTCTTGCTCTTTGTCCCCATAATTGGTTGGCGGGCAAAGTTGCCTGTTGGGGGTCTCTAGCCTGCTGGGGATTGGTTTTCAATTTATCCCCTTCTCTGCTTTCTCTTTAAACACATGATGTGGGAGTCTGCTTCTAACTCCCGAAACCACTCCCTTTTGGAGCATACTTCTTCCAACATTTCCGAGCACAATCCCTGCATTGCCTGGGGCCGGCCTTTAAGACTGTTTGTATTATCCTGCATTGGATGAATTCCCCTTCGGTTTCTGGTAGTAAGCTTTGAAAGACCCTTTAAAGACACATTTTTAGGAAAAGAAATAAAGATATGGAAAGGAGAAAATCTTTCTGAACCAATATTTTGTGGGAGGAGACAATCAAAAGAACTTATCTGGAGGACACAACTGGTCCCCGTGATCATGGCGTGCACCATAGATTCCGACCCAGTCTATTTGTATCAATTGATTTGCCCGATGGTTTGACTTGCTGGGGATGATAAAGGAGTGTTCACTTCGTTTCTAATGTGGTAGCTTCGCTGATCTGTCTCGTCGCCTCATAGTGCCCTTCGAGGGGTTTTCACTAATGAGACTCTCTCTTTTCTCTCATCTCCCGGCGCCTTATGGTGCCTGTGAAGGTTTTCACCAATAAGACTCTCTCATTTTATATCCCTCATCTTACATCGCCTCTCGGTGCCTGCGAAGGTTTTCACCGATGAGACTCTCTCATTTTATTTCTTTCGAGGAATCGGGGTGTTGTAGATACGACCCTCTTTTCTGGAGATTCCTTTGACTATCAATTCGTTCCCAATCTTACGATCCTCTTCTTTGCTGGGGCTTGGTGTATTATTCTCGGTCTTATTTACCTGACTCGACATCTTTTGAACATTGATCGGGAGGTCTTTTGGACGTTGATGTTGGTTTTGGTGCGGATTTAAAGAGGGGCTATGAAAAAACGAAAATAATCTGATGGGTGGTGTGCTACAACTTTTGGAATCAAATCTTTGTTGGAACTTAAAACATAACCTCTGCCCCAGTTTTCTTGCTTGGGGAATTTATTTTTTTCACTTATGTTGCGCTATGTGCGTTACGCATGATGTGCCTATTATGCACATTGTATACATTATGCATCCTATATTTACCATGATGCATATTATGACCGAGCCGTGAGGCGCCTACGTATCCTCTTTGAGGAATCAGGTCAAACGTAGTTCCCCACGGTTTTGTATTCCTTTATGATTTCATCTTCTTTTTTTTTCTCTTTTTTTTTTCATTTATCTTTCTCTTTTCTTTCTCTCTTTTTCCATGTCTTTTCCATTAGCGATTCCAAAAGAGGGGTATGAAAGAATTACTTAGGCTCAAAGGGGGAAGCAAAGGTTAAAAGTGTTTGGATAGAAGAAAGAATTGCCTCCGTCATCTCATTATTCAACAAATGCCAAATACAAACAAATAAACCAAAAATTGCCATAATTAAAGAAATTACGCATAATATCTCTTGACTGCATCTGAATTGATAGCCATGTCGACACATCTACCTTCGACATCTGTCAAACACAAAGCACCGTTGGACAATACTCTGGTCACGATATAAGGCCCTTGCCAATTTGGGGCGAATTTGCCTTTTGCCTCGACCTGATGTGGGAGGATCTTCTTTAATACCAACTGCCCTACTTCAAACTTCCTGGGGCGCACCTTCTTATTATACGCTCTTGCCATTCTCTTCTGATACAGTTGACCATGGCACACTGCTGCCAATCTTTTCTCATCTATCAGGCTCAACTGTTCCAAGCGAGCTTTGATCCATTCATCATCATCAATTCCGGCTTCAGCGACAATTCGGAGGGACGGAATTTCGACCTCCGCTGGTATCACGGCCTCAGTTCCATACACCAACAAATAAGGAGTTGTGCCTATGGAAGTCCGGACGGTAGTGCGGTACCCCAACAAAGCAAAGGGTAATTTCTCGTGCCATTGTCTGGACCCTTCCACCATTTTTCGCAGTATCTTCTTGATATTCTTATTGGCTGCTTCGACTGCTCCATTCGCCTTGGGACGATATGGGGTGGAATTGCGGTGTGTAATCTTGAATTGTTGGCACACCTCTCTCATCAGGCTGCTATTAAGATTCGCACCGTTATCCGTAATGATCACTTTTGGGATCCCAAATCTGCAGATGATATGGGAGTGAACAAAGTCCACCACCGCCTTCTTGGTTACTGATTTGAAGGTTTTAGCCTCAACCCATTTGGTGAAGTAATCAATGGTCACTAGAATGAACCTGTGACCGTTGGACGCTGCTGGCTCGATGGGCCCAATGACATCCATGCCCCATGCCACAAACGGCCAAGGTGCTGACATCGTATGTAACTCTGTTGGCGGAGAATGAATCAAATCTCCATGTATCTGGCACTGATGGCATTTCCTCACAAAAGTGATACAGTCGCGTTCCATGGTGAGCCAATAACACCCTGTTCGAAGGATCTTTCTTGCCAATACATATCCGCTCATGTGCGGCCCACAAACTCCGGCATGTACTTCCGCCATAACCGTCGTTGCCTGCCCGGCATCTATGCATCTCAACAATCCCAAATCCGGGGTTCTTTTGTACAATACTCCTCCACTGAGGAAGAAACCATTCGACAAACGCCGAAGGGCTCTTTTTTGGTCTCCAGAGGCATGTTCTGGATATATCCCCATCCTGAGGTATTCCTTGATATCATGAAACCAGGGTTCGCCATCCGCTTCTTCTTCTATGGCATTGCAGTAGGCGTGCTGATCACGGACTTGGATGTGCAGAGGATCAACATACATTTTGTCAGGGTGGTGCAGCATTGATGCTAAGGTGGCTAAGGCATCCGCAACCTCATTGTGAACTCTCGGGATGTGTTTGAACTTTACCGATCGAAATTGCTTGCTCAGATCATGCAAGCATTGTCGGTATGGTATGAGCTTTAGATCTCGTGTTTCCCATTCACCCTGAATTTGATGTACCAAGAGGTCCGAGTCTCCCAAGACCAAGACGTCTTGGACATCCATGTCAGCAGCCAAGCGCAGACCCAGAATGCAAGCCTCATATTCGGCCATATTGTTAGTGCAATAGAAGCGCAGTTGGGCCGTAACAGGATAATGCCGTCCTGTTTCAGAGATGAGTACTGCTCCTATTCCAACCCCTTTTGCGTTTGCAGCTCCATCGAAGAAAAGCTTCCAACCCGGTTCCTCAGGTAATTCCAACTCATTCGTATGCATCACCTCTTCGTCAGGAAAATACGTTCTTAAGGGCTCGTATTTTTCATCAACGGGATTCTCTGCCAAATGGTCTGCCAGTGCCTGGGCTTTCATGGCCGTCCTTGTTACGTAGATGATATCAAACTCTGTGAGCAGAATTTGCCATTTTGCCAACCTTCCCGTGGGCATAGGTTTCTGAAAGATATACTTCAATGGGTCCAAGCGGGATATGAGATAAGTAGTATATGAAGACAGGTAGTGCTTCAACTTCTGAGCTACCCAAGTTAGGGCGCAGCACGTTTTCTCGAGTTGAGTGTACTTGACCTCATGCACTGTGAATTTCTTGCTAAGATAGTAGATGGCCTGCTCCTTCCTCCCTGTGTCATCATGTTGCCCCAGTACACAACCAAATGAATTTTCCAAGACCGTCAGGTAAAGGATTAGGGGTTTCCCGGGCTTAGGCGGGACCAATACGGGTGGATTAGACAGATACCCTTTGATTTGGTCGAAAGCCTCCTGACACTCTGCTGTCCAACCTACTGCAGCATCCTTTCTCAGCAACCGAAATATGGGCTCACAAGTTGCTGTGAGTTGAGCGATGAACCTGCTGATGTAATTGAGTCTACCCAGCAAACTCATTACCTCTGTTTTGTTCCTTGGCGGTGGCAAATCTCGGATGGATTCAATTTTGGATGGGTCTAACTCAATCCCCCGTCGACTGACGATGAATCCTAGCAACTTTCCTGATGGAACCCCGAATGCGCATTTGGCCGGGTTAAGCTTGATATCATACCTCCGGAGTCTTTGGAAAAATCTCCTTAGGTCTGCTACATGGTCCTCCTGACGCCAAGATTTGATGATCACATCATCGACGTACACCTCTATTTCTTTGTGTATCATGTCATGAAACACAGCAGTCATTGCTCGCATGTACGTTGCCCCAGCGTTCTTTAAACCGAACGGCATTACCCGATAGCAGTAGGTTCCCCATGGCGTAATAAATGCTGTCTTCTCAGCATCCTCCTCATCCATTAGGATCTGATGATAACCCGCATAGCAATCCACAAAGGATCCGATCTCGCGCCCAGCGCAATTATCGATCAGGATATGAATGTTGGGTAACGGGAAATTGTCCTTGGGACTTGCTTTGTTGAGGTTGCGGTAGTCGACGCACACCCTGATTTTTCCATCCTTCTTTGGGACTGGTACCACATTGGCCAGCCACTCGGGATATCGAGTGACCCGAATGACCTTCGATTGCAACTGCTTGATCACTTCTTCTTTGATTTTCACACTCATTTCTGTTTTAAATTTCCTTAGTTTTTGCTTGACCGGAGGGTATGCCGGGTCAGTGGGTAGTTTGTGAACCACTAAATTGGTGCTCAATCCAGGCATATCATCATATGACCATGCAAAAACATCTTTGAATTCCCTGAGAGTTTCGATCAATTCTGCTTTGACATTCGGCTCAATGTGGATGCTAATTTTGGTCTCTTGGATGTTATCAGCGTCTCCTAGGTTCACAGCCTCAGTGTCATTTAGGTTAGGCTTGGGTTTCTCTTCAAATTGGCACAGTTCTCGGTTTATTTCTTCGAAGGCTTCCCCTTCGTCACATTCGGATTCATTATCACAAACGACCTCTTGCATCATTGAGTCAGATTCAGATTGATTTATTAGACTAGGTCGAAGATCCGCTGTGCATGCCATGTCATTAGGACCAGTAAAAAGAGAACTGTTCAGAAAGAAAAAGAACAAAACAAGAAATTAAAATGGGACAAAAGAAAAGAACTTTATTAAATTTGCAGGATAAAAAGGGTTCACACTTTTACAAAACGAAAGTAAAACTGGGATTACACCCTTGAATAATCCGATCAAACAAACAAACAAACAAAACATTAATCAAAGCCTACTACCAAGACTCCCCTCGGACAGGAAGAGGAGTAACCGTCCAATTGTTGGTCTTGGCCTCAGGCCCCACGAATTGTATCTCTGCTCTGCTGGAACCCTCTCCAGCTTCCACCATACTGACATCCGCGAATAGTCTCTCAAAACTCTGATTTAGGTCTTCACTTATGCCGATCAAAGGTCCTCGAATCTTTGGGATCGCTGACCCCTTGGCACTAGCTTTAACAAAAGACCTTGAGAGGCGTGGCACTGGTTTAGGCAGAGACCAGACCCTCTTCTTCATTTTTCGCGCTTGCTTCCTGTCTGCTGCGGTTGGTTTGAACCCCAACCCGAAAGTTTCCAGATTCTTAGGAAGGGAGACAGGTTGGACTATCCCTTGAAGTTCAACTCCCAGGCCTTTTCCCGGCACAAACCCATTACCCAGCATTTCTGATACCATCATGACTGTTGCGGCAGCCACCCTAGGGTGCGGGATGATTTCTCCTTCAGAAATTTTGTTGGCCGACCCTGTATCGAGAATCTGGTAGACCCAGGGACCCTTGTCATCAGTGGTCTCTATGAAAGGCACAATGGTTCCGCCCATGGTGCATGTTGTATCCTCGCCGTGCAACACGACCTCTTGTCTTTCCCACTCGAACTTCACTGTCTGATGTAGGGTGGAAGGCACCGCTTTAGCTGCATGAATCCAAGGTCGTCCTAACAGCAAGTTGTAAGATACCGTGGCGTCCAATACTTGGAATTCCATGGTAAACAGGACCGGACCAATGGTCAGTTCAAGTACAACGTCCCCCACAGTGGCTGTTCCGTTTCCGTCAAACCCCCGGACACAGATGCTATTCTCCCGGATCCTTCCACGGTCAATCTTTAACTGGTCCAGGGTGGATAATGGACAAATATTGGCGCTTGAGCCGTTATCCACTAATACTCGGGTTACCACCGAGTCTTCACATTTGACAGCTAGGTATAGAGCTTTGTTGTGCTCTGTACCTTCCACCGGCAGGTCATCATCTGGAGAATGTCACTCTGTTCACCTCGAAAATCTTGCTAGCAATGGTTTCCAGGTGGTTTACAGAAATCTCACTGGGTACATGGGCCTCGTTCAATATCTTTAACAGGGCCCGACGATGTTCCTCGGAATGGAGGAGTAATGACAATAGTGAGATCTGGGCAGGTGTTTTTCTCAGCTGCTCAACCACAGAATAGTCTTGTACTTTCATCTTCCTCAGGAAGTCTTCAGCCTCTTCTTCTGACACTGGCTTCTTGGTTGCCACTGGGTTGGTTTTTCTTAACTCCACCGGAGCAAAGCATCGACCTGATCGAGTCAGCCCTTGCGCTTCACAACTGACTTCTTCCACCTGTTTTCCTTGGTATGTCACCACTGCTTTTTCATATTTCCAGGGCACAGCCCTGCTGTCAAGCATTGGCAGTTGGACCACCGGCTTTATGGTCACCCGTTCTCTACATACCCCTTTCAACATGACTGCCGGTGTGGGCAGGATCCCTGGTATTACCAACTTGCTTGGCTCGGGTTTGCTTGCTATGACGGACGGGCTCTTCCCCCATATTACTACCGGCTTGACGCCTTCTCCCTGCGACTGTACATTTGTTCCTCCACTGGTTAAGACTTCTTTTGGGGCAGCTTGGATCATCATCACTGTTTGTGAGGGTTTTCTTAATTCTCCTCCCTCACACACCAACTCAATCATGTGAGTTTCGTGGTGCGCTGGCAGTGGGTTTTGGTTGATGTTAGGAGCCTCCGGTGTCTGGACCTCGATCTTATTGGTGTCAATAAGATCCTGTATGGCATGCCTTAACTTCCAGCACTTCTCGGTATCGTGCCCGAGCATCCCTGAACAGTATTCACAACTGATTGAACGATCCAAATTCTGAGGCGGGGGATTTGGTTCCCGAGTATGGACAGGACTAACCAAACCCAATTGCCGCAGCTTGTGGAACACAGCGGTGTAGGTTTCTCCCAGTTCGGTGAAGGTTCTTTGCTTCCGCAACCTGTCATTTCTGGCATCTGGATTTCCCCGGAAACCTGCCCCTGAAGGATTTCTATATGCCCTTGGTGGAGGGTAAGTGTTTTGTGGTGGTGCATATATGTTCTGGGGAGCCGGTGCGCGCCATTGTGGGCGAACCGGAGGCTGAGTGTATACCTGGGCTTGGTGTACGGAACAATGTGGTTCTCGAGGTGGATAGAAATTTTGTGGTGGGTTGTATGGGTAGTTTGACCTGTGAGGCCTGGGTTGGTTGTAGTGCGGCCTGCCAGCCCTGGACCAACTGCCTGCCTCGATCGTGGCAACCTCTTCTTTCTTTCTTCTTAGCGCACCTCCCGTGCCGCTTTGAATAGCCTGGGTTGTGGCCTTAAGTGCCGAATAGTTTAAGATCTTGTCCGACCTCAAACCTTCTTCTATCATGACCCCTATTTTGACCACCTCGTTGAAAGATTTTCCAACCGTTGTCACCAAGTGACCAAAGTAGGTTGGATCCAATGTCTGCAAAAAGTAGTCTACCATCTCTCCCTCTCTCATGGGAGGATCGACCCTAGCTGCTTGTTCTCTCCAGCGGAACCCGAATTCGCGAAAACTTTCCCCGGGTTTCTTCCCAGTTCTCAATAACGTGAGACGGTCAGGGACTATCTCCAGATTGTACTGGAAATGACCTGCAAAAGCCTGCGCCAGGTCATCCCACGTGTACCACCTGCTGAAATCCTGCCTGGTATACCATTCCAGTGCAGATCCGCTCAGACTTTGGCCGAAATAAGCTATCAAGAGCTCGTCCTTGCCTCCTGCCCCTCTCATTTTACTACAGAATCCCCGCAAATGTGCCATGGGATCACCGTGCCCTTCGTATAAATCAAACTTGGGCATCTTGAACCCAGCCGGGAGTTGGACATCTGGGAAAGGGCACAGATCTTTGTATGCCACGCTGACTTGATTGCCCAACCCGTGCAAGTTCCTGAAGGATTGCTCCAGGCTTTTGAACTTTCTCAGCACTTCATCTTGTTCAGGGGCCTTAGCCGGCTTTTCAATCTCTGCCGGCACTTCCACATATGGATTGTAAGCTTGAGGCTCAGGTGCATGAAATGTAGGCTCAGGGGGATAGTATTGTGTATCGTGAGCCTGAAACAATGGCTCACTGGTCGTCCTTTGCAAAGGGGCCGATGTTGGTCCCACAAAAATGGGAATATTGGGTGTTGGGAGAGGTTGATGGGGTGGTGGAGCTTGGGAATCATGAGGGCTTCTTTCTTGATGATAGAGGGGATTTGGGCGGCTTGTGGAAGGGCCAGAGTGAGGGTACTCCGGCATGTGTCCCAGTGTTTCAGGACTCTTTTGTGTTTTGGCCAGGGCTAGCTGCATTGCATGCATCTCTAGTCCCATCCTTTCAATCTTTTCCATTGCCTCTTTTAGCAACTGGCTCATCGGCCTTTCTTCCTCATTACTATTCTCTGAAGTAGTCATGCTTGTTGCTACCGGTCCTTTGGATCTGGTTTGGTATGAATGTGTTGCCAGAATTCTTTAACAACTAACTGTCTGGTATCAGACAACAACAAACTTTGTTAGTGTTAGAGCTTAACAGATTTGATCATAACACATAGAGGATGCAATGCACCTAGGCAGTTAACCGTTTCTACATGCTTTGCTTCAAACCACATGCGTCATCCCGGTTTGTTCATTCGTCTCTTTTTAAAGTACTTTGCGAAACCTCGCGTTTTATTTTATTTATTTTTTCTTTTCTTTATTTATTAAAAGCGGTCGAATCTTATGGGGATTGCCTACGTATCACGTCCCCGCGTGAATCAGACCAGGCGTAGTTCTGCCTTAAAGTAAAGAAACACACAATTCTTGTGAAATCATTAAATTCATTCTCAAAATTTTGCTATTACAAATTACATCAAGCAAGGAATAGCAATAGTACAGACTCCACAGTTCTTAACCCGTTTTGACTAAAAGAAAGGAAAATAACATATGGAAAAACGACAAAGCCAAATAAACAGGACTCAACCAAAGATTAATTTTCCAACTTAGGGACCCGCGAGGCATCATTCGGCCTTTCCGCGGCCCTTGGTGTGAGGTCCCTCTGCAGGTTTTTCAACTCATTCATGATTCGGTGGACGCAACCCATGATGGAAACAAGGAGGGTCTTTCGAGGCTTTTGCTCGCATGCCAGGCATCTCATGTAGATGTAATGCCCAATCTCGTCGATCTTTCCCCGGATGTTGTCCCTTTCTGTGAACAAATGCCTTATCTGTTGGTTCTTCAATCCCAGTGTTTGCGCATTGTTGGCAAGCTGATCCTGGAACATCTCCATTTGCCTTTCCATTCTGGTCATTGCATCGTAACATTGCCTTCTGTCGGCTTGGGCATCTCGTGTTTGCTTGAGGATCCTTTCTCGAAGAGAGGCATTCGTTTCCCTTAATGTCCCGACGCTCAGTTCATACTCCCTTATGACTCGTTGCAGGCGCTGCCTCCGAGCCATCGCACCCTTTGCCCACTTGGTTCGCAATTTTGCTGTGCTGGCCTTGGCTCTTTCCAAATCTTCCTGGCATTCCGCAACCTGATCCTGTAACCCTGCTATCAATCTTTTATCTGCCCGGCTTCTTAGCTGGCTATTAGCCTCTTTTTTCATTCTCCGGATCTGAGCTTTGAGGATCTCGCCTTCTCTGATTAACTTGTTCTTTTCTCCCTTGTGGGCAGCAGACTGTAATTGGCACTCAAACTTCATATCCTGAACTTGTTGCTTCAGTTTGCCTGCTTTGACAAGATATTCCTGCTCTTTGGCCAACCAGCCCCACTGTTCTTGTGAAGATTTGGCAAATTCTTGCAGGTGAGGTCTTTTGGTCGGTCTTCCAGATGATGTCTCCCCTTTGTACCAGGCCTGATACCCGGGCGAAACTTCCCCTTTTGCCCGATTCATTACACAAGTATTTGCTTCTAAGTATTGACATTGGCTCCAAATTTGACGAACCCTTGCTTCAGGAAACTGGCCGTCGGGACTGATCTCGATTACCTGGATGCTCAGATCCTCATCTTTCGGCACTATCTGATACCTCCCAAGTTGCCTTAAAACCCGATGCGGTGCGTATGGTTGAATGCTCTTAAGTCCCATTAAGAGAAAATGGGGCCTAGCTGCTGGCATGTATATGACTTCGTCGATCGATAACCATCCTAGCGCCCATTGTATTTGACTGGCGTTGAGGGTATGGAAATATGAGGTCCATGCTGTGACTCCTTCTGGTAGGTAGGTTTCATTAACCCT
The DNA here is from genome assembly GCF_000393655.2 of Nicotiana sylvestris. Taxonomy (NCBI): domain Eukaryota; kingdom Viridiplantae; phylum Streptophyta; class Magnoliopsida; order Solanales; family Solanaceae; genus Nicotiana; species Nicotiana sylvestris. The sequence continues at coordinate 148,664,537 of NC_091068.1, forward strand.
GGTATAGAACTCCTCTATGCAGGTCTTTCCTGCGGATCCATGGCTCAGAAACTGGGCTCGGTGACATAGGTGTTCGGTCATCCACATTTGCAACAACAAATTGCAACCCTCGAAAAAGCTTCCTCCGGCTTTGCAAGAAGTGAGTGCCCGGAATATATCAGATACTATCATGGGCGCCAACGTACTATCACTCTGTGTGAGCAACGTACTGACGACCCCTGCTATCTTTATGTCAATATTCCCGTCTTTTCTTGGGAATACTAGTAGTCCTAAGAAAGTTATTATGAAAGCAATCCGTCTATGTTCTTCCCACTTTTGGCGATTACCTTTGCTGCACAACTGGTTTTCTGGCTTGTCGAATCCTCCTATGTGACCATATCTTTGATATATGAAACTCATGCTGCAAAAACCTTTTGCCAAGTCAGGGTTATGAATTGTTCTGACTATCTTTAAGGAGTCCAGGAACCGGTGTATTGCTACAGCTCTTGGAGCAATCAGATATTTGTGCCTCAAAGGAGTCTCAGCGCTGCCGATATACCCTGCTATTTCTTCTAAAGTTGGGGTAAGTTCAAAATCTGAGAAACGGAAGACATTGTGCGCAGGATCCCAGTGGGGGACTAGTGCCCTTATGATATCTCCTCGTGGCCTGATATCCAACAAACTCGTGAGGCCTTTCAGATACTTCTTGATTTCGTCATGCCCTTCTTTGCCCAAATCATTCCACCAGAGCCGCAATTGGAGGGGAATTTTATTCATGATTGAAAAGGGTTCATTCGGAATCGTGCTCATTCTGCACATTTATTAATAAGATTTTAACAAACGACACTTATCCTGATAAAACAAAAATATATGCGATTTTTTGTGAATTTTCGTATATATATATAAAAACTTTCTAAAGAAGTCAATAACGGAAAATATTTTGGATTTTTGTTTCGAAAACTGGGAGCCTGAAAGGACTTTTCTAGACCTTTAGCAAGACAAATACTTTTGCCACAAATAAAGATATATATACATTTTGAAGTAAAGCAAAACTTTTGAATTTTTCATATATATATATATACATATATTTGCAACAAATAATAAAAGTAAAGACAACACAAGACTCTTTTTATTATTATTTTCATAAAAAAAACCATTTTAAAAATAAGATCTCTTTTTTTTTTAATTTTTATGACAAGACAAACTCTATATTTCTATTGATATTTTATTTTTTTGAAAAACAGAACAACGACTTTTTTTTCAAAATTTTGGCAGAGTTTTGACAGTATTTGTTTTTTTCTTTTTTTTTCAACAATAAACAATCAATTCCTAACCGTTATTTCACTCTTTTTTTCACAATATTCCAAATATTCAAACACCGGTCAGCATGCGGGCATGAGACAAATAAATGCACGGACAATAATAGGATGCATCAGAATGGTCTTTTCATATCAGGTTGCTAGTCCTAGACGGACCCAACCCCTGTGTTGAGTCCCCTAAGTCATATGCAACATGATGCAAATAAGCGTTCCTACTAGGGATCCGGCATGAAGTCACGTTATTCTATGTTCAAAACCTGGGTCGGTGTTCTAGACAGTGTACCCGAGCGGACAACTCGAGCTGAGGAAGGAGCTCCTTTCCGGGAACCAAAAGGCCAGCCGGCTTAGAAACTTTCCGAGCCTCTTTTATTTAGGGTATGACACTAACAGAATAGGGAGTCTCAACCAGTGAGCACATCCCCGGAGGTAAGAAGAGAAAGGTTTCGGCACAGTTTATATACAGTTCAAATAATATCAAAGCGGTAAAAGCAGCATTTAGCACATTAGGCTCAGAACATGTAATAATCAGATAATAAATAAAGCCAAATAATAACAATTATTCTAAGCTCGAATTCTTAACCCTGAACCAGTGGTTCTGGGTACAAATCCCCAGCAGAGTCGTCAGAGCTGTCACACCTCCTTTTTCCGCGCCCGAGGGGCGCAGGGGAGTTTTTCCAATTAAAGGACAATCGAAACGGGGATGGTTTATTAATTTCAGAGTCGCCACTTGGGAGATTTAGGGTGTCCCAAGTCACCAATTTTAATCCCGAATCGAGGAAAATAATGACTCTATATTACAGTCTGCGTACCAGAAATCCGGATAAGGAATTCTGTTAACCCGGGAGAAGGTGTTAGGCATTCCCGAGTTCCGTGGTTCTAGCACGGTTGCTTAACTATCATATTCGGCTCGATTATCTGATTTTATACAAGTGCGAGCTTATGTGCAAAATTTAACTTTTAACCGTTTTTATCATTTTACTGTTTTTATCAGGAATTGCAACGTTGCGAAAATGTATCGCGAACCGCGTTACAATCAATGTACTCGTGGTCGTCGACACACTTTGACTCCGTTGAGATTGGGATTTGGGTCACATCAATGCGCACCCGAGTTTAAGGAAATTAAATTATTAAAGACGCGCCTAAAGCGACTAGCGTATTTATTTTGGGTAAGACCGTGGAATTTTACTAAACGGTCCATCCCGAAATCCAAATAATTTCTAAAGCAAATATTTACTGAGGGCCCCGCAATTTGTATTTTTTATTTGGCGAGGCTCATCTCGTTCTTTATTTTTAATGAATTTGCAACGTCATGGACATGCATCTCGAACCACGTTACAATCAATGTACCCGTGATTAGAAACACATTTCGACTCCGTTGAGAATTGAATTTGGGTCACATAAATGCGCACCCGAGTTTAAGAAGGTAAGATTTATTAAGGCGCGTCCTAGAGAGTCTAACGTATTGTTCTTTTAGGAGGGTTGCGAGATTTGCTAAACAACCCATCCTGGAACCTAAATGCTTCGATAATATACATTTAAACAAGGGCCCCGCATCTGCACGTTGTGTTTATTTTCATCGAGGCTCATCTCGTTCTTATTTTAAAAGGACATCCTATAGCAACTACGTTTCTTATCGCGTTTGTCCTTATCAATTGAAAACAGTAGATAGTCCTAATTAATTATATGCTTGCAAGTTGTTTGTAACAACGCCTAAAATCAAAAAACGAGGTTGTCCGAACAAATAATCACGGGCCCAAATCCAGCCCAAGCGTGATCGGCCAGACCTGGGCCACTGCTTGTTCGAAGCAGGCCGGCTTGGCCTGTTTTGGCCTGAACTCGACCTTTGTGAGGTTGAGGCCCTGAATTTGTGTTCCGGATCTTAAAACATGGTTTTAAGAGTCATATATAGCAATTTATTGGAAAGGAAAGAACTTAGTTAGTGTACGAATTTCATGCTTGGCATACATTACAGGCTTATACTACACTTTTGAACTAAATATGAGATACAAACTACTGCCTTGGGCATACTCTCATCACCAACCTATATGCACATTCTAGCATTCAACTACCATACATTGACATTTATAGGCATGAGACTAACGCTAGCACCCAGAACAAAAATGTAAAACTATTACACATTGCATGAATATTTAATGTAACAATCTATATCTAAAAAAAACATTCTTCAGGTCTTTCCTTTACATTCATGCTCAAATTTCCAGCTACATCTGACAGTGTCTTAGGTGTGTACCTGGTATAGAGGAACAGAAGAAGAAAGGAATGATCAGCTGGGCAGTATGCAGTACATACAGCAGCAGCAGACACACAGCAACAACACAGCAACAACCAACTAAACCAAGTGTTTTCCACAGCCACATATAACCAACAATATCTCCCAGAATACAAGGACTAGCAGATAGTCGAAACCAAGCCAGCAATCCCAGGAAAGAGTAAGGAAATAACAGCAGTAACTGAGGGTTCGAATGCAGTAAAACTACCAGTTCAACAACCATAAACAACTCAGCCAATGCAAGCAACAGAACTTGGCCAAGACAGCTTTGACCAATATGCACTCTTATACAACTTTCAGGCAGTGTTTGGTTACAATCTATTTGGAAACTAACTTATGTTTTTCAGCTTTCTTTGAACTCATTAAACCTTTCTTTAGACTAAAAGTTTCAGCTTTAAGACTAAAATTCCAGCCTTTTCTCTTTTTTTTTTTTTGAAGACTAAAAGTCCAGCCCTGTTTAAGTTATCAAATGGCCTATTTATAGGCCAAATGAACCAGTACAGCTGAGCTGCCTGCCCTGCTAATTGGCAGAATGCCCATACCCTTTAAGCCCATGCCTAAGCATCTTTGGTGCCAGCCCCTTTGTTCCCCACGCCTGGTCTTTGTTTAATCAAGAGTTATGGGCTCGTTTTATTTATTCATTTTAAGCCCCATACTCTTATGTCTTGCTCCCCATTGGTATTAGTTTAATCCTAAATTAGTACCCTACTTGTCAGCTCATTTAAACTAATCATTTTTGTCCTTTTCAAACCCCAGACTACCCCTGTTAAACCCTGGTTATCACTGTCTTGAACCTTTGCAGCATCAGGGCATTTTTGAACTGATGAAAGTTCAAATTCAAGACTGCCTAGACTGAACCTTTCAGTCATTTTCAATGCAAACAAACTATTTCAAACAATGCTGGGGCCTTCAATCAGTGGCAAAGTTCAATTAGTCATGCGACATTATTAGCTCGTTTGATTCATTAGTTATAGAAACTAATCAACGACATTTATCGAGTCGACTATACTAATTATAGCAGGTAATAATCAGTCGCTCACATAAACAATATGTTCAGGGACCTAAAGGGCATCAGACAATTTTGTGTTCAATTACTGGGAACCTATATAAGTTTATTCATTTGACGACTAATCTAATCGAACATGTTCATCACAGAATACATTCAAATCATACACAGAAAACAATTGACCAAATAAAAGGTCTTTAAAGAGATGAAAGAAATCCGAATGAAAAAATAACAAAAATAACAAACAAACCCAACGAAACATGCTGACCACTTAATTAAAACTAACACAAAAGAAAGGAAAACGTACCGAAAATGTTTAAATCAAACAGACCCAAATCTGATTCATCTTCGAACTTTTGAGGCCGAACAAACTTTAATCAGGGTGTTCTCACATGAGAACACCTTGATTAAGGTCTATTAGACCTCAAACCCTTGTCAAAACTGGCCGGGTTCCCCAGGTGCATGTGTTTCAAGTTCTGGATTTCCAGATCTGGATTTTTAGGAGTTGTGGGTAGATTCGGACCAAACCAAGCTTGGTTTGGTCACGAGGAAGGTCAGGGGAATGTCTGGTATGAAGATGGGGTGGTTTGGCATAGGTCCGGGTTCGACTCAAATCTTCAAACGAAGATTCGAGACGAGGGAAGGTGATTCGAGGCAAGAGGGTAACAGATCCATGTTCAGGAGAGTGAGGGGGTCTTAGGGTGTTCAGGAGGTGGTCACCGGCGTTCGTGCCGCCGGCTTTAATGGCGAGGGAGACGAGGGCGGCTAGGGTTTCTAATGGGAGGTCCGGGTTCGACTTGGGGACGAAGGGGTGGGGTGTTGGTATAGGGGGCGTGGGTATAAGGGAAGGTTTATATATGGTCTATGGGATTGGATCTGAGCCGTTAGATCAGATGATCTCAACGGCTTGGATCTGATGCTGAGAAATGAGACGGGGTCGTTTGGCAGTTAAACGGGGTCGTTTGGTTTAAGTGAGGGGTTGGGTCAGGCTGGTTATTTGGGTCGGGTTTGAACATGGGTCGCTGAAAGAGGTCCTGAACCGTTGGATCGGCTGGGACGGACGGCTCAGATTGATTTGCCTGAAACGACGTCGTTTCAGGAGGTGCCTGGGCAGGCCTGGTCTGGACCGGGTCAGATCGTTGGTTTGGGCTTGTTTTTGTCTTATTTTTTTGGCCCAAATTGATTTCAACTTTCTTTTGTTTTCCAATTTAAAGAAAAATAAAAAATAAAAAATAAAAATAACTAATAAAACAAAATGAAATTAAAACAAATAACAATATGGCATTTCAACATAATTATCATACCAAGTAAGTTAAATCACAACCTAAAACGGACGATGCACATATATTTATATTTTTGAATTTTCTTTTAACGCCACATATATTTTTTGTATTTTTGTTTGATAATGACTAGATGCAAAATGGACAGACTCACAAACGACTAACAAAACATGTCACGGAAAGACCGAAAAATTGTACAGCGAAGCCTTTTGCCACTATTTTTATTTTCTTTTGGAGCGATTGTCCGTGAAGCAAAAATCACGTGCTTACAGCTGCCACCCTGATTTTTCCATCCTTCTTTGGGACTGGTACCACATTGGCCAACCACTCGGGATATCGAGTGACCCGAATGACCTTCGCTTGCAACTGCTTAATCACTTCTTCTTTGATCTTTACACTCATTTCTGTTTTAAATTTCCTTAGTTTTTGCTTGACCGGAGGGTATGCCGGGTCAGTGGGCAATTTGTGAACCACTAAATTGGTGCTTAATCCAGGCATATCGTCATATGACCATGCAAAAACATCTTTGAATTCCATGAGGGTTTTGATCAATTCTTCTCTGACATTCGGCTCAATGTGGATGCTAATTTTGGTCTCTTGGACGTTATCAGCGTCTCCTAGATTCACAGCCTCAGTGTCATTTAGGTTAGGCTTGGGTTTCTCTTCAAATTGGCACAGTTCTCGGTTTATCTCTTCGAAGGCTTCACCTTCGTCACATTCAGATTCATCATCACAAACGACCTCTTGCATCCTTGAGTCGGATTCAGATTGATTTATTAGACTAGGTCGAAGATCCGCTGTGCATGCCATGTCGTTACAACCAGTAAAAAGAGAACTGTTCAGAAAGAAAAAGAACAAAACAAAATTAAAATGGGACAAAAGAAAAGAACTTTATTAAACTTGCGGGATAAAAGGGTTCACACTTTTACAAAAACGAAAGTAAAATTTGGATTACACCCTTGAATAATCCGGACAAAACAAAACACACAAAACATAAATCAAAGCCTACTACCAAGACTCCCCTCGGACAGGAAGAGGAGTAACTGTCCAATTGTTGGTCTTGGCCTCAGGCCCCACAAACTGTATCTCTGCTCTGCTGGAACCTTCTCCAGCTTCCACCATACTGACATCCGCGAATAGCTTCTCAAAACTCTGATTCAGGTCTTCATTTATACCGATCAAAGGTCCTAGGATCTTTGGGACCGGCGACCCCTTGACACTTGCTTTGACAAAAGACCTTGAGAGGCGTGGCACTGGTTTAGGCAGAAACCAAACCCTCTTCTTCATTTTTCGCGCTTGCTTCCTATCTGCTGCGGTTGGTTTGAACCCCAATCCGAAAGTTTCCAGATTTTTAGGAAGGGAGACAGGTTGGACAATCCCTTGAAGCTCGACTCCTAGGCCTTTTCCCGGCACAAATCCATTACCCAGCATTTCTGAGACCATCATGACTGTTGCGGCAGCTACCCTAGGGTGCGGGATGATTTCTCCTTCAGAAATTTTGTTGGCCGACCCTGTATCGAAAATCTGGTAGACCCAAGGACCTTTGTCATCAGCGGTCTCTATGAAAGGTACAATGGTTCCGCCCATGGTGCACGTTGTATCCTCGCCGTGTAACACGACCTCTTGTCTTTCCCACTCGAACTTCACCATCTGATGTAGGGTGGAAGGCACCGCTTTGGCTGCATGAATCCAGGGTCGTCCCAACAGCAGGTTATAAGATACTGTGGCGTCCAACACCTGGAATTCCATGGTAAACAGGACCGGACCAATGGTCAGTTCAAGTACAACATCCCCCACAGTAGCCGTTTCGTTTCCGTCAAACCCTCGGACACAGATACTGTTCTTGTGGATCCTTCCGTGGTCGATCTTTAACTGGTTCAAGGTAGATAGTGGGCAAATATTGGCGCTTGAGCCGTTATCCACCAATACTCGAGTTACCACCGAGTCTTCACATTTGACAGCTAGGTATAGAGCTTTGTTATGCTCCGTACCTTCCACCGGCAGGTCATCATCTGAGAATGTTACCCTGTTCACCTCGAAAATCTTGCTGGCAATGGTTTCCAGGTGGTTTACAGAAATCTCACTGGGTACATGAGCTTCGTTCAATATCTTCAACAGGGCCCGACGATGCTCCTCAGAATGGATCAGTAACGACAACAGTGAGATCTGGGCCGGTGTTTTTCTCAGCTGTTCGACCACAAAATAGTCTTTTACTTTCATCTTCCTCAGGAACTCTTCAGCCTCTTCTTCGGACACAAGTTTCTTGGTTGCAACTGGGTTGGCTCTTCTTAGCTCCACAGGAGCAAAACATCGACCTGATCGAGTCAACCCTTGCGCTTCACAACTGACTTCTTCCACCTGTTTTCCTTTGTACATCACCACCGCCTTTTCATATTTCCAAGGCACAGCCCTGCTGTCAATCATCGGCAGTTGGACCACAGGCTTTATGGTTACCAGTTCTCTACATACCCCTTTTAACACGACTGTCGGTGTGGGCGGGATCCCTGATACTACCAACTTGCTTGTATCGGGTTTGCTTGTTATGGCGGACGGGCTCTTTCCCAATATCACTACCGGCTTGACGCCTTCTCCCTGCGACTGTACACTTGTTCCTCCACTGGTTGAGACTTCTTTCGGGGCGGCTTGGATCATCATCACTGTTTGTGAGGGTTTTCTCAATTCTTCTCCCTCACACACCAACTCAATCATGTGAGTTTCGTAGTGTGCTGACAGTGGGTTTTGGTTGATGTTAGGAGCCTCCGGTGTCTGGACCTCGATCTTATTGGTGTCAATAAGATCCTGTATGGCATGCTTTAATTTCCAGCACTTCTCGGTATCATGTCCGAGCATCCCTGAGCAGTATTCACAACTTATTGATCGATCCAAATTCTGAGGTGGGGGATTTGGTTCTCGAGTCTGGACAGGACTAACCAAACCCAATTGCCTCAGCTTGTGGAACAAAGCGGTGTAGGTTTCTCCCAGCTCCGTGAAAGTTCTCTGCTTCCGCAACCTGTCATTCCTAGCATCTGGATTTCCCCGAAAACCTGCCCTTGAAGGGTTTCTATACGCCCTTGGTGGAGAGTAGGTGTTTTGTGGTGGTGCATATATGTTCTGGGGAGCCGGTGCGCGCCATTGTGGGCGAACCGGAGGCTGAGTGTATGCCTGGGCTTGGTGTACGGAACAATGTGGTTCTCGAGGTGGATAGAAATTTTGTGGTGGGTTGTATGGGTATTCTGACCTGTGAGGTCTGTGTTGGTTGTAGTGCAGCCTGCTAGCCCTGGACCAACTTCCTGCCTCGATCGTGGCAACCTCTTCTTTCTTTCTTCTCAGCGCACCTCCCGTGCCGCTTTGAATAGCCTGGGTTGTGGCTTTGAGTGCCGAATAGTTCAAGATTTTGTCAGATCTCAGACCCTCTTCTATCATGACCCCTATCTTGACCACCTCGTTGAAAGATTTTCCAACTGTTGTCACCAAGTGACCAAAGTAGGTTGGATCTAGTGTCTGCAAGAAATAGTCCACCATCTCTCCCTCTCTCATGGGAGGATCGACTCTAGCTGCTTGTTCTCTCCAGCGGAACCCGAACTCGCGAAAACTTTCCCCGGGTTTCTTCCCAGTTCTCAATAATGTGAGACGGTCAGGGACTATCTCGAGATTGTACTGGAAATGACCTGCAAAAGCCTGCGCCAGATCATCCCACGTGTACCACCTACTGGAATCCTGCCTGGTATACCATTCTAGTGCAGATCCGCTCAGACTTTGGCCGAAATAAGCTATCAGCAGCTCATCCTTGCCGCCTGCCCCTCTCATTTTGCTACAGAATCCCCGCAAATGTGCCATGGGATCACCGTGTCCTTCATATAAATCAAACTTAGGCATCTTGAACCCAGCCGGGAGTTGGACGTCTGGGAAAGGGCACAGATCTTTGTATGCTACGCTGACTTGATTGCCCAGCCCGTGCAAGTTCCTGAAGGACTGCTCCAGGCTTTTGAACTTTCTCAATACTTCATCCTGTTCAGGGGCCTTAGCCGGCTTCTCAATCTCTGCCGGCACTTCCAAATGTGGATTGTAAGCCTGTGGTTCGGGGGCATGAAACGTAGGCTCGGGGGGATAGTATTGTGTATCGTGAGCCTGAAACAATGGCTCACTGGTCGTCCTTTGCAAAGGGGCTGATGTTGGTCCCACAAAAATGGGAATATTGGGTGTTGGGAGAGGTTGATGGGGTGGTGGAGCTTGGGAATCATGAGGGCTTCTTTCTTGATGATAAAGGGGATTTGGGCGGCTTGTGGAAGGGCCAGAGTGAGGGTACTCCGGCATGTGTCCCAGTGTTTCAGGGCTCTTTTGTGTTTTGTCTATGGCTAGCTGCATTGCACTCATCTCTAGTCCCATCCTTTCAATCTTTTCCATCGCTTCTTTTAGCAACTGGCTCATCGGCCTCTCTTCCTCATTACTATTCTCTGAAGTAGTCATGCTCGTTGCTACCGTTCCCTTGGATCTGGTTTGGTATGAGTGTATTGCCAGAGTTCATTAACAACTAACTTGTCTGGATCAGACAACAACAAACTTTGTTAGCGTTAGAGTTTAACAGATTTGATCATAACACATAGAGGATGCAATGCACCTAGGCAGTTAACCGTTTCTACATGCTTTGCTTCAAACAACATGCGTCATCCCGGTTTGCTCATTCGTCCCTTTAAAGTATTTTGGGAAACCCTGTGTTTTATTTTATTTGTATTTTCTTTTCTTTATTTATTAAAAGCGGTCGAATCTTATGGGGATTGCCTACGTATCACGTCCCCGCGTGAATCAGACCAGGCGTAGTTCTGCCTCAAAGTAAAGACACATAGAAATTCTTCCGGAGTCACTTAATTTCATTATCAAAATTTGCTATTACACATTGCTTCAAACAAAATAGCAACAGTACAGACTCCACGGTTTTAAACTTGGTTTGAAGAAAAGAAAACAACATATGGGGAAAAAACAAACAAAATGAACAGGACTCGATCAACGACTAATTTTCCAACTTAGGGACCCACGAAGCATCTTTCGGCCATTTCGCGGCCTTAGGTGTAAGGTCTCTTTGCAAGCTCTTCAACTCGTTCATAATCCGGTGGACGCAGCCCATGATGGAGACAATAAGGGTTTCCCGAGGTGTTTGCTCGCATGCCAAGCATTTCAGGTAGATGTAATGCCTGATTTCGTCAATTCTTGCTCGAATGTTGTCCCTTTCTACGAACAACTGCCTTATCTGTCGGCTCTTTAATCCTAGCGTTTGTGCATTGGTGGCGAGCTGATCCTGGAACATCTCCATTTGCCTTTCCATCCTGGTCATTGCATTGTAATAGCGTCTCCTATCGGCTTGGGCATCTTGTGTTTGCTTGAAGATTCGCTCTTGCAGAGCGGAATTCGTTTCCTTTACTGCTTTGACGCTCAGTTCACAATCCCTCATGACTTGCTGTAGGCGCTTCCTCCGGGCCATTGTACCTTTTGCCCATTTGACCTTCATCCTTGCTATGCAAGCCTCTGATTGGTCTAATTCTTCTTGGCTCTGGATGACCTGATTTCTCAAACTGGCTATCAATCTTTCGTCGGAGCAACGCTTCTGTCGGTCGATGTTATTCTTACTGGCTTGGCGAAGGCGGGCCTTCAGGGTTTGGTTCTCTTGGGCTAGCTTGTCTTTTTCAGCCTGCTCTTGGGCGACTTGCACGTTGTTTTTGAATACAATCCTTTCAACTTGTCGCTTCAGCTTCCTGATTTCAACCAGGTAACCTTCCTCTTTTGCGAGCCAGTCCCATTGTTCTTGTGATGACTCAACAAAATCTTGGAGGTGAGGCCGTTTGGTTGGCCGTTTCACAATATTCTTCTTGTTATGCCAAGCGAGATAGGCCGGCGAGACTTCACCCCTAGACACATCACCTACCCGAGTATTTGCCGTCAGGTACTGGCATTCACTCCATATGCAACGAACTGTCTTTTCAGGAAATTGGCCGTCACTGCTGACCTCGACTGCATAAGTGCTGAGATCTTCGTCCGGGTGTAGTACTTGACATCTTCCTAACCGTCTCATCACCCTGTAAGGGGCATAAGGTTGAATACCTCTGAGTCCCATCAAGAGGAAGTGAGGACCAGTGGCGGGCATGTATATGATTTCTTCCACAGAAAGCCAACCCAAAGTCCAGTTTATTTGATCTGCGGTGATGACCCGGAGATAGGATATCCATTCTTCAAACCCTCCCGGTGATCGGAAACCTGAAACCCTTAGGTTATAACCCTCGATGCAGCCCCCATTTGTAGACATGTAGCGCATATACTGAGGATGGTGACACAAGTGTTCGATCATCCACATCTGTAATAACAAGTTGCACCCCTCGAAGAAGTCTGTTCCGGCCTTACAAGCCGTGATGGCTCGGTACATTTCTGACACTATCATAGGAGCAAGGATGCTTTTATCGTTGGTGATCAGGACTTTGACAATTCCATCCACTTTCAGGTCGATATTTCTATCTTTTCGGGGGAACACCACAAGGCCCAAAAATGCCACCATAAAAGCGAACCGCCTATGCTCATTCCATTTTACCGGATTTCCCCTACTGCAAACACCACTTTCTGGATCATTAAATCTTCCTATGCTCCCGTACCTCTGGTATATGAATTATAGGGTAGAAAAACCTCTATCCAGTTCAGCGTATGGGACTCCCTTGCTTATCTTCAACAGATCCATGAATTTGTGTGAATTCACAGCTCTTGGAGCGATCAGGTATTTGTGTCTCAAACCTTCAGTGACGTCCATGTAACCCGCCATTTCTTCTAAGGTTGGGGTGAGTTCAAAATCCGAGAAACGGAACACGTTGTGGGCCGGATCCCAAAATGTAACCAAAGCCTTTATGATGTCGCACCGAGGCCTGACGTTCAACAAATTAACCAAACCTCCCAGGTGCAGTTTGATCTTGTCCTGTTCTGACTTTTCCAAATCCTCCCACCATAATCGCACTTCCAGAGGGATTTTGCTTCTAACTGTTACCGGCAAACTTGGACTTATGCTCATTCTGCATGTTTATTGGGGTGATTTAAGCAAAGATCCAGACTCATTGGACTCAAATACCAAATTGACACACCCCTTTTTTTCCTAGAAAAACGAAATTTGGTTGTTTCCGAAAAGTATGATGTCACCTTAAAAACTTTCGTTCTTTGGATTGTACCTATATTTTGAAAAACAAGTTGAGCCCGATGGGGGTTGCATACGTATCTCGCACCCTGCGAGAATCAAACTGACGTAGTTCAGGCATAAGCCGAATTTTGGAGACACACTATTTTTCTCTTAGAAATGAATCAAAGACTCTTACTTTCTAAAACAAATTAATAAGACACACATTTTTTCTTTTTTTTTCAAAATTCTGGCAGAGCTTTAACCATTTTCTGGGTATTGATCTTTCAAGAATTATCTCCCTATCCGTTATTCTTTTTTTTTTCTCTCTTTTTTTTCAAACATTCCCGATATTCAGAAACCGGTCAGCATGCAAGCCTTGAAACAAGTAAATGCATAAAGCAAGTAGGATGTAGCAGGATGGTCTTTATTCTCAGGTTGCTTGTCCTAGACGGACCCAGCCCCTGTGCTGAGTCCCCTAAGTCAAATGCATATGATGCAAATAAGCGTTCCTACTAGGGATCCGGCATGAAGTTAAGTTATACTAAGCTGTAAAACCTAGGTGTTTGTTCTAGACCTGGCTTACCCGAGCGGACAACTCGAGCCAAGGATGGGAGCTGTGTACCGGTAACCAAAAGGCCATCCGATTTTGCAACTCCTCCGAATCCTCGTTCTATTTTGGCATATGACACTAACAGAAAGAAGCCACGACCAGCGTGCGCTCCTCAAGAGAGAAGAGAAGGGTTTCGGCACAGTTTATATGTACAGTTCAAACAATATCAAAGCAGTAAAAGCAGCATTTAGCACATTAGGCTCAAAACATGTAATAAAATCAGATAATAAATAAAGCCAAATAATAACAATTATTCTAAGCTCAAATTCTTAACCCTGAACCAGTGGTTCTGGGTCGCGTCTCCAGCAGAGTCGCCAGAGCTGTCACCCCTCCTTTTTACATACCCGCGAGGGCGCAAGGGAGTTTTTTCCAATTAAAGGACAATCGAAACGGGATTGGTTTAATTATTTCAGAGTCGCCACTTGGGAGATTTAGGGTGTCCCAAGTCACCAATTTTAATCCCGAATCGAGGAAAAGAATGACTCTATATTACGGTCTGCGTACCAGAAATCCGGATAAGGAATTCTGTTAACCCGGGAGAAGGTGTTAGGCATTCCCGAGTTCCGTGGTTCTAGCACGGTCGCTCAACTGTTATATTCGGCTTAATTATCTGATTTTATACAAATATGAACTTGTGTGCAAATTTTATCTTTTAACCGCTTTCATAATTATTATTATTTTACAAGGAATTGCAACGTCGTGGAAACATACCTCGAATCACGTTACATCAATGTACACGTGATTGTTGACATATCTCGACTCGGTTGAGATTTGGATTCGGGTCACATAAATGTACACCCGAGTTAAGGAAAATAAACTATTAAAGGCGCGCTTAAAGCAACTAGCGTATTGTTATTTTTGGGGAAAGCCATGAAATTCGCTAAACGGCGTGTTCCGAATTCTAAGTATTTTTATACATATGCATTTAAAGGGCCCCGCGCTTTGTACATCTTTGTTTGTCGAGGCTCGTCTCATTCCTTATGAAAAGAATTTGCAACGTCATGGAAACGCATCTCAGACCACGCTACAATCAATGTACCCGTGGTTAGAGACACATTTCGATTCCGTTGTGATTCGGATTTGGGTCACATAAATGTGCACCCGCGTTTAAGGAGATAACATTATTAAGTACGCGCTTAAAGAGACTATCGCGTTATTATTCTGGGAGGGCCGTGAGATTTGCTAAACGACCCATCCTGGAAACTGAATGCTTCGATAATATACATTTAACGAGGGCCCCGCAGCTTGCGCGTTTTTATTTATTTGTCGAGGCTCATCTCGTTTTTATTTTAAAAGGGTATCCTATAGCAACTACGTTTCTTGTCGCGTTTGTCTCTACTAATCGAAAATAGTAGATAGTCCTAATTAATTACATGCTTGCAAGTTATCTATAACAGAATTCTGAGTACTTGCGCAAAATCAGAAGCACGACCACGTACACAATCAGCCAAACGAATATTAAGGGCCCAAATCCCAAACCAAGCAGTAGCGGTTGGGCCTAGGCCACTATTTTTCGCTGGGAGCCTGCTTGATTTGCTCGACTTGGGCTCAACCTTTGTGAGGTTGAGATTGCAAGCTCTGTGTTCTATGTCTTAAAGTATGGTTTAAACAGTTATATGAGCCAATTTATCGGAAGGGGAAGAACTATACTAGTAGTGGATAGTTTACATGCTTGGCCTACATTAAAGAGTATGTTACACAATTTAAACCTAAGTCTGGGATACAACCTACTGCATTAGGAATATTTATCTAACAGCATACATATACAACTAACATTCAATCCTCATACATTGATATTTACTAGGCTTGCAAGTTACCTTCAGTATCCAAACAAAATGTAAACTATCATGCATTACATGATATTCAATATAACAGTCTATGCTTAAAGTAAACAATCTTCAATTCTTCTCTTTTTTGCATTCATACTCAACTTCAAGTTACATTGACAGTATTAATCGAGTACTGGATATTTGCACAATAAGAAAAGGAAGAGAAAGAGTATCAGCAGCAAGTAACCAACAGCAACAACAGATAGCAACAACACAGCAACGCAACCAGCAGCAACTATGTAGCCCACAGGTGCTTGAGCATCAGACAGACAAATCCCAGAAAAAGAGCAATGAACCAACCGAAAACCCAAGATACCAAATGTAACAGCAACAGAAGACCCAATAACCACAAAGCTCAGCAAATACCCAGTATAGTTCCAACAATCAAGAAGGCTAAAACTCAATCCACAGCACACAGAAAACTCAGTGTAGTAACAATCAACAGCAGAAAACACACAGCCTTCTCTTAACGGAACAGTAATGACCCTAGTTAGAATAACTGACTTGGCCAGAACAGCTCAACCAACTTAGTTCCTTGTGCAGTTTTGGGCAGTGTTTAGTTAAAGTATTCTGAAAATTTTCACTTTGTTTTCTCTTTTCTGAAGACTAAAAAGTCCAGCCCCTTTTAAGTTCTCTAATGGCCTATTTATAAGCCAAACGACCCAGTGCAGCTAAGCTGCCTGGATCCTCCCACTTGCAGACTGCCCATACCCATTAAACCCATGCTTAAACATCTTTTGATGCCAGCCATTGGTTCCCCACGCCTGGTTTATTCTTTAATCAAGAGTTATGGGCTCATTTTAGTATTCATTTTAAACCCCATACTCTTGTGTCTTGTTCCCCATTGGTATTAGTTTAATCCCAAATTAGTACCCTACTTGTCAGCTCATTTAAACTAATCATTTTTGTTCTTTTCAAACCCCAGACTACCCCTGTTAAACCCTGGTTATCACTGTCTTGACCCTCTGCAATAATGGGTTATTTTGGACTTCTGAAAAATTTAAAATCGAAGCTGCCCTAGACTGAATCTTTTAGCTGTTTTGTAATGCAGTTTATAGGCTAATCTCAGGCAATGTCGAGCATTCAGTCAGTGAACATGGTTCATTTAGTCATGTGAAATTATTAGCTTATTTGATCCATTAGTTATAGAGAACTAATCGACGACATTTATCGAGTCGACTATACTAATTATAACAGGTAATAATCAATCGTTCAAATAAACAAACACATACAGGGACCTAAAGGGCTTCGGACAACTTTGGTCGATCACTGGGAACCTATATAAGTTATTTATGCGACGACTATCCTAATCGGACATGCTTATCACAGGATACATTCAAATCATACACAGAAAACAATCGACCAAATAAAAAGGTCTTTGACAGAGATGAAAGAAATTAAGAAAACTATCAGAAAATAACAAACAAATACAACAAAGCATGCTAACGACTTAATTGGCAGTTGAATAAACAAAAAAGGAAAAGAAAAACTTACCGAAAAATGTTTAAACCAAACTGACCCAAAACTGACTCAACTTTGACCATTTGAAGCCGAACAAACTTTAATCAGGGTGTTCTCACATGAGAACACCTTGATTAAGGTCTATTAGACCTCGAACCCTTGTTAAGGTCGGCTGGATTCCAAGGCTATCCGTGTTCTAGGTTTTGGATTCTCAGATCTGGTTTTTTGGGAGTTGTGGGTAGATTCGGACCAAACCAAGTTTGGTTTGGTCACGAGGAGGGTCAGGGGAGTGTCTGGTATGAAGATGGGGTGGTTTGGTATAGATCAGAGTTTCGACTCAAATCTTCAAATGAAGATTCGAGACGAAGGAAGGTGATTCGAGGCAAATGGATAGCAGATCCATGTTTAGGACAGTGAGGTGGTCCTAGGGTGTTCAGGAGGTGGCCACCGGCGTCCATGCCGCCGGCTTTAATGGCGAGGGAGATGGGGCGGCTAGGGTTTCTAATGGGAGGTCTGGGTTTGAGCTTGGGGACGACGGGATGGGGGTGCTCGTATAGGGGGCTGGGTAATGAATTATGTTTATATACGTAAAGTGTAATTAGATCCTGGCCGTTGGATACATCGAGATTGATGGCCAGGATCTTTTACTTAGAACGGAACGACACCGTTTGGCCTAAGTTGGGGGGTTGGTTCGGATTGGTTCCTGGGTCGGGTTTTGAAACGGGTTACTGATAGTGATCCTGGACCGTTGGATTGGATTGATTGGAACGGCTGAGATGAGCCGCCCTTGAAACGACGTAGTCTTGGTATCGAACTACGTCGTTTTGACGACCGGTGGATGGGTCTTGGGTTGGCTGACTTGGGCTGGTTTTGGGCCTTCAGAATTTGAAATATCATGGGCCCAATCCGATTTCTTGCACTTTTTATTTTGTTTTCTAATTTTTGAAATACAACTAAATTAAAAATGAATTTGAAACACCCATTAATCAATACTTAACACAATTATTCACACACTTATATAAGAAAAATTTAAAATGGTTAAATTACAACCTAGAAATGCATACATATTTTTTGGTATTTTGTTTGATTAATGATTAAATGCAAGATGGACAGACCCACAAATGACTAACTACACATGTCACGAAAAACTCGAAAGATTGTACAGCGAAGTCATTTGTCACTATTTTTATTTTCTTTTGGAGCGATTGTCCGTGAAGCAAAAATCACGTGCTTACACCTTATACATATAATATACATATATATGCGTATATAACGTTGTCTGGTCATGATTCAATTTACATGTATAAATGAATGCAATGCATGAGAGGTACATCAATAAAATCTCGCGGAACGTCATAAGACCATTATACCTCTGATTATTATCATGAAATAAATTTGATCAACTTACGTATTTTCTGAGACCCACGAACAGATGACAGAATAATAAGGCATATGGGGAATCAAGAATATAAGCATCTATAGCATTTCTATGAATAGAGTCATTTATGGAAGTTGTGCATTTGCTCGTTTCGTTTGTGTCGTATGGATCATGCCAAAAATAAATAAGGTATAGCCTTAACATACCTGAGCCGATTCTCTTTGCAATCTCTCTAACATACGTCAATTGTGATGAAACACGTAACGCGGATCGAAGTAAGGGAAAATCTGTATGATATTCTTGAGAAAGATTGCACCGTATTCCCTTGGAATCCGCAAAATCCCATTGATGTTGCGTGGTATAACTTTGTATGAATTCCTTTGCTAATCCAAGAACTCATGTTGCTCTCTTTATGAATTAATCCTAATCTTATGCGACTTTTATTGAATTGAGAAGTCTTTTATGGCTTTTTCTAAACCACTCACGTTGACCTTTCCATATCTTTATGAATTTGAAAGCCTTTTATGTCATATCCAAGAATCCCTTTCAAGGTGTCACCTAGCAAAGTGATTTAAGAGTCACTTAATGGCTCATATATTGCTGCCACGTTGGAGGATGGTGTTCCCCCTTAATCCACCAAACACCTTAATTAATTGCTAATCTTCCACTAAAAATTTATAATTAACTAAATATCCATATAATTAAGAATTATCTCAAATTACTTAAAATACTACTCACTTTTAACATACTTTATACACCTTACTATTATGATCACGTGGTACCTTGTAAGGTACTAGTCCATAAATACAGGGTATTATAGCTCGGACCGTATTTTATCCCAAAAATTCGAACTTCGGTGAAACTTATTTACTTCGATTCGCTTACCCTCTTACCTTCACGAATTTACTCATAACTTGTTTGAAATAGTATAATACTTATAATATCCAAATAAACTTGTCCTTGAACTGATGTCAATTATCTTACGATAAATTCAACGTACAATACTACAGGATATAACATCGTCATTATATAATATTGCAGAGCGTAACATCATCATAATATAATACCGCGAAGCGTAACATCGATGTAATACTGTCGGGCATAACATCATTCATCCCTTTAGAATATTCATCCTCGAATGTTTACTAATGCATTTATCGTTCTCATAACCGGATGGCTCTTACGAATCATTTTAATACCGTCCTTACTATTTAGGAAACTATTCTGTGAATAAATCCAAAGTCTATGGCATTTCAACCTTTAGTTCATTTTCTCATACGACCTGTAGTCGGAATTCTTCTTATCTCGTAATTGCTGCTACCTTCGGTCATGCAGCCGGTATGACTTTTTCCTTGTAAGTGCACCTATGTGATTCTTCTCTCCTTTTTCCTCCAGCTTTTAGCCAATCTTTGGGCAGCTATAGGTATACTGAAGTTCTTCGCTCGGTACTTTATCTTATTTTATAGACTCGGTTATCTATCCGCGTGACTTTACTACCATAAATTTTACTTCGATTTATCGTTACTGAGGTTTGCTACCAAGCTTCAGGTTACTCTCGTTGCTTCTTATCATAGATGTATAAATCCAAGTCCTTCAATACTTTCTTATTACTGTTTATCTAAAGGGTGGAATCCTTATCTCCTCTCATACGTTGGAACTTTATCCATCTATTGTTGGTTCATCTCAATATAGATCTACATTCTACTACTGATAACTTGAAAACTCTTACGTAATCACTAGGGATCACATTGCATCGAGGAACATCTGTAGTAATTTCCATAACCATATTTTATAGCATCCCAATGTGATTCACCTTACGTGGGTGTTTTAATCCTGTACAATTCATGAAATCACCCCTTTTTTCAAATCATTACTCAATCGAAGGCCCAAACGTCATTCATTAGTTATCACAACTACATCTTCATTCTATTACCAGGGCAGCAATCCATCTCTTCTAAATGTTACTAGTCTTAGACTCTTTTTGAGTTCATTCAAGCTATACTGAGCTTTCTATAACATAGAGAAACCATCAGCTCTTTTATTTTCTGGGCTTAATCTTGAGGACTCATCCGTTTCTCGTTACCTCCTCACTCGCCCTTTCTTGTCTTGAGGACTCATCCGTTTCTCGTTACCTCCTCACTCGCCCTTTCTTGTCCTGAGGACTAATCCATTTTTGTTACCTCCTCACTCGCCCTTTCTTGTCCTTACTCTTATCTTCCTAAAAACTTGTCGCTCTATCATACTTTAGCTTGCGATCTACACATTTCAATTTATGCTACTCACAACCTTACTTCAACTTGCTTGCACCATAGATTTCCTTATGTTATTCTAGAACATCAAGCGGGACATCACATCGTCTCAAACTCTTATTTACTCTCTTAACTAGACCTCTCGATACCTATAAACCATAGGCTGGAAGGTATGCCGCTAACGACGGCGCTATCATTCCTAGATACTGAATCCCTGTGCTTCTAGCCTTTTATCTGAAGTATCGACTCTTCACAACTTTCTACATTTGAATATCTCGTATGTTATTCACATTTACCTTACTTACCTTAAAATCTTGCATCGTATCTTCCATCTCTTTCATGACCTCCCTTCCACATAAGTATAATTCAAGTCCACAGCTTGAAGCTCTATTATAATACTTGCACCTCTGGTGCATACACAATCCGGTGGGAGCTTCATACTGACTTCTTATGAGGCTGGTTCTTCTTTAACTGGCTTTATCATAGATCCATTATAGAATATGGCTACTGTACTATCTCTCTTGTACCTCTGATATTTAAGAGTAATCCTGCAATGTTCTCAATCACGAGGTCTATAATTTTTTGGGTCCAATAATCAGACTCCTGATTTACTTAGTTGATGCAATTCTTTAGTTTCTTCCTCATTCTGATCAACCTTTACATAGGCTTACGCTATCTCCCGATCTGCGACTCATGGTATTAGTTATTACTTTTAGCCTTTCATGGTCGCTATGGAATATCCATGATACAATTTTTTAATAATACATTCTTTTATCTATGACCTGGGCTTAATTCTTTTTTAACTTATACCGGAATCTTCTACGGCTATATGATTGTCAATGTATATGTTGCCTGTATGAAACTCCGAACTCTTAAGTGCGTTCATAATGTAACTAACTCTGGATCATTAATCGAATAATTCTTTTCGTTTCTTCTCAGCTTTCTTTAAATGTAAGTAATTACTTTTCCTGGTCTTCCTGCCCCCTTGTTCCGTGCACACTTAGCTTACCTTAGTGCCCAAACATATTAGAATTCCATACAACTATGATCTTGAATATCACTTTTGATTTTACTTCTCATTCATTAGCCACTGTAGGTGCCACTTTCTTATGGAGTGCATACAATGTTGTTGTGAGACTGTTGTTATAAGACCATTTCCTTTTTAGGTCACTGAGCTTAGGTTGAAGCCTTCTTCTTACTTCCTCAGCTAGTCTTTATTTGTAGTACTTAGGGAGGATCCCTAGACTCTTGTAAAGCTGTGAACTTATTACATTGTATACTCGAGAGATCTTTTGATGTCCTTTCTTGCCTATAATTATCCGTAGTTACTTAACTCTATGCCCTTGTGCTTGTAGGGTTGCTTCAAAACTGATATTTTGACTGTCTTCCCAGTGCCACTCTCTTTTGTTCCCTTAACATTCATACAGTACCTTTAACTATCCCAACTCATTTCTCAAATATTACAATGACATTACTGCGAGACTGAATTCACTATATTGGATTTTACTATGTTTATCTTGCACGATCTACTGATTCGTCTGTAAACTCTTGTCTAGCCATAACTAGGCTCTTCCTGAATCAACTATCAACTACTCGTTGGCCCATTCTTATATCAATATTCCATGTAATCTCTTTCTTGGGTTATTTCCTTTGTCTTAACTTACTTCCGCACTAGCTCCTTAATTATCAATAACATCCTGGGTAGGAACCCTTATTTTCTATCCTTGATGTTGTATTTGCATAATGTTCTAGAATCATAGCATATCTGTAGGATTTGAATAAGTGCAATCTCATCCCTTTCTCGTTTTTATCGTATTCTTCCTTTACCATTCCATAATTACTAAAACCACTTAATTTTGACTTAATGCTACATCACTCCATTTTCCCCATTTAGGGGAGTACTAAGAGTTGGAGCTACTACGATCTACCTATAGATGTTTTACCTTTTCATCTTTGGCATCTTTTCACATCATCGATGACCCTTACTCACCTCGCGGTAATCCTTCTGTACCAAGGATAACAAAATTCCTTACTCGCGTGGGTGACACTTAGTATAACTAACACATACAGTCCCTTACGCTTAACTTTGCTCACATTGCTTGCTTTAGGGAAGCGTCTTCCTTAATGACCATTCTGTGAATTTCTCATGAATCTTCTTCTGTTGTCCATTCCTTTATCGCCGGAATGAAATCTGAAATTCTCATGATTTCAACTATTATCAAATCACTCAATCCCTAATTCATGTTTAATTTATCTTGTCCACTAGCACATACTGATTTTTATTACTCTTTAGTCTAAGTTTTCCTTCGGTTAGTCGCGTTAGAGTCACAAACTTATTTCTCGAAATGAGGATATGACTTTATCACCTATACTCTTTTGTTATCTCAAGGCCTGTCACATCTTGTCTTTTTCTTCACTTGACTATAGACTCTATAATACTGTCATCTTTTTGATCTACCGTTGTCATTCATGTATCACATCTTACTCATAATGCTTCATTAACTCTCTTCTTATTTTCCGCTAAAATTTATGTCTATCACTTAATTCTGAAAACTCAAACAAGATATTTTTTTTCCTTTTAGCTCCCCTTGCTCCATCTACTGGCTCTTCGGGTTGCCTAATTTTCTTTCTTTACTAGAGACGTGAGCCACACTAAGATAATATACCTTCCAGGCTTCAAGTGCCTATGTTTGTAATTTTTTTTTGAAAATTCTAGTATTCATATCTGGCTATACTATTCTAGAGTGCGCCATCTGGGCGTCTCACAAGGAGATATATTATCGCATTTGCAATATCCTTCAGAAACGTCAACTAATCACAAACAATTCATTCACTATTTTGGGTTACTCTAACCCCAGCCTAATCCTGATATCACGTCCTTTTCTTAAACTATACCTATTAGCCCTCATAGGGCATAATTGAGATGGGTGTGGTCAATTATACATACCGTTAATTTTCATTAACTGGGTAACTCTTACCCTTCTCATCTTGATCCTTTTACTTGTTGAAGCTTGTATCCACCTTCTAATCTCTCGTTTCTTTTTACCATATTGGTGGATAAATATTCATACCTTAAGGCTCCTTTTCCGGAAGCTCACACGTCTTAGTACATACATGATCTGCTGGAGACCTTACACTTACTCACATAAGCATGATGCAAATTCGAGTTCCTCTAACTCAACTCTTCCACAACCGCATTCAATCCCTTACAAACTATTTTTTTCGATATAGGCATTGTCGTATTATGAATAAGATAGAATTTAGGAAATTAAGTTCTTACAACTGAGCTCTACCACACGATCTAGAGTAAGAAGAAAGAGTGACAGTCCTAAATCCCTGTAGCCTCCTACTTATAAGTGTGGTGCACAATACACTCATAAATAAGACTCTACTAGACACGGTTTGTAGACTGCCTATGACAGAACTGCTCTAATACCACTTTTGTCATGACCCAAATCGATGGGCCGCGACGGGCACTCGGTGCCATACTCAACCGAGTACTAACGTAACGTATCCTTCTTATTATATCAACATGGGTAAATGGGATAGAAGGTCCGTATGAGGTAACAAGAATAAAACATGAGAGAACACTCAACATAAAATGACCCAACATGATACATTGATTTATACATATGACATACGAGCCTATAAGGCTAACATAATCACTAGTACACTGAACATAGGCCGATAAGGCCATATAATCTTTCATTACATAACATATGTCAACAAGCCTCTAAGAGTACATAAACGTAATAAGGCCGGGACAGGATCCCGACATACCAATCAATACATGTCTAAATCATACTGACCAAATAAGCAACTCCGGAGCAAATGGAGCACACCAACATCGTCCACTGAGCTGATAGCCTACTTGGAGGACTCTCAACCTGTCTATCGGGATCTGTGGGCATGAAATGCAGCATCCCCAGAAAAAAGGGACATCAGTACAAATAATGTACCGAGTATGTAAGGAATGAAAATTAGTAAACAATAAACATGAGAGAAACATGGAGTAAAAGACTCAACATGTATATCTGTATATCTCTATGAATCATTTAATATTATAATGTCATGCATATGCGTATAAATGTCATACCATGCATGGATATATGTGTACATAACATCATCAAGCCTATGAGGGTATTCCATTATATCATCTCGGCCACTACGGACAAATTATCAACGTATACCAGTTGATTAGGTGGTGGTGTGTATATAACGCCGTAACCTTTTTCCATATCCCATATACATATAATATACATATATACGCATATATAACGCAATCTGGTCATGGGTCAATGTACATGTATAAATGAATGCAATACATGAGAAGTACGTTAATAAACTCTCGCGGAATGTCATAAGACCATTATATCTCTGATTAATATCATCAAATAAATTTTATCAACTTACGTATTTTTTGAGATCCACGAACAAATGATAGAATAATAAGACATATGGAGAATTAAGAATATAAGCATCTCTAGCATTTCTATGAATAGAGTCATTTATGGAAGTTGTGCATTTGCTCGTTTCGTTTGTATCGTATGGATCATGCTAAAAAGAAAGAAGGGATAGCTTTAACATACCTGAGCCGATTCTCTTGGCAATCCCTCTAACATACGTCAATTGCGAAGAAACACGTAACGATGGATCGAAGTAAGGGAAAATCCGTATGATATTCTGGAGAAAAATTGGACCGTACTCCCTTAGAATCCGCAAAATCCTGTTGTTGTTGTGTGGTATAACTTTGTATGAATTCCTTTGCTAATCCAAGAACTAATGTTGCTTTCTTTGTGAATTAATCATAATCTTATGTTACCTTTATTGAATTGAGAAGTCTTTTATGGCTTTTTCTAAAGCACTCATGTTGACCTTTCCATATCTTATGAATTTGAAAGCCTTTTATGTCTTATCCAAGAATCCCTTTTAAGGTGCCACCTAGCAAAGTGATTTAAGAGTCACTTAATGGCTCATATATGCTGCCACGTTGGGGATGGTGTTTCCCCTTAATCTTATCTACCAAACACCTTAATTAATTGCTAATCTTCCCCAAAAAATTCACAATTAACCAAATATCCATATAATTAAGAATTATTTCAAATTACTTAAAATGCTACTCACTTTTAACACTTTATATACCTTATTATCATGGTCATATAGTATCTTGTAAGGTACTAGTCCATAAATATAGGGTATTATAGCCCGGACCGTATTTTATTCCAAATTGTCAAACTTCGGCGAAACTCATTTTCTTCTATTCGCTTACCCTCTCACTTTCACGAATTTACTCATAACTTGTTTGAAATAGCATAATACTTATAATATCCAAATAATCTTGTCCTTGAACTAATGTCAATTATCTTACGATAAATTCAACGTACAATACTACAGGGTATAAGATCGTCGTACTACAATATTGCGGAGCGTAACATCATCGTAATATAATACTGTATAGCGTAACATCAACGTAATACCGTGGGGCATGACAAAAAGGAAACTTTAAGCAAATCTGGAAATTGGTTTTGAAAGTTATATCTGGAATCGCGAGTCTATCAAACTGAGCATCACGGGAACTTCTCTAAATGCAAGCACTAGCCGCTTGTGTCCAACTCATTATGGTAAGTAGTACATGGTCTGACGGAAGCACACGAATAGAAAGCTAAGTGAGAAAAGAACAATTTGACTGCTTTCTATGCGTGTTAGGTGGAAACTCCTTTTATGAATTTGCAGCCGCAGATGTCCCACCCCTAACCCGTGACGGCCCAGGTGCATATTCTCTGCCTCGTCCTTGTTCTCCGCCTCGTTCTCGTCCTCTGCCTTGTCCCCCAAGTGCTGCATCTGTCCAAAAAGAGTAGCACTAGATTAGAGGATAACTAAAGGAAATTAAGTTGATCCTGGTTATGTTAGTACAATATCAACTGCTACTATGGGAAGAAAGGATAAAGAACAAAGCCATTTTCACTTCGATGTAAAAGTACTCATAATATCTTGGTGTGACCAAATTAGGATGAATATCCCAATGCAAGTTGGCTAATCAAAATCTCTACAACATCTAGCAATAAAGCCATAGTTTCTAATACAACCAACTTTCTGACTTTCTATTTATAAAAGCATATTAAATATTGTTTGACTCAAGAGATATTAAAACCTTTTTGAACAAATCAATCAAAGATGAAGGGGTAAATCTTAGCTGAGAATAATAATATCTAGAAAGAGTAATATATCAAGAGAAGATGGATCACGAGATTTCTTTTTATTCATAAATAGCCATGTAGCCAGAATCCCCTCTGCAAGGTTATTACCCTCTATATATAAAGAGTCAGACTCTTCTAAGCAGTGAAAGACAAATTACAAGGAAATTTGAAGGAATATTCCCAATGTCCCCTAATGGGCATGCATTATTACAAGGGTCGTCCATTCTCAGGTTTGTCTCAGGGTCGTCTCCATCATGACGTCAATCCAAGGAGGCTCTGTCAATCGTCGTACTCGTTGTTGGTCGTGGTCAGTCAAATTTGGACTCATACAGTTAGTCCTTCCACTTGTCGGGGTCGCAACTGGGTGCGTCCTCGATGAGCGGACACCATGCGTTCCTATGGAGAAATTTGAGTCGTTGAGACGTTACGAAGTGGCCAATGGGGTATGGTCAGCGTGCATAGCAAGACACCGGGTAATATACTTCACCGAAAAATGATGTCATCTTCACGTGTGTCATCATCACGCATGTTCTCAAGGCAGGAGTTGATGGCTTGATGCTTCGATTTTAGCGCTACTTTGTGACTTTCCGCTTCGATTCTGGCGCCACCCAACCCTATAAATAGGTGAAGGGTTTGATTTTTTCGAAAGTTTTTGGCCATTCCACTCTTGATAACCTCCTTTTCTCTCCAAGCTAACACTGATAATCTTCTGCTTTTTCTTCTTATATTCTTTGTTCACAACTTCATCTTCTTCCTTTGTTTCTACAGTATCAGCACGTCCTTTCTTTTAACAGAAGCATGCCGAGGCAACACCAATGTCGCGAAGGAATTCCTGAAGCCGTTCCACCATCCTTGGTGCCCCCTTCGGGCGGCGAAGACTCGGCGGTAGAAGAGGGTGACAGCCTTCCTACGGTGGAGGAATTACTGCCGAGACACCACTTGTCTTAAAGTGACTTCTTTAAAGATCCCCCTCCTACCCCGGACCCCGTACTCTCTGAGATGGAGCAAGTTCACATTGACGCTCTTCGTGTGAAGTATGGCATTCCTGCTCATGTAGATATGGTTCCGGCGGGGAGAGATTTCGTAGATGTCCACAGACCTGGGTACTATGCTTTCTATGAGTACACTTTCATGATTGGCTATACTCTTCCTCTCTTCCCCTTAGCAGAAGAGTTTTGTAGGTTCTACCAAGTTTGTCTGGCACAAATTTCTCCGTATACGCTCAAGATACTTCTGTTGCTGACCAAGTATGCGGAATTGGCAAAGTGTAGCATTTCAATTCACCACCTTTTGCACTTGTTCATGCCTGGCTTCCACAGGGGTACCATGGTGCATTTTAGGCTTTGTGGTATGAAAGGGTTGGTGGTCAGGACAGATAACCGGGCAAGTCGCAAGTTTTGGCACAAGTACTTCTTTGTCAAGACCGAACATGTTGTTTCTGACTCCGCTAGGTTCCCGGAGCGATAGAATGAGACTCGTAAGTGTCACCAATGGTTTTACTCTTCCTTCATCTCTATTCATTATAAAGTTTGTTTGCTTCCCGCTTGTAGCTATGGGACGTCCACCTCACCCTATTGCGGATATCAGGAATTGGGTAGCCCGTCTGTTGCCTCATGCAGCGAAAACCCGAGATTGGCCCGCCTTCGTGAAGCGTTATGGCCCTAAAGTCCCCTCTGGTAAATATTTTCCTTACCACTTCATTGGCCGTATAACCTTGTTTATTAATACGACCCTTCGTGAAGACAGGTCGAGGAGCTTCCAGGCGGAGGGCGCCCGTCCCTGTATTTCGATAGGCCGTTGCTGCCGCAGACACGCAGTTTATTTTGAGTGAGTCTGTTCGAGAGGGTCATCCTCAACCTATTCAATTAGAAGGTCCCTCTCGAGTCGTGGTCGTGAGGGAGGAGGCTTCTTCGGTACCAGTTTCACATCCTTTGGACGAATCCTCTAACGGGGAACAACCGTTATCGAGAAAAAGAAGGAGGATGGAGCTTGAGAAGGGCGTGGCCATGGGTTATGATAGAAGCAGGGTGTCGCAGATGGTGCCCGTGCCCATATTAATGGCTAACGCCATTTTATCGGGGATATCTCCCCAAGTGGAAGGAGTTTACCTAGGAGCCGGCTCAGTATGCTCTGCTGAGGGTGGTGCATCGTCCAACGTCAGAGGTCGTCGTGTTGAGGGTGACGACTCAGGTTTAGATGCCGACCTATAGGATGCCAACGAGTTTGTAGGTCACCATACTCATATGGAGGTCAGAATGGAAGGGTATGATCGTAACATAGTTATCTCGGAGGACTACAACTTGTTGCTGAACTGCGAGCAAGTGGCGTCTGCTTTAGCTCCTCTATGTGTTGCCCCTGAAAATGAGGTGCTTAGGACGATGAGCGACATGGAGTTGTCTCATAAGGTCACTAGTATGGCCTTGCTGGTAGGTGCCTATCCTTCCCTTTTCGTCGTTGGGTTTGTGTGGTGATCGTCGATTTGCATTCTGTTTCTTACTTCTTCCTTCTCTTTTTTTGTGCCAGACCCTCGTCATGGAGATTGAGCGAGAGCGTAGGGAGAGGAAAAGGACGACCCTTTATGATAAGATGTTGTCCAAATATCAATAGTATCGGGCTAAGCATCACACAATGGACGACATTTATAACCAGGACCCTGAGTTTCAGTTGTTTCGTGAGGGGCTCAAATAGCGGGAGAACCAACTAGAGCGTAAGACCGAAGAGTTGAGGGAGCAGGATGAGGAGCTAATGAAAACTGTCGCTCGCAACAACGAACTCGAGGCTTCTCTTAAGGTGAAGGATGACGAGCTTGAGTTGAGAAGAGGGTGATGGCCGAAAATGCCAACTTGCAGGCAAAGGTGGCCAGTTTGACCGCTGAGTTGAGTGCGAGGGTAGTGGAGGTAGAGGGACTTAAGGGTGAGGTGAGCGTCGGTACTGATAAGTTGGCGGCAGCTATTTCTGGAACTGCATCTTTGGAGAATGCCCTTCATGTTTGTAGGTCAGAGCTAACTGAAGAGAAGGAGGCCTCTAATCGCAAGGTCGCCGGGCTCGAAGGGCATGTCAAAGAACTGGAGGCAGAGCTATCTGTGTTAAATGGACAAGTGGCCTTGTTGAGGGCGGAGAATGCAAGTCGACGTTCTCAACCTTCTATGTCTCGTGCCTCAGCCGATCCAGTCGTGCCTCATTGTTTATATGAGTTGTGGGTCCATGCTGAGGACCGACTTGACGTGTACAAAGCTTTTCACGCTGAGGGGAGGGCAACTGAGGCGAAGCTTCAGACAGTGCACACTGAAGCTCGTGCAGCTTGTGAGGCCTGTGGGTATGACCCCCTTACACCTGACGGGGATGACATCAATTTTAATGATGCAAACCGTCTTGCTTCGAACTCGTGGTACGAAAATGCTTACCCCAATGGGGATGATGTGTAGTATTTGTTTGTACTTGCTTTTATTTTAGGGTTTTTGTAGGGGTCATACTTGAGCCCATTTGTAAAGACAAGTGTAAATAACATTTTGATTCAATGTAAAATATATTTTGTCGATTTGTTCTTCTTTGCAATGTTTATGATATCCGGGATACTTGTCGAGCTGTTAAGTTGATTTAGATGTTGGGCAAAGATTCCTTTTTTTCATTGATAGCCTTGGCCATTGGGATGTTGCTTCGAACTATCGTCAAAGTAGTATCCCGTCATAGTTCGAACGAGGTCGAACCCATGTTTTTTGTCGATGGCTTTGGCCATTGGTATGTTGATTCGAACTATCGTCGAAGTAGGATCCCGTCATAGTTCGAACGAGGTCGAAATCATGTTTTTGTCGATGGACTTGGCCATTGGGATGTTACTTCGAGCTGTCGTCGAAGTAGGATCCCGTTGTAGTTCGAACGAGGTCGAACCCATGTTTTTGTCGATGGCCTTGGCCATTGGGATGTTGCTTCGAACTATCATCGAATTAGGATCCCGTAGTAGTTCGAACGAGTTGAACTCATGTTTTTGTCGATGGCCTTGGCCATTGGGATGTTACTTCGAACTGTCGTCGAATTAGGATCCCATCGTAGTTCGAACGAGGTCGAACCCATATTTTTGTCGATTGCCTTGGCCATTGGGATGTTGCTTCGAACTATCGTCGAAGTAGGATCCCGTCGTAGTTCGATCGAGGTCGAACCCATATTTTTGTCGATGGCCTTGGCCATTGGGATGTTACTTTGAACTGTCATCGAAGTAGGATCCCGTCATAGTTCAAACGAGGTCGAACTCATGTTTTTATCGATTGGGATGTTGCTTCGAACTGTCGTCGAAGTAGGATCCCGTCGTAGTTCGAACGAGGTCGAACCCATGTTTTTGTTGATGGCCTTAACCATTGGGATGTTTCTTCAAATTATCGTCGAAGTAGGATCCCGTCGTAGTTCGAACGAGGTCGAACTCATATTTTTGTCGATGGCCTTGGCCATTTCTTGGAGATTTGATCGTAGTCCCCTAGTAAGACATGTTGACTTTATTCATGCAATGGAGGTTTGATTATATACTTGTAAGAATCACATGTCAACTCTGTACACAATGAAGATTTGATTATATTCTTGTGAGAATCACATGTCGACTTTGTACATACAATGGAGATGATTATCTATATCCAGTCCCTTTTTTACTTTGTTCCGGAGACCATGTCGATGGGCGGGGTAATGAATCAGCACTCCAAACCTCGAGACATCTCCCTTGCCGCCTCA
Organism: Nicotiana sylvestris; assembly: GCF_000393655.2. Taxonomy (NCBI): domain Eukaryota; kingdom Viridiplantae; phylum Streptophyta; class Magnoliopsida; order Solanales; family Solanaceae; genus Nicotiana; species Nicotiana sylvestris. Next base: position 148,695,995 of record NC_091068.1, read on the forward strand.
TTAAAAACCTCCCCAGAAAAACTCGACTGGGACAAAACCCGGGTGAGGGAAAAAGAGTACGACTTAAGTGACACCTTCTTTTAGAAGTGGAATTATTTGAGATAGGCAACATTCCAGTTGTTTTGGAGTATTTTTCCCTCCATTGTTTCTAACTGGAATGCTCCTTTGCTTGTTGCGGCTGTGGTTTTGTATGATCTGTCCCAGTTTGTTCCCAATTTTCCCTCATTAGGTTCTTTTGCGGCTTGTGGTTTAGCCTTGACGACGTAATATCCGACTTTGAGTGGTCACACCTTAGCCCTCTTATTGTAGTACCTTTCCACTTGTTGCTTTTGGGCTACCATTCTTACATGGGCCAAGTCTCTCCGTTCTTCGACTTTATCCAGATCTTGTAGCGTACTTCCGTCGTTTCTCGGTCCGCTCTTGTTGGAGTATCTCAAACTGGGTTCTCCGACCTCGATGGGTATAACTGCGTTAGTCCTGTAGACTAGTGAATATGACGTCTCTCTTGTGCTGGTTTTTGGCATAGTGCGGTATGCCCATAGTACTTCCAGTAGTAGTTCAGGCCATAGCCCTTTGGCATCTTCAAGCTTCTTTTTTCAATATATTAAGTGTTACTTTGTTGGAGGATTCGGCTTGACCGTTTCCAGCGGGGTGATATAGCATGGAGAGTATTCGCTTGATGTGCTATTTTTCAAAAAACTTGGTCGTTTTCTTTCAGACGAACTGGGGTCCGTTGTCGCAGATAATTTCTTTGGGGATGCCAAAACGGCATATTATATTTTTCCATATGAACGCGATGACCTCTTGCTCACGTATCTGAGTGTATTCACCTGCTTCCACCTATTTAGAAAAGTAATCAGTTAAAACCAAAAAGAAACGTACCTTACCTCGTCCCGCTAGGAGGGGACCGACTATGTCCATCCCCTACTTTATGAATAGACATGGTGAAGTGACGGAATGAAGGAGTTCCCCTGCTTGATGTATCATAGGGGCGTACTTCACATCTCCTAACATAGTCCGCGACTTCTTTTTTCATAGTGGTCCAATAGTATCCGGCGTGGATGAGGCACCGGACGAGGGTGCGATTTCCCGTGTGGGCACCGCAGTGCCCTTCATGTACTTCTTCCAGCACTTGCCTTGTTTTATTTGGCCCAAGACATTTGACTAGAGGGCCGCCAAACGTTCTTTTGTAGAGATTACCATTCACGAGGCTATAACTGGCTACCTGTACCCGGAGATTTTTGACTTCTTTTTTATCTTGCGGGAGCATTCTGTGCTGCAGATATGCTACAAGGCGGTTACGCCAGTCCCAAGTTAGGATTATAGAATGTACCTCGATGTGGTCTATTGCGGAATGGAGGAGGGTGACCACATTTTACCTGTTGATATTTTTGGTGGCCGCCGCTAGCTTAGCGAGGTCGTCTGCTTCGATATTCTGCCCCTGGGTATTTGTTCGAGGCAGCATTCATCGAATTCCGATAGTAGTTTGTGAATTTCTGACTGGTACTTTTGTAGTCTCTGTTCTTTGACTTGGAAAGTCCCAGATACCTGGTTCATCACGAGTTGAGAGTCGCAATGGAGGACGAGCCGTCGGGCGCCATATTTGAGGGCTAATTTCAAACCTCAATCACGGCTTTATACTCGGCTTCGTTGTTAGTCATCTCGGGGCATCATATGGGCTGATGAATTACTTCACCTATAGGGACTTCGAGGACGAGTCCTAGTCCCGATCTCGAGGTGTTATAGGTATGATCAGTGTAGAAGACCCAGAAGTCGGTGTGTGTGGAAGCGCGGAGCACTTCCTGTTCTACCTCGAGCAATATTTCCATGCTGAAATCAGCGACGAAGTCAGAAAGCACCTGCGACTTAATGGTAGTTCGCGGTTGGTAAGTTATGTCATGTTCGCTTAGTTCTATGTCCCACTTGGCCAGTCTGCCTGATAGTTCGGGTTTGTGTAAGATACCTCTTAGGGGGAAGGTTGTCACCACCTTTATGGGGTGACATTGAAAGTATGGTCTAAGCTTTCGTGAAGCTACGACTAATGCCAGAGCTAGTTTCTCAAGGTGAGGGTACCTTGTTTCGGCATCGATTAAGGTTTTGCTGATATAGTAAATCAGAGATTGCATACCTTTATTTTCACGGACCAATATTGCGCTTACTGCAACTTCGGAAACTACTAGATATACAAGTATACATTCGCCCGGGTCTGCTTTGACGAGTAGTGGCGGCGAAGATAGATACGCTTTCTGTTTTCTCAGGGCGTCGATGCATTCTTCATTCCATTGCAGTCCATGGTCTTTCCTTAGCACATTGAAGAACTTTTGACATCTATTCGAGGATTGTGAAATGAACCTTTATAGGGCAGTTATTCGCCCTGTTAATTTTTACACCTGTTTTTTGCTGCTCAGTATCTCCGGTATTGCATCGATGGCCCTGATTTGATCCGGGTTGACCTCGATACCCCTTTGTGACACTAGGAAACCAAGGAACTTTCCTGAAGTTAGGCCAAAGGCGCACTTTTTAGGATTCAGTTTCATCTTGTATTGCCTTAATACCTAGAAGGCTTCCTTCTGATAGACAATGTGATCCTCTTTCTTTGTCGACTTTACTAGCATGTCGTCGATGTAAACCTTCATGGTCTTACCGAGATATTATTTGAACATCTTGGTGACTAATCTTTGATATGTGGCCTCTGCATTCTTGAGCCCGAACGTCATCACCTTATAGCAGTACGTTCCTTGGTGAGTGATGAAAGTTGTCTTTTCTTGATCTTCTTCAGCCATTAGAATTTTGTTATAACCGGAGTAGGCGCCCAAGAAGCTCAGCAGTTCGTGCCCTACTGTTGCATCAATAAGTTGGTCGATGTAGGGTAACAGAAAGGAGTCCTTCGAGCATGCTTTGTTCAGATTGGTGAAGTCGACACACATCCGCCATTTCCCGTTATTCTTTTTGACCATGACCACATTGGCGACCCATTGGAGATATTTCGATTCTCTGATGGAACCGTTGGCGAGTAATTTATCAACCTCTTCGCTGACCGCCTCATTGATTGCGGCATTGAACTTTCTCCTCATTTGTCATACCGGCGGGCAAAGTGGATCGACATTCAGCTTGTGCGTGGCGATATCTCTTAGGATTCCTGGCATATCTAAGTGGGAAAAAGCAAACAAATCAGCGTCGTTAGTTAAAAACTCACGATACTTACCTGGCTCCGAGAAGTTGTGTCCAACATAATCATTTTTTGTGCTATCAATGTTATCCAATTGGACAGGATCGAAATCTTCTACAGTCGCCTTGCAAGCTTCTATGATGTCCGAGTCTTTGATGGCCTCTACTTGTACGTTGGGTTTGTTTCCCGACATGGCTGATTGTTATGCCTCCGCACTTGCCCCTTTTAGTTGTTTGGTGTGTGTGAAATCTTGGGCAATCCAGTAGCATTCTTTGGCGGTGTGTGGCTCGCCTCAGATGTTGAATATCCCCCATGGGGTGGGAAATTTGATTACTTGATAGAAACTTGACGGGACGGCTCGCATGGCGTGTATCCATGGTCGTCCTATGATGGCGTTGTAGGCTGTTTCCTAATTCATGACGTGGAATGTCATTTCCAGGGTGACCCATCCTGCCAGGATGGGTAGCACCATTTCTCCAGATGTTCGCTCCACTGTATTATTAAAACCTATTAGTGTTATGCAACGCGGTATTATTTTATCCTCGAGTCTCATTTGACGAGAACTCGTGGGTGAACAATACACGCATCGCTTCCATCATCCACCATTATTCTTTTTACATCGGTATCCGCGATGCGTAAAGTTATAACCAAAGCATCATAGTGAGGGAAAGACAAACTGTCGGTATCCGACTTATCGAAGATGATACTGTCTTCGAGGTCGTCATACCGTTCGTGGGCAACTGTCCGTTTGAGTTTATGTGTGGTGGTGAATTTCACATGGTTGATTACCGTATCGTCGCCTCTGCCAATGATCATTTGTATGGTACGAGCTGGTGATGGTGGCTTTGGAGGTCCTTGAGGTTGATCGCGCCCACGAGTGAAGTTGGACCGTCCTTTATCGCTCAACAGTTCATTTAGGTATCCCTGGTTTAACATCCTTACCACTTCTTGTTGTAGACCTATGCAGTCTTTGGTCTTGTGTCCTCTCTCCTGGTGGAATTCACACAGGACGTTCGACCTCATAGTGCTCGGATCCGACTTCATCTTTTGCGGCCACTGCACCTTCGTGTCGAGCTTTTCTAGTGCGTACACTATTTCTAAAGGGGAAACACAAAAATTATAAGTAGATAGCAATGGAGGAATACCTATTTCCTTTCAGAGTGGTGCGGTATGTCGGGGCGCGACATCCGTGTGTCATGGAGGAAGCAGATTGGGTGTTCGGATATAAGGCTGATGCCTTTCTCGATTGAAATGTGACAGTTGATTCCTTCGCATGTCGTTGCGACAATCTCTCCTTGTCTCAGTCTGTACTGATGTTAATCATTAAAACGGGCCATTCAGGTCGTCCTCGTCTGCCCTCACTTCGGTGCAATAGGTGTTGTGGATCTCTTCCTACGTGGTAGGGGGTACTTCATGAGTCTACTGAGTAGTTTTTTGGTTTCTTTTGACCCGTTTCTGTTTAACCCAATTTGAAAGGCTGCTACTGCCATCCCTTCTAACACGTTCAGTAAGCTCATCCTTACTCTGTTGAATTGGGCTAGGAAATCCCGAAGTCCCTCGCCCGTCATTTGCCTGACGGCGAAGATATCATTGACCCTAGCCTCAACCTTTTTCTCTCCAGCATGAGCGGTGGCGAACTTATCTGCCATCTCTTAGAATGTCGATATCGATCGTGCTGGTAGTTGGGAGTACCATGTCAACGCTCCCCCCGTCAGAGTTTTGCCGAACTATTTCAGTAGCACAAACGGTACCTGTTCTTTTAATAGATCATTACCTTTTACTGCGGTAGCGTAATGAATTAAGTGATCCTCTAGGTCTGTGGACCATCGTATATTTTCAAATATGGTGGCATTTTGAAGGTCTTTGGAATAGAATGGGGAGTTTCCCCTTCACTGTACGGCTATTCGACGAATCGGCCCACATCGCATTTTGGTAACAACTTCGGAGCGCTATTCGACGAATCGGCCTCTCCTGATGTTCCTTCATCTGGTCGCAGAGTGTTTTGTTCTCATTTTCCATCTCTTCCATTTTCTTTAAGATGGCCGTGAGTGCATCGTTGCCTGTATCAGCAACAGTACGGGTGTTACCTGTTCGCGTAGTGCCTGGCTCATCGGTGACAACTGCGATTTCTGCGGGTAATGTGTCTTCGATATCTCCTTAGAGGGGTTTCTCGAGCATGCTGCTCAAGGTGTTTGTTAGTCATTCTTCTAGTAGCTTTTTCACGATCGGTGGTACTTCTCCTGCTGTGGATGTTGAGGTTTTCCTCTCGCGCGAGACCGTTAGACCTTTGTGCGGAGGAGGTGAGATTTCTCCTTCGGGTGTAGCACTTGGTGTTGCGTTTTCATTGTCTTCCCCACCAGCATCATTGAGGGAATTCAGGAGGTTGTTCGTGACACCTACTATTGCCTTTAGCCTAGCTTCTCCTTTTCCTGCCATTGCTGGCCTTTGTGGAGCTAAAGAGATGTGGTTATTTCTTTCAAGAATCTAGATGAAAACTACGATTTCAGCTATAGAAATCCCTACAGACGACGCCAAATTATTTGACTCAAAAGATATTAAAACCTTTTTGAACAAATCAATCAAAGATGAAGGGGTAAATCTTAGCTGAGAATAATAATCTCTAGAAAGAGCGATAGATCAAGAGAAGATGGATCACGTGATTTCTTTTTATTCATAAATAGCCATGTAGCCAGAATCCCCTCTTCAAGGTTATTACCCTCTCTATATATAAAAAGCCAGACTCTTCTAAGCAGTGAAAGACAAATTACAAGGAATTATTCGAAGGAATATTCCCAATGTCCCCTAATGGGCATGCATTATTACAAGGGTCGTCTATTTTCTGGTTTGTCTCAGGGTCGTCTTCCTCACGACGTCAATTCAAGGAGGCTCCGTCAATCATCGTACTCGTCGTTGGTCATGGTCAGTCAAATTTGGACCCATACAAACATTCAAATCAAGGATATAACAAGTTAAAACTTGGCAGTTTAAGAATTGAGATTGAAGGGAAAAACAAATACTAAAAATGTCTTACCTGCCTCTATGGAAAGCACAAGTACAAATCTTCCGTCATTCACGGACCTTTTCCACTGGTATCCAACTGCAATTCTTTGACCTGCTAAGAACAGTCTACTTACTGCATGATAATATAACCTTAAACTGCGACGCCCTCTTTCACAATACAGCCAAGGGCTAGGGTAAGGCAAGTGAAGTCATTTATGTATAGTCTTTTTTCATGGTTCTCACGATTTTACTTTCTAATTTCAACTCAAATTCTCTAAATTAACTACTTGGTTTTGTCACATTTAATTGATTCACACACCAGAAAGCAAGTTCTTTTGTGTCTCATATTGTTTAACTAAGAAATTCCCGAGAGAAATGTCGCAAGGTTCAAAACACGATGGATAATGGGCTCACTCTTTACCATTTTCACGTAAGGGAAGAATTCAATACCATATGAAGTGCGCTTAATTTATACATCACGAGTTGCGCTTTTACTACTAGATCAAAGTCATGTAGGTTTTTTTTGTGTCTCAATATTATATGAATTTTATAAATTAAGTTCAAGTTTTTTAATATATTTTAGTTTTAGGCCACTAGTTCCATTAAACCGCCCCTCATTGGTGATCAATATTTATTTACAGACTACTTCCTCACTATGAACATACTGTTCAACCAGCTTCATTCACATTTGATAAATGAATGACACACTTACTGTCATTAATGTTGTTTTCATTGGTGCCTTATCTTAAGTGAGACTCTATAATTTTGACTGAGACTATCAAGGATGGATAAGTGGCTCTAGCAGGAGACTAGTAAAGCCCTCATTAAGGTTCCTCGGAATTTTTAATAATGGATTTTATAATTTTATTTTAAATTAGACAATATTAATATTTGTAGAAAAATAAAAAAAGTACAAAACAATTTGTAAAAAAGAAAGAAATGTGTCTACTCTTTAATAGTTAAAATATTTTTAAAACTTTGAATTAAACTATTAAATCTTTATATTACTAAATACATTTGTTACAACAATATCAAAGGTAACATACTGCAAATACATGTCTAATATCTCATTTATTTAAATTATCCTTTTCTAATATAAATAATAATATTATTATACGAAGTTGAAGACTTTATGTCATTTAAGAATATATACTATAAACAATAAGTATGAAAAAAATGGCAAGATTAATTTTTTTTTTGCATATATGTGTGTATACGAACTAATAAAAAAAGTATAAGGCCTCTTATTAAAATTTGGCTTTAGGCCACTAATTTTATGGAGCCGCCCTTAAATACAGCAGTCCCGGGGTGGTAGTCATAGGCTGAGGTAACATGCTAGAACGCAACACTACGAAACATGACCTCTCAACCCAGAGATCGGAACAAACAAAAGACATATTGGGACTGCCTTCTTGAAGCACTAGCTTTTCGGCATTGCTGATTATTATCTAGCTATGCAAAATGTTACTCTGCTTTAATACTATATTAAACCATAGTAGAGGTTCAGGCGAAACATAAGCAAATGTATCTTGATTATATGGTCTCCACTCATTCCTCTACATAAAATGGTTTAGTTCAAGGTCTAAGCCAGGTGATTGAGCTTGTATTGGAGCAACATTTGGATTTTGTGGAGGTGGAGAGACAAACCCATCTTGTGGTCCCTGTGCAGCATTATTCCCATGTGGAGATACAAACCCAGCATCTGCTGCAGCTTGTACTGGTGCTACATTGTCATTCTCCGACTAAACGATAAAGGGCTATATTGCATGTGCATCATTCCTTGGCTGAGCAATAAAGGGTTGTAATCCTTGTACAAAATTCCCATGTGGAGCTACAAACCCGGCCTGTGGTGCAGCTGATGGCGGTGCGATATTGACATTCTCTGGCTGGGCAATAAAGGGTTGTAGTGCATGTGCATCATTCACTGGCTGAGCAATAAAGGGCTGTAGTTCATGTGCAAAATTCCCATGTGGAGCTACAAAGCCAGCTTGTGGTGCAGCTGGTGGGGGTGCGATATTGACATTTCCTGGCTGAGAAATAAATGGTTGTAGTCCCTGTGCAACATTCCCTTGTGGAGCTACAAACCCAGTTTGTTCTGCAGCTTGTGTTGGTGCTACATTGATATTCCCCGGCTGTAGTGCTTGTGCATCATTCCCTGACTGAGTAATAAAGGGTTGTAGTCCATGTGCAACATTCCCCTGTGGAGCTACAAACCCAGCCTGAGTTGTAGCTTGTGCTGGTACTACATTGACATACCTCGGCTGAACAATAAAGGGTTGCGGTTATGGTGCTTATGCATTATTCCCTGGCTGAGCAATAAAAGTTGTGGTCCCTGTGCAATATTCCCGTGTGGAGCTAAAGGGGGTGGTGGTTGTGCAAAATTTCCATGTAGCATCTCAAAGGTTATGCACAAGATAAAGAAAAAGAATCATTATGTTAGGGAAAACCCTGAAAAAAAATTAATTTTAATTTTATACCTCTTGCTTTGATGCTTTCAAGCATTGCCATAATTTGGTAATAGTGATTGTAACCCATCTCTACTTGTACATGATTGTACAGTCCATCAATCAAATTCCATATCTCTTGATTAGCCATATAATTTTAAAAAAAGAAAGATTTAGGCCCATTAGATAATTGTAGCAACTCACGCAATGCAAGGGAATCCGTGAATGCAAACAAATAAATTAATTAGTGCCTAAAGCATTACTAGTATTCTTTTGTGCTTCCTTCATTCTTAAATTATGTAAACTAATTAGTTGAAGTAAGGGTAATTTTTTAGTGGGCTTACTATGGAGGAAGGGGAATTAAGTAGGTTAAATGAATTAATATTAAGGCTGTCGGGCTTTGAAGAGCTTAGTCCGTTAGCTCAAAAATTTTATAGCGGGCTGAACTTTTAAACAAAGGCAACAGCCCTACAGGCAGGCCTTTGGGCTGGTGGGCTCAAAATTAAAACAAGGTTCTAACAACCCACTAGGCTTTGAACTTCAGACTTGTGACCTGTGGACATAATCCTTTTGGATTGGACAGCAGGTCTGGTCCCTTTTGATTTGTAGCCACAGCTTCTTGAAATCCTTGCAACCATGGCCACACGTTGTTTTATAATCAGAACCTTTGTTGAAGGGACTGATCATTTGACCAAATGGCCAGAAATAATATTTTGTAAACATATTTGCACAAATTTGATTTCTACAGAAGGCAGAACATATAACCTTCTTTACAAAATAACCAAGTTACAAACATAGCCCTTCAAGGTTCAATTTTACAACACGCGAAATAAATAGGTCGTATTGACAATATGGTCAAATTACGGTCACAGCCTCAAGACTTCAAACCTTACCAACCGCCAGCACTCAGATTTAGAATATCCAAATGGCCAGAAACAACTTTTTACAAACATATCTGCACAAATTTGATTTCTACAGAAGGCAGAACATATAACCTTCTTTACAAAATAACTAAGTTACAAACATAGCCCTTCGAGGTTCAATTTTACAACACGCAAAATAAATAGGTCGTATTGACAATATGGTCAAATTACGGTCACAACCTCAACACTTCAAACCTGACCAACCACCAGCACTCAGATTCAGACTATCCAGACCTTCCACACCATGTATAAGGTTAAATATGATCATGAAATATGCAAATTGAACTAAAACTGGAATTTATACACATTTTGACCCTTCAGCCGATATAAAGATAAGATTAGAGAATTTTTCATAAAGCACCATCTTTTAGGTCTAATTAGCCATTTATAGATACCTTTTGCTATATTACGTGTTATAGGTACCTTTTATGTTTTTATACAATGTATTTTATGTATTTAAGAAATTGTATTCATTAATACAATAGAAAAAATAGGCGTTAAAAAGGGAATTCCAGCTAAGGTTGATATATATTTAACTGTATTCACGCGGCATTAACGTGAATACAGTAACGTATCTGCGCAAAATCTGGAAAGTTAAACGAGTTAATAACGGAAGGAAATCAAATCACATGATATTCTCCTAATTTAACTCAACGAACAAAAACTAGTACCCATTAATCTCTATTCTGCCATACACGATTCAAGCTAAAAAAAAACGCAGCGAAAACCAGAGCAACATCTGTTCGAAGTTCTTCCATTCACTTATCCTTTTTCTCTATTCACAGATATCAATTCAACTACGGAAAATTAGATTGATACAAATTATATACAAAATACGGTATAATTCTTTTTATACATATGACAAGTTTATCAGTGTTGTTGCGTTATTCTGGCAAGTGGAACGATGAGGGCAATTACATCGATTTTTCAATTGAGGGAATACTGATAAAGGAGTATGCCTCCTTTAATGATCTTTTTGCTTCAATTTCTAATCAACTGGGTATAGATTTGAGCTCAAAGTCCATTAAAATTCAATACAAAACAGAAGAAAATTTCACGCCAATGGAAATACACAATGATATGGGTTACAGAGTGTATGTATAACTGAAAAAAGAGAACAGAGAATTTGGTATGTATCCTTTGTGCATAACAACTATTGAAAAAGAACTTGTATCCGGAGGTAGTTTAAATCAAGGTGACATTGTGCAAATAGACGAAGTAGTTCAAAGGTACTATTCCGATACAGATGATACACTTGCTCTAGATTTTGTCAATTCAGGAGAAGCGATTGGAGTGTTCGAACTCCACAAGGATTTGATAATTTCAAAAACTAATCAAAGGGAGGTTATGGCTGGACAAGTGTATAAGGATAAGGCTACATTGAAAGAGGTGATGGAGAATTATGCTATAGCTCAAAGGTTTCAATTCCGGGTTGATAGGTCTAATGTTGTCAGGTTTGCATGTATTTAAGTTTTTTTTTTGTATTTTCTATTATTGATTCGAGCTGTAAGTTTAACGTTGTTGTATTTATGCGTATTCGTGAATTTTCTCTTGATTATCACAGATGTAGTTAACATATGTTTGTTTATGGTCCTTAAATACATGTATCCATATGTAGTATAAAGATTTATATATATAGATGTCAGTATGAAAAATAATCAGATTTTATTCGTGTGTATATGAGTGAATTTTTTTGTAAACACTTATGCTAATCATATGTACAATGATTAATTCTTTGCAGCTATGCATTATTATGTATTTCAGAAGATTGTGAATGGAGGTTTAAGACTTCAAGCATTAACAAATCAGAACTATTCAAAGTGAGAGAATTCATTGATAACCAGACATGTCCACTGAAGGACAAGGTATATGAGCAGCGGCAGGCAAGTGGCAGCCTTATAGGTGGTATGATAAGGCCTAAGCTTACTAATCATAAGAGGAAATACACCCCAAAGGATATTATTGATGATGTGAAATCAGATTTAGGTGTAGATGTTAGCTACATATTGGCTTGGAGGGCTAAATAAAAGGCAATGAATTTTTTGAGAGGTGAACCGGCTGATTCATACAAAAAATTACCAGGATACTTATATACAATGGATATGACATATCCAGGTTCCCACATCAGAATGGTAAATCTCCAAAAAATAAATTCATGTACGTATATATATATATCTTTGTATGCTTTTATAAAGGGGTTTGATCATTGTAGACCCATTGTTGTTGTGGATGGAAGTCACCTAAAATCTTACTGCATCGGGATATTTGTTTCGGCAAGCACGTTGGATGGTGGAAGTGAGTATCTAAATTATAATACAATCTGTTAATATTTTAAATATTGAAATACATGTTTTAAAAATATGTATTCAATTGTATTTACAGGTCATATATTGCCACTAGCATATGGTGTTATTAATTCAGAGAACAATGCTGCTTGGACGTGGTTCTTTGAGCAATTCAAGATAGCTTACGGTGACAGAGAAAACATGTGCATCGTTTCATATAGAAATGAGAGTATCATTAAATATGTATCGAGAGTGTATCCAGATGTACCACATTTTGCTTGTATATGGCATCTATGGAACAACGTACATAAGAAATTCAAAAAGAGCCATGCCAAGTTGAGCGGGATATACTTCTCGATGGCAAAAACATACACACAAGCTGAATTTGATAGTCTGATAGAGAAGGTGGAGAAGGTAGATATTAGGGTGAAAGAATACTTAGAGTTAGCTGGATACGAAAAGTGAGCTAGGTTGTATGCACCTGTTAACAGGGGATGGACAACGACGTCAAATATTGCTGAGTCAATTAATGCCGCACTAGTTTCAGCAAGGGAATTGCCAATATACGACTTCCTCGAAGAAGTTAGGAAGATGTTTGGACGTTGGAATTGTAGTAACCGCAAAGAAGCTACACAGACATACACGACGCTTGAAAAAAAATATCAGGAGATGCTGACTTTGAATGAGGCAATGTCTACACGTATGACTGTAAGTTATATTTTAATGTCATTGTAGTATATAACTTAATTATTTTTTGAATTAATGGCATGAATACAACTGAATACAATTATTTTTTAAAATACAACTACCATGAATACAACTAAATTCAAACACATACAAGACATATTTTATCGAAGATCTGATATGAACACAACTGAATATAACTAAAAACATGGTGCAAAAACTATTCGAATACATCAGAATACAACTAACAAATCTATATTATATATAATTTTAATATGAATTGTCTTGACGTATCCTTCTAATGTTTTTTTATCCTCCTGTTGCCTAACATACAACAGACTTTTGATAAGTTCTGTACTAATTACAATTGATATTTTGCTGGTCTAAATATAAGATGTATTCATCTGTATGCAAATATTTCAGTTGTATGTAACTGAGTAATTCAGTATTATACATATGGGAATTCAGTTATATGTGCTCAAAACTTATATTTCTATTTTTAAATATAGGTGGTACCATCAACTGAATACTTACATACGGTTAACGATGGAGGGAGGAATTACATAGTCTGCCTGTTAGAGAGAAAATGTGTTTGTGGGAGGTTCCAAGTTGATGAATTGTCATGCCCACATGCTTGGGCTGTATTGAAGAGCAAGTTTCTAATGCCAGAAGAATATTTCTCTAACTATTACAAACCAAATACTATTGTAATGACATACGATGTGCCTGTGTACCCGCTACTGGACAGAAATGACTGGAATATACCAGCACATGTTGCAGAGGAGGTTGTACTACCACCCAAATGGAAAAGACCTCCTGGAAGGCCAAAGAAGAAGCGCGATAAACCTTCAAGTGAATTGCTGCAACCGAAAAATCAACATTCATATAGCATATGTGGGCAAGGAGGACATAGCAAGCGAACGTGTAGAAATGCTCTACGTAATAAATAGTTAACACTCTGACATGTATTGATGCTTCAACGATTTGTCAATACTTATGATGACGTTGTCAAGTAATAAATTCTCATTGTCAAGTAATAATTTCAGAAATGACTTTCGTGAATAGATTCTGAATACATATAGTTGCCTTAATGTATTGGATACAATCGAATATAACCTTATCTACATATACTTTGACAGTTTATTATAGATAGTGCCTGAGTTAGATATATAACTAGTCAGAATTCATCGGAATACATCTATATACTCAGTTGTAATATAACAATTTCAATAAGTCTGAATTTATATTCTCTAACTAGACAATAACCTGTTTAATACATATGAATTTATATTCTTTAACAAATATTAACTGAATTTGAAAGATACATATTGAAGAATATAGCTGAATACAGAGAAATATAGCTGAATACAGAGAAATACATATGAATAATACAGGTGAGTACAACTGAATATAGCTGAATAAAAAAAATACAATTGAATACAGCTGAATAATATAGTTGAATACAACTAACTACTGCTGAATAAAACAGTTGAATACAACTGACTACAGCTGAATACAGCTGAATACGTATAACTTGTTTAATACATCTGAATTTGTATTCTTTAATATGTATTAACTGAACTTGAAAGATACATATAAATGAATGCTGCTGAATACAACTAAATACAGCTTAATAATACAGTTGAATACAATTGAATACACCTGAATCCAGAAAAATACATCTGAATTCTTTAATATAAACTACCATCAAAATACATAAAGTTTCTGACTTTGATATTAACATGTTCAATACCTAAAACCTGTTTAAGCAAAGTTACTGAATAATACATACTTGAATCTTGTAAGATACATATGAATTCAAACTGAAGAATAAGCATGAATATTTATGAACAAACCAGTGAAACATCGATTGAAAAGTTGCAATTGTCATACACGAACACTGTTGATAAAGTGATAAGTTTTTCTAACTGAATACCATCTTCACCAAAAAACTACTCAAAATAGCATTCTTCTTCAAACTACATTCCAAAATTACATTAACCTAAAGCTACTCTAACACTATCTGCATCTTTGAATCTGACTCCGTGATTTGCTTAACAATCTTTGAGGGTGCTTCATTCTCGCTTATAGCATCAACGTCTATCTTCCGCATAGCATAGTCCCAGAGAAGAGCACCATATCTTTGACGGAGTAGATTGGAATCAAATATTGTTTGTGGAATCTCACCAATAGTGCTCACAAACTCTGCGTATGCCGCAACATGCACCCCAAAATCCCTAAAAAATAATTTATTGAAACAATTAAAAATAATTCATACAATTAGATTTGTATATAACATACAAGAATGATGATTGAGTACTTACATACTCCCAGCTTTCTGTTGAGGCAGATCTGATATGAAAAAAACTTCAAAGAGATGATTATGTGACTTGTTAGTGTATACTGAGAAAGTAAGCCAATCTATGCCTTGACTATCTCTGTAAAAGCCACTGATTGATAGATACAGAGGTACAAGCTTAGCTAGCTTATCAATCTCAGAAGCTACATATGCATCATGACCTGTAGATCTCTACGAGTCATACACTTTGATACATCTCTCCTTGAATGAGACAACAACCAATACCCAGTGTAGTTTGTCCTTCAAGTTGTGAGCACGTGATTTTTGCCTCGCATGAATTACTCCTATAGAATCCCCAAAATTAGGAATTTTCTTTTGTTATTTGATTTTTAGGAATTAATTGCCCAATTTTCGTGTTTGTTTACATTTTTGTGTGCATATTTAATTTAAATCATGAAAAATAACAAAAAATATCACGCATTGCATTTAGGAATTAATATTACATTTTTGGGATTAATTAGTAAATTAATCTTTTACAAAAATGGAAAAATCACAAAAATAACTTATTTTTGCATTCATTATTGTTTAATTTCGAATTTTGGTAGTTTTTTTTAAATTTGGGCACTTAATTAGTTGTGATAATTATTATTTGGAGTTAATTAATTTAATTTGGTAAGATAATCTAGTTTTGAGATTTTAATTTAGGTTTTTATTTTTATTTGGAATTAATTAAAAGAATTTGAAAATAAAAAGAAAATGAAAGGAAAAGAAGTAAAAAGAATAAGATTCTGGGCTATTTTAACTAAAATTACCAAGCCCAGACCCCTAAACCCGTCCAAACCACTCAAATACCCAGCACAGACCCTTGTCCAACCCGGTCCGGTCACCCCCTCATCAAAACGACCCCGTTTTGCCCTTTACTAATCACGACCGTTCGATCTCACTAATCCAACGGTCCGGAACTGGGAACCCTTTAGATATAAATATGTCCAAACGTTACCCCTACCCTCCAACTCGTCTCTCACCTCACTTCATCATCTTTAGAGACCCCCCAAAAAAACCCTAGCAGCCCTCTTCTCCACCACCTAAAACCATGGCGGCGCCACTCCCTTTCCCCACCAAAATCACACCCTACAACCACCTCACCCCCTCATCTCAAATCCCCATTCAATTTCTTTCAAATCCCCCCAAAGCATCTCAAATCTTAAATCTAAGTTTCGAGTTCTAGGGTTCGAAGTCAGAATCTCCATACGAGGTCACCCCTCCAAGTTCCCCGTTTGTTCCGAGTCTGTTTCGTCTCGAGATGATGTTCTTCATCCGTTCCTGACAAAGAATCGACCATTTATACCATTTCGAGATGTAAACAGAATTACCCGTTGTTTTCATGTCCAAACTAGTAAGTTTCATTTTCTTTCTTCACATTTTTATTCATTTTTGCTTCGTCTAGTTCTCTTGTTCTATCTCCATATTTTGAATTCATTTCCCCCCTCTAAGGCAGTTGTTTGGTATGTATGTGTGTGTTTGTTTCTTTTCCCTCTTTCCAATTTTTTTTCTTTCTTCTAGTCAATATTTTCATATCTTTATGTGATTTTTTATCTTAGGCTATGAAATTTTCTGATAATTTAGTTTAGGTAGGTTGGTGTCGAATTCTTAGTTTAATTTTAATATATCAACCTAGCATGTTAATTTGATATATATTCTAAAATTATGCAACTATTTTCATTTTTGCCTATCATGAACTGGCTTGGTTTGCAACTCCTTTTGTTTTGAATTCCGGTTTGGGTCTGTGGGGAATTACTGAATTGTTTTGGGTTTCGGTTAGTTTAAAAGCCCAAAGAAAAGGGAAATTCAGTCTGGTTTGGGGCTGGACCCTGGGTCAACTTGACCCATGTAGTATGCTACAGTAAAAACTGGGCACTAAGGGGGGTATTTTGGGTAATGTACTTAGGGAATCTATCAAGTAACTGATAAGGAAGCTTTTTAGAAGCTGAAAAATAGACTAACTTGATCAGCAGGTCAGAAAATAAAGGACTAAGTAGCAAAAAGGAAAATTTAAAAAGGACTAAAAATGAAATAACTAAACTCTTAAGGCTGCCCTAGTAACTTGCATATAAAGGCATAGTTACTTGAGGTTCAATTCAGATTTTTTATAGATTAAAAAAGGCTAAGAAACTCAGAAAAGATAATGGCTAAAAGTTGAAGAAAATCACTGTTCCATTGAGTTTCATTTCTGATTTTTGGAATTCCGACTTGCTAAGGCAATCTTTGGTTCTGTGGGTGTGTGAAATGGCTTGAACTTGTTCTTCTTTTAAAGTCTGGGGTTGAGTTTTGGGTCAAGGTTACTGTTTCATTGTTGGTTGAGTTGATTTCACTAGATATTTGTTAGAATCTGGAACTTTTCTTGCTGTTGAGTTTTACTGTTTTGGTTTCTGTTGTTGCTGGACCTGTTACACTGTTGCTGTAGCTGCTTGTTGCCCTCACATTTTTCCTTTTGTGTAATTTCCAGGTATTTCCCCAAACCATTGTCAACAAGTGACTCAGAACATGTATGTCGAGTTGAGGCCCGACTGAATGCAAGCTGTTTTAAATTCCATTACATCCGTTTCCCCTACTTCTTAAATGTTCTATAATAAGTCTTGAATTACACATGTTGTCTTAGTTATCTCATGCCCTTAGGATGCTATACAAGTGAGTGTGTGCTCTTTAAGAGTTTTGGGTGTTGATTAATTCTCCAGATTTTATTACTTTTTGATATTGAAAAAGAGTTAGTTAGTTTAAAGTCTCGTGCTGTGTTTTTAAGTTTAGTTTAAATGTGAATATTCGTAAGTCTGAAGTCAAGCATGTATCCTCACTAGTATGCGAAGTTTTCCTGGTGTATTAGTCATTGGGTAGTGATGAGATTTAACAATTTGCGTTTGAGTGCAAGGGTTTATTTTGCTTTAGTATAGACTCGATCTCGAGTCTGGAATCCTCAGTTTTGTTCATTACAGTGTTTGGGCTCATCGAGCTTTGAATTCTGAAGTCATTTTCAAGGGAAGATGGCTTTGCTGTTGTTATTTGGGCTCGTTTCTTGAGCCCAGCAGTGCATTCTTTTGGCTACTGGATTGTTCTGGAAGCAGATTTGACTCAAGGATGCATGAAAGATAAAATTAAAAATTTAGCTTAGTTAAATTGTGTTAATTGTTTAGAATCAGATTTTAAGTTTGTTAAGCTGACTTCATGTTCCATAATTAACATCAGATTGGTTTGTATTATTTGATTTGGTAATGAATCATTTGAATCATGAGAGCTTGGTCCTAGTGATGGCCCAGTTAATGAGGTTAGGGCCATTAATTCAAATAACATCAGATACATTACGAGGTAAGCCATATCCATTAGAATATAACTTATGGCCCTCTAAAGCCTAGTTTGAATGCCTCTTTAATTTAGAATTAAAGTGCGCCATGCCAAACAAAAATGACAATTGCATGACCCTCATTTAATTAATCTTGTGTTGATCCTTAGAATTTGAGGCGTGCCATTTAGCCAATTTCCATGGCCCTCGCGAAATTAACACCTTGTAGTTGCTTTAGGCGCGTATTTTTAATAATATTACCTTTCTTAAACTCGGGTGTGCATTTCATGTGACCCAACTCTAAATCTCACAACGTTGAATAAGATGTGTTTCGGATTGCGGGTGCATTTCATGTGGCGCGATCCGAAGAAATGTTTTATACGACGTTAAATCTTCTTTGAAAAAAATTTTAATTAAAAGCATTTTAATAAGTTAAAATGTACCATAGGCTAAAACATGTATTAAAACCAGATAATAGGCCAATTGTATTAGTTTAAGCGACCGTGCTAGAACCACGGAATCCAGGGGTGCCTAACACCTTCCCTCGGGTTAACAGAATTCCTTACTTAGAATTTCTAGTTCACGGACTTCAAAAGGAAAGTCGAATTTTCCTTGATTTGGGATTTAAAATAAACCGGTGACTTGGGACACCAGAAAACAAACCATCTCAAGTGGCGACTCTGAACAAAAAAAAAATGAATAATAATCCCATTTCGAATAATGTCACTTAAAGTGGAAAAACTCCCTTGTGCTACCTTTGGGTATGTAAAAAGGAGGTGTGATAGCTCTGGTGACTCTGCTGGGGATCGAACCCAGAATCTCTGGTTCAGGGTTCAAGAATTCGAGCTTAGAATAGCTGTTATGATTGGCTTTATCTGTTATCTGATTTTTTTACATGTTTAAGCCTAATATGCTAAATGTCGCTTTTACCGCTTTGATTTTGTGTGAACTGTATATAAACTGCTGCGAAACCCTTCCTCTTTCCGAGTATTCTAAATCATGGAGAAGGGTGCACTTCATGTGACTTCTATTTTGTTTAGAGTCTTATCCAATTTTAGAACGAGGTTCGGACAAGTTACAAAGCCGGTAAAGCTTCTGTATTCCCGGTACGCTGGCCCCCCTCGGCTCGAGTTGTCCGCTCGGGTAAGCCAGGTCTAGAACAATAAACCCAGGTTTCAAACCTAGTATAACAAAGCCTCTTGCCGGATCGCTAGTAGGAACGTTTGTTTGCATCACGTGCATTTGACTTAAGAGACTCAGCACAGGGGTTGGGTCTGTCTAGGACAGGTGTACCCCAAATGAAAAGACCATCCTGATGCATCCTACTTGCTACTTGTGCATTTATTTGCTTCGGATTTGCATGTTGACCGGCTTATGAATAATAGGAGAAAAGTTTGGAAAAAGAAAATCAATGTGAGGGCTCGGAGAGATAATAACTTATTTTGAAAATCAGTGTCCAAAAATATGCTGAAACTTTGCCAAAATTTTGACAAAAATTTTCTGTTTGAAAAATAATTGGTTTATTTTCGTCCAATCTGCCCGAACTACGCCAGTTTGATTCTCATCGGATGTGGGATACGTAGGCAACCCACATCAAGTCTAACTTCACTTTTTGCAAAAATAACCCAAAAACAACAAAATTTTATTTTTGTCACAATAAGCAGGGTGATGCCGTTCTTGCTTAAAATAAGCCGAATGTCCTCAAAAAAAGCACCGGAAGGCTATTTTTGCAAGAATAGCCCCTTTTGGTCATTTTTGTACGGTTAGCACGCACAACCTTAAAATCTTCTTCCCCGAAGTGTTGAAAGGCCGTATCTGCAAAACTGGGTTTTATTTTCAAAGTAAAATTTTGAAAAAAAATGGTATCACTTTTGGGTCAAAATGAGTGATTAAAACACCTTAATAAATGTGCATGATGAGCGCAAATGAAATTGAACCCTTCACAATCCTTAAAGAGATCCCCTTACAGCTCCACATGTGGTGGAATGATCTAGGAAAAGGCAGTAGAGAAACAGTGGTAAGAGTTCTGGGAGGCTTCGTCGGAATATTGAACATCAAGCCAAGGTTGGACATAATTGAAGCTTTAATACCTTTTTGGGACCCGACTCGCAATGTGTTCCGCTTCTCTGACTTTGAGCTCACACCTACATTGGAGGAAGTTGCAGGTTATGCGGGCCTTAACGGAAACTTTAGAAGTCGATATCCATTGGCACCAAGACCGGTATCCCCCCCACAGATTTCTGGATTTGCTGAGTATTATTTGGGATATTCGGGACATAAATTTATCTGAAGGGTATTGCACGCTCCAGTTCTTGTATCATCAATATGGTAACCCCCGGGGTTTTGAAGAGTCGAACACTGGTCTAACCCATGCCGGAAATAAAGACAAATGGGAGGCAAGGCAGGGTTTAGCTTTTATGATAGCCTTCTTGGGTGTTCTAGTTTGTCCGCGAAAAGATGGTAATATAGAGATAGGTCTCGTGGGAATGATCGATGTTGCAATCAAGAAAGCCAACAATACTGTGGTTCCTCTAATCTTATCTGAAATCTACCGAGCCTTGACTATCTGTTGGGAAGGATGAAAGTTCTTCCAAGGTTGCAATCTGTTACTACAATTATGGATGCAAGAACATCTCTGCCACCGGGTTGGGTATATGAATTACGGTTTGACCAGTTTGAGCTGCATTGAAGAATTTGAAAGCCGAGTGGCAGGTATTGAATTCCCCGAGGGTACTGAAACTTGGCTTGCACATTTGAGATCCTTGACTGACGATAAAATTGAGTGGGCATTCGGATGGCTTCCTGCCACCGAAGCAGTGTATGTCAGCTGAAGTGTGTTATCTCCTCTTGATGGGCATCCGGAGCATCCAGCCTTATGCTCCACACAGGGTTTTGCGCTAATTAGGAAGATTTCAAGCCGTCCCCAATGATGAAGATTTGAGTAAACATGTCATTAAATTGGTCCCAAAAGCCGCATTTCCAGAAAGGAAAATTCGCCAAGTGTGGAGTGAATGTAGATTTCTTGAACCTAAGACCATGGTGTGAAATCTAGCTAGAGGTGAAGTGGACCCTAAGTATATTGTCTGGTTCGGCAAAAGATTCCAAATTCTTGAAAGGCCCGCAAAGAGACCCTATGTCCAACAATTCACCAATGGGGCACAGGTGCAATGGGACTGGTTGACCAAAGAAAATAAGTACAGGGCCAAAATAAGCCAGTTGGAAAGGCGAGTCATGGAGATTCAGTTTGAAATGGTGTTCAAGCCGCCGCAAACGAGGGAGAAAAGAAAAAACTAACTCAGGAAAATGAGGCCCTCAAAGCTCAGATCCGGAAGATGAAAATAGCTGCTAGAAACCCGGAAAGAAGCTGGGTTGATGAAAGACTTATAAGTGGTCTGAAAAAGAAAGTCCTTGAGTGTCAAGAAGACCTGGAAAAGTCTGAAGCCAGTCTAGCGAAAATCCGGGCACAATGGACAAAGAAGGCAGAAGAGCGGGCACGGATTGTGTAACAAATGAAGAGGAACTATGAAGGGACCATCACTAGCCTAAGAAGAAAGGTAACCACTCTCGAGAATGAGGCAGCCAAGCAGGCTAAAGATTTCAAAGCTGATAGGGAACACTGTTATGATTTGATGGCTCAAATGGAGGAAGGAATGCAACAGTTGCAAGATCAACACCTTCATGACTCTCAAGTGTTAGAAGCTCGGAATCAGCAGATAGGGCAGTTGCTTCAGGAAAACGCCAGAATTAGAGAAAGGATCAGAACCATCGCTGATTACATTACCATGAAATGCCAAGCGTGTGAGGACATGACTCGTACCACCTTTTTCGCTGCAGTGATGACTTTTGTCCGCCAAGTTATGAGTGATTTGGAGCGACTGCAAGGGGATCTCACATTTAGGCCCGCGGCGAGACCGAATGATGTCCTGTGGGCACCAGGAGTATTAATGTATTCTTGATTTTTACTTGAGTCTGTATCTTTCTTTTCTGTTGGAGTCTGTTAGTTTATTTTCGATTCTGTTAGTCAGTTCGTGAGTCTGTATTGTCATCTTGTTGTTGGAGTCTGTTGTTTTCCTTTTAGTTTTGAATCATTGTAATCCAGAGTATTTCCCTTTTATGAGAAAAATTGAAAAACCCAAAATATTTTATTATTTAATTTTACATTTTATCGCCCCCAGAACTATGCTTGGTCTGATTCATGCGGGGTCATGATACGTAGGCAATCTACATAGGATTTGAGCATAACAAAAAAGAAGAAGAAAAAGAGCAAAAGAGAGTGGAAATGGAAAGAAGAAAAATGGGAAAGAACAAGTAAAAGCCGGGATGAAGCATGAAACCATTGCAAAACATGTAGAAACACATTTAACTGTATAGGTGCATCACACCCCAACGTGCGATTACCTATCTATTATTTGTGTCAAACTAACCGTTTGCTGCTATTACTCTTAGTCTAAGGTGTTTATAGAACGGTGGTTGGTTTTTGTGGTAACCTGGCTTCGCACCCGTACTTTACTAGATCGAAGGGGAGCATCGGAATGTCTTCAGAAATGACTCTGCCAACAATTCCCATCACTGATGATAGCCCAATCTCGGGCATCTCGACCTCAGAATCGGCAGCTTCCGAAGAAAATAGAATCCTGTGTCTTTGGGTTATGGAAATGTGGGACGCTTGGGCAAATGGAAGAGAGCCACCAAGTGCAATCCCGAGATTCCCCAAACTTTTTCCTAGATCAGGTGGTACTTCCAATGTTCCAATCAGTCACCCAAATACCCCACTAGGACATCCAACTATCTTAGCTCATTTCGTGGAAACACCTTCTGAGGTTCGCCCACAGGTGTTCATGTCCGGTGCATCTTCAAATATCTTCACCGCTCCCCCATGCTCGGCCACGACACAACCTACACTGCCTAGGCCCAGTTTTGACCCCTCAGCTTTCACCTTCCAAACACCTACCTTTCAGATGGAACCTCCTCAGTTTCCCACTTATACTTATCCTCAGCCACCTCAATTTGAGTTCACTGCAGGGCAAGAAAAGACTACCAAAATTCCTGAGCAAGAAGAGATTGCGAAGAAGATGAGGAGTATGGAGAAGAGCCTCAAGAACATACAAGGTTTGAGTGGGTAGAAAAGTGTGTCCTATGCAGATTTATGCATGTTCCCTCATGTGCACTTACCATTGGGATTCAAAACCCCAAAATTTGAGAAGTACAATGGGCACGGTGATCCTATTGCTCATCTCAAGAAATATTGCAATCAATTGCGAGGGGCCGGTGGAAAGAAAGAACTACTCATGGCCTATTTCGGAGAAAGTCTAGTTGGCATCGCCTATGAGTGGTATATGGACCAGGATATATCCCGCTGACACATCTGGGATGATCTTTCTAGAGACTTCGTCAGGCAGTTCCAGTACAACATTGATATTGCTTCCGATAGGAACTCGTTGACAAACTTGAAAAAGAAATCCTCGGAAAGCTTCTGGGAGTATGCAGTTAAATAGCGTGAGCAGGCGTCTAGGGTAAAGCCTCCAATGGATAAGGTCGAAATGGTCACAGTTTTCCTACAAGCTCAGAAAGCTGACTACTTCCAAAATATGATGTCTGCTATGGGTAAACCGTTCGTTGAAGCCATCAAGATTGGCGAAATGGTTGAAAACAGGTCGAATTCTAAGCCAATCCGCTATCAGAGCTACTTCCCAAGCCATTCAGGGTGGGTCTGGAGGAATAGCGAAAGGAAAGAAAAAGGAAGAAACATCCATGGCAGCGTCGGGTGCAAGAAAACACCATACTCCCAGATCCCTTCTCCCAGGAAGGACCCCACAACACTATTACCCCCACCAAGACATGGCCTATGCTCCTCATCCATACACGGTCATGAATGCTCAACCTTATGTCCGGCCACATCAACAAGCCAACCGTAACCAAGCTCCATTTCCTAGAAACCAGCCTTCTTACCAAAACCACTACAACCCCCGTCCTCCACAAAACACTTTTCCCCCTCGTGAACTACCTAGAAGGCCAAATTTTACACCAATCGGTGAATCCTACTCCAGTATGTTTCCAAAGCTTGTCCAAATGGGTCTGCTACAGCCGGTTCCTCAAACTAGGCAAAACCCAACATCACCCTCTTACAGAGTTGGTGCCCGATGCGCCTATCACTTAGGGGCAGAAGGGCACGACAGTGATGATTGCTGGATGCTGAAGAGAGCAGTGGAGAATTTGCCCCGAAGCAAGACAAAGGGAAGAAAAAGAACAAAACCACCCCTTCAAAATCAGAAAAGAAAGTTGAAGTGGGGACTAGGGCAACGCCTCCCAGAGATGTTGTTCTCTATGTCCCTCGGGGCCGCAAAGAAAAACAGATGACTTTGAGTCCTCATAGGAGATTCGAGCTGAACAAGGCAACCCAAATGTATGTGCCCAAGGGAGCTTATGTGATGCGGGGGCCAATTAATCCACCAAGGCTGAGTGAGCCCGTGGTTATTGGCCGCGCACCGCAAAAGCCTATGACGGATCCTACCGCTGTGCCTTGGAACTACAACAAATCAGTGGTAACTTACAAAGGCAAAGAAATATCGGGAAAAGTTCAAGAAAATAATCCAGCTGAAAAGTATGCCAATTTGGAAGAGGTGAACAATGACACTAGAAAGCGCTTCCCATCTAAGAAGCCCGTGAGTGCCGAAGAAGCGGGGACCTTCTTTCAAAAGATGAAAATGGCGGATTATGAAGTGATTGACCAGCTCCGAAAATTTCCTGAACAAGTATCTTTATTGGCTTTGCTGATGAACTCCACCGAACATCAGAAGGTATTGATCAAGACCATTAACGAAGCATATGTGCCTGTTGAGACTTTTGTAGAACAGTTGGAGAGGATGCCAGAAAGGTTTTTTGCAATTAACCAGATTTCCTTCAGCAAAAATGACTTGCCCCCAGAAGGGGACGCGCATAATAAAGGCCTGCACCTGACAGTCAAATGCGAAGGGTACTACGTGAAAAAGGTTATGTTGGACGGAGGCTCTGGGGTAGACATCTTCCCACTCTCAACTCTACATTGCATGGAAATCGAGACCGAAAGAATTCGACCCAACAATGTCTGTGTACGAGTTTTTGATGGTATAAAAAGGGACACAATTGGAGAGATCGATCTGATTCTGACCATTGGCCTAGTAGATTTTGAAGTAACCTTCCAAGTTCTGGATATGGACACATCCTACAATTTTCTTTTGGGGAGGCCATGGATTCATGCAGCGGGGGCTATACCTTCTACCCTTCATCAAATGGTAAAATTTAAGCACGAAGATCAAGAGATTGTGGTCCACGGGGAAGATGAGCAATCAATTTATCGGGACCCATCAGTCCAATGTCTTGAAGCAAGAGAGGGGAGTGAGCACATAGTTTATCTGGCCTTTGAAATTGCGGTCGCAGACCAGTACGAAGAGGGAAATCCTTGCCCCAACCCTTTCTTTCTAATGCATCAATCATGGTGGCCAAAGAAATGATCAGACATGGCTTCAAACCGGGGAAGGGGCTCGGGAAATCCTTGCAAGGGATAACTAAACCTGTCACCCTGACCGCCAGTGAAAAGTTCTTTGGGATAGGCTTCCGACCCACGCCAGCTGATGTAAAATGGGCAAATGATAGAAAGAATGATGGTTGGGTCTTGCCTCAGCCGGTGCCGCATTTGTACAGAACATTTTTCAAGCCAAAATACCATGAGGAAGAAGAATATGAGGCCTTCACGGCCAAAGAGATTGAAGAGATCTGTGGGGCAATGAGGAAGATACTATATGAAACCCACGTGGTCTAGCCAGGGGAGGGCTCAAGTACCGCTGAGGTTCTGTATATGGGACCTGACGCCAAGCTACAAAATTGGAAGGCTACGCCATTCCCAATCAGGCGGGAGTCCAGGTAGACCTGTCCTGTCACCTTTTCTGCATCACGAGTTATTTCAGGGTGTAACTCAGATGTTTTCTTTAGTTTCTTGTATTTTAATTTTCCAATGTAAACCCTTTTATCTTCAAATTCCAAGAAGTGAAATCAATATTTCATCATTCATCTTTCTTTATTCTTTCTGATTTTTGTTATTTTTCCCTTTTGTTTCTTCTTTCAGTTCTAACAATGCAGCTTTAAATAACATGACATGCTTGCGAACTTCATGCCCAGATCCGAACACATTGTTTAACTATGAAATAATGAACCAAGAACCGGAGTACGATGAAGAAGAGGCTTTTAGGGAAATAAATCGAGAATTGGAACAATTTGAGAATAAACCTAAGCCGAACTTAAATGATACTGAACCTGTTAATTTGGGTAGTTCTGAAGAAATCAGGGAAACCAAGATAAGCATCCACGCAGACGAAAAAACTCGAGATGCCTTAATCCAACTCTTATTTGAGTTCAAAGATGTGTTTGCTTGGTCATATGACGACATGCCAGGACTGAGTGTTGATTTGGTAGTTCATAAGTTGTCTACTTACCCAGACTGTCCCCCAGTCCAGCAAAAGCAAAGAAAGTTTAAAACTGATATCAGTGACAAGATCAAAGAAGAGGTCACGAAGCAGTTGAAAGCGGGGTTGATTCGAGTGGTGCGGTATGCCACATGGTTAGCTAATGTAGTCCCAGTGCCAAAGAAAGACGAGAAGACCCGAGTGTGTGTGGATTACATAGATTTAAACAAGGCAAGTCCCAAAGATAACTTCCCTTTGCCGAATATCCACATCCTTGTTGATAACTACGCCAAGCATGAGATACAGTCCTTCGTGGATTGTTACGCAGGATATCACCAGGTGTTGATGGATGAAGAAGATGTAGAGAAGACAACGTTTACCACACCTTGGGGTACATACTATTACAGAGTCATGTCATTTGGTCTCAAGAATGCCGGGGCAACCTATATGAGGGCCATGATAGCCATTTTTCACGATATGATGCACCAAGAGATAGAGGTGTATGTGGACAATGTAATCATCAAATCCAAAACCCAGGACGACCACGCTCGGGACTTGAGAAAGTTTTTTGAGCGGTTGCGCAAATATGATTTAAAGCTGAACCCAACCAAATGTGCATTTGGGGTGCCATCCGGCAAACTCTTGGGATTCATCGTCAGTTGAAGGGGCATCGAGTTAGACCTAAAAAAGATAAAGTCTATTCGAGATTTTCCTCCTCCGAAAACCAAGAAGGATGTTATGAGTTTGTTGGGTAGATTGAACTACATCAGCTGGTTCATTTCCCAGTTGACGTCCACATGTGAACCCATATTCGAATTGCTGAAGAAAGACGTGGCAGTCAAGTGGACAGATGAATGTCAAAAGCTTTTGATAAAATTAAGGAATATCTGTCAAATCCGCCAGTCTTGGTCCCACCTGAGCCAGGGAGGCCTTTGTTCTTGTACCTGACAGTCTTGGAAAATTCTTTCGGCTGTGTCCTCGGGCAACACGATGTGACCGGAAAGAGAGAGCAGGCTATTTACTATCTGAGCAAGAAATTCACCAGTTATGAAGCCAAGTACACTCTATTGGAAAGGACCTGATGCGCTTTGACTTGGGTCGCTCAGAAGTTGAGGCATTATTTGCAAGCCTACACCACTTACCTCATAACCAAGTTGGATCCTTTAAAATACATATTCCAGAAGCCAATGCCCACTGGGAGGCTAGCAAAGTGGCAGATCCTGCTTACGGAATTCGACATAGTATATGTCACTCGCACGACAATGAAAGCCTAGGCGTTAGTAGATCACTTGGCTGAAAATTCGGTCGATGATGAATACCAACCTTTGAATACTTACTTCTCGGATGAAGAGGTAAACTCAGTTGAGGCAATATCCGAAGACACCGACGCTTGGAAAATGTTCTTCGATGGAGCGATAAACGCAAAGGGTGTTTGGATTGGGGCAATCTTGATCTCGCCCACCGGTCAGCATTACCCGACCATAACTAGGCTTCGGTTTTTCTGCACAAACAACACTACCGAGTATGAAGCTTGCATTATGGGTATGAACATGGCAATCGACCAAGATGTCGAAGAACTATTAATCATGGGAGACTCAGATTTAATTATCCGACAATCTCAAGGAGAATGGGAAACCCGAGATGTCAAGCTTATTCCATATAGGCAACATATTGAAGAACTTGTTAAGCGATTCAAGTCAATAGAGTTCAGGTACATTGCTCATTGCCGCAATGAACTAGCTGATGCGCTTGCCACTTTAGCCTCAATGCTACCATACCCGGGCAATGCCCACATTGACCCCTTGGAAATCCAGATCTGAGAAAGGCATGGTTATTGTAATACGGTTGAAACAACACCAAATCCCAACCATGGAATTATGACATCAAAAGGTTTTTGAAAACGCAAAAATACCCCGAGAAAGCTAGTGGAGACCAGAAGAGAACCATTAGGCGGCACGCAAGTGGTTTCTTTTTGAGTGGCGATGTCTTGTACAAGAGAACTCTGGACCTCAACTTGTTAAGATGTGTTGACGTAGAAGAGGCTAGAAGGATCATGCATGAGGTACACGCGAGAGCATGCGGACCCCACATGAACGGGTATATGTTAGCAAAGAAAATCCTTCGAGCGGACTATTACTGGATAACCATGGACAAGGACTGTTTCAGCTTTGTCCGGAAGTGTCATCAGTGTCAGGTGAATAGTGATTTGATTCATGCACCTCCCATAGAACTGCATCCCATGTCAGCACCTTGGCCACTTGTTGCTTGGGGTATGGACGTCATTGGGCCAATCAAGCCGAAAGCCTCAAATGGGCACAGATTCATACTAGTTTCCATTGACTACTTCACAAAATGGGTTAAAGCCATCACTCTCAAATCCGTCACCAAGAAAGCTATGGTAGATTTCGTGCACTCCAATCTTATCTACCGTTTTGGCATTCCTGCAACTATTATCACAGATAATGCTGCAAACTTGAATAGTCATTTGATGGGAGAGATATGTGAACAATTCAAGATAACGCACCAGAACTCTACTCCTTATCGGCCCAAAGCCAATGGGGCCGTCGAAGCAACAAACAAAAACATCAAAAAGATTTTGAGAAAGATGATTTAAAGTTTCAGGCAGTGGCACGAAAAGTTACCGTTGCATTGTTGGGATATTGCACTACTATGCGCACGTCAATTGGAGCCACCTCGTATCTTTTGGTTTATGGCACTGAAGCCGTAATACCCGCAGAGGTCGTAATCCCCTCTCTCCGGATCATTGTTGAAGCTAAAATTGAAGACAGTGAGTGGGTTAAAACCCAGCTGGAATAGTTAACCTTGATCGATGAAAAGCAAATGGCCGCGGTCTGCCACGGGTAGTTGTACCAACAAAGAATGGCCCGTGCCTACAACAAGAAAGTGTGGCCTAAAAATTCCAAAGTGGGGCAACTTGTTTTAAGGCGTATCCTTCCCCATCACCAGGAAGAGAAAAGAAAATTTGCTCCTAATTGGAAGGGCCCATACATCGTCAGAAAGATATTGCCAAAAGGGGCATTGTATCTGGGTGATATCAAAGGGAATGATCCCGAAGCGGCTGTAAATGCGGATGCAGTCAAAAGGTATTATGTTTAGCTTTTCTGCAGCGACAACCTTGTCCAATTGGGATGACGAAGGCTTTCATTCTCTCTACCCAAACATTATCCACCCTTGGCAAACCCATTTGAGCCTGTTACTTTTCTTTGATTACCCTCTTGGGAACCGTAAAGTGTTAAAAAAGGCAAAAATAACAAAATAAAATGTTTCCCTGAACTACATTCGGCTTGATTCCAAAAGGATACATAGGTAGCCTCTCTATGGGGTTCAGTCACACCAAAATAAAAACCCAAATTCCCCCAAAAGTGAAACTGGGGCAGATGACATAATGGTTCGGCAATAAGCCCACCAGAACAGTTCCGAAGATGTAATTCCATCCAGATTCTTTTTACCCAAACCTTGTCCAAGTCCTTCTGATCAATTGGCAAAGGCGTCGGGATTAGAAAACACCATTGTTTGGATCTGATACAATCAAACTGAGAGAAATAAAATGAGAGAGTCTTATCGATAAAAACCTATGGGCACCATAAGGCGACAGTGAGCAGAGAAATTGGAAACGAGAGAGCCTGCTTAGTGAAAACTTGTAAAATCATTATCAGGCGACAGTGAGAAGAGAAATTAGAGAGGTCGATTGGCGAAAACCCGTAAAGGGCGCCGTCGGTCGAAAAGAAGACACCTCCCACCAATGAAAGAGTCCTGGAAAGATTCCCTAGTTTCGAAACATGGGTCACAATGAGTTTATGGGAACTTGGAAAAGTTTGTGCGGGTCGGGCATCCAGTCCAAGAAGCATGTCATGTCTATTTGAAGTCTGCATGCACCCCAGATAAGTCCTTCCTTCCCTCCCGAAAGGGACACTTCTCTTTAAATTTATTTATCTTGCCTTTTGTTTACTTTTTCATTGAATCCCTTTTGATCTAACTCTGTTTCTGAAACTAATACAAAGAAAATGTGGCAAGATTGGCTTTACAAGGCTCTGCCTAACAAAAGCTAAAGAAAAGTACCCAGCCTCAGCGGGTGCATCAAGTCGATCCCTACTGGCGAAATTGATCACGGCAAAGGTCCTAAAGGCGGAATAAAGCGAAAGGGTCGAAGCCCCACGCGGGCGAGTCGTCATGAAATCTTGAAAGTTGAGTCCCTCAGTTTGAAAGAGAGATCAATCTTTAGAAAACCAGCAAGCAACAGAGGTTCTCGCCAAAAGTTGGGCCGAGATCGAGTGATCAAAACCATCAAGGCCACAAAACCAACCACCGTTTCAAAACTAACAATTGTTCTTTGTTTCAAAAGATTGAAACAGGTGCAGGCCAAGGCAACCGTGCAAAATCAGGTGCAGCCGAAAGAAAAGCTGCGCAAAAGCTAGAAACAGCTTCGCAGTAACAATCAGCCCAAAAGGGAAGTTTTCCTCCAAAATTATTTCCTGCATATTATTGAAATAAAATGAAATTAAAAAAGGATAATGAAAAAAAGAAGAAGAAAAAGAAGAAAATCCAAACAAAATGATAGCTTAGATTCCCAACCTCAATCTGTTACTTTTCTGCCAACATTAGGGCTCCAATCCCTGAGTTGAGCCTTTTAGACATAGGACCTCCATTCCCTAGTCACCTTTTGCCAACATTAGGGCTCCAATCCATGAGTTGCACCTTTTATAAATAGGGCCTCCATTCCCTAGTCGCCTTTTGCCAACATTAGGGCTCCAATCCCTGAGTTGAGCCTTTTAGACATAGGGCCTCCATTTCCTAGTCGCCTTTTCTGTCAACATTAGGGCTCCTATCCCTGAGTTGAGCCTTTTAACATTGGGCCTCCATTCCCTAGTCGCCTTTTACTAACATTAGGGCTCTAATCCCTGAGTTGGGCCTTTCAGACATAGGGCCTCCATTCCCTAGTCGCCTTTTGCCAGCATTGGGCTCCAATCCCTGAGTTGAGCCTTTTTAGACATAGGGCCTCCATTCCCTAGTCGCCTTTTGCCAGCATTAGGGCTCCAATCCCTAAGTTGAGCCTTTTCAGACATAGGGCCTCCATTCCCTAATCGCCTTTTCTGCCAACATTAGGGCTCCAATCCCTGAGTTGAGCCTTTTAGACATAGGGCCTCCATTCCCTAGTCGCTTTTTGCCAATATTAGGGCCTCAATCCCTGAGTTGAGCTTTTTAGACATAGGGCCTCCATTCCCTAGTCACCTTTTGCCAACATTAGGGCTCCAATCCCTGATTTGAGCCTTTTAGACATAGGGCCTCCATTCCTTAGTCGCCTTTTGCCAACATTAGGGCTCCAATCCCTGAGTTGAGCCTTTTAGACATAGGGCCTCCATTCCCTAGTCGCCTTTCTGCCAACATTAGGGATCCAATCCCTGAATTGAGCCTTTTTAGACATAGGGCCTCCATTCTCTAGTCACCTTTTGCTAACATTAGGGCTCCAATCCCTGAATTGAGCCTTTTTAGACATAGGGCCTCCATTCTCTAGTCACCTTTTGCTAACATTAGGGCTCCAATCCCTGAGTTGAGCCTTTTAGACATAGGACCTCCATTCCCTAGTCGCCTTTTCTGCCAACATTAGGGCTCTAATCCCTGAGTTGAGCCTTTTAGACATAGGGTCTCCATTCCCTAGTTGCTTTTGCCAATATTAGGGCTCCAATCCCTGAGTTGAGCTTTTTAGACATAGGGCTTCCATTCCCTAGTCGCCTTTCGCCAACATTAGGGCTCCAATCCCTGAGTTGAGCCTTTTAGACATAGGGCCTCCATTCCCTAGTCGCTTTTTGCCAATATTAGTGCCCCAATCCCTGAGTTGAGCTTTTTAGACATAGGGCCTCCATTCCCTAGTCACCTTTTGCCAACATTAGGGCTCCAATCCCTGATTTGAGCCTTTTAGACATAGGGCCTCCATTCCTTAGTCGCCTTTTGCCAACATTAGGGCTCCAATCCCTGAGTTGAGCCTTTTAGACATAGGGCCTCCATTCCCTAGTCGCCTTTCTGCCAACATTAGGGATCCAATCCCTGAATTGAGCCTTTTTAGACATAGGGCCTCCATTCTCTAGTCACCTTTTGCTAACATTAGGGCTCCAATCCCTGAGTTGAGCCTTTTAGACATAGGACCTCCATTCCCTAGTCGCCTTTTCTGCCAACATTAGGGCTCTAATCCCTGAGTTGAGCCTTTTAGACATAGGGTCTCCATTCCCTAGTTGCTTTTGCCAATATTAGGGCTCCAATCCCTGAGTTGAGCTTTTTAGACATAGGGCTTCCATTCCCTAGTCGCCTTTCGCCAACATTAGGGCTCCAATCCCTGAGTTGAGCCTTTTAGACATAGGGCCTCCATTCCCTAGTCGTCTTTTGCCAACATTAGGGCTTCAATCCCTGAGTTGATCCTTTTAGACATAGAGCCTCCATTCCCTAGTCGCCTTTTCTGCCAACATTAGGGCTCCAATCCCTGAGTTGAGCCTTTTAGACATAGGGCCTCCATTCCCTAGTCGCCTTTTGCCAACATTAGGGCTCCAATCCCTGAGTTGAGCCTTTTAGACATAGGGCCTCCATTCCCTAGTCGCCTTTTGCCAACATTAGGGCTCCAATCCCTGAGTTGAGCTTTTTAGACATAGGGCCTCCATTTTCTAGTCGCCTTTTCGCCAATATTAGGGCTCCAATCCTTGAGTTGACATTTTAGATATAGGGTTCCATCCCTTGATCTTTTCCTTTCTGGATAGATGCAATCCTTATTTCATTTTATATATATAAAAAAGAGAGGAATAGCTTAGGTTTTTGTTACAATAACTCACGAAATTTTCCTAGTGAAAACTAGGCAGAAAAATTTCGTTCGTTTGTTGTTTTGGTGTCTGAACAGGTTTGACCTTGAGGCACAGGGTTCGAGACGACCAAAAGAATGAGTCTCAATCCAAAATAAAGAAAAGAAGAGAAAAGAGCCAAAAGAAGTGAATTCAAAGTGCTGAGGCAGACAAAGATGCGAACTGCTCAAAACATGATTGAAGGCACAAGCTTCGCCTGTCCCGCCTTGATCTAGTGCTGAAGAAAGAACCAGCACCTACAACTTGCGAGCATCAAGATTCGGATAGTGGTCCACAACAAAATCAGCTAAGACTCAAGATCAAGTTTCCAGAGATTTATAGATAGGAATCTTGTAACTCGTAGTTGATAGGCCTAGGTAGCTTAGCTTTTGATTTTCCTTTTTGGTATAATAAGGAGGTCAGCAAGCAGTAGCAGCAGTGAAATCACAGCTTCCTAGTAGTCCCAGCTACCAAAACTTCCAGAACTACACTGACCTGATTCCTTTTTATAGCCAAGGATATGTAGGCAACCTTTGAAGCAAGGTTCGGTCAGATTCTTTTCAAAAATACTTCTCATGGAGTGTCAAATGGGCAAAAATCCCTCATAATTGCTCAGTTTATCTTTGCCCGAAAACCCTTTGTGTCTCCGAGCAAAGAGGGGCAGCTGTGAGCACGTGATTTTTGCCTCACATGAATTACTCCTATAGAATCCCCAAAAGTAGGATTTTTCTTTTGTTATTTGATTTTTAGGAATTAATTGCCCAATTTTCGTGTTTGTTTACATTTTTGTATGCATATTTAATTTAAATCATGAAAAATAGCAAAAAATATCACGCATTGCATTTAGGAATTAATTTTATATTTTTTGGGATTAATTAGTAAATTAGTGTTTTACAAAAATGGAAATATCACAAAAATAACTTATTTTTGCATTCATTATTGTTTAATTTCGAATTTTGGTAGTTTTCTTTTAATTTGGGCACTTAATTAGTTGTGGTAATTATTATTTGGAGTTAGTTAATTTAATTTGGTAAGATAATCTAGTTTTGAGATTTTAATTTAGGTTTTTATTTTTATTTGGAATTAATTAAAAGAATTTGAAAATAAAAAGAAAATGAAAGGAAAAGAAGTGAAAAGAATAAGATTCTGGGCCATTTTAATTAAAATTACCAGGCCCAGACCCCTAAACCCGTCCAAACCACTCAAATACCCAGCCCAGACCCGTATCCAACCCGGCCCGGTCACCCCCTCATCCAAACGACCCCGTTTTGCCCTCTACTAATCACGATCGTTGGATCTCACTAATCCAACGGTCCGGAACTGGAAACCCTTTAATATAAATATGTCCAAACGTTACCCCTACCCCCAACTCGTCTCTCACCTCACTTTATCATTTTCAGAGACCCCCCAAAAGAACCCTAGCCGCCCTCTTCTCCACCACCCAAAACCATGGCGGCGCTACTCCCTTTCCCCACGAAAATCACACCCTACAACTACCTCACCCCCTAATCTCAAATCCCCATTCAATTTCTTTCAAATCCCCCCCAAAGGCTCTCAAATCTTAAATCTAAGTTTCGAGTTCTAGGGTTCGAAGTTAGAATCTCCATGCGAGGTCACCCCTCCAAGTTCCCCATTTGTTCCGAGTCTGTTTCGTCACGAGATGATATTCGTCCATTCCTGACAAAGAATCGACGATTTATACCATTTCGAGATGTAAACAGAATTACCCGTTGTTTTCAAGTCCAAACTAGTAAGTTTCATTTTCTTTCTTCACATTTTTATTCATTTTTGCTTCGTCTAGTTCTCCCGTTCTATCTCCATATTTTGAATTCATTTCCCCCCTCTCTAAGGTAGTTGTTTGGTATGTATGTGTGTGTTTGTTTCTTTTCCCTCTTTCCAATTTTTTTCTTTCTTCTAGTCAATATTTTCATATCTTTATGTGATTTTTTATCTTAGGCTATAAAATTTTGTGATAATTTAGTTTAGGTAGGTTGGTGTCGAATTCTTAGTTTAATTTTAATATATCAACCTAGCATGTTAATTTGATACATATTCTGAAATTATGCAACTATTTTCATTTTTGCCTATCATGAACTGGCTTGGTTTGCAACTCCTTTTGTTTTGAATTCCGGTTTAGGTCTGTGGGGAATTACTGAATTGTTTTGGGTTCCGGTTAGTTTAAAAACCTAAATAAAAGGGAAATTCAGTCTAGTTTGGGGCTGGACCCTGGGTCAACTTGACCCATGTGGTATGCTACAGTAAAAATAGGGCACTAAGGGGGGTATTTTGGGTAATGTACTTAGGGAATCTATCAAGTAACTGATAAGGAAGCTTCTTAGAAGCTGCAAAACAAACTAACTTGATCAGCAGGTCAGAAAATGAAGGACTAAGTAGCAAAAAGGAAAATTTGAAAAGGACTAAAAATGAAATAACTAAACTCTTAAGGCTGACCTAGTAACTTGCCTATAAAGGCATAGTTACTTGGGGTTCAATTCAGAGTTTTTAGAGATTAAAAAAGGCTAAGAAACTCAGAAAAGATAACGGCTGAAATTTGAAGAAAATCACTGTTCCATTGAGTTCCATTTCTGATTTTTGGAATTCCGACTTGCTAAGGCAATCTTTGGTTCAGAGAGTGTGTGAAATGGCTTGAACTTGTTCTTCTTTTAAAGTCTGGGGTTGAGTTTTGGGTCAAGGTTACTGTTTCATTATTGGTTGAGTTGATTTCACTAGATATTTGTTAGAATCTGAAACTTTTCTTGCTGTTGAGTTTTACTGTTTTGGTTTCTGCTATTGTTGGACCTGTTACACTGCTGCTGTAGCTGCTTGTTGCCCTCACATTTTTCCGTTTGTGTTTTTTCCAGGTATTTCCCCAAACCATTGTCAACTAGTGACTAAGAACATGTATGTCGAGTTGAGGCCCGACTGAATGCAAGCTGTTTTGAATTCCATTACATCCGTTTCCCCTACTTCTTAAATGTTTTGTAATAAGTCTTGAATTACATATGTTGTCTTAGTTATCTCATGCCCTTAGGATGCTATACAAGTGAGTGTGTGCTCTTTAAAAGTTTTGGGTGTTGATTAATTCTCCAGATTTTGTTACTTTTTGATATTGAAAAAGAGTTAGTTAGTTTAAAGTCTCGTGCTGTGTTTTTAAGTTTAGTTTAAATGTGAATATTCGTAAGTCTGAAGTCAAGCATGTATCCTCACTAGTATGCGAAGTTTTCCTGGTGTATTAGTCATTGGGTAGTGATGAGATTTAACAATTTGCGTTTGAGTGCAAGGGTTTATTTTGCTTTAGTATAGACTCGATCTTGAGTCTGGAATCCTCAGTTTTGTTCATTACAGTGTTTGGGCTCATCGAGCTTTGAATTCTGAAGTCATTTTCAAGGGAAGATGGCTTTGCTGTTGTTATTTGGGCTCGTTTCTTGAGCCCAGCAGTGCATTCTTTTGGCTACTGGATTGTTCTGGAAGCAGATTTGACTCAAGGATGCATGAAAGATAAAATTAAAAATTTAGCTTAGTTAAATTGTGTTAATTGTTTAGAATCAGATTTTAAGTTTGTTAAGCTGACTTCATGTTCCATAATTAACATCAGATTGGTTTGTATTATTTGATTTGGTAATGAATCATTTGAATCATGAGAGCTTGGTCCTAGTGATGGCCCAGTTAATGAGGTTAGGGCCATTAATTCAAATAACATCAGATACATTACGAGGTAAGCCATATCCATTAGAATATAACTTATGGCCCTCCAAAGCCTAGTTTGAATGCCTCTTTAATTTAGAATTAAAGTGCGTCATGCCAAACAAAAATGACAATTGCATGACCCTCATTTAATTAATCTTATGTTGATCCTTAGAATTTGAGGCGCGCCATTTAGCCAATTTCCATGGCCTTCGCGAAATTAGCAACTCATAGTTGCTTTAGGCGTGTATTTTTAATAATATTACCTTCCTTAAACTCGGGTGTGCATTTCATGTGACCCAACTCTAAATCTCACAACGTTGAATAAGATGTGTTTCGAATTGCGGGTGCATTTCATGTGGCGCGATCCGAAGACATGTTTTATACGACGTTAAATCTTCTTTAAAAAAAATTAATTAAAAGCGTTTTAATAAGTTAAAATGTACCATTGGCTAAAACATGTATTAAAATCAGATAATAGGCCAATTGTAATAGTTTAAGTGACCGTGCTAGAACCACGGAATCCGGGGGTGCTTAACACTTTCCCTCGGGTTAACAAAATTCCTTACTTAGAATTTCTGGTTCGTTGACTTCAAAAGGAAAGACGAATTTTCCTCGATTTGGGATTTAAAATAAATCGGTGACTTGGGACACCAGAAAACAAACCATCTCAAGTGGCGACTCTGAACCAAAAAAAAAGAATAATAATTTCATTTCGAATAATGTCACTTAAAGTGGAAAAACTCCCTTGTGCTACCTTCGGGTATGTAAAAAGGTGGCGTGACACAAGTTGACTGGTATCAAGACATTATCCACAGTATGCCAAGGTACATTAGCTAGCAATCTGTAGCCCCTTATGTACTCACATACCACATCCTCTTCTTTGGCTACATTAGCATTACTATATGTATCAGCATACCTGTCGAAGATTTCAGCGATTCTTGTCTTGAATATACAATCAACAGTTGTATACTTGAAGTTTCTTGTTTGATTGTACTTTCCCTTCTTTCTCAGATAGTAGAATATGACGTCAATATGCTATACACAAATTTAAGTACATGGTGTGAGTCCAATTAATCAAACTATTAAAGAATATAGCTGAATATAGAGAAATAAATATGAATAATACAGTTGAGTATAACTGAATTCAACTGAATAATACAGTTGAATACAACTGAATAAAACAGTTGAATACAATTGACTATAGCTGATTAAAACAATTGAATACAACTGACTACAGCTGAATACAACTGAATACAGAGAAATACATATGAATAATACAGTTGAGAACAATTGAATATAGCTGAAAGCAAGAAAAATACAAGTGAATACAACTGAATAATACAGTTGAATACAGAGAAATACATATGAATAATATAGTTGAGAACAACTGAATACAGCTGAAAGCAAGAAAAATACAACTGACTACAGCTGATTAAAACAGTTTAATAACACTGACTACAACTGAATAATGATTCCATTGCATTCATCATACATTTCATCATATAGAGTGTTTGAAAATAGTAAAAATACTACAACAGAATACAATCAAATGCA
Organism: Nicotiana sylvestris; assembly: GCF_000393655.2. Taxonomy (NCBI): domain Eukaryota; kingdom Viridiplantae; phylum Streptophyta; class Magnoliopsida; order Solanales; family Solanaceae; genus Nicotiana; species Nicotiana sylvestris. The sequence goes on from NC_091068.1 coordinate 148,734,654, forward strand.
TGTTGTTATTGAAAGAAAATTAGTCAGTTAGGGGAAAAACTTACATTGTCATCCCATAGCTTCCCGTCAAACGATAGAAGGTAAAACCAATTTTTGGAATTAACTTAATCAACTCCAAAATCCAGTGGTATATGAAGTGTTGACTTGTTCTTCTTGTAATGTTCTTCCAAATTACTTCTACAAGTATGATATAAAAAACATTATATACATTTTTTAAAATATAAAAACTTAATACACATACCGGGGGAAAACTAACCTCTGATCATGTCTAGCGAGAAGACCATCACGAACCCATTTGTCATATTCCTGAATGATTAATGTAGGATGTGACCCCGTTATTGAATCATCCTCAAAGGGTTGTCTTTTTTTCAAAAATGGGGGTCAACTTTACTGAGGTACCTGTTGTTCATTGAATTCGTGAGTAGAGACTTTTAAATTTAAAAACCATGAGGAAATAGATCTTTAGTTTATAAAAAAACTAACCCGCAGAGTCGAAGTTAGACTCATAAGGCGAAGAATACCATCTACTTGGTCACCGATTCCTATGAGATGGTATTAGGGTTGATTCAGCTTTTTTTGCACTGTTGTGTATCACAATTCTAGTTTCTGTAATTTGACTGAGAAGAAACTTGTCGTCCAACTCAAATTGAGATACATAGAATTCTGTAGATACACCATCTTGACCTGTAGATGGTATGTTGCACGACACCTCTGATGTAGTATTCCCTCACCTCTTGGCTCCACACATTGAGCATTAAGCACTGGTTTCTGTTAGTTGTATGTATCATTGTTAGTGTAGTAACTTAGTCTAAGGATACAATTAAATACATATAATTACAGTATGAAAACATATTTTGGTAATGGAAATCTTAGTGAAATACAGCACACATATTCAAGAATAACAAATTAGAATATATTAAAATATGACTGAATATATTTAAATACAACAACAACAACAACGACCCAGTATAATCCCACAAGTGGGGTCTGGGGAGGGTAATATGTACGCAGACCTTACCCCTACCCCGAAGGGTAGAGAGGCTGTTTCCAGGAATGAATATATTTAAATACAGTAGTTAATTCCAATTACATATTAAGGTTAACATACATATGAATACATTTAAATACATGTATCATTTTAGTGAGGCAGTTAAATGCTTGTCGAATACATACAACTTTTAAAATACAATTATTTAATTGTAACAGCAAACAGGAGATATAAACAACTTCTAAAGATGTTAAAAATGTTAAACCTCAACATTATCTCCGACATCTATGTCAATACCATCATCACGTCTACCTATGGTTCCTTTCTCTGGTGTAAACTTTCATTTTGCTGATTTTGTTGAAGATGGTCAGAAAGCATCTTGAATTTATCATTGATCAATGTTCTCAGAGACTTGAACTCTCCCACAACCTTAACAAGACAGAAATAATTAGAAGATTGCGCCAAAAATATATGAATGTTAAGCACTAAACTGTAATGTTTAATATGTGGTTAAATACTCACGTATTCTTTGAATGAATTTAGGTCTTTCCTCAAAGAAGATACTTCATCATTTTTGGAATCTGGCAGCTGATTGTCATGCAAAGCATTCTGTCCAAATTCGAATACAAAAATAGGAGGAATCTTGGATTGATACTCTATTTCATTAGGATGCCTTTCGTGTTCCTTGCGCTTTTTATGGGGCGGTGATGAAGATGGACCAACACTTGCAACATGTTTCTTCTTACATTGAAGATCAGGTGTAGGAGAAAAATCATCTGAATCCTCTCCCGACTTGTCTGAATGAGCATGAGTAGGTCTATTCTCAACATCAGCGCCTACAGGAGGAATCTGAATAACGACAAGCTCTATATCGCTTGGATGGATGTCCTTGTAAACAATCTGAAAAACGAAATACAATCAAAGTCTTACTACAAACAGACACATGCAGATGTGGAATCAAACTGAAATTTGTATTGAAACTAAGGCAGCACTAATGATTGGGAAATAATATGAAATTGTATGAAGAATTATTAATGAAGGCTACAACAGTTGTATATTGCTATATGCATATGAATGCAAATGTATGCGGTAGCTATATTTAAATGTATGCAGTTTCTGTATGCATTTGCATACAAGTGTATGCAGCATATTTATGCAACTGTATACTGCTGTATGCATCCCCTGCAAATGTATGCAGTCTCCTGTATGCAAAATATGTATGCATTTACATGCAATTGTATGCAGCATACATGTGAGAATATGACAACAAATATTATAGCAGAAACTACATCAGAAACTACAGCAGGTATTAAAGCATAAAAAATGTATCTGTATGCAACTGTATACTTCTGTATGCAAATGTATGCAGAATTAATTATTAATAAAATCTAAACTAGCCATGATACAAATTGCATATTACCATGTTTCCGTTGTCATTGAACATGCCGTTCATCAGATAAGCAAAGTTTGGCTGATTTTCGGTGGTTCTCCAATTGAGTATTCTGGGGACCATATCATCAACTCGGAGTTCAATTTTGGGATCAACATCTGAACAACACTCATAAAACCACACTTGCATAGCTAGGGGCATCCCAACTATCCTGTAATACTTCTTCTTAGCATCCATCTTCTTGTTAATCGATTTTGTCAGTGTTTCAAATGATTTTAGACCCCAATGATATTCAGAATAACGCCCTATCTCTACCAAGTCAAAATGTAGCCTTGGTATGGTTGTACTGTTCTTATCGGATGAAAAAATAAAGGTGTGTATAAAATACAACAAAGATATCTTCAAGGCATCACCATCATTGTCGGGACCCCAGTTCTTGTCAGCAAAGCATTTCATCAAATGTTTCTTCTTGACAAGATTAACACCTCCAAAGTAAGTCTCAATAAGCTAGTTAGGAACCTTTTCACTAAACTCAAAATCAACATCATTACCGACACATTTGAGGCCAGTCACAAGCGCAAACTCCCTTAATGTGAAATGTAATGAAGTGCCATTGTCGTGTATTGCAAATACATTGTTAGGAGTTCCTTCTAACTGGACAGCCATGAAGCATCTGAAGAGTTGATGTTAGACTTCACAACGCTTCATTTGAAGAAAATTTCCAAAGCAAGTATTACCCAGCTGTTTGTACTGCTCTGGAGTAAGGTTCTCTTTTAGCTCGGAGACTATGTCAATGTTAGTATATACACTGATATGTGGTGCAAATATTGGCTGGTGTTTCACAAAAAACTTAATTCTCTGCATTTAACAAGAATAAATACAACTGAATACAACGCATATTTCATAGTAAATTTGACATAAATAGATATGAATACAACTTCAAACACTTAGAAGTATAAATATAACTGAATACACAACATATTTAACAGTAAATCTGACATGAATACTGTGACGATCCGACCCGTCGTCTCATGAGTTGCCGCTCCATTTCCCCCATTTCAGCTTCTTTATGATTTGTTATCCGTGTTTTATGTGATCGAGTTGATTAGTTCGAGTTCAGAGAGGATTTGGTAAGAAATGAGACACTTAGTCTCTTTTAAGAAGGCTTAGGTTGGAAAAGTCAATCGGGTATTGACTTATGTGTTAGAAGGCTCGGAAGTGAGTTCCGATGGTTTGGTTAGCTTCGGGAGGTGATTTGTGACTTAAGAGCGCGATCAGAATGAGTTTTGGAGTTGTAGAGAAGATTTAGGCTTGAATTGGAGTTGATAGACCCGAATTGGAGTTGATAGACCCGATCGGAATGTGTGTGCAAAATTTCAGGTCATTCAGACGAGATTTGATAGACCTTTTGATCGAAAGCATAATTTAAGAGTTCTTGGAGTTCTTAGGCCTGAATTCTATGTTAAATTGGTGATTTGATGTTGTTGTGAGCGTTCCAAAGTTTTGAGCAAGTTTGAACGATGTCATGAGATGTGTTGGTACAATTGGTTTGAAGTTCCGGGAGTTCCGGTTAGGTTCCGGGATGTTTTTAGTGCAAAAATCATAGCTTAGCAGGTCTACAGGGGTTGCAGGCCCTAGAACTCACCCATGCGGTCCACACAAAGGTGAGTGCACCCGCGGTGAATATTGTGCGGCCCGCACAAACACGGGCGCGGCCGCAGTAGGCGTCGCGCGGACCGCACAAAGTGGGTCGCGGCCGCGGTGAAGAACATTCAGCTGGTCCTATTTCGGAAGCTTATATCTTTTGATCCACAAGGAATTTGGAGGTGATTCAAAAACGAAAGTTGTAGCTCTTCGTGTCTAGTTTCCAGAAAGGTAAAGCTACAGCAATTTGGACATCTGTAGAAAAAGTTATAGCCAAACTACTAAAGCCTGTCACTGCAGAGGGATGCCTGTGCGATCGCACATTGCCTTTGCGCGGACCGCACTGGCTTGCGCGGACCGCGTGAGTTTTGGTGCGGCCCGCGGTAGCTGATACCTGAGGGGTACCTATAAATACGAGATTTTGGGTTTTATTTAATATTTTGACCTAGAGAGCTCGGATTTTGGCGATTTTTTGAAGTTTTTTCAAGAAATTCATCGGGGTAAGTGATTTTAACTCTGATTTGGCTAGAACACATGAATCTATTACTGAATTCATCATTTAATTCGTGATTTGAGATGGAATTCGGGAAGAAAATTGTGAAACCTTTCAAAAATATAAAATGATGATTTGAAGGACCAAATGGTATTAGAATTGGATAATTTTGGTATAGTTAGACTCGCGAGGGTATGAGGATTCTGAAAATGTAAATTTTACCTGATTCCGAGATGTGGGCCCGGGGCTCGGGTTTTGCTAATTTCAAGATTTTTAATATTTTTCGAATGTTTTCGCTTGGGCTTTTTTTCCTTAGCATATTATGACGTATTCGTTCTGATTTTGGATAGATTCGACGCGCGTGGAGGCCAATTCGAGGGGCAAGGGCATAGCGAGCTAGGGTTTTGGCCAGTTTGAGGTGAGTAATGATTTTAAATGATGTCCTGAGGGCTTGAAACCCAGGAATTGCACAACGTAGTGCTATACTAAGTTGAGATACACGCTGTGTGACGAGCGTGAGGTTCAATGCTATGGGGATTGTGACTTGGTCCATCCCGAATGATATTTTACTACATTTTTGATTGAGACATATACTTTATTATTGTGAATTGGGCTTGTTTCCATGCTTGGGGCCTTGTGCCGACCTGTAGAACCCTTAGGGGATTTTTGACTGGTTTTCCTCACTTACTTTGTTAAAGAATTTATATCCTTAGTCATGTTTCCAATCGTTTAAGAATGATATGAATCGGATTTTGGAAATGTAAGTCATAAATAGAGAGAGATATGAGGGTTGAAATCCCGACCGTACATTATGCCCCAGAGGCTGTGATTTTTAAATGACTGATAGGGGTCAAAGACCTAATAATGAGGATATTTTATATGATATGGATCGGGCTGCGCGCCGCAGCAGATATATATATATATATATATATATATATATATATATATATATATTACATATTATGGATCGGGATGCACGCCGCAGCAACTACTTATATGGATCGGGCTGCACGCCGTAGCAATTATATAGCGCTTGGGCTGAAGGAGCCCCTCCGGAGTCTGCACACCCCCAGTGAGCGCAGTCGACTATTATTATTATGGATCGGGCTGTACGTCACAGCGATATACGGATCGAACTGCACACCGCAGCGGTATATATATTTATTGACTCAGTATCGTGAGAAGTATATGAATTGAGAACTGAGGATAAGAACGAATAAATGAACTAAAATGCTTGAGGAGCTGATTTATACTGATTATATCTATTTTACCTGGTTAAAAGAATTTCACATGATTTCCTTATTCACTGATGTTTAAATGATTTTACTGTTTTAATATAGAACTGCTTAGTACCTTTACGTGATTTCATACTGTCAACCATTATTTATTATTATTACTCACTGGGACGGAGTACTCACATTACTCCCTGCACCATGTGTGCAGGTACAGGTATTCCTGAGGCATAGAGCGAGCTTTCCTGCCATTCTGTTTTCATCGGAGTTATCGAGGTAGCTGCATGGCGTTCGCAGACCCGATTTCTCTTTCTATCTCCACTTATTATTCCGCATTTTTGGCATATTTCTGTATTAGATTGTTGAAACCTTGTATTAGAGGCTCAGACTTGTGACACCGGATCAATGGGCTGTTTTACATATATTTTTCGTGATTATGGTTTCCGCACATTTCATCTGTTAAATTCATACTTCTATTTATATTAAATTGGTATTAAATATCGAAAATTGGTATTGAATTATAAAGAAAGAGATTGTGAGATGTTAGTTGGTCGGGCTTGCCTAGCATTGTGTTGGGCGCCATCACGGTCAGGGGTTGGGGTCGTGACAAATACATACGAATATAACCAAATACACTGACAAGTCTAAATACATATAAAAACAACTGCATACAACACACATGACATAAAATATAACTAACATGAATACAACAAAATACATACTGGAAAATTAAATATTTGCAAACAACAAATAAATACATTGAAAGTAGAATAAAAAACAGTGATGGGAACCTTGAAAAATCCTTAAAAATACAACTATAAAAATACATCAGAATACATATACATACGTATAAATACAACTGAATACATTAATAATAAAGAAGAATACGTCAGAAAATTACCTTTTCTTCAACTTTATCTGAGCTTTTACTTGCTTCAACCTCCTTCCCCTTGACAGATGAAGCTTCAGATATATGGATTTTCCTCTTTTCCGTTTTTAGCCATTCTTGTCTCCTTTATTGATTTCTCGACTTGGGTTTCTTTGAGACTTTTATGTCGAGCTTTTGTTCTCTTCTCCAAAGCCATATTTTTGGCTAAACCTACATCCAATTCCCCTTGAGTGATTTGCAATGAGAAAGAGGGACCATCGAAATTGAGAATTTTAGTGGGTACACCTCTAGTAATCAACTTGCGGGTTGTACTCTCAGACATTGTGAGAATACGACTTGGGTACAGTTGATTAGATACAATTTGGTAAGTAGAGATGTTGAGAATAAGCAAAAATGGCGAAAATCAAAAAAATAAAATTGCTTACCGTACTACTTATAGAAACAAATCAGTACAATGAAGATCAAATTAGGGTTTACCCGAGATTGGGGAAAGAGGAAGCAGCGCTGTGGGTGAGGAGGATTCTGATTTTTAGCGCGATACAGGGGGATTTGGAATGAAAAATATATTGTATCAATTTAGAGAGAGAGTGAACTTGTATTGAGAAGTTGTATGGAAAACGGGTGTCTATGAGAGAGAAAATATGAGAATTGAGAGAGGAAAATAAAATATAGCATGTAAAATGGCTTAAGTGTAGGAGATACCAAAATTAAAAATTCTGCTATAAATCATATAATATATCTATAGGAGGTAATTTATTTAAATAGTATTTATTTTAAATAAATAGAGGGTTAACCTATTCTATAGGAAGTAAAATTTCCTAGTTATGCGAAAACAGTAAAGTAAAGGGTACCAAAAAGAACAAAAGAAATCTCCAGCAGATATCAGGCCCCCGTTTTATGTACTGTGTTTTGGAGCGTGAGAGTCTAGATGAGGGAGAGTAAATATAGAGTGGATAGTGTGAGGGTCAGTGAATGTGACGTGAATGTGTGTGAAGTTAGTAGGTTTATAACAAAGAAGTAGAGCATATTTTCTATTAGTAGTTTGATAACAGAGAAGTAGAGCATATTTTCTGTTAGTAGTTTTATAACAGAGAAGTAGAGAATCTTTTCTGTTAGTATTTTATTCCTCCCTCCCCTTTCCCTCCCCTTCTAGAAGCATCTCAAAATATTGTTACGATCCAAAATTCGTTAAAAGTCATGATGATACTGGACACCACTGTCAGGCAAGCTAACACCAAATAGTTAATTTAATTATCATTTTAATATTTTGAAATCATAAATATATAACTACTAAAAGAGGAACTTTACAGAAAAATAACAATGTTTTCCAATTTCGATACTGAATATCCCAAAATCTTTCCAGGACCCGGTGTCACAAGTGCATGAGCATTTACTAAAGAATAAAATAAAATATAATAGTTGTCCGGAATATAAATTTGGACAGAAAGAAAAATACCAATACTTTGAAGGAGACTCTATTGGTTGTGGATCGCACATAAGATGCAGCTCTTCTAGGTCCCTGTGTCAACCACGCCGCTGGGTCCACAAGGCCACTAAATATATATATGCATGTACAACAAAATGTACATCAAGTGTAGTATGAGTACGAAAACAACACGTACCCAGTAAGTATCCGGTCTAACCTCGAAGAAGTAGTAACGAGAGGTCGACTTTGACACTTACTAGTGATCCAACAATATCAGGTACAGTAAAGAAGTGAATGAATATGAAACCGAGTAAATATATAAAATAAACATGTATAAAATACGAGATATAATTTCCCTCTTTATAATTTTACTCAAACTCTCAACTAGCAAGTTTCCTTCGCAATCGGAGCTTATATATAGAGATAATGGATTTCACCAAAGAGGTTGTCATAATTCAAATCAGGGAAAGACCTCAAATACACTGGCTTCTTGCCAAATATTATGCATGATTTCATGAGGATAATATATATAGAAAATGCTGAAGCGTACGACCCGATTCAACATAAAAGTAAACTTTGTACTGCCGAGGGTCGAACAACGCGAACCATAGATGCATCTATTAACCTGCTGAGGCGAACGACCCGCTCCCATGAGAGTGTGGTACATAAATCCTGCCAAGGTGAACAACTCGATCCCATAAGAGTAGTAGAAGGAAATACCCCGCTCGCGAATCATACGTGCGACGTGGTAAAATATAAATTTCTTAAGCTATTATAATATTCCTCAATTCATTTCGAAATTACGAAGTTCAAATAAAACCATTTAAATCTTACGTTCTTCAATTTCAACTCCTTTCAAACTATTGAATGAAAACTCAATCTCGCGTCCTCTCAAGGCAAACAATAAACATAAATCAATAATAATATCAACAAGGCATGATGTGAGCCTAAAACTACCCGGACATAAGCATAGCTAGTAGCTATGTATGGACTCTCATCACCTCATACGTACGTAGCCCCCACAAATAGAAGCACACAATAATTTAGTTCACTTACGGGGTTAATTTTCTCTTACAAGGTTAGAAAGGAGACTTACCTCGTCTCAAGGCCTACTTTCCGGTCCAAGGATGAGCTCAAACCCCCAAATCGGTGCCAAACAATTCAAAACTATTCAAATGGTGTATAAACAAATCAATATACGCTCAAAAGTTCATATTCCAACTATTAAGGTGATTATCCAACTCTAAATGCAAGATTCCTAAAATTCAACCCCGAGCCCACGTGCCCCGATTCTGGAATTTCGAAGATAAACTTTACCCATAAACCCACGAATATATAATTTGTTTCAAATTTCATGCCCAAATTCATGGTCGAAATCCAAAAATACTAATTTCTAGGGTTTTTACTAAAACCATAAGTTTTCACTAATTTTCCATGAATTTCGTTGTTATATATATATATATATATATATATATAATCCAAGTATTTAACTTGCAATATATGAGAATCACTTACCTTGACATGGATGATGAAAATGGAGCTCCAAAATCGCTCCTAGGTCGGCTCACATGAAGGAAATAAGATGAAATAACGCAAACCCACTTTTTTCAAACTTATACACTACCCAGATGACCTTTCTTCGCATTCGCGAGCCTCCTATCGCGTTCGCGATGAACAACATTCTCAAAAGTCATTTCCAAACTCTTCTCAGATAGACTCTAGTGTAATAATCATAACTTTTTGTACAAAACTCCAAATGACAAATGGTTTAATATTTTGAAAACTAGACACCAATATCCACAACTTTAATATTTTGGTCATTTTTCAATTCTTTATAAATTTTGAGATTAAGCTGCAAAAGTCAGCCCCGTGCAATACAAATTTCTTCTTAATCTTCTTGGATATCCTGTAGTGTACTAGCCATAACTTTGTTTACACAAATCCAAATGCTAAATAGTTTATCTTTCTGAAAACTAGACACAAAGGGCTACAATATTTATTTTTGTATCATCTCCAAATTTCTTATAGATTGTGAGATATGAGCCTCCGAAGGCAGACTACGTAATAGAGATTTTCTTCTTCGCAAACGCAAGAATCTCTTTGCGAACTCGAAGAACAAAATCCTGAAGCCAAATCCTTCTTCACGAATGCGAGTGGATCCTCGCGAACACGAAGAACAACACTAGACACCAGCATAAACTATTAAGCACCCCAAAATAATCCGAAATCACCTCGAAACACACCCGAGGCCCCGTCCAATTACACAAACCAGTCCCATAACATAACACACACCTGCTCGAGGCCTCAAATCACATCAAACAATATCGAAATCATGAATCGCACCCTAATTCAAGCTTAATGAACTTTAGAACTTCAAACTTTTACATCCGATTGACCTCAAATTTTGCACACAAGTTACATTTTCGGAATCTGACCCCGATATCAAAAAGTCCACTTCCGGTCAAACTTCTCAAAAACCTTCAAATTTCTAACTTTCTCCAAATGGCCCTAAAATGAGCTATGGACCTCCGAATTCACTTCTGGATGCGCTCCTAACACTAGAATCACTATACAGAGCTATTCCCAGACCCGGGATCCCAAACGGACATCAATAACATTGAAATACACCCCAACCCAAAATTTTGAAATTCTTCCAAAATGCCAATTTCCATAATAGGCGCCGAAATGCTCCCGGGTCATCCAAAACCCGATCCGGGCGTACGCCTAAATCCAAAATCATCATAAGAACCTGTTAGAATCTCCAAATCCCGATTCCGAGTTTGTTGACTCAAAAATCACACTTTATTCAACTCCTCCAACTTAAGGCTTCCGAATTTAGAATTTTCTTTCCAAATCAACTCCAAACTTCCTGAAATTCAATTCCGACCATGCGTACAAGTCATAATACTTGAAGTGAAGCTGATCATGGCCTCAAACCATCGAGCGACGTGCTAGAGCTCAAAATGACCGGTCGGGTCGTTACATTCTCTCCCACTTAAACATACGTTCATCCTCGAACATGCTAAGAACTGCTCTGGAGTTGTCTGAAATCACTGGTTAACACCTCGTGCACTCACCCGTGCTATCACAACTCTGCTGAGCACATTAGCTCGAGCTAATATGAAGATATTCCATTTTTACTTAGCCAAATGGGCTTTTAGAGCCCAATTCCAACATTTGAAATTATCCGCCAGGCCCGTTTCCGTCATATGAAAACTGTATCAACATCTATGCGACGCATTAATACTTGACTGCATACCTTTACTGAATCCACTCTATGCACTGCATAACTCACATGACCATAATAACATTCCTTGATAAAAATAGCCAAAATTTCACGAATCTGACGCTCACAATGCACCTCATGGCATATATAAGTCTTGCTCCAACTCTTGCAATACCGCCATAACGGAAGAGATGTGTAGAAATTCATAACCAACTGCCGAGTCAACAAACGATTGAATCTTTCCTCTTGACTAGAATCATCACCTCATTATGAACCAAATAATGGTATTTGCTCTTTAATACACTGCATATAATCCGATCGCACTGATCCCTGATCCAGTGATCTCATCTCTCCCAGTATAAGCTGCTCAAGCAATAAGCCACCCTAGACATGATCAAAAGTCTCATGTGTTGCCACAATGTGCCAACAATCTACCAACTCGAATGTGATACATAAGGAAAACGAACTCTGGAAAGGACTACTCAACCTGCGTAACTAACTAGACAACCGAAAAGGTGTTATGAACCTTCCTCAAAAAATGGAAAACAAAACACACGAAAATAGATTTAGGGGACTGTACTCAACATCACACTGCTACGGCGAGCAACCCGATCCAAACAACATACCCGTGGCGGCGTGCCACTTGATCCACACATAAAGTTTATATAAGGAAATACTTACCGAGGTAGAATGCTCATTATTACAAAATGCCCAAATATCATCCACGAGCACACTAAGTGCATAATACCATCTCTGGGGAGACAGATAGCGCCATACGCTACAAAAGTCAAGCACAACTAAGGTGTGATATATGATTTAAATCTCGAGAGCCATCCTGCTCACATAACACCATCACTACGCGGAACCTCAGCACATGTGAAATTTATCAAGCCGTTTCACAACTCACATGGCACAATATAGTATTACATGAAATAGCCGACAACGAAACGACATCCAATGACCGAATACTCCTCCATAACAAGCGTTATGCTAAAATGAACACATCCGTCCTGATATAGAGCCCACATTCATATTTAAATCCATTCACGGACCTCAAGTCTATTCTGAGCGCACCATACTAGGATAATAACCTTTAAGGGTCCACAATAACCCCTTTCTCCCATAACACACAAGAACAACCATCATAACATGAACAAACTTCCACAGTCCACAGCCAAATGAAATGAGCGCTCTCCAGGTATAAGTTCTTAAATTAGCGATATTACCACAATCTTCATACTTTGTTTCAATTCTTCAATCCATCAAGTGACTACATGTCACAGTTATACAATCTTCCTATGGGATATGCTCCCACGACCTTCTGCACCAGGTAACAAGTTTGCACATTCATACCACCGACCACACTAAAGCTGTAAAGCAAATCAAGAATCCACAAATCAATACACAAGGCCTCTTACACATGACATCGACCTTAGGTGACGCGAAAATAATACCATCTTACTTTAAACATCTACATCCTTTTCCTGCTCATCTGAGCTTATGACATCCTTGTCAACACCAAACTGCAATCTTGAATCCTTAACTTTCGAATCCCATGCTACTTGATGCACTTAATCATGCCAATGCATAAGTGTACAAGAATTTCATCATAACTCCTGAACCACTAATAGGGTAAATACTTCATCATATGGAAACCTTCTACCTAACTCATTTCAAGAGAACCATTGCAACAAGTGACTGAATTCTCATATTCGCAAAAAATATCATTCTCAAGTAGTGGTCTAAACCACCATAACTCTTCTGGGATCCATAATACTTGAATTCCTCCAAATAAAATTAATTACAACGGCCGTCAAGCCTCGCACTTACCGCCACAAATCATATGCATAACTAAATGCGCTGAAGGAACTGATCATTGCCACCATCATGACAATTCAACCATTGTTAGCCGACCCATCTTTTCCCAATTTATTCTTAACTTGCCTTAGAAATAATAAAAGCTCCATTCATTACATAACGAAACTAAATCCACACTCATCCCGAGTGACCTTATTTCACGAGACCACACTGTCCCAAATCCCACAAACCATCACATACCCTCCTTGTGCGCATATTCGTATCTTCAACTAGTACACCCATTCTGATAATTCCTCTATGAGTCCAAAGTTATTTTCTCCCATCCCTCCAATGCTACACCGCATACCGAAGATAACATAGAACACTCCATGCCCTTTTCATAATCCGCTACAAAAGCTTGATACTTAACCATACTACGGACATAAAATTCTTAGGCACTACACTTTACCTTTGAATCCACTAGGACCGTTGTTGAGAGTCACCCACTCTGACTTAGTCCCGAATAAAAATCAAACTCTAAGGCCTCGCTAGCACATAAACACACTCTCACTGAAGCACCCGGCTGAATCACCTTCCTTGCAAATTGCCTATGTACTAAGCGTAAATCGCGAACCTTCCCAGAGCCTGAACATGAGTCAATAAAACCAATTATAACACACATTCCTCAAATCCTTTGCTCAATTTACTACTGATGTCCTCTTCCTTTAGTTGTATTAACCTACCAATATGCTGATAACTAGAAATCTCACAAATAGATGACCACACAATCCAACCATAGGCGGTGGAACTCTCCTACTTAGCTTGAAGCTACCATTGCATAACTCTAGAACCCGCCAAGATTCCTTATCCCTTCTTGACATGATTTTGCACAATCGACCCACAAAATTCCCCGAAGTCATGTTGTATCCTGCTTCAGATCAATCAAGCTCCTTTTTGTCGTATCAAATTCTATCATGCTCGAAAATACCAAGTCTCATTGCTCCATCAACCCATACCTGAACCCAATTTCCTTTCCTCTACCGGAAATAAAATACTGGACCTTTGGGTCATGCACTGAGTAAACCCCTTTCCAAGTCATTCACTGTTCTGACACATATACAAGTATCCTACCATTACACAAACACTGCGCGGTAGAAACGCACGAATCAACATGATAATCAAAGCCAAATGTCAAACCTTAGATAATACTGATATTGAGCTGAAATGACATAACCACCTTCCACAAGGCGACGACAATCGCCCAAAGAAAATATGTAGGGAGGAACATCCTACACCACATCAGTAGTACCATTACAATTCCTCAAATTCCTGATTTATAACAAGCTCTTCACATCGCATAAGATTGAATAGGAAGGAAATGAAGGCATAAGCCTCAAAGGAATCAAATTGCACGATGAAGAATCAAAAAGGGAAGTGCTCCTAAGCCCTGTAGCCTCTCGAAGATTAGTACAGATGTCTCTGTACCGATCTGCAAGACTCTACTAGACTCGCTCATGCTTTTGAGACCTAAGTGAACCTAGTGCTCTGATACTATGTTGTCACGACCCAAAATCCGTTAAAGATCGTGATGGCTCCGGACACTACTGTCAGGCAAGCCAGCACCAAATAGTTAATTTAATTCTCATTTTAATATTTTTAAAATCATAAACGCCCTTCAATTTAACTACTAAGAGATGAACTTTATAGAAAAATAACAATGTTTTCCAATTTCAATACTGAATATCCTATAATCCTCCCAGGACCCGGTGTCACAAGTGCATGAGCGTTTACTAAAGAATAAAATAAAATACAATAATTGTTCAGAATACAAATTTGGAGAGAAAGGAAAATACCAATACTCTAAAGGAGACTCTACTGGCTGTGGATCGAACATAAAATGCAGCTTGTCGAGGTCCCTGTGTCAGTCGCTCTGCTACGTCCACAAGGCCACTAAATGTATATATATATGCATGTACAACAAAATGTACAACAAGTGTAGTATGAGTACGAAAACAACGCGTACCCAGTAAGTATCCAGTCTAACCTCGAAGAAGTAGTGTCGAGGGGTTGACTTTGACACTTACTAGTGGTCTAACAATATCAGGTACAATAAAGAAGTGAATGAATATGAAACCGAGTAAATATATGAAATAAACATGTATAAAATATGTGGTATAATTCTCCTCTTTACAATTTTACTCAAGCTCTCAACTAGCAAGTTTTCTCCATAAACGGAGCTTATATATAGAGATAGTGGATTTTACCAAAGAGGTTGTCATAATTCAAATTAGGGAAAACCTCAGATACACTGACTTCTTGCCAAATATTACGCACGATTCCATGAGGATAATATATATAGGAAATGCTGAGGCGTACGATCTGATCCAACATAAAAGTAAACTGTGCACTGCCGAGGATCGAACGACACGAACCATAGATGCATCTACTAACCTACTGAGGTGAACGACCTGCTCCCATGAGAGTGTGGTACATAAATCTTGCCGAGGCGAACGACCCGATCCCATAAGAGTAGTAGAAGGAAATACCCCGCTTACGAATCATACGTGCGACGCGGTAAAATATAAATTTCTTAAGCTATTATAATATTCCTCAATTATTTTCGAAATTACGAAGTTCAAATGAAACCTTTTAAATTTTAGGTTCTTCAATTTCAACTCCTTTCAAAACATTTAATAAGCAAACTCAATCTCGCTCCCTCTCAAGGCAAACAATAAACATAAATCAATAACAATATCAACAAGGCATGATGTGAGCCTAAAACTACCCGGACGTAGGCATAGCTAGTAGCTACGCACAAACACTCATCACCTGGTGCGTACGTAGCCCCCACAAATAGAAGCACATAATAATTTAGTTCACCTATGGGGTTAATTGCCTCTTACAAGGTCAGAAAGGAGACTTATCTCGTCTTAAGGCCTACTTTTCGGTCCAAGGATGAGCTCAAACCCCCAAATCAATGCCGAACAATCCAAAACTATTCAAATGGTCTATAAACAAATCAATATACGCTCAAAAGTTCATATTCCAACTATTAAGGTGATTACCTAACTCTAAATGCAAGATTCCTAAAATTCACCCCCACCCACATGCCCGGATTCCGGAAATATTTGAAGATAAACTTTTCCATAACCACACGAACTCAAATATATAATTTATTTCAAATTCCATGCCCAAATTCATGGTCAAAATCTAAAAATACTAATTTCTAGGTTTTTCTACCAAAGCCCCAAGTTTTCACTAATTTTCCATGAATTTCCATGTTAAAATATATATATATATATATATATATATATATATATATATATATATATATATATATATATATATATATATATATATATATAATCCAAGTATTTAACTTGCAATATGTAGGTATCTAGACACAAAGTGCTACGACTTTTATTTTTGGATCATCTCCAAATTCCTTATAGATTGTGAGATATGAGCTTCCGAATTCAGACCTGTGTAACAGAGATTTTCTTCGTCGTGGATGCGAGAGTCTCTTCGCGAACGCGAAGAACAAAATTCCAGAAGCCAAATCCTTCTTTGCGAACGTGAGAGGATCCTCACGAATGATAACCAGGGATTTTGATACATTTTATACTCCTTCTTGCTTATGTTTTGATTAGAAATTTGTAGAAAATAGTCCCAAAAGGCTCACAAGTTGTGCTTTATTGCAGGTTTGATCAACAAAGTGACAAGATATCAAAGATCAGCTCAAAAAGAAGTGAAACATGCACAAGTACCAAGACAAGACAAAGCTCAGGCAAAACAGGCCTAATGCGGCCGCACACCATTCTGTGCGGTCCGCACAAGTGAGGTTTAGAGAGGTTGATTTCCAGGCCAACAGGCAATGCGGCCGCATGAGATTTAATGCGGTCCGCATTGGATTCACTGCAGCCACACTCAATTTAGTGTGGTCCGCAGAACCAAGGATAAGAGAAGTGCTAGTTTGGAGATTAAAGCCAATGCAGTCCGCGCTCCATTTCATGAAGACTACACTAGAAGCCACCGCGGCCGCACTCTATTCTGTGCGGTCCGCATTGCCCGAGTTCAGAGAGTTGAGTTTTCAAGTTCAGAGCCCTAGTGCGGCCGCACGTGATTTTGTGCGGTCTGGCACTAGCCCCACAGGGGTATTTTTGTCCAGATTTTTTAGCTTAGTATAAATAGCTTTTTCCCATTTTTAGGTCATCAGATAGATTTTGTACTGAGCTGCGCTCGCGACTTCAATAGTTTTGGCTATTTTGAGCAATTTTAGCTTCATTTCAATATTGAATCTTCTAGTTTATCTTAGAAATTCATTAATATGAGTTTTTCTTCATCTATTTCTTTGTTTTCTTCTCTAATTATGAGTAGCTAGACCCATAATCTAGGGTTGTGGCTCAACCCTAGAGTGGATAATTGATGGGGTCTTGTGATTTGATGCTTGATTGTATATGCGTATTTGATAATTGGACTAATTTCATGTTTAATTGCTGAATTAGTGGTTGCAAACACTAGTTTGTGTTTAGTTAACTTTGGCTCTTCTTGAGAAAGAGAGCCTAAGCCTCTGAAATTGGTCCAACAAGGAATTGGGGTGTACTCAACAGATTGATAGCCCCAATTAAAGGGTTAAACCTAGAGATAGTAATACCCAACTTGAACCTTGATTGCTTGTGCAAATTTGCATACCCAATTGGTCTTGAGAAAGTCAATTCGGGAAAAATCACTCGAACCATCGAGAGGTGTAGAGTGGGTAAAATCATGCAACAGTTATATCGTACTCCCCAAATATGTCAATCATGCCTTACACTCAAGTATCCATCAATTGACCACCTAGGCGAAAGTCACTACCCTAGTGCCTTTTAACCATTTGAACAACTCGCAATAGTTTACTCTTAGCTTCTTCTAGTTTAATTTAGCATTGTAGTTTGATAAAATTATAAGTAAAACAAAATCCCAAAAAATATTTAGAAGTGTAATTTGGAACACATACACAACTCTCAATTAGATAGAAACTCAACTCCAACTTCTAGCTCCCTGTGGAAATCGATCCCGACCTTAATCGGGTAAAAGCTGCTTCAACCCTCTCTCGCTAGTCAATAGTAGTGCAGGGTTGGCCTCGGTCAACTTTTTGGCGCCGTTGTCGGGGAGCTAACAGTTTTGGCTATCTATCTAACTAGTTTTGTGTATTGTTCTTCTTTCCTTCTTTGTTACTAATTTGTGTGTGTCACAACTTCAGGTACCAAATGACAGCAAACAATGCCAATGACCCTTTTGGAAATGTGATTGCGGGGGAGGAGGTAGATAACGATAGAGATGATGAGGTGCCTCTTGTACCTCAAGGACAACGCAGAGGCCACCAAGCCAATGCTAATGACAATATTCCAGAGCCTCCTCCACCACCTCTAAGAGTGGCTCCTAGAGTGCTTCCGAACCAAGGCTATGAAAGTGTTATTGTCCCACCCCGAATCCGGGCGGGCAATTTTCAAATAACCAATGTGATGTTGACCTTACTAGAGAAGCATGGGTATTTCACGGGCGCTGCAAATCAAAATGCTTACAAACATCTCAAGGGGTTCGTGGATACATGTTGGGGGAGTAAGCAAACTAACGTGTCCGAGGATGCTCTCCGGTTGAGACTCTTCCTATTTTCACTTAGAGGGAAAGCACTTGATTGGCTTAAGCGACTTCCCAACCATTCCATCACTACTTGGAATGAGTTGGCGGATAAGTTCATTGCAAAAAATTTCTCATCGGGTTATATGGCTACATTGAGAGATGAGATCTTGGCGTTCAAGCAAGAGCCCACAGAACCTTTGCATGAGATTTGGGAGCATTATTGAACAATGGTGAAGGAATGTTCCAACAATGATATGACCGAGGCGATGATCCAACAGACTTTCTACCAGGGTATTAACACCACAAACTAATACATAGTGAACCAACTTGCTGGGGGCAACTTCATGAAGATGTCTTATGATGAGTCTTGTGACATTCTTGACAAGATGGATGACACTTCTTTCGCTTGGCAAAGTATAGCCAATGTGCCCCAGGGTGACCCCACGATTATTCATTTGCACAAGAAATTACATGATCATGGGCAGGCTATAGCTGAGTTGACAACTACAATGAACCAACTAGCAAAGGCACAATTGCAACAAGTTCAAAATACTCGCTAAGTAAATGCCATGGAGGGTGTTAACATGTTTGTCAACAAAAGAAGACAAAGAGGTCAACAAAACCAAGGGAATTCAGAGCAATTTGATAATGATTGTGGTGGATTTCAAAATGATGGTTATGATGACCAAAGTGAAGAGGTGCAATACGTGAATAATTATAAAGGCCAAAGAGGCAATTATTCCAACCAACAACAATGGAGACCCCAAGAAAATTGGGGCAATCAACAACAAGGCAATGGTAATTGGGGGAACAACAACCAAAACAACAATTGGGGCAATTAGAACAACAATCAAAACAACCAAGAAAATTGGAATGGTAATAACAACAATTGGGGTAGTACTAACAATCAAGGTGGATGGAACAACGAAAACTAAGGAAATCGGGAGCAAGGCTTTCAAAGGCCCCCAATGTACCAACAACCGAACAATCCACCCCCATTTCCATCTCAAGGTCCTAGTTCTTCTAGCAATGATATGGGTAGAATAGAAATGATATTTGAACAGATGATGAAGAAGAATGCGGACTCGGATGCTCAGTTGGCTTCCCACAATACCTTTATCAGAAACTTGGAGGTGTAGTTAGGCCAAATCTCACAGTCTTTAAATACTCGCCCTAAGGGTGCTCTACCAAGTGATACGGTAGTGAACCCGAAAGGTGGGAACAATCATGTTATGGCGGTAACAACAAGAAGTGGGAGAGGCGGTGATGTGCATGCCTCCAAACAAAAGCAAATTGTGGATGATGATGCTGAGTTGCAAGAAGATGAAGTTCCTTTGGTGGTTGAAAATGTGATTGATGAAAATGTGAATGAAGAAGTAAGGATTGATATTCAAGATGTCGAGGTGGAAACTCAAAATGATGTGAACCCGTCTAGGGAACATATAATAGACATGCTGGAGCTGGTTGTGCCTAAAGCCAAGGCTCCTTTGCCAAGGCCACCTCCACCTTATCCTCAAAGGCTCGCGAAGCAACAAAAAAAATCAGTTTAAAAAGTTCATTAACATGATGAAGAGCTTATCCATCAATGTACCTTTCGTGGAAGTTCTTGAACAAATGCCGGGCTATGCTAAATTCATGAAGGACTTGGTAACAAAGAAGCGATCTATGGATTATGGAACTATAAAGATGACTCACCAAGTTAGTGCAATAGTGCATTCAATGGCCCCGAAGCTTGAAGATACCCATGTTTTCACCATTCCTTGCACCATTGGGAGTGCGGATTTTGCTAAAGCTCTGTGTGATTTGGGGGCTAATATCAATTTGATGCCCTATTATGTTTTCAAGACTTTGGGTATTGGAAAACTGAGGCCGACTTCCATGAGATTACAAATGGCATATAGAACGATGAAGAGACCATTGGGTATTATTGATGATGTACTTGTCGGGGTGGACAAATTTATCTTGCCAGCCGACTTTGTGATCTTGGATTGTGAGGTAGATTATGAAGTTCCTATCATTTTAAGGAGACCTTTGCTTGCTACAGGGAAGGCCTTAGTTGATGTGGAAGCAGGGGAACTCACCTTTCGAGTGGGTGACGAGAAAGTGGTCTTTCATGTGTGAAAATCAATGAAGCAGCCCAACAGTACCGAGGTGTTCTCTTTTGTGAACCTCGTCACAACAATGATAATTGATGACACCAGTGCAATGATCAATGTGGAGGACCCATTGGAGGTCGTATTATTGAATCTTGATGTCAATGAGGATGCAAACCGAGTGAAGTGCGTGAATGCTTTACATGGAATGAGTTCTTACTCTTATGAGCCTAGGAAATTATCTTTGGACCTCGAGAATAGAAAGACTCCACCAACAAAACCTTCAATTGAGGAGCCTTCGGTGTTGGAGTTGAAACCACTGCCTCCACACCTCAGGTATGAGTTCTTAGGCTCAAATTCTACTTTGCCAGTTATTCTTTCCTCTTGTCTTACTAACATGTAGGTTGATGCCATATTGGCGGTGCTTCAAAAGCGAAAAAAATGGATGGACTTTAGCTGATATTCAAGGGATAAGCCTCGCATTCTGTATGCACAAGATTATTTTGGAAGATGATGCAAAGCCCTCCTTGGAGCATCAAAGGAGGTTGAACGAGGCAATGCAAGAAGTTGTAAAAAAGGAGGTGATCAAGTGGTTGGATGCCGGAGTTGTGTACCCCATCTCCGATAGCTCATGGACTTCACTAGTGCAATATATACCGAAGAAGGGTGGCATGACCATGGTTGCAAATTCACAAAATGAGTTGATTCCTACCAGAACTGTCACCGGTTGGAGGGTATGCATGGATTACCGCAAGTTGAATAAAGTTACCCGCAAGGATCACTTTCTGTTGCCTTTTCTTGATCAGATGTTAGACTGACTCGCTAGGCGTGCCTTCTACTGTTTCTTGGATGGGTATTCTGGGTACAATCAAATCTTGATTGCTCCGGAAGATTAGGAGAAGACCACATTCACTTGTCCATATGACACCTTTGCCTTTTCTAGAATGCCTTTTGGGTTGTGTAATGCACCGGCTACATTTCAGCGGTGTATGATGGCCATTTTCACCGATATGGTGGAAGACATTTTGGAGGTATTCATGGACGACTTTAGTGTTGTGGGGGACTCATTTGATGAATGTTTGAAGAATCTTGATAGAGTTTTTTCCTGTTATGAAGAAACTAATCTTGTTCTCAATTGGGAGAAATGCCACTTTATTGTGGAAGAGGGCATAGTTCTTGGGCATAAAATTTCAAAGCATGGTATTGAGGTAGACAAAGCAAAAATTGATGTGATTTCAAGGCTCCCTCCCCTACATCTGTCAAGGGAGTCTGAATTTTTCTTGGGCATGTGGGGTTCTACCGGAGATTTATCAAAGACTTTTTGAAGGCGGTGAATCCCTTGTGCAAGTTGTTGGAAAAAGATGCTATGTTAGTGTTTGATGAAAAATGTATGCAAGCATTTGAACTTCTTAAGCATAAGTTGACCATCACTCCTATCATTACCACACCTAATTAGAGCTTGCCCTTTGAGCTCATGTGTGATGCAAGCAATGTTGCGGTTGGGGCGGTTTTGGGTCAAAGAGTGAACAAAATATTTTATCCGGTGTATTGTGCGAGCAAGACAATGAATGATGCTCAAGTGAACTACATGATGCCCGAGAAAGAACCTTTGGCTATTGTGTTCGCAATGGAAAAATTCAGGCCGTATCTTATGGTGCTAAGTTTATTATTCATACCGACCATGCCACAATACGGTACTTGATGGCAAAGAAGGATTCCAAAGCTAGACTGATACGATGGGTCTTGTTACTTTAAGAGTTTGATTTGGAGATTGTGGACCAGAAGGGTAGTGAGAACCAAGTGGCGGACCACTTGTCCCGCTTGGAGGAGGAGGAGAGGCCTCATGATGGCCTAGAGATCAATGATTTATTTCCCGACGAACAACTCCTTTTGGTGTTGATAAATGATATGCCATGGTTTGCCGATATTACTAATTTCCTTATGACTGGTATAATCCCGCGTGAGCTCTCTTTTAACCAAAGGAAGAAGCTCAAGCGGGATAGTTTGGATTTCTATTGGGATGAGCCGTACTTGTTCAAGATTTGAACGGATGGTGTGATCCGAAGGTATATCCCGGAGGAAGAGAAATTGAGTATCTTGGAGGCTTGTCATTCCTCTCCCTATGGTGGCCATCATGGAAGGGCAAGGACAACTTCCAAAGTTCTTAGTTGTGGGTTTTATTGGCCAAATTTGTACAAAGATGCAAGTGAACTTGTGAAGATGTGTGATGAATGTCAAAGAGCGGGTGGAATTTCAAAGAAAGATGAGATGCCTCTCAATGCCATTCTTGAGGTTGATATTTTTGATGTGTGGGGCATTGATTTTATGGGCCCGTTTTTTAGCTCGTGTGGGAACACATACATTCTTGTGGTGGTGGACTATATTTCAAAGTGGGTTGAAGCCGTGGCTTTGCCCAACAATGAGGCTCGGAGTGTTGTTGCATTTCTCAAGAAGAGCATTTTACAAGGTTTGGTACTCCTCGTCCAATCATAAGTGATTGGGGGGTCTCATTTTTGCAATAGAGCTTTTGACACTTTGCTTGCAAAGTATGGTGTCAATCACAAAGTTTCTACTCCATATCATCCTCAAGCAAGTGGTCAAGTTGAAGTCTCCAACAGGGATATCAAAAGCATATTGTCAAAGATGGTCAATGCAAATAGGATCGATTGGTCAAAGAAGTTGGATGACGCTCTATGGGCTTATAAGACTGTTTACAAGACTTCTATTGGTATGTATCCGTATCGGTTGGTGTTTGGGAAAGCTTGCCATCTACTGGTCGAGTTATAGCACAAGGCCATGTGGGCTTTGAGGAAGCTAAATCTTGAATGGGATATTGCAGCCAATCTCCGTGTGGAGCAACTCAATGAACTTGATGAATTCATAGTTCATGCCTACTCCAGTTCGTCCTTGTACAAGGACAAGATGAAGTATCTTCATGATAAATATGCTCGTAGCAAGGAGTTCAAAGTAGGTGATTTGGTTCTCTTGTTCAACTCTCGATTAAGTCTGTTTCCGGAAAAGCTTAAGTCTAAATGGAGTGGACCTTTTGAAGTGGTGTATGTGACCCCGTTTGGTGCACTTGATTTAAAGAACAAAAATGGGAAAGTTTTCAGAGTGAATGGGCATAGGGTCAAGCACTACTTGGGAAAAATTGATGACAGGCATGTGGTGGCACTTCTTCATCTCAAATGATTTGATGGTAACCTGTTTAGTGTCGCGACGTTAAATCAGGCACTTCTTGGGAGGCAACCCATGTGTTTTTCTTCTTGTTTTTATTTGATTTTCATTGTAGTATAGGATTTAATTTTGGACTAACTAGTCATGAGGTGCTACAGGATTGTGTTGATGTAGTGCAGGACATAGTGGAAAAAGTGCTCAAGTCTCTGAAGTTTTCAATGCGGACACACTATATTTAGTGCGGACCGCACTGATGAAGGACGAAAAGTCCAGCTCTCAGAAGTTTGCCACCGCGGCCGCATTACATTTTCTGCGGTCCGCGGTGGACCACTGCGGTCACATGACATTTTGTGCAGACCGCAGTAGGTTGCCTTCTCAAACTTGAAAAATGCTATGTGGTGCGGACCGCAATCCATTCTGTGCGGTCCGCATTGGGTTGGTAAGTTGGACCCCAGGTCCTTTTTTATAAATAGGGCCTGAGGTCCTCCTTTTACACTTTTCGACTCTTTGCTCTCAGAACTCATAAAAGCACTGTTCATCTCTCCTTTTGCTCATAATTCACTGCTTGGACTCGTTTACCTTCAGTTCATCTCACATCTGGTACCATTAACTTCTTTTTAATTGTTTAATTTTGTTAATTTCTCTTAATTTTTATTTTTCTTGCTTCCCTTCTGTCCTGCCCGTACTTCTTTGATTTGGTAAAATTAGGTTAGTTAATTTCTTGATTAAAGTAAGATTAGGTAGTTAGAAACACTGGACAAACACATAGTAACCTTTCTTAGGTGTAAAATTGGACTTAAAATCAAAATACATTAAACCCTAAGTTAGTGTTGCTTCTGGGCACTTAGTGCGGACAGCGGTCGATTCTGTGCGGTCTGCGGTGCTTTAGTGCTGTCCGCAATGGCATTTTGTGCGGACCGCATTGATGAGTGTCTTTAATCTGATCTTCAGAGACTGCGGCCGCACTACATTTTGTGTGGTCCGCATTACCTGGATACAGAGAGTGGGTAGTCTGAACCCCATCTCTGT
Source organism: Nicotiana sylvestris (assembly GCF_000393655.2). Taxonomy (NCBI): domain Eukaryota; kingdom Viridiplantae; phylum Streptophyta; class Magnoliopsida; order Solanales; family Solanaceae; genus Nicotiana; species Nicotiana sylvestris. The sequence continues at coordinate 148,759,660 of NC_091068.1, forward strand.
GTGGACCGCATTGCCATTTTGTGCGGTCCGCATTGGCCTCTGTGCGGACGCACTCCATTTTGTGTGGTCCGCACTGTGTGATTTCTGCAACTGTCTACAACCTTTTCTGCAACTCTGATCTTACTTACATATACTGATACTAATAAGCCTAATAGATGATGTTTGCAGACAATGGTGAAACAAAGAGGCAAGGGCTCTAAACAACCAGGAAAAGGAGAATCCTCATGGGGAGGGAAACATAAAATGATAAGACTGACTCCTCAAGCCCGGCAAAACATTAAAAACATGAGAAAGATGGGTAAAGCTGCTGATAGGGCCATTGACATATTTGGGAGTGAGTACCAGCCCTCCTGGGAGATATCTTCAGACTCTGTGCCAAAATACATCCCTAACTGGCCGTAGGGGAACAGGCTAAGAGACACTCCTCCACCTTCCCCCGCTGCCCAAGCGTCAGTAAATGTATCTTCTGGGTCGTCTGAGGGCTCAGCTGAAGGCAACGGGGATAAATACTCCACCTCTCCCATAACTTCATTATCCGAATAGGGTGCACTAGGAGAAGAAGAGGTAGTAGGAGAAGGGGGTGAGCTCCAGGTTGGCAGGGTAGAACGAACTAGAAACCCGGAGGTGTGGCAAGACCGGTTTGTGAGCGAGGTAGCTTATCACAAATTTAGGGAATGGTGGCCGGTGAGGAAGTTGATCCTGGAGATGAGCTTTGTTGATAGAGACTTATTACCTCACAACCCTAATGTGAGAAGGCAGTTTAGAGAGAGAGTGGGCTGGGAGTATTTCTTAAACAACTGTAAGGATGCAAACGAGCACCTGGTCAAGGAATTCTATACCATTATTGCCCACATCAAAAAGGGCACAAAAGTGACCAAGGTGCGAAATCTGAAGGTGCTTTTTGACAGGAAAACAATAAATGATTACCTTGGCTTTGATGAGGAGGATAAGGCATTGTATATGGCAACGATAGAATTGGGCGAGGAGGTCCGTCCCTGGTTGGCACAGTATCTGGCAATCCTAGGTACCACCCCCGATTGGCTATATGCGGGAGTGAAAATTTTGAGAAGTCTAAATTTCAAAGCCAAGGGGTGGGAAACATTTGTATGCAGCAGATTGGACCCCACCACTCATGACAACTCCCTCCCTCTTCATCGGGTAGTTTTGGTGGCATCGACATGGCGGGGTACCCAATTAATGTTAGAAAGGTAATGTCTCGGGTAATTACGCAGGTAGTCAGTGAGGGTGACAGAAACTACCCCTTCCCCAGCTTCTTGACCATGTACTTCAGGGACCTCAAAGTTGAAAAGAGGCCGTTTGATATCAAAGTGAAAGCAAAGGCCTCGTTTTCATGGTAGAGTATGCAGGGTGATGACAACCCAAAGAGCAAGAACTTCAAGGGAACAGCTACTGCTCCAACTAGCCAGTCTGAAGAGCCAATTGTGATAGTGGCTCCTACTCAGCCTGCTTCCATCTCTGTTGGCATTCCTCCTAGTCCATCCACTTCAGCAGATCCCGAGATGCCCTCTTCCCGAGCCTACCCAATGACTACACACCGACTGAGCCACACTTTTCTCAGCATCAACAACTGGATGCATACAACTTCATCCAAGTTGTCTATCCTCACTACTACAGTGGAAGCTCAATCGGCACCTCCGCCTCTGTAGGTCTCGTAGTCTATTGAGGATACCCTCAAGGAGATTCTGGCCAACTAGAAGAAAATCCTTGACACCCAGAAAGTGCTTATGGATGTTGTTGATTCACACAGCAAGGCTGTGAAGGAGCTTGCTAAGGAGCACAAGAAGTTGAGGAAGACGTGGGCTTCCAAGGAGTCCGTAAAGGAGCTGAGGGATGAGGTTGATAGGATGAAGGCAGATCATCTACCTTTGGACTTATTGCTACAAAACCCGATACCAGTAGCTCATCCTCAACCTGAGAAGTCCCAAAGGCCTCCCAAGAGGAAGAGGATGATTCCCCGAGCAGATAATGCAATCATCCAGTTGGCAGACCTATCGGAGACCTCCTCTAGTCAGCCACAGGATGCACCTCAGGAGCTTGTCTAGGTCTAGGCCCAAGTCCCAGCAGCAGAGCAGCAGGCCATAGGGAACCAGTCTGAGGTTCCCGAGCATATTGAGGACCCAGGGATCACTTAGGAGCCCATGCAGATAGACGGGCTATAGGGAGTCTCTATATCCTTTTCCCTTTTTCTTTTTGGTGCTTATTTGGTTTAGTTGGCATTGGAGACAATGTCAGCTTTCATATGAGGGGGTATGCTCTACTTTTATGGATTTGGATTATTGTATATATTTGACAGTTTTTATGCATTCTTTATTTTTCATCTTTGGTTTGTATATAAGTTTAACATTTCGTTATATTTCTCGTGCTTTTATTTTACTTTGGGTCTGTATATAAAGTTATGATACATTGTACATATTCATCCCATCTATTGTATATTCGATTAAATCCCCTCTTGTAAATATTCATTTTACTTTCCGCATTTTTCCTTTCCGTAGCTCCTTATTTGTGTTCGTAGCTTCTTGTTTTGAACGTTTGAAATAAGCCTTTGATTTTCTTAATGTCACGGTTCTTTCCAAAGGTGGAGTTTGTGTGAATCGGGTGGCGTGATAACCTTCTTAAGGGTTTGAGTCCGTCTTTCTTTTCGCTTTTAGTAGTTAGTAGTTAAGGGTACCTCAAGCATAGCTTCACTTGGGCCTAGCACATTTGCCTTTGATCTCATGGTCAAAAATAAATTGTTGTGTTTAGGATGGTGAAAGTCGTGACCTTGAGACTCTTGTGTTGACCGATAATCATCAAGTGGTTTTTCGGGACCATTGTGTGCTTAAATCTTAACTAAGGTCATTGCGGGCCCCCGACTCTGTATATTTAGTGATCTCGTAGCTTGTGTGGTGAGAAATCGCATTGCAAGTCCAAGTCTCGAGCCATTAGTCTAGAACTTACCCTGAATGTTTGTTGAGGCGAAATCCTAAGTGAACTTTGACTTGAGACATGATTATAGGCTCTCCTTGGTCCAAATGATAGCTTGAACACTTCCATAACCTACCAATGATAATATCAATAGTCAACCTTTTTGAGCCTTAGACCTTTTTCCTTCAAAGAACCATGATACAAGCCTTTACCCGTTCTAAAAGATACCCTCTCTTGGTACCCGATCTTTTCTTTAGCACATGGCAAAATTATAAGTTTGGGGGGGGGAGAGACGAGGATGGCAACAAAGTGGTAAAAAGGTACAAAATAAATAAAAGGAAAGGCAATGAAAAAGAAAGAAAATCAAAAAGACAAAAAGAATGCTCAAAGTAGAATTGAATAAAAAGGATTAAAGAAAAGCAAAGAATGAAAGGTATGAAAAGTTGAGAAAGGAGAAAAGATTTGAAATGCATAAGAAAGAGTGATAGTGTGTCTCTATAACTCCTTAGAAAGAAGTGAAAAGACTAAAAAAGTCAAATGAATTTGAGCCAAAATGAAACAAAAGAAGTGCTTTAGGGAAGATGGAACATACTTAGACCAAACATTACCGACCCTAAACCAAAAAGCCTTCACTATGTCTCCACAAAAGCCCTATATGATCTTGAGTTGAATGAAACTTACATAAGTGGTGACTCACATAAGGGGCAAGCATATGGTACTTAGAGTCGGACTTGTGACTTTTCCTTGAGAAAGATGAGTGATTTTCCATTAACCTTGCTCTGAGTGCTAATATTCTAAAGGTGAGATTTGCTTAGAGAGAGCAGAGGATGTGTGAGTTTGGGTTCCACGATGACCAAAGTAATAGAAAGAGTTCTTTGATGTATTGAGTCAACTCTTGATGCTCTTGTGTCGCACTTAATCCATGGTGTTTAAAAGGGTAAAAGTTGTTAATGATTCATTTGAATTGAGGGCAATTATTAGTCCCAATTGATGCTAGATGAGGTTACTTTAGGATAGGTAAATTTTCCTGGATTTTCCCTTAAGGGGTGGGTCTTATTTTGTTTGCTTTAGGACAAGCAAAAGCTTAAGTTTGGGGGAGTTGATAACCAGGGATTTTGATACATTTTATACTCCTTCATGCTTATGTTTTGATTAAAAATTCATACAAAATAGTCCCAAAGGGCTCACAAGTTGTGCTTGATTGCAGGTTTGATCAACAAACTGACAAGATGTCAAAGACCAGCTCAAAAAGGAGTGAAACTTGCACAAGTACCAAGAACAGACAAAGCTCAGGCAAAACAGGCCCAATGCGGCCGCACACCATTCTGTGCGGTCTGCACAAGTGAGGTTCAGAGAGGTTGATTTCCAGGCCAACAGGCAATGCGGCCGCATGAGATTTATTGCGGTCCGCACTGGAGTCACTGTAGCCACACTCGATTTAGCGCAGTTCACAGAACCAAGGATCAGAGAAGTGTCAGTTTGGAGATTAAAGCCAATGCGGTCCGCGCTCCATTTCATGCGGACTGCACTAGAAGCCACCGCGGCTGCACTCTATTCTGTGCGGTCCGCATTGCCCGAGTTCAGAGAGTTGTATTTTCAAGTTCAGAGCCCTAGTCCAGCCGTACGTGATTTTGTGCGGTCCGCACTAGCCCCGCAGGGGTATTTTTGTCCAGATTTTTAGCTTAATATAAATAGCTTCTTTTTTCATTTTTAGGTCATCAGATAGATTTTGTAGTGAGTTGCGCTTGTGACTTCGATAGTTTTTGTTATTTTGAGCAATTTTAGCTTCATTTCAACATTGAATCTTCTAGTTTATCTTAGTAATTAATTAATATGAGTTTTTCTTCATCTATTTCTTTGTTTTCTTCTTTAATTATGAGTAGCTAAACCCATAAGCTAGGGTTGTGGCTCAAACCTAGTGTGGGTAATTGATGGGTCTTGTGTTTTGATGTTTGATTGTATATGAGTGTTTGATATTTGGACTAATTTCATGTTTAATTTCTGAATTAGTGGTTACAAACATTAGTTTGTATTTAGTTGACTTTGGCTCTTCTTGAGAAAGAGAGCCTAAGTCTCTGAAATTGGTCCAACAAGGAATTGGGGCGTACTCAAGCGATTGATAGCCCCAATTAAAGGGTTAAACCTACAGATAGTAATACCTGACTTGAACCTTGATTGCTTGTGCAAATTTACATACCCAATTGGTCTTGAGAAAGTCAATTCGGGCAAAATCACTCAAACCACCGAGAGGTGTAGAGTGGGTAAAATCGTGCAACGGTTATGTCATACTCCCCAAATATGTCATTCATGCCTTATACTGAAGTACCCGTCAATTGACCACCTAGGCGAAAGTCACTATCCTAGTGCCTTTTAACCATTTGAACAACTCGCAATAGTTTACTCTTAGCTTCTTCTAGTTTAATTTAGCATTGTAGTTTGATAAAATTAGAAGTAAAACAAAAACCCAAAAAATATTTAGAAGTGTAATTTGGAACACATACACAACTCTCAATTAGATAGAAAATCAACTCCAACTTCTAGCTCCCTGTGGAAATTGATCCCGACCTTAATCGGGTAAAAGCTTCTTCGACCCTCTATCGCTACTCAATAGTAGTGCAGGGTTGGCCTCGATTAGTGAACGTGAAGAACAACAACAGACACCGGCATCAACTATTGCAAAACAGCACAAAATAATCCGAAAACACCCCGAAACACACGCAAGGCCCCCAGGGCCCCGTCCAATCACACAAACCAGTCCTATAACACAACACGGACCTGCTCGAGGCCTCAAATCACATCAAACAATATCAAAATCATGAATCGCACCCCAATTCAATCTTAATGAACTTTAGAACTTCAAACTTCTACATTCGATGTCGAAACCTATCAAATCACGTCCGATTTACCTCAAATTTTGCAGAAAGGTTACATTCAACATTACAAACCTACTAAATTCCGAAATCAGAATCAAAACCCGATATCAAAAAGTTCACTTCTAGTCAAACTTCTCAAAAACCTTCAAATTTTTAACTTTTGTCAAATGACCCCAAAATGACCTATGGACCTCCGAATTCACTTCCGGATGCCCTCCCAATAGCAGAATCACAATACGGAGCTATTCCCAGACTCAAAATCCAAACGAACATCGATAACATTGAAATACACCTCAACCAAAATTTATGAAATTCTTCCAAAATGCCAATTTCCATAGTAGGCGCCGAAATGCTCTCGGGTCATCCAAAATCCAATCCAGACATATGCCTAAATCCAACATCATACGAACCTGTTGGAACCTTCAAATCATGATTCCGAGGTCGTTTACTCAAAAATCACACTTTAGTAAATTCCTCCAACTTAAGGCTTCCGAATTTAGAATTTTTTTTCCAAATCAACTCCAAACTTCCCGAAATTCAATTTTGACACGTGTACAAGTCATAATACTTGAAGTAAAGTTGCTCATGGCCTCAAACCATCGAGCAACATGCTAGAGCTCAAAACAACCAGTCGAGTCATTACAAATATATTTAAAAGTAATTTGTACCCCACTATTTGCAAATTAAGTCCTTCTAACTTCTTTTCCTTTTTAAATTAAACCATTAACTTCTATTCCATTTTAAATCAAACCATGAGTAAAAAATGTATTAGAGGAAAGTAAGATATTGTCTCAAAAAATGACTTCTGGTCGGTCAATGCGTCGTTGACCGGCATCGACCTTCAATGAAACCCACCGTAACTAACATCAGTCAATAGATTTGATAAGATCTATCGACTGATGTCGATTCCCGGCTACATCTCGAACAAAAAATCAAAAGGAGCAGTGGGTGTCTAAGGTTTTGTTTTGGGCTAATATTGTATCTTGATGCTAGTGGGGTGGGGTAGAGGAGAAGAAGAGGAATCGATTGATGTAAGTTTGGGGCAATTTGGTTAAGTCCGGCCGACAGAGACAATTTCCAAACGGGGGTCATCGGTGGTTTGAGCAGCGGTGGATGGTGGTGCGATTTCCTATGTGGTGAAGAGTGAGGGTGATAAGAGAAGGGTTCTGAGGAGTCTTTGAGCGGTATGGGGGTCAGTTTAGGACAATTATAAGGGGAAATGGCTAGTTTCGGACTGTTAGATTGAAATGGATGAATGGTGGAGATTGAGAGGGATTCAAAACGGGGTCGTTTGGTTAGTAGAAAGCTGGACCGGGTGAGAGAGTCGATTGGGGCGGATTTGAGGCAAAGGATTGGGCTTAATAGCTAGCCCAAATCGGAATTTAAGCTCAAACAAACCTTTTTAGCTATTTTGCAAAACTAAACCATTAAATCAAAGGACCTAATTAGATCCTGATTTTGTGAAATGAACCTCATTATCTAATTTTCAATCAAATAACTAGATGACTAATTAGCTAATTACTTAAGCCTAATAATGCCAAAATAAAAAATAACAACGCCTAAAGTAATTTTTTTATTGTGATTTTTAAGTTTTTGACTATGCATTTAACAATGATTAAATCCTATAAATCTATCTATCTATCTATCTATACTATACTATACTATATTAAAAGCATGAAGGGCCTTAGCAAAATATCGTTCGTATTTTTTACCCTCATTAAATGTATTTTTAGTGGATAAAATTGTCAATACAAATAAAGTTGTTATAGCAAAAAAAATTGTTGTATGACAGAAAAGGAAAAGAGGAAGAGGAGATGCTTACATCAAAATTTCCAAGAATACTAGTTCTCTCTCCTAATTTTTGGGTGATTTTGTGCCCTTCACCGGCCTACTATGGCCTCCACGGATGGCGTCCAGCCACCCTCGGTGGCTGCGCTTCCCCCCAACCTTCCCCCACCATCGCCCAATCATCCACGATTACAAACAACAATCCCCAACCCATGGATTATGCAAAAATTCTAAGACCTACCACCATTAATGCCCTCATGCAAACCCTAGCTACGCTACCATTTAAATCTGTTGAGTTCCTGTATGGTGAACTAGTTGTGAAGTGGAAGAAGTAAGAAGTGAAATAATCCATCATACAAGAAGGGCTTCAACTTGCAGTTCTTGGGAAATTTTTGTATGGGAAGCCTGTTATTGGTGAATTACGTAAAGTGATTCCAATTCAATGTGAGATTAAGGGTCATTGCTCAGTTGACTTGATTGAAGATAATCATGTGTTGATTAGATTACCATTTTTGGAGGATTATGTTCATCTTCTTTCAAAGCCATCTTTTTACTTAAAGGCTCAATCAGACATGTGGAAGATGCATTGTACATAATGGAATCCATGGTGGACACCTCGTGAAGAGACTCCAATTGCCATAGCTTGGATTAGCTTTCCAGAACAACCTCCAAATTTCTTTGGTAAGGAATGTGTATTTTCATTAGCTCGTGCAGTTGGTAACCCATTACATGTAGACCTAGCAACTCAAAATGGGACTAGACCTAGTTTTGCTAAGGTGAAGGTGGAAGTTAATTTGTTAGGTAATTTTACTAAACGTATTAAGATTGTTTTAGAAGCTGATGAATCTGGGCCAGAAAAGTTTAAATAGATTAGGATGAAGTATGATTATATGCCAAAATATTGCAAGCCTTGCAAGAAACAAAGGTATAGTGAGGCAGAATGTTAGATAATTCATCCTGAGTTACATAAGAGATTTGATGAAGATGTTGAGGATCAAGGCAAGGAGAAGACAGTTGTGGTGAGTATTGAAGCAATTGGTACAACTACAAACTCAACAAAGGTTCTGTCAAGTGGAAAGGTGGTTGGTAAGCCTGCTACTAATCATGCCAAGCAGGAATGGATACAAGCAAGGAAGAACAAATACCAACGGGATAATAGGGGTCACATTGTTGATAACAAACAAGGTAAGGAAGTTGATAAGGGTAAAGGGGAAGGCCAAACTTAAGGAAGTAGCAACCAAGAACAAGTTTAATGCATTAGAGGTTGAGGAAGTTTATTAACCTACTCTACAAATTACTGAAGGCAAAGGTGAGGATCATAGCAATGGTAAGAAGAAGAAACATGGGGAAAAGCAATCAAAGAAGGGCTATGAGAAGGAAAAAGAAGGCAATACCAGAGCTTCAAGCCCTAATCCTAAGGCTTCTGGGGTTAGGGTTGGGAAAGATGCTAATAATAAACCCACTAGAGAAGGTAATCAACAGGAACTTAAGCGTGTGAAGAAGGAAGCAGTTGAGAAAGTGTTGGAAGATCAGCATAATGGGAACTTAGCTAAGGCTAATCCTATTGTTCCTAGTGATCCAAGTAATGATGAAAGGGCTTATAAGGAATCCACAATCGACTGGGTTCATAGAAGGTTTGGAACTAGCAAAGAGGAGCTAAGGTAACTCAGTGTGACTACAAACCAATCATGTCATGATATTCCGTCCCAAATATTGGCAGATTCTGGGCAGATGAGGACCTTGATGAGATAAACTCAACAAAGGTTGTACGGAGTGATGCAATTGAGGTGGAGGATGATCAACTAGGCACAACAAAGACAATAGGAGACAAAGTGAGGGACAATAGCCCACCTGGTGATAGGCTGGCGACGCCAGGCCTAAAGCTAGGCTCTGCAGGTGTTAGGCTAGCGACGCCAGGCCTATAGCTAGGTACCCCAGGCGTTAGGCTGGCGATGCCAGGCCTGTCGCTAGGGTCACCTGATAAAGCAACGATAGTAAACCCTATACCTATTGCAACTGGAAAGATTTTGGCCTATGTAGATGGTGTTCCAATGTATGCATTAGAGAACAAACTTTATGATAATGTGAAGATTAAGGATGATACAGTAGGGTCTGACCAAAGCACAGGAAATGGAAAGGGTGGTGATATCAATATAACAGACATTTATAAGCAGCACACCATAGTAATTCCTGGTCTAGGCGGTGTTTATGAGCAGCAATTCAAAATGATGTATGTTGTTGTTTCTTCTATGGTGAATAGCAATGAAAAGGCTGATGAGCAGGCAATATTCCAAGAACACCTGGGGAAATAGAGGAGGTTCCTATGGAATATGGCACTGATCAAATTATGCAGCAGCATCTTAATGTTCTACTGAAGACTCTACTACAATATTTACATGATTTAGTTACACACAATATGGCACCAATTTATGAAGACTTAATGAGACACAATCCTATGGAGGATGAGGGAGATGATGAATCAACAGTAGAAAACTTCAAATAGGTTGCTAGGGATGAGGATCTATCACCTACAGCCTGTGCTAAATGAGGTAAGAAAACAAAGAAGAATCAGAATAAAGAGCCACAACAACCTTCAAGAATTATGCCCAGGAGGGCAGCTTCTCTATCTAAATGAGGATCAAAACATTAATATGGAACATAAGGTCTGTGAATACACAGTAGGCCTTTCCTAGGGTGATCAACATGAATAGGGAGCATAAATTTTGTGTAATTGCATTGATGGAGCCTTTCAAAAGAAGAGACTCATTGATAGATATAGAAGAAAGTTGAATATGGAGACGACTTATGCAAATATTAATGGGCAAATATGGTTATTCTTTGAAGCAGTGGTGGAATGGGAATTAGTGGAGGATACTGAGCAACAAGCAACTGTGAGAGTGCTTCACCATGACCTGGGGAAGCACATGATTGATGACATTTGTTTATGCAAAATATTCAGCAATTGAGAGGTTGGAATTGTTGGATCACTTGTATTACTTAGCCAGTGATATGAAATTGCCATGCTTGGTAGGAGGGTATTTCAATGTGATATTACATGAAGATGAAAAAATAGGAGGACTACCAGTACACCCGCCTGAATATAAGGATTTTGCATTTTGTGTAAACTCTTATGGTTTGTTTGAGCAAGGATACAAAGGAAGTCCATTTACATGGTGGAATAGGAGACCCAATGCTGCGTGTATATTCAAAAGATTGGATAGGATCTTTGTGAATTTTCCATTTTAGAACATGTTGCCAACTATTGAAGTTGAACATCTAATCATAACTGGATCAGATCATGCACCATTGTTAATAACATGTGGGGAGCAGACCGCCAATTTTTTCAAGCCTTTCAGGTTCTTGAACTTTGGACTAAACATGCTACATTTATGGATGTGATGAGGCAGAATTGGGAAGCTGATTTCAGAGGGGATCCGTTTTTGATGTTCAAGAAGAAACTCAAGAGGGTGAAGACAACACTGTCAAAATGGAGCAGGGAAACATTTGGTGATATTTTCAAGAAGTTGGCTATTTTAGAAGACATTGTTAGGGTGAAAGCGATGTTATTTGAAGAAGAGCCTACAATTGAGAACATGATTGTGTTTCAAAAGGCTCAATCTGAATTGAAGAAATACTTGAGTATTGAGGAGCAGTATTGGAAGCAAAAGGTTGGGATGACTTGGTTTGCTGAAAGAGATAGGAATATAAGTTTCTTTCACAATCATGTCAATGGCAAAAGAAATAAATTGCAATTGAAGAGGATCAAAAGTGGAAGTGGGGTATGGATTGAAGACCAGGAGCAATTAGCTACAACTGCAGTAGACTTCTATCAAAAACAGTTCACAAATGAAGGTGATATATTTGACTTTTCCTTGATCAATATTGTACCTTTGATGGTCACTATGGAACAGAATTTGGAACTTAACAGTTTGCCAACAATTGAAGAGGTAAGGACATGAGTTTTTGAGCTTAGTGGGGAGAGTGCTAGTGGTCCAGATGGATTCACTGGCCTGTTTTATCAAACATGTTGGGATGTTATTGATGCTGATATACACAACATGGTGCTACACTTCTATGGAGGAGCTGCACTGCCTAAATCCATCACTCACACCAATCTAGTGTTGCTGCCTAAGAAACCTATAGTTGAGACCTTTTCTGACTTAAGACCTATTAGCTTGAGAAACTTCATTAACAAGGTCTTGTCTACGGTGTTACATGATAGATTGGAAAATTTTTTGCCTTCTCTAATATCTCCTAATCAACCCGGATTTGTGAAGGGTAGGAGTATATTTGAGAACATCTTATTGACTCAAGAAATTATCACTAACATAAGGTTAAGGGGAAAGCCAGCTAATGTAGTGATCAAGTTTGATATGGCTAAGGCCTATGATAGGGTTTCATGGAAGTACTTATTGCATGTACTAGGGAAGATAGGATTTTCTGAGCAGTTCATCAACATGGTGTGGAACTTGGTGTCAAATAACTGGTACTCAGTATTGGTGAATGGGCAGTCCTCAGGGTTCTTTAAGTCTACAAAGGGTGTGAAGTAAGGGGATCCTCTATCACCAGCATTGTTCATTCTGTCAGTTGAGGTACTTTCTAGGTCTTTGAATAAGCTATTTGAAGACAGGTCATTTGTGGGATTTGGAATGCCTAAGTGGTCTGATCCTTTAAACCACTTGGCATATGCTGATGATACTATAATCTTTGCTTCTGCTCATCCTCCATCCTTGAGCAAGATTATGGTAGTGTTGGGGAATTATGAGAAAATATCAGGCCAGATGATCAACAAAGATAAGAGTTCATACTACATGTATTCAAAGATTCCTAATGGATTGTGTCAGGCGGTTGGAGCTATTATAGGATTTGCAAGAGGTAAATTCCCCTTCACATATCTAGGGTATCCTATTTTCTACACTAGAAGTAGGAAGGAATATTATGAGGATCTTATCAAGAAAGTAAAGGCTAAATTGCATTCATGGAAAGGAAAGTTGTTGTCATTTGGAGGAAAGGCAACACTCATTTGTCACGACCCCAGTTCGCCCTCCATGAACTATTGTGACGGCACCTAGTCTCTACGACTAGGTAAGCCTAACAATTGCGGAAAAAGGGAAAACAACAAATAAAACTAATAAAAACTGCGGAATAAACATAATGAAGGTTTAAAATGTTGCTCGGCATATACAAACATAACTATCAACTGAACAACTTCCCAAAACCAGGAATCTCATGAAATCACAAGCTATTGAATAACGACAAGTGTCTAACTCCAAAATGTCTAAACAAAAGTAAATATATAAGGGCTATAAATATAAGAGAGAATGGAAAGGTACTCTAGAGAATCGCCTCGCCTCAAGGTTAGTAGGGATGAGTCGAAGAACCTGGATCTGCACAAAGGGAAAACATGTGCAGGAAAGGGCATGAGTACACCACAACGGTACCCAGTAAGTGTCAAGCCTAACCTCGGTCGATTAGTGACGAGGAAGGTCAGGGCCCTACCGGTCATATACAATAATATATAAGAAAAAAAAAAGTAGTATTAAAGTAACACAAGGTAATAAGAGTAGCAACAACTATAACAGAGACAAAATAATCACAGAAGAAATACAGCTCAACATAGAGATAACAACCGGGGATCTCCCTGGATACCGTCCTATAGTCCCCAAATGTAAATATCCAGTGGATCTCCCGGGTGTCATCCCTTAGTCCTTCTCATAGTGTGGGGATCTACCGGAATCCCGATCCGTAGTCCCAAATGAAAATACCCAGTATTGGGGGAATCTACCGAGTGCAGTCTCGTAGTTCCAATATAAATGTGCAGGGGGATCTATCGGAGTACAAATCTGTAGTCCCAAAGTAAACATGCAGGAGGATCTCCCGAGATACCGTCCCATAGTCCCAAAGTAAACACACAGTAGCAACACGGAGAATATGCAGTTTAATCCAAATTTCATACCAAGGTAAAATAATTATTTCTAACCTAGCATGCTGCAAAGAATTCAAATAAAGTAGTTTGAGCAAGTAAAGCAATTAAGTCAATTATACATGCTTCCCTAAGCTAACAGTAGGCTTAAATTCCAAGTAGTATAAACAAGGAAGAAAACACAGTTATAGTTACTTATTGAAAATCGAATTTTCAACAATTAGCACATGTAAGATGCAAGTAGCACGTAAGATGCATCAGGATGGTCTTTTCATTTCGGGTACACCTGTCCTAGACAGACCCAACCCCTGTGTCGAGTTTCTAAAGTCAAATGCACATGATGCGAACAAACGTTCCTACTAGGGATCCGGCATGAGGCTGAGTTATTCTAGGTTCAAAACCTGGGTATGTATTCTAGACTGTGTACCTGAGCGGACAACTCGAGCCGAGGAGGGGGCTACGTACCGGGAACCAAAAGGCCATCCGGCTTAGTAACTTGTCCGAGCCTCTTTCTTATTTCAAGGTATGACACTAACAGAATAGGGAGTCTCGACCAGTGAGCACATCCCCGAAGATGAGAAGAGAAGGGTTTCATAGCAGTTTATATATAGTTCAGATAATATCAAAGCGGTAAAAGCCTCATTTAACACATTAGGCCCAAGCATGTAATAAAATCATATAACAGATAAAGCTAAATACAACAATTCATCTAAACTCGAATTCTGAACCCTGAACCAGAGATTCTGGGTTCGATCCCCAGCAGAGTCGCCAGAACTGTCACACCTCCTTTTTCACTACACCTCTGTAAGGGTATAAGGGAGTTTTTCCAATTTAAGTGACAATCGAAACGGGATTATTTCATTTAAAGATTCAGAGTCGCCACTTGGGAGATTTATGGTGTCCCAAGTCACCGGTTCCAATCCCGAATCGAGGAAAAGATTGACTCTGTTTAACAGTCCGCGAACCAGAAATCCGAGTAAGGAATTCTGTTAACCCGGGAGAAGGTGTTAGGCATTCCCGAGTTCCGTGGTTCTAGCAAGGTCGCTCAACTGTTATATTCGGCTTAATTATTTGATTTTAGTACATATTTTAGCCTATGGTGCAATTTTAACTCTTTAATCACTTTTATTCATTTTTAGGAAGATTGCAACGTTATTTAAAATATGTCTTGAACCACGTCACATAAATGCACCCGCAGTCCGCAACACATTTTATATAACATTGTTGAAATTTGGATTTGGGTCACATAAATGCACACCCAAGTTTAGGAATGTAATTTTTATTAGCGCGCCTAAAGAAACTACACACTTTCAACTTTGCGAGGGCCATGGAAAATTCAACCAGTGGCACACCTCGATTTCGAAAGGGTTAACATTAATTAAGTGAGGACCATGAGCTTAGAGTGTTTTATTATTTGAAATTGTTGTGATCGGGTTACATGAAATGCACACTCGAGCCCCTTTAATCTAATTTGACATAGTTCAGTTGACGAATAGCAACCCAATATCTATATTGCGACAAATCATGTTCAGCTATAACCAATTCGAGTGAACAATTAACATTAAGCTAGAATGAAATGAGTAGAGGATTGAAGATTGAACCTCAATATAGCCGAAAAATTGATTGTTTCACTATTTTGAATTAAAAAATATAACAAACCACGGATGGGAACTCGCATCGGCACCGGAAAGCTCGAAACTAAAACGACCTCAATCAAAAGATAAACTAAAACCTTCGGTCAAATCGATCCTTGATAATGACAAAGTGCTAATGCAGAGAATTTCGTCCACTCCTTTAGATTCTAACTTGTCAACCTTCTCAATAAACCTAGGCAGATTAACCAAAAATGGCTAAATCTATAAACTTAAACCATGTACAACCAACACAGCCTTTGTAATCACCAAACATTGCAGGAGTAATTCCAAAAGAAGCACATAATTTAGTACTTATCATTAAAATGTCTAGATTTGACAATTTAAATGTGGCTTGGTATTTTCGAGATCAGTAGTGGTCATTCTTGAGTCCCTTTTTGGAATTTATGTTTGTTAGTTTCCTTTGTGTTCTCCGTGTGTGTTTTTCGGCTAGCTGGTTTTGTTTTTAGATGAGGGGAGCGGCGGATCCTCTTTTTTAGTATAGGAATTTTTTTGGCTTAGCTAGGTCTAGGAAATGAAAACTTAAGGGTAGGGTTTCTATAATTGGGTATTTTATATAGAAGTAGGAAGGGATGATGACCATTGGATTAGAAGGAAATAGATGGCTAGGATTAAATCTTGCACTTAAATGGGCTAATGGGTTGGGAAGAATGGGCTAAGGTTAATTGGGTTGGACCATGTCTTTTTGTGTTTCAATTTTGGGCTAAGAAGACTACAAAAATTATTATTCAAAACCATAGCTAAATTCCTTTAATATAAGATAACTATACTACATGATGCAAAAACAAATTC
The DNA here is from genome assembly GCF_000393655.2 of Nicotiana sylvestris. Lineage (NCBI taxonomy): Eukaryota > Viridiplantae > Streptophyta > Magnoliopsida > Solanales > Solanaceae > Nicotiana > Nicotiana sylvestris. Next base: position 148,775,613 of record NC_091068.1, read on the forward strand.
TAATTAATTAAACTAAACTATATTAAAACATGAAACTACTATATATTTTTTGTATTTTTCAAGATTATATAAAGATAAAAATAAGGTACTATTTTTGTATTATTTTTTTACTTTATGAAAGGTACATAAAATAAAATATTTTTGTAATTTTCGTTTTCTTATAATAAAATAAAGTAAAAGAGTCAAATTAATTAAAATAGTTGTATTAGGCCTAAATTAGATATTTACATGCTAAAATATAAAAAATCTTGGGGAGGGTCAAAAATCACATGTCTACAAATTGCATAATGCAAATAAAACTTCAGGTAACTAATTCAACTAATTAATTCGAAGCTAATACGCAAAATTAGGAAAATCGCCCAAAAAACCTCCCGGGCCCATGTCTCGGAATCAGGGAGAATTTACAAATTCGGAATCCTCACACTCTCACGAGTTCATATATACAGAAACTACTCCAATCCGAGATCAAAATCTTGATCAAAACCCTAATATTAGGCCTAAGAACCTTTCCAAAATTTTCACCCCAAATTCGAATTTAAAAGATAAATTTAAGCATAGATTTGTGGAAATTAATCAAACCCGAGTAAGAATTACTTACCCAAAACACCCAGGTGAAAATCTCTCTCAAAATCGCCACGCCCGAGCTCCCAAATCAATTTCTAAGGTTTTGAGAGTAAACCCTCGATTTTGCCCTTTTTCTGACCAGTGAAACCGCATCTGCGGCTCTGGGACAGCACCTGCGGTCCCGCTTCTGCAAAGACCAAGTAGCACCTGCGACTTTTCATTAAATAGCAATTTCTGCACCTGTGACTCCCTTACCGCACCTGCGAGTTCGACTTGTCGCACCTGCGACTTCTGGAGCCTAGGCCAATTTCCGCTTCTGCAGTGCCGCACTTGCGGTCCCACACATGCAGGTGCGGTTATGACAGGTTCAGCCAACTTCAGATTTTTCCTAAGTCCAATTCAACTTCTGTTAAGCATCCGAAACTCACCCGAGGCCCCCGAGACCTCAACCAAACATGCCAACCAATTCTAAAACATCATTCAAACTTGTTCCAACCTTCGAAACGCTCAAAACAACATCAAAACACCAATTTAACATCAGTTTCAAGCCTAAGAACTCCAAAAACTCTCAAATTACGCTTTCGATCAAAACGTCTATCAAACCTTGTCCGAATAACTTGAAATTTTATACACACGTCAAATTCAACACTATGGAGCTACTCTAACTTTCAGAATTCCATTATGACCCCGATATCAAAATCTCACTATCAAACCGAAAACTTCAAAAATTCAACTTTCGACATTTCAAGCCTAAATAAGCTACGGGCCTCCGAAACACAATCCGAACATGCCCCTAAGTCCGAAATCATCCAATGGAGCTAGCGGAACCAATGAAATTCCATTCCGAGGCCGTCTTCACACTGCTCTGACTACGGTCCAAATTCTAAAACTTAAACTCTCATTTAGGGACTAAGTGTCCCAAAAGCTCTCCGAAACTCCAAAAAATTCCTCCTGGCAATTCACAATAGCAGAAACAAACACAAGGAATGCAGTTAATAGGGGATCAGGGCGTTAATTCTTAAAACGACCGGCCGGGTCGTTACATCATTACTAGTGTGTTGCAAAGTATGCCAGTCCACATGTTATCAGTCCTGCATCTACCAAAAAATGTCTTGGAGCATCTTCATAAGATTTTTGCTAGGTTCTTTTGGAGCACAAAGGAAGAAGGGAGAAGCAGACATTGGACCTCATGGTAAAATCTTTGCCTTCCTAAAGAGGAAGGGGGCCAAGGTTTTAGATCCTTACATGATGTGTCGAGGGCATTGTTTGCTAAACTATGGTGGAGGTTTAGGACCACAAAATATTTGTGGTCTAATTTCATGTGGAATAAGTATTACAAGAAGGAGATACCAACGGTGGTGCAGTTTAGAAGGGGGCCTAATGTTTGGAGACAAATGTCGAATGCTAAGGAAGAAGTAGAACATGAGATCCTATGAGAATTAAAGAGTGGAACAACTAATATTTGGCATGAAAATTGAACTGGATTGGGTGCACTTTATCACATATTACCTGAAGACTTTCCAATCAATAAAGATCTTTAGGATGTGGCAGAATTACGACAAGGTGAAACATGGGATGATCAGCTGCTAGATCAAACCTTCAATGAGGAAATTGCAGAACATATAAGGCTAAATGTGCATTATGAAGGCAGTGAGGGATACTGGGATAGGCCATACTGGATGCCAACTCCTTCAGGCAAGTTCACTATTAGCAGTGCTTGGAAAATATTGAGGCATAGGGCTGATCCTAATCAGGAATTCAAGTTAAAGTGGATTAAAGGCTTACCATTCAAGATATCCTTCTTTTTATGGAGATTATGGAGGAAGAAAATAGCCACTGATGAAATGTGGAGGAGGCAAGGGCAAATGGTGATGTCTTGGTGTTTGTGTTGTTAGCAGCCCCAAGAGGAATCTATTGAGCATATATTTATCATAAGTCCTACTGCCTCTAAAGTATAGAACTTGTTCATAGGGGCTTCTAGAATTACTGTGCCATTGATTCAATTGAAGCAGGTTATAAGGCATTGGTGGTATGCTCAATGTTGTCCAAAGCTAAAGCCATTGTTTCAAGCAGTACGAGCTATTATCACTTGGGAACTTTGGAAGAGAAGAAATGCAGGTAAACATGGGGTTTCAGTGTCCACAAATAGGGTGATTCATGAGATCAATAGGACATTTCATCAACTGGCAAGGGTGAGGTATGCTTGGATTCCTAATATAAACCTATATTGATCACTACAAGAGTAACATGGCAGCTTCCTTTTCATGGTTGGTACAAATGCAATACTGATGGAGCCTCAAAAGGAAATCCTGGTCCTAGCTCATTAGGATTTTGTGTGAGGAATGATGAAGGTGATGTGGTATATGCAAGGGCAGTAGGCCTGGGGGTGACAACTAATGTGGTGGCTGAAGCTAAGTCTATTCTTCAAGGATTGGAATACTATGTGGAGCATGATCTTCATCCTCTCATATTGGAGACTGATTCATTAGTAATGAAGAAAGGGATAGAAGGGGAATGGGATCCTCCTTGGGTAATTGCAAATAATGTGAATAAAATTATAGAGATGAAGGGCAACTTCAATGTGATCTTTCAACATGTGTTCAGAGAAGGTAACTCAGGGGCGGATTTTATTGCTAACATTGTTTTTTCTTTTGCAGGTACATTTGGATTTCACTCATTCTCTGAACTACCTAGTGCAGGGAGGAGGTTTATTAATTTAAAAAAGTCTCAAACACCTAACCTTAGGGTTAGAATAGCAAAGAGAAGAGCCCCAGACAGATGGTTTCATAGGATTGGAATCTGCACATACCTGCGTGTTTCTTTTATATCTCATTCTGTATGTTATTAAGGTACTTTCCAGTGGTATTAGCATGGTCAAATGCTCAGTTTGGGAGTGCTTTGATAGTGTACAGGACCAATGTGATAAGCAGGTATTAGATGGTGCAATTTTTTCGACTTCTGATATGTTCAAATGTTAAGTAAAAGGTTGAATCCATTATGTGGAATTTCTGGAGATTGTTGAATCATTTCTCAGTGGTATTAGCATGTCTTCATGCTCAATCTGAGGATGGTTTAGCAATGTTTAGAATGATTTCTACATTAAAGGTTCGGGAAGAGAAGGATCTGAGCTTACAAGAACATAAAATCACCCAGCTCCACATGCCTGGCGGGGCCAGGATAAAGCCTGATGATACTCTGGCATTACCCTACCGTCGCCAGCTTAAAGCCAGCCCTGGCCTGGCTTTTGCCTTGCAAATCCTGCTTAAAGCCAGCCCAGCCTGGCTTTTACCTTGCAAAGCCTGCTTAAATCCAGCCCCAGCCTGGCTTTTGCCTTGCAAAACCTGCCAAAAGCCAACTTCAAGATAGGTGTAGCCAGGCTCTTTTACATGATACTATTGATGATCGACCACATGATTTATACTTGGATAGAGTCAGTACACTGCCTATGGAGATCATATTGTAGCAACACTAATGATCGTAAAACTATGTTGGCTTCAATTCTGTGGTGGAGATATTTGGAATTCATTCTAGCCTATGGAGCGGACAATGTTGTAATAGCTAGTTCATTAGACTTTAGCTTTTCTATCTTTTTTTTTTTATTAGCTAGTAGCTTCATGCAACTTCTATTTTGATTTGGACATTTTGTAAGTTTTGGACCCATTTTGAGATTTTATTTATACATTAGCTACTTGGCAGCCCGCCTAGTGGTATAATTTGCTTAAATAAAAAAAGAAAAAAGAAAAAGAAGAAGATAACAAGTGGGAAACTCCTCCTTCAATTAGTATCCAGAATAAAGAGTGATTATCGTAGATTATTAAAAGGAAAAAAGAATTAATAGGAGACTTATTATTTAACGTTGCTTTTAATGAGAAGTCAAATTTTTGTAGGTTCAAAAGGAAAAAGCATAAGGGAATAACTAAATACAAATAAAGTGTTTCTTTTTTTGTTTTTTGAGAAGAATAAAATTGTCGTAGGTTAAGAAAAGGAAAAAAAAATATTAGGAGAATAAGTAAGAAATTTATTATTTAACATCCCTACTAAATAGAAGTCAAAATATCAGTAGGTTCAAAAGGAGTAAGAGAATCATCATATCATACTATATTATAATCATGAAGACTTTTGGATGAATCTATTTTACTAAAATAACCTTAAAAAATTAAATGACCAAAATAGCCTAATTGAAGTCATTCCTTTTAAAAAATAACGATTTTGACCATAGACAACAAAGCGCCTTCTTAGTTACTACTTATAAATTTTCTTAACTATTAGTCAGTAGTATTTTCAAATTTCAGTTTCATTTTTTCTCATCTTCCACACTAATAGTATTGCAAGCTATAAGTTTTCTTAATTATTATTTAGAAGCACAAATTAATTTATTTATTTTTAATTTTCCGCTAGGGAACTAAGCTTTTTAATTTTTTTTGAATTTTGGTGGTTCTCATCCAAGCAACCTCCACGAAAAAGCTCGAATGAGTGGCATGCTTCCATTTTCTTGGATCTAAACTACCGTATAATTTTGCAAAGTTCCTTCTGGATGTGAAAACATATAATCAGAATATAAGCTGATACATTCTTATTGGTTACTATGTATGAGAATGATGGATGATGAGGCATCGCTAAAAAATGTAAATTCTTTCCTTTTTAACTTCCCTCTTGCAAGCTGCATGTAAAAATTTATTAGTTTTCCTTTAATATTACAATATTCTTTTATTTGTGGGGGGAGGGGGGAGGGAGGGGCAAGGGTGCATTTTGTCTTATGATTTGTGATCTCTCTTTAAACTCTTCTTTTGAGGTTCTATATCACTGTTTCGAACTCGATCATGACTTATTAATTTTCTACATTTTTGCCTAATTCACTCAATTGGCTGCCTTAGTTTCTGTTGGTATTTCATGTCTTTATTATTGTTTTTCTTCGGTCGTTCAAATTTTATGTTACTTATCACACACATATTATAATACTATTATTTATTTTGACGTCTTTTGTGTTTGTCAATTTTTTCTAATTATTAAAAATTAAATTTGTAAATGAAAAGATTTTATTTATCCTGATATAATAGGATGTATATTTTTCAAGGAGAAAAAAAAATCAAACTGCCAACATCTAACACATGATTGTGTTATATTTCATAATACAATTGTGTTTTTGATATGTATGTGGTTGTAAAAAGATGGAGGTTACAATTTCTTAAAATGAAGGCAAAATATTTACGTAAAATATTTGTAACCATAGCCGACATTTAAATTATATGTTGTTTGCATATTTAAAAAAGTAATTATTGTATAATTGAAGTCGTTCTAATGTTATATTTGAAATTCACTGATAACAATTTTTCAGTATGATTGTGCCTTACAATGAAAATAAAATATCTGTTGAATAGGCTCATCATTCATTAGTGTAAGCTTGCATTATTTTTCTTTAATTTTTGTGCAATTCATCACTGTCACGATCCAAACTGGAGGGTCATGACTAGCACCCGGGCCGTATTTGCCAGCACCAACGTATATTTTATCTAACTTTCCTTATTATCTTTAAGGGCCGACAAGATCAATATAAATGGTAGACATGGATCATGAACAACCAACAATGAACGATAATGGCATGAACATACATAACATGGGACGACAAGACTATCAAGAAACTATATATAAGGTAAGAGCTACCACGCTACCATGAAAGACTATATAACAAAAATCAGCCGACAAGGCATTCAAAACCATACATGACTCGACACCTGTCTATGAGCCTCTAAAGGAACATAAGTGTTACAACATTTCCGGAACAGGGTCCCGACATACCCATAATGTCTATAACAAAAATGCATACCAAGACCACGTCAAGTCCGAAAAAAGGATCTCGCCAATAACCGCTGAACTGGGCAGCTTACTGTGGTGGGGGAGCTGCGTCTACCCATCTATTAGACATGCAGCGGCCACAAATAAAAAGGACGTCAGTACGAATAAAGTACTGAGTATGTAAGGCAGGAAAGCATAAGTAAAAATAGTAATGTAAAATAGGGATAGAGAATATATAACCTGTAACAACTAGGTACCTTTGAGGGCTACTGACATGAAATGTATGATACATACATATATATACATAAACTTTTAAAATATACGTCTCTATAGGCATCATCATCATCATATCGTACCCGACTGTAATAGGCTCGGTAAAACGTACCCATCTATCATAAGGCTTGGTAGAATCGTACCCGGTACGTGAAGTTCGGTAAAATCCAACTGATCAATGATTGCACAATAGGTGTTGTACCAAGCCTACTATAGTACGACTCGATAGAGTAAAATAGGTACATATATATAATGCATGTTGGACTCATTGGAATCACATTCCGAGCCTTTCGGTGTGACATTAGGTCGGCAACCTCTATACACGTTATTAGGAATAACTCTTCATTATGAATCTTGTAAGAATCAATAAGTACCAACAATATTGATAACATAAGAATAAGAGATGCAACATCAACATCAATCGTTCCATAAGAAGAGAAATAATGTAGGTACTGCTAGATTCTAAGAATGGAGTATTTTTGGAAGCTCATTCATTACATTATGTACAATCAGAGTCGTGCAAAATAAGGGAAGGGATAGCCTCACATACCTTGTATATATTTCCCAACCTCAAGCCATGCAGATGTCACGACTCCTTAGTCTACAATAAGAGAAATGACACTATCGTTATCGTTTAAGCGTCGTAACTATGTATCGGCCACAACCTATTTTACGATGAAACAGACAGCACCTCCCTTATTTATATGACTTCCCACAAGTCAAAACAATCACCAAACGGCCAAACAACATCAATAATAATCATATTGAGCCTCCCAAATAGTCCACCAACCAACAACATTACTACCAAGCCTTTCGATATATATTTCACAAGTTTTAGCTTCAATGACTTAACCGCAACTTGGATAGTCTTAAATACATATAGAGTAAGAGGTTCCTTACCTTTAAACAGAAAGAAAAACTCCAATTTGACCTTAATTTTTCATGAAATATTCCTCCAATGCTGCCACAAGAACAAGGAAGCGAAACTGGCAATCAATTAGGGTTTTTCGGCACTAGAATCACTTTAGAAGACTTGAAATCACCTTGGGTTGATATTAAAAACTTGAGGGAGTATTTACATAGCATAAACTACTTAAAAACCCTCCCACACGAGCTGGAACAACACAAAAATTAGCAGCAACAAGAAGAACAAGAAACTTACTAGCACCACGGGATTCCCGATACTTGATTTGTGTTGTTTGCCCTTTGTTTGGGTCTTGGATCATGAGAGAAACTTGAAAGAATGTTTTTAGGGTTCTAAGGTCTGAATAAACTAAAAAACAATGACTTAAAACGGGTTTGAGGCATCTTATATATATCCATATGTCTTAAACCGCCTATGTGGGCCCATACAGAGCTGCTTGGTGTAGTCTCGCAAAAATGCAAATATCTCTCGACTCCAAAATTGTCTCGACAAACGGTTTAATATGTTAGAAACTAGACTCATAGATCTTCAATTCGGTGGGTAGATCACCCCATAATTCCAAGTAAATTGGGATAAAAGTTTAGTGATATATGACCTAAAGTTTAAGTAAAATTATGAACCTAAGTTGCAACAACTTTTGTCGACTTTTGTTTCATAAATCGATTGACTTCAAGACTTATGATAGGGATATTATATGATTCAAATACCTTAAAACATGACCTCTTGATTATATTAAGAACCTCTAGGTTTACACGAAAATGCGGGTTACAATATCCTTGATTCGTGTAACTTCTAATACTTGTTAACTACCCTTATACACCCTTGTATCATTTAAGACCAATAGGATTAACTTATTATCGTCTCAAAGATAATATCTTCTTGGATTTACGTTAATTAACTTATGGCATGAACTAATATATGTGAATATGGGTTGTAACACCCCCCCCCCCTCTTAGGAACATTTGTCCTCGAATGTAAGGGTTTATGGGGAGCCTAATCATCGCGGATTCCAATGGAAATTTCTGGCCGAGTTTCCTCTATAAAATGGACACTAGCCAAACTTGCAAGCAGTTAAATCCAACGTATGGCTTCACAAGGCTATAAAAAGCATTATGGATATGTACATTATCTGCATATCACCATTTTTATTAAGGAAGAGTATTCTCAAGTTATTACTTACCTTATAGAGTTGTTTCGCCTTCTAATGCGTCCTACGTTTCCCCGGCATGCTCGTTATCTTCATTCTGGAATAGGTAAGGGTATTTAGACTTCAACTCATCTTCTTCTTCCCATGTCATTTCTTCCATATTCTTGTTCCTCTATAATACTTTGACGGAAGCTACATCTTTTGTTCTCAGCTTGTGGACCTGTCGATCTAATATAGCCACTGGCACTTCTTTATATGATAGATCCTCTGTAACTTGTACATCTTTGATTGGGACGACTCGATAAGGGTCTCCAATACATTTCCTCAACATAGATGCATGGAATACCGGGTGGAAAAATTCCAATTCAGATAGCAATTCTAACTTATAAGCAACCTGTTCAATTCGTCGTAGAATGTATACGACCTGACATACCATAGACTCAGCTTACCCTTCTTCCCGAAATGCATAACACCCTTCATCTGTGAGATCCTCAAGAAGACCTAATCATTAACCTCAAACTCCAGAGCATGACGTCGGATAACGGAATAAGACTTTTGCCTGTTTTATGCCATCCTCAGTCGCTCTTATCACTTTCACCTTCTCAATGGCTTGGTGAATAAAATCTGGCTCATATAATTCTGTTTCACCGATTTCGAACCATCCAACTGGTGATCTACATCTCCTCCGGTATAGTTCCTCGAACGAGGTCATTTTAATATTAGAATGGTAGCTATTATTGTGTGCGAATTCTATGAGTGGAAGGTGGCCATCCCAATTCCCCTTGAAATCTTGAACACACGCTCGCAGTATATCTTCAAGTGTCTGAATGGTACGTTCAACCTGTCTGTCAGTTTGTAGATGGAATACAGTGCTAAGATTCACTTGTATGCCTAAACCCTTCTGAAAAGACCTCCAAAAGTTAGTCATAAATTGAGCTCCTCGATCTGATATAATAGATATCGGCACACCATGAAGCCTAACAATATCCTTGATATACAACTTCACATAATCTTCAGCCGTGTAAGTTGTCTTAACTGGCAGAAAATGGGCACATTTTGTACCCAGATGGAGTCAAACTTATGATAAGAGCGAGGTAATCCAATAATGAAGTCCATATTAATCACCTCCCATTTTCAGGTCGGAATCTCTATATTCTAAATCAATCCACCGGGTTTCTGATGCTCGATCTTTACTTGTTGACAATTAGGACACTGGGCTACAAATTCTGCAATAGACTTCTTTATGTTATCCCACCAATACTGCTCCTTAACGTCATGATACATCTTTGTCGAGCCGGGATGGATGGAATATCGGGATTGATGAATCTCAATCATAATCTTGTCTCGCAACCGTGCCACATTAGGCACATATAATTGGCCCTGGTATCTCAGTGCCCCATCTCCTCCTATCTCAAAAGATGTAATTTTACACTACTGAATGCTCTCTCAATCGTACTAAGGTAGGATCTTCATATTGTCATGCTTTTACCTCGGCTATCAAAGATGATTCTAATGTATTTTGTACAATAACACCTCCATCATCAGAGTCTAACAATTTGATTCTCATATTGGCCAGCTGCTGAAGCTCTTTAGTCAACCCCTGTCTACCTGCCTCAATGTGTACTAAGCTTCCCACTAACTTACGACTGAGAGCGTCTGCCACAACATTGGCTTTACTGGGATGGTACAGTATCTCAATATTGTAATCTTTCAGTAATTAAAGCCACTTACGCTGCCTCAAATTCAACTATTTATGCTTGAAGATGTATTGTAAGCTCTTGTGATCTGTGTGGATGTCAACATAGACGCCGTATAAGTTGAGCCGCCATATCGTCAAAGGATACATTACTACAACCAATTCCAAATCATGGGTCGGGTGGTTGTTTTCATGCTTCTTCAATTGTCTTGATGCATAATCAATCATCTTCCCACATTGCATCAATACGCACCCCAAACTTATACCTGAGGCATCACAATATAACACATAACCTTATGTTCCTTCAGGGAGAGTGAGCACTGGCGAGAATGTCAATCGATTCTTTAGCTCCTGAAAACTTCGTTCACAAGCATCAGACCACTGGAACTTTGTAGCTTTCTGTGTTAACTTAGTCAATAGTGCTGATATAGAGGAAAACCTTTCTACAAACCGCCTACAATATCCCGCTAGCCCTAGGAAGTTGCGTACTTCTGATGGTGTTATAGGTCTTGGGCCATTCTTCACTACATTGATCTTTTGAGTGTCGACACTAATACCCTCGTCAAATATCACATGGACAAGGAATACTACTGAGTTCAGCCAGAATTCACATTTGGAGAGCTTAGCATATAACTTACGATCCTAAAGCGTCTGTAATTCTATCCGCAAGTGGCTCGCATGTTCCACCTCCGAACGCCAATAAACCATAATGTCATCAATGAATACGATCATGAACACATCAAGATAGGGTCTGAATACATTATTCATGAGATCCATAAAAGCTGCTGGGGCATTTGTTAGCCCAATCGACATTACCAAGAACTCAAAGTACCCATATCTTGTCCAGAAGGCCGTCTTTGGAATATCCTTCTCCTTAACCCTCACCTGATGATACCCTTAACGTAAGTCAATCTTGGAGAAATACTTGGAACACTGGAGTTGGTCAAACAGGTTATCAATCCTTGGAAGTGGATACTTGTTCTTTATAGCAAACTTATTCAACTGTCGACAATCGATACACATCCTTAACGCCCCATCTTTCTTCTGTACAAACAAGACTGTCGCACCCCAAGGTGAAGTGCTAGGCCTAATGAAGCCTTTATCCAGCAAGTCCTTCAACTGCGCCTTCAACTCTCGCAACTCTATCGGGGCCATCATGTATGGAGGGATAGAGATCGGTTGAGTGCCAGGCAATGCATCAATGCTAAACTCAATCTCCCTTTCAAGAGGAAGGCCTGGGATTTCATCTGGGAAAACATCTAGAAATTGATTGACCACCGAGATTGATGGTAAAGTAGGCAGTTTTGCCTGCGCATCCCTAACACAAACTAGATGATAAATATAACCTTTTGAGATCATCTTCCTTGCCTTAAGATAGGAAATAAACCTACCTTTCGTCATAGCAATGTTCCCCTTCCATTCAATGATGGGTTCACCAGGTAACTGAAACCTAACCATCTTCGTACGACAGTCAACATTTGCATAGCATGAGGCCAAATAGTCCATTCCCATCATCACATCGAAATCAACCATTTCTAACTCAAATAAATTATTCGAGGTTTGATGACTACAAATCATCACTATGCAACCTCTATATACCCTTCTAACAATTACAGAACCTCCTATCGAAGTAGATACCACAAGTGGTTTACTTATCAATTCAGGTTCAACACGAACTTATTAGCCACAAAGGGTGTAACATATGATAATGTAGATCCTGGATCAATCAGCACATATACATCATAAGAAAACACAGACAATATACCTGTAACAACATCCGGAGACGACTCGAGATCCTGTCGACATACTAGAGCATAGGTTCAATTTTGAGCACCACTCGAACTTGGCACTGCACCTCTACCTCTACCTCTACCACGACCTGTCGACTGTTGCAAACCCTTTGCTGGAGGTCGAATTGATGAGGAAGAACAAGACAAAGATCCAATCGGCTGAGCCATACCACCACCTGCTCTGTTAGGACGATCCCACATCATATGGCCAGGCTGTCCGCAAGAATAGCACGCATCAGAAGCTTGGCGGAATAGTCCAAAGTGGGCCTTGCTGCACTGATCACATCGGGGTGTTGGCGGTCTCGTCTGACTAGTATCCCTATAATATTGCGAGCTTGATACCCACGAACTCTGACCTGGACCAGAATAGGTAAATGATCATACCGAGGCCTCTAAAGCTGTGGAGGAGCATTAGCTATAGGTGGCACCGAACTCCTCGAAGACTGGGTCCTAATACTACCTCTAAAGTCATCAGAATATCCTGCAAATCTCGCCCTCTTATGCTGGCCCCTATCCTGCTCCCTATCTACCCTTTGCTAGCACTTACGATCCTCTAGGGTCTAGGAATAAGCCTAAATACGGGAAATATTCATGCCCTCCACCAAGGAGGCTATTGTGTACTCATTTATTAGATGTGGTCCCAACTCGTTCAAGAATAATTGCACCCTATCGCTCATCTCGACCACCATATGGGGGGAATACCTAGCTAAAGAATCAAACTGCATACTATATTCTCGCACACTCATATTACCTCGTCGAAGGTTCAAGAACTTATCAGCTCTAGCTCGTCGTATCTCAACTAGCAAGTAGTGACGAAGAAAGGCCTCAGAAAATTCCTTCCACACAGCTGCAGGAGTGTTCGGACCCCTAGATCTCTCCCAACTATCATACCAGAAAAACGCTAAATCATGTAACCGATAAGAAGGCAACTCTACTGCCTTAGTATCTTTAGCGTGCATAACTCGTAGTGTACGATGAACGTGGCTAATAAAAGTCTGCGGGTCCTTGGGGTCTGATCCGGTAAACACTGGAGGGTGTAGATTAATAAATCATGACTCTCTCACTAACCGGTTTATCAGCAGCACCAGTATTCTGCCTTTGGGCTTGAGCAGCTACCAAGCTAGCCAACAACTGCACCATACTGCGCATATCATGGTCTGTAGTGCTAGATAGAGGAACTGAAGGTGTTGGGTGCCTCCTAATATCCTTTGGAGGAGACGAAGTAGATGAGGTATGAGATAGCATCTCACTTTGAGCCTCAATTTGGCATGCTCTAGCTGGAGGCACCTGACTGGTACCCTCTCCCACAGTTGTATCAAGTCGTCTACTAATTGCTTGCTTCCTAGTCGAAGGCATCGCTGAAAGAAAACAAGGTGAATATTAGAGACTAACACTTACGGCTCAACTCTAAGCACGATCTAGATTCAAGAAGAAGGTAACAACCCTAGATGTCATGTAGACTCCTGATTATATATATGACGTGCTACACATCCATAATCAAGACTCTACTAGACATGACTCAAAGACAACCCCTAGACAGACTTGCTCTGATACCAAGTTTGTCACGACCCAAACTGGAGGGTCATGACTAGCACCCGGGTCATACTTGCCAGCACCAACGTACATTTTATCTAACTTTCCATATTATCTTTAAGGGCCGACGAGATCAATATAAATGGTAGACATGGATCATGAACAACCAACAATGAATGATAATGGCATGAACATACATAACATGGGACGACAAGACTATCAAGAAACTATATATAAGGTACGAGCTACCACGCTACCATGAAAGACTATAAAACAAAAATCAGCCGACAAGGCATTCCAAACCATACGTGAGTCGACACCTATCTATGAGCCTCTAAAGGAACATAAGTGCTGCAACATTGCCGGAACAAGGCCCCGGCATACCCATAATGTCTATAACAAAAATGCATACCAAGACCACGGCAAGTACGGAAAAGGGATCTCGCCAATAACCACTGAACTGGGTAGCCTACTGTGGTGGGGGAGTTGCGTCTACCGATCTATCAGACATGCAGCCTCCACAAATAAATAGGACGTCAGTATGAATAAAGTACTGAATATGTAAGGCAGGAAAGCATAAGTAAAAATAGTAATGTAAACATGGATAGAAAATATACAACCTGTAACATCTGGGTACCTCTGAGGGCTACTGACATGAAATGCATGATACATACATATATATACATAAACTTTTAAAATATACCCCTCTATGGGTATCATCATCATCATCATATCGTACCCAGCTGTAATAGGCTCGGTAAAACTTACCCGACCATCATAAGGCTTGGTAGAATCGTACTCGGCACGTAGAGCTTGGTAAAACCCAACTGATCAGTGGTTGCATAATATGTGACGTACCCGACCGACTATAGTGTGGCTCGGTAGAGTAAAATAGGTACATATATATAATGCATGTTTGACTCATTAAAATCACATGCTGAACCTTTCGGAGTGACATAACGTCGGTAATGTCTGTACACGTTATTAGGAATAACTCTTCATCATGAATATTATAAGAATCAATAAGTACCAACAACATTGATAACATAAGAATAAGAGAAGTAACATCAACATCAATCATTCCATATGAAGAGAAATAATGTAGGTACTGCTAGATTCTAAGAGTGGAGTATTTTTGGAAGCTCGTTCATTACATTATGTACAATCGGAGTCGTGCAAAAGAAGGTAAGGGATAGCCTCACATACCTTGTATATACTGCCCAACCTCAAGCCATGCAAATGTCACAACTCCTTAGTCTACAATAAGAGAAATGACACTATCGTTATCGTTTAAGCGTCGTAACTATTATGTGTCGGCCGCAACCTATTTTACGATGAAACGGACAGCACCTCCCTTATTTATATGACTTCCCACAAGTCAAAAGAATCACCAAATAGCCCAAACAACATCAATAATAATCATATTGAGCCTCCCAAATAGTCCACCAACCAACAACAACATTACTACTAAGCCTTTCAATATATATTTCACAAGTTCTAGCTTCAATGACTTAGTCACAAGTTGGATAATCTTAAATACATGTAGAGTAAAAAGTTTCTTACCTTTAAATAGAAAGAAAAACTCCAATTTGACCTTAATTGTCTACGTAATATCCCTCCAATGCTGCCACAAGAACAAGGAAGCAAAACTAGCAATCAATTAGGGTTTTTCGACACTAGAATCACTTTAGAAGACTTGAAATCACCTAGGGTTGATATTAAAAACTTGAGGGAGTATTTAAAGAACATAAAACACTTAAAACAACCTCGCACATGAGCTAGAACAACACAAAAATGAGCAACAACAAGAAGAACAAGAAACTTACTAGCGCCACGGGATTCCCAATACTTGATTTGTGTTGTTTGCCCTTTGTTTGGGTCTTGGATCATGAGAGAAACTTTAAAGAATGTTTTTATGGTTCTAAGGTATATATATCCATATGTATTAAACTACCTATGTGAGCCCCATACAGAGCTGCTTGGTGCGGTCTCGGGAAAACGCGAATATCTCTCTACTTCGAGATCATATAGGCGAACGGTTTAATGCATTGGAAATTATACTCGTAGATCTTCAATTTGGTGTTTAGATCACCCTGTAATTCCAAGAAAATTGGGAGAAAATCTTAGTAACATTTGACCTAAAGTTTAAGTAAAATTATGAACCTAAGTTGCGACAACTTTTGTCAACTTTTGTTTCATAACTCGTTTGATTTTAAGACTTATTATACGGATATTATATGATTCTAATAGCTTAAAACACGACCTCTTGAGTATATTAAGCACCTCTAGGTTTACTCGAAAATACGGGTTACAACATCCTTGATTCGTATAACTTCTAATACTTGTTAACCACCCTTATACACCCTTGTATCATTTAAGACCAATATGATTAACTTCTTATCATATCAAAGATAATCTCTTCTTGGATTTACGTCGACTAACTTACGGCATGAACTAACGTACGTGAATATGGGTTGTAACAATCACACACTAATTACAATATTTTTACTGAAATAGTTGTACTAATTAGCATGAGATGCACGTGCAATGCACGTGTCCAAGAACTATTAATAGCATAAGTAGGAAACATATCAGTATTTAATATCCATATTAAAGAGGTTAAAAACTGAGTAATATCCCTATTAAAGAGGTTAAAACTGATATCCCTATTAAAGAGGTTAAAAACTGAGTAATATCCCAATACTTTTTATTAGGGCTTGAAGAATAGAAAATATTACTAATCAATATATAGAAATACTTAATATATGTACAGATAGTTCATAACATGAAAGAAAATGAGAAGTTTTATCTTTATTCTACTCAAGAAATAGATCATGTCAGCGGAAATTAATAATTTGTTTGGATTCTCCTAATCCAATTTTGATTTTGAAAAGGACTCTTATGAAGCATAGTAATAACAACTTACTGATACTTATAAAGCATAGTCATTATTCAAGCTATTTTTTGTGACGACCCGGCCAGTCGTCTCATGATTAGCCACTTCGTTTCTCCTATTTCTACTTCGTAAAGCTTTGTTATCTATGTTTTATGGTATCGGGTTGGTTGGATCGAGTCTGGAAGGAGTTTGGTGAAGTTTGAGACACTTAGTCTCTTTTAAGAAGGTTCAAGTTGGAAAGGTCAACCAGATGTTGACTTATGTGTTAGAGGGCTCGGATGTGAGTTCTGATGGTTCGGTAGCTTTGGGAGGTAATTTATGACTTAGGAGTGTGATTGGAATGGGTTTTGGATGTCTGGGGTAGAATTAGGCTTGAATTGGCGAAATTGATATTTTGGCGATTTCCGGTTGATAGAGGAGATTTTGATATAAGGGTCAGAATGAAATTCCAAGAGTTGCAGTAGCTTCGTTGTGTCATTTGGGATGCGTGTGCAAAATTTCAGGATATTCGGATGTGGTTTGGTTGGGTTTTTAATCAAAAGCGTGTTTCGAAAGATTTTAGAAACTTAGGCTTGAATCCGACGTGATTTGGTAGATTTGATGTTATTTGAGGTGTTTTGATGATTGGAGCAAGTTTGAATAAGGTATTGGGTTATGTTAGTTCTCTTGGTTGAGGCCCCGGGGGCCTCGGGGTGATTTCGGATGGTTAACGGAAGAGTTGAAGTGTAATTGCAGCTGCTGAAATTGTTGCTTCTGGTGTTTTCGCACCTGCGGTTTGGGGACCGTAGGTGCGGTGTCGCATATGCGGGGGAACAACCGCAGAAGCGATTTTGGAATAAAAGTCTGGGACCGCAGATGCGGTAGAGGGCCCGCACTTGCGGAGCTGCAGATGCGGCGAGTGCACTGCAAATGCGGTTTTGGTCCCTTAAGTGAATTCCGCAGAAGCGGAGGGTAGACCGCAAATGTGGTACCACAGATGCGGTTAAAGTGTCGCATATGCGAAAAGGACTGGGCAGAAGGTATATATTTCTTCCTTCGTGATTTTTGAAGGGTTTAACCATTTTTGAACTCGGAATTGGGATCTTTGGGCGATTTTGAGTAGAGAAATCAAAGAGACTTCGTTGAGGTAAGGATTTTGGACTTAAAACACATTTCTATGGTAGAATTTCATGAATTAAGGCTGTAATTAATGGGATTAAAAGGCTAAAAATGGAGGATTAGGGCTTGAGTTTAAGAGACCTTTAATAGAGGATTTGAGGGGCCATTTGAACTCCGATTTTTATATTCTGGGTATGTATGGACTCGTGGAGAGATGAGGAATCTATTGGTGTAAAAAATTTTGAGTTTCGAGAAGTGGGACCGGGGCTTAGGTTTTGCTAATTTTGGGATTTTTGGTATTTTTCGATTGTTTTCGCTTGGGCCTTGTTCCCTTGGCATATTGTGACGTATTCGCTCTAATTTTTGATAGATTCGACGCGAGCGGAGGCCGATTTGAGGGTTAAAGGCGTCGCGGAGCAGTATTTTCACCTGTTCGAGGTAAGTAACCTTTGTAAATCTGGAACTGAGGGTACAAAACCCTGGTATTTGACTCATTTTGATAAATGCGGTGACGCACATGCTAGGTGACGAGCGTGTGGGCGCGCACCGGTAGGGATTGTGACTTGGCTCATCCTGTAGCGACTATTAAGCCGCGTATTTGATTTGGAATCATATATTATTATGTACTTTAGTCATTTACACTGTATTATGGGTTATATGCCATGTTTGGGGCCTTGTGCTGACCTGTTGAGACCCTTAGAGACATTTTTTTACTATTTTTCCTCGCTTTACTTGTTGAAAGCATATCCTCAGTCATGTTTTACCTGTTTAAATGTTTACAGCTGGTTTTATCACTCCACTTCTAAATATGAGGACTGTTTGGGCAGAGTTCCCTAATTTCTATTGTTATACCCGAGAGGCTGTGAGGTTAATGACTGAGAGAGGTTGAGAACCTAATAATGAGGATATTATATGTATATATTATGGATCGGGTTGCATGCCGCATCGATACTTATATGGATCAGGCTGCCTGCCGCAACGATATATATATTGGATTGGGCTGCACGCCGCAGCGATATGACGCTTGGGCTGTAGGAGCCCCTCTGGAGTTTGCATACCCCCAGTGAGCGTAGTCGACTATAAATACATGGATCGACTGCACGCCGTAGTGGATACTATGATTTCTGTCATTACGAGGTATATATGAGCCGAGTGCTGAAAGTGAGTACTAAGTGACGAGAGTTGAGTCCCGAGTGACTAAGAGGCTGCCCAGGGGGCCATATTCTGAGTGATTCCTTGCCCGAGAGGCCCTATTATGTTGTTTTCACTGTTTCACTCTTCTTTTTAACTATGCCTCTGTTGGAAATACTGCTAAGTATATGATTTCAAGTTTTAAACTGAAAGTGTGGATTTTATGACGAAACTGGTTTTAAACTGTAAAGTTGAGCTGCTATCCTGTTGCTATTTTTAGTTATATGTTTTAATTACTCATCACATCTTCAGTCTTTATTTACTTTAGTTACTTACTGAGTTGGCGTACTCATGTTACTTCCTGCACCATGTATGCAGATCCAAGAGCCCGTGTGGCCGCGTGAGCATTTCTTCAGCTGGTCCAGCTTCTGTTGGAGGATTCCGAGGTAGCTGTATGGCGTTCGCAGCCCTGATTTCTCCCCTCTATCTTATTATTTTCCGCATTTCTAAACTATCTATGTAGTAGGTTGTTCAGACTTGTAATTAGAGGCTCTAAACTCGTGACACCAGATGGTTGGGTCTGTGTAGTAGTTGTTATGTTGACATACCGCATATTTCTGTCATTTTTATACTTATATTGAATTCCGCATTTAAAACTTACGTTAGAAAAATGGCTTAAAGTTATTGGTAAAAGGGTTATGATTATGGGTTTGACGGCTTGCCTAGTACTGTGATAGGCGCCATCACGACCGGTATTTGGGGTCGTGACAAGTTCGTATCAGAGCCTAGGTTACAAAGGTCTCGCGAGTCATGAGACGGTTTAGTAGAGTCTCGCGAATCGGTATGGAGACGTCTGTATTTATCCTCGAGAGGCTGCAGAACCTTTAGGAAAAACTTCACGTTCTTGAAACTCTTGTCGTGTGAACTTGTTGATCCGAGTACTAAACTTCTGTTATTTTATTCTCTCACAGATGGTGAGGACACAAGCTACTAGACGGGGTGGACGACCATCAGTGCCACCAGCTGAGGCCACCAGTGGCCGAGGTCATGGTAGAGACCGTGGAAGGGGCAGAGTAGCTAGAGCGACACCGACAGACCCACCAGCTACCCTAGTTCCCGATCAGGTCCCAGTTGGGGATGCTGCAGCAGCACCAGTGCAGGCACCAGATGTGCCTATCGTGATTCCAGGCCTTCAGGAGGCCTTAGCTCAGATCTTGTCAGTGTGTACCGAGTTGGCACAGGCGGTTTCAGCTACTACGGTCACAGCTACTTCCCAGGCTGGGGGAGTCACCTAGACTCTCGTTGCTCACACACTTGAGCAGGTTGTGTAGGGAGTACAAACACCGGGGGTACCTCCAGCCCAGCCGGTTGCACCATCTCAGGAGTTTGTAGTACCAGTTATGCCTGATGATGAGCAGCGTCGACTTGAGGGGTTTGGTAGGCTCCAGCCTCCGTCATTCAGTGGTGCAGAGAGCGAGGATGCCCAAGGTTTTCTATATAAGTGCCAGCGGATGCTTCGGACAACAGGGATTCTTGAGACTAGTGGTGTGGCATTTACCACCTTTCAGTTTGGTGGGAGGCGTATGAGAGGCATAGGCCTGTTGGTGTAGTGCCCCTTACTTGGCAGCAGTTCTCTATTCTCTTCTTGGAGAAGTATGTACCGCAGTCACGCCAAGAGGAGTTGCGCAGGTAGTTTGAGCAGTTGCGTCAGGGGGAGATGTCAGTGACGCAATATGAGATGTGGTTCTCTGAGTTAGTCTGACATGCAGTT
The DNA here is from genome assembly GCF_000393655.2 of Nicotiana sylvestris. Classification (NCBI taxonomy): domain Eukaryota; kingdom Viridiplantae; phylum Streptophyta; class Magnoliopsida; order Solanales; family Solanaceae; genus Nicotiana; species Nicotiana sylvestris. The sequence goes on from NC_091068.1 coordinate 148,796,230, forward strand.
TGATTGGTTCCCATGGACCGAGAGAGGATCAGGAGGTTTGTTGATGGCCTCACATATCAGCTTCGGATCCTTATAACTAAAGAGAGGGTGACAGGTGCTACCTTCGAAGAGGTGGTTGACATCGCCCATGAGATTGAGTCGGTTCGCCAGCAGGAGCGAGAGGAGAGGGGGGCCAAGAGGCCTCGGGGATTTGGTAGCTTCAATAGTGTCTTTGGAGAGGTGAGTTCCAGCAGGGCAGAGGCCGTTCTTTTAGGAAAGCACATTCAGCTCGCCCGGGTTATCGTGGAGCATCTTCGGGTCATGGTTATTGTGAGACCCCATGTTTTTTTCTTTTTCTCTTACGTAATATACGTAACGTGGTGTGGTTATATTAGGTATATATGATTGGGTGTAGCACATTGGGATAATAAGAATGAAAATGTGTGGTAATATCAAGGAACTAAACTAAAGCTGTAGGTCAAAGGAATCCCTTAAACAAAGGTTCGTGGTTAAAGAAATGGCTCGGGTGGCACCCCGCGTGTTCGGAAGATTTAAGTTAATTTACACATGTGGGATAAGACCAAGAGTGTCAAATATGCTAAGAATAATGTGTTATGAGGCATTATAATATCACACTGGTCACATGTTAAGTTTTGGAATCAAGCAAGTTGTGAATTAAAGGTCGGCAAAAGTTATCGTAAATTTCTCTAATAACTTTTCTAAACTTTGGGTCAAATGTATCAGATCATTTCTCCCAATATATAAAGAGTTATGGGACTCACAACCTACCTAATCGAAGGCCTACGAGTTTAGTCCGTAACCAAAAAAACCTCACATCAATCCGACATTGGAGTAAAAGGTTATGACTGTTTTACCGCGGACTGTCCAAGCTGAAACCGGGTCGCGAACCGGGTTGGGTCAAACAAGTAGTATAAGTCGGCAAATTCGACTTTTCAGACCTAAAAACATTTCATTTTTGTCCTAAAACAGTAAGAAAGCTAGAGAAGGTTCCATGGTGTTCTTGAGTGATTAAGGTGCGTTTTTAACGATTTCTACCGTTAAAATTTGCCCCCGTGCCTAGAAACGCAATCTCTACGCTTTGCAATCGTTTCCCCCCTTCTATTAGCTGTGTTTGGAGCTATTCTTGGAAGATAGGAATTTGTTGTTCTTGTTGGTTCTTCAGGTTTATACGTGGTTTTCCAAGGTAATCATCTTGGGACTCTTTTATGATCGTTTATACAAAGTTCTACGGATGTTTCGTCAAGTTAGGGTCATATGGAAAATTTGCCGATTTAAACTCAACTATGAACTATTTATAGGTGTGTATAAGCTGCATATATATAGTGTTTTCGAATCTTAGGACGTAAGGAACAACTTTCGTGAAGGAACTACAGGCATTCGGACGTTCGTTGGAGAGGTATGTTAAGGCTAAACTCTGTCCTTCCTTTTAGCACGAATTCTGGGAAATTCCTAAGACGTCAAATGTGATATTTTACTATTCTATTGCTAGAAAGACCTTCTGTGAAAGGAATTGGGATCGTAGCTGAAGTATTTTCATGATGCTATTAGGTTGATATTCCACTCGTTCGGTTAAATAGGGTATTCGACATCTATATATGTCATTTGTTCGGCTTTCTTAACTATATGTCTATATATGTGAATTCTTATTCGTCTTTGGGTTGTGTGACTAGAAAATAAAGACATTTAGTATTTGTGATCAGTCCTTCTCCCTTGTTAAAGTGTATCTTAAAATCTCTAAAGTGACACGTCGATTTCCAAAAATCTCAAATATAATTTTTATGTTTAAACTACTAAAACACTTGATTTTTGAAATACTTTCTTTTACTAAATATCAAGAAATCAGGTATAAGGACTAAGTGAAGCACCTTAAGATTTTTATGAACATCTTCAGAGTTAAGTTATCTTTTTAAAAGTCGAGTTAAGTTTTCAAGCTTATTCAAAAGAAAAGAAAACATATGAGGTCCACGAGACCATTGTATGTGATACGAAGGTGATTATGAGATCATGAGGATAAGAGTACCTATGAGCCAAGATTGGCTAAGTTCTTGTTATGGCCTATTATGTGCATTTAAAGTTCATATCATACATGGCATATTATGCATGGACTTCGAGCTATAATCGGAGGTAAGGGGCCTATTTTCCCGAAAAACTATATATATTGTACAGATGGCCACAGGTTGGCAATATGATACTAGTTAGCTACCGGAAGAGACCGCCATTGCTAGCATTTGGTTGGGTATGTCATGCATTTGCATCAATATATATGTATTCACGACATACAATTACACGAGCATACCATGCATATTTGATTACTATGAAGTCGGATGTCGGCCATGGAGGTTATCAAAGTTTCAGTGTCAGGTGGTATCCCTATTACTTTTTTTTTTACATCAGCTATGTATGATTCTATTGTCTGCCTTACATACCAGTACATTTTTATTCGTACTGATGTCCCGTTGCCTGGGGACACTGCATTTTTGTTTCGTGCGTGCAGGTCCAGGTACGGACTCTGATCGACCCCTCCGCTAGGATTTCGGGGTTCAGCTATGAGTTGGTAAGCTCCACCTCTTCCTGGAGCTTTCATAGAATGGTTACTTTTGTTATACAGTTTGGGTATAGTCGGGGCCTTGTCTCGACAGTACTTATGACACTCTTTGAGGCTATTGTGGACACAGTATTCTGGGTTTCTTTTTGTAGCTTTCAGTCTCCAGCCCATAGGCTTGGCATGTATATATATGTGTGTAGGCATGTATGTCTCTAATCGCGGCCTCGTCGACCAGCTAGTACTTTATTATTTTGGCTCGTCTACCTTTGTTAATATGGCTTATTGTTATTCAGGTCATGACCTTAATGGTCCAGGCTGAGTATTTCAGATGTTGTGCTGCCCGATCTGTTGGGCCCCCAGTTTGGTTAGCTAGTATGTTTAGTGGCTAACTCGATCGAATATAGTATCGAGTGTCAGTCGTGCCTCTCCTAGTTTGGGGCGTGTCAAACTTGGTATCAGAGCAGGTCGTATCCTAGGGAGTCCACAAGCCGTGTCTAGTAGAGTCTTACTTATGGGTGTGTTGTGCACCACACTTATAATCATGAGGCTATGAGGCATTTAGGAATGGTTACATTTCTTTCAATTAATAAATCGTGCTATAGAGAGAAGTTATAAGAACATAGGAAATCTAAATCGTGCTTTGTGTTTCTTATCTAACAGGCTACCTACGCTCAGGAGATGGCATAGCGAGAGATAGGCATACATGGCATATTATGCATGGACTTCGAGCTATAATCGGAGGTAAGGGGCCTATTTGCCCGAAAATATATATATATTGTACAGATGGCCACAGGTTGGCAATATGATACCGATTAGCTACCGGAAGAGACCGTCATTGCTAGCATTTGGTTGGGTATGTCATGCATTTGCATCAATATATATGTATTCGCGACATACGATTACACGAGCATACCATGCATATTTGATTACTATGAAGTCGGATGTCGGCCATAGAGGTTATCAGAGTTTTAGTGTCAGGTGGTATCTCTATTACTTTTTTTTACATTAGCTATGTATGATTCTACTGTCTGCCTTACATACTAGTACATTTTTATTCGTACTGATGTCCTGTTGCCTAGGGACACTACATTTTTGTTTCGTGCGTGCAGGTCCAGGTACGGACTTTGATCGACCCCTTTGCTAGGATTTCGGGGTTCAGCTGTGAGATGGTAAGCTCCACCTCTTCCTGGAGCTTTCATAGAATGGTTACTTTTGTTATACAGTTTGGGTATAGTCGGGGCCTTGTCTCGATAGTGCTTATGACACTCTTAGAGGCTATTGTGGACACAGTATTCTGGGTTTCTTTTTGTAGCTTTCAGTCTCCAGCCCATAGGCTTGGCATGTATATATATGTGTGTAGGCATGTATGTCTCCAATCGCGGCCTCGTCGGCCAGCTAGTACTTTATTATTTTGACTCGTATACCTTTGTTTATATGGCTTATTGTTATTCAGCTCATGACCTTAATGGTCCAGGCTTAGTATTTCAGATGTTGTGCTGCCCGATCTGTTGGTCCCCTAATTTAGTTAGCTAGTATGTTTAGTGGCTAACTCGATTGAATACAGTATCGAGTGCCAGTCGTGCCTCCCCTAGTTTGGGGCGTGATAGTTATCATGGATCTCAGCAGGGCCAGTCATCACTTAGTGCCCTTCCAACTTAGAGCTCGTTTCGTGCTCCATCAGTCTAGGGTTCCTCCATGCCAGATTCTTCTGCTGGTCATTCCGGTGTCAAGGGTTTCCTTCAGTCCCCATCTCCAGCACCGGGGAGTTGTTATGAGTGTGGAGAGTTTGGGCATATGAGGAGGCAGTGCTCCCGTCTTCAGGATAGACAATCTCAATAGAGGGGTCAGCCCTCGACTTCTACTCCAGTTAGTTCACCACCGGCCCAATCAGCCAGGGGTGGAGGTCAGGCAGCCAGGGGTTGCCCTAGAGGGGGAGGTCGATCAGGTGGTGGTCAGGCCCGTTTCTATGCTTTTTTGGGTAGACCCGACGCTATGGTTTTAGATGTTGTCATTACAGGTATTGTTTTAGTTTGCCATAAAGATGCCTCTATATTATTTGATCCCGGTTCCACTTTTTCTTATGTGTCCTCGTATTTTGCTCACTATTTGGGTACACCCTGGGAGTTTCTCGCTTTACCTGCTCATGTATCTACCCCGGTGGGCGATACTGTTGTTGTAGGCTGTGTGTACCGGTCATGTATGGTGACTATTGGGGTCTGGAGACCCGAGTGGATCTATTGCTATTGAGCATGGTGGATTTTGATGTTATTTTGGGCATGGACTGGTTATCTCCGTGTCATGCTATTCTAGACTGTCATGCTAAGGCAGTCACCTTGGCTATGCTGGGTGTACCACGGATCGAGTGGCGAGGTGTGACTGATTATGTTCCTAGTAGAGTGATCTCTTTCTTGAAGGCCCAACGTATGGTTGGGAAGGGTTGTCTTTCATATCTAGCATTTGTGAGGGATGTCGGAGCTGAGACTCCCAGTATTGATTTTGTTCCTATTGTGAAGTATTTTCCAGATGTGTTTCCTACAGACCTACCGGGCATGCCACCGGACAGGGATATTGATTTTGGTATTGATCTGGTGTCGGTCACTCAGCCCATTTCTATTCTGCCGTATCGTATGGAACCAGCGAAGTTGAAGGAATTGAAGGAACAACTTCAGGAACTCCTAGATAAGGGTTTCATTCGGCCTAGTGTGTCACCTTGGGGTGCGCCGATTCTATTTGTGAAGAAGAAGGATGGCACAATGATAATGTGCATTGATTATAGGCAATTGAACAAGGTAACAATTAAAAACAAGTTTCCTTTGCCTTGCATTGATGATTTATTTGACCAGCTTTAGGGAGCGAGAGTGTTCTCCAAGATTGATCTCCGTTCGGGTTATCACCAGTTGAAGATCAGGGATTCAGATATACCTAAGACAGCCTTCAGGACCAGATATGGTCATTATGAGTTCCTTGTGATGTCTTTCGGGCTAACCAATGCCCCAGCAGCGTTCATGCATCTGATGAACAGTGTGTTTCGGCCTTATCTTGATTCGTTTGTGATCGTCTTCGTTGATGATATTTTGGTGTACTCGCGTAGTTAGGAGGAGCACGCAGAGCATTTGAGGGTTGTGTTGCAGAGATTGAGGGAGGAGAAGCTTTATGCAAAGTTCTCCATGTGTGAGCTTTGTCTTAGTTTAGTGGCTTGGTTGGGGCACGTGGTGTCCAGCGAGGGTATTCAGGTTGATCCGAAGAAGATAGAGGCGGTTCAAAGTTGGCCTAGACCGTCCTCAGCCACAGAGATTCGTAGTTTTCTTGCTTTGGCAAGCTATTATCGCCGGTTTGTTCAGGGATTCTCATCCATCGCTCGCCCTTGACCAAGTTAACTTAGAAGGGTGTTTCATTTGTATGGTCGGACAAGTGTGAAGAGAGCTTTCAGAAGCTCAAGACATCTTTGACCACAGCTCCAGTGTTGGTCTTGCCATCAACTTCAGGTTCCTATACCGTGTGTTGTGATGCTTCGAGAGTTGGGATTGGTTGTGCTTTGATGCAGGAGGATAGAGTTATTGCGTATGTTTTTCGTCAGTTGAAGCCCCATGAGCAGAACTATCCCGTTCATGATTTGGAGTTGGCTACCATAGTTCATGCATTGAAGATTTGGAGGCATTACTTGTATGGCGTATCTTGTGAGGTGTTCACTGATCATCGCATTCTTCAGCATTTGTTCAAGCAAAAGGATCTTAATTTGAGGCAGCGGAGATGGTTGGAGTTGCTTAAGGATTATGATATCACTATATTGTATCACCTAGGAAAGGCCAATATGGTGGCCGATGCTTTGAGTTGGAAGGCAGTGAGTATGGAGAGTTTGGCATATATTCCAGTTGGGGAGAGACCTCTTGCAGTTGATGTTCAGGACTTGGCCAATCGGTTTGTGAGGTTAGATATTTCGGAGCCTAGTCGGGTTTTGGCTTGTGTGGTTTCTCGGTCTTCCTTATATGAGCGCATCAGAGAGTGCCAGTTTGTTGATCCGTATTTTCTTGTCCTTAGGGATAGAGTTCAGCATGATGATGCCAGAGATGTGACCATCGGTGATGATGGGGTGTTGAGGATGCAGGGCCGGATTTGTGTGCCCAATGTGGATGGGCTTTGGGAGTTGATTCTGGAGGAGGCCCATATCTTGCAGTATTCCATTCATCTGAGTGCCGCAAAGATGTATCAGGATTTGAGGCAGCACTATTGGTGGAGAAGAATGAAGAAAGATATTGTGGGGTTTGTAGCTCGGTGTCTCAATTGTCAGCAGGTGAAATATGAGCATCAGAGACCGAGTGGTTTACTTCAGTAGATGGTTATTCCTGAGTGGAAGTGGGAGAGGATCACTATGGACTTTGTTGTTAGACTTTGAAGAAGTTTGATGCTATTTGGGTGATTGTGGATTGGCTGACCAAGTCCGCGCACTTTATTCCTGTGCGTACTACCTATTCTTCAGAGCGATTGGCAGGATCTATATCCGAGAGATTGTTCGCTTGCATGGTGTCCCAGTTTCCATCATTTCAGATAGAGGTACTCAGTTCACTTCACAGTTTTGGAGAGCCGTGCAGAGAGAGTTGGGTACTCAGGTAGAGTTGAACACAGCTTTTCACCCTCAGATGGACGGGCAGTCCGAGCGTACTATTCAGATATTGGAGGACATGTTGCGTGCTTGTGTTATTGATTTCGGAGGATCATGGGATGAGTTTCTACCGCTTGCAGAGTTTGCTTATAACAATAACTACTAGTCGAGTATTCAGATGGCTCCATATGAGGCTTTGTATGGGAGGCGGTGTAGATCTCCAGTTGGTTGGTTCGAGCCCGGTGAGGCTAAGCTATTGGGGACTGAGTTGGTATAGGATGCTTTGGAGAAGGTGAAGGTGATTTAGGAGAGGCTTTGTACAGCGCAGTCGAGGCAAAAAAGTTATGCTGATAGGAAGGTTCGAGATGTGTCCTGCATGGTTGGCGAGAAGGTTTTGTTGAAGGTTTCACCCATTAAGGGTGTTATGAGATTTGGAAAGAAAGGGAAATTGAGTCCTCGATTCATTGGGCCTTTTGAGGTGCTTCAGAGGATTGGGGAGGTGGCTTATGAGCTTGCTTTTCCACCCAGCTTGTCGAGTGTGCATCAGGTATTTCATGTTTCTATGCTCCAGAAGTATATTGAGGATCCGTCTCATGTTTTGGACTTCAACACGGTTCAGCTGGATGATGATTTGACCTATGATGTGGAGCCAGTAGCTATATTGGGTCGTCGGGTTCAGAAGTTGAGGTCAAAGGATATAGCTTCAGTGAAAGTGCAGTGGAGAGTTCGGCCCGTGGAGGAGGCTACCTGGGAGACCGAGTGGGAGATGCGGAGTAGATATCCTTACCTAATTGAGGCTTCAGTTATGTTTCTTGACTCGTTCGAGGATGAACGTGTGTTTAAGTTGGGGAGGATGTGACGACCCAGCCAGTCGTCTCATGAGTAACTACTCTGTTTCCCCCATTCCTGCTTCTTTATGCTTCATTATATGTGATGGTATCGGGTTGGTCGGATTGAGTCCGAAAGAAGTTTGGTAAAGTTTGAGACACTTAGTCTCTTTTAAGAAGGTTTAAGTTGGAAAAGTCAACCGGATATTGACTTATGTGTTAGAGGACTCGGTTGTGAGTTTCGATGGTTCGGTTAGCTTCGGGAGGTGATTTTTGACTTAGGAGTATGATCGGAATGGGTTTTGGAGGTCCGTAGTAGAATTAGGCTTGAATTGACGAAGTTAATATTTTGGCGATTTCCGATTGATAGATGAGATTTTGATATAAGAGTCGAAATGGAATTCCGAGAGTTGCAGTAGCTTCGTTGTGTCATTTGGGATGTGTGTGCAAAATTTCAGGTCATTCGGACGTGGTTTAGTTGGGTTTTTCATCAAAAGAATGTTTCGGAAGATTTTAGAAACTTAGGCTTGAATCCAATGTGATTTGGTAGATTTGATGTTGTTTGAGATGTTTTGATGATTGGAGCAAGTTTGAATAAGGTATTGGATTATGTTGGTGCTCTTGGTTGAGGTCCCGGAGGCCTCGGGATGATTTCGGATGGTTAACGGACTAGTTGAAGTGTAATTGCAGCTGCTAAAGTTGTTGCTTCTGGTGTTTTGGCACCTGCGGTTTGGGGACCGCAGGTGCGGTGTCGCATATGCGGGGGAAGAACCGCAGAAGCGGTTTTGGAATAAAAGTCTGGGACCGCAGATGCGGTAGAGGGCCCGCAGATGCGGCGAGTGCACCGCAGATGCGGTTTTGGTCCCTTAAGTGAATTCTGCAGAAGCGGAGGGTAGACCGCAAATGCGGTACCGCAGATGCGATTAAAGTGTCGCAGATGCAAAAAGGACTGGGCAAAAGGTATATATTTCTTCCTTCGCAATTTTTGAAAGGTTTAACCATTTTTGAACTCGGAATTGGGAGCTTTGGGCATTTTAAGGAGAGAAATCAAAGAGACTTCGTTGAGGTAAGGATTTTGGACTTAAAACACATTTCTATAGTAGAATTTCATGAATTAAGGCCGTAATGAATGGGATTAAAATGCTAAAAATGGAGGATTAGGGCTTGAGTTTAAGAGACTTTTAATGGAGGATTTGAGGGGTCATTTGAACTCCGATTTTTGTATTCTGGGTATGTATGGACTCGTGGAGAGATGAGGAATCTATTGGTGTAAAAATTTCTGAGTTTCGAGAAGTGGGCCCGGGGCTCGGGTTTTGCTAATTTCGGGATTTTTGGTATTTTTGGTTGTTTTTGCTTGGGCCTTGTACCCTTGGCATATTGTGACGTATTCATTCTGATTTTTGATAGATTCGACGCTAGATTAGGCCGATTTGAGGGGCAAAGGCATCACGGAGTAGTATTTTCACCGGTTCGAAGTAAGTAACCATTGTAAATCTGGAACTGAGGGTACAAAACTCCGATATTTGACTTGTTTTGATAAATACGGTGACGCACATGCTAGGTGACGAGCGTGTGGGCGCGCACCGGTAGGGATTGTGACTTGGCCCATCCCGTAGCGACTATTAAGCCGCGTATTTGATTTGGAATCTTATATTATTCCGTACTTTAGTCATTTATACTATATTATGGGTTGTATGCCATGTTTGGGGCCTTGTGTCGACCTGTTGAGACCCTTAGAGGCATTTTTTACTATTTTTCCTCACTTTACTTGTTAAAAGCATATCCTCATTCATGTTTTACCTGTTTAAATGTTTAAAGCTGGTTTTATCACTCCCCTTCTAAATGTGAGGACTGTTTGGGCTGAGTTTCCTAATTTCTATTGTTATGCCCGAGAGACTGTGAGGTTAATGACTGAGAGAGGTTGAGAACCTAATAGTGAGGATATTATATGTATATATTATTGATCGGGCTGCACGCCGTAGCAATACTTATATGGATCGGACTGCACGCTGCAACTATATATATATTGGATCGGGCTGCACGCCGCAGCGATATGACGCTTGGGCTGTAGGAGCCCCTCCAGAGTTTGCACACCCCCAGTTAGGGCTGTATTCTGGGCCGGGCTTCGTGGGCCTGGGCTCTGGCGGTCCCGGGCTTCGTGGGCTCAATGGGTGGAACCGGCCCGTGACGGGCCTAAGCCCATATGGTCCTGGGCTAAACGGGTCGGGCTCGTGGGCTTCGCGGGCCTAGCGGGTTTTTTATTTATTTATTTTTTTAAAGGAAATTTCTTGTAGTATCATGACACTATTAAAAATATATATGTAGTATATATGTAGATCTAATTATTAAAGTGCTTGACGAAAAAGAAAAATAACAAAACAATAGTAAAACACTAAATTGTCATGCATAATATATTGTCTTGTAGTATATATATTGTATCTTATGTATATATATTATAACTTATTACTTATATATTTTCTTGTAGTATATATTGTATGTTATGTATATATATTCTCTTATATATTTTTTTGTAGTATATATTGTATCTTATGTATATATATTCTCTTATATATTTTCTTGTAGTATATATATTGTATCTTATGTATATATATTCTCTTATATATTTTTTGTAGTATATATATTGTATCTTATGTATATATATTATAACTTATTACTTATATATTTTCTTGTAGTATATATTGTATCTTATGTATATATATTCTCTTATATATTTTCTTGTAGTATATATATTGTATCTTATGTATATATATTATAACTTATTACTTATATATTTTCTTGTAGTATATATTGTATCGTATGTATATATATTCTCTTATATATTTTCTTGTAGTATATATATTGTATCTTATGTATATATATTATAACTTATTACTTATATATTTTCTTGTAGTATATATTGTATCTTATGTATATATATTCTCTTATATATTTTCTTGTAGTATATATATATTTATTCTCTTATATATTTTCTTGTAGTATATATTGTGTATCTTATGTATATATATTCTCTTATATATTTTCTTGTAGTATATATATTGTATCTTATGTATATATATTCTCTTATATATTTTTGTAGTATATATATTGTATCTTATGTATATATATATTATAACTTATTACTTATATATTTTTTTGTAGTATATATTGTATCTTATGTATATATATTCTCTTATATATTTTCTTGTAGTATATATATTGTATCTTATGTATATATATTATAACTTATTACTTATATATTTTCTTGTAGTATATATTGTATGTTATGTATATATATTCTCTTATAAATAATTCTAAGTAAAGACAAAGAAATATTGCGAAAAGATATTCAAGGGTATGTCTTATAATTTTTATTACCAAAAATGGCATATCTTTCTTAGTCTTCCTTCCCCCAATGGAATGAGCACAACAAGGTACTAATACCACCATTAGAAGGAAAAAAACTAAGGAAGATGTGCCAAAATACAAGTTACATATTAGTCTATGTATTATCTCTAACAAATCTCATAAATCCTTCAAGGTTCGGAGGAGGTTGCGTTGGTGGTGGTGGAAAAGAAGCTTGTTCATCACCACTTCCGGGCGAAGCCGAATCCTCCGCAAGTTCCGCTATCATTTCTTCATAAGCTTCATCTATCGCCGGTTGTGCTTCTGCAATTCCAAAGTTTCTTCTTTCCGAGCGGATCCAATCTCTAAACAGTACTGATTTTTCCAAGCTATCCCTCATAGACGCTCTATGATCACCTATTTGCAGTCTTGCTTGACTGAAAGCGCTCTCTGATGCAACAGTTGAAGCTTGAATTGATAAAATATCCTGAGCCATCCTTGCAAGAACCAGAAAATATTTTTCCCTTGCCTTCCACCATTCCAAAAGATCAAAAGAGTCGTCTGGATTCTCCTTTTCAAGTCCCTGAGACAAATAAACTTGAAGCTCATTTAGATGTGAAGTTTCATCATAATTATCACCTTGAGAACCCCTGAACTCCGTCCAAGATTTAAGAGCTTTTAAGCCCGCAGCTCTTTTAGACGATTGTGAGCTAGACGAAGTAGGGGTTGGAATAGTTGGCCTAGCATGCTCTAAGGCAAGTTGATAAGCATTATAAACTGTTTGAGCATTAATTTTAATTGAGGCTTTTGCATCTGCAAGTGTAGCAACTTCCTCATTTGAAAGATCTAAAGCCTTATAAATATTTGAATACCAAAAATGAGGACCTCCCAATTTCATTGTAGGATTTAGCATTGCAGCAAGACCATAAATAGGAGGGATAGGAAAAAAATATTTTTTAAACTTTTGTTTCATTTCATTTATAGCAAGTTCATAAATGTCCCCACCCTCACCAAATTCAACAAACAAATCAGATAGTGCTGCAATATAAACTAAACAGTTTGAAATAGTAGGATAATATTGCCCAGAAAATGCATTTGTAGCAATTTGAAAATGTTCTAAAAAATCTAAAAGAATTTTAACATTCGTCCAATCTTGAGTAGTAAGCATTTCATCATCATCCTCACCACCTACCCGAGAATTAAACGTTGCATTAATTGGGTTTCTATATTCATATGCAACTACTAAACTTTCGTACATACAATTCCATCTAGTCGGGCAAGGTTTAGGAACCTTTCTTTCTCTAAGGCCATATTCATCACATTTTTTAAAATACTCTCTAAGTCTACTTCTACGGTTTGAATAAAAAAGCCAATTAAGAGCCATTCTAACCTTTTCAATTTCTATGTTTAAAATTCGCATACCATCACCGACAATTAAATGATAAATATGACAAATACATCTAACATGGAAAATATTAGTAAATGCAGGATTTAGTGTTGTTGTAAGCATGCCTATAGCACTAGTGTTACTAGAAGCATTATCCATAGAAATTGCCATTATTTTATCGCTAAAGCAAAAATATCTACAAATATCTGCAACAGTGTTAGCTATAAACTTACCTGTGTGACGTGAATTAATTATTCTATACGCAATTATGCGTTTTTGCATTGTCCATTCCTCATCTATCCAATGACTTGTAACAGTTAGATAATCACAATCATTACCACTTCTACCAATATCAGTAGTAATAGAAATCCGATTAGGTATATGAGTAAATAAATACCGCAAATATTGTTCATATTCATGTTTGAATTTATAAATATCACTCTTAACTGTTGCGCGAGGCCAACCTTTATAAGTAGGATTAAAAACTCTTCTAATATAATGAACCCAATTAGGATTAGAAGCAAAAGTATAAGGTAAGCACATAACAGTAATCATCTTTGCTAATTCTTCACGATCTCTATTTGGATCGTAATATAAAATACCTCCGGTGACAGTGTTAATTCCTGGTTGAACTAGATTTGAACATGTACTAGGGTTAACCGCAGAATCTACACTTGTTCCCCTCTAGCTGCGCTTTCATTTGTAAAAATCTAGCCTTATCTCTAGGGTGTGTTTTTATGTGCCTAGTCAAACTACCCGTGCCGCTACGGTCTCCAGTATATTTATGCGACATTAATTTCCCACAAGTTTTACACTTAGTCTTATTTTGTTCTCTTACTTGAGTGAAAAAATTCCAAACTAATGATGTTTCTAGGCGTTTAGCAGGTTATCTATTAAAAATAGGAGTTTCTACAGGTGGGTCGGTCGGTGCATCAGTTGGGTTATTAAGAGGACTAGTAGGTGTATCATCTAAATCCGGTGCTTGGGTTTCATCATCATCCTCATTTTCCTCATTATTTTCTAAGATAGTTTCATTAGGATAAAGAGCATTCATAATTTCATCATCTAATGTTTCACCTGGTGCAACATTATGGCAAAATTCACTATCAGTAAATTGAAAACAAGGGTGATCACTATCAAGAATTACGGAAGGAGGAGGACGTCTAGGTTGGCGACTACTTTCAACTTGCTTATCTTTTCTAGGTCGGGGAGCTGGGGGAAGGGTAGTTGGTTGGCCACTACTTTCACCGGTTTTATCTTTTCCTTTACCAAATATTTTTTTCAAAGTAAATGCCATATTAATTATAATTATGCAAACTAAACCACACAAAAATATATTCTAAAAACGTAAGAGTTGAAACGAGTTTACCGGATTGCCGAACAACTTCTTGAAAATTGAAAATCGTTGAACACTTGAAAACTTCAATTCAACAACTTCACAATTTTTCACGAAATTTCAACAATAAATTAAGTAATTGTAGTAGAGAGATTGAGAGAGATTGAGAGATATTGATGAATTGGTGAATAAAAATGAAAGAATGAGGGGGTATTTATAGTTGAGAAATGGAAAAAAAGTGTAATTATATAAAGTTTGGGGTTAAAATAAAGTTTGGGGCCAAATGGCCATTTTCTAAACTTAAAAACGGTCAAATTGTCAGCCCAAACGGCTAGATTTTAAATATGGCCGTTGGACAATTTTAAAAACAATTTTTTAAAAAAAAAACAAATAGCCGTTGGGCCCGTTAGGCCCGCCAGGCCCGGCCCAGGCCCGGCTGACGGTCCCGGGCTCGTGGGCTAATCTATGAAGACCGGCCCGTCACGGCCTTCTCAGGACCACCAGGACCGGCCCACCAGGCCCGTTAGGCCCGCGGGCCAGGTCCGGTCCGGTTCAGGCTCGGTCCGGTCCGGTTCAGGCCCGACCCACCAAGCAGCATTACCCCCAGTGAGCGTAGTCGACTATAAATACATGGATCGGCTGCACACCGCAGTGGATACTATGATTTCTGTCATTACGAGGTATATATGAGCCGAGTGCTGAAAGTGAGTACTAAGTGACGAGAGTTGAGTCCCGAGTGACTGAGAGGCTGCTCAGGGGGCCATATTCTGAGTGATTCCTTGCCCGAGAGGCCCTGTTATGTTGTTTTCACTGTTTCACTCTTCTTTTTAACTAAGCCTCTGTTGGAAATACTGCTAAGTATATGATTTCAAGTTTTAAACAGAAAGTGTGGATTTTATGACGAAACTGGTTTTAAACTGTAAAGTTGAGCTGCTATCCTGTTGCTATTTTCAGTTATATGTTTTAACTGCTCATCACTATCTTCAGTCTTTATTTACTTTAGTTACTTACTGAGTTGGCGTACTCACGTTACTCCCTGCACCATGTATGCAGATCCAGGAGCCTGTGTGGCCGCGTGAGCATTTCTTCAGCTGGTTCAGCTTCTGTTGGAGGATTCCAAGGTAACTGCATGGCGTTCGCAGCCTTGATTTCTCCCCTCTATCTTATTATTTTCCGCATTTCTAAACTATCTATGTAGTAGGTTGTTCAGACTTGTAATTAGAGACTTTAGACTAGTGACACCAGATGGTTGGGTGTGTAGTAGTTGTTATGTTGACATACCGCATATTTCTGTCATTTTTATACTTGTATTGAATTCCGCATTTAAAACTTATGTTAGAAAAATGGCTTAAAGTTATTGGTAAAAGGGTTGTGATTATGGGTTTGACGGCTTGCCTAGTACTGTGATAAGTGCCATCACGACTGGTATTTGGGGTCGTGACATTTTTGCTACGATATCGATACTGTTGCTACTTCTGAGTTCACTAGATGTGGATGCTCGTGCTAAGCACAGGCTTGTCATATACTGCAGCATTAGCTAGCGTTTGGTCATAGATTTCCAAATTTGTTTTGAAAAATCTGATTTGGGTGAAGTTTAATTTGCAAATGAAAATGTGTTTGGACATACGTTTTCAATACACATTTCCCAAATTTATTTTGAAAAAACATGTATATTATTAGTGTTTCAAAATATTTTGGTGAGCTGGTTTTGGAATTTTTGCCAAAATATGGGCAAAATCTATGACCAAACATGTGTTTGCCAAATAAAATCCAAATTTATTTTGACAAAATCTATGGCCAAACGGGTCTAGTGTTTGAGATTCAATGCTTCATAAATAGCACATACAAATGTGATTTTAACTACTGTAGACATAGTCAAACGCTTCTCAAGTCATCTAGCTACAAATTGAAGCAGAAATAGATTTGACAATACCATCACATAAAACTCATATTTCTTGTTAAGGAACAACGAAATAACTTAAAAGAGCTTCAAAAGAAAACTTATGCATCAGACCAAGCAGGAGGAGTAAAGAACATACAATTGCATATCAAACAATCTTAAAAAAATACGAGCTTTGAAATGGACTGGTGCAGCTTAAAATTACCCTGATAGAGCTCCCTCTTTCTACAAAAAGAATCCAGGAAGAGTTTCTTAACCTTCAAATTGCATTATATCCTTCAATCCTCGGGCAAACCGACACAGCATAAGTTAATTGGTATTATATGAAAACTACAATTTCTATGGAAATATTACACCAGTTTATCGTCCCAAAAGTTGTATTACTTTAAACTTTCCATTTTATTTATAGTGACTACTTCAAGAAGAAACTTGGTAGTGCCACAGTGATTTCACACTAGATTTATAGCTTATGATGAATCAACAGACTGCAGACATGGTTTATAGCCAGTCGCGCCTTGCTCCCACATGGAAAAGAAATGCATGTCAGCTAGAAAACAAAAGCATATACTCTAGCTATACATTTGGAACTAGAATAATCGGACACCAGAATTCAGAAGAACATGCAGTAACTGATGGAGTATCCTTGTGCAATTGAATAACATTTTTCAATGAAAAAAACTGGTGAAATGCCAAATAAAGATATGAAAGACCTGAGTTTTTAGCTTCTACAATGAACCGTGCGCTCTAAATTGGTCAGATTATTTGCAAACATGCTTCCAAGATGGTCCAACATCTCCTTCGCTCGGCTAAATCCAAAATCAAGAAGCACATCAATGAAGCCAAATCAGTGCACTCTCCTATTCCAGTATAAGAAATAATCTGAAAATACAATTTGCATCAATAGTAAGATACAGACAGTCCATTGATATCTACTACGATGGATATTGTACCTGTACAACATTCAAAGAAATAGGGAACAACTGTCAGAGTATATTAATTTTCTCTAAGCAATTGCACTCATTAAGCAAGAAAGTTATACATGTACAAAAGATCATGAAACTACTATTTTGTGGAAGGACCATTTAGTATTTACTAAAACAAAATCATTGAGTCAATCACGAGTACTTCAAAGTCATGCAGCATTTCTGAGAGATTATGAGCTTTCAACAGTCATTCTTTAGATATACATGTTATAATATTATCTGGTATGACTAAGCATTAAAACTGCTTAAAGACCAAAACAACGTTAAAGCTCATATTAAGCTTAGCATTTTGAATACTCCAATAATCTTTTTAATTACAATCAACTACATATTAGTCAAGATTAATTAATTTGACTATCAATACAGAAAATTTGTGCAGAAGGTAACTCAAACATGCTCATATTTAATGCATTGTAGATTACACAATATTACTGTATTAAAAAGATAAAAATGATGTAGTTGAAAATTATTTTTTCTTCGGTAGTAAAGTAGTTACTTTCACCCTCCTTGCATTTTCACACAGCACTGTTTCATATCAACCCACTAAAATTAAAAAATACAGAAAAATCATCTAGCTACAACCAAGAAACTATAACACAACAGCTTGGCGCTCAACTTAAAAAGCACACAACTTGGACGATAAAAATTGAAAAAGACAGTGCATGATTGAAATTTATTATCTAATCTGTTGGGAATTTTCAAATTTTAAAGAGGAAAAAGAATTAATTTTTAATTATCCAAAAATAGAAAAGTAAATATATATTCATCAAAGTCAGATATGCTCGCAAGCACCTATGTATCTATTACTACCAAACACGCATGGGCAAATCATGACATACATGTGGAAAATCAAGCACAAAAATTATTCAAAAGAACAAAGAAACTAATATTCACCGACAAAATTCTGCAGATAAAAGAAAGATGGAGAGAAGACTCACCAGAACAGAAAGTAGACATCAAAAAATAAATTCAGCTTAAAATTGAAAACTTGAAAAGGAAACCGGAAGCAAAGGCCAGAAAGAAGAGCAAAGAACCCCAGGAGAAACCTTGAAAGGGACCAAGGACCGATGGCCTGAAGGCTAAAAAATGAGACACATTAACGTTAGTACAAAGACTATAGCATTAGAAAACAAAAATTGTACTCAAAAAAGGAAATGAACACTTGTCAATTGAAAAAGAGATACCTGAGAAGCAGCAACTATGAGAGTGACAATCGCGAAGAAATCCTAGAACTCGACTCCTGCCATTTACATAAACTCGACTTTGTAAAAACTCAACTATCAGTTTTGAGATTAGACTTCAATATTGCTATTCCAAAGTGGTTACACAATAAGAATACAACATCAGCAAACTGCGATAGAATCAAATGTGAGAAAAAGACAATGGTGTAAATTAGTAGAAACAAAAAAAAGGTGGTCAAGTTGTGAACTCGTATAATCCTAGGATATATTCACGATATAATTAACACCAAGTTCCCTTCCATCCCCAACTTGTTGTACTAAACAATAATTATTCACTTTTCTTTACGCAGAGAAATTAATTATATACGGCAATAAAAAATTTATTAGAAAATAATGAACTAACAAAAATCACATCATCTATACATGACTTGGAAAAACTTCCACATGCATATTAGAAGAGTAGAAGAGGAGGCTTTAAAAGGTAAAAGATAAAAGGAATATCATCCAAGCTCATCGCAAACTATAGAACACCGACGAAATCAAGCCAACCCCAAAGACATCGTGCAAACAAAAAGTGTAGATACATCACTATTCATCTATATTTCTATAGTTATTTTGATTTGAAAGAGAGAGAAAAAAAATAATTTGTGCATAAAATTATAATCAGTAATTCTAATTCAGTATCTACAATGTTAATATACTGAATACTTTCCTCTCCAACTACGAACAATTTCTGAATGATGTAGGACATACCTTTGACATTTTTTCATAGTGTTGCTTTATCACAAATTCACAATTTTGTATAGGCATCTTTAGAGTATTGAATGATCATCTAGGGTTTAGAATTCTAATAGGGTTTTTTCGATTTGAAATTTTCTGGACAAATTGATAGTTTTATGCAAGGAGGGACAAAGAGGAGATGGTGAATAGGGAGGATCAGAGAGAAAGAGAGCTGAACCAGAGAAGATGGAGAGTTGCATTACTATGAAAGAGACCAAATATTGTTCTTTTGTATAAAGTAGTACACATGGTCTCTTTCCAAAATTACCGTACACGTGTACTATAGTAAAATGCAATAACTAATGAAATGGGTCCAAGTCTACGGTACAAGTAATACAACCTTTTGTACAATTGATTATTGATGTGTTCGTACACCCCTTCCCATTTATATATACTACTAGGCGGGTGAAGGTGTGTGCCAGCACAGGCCCAACATAAAAATGTCCTAAATTAGTTCTGACATTGCCATGCGATTGTATTATAAGATGGAATATTATCAAATAGAGATGTTTTTAACATTGCTATATTGCTCTCTTCTATTAAGACATTTGTGATCTACAACGTTTTAGTATTTAGCAATGCACGATTGCATGAATACTTTGTATAGGAGGCGATTTATTATAAAATTCTGGTACATATACATGTATTCTACTTATTAGCTCTTCTTCAAAGCCATTGGATGGCTTTGTTTCTTACCAAACTTAAAGAACAGTTTGGTTGAAGGTAGAGACGACAATAGACTATTTTTATAATAAGTGGAATACTTGCATATAAAATTACACAAGGTCATTCTTTTCTGCATTGTTGTTTTACAATACAATAAACCTAATTGGATAAATAAATTCATTCATCAACTCTAACTTCTTTTACCAGAAAGCTGGCGCACTTGTACAATTTATGGAATAACTACTACTACTCAAATTCCAAACAAGAGCAAGATCTGTCGGCTATAATTTTAGGCAGGTCATATATTCCTCCATATCCATCCAGAAATATATAGGATTAGAGAAGACAAAGTAGGACTTCCCTTTCAATTTTTCCAAAGTTCTCTTATCCTCATTGCTGCTTCAACTTTGAGCAAATAACTTTACACTCGTGAATGGAAAGATATGGAAGATATAACAAAATTACCAACTGAAAGAAAAAAATAAAACACACTTTTCTTTCCTGCATCTATTTCGCACAAGAGACGTGATACCAGCCTAAGAATAAAGCAACTTATCGAGCCCAAAGAAAAGCCAGTAAGCTACTTTTAAATGACATATGAATGAATTGTACCTCTCTTCGAGGGTATTCAGACCAATCAGCACAAGTGATCCATGCATGAGACGCTAATCAAATACACAGAAAAGGAATATTACCTTATCACCATCGTAAATCACTACTAAGTAAAGGCCAGTAATACTTTCCTGGTGATAGTTAACTGAAGACCCCACTTAATCACCTTAAACACCACCTATTTTTTTCAATCAACTACCAAGATGTACTCTTTGTAAGGAAGATCACCTAGGATTCAAGCATACAACTTCCAGATAGTCACAAACTACAACGACCTCCAATAACACTAATACTCGAGCTTCATACTGTGTGTAAATTTTGCAAAAGAGGCTTCAGCCACAACATCGATATCAACTAAAGGAAGAAATGATACTATATAACTTTAGTAAAGCAAGAAATCACTTGCAAATTTATTAGATATATAAAAGAATCAATTTTAAAAATGGATTATTCAAAAAATAACAAAAGGGATTTTTTATCAGAAGTAAACCCGAAGCTAATCAATCAATTACCTGGAATTCTGAGTTGTTGTAAAGAAAACATGAAGAACAAAAGAACCCAGGAATATAGTGAAGGGCAAAGATCAAAAGAACAAAATGGAGAAACTTTGTTAAAGGAAACAATAGTGTCACAGAGGAGAGAGCCAAAAGACGCTGGACAGGAAGTGCAAAAAGGCGAAGATGAAGGGGGAGTCGGAAAGAGAAGGGTAACTCTAGTACAATTGAAGGTCACGTAGTGATTCAGACATGAAAAGTTGAGATTTTTATTTAGGTATTGCTGGATATTCAAAATGTGAATTAGTCTCGTGTATTTTAGAATAGTATCTTCAACATAAATAAATTTTGAAGAAATTAATGCAAGGATAAGATGAAGAAACCATAGATCTAGACTCTAGAAACAGTTTCTAGAATAATAGCCTCAACTTCAATTTTGAAGACAAGAACAGACATGTCAAACTCTGTCATAACAAAGAAGAGACATGTCAAAACTCCCACTTCAATCACTCTACAACAACCATAGTCTTGTTAACTTGACTTTTAGAAAATGTAGTGTTATATTTAGAGTACAGGGAAGTTTATGGATCTAAAAGCAACAGTTGTGCATCTTATTTCCTATATTAATATGGAACCACACAGCTATTTTTGTCTATGCTTCTTAAATTATGTTTCTCCCAAATACAAAACTAATATGGAATTTTGTTTTAGTTAGAAAATTTCGAACAAGTATCATTGGAGTTTGAAGTAAGAAAATATACGTTTCATAGAATAAAAAGCCTTGTAAACACTTATTAAGCAAAAGATAAGAGTTTTTATAGTCTTTGAACCCTGTCTTTCTTATCAGAGTCTATCTGAATATAACAATAATAGCCAACATTGTTTCACCCTTTCTTACCTAATATCAATTGATCTCAAAAAGTTATTGGAGATTATGCTTGTAACTGACGTACCTCTTTAAGACGCTTTTTGTGCTCTTTCCATATAAGGAAACACATTCACATGTTTTCACATATGTTCAATTGACCAGGTATATCGTCAAGCATACACGAGCTTTATATGTGATATGTAATTCAAATTCAGTCATACTGCTATCCACTATCTATCTTATAACGATAATCAAATTCGATATGAAATAAGTAATACCATCTTCCTTAATAATCATAACTATAACCAAATCAAATGTTCAAAATAAAAACACAGAAGAGGTGTTAAACATGAGAACAATTCACTTAACAGACTACACAACTAAAAAAACACCCTGTCAAAAGCTTGGATAGAATTTTTCATGTATAACTATGGGGAGCCCGAATTGGTAAAATCTCAGCAAGCACTGGTCCAAGCTTTGAGGCACAAGTTCGTATGTTCAAACTAAATGTTCGGGTCATAGTAAATCTATTTCATATACCTGATTTTCTTATATTCTCATCATTTTCCTACACAGTCGGGCAAATAAATAATGAATATTGTAGAATACTTATACTGCGTAAATTTCTCAAAGAACTCAATGTAGAGCAAATTTTGTAAGCTTTTTATTACGACCCAAACCGGTGGGCCGCGACGGATGCCCGAGTCCTACCTGTCGAGCATCCTTAAGCATGCGTCTAAGATATAAAGATGAATAATATACGTGAGGGAAACCTATCCAAAAGACATATGTACATATACATGCGAAATACCGTGGGCGAGCCGGCAAGGCTGCTATAGACAATAATATACCCAAAACTGGAAGCCAACAAGGCCACATACTATCCAACTATACATAACTATCTACAGACCTCTAATAGAAAATCCAACTGTAGAAGGATGGGATTGGGCCATGTAATACCCATATATGCATACAAGCATATCGTACCAAAATCAAAAGCAACTCCGGATCAAGTGGAGCACACCAACTCTCACCGATTAAGGATCCTAAGAAGGGGGACTGTCAGCTTGCCTAACTGCACCTGCGGGCATGAAACGCAAGCCCCGAGAAATAGGGCGTCAGTACAAATAATGTACTGAGTATGTATGGCATGAAAATCAGTACATAAGAGACATAGGTGAAACATGGAATAAGGAATTCCGCTTGTAAGTCTAAATAACTTTACAAATCCTGAAACAATTATAATATCATGCGCGTGGGTGTAAATGTCGTGTCATGCATAGATATAGGTGTACATAATATCATCAAGCCTCTGAGGGCATCCCATCATATCATCTTGGCCGTTGTGAGTAAAATCATCAACATATACCAACTGATCAGGTGGTGGTGCGTATATAACGTCATAATCTTTTAGTATATCCCATATACATATAATATACATATATACGTGTATATAATATCATCTGGTCATGGGTCAATGTAAATGACTGCAATACATTAGAAGTACGTCAATAAAATCTTTCGGAGTGTCATAAGACCATTATACCTCTAATTAATATCATGAAATAAACTTCTTCAATAATATGTCAGTGGTAGTAATGGTCTACATGTTCTTATGGGGAGACTTTATCTTGCTCTCAGTGGTATTGAGGAGTACGCCATCAGAAATACCAGCAGCAACAAAGCACTTGATGCAATTTTTAATCAGCAATTTGTTATCTAGCTTGGTGTGTGAAACAACCCAAGTGATACACCAAACCAACTGATTGTATTAGCTCAACATTAATTGTGTACAACGCATATGTTAATGAAAGTAAGGATAGGACAGCAGAATTCTAAGAAGAAAGGGGATGAGAACTAGACTGATACAACAATGGGGACGAGAAGTATGGAAAAAGAACAGAGATGAGAAAACAGAGCTTAACACTTGACAACTTCAGCATAAAAATGCACTACGTCTTCTACTGTATTTATAACTAATTTCCCCATGCTGCACTTTCATGTACTGAGCGCTTGCCTAAGCTCAAAATGGGTCTCACACATAATTTTCCAAATTCCAAAATGAATCCTCCACCAAGTGACTCACTGAGTTCACAACAGTGTGTTCACTGCCCTCCCTATGACTGTGGAGAACTCTTTGGAGCATGGCTTCCTTCCGGCAATCTGGGATTTTGTAACTATGCAACTACAACTTGCCTCACTATTTTTCATATACTCAATGGTAACCTATGCACATTTCTTTGGTAGGACCATTCTTCATAGGGGAGCAAAGTACCGTGCAACTGGGCGTGGTTTTGTTGTGCAGCGCAAGTGCTTTGCTGAGAACTATCAGCGACATGCTCGTAGCCACTTTGTCAAGGCAATCTAACTTAGAGTGATCCTGGTTATGTAAGCTTCACATATCCCCTTGACTAAGTGTTTAACCAAAAATTGAGATTTCGGTCAAAGCTTATTTTAGAAGAACTTGGGTTACTGATAATCGAATAGAAATAAGAATAATTGACAAATAATAACTGAATATAATGCAAAGTAAATCAATGTATTTCAATAGTATTTCGTATCCTTACAAATGACCAGTCTTCTCTTTTTATAGCTACCTCTAGGTAATACGTTTTGTTTCTGTCATAATTGAGCCATTATTGACAATTAATTACATTTAATGTAACGTTACAATTGGTAATCATATTTGATTCAATACTAATTTTCTAACGTTTTCCATATTAATGCCTAACAATATGTATCTATACTTTTTTGCTATCAGATTCATTCTCTTCGATCGTAAAGAAGTTCGAGCATTTATCTTTCTTGTTTTCCCTGAATATCTGCTCGTGCCTGTTGAAGCATGTACTTCTTTGATTATTCTTTGCCAGCTATCATCCATTGACCGGTCCACGTGTCATGACGTGTCATCTTACAATAAATTTCATATATGAACTTAATTTTTCCCAATACAGATAGTCCCCCCCCACACTTGCCATTTATTCATCAATAGAATATTTGGGAAGTGGATCTCATTTAAAGCGGGAATATTTGCCGCCATTAACTCTTTTCTGGAACTGTCGCTTCATCTGTCACTTCCATTTAATGCTCATGACACGTGGCGTCTCCTGGTTGGTTCTGCAATCTTTTAGCGTCTTTTAAGGCTTTTTTACAACTTCACCAATTACGAAACGACAGTTCTCATTATGACGTTTCCATAATTGCGCCTTTTCTTTTAACGGTTGCTACTGACTATAAATATAACTTTTTACCTTTGTCTTTTTCACAAAAGGTTTAGAGTATTCAATTCTGTTTTTCTTCTTCCTCGTACTACTATGTCTTCTTCAAACCCTAACCCTTGGAGAGTCCCCATCGTTGACAACTTTCCTCTTGCTCCTGTTAGAAGTAGGAGAGGAGGAAGACTTTGTAGTTTAGGGTCTTCATTTTCTCGAGGTCCTTATGTTCCTTCAACGAGTTCTACTCTACCTTCTAGAACCAGAGTTTCTCTTTCTCAAAGATCTTCATCTAGGACTAAAGAACCCACTGAACCTCTTCGTGAACTTTTATGGATGAAATTGTTCCTGCTGAATTATCTTTTTACAATGATAGAGAGTCCATCAGAAACCAAATGTCCTCATTAGATCGTGCTGACATTTACCCGACTCAGATCATTGAAGGTCTGATTTCTGTAGTTCGTAGAGATTGTCATTGGAGTCAAGACTTCCCATTATAATTCTCAATGCCAACCAAAGAATCACATCTTATTTAACTGGGTTTTCTTTTGTTTATACCTTTCACGTTGAATTTTAAACCTGCTATTGACCCTGTTATCATTGAATTCTGTCGCTTTTTTATATTTGCTTAGGACAAATTGGCCCCATCATGTGGAGGGTTGTTGCTTGCTTGAGGCATTTGGCAACATGGCTGGCACGCCTTTTATGTTCTTTCATTTGATCCATCTCTATTCTCCCAAACTTTTTCGTAAAGGAATATTTACTTTAGTAGCGAGAAGTAAAAGAGTTTTGGACAGTCCAGAATACGATAAGGACCATGGCTGGTATGCCATATTTGTTGCTGCCCCCACTTTTGGTTTAGTGGGTGACGAGAATGTTCCCTTTCCTGAGAAGTGGAATTTTGCACGTGAGTTTTCTTTTTTATAACTTTCTCATACCTCAATTTTCGTGGTTGGGTAGGAAAGCTATTAAGTGTTGCTCCGATGGAAGGTAGATCCTGGAAAAAACGTTTCTCATCAGTTTGGTTGGAAAGTGAAAACTCACGGTAAGTGCTTTCTATATCTTTTGTATTTCCGTTCACTTCTTTCCTTAGAAATTATTTTGACCCTTCTTTTTGTCAAGGTTTCCCATTCGAGGCATAACCGGTGAGGACGTCGTAGCTTCCAGAATTTCTTTGGAAAGGGCCTAAGAAATAATTTTGGGTTGTTCATCGAAAAGGAAAGCTTCTTCTGGTCAAGACTCTGAAGAAGAGGAAGAACAAGATGGGGGTTCTTTGGTAAAAAGACCACGGGCTAGAAGATGCATTATTTCAGATGATGAAGCATATCCACCTCTTTCTGTTCCTCTAGCCGAGCCTGATGAGTCTACCTTGATGATTTCTGATGACAATCCCCCCACGACTGCTCGTGATTTTGTTGATCAACTTTTTGCTCGTGGGTTTCATAATGAAAGTTTGGGTCCAGTTTCTGATGAAGTGCCCCTTGCCTCATTTTCCATGTCTGTCCCTGTGACATCTTCTCTACCAGTCGTGACTGTTGCCATTGCTGCTCCAGCCCAGTCTGTTTGGACTCCTTCCACAATTCCTCCTACAACTGTTCAACACACTGAGGTTGGTTCCTCAAGTGGAAGTGGAGCTATGAAACAAGTTATCATCAAGGTTCCCGCCGATGGTATCTTTTGAGAAAATCAGGTGGGGCTGATGTGTGGTTGAAACCCCTAATTGGTCCAATCGAGAGAGCCAAGCTTGAGAGCCACAACTCTTTGACTTGGATGAACAACATAATACAATCATCATTAAAGGTATTCCTTTTAATGATTTACTATTCCTTTCTTCCATTATGGTTCTTACCCTTTCTCTATATATTTTTTTTAGATCAACCTCGTTGGTACAGAAATGATAAAGAGGGTTTCCCAAACAGAGCAATTAATGCATGAGTATCAAATTGAAGCGAACAACTGGAGAGAACAATATGAAAGCCTTCAAATTGACATGGAAGTGTTAAAAGAAAGCGAGTGCACCTTAGAGCAGCAGTTGAGGGTTCTAACTTTAGAGTTGGTG
The DNA here is from genome assembly GCF_000393655.2 of Nicotiana sylvestris. Taxonomy (NCBI): domain Eukaryota; kingdom Viridiplantae; phylum Streptophyta; class Magnoliopsida; order Solanales; family Solanaceae; genus Nicotiana; species Nicotiana sylvestris. The sequence continues at coordinate 148,823,022 of NC_091068.1, forward strand.
GTTGGAAAAGCTTCCTCAAACCAAGCTGGTAAAGACAAGAATCTTCTCGAAACATCTTTTTCCGAGCAACTCTCCAAGGCTAGTAAAGAGATCAGAGAGTTGAAGGCTCTCTTAAGTGAGAAAGTAGTGTATGCCGGTGAACATGTGCAAACTCAGACTCAAGAAGACCTCTAGGAGTCTTCTGATAAGGTTCGTTCCTTATAAAGTTCACGTGCTTTTATTCAAATTTCTTATGATTCTGCCTTGGCTGAGTATGAGAAACTTAAAAGTGAAATTGTTGAATGGGAGAAGGATTACGAGATTATTGAGGATAAGACCGCAATTGAAGTGAGTTGGGTGTTTTTAAATACTCGCCATGATACCCTTGTAGAAGTTAGCCAAGAGAATTTTAACTTGGAAGCTGAGTTAGCTAAAATAAGAGAAACTATTGAAAAGACTCAGCAAGGCCAAAACTTTCCCTCTCCCGTGGCTGAAACTTCTGAACATATTGAAGATGATATGGGTACGGTGAGTGTTCCAACTCCTTCAAGTCAACCTGAGTCTACTGTTGCCGTGACCCTGCTTTTGGTCCTTCTTCAACTCCTCAGTGACAAGCTTATGATATGTGACTCTTTTTTTTCCTTTTTTTGGTGGAATGTAGTCATAACCCTTGGTCCCATTTGAGGGTTTGTTGAAAACATCAAGTCCCTAGACCTTTTTCGGGGCATTTTGTATAAGTGACTCATAGTTTATGACTAAGTTCATACTTAGTCTAAACTTTTCAATATTAAGAAGTTTTCTATTTTAACTTAGTTATTTTGAACTTCTGTTTTGCTCATTCTTGCCTTTATATTTAAGGACCTATTGAATAATTTGCACTTTTATTTCATAAAATGCTTTCTTAACTTCATGAATGTTTAAATTAATCATGAATTTTATAAAAGAGGTCCCTTTTATATTTGACACTTAATGAAGAAGACGTCTCAACTTCATAATGGTGTAAATGTACAATAAAAGAAACATGAATACATATGTTTCTTGAAATAACTTTGATAAAGTTTTCATTTGAACTTTGTCAAGTTTTAAATAACATCTTTACATGTATTTAAATAAATTTTATAACTTTCTCGTAACTGTTTTCTTTACAACAGATTTGAAAAAAGAAAACAAAACATAAGGTTTTTATTTATAACTCATTTCTGTACATTGCCTTTAACCTAACTATGATAAGGTTTTCTTTGGATTTATGTTATTGGCTCATAACTTTGCTCTACACTTGACTCATTCAATGAGTAAACTTCTCAGGCTTTGACTTGAACTTTGATTATTTCTCAATCTTCTTTGTCTTCTTTATACATATGTCTATGTATATTATATAGCCCTCAAAGTGTTTGAGCTTTGAAGTATGAAGTCTCGAGCACTTGATTACTCCTCTTATTTGGTCCTTTTCCTGAAAAGGAATAAAACATACGGGACTCGGAGGTACGATTATAGATGAAGACTGTTTCACCCGTCATAATTTCTATCAGAATAGTTGTAACCTAGACCGGGAATGTATTTTCTTCCACGTGCCTTGCAGGTCATAATTCATCATTTAGTATGGGTTAGCTTTTTGCCTATCATCTAAAATCATTAGTAAAATTTTAACAATTCAAAAATAAAATTTTAAAATGAGGATACCTAACCGTGGGTACTCCTTAGAAATAGTATCTCTTCAGGTGAACGACATTCCAACGTGAAGATAATATCTTTCCATCCATTGTTTCCAGCTTGTATGCTCATTTTCCTGCGATACCGTGAATCTTGTAAGGTCCTTCCCAAGTTGGACTTAATTTTCCCATGTTAGCCGCTCTTGTGGACTGAAAAACCTTCTTGAGTATGAAGTCCCAAGTCTTGAAATATTTTAGGCAAGCTTTTTGATTATAATATCGTTCCATGACTTGTTTTTGTGATGTCATCCTTATTAATGCAGCTTCTCTTTTTCCTTCAAGTAGATCAAGGTTTAGTCGCATTTCTTCTTCATTGGATTCCTCGGTCACTTGTGTATATCTCATGCTAGGTTCCCCTATCTCCACTAGGATCAATGTTTCAGCCATGTACACTAGTGAAAATGGTGTTTCACCCGTGCTTGTTTTTGATGTTGTGCGGTATGCCCATAAAACACTAGGTAGCAAGTCTGGCCAATTACCTTTGGATTCTTCCAACCGTTTCTTCAAATTGTTTATAATGACTTTATTTGTCGATTCAGCTTGTCCATTACCCACCGGATGGTAAGGCATTGAAGTAATCCTTTTGATCTGCCAACTTTGAAAAAATTATGTGATTTGAGTGCCTATAAATTGCGGGCCATTGTCACATATAGTTTCCTTTGGTACACCGAATCGACATATGATATTTCACCAAATGAAATCTCTAACCTCCTTTTCTCGTACCTGTTTAAAAGCACCTGCTTCTATCCATTTAGTAAAGTAATCGGTAAGTACTAGCAGAAATTTTACCTTGCCTTTTGCTTGTGGTAGTGGACCTACAATATCCATCCCTCATTTCATAAAAGGCCACGGTGCAACAACCAGATGTAGCAACTCCGCAGGTCTATGCATGTTGTTACCGTATCTTTGGCACTTACCACATTTAGCCACAAAATTTTCTGCTTCTTCTTCCATTTTTTGCCAATAATAGCCTGCTCTAGTCATGAGTTTTACTAATGATCTTCCTCCTACGTGATTTCCACAATGCCCCTCGTGTATTTCTCTCATTACATATTCTGTTTAAGAAGGCTTGAGGCATTTTGCTAAGGGACCACCAAACAACTTACGATAAAGATTGCCTTGCTTTAAACAGTATCGAGCAGCCTTTTTATGAAGCGTGTGAGCCTTTTTCTTATCTTCAGTGATGGTTTCATACTGCAAAAAAGCGACAATCTTGTTCCTCCAATCCCAGGTTAAGTTATTGAAATTTACCTCATTTTTGTCATGATCGAGTACTGAATGAAACAACTGAATTACAGAAGCATTTTCGTTATTCGTCACGTCTGTCGCAGATGCGAGATTAGCTAAGGCATCTGCCTCGACATTTTCCTCTCTTGGTATCTACACAACTTTCTAGGTTTGGAATTGCCTAACCAAATCTCGTACCTTCTCTAAGTACTGCTGCATTCGCGCTTCTCTGGCTGTATAAGTCCCCAGCATTTGATTAACTACGAGCTGCGAATCGCTTTTGATTACAATATGATCAATGCCAAGTTCACATGCCAGTTCTAAACCTGCAATCATAGCTTCATACTCTGCCTCATTATTAGTTATAGGATGACATTTTATGGCTTGTCGAATGGTTTCACCCGTAGGTGGCACCAAAACAATTCTTAAACGTTCCCCCTTCACATTAGATGAGCCATCAGTAAATAAGGTCCAAACTCCCTGATTAGACCCATTGAACACTCGTAGTTCCTTTTCAGCTTCTAGTTGTATCCCATGGCTAAAATCATCCAAAGAATCTACTAACACCTGAGATTTTATCGCAGTTCTAGGTTGATATGTGATGTCGTATTCACTCAATTCTATGGCCCACTTGGCTAACCTACCTGATAACTCATGTTTGTGTAATATATTATGCAATGGATAAGTAGTTACTACGGAAATAGGGTGGCACTGAAAATAAGGCCTTAGTTTTCTAGATGTCATGATTAGTGCAAGCTTTTCTAACTGAGGATATCGCGTCTCCACATCGAATAATGATTTGATAACATAATAAATTGGAGACTGTTTACCTTGGTCTTCACGAACTAAAATAGCACTCACCGCTACTTCTGAAATAGCTAGATAGATAAGTAACCTTTCTCCATCCTTCGGTTTTGCGAGCAACGGCGGATTTGACAGGTATGCCTTCAGGTTTTTGAGCACTTGTTGACACTCCTCGGACCATTCGAACTGGTCTTGCTTTTTAAGAGCCGAAAAGAATTTGAAATACTTTTCTGATGACTTGGAAATAAATCTTTCCAAGGCTGCAATTCTTCCCGTTAGTCATTGCACCTCTTTCTTATTTGTAAGTATGTTAGGAATTTCTTCAATGGCTTTAATCTGCGCGGGATTTACTTCAATATCACGGTTAGAAACAAGAAAACCCAAAAACTTACCTGATGAAATGCTGAATGCACATTTCTCGGGATTTAGCTTCATATTAAATTTTTGTAAGATCTGAAATGTATCAGACAAGTGCGATATATGATCCCTTGATTATTGAGATTTAACAAGCATATCATCTATGTAGACTTCCATAGTTTTTCCTAAATGTTCTTGGAACATTTTGGTCACCAATCTTTGATATGTGGCACCAGCATTTTTTAGACCAAAGGACATTACATTATAACAGCAAGTCCCCCTGTCTGTTATAAATGAAGTTTTTTCTTCATCTAGAGGATCCATTTTGATCTGATTATACCCTGAATACGCATCTAAAAAGCTTAACAATTCATGTCCTGCAGTAGCATCAATCAGTTGATATATATGTGGTAATGGAAAAGAATCTTTAGGACAAGCTTTGTTAAAGTCGGTGTAATCAACACAAACTCGCCATTTGCCATTCTTTTTCGGTACTACTACAGTATTGGCTAACCAATTAGGATACTTTACCTCACGGATAGACCCAATTTTTAATAGTTTTTGAACCTCATCTTGAATCACCTGATTTTTGAAAGTCCCATGCTTTCTCTTCTTTTGTTTGACCGGTGGATACGATGGGTCTTCATTAACTTGTGAGTCATTACTTCCGGGAGTATTCCTATCATATTAGAATGGGACCAGGCAAAAAAATCCACGTTAGTTTTTTAAAAATTCAATCAACTTACCTTTCATGTCGTGGCTTAAGTTGGCCCCAATGTAGACTTTCCTTTCGGGCCATTGTGTAAATAACTCTACAGCCTCCAGTTCTTCAATCATTATTTTGATATTTTTATTTTCTTCTGGTTCTTGAATGGAATCGGGCCTTGAGTCCACATCAGTTCGCCCTTGTTCAGTTGAGGCTTGTGTTGTGGTATCCTCAACTGGATTCTGTAATTGCTACTTTTCTTCGTTTTCGTACTTGAACCTGCTACAGAGTTGATGCTCCTGGATGTCTGTTGATCCCCATGGATTTGACGTATTCCCCATGGTGATAGAAAATTTTATAATTTGATGTAAGGTAGACGGAACAACATCCATCTCGTGGATCTACGGTCTCCCGAGAATCATATTGTAAGCCATTTCCATCTCTACCACTTGAAATTTCGTATCTTTGACAACCCTTTTTGCAAATGTTGCAAGTGTTACCTCCCCTTTTGTCACAACACTTGAATTGTCGAATCCAGACAAAGTATGTGCCTTAGGTTCTAGCTTATTTTCAGCTTGCATCTCGTTTAGTACTCTTAGCAAAATAATGTTCATGGAACTACCTAGATCAATCAAAACTCGTTTCACATTAGTATCATGTACAAGTAGAGATATTACCAGTGCATCGTTGTGTGGAGTTAACACGCCATCCGCACTGAGTGGTCGATGCTTGGTGGTTGGCGGCGGTGGTTTCAAATCGGAATCATTTGTTGTGGTTGCGATAACGGGGGTGCCTCATGCTTATTGGTGGTTGGTCATCTATACAGTTTTATAATAATATTATGTATTTTACCTATTTTTTATCTATTTTTTATTACTTTTTATGCATTTTTTTGTAATTTTAAATAGTTTTTATGTCACTTTTTTATAAAAATATTTAATCTTATATGTGTTATATTATTACAAGATGTATTGGCACTTATCATATTTAACACGCCATCCGCATCTGCATCATCAAATGTAATACTTTCTTCTTCCAAAACATGTCGGACCCGCTTCTTGTGGGTAATTGTAACTTTGAAAACTTTATTGGCCACTGTATATGTCACACCGTTGATTTCTTCGCCCCCACTTATAACATTAATGGTTCTTTTGGGAGAAGGAGGTTTAGGGGGTTCCTGCCTGTTTTTCATATAAGCTTGCTTACCTTTTTCACTAAATAATTCGGTGAGATACCCTTGCTTTAATAGGTGGTCGACTTCTCCTTGTAGCAATCTACAATCTGCTATTTTATGACCACAATCATTGTGAAATTTGCACCGGTGATCAGGATTACATCTGTTTGGATTTGATCTCATTTTTTTTGTCCACCGCACCTTATCACCCATGCTTTTTAATACAGCTACTAACTCTGAAGTGCTGATATTAAAATTGTAACCGCCAAATCTTGCCTTCAAGTTCCTATCATCATCTCGCGTCTCTCGTGTGTTTCAATCGTTTCCAAACCTCGATGATGAATCCAACTCTCTATTCCTCGATCTATGATCATACCTTGAATTGTCCTGCTTTGATCGTGAGTCTTTTCCTGCTGGGCCCATGTATGGTTCGTATCTATTTTTAGTGGATCTTTTTTCGATTTCTGCACGTCTCGAACTCACCTTCTCCTCTTTCTGAGATCGGGAGATAGTGTCTTCTTCTATCCTTAGCTTCGTGTTGTATATGTTATAAACATCATTCCAGGTTGTTGCTGGAAATTCACGCAGACTTTCCTTGAGTCGTCTCGTGACTTCTGATCTTTTCTCATTCAAATTACTGGCAAAAGCCATAGTTGCCCAGTTATCAGGTACGTGTGGTAACATCATTCTTTCACGCTGAAACCTATCCATGAACTCTCTAAGCAGCTCTGAATCTCCTTGCTTGATTTTGAAAATATCTTCCATTCTTTTTTTAACTTTTTGAGCTCCCGAATGCGCTTTGATAAATGAATTTGCAAGCTCAGCAAAAAAATTTATAGAACTTTTGGGTAAGAGAGAATACCATGTTAATGTTCCTTTGATGAGTGTTTCACCGAATTTCTTGACCAGCACTGATTCAATTTCTTGTTTGGTTAAATTATTGCCTTTCACACCGGTTGTGAATGCAGTCATGTGGTCTCGTGGATCAGTTGTGCCATCATACTTTGGGATATCAGGCATCTTGAAGTTCTTCGGGATTGGGACAGGAGCAACACTAGGCTTCCATGGTTGTTATGAGTATTTATCCATATCTATTCCTTTGAACACAGGCGGTACTCCAGGTATTTGCTCTATGCGATCATTTTGCTCCTTGAGCTGCTTCTGCAAGGTTAGAACTAAATTTTGTAAATCAGAATTAACTATGTTACCTGGTTTGCCATCACGAGACTCGCTAGGAGTTCCACCAGTGACTGAATTAACGAACCCAGAACGTGGGTTTTCCAAAGTATTATGATTCGAAGTTGGTGTTGGTGGCGCAACTGGTAACTGGTTGGTAAAAGCCCGGAGAGCATTACTGACTTACTGAGCAATTAGATTCTTCAGAGCATCATCAAGTTCTTGTTCGTTCGCAACTCTAGCATTTTGATTCGCCTCAAATCCGTTTTGGTTTGCAACCCCGTTATTTGTTTTAGAGCCATCTGGAGTCCCCTCTCGTGACTGTCGTTGTGAATCACGCGGTGAGGGAAGTGAGGTCCTGTCATTTGTATCATTCTCCTGATGTTGAGGATCTTGGGGTGGTAAATTGTATTGGTTATTGTCGTTGAAATTCGACATTATCAGTTTTTTGATGAAGGATTTGACTAAGAAAGTAAATGATTATCAGATTCCCAGTAACGGAACCAATTTGTTTAACCAAAAATTGGGATTTTGGTCAAAGCTTATTTTAGAAGAACTTGGATTACTGATAATCGAATAGAAATAAGAATAACTGACAAATAATAACTGAATATAATGCAAAGTAAATCAATGTATTTCAATAGTATTTCGTATCCTTACAAATAACTAGTCTTCTACATTTATAGCTACCTCTAGATAATACGTTTTGTTTCTGTCATAATTGAGTCATTATTGACAATTAATGGCATTTAATGTAACGTTACAATTGGTAATCATATTTGATTCAATACTGATTTTCTAACGTTTTCCGTATTTAATGTCTAACAATACGTATCTATACCTTTTTTGCTATCAGATTCATTCTCTTTGATCGTAAAGAAGTTCGAGCATTTATCTTTCTTGTTTTCCTGAATATTTGTTCGTTCCTGTTGAAGCTCATGCCTCTTTGATTATTCTTTGGCAATTATCATCCTTTGACCGATACACATATCATGACGTGTCATCTTACAATAAATTCCATATATGAACTTAATTTTTTCCAATAAACTAAGGACACCTTTGTGTATATAGCTATATATGACTATATCAAGTTGGTTCCTTGTACTGTCATGGATACCATCTCCGTTTTTGTTCAATCCCTTTGGGTTTGACTAGTTAAGAACAGCGTATGACTTTGATGATTTCATGCATTGGATTTGGTTCAATAAGGGAGTTTTTGTAAAAGCGGATCAAAGTTTGGGAGACATGGTGGTATGAAGAACAGGACCACTTGAGAACTACCGGTCTCTGGGGAAAATTGCGTGAGATTATTATGGATCTTCGTTTCTTCTTTCAATATGGAATTGTTTATCAATTACACATTGCTGGTGGTAATATTAGTATTTGTGTTTACTTGCTGTCTTTGGATTATTATGGTCGTTGTTGTGGCAATTTACATTGCCATTGCATATACAACAACATACCAGTATTATCCCATATCGTGGGTCCGAGGAGGATAGTGTGTACGCAGACCTTAGCCCTACCTTGTGAGAATAGAGATGTTGTTTTCAATAGACCCTCGGCTCAAGAAAGTATAAACACCACATTAATGAAAATATAGACAAGAAGGGACAGTACCAAAAAGTCATATAAAAGCAGAATAAAAACAACAAGACAAAAAGGTGATCAATAATGATAAAAAATAATGGTTAGTCATAAAAAACTACTACCAACAAAAAGCGAGACTGCGTGCCAGTACTACTGTCATGAACACTCTAGACTGCATACTCTACTACCCTAATCATCGACCTCTATACTTTTCTATCAAGGATCATGTCCTCGGTCAGCTGAAGTTGTGTCATATCTTATCTAATCACCTCTCCCCACCTCTTTTTTGACATACCTCTACCTCACCTTAGGCCCTCCAATGTCAACCTCTCACACCTCCTTACCAGGGTGTCTCTGTTCCTCCTCCTCACATGACCAAACCACCTAAGACACGTTTCCCGCATCTTGTCCTCAATAGGGGTCATACCCACCTTGTCGCGAATAACCTCTTTTCTGATCCTATCTAACCTGGTGTGCCCGTACATCCATCTCAACATCTTCATCTCTGCTACCTTCATCTTCTGGACATGAGCATCTTCACTGGCCAACATTCAGCCACATACAACATCGTTGGTCTGACCACCACTCTATAGAACTTACCCTTGAGTATTGGTGGCACCTTCTTGTCACACAAAATACCGGAAGCGAGTCTCCATTTCATCCATCCCGCCCCAATACGATGAGTGACTTCTTCATCAATCTCCCCATTCCCCTGAATAATAGACCTAAGGTACTTAAAACTCTCTCTTCTAAGGATGACCTACGAGTCTAGTCTCACCTTCCTTTCCCTTTCTTGAGTCTCGCCATTGAACTTACACTCTAAGTATTCTATCTTGGTCCTGCTCAACTTGAAACCTTTTTAGATTCCAGGGTCAGCCTTCATACCTCTAATTGCGCGTTCACACCATCTCGCATCTCGTCAATCAATACAATATCATCTGCAAATAGCATATACCATGGCACTTCCCCTTGGATGTGGCGCGTCAGTACGTCCATCACCAGAGCAAACAAAAAAGGGCTGAGTGCCGACCCCTGATGCGACCCCATCAAAACCGGAAAATGGTCTGAGTCCTCACCCACCTTCCTCACTCGGGTCTTTACTCCATCATACATGTCCTTAATCAACCTAACGTAGGCAACCGGTATACCTCTAGCCTCCAAACATCTCCACTAAACCTCCCTCGGAACTATATCGTACGCCTTTTCTAAGTCGATGAACACCATATGCAAGTCCTTCTTTCTCTCCCTATACTGCTCCATCAATCTCCTAACAAGGTGCATGGCTTCTGTAGTCGAACTTCCTGGCATAAACCCAAACTGGTTCTCGGAAATAGACACACTCGTCCTCACCCTTAGCTCAACCACTCTCTCCCAGACTTTCATAGTATGGCTAAGCAACTTGATACCCCGATGGTTATTGCAATTTTGAATATCACCCTTGTTCTTGTATACAAGAACCACCGTGCTCCACCTTCACTCTTTGGGTGTAAAATGACATTAAATAACCTAGTGAGTCACTCCAAGCCTTCGATGAAGGAGCACATATATTATCGACTGGTGCAGTTGCTTTTTATTCTGCTCACTACATTGGTGATTGTTCTATTGTTGAGGTTAATCAAGTTTACGCTGTTTGACTTCATCACAAGTTTGTTGGCATTTATTCCAACTGAATGGGGCTTAATCCAAATTGCCCTAGAGCTCCGGCCCTTTTTGCAGTCTACTTTGGTTTGGAGCACTGCTGTGTCCTTGGCTCGGCTATATGATATGATGCTTGGGTTAATCGTTTGTCTGGCTGTTTAAGACTGATTAATCTACTTTGCTTTCTTGGCCAAAAATAGGCTAACCCTGGAGAAATGAACAGTTGTTTGATAGTGCTGATGTACAAGCAGATTTATCGAGAACAGATTTGCAACCTTTGTATCTGTTGGTTTTAAATGTCATTTCCAGTGCAACAGGCTTAGATGAATGTTATTGAGGTTAGCAAGTCTTTGCATGCAAGAGTAAAACATCCGTCTAATAAAGTAATATATATCAGAAACACTTTTGCTATTTTCACATTTCACTTTACCTTCTTTCTTTTAAACTTTTCATCACGCTTCTTTCTTTTACCAGTTGGTTACGCCCTCATTGGTTGCTATAGGATTGGAATGTGCCTATATCTTTATTAAGTCATTCGTATCAGATGAAATCATCAATGGTGACCTATCTTTACCTCTACAAAAAAAATTGTAGACAGAGTTACTCATTTAGGTTTCTGGTTGCCCTTTTGTTTTGTTTTAATAACTGTGGTGTGTGGAAAGAGAAGCTTTTATACCATACAAATGTCATAACCCCACAAAGCCATAAACTTTATCCTTCAAGCTTTTATGACCACAAGTTTCAAAAGCCTTCTTTTCTTTTCTTAAACTTCGTGTCGACTCAAACTACCTTATCTAAGCGGGCGTTTGGACATAAGAATTGTAAAATTCCAAAAAAAGGGGTGAAAAAATTTTTCAGGTGAAATTGGTATTGAAATTTAGAAATGTGTTTAGACATGAATATAACTTTGGGTCTTTTTTGAAGTTTTGTGAGTGAAAATTTTGAAAAACAGGTTTTTGGAATTTTTCAAATGTTCGAAAACTTTCAAAATGCATCTTCAAGTGAAAATTGAAAATTTTATGAACAAATGCTAATTTCGAAAAAAAGTGAATTTTTTTTTGGAAAAAAAAAAAAGAAAAAATATCTTATGTCCAAATGGGCTCAAATTGAAGCGGAGGTAGTAGCTAACCTGTTGCAAACTCAGCTGATTAATTCAGTCTAATCCGGTTATATGGGAAAAGTTGCCAGTTAAAAAACTTTTCTTAATGAAGTGCCAGTACTTTACAATTTCTAAATTTGGGAAAAGAAGGAGCGCAGAGAGTAGTGCAGAAATCTGTTGATGCATCTAGAAAGCTGAAACAGATACACATCGCCTATAAAGCTTAGAGAATAATATTTTCTTGTAAAGGAGTATGTCCGACTCTTAAGTCATTGGTGGTTTTTGTTTTCTTTGCTGGTTTGCCCTTTCCGTATGTGTTGTCGTGTTGCACGGATACAGCTGTCGGACTATGCAAAATATGGTGAGGTATGATCAGCTTTGATTGGATATTTGGTTTTTGCATTGCTTTGTATAAAACATTAGCATTGTTGTTTAGCAAATAAAGGGAAAACTAATGCTAACTCTTCTTTCAGACACTATTGTTATTGAACTGGCTAGCATGCAAAGCTTTGCTTATCAATCACTGTGAATATTTTCAATTTAAGTGGGACTGGTACTTGTAACCGAATATAGCCTCAAGATTCAACTATGGTAAGCTTACAACAGAATCATTGCCCTCCATCTCATGCCAGTTTAACACCTGACCGCATGTGGCATCTGCGTTTTCACATAAATCTCGTAAGACAGGACGAATGGAAAAAGCTGAGCCATGTCAGCTGTATATGCCAAAAATCCCTTGCTCAACTGTTACTAAAACTTTTTAGCATCTTTAAGCTGCTACTGCTACCTTCTTAACACCTTTCTTCTCTGTTTTAAGAGGGGGTGCCACTTCAGGTTTCTCAATTCCTTGTATATCCGTAATCCTCAATTTTGTTAATTCCTAAAAATGAATAGGAAAAGAGGATGAGAAGTAACAATGTGTATAAAACATGGCTGTGTTTCAGGCAGTATGTTCATTGTGGATGAATCAATGACTAACCTGTCGATGTCCTCGTGTTCGTCGATAATTCTTCCGTCTCTTCTTCTTGAATATAAGTACTTTAGCATCTAATGCCTGGACCAAGACAAGGACAGATTAAATTTCCTAATCTATCTGGAATGAAATAAGATGTGTGTGTGCATATATGAAGCAAGTTATGCAATCATCCAAGCTCAATGCCTGAAGAACTGAACCTAGTTCCACATCTATGGCATTCCTCGAATAAGCTCAGCAAGATCCAATAAGTAATATAATTGAAGCTAACAGTTATAACTACTGAAAAATGAAGTTTTGTTAATTACACAAACCATTCTTGAGGTATTGTATATTACTAATATCAGTCCACTTACCATAAGTGGTTACAGGTAGTGCAATATATGCAATACCTTTTCAACAGTGAGGAAAAATAGATCATTAAAAAATAACAACAATTACGCCTCAGTCCCAAACAAGTTGGGGCCAGCTCTCGATGAACCTTTTTTTCCTTGGGATAAGTATTCCTCTCAATGAACCTACTTATAGAATTCATTCAAATAAGAACTTCTTTTAATATATTTTAAAGGATTAAAAAGCGGTTTATGAGGAAATTGCTAATCCAACTTCTCAAACTTCATGGGAACTGACATAACAGTCACTTACTAGTCAACCAGAAAATACACAAGTAAATATGCAAGCAAACTAAAGGCAAAGGTAGACTCATGGCACAACTATCTTACATGCTCCTCAACGAAAGCATGAACAGCTGCATCCGGCAATATAGGCCTGCCAATGATTGTCTGAGTCGTTGAGCCCAGCAGCAAAACCTTATTTAGTATTAACTGAACACAAAACAATGACATAGTTACGCACTCACGTGACAGTAATTCCAACGTACAAGCATTTTTCACAAGTAAGAGACAGGCAAAAACTAAAGTGAGAAAGGAGAAGCACATAGCAAGCTTCATCAGGGTCAAGGTCTCATGCGCAACGTGATTCTGCACTTTGAAGCTTATCTTGTGCTACAGCTTGTATTAGAACTAAAACCTATCAATAAACACAAGCCACATCATATTTAAGGGTGATAAGTTTGTTCCTCTCTCCTTTCTATTAAAACTGCCATAAGATTTGTTTTCTAAACAATTTCTATAGTGGTAGTTACTTCTAACTAAGTCGGAAACCAAAAAAATTAGCATCTTCCTTTAGCATCGAAAGATATCAAAGCCAATTAGTTTCATATGGATTATGGAACCCAAGACTTTTGTGCATGCACATCTCAAAAGATGTCCATTTCCAGCAATATAATTCAAGTCTCCTTTTTTACTTCACATAATTTTAGAACAGAAGGCATACTACCTTTTTTTTAATTATAAACACTTGTCAATTCTTCTCCAACGTAAGTACGTAACAAATAGTCTCATTAACCCTTTTACAGTGTGATACCTGCATATTAAAACAAGGAAACTCATTTTGCAATAATATCTAGGATACGCAGAAAATATTATAAGGCTGTTTCATCACAATAACATGGATTAATAGTTTTCTCAAAGTCCCAATGGTCTAACTTGCATTTACTTTCTACCATCAAAAACCTAAAGATTAAAGAATAAACTGATGACAGGAGAAAGAATAATGGTTTTCAAAAAAAAAAAAAAAAATTAGTTGCTTGTTTTCTTAGACAAACCAAAGTTGCATGGTTTTATGAAAAATGCCTCTTTAATTAAGGAAAACTACAGAGGAATTATGGGGCTATTACATAACAAGAGGAGGGTAATTATCAAATTTCAAAAACAATAAAAGGGCAACTTATTTTTCTCCCTTTTCATCAAGCATCAGATATGTTAAAAATAGAATTATGAAATTCCCCGCATCTAATAATAAATATCTTAAACTTTTTTCCACTTATATCACCACTTCATTGATGTAATACTTTTTTCTCAACTTTTTCCTTAAGAATTGCTCTGGAGCCTTTTCTTTCAAGTAATGCCAATTGATGCAAGGTCAGTAGTAAATAATCTATTGAGAAGAGCAAAGATAAAAGTAGCGGACTGAGACCTAACACATTTGCACAAAGAACTAAGGAGATCATCAACTAGCTCCTACAGTCCTAAATAAGGTTTGGTAGAAATTGAACATTTAACACATCCAGAGGGACGAGTCACATAAAGCTCAAATGAGCACTTAAGAGTATCCCTTTACCCCATCATTCCTTACTTGAACAAACAACAGAGCTTAAAAACAATGATACATTGTCACAATCCAACCAGACATTTGACAGCCACAACCCTAAGCTCAGCCTTTAGTTTTTTTTCCTGATGAAATTTCAGCAGTTAGGGACAATTGTAGTATGAGAACAGCAGGTGCATCCGCACTGCATATTCTGCATTTGATTTTAACTATATGAACTGTTGAACAATTTTTAAGACATATTTTTACTAAGTTAGCACCCGCTGCTACAACGTCCTCAAGGTGACTTCTGTTAGTTGTATGTATAAGAAAAAGACATCAACTTTGTACACAACTTCCAGAAAGCAAGAACCCAACTTACCTTGTCATTAACTTCGCAGAACTTCAGTTTCTCAGTAAAAATGGATTCACCATTGCTCACTTTAAACTGGTGAGAACCAATCTATATAACAAAAGACAACAGCTTCAATTCTGTAAAGGTCACAATTAAAGATACAAAATTTATCACTAAACGTATATAATCTATAGTGTTAAAAAACTCCTAATATATTAAGTTAATCAAAAATAGAATAGACATTCATATAGTCGATCCCAACTAGTTTGGGATTATAAGGTATACAGGAAACAGTAATTAACCTGAACAACGGCGAAAACGGGTTCATATGGTTTGAAGACCCGGTCCGATTTCTGAAGTGGGCCGATGACCTTATACCCTATTTCAGCTGCCTCGTGTTCTTTCTCCTCTGGAGTGTACTCTCTGCTGGGCTCAATATTCGACTCCAAACCCTCCACGTCATGATCATCATCATCAGTTTCTTCTTCACTTCCCTCCTCGTCATCATCGCTATTGATCGGTCGATTGGAACAGAAATGCCTGTGGAAAGATGAAATTTTAGTGGTAACGTTAGGGCATTTGGGAGAGGGAGTGAGTGTGTCGATGGATTTGAGTATTTGTGGGGTTAGGGTTTGAGGCGAAATGGACGTGAGGGAATGGAGAGATGATGGATTTGGAGAGAGAAGATATGTTAAATGACGGCTTAGGGTTTGAACGCATCGCCGATTCGCCATTGTTTGGCTGAGCTTTGAGCTTTTGGAGTAACAGTTTAACTTTTACTTAATGGCTATCTTTAGCTTGATCAAGAAATAATCAATTCACCACTCTGAATTTGTAACTTTTCATATGATCAAATTACTTAATTGCTATGTTTAGCTTGATCAAGAAATAATCAATTCACCTCTCTTAATTTGTATCTTTTCATATTTAGGAACTAAAAAGCGTCCTAGGTTTTTTGCTCAAGCTTCTAATAACTACGTACATAGTATTAGTATGTCAATGTCAAAGATATCTTCCAAGAATAATGCTATTCTATTACTTAACTTTTGTTTCGTGAAGAAACAATTGCATAATATTAGAAGCATGATAAGTTTATTCCTTCTCATCAATCATGCAAATAATTTAAAAGGACATTTCAATATGATCTACTTTATTTGTTTGTGTAAATATTTTTTGCATAGTCAGCGCATTAACATATAGGCTCATCAATATTATTAGATATCTATAATTAGTTGAGACCATTATTACTTCCTAAAACCTCAATCGCCATCTACGATCTCCACAAATTAATTAAACATCGTACCCATTATTAATTGTGTAGCATTTTTCATTCTGGAAGTAGGTTAATTAAACTATGTACTTAATCATTCTTGTGCAATTCTAGAGTAGTTGTTTGAGACAAATAGGAAACTCTCTATTTATAGAAATGTTCTAAGGAGAGATTCAAGATATATATGATGAATCCAAAAAGGCCAAATTGTTTAACTTTTACAAGTCATTTGTTCACTATCAGTTGCTTCCTTGACAACTTGACTCTTTACTAATGCCAGATGAAGGAGTTATTTGATTTAAGTTTTGCGTCATGTATGTATATAATGAAGTAAAGATGGATTGATGATTTTTTTTCTAGGTGCAGTCTTAGAGTTAGGTCCAAAGGTAACAGCATTATGCACTAATCTTAGTTGTTATAATTTATGTTACTCATCATCGCATCAGCCTTATTAGTATCATTAGAACCATATATACCCTTTCCATTGATCATCTGACTTTCAAACATTAATGATCATAACATAGGCTTGATTCACGTTAAGAAGTGGTCTAATCTTTAGCACCTAGTTCTTAGCATTTTTATATGAGTCATTAAGCCATATGTAGGTGGAGGAGATAGTGTTTCATACTCATCCCAAAGTTCTCTCAGTCGAGAGAAGTATACAGAGATAGAAGATGCTTCCTGTGTTAGTGTAGCAATTTCCTTATGCAGGTAAGTTGCCTTAGAAACATTGACTTTATCAAACCTTTTCCTAAGATCTTCTCAAACACTGTGGGCATCTGATGCATAGATTAATGTACTGAACAGATTTAGAGATACTGTATTCATGATCCATGCTAACACTATTACATTGCATCTATCCCATAGTTCATGAAGACTAACATTATAGTTACTTTTTTTGCAAGTGCCTAAAACAAAGCCTAATTTGTTCTTGCCATATAATACAATTTTCAATGACCTACTCCAGATCGAGTAATTCTCAAAACCTTGTAGCTGAATAGAAATAAAAACCGAACATTGTGTATCAGATGGATGTATGTACATAGGATGGTGATGATCAACTCGATCGACTGATTGAGCTGATTAAGAGATGTGAGTTGAGCATCAATAGCTTCTTCAAGAACTGGCATTGTTGCAGAAGTGAAAAACTTGAATCGAAAAAGAGAAATATAGTTATTAGCAAATGCACAAACTACTCGCAACCAATTGAGGTCCAATTGAACAAATCACAAACCCTAGCTCGAAGGAAGTGAGACTCGGATGAGAAATTGACTCAAAAAATTAATACAATGCAGATATTAAGGATGAGATTAAGTGCTCCATCACATCGATCTGAGCTGCCATTACTCGATTAACCGAACTCTAATACCATGTTATGGAGTTCTGACTATGGCGGAGATAAGAAAGAAGAGAGAATGCAATGGAGGAGGAAAATAGTTACTCCATTTACTGCAAATATAATATATACAGCTACTCTGCTTATTTGTGTAAGCACTACTATTTATAAAAGCTAACAACTAACTCAACTACTGATCCATTTAGTTATAACTATCTATCTACTAAATAAAATACAATTAAATAGGCCGGACCCACCGCTCTCAACAAAAAATCAAACGAAAAAAGAAGAAAGATTTGATTGAACTACCTAATGCATGGTAATATATGTTAAAATAATACTCTAGATCGCCAAATACTTAACTATTAAGCAATATATTATGAGTATGCAACTGACAATTCAAAATATAAAGCTCAGGAGACGTACTTAATTAGGATACTAGAACAATCCAAAGTGTTAAACATTAATGGAGCAACGCTCTATTACTTTGGTGATAGTCCCATGAGATTTATACCTCTCGTGATCGCCTCGAATTTTTAAGGTTCTGTTTAGTATACAAGTTTTCGACTAATTTTAACTTTACCTTTCAAAAATTACTTATACAGTCAAACGTCTCTATAACAGCCTCGTTTATTCCGAATACTTTTGGATGTTATAGCAAAGTGTTGTTATATAAAATATATATTATAACATAACATGAAAATTGGTTCCGAAAAAGCTTGACTTTTATAGTAAAGTATTGTTATATAGGAATACTGTTATAGAGAGGTTTTACTAATATATAATTGCTAAGAAAATTGTTTGAAACGTCCAGTGGTACCTAGATCTGGGTTCGTTGCATCAGCATGTTGCGTAAGATCAGATTTATTATTAGACATTATTAAATAAATAACAGTTGACAAACACAAGCGGGGATAGCTCAGTTGGGAGAGCGTCAGACTGAAGATCTGAAGGTCACGTGTTCGATCCACGTTCACCGCATTGATGTTTTTCCCCTTGAATTCTCGTTCATTTCTCGCTTTTAGACTTCCGCGTCGCTGATAGTTATGTTTTTGGCCACTCGAACGTTAAGTTGTTAACTAGAACTGGAATGCTGATAGTTAACCTTCAATTAAGGGATAAGATGTTCCACTCTCTTTTCTTGAACTAATGACTAGGTGTTGGAGATCGATCCCGAGTCCCATCAAACCAGAACACGAGGTCAGAGTATTCGTCCTCGAGAACATTGGATCCATGATTTCGGAATTGACCTTGACCCCGAACGAGCTCGAGAAAACATCGTCAGTGTGATCAACAGAAGATCGAAATAACAGAAGGCCGAAATATCCGTGACCGGTCGAGTATTACGGCGAGAATTTCGGCACCTATCACTTAGGAACCGGCAAATTAGCAAATCAGGAGATTTTTATCTTTTATAGAATTGTATCTAAAGTAGGACTCCCCTACTATATAAAGGGGGTCTAATTAATTGTAAAAGACATTGTAACAATCATTCAGAAGCAATATACTGTTATTTTCTCTTTAGAGTTCTTATTCAACTGCGTCTTGACACTGATCAAAGTGCATTCTATTCAAGGGTGGCTCACCTCTCAAGGCTCTAACTATTCAATTCGTGTGGTTTGAATTTACTATATCATACTTTATTTCAATTGTGATTTAATTTATCACTTTGTATCCATTTAATCCACGTATCCTTAAAACCACTTACAAATTCAATTGTTATTCGATTTTGAGGGTAAACAGTTTGGCGCTCACCGTGGAGCTAAGAATAATAGTAGTTATTTGATACAAATTTTCCATATCACACACTACTTTACACTTGCTCTTTGAAGTGCCTCTAATTTCATGTTAAAGCTCAAAATGTCAAACTAACAATTGCCACTCCTACCTGTTGATAATGAGTCCGGTCACCACGGCAAAAAAAACAACATAGCGCCCGGTAACGAGGTACTGCCCGTTGATCCTATCGGAATTCAAGTCGCGGTCCCGTTGGACGCTAACTCACATGTGGCGATCGACACAAACCTGCCTACCGACTTCGAGAATAGCATTCGTGGTGGAGCCCGATCGACAGCAGAACACTCAAAACAATGGAGGAGATAGGATCAACATACGGATAATCTTTAAAATGTTACAGGCTCGACATGCAGTGATAGTTCAGTTACAGAAAAAAAGCCGCGCACCGAGCAAAATTAAACCTGATCCGTCCCGGAAAATCGCCCGTAGGGAAGAACCGGTCGTAGAGAGGTTTAATGAAAACGAGGCGGGGATCAACCCCGAGATCATAAAAATTCTCAAGGAGCTGACAAAACGGATAGAATCAGGGGAGAAGAAAATCGAAGCAAATGACAAAAAGGTAAAAACCTACAATTTCAGGGTCGACCAAATCTCGGGAGCGCCACCGATATTGAAAGGCCTGGATTCCAAGAAGTTCGTACAAAAACCTTTCTCTCTGAGTGCGGCTCTGAAGCCGATTCCTAGTAAAGTCCGCATGCCCGAAATTCCAAAGTACAACGGAGCAACCGACCCAAACGAGTGTGTCACTTCCTAGACATTTGCCATCAAAGGGAACGAATTGGAGGATGATGAGATCGAGTTTGTGTTGTTGAAGAAATCCGGAGAGACCTTGTCAAAAGGAGCTATAATATGGTATCACAACTTACCTCATAATTCTATTGACTCATTTGTTTTGCTCACAAACTCTTTCATGAAAGCACACACCGGGGCTATCAAGGTTGAAACCAGCAAGTCGGACCTTTCCAAAGTAAGACAGAAAGAAAATGAAATGCTCAGGGAATTCGTGCCCCAATTTCAAATGGAAAAAATGGATTTGCCACCGGTTGCTGATGATTGGGCCGCTCAAATTTTCACCTAAGGACTCAATGGTCAAATCTTGGTGGCTTCACAGCAGTTGAAGCAGAATCTGATAGAGTATCCGGTTGTTAATTGGGCTGATGTGCATAACCGATATCAATCGAAAATAAGAGTCGAAGATGATCACCTTGGGGCTCCTTCCGGGTCCGTTGATCCCATTAGACCCATCGACAAAGTCAAAAGAGATATCGACCATGAACCGAGGTCAAAAAGGGATCGATACCAATCGTACAATGGAGATCGAAGAAGCAGTGGGTCCAGATGGAATTCTAATGCAAAATGAAAGGAGAAATGATCGAGGTCAGAGCAGTCAGGGACTCATGAGCAAAAACAATTTCGAAAGGTCTATCGGGCCTAAAGAAGCACCAAGGTTATCAGAATATAACTTTAATGTTGATGTTGCTGCTATCGTATCAACTATCGGATGCATCAAGGACACCAAATGGCCTCGATCTCTATAATCCAACCCAGCACAAAGAGATCCTAACCAGATGTGCAAATATCATGGAACTTACGGCCACAGAACAGAGGATTGCCGACAGTTGAGGGAGGAGGTGGCCCGGTTATTCAACAACGGGCATCTTCGAGAATTCCCAAGCGACCGAGCCAAGAATCATTTCAAAAATAAGGATTCTAATAAACAAACCAAATAAGAAGAACCTCAACACGTCATTAATATGATCATCGGTGGGGTCGATGTTCCTCAAGGGCCGATGTTAAAACGCACCAAAGTATCCATCATAAGGGAAAACGGACTCGAGATTACATATAAGAAGGAACATTGTCTTTCAACGACGAGGACACGGAAGGGATCGTGCAGCCCCACAATGATGCACTGATAATATATGTACTGATAAATAAATCTCGAGTTAAGCGTGTGATAATTGATCCAGGTAGATCGGCCAACATCATCCGATCAAGAGTCGTAGAACAGCTCAGCCTACAAGATCAAATCGTGCCTGCAGTCCGAGTTCTAAATAGATTCAACATGGCATGTGAAACCATTAAGGGAAAGATAACATTACTAGTGAATGCCGTCGGGACCATCCAAGAAATCAAGGTTTATGTGATCGAAGGAGACATAAGGTACAACGCCCCTGTTCGGGAGGCCATACATCCACAACATGAGGGTAGTGCCCTCGAATCTTCACCAAGTGTTAAAATTCCCAATGCCATGAGGGATTAAAACAATCTACGGGGAACAACCAACCACAAAGAAAATGTTTGCAGTCGAAGAAGTGATTCCGATATCAACACTCGCAACATCAAAGGAACCAAGTTTGGATAAAAAGCAAGAGGCTAAATAGCAATTACCGACACTGTCCACGACCTAATCGGATAAACAATGGACTGATGAAGATGATGATTACGTGATTCCTAGATTTTTTATAGTCCCCGATGATTCTGACGCCACTAAATCAACGGTCGAGGAGCTGGAATAGGTCACGTTGGTCGAACATCGACCTGACCGGAAGGTATACCTGGGTACGAGGTTAACTCCCGAGCTCAGGAAAAAACTCATTCAATTTCTCATAACTAACATAGATTATTTTGCTTGGTCCCATCTTGATATGACAAGGATCCCACCGGAGATAATCACTCACAAGCTAAGCTTGGACCCGAAATTCTGCCCGGTCAAGAAAAAGAGGAGACCTCATTCTGAAGTCAAACACGCTTTCATCAAGGACGAGATATCTGAACTCCTTAAAATAGGATCCATTCGGGAGGTTAAATACCCGGATTGGTAAGAAGACGTAGTGGTATTCCCTAAAAAAGGAAACAAGTTTAGAATGTGTGTAGACTATAAGTATTTGAATAAGGCATGTCCCAAGGACTCTTTCCCTTTGCCCAACATCAATCGCATGATCGATGCCACGACCGTCTATGAGATCCTCAGTTTTCTCGACGCCTATTCCGGGTACAACCAAATACAGATGAATCTGGATGATCAGGAAAAAATTTCCTTCATCACTAAGTACGACACATACTACTATAACATGATGCCATTCAGATTAAAAAATGCTAGTGCCACTTATCAACGCCTAGTAAACTGGATGTTCGAAGAATAAATAGGGAAATCAATGGAAATTTACATTGACGATATGCTGGTTAAGTCCCTGCAAGCAGAGGACCATTAAAATATTTGCAGGAAACCTTCAGCATATTGAAGAAGTACAACATGAAGTTGAACCCGGAAAAATGTACATTTGGACTCAGATCAAATAAATTTCTCGGATTCATGGTATCCAATCGGGGAATCGAGATCAGCCTCGACAAGATCAAAACTATTAAGAATATCACGGTGGTCAAGTTTTATATACCGGTGGTACAAGAATGTATTTACCATCAGCTAATCTTTTTATGTTACTACTGGAGACAGTGTATGTAGGCGTTTGGTCATACACTATTTGCAAATAAAGATTTATTTTATAATTTTGTTTATTATTTTAACTTCAACTTGAATTAGGGAATTTGAAATTGAAAAATTAGTTTGAGGAGCATTTCAACTGAGATAATGAATTTTACTCTCGAAACATCAACTTTTAAAAAAACGTGAATTCATATTGAAACACAACTTTAACTTTCAAAACTTTTTTTTTTCTAACTTTAGCTTTAAGTAATTATTTTGTCAAATTCACTCAAATATTGTGCAAACGAAAAAAAGGGTGGATAACCTGTTGAAAATGGTTAAATTGCATTGATCATGTAAAAAAGATTTTATAATATCATAGTAAGGTTAATTTTATGAATATTTAGTTTTTAAGTCACCAAAGACTAAAAACTTGTACCGTATCACTATATAATAAATGAAAAATTACCAGCAATGTCCATTTATAAGTAGCTTATTATAAAAATTGACTAATTCACAAAAAAATATTAATATTAGCCAAGTAGCTATTTGTAACGAAAAAAGTTAAATTTTTGCTTTCTTTTGAGTGGGTATTATTAGAATAGATTGGATACATTATAAGGAGTTTGAATCTCTGTTTTTTGATGATTTGATAGAGTTTAGAGGTGGTTTGAATTGAAAATTCGAAATATAAGATGAACATGAAAAAATGATATGTGTATCACACTGTGTATCATTTGTGTATCACATATGTATCATATTTGAATCAAATATGTATCACAAGTAGATCCATGTATACCTCTGTGTGTGGTACATGCGTGATACATGTTTGATATATGTGTTGCATAAGTATTTTTTGAACTCGATTTTAACTACAAATTTTGATATCAATTCAGTCCAATTCACCTCCAATTTTCCTCAAATTTTGTATATTGACTTATCTATATATTTTCTATGAATTTGAATCATAACCATTGAAAAAGTTTTTTTTTTGGCTTAGATTTTTGGAATCTTGTATATTTTTTTTTTGCATTTCATCACCTTATTTTCTACCTCATCCATGAATTTCCTTTCCATCTTGCATCTAATATTGTTGATCACGCTTAACAATATGGAATGCGATCATTGCATGTGATCCTTGAAGAGAAAGAACCTTATTTAATTAGATTTTTAATTTTTATATGTGTTTGGCTAGTTTTGGTAAGTCTATGATTAATGACTAGAAGTTGATAAGTTAGGACTTATACGAGACATTTATGTAAGATTCCATATTAAACTCTGAAAAGAAAAAAGAAAGGGGATTTTTACATAAGTAGCTGCCATATACATTGTTTACTTTTTTAGCAATATATATAGATTATACTATGATTATACACGATTATATACATATTAAACATACATATACATATATTACAACTTCATCGGCTACTTTTAGTTTAAGCAATTGAGTGGACGACTAATTGGGTTAATTCGTCAAAAAGTGGGGAAAATCATTTCCAGATACCTGATATTTAGAAATCAAATAAGGAAAACAAGTGAACTAAGTGGGCGTTTGGACATAAGAATTGTAAACTTCCAAAAAAAAGGAAAAAAAATTCAAGTGAAAATGGTATTTGAAAATTAGAGTTGTGTTTGGATATGAATATAATTTTAGGTTGTTTTTGAAATTTTGTGAGTGATTTAAGTGAAAATTTTGAGAAACAACTTTTTGGAATTTTTTAAATTTTCGAGAAATTATAGAATGAATCGTCAAATAAAAATTGAAAATTTTATGACCAAACGCTAATTTCGGAAAAAGTGAAATTTTTTCGAAAAAATTGAAAAATTTCTTATGTCCAAACGGGCTCCAGGACTCCATGCCCATATCTGAAAGCCCATTAAAAGTGGGCCTCCTACCCCTCATAAAAAGCCTTTGAATGCATTGCCCCACAACCAAAAAGAGTTCATCTCCTCTCCTCTTTCCGCAGTTGAAAGTCCCGAGTTATCTCGAATCTTCGGGAAATTGAGATCCTAATTTAGCTGATTCCTTATTTCCCAAGGTAACAATCTCATCGTACCTCGTCCATTCATTCACTTACGTTTACTTGTCGAAATCTGATATTCGATCTGTGAAGTTCTCAAATCAGAACAAAAACGTAAAATTCATATTTTTTATTCTCTTTTCTTATTCGTGTAGAAGTTGTAGAAATCAGCCATGGCTGGAGGAGGAAACTTTATTCATAGGGTTATTTCTTATGTAGCCAACGAATTGATCGTTAATGGACTCGCCAACAGGTAATCAATCTATTTATTATATTTACTTTTGGTTTATATTCTTATCTTATTTATTTATCTTTGGTTTTCCGTAAAGGACAAATCTTTTAGTGCTGGAATGAAATTTGTTCGAATACAATGGAACGGATATAAAAAGATTCATACATTCATATAGCCAGGGGCGTACGCAGGGATTTTAGCGGTGTCGAAATTTACAAAAGAATAAAAATAATAACTTTAATTATCATACTTTTGGACAAGAAATAGTTTTAATTTATTGTTTTTCTTGAGTCTTAAGTTAGAAAAAGTCTCTGCTTAAGCATAAGTTTAAACTACAGAGGCTCTCTCAAATATTTGTAAAAAAAAGTACTAGTCGAGGTTTGAACCTTTGACCTCCTAGAGTAAAATGAGCACATAATCAACACACTAAGAGACAACTTATGTCAAATGGTTTCATTTTTGACTACTTATCCGTTTCCTCACAGTATTAATACATACAATTTAGTAAAATTTTCCGACGAAGTGGTGTCGCGTGACACCGCTTCATCAAACATGCATCCGTCCCTGCATATATGTTTGGGATTGAAACATATCTGGACTAGGAAACCTAATTTATAGGAAAACTGAAACCTTATCAAAAAATCTAACTTACTTTATAAGGTTGTGAATGATTTTACATAATTTGTGTTTTCTATGTTTGCGTTCGCCAATTATGGGTTGGTCGTTTTAACCCTTCAGCAGGTCTTTAGGATAAATTAATGCAATTTGGAGGAATCAATGACAGGTCATCAGTTCAAATCCTAAGATTTTCGCATTGTGAGAGATCAATAATTCTCGCCAATTCTTAGCTAGCGTTTGGACATATATTTGATTGAAACTTTAAAAAAGAGTTTTTGAAGTTGTGCTGGAAAATAATTTTTAAAAGTTGAAGTTGTGTATGGACATGCATTTTATTTGAAGAAAAGTTGAAGTTTTGTGTGCGCACCGTAAAACTGTCATAAACCAGTTTTTGGGAACTTGAAATTTTTTGAATTTTTTTCTCAAAACATGATTGTATCTCATAAACAAATAATGTTTTCGATTTTATTTTTTGAAACAATGAAGCCAAAATCTATGCCCAAATGAGAGCTTAGATTCATGGACCATATTCAATTTTGTGGGATCCTTCATTCACGTTTTCTCCGACCAAAACATTTTCTAAAATTCTTTGCCCTCTAAACTTGGATTATCCTACTTTCACACAATTTGTAGGGTACAACAAGCAATCAAATTTCATGATCAAGGATTAACGGTTGTTTTAGTACTGCTCGTCTTCAAATTGAAGTAGAAGCTTGACAATGATGACTCATTAGGCTTGTGTGAAGATGATGGAAATTTAACATCAACATATACAACGGTCTTAGGCTGCTTGAATTATCTTCTTATCTCTATTTTATCTTTGTTTTATTTGAGAAAGAAAATTTTCTAAACTATTCATTTTTGTTGCTAAGATTGTTGTGTTGTGCTGGCTAGAGGGAGAGATTTTCTTCCCTTCAAAGTGAGCTGCGTGTTCCTTTTTGTTTGTCACATCTTAGATTCATATACTGTAGTGAGCGAACGGGATGAGGAAAATCTTTCTGGCTTATCTATGCGACTTCAAACAAATGAATAGATTTTAAAAAAAATTGTGCAGCTTTAATTATACAAACATTAAGAATCTGTCAAATTATTCTTGCATTAATATTGTAGGTTAGTAGACAAGTGATAGCTTCAATGGACGAAGTCATATTTACAAGTATTACCTATTCTCGCTTCTGTTGCTGATGACTTCTTGTAGACATCCTAATTGGTATATAATTGTTGCAAGGAGTTAATTTTGTAGGACAATTTGGAATTACTTCTTCATGTGACTGACCTATCAACCCAAAAAAAAGAATTTACTTCTTCATGTGACTATGTCTCTGGGTAAAAGGAGAAACTATTCCTATGTCATGTGGAAACATATCTTTCTGCTCCCATAGGGAGTCTTTTTCTTTTTTAATTGGCTACTATGTTTCCTTCTGTAGTATCAGTCTTGAGATATTATACTCTAATGGCCTTGAGAAGATGCCCTCTAAACTGTATCTTTCTTTTCATCTCAGCCCTGGTTTCCAAAGATTTGCAGTAAGGACCTCAAGAAGAATGGAGGATCTATCTAAAATGGGTAACTAACATACCATCTCGTCCTGATTCTATTCAAGTTTTTAGGCTTATCTGAGCATATGTTTTGGTACTTGCAGCTGAGCAAAAGAAGAGAGAAGTTGCTGACCTGATCAAGGATGTGTCCAAAAACTCCGAGGTTTTAACTGTGAAACATTTAAAAGTAACTGTAATGTGCGTCGAACTAATAATTAGTTTACTAACTGATATTTTTCTCTGCAGTCTTTCAAGAACCAGTGATTTGGAAGGAAGGTGTGAGGATGTACATAGTTGCTTTTTCTTTTTCCGCTCCCATACTAATATGATGAAGAAAATCGAGTCCTCATAGCTGTGTGATTACAAGATCTCAAGGATAATTGCAGTTCTGTGATGGGGCTGTTGTTGCATACGGCGGTGTGGAAGTGATCATGGTAGTAACACTATAATATTATTGCATTTTAGTGTTATTTGCTTTTGCATGTTTGTCACTTTTGTGATGTCTCAACAGAACTCGCTTGGATCTCCTGTAAGGGATTAGATTGTCAATTTTGAATAATGTCTCTATACAGTATGAGAAATTAGTGCACTTCTTCCCTTATGATATGAACTTTGAATTTATTGTCAAAGCTTACAGGATGATTTGTATTTTTTTCATTTATTCCTGACTTTACAAATTAATACTCTACAAAAAGAGTAGCCTATAAGTTGCAGAACAGGAAAAGGTCTACTTTTTCTTGTCCAACACAGTTACGCCTCAAGCGTGTGCAGGACTAACATTCCCCACCAGTTATTGATGTCAAAATAGCATGGAATAATCATTTTTCGGATTGGTAATTGAAAAATAATCGACATTTGCAAATACAATAAAAAATAGCTATTGTTTAATGCGGAAGTAAAATCTGGACAAAAAGACTGGTCGAAACACGAAAAGTTCCAGTATAATATGTTGGATTATGGAGCTTCTGTGTATAAATTTCCAGCATATTATGTAGGAATTTCAGATTATGCTGAAATCTCATATGTAATAAATTTTTATTTGCAATTTACTTTGCATTTATGCTGGTAGTGCCATATCTTTGTAATTGTTCGATTTTTAGCTTCCACTGGAACTATACTATCAAGAAACACTGCTGGTATTTGTGATCGACTTAATTGAAGTCGTGTAAAGATCTAACCCCTCATTCTCTTCTTGTCTGTGTTAGAATGAAAGTTAAGTTAATCATCTCGTATATCACATGATTCAAATACTATATTTATATGTATCATCTTTGTACATCGATCGTAATTTTCTCTATATTGTTCCAATTTTATCGAGATGCTGGCCATTCAATTGCACACTATTTTTGACGTATATATTGCTTTGTTAGGATAAAAAAGAAATTTTCTATTTCACTAACCTGAAAAGAAAGCTAAACAATCACAGTATTATCGATGTACTAGCTGGTAGTTCTATATTTCCTTTTTAAAGAAAACTAAACGATCACAGAGAAATTGATTACTTTATTTCATGCCTCCAGCACTAAAAGAAGAAAAACAAAACTCCTGAAAACAAAAACAAAAAAATGTATCTAAAAATTGAGAGGAAAACACATTAGAACATTCAATATGGAAGAAACATAGGGATGGGGACAGTAACATACAGTCTTATGTAGGATTATATTAGTGCCTAGATTTAATTTGGATCAACTTGGACTATATGTAGGATGCATTATACGACAACTATCCGAATTAGAGGTATTCCCATAGGAATTAATTGGAACTGTGTAAAGATCTGATAATTCATTCTCTTCTTGTTCATTTTGATTAGACCAAGCGATACCAGTTAGCTTCCTCAGACCTTCAATTTCAATGGCCACTTCTTTCATTGTAGGCCTATCTTCTCCGTGCACGCGAAGGCAATTCTTCACAAGTTCAGCCATCTTTTGAAGTTGCTCAAGACTCCCTTCCCTCAAAATACGACGATCAAGAATCTGAAACAAGCTATTCTTATTCATGGACATAACAAAATAATCGGCCAAATTCTTGTCCTCACCGTTTCTATCCTTAGAAACAGGTTTTAATCCCGTTAGAAGTTCTGCTAGTACGACTCCAAAGCTGTAAACATCACTTTTCTCTGTCAATTGACTTGTGCGAAAATATTCAGGATCCAAGTACCCTGATGTCCCTAGAACTAATGTAGCCACATGTGTTTGATCTAGAGGTATTAACCTTGAAGCTCCAAAATCTGCCACTTTAGATGTGTAAACTTTATCTAACAGTATGTTGGCAGACTTAACGTCCCTATGAATTATAGGCATGGACGCAAATGAATGAAGGTAAGCGAGTGTAGTGGCTACTTCTGCTGCAATCCTCAATCGGTTTTGCCAAGATAACCAATCCGCTCCACGTTGATTGTGAATGTGCTCGTAAAGAGTTCCTTCAGAGACATACTCATAAACCAACAAAGGAACTTCAGCTTCCAAACAACACCCAAAGAGTCTCACCACATTTCTATGGTTGACTTGAGTAAGAATAAGCACCTCATTGATAAACTGATCAATTTGACTCTCGTCCACAAATCTAGATCTTTTAATAGCAACTATGCTATTATCACGTAGCACACCTCTATATACAATCCCATTGCCACCGCGACCAAGAATTCTGTCATTGGCATAATTGTTCGTAGCTTTCTTGAGCTCCTCAGCTGTAAAAATTTTGGTTGCTTTCAAACCACCCTCGTTAGTGGAGATTCTATGTTTCAATAATAGACCACCATTTTGTTGGAAGAATTTTTCTCTGACTCTAATCAATTTTCTTTTCTTGATGCTGAAATAGAGCCAAGTTATCACAACCACTATGGAGATAAAGCCAACTCCGGTGCCTGTGAAATTAATGGAATTGAACTTTTAATGTCTACTTCAACTGCATCAAAAGTGCAGGATTGTACACATTCATTTGCTATTGAATGTATATGCTGACGAATTGGTGTTTTAAGTGGCTGTTTCAAACACATAAAAGAAAGTTCTGTATTATTCAAACATAGTCCGGATTTTTGAAGGAAAAAAAAAAAAGTAGTTCTTGGTCCTAGATCATAATCACCGTACCAAAATTTGGATTTTTTAAGTTTTTAATTAAAAAACAAAAGAATACCGGAAATAGGTACTGCTTTGCCACATGTGTATTGTGTGGTGTGTGTATGCTGTACTATCATACAAGAGAAACATCTAATTAAAATTCAAAACTTTTGTTAAAAAAAGACGTTTGCAAAAATAGTTTGAAATGAAGTGACAAAATAAACATTCATATATTATGGAGACATAACAAAAACCACATACTTGTCAGTTATTTTCTTGCGAGGTGCACAAAACATCCCGTATTCATGCAGGATCCAAGAAAGGGACGCACCCAAGGGGAGTGACGTGTGACATAGACCCGTGGAAAATAATACTAGTATTCATGGTTATGAAAGTGTTTCAAGATTTTTACCTATAGAGAATTTGATCCATGGGAATTCAGAGTAGGGAGCAATACAACCACGGCCATCCTTTTTGCCATCATCTGTATATCCATCAGGACAAGAACAAATATAACTCCCTGGGGTGTTTGTGCAGTTCTCTTCACACGTGTTTGGATGAACACATTCATCAATATCTGGCAAAACCAAACAAATATAAAACGGTCATGAGATACTCACTTTATTTGGAGAAAAGGGTCATATTTATTTCTGTATTACTCGAAATTGAGCAACCTTAATGTCCATTAAAATTTGTGGTCTTATATTATCCCAGTCTTGAGAAAAGTCTCATTTTCACAAGGTCCAATTTGAGTGTTATTCAAATTATTGTCAAAAGTTAAAGGATAAATTTGGACCTTTTTCTCGAAAAAATTGGGCATGTGAAATTTACTCATTTCATATTGGAGTTCTGTTAGAGGTTCAAGAGAGAAACGAGACATTTTTCTTACCGTTAACATAATATTAGACCAAAAGTTAATTGAAGGAAAAAATTGAGCAATTTTGAATAATACATGAATAAATTTGGATGTGTTTCCTATTTTAAGAGCTAAGTTACTTGTAAAGAGTTCTGCATTTTATAAATTATATTCTTAAACTATGCTCTCCTAATCCACAATTGACGGTCTAATTAATTTTCTTCCTTTGAATCACTTTCCTAACTATCTTGACTATTTGGAATTTTTTATATACTTTGGTATACGAAATTTACTAGCTCGACTAATTCACCTTCACACTATTTTTTAGGGACCATCAAATGGAGAATGGTCTCTGATCATGAGTCTCCATTTTTAGGAAGATCTATGATTAAGGTGGAGAGATCCTATTCCCTTCATTACATTATTTAGTACTCCCTTCGCCCCAATTTATATGGCGGTATCGAACTTGACGCAACGTTAAGAAAGAAATAAAAGCTTTTGAAATTTGTGGTCTAAACAAAATTATAGATATTAGTGTGATTGTAAATTATTTCATTAAGGGTAAAGAAGAAAGTTTAAAGTTAAATTATTTTTAAATAACGAAGTATGTTATTCTTTTCGGAACAATCAAGAAAAAGTATTGACACACAAATTGGGACACGGGGAGTAATAACTATCTTGACTTCTAACTTCTTCTTAGATTCAAGTTTTCAACAACACTCAAAATTATTACTCCAATAATCTTAATTACATAAAAGTTTCATTAAAAACACTATTCAATTTGCTATTAATTTTTAATGTATATAATTTTTTCAAGAGATATTTCTACTCACAAATTAAACACCGAAAAAAACTCTTTTTATGTGTGTGTGTGGGGGGAAATCGTCCTACCTTGGCAGCCTGGACTAAGATAAGGATTGCCCTCATAACCTTTATCACAGCTGCAGCGGTAGCCACCAAGGCCAGTGTCTGAATCAACACACTCGCTATTTTCCCTGCAAGCATAATCCTTGCTTTTCCGAGCTTGAATGCACGTAAGATTGCCAATTGCCCAGTCAAGCACAATAGGGACACTAGCCATAGTCCTCCTATAAAAGGTTATATCACTTAAATCTTGTAGGCCACGGAAATAAAATCGATCTGCTTCGCCTAGAAATGCATATCCACATTGATTAAAATACCAAACATCGGTGTGGTTTCGAGTGCTAGAAATGATTGGGACAAAGTATTTCAAGCCCTTGGGTATCTGTACTTGATAACAGCCATTGCCCATACATTCTCCTTCAGTCACATCCCTTGACAAGTTACAGCTAGTGGAGCAATTATATTCGAAGTTACGCCCCGTGATTACAGCGTTGTCGTCGCAACCAACGACGATAAACCTGTTCAGCGCAGAGAAACTATATGGATAAGTTGAGTTTCCCAAACGGGTATAATCAAGATATTCATTGCGTACAGCTCCATTGGAGTTGTAGCATCTCCAAGCGATGGAATTTGAGATGCGCACTTCAGCGTCAGATATGTTGTAAACCTCAAGGGTACCTATGAGGGGTTTCTGAGAACCGTCCCTAGAAATATTGCATTTGATCTCGAACCCTGCATTAATGGCGCAACCTGATCCTTCGCCAATACCAAATGGGTATGGAACTGTAACGTTCCCACACTGCTTACGGCATCCTCGTTTTGTTACATTGACTCCTTTAGTAATTGTGGTGGTAGTGCTATTAGTGGTTGTTTGGGCCGTGGCTAATGACAGTATTAGAACACAAGCATAAAAACAAGCAATTTGGTATGGAAGCAAAATCATTTGTTTTTGGTCCATGGTTTTTGAGTTTCCAAAATGATGCAAACTCTGGTTGGGGTAACAACTCACTTCTATAATTTTCATATTAATAAATTGCAATGATTTGGGGTCAATAATCATGCCTCATGAGTCCTGCCTTCTCCACTGGTGTAGAAGAGTCAAAGATGGACGACCTTGACTCCACTGTGGATAAGAAGATACGGAAACCAAATTAAAGGCGCACGACTATAAAACCGAGTCTTGCAAATTTGTCTTCCTCTCATGCACAAGTCTATTTCGCCAAAATTTAATTTACAATTTTTGCGTAAAAAAGAAACTCAATCATCTTCCATATGACATAAGAAATTTAATAAAAGACTAGCTAGTACAAATTAATTTCAATTCCTTGAGTGACTATCGGGCAGAGCTAGAATATTTAAAGTACACGATTTCACGATTCAGCCAAATCCAATAAATCTTTTTAATAATTTATTTAATATATATAAATTATTAATTTAAAGTATGATAACTTAAAAGGACTAAAATGTATATTCATTTAATTCAAATCCTAACTCAGCCTACTAACTTCCTCGAGAGAAGGCTGACTTGTCTAGAATAAAGAATTTCCACGTACCATGCCATGCTAGGCATTACGAGTGATACCGCCAACCTTTTTTTTTACTTCCTTTTTTATTAATGTGTTTTATGATATTTGCATCGTTTACTCTTTTCTCATTACTAGTTTTTGATACGTGTGTTCTGCTAACGTGCGCCCTCGTCGGCATGGCCGGGAAACGGCCAAAAAAGAACCAAAATAAGATTCAACTATCTGAGAGGAAGGTACTGAAAGCTAATCGACGACCACTAACAGTAGAATCAACAGAGATCAGAGAAATCACCGACGAAGGAGAGATGGTTAGGGCTTCTTCGCCAGAAGCTCCTAATCGCCGAACCGAGCTGAAAACCATGCCTACACCTGCCAATTCAACTGCAGAGAAGATGAAATCTGTGGTACCTACTCAAACGACACCTTCTGGGGGTAATCAGGAAGCTAGTGGTAGTGGGGGCAATCTGAAAATTGCTGCGGCTATACCAAACCAAAACATGGGGTCGACAAGGAACAGGCAGCGTAATTCTATTGCTGGTATGGTGATTAAGACTAGGGGCGGCAAATGGGCTGGTTGGACTGAATTTGGACGGGTCAAAGATGGGTTGGGTCATTACCCAACCCAGTTCAAAGTGTATTTGGGTTAAGATAGGCTGTGTCAAGATGGGCTAAACAATGAGTCATAATTCAACCCGCCCAACTTGACCCATGTTTTAGAACCATGTTCATCTTGCATAAAAAAAATCTTTTACCTTAAAATGTGTAAGTTGAATTTTTTTTGGGGATGAGGGGTGATGTAGAAAAATGAAAAAAAATAGAAAACAGAAAATTAAAAATTAAAAAAAAAGTAACAGAAAAAAATAGAAAATTAAAAATACAAAATTTTTTTTTTTTTGAGGGGAAAGAGGTTTTGCGCGCCGGGGGAGTGGGGGGGGGGGAGGGGGCAGGGTGGGTAAGTAGTGCAGAAAAAACAGAAAATTGAAAATACAATTTTTTTTAGGCGAGGGGTTTTTCGAGATTGGGGGGAGGGTGGTGGGGGGAGGGGGAGGGTGGGGGAGTGGGTGGTACAGAAAAAAAAACAGAAAATTGAATTTTTTTTTTTGGGGAGAGGGTTTTGGAGGGGGATGGATGGTGCAGAAAAACAAAAGAACATAAAATTAAAAATACAAAAAAAAAGTAAAATTGGGGCAACTAAATAAATTTCTATATAAGTTGGGTTGAAATACCTTTTGTTTTGGGTGAGTTTCATGGGTTGTATTTAGGCTGCTTAATGGATAAGAATGAGTTATAAAATATAATGGGTTAACTTGGGCTCAGCCCAAATTGACCCATGAGCTAAAATTATGTAATCCAACCCATTAATCCCTGGGCGAGTTGAGCGGGTTAGATGAGTTTGGGCTCAAATTGCCACCCCTAATTAACACTCAGAGTGCTAGTGGGACGGAACAGGTGACTGCCCAGGACCTAAGTAAAAAGACAATTGAACTTCAGGTGGAACAACAAACTACAAAGGATATGAAGTGGGTAAACCTGTTTGCGGGGAATAGGCTGGCAGCACGGGGTATGAGCTTAGCATACATTCCTCCGGTGATAAAGGAGGGTGAGAAAATTGCGCAGCTAAATCAAGCAGAATTGGAGAAGGGAACAACAAAGTGGAAACAGGCAGCGATCTTATATGTGGTGGGTGCAACACCATCCATAGGAGCACTGGAGCGATACATAGGTGTAAGCACGTGATTTTTGCCCTATATGAGAAATACTCCCAAAAAATGCAAAATAAAATGATTTTCCTTGGTGTGCAATTTTGAGTATTTTTGTGATATTTTTGGATAATTATTTGTATTTGTCTGTGTTTGCTTATTTGTTAAATTAATAAAAAATATAAAAATATGTCGCATTTTGCATGTAGGATTTCATTCTACAATTGTTAGTAATTAAATTAGTTTTACAAAAATTAAAAATTACAAAAATAGGCATCTTTTGCATTTTTAGCATTTAATGTCCAAATGAACAATTTTATGCTTAATTATTACTTAATTGTGCGTTAATTGTTATTGGGAGTTAATTTGCGCTTTTATAACTTAATTTAGTTCTTAATAATAATTTAAGTATTTTTATAATTTAGTTTTAGAAAATAAAAGAAGAAAAGATAACAAAAATACAAATAAAAATCGGATTGGGCCACTTCTTCAATTTTCAACCCCAGGCCCAAACAATTGTCCACGACCCAGTCCACTTCACACGGGTCGACCCGGTCCGCCCCATTAACCCAATACCCAACCCCTTTCTTCATTTTTTGGTCTAAACACAAAAACAAAACAAAAATAACAAAAAACCAAAAACCCTAAAGACTAACTCATCCGCCTCCTCTCTTCATCCTCTCAAAACTCCAAGCTCACAACCATGGCTGCCCAAACCATGCTCCCTTCTTCTGCGTCCACCACCCAGCACCTTCCCACTGCGAACACCACCACCATGGACGCAGCCCGGACTCTCTCACATCCAAACACCTTCGACCAAACAGTCCCCGTCAACCACCAGCTTCCCCGTCGTCGTCACTGTCGAGTCGACGACCAAACAACCACCAAACGCCACTACCCAGACGAACCCTCGCACCCCCAATGCTCGAACCATCGGACCCCCCTGTCGAGTAGCAGCTGTTGATGCTGATGCTGCTGCTGCGTCACGTTCTTCTCCGGCAAAAACCCAGAAAACGAACAAGAACCCGTCGCCTCCAGCTGCCTCCCTGTCATCGTCACGACCCAGTTCTGTCGCGTCTCCGCTGTTTCCATTGGCCAAGCTCATCGTCCAGTTCGAAGCCCCGTCCCCAGCTGTCGCGTCTCCGCTGTCCGTCGACCTCTCATATGGGTTTGTACTGAAACCTCGTCGTCCACGGATGCTTTTACTGCTTCACTTCTGCCCCGCCAACTGCCGGTTTAGCTTCGGCGTGGTTTTCAGTTGTCAACCGCCGATATTGCTTCGTAGGTTCATGTTCGTTCGTCGTCTGCTCGTGTTCGCCATCGTTGGTTTGAGCTTTGGTCGAGGCTCGTCAAGTTCGTTGTTTGTTTGGTCGTTGTTCGTCGTTTCGATCCGGTTAGTAGTTTTTTTTGAATTTTATTTTGTCCGTATTTTATTTTGATATTTTCGAATCTAAAATCGGCAAATGTTTGTTTTGTTTATCGTTTGAATTAATTTTTAGTTCATGTTCATGTGTTGTTTGTTAAATTAATTTTTCAGATTTCAAATGAAAGATTAATTAATTGTTTTTCATGTTTATTCCATGTTTGTATTGTTGTTTAAGTGAATGTTTGCTAGTTTAATGTTTGTTAGATTCAAATTGAAATTTAATTTATTATTTCTTCAATTTGTTTCATGTTGTTATGTATTTTCCAGAAATTATTTATGTTGTTTGAGTCATGTGAACCCGTCATGTTTGTTGCTAAAAATAGATTTAATTCATGTTCATCTTTGTTTGAAGTTCATGATTAAATCCAGTGATTTAATGTGAGTTTATGTTGTCTTTGATTTGTTTAATTTAGTATTTTGTTGTTTGTATTGTTGTGTTTTGCTCATACATTCATGGTCTAAATTAACCAGGATTGGTTCCCGATATGGTTAATTCATTCCATTAATTTTGAGTTGTGTTGTTCATCGTGTTCATATAATTGTTGTTGAAGATTGTTGAGAAATTGGTCATCTTGATCATATTTCGGTCAAGTTATGATTAATTGAGTGTTTAGAGCTGATGGGGGTAATTTGGTAAATTGCATTGCATTCGGGGGTAGATTTGTAATTGCAATAAGGTCGGAGGGGTAGTTTGGTAATTGAACATTATTTTGATTCTTTATGTTAAGCATGGGGGACAAATATAATGGGGTGGGGTTTTTGATGTACTTGTTTAATATAATGGGGGACAAGACAAAACATAATGGGGAGGAATCTTGCACTTGTTTAATGTAGGCATGGGGGACATATTGTAATGGGTTGGTAATGTGACATTTATTTAATGTAGGCATGGGGGACAAAGTTTAAAATAAAGAAGACATTTGATAGTGGGACAAAGCATGCCATTGGGGGAATAATTTGGGGTTTAGGAATTCAAGGCAAAGTCTTGCTATAAATATAGAGTCATTTCTTGACATTGAGGAGAAGACTAGAGAGTTTTAAGAAGGATTTTTGGGGGAGAGAAAAAGAGTTGAATATTATTGAGAGGATTTTTAGAGAGAGTTGACAGATTCTTTTACACTTGAGAGTTGACATACTTTTATACTTGAGAGAGTTTGTGATAGTAAAAGAGAAAGACAATTTGAACTTTCACTCGAACAATTCTGTTTGCTTTTCTTCGAGTGTTATTCAAAAGTCAGAAACTACTGCATCTCGTATCTTTTCTCTCTTCTGCTTTGACTGCGATTGTACTTTTGCACTGCTGAGTTTTCAATCTGTTACTGGGTTATTCTACTGGTTGTTACTGGTTTTGCGGTGTTGCTGAACCTGCTGTTGCCGCGTTATTACTGTTGCTGACTCCTACTTCTTTTGTTCTTGTACTGCTGTTTCCAGGTACACATTTGTACACTCTTGGCTTGAAGCGAAAAAATGAAATATTAATCAGGCTCCTGTTCCTGTTGAATTCTTTTGTTTGGATCTGTGTTTGAATATTAATTTTCCTCTCTTTGTATAAAAATGTAGTCGATTAATTAATGAGTAATGAGGCTGCATATGTATGATTTCTTCATCTAATAATGCTAGTTTAAATTACTTGAAGAATAGTTAATCGGCTTTGATATTATTGTGTATCCCTCTCATGTTCCAGCATTAGTAAATAATAGAGTATAAAAATGAAAGCAGTTTTTCTTTGTACAAACTCGATCGCAATTTTCCAATCGCATTAGCCGTAAACTAATAACTAATAGGTTACGTTTTCAGCATGTAAATAATTAAGAGATTTTCTTTTATTTTTAGAGACAAACTTAATAGAAAATATAGTCACTATAGGTTTATCCTTTAAAATAAAAATGAGACGAGCCTCGCCAAATAAATCACAAACCGCCGGGGCCCTCAATAAAATACATAACCATTGACTAGACTTTGGATTTGGTCGTTTAATGAACCTTCACGGCCTCTTCCTAAAATAACAATACGCTAGTTGCTTTAGGCGTACCTTTAATAATTTAACCTTCTTAAACTCGGGTGCACATTGATGTGACCCGAATCCAAATCTCAACGGAGTCGAAATGTGTTAACAACTACGGGTGCATTGATTGTGACGTGGTTCGAGATGCATTTTCATGACGTTGCAATTCTATAATATAGCTATTTTAACTATTTTTACTTTATTTCGCTGCAAAAAGAAAAAAATTTCAAAAATATATATATAAAATTTAGTTTATGTATCTCTCATAAACTTGAAAAATACAAAAATTGCACTTTATTTTTGTACTTTATATAATTTCGAAAATTACAAAAAAATAAATAAAATATAGTTCTATTAAGGTTTTATAGTCATTTTAACTTTGAAAAATACAAAAATATTACCTCATATTTTATCTTAATATTTAAAACGAAAATTACAAAAAAATAGTTTCATTAATATTTTGTAGCTATTTTAAATCTTGAAAAAATATTTAAAAAGATATAGTTTTGTTTAAATACTAGTCTTATTTTTGGTAGTTATTTTGCTTACATAGGACTAGTTAAACAACGTGTTCCTATTTTTCGGATCCGGGCAAAAGAATAATATTCGGGTTCAAACTACCCGATTTTAGGCCTAATTTTCGGACCTAGCCCATAATAAACCGTGTCCAGGACACGTGGGGAACCCCACCACGCGTGGGGGACATATGCCTTGAACCCCACCACGCGTGGGCTCATTTTTCTGGGCAAACCCATGCTAAATACACGGATGAAACACGGAAAGAGGGGATTTGGAATTTTTTTGGAAAAAGACTGTTCACGCTTCTTCTTCTTAAAGAAGAAGAAGCAGAAGCCTTAAAGACCATCGGCAAAAACCACCCAACACCACCCGACCAACTCCCCCGTCACCTTCCCCCAGCGAAAACCACCACCAAACAAACACACCGGACAGACCACCATTGCTCCTCCTCCTGACCCCCTCCACCATCGTCAATAACCAGACGACGAGCCCAACTCCATTCCCTACGTCCAAGCGCCACCATCGAGCACCACCACCGGCAGTCCACCCTTGCTGCTTCACTTGTCATCCTCCTCGCGTCACCCTTCCTCGTCTCCAGACCTCCATAGCCCTCGACCATTACTGTCGCAACCAGCCCCCCCCACAGCTGCTCCCCGTCGTCCCTGTCCAGTCGCGACCAGCTCCCCCATCGACTCCCTCACGTCGAAACACCATCACCCTACTGTCCAAACCACCATAATCCAGCCCTCGACCACTGCCCCGACGACCACTGCTGTTCGTCGTCCCCATGTCCAGCGACGCCTCCGGCCATTAAACACTGCCCGTTGATCCCACAGTCGTCGACCAAACAGTCCGTCAATGAGGTCGAGTTGAAGTCGAGTTCCAGTCCAAAGTCCAAAAGTTGAGTCGAGGTCCGGTTCGTCGAGTTTGTTCCGGGGTTTTCATCATTATTCCTCGTCGAGTGAGGTCCGGCTTGAGTTCCGTCGGAATCGTGTCTGTCGTTCTGAGTTTGTCGAGGTGCAAAGGTCAGTAAACCTCGATGTATTAGATAAATAAACTTTACGTTGAATGTTTGAGATGCAATATAAAAATTGGTATGGAAATTCTCTGCCTATGTTTCATTGTCTGCACTTTGGTTCATTTTCATGTTATGTTATTCTTGTTTATTTGATGTCATTTAATTAAGTTAGGCTAGTTGTTCTATGACACGAGTTTGACGTTAATTTGTTCGTGGTCCTTTGCTTAGTTCGTTCGGACAAAATTAACATTAGTACTTGTTGTTACTACTCCCGAAACACTCATTCGCTAAACTCAGTTTATTAATTTTTTGACAAGTTATGAGATTTTAGTTGTGAAGAAGCCGTAAGGTTTAGTATTGTTAAAGGCGTAAAAATGGCATCCTTTTAAAAAATAATAAATAAAAAAAATAATAATAAATAAATAAATAAATAAAAAACGAGACTAGTTTCGCCAAATAAAAATGTACAAATTGCGGAGCCCTCGCAAAATATATGTATTAAATACTTAGATTCCGGGACGGGCCGTTTAGTAAATTTCACGGCCCTACCCCAAAATAATAATGCGCTAGTTGCTTTAGGCGCGCCTTTAATAATGTTATCTCCCTAAACTCGGGTGCACATTTATGTGACCCAAATCCAAATCTCAACGGAGTCGAAATATGTCTCTAGTCACGGGCACATTGATTGTGGCGTGGCCCGAGATGCATTTCCATGACGTTGTAAATTCCTTTTTATAATAAATGAGACGAGCCTCGACAAACAAAAAATGTAGAAGCTGCGGGGCCCTCTAAATGTATATATATTAAAAAATACTTAGAATTCGGGACATGCCGTTTAGCAAATTTTACGGCCTTCCCCAAAATAACAATACGTTAGTTGCTTTAGGCGCGTCTTAATAATTTATTTTTCTTAATTCGGGTGCACATTTATGTGACCCAAATCCAAATCTCAACCGAGTCGAGATATGTCAATAACCACGGGTGCATTGATGTAACGTGGTTCGAGATATATTTTCACGACGTTGCAATTCTCGTAAAAAATAATAATAAAAGCGGTCAAGAGTTTAAAACTTGCACATAGGTTTAACATGTACAAAATCAGATAATCAAGCCAAATATAACAGTTGAGCGACCGTGCTAGAACCACGGAACTCGGGAATGCCTAACACCTTCTCCCGGGTTAACAGAATTCCTTATCCAGATTTCTGGTACGCAGACTATAATATGGAGTCATTCTTTTCCTCGATTCGGGATTAAAATTGGTGACTTGGGACACCCTAAACCTCCCAAGTGGCGACTCTGAAATAAACAAATAAATCCCCTTTCGATTGTCCTTTAATTGGAAAAAACTCCCATGCGCCCTCGCGGGTGCGTAAAAAGGAGGTGTGACAGCTCTGGCGACTCTGCTGGGGATTAAACCCAGAACCACTGGTTCAGGGTTAAGAATTCGAGCTTAGAATAATTGTTGTTATTTGGCTTTATTTATTATCTGATTTTTACATGATATATGCTTAATGTGCTAAATGATGCTTTTACCGCTTTAATATTATCTGAATTGTGTATATAAAACTGCTACGAAACCCTTCTTTCTGAGTCTTCTGAATTTATGGTGTACACGTGCGCGTGACCCACCTTTCTGTTAAAGTCATACCAAATAAGACGGAGTTGGGACAAGTAACTAGGCCGGGCAGACTTTCGTGCTCCCGGTACGTTGCCCCCGCTTCGGCTCAAACTGTCCGTTTGGGTAAGCCAGGTCTAGAACAAATACCCAGGTTATGAACTTAGTATAACAAAGCCACATGCCGGATCCCTAGTAGGAACGTTTATTTGCATCATGTGCATTTGACTTAGGGGACTCAACACAGGGGTTGGGTCCGTCTAGGACAAGCAACCTGAAAATAATAGACCATCTTATGGCATCCTATGTGCTACATGTTATATTCAGTCAAGGGCGAATGGGTCATTTGGTCATTTCCAGCATGATGTTATTTTAATCAAAGCATGGGGAACATTTGTGGAATCCAAGAAGCCTTGGAATTCCCTATGTCCCCCACGCTTGCTTTTTGGGAAAGCACATGGGGAACATTTGTGGAATCCAAGAAGTCTTGGAATTCCCATATGTCCCCCACGCTTCATATGTTGGGAAAAGCGCATGGGGAACATTTGCGAAATCCGAGATGTCTTGGAAATCCTTATGTTTCCCATGCCACATTTTGAAAATAACAATAAATATAAAAATAAAATAAAAATACATATAAAAACAAGGCATGAAAATTCAAAAGATTTTGTATGTTGTCATCATTTTCCACAAATTAGAAAAATCGTGAAAAGATGAGGAAATGGCAGTGTAGAGATATAACTACTTATTTTTAGAAAGAAAAAAAAATAAATGTCCAAGTAGTGTCGAAACTCTGCCGAAATTTTGAGAATATAAAATAAAAAATATATGTCTTATTAGTTTGTTTTATTAAAAAAAAAGCATTAATAGAAAAGAAAATTGTTTGTCTTGCCATAAAAATGAAAAAAAAGAGTCTTGTTTTTAAAATATGTGTTATTTATTTGTTTATGAAAATGACAAAATTAAAATAATCCAAAAATATTTTCTCCATTATTGACTTCTTTAGTAAGTCTTTCTAATTGTTTTCAAAAAAAATAATATAATATATAAAAAAAAACAAATCCGAAAATATTTTGATTCTTTTTTCAAAATTGAAAAGAAAATTCAAAATTCAAAAAAAAAAAAAACATTTTGAGAAGCATTTCTTTTATTAAAAGCAAAATTCCGAAAAATATTTTCCCTCTTCTTTAAATATTGAAAAGAAAATTCAAAATTCAAAAATATTTTTTAGAAGCATTTCTTTTATTAAAAGTAGAATTCCAAAAAATATTTTCTTTTTAGAATAAGAAAAAACAAATGAAAATTAAAAAAAAATATATCTTAGAAGTCTTTCTTTTAAAAAGAAAATCAATACTTCCTTTCTTCTTTTAAAGTAGTTCTTTCACAAAGATAATAATAAGTAGTTCATCTACTTATCCTTGATTGCCCGAACTACGCGGGTTTGATTCTCACCGGATGTGAGATACGTAGGCAACCCTCATCGTGTCCAACCCCACCTTTTGCTAAAATAGCCAAAAATCAAAATTTTTAATCTTGTCATAAATGAGTCGGGTGATGTCCAACCCCCTTTTTTGCTAAAAAGCCAAAAACAAATAATAATGAAAATAAAAAAACATGTCAAGATTTTTTTTCCATAAATAAGTCGGGTGATGTCCAACTTCCCCTTTTACAAAAAAATAGCAAAAATATATATGTCAAATTTCATAAAGAAGTCGGGTGACGCTATTTTATCAAGACATAGCCGAATGTTCCCGAAAGGGACGCCGAAAGGCTGACTTTGCATAAACAGCCACCTTTGGGTCATTTTAAGATTTGGTCCAGTTGACCCACACAGCCTTTAAAAAAAATCTTCGTCCCCGAGACGCTGAAGGGCCGTGTTTGCAACACCAGGTTTCGTGTTAATTTGAAAAAAAATAAAGAGTCAGCGGTCAGGTGAATACCGTTTGAATTTTTTAGTCAAAATAAACCGAGCCAGCTTCGGCAGCGTCTTAAACCGTTCTTGCCGAAATAGCCTTAGAGTATCTTTCAGTTGTCGAAAGGCTATTTTCGTAAAAGAACGGACAAGTTTGTAAAGTGTTGTAAAATAATCCTCCCCGGCCTCAAAATTCATGTGAAAGTTGGAAGGGGCTACATTTGCAAAAAACAACCATTTGGTAAAATTGGCAAACGGGGAAAGGAAGCTGGCCTTTTTGTTTTGAGGTTATAAATCTTTTGACTAGAATATGTGGGTTGTTTGATTTTTGAGTTTGTTGGTCATCTTCCAACCCTTGAAACCCAGTTGGTGTTATTGCGAAAATTGAAAAAAAATGTGTGTCTCATTGTTATTACCTTTCATTTGGTCACGAACTACGCAAGGTCTGATTCATGCGGGGTCATGATACGTAGGCAATCTCCATAAGATTCGACCACAACAAAAAAAAAGAATGAAAAAAAGAGAATGAAAAAAAAAGAATGAAAAAAAACGAAATGAAAAAAAATGAAAAAACGAAAAGAAAAAAAGAATGAAAAAAAGAAAGAAAAAAAAGAAAAGATGTTGTCAATAATGAGGACCGACTGAGTCCATTCTAACCTGTTTGTTTTGCAAATAAGTTAAGGTGGTTGGTTTGTGGTAAGCCGGACAATGACACCCAGAATCCTTTACTTGCACCTCCTGATGCACACTCTGCGGGGATCAGGCCTGATGACGGAAGCATTCGAGTCCTATTGGGAACTTGTTGACTAAGGGTAATGATATGGAAGTTGGCAATGGTCATTGCAATACTAATGCAAAGCTCAGTGGCTACGATGCCAAGTTTGATAAAATGGGAGGACGCTCCGTTCCTTGGTTAACAAGAAAGAAGCAGTTGGTGGCTTATTTTGTTGTCATTCCTGTTTGTTCGGATTATTAGGATTGTAATTCGGATTTTGTTTTGTGTCAATATCTTTCCGCTTATCTTTCCGTTTTGTCATAGCGGTTTGTTTAAGTTTTGTCCAGGTTGTTTAGGATTTTATTTCGTTTGTTTGTTATTCAAACCATTTCACCGGTAGTCTAGCACAAAATCCAATCTTTTATTATTTCTATTCACCTTTTTGTTTAGTCTTTTTATCATTTTTGTTCAGCGCCGATTCTAGTGACATGACATGCACACACAGTTTGGGCCTAATCTTGAAAGGCGATCAGACCATTTAAAGAAAATAAGGACGGTTTGAGATTATTCAGAGCTCGAGTCATGTGGAACTGGGGCAAGTTAAACACAAA
Source organism: Nicotiana sylvestris (assembly GCF_000393655.2). Classification (NCBI taxonomy): domain Eukaryota; kingdom Viridiplantae; phylum Streptophyta; class Magnoliopsida; order Solanales; family Solanaceae; genus Nicotiana; species Nicotiana sylvestris. Next base: position 148,868,017 of record NC_091068.1, read on the forward strand.
GAAAACCGTTAAAGAAAGATTCGCCTAAATTGGCATGAGGGTCGTTCATAATAATGAGAATGAGAGTCGCCCAACGGTGCTTTAGAAGTGACAAATGAACAAACAGATGTTGAATATAATTGTCAAGTCCAGCACCATCAGAAGAGACTACAAATTTAAATTGTGTTGTTTGCACTAAGCATGTTTTGAAGACTGGAATGACGAAGGCATTTTGTTCTGCTACCCAAACACTTTATCCTTCGTTACCCCTTTTGAGCCTTATTTATTTTCTTTCATACCCCTCATTCGGAATTAGCAGCAACGAATAAAATACGCAAGCATGGCGGGTAAGAGAAAAGAAAGAAAAGAAAACAACAAAATGGAAAAAGAAGAATAAAAGAAAAAGAGAGAAAGAAAAAACGACAAAAAGAAAGAGAGGAAAAGAAAAGAAAAGAAAATTGATAACAAAGAAACAAGAAAAGAAAATCAAATGAAAAAGAGGAATTGGGAACTACGTTTGACCTGATTCCTCAAAGAGGATACGTAGGCGCTTCACGGCTCGGTCATAGTTTTGAAAAATGAAAAAAAATCATCAATTAAAATATCCCCAAGCAAGAAACTGGGGCAAAAAGTTGCGTTTAATCTGATTCCGAAGGTTGTAATTAATAACCCAAAATTAATGCATTTTTTGAGCCTTTAATACCTTTTCTTTCTAGCCCTATCCAAAACCCACATTACGGTCCAAAGAAAGACCTTCCGATCAGTCTTCAAAAGACGCCAAGTCAGACAAATGAAGAGTCTTACCGGCGAACATAACATTCTGTTCCACAGCAGAAAGGACTCTAATCTCCAGCAGAAAGAGTCATACCGGCGACACTCCAAATCCCCAGCTGGAAAGTGATACAAATGAGAGAGTCTTATCGGTGAAAACCTTCACAGGCACCATAAGGCGATGAAAGCTGAGAGAAAAGCCAAAAATGAGAGAGACTTGATAGTGAAAACCCTTCGGGCACTGCAAGTCGAATAAGATTAAGAATCAGATGGGGAATCACCAATTGAGGATCTTGAAAGATGATTGACGGTAAAGGATAGGCCCCATATGCATGTCATGGCCATTAGAGTCGGTATCTGCGTTTGATAGGTTTTTATTTATAGTTTCTTTTGTAAAAGAGTCATCGTTTCCTTTGTCTTTTATTTTGTTTCTGTTATTTTTCTCCTTTCATAAAAATTTCCCCAATAGAGTCTGTCCGGTCAGAACAAGTATGAAATGACTTCAAATATGCCATCAGCTTTTCAAGATGAGATCTGACTAGTACATCCAAATGGTATAGTCAGCAAGGAACAAGCGCGAGGCCAGTGTCAATAAAGATATCCCCAGCAAAAGGGAATTGACAAAAGGATTGACGAGCGTCAAGAGGGATATCCTTGCCAAAACCAAGGTTATAAACCTCAAAGACAAGGCCCGTGAACAAAGCAAGGAGAGCAGTGAGCATGATTTGGCGAAATCCATACTAGACTAAAAGGTCGGGGAAATGCCAGTTTCCAAGCTATGCCACAAAAGAAGAGGGATATCCCCAGCAGGAAGGGATTATCCCCAGCACATAATATCATCCCCAACAAGTCGTGGAGCACAACGCAATGAAGGAGAAAGGGAAAGCAATCCCAATAGGAGTATCACAGCCAACCACCATGTTTTAAACTAACAAATTTTGTTTGATTTGAAACAGGTAACGGAAATGGCATTGATGCCAAAACTGCATGCCACAAGGGATATTATCAAACTGGGGCAGAAAATTTTCCTTCCATTTAGAAAATTTTCTGGAAGTCAGGTACCCCCAGCTGATAACATTTTACCCCCAACAGGTAAGTAAATAATCCCCACCAAGTTTTCCAGATAAGACATTTTCAAGTCTTAAGGATATGTCGGGTTCATCCGCCCTCAAATAGGATATGTCGGGTTCATCCGCCCTCAAATAGGATATGTCGGGTTCATCCGCCCTCAAATAGGATATGTTGGGTTCATCCGCCCTCAAATAGGATATGTTGGGTTCATCCGCCCTCAAATAGGATATGTTGGGTTCATCCGCCCTCAAATAGGATATGTCGGGTTCATCCGCCCTCAAATAGGATATGTCGGGTTCATCCGCCCTCAAATAGGATATGTCGGGTTCATCCGCCCTCAAATAGGATATGTCGGGTTCATCCGCCCTCAAATAGGATATGTTTGGGTTCATCCGCCCTCAAATAGGATATGTTGGGTTCATCCGCCCTCAAATAGGATATGTTTGGGTTCATCCGCCCTCAAATAGGATATGTTGGGTTCATCCGCCCTCAAATAGGATATGTTGGGTTCATCCGCCCTCAAATAGGATATGTCGGGTTCATCCGCCCTCAAATAGGATATGTCGGGTTCATCCGCCCTCAAATAGGATATGTTGGGTTCATCCGCCCTCAAATAGGATATGTCGGGTTCATCCGCCCTCAAATAGGATATGTTGGGTTCATCCGCCCTCAAATAGGATATGTTGGCTTCAGTCTTTACTTTTAAGTGTTGAAGTTGGGAGCCCGCCCAAATAATAGAGGCATACATTCAGTTTTTTTTTAAGTGTTGAAGTTGGGAGCCCGCCCAGATAACAGAGGCATACATTCAGTCTTTACTTTCAGGTGTTGAAATTGGGAGCCCGCCCATAATAACAGAGGAATACATTCAGTCTTTACTTTCAAGTGTTGAAATTGGGAGCCCGCCCAGATAACAGAGGCATACATTCAGTCTTTTTATTTCAAGTGTTGAAATTGGGAGCCCGCCCAGATAATAGAGGCATACATTCAGTCTTTTTATTTCAATTGTTGAAGTTGGGAGCCCGCCCAGATAATAGAGGCATACATTCCGTCTTTTTATTTTAAGTGTTGAAGTTGGGAGCCCGCCCAGATAACAGAGGCATACATTCAGTCTTTTGTTTCAAGTGTTGAAATTGAGAGCCCGCCCAGATAACAGAGGCATACATTCCACGTCTTTACCCATAGGAGATGCATTTCCTCCTAAGTTTGTTTTAGTTTTACCCATAGGAGATACATTTCCTCCTAAGTTTGTTTTAGTTTTACCCATAGGAGATGCATTTCCTCCTAAGTTTGTTTTAGTTTTACCAGTGGGAGACGCACTTCCTAAGATAAGTTTTACCAGTAGGAGACGCACTTCCTAAGACAAGTTTCACCAGTAGGAGACGCACTTCCTAAGTTTCAGTTTCACCAATAGGAGACGCACTTCCTAAGAATAGTTTCACCCAGTAGGAGACGCACTTCCTAAGAACAGTTTTTCCCAATAGGAGACGCACTTCCTAAGTTTATTGTACCCAATAGGAGACGCACTTCCTAAGTTCAATTTTGCCATAGGAGACGCACTTCCTAAAGTCCAGTTTTACCATAGGAGACGCACTTCCTAAGTTCAGTTTCACCAATAGGAGACGCACTTCCTAAGAATAGTTGTACCAATAGGAGACGCACTTCCTAAATTCAGTTTTACCATAGGAGACGCACTTCCTAAGTTCAGTTTATCATAGGAGACGCACTTCCTAAGTTCAGTTTTACAATAGGAGACGCACTTCCTAAGAAGTTTCACCAATAGGAGACGCACTTCCTAAGAATAGTTGTACCAATAGGAGACGCACTTCCTAAATTCAGTTTTACCATAGGAGACGCACTTCCTAAGTTCAGTTTATCATAGGAGACGCACTTCCTAAGTTCAGTTTTACCATAGGAGACGCACTTCCTAAGTTCAGTTCTACCAATAGGAGACGCACTTCCTAAGATAAGTTTCACCAGTAGGAGACGCACTTCCTAAGTCAGTTTCACCAATAGGAGACGCACTTCCTAAGCAAGTTTCACCAATAGGAGACGCACTTCCTAAGCAAGTTTCACCAATAGGAGACGCACTTCCTAAGTTAATTTCACCGATAGGAGACGCACTTCCTAAGTTTATTTCACCAATAGGAGACGCACTTCCTAAGTTTCAGTTTCACCAATAGGAGACGCACTTCCTAAGAACAGTTTTTCCCAATAGGAGACGCACTTCCTAAGCAAGTTTCACCAATAGGAGACGCACTTCCTAAGCAAGTTTTACCAGTAGGAGACGCACTTCCTAAGATAAGTTTCACCGATAGGAGACGCACTTCCTAAATCCATTGTACCAGTAGGAGACGCACTTCCTAAAAAGTTTTACCATAGGAGACGCACTTCCTAAGTTCAGTTCTACTAATAGGAGACGCACTTCCTAAGATAAGTTTCACCAGTAGGAGACGTACTTCCTAAGTCAGTTTCACCAATAGGAGACGCACTTCCTAAGCAAGTTTCACCAATAGGAGACGCACTTCCTAAGCAAGTTTCACCAATAGGAGACGCACTTCCTAAGTTAATTTCACCGATAGGAGACGCACTTCCTAAGTTTATTTCACCAATAGGAGACGCACTTCCTAAGTTCAGTTTCACCAACAGGAGACGCACTTCCTAAGCAAGTTTTTACCAGTAGGAGACGCACTTCCTAAGAATAGTTCACCAATAGGAGACGCACTTCCTAAAGTTTAGTTTCACCAGTAGGAGACGCACTTCCTAAGCAAGTTTCACCAATAGGAGACGCACTTCCTAAGCAAGTTTTACCAGTAGGAGACGCACTTCCTAAGATAAGTTTCACCGATGGGAGACGCACTTCCTAAATCCATTGTACCAGTAGGAGACGCACTTCCTGAGGAGACACACTTCCTAAGCAAGTTTTACCAGTAGGAGACGCACTTCCTAAGACAAGTTTCACCAGTAGGAGACGCACTTCCTAAGTTGATTTCACCAATAGGAGACGCACTTCCTAAGTTAAGTTTTACCAATAGGAGACGCACTTCCTAGATCCATTGTACCAATAGGAGACGCACTTCCTAAGAATAGTTTCACCCAGTAGGAGACGCACTTCCTAAGAACAGTTATCCCCAATAGGAGACGCACTTCCTAAGTTTATTGTACCAATAGGAGACGCACTTCCTAAGTTTATTGTACCCATAGGAGACGCACTTCCTAAGTTTATTGTACCCACAGGAGACGCACTTCCTCAAAGTTTAGTTTTGCCCATAGGAGACACACTTCCTAAGTTTACTTTTACCCCATAGGAGACGCACTTCCTAAAATATTTTCATTCCTAGGAGACGCACTTCCTAGTTCAAAATCATTAAGGTTTCACCCATAGGAGACGCACTTCCTAAGACTATTTTATTTTAGGAGACACACTTCCTAGTCTGGTTCACTCAGGTTATACTTTTGCTTTAGGGGACGCACTCCCGAGTTTGGCTTTTTAGATTATATTTTATTTCAGGAGACGCACTTCCGGAATTGAGATTTCACCCCTAGGAGATGCACTTCCTAGTTTGATTCATTTTAAGTTCGACCATATGAGACACAATTCCTAGTCCAATTTTTTGAAGTTTACCCGTAGGAGACGCACTTCCTAATCGAGATTTTATTCATAGGAGACGCACTTCCTAGTTCTAGTCACTGAAGTTTTCACCCTTAGGAGATGCACTTCCTAGTTTTAGCTCATTCCGATTCAACCATAGAAGAAGCACTTTCTAGTTTGAGTCATTGAGGTTTTAGCAGACACATTTGCTAGCAAAGTTTTGGTTTTACTCAGAGGAGATGCACATCCTAGCTTAGTCTTTAGTTTACTCTCATCAGTGCATCAGTAGTGTAAGTGAGTTACAATTTTGCTAACGACTCACAAATCTTCCCAGTACAAACTGGGTTAGGAAATTTTGTTTGTTTTGTTTGTTTTGATTGTCAGGGACCCGTCTGTAGAACGGAGGTTGTGGCGTGTCGAAGATAGAAGAAGTCAGGAGTCCGCCTGTAGAACGGAGAAGCATTTTTCAAGATCAAGCAATGACCCACTGGAAAGCATAAGGTTACAACAAAAATCCCCAGCACTCAATCCAAGATAGAAGCAACAAGAAGCTCGCCCCAAGAATGCAAGTCAACAGTCTGGGATGATCAACAGAAGCTGGTCACCAAAAAAACAAAAAAAAACAAGAAGAAAAAAAGAGAAAAAAAAGGAAAAGAACCCAAATTACGGAAGTGGAGAACAAATGTGGTCTGCTCAAGAACTAGCACCTATAACTAGCAAGTATCAAGGTTCAGATCCAAAGTCTGTATGAAGCACCATTCAAGACTCAAGACCAAGTTTCAGAAGACTTAAGAGATAGGAATCCTTGTAACTAGTAGCTGATAGGTTTAGTTAGTCTTTTTCAGTTTTCATTTTTGTTGTAATGACAGGACCGCGGACCGGAACCTCAACGGAACGACACCTCGATCGGCTCTCCACCTCGGTACCCTCTACCATCTCTCTCATATCCGAACTACACGTGGCCTGATTCCTGTAAAACCAAGGATATGTAGGCAGCTCAGATACCAGGGCTCGGTCACATTCCCTCCCTTTCCTTAAGTGTAGTCCGTCCAAGTAATGGTCGGGTCAAAAACACGTCTAGTCGTTCTTTGTCGGAAAACTCTTCGTGTTTCCAGTCAAAGAGGGGCAGCTGTAAGCACGTGATTTTTGACCCTCCCCGAGAATTTTCACATTTTTAGCGTGAATATGTGAAATTGGGTCTAGTATAGCTATTTTAACTATTTTTACTTTATTTCGTTGCAAAAAGAAAAATTTCAAAAATATATATATAAATTTTAGTTTATGTATCTCTCATAAACTTGAAAAATACAAAAATTGCACTTTATTTTTGTACTTTATATAATTTCGAAAATTACAAAAAAATAAATAAAATATAGTTCTATTAAGGTTTTATAGTCATTTTAACTTTGAAAAATACAAAAATATTACCTCATATTTTATCTTAATATTTAAAACGAAAATTACAAAAAAATAGTTTCATTAATATTTTGTAGCTATTTTAAATCTTGAAAAAATATTTAAAAAGATATAGTTTTGTTCAAATACTATTCTTATTTTTGGTAGTTATTTTGCTTACATAGGACTAGTTAAACAACGTGTTCCTATTTTTCGGGTCCGGGCAAAAGAATAATATTCGGGTTCAAACTACCCGGTTTTAGGCCTAATTTTCGGACCTAGCCCATAATAAACCGTGTCCAGGACACGTGGGGAACCTCACCACGCGTGGGGGACATATGCCTTGAACCCCACCACGTGTGGGCTCATTTTTCTGGGCAAACCCATGCTAAATACACGGATGAAACACGGAAAGAGGGGATTTGGAATTTTTTTTGGAAAAAGACTGTTCACGCTTCTTCTTCTTAAAGAAGAAGAAGCAGAAGCCTTAAAGACCATCGACAAAAACCACCCAACACCACCCGACCAACTCCCCCGTCACCTTCCCCCAGCGAAAACCACCACCAAACAAACCCACCGGACAGACCACCATTGCTCCTCCTCCTGACCCCCTCCACCATCGTCAATAACCAGACGACGAGCCCAACTCCATTCCCTACGTCCAAGCGCCACCACCGAGCACCACCACCGGCAGTCCACCCTTGCTGCTTCACTCGTCATCCTCCTCGCGTCACCCTTCCTCGTCTCCAGACCTCCATTGCCCTCGACCATTACTGTCGCAACCAGCCCCCCCCCCCACAGCTGCTCCCCGTCGTCCCTGTCCAGTCGCGACCAGCTCCCCCATCGACTCCCTCACGTCGAAACACCATCACCCTACTGTCCAAACCACCATAATCCAGCCCTCGACCACTGCCCCAACGACCACTGCTGTTCGTCGTCCCTATGTCCAGCGACGCCTTCGGCCATTAAACACTGCCCGTTGATCCCACAGTCGTCGACCAAATAGTCCGTCAATGAGGTCGAGTTGAAGTCGAGTTCCAGTCCAAAGTCCAAAAGTTGAGTCGAGGTCCGGTTTGTCGAGTTTGTTCCGGGGGTTTCATCATTATTCCTCGTCGAGTGAGGTCCGGCTTGAGTTCCGTCGGAATCGTGTCTGTCGTTCTGAGTTTGTCGAGGTGCAAAGGTCAGTAAACCTCGATGTATTAGATAAATAAACTTTACGTTGAATGTTTGAGATGCAATATAAAAATTGGTATGGAAATTCTCTGCCTATGTTTCATTGTCTGCACTTTGGTTCATTTTCATGTTATGTTATTCTTGTTTATTTGATGTCATTTAATTAAGTTAGGCTAGTTGTTCTATGACACGAGTTTGACGTTAATTTGTTCGTGGTCCTTTGCTTAGTTCGTTCGGACAAAATTAACATTAGTACTTGTTGTTACTACTCCCGAAACACTCATTCGCTAAACTCAGTTTATTAATTTTTTGACAAGTTATGAGATTTTAGTTGTGAAGAAGCCGTAAGGTTTAGTATTGTTAAAGGCGTAAAAATGGAATCCTTTTAAAAAATAATAAATAATAAAAATAATAATAAATAAATAAATAAAAAACGAGACTAGCTTCGCCAAATAAAAATGTACACATTGCGAAGCCCTCACAAAGTATATGTATTAAATACTTAGATTCCGGGACGGGCCGTTTAGCAAATTTCACGGCCCTACCCCAAAATAATAATGCGCTAGTTGCTTTAGACGCGCCTTTAATAATGTTATCTCCCTAAACTCGGGTGCACATTTATGTGACCCAAATCCAAATCTCAACGGAGTCGAAATATGTCTCTAGTCACGGGCACATTGATTGTGGCGTGGCCCGAGATGCATTTCCATGACGTTGTAAATTCCTTTTATAATAAATGAGACGAGCCTCGACAAACAAAAAATGTAGAAGCTGCGGGGCCCTCTAAATGTATATATATTAAAAAATACTTAGAATTCGGGACATGCCGTTTAGCAAATTTTACGGCCTTCCCCAAAATAACAATACGTTAGTTGCTTTAGGCGCGTCTTAATAATTTATTTTTCTTAATTCGGGTGCACATTTATGTGACCCAAATCCAAATCTCAACCGAGTCGAGATATGTCAATAACCACGGGTGCATTGATGTAACGTGGTTCGAGATATATTTTCACGACGTTGCAATTCTCGTAAAAAATAATAATAAAAGCGGTCAAGAGTTTAAAACTTGCACATAGGTTTAACATGTACAAAATCAGATAATCAAGCCAAATATAACAGTTGAGCGACCGTGCTAGAACCACGGAACTCGGGAATGCCTAACACCTTCTCCCGGGTTAACAGAATTCCTTATCCAGATTTCTGGTACGCAGACTATAATATGGAGTCATTCTTTTCCTCGATTCGGGATTAAAATTGGTGACTTGGGACACCCTAAATCTCCCAAGTGGCGACTCTGAAATAAACAAATAAATCCCCTTTCGAGTGCACATTGATGTGACCCGAATCCAAATCTCAACGGAGTCGAAATGTGTTAACAACTACGGGTGCATTGATTGTGACGTGGTTCGAGATGCATTTTCATGACGTTGCAATTCTATAAAAATAAATGATAATAATAAAAGCGGTTTTAAACTTAATAAAAGCACATAAGTCACAACATGTATTTAAATCCGATATTTAGCCATTATAACAATTTAAGCGACCGTGCTAGAACCACGGGATTCGAGGGTGCCTAACACCTTCCCTCGGGTCAACAGAATTCCTTACTTAGAATTTCTGGTTCGCAGACTTCATTTGGAAAAGTCGAAAATTTCCTCGATTTGGGATTCAAGATAAACCGGTGACTTGGGACACCAAAAGCCAAACCTTTCCCAAGTGGCGACTCTGAATTAAATAAATAATCCCATTTCGAATATTGTCACTTAAATTGGAAAAACTCCCCTCGCGCATTTATCCTTCGGGGCGGGCGCGCAAAAAGGAGGTGTGATAGCTCTGGCGACTCTGCTGGGGACAAAAACCCAGAACCACTGGTTCAGGGTTCAAGAATTCGAGCTTAGAATAATTGTTATATTTGGCTTTATTATCTGATCTTTATTACATGTTTTTGCATAACGTGCTAAATGTTGTCTTTTACCGCTTTGATATTATCTGAACTGTATATAAACTGTGCCGAAACCCTTCTCTTCTTACCTCCGGGGAGAAGCTCGCTGGTCGAGACTCCCTATTCTGTTAGTGTCAATACCTGAAATAAGAAAGAGGTCGGACAAGTTACAAAGCCGGACGATCTCGCGGGTCCCCGGTACGTAGCCCCCTCCTCGACTCGAGTTGTCCGCTCGGGTACACAGTCTAGAACAAATACCCAGGTTACGAACCTAGAATAACTTGACTTCATGCCGGATCCCTAGTAGGAACGCTTATTTGCATCATGTTGCATTTGACTTAGGGGACTCAACACAGGGGTTGGGTCCGTCTAGGACTAGCAACCTGAAATGAAAAGACCATCTTGTTGCATCCTATTTGTTTCCGTGCATTTATTTGTCTCGGACATGCATGCTGCCTGACTTTGGAGTATTTGAAAAATATAAACAAAAAAAAATAATAAAAAATAACAGTGTATAAGGCTAATTTTCTACTTTGAAAAATAGCAATGCCCAATTACTGTCAAAACTCTGCCGAAATTTTGCGATAATAAAAGGGGAAAATGTTTTATTTACTAAGAAAAAGAAAAACAAAAAGATAGAAAAATAGTCTTTTATTTTTGGGAAGTTGTTTGTTGAAAAATAAAAGGAAAGACTTTTGTTCTAAATTAATTCGGTTAATTTGACCGAACTACGCGGGTCTGATTCTCACCGGATGTGAGATACGTAGGCAAACCTCATCGGTTCCGGCCCCAATTTTTAAAAATCAAAAAAAAATATTTTTCTTTAGTTCTTTCTTTATAAATGTTTCTTTAGAAAATACAAAAAAAAAGAAATAAAAAATTATATAGAAGTTTTCTTTAAACTCAAATAAAAAAAATAAAATAATAAATAGTCTCCTTCTTTCTGAAGTCTTTCATATGAAAAAATGAAATAAGAATTAAAAAGCAGCAACAAAAATCCAAAAAAAATACTCTTTGCTTTTTAGTCTCTTTTTTGTAAAATGTCCAAAAAGAAAATATTTGAAAAACTGAATTTCAAAATATTAGGATTTTTCTTTAGAAGTGCTTTTGTAAATAAATAAAACTCAGAATTCCACATCATTTTCTTAAAAGTCCCTCTTTCAAAATTTAAGAGGCAACATCATATACATTCTTTCTTCCGTAGAAAAGGTAAAACAAACAAAAAAAAATCAACCAAACACATTTTCTTTTTGTTTAAAAAATAATAAAGAAAAAAAAATTTCCAAAGTTCAAGTCAAAAGCAAATAATTTTTTAGAAGTATCTCTTTAAAAAAAAATAATAAAACAAAAATCAAAACAATAAAAAATCTTCTTTCTTCTTTTAAAGCATTTCTTTCAAAAATTCAAAAAAAAGGGTTAGTTTGGGTCATTTTTTAAGGTTTGGTCCAGTTGACCCACACAGCCTTAAAATCTTCGTCACCGAGGCGTTGAAAGGCCGTGTTGGCAATATTGAGTTTTCTAATTTGAAAAACGATAAAAAGAGTCATAAATAAGTCAGGTGATGCTGTTTTGTCATAAATAGCCGAATGTTCCCGAAAGGGACGCCGGAAGGCTGACTTTGCATAAACAGCCACCTTTGGGTCATTTTTTAAGGTTTGGTCCAGTTGACCCACACAGCCTTAAAATCTTCGTCACCGAGGCGTTGAAAGGCCGTGTTGGCAATATTGAGTTTTCTAATTTGAAAAAAAATGATAAAAAGAGTCATAAATAAGTCAGGTGATGCTGTTTTGTCATAAATAGCCGAATGTTCCCGAAAGGGAGGCCGGAAGGCTGACTTTGCATAAACAGCCACCTTTGGGTCATTTTTTAAGGTTTGGTCCAGTTGACCCACACAACCTTAAAATCTTCGTCACCGAGGTGTTGAAAGGCCGTGTTGGCAATATTGAGTTTTCTAATTTGAAAAACGATAAAAAGAGTCATAAATAAGTCAGGTGATGCTGTTTTGTCATAAATAGCCGAATGTTCCCGAAAGGGACGCCGGAAGGCTGACTTTGCATAAATAACCACCTTTGGGTCATTTTTTAAGGTTTGGTCCAGTTGACCCACACAACCTTAAAATCTTCGTCACTGAGGCGTTGAAAGGTCGTGTTGGCAATATTGAGTTTTCTAATTTGAAAAAAAAACGATAAAAAGAGTCATAAATAAGTCAGGTGATGCTGTTTTGTCATAAATAGCCGAATGTTCCCGAAAGGGACGCCGGAAGGCTGACTTTGCATAAACAGCCACCTTTGGGTCTTGTTTAGTATTTTTTATCCAGTTGACCCACACAGCCTTAAAAACCTTCGCCCCGAGGCGCTGAAGGGCCGTGTTTGCAACACCAGGTTTTTATTGTAATTTGAAAAAAAAAACAAAAAAACAAAAAACAAAGAGTCAGCGGTCGGGTGAATACCGTTTGAATTTTGTCATAATAAGCCGAGCCAGCTTCGGTCGCGTCTTAAACCGTTCTTGCCGAAGTAGCCTTAGAGTATCTTTCAGTTGTCGAAAGGTTATTTTCATAAAAGAACGGACAAGTTTGTAAAATGATCCTCCCCGGCCTCAAAATTCATGTGAAATTTGGAAGGGACCACGTTTGCAAAAAATAACCGTTCGGTTGCATTTTGTGAGTGTTGAAACCCAATTTTTATTATGAAGAAAAAAAAAAGTTTCATTACTTTTACCTTTCATTTGGCCCGAACTACGCAAGATCTGATTCATGCGGGGTCATGATACGTAGGCAATCTCTATCGAATTTGATCATAGCTATAAAATAAATTGAGAAAAAAAACAAACTGAAAGAAAAGGAAAAAGAAAATCGAGTGAAAAAGAGAATAGAAAAAAAAACAAAAAAGAAAAAAAAGAAAAAAAAGAGAGTGCAAAAAAATAAAAGAGCGGCACAAACAAGATCAAGAGTGACTAAAGAGAGGCAAGAATAAAAGAAAAGAGGTACATAGTGAAGAGGGCTAGTTTAGGGTCGGGATGAACCATGCAACCCGTTCAAACACATGGTAAAAGCGTTTAACTGTTTAGGTGCATTGCATCCCATCTTGCGATTTCCTATATGTTAAATGCTTCAAAACTAACAAGGTTGTGTGTGTGAGTAAATTAGCCAGGTTCTGTTCAGGTGATTGGTTTTGTTGGTATGCAGTGATGAGCAGCCTCGCACGCGCCACAACATTATACACAAAACTGAGCTCCACCTCCCAGAAACGCCCATCCTTACCAAGCTCCATATAGTCCCCCAATCAAATGTTCATCAGTACAATCCTCACCCAAGAGAGTCTTTCAAAAGGAATCAGTTCACCTCTATTGGTGAATCATACTCAGGCTTGTTCCAAAAGCTAGTCAGGCGAAGTCTGCTGCAGCCAGTGGCCCCAAATCGGCCAAACACCGAGTCACCCCTCCCCGCATCGAGCTAATACTAGATGTGAATGCCACTCTGGAGCAGTGGGGCACGATACAAAGGACTGTTGGTCATTAGACCCTCAAAATAGCATTTGAGGACTTGATTGAAGCTGAAAGAATCATTCACCGGGACGAAAAGGTTCCTAATATGATGAACATTCCCCTGCCTACTCTCACAAATGGGCCAATAGATGGAATGATATGTGAAGCTGAGGAATTTGATCCGGCACTGAAGGCTATTGCAGCCATTGCCGAGACAGAAGAAAAGCCAAAAAACGATTGTCAAGCTTGAAAGTTCCCCATCAGACGGGAGTCTCGGTAGCCAGTCTTGCTATCCTTTCTGCATCTGGATTGTCTCAGGGTGTGATCCAGATGTTTTACTTTATTGTCTTACTTTCCAATGTAAACCCTTCTATCTTCAAAAATTAAAAAAAAAAAAAAATCAAATGAAATTGATACTTCATTTTTCCGGAATGTCTCTTTTCTTAAAATCTTGTCAATCTTCTCATTCTCTTTTTAGTTCTGTTAAACGCAGATTTCAATAACATGACATGCTTGCGGACTTCATGCCCGGATCTTAAAACTCTGTCAGACCTCGAAATAATGAATCAAGAATTGGGTCGCAATGAAAAATAGCTTAAGGAAACAAGACAAAGAGTTGGAACAACTGAAGGAAAATTGATTCCCGAAATTGGAAAGGTCCATACATTACAATAAGAGTACTGCCAAAAAGAGTGCGTTGTACTTGGGACACATCGAAGGAAATGTCCTTGAAATAACTGTCAATGCAAATGTAGTCAAAAGGTACTATGTTGGATCCTTTATATAATAAAATCTTTTCCGGTTGAGATGACGAAGGCTTTCATTCTCGCTACCCAAACACTATCAACCCTTTGCAAACCCATTTGAGCTGGTTACTCTTCTTTGATTACCCTCTTTGGAACCTGAAAATATTATTGAAAATAAAATGAAAAAAATTGAAATGAAAAAGAAAAAAAAGAAGAAGAAAGAATTGGAAAAATAAGAAAATATATATACAAAAAAAGGGAGACAATGAAAATGAAAAAGGAAGGGAAGTGAAAAACAAAGCAAATTAGAAAAAAAAAACAAAAAACAAAAAAAAACAAAAGTGCCTGAACTACGTTTGACTTGATTCCGAAAGGATACGTAGGCAACCTCTCCTTGGGGTTCAGTCACACCAAAACTAAAATCCAAGAAGTCCCCCAAAAGTGAAACTGGGGCAGAAGTTATAATGGTTCGGCAATGATCCCGCCCAAAAGGTTCCAAAGTTGTAGTTCAATCCAAATTCTTTTCACCCCAAACCTTGTTCAAGTCCTTCTGATCAATCGGCAAAGCGGTTCAAAATAGGAGGATGGATTTATTTGGGTCTGATACAACAAAATGAGAGGAAATAAAATGAGAGAGTCTTGCTGGTGAAAACCCACACGGGCACCGTAAGGCGACGCTAAGCAAAGAAAATCAAAATGAGAAGTCTTGTTTAGTGAACACCCACACGGGCACTATAAGGAGATGGTAAGAAATGAAATGAAAATGCCAGCTCGTGAAAACCCACAAAGGGCGCCCATGACCGAAAATGAGATCCTCACAACCACCGTCATCAACAGAGTCCTAGCAAGGTTCCTCGGTATTCAAGGCAAAGTTGTGATAAATTTTTGGGAGTCAGACGGTTTACACAGATCAGGCATCCAGTCCAAAAGGCATGTCATGTTCATTGAAGTCCGCATGTACTCCAGATAAGTCCTTCTCTCCTTTCCCCGAAAGGGACACTTCTAGTTTTAAACTCATTCTCCATTCAATTATTTGTTTCTCTTTGAATCCCTTTTGGTCTAACACTGTTCCAAAACCAAGACAAAGAAAGGATGGCAAGACTGATTTACAGGGCTTTCGTTGGATACACGCTAATGTGCAAAGGGCACCCAGCCTCAGCAGGGGGCATCAAGACGACCTCGACTGGTCATGGCAGCCTATAAAGGCAATTGAAGTTGAAAGGTTTGGGTTTCACATGGTTAATCGCCTCCACGAAGTTAAAAAAAAAAAAAAAGAAATCCCCACAAAGCCTCCCTTTGTAAAAATTCTCCAGCAAGCTTGCCCCAACAAATCCCCAGCAAGTCCGTTCTGTACAAATCCCCACAGAGTCTCCCCTTGTACAATCCCCCACAGAGTCTCCCCAATATATATATAAAAAAAAATCCCCGTTGGAATTTCCCCAGCACATCCCCAGCATGCCCCGTTGTACAAAAATCCACACAAAGAATCCACTTTGTAAATATTCCCCCCACAGAGCTTCTTTTTGTACAAATCCCCACAGAGTATCCCCAATAAAATCCCCGTTGAGAATCTCCAAACAAGATGGGACACAAAAAAAAAAAGCCTTACGAGGCAAATCATCACAGAATCTGGACATACAAAGCTTGAGCAGTCAAAAGAGTTTCGCCATTTGAATCAAATCAATGGCAGGATTTCGCAACAAGAATGAGGACGCAACAAAGCAACTGGGAACGATCAAGGTCACCGAATCGACCGTCATTTCCAAACTAACAATTGTTCTTTGTCTGAAAAGTTGAAACAGGTATAATCCAAGACAACCGTGCAAGAAGCAGGTGTCGTCCAAAGAAGAAGGTACATGGGTACAAGAAATATCTTGGCAATAAGGAACTCACTCGAAAGGTAAGTTTCCACGAGACTCCCTTTCATCTTCTACTAAAACAAGAAAATCCAAAAAAAGGTTAGCTAGCATTCTCGAACTTTACCCCCAACCAGTCAGCATTAGGGTTTTAAACCCTAAACTGAACTTTTTTCAGCCAGCATTAGGGTTTTAAACCCTAAACTGAACTTTTCCAATCAGTCAGCATTAGGGTTTTAAACCCTAAACTGAACTTTTTCCTTTAATCAGCATTAGGGTTTTAAACCCTAAACTGAACTTTTCCTTTTAGTCAGCATTAGGGTTTTAAACCCAAAACTGAACTTTTTCCATTCAGCCAGCATTAGGGTTTTAAACCCTAAACTGAGCTTTTCCATGCAGTCAGCATTAGGGTTTTAAACCCTAAACTGAACTTTTCCTTTTAGTCAGCATTAGGGTTTTAAACCCTAAACTGAACTTTTTCCATTCAGCCAGCATTAGGGTTTTAAACCCTAAACTGAGCTTTTCCATGCAGTCAGCATTAGGGTTTTAAACCCTAAACTGAATTTTCCTTTTAGTCAGCATTAGGGTTTTAAACCCTAAACTGAATTTTTCCTTTTAGTCAGCATTAGGGTTTTAAACCCTAAACTGAACTTTTTTCCATTCAGCCAGCATTAGGGTTTTAAACCCTAAACTGAGCTTTTCCATGCAATCAGCATTAGGGTTTTAAACCCTAAACTGAATTTTCCCTTCAGTCAGCATTAGGGTTTTAAACCCTAAACTGAACTTTTTTCCATTCAGCCAGCATTAGGGTTTTAAACCCTAAATTGAACTTTTCATTTAGTCAGCATTAGGGTTTTTAAACCCTAAACTGAACTTTCCAGCCAGTCAGCATTAGGGTTTTAAACCCTAAACTGAACTCTTTTCCATTCAGTCAGCATTAGGGTTTTAAACCCTAAACTGAACTTTTCCTTTAATCAGCATTAGGGTCTTAAACCCTAAACTGAATTTTTCCTTTCAGTCAGCATTAGGGTTTTAAACCCTAAACTGAACTTTTCCTTTAGTCAGCATTAGGGTTTTAAACCTTAAACTGAACTTTTTCCTTTCAGTCAGCATTAGGGTTTTAAACCCTAAACTGAATTTTCCCTTTAGTCAGCATTAGGGTTTTAAACCCTAAACTGAATTTTCCCTTTCAGCCAGCATTAGGGTTTTAAACCCTAAACTGAGCTTTTCCATGCAGTCAGCATTAGGGTTTTAAACCCTGAACTAAATTTTCCCTTTAGTCAGCATTAGGGTTTTAAACCCTAAACTAAACTTTTTCCATTCAGCCAGCATTATGGTTTTATACCCTAAACTGAGCTTTTCCATGCAGTCAGCATTAGGGTTTTAAACCCTGAACTGAATTTTCCCTTTAGTCAGCATTAGAGTTTTAAACCCTAAATTGAACTTTTTCCATTCAGCCAGCATTAGGGTTTTAAACCCTAAACTGAGCTTTTCCATGCAGTCAACATTAGGGTTTTAAACCCTAAACTGAATTTTTCCTTTAGTCAGCATTAGGGTTTTAAACCCTAAACTGAACTTTTTCCATTCAGCCAGCATTAGAGTTTTAAACACTAAACTGAGCTTTTCAAGCTAGTCAGCATTAGGGTTTTAAACCCTAAACTGAACTTTTTCCATTCAGCCAGCATTAGGGTTTTAAACCCTAAACTGAGCTTTTCCATGCAGTCAACATTAGGGTTTTAAACCCTAAACTGAATTTTTCCTTTAGTCAGCATTAGGGTTTTAAACCCTAAACTGAACTTTTTTCCATTCAGCCAGCATTAGGGTTTTAAACCCTAAACTGAATTTTTCCTTTCAGTCAGCATTAGGGTTTTAAACCCTGAACTGAACTTTTTCCTTTGATCAGCATCAGGGTTTTAAACCCTGAACTGAACTTTTCCATTTAGTCAGCATTAGGGTTTTAAACCCTAAACTGAACTCTTTCCATTCAGCCAGCATTAGGGTTTTAAACCCTAAACTGAGCTTTTTCCATGCATGTCAGCATTAGGGTTTTAAACCCTAAACTGAACTCTTTCCTTTAGTCAGCATTAGGGTTTTAAACCCTGAACTGAACTTTTTCCTTTAATCAGCCTTAGGGTTTTAAACCCTAAACTGAACTTTTTCCATTCAGCCAGCATTAGGGTTTTAAACCCTAAACTGAGCTTTTCCTTCCAGTCAGCATTAGGGTTTTAAACCCTAAACTGAATTTTTCCTTTCAGTCAGCATTAGGGTTTTAAACCCTGAACTGAACTTTTTCCTTTGATCAGCATCAGGGTTTTAAACCCTGAACTGAACTTTTCCATTTAGTCAGCATTAGGGTTTTAAACCCTAAACTGAACTCTTTCCATTCAGCCAGCATTAGGGTTTTAAACCCTAAACTGAGCTTTTTTCATGCATGTCAGCATTAGGGTTTTAAACCCTAAACTGAACTCTTTCCTTTAGTCAGCATTAGGGTTTTAAACCCTGAACTGAACTTTTTCCTTTAATCAGCCTTAGGGTTTTAAACCCTAAACTGAACTTTTTCCATTCAGCCAGCATTAGGGTTTTAAACCCTAAACTGAGCTTTTTCTTTCCAGTCTGTATTAGGACTTTAAACCCTAAACTGAACTTTTCCTTTCAGTCAGCATTAGGGTTTTAAACCCTAAACTGAACTTTTCCCTTTCAATAAGTATTAGGGTTTTAAACCCTAAACTGAACCTTTCCCTTTCAGTCAGCATTAGGGTTTTAAACCCTAAACTGAACTTTTTCCTTTAATCAGCATTAGGGTTTTAAACCCATAACTGAACTTTTCCTTTAGTCAGCATTAGGGTTTTAAACCCTAAACTGAATTTTTCTTTTGGTCAGCATTAGGGTTTTAAACCCTAAACTGAACTTTTCCCCAGTTGGTTAGTATTAGAGTTTCAACTCTAAACTGAACCTTTCCCCAGCTAGTCGATATTAGGGCTCCAACCCTGAACTGAGCATGCATATCCTCTTTCATCAATTTTATGAACTTCCTGGCGGATAATTCACGAAATTTTCCTAGTGAAACTGGGGCAGAAAATTTCGTTCATTTGTTTTTCCCGCAGGTCTAACCTCGAGCCACACGGATCGAAACGACCCACAAGATGAGTCTCAACTCAGAATCTAAGAAGAAAAAGAAAAAAGATGTCCCGAGACACCGGAGAAAATGGAAGGCGGATCGCTCCAAGATTTGATCAAGGTCCCGAGTTCTACCAACCCCGTCATATTCAGTATCGCAGAAATAAATAGGTACCTACAACTTGCAAGCATCAAGATTCAGATCGGAGTCTACAAGCAGAATCAGCTAAGACCCAAGATCAAATCGCAAAAGAATCATAGATAGGAATCTTGTAACTAGCAGTTGACATGCATATAAGTGTTTAGTTCAGTTTCAATTTTTCTTTGGTTGTAATAAGGCGGTCAGTAAAGCAGCGATGACAACAACAACAGCAGTAACAGCAAGCATTGCAATCCCATGGTAGTCCCAGCTACCCAAAGTTTCCCGAACTACATTAACCTGATTCCCCTTTAGCCAGGGATATATAGGAAACCTTTGAAGCAGAGGTTCGGTTAAATCTTTATCAAAAAAAATGCTTCACACGGAGTACTCGGATAGGCAAAAATCGCTCACTTTATCTTTGCGCGAAAACCCTTCGTGTCTTCGGGCAAAGAGGGGCAGCTGTAAGCACGTGATTTTTGCCCTATATGAGAAATACTCCCAGAAAATGCAAAATAAAATGATTTTCCTTGGTGTGCAATTTTGAGTATTTTTGTGATATTTTTGGATAATTATTTGTATTTGTCTGTGTTTGCTTATTTGTTAAATTAATAAAAAATATAAAAATATGTCGCATTTTGCATGTAGGATTTCATTCTACAATTGTTAGTAATTAAATTAGTTTTACAAAAATTAAAAATTACAAAAATAGGCATCTTTTGCATTTTTAGCATTTAATGTCCAAATGAACAATTTTATGCTTAATTATTACTTAATTGTGCGTTAATTGTTATTGGGAGTTAATTTGCGCTTTTATAACTTAATTTAGTTCTTAATAATAATTTAAGTATTTTTATAATTTAGTTTTAGAAAATAAAAGAAGAAAAGATAACAAAAATACAAATAAAAATCGGATTGGGCCACTTCTTCAATTTTCAACCCCAGGCCCAAACAATTGTCCACGACCCAGTCCACTTCACACGGGTCGACCCGGTCCGCCCCATTAACCCAATACCCAACCCCTTTCTTCATTTTTTGGTCTAAACACAAAAACAAAACAAAAATAACAAAAAACCAAAAACCCTAAAGACTAACTCATCCGCCTCCTCTCTTCATCCTCTCAAAACTCCAAGCTCACAACCATGGCTGCCCAAACCATGCTCCCTTCTTCTGCGTCCACCACCCAGCACCTTCCCACCGCGAACACCACCACCATGGACGCAGCCCGGACTCTCTCACGTCCAAACACCTTCGACCAAACAGTCCCCGTCAACCACCAGCTTCCCCCTCGTCGTCACTGTTGAGTCGACGACCAAACAACCACCAAACGCCACTGCCCAGACGAACCCTCGCACCCCCAATGCTCGAACCATCGGACCCCCCTGTCGAGTAGCAGCTGTTGATGCTGATGTTGCTGCTGCGTCACGTTCTTCTCCGGCAAAAACCCAGAAAACGAACAAGAACCCGTCGCCTCCAGCTGCCTCCCCGTCATCGTCACGACCCAGTTCTGTCGCGTCTCCGCTGTTTCCATTGGCCAAGCTCATCGTCCAGTTCGAAGCCCCGTCCCCAGCTGTCGCGTCTCCGCTGTCCGTCGACCTCTCATATGGGTTTGTACTGAAACCTCGTCGTCCACGGATGCTTTTACTGCTTCACTTCGCCCCGCCAACTGCCGGTTTAGCTTCGGCGTGGTTTTCAGTTGTCAACCGCCGATATTGCTTCGTAGGTTCATGTTCGTTCGTCGTCTGCTCGTGTTCGCCATCGTTGGTTTGAGCTTTGGTCGAGGCTCGTCAAGTTCGTTGTTTGTTTGGTCGTTGTTCGTCGTTTCGATCCGGTTAGTAGTTTTTTTTGAATTTTATTTTGTCCGTATTTTATTTTGATATTTTCGAATCTAAAATCGGCAAATGTTTGTTTTGTTTATCGTTTGAATTAATTTTTAGTTCATGTTCATGTGTTGTTTGTTAAATTAATTTTTCAGATTTCAAAGGAAAGATTAATTAATTGTTTTTCATGTTTATTCCATGTTTGTATTGTTGTTTAAGTGAATGCTTGCTAGTTTAATGTTTGTTAGATTCAAATTAAAATTTAATTTATTATTTCTTCAATTTGTTTCATGTTGTTATGTATTTTCCAGAAATTATTTATGTTGTTTGAGTCATGTGAACCCGTCATGTTTGTTGCTAAAAATAGATTTAATTCATGTTCATCTTTGTTTGAAGTTCATGATTAAATCCAGTGATTTAATGTGAGTTTATGTTGTCTTTGATTTGTTTAATTTAGTATTTTGTTGTTTGTATTGTTGTGTTTTGCTCATACATTCATGGTCTAAATTAACCAGGATTGGTTCCCGATATGGTTAATTCATTCCATTAATTTTGAGTTGTGTTGTTCATCGTGTTCATATAATTGTTGTTGAAGATTGTTGAGAAATTGGTCATCTTGATCATATTTCGGTCAAGTTATGATTAATTGAGTGTTTAGAGCTGATGGGGGTAATTTGGTAAATTGCATTGCATTCGGGGGTAGATTTGTAATTGCAATAAGGTCGGAGGGGTAGTTTGGTAATTGAACATTATTTTGATTCTTTATGTTAAGCATGGGGGACAAATATAATGGGGTGGGGTTTTTGATGTACTTGTTTAATATAATGGGGGACAAGACAAAACATAATGGGGAGGAATCTTGCACTTGTTTAATGTAGGCATGGGGGACATATTGTAATGGGTTGGTAATGTGACATTTATTTAATGTAGGCATGGGGGACAAAGTTTTAAAATAAAGAAGACATTTGATAGTGGGACAAAGCATGCCATTGGGGGAATAATTTGGGTTTAGGAATTCAAGGCAAAGTCTTGCTATAAATATAGAGTCATTTCTTGACATTGAGGAGAAGACTAGAGAGTTTTAAGAAGGATTTTTGGGGGAGAGAAAAAGAGTTGAATATTATTGAGAGGATTTTTAGAGAGAGTTGACAGATTCTTTTACACTTGAGAGTTGACATACTTTTATACTTGAGAGAGTTTGTGATAGTAAAAGAGAAAGACAATTTGAACTTTCACTCGAACAATTCTGTTTGCTTTTCTTCGAGTGTTATTCAAAAGTCAGAAACTACTGCATCTCGTATCTTTTCTCTCTTCTGCTTTGACTGCGATTGTACTTTTGCACTGCTGAGTTTTCAATCTGTTACTGGGTTATTCTACTGGTTGTTACTGGTTTTGCGGTGTTGCTGAACCTGCTGTTGCCGCGTTATTACTGTTGCTGACTCCTACTTCTTTTGTTCTTGTACTGCTGTTTCCAGGTACACATTTGTACACTCTTGGCTTGAAGCGAAAAAATGAAATATTAATCAGGCTCCTGTTCCTGTTGAATTCTTTTGTTTGGATCTGTGTTTGAATATTAATTTTCCTCTCTTTGTATAAAAATGTAGTCGATTAATTAATGAGTAATGAGGCTGCATATGTATGATTTCTTCATCTAATAATGCTAGTTTAAATTACTTGAAGAATAGTTAATCGGCTTTGATATTATTGTGTATCCCTCTCATGTTCCAGCATTAGTAAATAATAGAGTATAAAAATGAAAGCAGTTTTTCTTTGTACAAACTCGATCGCAATTTTCCAATCGCATTAGCCGTAAACTAATAACTAATAGGTTACGTTTTCAGCATGTAAATAATTAAGAGATTTTCTTTTATTTTTAGAGACAAACTTAATAGAAAATATAGTCACTATAGGTTTATCCTTTAAAATAAAAATGAGACGAGCCTCGCCAAATAAATCACAAACCGCCGGGGCCCTCAATAAAATACATAACCATTGACTAGACTTTGGATTTGGTCGTTTAATGAACCTTCACGGCCTCTTCCTAAAATAACAATACGCTAGTTGCTTTAGGCGTACCTTTAATAATTTAACCTTCTTAAACTCGGGTGCACATTGATGTGACCCGAATCCAAATCTCAACGGAGTCGAAATGTGTTAACAACTACGGGTGCATTGATTGTGACGTGGTTCGAGATGCATTTTCATGACGTTGCAATTCTATAAAAATAAATGATAATAATAAAAGCGGTTTTAAACTTAATAAAAGCACATAAGTCACAACATGTATTTAAATCCGATATATTTAGCCATTATAACAATTTAAGCGACCGTGCTAGAACCACGGGATTCGAGGGTGCCTAACACCTTCCCTCGGGTCAACAGAATTCCTTACTTAGAATTTCTGGTTCGCAGACTTCACTTGGAAAAGTCGAAAATTTCCTCGATTTGGGATTCAAGATAAACCGGTGACTTGGGACACCAAAAGCCAAACCTTTCCCAAGTGGCAACTCTGAATTAAATAAATAATCCCATTTCGAATATTGTCACTTAAATTGGAAAAACTCCCCTCGCGCATTTATCCTTCGGGGCGGGCGCGCAAAAAGGAGGTGTGACAATAGGTAACCAATGGAATTTTACTGCTAAACCGAAGATCTATTTGCATAATGATGGATATTTTCTTGTGAAATTTAATACCCTAGAAGACATAGATGAAGTCCTATATTCAGGCCCCCATGCAATAAATAACAAGCCGATTATAATTAAACCATGAGAAACAAACTTTAATTTCGATGAGGAGGTCTTAAGAATAGTACCATTATGGGTGCAATTCCCAGAGTTGCCTCTAAACTGTTGGGAATTGGAAACACTTAGCAAGATTAGTAGTGTACTGGAAAATCCGATTTATGCTGATGAGTGCACGACTAAGGTAGAAATGATCTCGTTTGCCAGGGTCCTGGTCGAGATAGATGTGACTGTCCCTCTACCACAGATGATAAAAATCCAGGATCCAACTGGAAGAATATTTGAACAAGAAGTTTGGTATGATTGGGTGCCAGATTGTTGTGAGGTTTGCCTTCAAATGGGTCATGACTGCAATAATTCTTATGAAAGCCAAATCCCTGAGCAGAAGCAGAAGCGTAAAGAAAAGCTTGTGAAGAAGGTGATACCAAAGAAATAAGTAATGGAATGGAAAGCTAAACAAGGGACTGGCCTTGTCATACATATTGAAAAGAAGGGTGAGCTAAAGGATACAACTAACAATGACAACATGATAAATGTGAATGAAGTGCAAAATCAAACACTACAGGGGAGAGAACAAATGGATACAAATAAGGGAAGAAAACATATTTCTTGTAAGGTTGTGCAGGCGCAAACATCAAATGATGGTCAGGAGACTCAGAACAAAGAAGTATCTAAGACAGGAAAACTAACACCTATTTCAAAGGTGCAAAATCAAACATCACAGGAAAATACTTGGCTGAGTGTTAGAAGCAAATATGCTGCAAAGAATGTTACTTGTCCTAAGTCTGGTACTAGCTTTGAGACTGGCAATGGATTCAGTCCACTGTTGATCCAAGATACAACACAAAATCAAGCAAGTACAATACACGAGAGAGGTCAATGTAGACAGAAGGAGGATGAGGGGGAGTACTTCTATCACTTCAATATCCAAATGAAGCTCATTACTTAGAATGTGAGGGGGATGAATAAGTTGTACAAGCAAAAGGAATTAAAGTCCTTTATTATAGAAAATAAAATTAGTTTGATAGCTGTGCTGGAAAATAAGGCGAAGGAACAAAATGCTAAAAGTATTATTGGAAAAATTGCAACAAGTTGGGCCTGACATGCAAATTATAACTATAGCTCTAGAGGGAGGATATGAGTAATGTGGAATCCTAATAAATTGGATTTCAAGTTGATATCCATGACTAATCAAGTTATACATGGAGCAGTGAAAAGTTCAAATATTCCTGTTGAATTCTATTTTTCTGCTATCTACGGGCAATATACAATGGAAGATAGAAGAAGTTTATGGTTGCATCTGAGAGATATCGCTAATGGAATCCAAGGTCCTTGGCTGGTCATGGGTGATTTTAATACAATACTGAGACCTGAAGATAGAGTCAATGGTAATGTAGTGACGGATGCAGAAGCCAGAGACTTTAATGACTTTATTGTTGACACTGGAATGGGTGAATTAAAAACAGTTGGTAGGAATTTCACGTGGACAAATAGTCACATCTTCAGTAGAATTGATTGGGCAATTGGGAATGCAGAATGGATGATCCATATGGATCACATAGAGGTGCAGATACTAGATCCTCATTTCTCTGATCACTCTCCTTTATGTGTTGATTTTGCTGAAACAATTAATAACAGACCTAGACCATTTAAGTTCTTAAATTACTTGGAAGACCATCATGATTTCTAGGCAAAAGTAGAAACAGGTTGGAAGAAACCAGTTATGGGAAATTCTATGAAAAGAGTGTGGTTAAAATTGAAAAATATCAAGAATGAAATGAAGACACTTAACAATAAAGAATTTTTAAGTGTGGAAAGCAGGATAAAGGACACCAAAAGAGCTCTAGCAGAGCTACAGGAGCAGATGAGAGACTACAAACATGATGCAACTTTATTTGACACAGAAAGAAATTTGAAGAAAGAACTAGAGAAATGGTCAAAGGTCGAAGAAAGCATATATAGGCAGAAATCAAGAATACAATGGTTACAACTAGGGGATGCAAATACAATTTTTTTCTATGCTAGCATTAAAAATAGGACTGCTCGCAATCAAATCAAGAAGCTGAAGAACTATGTTGGAGATTGGATGCAAACTAAAGCTGAGGTAAAAGAGGAAATCCTTGGTTTCTATAAAAAATTGCTTGGGACTGCTACCTTACAAATGCCTGCAATCAAGCCATACATATGCAAAAGAGGCCATGTACTAAACAGAAGTCAACAACTAGCTTTAATTGTGTCAGTGACACAAAAAAAAAATGTATAATGCACTTCAGAGTATAGATGATGTGAAAGCCTAGGAAAGGGATGGTTTCCATGCCCTATTTTTTAAAAAAGCATGGTCAATCATTGGAGAAGAGGTTACTACTACTGTAATGTATTTTTTCGAAACCTCAACTATGTACAGACCTGTCAACTGCACCTTAGTGACCTTAATTCCTAAAGTGAAGAATCCTTCTTCAGTAAAGGAATTTAGGCCCATTTCATGTTGTTCTGTACTTTATAAACTGATCTCCAAGATCCTAACCACCAGATTACAAAGCGTGATGGGTGACCTTATAGATTATAGCCAATCAGCTTTTGTTCCCGGGAGAATGATAAGTGACAACATTATCTTAAGTCACGAACTAGTAAAAGGATATGAAAGAAAAGGGATCTCTCCAAGATGTATGCTAAAAGTGGACATGCAAAAAGCATATGATTCACTGGAATGGAAGTTTATTGAACAAGTACTGATACATATGAACTTTCCTAATTTGTTCATATAGTGGGTCATGGAATGCATAAGTTCAATTTCATACTCTATTGGCATTAATGGATGGCCTACGGAGCCATTTGCAGCTAAAAGAGGATTGAGGCAAGGGGATCCTATATCCCCCTTCCTTTTTGTTCTTGCTATGGACTACTTTTCCAGAATGTTGAAAGGACTGAGTGAACAACCAAATTTTAATTATCATCCCAGATGCCAGAAAATGAATTTGATACAATTAGGCTTTGCTGATGACCTACTATTATTCTGTAGGGGCGATTTAATATCTATCCAGATGCTTTATGACTACTTCCAGGAGTTTTCTCAGTACCTGGTTTGATAGCAAAAAGAGAAAAGCTCTATCTACTTTGGAGGGGTGAGAGATGAGACACAAAGGGCTATAATGGATATGATTGTGTTCAGTAAATGGGAGATACCATTTAGATATTTGAGTGTACCACTCAGTACAAAAAGACTGTCAATCAACCAATGCCAACCTTTAATTGAAAAAATGCTAGGAAGGATTACAAACTGGACAACAAAGTTCCTTTCCTATGCAGGAAGGGTATAGTTGATAAAAAAATGTTCTTTTCTCTATTCAGATTTACTGGTTGCAGATTTTTGTTCTGCCTACTAAAGTGATAAAGCTGATAGAAGCTACATGTAGAAGATTTCTTTGGACCGGAGGAGTGGATTGACAAAGAGAGCATTACTTACTTGGGAGAAAGTATGTTATCCTGCTAGTGCTGGTGGACTTAATATCCTAGATATATCTATATGGAACAGAGCAGCGATTAGCAAGCTATTATGGAACCTATGTTGTAAAAAAGATAAACTCTGGGTTAAGTGGGTTCACAACTATTACATCAAGGGTGGACAAATTTGGGATGCAGTACCTAAACAAGCTTCATGGGTAGTGCAAAAAATTGTAAAGATACAAAGTTATGTCCAGCTAGCCGGGATCATGGAAGAAGACCTAAAAAACATGACAGTCTTCTCAATCAAGAAGATGTATCTAATGATGAGAGGTGACTTTCCAAAAGTTCAGTGGAGGAAAATGGTTTGCAACAACTATGGATCTCCCAAATGGATTTTTATCTTCAGACTAGCAGCTCATGAGAGATTGCCCACAAAAGATAGATTGATGTACTGGGGAATTGTTGACAATCAAATATGTCCATTATGTGCTTCTCAGACAGAATGTATATCCCACCTATTTTTCCAATGTGAAGTTTCTACACAGGTATGGAATAGTTTGCTGCAATGGCAACAAATTACAAGAAAAAATATGAGTTGGCCAGAAAAACTGAAGTGGGCAGAAATCCACGCCAATGGAAGAAGTCGGGGTGCTGAACTCTATAGAATGACCTTGGCAGCATGTGTATACCATCTATGGATTGAAAGAAATCAAAGGGTCTTTCAGGCTAAGCATACAGGCCATAAGAGCATTGTTAGAAGAATCATCCAAGAAGTATTCTACCGAGGATCACAAAGGAGCAGACTAATTAAAGAACTCGATAAGATGATTTTTTATCCTTAATAGCTTAGTCTGTGGAGAGTAATTAGGGAAAATTGGTTGTTATAGTTGCAAGGAGTGGCCTGTATTCTTTTTGTTTTATTTTTGGAGTGAGAACTCATCCCTAGACTTTTCTTGTTATTTGTACTTAATGCCTTTGGTAATAAATTCTTTTATTTATCAAAAAAAGTTTTTGATACCTAAGATTAGTGAGTACAAACTTCTTAAAAATTACAAATATTATTAAAAAGATAGTTGAGTTTAAAGTAAAACAATAATGATTGTTGATGTTATTTAGCTAACCCAGTAAAACATAAAATTATACTTCACAAAAGTCCTTAGATACCTTATTGAGTTATTCACATATTATATTTAAATTTTAGCTTAAAAATGGCATGAATGCCTTCTTAATTAAGAACTTAGTCAAAGCAAACAATTTTCAAACAAAGAATAAATAATGGGCTTCAATAAATGAAAAAACATATCCAAATGCCAGTTGAGGTCAACCAAATTAAGTTATCTTTGGATTTCAACTAAAGCAAGAGTCACTATGATATGCATAACGTGTTTAGATTGCAAGAAGACCTAAATTATAATTCTAAAATTTTGTAAGAATTTAAAGAGTGGACTCGACATATCTCTAGTTCCATTTGAATATACACTTTATTAGAACTTCAGAAAAATTATATTGAAGTGCCGTGTGGACTCAAAAAATGAAACATATCACATAATTGCACAAAATTAACCAAATTCTACAAAACCTTTTATAATAAGAAGCAAAAATTGCGGCTAAACAGATAAAATAACAGAAATTAACAAATAAATTGAAATTTGAAGAAAACTTCAAGTGCACAAAAGTACCATAGAATCACACAAAATAAGCAAAACTCACGAAACATTTTAATGAATATTAGCTTTTCCAATGCAAAACCTATTTTGGAACATAAAATTTAACAAAAAAAGAAAAAAAGAAGAAGATTAAAACATGGAAAACATGTATTGAGAGCATAAAGTACCACATAATTGCACAAAATTAAAGAACACCTAATTTGTTTTTCAAAATAATAGCATATTGAGAAGCTAAACAAATAAAAAATAGGAAAGATTAACCAAAATTTGGAACTTGAAGAAAACAATTCGACATAAAGGGACATGGCTAACTTTTCTCTACTGAGCTCGCCATATTTTTTTTGTGTCTTCTCACCTAACTTAGTTTTTCAAAAAATAAAAACAAACTCATTAGCACTTGCAAACTTCTAAATGACGGTTTTAAGAAAAAACTTAAGACTTATAATCTAGTTTTTTGTTTAATTTATTGTTATTCTTGATTTCTAATAAAATGCATGTTAAATATGCATAAACATGTTAAACTTTCTTTGAGAGAGTAAAAAGAAATAAATGAAACTAGATGAAATCTAAGGTATAGATAAGTGATCTTTCTAAAATGAATATATGAAAATAAAAATTATAAAGTATTTTTGTCCTTGGTGGTTGTTTCAAAACAATAAGAAAAATTGCAACTAAGAAAAATGATAGAGATGTCCAGAGGCACAACCAAGAGGCAAAATCGTACAACCAGAACCTCAATCCATCAGCATATATAGTCCTCGATCAGTCTTTTCATTTGCTCACAATTTCAAGTTACTTAAGTATTAGCAAACATCATATTTATTTTGAAGAACATAATAGCTGTAGGAAATTGAATAGACGAAATATTATTATCCTAATAAATGTTATTTACTGTATTGAATTATTCATTCCCTTTTGTTTGACCAAAAAGTATTAAACCTCTTTGTTAAACTTATTAAATAAATAATAATGGGTTAATTCTAGTTAAATATAAGAAATCCTAGATCCAAGATTAATGGATAATAATAGTCTAAAAACCGCATTTAAAGCTAATAAATGCCAAAAATGTGTTTAATGATATTGTTATGAATGAATAAGGGGATAAGGACAAACAATAAATATGATAAATTGCAATAAATGTAAATAGAGAGAATGATTCACTCAAATGTTCAATGAGGTGGATGATTCTCCCTCTGACAGTGATGTAAGGTAACCAAATGTGGGCATATCGAATACTTATCGGATATGATGTAGAAAGCTTGGAATAAACATCAAATCTAATCTTGTGTAAAGATAATGTTTATAGTTACTTGAGAGTCAACTTTTCTAGAGAGAGCTTATCTAAATAGAATATTAGATACCTCTTCTTTCTCTCTTTATTTTTTCTTATATGGGACATATCCCTTACCTACTGAAAGTACAAATGCTGAGAATATTCTTCAAAATATTGCTTTAAAATATCTTATTGTTAAACTAGCCGTTTTGGCCGATCTGAGTGCTCGACCTCGACATTAGCTGCTTGGCTTGCTAGTGCTGCTTCTTAAGCATGACCTTGGCCTAATTGATTCTTGATTGCCTTATTTCAGGCGAGGTCCCCTTGATCAGATTTTGACACATACAGTTAGTCCCTCTATCCGTCGAGGTTGTTTTTGGACGAGCTCGATGGCGGACTTTGCCAGTTGCAATTTTGAGAAATCCGAGCACGTTGGCCGAGGAGTGTCCCTTTTATGGCGGGGTAATGATATGGCGCTTCAAGAACCACTTCTGACTGTTACGTCAATTCAAAATGACATCATTTCATTATGCATCATTATGGTGCATGTTCCCAATACGTTACGTCGTTTCCCGCGCCTCTTCCTTTTCGAAATTAATGAGGCGACGTTTGGGATTTCTCGATTAGGGTTCCCATATTATTATAAATAGGGATGGACATTTCTTGCTTGAGCTGTTGCATTTCTGAAGTTTTTGAAACCCCAAGCTTTTTCTTTTTCTTCAAGTTTCCTGCACATGTGTTTTCTTCCCCCCTTTAGCATTTTCCACCATTGTCATCTTTTTCACTTTTGCATTTACTTTTCGCATACAATCAGAAAAATGGCTAGTGCTTCCTCTAATCCTGTAACTTTGGTTGTGGACATGCCTTCTTATGAAAAAGGAGCAGCCATGGTAGAAGACGAGAATTTCTCTACCGTGGATGAGATAATTCCACGTTCGGGGAAGGACAGGTCGGATTTCAAGAACCCACCCGAGGGTGAACCTGAACCCGTCGTTTTTGAGATGGATGCGGTGACGATTGCTACATTTAGGGCTAAGTGGCGAATCCCGGACCACGTCGAACTTATCCCTGCTAGTAGCGATGTAGTGAAAGTACATCCCCTAGGGTACTGCGCATTTTGCGCATACCCGTTCATAGTCGGCTATACACTTCCTCTTCCTTCCTTGGTAGAGGATTTTTGCCGTTTTTACGGTGTGTGCCCGGCTCAGCTCTCCCCGTACATATACAAGCTTTTCCTTATGCTTATCAAGTATGCGGAGTTGGCCAACAGTGGTGTCTCTCTTCGCCATCTACTTCACCTCTTCG
This sequence comes from Nicotiana sylvestris, assembly GCF_000393655.2. Taxonomy (NCBI): domain Eukaryota; kingdom Viridiplantae; phylum Streptophyta; class Magnoliopsida; order Solanales; family Solanaceae; genus Nicotiana; species Nicotiana sylvestris. The sequence continues at coordinate 148,899,529 of NC_091068.1, forward strand.
CCCCAAGTTTTCATAGGGGCACGATGATACACATCTGCCACCACGGGGCCAAGGGATTAGTGATGAAGATGGACGATAAAACCAATCGTCGTTTTTTGGCCAATTTCTTCTATGTGAAGACAGAGCACGTGGTATCGAACCCTAGCAGATTCCCCGAGGAGTGAAACTTTGCTCGTAAGGGTTTTCTCCCAAATGACTTCATTGTTTATTTTTGGCGATCTGATCTTTCTCCTTCTGTTTTTGCAGCCGAAGGATCCTCCTTCGCCAGTTGTTGACATTCTCGACTGGGTGAGTTAGATTTTTCCTCACACGATGGGGATTTGGGAGAGGTTTGGGCGTAGGCACACTGCTGGTGAGTCACCTTGCTTTGCTCTGCCGCTGAAAATAGGACCCTTTAGGCGCTCCCAGATTCCGACCTGTCATTGGGCATATCTAGGATGGCTCTGAGGGTGAGTTTCTTTCGTCATTTATGCAATTTGCGTCTCTTTCCTCTTTCTATCTTTACTAATTTTCTTCTTATTCTCTTTTTTTATAGACTTTCATTTTGGAGATCGAGAGTGCCCGCCGAGAAGAGAGACGAAAGGTTGTTTTTCAGAAGATGGGTCTGAAGTACGTCCATTATCGTGACAAGTACCGTGAGATGTGTGCATGGTTTAGAGCAGGTGGTAACCTTCAGTCCTTTAGAGACGAGTTGAGTCAGAAGGATGAGGAGCTTGTGCGAACTATTAGTAGATGTAGTGAGCTTAAGGGGTTGCTCAGGGCCAAGGATGACGAGCTCGAGGTGATAAAGGGGGTTGTGGCCGAGTGCGTCGACCTTCAAGCACAAGTGGCTACCTTGCGGGCTGAGTTTGAGAAAAGCTCAATTAGAGTTTCCGGCCTGAGTGGTGAATTGACCGAGAAGGTGGCAGAGTTGGTGAGGGATGGTAAGGCTCGGGTAGCTACTTTGGCAAAGGCGGCAACATTAGAGAGCTCTATCCGTGTCCTTAGGTTTGAACGTGCAACGGATGCGGAAACGGCCGCACTGATGGAGATGCAGCTTGATGAGTGAATTGGTGGGCTTGAGGAAGAGGTTCTGAGCCTATGTGAGCAAGTTGCCACTCTTGAGGTTGAGAAGGCACAGTTGTTAGCTCAACTTTCTTCCCCTCATGCTTCCGCTTTCCCCGACGTTCCTCGTGACTCATACGAGATGTGGATCCATGCTGAGGCAAATCTGGACATATATAGGAACTTGATAGCGGCAGGGAGGGTTCTTGAGGCTGACTTCGAAGATGCTCGTGTTAAGGCATGTGATGCCAAGCTTGCCTGTGGTTATGACCCCTCCACACCGGGGAACAACGATGATGAAGAGGACTTGGACAGGCTTGCATATGATGTTTGGTACGACGATGAGTATGCTGATGGCGCGAGCGAAGGTGAAGATGGTGCTGCTGGGCTAGGCGGTGAAGGTGGCGATGGTGCATGTGAAGATGATGTAGTGTGATTTTCTTGTACTTAGTTTTTGCTCTTTTCTTTTCTTTCTTTATTTTTTTTTGGTGGGGGAGTATTTTTGGCCCTTTGTAAAATACTTTATTTTTTTGGAATGGAATGACTATGGCTTTTTGCTGTATGTTCTTGGCTCTTTTCACTTTTCTTCGAATGCTTTTCCTTTGCAAGACTTAGTTGATTCGAACAAGGTCAAATCTTAATAAATTTGAACGAAGTCGAATGTTAATAAATTCGAACGAAGTCGAATGTGAGTTGATTCGAGCGAGATCGAATGTTGATTTTTAGTTAATTCGAACAAGGTTGAATGTCAATTAATTAGAGCGAGGTCGAAAGTGAGTCAATTCGAGCAAGGTTAAATGTTAATGAAGTCGAAGGTTGAGTCAATTCGAATGTTAAACTGATTCCGATGATATCGAATGTTAATAAATTCGAGCGAGGTCGAATGTTGACTCTTAAAGTGATTCGAACGAGGTAGAATGTTAATGAAGTCAAATGAGGTCGAATGTGAGTCGATTTGAGCGAGATCGAATGTTGATTTTTAGTTAATTCGAACAAGGTTGAATGTCAATTAATTAGAGCGAGGTCGAATGTGAGTCGATTCGAGCGAGGTCGAATGTTTGACTCTAAAGAGATTCGAACAAGGTCGAATGTTAATAAATTCGAGCGAGGTCGAATGTGAGTCGATTAGATAGAGGTCGAATGTTTGACTCTTAAGTTATTCGAACAAGGTCAAATATTAATGAATTCGAGCAAGGTCGAACGTGATTCAATTCGAGCAGAGGTCGAATGTTTGACTCTTAAAGTGATTCGAACAAGGTCGAATGTTAATGAATTCGAGCGAGGTCGAATGTGAGTCGATGTGAGCGAGGTCGAATGTAAATCGATTCGAGCGAGGTCGAATGTTTGACTCTTAGCTTGGTATAATGTATGAACTTGGCGGAGATGAAAAACTCATGTGTTTGCATATTTCTCTTTGTTTATACATTCATTAGAGAAGTTTACATGTTTTTGCTCTCTTCGTGCTTATATTGGGGAAGTCTTATACATTGGAAAAGTCCCAGGCTATCTAGTCCCTTCATTGGTCGACCTAGAAAAGTAGTTGAGAGGTCGAGCGATGAACTTATACTTAACTTCAAGACACTCTCTTCGTCACCTCATTAAAAACCTCTCTGACAAAACCCAATTGGGACAAAACTCAGGTAAGGGAAAAAAGAGTACGACTCGGGAATCGTCTATCCTTAGAAGTTGAAGTATTTGAGGTGGGCGAGGTTCCAATTGTTTGGTAGTAATTTTCCCTCCATTGTTTCTAGCTGGAATGACCCTTTGCTTACTGCCGTCATGATTTTGTGTGGGCCGTCCCAATTAGTTCCCAGTTTGCCTTCTTGTGGGTCTTTGCTTGCTTGTGTTTTGGCTTTGAGTACGTAGTCCTCGACTTTGAGTGGCCTGATTTTGGATTTCTTGTTGTAGTACAACTCTGCCTGTTGTTTTTGAGCTATCATTCTTATATAGGCCATGTCTCTCCTCTCTTTGATTTCGTCGAGGTCTTGTCTTCTGATTTCATCGTTGCTTGGCCCGCTCTCGTTTGAATACTTTAGGCTTGGTTCACCGACTTCGACCGGTATTACTGCATTAGTCCCATAGACTAGTGAATATGGTGTTTCTTCTATGCTCGTTTTCGGTGTAGTGCGATATGCCCATATCACTTCCGGTAGTAGTTTCAGCCACAGTCCCTTGGCGTTCTCGAGCTTCTTTTTCATGATGTTCAATATTGTTTTGTTGGAGGATTCCGCTTGACCACTGCCTGTGGGATAATATGGCATGGAGAGTATTCTTTTGATGTGCCATTTTTCGAAAAACTCGGCGGTCTTTTTTCCATTGAATTGGGGACCGTTGTCGCAACTGATTTCTTTGGGGATGCCGAAGCGGCATATGATGTTTCTCCATATGAACATGATTATTTTTTTCTCGTGTATTTGGGAAAATGCACCTGCTTCTACCCACTTGGAGAAATCTTCAGTTAAAACTAAAAGAAATCGTACATTACCTCATCCCGCTGGGAGGGGTTCGACAATGTCAATTCCCCATTGATGAAAGGTCATGGTGAGGTGACTGAATAAAGGTGTTCTCCCGCTTGGTGAATCATGGTGGCATATTTTTGGCATTACTCACACCTTTTAACGAAGTTGGCGGCCTCCTTTTTCATCGTGGGCCAATATTAGCCTTCTCGTATGAGGCATCTGATGAGAGCTCAGTTGCTGGTGTAAGCTCCGCAGTGGCCCTCGTATACTTCTTCGAGGACACACCACATTTGATTTGGTCCTAAGCACTTTTCTAGGGGACCACCAAATGTTCTTTTGTACAAGTTGTTATTGACAATATAATGTTGTACCTGGCCGCCTGCATTCGAAGCTTCTTGGCTTCTTTTTTGTCGGGTGGGAGAACTCCATCCTACAAGTATGAGATAATACGATTGCGCCAGTCCCAAGTCAAATTTATAGATCGTACCTCAATTTGATCTATTGATGAATGGAGGAGAGTGACCACATCCCCCTCTCCGGTTATGCTTTTGGTTGCCACTGCCAGTTTGGCGAGGCCATCTACTTCAATGTTCTATGCTTGGGGTATTTGTTCGAGCTGGCATTCGTCAAACTCGGGTAGTAGTTTGCAAATTTTGGCCTGGTATTTCTGTAGCCGTTGCTCCTTAATTTGGAAAGTCCCTATGACTTGGTTGATGATGAATTGTGAGTCGCATCGAAGGATGACTCGTTGTGCTCCGTACTTGAGATATAACTTTAACCCTACAATCACAGCCTCATTGTTAGTCATATCAGGGCATCGTATCGACTGGCAAACCATTTCGCCTGTTGGGACCTCGAGCACGAGTTCTAGTCCAGATCCTGATGCTTTTGAAGTGCCACCGATATACAAAACCCATTGGTGTGTACTTTGGTGGAAGTAATGGCAGTTTGCCTTTCGACTTCGGACATACACTGAAGTCGGCGACGAAGTCGGTGAGAACTTGCGACTTTATCGCTGTTCGCGACTGATAGGTTATATCATGTTCGCTCACCTTTATGGCCCACTTGTCCAATTTTCCCGATAATTCGGGTTTGTGCAAGATACTCCTTAAAGGAAAAGTCGTGACCACTGAGATGGGGTGACACTGGAAATAAGGTCTAAGCTTTCATTAAGCTGCGAGCAGGGCCAAACTTTTGCAAATGTAATAGATCGGAGATTGCGTACCTTTATTTTCTCGTACCAGGACTGCACTTACTGCGATGTCGGACACAGCTAGGTAGACGAGGAGGCGCTCTCTGGGTTCTGCCTTGGCGAGCAATGGTGGCGAAGACAAGTAGGCCTTTAGTTATTTTATGGCATTGATGCACTCGAAATTCCGTTGGAGTCAATTATCCTTTTCGAGTACGCCAAAAAATTTGTGGCATCTATCGGAGGACCGCGAGATGAATCTTAACAGGGCGGCTATCCGGCCGGTTAGTTTTTACACTTTCTTTTTGCTGGTTAGATTTTCAGGGATTCCTTCTATGGCCTTGATTTGGTCGGGATTGACCTCGATGCCTCGTTGTGATACCAAGAAGACGAGGAATGTTCCAGATGTCACATCGAAAGCACATTTATCGGGGTTTAATGTCACGCTGTACCTTCTAAGTATGTCGAAAGCTTCCCTCAGGTGGTCGATATGGTCTTCCTTTCTCTTTGACTTGACTAATATGTTGTCTATATATACTTCCATGGTCTTGCCGAGTTGATCTTTGAATATTTTGGTTACTAGCCTCTGGTACGTTGCCCTTGCATTTTTTAACCCGAACGACATCACCCAGTAGCAGTATGTCCCCTAGTGGGTGATGAAGGTGGTTTTTTCCTAGTCCTCCTCTTCCATGAGGATTTGGTTGTAGCTCGAGTAGGCGTCCAAGAAGCTAAAAAGTTCATGCTCGGCTGTAGAGTGGATGAGTTGGTCGATGTGGGGCAGCGGGAACGAGTCTTTTGGGCAAGCTTTGTTCAGATCTGTAAAGTCTACGGACATCCGCCACTTACTGTTTTTCTTTTTCTCCATGACCACATTGGCGACCCACTGAGGGTATTTCGACTATCCAATAGAGCCGTTCACTAACAATTTTTCAACTTTTTCACGAACCGCGTTGTTTATTACAGAGTTGAACTTTCGTCTAACGAGAGGCTGAATTCAAACACACCCAAAATCCACAAGAATCGTACGGACATCTATGGAGTGTAGCAAGGAACTTTGGCTTCAACTCTCATCACCTCACTCAATCCTACAGCGGAAGCTCGAGTCGAGACACTACAAGCGAGCAAAGAAGCACTTCTTGTAACCAAAACAAAAACCCCATGGATCAGCGAAGGCTTGTTCTGGACCACGCTGCTAGATTGAGACTGCTACCTTCCTATTTGAGTAAGGAATGAATATCAGACCCTAGTGATGTTCAACTGACGTTCGGGCCTATTGGTGCTTGCGGCTTTTTCTATTTCGGCTTGGATTAAAAATACCGGACATGAAAGGAAAACAAATTGTCCAGCCTTTCAAGCCCTAGTAAGTAAAGGGGGATGTAAGTGATCTTCAAGGGCATCTCCCCGATCCATTCTTCCCAGCGCTCCTCAATCAGATCCATAACTGATGTTGCTTGTGCAGGAGTAACTAGAGAACTGAAAATTGCAATAAAGTTGTCAACTAAGAAAGACCGAAAGTCCATGCGAGATGGGATGATATTAACCAAAAAGATACCCTCCTCGAAAGGGCCTGAAATCAAAGATCCAGTCAGGGATAGAGTTGAGAATAGCATTAGGTATAGGATGGATCAAAGATAAGGAAAGTGTACAAGAGTCCAATCGGGCTATCTCTGAAGGAACGTGGTGGCGAGGAGGGATATTTCGAATCTCGATCAAATAGAGTAGCATGGGACCACGCCAAGCATAACGAGTTAGGTATGGGCTTTCTTTCACTACCAGAATCACCATTTGGCAGGGCTACTAGGACTTGGATCTCGCTCTTGGGCGGGGCATCAATTACATCTATCTTTACCGATTAGCCAATTTCTAAACGCTAGAGTAGATCCTAAAGAACTACCAATTCCTCATGAATTTATCTTGAATCGAGATCTTTTGGCCCAACTTTATCCCAGTTTGTCGAGGGAGAAACCCCATTTTTCACCTTGAAATGGTCAAAATATGCGAAATTTCTTACTTTTCGTGGAGGATTAGATCCTGTAACTGGGGGTCTGTGGCTGACTGATATTGCCCATCTCCATTTAGCTATTGCATTTATTTTTCTCGTTGCTGGTCATATGTATAGGAACAATTTCGGGATTGGTCACAGTATGAAAGATCTTTGAAATCCTTGATAGTCTTGAAAGGGAATGCGAATCTAGCCACCACTTTCTTTATTTAAAGAAAAAGAAAGATGGTGGGGGTCAAATCCGCATCTTTGCGCCCTTTAATTACTTCAAGGGATGGTGCGTCCGATACATGAATGGTTAATTATGATTCTCAACAGCATCTAAAAGATCTCGAGGCTTACTAGACGAAATTCGATCAAAAATGAAAACTTTAAATATTTTTCTTAGAAGGAGATGAACTACCTATAGATTTGTATGTAAGTGCATGATAGGAATTAAGAAAAAGCTGGCATCCAATCAAGAAAGAATCACTTCGAACAATTAGACTAAGCTCCCCCCTTCTCTTCTTCTTTAGCTAATGATGAAGCAAATCTCTAAAGTGAAAGTAGTCCATGAAAGTATATATTTTTTCTGTTCAAGAAATTGCTTATGTAAAGATGGGGTGAGTGTCCTATAAGATCTTCCTTTCTTCTCTTTTCTTCTATTAGTTAGCTTGGATTGAGAAAGCTCCGCCCAATAGCGCTTAGCCATGTGTGTGTAGACCGAAATGGTCTTGCGAAGCCAGTTAACGGTAGCCTAAGAACAAGTCAAAACTACGAGAAAGGCGTAAGGGTGTTAATCGGTCCAGGCTGACCCGTTTTCAGCCCGCTTCAACCCGGGTCAGCCCGGTTCAGGCTGCTACTATTCATATTAGGACGAGTTGGGACGGGTTGTTAAGGGGGGGGGGATTGTGTACGTTCACGTTAAGATTAACGGTGCCCCGAACCCGTTGAACCCGAAATCGCTTAATGGGTTGAACACGGGCTGCAGCCCGTTAGCAGCCCGGTTACCGTTTGAATTTTTTTAAATTAAATTAGACCGTTCCCAACGGTCAAATTCAGAATGACCGTTGGGGAACAGCCAGAAATTGCAGAAATGGCCAATTTTGGCACCCCCATTAATAATATAGCCCTCCCACCCCAAAATCTATAAATAACCCCCCTTCTTCTTCATTTTTTCTCACAAATTCACTCTCTTACTACTCTAATTCTGTCTCAAGTATCAAACTCTCAATTCTCTCTTAATATTATAGTTCTTAAATTCTCAATTCTCAAATCTCAGATTCTCAATTATTTATTATTTCAAGTTTCATCAATTATTCAATTTAGCCATTACAAAATTATTATTATCAAATATCAATTATTCAAGTGAAGTGTGGTATCAATTATCAAGTATTCAAGTATTATCAACTATCAAGTTTCGTTCTATCAATGGAAGTTTGAATTTTGATATCAAAAATTCAAAATTAGTGCAGCATAAGGAATCCTGGTACACTCGTTCCATCTCTTTCTCTTATTTTGTGTACACTTATTTTATTAATTAGTTTCTTAATTTAGTTTCTTAATTTAGTTTCTTAATTTAATTTCTTACTTGAATTTCCTAATTCAATTTCTTACTTTAATTACTTACTTTAATTTATATAATGGATTTACTTAGAGCGGCCAAAAAAGCATGCACTAGTAGAGGTGGTAGTAAGAAACTTCAAAAAAAATAAGAGGTGGTGTTGGTTCTTCTAGTAGCTTTACACATATTTCTGAAAGTTCACCTGAGAATTTAAATGTAGATTATAATCGAATGCAAGAAAATTTTGGTATAGATGATGATTTAGATGCTTTGTGAAATGCTATTCAATCACCCGATACTCTTGAAACACCACCACCTATACCTGGTAATGCTAGTCAAACCCAAAATGTTAGGGGTGCAACAAGTAGGCCTCCTCTCCCTATTAAGAAGAATCGACAATTAAAAAGTAAGTGTTGGATATTTTTTGAAAGACTAGAAGATCAAAAAAATTATGTAAAATGTAAAATTTATAGTGAACATTATAAACATGAGCCCGGTAAAGGAGGGGGAATGGGTCAACTTCGTAGGCATATGGAAGAGAAACACCCTCTTGATTGGGGAGTAGATGAGAAATCTGGGCAACAAAAACTTAACCCGATACTGGGGGGTTATTGGGGAAATACGATATTAAGAAAGATCGGAAAGAATTATCTAAAATGATTGTTTTAGGTTGTTTACCTTTTAGTTTTGCTTCTTCACCGTATCTTGTTACTTATATTCAAAGAATTTATAACCTTATGTTTAAAGGTATTCCTAGAAGTACTTGTAGAGCTGATATCTTTAGGCTTTTTGGACAATATCAGACATATATATGTTATTTGTTCGCAAGTCTTCCTTGTAAAGTTTCTCTTACTTCTGATATTGATCGTGTTGTGAATGGAAATGATTATTTGACTGTTACATGCTATTGGATAGATGATAATTTTTGTATGCAAAAACGTATTATTGCTTTTAAATATGATGAAGATCAAAGTCATACTGGTGCATTTATAAGTAATACTATACATGAAGTTGCTATATTTTATAATCTTGCAGAAAAAGTTTTATGTATGTCATTTGATAATGCTTCTAACAACACTGCTGCTATTACAATATTAAAATTGCATCTACACCCACCAATTCCTGAAATATTTCATGCTAGATGTGCATGTCATATTTATAACTTGATTGTGAAGAGTGACCTTGAATTATTTAGAGATGAAATTACTTTAGTTAGGAGAGCTGTTGGTGTAATTCAAGAAAATAATAGAAGTGCTAGATTAAATGCATTTAAGGAAAAATGTGTACACTATGGACTAAAACCAAGACTCATACTTGAAGAAATAGTTACTAGGTGGAATTATACTTATTTGTTCTTAAGATGTTGTTATAAATATAGAATGCCTATAACTGAAGTTGCTAATTCTCATTGTACTGATCCTAACCGTTTGTTAACGTCTAGAACTCGAAAAGTCATTCATGATGTTATACATTTTTTACAAAAATATTATGTGGCTACACTTGAGTTTTCTGGAGCTTATTATCCTACCATTTCAAATGGTTTAGTTCATATTGCTGAAATCTCTTTTACTACATAATTTGAAGCAGAAAGAAGGATATGCTAATGTTGTTGAATCTATGCTAGATAAGTTCAAAAAGTATTTTTATCCAATTCCCTATATTTACCTAATTGGTGCTATTTTAAGCCCTACTGTCAAAATGATAAAGTGTCGCCAATTAATTAGAGCTTTATATACTTATATGGATATTGGCCAAACTGAAACTCCTGATATTGACACTTGTATTTCTGAGCTACACACACATTTACAAACTTTATATAATTATTATGCTAACATTGTTGATGCTTGTTCGGTTGTAGATGCAAATATTCCTTCAACTAATCCTTCAATATCTGGAACAACTATGGATGATGATGATTGTGTTCAAGATTATCAGATTTGGTCTACACTAGGAGAGCATCAACAAACCAGTAGCAGGAATATTGATAAACTACAATTCTACTTGCAAAAGTCACCAGAGCTCCTCACAAAGGATTTTCTACCGCTGAATTGGTGGAGGAGCAACTCAAATCAATTTCCTGTTCTTTCGGCCATGGCTCGAGACGTGCTAAATGTGCCGATTTCAACAGTCGCATTAGAGAGCACATTTAGCCAAGCAAGGCAGCAACTAGGAGATACCCGTCATTCATTGGGCAAAAACACTTTGGAAATTCTAGTGTGCTTCAAAGATTGGATAAGATCATAACGACGAAATCAAGGGCGTGACGAGGTAGACGAAGATGAGGACCAAGAAATTGGAGATATAATGGTTTATGGTTCCGATTCAACCAATCCCGGAAACCAAGAACCTCATGTTGACATGGAAGAACTTACAAAAATGATGCAAAGCATGTGATGTACTATTTCTTATTTTTTATAATTATTGTAAACTTTTAAGTTTTAATTTGCAAGTTCAAAAATAAAAAAATAAAAAAGAACTTGCAAATTAATTTGAAGTATTAAAAATATAAATGAAAGCCTTCGGAGTTTGTTCCTTACATTTGCCTATTGGTCTTATACTCTTATTAAATAATTTTTTGTAGCCACTTACTTTCTAATTTCAATTTTATAATTTTAAAATACAAATTTCAAATTTAAAACTTTAAACTTTAAACTTCAAAGTTTAATTCTAACCCTTAAAAGTTTGCAAATACTTAACTATCAATAACATTGAATAAGAAAAATAAAATTTAAATTAAAAAAAGAAAAAAAATTGGAGCCCGGCCCGCCCGAGCTCGTGTGATCCCTAACCCGTACGGGCCCACAAAAACCCAAAAAATCACAGCCCTATAACAGCCCGTTATCCCCAGCCCGCTAACAACCCGCCCGCTAACCTAACGGGCTGGGGGTTTTCCCGTTCAGCCCATCCCAGCCCACCCGATAAACACCCATAGAAAGGCACGGGAAGTTTTGTGAAGGTAGAGAGAGATTATCAAATCAAACTTCAAGTTGGTGTGCCACATGTTAAGAAGGCAGAGACCGCCCCAGGCTTCACCCTAATTCCCATATAAGGTTGAATGAGATTAGATTAGTCTCGCTAAATTCGTTCTCGAATGATTCATCTATGGAATTAAACCTAGGTCTATGCAAATTTCTTGTGATTCCCCTTCTTTCTTCGACGAAGGCATACATGCATCCATAGGGAACCCAAAGAAGAGCTAGAAAAAGGAAAGCAACACCTTAACTTAATAGCTCCATTTCTTGTTTCAGAGCGGAAAGTACGCTCAACCCCTAATACATTGCTATTTCTTAATCCTTGCGGCCAGGGATGATGAGTCGGTTGGCTGTTAGAGTATAGCCACTCTCGGGGTTAGCGATAAGAGTACACGACCCGTGTGGTAGCTGGCAAACTAAGGATTTCGTGCTTGCAAGGAAGCATGCAAGTGGGTGAACGCATCACCAACCAAGCTAGTCACTTGGAACATAGGGGTATTCAATCCCCGAGCTTCTGGGCTTTGAGAACCGACTTTGGATTTGCTTCTTAGATAGTGAGTAGCAAAGAAGGGTATGGTTTAAAATTTAGGGTTTTCACTTCCACGTCCCAGCTCATCGAAGCTACCGCCTATCGATTGAAATTTTGCTCCTCAGCCGGAGGCAGAACCGGCTCCCCCTGAGCCATCCTCGGAAGAGTAAGGAAGGAGAAGGGAACGACAGTTTCTCGCCTCCTAAGAGTATAAAGAATCGGAGTGTCATCCTAACAAACTACACACACGCATCAAGGCGTTCTGCTAACGAGCGAAGACGATCGCTCAAGAAAGGGGATTCGGCCCCGACAAATGCAATGTAGTGAAAGACGCTGCGGACTATGTGGCCGATGATGTAAAAGATATGCCGGAAGCTAGCCAACTTTGCTTTCTAATGAGGTTAAGATGTGACTTAGAAACGGAAATAGCGAGACCTGGGTCTGATCGAACAAGAAGTTCGAAGATGGAGACCAGGTTCGGCATGAAATCATAAAGGTTTAAGGACCCGTTGGTCAAAGGAAAGGGAAGGTCATGCTTTCGGGACAGAGCCGTATGATGCGAGAGTGTCACGTACGGTTCCTTTGAGAAGGGTGTGATACCACCATCTATCAGGCCCGATGAGTGGTCCACGGAGCTACATCCCTACTCACCTGGTCTATGCACATCGCTCTTTCCAGGAGGTTAGCAGCCTAACCTAGATCTTCCCATTTCCAAGAAGATCCCGGGCTCGATCTGGTTTAGTATCTAGGTGATTATTTTTTTGTTCCTATATATATGGGTCCGTGTAGCATTTCCACGATATCGTTATGATCAATTAATGGGACTTGGCCGAAAAGTGTTCTTGCCTCTATCATTAGCTCGGGTAGTCCCCGTTTTTGGTGTTTTAGTCACCTTTCAATGGCTCCCTTAATTATGTGTGAGAAATTGCCATATTGAGTAATGGGAATCGGGCTAGTCCCCGAAAATTCCCCACCCGTAAGTTGCTTTATCGTTAGGGAAAAAAATCTCTTTTGATTTTTAGATTCAAAATTCTTCCTTTTTTTCTCCCATGCTTTCTGTTGGTCAACAACCAACCAAAGTCCTCTATAATTCTTCACTACTCGTACAATCTTGACGGAGTTAAGCTATATTGAGGGAATCATTTTGTCTCAATTAATCAAGAATGCCCCAACTGGATAAATTCACTTATTTCACACAATTCTTTTGGTTATGCCTTTTCCTCTTTACTTTATATCTTGGTAGAAGGTTTCATGAGAGACTTTTCCTTTTTTTATGTACTAAATTTTTGGCGAGTTATTTTCTACTTGAAATGTTTTTTTTTCTTTTCTTTTTCTTGATACGTGTCAGCTTTCTCCTTTGCCAAAACACATCTCCTTCTTTCTTTACATACCCTTTTTGGGGTTCTTATGTCGGAACTAGACATGCGTCTATTTAATCCAAGGGCATCAAGACCTGGAATAGGTAGAAGATGTACCCTCCAATGGGCCTTCCAGCCCTGGCTCTGGCTGGACATCCTTCCTAGAAAGCGGGGCAAACTCACTAGGATCTGGCTTTGGCTGGACATCCTTCCTAGAAAGTGGGGCAAACTCGCTAGGCTCCGGCTCTGGCTCTGGCTAGACATACCTCCTACATACCGGGGCAAACTCGCTAGACGCTTCCGAAGCTGGCTCTAGCTCTGGCTGGACATCCCTCCTAGAAAGTGGGGCAAACTCGCTAGGCGCTTCCGAAACTAGCATAAACCAACCCCCTCTTATTCCGGAACTCCACCCTCCCTTTTTATATGACAACATACGGAGAGCGGAACTCACTAACCAGATGAGAAGTATTTTATGGGGGGAATATTACGAAGAAGAAATGCTAAACTCCGTTGTTCGCATTCAGATCCAAATAGAAAAGATTTCTACTATAATCTCAATCTCTACTCTTTGCAATCGTTTCCCCCTTCTATTAGCTGTGTTTGGAGCTATTTTTGGAAGATAGAAATTTGTTGTTCTTGATGGTTCTTCAGGCTTTATACTTGATTTTCCAAGGTAATCATCTTGGGACTCTTTTATGATCGTTTTTACAAAGTTCTACGGACGTTTCGTCAAGTTAGGGCCATATGGAAAATCTGCCGATTTAAACTCAATTATGAACTATTTATAAGTGTGTATAAGCTGCATATATATAGTGTTTGCGAAGCTTAGGATGTAAGGAACAACTTTCGTGAAGGAACTACAGGCATTCGGACGTTCGTTGGGAAGGTATGTTAAGGCTAAGCTCCGTCCTTCATTTTTGCACGAATTCTTGGAAATTCCTAAGACGTTAAATGTGATATTTTACTATTCTATTGCTAGAAAGACCTTCTGTGAAAGGCATTGGCATCGTAGCTGAATAATTTCATGATGCTATTAGGTTGATATTCCACTAGTTCGGTTAATTAGGGTATTCGACATCTATATATGTCATTTTGTCAGTTTTCTTATCAATATGTCTATATATATGAATTCTTGTTCGTCTTTGGGTTGTGTGACTAAACAAAATAAAGGCATTTAGTATTTACGATCAGTCCTTCTTCCTTGTTAAAGTATATTTTAAAATCTCTAAAGTGACACATCGATTTCCAAAAATCTCAAATATAAATTTTACGTTTAAACTATTAAAACACTTGATTTTTGATATACTTTCCTTTACTAATTATCAAGAAATCAGGTATAAGGACTAAGTGAAGCACCTTAAGTTTTTTATGAACATCTTCAGAGTTAAGTTATCTTTCTAAAAGTCGAATTAAGTTTTCAAGTTTATTTTATTCAAAGAAAACATATGAGGTTCCATGAGACAATTGTATGCGATACGAAGGTGATTATGAGATCATGAGGATAAGAGTACCTATGAGCCAAGATTGGTTAAGTTCTTGTTATGGCCTATTATATGCATTCAAAGTTCATATCATACATGGCATATTATGCATGGACTTCGAGCTATAATCAGAGGTAAGGGGCCTATTTGCCCGAAAAACTACATATATTATACAGATGGCCAGAGGTTGGCAATACGATACCGGTTAGCTACCGGGAGAGACCACCATTTCTAGCATTTGGTTGGGTATGTCATGCATTTGTATCAATATATATGTATTCACGACATACGCTTACACAAGCATACCATGCATAATTGATTACTATGAGGTCGAATGTCGGTCATGGAGGCTATAAGATTTTCTGTGTCAGGTGGTTTCACGATTATTTTTTTAACATCAGCTATGTATGATTCTGCTTTTTGCCTTACATACCAGTACATTTTTATTCGTACTGATGTCCCGTTGCCTGGGGACATTACATTTTTGTTTCGTGCGTGCAGGTCCTGGTAGGGACTCTAATCGACCCCTACGCTAGGATTTCAGGGTTCAGCTGTGAGTTGGTAAGCTCCACCTATTCCTAGAGCTTTCATAGGATGGTTACTTTTGTGTACAGTTTGGGTATAGACGGGCCTTGTTCTGACAGTGCTTATGACACTCTTAGAGGCTATTGTGGACACAGTATTTTGGGTTTCTTTTTGTAGCTTTCGGTCTCCAGCCCATAGGCTTGGCATGCATATATATGTGTGTAGGCATGTATGTCTCCAATCGCGGACTCATCGGCCAGCTAGTACTTTATTATTTTGGCTCGTCTACCTTTGTTTATATGGCTTATTGTTATTCAGGTCATGACCTTAATGGTCCAGGCTTAGTATTTCAGATGTTGTTCTGCCCAATCTGTTGGGGCCCCAGTTTAGTTAGCTAGTATGTTTAGTGGCTAACTCGATCAAATATAGTATCGAGTGCCAGTCGCGCCTCCCCTAGTTTGGGGCGTGACAAACTTGGTATCAGAGTGGGTCATGTCCCAGGGAGTCCACAAACCATGTCTAGTAGAGTCTTGCTTATGGGTGTGTTGTGCACCACACTTATAATCAGGAGGCTATGAGGCATTTAGGATTGGTTATTTTTCTTTCAATTAATAGATCGTGCTATAGAGCGAAGTTATAAGAACATATGAAATCTAAATTGTGCTTTGTGTTTCTTATCTTACAGGCTACCTATACTCAGGAGATGGCACAACGAGAGATAGGTATGAATCCTGGGGAAGGTGCCAGTCGTTCCCCACTGGGTCGGAGGGATAGATTTCCCTTAGAGGCACACAATGAGTCTCCAATACCCCGAGTTTCAGCTTCCCCAGCACTTGTTGGAGCCTAGGGAGATGAAGTGCCCCAACCTCACCAGTTCCATTAGTACCTAAGGCAACCCGAGACACAGGACCTCTAGCATCTGTTGTTCCGCCATCAGAGACTGGGGAGCAGGGGATGAGGGAGGCAGTTCAGTTGCTGACTAGGATGGTTTCTATTCATGAGCGACAGATAGAGTCAGGAGCAGATGCCCGGAGAGATAGGACAGGAAGCTCGACGGTACGAGAGTTTTTTCACTTGTCCCCTCCATTATTTACAGGATCCAGTTCCACTGAAGATCCCCAGGACTTTATAGACCAAATGTATAAAGTATTGAGGGTGATGCATGACTCCGTCACCGAGGCTGTGGAGTTGGCTTCTTTTCAACTACGTGATGTAGTCGTCCTATGGTATGAGGCATGGGAGAGATCTAGAGGACCTGATGCTCTGCCAGCAAAGTGGGAGGACTTTTCTGAGGCTTTTTTATCCCATTATTTGCCACGGGAGGTTCGAGAGGCCCGTCTTGACCAGTTTCTTAGCCTGAAGCAGGGGGATATGAGTGTGAGGGATTATAGCCATAAGTTTAATTCTTTGGCGAGGTATGCACCATATATTATACGTATCATGAGGGATAGAGTTCATCATTATGTGGATGGTTTAGGGGATCATCTGATTAGAGACTATAGGGTAGTATCCATACAGGATGATGTAGATATTTCCCGCATACAGGCTTTCGCTCAGACTACAGAGGACTTTCCTCGTCGGATTCGTGATACTCGGAGGGATAGGGAGCAGAGTAAGAGGGCTCGTACTATTGGGTCTTATAGGGAGCCACGGGGTGATTTCAAGCCCCCACTCCATCGATATCCACCTCGATCAGCAGGTAGTTTCCCTCCACAGATGCAGGGCCAGCGGTTTGATCGTTATATTCAGTCAGGACCGGGGCAGAGCTCAGGCCAGCCTAAGAGCCGTCGACAGGAGCGTTCCGTACAAATGAGACAGCTTATTCCTCCATGTACTCAGTACGGTAAGCTGCACACCGGGTTCGAGTGCATGTTATCATTGTAGGCAGACAGGACATTTTATTAGCCGGTGCCCAGGGTTAGGCAGAGGTGCACCAGCTCAGCCTTCAGGATCCACAGAAGCCTCTTCACCCTCAGTCCGTGCTCCCCGACCAGGTCCACAGTCTACTCAAGGATGTGGTAGGGGGAGAGGTGGAGGAGACACCTCAGGTTCTAGTGGTGGCCAGAACCGTTTTTATGCACTCACAGGTCAACAGGATTCAGAGGCATCCCCAGATGTTGTCACAGTAGAATTGGTTATGCTAGACTTCGATGTCATTATGGGTATGGATTAGTTGGTAGCTTGTTATGCTAATATTGATTGTCGTGCAAAGTTGGTCCGATTTGATTTTCCGGGTGAGCCTGTCCTTGAATGGAAAGGGATATAGATAATGAGCCAGTGACTCTTCAATCAGTTCCTATTGTGAATGAATTCCCGACGGTATTCCCTGACGAGCTTCTAAGAATTCCCCCGAAAGGGAAATCGATTTCGCTATAGATTTGCTTCCTGATATGTAGCCTATATCCATTCCTCTATACAGAATGGCTCCTGCAGAGCCATGGGAATTGAAGGAACAACTGAAGGACTTACTCTATAAAGGCTTTATTAGGCCAAGTACATCCCTATGGGGTGCTCCAGTGCTCTTTGTTCGAAAGAAAGATGGCTCCTTGCGGATGTGTATTGGCTACAGGCAACTAAATAAAGTCACTATCAAGAATAAGTATCCTCTTCCATGGATTGATGACTTGTTCGACCAGTTACAAGGTGCAAAATGCTTTTCGAAGATCGACTTGCGATCCGGTTATCATCAGCTACGAGTCAGGGATATTGATATCCCAAAAACATCATTTAGGACGAGGTATGGCCATTTTGAATTCCTTGTCATGTCTTTTGGGCTTACAAATGCCCCAGCAGCCTTTATGGATCTTATGAACCGGGTATTCAAACCATTCTTGGATGAATTTGTGATTGTGTTTATTGATGATATCTTGATATATTCACGATAGAAAGCCGAGCATGCGGATCATTTGCGAGCTGTATTGCGGACTCTCCAGGACTACAGGTTATATGCTAAATTCTCTAAATGTGAATTTTGGCTAACTTCTGTAGCTTTTCTTGGTCATGTTATTACCAGCGATGGTATCAAGGTTGATGGCCAAAAGATTGAAGCTGTGATGACTTGGCCAAGGCCCTTGAATCCGACAGAGGTTCGTAGCTTTTTAGGCTTGGCAGGGTATTACCGAAGGTTTGTGGAAGGATTTTCCTCTATTTATGCACCATTGACGAAGCTGACACATAAGGGAGCTAAGTTTCAGTGGACTGAGGCATGTGAACAAAGTTTTTAGGAGCTAAAGAAAAGGCTTACGACGACACCTGTCTTGACTCTTCCGGATGGCACCGAGGGTTATGTTGTCTATTGTGATGCCTCGAGAATTGGACTAGGTTGTGTTCTTATGCAGCGTGGTAAGGTTATCGCGTACGCCTCCAGATAGTTGCGGAAACATGAACAGAACTATCCTATGCACGATCTTGAGTTAGCTGCAGTTGTCTTCGCCCTAAAGATTTGGCGGCATTATCTATATGGGGTTCATATTAATGTTTTCACCGACCACAAGAGCCTTCAGTATTTATTTAAACAGAGGAAGCTGAACCTACGACAAAGAAGATGGCTAGAATTACTAAAGGACTATGATGTTGATATTTTATATCATCCCAGCAAAGCTAATATTGTTGTTGATGCTCTTAGCCGGAAGTCCATGGGCAGTCTAAGCCATGTTAAAGTTGATAAGGTCAAGATGACCAAATATCTATGACAACTAGCTAGTTTGCAGGTGCGTTTGGTAGATGCAGAGGGTGGACGCATTCTTGTTCAGAATACGGCAAAATCTTCTTTTGTTATTGAAGTGAAAGAGAGACAACACGAGGATCCTGAGCTTATAAAACTGAGGGAAAGTATTCCACAGCAGCGACAACCTTTATTTGAGCTAACTGGAGATGGAGTCCTTAGATACTAGGGCCGTTTATGTGTACAGATAGTCGGAGAGCTCCGCGCCAAGATTCTTTCGGAGGCCCATTATTCTAGATATGCAGTTCACCCCGGAGCGACAAAGATGTATCGGGACCTTCGATAGATCTATTGGTGGAATGGAATGAAAAAAGATATCACAGAGATGGTAGACCAATGTCCTAAATGCCAGCAAGTTAAAGTCGAACATCATAGGCCTAGAGGCCTAACTCAGTGTATTGAACTTCCATTATGGAAATGGGACATGATAAATATGGACTTCATCACCGGTTTGCCTCGCACTCCACGGAGGTATGATTCTATTTGGGTAATTATTGATAGGCTTACAAAATTTGCTCATTTTCTGCCAGTCAGGACGACATATTCAGCCGAGGATTATGCCAAGATTTACATTCGGGAGATTGTGCGCCTTCACGGGGTACCATTATCTATTATCTATGATCGAGGGGCTCAATTTACAGCACATTTTTGTAAATCTTTCCAGAAGGGTCTAGGCACGCAGGTAAATCTTAGCACAGCTTTTCATTCGCAAACTGATGGACAGGTAGAGCATACTATTCAGACAGTTGAGGATATGTTACGTGCTTGCGTGTTAGATTTTAAAGGAAGTTGGGATGATCATCTACCTCTTATTGAGTTCACTTATAATAACAGCTTCCAAGCTAGTATTCAGATGGCCCCTACGAAGCACTATACGGGCGGAAGTGTAGGCCGCCGATCGGTTGGTTCAAGGTCGGGGAAGCAGAGTTGCTAGGTCCGAATTTAGTCCAGCAAGCAATGGAAAAGGTAAAACTTATTAGAGACCGTCTGCATACAGCACAAAGTCGGCAGAAGTCTTATGCAGATGTTCGACGACGAGACTTAGAGTTTGATGTAGAAGATTGGGTTTTCTTGAAAGTATCGCCTATGAAGGGCGTCATGCGATTTGGAAAGAAGGGGAAGCTCAGCCCCAGGTATGTTGGACCGTATAAGATTATTCGGAGGATTGGTAGGGTGGTGTACGAGCTTGATTTGCCTTCAGAATTGGGAGCATTCCATCCTGTGTTTCATGTATCTATGTTGCGAAAGTGCATTGGAGATCCTTCACGTATTACGCCCATTGAGGATATTCACATTGCTGAAGACTTATCTTACGCAGAGGTACCAATAGCTATTTTAGATCGGCAGGTAAGAAACCTTCGAACTAAAGAAGTGGCTTCCGTGAAAGTGTTATGGCAAAATAACAACATCGAGGAAATGACCTGGGAAGCTGAGGAGGAAATGAGGAAGAAGTACCCCTACCTATTTACGACTTAAGGTGAGTCGCATTTAAATAATTGGCAATTATTTCTTTACAACACTTAATTGGATTTTAAATGACAAGAAAGTGCCATTTAAATTTCTTATTGCGAGATAGCTATACGAAGCCTAGTAGTTTGAATCTTCAGAATTTGATTTATGCTTTGCAAATGCAACATATATATCCTCACAAATAACGTATTAGCGGAAAAAAATGAACCAAGGAATTGATTTGACCCATTCGCGGACGAATTTTCTTAAGGGGGGGAGACTGTGAGACCCCATGTGTTTTATTCTCTTCTCTTACGTAATATACGTAACGTGGCGTGGTTAGATTAGGTATATACGATTGGGTATAGAACATTGGGAGAATAACACTGAAAATATGTGGTAATATCAAGGAACTAACTAAAGCTTTAGGTCAAAGGAATCCCTCAAACAAAGGTTCGTGGTTAAAGAAATGGCTCGGGTAGCACCCCGCGCGTTCAGAAGATTTAAGTTAACTTGCACCTGTGGGATAAGACTAAGAGTGTCTAATATGCTAAGAATAGTGTATTATGAGGTATTATAATATCACATGGGTCACATGTTAAGTTTTGGAGCCAAGCAAGTTGCGAAATAAAGGTCGGCAAAGGTTATCGTAAATTTCTCTAATAATTTTTCTAAACTTTGGGTCAAATGTATCAGATTATTTATCCCAATATATAATGAGTTATGGGACCCACAACCTATCAAATTGAATGTCTACAAGTCTAGTTTGCAACCAAAAAAACCTCACATCAAACGGACATTGGAGTAAAGAGTTATGGCTGTTTTACCCCGGACTATCCAGGCTAAAACCGGATCACGAACCGAGTCGGGTCAAACAAGTGGTATAAGTCGGAAAATCCGACTTGTAAGACCCCAAAACATTTCATTTTTGTCCTAAAACAGTGAGGGAGATGAAGAGAGGGTTCCATGGTGTTCTTGAGTGATTAAGGTACGTTTTTAACGATTTCTACCATTAAAGTTTGTCCTCGTGCCTAGAAACTCAATCTCTACGCTTTGCAATCTTTCCCCCCTTCTATTAGATGTGTTTGGAGCTATTTTTGGAATATAGGAATTTGTTGTTCTTGCTGTTTCTTTAGGATTTATACTTAATTTTCCAAGGTAATCATCTTGAGACTCTTTTATGATCGTTTTTATAAAGTTCTACGGACGTTTCGTCAAGTTAGGGCCATATGGTAAATCTGCCGATTTAAACTCAATTATGAACTATTTATAGGTGCGTATAAGCTGCATATATATAGTGTTTGCGAAGTTTAGGACGTAAGGAACAACTTTTGTGAGGGAACTACAGGCATTCGGACGTTCGTTGGGAAGGTATGTTAAGGCTAAGCTCCGTCCTTCCTTTTTGCACAAATTATTGGAAATTCCTAAGACGTCAAATGTGATATTTTACTATTCTATTGCTAGAAAGACCTTCTGTGAAAGGCATTGGGATCGTAGCTGAAGAATTTCATGATGCTATTAGGTTGATATTCCACTCGTTCGGTTAATTAGGGTATTCAACATCTATATATGTCATTTTGTCGGTTTTCTTATCCATATGTCTATATATATGAATTCTTATTTGTCTTTGGGTTGTGTGACTAAACAAAATAAAGGCATTTAGTATTTACGATCAGTCCTTCTTCCTTGTTAAAGTATATTTTAAAATCTTTAAAGTGACACATCGATTTCCAAAAATCTCAAATATAAATTTTACGTTTAAGCTATTAAAACACTTGATTTTTGATATACTTTCCTTTACTAATTATCAAGAAATCAGGTATAAGGACTAAATGAAGCACCTTAAGTTTTTTATGAACATCTTTAGAGTTAAGTTATCTTTCTAAAAGTCGAGTTAAGTTTTCAAGTTTTTTTTTATTCAAAGAAAACATATGAGGTTCAACGAGACAATTGTATGCGATACGAAGGTGATTATGAGATCATGAGGATAAGAGTACCTATGAGCCAAGATTGGTTAAGTTCTTATTATGGCCTATTATGTGCATTCAAAGTTCATATCATACATGGCATATTATGCATGGACTTCGAGCTATAATCAGAGGTAAGGGGCCTATTTGCCCGAAAAATTATATATATTGTACAGATGGCCACAGGTTGGCAATATGATACCGGTTAGCTACCGAGAGAGACTGCCATTGCTAGCATTTGGTTGGGTATGTCATGCATTTGCATCAATATATATGTATTCACGACATATGCTTACATGAGCATACCATGCATAACTGATTACTATGAGGTCGAATGTCGGTCATGGAGGCTATAAGAGTTTCAGTGTCAGGTGGTTTCACTATTATTATTTTTACATCAGCTATGTATGATTCTACTTTCTGCCTTACATACCAGTATATTTTTATTCGCACTGATGTCCCGTTGCCTGGGGACACTGCATTTTTGTTTCGTGCGTGCAGGTCCAGGTAGGGACTCTAATAGACCCCTCCGCTAGGATTTCGGGGTTCAACTATGAGTTGGTAAGCTCCACCTCTTCCTGGAGCTTTCATAAGATGGTTACTTTTGTGTACAGTTTGGGTATATTCGGGGCCTTGTTCCGACAGTGCTTATGACAGTGTTAGAGGCTATTGTGTACACAGTATTCTGGGTTTCGTTTTGTAGCTTTCAGTCTCCAGCCCACAGGCTTGTCATGCATATATATGTGTGTAGGCATGTATGTCTCCAATCGCGGCCTCGTCAACCAGCTAGTACTTTATTATTTTGGCTCGTCTACCTTTGTTTATATAGCTTATTGTTATTCAGGTCATGACCTTAATGGTCCAGAGTTAGTATTTCAGATGTTGTGCTGCCCGATTTGTTGGGCCCCCAGTTTAGTTAGCTAGTATGTTTAGTGGCTAACTCGATCAAGTACAGTATCGAGTGCCAGTCGCGCCCCCCTAGTTTGGGGCGTGACAGAATATTCCTTTAAAATATCTTATTGCTAAACTAGCCGTTTTGGCCGATCTGAGTGCTCGACCTCGACATTAGCTGCTCGGCTCGCCAGTGTTACTTCTTAAGCACGACCTCGGCCTAATTGATTCTTGATTACCTTATTTTAGGTGAGGTCTCCTTGATCAGATTTTGACCCATACACCTTTATAAGAGAAAAGAAGAAAAGTTTTAATGCACCTGGTTTCAAAGGGTGATACATGTATTAATTTAAGACATAACTATTATAAATTGAATACCTCATATACATTTATCTACAAATATTTAAAATTACATAACTAACCTTGTAACTTACGTATGTTGTGTACTAAACAAAAGGTATTCTTTTGTTTTATAAGGATATAAAAGTCTATTAATTTTTTATGGGCATTTAAGTAATTTAATCTTCTACTTAAGATCTTCCCATTTTTAGTATAGTATGATATGATATGATAATTGTACAAATTTCAGATGGTACTACGCGAGATTAAAATCATTTGTACACTAAAATGAAATTTAACTAAGAAATTACCAGACGGCTATACATAGGAAGTCCCTTTTAATTTCACTGATTTCCTTCCAAAAAATTACGGAAAGCATTCTCATTCGAACATCATTCATGAAAAAGTGCAACTAAAGGTCTCTGCTCACCGTATCATCATATTTCATTACCTTATGCTTAAAAGTGATTAAAACAATAAGTGCAAATCATTATAGTTTTGGATAAAATTATTCTGAGCATAAGAAGAATATATTATGAAGGCAGAAAGAAAAGTTCATATTAGTAAAAGGCAAAGACTTTGTGTCTTTCACGGTAACGGAACCAATTTGTTTAACCAAAAATCTGAGTCCTTGGTCAAAGCTAAAAGAAAAATTCGGGTTACTGATAATCAGGAGACAAAAAATAAAATACTTTTGAGAACAATGGTAGAGGGTAAATAGATAAGTATTTCAGTGTATTCTCAATAGTATCTCGTGTCCTTACAAATGATGATACTTCTTCCTTTTATAGATCATTCTAGGTAAAGGAATGAAACATCAGTTTTAATGATATAATCATGAGCAATAAATGACATTAAATAAGCCGTTATACAATCATTCCTATTAAATACCAACTTTATAACGTATCAGACATTTAATAATGAATTTGAACTCCTTTCTGTCATCTGATCCTTGCTTTCAATGCCTTCTAATCCGTTGGCTGCAAATAATTTAAATTGGTACGAGACTCGTATCTATACGTCGTCTCGTGCTTATTTAAATTCTTCTTCCCGTGGCTGTTTTCACCGTGCCTCTTAGTCAATTGCTGTTCTTTGACCATTCAACTAATCCACGTGTCATGCCACATCATTTTTAATATAAATTCAGTTTTTTCCCAATACAGATAGTCCCCCCACTTTCCATTTTTTTTATCAATTAAATAATTGGGAAGTGGATCTTCATGTAAAAAGAACTTTTGCCACAATTAATGCTCATGACAGTACTAACGTCTCAGCAGTCTTTTCCATTTAATGCTCTGTCCATGTGTCATTTTATAATTGATTCCGCTATTCATTCCTTTCTTCGAGACTTCTTCATTCTCACTGTTTACGAAGTGATAGCTGCCTTTATTATAGGCTTTTCATCATTATACTTAAAAAGTTGACGTTTCCCATTTTACATATAACTTTGTCTTCCTTTGTCTTCTTCACTAATCTTCGACACATACCTTCTTCTTGACAATGTCTTCTTCAAACCCTAACCATAAAAAAGTTCCAATTCTAGATCAGTTCCCCAACGCCCCTATTAGACACAGAAGAGGAGGAAGAAGTAGGCCTCGAACAGGGTTAGAATCTACGCGAGGTGGTTCCTCTGGTTCTTCTTCAAGGAGTTTTGTTCCAAAAGCCCCTTCTTCTAAGAGTAGGGAAATTCTTGATACTTCTCAAGAACCCTCAATTGATGATATAGTTCCCAGTGATTTGTCTTTTGAAAGTGACAAAACGTCTCTTCAAAAACAAATTAAAAATTTAGAAAGAGCCGATACTTACCCAACATTAGTAACCGAGCTTACAATCCCCACTATAAGAAGAGATTGTAATTGGAAGGATAGTCTTCGAATGTCAATTCCTTCCCCAAATCAAAGAATTTCTTCTTTTAGAAATGGGTATTCTTCTGTTTACACTTACCCCTTCACTTTGGGTTTTAATCCTCCGATTGACCCAGTTATTCTCGATTTTTGTCGTTTCTTTACCATTTGTTTGGCCCAAATTGGTCCATTGGTGTGGAGAACAGTGGCTTGTTTGAGATATTTATCATCCAAGGCCAATGTCAATTTCACCTTTTCTCATCTCATTCATCTATACCATCCCAACTTAATACGCCATGGGGTTTTCACCTTAACTGCAAGGAGCAAAAAAGTTTTGGTAAACCCTGAGGATGACAGAGATCGTGGATGGTATATCCGTTATGTTGCTGTCCGTACAGTGGATTTGATTGGTGAAACAAATATTCCCTTTCCTGAGAAGTGGAATTTTGAACGTAAGTTTTCTCTTATTTACCGTACCTACTTTTGAGAATTTCAAAAGAATGTTGTTTTTTAACCTCGTCCCTTCTTGGTTTTTTGTAGCAACCATGGGAGATGTGGAACCTATTCCCAACTTTCGTGGTTGGGTAGACTCACTTTTGAAAATTGCTACTAGGGAGCAAAGAACTTGGAAATCAATTTCTTCCTTACATGGCTGGAAAGTCAAAACACACGGTATCCCCTTTTTTACAAAATTTTGTTTTACATGTTAAACACTTTTTCCTCAACTTTAATCATGTATATCCACTCTTTAATCAGGATTTGGCATTAGAGGAATGACAGCTGAAGTAGCTATGGCCATTCGCATGTCTGCGAATGCTGCTCTGGATTTAGATAAGGCTCGAGCCTTGTTGCCTAAAAGAAAAGCTACAAAGGAAAGTTCTGAAGAAGAAGAGGAGGGTACCTCCCTAATTACCAGGCCAAGGGCCAGGAGACGAATAGTCATTGATGATGAAATTGAAAACACTCCTGCTCGTACCTCCGCCACCGAGCCTGTTTTGATTCAATCTGATGAGGATGCCGAACCAAGAGATAATAATGAATCAATTCAGCACCTTTTTGACAGTGGTTTCGAGAGTGGCGAGCTCGGACCTGTTTTTGACGAAGCTCCTCTTTCCTCACTTGTTCCTATTTCCTCCATTCCTCTGCCTACCGTAAGTGTTTCTTTACCAGCTTTAACACCTTCCATTTGTTTGCCAATTTCTACTGCTCCTATATCTATTCCCTTGGCTACTTCAACCGCACCTGCTTCTGCTCCGGTGTTGGTTTCGACATCTTTTCCCTCCATTCCTTCTATTCCCTCCGCTGCTCCTCTTTCCTCTGTTCATCATACAGAGACAGGTTCTAGCAGCGGAAATATGTCAATGAGAAGTGTTACTTTGGAAGTTCCTGCCAATCATAGCCTCCTGAGGAAGACTGGCAGAGCCGATGTTTGACTTGAACCTCTCATTGGTGATATCGAGAAGAAGAAGATGGAGAGCCATAGCTGCTTAACTTTGATGAACGACGTAGTTCATTCTACTTTGAAGGTATTTCAACCAACAAGTTTTTTTTTTTTTTTTTTTTTAAAATTATCTTCAATTTCTCATTTCCATGACTTACCTCTGTAGGCTAACCTTATTAGCACAGAATTAATGAGAAGAATTTCCTCACTGGAAAGAAAAGCTCATGAGTCTGAGAAGTCTGTCCACGAGGCTGAGGAAATTGCTAGGGGTGCCCAACTTGAAGCAACCAACTGGAAGGAGCAGTTCGAAAATGCTCAAGGGGCTATAGAAGAGTTGCAAGAAAATAAAAACCTCCTAGAGCTGCAAAACCGTGGTTTAACTTCTGAGCTGGCAACAGTCAAAGCTTCTTCAAGCCAATTGAAAAGAGATAAAGAGGTTTTGGAATGCTCTTTATCAGAACACTTATCCAGAGCTAGTGAAGAAGTTAGAGAGCTGAAGGCACTTTTGGCTAAAAAGGAAGAATATGCAGGAGAGTTAGTGCAAAACTTAACTCAAGCTCAGGCTGACTTACAGACTTCTTCTGTCGAGATTCAAGCCTTGAAGAGTTCTCATGCTTCTCTTGAAGCTTCCCTTGATTCCCATTTAGCTGAAAATCAAATTTTAAAAAACGATCTTGCTATGTGGGAAAAGGAATATGGACTTCTAGAGGAAAATTTCAACATAGAAGTGAGTTGGGCTTTTCTGAATTCTCGTCGTGATGCTTTGATGG
Source organism: Nicotiana sylvestris (assembly GCF_000393655.2). Taxonomy (NCBI): domain Eukaryota; kingdom Viridiplantae; phylum Streptophyta; class Magnoliopsida; order Solanales; family Solanaceae; genus Nicotiana; species Nicotiana sylvestris. The sequence goes on from NC_091068.1 coordinate 148,927,056, forward strand.
AAGCTGCTCAAGAGGGTTTTGACTTGCAGTCTGAACTGGCTAAAGTCATAGACACCATCGAGAAAAGCCAACAGTCTACTGATACTCCTTCTCCTACCCTTGAAGTTCCTGAAAATGTTGCTATTCCAGCTTCAGAGGGTGAAACTTCTACAACCCAGTCTATGGAAGTTGAAACTTCCGTGACAATCCCCTCAAGCTCAGCTGAAACCATTCCTGTTGCTGCTTCTTCAGAAGTTGCCACCGTGCCTGTGGCTGAAAGTGAAATTCATATTGCAACTTCTGATGTACTAAGCCCTTTAATTGAATGATGATTTTATCCCTTAGTTTTTAAGGGATTTTTTGGTGAAAGTCCCCAGTTATCATAATGGGGCAATTGTATAAACGTTTATTGACTAAGTTTCTACTTAGTTTTTTTTTTTAATTAGATCAAGAAGTTTGTTAAACTTCAATGTGTTCTACTCTTGCCTTTTCTTTACTTATTTAGGACTTATAGAATAGTTTAGCATTTTTATCCTTTGAAAATGCTTTATGATTCTCCCATGACTTATTGACATGAGGCTTATAAAAGAGGGCCCTTTTATTTTATCGACACTTAATGAAGAAGACGTCTCAACTTCATAATGGTGTTAAAATACGATGAAAGTAATAGGAAAACACACGTTTTGTATGAAACAACTTTGGCAAGTTTTCATTCATAAACTTTTAACAAGTGTTTGACTGTTACATGTATTACAATACATCTACAACTTTTCTCGTAACTGTTTTTCTTGTAACAGATTTGTAAATAACATAAACTAAACAAGGTTTTTTTATAACCTGTTTCAGTACATAGTCATGACCCTATCTTTACATGTTAAGAAGGGTTTGATAGGTGACTTTGTTTATGAGTTTGAGAGATGACTCTGTTGTTCTCATGAATGCTGAAGACTTCGTAACTTCTTCTCAACACTTGCTTCAGTTTGGCCGACTTTTATTCGATACTCGTATCTGTTTCTTTGCACCTATCTGTGTATAATATGTAGTCCCCCAAGTGTTTGAGCGGTGAAGTATGAAGCCTCGAACACTTGTTTATTTCTTTTTACTTTGGCCCTTTTCCTGAAACAGAAAGATATACGGGACTCGACTATGTGATTATAGATGAAGACTGCCTAACTCGTGTGTATTTCCATCAGATTAATTGTAACCCTGGGCTAGGAATTTATGCATACTCCATTTTGCCTTGCAGGTTGTGACTCATCATTTGGCACGAGTTAGGATATTTAGCCTAGCATCTAAAATCGTTAGTAAAATATTAAAAAATCAAGAGAAGAATTTTTACATGATGATACCTGACCGTAGGTACTTTCTTAAAAGTAATATCTTTTTAAGTGGACAGCATTCCAATGTGAGGGTAAAACTTTACCATCCATTGTTTCCAACTGGTATGCTCCTTTTCCCGCAATGCCACGAACTTTGTATGGTCCTTCCCATGTTAGACTTAGCTTTCCTGAGTTAACAACTTTTGTAGATTGGAAAACCTTTTTAAGCACAAAGTCCCCAATTTTGAAAAATCTGAGGCGTGCTTTCCTGTTGTAATATCGTTCTATTACTTGCTTTTGTGCTGCCATCCTTATCAAAGCAGCCTCTCTTCTTCCTTCAAGTAAATCTAGGCTAACCCGCATCTCTTCATTATTAGATTCCTCCGTTGCCTGATCGTACCGTGTGCTTGGCTTACCTATTTCAACTGGTATTAAGGCTTCCGTACCATAAACCATCGAAAATGGTATTTCTCCAGTGCCTGTTTTGGTCGTTGTACGATAAGCCCATAGTACTCCGGGTAACACCTCAGGCCAATTACCTTTTGAATCTTGTAACCTCTTTTTCAAGTTATTGATAATAACTTTGTTAGTTGATTCCGCTTGTCCATTCCCCACTGGATGGTATGGCGTAGATGTTATTCTTTTGATCTGCCAACTTTGAAAAAATTCTGTAACTTGTGCTCCAATGAATTGTGGTCCATTGTCACATACGATCTCCTTTGGTACTCCAAAGCGGCATATTATATTGCGCCATATGAAGTCTTTAACTTCTTTTTCTCGTACCTGTTTAAATGCCCCTGCTTCTACCCATTTAGTGAAATAATCTGTAAGTACGAGTAGAAATTTTACCTGACCTTTCGCTTGTGGAAGTGGACCTACGATATCCATTCCCCATTTCATAAAGGGCCAAGGGACTAAAACAGTATGTAGTAACTCAGCTGGTCTGTGCATATTATTGTCGTACCTTTGACATTTATCACATTTGGACACGAAAATGGTTGCCTCTTCTTCCATCTTAGGCCAATAATATCCTGTGCGAATTAACGTTCTTACCAGTGACCGTCCTCCTGCGTGATTCCCACAATGTCCTTCATGTACTTCTCTCATGACATATTCGGTTTGAGAAGGGCCGAGACACCTTGCTAGTGGTCCGCCGAACATCTTTCGATAAAGATTACCTTGATATAAACAATATCGTGCAGCTCTTTTGCGAAGCGCGAAAGTCTTTCCTTTGTCATTAGGCACGGTTCCGTGCTGTAAAAAGGCAACAATTTCATTTCTCCAATCCCATGTTAGATGATTAAAATTTACCTCGTTTTTGTCAGGTTCGAGAACGGAATGAAATAGATGTATGACTGAAGCATCTGTATTGTTTGCCACGTCTGCTGCGGATGCAAGGTTTGCTAAAGCATCTGCCTCTGCATTCTCATCTCTTGGGACTTGCACTACTTTCCAAGTTTGGAATTGCTTTACTAACTCCCGTACCTTTGCGAGGTATTCTTGCATTCGTGACTCTCTGGCTGTGTAAGTCCCCAGCATCTGATTAACCACGAGTTGAGAATCACTCTTGATTATAATCTGTGTTATGCCGAGTTCTCGTGCCAATTCTAAACCTGCAATTACAGCTTCATATTCTGCTTCATTGTTAGTTATAGAATGACATTTTATAGCCTGTCTAATGGTCTCACCCGCAGGTGGTACGAGGACTATTCCTAAGCCTGCCCCTTTTACATTAGATGAACCGTCAGTGTATAAAACCCAAGTCCCCGGGTTCGCACCATTAAAAACTAATAATTCTTTTTCTGCTTCTAAATGCATCCCCTGGCTAAAATCAGCCACGAAATCAGCTAGTACTTGAGACTTTATAGCGGTCCTGGGTTGATAAATAACTTCATATTCACTTAGTTCTATAGCCCATTTTGCTAATCTTCCTGAAAGTTCATGTTTATGCAAAATGTTTCGAAGCGGAAAAGCAGTAACTACAACAATGGGATGACATTGAAAATAAGGTCTTAACTTTCTAGATGCCATGACCAAAGCTAATGCTAATTTTTCTAGCTGTGGGTATCGTGTCTCAGCTTCCAATAAGGACTTACTTACGTAATAAATAGGAGATTGTTTACCTTGGTCCTCGCGGACTAAAACAGCACTTACCGCGACTTCAGATACGGCCAGATAAATAAGAAGTTTTTCCCCTGCCTTCGGTTTTGCCAACAACGGTGGTTTTGACAAATAAGTTTTCAAATTTCTAAGGGCTTGCTGACAATCTTCATTCCATTCAAAATGATCTTGCTTTTTAAGTGCAGAGAAAAACTTAAAACACCTTTCTGAGGATTTGGAAATAAATCTCCCCAAAGCTGCAATTCTTCCCGTTAATCGTTGTACTTCCTTTTTATTAGTAAGGATATCCGGGATTTCTTCTATTGCTTTGATCTGAGAAGGATTCACCTCAATACCACGGTTAGAAACAAGAAAACCCAAAAACTTACCTGATGCAACTCCAAATGCACATTTTTCTGGGTTGAGTTTCATATTAAATTTTCGCAAAATTTCAAAAGTAATAGATAGATGAGAAATATGATCATGAGATTGCTGGGTTTTGACGAGCATATCGTCTATATATACCTCCATTGTTTTCCCTAAATGTTCTTGGAACATTTTGGTGACCAACCTTTGATAGGTTGCCCCAGCATTTTTGAGACCAAAGGGCATTACTTTATAACAATAAGTCCCCCTGTCTGTGATGAAAGAAGTTTTTTCTTCATCACCAGGATCCATTTTGATTTGATTATATCCTGAGTATGCATCTAAAAAACTTAAAAGTTCATGACCTGCGGTCGCATCAATTAGTTGATCTATATGTGGTAAGGGAAAGGAATCTTTTGGACATGCTTTATTTAAATCAGTATAATCTACACAAACACGCCACTTACCATTTTTCTTGGGTACAACCACCGTATTAGCTAACCAAGTTGGATATTTTACCTCACGGATTGATCCGATTTTTAATAATTTTTGGACTTCATCCTGAATCACCTGGTTCTTGAAAGCACCTTGTTTCCGTTTCTTTTGCTTTACTGGTGTGAAAGAAGGGTCCTCGTTGAGTTTGTGAGTCATCACATTTGGAGGTATCCCTGTCATATCAGCGTGGGACCAAGCAAAGCAATCTAAGTTAGCTTTTAAAAATTCGATTATCATACCTCGCATGTTCGTGTCTAAATTAGCCCCGATATAAACCTTCCGTTCAGGCTGTTGATCAAATAACGTCACTGCATCAAGCTCTTCAATCGTCATTTTGATGCTTTCGTTCTCTTCAGGTTCTTGAATTGTGTCAGGCCTTGAGTCCAAATCTGTTTTCTCTTGTTCAGTTGAAGTTTGATCTCTTTTACTTTCAACTGTTTCCTGTAATTGCTATTTTGCTTTATTTACGGTGCTCGTACTTGTTACAACGTTGACATTTCTGGCCATCTGCTGATCCCCACGTATTTGACAAACTCCCCATGGTGATGGGAATTTGATAACTTGATGCAGGGTTGATGGGACAGCATCCATATCGTGTATCCATGGCCTTCCTATGATCATATTGTAGGCCATTTCCATATCAACTACCTGAAATTTAGTTTCCTTCACAACACCCATAGCAAAAGTTGTTAGTATTACCTCACCTTTTGTTACTACACTTGAGTTGTCGAAACCTGACAAGGTGTGCGCCTTGGGTAACATTTTGTCTTCAGCTTGCATTTCCCGCAGTACCCTTAGTAATATAATATTTACAGAACTTCCTGGATCAATCAAAACTCGCTTTACATTAGTATCATATACAAGTAAAGATATTACCAGTGCATCATTATGTGGAGTTGTCACTCCTTCGTTATCTGCGTCATCGAACGAAATGCTTTCATTGTCAAGGACCTGCCGCACCCGTTTTCCGTGTGTAATTGTTACCTTAGAAACCTTGTTTGAAGCTGTGTAAGTTATGCCATGAATATCTTCTCCCCCGCTTATGACATTCACTGTCCTTTTGGGTGAAGGAGGTTGTGGTGGTTCTTGTCTGTTCTTCATATAAGCTTGTTTTCCTTTCTCACTAAATAACTCAGTGAGATATCCTTGCTTTAATAGATGATCTACTTCACTTTGCAGGAATCTGCATTCTGAAGTTTTGTGCCCGTGATCGTTGTGAAATTCGCACCAATGGTCCGGATTGCGTCTACTTGGGTTTGACCGCATTTCTTTCGGCCACCGTACCTTATCTCCCATGCTTCTTAAAACAGCTACGAGCTCGGAGGTAGAGACGTTGAAATTATATCGACCAAATCGTGCCTTTAAACTCCTGTCATTATCACGTGATTCTTGTCTATTCCTATCATTCCTGAACTTTGTAGAAGAGCTAGAATCCCGGTTCCTTGACTTTTGATCGTATTGTTGGTTATCTTGCTTCGACCGTGGGTTCTTTCCTGCGGGTCCCATATATGGATCGTACCTGTTTTTACCTGATCTTTTTTCGGAATCTGACCTTCGGGTACCGCCCCTTTCTTCATGATGGAGCTTAGGTACGGTATCTTCTTCGATTCGCAGCTTCGTGCTATACCTATTGTAAACATCATTCCATGTGGTTGCAGGAAATTCTCGAAGACTTTCTTTGAGTCGTCTCGTGGCTTCAGAACTTTTGTCATTTAAATTACTTGCAAAAGCTATAGCAGCCCAATTGTCAGGCACACGAGGTAGAGTCATTCTTTCACGTTGGAACCTATCAACGAAGTTTCTAAGCAACTCCGAATCCCCTTGTTTGATTTTGAAGATATCTTCCATCCTTTTCTCAACTTTTTGTGCTCCCGAATGTGCTTTAATAAAAGAATCTGCAAGCTCAGCAAAAGAATTAATAGAATTTTCAGATAAAAGAGAATACCAGGTTAATGCACCCTTGGTGAGTGTTTCTCCAAATTTCTTGACCAATACTGATTCAATTTCTTGTTTGGTCAAGTCGTTGCCTTTTACGCCGGTTGTAAATGCAGTCACGTGGTCACGTGGGTCTGTAGTACCATCATATTTCACGAGATTGACGTGGTGAATTTAAAGGTACGGTATCTTCTTCGATTCGCAGCTTCGTGCTATACCTATTGTAAACATCATTCCATGTGGTTGCAGGAAATTCTCGAAGACTTTCTTTGAGTCGTCTCGTGGCTTCAGAACTTTTGTCATTTAAATTACTTGCAAAAGCTATAGCAGCCCAATTGTCAGGCACACGAGGTAGAGTCATTCTTTCACGTATTATTAAGACCAGAACGGGGGTTCTCCAATGTATTATTATTAGGAGTCGGCGTAGGTGGCGCAGCAGGCAATCGACTAACAAGTGCCTGAAGAGCTTTGCCGACTTGTGCATCGATTAGCTTTTGCAAAGCTTCAGTTGTAACTCCTTCAAAATGTTCAGATTGCTCTTGTTGATCAGCACGGGATTCAGTAACAGGAGTGCCTTCACGACATGATGGAGCTTAGGTACGGTATCTTCTTCGATTCGCAGCTTCGTGCTATACCTATTGTAAACATCATTCCATGTGGTTGCAGGAAATTCTCGAAGACTTTCTTTGAGTCGTCTCGTGGCTTCAGAACTTTTGTCATTTAAATTACTTGCAAAAGCTATAGCAGCCCAATTGTCAGGCACACGAGGTAGAGTCATTCTTTCACGTTGGAACCTATCAACGAAGTTTCTAAGCAACTCCGAATCCCCTTGTTTGATTTTGAAGATATCTTCCATCCTTTTCTCAACTTTTTGTGCTCCCGAATGTGCTTTAATAAAAGAATCTGCAAGCTCAGCAAAAGAATTAATAGAATTTTCAGATAAAAGAGAATACCAGGTTAATGCACCCTTGGTGAGTGTTTCTCCAAATTTCTTGACCAATACTGATTCAATTTCTTGTTTGGTCAAGTCGTTGCCTTTTACGCCTGTTGTAAATGCAGTCACGTCCTTTTATTATTGGTGGAACACCAGGGATTTGCTCTATTCGCTCATTTTGTTCCTTCAGCTGTTTCTGCAAGGTTAGTACTAAATTTTGCAAATATGAATTATTTAAATTACCTGGTCCCCCTTCTTGTGGTTCACTGGGGGTTGCTCCGTTTCCAGAATTATCAAGACCAGAACGGGGGTTCTCCAATGTATTATTATTAGGAGTCGGTGTAGGTGGCGCAGCAGGCAATCGACTAACAAGTGCCTGAAGAGCTTTGCCGACTTGTGCATCGATTAGCTTTTGCAAAGCTTCAGTTGTAACTCCTTCAAAATGTTCAGATTGCTCTTGTTGATCAGCACGGGATTCAGTAACAGGAGTGCCTTCACGAGATTGACGTGGTGAATTTAAAGGAGAGGGAACCACGATATCTTGATTTTGATGTATTTGATTCTCATGGTTTCCCAATGTGTTGTTACTGTTGTTGTCGGCGTTATTGTTTGACATGGTGACAATAATAGATAAGATATAGCTTAAAAGGAAAGATTATCAGATTCCCGGAAACGGAACCAATTTGTTTAACCAAAAATCTGAATCCTTGGTCAAAGCTAAAAGAAAAATTCGGGTTACTGATAATCAGGAGACAAAAAATAAAATACTTTTGAGAACAATGGTAGAGGGTAAATAGATAAGTATTTCAGTGTATTCTCAATAGTATCTCGTGTCCTTACAAATGATGATACTTCTTCCTTTTATAGATCATTCTAGGTAAAGGAATAAAGCATCAGTTTTAATGACATAATCATGAGCAATAAATGACATTAAATAAGCCGTTATACAATTATTCCTATTAAATACCAACTTTATAACGTATTAGACATTTAATAATGAATTTGGATTCCTTTCTGTCATCTGATCCTTGCTTTCAATGCCTTCTAATCCGTTGGCTGCAAATAATTTAAATTGGTACGAGACTCGTATCTATACGTCGTCTCGTGCTTATTTAAATTCTTCTTCCCGTGGCTGTTTTCACCGTGCCTCTTAGTCAATTGTTGTTCTTTAACCATTCAACTAATCCACATGTCATGCCACATCATTTTTAATATAAACTCAATTTTTTCCCAATACAATGAGTCCTGCCTTAACGACTGGTGCAAACTTCAAAGGAGTGAGGAGGGACGACTGACTGGATAAGATTTTTGTAACCAATTAAAGGTACGACTAAACATGAGTTGCAAATTTGTCATCTAGTACTAATGCACAAGCCAATTTGACCAATATTTAAATTAGTTTTACGTAAATAAATATAATAAATTTTACAGTGTGTGGTCTAATTCTGAAATTTCTAAATACACCCTAATATATATATACACACTTTAAATTTTCTTCAAATTAGTGTCTAAGTTCATTCTCTTGCAAAATATTTTTCCAAGAATTGAAGTCGTCCAAACGGTACTTAAAATGACCACAATGAGAATGGCAACATAAAGAAATAATGGAAGAAATAAATATATGTGTCAGGAATATAGTAGACATGCGCTAGATCGAATATCATATTTGATGATTTAAACATATTTTTGTGAACATTGTTTGATATAAAATATGTATGGCATTTGATATTCTTTTATCATAGTTATTATTAATTGCCTGATTAATATAATAAGGTTCTTTATTAAATTTTGTGATTTGTCATCGTGCTGGAGATCATGATAATGAGAGAAAAGTCTATTACAATTTAAACTAAATTTTGTTCTTGATTGTAGGATTATTAATTTGGACATTAGTAATCCGGTTAAATCAATGTTTATGTGATCGTCTTTATGAGATAAAGATTAGTTGATCTCATTAACTAAATTACATAGATAGATGATGTATATTAGAGATATGATCATTGAACCGACTCATTAAATAATTTCTAATGATTAGAATTACCATAAACTGTCAATAAGATATTCTCTTGAAGAATGTGATGTAAAAATTTCCTTTAATCTGAGATCGTCATAGTAATTAACAAGTTATTTATTGTGCTTTGATACTAGACACCTATGGCCCTAGGACGATAGTTGAAAGGATATTGGGTACGACTGAATACTTGTAAAATTAGTGATCGATCAAGATAGAATCTGTCAACTCTTGGTAATGAGTTTAAGCTCTATGTTGTCATGAATTATAACGACAAAACTAAGACCTTGACCAGGCAATTGAATGAAAGAAGAAAAGAGTTTCTTAGGTCATTCAATGGTCGATTATATTTGACATGAACACACAGTTGGTCGCCTGTTAGGATTTGGCAGTTGAACCATATCCTAGGGTGATCTAGATCTATAAAGACAGAAAGAAATACTACATTATTCTTCTGTGAGTTTTTGAGAGTAAATTGTATACTTCATGCTATCCGGTCGTTAAAGAGTGTTGCTAGACACCACCCTTGATTAATATATTGATGTGATCAATTTGCTACCAGTTTAGTATTGAACCTATGGGGTCGCACACTAACGAGTGTTCTGATCTTTGCTAAAGGATTAATTAAATTATTTAATAATTAAATTAAAGAATTTAATTAGTCAACTAAATTAAATTATTAGTCAAAATGAAATATTATTATATTCCTTGCTAGTACAGGGGGTATAATTAATATTGTGAACAAATTGAAGTTTTCTATTTAGAATAGAAAATTAAATTATATCTTTTGGTTGAAATATATATGTGATATATATAATATAAAATAAGATTGATTTATATAAAGGGTATATATATAAAATTAATTCACTCTTACCAATTTGGAATTGGAGATGAAAGTCCACAAAAGGACCATGACGTACACGTAATTCCCATTAGGAATGGGATATACATTTTCATTGAAAAACCTTTGTGGTGTCTCATTTGGAATTGGACTTATGGAAAGTCCATAAAATACCTTCGGCAGTCACCCAGGGAAACGTGATTCAATTTTTCCATAAGTTTGTTTTTGAATTAAACTTTTATCCTAAGTGAATCATTACCTCAACTAAATAAAAAAAGAGTTTATAGGTAATGTTATATAAAGGGTTATGGAGAAAATTTACCTCATTAATTCTTGAGAAGAAAAACACTTTGTGAAAAGGAGAGTGCAATACAAAGCCAGGAGAGAAAATACAATTACAAGAAAAATGTTTCTTGTTCTTCTAATTTGAGTTGAGATTTTTGAGAAAAATTTTAGCACAAGTTTTTCGTTCAATTTATTCGCGGGTTTCATTGATCAAAGAGTTGATAGCAAGGATCGGTCTCGGTGTGAATACGTAGAGTCTTCGCACTATCGAAATTTTTTTGAAACGAGACTCTCTTTACCAGTTACGTCTTAGATCCAATCTTTAACATGTAAATAAGTTTTAAACACGAAAAGATCTGCCTAGGATTGTTATTATCTACCGCTGCGTGTTACAAACACCTATATGCAATCCTTCAATATGTTCACTTTTAAATTAAACAAATAGAAATTTATTTGCTATTACGAAAGGTTAGCTTTGTCATTTTACTAGTTAAACTGTATCTTTCTTTTTATCTCAGCCCTGGTTTCTAAAGATTTTCAGTAAGGACCTCAAGGAGAATGGAGGATCTATCTAAAATGGGTAACTAATATATCATATACCATCTCGTCCTGATTCTATTCGAGTTTTCAGGCTTATCTGAGCATATGTTTTGGTACTTTTGCAGCTGAGCAAAAGAAGAGAGAAGTTGCTGAGCTGATCAAGGATGTGTCCAAAAACTCCGAGGTTTTAGCTGTGAAACATTTAAAAGTAACTGTAATGTGCGTCGAACTAATAATTAGTTTACTAACTGATATTTGTTTAATTCAAAAGATATTGAATTCTTTTTGAACAAATAAATCAAAGATGAAGGGGTAAATCTTAATTAGATATAATAAATTCCAAATCAAAGAGCTAACAGTACGGATCATATGTAAGATGAAGAAAATGTAAATGATCTGATTGAGATTCAATATTGCGTCTCCCATCAATCGATGAGGAGACAGCTTTACATATTTTTCTGGAAACTAATTCCCCTCTCTCAAGAATATTAGGAGAGAGCTTTTTAGCTTTTTAGAGAGAGATTAGAGGAGCCCCCCCTCCCCTTGAAAGTTTTCCCTTGCTATATATAGTCGTGACACCCTTGCCCTTTGCTTGGCCCGACGTCCTCTTGCCTCCAATGTATCTTAGTCGTACTTTTAGGCGCCGCTGTCGGGAAAGGGGTATGGAGTGGGCTATACTATCTTTCGCTACCCGGTCACTTAGGCAGAACGTTGGTCAGCTTGGTCGTGACGGTCAGATTTTGACCAATACAGTTAGTCCCTCCGTCTGTCGGGGTCGTCCTCTGTCGGGCTCGGCAGACGGATCATGAGTGTTACGAATTCGAGCGAAATCTGACCTTTGACTCTTTGTTCCTTAGTTATATTTCTTGGGTTTTTGGCGGAGTGGCGGCGTTCTTTTGATTCCTATGGACCGTTGCAGTGGTTTCAGAACCAAAACGTCGTTTGGTATCAAAAAATTGTTTCGTGGTTACCGCCATTATTACACACGTTCCTAGGAAAAAACATTTCGTGCCCTATTAGATTCAATTAACGACTCTTGAGTTTCGTGCTCGGGAGATTTATATCTCTTATAAATAGAAGGAGCCTATCATTCGATTGACACACTTCTTCACCTTTTACTTGAGAGGATTCTGTAGATATACTTTCTTTCTGATACCCCGAGTTTCTGCTTGTCCTCTTGTTCACTAAAAATTTTCATCCCTTCTTTTCTTTATTTCTTTGGCATGTCTTTTGATATAAATGGCTGGCGATTTTTCTCGCGCCGATCTTCTTGTCACTAGTCCGGTACCGGAAAGCGTTGCTCAGGCCGTAGGAGGGGTAGAGATGGTGGAAGATGAGGAGATCCCATCAGCGATTGAGATCTTGCCTCGCCCTGGGAGAGAGTTGACCGACTTCAGTACTCCCGCCGGGGTTGAACTGGAACCTGTCCACTCCATTATGAGAGAAAAGGGCATTGCAGATTTGAAAGAAAGGTGGGGAATCCCCAATTATGTTGATATGCGGCCGACAGTGGGGAAAGACATAGTTATTTCGACCGCCCTTGGTACTGTGTGTTCTATTGCCTACCCCTTCCTTGTAGGGTACACACTTCCTCTTCCTTTGTTGGTGGTGGATTTTTGCCGTTTTTACGAGGTATGCCTTGCCCAACTTTCGCCGTATTTGTAAAAGTTATTCCTTATGCTGCTTAAGTACGCGGAACTAGCCGGACGTGAGGTCACCCTGGACCATATGCTCAGCATCTTCGCCCCTCAACTTATTCGCGGTACGATGATTCACATGCGTCCTAGGGGGTCGAGGAGTCTGGTGGTAAATATGGACAACAGGACCAACCGTCATTTCTACGATAATTATTTTTACGTGCGGACTGAGCACATTGTGGCGGACCCAACGAGATTCCCTGAGAAGTGGAACTTTGCGCATAAGTTTTTGTATCTTTAGTCGGTGAGTTGCCCGACCGTTTTCTGTTATGGTACTAAACTTTATCATGTCTTTGCAGATGAGAGATTGCCCTCTCCGCCCATCGAAGGTATTCATGACTAGGTGGGTGCCATCCTTCCCCATACAGTGGGGATTCGCACATGGTCGACCTTTTATGACAGGTTCGGACGCAGGCCTCTTACAGGTGAGATGACATTTCTGTCTGCTATTCTTCCTCTCTTTTTACTTGGCTTCTTATGTGTTGTTTGTCGATGTCAAGGAGAGTTCGGAGAGCAAGGGCTCCTCCGTTAGCTTTTCGTCAGCCGGCCTCATCTGCTCACCCTGTCGTTGTACCTATCGCCCGACCTTCATCGAGTGCTGCTTCAGTTGAGTCTGCGGCCTTGGTTACTCCTACGAGGGCTACTTCTTAGGACGAGGTCCCGACCTATGTTGTTCGCCCGACGGTTGAATCACCGTCTACTGGGGAAGAGGAGGGGTCGTCGAAGAGACGGAGAGTGGAGTTTGAGACTGCGCCTCCAACAGTGATTCATCTGGACGACTCTCCCACGACGGGCTCTGGAGAGGGTGTTGTCGTGGCTCCCCCCGTAGGGACGGAACCATCCATTGCTTCGGCTCAATCAAAAATTCCTGCCGTTATCGGTGATCAGCAACCTATTATGGAAGAGAATCAAATCTCCAAGTCCGCCGTCATAATTTTGGATGTACCCTCATCTTCTGTAGTTGGTCTTGCTCCCCCTTCGGCTGTCGAAAGAGGGAAAGGCGTGGTGGTCGACGATTACGAATCCGAGTTGGACCTCGACCTTGATGATGTCAGGATGTTTGAGGAGGCCCTTACTCACTCGGTGGTTCATGTTAGGGGCTCGGATCGTATTCTTGAGATCCCTTCGGACATCAATCTCTTGGGGGACACGGAGGATCTGGTGCCGTAATTCAGCATGTTGTGCTCCGAAGCCGAGAACGGACCTCCGGTCTGTTCCTGATGTTGATCTGATGGATGAGGTGGCCGCTATGGGCTTGAGGGTACGTTTATGCTCACTTTCGCTTTTTCCTAGCCTTTCTTGATGATACGGTTTTAACATGTCTTTGCATTTTTCAGACATATATGGTGGAAGTGGAAAGCATTCGCAGGGCCAACATTCGGGCCAACATTTTCTTGAAGATGTTGGAGAAGTATCGTAGCTACCGCAACAAGTTCCGCGAGATGCATGAGCGGCTGAAGGCAAACCCCAGTAATCGGTCTCTTGGTGAGGAGTTGGAGAAAAGGGACCAGGAGTTGATGCAAGCTATCCGCAGCAAGAGTGTGCTCGAGGAGCAACTTCAAATTAAGGATGAGGAGATCGAGTTGGGCGAGGGGGTCGCCGCAGAATGTGAGCATCTGCATGAGAGATTGAGGTCTATGTAGGCGAAGATGGATCAGAACTTGATCAAGGTCGAGGCAATAAGCGTGGAATGGATAGGGAAACTGACCGCGCTGGAGAACAAGGCGCTGGGTTGGAGAGCATCGAGGGTGCTTGGTCCGAGGCTTCATCGAGGGCGGCGGCCCTGGAGAATACCATCCGCGTCCTCCAATCCGAATAGGACTCGGAAAGAGCAATGTCTACCCTCATGGAGGCAAGGCTCGAGGAGCGCATCAGCGAGATCGATCAAGAGGCATAGGTTCTGGGAGATCGGGTTGCAACATTGGAGGCATAAAATGGGTGACTGTTGGCTCAGATGGATTCTTCCTCCACCGCCGTTCCCCGCCATATGCACGAGCTTTGGGTTTACGGCGAAGCCCAGCGGGATATATATAAGAGTTTTGGGAGGTGGGTACTGTGACTGAGACTGCCTATGAAGAAGCACGAGTGAAAGCGCGGGAGGCTCGCATAAATTGTGGGTATGATGCGGCGACGCCTGAAGCTAATGGGGGTGCGGATAATGGTAATGGAGGGCCTCTTGGAGATGGTGATGGCGCCGAATGAAGAATGTTGTCCTTGCCTGTACTTACTTTCAGTTGCTTGTTTGTTTTTGTTTTGTTTTTTTTTTTATAATTGTTCGTTGTCTGTTGTCGTTGATTCTTTCCCCTTTCCTTTTCATTCCTCTTTCTTTACCCCCTTTTTTTATCGTTGGCTTGGGCCATATGTAAGTGGCGATAGTCCGCAAAATGCTTTGTATAAGGGAGAGTTTTTTCTTCGTTATTTGCCTTGTACTTCACCTGTATTCCAACTGTTTATGGCTTTGGTGCATGATAGGCGTTTGTATGGCGAGTCCCGGTTTTTCTTTCCTTCTATTCTTCCTGATGGCTTTTGGCCACAGTAATTCGAACTAATCGAAATAGTAACCCGTCATCGTTCGATCGAGGTCAAACTCTTCTCTTTTTGGCGAAGGCCCTTGTACTTAAAGGGTGTTGTTTCAAACTTATCGAAATAGTAACCCGTCTTCGTTCGATCGAGGTCTAACTCTTTTATTTTTGGCGAAGGCCCTTGGCCTTACAGGGTGTTATTTCGAACTTATCGAAATAGTAACCCGTCGTCGTTCGATCAAGGTCAAACTCTTCTCTTTTTGGCGAAGGCCCTTGGCCTTACAGGGTGTTATTTCGAACTTATCGAAAATAGTAACTCGTCGTCATTCAATCGAGGTAGAACTCTTCTTTTTTTGGAAAAGGCCCTTGACCTTAAAGGGTGTTATTTCGAAATTATCGAAATAGTAACCCACCGTTGTTTGATCGAGGTCGAACTCTTCTCTTTTTGGAAAAGGCCCTTGGCCTTAAAGGGTGTTATTTCCAACTTATCGAAATAGTAACCCGTCGTCGTTCGATTGAGGTCGAACTCTTCTCTTTTTGGGTAAGGCCCTTGGCCTTAAAGGGTGTTATTTCAAACTTATCAAAATAGTAACCCGGCGTCGTTCGATCGAGGTCGAACTCTTCTCATTTTGGCGAAGGCCCTTGGCCTTAAAGGGTATTATTTCAAACTTATCGAAATAGTAACTCGTCGTCGTTCGATCGAGGTCGAACTCTTCTCTTTTTGGCGAAGGCCTTTGGCCTTACAGGGTGTTATTTCGAACTTATTGAAGTAGTAACCCGTCGTCGTTCGATCAAGGTCGAACTGTTCTCTTTTTGGCAAAAGCCCTTGGACTTACAGGGTGTTATTTTGAACTTATCGATATAGTAACCCGTCGTGGTTCGATCGAGGCTGAACTCTTCTCTTTTTGGAGAAGGCCCTTGGTCTTAAAAGGTGTTATTTGGAACTTATCGAAATGGTAACCCGTCGTCGTTCGATCGAGGTCGAACTCTTCTCTTTATGGCGAAGGCCCTTGGCCTTAAAGGGTGTTATTTCGAACTTATCAAAATAGTAACCCATCGTCATTTGATCGAGGTCGAACTCTTCTCTTTTTGGAAAAGGCCCTTGTTCTTAAAGGGTCTTATTTCTAACTTATCGAAATAGTAAACCGTCGCCGTTCGATCAAGGTCGAACTCTTCTCTTTTTGGCGAAGGCCCTTGGACTTAAAGGGTGTTATTTCAAACTTATCGAAATAGTAACCTGTCGTCGTTCGATCGAGGTCAAACTCTTCTTATTTTGGCGAAGGCCCTTGGCCTTAAAGGGTGTTATTTGGAACTTATAGAAATAGTAACCCATCGTCGTTCGATCGAGGTCGAACTCTTCTTTTTTTGGTGAAGGCCCTTGGCTTTACAAGGTGTTATTTCGCACTTATCGATATAGTAACCCATCGTCGTTCGATCGAGGTCAAACTCTTCTCTTTTTGGCGAAGGCCCTTGTCCTTAAATGGTGTTAATTCGAACTTATCAAAATAGTAACCCGTCGTCGTTCGATCGAGGTCTAACTCTTCTCTTTTTGGCAAAGGCCCTTGGCCTTAAAGGGTTTTATTTCAAACTTATCGAAATAGTAACCTATCGTCGTTCGATCGAGGTCGAACTCTTCTCTTTTTGGCGAAGGCCCTTGGCCTTACAGGGTGTTTTTTCGAACTTATCAATATATTAACCCGTCGTTGTCCGATCGAGGTGGAACTCTTCTCTTTTTGGCGAAGGCCCTTGGCCTTACAGAGTGTTATTTCAAACTTATTGAAATAGTAACCCGTCGTCGTTCGATCGAGGTCGAACTCTTCTCTTTTTGGCAAAGGCCCCTGGCCTTACAGGGTATTATTTCAAACTTATCGAAATAGTAACCCATCGTCGTTCGATCGAGGTCGAACTCTTCTCTTTTTAGCGAAGACCCTTGGCCTTACAGGGTGTTATTTCGAACTTATTGAAATAGTAACCCGTCGCATTCGATCAAGGTCGAACTGTTCTCTTTTTGGCAAAATCCCTTGGACTTAAAGGGTGTTATTTCGAACTTATCGAAATGGTAACCCGTCGTCATTTGATCGAGGTCGAACTCTTCTCTTTTTGGAAAAGGCCCTTGGCCTTAAAGGGTGTTATTTCCAACTTATCGAAATAGTAACCCGTCGTCGTTCGATTGAGGTCGAACTCTTCTCTTTTTGGGTAAGGCCCTTGGCCTTAAAGGGTGTTATTTCAAACTTATCAAAATAGTAACCCGGCGTCGTTCGATCGAGGTCGAACTCTTCTCTTTTTGGCGAAGGCCCTTTGCCTTAAAGGGTGTTATTTCAATCTTATGGAAATAGTAACCCGCCGTAGTTCGATCGAGGTCGAACACTTCTCTTTTTGGCGAAGGCCCTTGGCCTTAAAGGGTGTTATTTCAAACTTATCGAAATAGTAACCCGTCGTCATTTGATCGAGGTCTAACTCTTCTCTTTTTGGCAAAGGCCCTTGGCCTTAAAGGGTATTATTTCAAACTTATCGAAATAGTAACCTGTCGTCGTTCGATCGAGGTCGAACTCTTCTCTTTTTGGCAAAGGTCCTTGGCCTTACAGGGTGTTATTTCAAACTTATCGATATATTAACCCGTCATTGTCTGATTGAGGTCGTACTCTTCTCTTTTTGGCGAAGGCCCTTGGCCTTACAGGGTGATATTTCGAACTTATCAATATAGTAACCCGTCGTTGTTCGATCGAGGTCGAACTCTTCTCTTTTTGGCGAATGCCCTTGGCCTTAAAGAGTATTATTTCAAACTTATCGAAATAGTAACCTGTCGTCATTCGATCGAGGTCGAAATCTTCTCTTTTTGGCAAAGGCCCTTGGCCTTATAGAGTGTTATTTCGAACTTATCGATATATTAACCCGTCGTTGTCCGATCGAGGTCGAACTCTTCTCTTTTTGGCGAAGGCCCCTGGTCTTACAGGGTGATATTTCGAACTTATCGATATAGTAACCTGTCGTTGTTCGATCGAGGTCGAAATCTTCTCTTTTTGACGAATGTCGTTGGCCTTAAAGGGTGTTATTTTGAACTTATCGAATTAGTAACCTGTCGTCGTTCGATCGAGGTCGAACTCTTCTCTTTTTGGTGAAGGCCCTTGGCTTTACAAGGTGTTATTTCGCACTTATCGATATAGTAACCCATCGTCGTTCGATCGAGGTCAAACTCTTCTCTTTTTGGCGAAGGCCCTTGTCCTTAAATGGTGTTAATTCGAACTTATCAAAATAGTAACCCGTCGTCGTTCGATCGAGGTCTAACTCTTCTCTTTTTGGCAAAGGCCCTTGGCCTTAAAGGGTTTTATTTCAAACTTATCGAAATAGTAACCTATCGTCGTTCGATCGAGGCCGAACTCTTCTCTTTTTGGCGAAGGCCCTTGGCCTTACAGGGTGTTTTTTCGAACTTATCGATATATTAACCCGTCGTTGTCCGATCGAGGTGGAACTCTTCTCTTTTTGGCGAAGGCCCTTGGCCTTACAGGGTGTTATTTCAAACTTATTGAAATAGTAACCCGTCGTCGTTCGATCGAGGTCGAACTCTTCTCTTTTGGCAAAGGCCCCTGGCCTTACAGGGTATTATTTCAAACTTATCGAAATAGTAACCCATCGTCGTTCGATCGAGGTCGAACTCTTCTCTTTTTGGCGAAGACCCTTGGCCTTACAGGGTGTTATTTCGAACTTATTGAAATAGTAACCCGTCGCATTCGATCAAGGTCGAACTGTTCTCTTTTTGGCAAAATCCCTTGGACTTAAAGGGTG
Organism: Nicotiana sylvestris; assembly: GCF_000393655.2. Classification (NCBI taxonomy): domain Eukaryota; kingdom Viridiplantae; phylum Streptophyta; class Magnoliopsida; order Solanales; family Solanaceae; genus Nicotiana; species Nicotiana sylvestris. The sequence goes on from NC_091068.1 coordinate 148,945,863, forward strand.
TTATTTCGAACTTATCGAAATGGTAACCCGTTGTCGTTCGATCGAGGTCAAACTCTTATCTTTTTGGCGAAGGCCCTTGGCCTTAAAGGGTGTTATTTCGAACTTATCGAAATAGTAACTCGTCGTCGTTCGATCAAGGTCGAACTCTTCTCTTTTTGGCGAAGGCCCTTGGCCTTAAAGGGTGTTATTTCAAACTTATAGAAATAGTAACCCGTCGTTGTTCGATCGAGGTCTAACTCTTCTCTTTTTGGTGAAGGCCCTAGTCCTTACATGGTGTTATTTCGCACTGATCGATATAGTAACCCATCATTGTTCGATCGAGGTCGAACTCTTCTCTTTTTGGCGAAAGCCCTTGGCCTTAAAGGGTGTTATTTCGAACTTAACGAAATAGTAACCTGTCGTAGTTCGGTCGAGGTCAAACTCTTCTCTTTTTGGCGAAGGCCTTTGGTCTTAAAGGGTTTTATTTTAAACTTATGGAAATAGAAACCCGTCGTAGTTTGATCGAGGTCTAACACTTCTCTTTTTGGCAAAGGCCCTTGCCCTTAAAGGATATTATTTCAAACTTATCGAAATAGTAACCTGTCGTCATTCGATCGAGGTTGAACTCTTCTCTTTTTGGCGAAGGCCCTTGGCCTTGCAGGGTATTATTTCGAACTTATCGATATATTAACCCGTCGTTGTCTGATCGAGGTCGAACTCTTCTCTTTTTGGCGATGGCCCTTGGCCTTACAGGGTGTTATTTTGCACTTATTGATATAGTAACCCGTCGTCGTTCGATCGAGGTCGAACTCTTCTCTTTTGGCGAAGGCCCTTGGCCTTAAAGGGTGTTATTTCAAACTTATCGAAATAGTAACCCGTCGTCATTTGATCGAGGTCTAACTCTTCTCTTTTTGGCAAAGGCCCTTGGCCTTAAAGGATATTATTTTAAACTTATCGAAATAGTAACCCGTCGTCGTTCGATCGAGGTCGAACTCTTCTCTTTTTGGCGAAGGCCCTTAGCCTTACAGGGTGTTATTTCGAACTTATCGATATATTAACCCGTCGTTGTCTGATCGAGGTCGAACTCTTCTCTTTTTGGCGAAGGCCCTTGGCCTTACAGGGTGTTATTTTGCACTTATCGATATAGTAACCCGTCGTCGTTCGATCGAGGTCAAACTCTTCTCTTTTTGGCAAAGGCCCTTTGCCTTAAAGGGTGTTATTTCAAACTTATCGAAATAGTAACCTGTCGTCGTTCGATCGAGGTCGAACTCTTCTCTTTTTGGCGAAGGCCCTTGGCCTTAAAGGATATTATTTCAAACTTATCGAAATAGTAACACGTCGTCGTTCGATCGAGGTCGAACTCTTCTCTTTTTGGCGAAGGCCCTTAGCCTTACAGGGTGTTATTTCGAATTTATCGATACATTAACCCGTCGTTGTCTGATCGAGGTCGAACTCTTCTCTTTTTGGCGAAGGCCCTTGGCTTTACAGGGTGTTATTTCGAACTTATCGAAAATAGTAACCCGTCGTCGTTCGATCGAGGTCGAACTCTTCTATTTTTGGCGAAGGCCCTTGGCCTTAAAGGGTGTTATTTGGAACTTATAGAAATAGTAACCCATCGTCGTTCGATCGAGGTCTAACTTTTCTCTTTTTTGCTAAGGCCCTTGGCCTTAAAGGGTATTATTTCAAACTTATTGATATAGTAACCCGTCGTCGTTCGATCGAGGTCGAACTCTTCTCTTTTTGGCGAAGGCCCTTAGCCTTACAGGGTGTTATTTCGAACTTATCGATATGTTAACCCGTCATTGTCTGATCGAGGTCGAACTCTTCTCTTTTTGGCGAAGGCCCTTGGCCTTACAGGGTGTTATTTTGCACTTATCGATATAGTAACCCGTCGTCGTTCGATCGAGGTCGAACTCTTCTCTTTTTGGCGAAGACCCTTTGCCTTAAAGGGTGCTATTTCAAACTTATCGAAATAGTAACCTGTCGTCGTTCGATCGAGGTCGAACTCTTCTCTTTTTGGCGAAGGCCCTTGGCCTTAAAGGGTGTTATTTCGAACTTATCGAAATAGTAACTCGTCGTCGTTCGATCAAGGTCGAACTCTACTCTTTTTGGCGAAGGCCCTTGGCCTTAAAGGGTGTTATTTCAAACTTATAGAAATAGTAACCCGTCGTTGTTCGATCGAGATCAAACTCTTCTCTTTTTGGTGAAGGACCTAGTCCTTACAAGGTGTTATTTCGCACTGATCGATATAGTAACCCATCGTTGTTCGATCGAGGTCATACTCTTCTCTTTTTGGCGAAGGCCCTTGGCCTTAAAGGGTGTTATTTCAAACTTAACGAAATAGTAACCCGTCGTCATTCGATCGAGGTCAAACTCTTCTTTTTTTGCGAAGGCCCTTGGCCTTAAAGGGTGTTATTTCAAACTTATGGAAATAGTAACCCGTCGTAGTTCGATCGAGGTCAAACTCTTCTCTTTTTTGCGAAGCCCTTTATCCTTAAAGGGTGTTATTTCGAACTTATCAAAATAGTAACCCGTCGTCGTTCGATCGAGGTCTAACTCTTCACTTTTTGGCAAAGGCCCTTGGCCTTAAAGGGTATTATTTCAAACTTATCGAAATAGTAACCTATCGTCGTTCGATCGAGGTCGAACTCTTCTATTTTTGGCGAAGGCCCTTTGCCTTAGAGGGTGTTATTTCGAACTTATTGATATATTAACCCGTCGTTGCCCGATCGAGGTCGAACTCTTCTCTTTTTGGCGAAGGCCCATGGCCTTACAGGGTGTTATTTTGCACTTATTGATATAGTAACCCGTCGTCGTTCGATCGAGGTCGAACTCTTCTCTTTTGGCGAAGGCCCTTGGCCTTAAAGGGTGTTATTTCAAACTTATCGAAATAGTAACCTGTCGTCGTTCGATCGAGGTCGAACTCTTCTCTTTTTGGCAAAGGCCCTTGGCCTTAAAGGGTGTTATTTCGAACTTATCGAAATAGTAACCCGTCGTCGTTCGATCGAGGTCGAACTCTTCTCTTTTTGGCGAAGGCCCTTGGCCTAAAAGGGTGTTATTTCGAACTTATCAAAATAGTAACCCGTCGTCGTTCGATCGAGGTCAAACTCTTCTCTTTTTGCCGAAGGCCCTTGTCCTTAAAGGGTGTTATTTCGAACATATCGAAATAGTAACCCGTCGTCGTTCGATCGAGGTCTAACTATTCTATTTTTGGCAAAGGCCCTTGGCGTTAAAGGGTATTATTCAAATTTATCGAAATAGTAACCTGTCGTCGTTCGATCGAGGTCGAACTCTTCTCTTTTTGGCGAAGCCTCTTGGCCTTACAGGGTGTTATTTCGAACTTATCGATATATTAACCCGTCGTTGTCCGACCGAAGTCGAACTCTTCTCTTTTTGGCGAAGGCCCTTGGTCTTACAGTGTGTTATTTTGCACTTATTGATATAGTAACCCGTCGTCGTTCGATCGAGGTCGAACTCTTTTCTTTTTGGCGAAGGCCCTTGGCCTTAAAGGGTGTTATTTAAAACTTATCGAAATAGTAACCTGTCTTAATTCGATCGAGGTCGAAATCTTCTCTTTTTGGCGAATGCCCTTGGCCTTACAGGGTGTTATTTCGAACTTATCGAAATAGTAACCCGTCGTCATTCGATCGAGGTCAAACTCTTCTTTTTTTGGCGTAGGCCCTTGGCCTTAAAGGGTGTTATTTCGAACTTATCGAAATAGTAACTCGTCGTCTTTCGATCGAGGTCATACTCTTCTCTTTTTGGCGAAGGCCCTTGGCCTTAAAAGGTGTTATTTTAAACTTATGGAAATAGAAACCCGTCGTAGTTTGATCGAGGTCTAACACTTCTCTTTTTGGCAAAGGCCCTTGGCCTTAAAGGATATTATTTCAAACTTATCGAAATAGTAACCTGTCGTCATTCGATCGAGGTTGAACTCTTCTCTTTTTGGCGAAGGCCCTTGGCCTTGCATGGTATTATTTCGAACTTATCGATATATTAACCCGTCGTTGTCTGATCGAGGTCGAACTCTTCTCTTTTTGGCGAAGGCCCTTGGCCTTACAGGGTGTTATTTTGCACTTATCGATATAGTAACCCGTCGTCATTCGATCGAGGTCGAACTCTTCTCTTTTTGGCGAAGGCCCTTTGCCTTAAAGGGTGTTATTTCAAACTTATCGAAATAGTAACCTGTCGTCGTTCGATCGAGGTCGAACTCTTCTCTTTTTGGCGAAGGCCCTTGGCCTTGCAGGGTATTATTTCGAACTTATCGATATATTAACCCGTCGTTGTCTGATCGAGGTCGAACTCTTCTCTTTTTGGCGAAGGCCCTTGGCCTTAAAGGGTGTTATTTCAAACTTATCGAAATAGTAACCCGTCGTCATTTGATCGAGGTCTAACTCTTCTCTTTTTGGCAAAGGCCCTTGGCCTTAAAGGATATTATTTTAAACTTATCGAAATAGTAACCCGTCGTCGTTCGATCGAGGTCGAACTCTTCTCTTTTTGGCGAAGGCCCTTAGCCTTACAGGGTGTTATTTCGAACTTATCGATATATTAACCCGTCGTTGTCTGATCGAGGTCGAACTCTTCTCTTTTTGGCGAAGGCCCTTGGCCTTACAGGGTGTTATTTTGCACTTATCGATATAGTAACCCGTCGTCGTTCGATCGAGGTCAAACTCTTCTCTTTTTGGCAAAGGCCCTTTGCCTTAAAGGGTGTTATTTCAAACTTATCGAAATAGTAACCTGTCGTCGTTCGATCGAGGTCGAACTCTTCTCTTTTTGGCGAAGGCCCTTGGCCTTAAAGGATATTATTTCAAACTTATCGAAATAGTAACACGTCGTCGTTCGATCGAGGTCGAACTCTTCTCTTTTTGGCGAAGGCCCTTAGCCTTACAGGGTGTTATTTCGAATTTATCGATACATTAACCCGTCGTTGTCTGATCGAGGTCGAACTCTTCTCTTTTTGGCGAAGGCCCTTGGCTTTACAGGGTGTTATTTCGAACTTATCGAAAATAGTAACCCGTCGTCGTTCGATCGAGGTCGAACTCTTCTATTTTTGGCGAAGGCCCTTGGCCTTAAAGGGTGTTATTTGGAACTTATAGAAATAGTAACCCATCGTCGTTCGATCGAGGTCTAACTTTTCTCTTTTTTGCTAAGGCCCTTGGCCTTAAAGGGTATTATTTCAAACTTATTGATATAGTAACCCGTCGTCGTTCGATCGAGGTCGAACTCTTCTCTTTTTGGCGAAGGCCCTTAGCCTTACAGGGTGTTATTTCGAACTTATCGATATGTTAACCCGTCATTGTCTGATCGAGGTCGAACTCTTCTCTTTTTGGCGAAGGCCCTTGGCCTTACAGGGTGTTATTTTGCACTTATCGATATAGTAACCCGTCGTCGTTCGATCGAGGTCGAACTCTTCTCTTTTTGGCGAAGACCCTTTGCCTTAAAGGGTGCTATTTCAAACTTATCGAAATAGTAACCTGTCGTCGTTCGATCGAGGTCGAACTCTTCTCTTTTTGGCGAAGGCCCTTGGCCTTAAAGGGTGTTATTTCGAACTTATCGAAATAGTAACTCGTCGTCGTTCGATCAAGGTCGAACTCTACTCTTTTTGGCGAAGGCCCTTGGCCTTAAAGGGTGTTATTTCAAACTTATAGAAATAGTAACCCGTCGTTGTTCGATCGAGATCAAACTCTTCTCTTTTTGGTGAAGGACCTAGTCCTTACAAGGTGTTATTTCGCACTGATCGATATAGTAACCCATCGTTGTTCGATCGAGGTCATACTCTTCTCTTTTTGGCGAAGGCTCTTGGCCTTAAAGGGTGTTATTTCAAACTTAACGAAATAGTAACCCGTCGTCATTCGATCGAGGTCAAACTCTTCTTTTTTTTGCGAAGGCCCTTGGCCTTAAAGGGTGTTATTTCAAACTTATGGAAATAGTAACCCGTCGTAGTTCGATCGAGGTCAAACTCTTCTCTTTTTTGCGAAGCCCTTTATCCTTAAAGGGTGTTATTTCGAACTTATCAAAATAGTAACCCGTCGTCGTTCGATCGAGGTCTAACTCTTCACTTTTTGGCAAAGGCCCTTGTCCTTAAAGGGTATTATTTCAAACTTATCGAAATAGTAACCTATCGTCGTTCGATCGAGGTCGAACTCTTCTATTTTTGGCGAAGGCCCTTTGCCTTAGAGGGTGTTATTTCGAACTTATTGATATATTAACCCGTCGTTGCCCGATCGAGGTCGAACTCTTCTCTTTTTGGCGAAGGCCCATGGCCTTACAGGGTGTTATTTTGCACTTATTGATATAGTAACCCGTCGTCGTTCGATCGAGGTCGAACTCTTCTCTTTTGGCGAAGGCCCTTGGCCTTAAAGGGTGTTATTTCAAACTTATCGAAATAGTAACCTGTCGTCGTTCGATCGAGGTCGAACTCTTCTCTTTTTGGCAAAGGCCCTTGGCCTTAAAGGGTGTTATTTCGAACTTATCGAAATAGTAACCCGTCGTCGTTCGATCGAGGTCGAACTCTTCTCTTTTTGGCGAAGGCCCATGGCCTTAAAGGGGGTTATTTCAATCTTATGGAAATAGTAACCCGCCGTAGTTCAATCGAGGTCAAACTCTTCTCTTTTTGCCGAAGGCCCTTGTCCTTAAAGGGTGTTATTTCGAACTTATCGAAATAGTAACCCGTCGTCGTTCGATCGAGGTCTAACTATTCTATTTTTGGCAAAGGCCCTTGGCGTTAAAGGGTATTATTCAAATTTATCGAAATAGTAACCTGTCGTCGTTCGATCGAGGTCGAACTCTTCTCTTTTTGGCGAAGCCTCTTGGCCTTACAGGGTGTTATTTCGAACTTATCGATATATTAACCCGTCGTTGTCCGACCGAAGTCGAACTCTTCTCTTTTTGGCGAAGGCCCTTGGTCTTACAGTGTGTTATTTTGCACTTATTGATATAGTAACCCGTCGTCGTTCGATCGAGGTCGAACTCTTTTCTTTTTGGCGAAGGCCCTTGGCCTTAAAGGGTGTTATTTAAAACTTATCGAAATAGTAACCTGTCTTAATTCGATCGAGGTCGAAATCTTCTCTTTTTGGCGAATGCCCTTGGCCTTACAGGGTGTTATTTCGAACTTATCGAAATAGTAACCCGTCGTCATTCGATCGAGGTCAAACTCTTCTTTTTTTGGCGTAGGCCCTTGGCCTTAAAGGGTGTTATTTCGAACTTATCGAAATAGTAACTCGTCGTCTTTCGATCGAGGTCATACTCTTCTCTTTTTGGCGAAGGCCCTTGGCCTTAAAAGGTGTTATTTTAAACTTATGGAAATAGAAACCCGTCGTAGTTTGATCGAGGTCTAACACTTCTCTTTTTGGCAAAGGCCCTTGGCCTTAAAGGATATTATTTCAAACTTATCGAAATAGTAACCTGTCGTCATTCGATCGAGGTTGAACTCTTCTCTTTTTGGCGAAGGCCCTTGGCCTTGCATGGTATTATTTCGAACTTATCGATATATTAACCCGTCGTTGTCTGATCGAGGTCGAACTCTTCTCTTTTTGGCGAAGGCCCTTGGCCTTACAGGGTGTTATTTTGCACTTATCGATATAGTAACCCGTCGTCATTCGATCGAGGTCGAACTCTTCTCTTTTTGGCGAAGGCCCTTTGCCTTAAAGGGTGTTATTTCAAACTTATCGAAATAGTAACCTGTCGTCGTTCGATCGAGGTCGAACTCTTCTCTTTTTGGCGAAGGCCCTTGGCCTTGCAGGGTATTATTTCGAACTTATCGATATATTAACCCGTCGTTGTCTGATCGAGGTCGAACTCTTCTCTTTTTGGCGAAGGCCCTTGGCCTTACAGGGTGTTATTTTGCACTTATCGATATAGTAACCCGTCGTCGTTCGATCGAGGTCGAACTCTTCTCTTTTGGCGAAGGCCCTTTGCCTTAAAGGGTGTTATTTCAAACTTATCGAAATAGTAACCTGTCGTCGTTCGATCGAGGTCGAACTCTTCTCTTTTTGGCGTAGGCCCTTGGCCTTAAAGGGTGTTATTTCGAACTTATCGAAATAGTAACCCGTCGTGGTTCGATCGAGGTCATACTCTTCTCTTTTTGGCTAAGGCCTTTGGTCTTAAAGGGTGTTATTTTAAACTTATGGAAATAGAAACTCGTCGTAGTTTGATCGAGGTCTAACACTTCTCTTTTTGGCAAAGGCCCTTGGCCTTAAAGGATATTATTTCAAACTTATCGAAATAGTAACCTGTCGTCATTTGATCGAGGTCGAACCCTTCTCTTTTTGGCGAAGGCCCTTGGCCTTGCAGGGTATTATTTCGAACTTATCGATATATTAACCCGTCGTTGTCTGATCGAGGTCGAACTCTTCTCTTTTTGGCGATGGCCCTTGGCCTTACAGGGTGTTATTTTGCACTTATCGATATAGTAACCCATCGTCGTTCGATCGAGGTCGAACTCTTCTCTTTTTGGCAAAGGCCCTTTGCCTTAAAGGGTGTTATTTTGAACTTATCAATATATTAACCCGTCGTCGTTCGATCGACGTCGAACTCTTCTCTTTTTGGCGAAGGCCCTTGGCCTTAAAGGGTGTTATTTCGAACTTATCGAAATAGTAACCCGTCGTCGTTCGATTGAGGTCGAACTCTTCTCTTTTTGGCGAAGGCCCTTGGCCTTAAAGGGTGTTATTTCAATCTTATGGAAATAGTAACCCGCCATAGTTCAATCGAGATCAAACTCTTCTCTATTCGGCGAAGGCCCTTGTCCTTAAAGGGTGTTATTTCGAACTTATCGATATATTAACCCGTCGTTGTCTGATCGAGGTCGAACTCTTCTCTTTTTGGCGAAGGCCCTTGGCCTTACAGGGTATTATTTCAAATTTATCGAAATAGTAACCTGTCGTCATTCGATCGAGGTCAAACTCTTCTCTTTTTGGCGAAGGCCCTTGGCCTTAAAGGGTGTTATTTAAAACTTATCGAAATAGTAACCTGTCGTCGTTCGATCGAGGTTGAACTCTTCTCTTTTTGGAGAAGGCCCTTGGCCTTACAGGGTGTTATTTCGAACTTATCGATATAGTAACCCGTCGTTGTTCGATCAAGGTCGAACTCTTCTCTTTTTGGCGAATACCCTTGGCCTATCATGGTGTTATTTTGATCTTATCGATATAGTAACCCGTCGTTGTTCGATCGAGGTCAAACTCTTCTCTTTTTGGTGAAGGCCCTTGGCCTTAAAGGATGTTATTTCGAACTTATCGAAATAGTAACCCGTCGTCGTTCGATCAAGGTCGAACTCTTCTCTTTTTGGCGAAGGCCCTTGGCCTTAAAGGGTGTTATTTCAATCTTATGGAAATATTAACCCGCCGTAGTTCGATCGAGGTCAAACTCTTCTCTTTTTGGCGAAGGCCCTTGTCCTTAAAGGGTGTTATTTCGAACTTATCAAAATAGTAACCCGTCGTCATTCGATCGAGGTCTAACTCTTCTCTTTTTGGCAAAGGCCCTTGGCCTTAAAGGGTATTATTTCAAATTTATCGAAATAGTAACCTGTCGTCGTTCGATAGAGGTCGAACTCTTTTCTTTTTGGCGAAGGCCCTTGGCCTTACAGGGTGTTATTTTGCACTTATCGATATAGTAACCCGTCGTCGTTCGATCGAGGTCAAACTCTTCTCTTTTTGGCGAAGGCCCTTTGCCATAAAGGGTGTTATTTCAAACTTATCGAAATAGTAACCTATCGTGTTCGATCGAGGTCAAACTCTTCTCTTTTGGGCTAAGGCCCTTGGCCTTAAAGGGTGTTATTACCAACTTATCGAAATAGTAACCCGTCGTCGTTTGATCGAGGTCGAACTCTTCTCTTTTTAGCGAAGGCCCTTGGCCTTAAAGGGTGTAATTTCAAACTTATAGAAATAGTAACCCGTCGTCGTTCGATCGAGATCAAACTCTTCTCTTTTTGGTGAAGGCCCTAGTCCTTACAGGGTGTTATTTCGCACTGATCGATATAGTAACCCATCGTTGTTCGATCGAGGTCGAACTCTTCTCTTTTTGGCGAAGGCCCTTGGCCTTAAAGGATGTTATTTCAAACTTAACGAAATAGTAACCTGTCGTAGTTCGATCGAGGTCAAACTCTTCTCTTTTTGGCGAAGGCCCTTGGCCTTAAAGGGTGTTATTTCGAACTTATCGAAATAGTAACCCGTCGTCGTTCGATCGAGGTCAAACTCTTCTCTTTTTGGCGAAGGCCCTTGGCCTTAAAGGGTGTTATTTCGAACTCATGGAAATAGTAACCCGTCGAAGTTCGATCGAGGTCAAACTCTTCTCTTTTTGGCGACGGCCCTTGTTCTTAAAGGGTGTTATTTCGAACTTATCGAAATAGTAACCCGTCATCGTTCGATCGAGGTCTAACTCTTCTCTTTTTGGCAAAGGCCCTTGGCCTTAAAGGGTATTATTTCAAACTTATCGAAATAGTAACCTATCGTTGTTCGATCGAGGTCAAACTCTTCTCTTTTTGGCGAAGTCCCTTGGCCTTATAGGGTGTTATTTCGGACTTATCGATATATTAACCCGTCGTTGTCCGATCGAGGTCGAACTCTTATCTTTTTGGCGAAGGCCCTTGGCCTTACAGTGTGTTATTTTGCACTTATCGATATAGTAACCCGTCGTCGTTCGATTGAGGTCGAACTCTTCTCTTTTTGGCGAAGGCTCTTGGCCTTAAAGGGTGTTATTTCAAACTTATTGAAATAGTAACCTGTCATTGTTCGATCGAGGTTGAACTCTTCTCTTTTTGGCGAAGGCCCTTGGCCTTAAAGGGTGTTATTTCGAACTTATCAAAATAGTAACCCGTTGTCGTTCGATCGAGGTCGAACTCTTCTCTTTGGCGAAGGCCCTTGGCCTTAAAGGGTGTTATTTCGAACTTATCAAAATAGTAACCCGTCGTCGTTCGATCGAGGTCGAACTCTTCTCTTTTTGGCGAAGGCCCTTGGCCTTGCATGGTATTATTTCGAACTTATCGATATATTAACCCGTCGTTGTCTGATCGAGGTCGAACTCTTCTCTTTTTGGCGAAGGCCCTTGGCCTTACAGGGTGTTATTTTGCACTTATCGATATAGTAACCCGTCGTCGTTCGATCGAGGTCAAACTCTTCTCTTTTTGGCGAAGGCCCTTTGCCATAAAGGGTGTTATTTCAAACTTATCGAAATAGTAACCTATCGTGTTCGATCGAGGTCAAACTCTTCTCTTTTGGGCTAAGGCCCTTGGCCTTAAAGGGTGTTATTACCAACTTATCGAAATAGTAACCCGTCGTCGTTTGATCGAGGTCGAACTCTTCTCTTTTTAGCGAAGGCCCTTGGCCTTAAAGGGTGTTATTTCAAACTTATAGAAATAGTAACCCGTCGTCGTTCGATCGAGATCAAACTCTTCTCTTTTTGGTGAAGGCCCTAGTCCTTACAGGGTGATATTTCGCACTGATCGATATAGTAACCCATCGTTGTTCGATCGAGGTCGAACTCTTCTCTTTTTGGCGAAGGCCCTTGGCCTTAAAGGATGTTATTTCAAACTTAACGAAATAGTAACCTGTCGTAGTTCGATCGAGGTCAAACTCTTCTCTTTTTGGCGAAGGCCCTTGGCCTTAAAGGGTGTTATTTCGAACTTATCGAAATAGTAACCCGTCGTCGTTCGATCGAGGTCAAACTCTTCTCTTTTTGGCGAAGGCCCTTGGCCTTAAAGGGTGTTATTTCGAACTCATGGAAATAGTAACCCGTCGAAGTTCGATCGAGGTCAAACTCTTCTCTTTTTGGCGACGGCCCTTGTTCTTAAAGGGTGTTATTTCGAACTTATCGAAATAGTAACCCGTCATCGTTCGATCGAGGTCTAACTCTTCTCTTTTTGGCAAAGGCCCTTGGCCTTAAAGGGTATTATTTAAAACTTATCGAAATAGTAACCTATCATCGTTCGATCGAGCTCAAACTCTTCTCTTTTTGGCGAAGTCCCTTGGCCTTATAGGGTGTTATTTCGGACTTATCGATATATTAACCCGTCGTTGTCCGATCGAGGTCGAACTCTTATCTTTTTGGCGAAGGCCCTTGGCCTTACAGTGTGTTATTTTTCACTTATAGATATAGTAACCCGTCGTCGTTCGATTGAGGTCGAACTCTTCTCTTTTTGGCGAAGGCTCTTGGCCTTAAAGGGTGTTATTTCAAACTTATTGAAATAGTAACCTGTCGTTGTTCGATCGAGGTCGAACTCTTCTCTTTTTGGCGAAGGCCCTTGGCCTTAAAGGGTGTTATTTCGAACTTATCAAAATAGTAACCCGTTGTCGTTCGATCGAGGTCGAACTCTTCTCTTTTGGCGAAGGCCCTTGGCCTTAAAGGGTGTTATTTCGAACTTATCAAAATAGTAACCCGTCGTCGTTCGATCGAGGTCGAACTCTTCTCTTTTTGGCGAAGGCCCTTGGCCTTGCATGGTATTATTTCGAACTTATCGATATATTAACCCGTCGTTGTCTGATCGAGGTCGAACTCTTCTCTTTTTGGCGAAGGCCCTTGGCCTTACAGGGTGTTATTTTGCACTTATCGATATAGTAACCCGTCGTCGTTCGATCGAGGTCGAAATCTTCTCTTTTTGGCGAAGGCCCTTTGCCTTAAAGGGTGTTATTTCAATCTTATGGAAATATTAACCCGCCGTAGTTCGATCGAGGTCAACATGTTCTCTTTTTGGCGAAGGTCATTGTCCTTAGAGGGTGTTATTTCGAACTTATCGAAAAAGTAACCCGTCGTCGTTCGATCGAGGTCTAATTCTTCGCTTTTTGGCAAAGGCCCTTGGCCTTAAAGGGTATTATTTCAAATTTATCGAAATAGTAACTTGTCGTCGTTCGATCGAGGTCAAACGCTTATCTTTTTGGAAAAGGCCCTTGGCCTTACAGGGTGTTATTTCGAACTTATCGATATATTAACCCGTCGTTGTCCGATCGAGGTCGAACTCTTCTCTTTTTGGCGAAGGCCCTTGACCTTACAAGGTGTTATTTTGCACTTATTGATATAGTAACCCGTCGTCATCCGATCGAGGTCGAACTCTTCTCTTTTTGGCGAAGGCCCTTGGCCTTAAAGGGTGTTATTTAAAACTTATCGAAATAGTAACCTGTCGTCGTTTGATCGAGGTTGAACTCTTCTCTTTTTGGCGAAGGCCCTTGGCCTTACAGGGTGTTATTTCGAACTTATCGAAATAGTAACCCGTCGTCGTTCGATCGAGGTCAAACTCTTCTCTTTTTGGCGAAGGCCCTTGTTCTTAAAGGGTGTTATTTCGAACTTATCGAAAAAGTAACCCGTCGTCGTTCGATCGAGGTCTAACTCTTCGCTTTTTGGCAAAGGCCCTTGGCCTTAAAGGGTATTATTTCAAATTTATCGAAATAGTAACTTGTCGTCGTTCGATCGAGGTCAAACGCTTCTCTTTTTGGAAAAGGCCCTTGGCCTTACAGGGTGTTATTTCGAACTTATCGATATATTAACCCGTCGTTGTCCGATCGAGGTCGAACTCTTCTCTTTTTGGCGAAGGCCCTTGACCTTACAAGGTGTTATTTTGCACTTATCGATATAGTAACCCGTCATCATCCGATCGAGGTCGAACTCTTTTCTTTTTGGCGAAGGCCCTTGGCCTTAAAGGGTGTTATTTAAAACTTATCGAAATAGTAACCTGTCGTCGTTTGATCGAGGTTGAACTCTTCTCTTTTTGGCGAAGGCCCTTGGCCTTACAGGGTGTTATTTCGAACTTATCGAAATAGTAACCCGTCGTCGTTCGATCGAGGTCAAACTCTTCTTTTTTTGGCGTAGGCCCTTGGCCTTACATGGTGTTATTTTTATCTTATCGATATAGTAACCCGTCGTTGTTCGATTGAGGTCAAACTCTTCTCTTTTTGGCGAAGGCCCTTGGCCTTAAAAGGTGTTATTTCGAACTTATCAAAATAGTAACCCGTCGTCGTTCGATCGAGGTCGAACTCTTCTCTTTTTGGCGAAGTCCCTTGGCCTTAAAGGGTGTTATTTCAATCTTATGGAAATAGTAACCCGCCGTAGTTCGATCAAGGTCAAACTCTTCTCTTTTTGGCGAAGGCCCTTGTTCTTAAAGGGTGTTATTTCGAACTTATCGAAATAGTAACCCATCGTCGTTCGATCGAGGTCTAACTCTTCTCTTTTTGGCAAAGGCCATTGGCCTTAAAGGGTATTATTTCAAATTTATCGAAATAGTAACCTGTCGTCGTTCTGATCGAGGTCGAACTCTTCTCTTTTTGGCGAAGGCCCTTGGCCTTACAGGGTGTTATTTTGCACTTATCGATATAGTAACCCGTCGTCGTTCGATCGAGGTCAAACTCTTCTCTTTTTGGCGAAGGCCCTTTGCCTTAAAGGGTGTTATTTCAAACTTATCGAAATAGTAACCTGTCGTGTTCGATCGAGGTCAAACTCTTCTCTTTTTGGCGAAGGCCCTTGGCCTTAAAGGGTGTTATTTCGAACTTATTGAAATAGTAACCCGTCGTCGTTCGATCGAGGTCGAACTCTTCTCTTTTTGGCGAAGGCCCTTGGCTTTAAAGGGTGTTATTTCAAACTTATCGAAATAGTAACTCGTCGTCGTTCGATCGAGGTCAAACTCTTCTCTTTTTGGCGAAGGCCCTTGGCCTTAAAGGGTGTTATTTCGAACTTATGGAAATAGTAACCCGTCGTAGTTCGATCGAGGTCAAACTCTTCTCTTTTTGGCGAAGTCCCTTGTCCTTAAAGGGTGTTATTTCGAACTTATCGAAATAGTAACTCGTCGTCGTTCGATCGAGGTCTAACTCTTCTCTTTTTAGCAAAGGCCTTTGGCCTTAAAGGGTATTATTTCAAACTTATCGAAATAGTAACCTATCGTTGTTCTATCGAGGTCAAACTCTTCTCTTTTTGGCAAAGGCCCTTGGCCTTACAGGGTGTTATTTCGAACTTATCGATATATTAACCCATCGTTGTCCGATCGAGGTCGAACTCTTATCTTTTTGGCGAAGGATATTGGCCTTACAGTGTGTTATTTTGCACTTATCGATATAGTAACCCGTCGTCATTCAATTGAGGTCGAACTCTTCTCTTTTTGGCTAAGGCCCTTGGCCTTAAAGGGTGTTATTTCAAACTTATCGAAATAGTAACCTGTCGTCGTTCCATCGAGGTCGAACTCTTCTCTTTTTGGCGAAGGCCCTTGGCCTTAAAGGGTGTTATTTTGAACTTATCAAAATAGTAACCCGTCGTCGTTCGATCGAGGTCGAACTCTTCTCTTTTGGCGAAGGCCCTTGGCCTTAAAGGGTGTTATTTCAATCTTATGGAAATAGTAACCCGCCGTAGTTCGATCGAGGTCAAACTCTTCTCTTTTTGGCGAAGGCCCTTGTCCTTAAAGGGTGTTATTTCCAACTTATCGAAATAGTAACCCGTCGTCGTTCGATCGAGGTCTAACTCTTCTATTTTTGGCAAAGGCCCTTGGCCTTAAAGGGTATTATTTCAAATTTATCAAAATAGTAACCTGTCGTCCTTCGATCGAGGTCGTACTCTTCTCTTTTTGGTGAAGGCCCTTAGCCTTACAGGATGTTATTTCGAACTTATCGATATATTAACCCGTCGTTGTCCGATCGAGGTCGAACTCTTCTCTTTTTGGCGAAGGCCCTTGGCCTTACAGGGAGTTATTTTGCACATATCGATATAGTAACCCGTCGTCGTTCGATTGAGGTCGAACTCTTTTCTTTTTGGCGAAGGCCCTTGGCCTTAAAGGGTGTTATTTAAAACTTATCGAAATAGTAACCTGTCTTCATTCGATCGAGGTCGAACTCTTCTCTTTTTGGCGAATTCCCTTGGCCTTACAGGGTGTTATTTCGAACTTATCGAAATAGTAACCCGTCGTCGTTCGATCGAGGTCAAACTCTTCATTTTTTGGCGAAGGCCCTTGGCCTTAAAGGGTGTTATTTCGAACTTATCGAAATAGTAACCCGTCGTTGTTCGATCGAGGTCATACTCTTCTCTTTTTGGCGAAGGCCCTTGGCCTTAAAGGGTGTTATTTTAAACTTATGGAAATAGTAACCCATCGTAGTTCGATCGAGGTCAAACTCTTCTCTTTTTGGCGAAGGCCCTTGTCCTTAAAGGGTGTTATTTCGAACTTATCGATATATTAACCCGTCGTTGTCTGATCGAGGTCGAACTCTTTTCTTTTTGGCGAAGGCCCTTGACCTTACAGGGTGTTATTTTGCACTTATCGATATAGTAACTCGTCGTCATTTGATCGATTTCGAACTCTTCTCTTTTTGTGAAGGCCCTTGGCCTTACAGGGTGTTATTTCGAACTTATCGATATAGTAAGTCATCGTCGTTTGATCGAGGTCGAACTCTTCTCTTTTTGGAAAAGGCCCTTGTCCTTAATGGGTGTTATTTTGAACTTATCGAAATAGTAACCCATCGTCGTTCGATCGAGGTCGAATTCTTCTCTTTTGGCGAAGGACCTTGGCCTTAAAGGGTGTTATTTAAAACTTATAGAAATAGTAACCCGTCGTCGTTCCATCGAGGTCGAACTCTTCTCTTTTTGGCAAAGGCCCTTGGCCTTACAGGGTGTTATTTCGAACATATCAATATAGTATCCCATCGTCGTTCGATCGAGGTCGAACTCTTATTTTTTGGAGAAGGCCCTTGTCCTTAAAGAGTATTATTTTGAACTTATCAAAATAATAACCCGTCGTCGTTCGATCGAGGTCGAACTTTTCTCTTTTTGGAAAAGGCCCTTGGCTTTAAAGGGTGTTATTTCGAATGTATCAAAATAGTAACCCGTCGTCGTTTGATCGAGGTCGAACTCTTCTCTTTTTGGCGAAGGCTCTGGGACTTAAAGGGTGTTATTTCAAACTTATCGAAATAGTAACCCGTCGTCGTTCGATCGAGATCAAACTCTTCTCCTTTTGGCGAAGGCCCTAGGTCTTACAGGGTGTTATTTCGCACTTATCGATATAGTAACCCGTCGTTGTTCGATCGAGGTCGAACTCTTCTTTTTTTGGCGAAGGCCCTTGGCCTGAAAGGATGTTATTTCGATCTTATCAAAATAGTAACACATCGTCGTTCGATCGAGGTCGAACACTTCTCTTTTCGGCGAAGGCCCTTGGCCTTAAAGGGTGTTATTTCAAACTTATCGAAATAGTAACCCGCCGTCCTTCGATCGATGTCGAACTCCTCTCTTTTTGGCAAAGGCCCTTGGCCTTAAAGGGTGTTATTTCAAACTTATCGAAATAGTAACCCGTCATCGTTCGATCGAGGTCGAACTCTTCTCTTTTTGGCAAAGGCCCTTGGCCTTAAAGGTTGTTATTTCAAACTTATCGAAATAGTAACTCGTCGTCGTTCGATCGAGGTTAATCTCTTCTCTTTTTGGCGAAGGACCTTGTCCTTAAAGGGTGTTATTTCAAAATTATCGAAATAGTAACCGGTCGTCGTTCGATCGAGGTCGAACTCTTCTCTTTTTGGCGAAGGCCCTTGGCCTTACAGGGTGTTATTTCAAACTTATCGAATTAGTAACCCGTCGTCGTTCGATCAAGGTCGAACTATTCTTTTTTTGGCGAAGGCCCTTGGACTTACAAGGTGTTATTTCAAACTTATCAAAATAGTAACTTGTCGTCGTTCGACCGAGGTTGAACTCTTCTCTTTTTGGAGAAGGCCCTTGGCCATACAGGGTGTTATTTCGAACTTATCGAAATAGTAACCCGTCGTCGTTTGATCAAGGTTGAACTCTTCTCTTTTTGGTGAAGGCCCTTGGCCTTACAGGGTGTTATTTCGAACTTATCAAAAATAGTAACCCGTCATCATTCGATAGAGGTCGAACACTTCTTTTTTTGGCAAAGGCCCTTGGACTTAAAGGGTGTTATTTCGAACTTATCGAAATAGTAACACATCGTCGTTTGATCGAGGTCGAACTGTGCTCTTTTTGGAAAAGGCCCTTGGCCTTAAAGGGTGTTATTTCGAACTTATCGAAATAGTAACCCGTCGTCGTTAGATCGAGGTCGAACTCTTCTCTTTTTGGCGAAGGACCTTGGCCTTACAAGGTTTTATTTCACACTTATCGATATAGTAACCCATCATCATTCGATCGAGGTCGAACTCTTCTCTTTTTGGCGAAGGCCCAGGGCCTTAAAGGGTGTTATTTCGAACTTATCGAAATAGTAACCCGTCGTCGTTCGATCGAGGTCGAACTTTTCTCTTTTTGGCGAAGGCCCTTGGCCTTAAAGGGTGTTATTTCAAACTTATCCAAATAGTAACCCGTCGTCGTTCGATCGAGATCAAACTCTTCTCTTTTTGGCGAAGGCCCTAGGCCTTACAGGGTGTTATTTCGCACTTATCGATATAGTAACTCGTCATTGTTTGATCGAGGTCGAACTCTTCTCGTTTTGGCGAAGGCCCTTGGCCTTAAATGGTGTTATTTCAAACTTATCAAAATAGTAACCTGTCGTCGTTTGATCGAGGTCGAACTCTTCTTTTTTTGGCGAAGGCCCTTGGCCTTACATGGTGTTATTTCAAACTTATCGATATAGTAACCCGTCGTCGTTCGATTGAGGTCGAACTCTTCTCTTTTTGGCGAAGGCCATTGGCCTTAAAGGGTGTTATTTCAAACTTATTGAAATAGTAACCCATCGTCGTTCGATCGAGGTCGAACTTTTCTCTTTTTGGCGAAGGCCCTTGGCCTTAAAGGGTGTTATTTCAAACTTATCAAAATAGTAACCCGTCGTAGTTCGATCGAGGTCAAACTCTTCTCTTTTGGCGAAGGCCCTTGTCCTTAAAGGGTGTTATTTCAAACTTATCGAAATAGTAACATGTCAACGTTTGATCGAGGTCGAACTCTTCTCTTTTTGGCGAAGGCCCTTGGCCATACAGGGTGTTATTTCGAACTTATCAAAATAGTACCCCGTCGTCTTTCGATCAAGGTTGAACTCTTCTCTTTTTGGTGAAGGCCCTTGGCCTTACAGGGTGTTATTTCGAACTTATCGAAAATAGTAACCCGTCGTTGTTCGATAGAGGTCGAACTCTTCTTTTTTTGGCGAAGGCCCTTGGACTTAAAGGGTGTTATTTCGAACTTATCGAAATAGTAACACGTCGTCGTTTGATCGAGGTCGAACTCTGCTCTTTTTGGAAAAGGCCCTTGGCCTTAAAGGGTGTTATTTCGAACTTATCAAAATAATAACCCGTCGTCGTTAGATCGAGGTCGAACTCTTCTCTTTTTGGCGAAGGACCTTGGCCTTACAAGGTGTTATTTCACACTTATCGATATAGTAACCCATCATCGTTCGATCGAGGTCTAACTCTTCTCTTTTTGGCGAAGGCCCAGGGCCATAAAGGGTGTTATTTCGAACTTATTGAAATAGTAACCCGTCGTCATTCGATCGAGGTCGAACTCTTCTCTTTTTGGCGAAGGCCCTTGGCCTTAAAGGGTGTTATTTCAAACTTATCGAAATAGTAACCCGTTGTCGTTCGATCGAGATCAAACTCTTCTCTTTTTGGCGAAGGCCCTAGGCCTTACAGGGTGTTATTTCGCACTTATCGATATAGTAACCCGTCATTGTTCGATCGAGGTCGAACTCTTCTCTTTTTGGCGAAGGCCCTTGGCCTTAAATGGTGTTATTTCAAACTTATCAAAATAGTAACCCGTCGTCGTTCGATTGAGGTCGAACTCTTCTCTTTTTGGCGAAGGTCCTTGGCCTTACATGGTGTTATTTCAAACTTATCGATATATTAACCCGTCGTTGTCCGATCGAGGTCAAACTCTTCTCTTTTTGGCGAAGGCCCTTGACCTTACAAGGTGTTATTTCGAACTTATCGAAATAGTAACCCATCGTTGTTCGATCGAGGTCGAAATCTTCTCTTTTTGGCGATGGCCCTTGTCCTTAAAGGGTGTTATTTCAAACTTATCAAATTATTAACCCGTCGTAGTTCCATCGAGGTCAAACTCTTCTCTTTTGGCGAAGGCCCTTGTCCTTAAAGGGTGTCATTTCAAACTTAACTAAATAGTAACCTGTCGTCGTTTGATCGAGGTCGAACTCTTCTCTTTTTGGCGAAGGCCCTTGGCCTTAAAGGGTGTTATTTCGAACTTATCGAAATAGTAACCCGTCGTCGTTCGATCGAGGTCAAACTCTTCTCTTTTTGGCGAAGGCCCTTGGCCTTAAAGGGTGTTATTTCAAACTTATTGAAATAGTAACCCGTCGTCGTTCGATCGAGGTCGAACTCTTCTCTTTTGGGCAAAGGCCCTTGGCCTTAAAGGGTGTTATTTTGAACTTATCGAAATTGTAACCCGTCGTGATGTTATTTTGAACTTATTTAAATAGTAACCTGTTGTCGTTTGATCGACTTCGAACTCTTCTCTTTTTGGAAAAGGCCCTTGGCCTTAAAGGGTGTTATTTCGAACATATCGAAATAGTAACCCGTCGTCGTTCGATCGAGGTCGAACTCTTCTCTTTTTGGCGAAGGCCCTTGGCCTTAAAGGGTGTTATTTCAAAAATATCGAAATAGTAACCCGTCATCGTTCGATCGAGGTCGAACTCTTCTCTTTTTGGAGAAGGCCCTTGGCCTTAAAGGGTGTTATTTGGAACTTATCGAAATAGTAACCCGTCGTCGTTCGATCGAGGTCGAACTCTTCTCTTTTTGGCGAAGGCCCTTGGCCTTAAAGGGTGTTATTTAAAACTTATCGAAATAGTTACCCGTCGTCGTTCGATCAATGTTGAACTCTTCTCTTTTTGGTGAAGGCCCTTGGCCTTACAGGGTGTTATTTCGAACTTATCGAAAATAGTAACCCGTCGTCGTTCGATAAAGGTCGAACTCTTCTTTTTTTGGCGAAGGCCCTTGGACTTAAAGGGTGTTATTTTGAACTTATCGATATAGTTACACGTCGTCCTTTGATCGAGGTCGAACTATGCTCTTTTTTGAAAAGGCCCTTGGCCTTAAAGGGTGTGATTTCGAACTTATCGAAATAGTAACCCGTCGTCGTTACATCGAGGTCGAACTCTTCTCTTTTTGGCGAAGGACCTTGTCCTTACAAGGTGTTATTTCACACTTATCGATATAGTAACCCATCATCGTTCGATCGAGGTCGAACTCTTCTCTTTTTGGCGAAGGTCCAGGGCCTTAAAGGGTGTTATTTTGATCTTATCGAAATAGTAACCCGTCATCATTCGATCGAGGTCGAACTCTTCTCTTTTTGGCGAAGGTCCTGTGCCTTAAAGGGTGTTATTTCAAACTTATCGAAATAGTAACCTGTCGTAGTTCGATCGAGGTCAAACTCTTCTCTTTTTGGCGAAGGCCCTTGTCCTTAAAGGGTGTTATTTCGAACTTATCGAAATAGTAACCCGTCGTCGTTCGATCGAGGTCGAACTCTTCTCTTTTGGCGAAGGCCCTTGGCCTTAAAGGGTATTATTTCGAACTTGTCGAAATAGTAACCCATCATCAATCCTAGTTTTTGGAGAGCCATATATATTCTGGGAGAGTCTTGGTCCCTTTGGTATTGCTCGCAACGAAGGGTACTACGTCAAAGAATGCGAAACGTTGCGGTTTAGCTTAAGTTCGCTCTGCGCAGAAATTGTGGTTTCCTTGTCTGGCTCCTGTCTTCTTGCTCGGAGATATCACCGACGGGCGGTATCACAGTTGTTTTGCAGTAGTTTTTCGTCCTTTAATTGAGGTGTTTCTTCATTCGTTTGCCTGCGTGGGCATTGTATTCCTACTTGAGCAGAGATTAGGAGGAAAGTTAGAATGAAACTTTCCTTGCCCCCGTCTGGTGGTCCGATGGGGCGAAGATTTCTAAGCTTGATAATTTTGTTTGGCTCTCCTCCCCCTACTGCACTGCTCCTTTGTCTCGCGTGGGTTGGATTTTTCCTTCGCGCTCCTTTTGGTGAATAACCGTATTTCTTGTCTTTGATCTGGGAGAGACTTGGAAATTTCACTAAGAAATCCCCACAGACGGCGCCAAATTGTTTGACTCAAAAGATATTGAAACATTTTTGAACAAATCAATCAAAGATGAAGGAGTAAATTTTAGTCAGACATAATAAATTTCAAATCAAAGAGCTAGCAGTACGGATCATATGTAAGATGAAGAAAATGTAAATGATCTTATTGAGATTCAATATTGTGTCTCCCATCAATCGATGAGGAGACAACTTTACATATTTTTCTAGAGACTAATTCCCCTCTCTCAAGAATATTAAAAGAGAGTTTTTTAGCTTTTTAGAGAGAGATCAGACGACCCCCCCCCCCTGAAAGTTTTCCCTTGCTATATAGTCGTGGCACCCTTGCCCTTTGCTTGGCCCGACGTCCTCTTGCCTCCAATGTGTTTTAGCCATGCTTTTAGGTGCCGCTCTTTCCGACTCGTCGGATGTCGGGAAAGGGGTATGGAGTGGGCTATACTATCTTTCGCTGCCCGATCACTTAGGCGGGACGTTGGTTAGCTCGGTCGTGACGGTCATATTTTGACCAATACAATATTTTTCTCTGGAGTCTTTGTAACACACTCCAAATACTACAAACGATTAACAGAGTTTTTATTGCAAAGTGAGAGCAATATTACAATAGAACTTATGAAGAAGTAGAAATGCATAAGAAGAATAAGAAGGGGATGGGAAACAGACTTTGATAGAGGAAACGGGGATGAGAGAAAAACAGACTGACACTGAATACAAAATAGCCTACTCGTTCCACTACTATTCTGCTATTAATAATAAAGACATTCTCTTGGCTACCATTAGTCTCTTGACACCTGTCCTTCCAGATTCTACACAAAGTCCTTCAGCAAAGTATTGGGCTGTTTGATTCGCAGACTCTTTCTCAGTTTTGCCTCAGGCCCAATGTTTTCATCCAGTGCATTAGCTTGCCCAAACTTAGGCCCAACATCTACTTGCTTGCTCACAACAGTCTTTCAAGAACCAGTGATTTGGAAGGAAGGCTCGAGGATGTACAGAGTTGCTTTTTCCTTTTCCTCTCCTAAACTAACTGTGTGATTACAACATCTTAAGGATAACTGCAGTTCTATGATGGGGCTGTTGTTGCGTATGGTGGTGTGGAAGTGATTATGGTACTAATAATGCCATAGTAATTACATACGTAGTTTTACTTGTTTTTGCATGTTTGTCACTTTTTTGATGTCTCATAGAAGTCGTTTGGATCTCCTTTAAGGATTCCATTTTCAATTTTGAATAATGTCTTTACACGGTATGAGAAATTAGTGCACTTTTTCCAGTACGATATAAACTTCCATTTTATTGTCAAATTAAGGCTTACAGGATGATTTGTCTTTCATTTTAATATGCTAGAGAACTGTAAATCCCAAATAGGAGTAATAGACTATGGAACTAGCTAGAACTTCATTTGCAACATGCTTTTAGCTTAATCAGCAACAATTTGGCAACTATAGTTGTGGATAAAGATTTGAGTTCCGCCATAAAATCTTTTATATGGATCAGAAAAGTTAAAAAATAAAGAGGAAAGAGGATTAGGTTGGCCATTTTGATGGTTTTTTTTCCGACTGTCACGCCCTCTCAAGTGAGTGTTTAAGTAAGAAACTGACAAAAACGTAATAGTTTAAGAGAGTTTTAAGATATTAACTCTTTTTAAATGATTAGATGACAAAATATTCAAGACTCGTGTTTAGTCGTGCCTGCCTTGCAGAATCGTCAAGGGTCGTCCCTCCCTTGACTCTTTAACAAGTCGTCTAAGGAATATGAACCGTGCCCCCTTAGGCACGATTGACCCTGAATATTTACATTTTATGTAACTTTTCTATAGTGTATAGTCATTATAAATTATTAAATCAAAGTAATTTGCAGCAACATGTAACAGTTTATAATAAATTTATTTTGGTATTTTAGAAAAAGTAAAACAATAACCAGCTTCATAAAAAATTCAGGACATATTTTTCTTTTGGGAAGTAAAATTTGTATTATCAATGGAAAAATATGTACAATCAAAACAAAAAAACCCCTATAATAACCTTCAGTGAACTGCTAAGCTACTATTCTCCTATGCCCTCCTATCCATAAATAAGACAATGATATTGCTTAGGATAAAAGTTAATTTTCTGCAACTGTCCAGCAATCTTCTTCTTGTATCCCCTCGATAATGAACATCTTGGACTCTTAGCTTATTTAGAGTCACAATACTTCTCAGCTTTCCTTGAAATAATTTTTGATTTCTTTCTTGCCAGACACATTACACACTGTTAGTAAACTGTATTTGTAAACTAATTCTGGAAAAGATAGAATAACATATAAACAGAAAATGTAAATGAAACAAAAGTCAATTCGAACCCATTGAATTCACAGTGTTTCTTTAAGGAATTTAATCCCCTCCTAATACCCAAGGTTATGGATTATTTTCTCCCAGGACAGAACGAATTACATACTAGTGTAGTGGTACTTCAAACCCCAGTGTTTCAGCGAACACAAAGTTCGGTAGCAAATCACACTTACTGTTGCTTTCTTTGAAGTTAAAACAATGCATAAAAAGGAGGAGAACTCAGAAAAGCGTATGGAAATTCTGAGAGAATGGACTTGTATTTATAGCCAATGTTGGGCTGAAATCTGAAGAGGTGCAACTCTTCAGAATGGCTGTTTATGCGAAACGGCCATAGCATAAATGCCATAACATAAATGGCTAATTATGCAAGAATAAATCGGGAATTGAAGAGGGAGGTTAATTTTCAGTTACACAACTGAAAAACTAAAAATGGATAACGGAAAAATATTTAATATTCCGTTGGATTTAATATTAATATTAATATTCTGTTATTAAAACGGATATTTAATAACATTTATGTTAATATTTACTATTGACAAATAAATTTGGTCCAAAAAATTAATCAATCAATCGATCATTTGACCGAAGCCGAGTCGTGCGACGACGACGACGGCGCGAGGCTTTCCTTCTTCTCAACTCTTTAAGAGCTAGAAGAAGAGCAATTACTTATATACCCATCAAAAACCTCTTCCTCTTCCAATATGGGACAATGTCTCTTTGTCGGGGGAGGGGGGGGCTTAAAATTTCTCTTAAAAATTTTATTTCCCTCCATTTCCCATTCACCCTCTTTTAAGGCATATTAATGCTTAAAAACCCAACAATCGCCCATATGAATGGGGAATGGCTATATCACAGAAATATGTATGAAAAATTGTGTGATTTGCAAGCAAGGATTAATTGCATCTGGATAAGTAGGTTTCCTTTTGAACTTTCCGTAGTGAACTTATGTCGCATATACTTGGTCAATGGATAGATTTGATATCTTTGAACCGTCGAACTTTGGTGTATACCTAAGTCACACAACCAACCCTTAACCGCCTTTGGTTCTCATTGTTGTGTTCGTTTCAGCCATGAACACCTCCTGGTTTCATAAGTGCGTAGAGAACTAACCTTACAAAATTCTCCTTGAAGCGGCTAACACTTTACACATACATAGGTGATTCCTAAACGTGTCATCCCGTAGATACACTATTTGATATATCCCAAACCAAATTTAGAAATCATTAAAAAGCCTTAATGCTTTATCCTTGGTACTGAACATTGTCTCATCACGAGAATGGACCAAAATTTTAGTTGACAATGTTGAACCGTCATTAATGAATTTGTTTGATCTCCTTGAACCTAGATCTTGGGATCTTTAGTCTTCTAGGTAGAGTTACCGCCACAATGACTTGTTCTCGGCCATAGTCTCATTCCCCTTGATAATTTCTCAACTACCTCTCTAGTTAGGCCTTTTGTAAGTGGTTCCACCACATTATCACCTGACTTTACATAATCAATCGTGATAATTCCTCTTGAGAGTAATTGCCTAACAGTTTTATGTCTTCGTCATATATGACGAGATTTACAGTTATACATAACGCTCTCAGCCCTTCCAATTGCCGCTTGACTTTCACAATGTATGCATATTAGTGCCAACGGTTTGGGCCAAAATTGAATGTCTTCCAAGAAATTCCAGAGCCATTCAACTTTTTCACCGGCTTTATCTAAGGCTATGAATTCAGCCTCCATTGTAGAGAAGACAATACAAGTTTGTTTGAACGACTTCTAAGATATCGTTCCTCCACTAATAGTGAATACATATCCACTTGTGGACTTCGAATCAGCTGAACCGGTGATCCAATTTGCATCATAGTAAAAACGTTTAATATTCCATTGGATTTAATATTTATATTCTGTTATTAAAATGGATATTTAATAACATTTCTGTTAATATTTACTATTAACAAATAAATTTGGTCCAAAAAATTAATCAATCAATCATTTGACCGAAGCTGAAGCCGAGCGAGCGACGATGACGGCGTGAGGCTTGCATTCTTCTCAACTCTTTAAGAGCTAGAAGAAGAGCAATT
This sequence comes from Nicotiana sylvestris, assembly GCF_000393655.2. Lineage (NCBI taxonomy): Eukaryota > Viridiplantae > Streptophyta > Magnoliopsida > Solanales > Solanaceae > Nicotiana > Nicotiana sylvestris. The sequence continues at coordinate 148,972,177 of NC_091068.1, forward strand.
GCTTATATACCCATCAAAAACCTCTTCCTCTTCCAATATGGGACAATGTCCCTTTGTCAAGGGGGGTAAACTTAAAAATTCACTTAAAATTTTCATTTCCATTCATTTCCCATTCACCCTCTTTTTTAAGTCATATTAATGCTTAAAAACCCAACACACCTACAAGTTATGACATATTTAATACTACAAGTTCTAATGGTAATTTCGGTATGTGGTGCAAGTTTTTCTTTTTTTCTTAAACACCGGTGTCTAGTGAAACATTACCGTACCAAATGAAACCGAGTATAATAGCTATCAAGGAATATTGTGAATTAATTTTGAGGAAATGACAACATTGTTGGGAATAAACCCCGTAAAAATAATATCCACGGTATTAGTGATAAACGCGGAACACTAAGTTATGGTTAAATCAGCAAAAATAGAAATGCAACAATAATGACCCTAAGATTTTACGTGGAAACCTTTCTGAATAAGGGAAAAAACCACGGCCAAGAAGAGCAACTGATATCACTATAGCGAGGATTTTACACTGTGTAGTAATGAGTACGAATATTCTTAAGACCACTACACCCTCAAAAGAAAAAAATACTCTTTTGCTTTTTCACATCACTACAATATCTCTCACACTCTATTTTTCTTCACAAACTATTTTCTTATAGTTTATGGAATACCTTGCTCTCTATATTTCACTCTTTGTTGGTGTGTAGAAATGAGAGTTAAGGCTCTCCTTTTATAGCCAAAACCTCACTCTCTAAAGCCTACAATATTTGACAATTTACACACCCTTTTCACAATTTCAACAAGGTTGGCTACCAAACCAAACCAAGTCAATAAAATTGGCTACCAAATTATACTAATTCAACAAGGTTGACTACCAAATCAAACCAAGTCAACAAAATTGGCTACCAAATCATTTGAATGAGATGGACACCATGTCAATCTCCCCCTCCAGTCTCATTCATCTAGAGGAGATAGCACTATCTTCTAGTTTGAGTGCATGCCGACAAGTTCTTTGCATAGCTCGAACTTGTCCCTTGGTACCACCTTGGTAAACATATCTGCAGGATTTTCACTCGTGTGAATCTTTTTGACTTGAAGTGATTCGTTCTCCACTTGCTTACGAATCCAATGATATCTGATGTCAATGTGTTTTGTTCTCGCATGGTACATGGAGTTTTTGCTCAGGTCTATTGCACTCTGACTGTTGCAATAGACAACATACTCCATCCGTCGCAATCCAAGTTCTTGAAGAAATCTCTTGAGCCATATCATCTCTTTGCCAGCTTCAGTAGCCGCAATATACTCCACTTTAGTTGTAGATAGTGCGACACACTTCTGCAACTTTGACTGCCATGATATAGCTCCTCCTGAAAAAGTAAACAAATATCCAGTAGTGAATTTTCTATTATCAAGGTCACCTGCCATATCAGAATTTGTATAGCCCTTCAAAAGTGGATTTGATCCTCCAAAACATAAGCATTCACGTGAGCTTCCTCTTAGATACCTGAATATCCACTTTACAGCTTCACAATGCTCTTTTCCTGGATTTTCGAGAAATCTGCTAACAACACCGACTGCATGAGCAATATCTGGTCGAGTGCATACCATTGCATACATCAAACTTCCGACGGCAGAGGAATAAGGAATCTTGGCCATTCTCTCTTTTTCCTCCGTTGTTGTTGGACACATCTTCGTGCTCAAGGAATCTTGTAGCCTTGTTCCCCCATAATAGACTCAAACTTTTTGTACCACTGTCTAGGAGCTTGCTTAAATCCATATAGACTCTTCTTAAGTTTGCATACAAGATTTTCTTTACCTTTTGCCTTGAATCCTTCAGGTTGTTCCACATAAATCTCCTCTTCTAAGTCATCGTAAAGAAAAGTAGTCTTCACATCCATCTGCTCAATCTCCAAATCAAGACTGGCAGTCAAACCAAGAACTGTCCGAATGGAGGACATTTTCACGAGAGGAGAAAATATTTCGTCAAAGTCAATACCTTTCCTTTGACAACCAATCTAGCTTTGTATCTGGGCTTCAAACTATGTTCTTCAGCTTTAACTTTGAACACCCACTTGTTCTTCAAAGCTCTTATGCCCTTAGGTAATTTCACCAACTCATAAGTATGGTTCTCATGTAGAGATTTCATTTTATCTTGCATGGCTTCAATCCATTGATCTTTGTGCTCATCTTCTATGGCCTCCGCATAACATTCAGGTTCTCCCCCATCAGTGAGTAATACATACTCATTGGGTGAATAACAGGAGGAAGGAGTACGAGGTCTAGAAGACCTCCTGAATTAAATATCTAACTCGTCCACAACTTCGTGAGTATGAGCATCTACCTCATCAACATTAGCATTGTTATCACCATCACCATCAATATGTTGACCTGGAATATGGTTCTGGGCATCACTATCATCATTGAGCCCACCAACACTATCCGCATTTTGTATGAGGAACTTTATCAAGATTAACTAAACCTTCAGAACTTGGAGATTTTAGCTTCTCTGCTTTGTTAATATCTTCAATGGTTTGATCCTCCGCAAAGATAACATCACGGCTTCTCACGACCTTCTTCTTAATTGGATCATATAGCCTATAACCAAACTCATCAAGGCCATAACCAATGAAGATGCACTGCCTTGTCTTGGCAGTTAATTTTGACCTCTCATCTTTAGGCACATGTACAAAAGCTTTGCAACCAAACACTTTCAAGTGGTCATAAGAAACATCCTTGTCATACCAAACTTTGTTTGGAACATCACTTTGCAAAGCAACTGTAGGGGATAGATTAATAACATGTGCGGCGGTTAACAAAGCCTCACCCCAAAAGAAATTCGACAACTTTGCTTCAGAAAGCAAACATCTGACTATTTCCATCAAGGTCCTATTCATCCTTTCTGCTAAACTATTAAGCTGAGGAGTCTTAGGAGGAGTCTTCTGATGTCTGATACCCTATTGTTTGCAGTATTCATCAAACGGTTCACAATATTTACCACCGTTATCAGTATGGGTACACTTCAGCTTCTTTCCAGTTTCTCTTTCAATTGAAGCCTGAAACTGCTTAAAGAAACCCAACACTTGATCTTTAGTCTTCAAGATGTAGACCCAAAGTTTCCTTGAACAATCATCAATAAAGGTAGCAAAATAAAGTGCACCACCCAAAGTTCTTGTCTTCATTGGACCACATAAATCTGAATGCACCAACTCAAGCAACTCTGTCTTTCTTGAAGGAGGATAAGACTGGAAAGAAACTCTTTTTTGTTTTCCAGCCAAGCAGTGCTCACATTTTTCTAATTTTGCACTTTCAAAATTTGACAACAATTTCTTCTTGTCTAGAACATTTAGTCCTTTCTTGCTAATGTGGCTAAGCCTCTTATGCCATAACGTTAAAGAGCTATTGATCTCAACGGCATTCACCATATCAACACAGGTAGAGGTCGTAGTCCAGTATAGACCACGATGCTTTTCCCCACGAGCCACAATCATGGAACCCTTAGTGAGCTTCCACTTTCTAGCACCATTGATACTGATATATCCCTCATCATCCAAAACACCAACAAAGATCAAGTGCAAACAAACATTAGGTGCATGTTTTACATTGTTTAAAACTAGTTTAGGTCCAATACTAGTTTCCAAACAAATCGTTCCAACACCAGCCAACCTAGATACAGTCTCATTACTCATACTCAAAGTTCCAAAGTCACCCTGAGTATAGGATGAGAGAAATTCCTTCCTTGAAGTCACATGAGATGCGGCACCACTGTCCACAACCTAGCTTGACTCATCACAAGCAATATTTATCAGATCCGCATCAAGGACTGTAACAAGATCTTCTGTACTGATGGTGGCCACACGATTGCCATCTTCTTTCTTTTCTTCCTTGTCTCTATTCTCCTTTTTCAAAATCCTACAGAACTTCTTTGTGTGCCCTTTCTTCCTGCAATGATAGCACTCAATATCTTTAAGTCTGCTTCTGGATTTGCTTATATTATGTTCTCTATTTTGAGAACCCCGATTCTTGCTTCTCCCCCTAGAGTCAGTCACCAAGACATCTAATGAGGAGGAACCCTGAGATTTTCTTCTCATCTCTTCATTTAGAAGGCTGCTTTTGGCAAGATCCATAGAGATCACACCATCCGGAGCAGAATTTGATAATGAAGTTATAAGAATTTCCCAAGAATCTGGTAGGGAACCAAGTAGAAACAAGCTTTGAATTTCTTCATCAAATTTAATGCCCATAGCAGATAACTGGTTCATGATTCCCTGAAAATTATTCAGATGATCTGTCATCGCGGAACCATCGTGGTATTTTAAACCCAACATCTGTTTTATCAGAAACATCTTGTTGTTTCCAGTTTTCCGAGCATACAGACTTTCAAGGTGCTCCCATAAGGTCCGAGCATGTGTCTCCTCAGAAATATGGTTCAAAATATTATCGTCAACCCATTGTCTAATAAAGCCGCAAACCTGCCTATGTAATAAATTTCACTCTTCATCTGATTTATTATCAGGCTTTATAGTGGTGAAGACAGGTTGATGAAAATTCTTGACATAGAGCAAATCTTCCATTTTGCCCTTCCAAATGACATAATTTGTGCCATTTAAAAGTAACCATTCTACTAGTGTTGACTTCCATCATTTATCACAACTACAAATACTATTTATTAGGAGACCAAAGTAATTCTTTTCTGATGTGGAAGTTCAGACTGTGCTGCAACTACAGAGCATACTCAGACAGAACCTTGACTTTGATACAACTTGTTGGGAATAAACCCCGTAAAAATAATATTCACGGTATTAGTGATAAACGCGGAACACTAAGTTATGGTTAAATCAGCAAAAATAGAAATGCAACAATAATGATACCAAGATTTTACGTGGAAACCTTTCTGAATAAGGGAAAAAACCACGGCCAAGAAGAGCAATTGATATCACTATAGCGAAGATTTTACACTGTGTAGTAACGAGTACGAATACTCCTAAGACCACTACACCCTCAAAAGAAAAAATACTCTTTTGCTTTTTCACCTTACTACAATATCTCTCACACTCTATTTTTCTTCACAAACTATTTTCTTATAGTTTATGGAATGTCTTGCTCTCTATCTTTCACTCTTTGTTGGTGTGTAGAAATGAGAGTTAAGGCTCTCCTTTTATAGCCAAAACCTCACTCTCTAAAGCCTACAATATTTGACAATTTACACACCCTTTTCACAATTTCAACAAGGTTGGCTACCAAACCAAACCAAGTCAATAAAATTGGCTACCAAATTATACTAATTCAACAAGAATAACTACCAAACCAAACCAAGTCAACAAAATTGTCTACCAAATTATTTGAATGAGATGGACACCATATCAAGCATTACTTGAAAACACTCTCCTATACAGATGTTATGCCAATTCATTACTAATGGATGAATATAAATAATTTGCTAATGCAAATCTCTTCATATAGTCTTTTCCTTGTTGGTTGTTGCGTGGGGAAAGGACTACTTGTACGAGTAAATGACAAATTTGCAAGACTCGTGTTGACTCTTTTTAACCAGTCCTTACGGCAGGATTCATTATTGGCCCTAACTGTTTGCGTCTTATTAATATATGATGAAAAATGATAAGCAGTAACTCGAACTAGAGTTTGTATCATCTTGGAAATTAAACTCAAAACCACATACCCCATCAAAAAATGGTTCTGCTTCCTCACCAAATAGTAGCTTGCTTTTATGTCTGTGGACTAATAATACTGACATTAGCCACGGCCCAAACTACTACTATTAATACCACCAAATTAATGCCGACATACACCATCACTAAAGCTGCCAATATAACAAAACGAGGATGCCGTAAGCAGTGTGGGAACCTTACGGTTCCATACCCATTTGGTATTGGTTTAGGTTCCGGTTGCGCCTTTGATTCAGGGTTCGAGATCAACTGCGACATTTCTAGTGATGGTTCACAGAAACCTCTCATAGGAAACATTGAAGTGTACGACATCTCCGATGCTGAAGTGCGCATCATCAGTACTGTCGCTCGGAGATGTTATACACCCACCGGAGCTATGGTCGAAAAAGGTTTCGGGTATACAAGATTACCACAATCAGGTCCGTATAGTTTCTCGGCGATGAACAGGTTTAGCGTCGTTGGTTGCGGCGACGCTGCTCTCATAACGGGACATAACTTTGAGTATGGCTGCAGAGCCAGCTGTAACAGTCGAGGGGATGTGAGGGAAGGAGAATGCATGGGCATAGGCTGCTGTCAAATACAGATACCTAAGGGCTTGAAATACTATAACATAAACATGCTTACCACAAGAAACCATAGCGATGTTTGGTATTTTAATCAATGTGGGTATGCATTTCTGGGCGAGGCAGATCGCTTCCGTTTCCGAGGCGTACAGGATCTAAGTGTTGCTAATTTTGGAACGAGGATTAGGGCCAGTTTGCCAATCGTGCTCGATTGGGCCATCGGAAGTGTTACATGCATTGATGCTAAGAAAAGAGATGATTATGCTTGCAGAAGGAATAGCAAGTGTGTTGATTCAGACACTGGTCTTGGTGGCTACCGCTGCAGCTGTAATGAAGGTTATGAGGGCAGTCCTTATTTAAGTCCAGGCTGCCAAGGTAGGACCATTCCCCCCCCCCCCCCCCCCCACACACACACAAAAAAAAAAAAATTGGAAAAAAAATCCTTCTTAGAAAATGTTTTTCACCGAAAATATGTTCTTGAAAAATGTTTTAGTGAAATTTTTAAATACTTGGAGATAATACGAAGTTAGAAGTCGAAATATCACTATATTATTAAGTGATATAGAGAGGTGTATAGGATTCCTCTACCTTAATAATATAGAGAGGCCTTTTGAGCGTTAAAAATGGAGACACTCATTGTTTCTTCATATAATGGGCCCTAAGAAGTGGGAAGATGTCGAACAGTTTTAATGTTGAGCAAAAGTAGTCACTAGTCAATTAAAATTAATATGAAAAGACAATATTACTCTTTTCTTTCCAAACGGAAATACTCCATTTTCAGATCCATTCCTTACTTCTCCACTTCTCCTTCTGCAATGGCGTTTTGGCGTCCGTATGAGTATTTTCATTATTTTCATATATGAAACCCAATTTTGAACAGAAGAAACGAAATGATTAATCATATAAATTTTATAAGCCTCTCATTTTCTTTTGTGTCTACTTTCAGGAGTTGAATTGCTTGGTTTCACTCATAATAATCACAGACGTGGGAGGACGTGAGTTTTGGTTTTCTAAAAGAAGTGACTTTTAGATTTTCTTAAACAACAGATAATTAGCAAAAATATGGTAAAAAGCCAAAAAGTTGAGGACAAAGATAATTGTGTTAAGGACATGTAGTCTTGAAGTCCTAAAGTTAAATTCAAAATTTAAGGACATGGTCTTGAACTTAGAGTTTCAAGTTCAAAAGTTAAGGAAATGTAGTCTTGAAGTCCTAAAGTTAAGTTCAATAGTTAAGGACACAAGTTCAAAAGTTAAGGCATGCAGTCCTTAACTTACAGTTACAAGTTCTAAAGTTAAGGACATGCAGTCCTTAACTTATAGTTACAAGTTCAAAAGTTAAGGACAAACAGTCCTTAACTTACAGTTACAAGTTCAAAAGTTAAGGACAATAGGTCATTAACTTTGATTTCCAAGTTCAAAAGTTAAGGACAGACAGTGACTTACAATTACACGTTCAAAAGTTAAGGACAAGCAGTCCTTAACTTACAGTTACAAGTTCAAAAGTTAAGGACGCTTGGTCCTGAAGTTTGAGTTCCAAGTTTAAAAGTTAAGGACATGTAGCCTTGAAGTCCTGAACTTAGAGTTCCAAGTTCAAAAGTTAAGGACATGTAGTCCTTAAGTCCTGAACTTAGAGTTCTAAGTTCAAAAGTTAAGGACATGTAGTCCTTAAGTTAAGTACAAAAGTTAAGGACATGAGCAGAAGGGTATTTTCGTATGAGCAATTAAAGTTTATTAAAGCAATGACTAAAAACTAAAGACATTTTAAACGATGACTTAAAAGTAAATAATGTGTTATTAGTGGCCAATCGTGCACTTCTCCCCCAAAAAAAGCCAAAATAGTAAGCGGAAAAAGGATACTCCTAAAAAATGATTCCAAGAAAGCAAATTACATAATCAATCGTGGATTAGGAGATTATTGTTTAAGAAATATAAATGTATAAAATAAAAATTTAAAAGTATGAAAAAATGTTTATTAGTTTTCTTTAAGTAGGGAAGAGATCCAAATTTGTCCATGTATTATCCAAAGTCTTAATTCGCTTTTCAATGCACTTTTCTTCTAATTGAAATAGGTGAATTCCATGTGTCCAAATTGATAAATAAATAAAAAATTAAAATTTACTATTTTTGACTAAATTTAAAATTACCTTCTGATTGGAGCTCATTCGGGTCAAGGATAAAAAAAAGACATTTTTAACGGATAGAAAGGTTTCTCAATTTCGATTAATAAAGGAATAAATTTGACCATTTTGTCCAAATAAAGTGAGTACCGTATGTCATTTTCATAAATGGAAAAGATTAAAGGAATTTAAAAAGTTACCTAGACAAGAAGGGTTTTGGAGGGAAGGATGCCGAGGGTCTATCGGAAACAGCTTCTCTATCCCAAGGTCAATGCCGGCCCGAGGGGGAGGCAGCTAAAGCAATTGCTTTAGCCCCCCTAGGCCCCCTAATTGAAGGCCCCAATTTTTCATTATTAGTTAATTTTATATTATTAAAAAATTATTATTATTAAATAGATATTAGATTTATATTTTTTTGGATATAAAAGTTATTTAGAAAAAATAGAGGTTATTTAGATAACTACTTAAATTTTATAATAAACATACAATATGGCAAAATAACTATTTGATGATGACATTGATAATAAAAAATAAAAAATAAAATCTCTTGTAATATTTTTTAAAGTAAATTATTTCTTATAAAGAGTAGATCAAGTCTTTTTATTAAATTCAAATAATTTTGAATTATTTCAAACGTATAAAATTATTTTAAAATCTACATTAGTAGTATAAAATTACGATCATTAGATGCTGGAAACTTATAAAAACGTTTTCTTAACTACAGATCTCTTATAATAAATTTTGAAACCTTGGTGAGTAGAGTTACTAGATATCTTCGATAGTGGACGCTAGCAGGTAACCAAGTGAATGGCCAAAATACGTACAAGACGGTCCATAAAACTATTATTAATAACAAAAAAAGAAAAGAAATCATAAATATATATAATTTTATTAAACAAAATTTTCTTCTAAATGTTCGGCTTTAGGCCACCAATTTTGTTGAGCCGCCTTTGCCCAGGGTAGGGATAAGGTCTGCATACACACTATCCTTCCCAGACCCCACTAGTAGGATTATACTGGGTTGTACCTTGACACCTTTTTTGTGAAGTGAAAAGCTTTATGCTCCATCCAACTTTCATTCATTAAAATGACGGTGGTATATATAATTGTTTGGTTTTGCTAGATATTGATGAATGTGCTGATCCAAACGCCAATTCGTGTGAAAAGACTTGCACAAACATCCCGGGAAGTTATATATGTTCTTGTCCTGATGGATATACCGATGATGGCAAAAAGGATGGCCGTGGTTGTGTTGCTCCCTACTCTGAATTTCCATGGATCAAGTTCTCTGTAGGTAAATATATTGGTTTGTATCTTTATTAATTAAGAAACAGAAGGAAAAAAACTCCAAATTTTTTGACATGATGATTATGAAAACTACTCATTTTTAATACAGAACTTTCTTTTATATGTATTTGAAAGATTCGTCAGCATGCATGTACATTCAAAAGCAAAATGAATGTGTACAATCATGTACTTTAATTTTGATCTAGTTGAAGTAGACATTAAAAGTTCAATTCCACATAATTACACAGGCACTGGAGTTGGCTTTATGTCCCTAGTGGTTGTGATCACTTGGCTCTATTTCAGCATCAAGAAAAGAAAATTGATTAAAATCAGGGAGAAATTCTTCCAACAAAATGGTGGTTTATTATTGAAACATAGAATCTCCACTAACGAGGGTGGTGTGAATGCAACAAAAATTTTTACAGCTGAGGAGCTCAAGAAAGCTACAAACAATTATGCCAATGAAAGAATTCTTGGCCGTGGTGGCAATGGGATTGTATATAGAGGTGTGCTACATGATAATCGCATAGTTGCCATTAAAAGATCCAGATTTGTGGACGAGAGTCAAATTGATCAGTTTATCAATGAGGTGCTTATTCTTACTCAAGTCATGAACCATCGAAATGTGGTGAGACTCTTTGGGTGTTGTTTGGAAGTAGAAGTTCCTTTGTTGGTTTATGAGTATGTCTCAGAAGGAACTCTTTATGCGCATATTCACAACCAACGTGGAGGGGCGCCTTGGTTATCATGGCAAAATCGTTTGAGAATTGCGACAGAGATAGCCAGTGCACTTGCTTACCTTCATTCATTCGCGTCCATGCCTATATTTCATAGGGACGTCAAGTCTGCCAACATATTGTTAGATAATGATTACACAGCTAAAGTTGCAGATTTTGGATCTTCAAGGTTAATACCTCTAGATCAAACACATGTGGCTACATTAGTTCAAGGGACGTTAGGGTACTTGGATCCTGAATATTTCAGTACAAGTCGATTGACTGAGAAAAGTGATGTTTATAGCTTCGGGGTAGTTCTAGCTGAACTTTTGACAGGGTTGAAACCTATTATTAGAGCTAGAAACGACGAGGACATGAATTTGGGCGATTATTTTTTGATGTCCATGAATAGGAATATCTTGTTTCAGATTCTTGATCGTCATGTTTTGAGGGAAGGGAGTCTTGAGCAACTTCAAAAGATGGCTGAGCTTGTGAAGAATTGTCTTCAATTGCTAGGAGAAGATAGGCCTACAATGAAAGAAGCGGCCGGTGAACTTGAAGGCTTGCAGAAGTTAATTAGGAACCCTTGGTCTAATCAACATGGAAATGAAGAGAATGAGGATGAATCTTCAGATCTTTATACCATTCCAATTAACTCTAGTTAATGCGTAATTCTATCTGGAAAACAGATTTCGGATAGTTCTCATATAACATGTATATCCTACTCTTCCCATCCCTATATTTCTTTCATATTGAATGTACTGCTACATTGTACGTTCCTTCCTTTCCTCTCAATTTAATCAGTCTTACTTCAAAAATTTCAGTCTGCAAATGATTAGTGACAAAAAGAAATAGTAAATGATGCAAATACCAGAAATACAATTGAAAAATTATTAATTACGTGTCCTTTTCGTTGACCTTTCAAGCTCAAACGGTTAGCTGTATCAATTGTGCTAAATAAATACAATAAGTACTACTAGTAATACTTATGTGAGGGTGGTCATTGTTTGCCAAGTTGGATATTAGGGGTTCACAATAATGCATGTTCATCTCCTTACATATCCTATCCTTATTTATATGAAACCAAATAATTTAAGTATAAATGTTAAAATTAAAGTGAAAATGCATAAAATTGACCATGATAAATTAGATGACATATGTCTTGGTTTAAACATCTGGTGTAGATACCTATTGTCCGCTTTTGGCCAAATCTGCATGGTTTTTCCCAAAAGGCCTCACACAATTAAGAGATTCTCCCATCTTATATATAGACTTTTAATTTTTTTGAACTACCAATGTGGGACTTTGATCACACGTTCAAGAGTGACAAAACTTGCAAGACTCGTGTTTAGTCGTGCCTTTTAGATACTACGTAAATTGAAGTGGTCAACGATGTCATGCCTTTTAATTTAATTTGGTTTCCGAATCTTCTTATCCACATAGGACTCAACGTCGTGTACTCTTCTTAACCAATGGTGAACGCATGACTTATTATGAACAGATAGTTGACCCCAAGTCTTTGCATTTTATTAGTAGTATGTAAAATCATACTCCCTCCATTTCAATTTATGTTAATCTATTTCCTTTTTGATCTGCCAAAAAGAATGATCTCTTTCCTTATTTGGAAATAATTTACCTTTATGCAATGATTTATAGCCACACAAAATATATGAGCCTCATTTTATACCACAAGTTTAAAAGTCTGCTCTCTTTTCTTAAACTCCGTGCCCAGTCAAATGAGTTCACATAAATTGAAACGGAGGGAGTATATAGTTGTAGTGAGTTGTTACTCCAACCATAGTTTGCATCATTTTGGAAACTCAAAAACCATGTACCAAAAACAAATGATTTTGCTTCCTTACCAAATTGTTTGTTTGTACGCTTGTATACTGACATTAGCCATGGCCCAAACCATTACTAATAGCACCGGCACCAGAACCAGCACCAACACCACTAAAGCTGGCAATATTGCAAAACCAGGATGCCGTAAGCAGTGTGGGAACCTTACGGTTCCATATCCATTTGGTATTGGCATAGGATCAGGTTGCGCCATTAATTCAGGGTTCCAGATCAACTGCAGTACTTCTACTGATGGTTCACAGAAACCCCTCATAGGAAACCTTGAGGTGTACAACATATCCGATTCTGAATTACGCGTCTCCAATGCCATTTCGTGGCGATGTTACACCTCCACCGGAGCCGTGCGCGCTGAATTTCAGCTTGGTTGGACCCGTTTGGGAAACTCAACTTATCCTTATAGTTTCTCTTCCCGAAACAGGTTTACCATCGTTGGTTGCGACGACAATGCTCTAATCAGGGGGCGTAACTTTGAGTATAACTGCTCCACCAGCTGTAACAGCACGAGGGATGTGATAGAAGGAGAATGTACGGGCAATGGCTGTTATCAGGTACAAATACCCAAGGGATTGAAATACTTTGCGCCCACGATTTCTAGCACGCGAAACCATACGGATGTTTGGTATTTTAATCAATGTGGATATGCATTTCTAGGCGAGGCAGATAGCTTTTATTTCCGAGGTCTACAGGATCTAAGTGATATTACTTTTTTTAAGAGGACTAAGGCCAGTGTCCCCATTGTGTTGGACTGGGCAATTGGCAATCTTACGTGCATTCAAGCTCGGAAAAGCAAGGATTATGCTTGCAGGGAAAATAGCGAGTGTGTTGATTCAGACACTGGCCTTGGTGGCTACCGCTGTCGCTGTACTGAAGGTTATGAGGGCAATCCTTATCTCAGTCCAGGCTGTCAAGGTAGGACGATTAACGGATTAAAATGTTGCTCAATTTCGAATAATATAGAAATATGACGGTGTTGGTTTTGCCAGATATTGATGAATGTGCTGATCCAGACACGTGCGAAAAGAACTGCACAAACACTCCGGGCAGTTATATTTGTTCTTGTCCTGATGGATATATCGATGAAGGCAAAAAGGATGGGCGTGGTTGTGTTGCTCCCTACTCTGAATTCCCATGGATCAAGTTCTCTGTAGGTAAATATCTTGGAAAACTTTCATAACGACGAATACTAGCTAGTGAAAAATCAAGTATGTGGTTCTTGTTCTGTTTCCATAATATACGAATGTTGTCACTTCAACTCAAACTATTTTTGCTAACATCTTTAATTAACAAAATATTTGAATTCTAATTAGATTTTTCTCTTGTATGATAGTACATCATACACACACCACACATGTGGCAAAACAGTTTTTTTTCCCCTGTATTTTTTTTTAAAAATTAAGAAGTTAAAAAACACCAAATATTTGGTATGATGATTATGATCTAGGACCTAGAACTACTCTTTTTTTTTTTCAGAAATCCGGACTATGTAATTTGAATGATAGAGAACTTTCTTTTATGTGCTTGAAACAGCCACTTGGAACACCAATTCGTGTTCAGCATATACATTCAATAGCAAAATGAATGTACAATCACGTAATTTTGATCTTGTTGAAGCAGACAATAAAAGTTCAATTCCATTAATTATTACAGGTACCGGAGTTGGCTTGATCTCCCTGGTAGTTGTGATCACTTGGCTCTATTTCAGCATCAAGAAAAGAAAATTGATGAGAGTCAGGGAGAAATTCTTCCAACAAAATGGTGGTTTACTGTTGAAACATAGAATCTCCACTAACGAGGGTGGTTTAAAAGCAACAAAAATTTTCACAGCTGAGGAGCTCAAGAAAGCTACAAACAGTTATGCCAATGACAGAATTCTTGGTCGCGGTGGCAATGGGATTGTATATAGAGGCGTGCTACGTGATAATCGCGTAGTTGCCATTAAAAGATCTAGATTTGTGGACGAGAGTCAAATTGATCAGTTTATCAATGAGGTGCTTATTCTTACTCAAGTCAACCATAGAAATGTGGTGAGACTCTTTGGGTGTTGTTTGGAAGCAGAAGTTCCTTTATTAGTTTATGAGTTTGTGTCTGAAGGAACACTTTACGAGCACATTCACAATCAACGTGGATCGGATTGGTTATCTTGGCAAAACCGATTGAGAATTGCAGCAGAAATAGCCACTACACTCGCTTACCTTCATTCATTTGCGTCCATGCCTATAATTCATAGGGACGTCAAGTCTGCCAACATACTGTTGGATAATGTTTACACATCTAAAGTGGCAGATTTTGGAGCTTCAAGGTTAATACCTCTAGATCAAACACATGTGGCTACATTAGTTCTAGGGACATCAGGGTACTTGGATCCTGAATATTTTCGCACAAGTCAATTGACCGAGAAAAGTGATGTTTTCAGCTTTGGAGTCGTACTAGCAGAACTTCTAACGGGATTAAAACCTGTTTCTAAGGATAGAAACGGTGAGGACAAGAATTTGGCCGATTTTTTTGTTATGTCCATGAATAAGAATAGCTTGTTTCAGATTCTTGATCGTCGTATTTTGAGGGAAGGGAGTCTTGAGCAAATTCAAAAGATGGCTGAGCTTGTGAAGAATTGCCTTCGCGTGCACGGAGAAGATAGGCCTACAATGAAAGAAGTGGCCATTGAAATTGAAGGTCTGAGGAAGTTAACTGGGATCCCTTGGTCTAACCAAAATGAACAAGAAGAGAATGACCAGAATGAATTATCAGATCTTTACACAATTCCAATTAACTCCTATGGAAATTCCCCCATTTCGGACAGTTCTCGTATAATGCATCCTACATATAGTCCAAGTTGATCCAAAATATAGGGCACTAATACTGTCCCATCCCTTTGTTTCTTCCATATTGAATGCTCTAATGTATTTTCCTTCCCTTTTGATATTGCGATTGTTCGACCTTTATTTTTTTAATGAATTTTTACATTCCTATGCCACATAGGAAACCTTATTACCCTTAATGTTTAAGGTTTGACTTAATTACACTTAGTATACCATATTACCATTTCTATACCATAGTGTATTTTAAGGGTACAATTAATGCTGCCAAACAAAATCAGTTAGAGCTTATTGCAAATTCTCGTGTTGTGCCTCACGTTTCCAGTTCCTTGAGGATTCATGACGTGGCTGCTGACTAGGATAGCTGATTGGGCATCGGAAGTGTTCATAACAACTTCTCACAACTACTGGCAAGAATTAGTCAAAGGTTAGGCTAAGTAATAGCTACATCCTAAAACATTGGCAATGAATAGCTAAATCCTACCAAACAAACTAAAGATTAGGAGAATATGAGTATTCAACCCCTAATTTAATTCTCCAATTTTATGCTTGTCCGTTTCTAAAATTCAGATTCGCCCAAAAAAAATCGCACACATTTAATAAAATCTTCAATCCTATAAGTTCAGACG
Organism: Nicotiana sylvestris; assembly: GCF_000393655.2. Classification (NCBI taxonomy): domain Eukaryota; kingdom Viridiplantae; phylum Streptophyta; class Magnoliopsida; order Solanales; family Solanaceae; genus Nicotiana; species Nicotiana sylvestris. The sequence goes on from NC_091068.1 coordinate 148,987,846, forward strand.
GTTGCGGAAGCCAAATGCATATAGTGTGAATGAGTCACAACTACTATACCAAAAATTATGACAGCCACCAAATAAAAAATAAGACAATAAAGCAATAATAAAAGGAACACCAAAATTTACGAGGTTCGGCCAATTTTGCATACTTCCTCGGACACAACCAATATTTTTATTCCACTCCAAAAATACAAGTGAAATAATACTAAAGAGAGAAGATACAAATGTCTTAAGAAGATAAGAAGGCAAATGAGAGGTGTATTTCAATCCTAAACATTAGGCCTCCTTTTATAGGTGAGTTTCCATAAACATTTTGCCCACAACCGATGTGGGACTTTAGCAATCAACAAATCTCCACCTTACAAAATTCCACATCTTCAATTTTCTCTCAGTAACAAATTTTGGTTGTGTCTTCATCTTCAATCTTCAGTGTTCAACAATGTTGATCAAATCCAAACAATGTTGAAACTTGACCGCAGTCACCACTTTTGTCAGCATATCAGCAGGATTCTCTGTAGTATGAATTTTCTTCACCGTGACTCCACTTTCTTCAATGATTTCTCGTACGAAATGATATCGAACATCAATGTGCTTCGTACTTGCATGATAAACTTGGTTCTTCACTAATTGAATAGCACTTTGACTATCACAAAAAATTGTGATACCTTTTTGTTCAACACCAAGCTCCTTTAGCAATCCTTGAAGCCAAATTGCTTCCTTCACAGCCTCTGTAATAGCCATATACTCTGCCTTTGTTGTAGACAAAGCAACTATTGACTGCAAAGTAGACTTCCAACTAACTGATGCCTTTGCAAAAGTAAACACATAACCAGTAGTTGATCTTCGTTTGTCCAGATCACCCGCAAAATCTGAGTCACAATATCCAACTACATACTGATTGTCTTCCTGCTTAAAAACTAATCCAACATCTACAGTATTATGAATTTACCGTAGAATCCACTTTCCAGCTTGCCAATGCTCCTTTCTGGGATTATGCATATATCTGCTAATAACTTCAATAGCTTGTGAAATGTCAGGCCTCGTACAGACCATTGCATACATCAAGCTACCAACAGCATTTGCGTATGGTACCTTTGCCATATACTCTCGTTCAGCTTCATCCTTTGGCGACATAGTAGTATTTAGCTTAAAATGGGGAGCAAGTGGAGTACTAACTGGCTTAGTCTTCTCATCTATGCCAAAATGTTGTAGTACTCTTTTCAAATATTCTTTCTGAGATAAACAGAGTTTTTTTGAACGTCTATCTCTTATTATCTCTATGCCAAGAATTTTCTTTACCTCACCCAGATCCTTCATCTCAAACTCCTTCTTCAGTTGAAACTTCAACTTATCAATTTCTTCCGAATTCTTGGAAGCTATCAACATATCATCAACATATAGGAGAAGATATATAAAGGAACCATCTTTAAGCTTGCGCAAATACACACAATGATCGTATTTGCTTCTCTTGTACCCTTGCTGCAACATAAACTTGTCAAATCGCTTGTACCACTGTCTAGAAGATTGTTTCAATCTGTACAACGATTTTTCAAGTTTGCACATCATGTTTTCTTTTCCAGCAACTTTGAATCCTTTTGGCTGAGTCATGTAGATTTCTTCCTCCAAGTTTCCATGTAAAAACGCAGTTTTTACATCCATCTGAACTAGTTCCAAATCCAACTGTGCTACCAAAGCCAACATAATTCTAATGGAGGAATGTTTCACAACTGGAGAAAATACTTCATTGTAATCAATTCCCTCCTTTTGAGCATATCCTTTGGCCACCAATCTTGCTTTGTAGCGAAATTTTCTTGGTTAGGAAATCCTTCTTTCTTTGCAAATACCCATTTGCACCCAATTGCTTTCTTTCCCTTCGGGAGATTGGCCAATCTCCATGTATGATTCTGATGAAGGGATTGTATTTCATCATTTATGGCAATCCTCCACTTATCTTCTTCTAAACTTTGGACTGCGTCTTTATAAGTGGTAGGAACATCATCAGCTACAATTGAGGCGGCACAAGCAACCGTCTCTATAAGATGAACAGGTTTTGTTATTGTCCTTTTTGGCCTGTTGGTTGCAATTGATTCAAGTTGTTGTTGAGGTTCCTGAGTTGGAATCTCCCTCTCTACTGGCTCTTTTTCCAGAGGATAATCTTCATTTGTTTCCTCCTCTGCTTCTTGTGTAGGAAAAATAAATTTTCCCTCAAACTCCACCTGCTTAGAAGCACCCTCATTTTATTTGGTATCTTTTGTTACCTTATTTACCATAGCAGATTCATCAAAGGTAACATCCATGATGAATATTACTTTCTTTGTCATAGGACACCATAAGCGATATCCTTTGACTCCAGAAGTAATCCCCATAAAAATAGCCTTTTTTGCCCTTGGATCCAATTTTGACTCTGTCACATGATAATATGCAGTTGATCCAAATACGTGCAAAGAGTCATAATCTACAGCAAGCTTTCCATACTATTTTTCAAATGGTGTCTTGCCATTAATAGCAGCAGATGGCAGACGATTAATGAGGTGGCATGCATATGTAACTGCCTTAGTCCAAAATTTTTTGCCCAAGCCAGCATTGGACAACATACACCGTACCTTCTCCAGCAAGGTCCGGTTCATACGTTCTGCCTCTCCATTCTGTTGTGGTGTATGTCTGACAGTAAAGTGTCGGACGATGCCATCATTTTCACAGACCTTATTGAAATGATCACTTTTGTATTCACCTCCATTGTCCGTGCGAATACACTTGATCCTCCTGCCTGTTTGATTCTCCACCATCGTCTTCCATTTGAGAAAAATTCCCAACACTTCATTTTTGCTCTTCATTGTATACATCCACACTCTTCGGGAAAAATTATCAACAAAGGTTACAAAATAGTATTTCCCACCCAATAAAGGTGTTTTGGAAGGACCCCAAACATTAGAGTGTACATAATCCAAAATGCCTTTATTCTTATGGATCGCTGTACCAAATTTAACCCGTGTCTGTTTCCCTTTAACACAATGCTCGCAAAACTCCAAGTTGCAAGCCTTTACTCCTTTTAACAATCCTTGATCTGATAAAGTTTTCAAGGATTTTCCTCCAGCATGTCCCAAGCGCATGTGCCATAGCATGGTTGCTTCTGCCTCTTTTTCGTCATTGGATGTTACTGTCGTTGTCCCAATAACTGTACTACCGCGATAACGGTACATGTTATTGTTCTTCCGATTGGACTTCATTACCACTAGTTAACCGGAGCATACTCTCATCACTCCATTTTTTGCAATGATTTTGAACCCTTTTGATTCTAGAGCTCCCATAGATATGAGGTTTTTCTTCAAATCCGGTACATATCGAACATCTGTTAATGTTCTGATCATTCCATCATGGTTCCTTAATCGTATTGAACCAATGCCATATGAGGTAAGAGGGCTATTATTCGTTGTGTGGATGACTCCATATTCTCCTTCTTGAAAATCCACGAACCAGTCCCTGTTGGGACACATATGATAGCTACAAGTCGAGTCCATTAGCCATATGTCTGCTGATGTTGATGGCTCTGTTGTAACTAATGAGAAGTCTGAATCATCACAATCAACTACATTTGAATCCATAATGGCTTTTCCATTGTTATGTTTGGCCTTATTCTTCAACTTCGGACAGTCTTTCTTCCAGTGTCCCTTTTCTCGACAAAAGGCACATTCATCTTTGCTGGGTCTAGATCTTGACTTGGATCTTTCCTTCTTTGTCCTCATTTGATTTTGAGGACGACCCCTCACAACCAGTGCTTCTCCTTCTCCGCCCTTTTGTTTTTCTCCCTTTCTTTGTTCATAGCTGTACAAAGCCGAACAAACTTCTCTGAGAGAAATTTCGTCATTCCCATGGAGTAGAGTAGTTTCAAGGTGCTCGTACTCATCAGGAAGTGACCCCAACAACATCAAGGTCAAGTCACCATCATCAAAAGTTGCATCCATATTTTGCAAATCTGTGACCAACTTATTGAAACTGGTGATATGTTCGTTCATTGTGGTACCATGAACATAGGTGAAGCTAAACAGTCTCTTCTTCATGTACAATTTATTTTGACTGTTTTTCTTCAAAAATTTATCCTCCAGTGCTTTCCATAATTTACTTGCAGAAGTTTCTTTTGTGTATGGATATTTCTGCTCTCTAGCAAGGTAGGATCGAATAGTACCGCAAGCAACACGGTTGATAATTCTCCAATCTTCTTATCCAATAACATCTGGTTTCTTTTCTTCAATGGCCAGATCTAGCCCTTGTTGAAAAAGGACATCTAGAACCTCGCCTTGCCACATCCCAAAATGTCCGGACCCGTCAAAAATTTCTACCGCAAATTTCGCATTTGACACAATTCTTGTCATAAGCGAAGATGCCAATGATGACGTATTGTTGACACTTGATGTAGATTCTTCTTGTTTATTGTCTCCCATCTTTGACACAAATATTATTTAATAGCTGACGACACAAATCAAGATTATTTCCTTTCTGGTGTGGAAGATCAGACTAAGCTGCAACCACAGAGCATACTCAGACAGAACCTTGACTCAGTTACCAAGATAAATCTTTTCTGATGTGGAAGATCAGACTATGCTGCAACCACAGAGCATACTTAGACAGTACCTTGGCTCTGATACCAATTGTTGCGGAAGCCAAATGTATATAGTGTGAATAAGTCACAACTACTATACCAAAAATTATGACAGCCACCAAATAATAAATAAGACAATAAAGCAACAATAAAGGGAACACCAGAATTTACGAGGTTCGGCTAATTTTGCCTACTCCTCGGACACAACCAATATTTTATTCCACTCCAAAAATACAAGTGAAATAATACTAAAGAGAGAAGATACAAATGCCTTAAACAGATGAGAAGGCAAATGAGAGGTGTGTTTCAATCCTAAACATTAGGCCTTCTTTTATAGGGGAAAAATCCCTTCCAAACTTAACTCCCAACCAATGTGGGACTTTGGCATTTTGCCAAACTTCAACAAATCTCCATATCACCATGTATATCAATGTATATCACTAATTAATCTAACCTGCTAGTGCGTGGGATTGAGGTTCGATTGTAGCTTGTAGCTTAATTAGTATTTTCGACATTGCTACAATAGTCGTTTTTGATTTGTGAAAACAGAAAATAAAGCATCTACAATCAGAATACAAATAATCTACAATTTATTTACAAAATATCTACAAACTGGGTACATTGAATTTTTATATCCCAATTCTCATTCAATTGTAGCATAATTGGGATTTTTGACATAATTGAATTTTTCAGAAGATTTGTAGAAGTTTTAGCCGTTTTTTATTTGTGAAAACATAAAATAAAGCATCTACAATCAGAATACAAATAATCTACAATTTATCTATAATTTCTGCAATATGTCTTCTTCTTCTTCTTCTTCTTCTTCTTCTTCTTCTTCTTCTTCTTCTTCTTCGAGTTTCAATCTGAAATTCAGTCAAAACCAAGTCTAATCTTCACCAAAACCCCTCAAAATTGAGATATAAACTCCAAACCATATTCCCGATTATTTTCAACAACACCCAATCCAAACAAATAATAATTTTTGAAAACCCAAATTGAATTCAAAGCTTTCAAGCTTTTTAATGGTTGTCAATGGTGGAATTGATGCTCTCTTTTCATTTGCTTTGTATTACTGAAATTTGCGATTGAGAAATAGAGAGATGTAGAGAGAATGTCGACGAACTGAGCTTTTGCAGAACTGAGAGAATGTCGACGAATTGAGCTTTTGCAGCAGTAGACCTCCGTCGAGAATAATGGCGGCCATAGTGACGGGGATGCCTCAAAGACTTTAGAATGTCAATATTTCGACGGTGAACAATAGATGACTGTTGGCCTTGTGTTACCTTCACAGGACCATCTACGATATCTGCAATGGATAAGAAAGACTTCATACTACTATTGTCGACTCGAATGGTATAACAATTGTAGAAAAATCGTGAACATGACGGGTAAATATGAAACTATGCACATTTTTGGTAATAAAGTTTCATAGATGGTATAGAAAAGAAACAGTCTCTTTTTTTAAAGGTTAGTGAAATCGGAAACAGAAACGGACCCACGATTTGAAGGTTGGGGTGCACTTTTGAATTTAACCAAAATATATGCTTTGTGTATATATAAGGTGTCCATCACTCATATATCACTATTTTCTAAAAATATATATATGCATACATAAAAAATTTGCCGAACTTTACAGGTGCCGGTGACCCCTCAAGGTATAGCATAAGTCTCCCTCTGATCAGAAATAACCTCTTTATCCTAACTGAGCTATATATACCTCTAAAATAGCATGCATTTGAATGACCCTTGTAAGAGCATCCAGATAAAATTGGAACAATATACAGAAAATTAAGATTGATGCGCAAAAATGATGCATACAAATATAGTATTTGAATGTGATATACGAGATAGTGTTGTTCATTTGGATCGGATATTCGAAATCCGAACCGATCCGTCAATTTCGGATTATGGATTTCGGATTGGATCGGATTTCGGATTGTGTTTAATAAATTTCGGATTTCGGATTGGTATAATTTTAATCCGATTCGATCCGATCCGATTCGATCCAAAATTCGAAATTATTTGGGCATGTATAAATACTAAACTTTAGTTTTGGATAGTTAGTACTTCCTTTACATTTTCCTCCAAGTTATTACCTTTACAATTGATGAATTTAGTTATATTGGCACCATAGTACTCTCACAATTGCAGAAACATAAATTTTTCTTATTGTATTGCCTCTTTTACAAAGAAAATATACATACGAGTCTCAAACTTTGAGACATAATAATCTGATCCAAAATCTAAAAATCCGATCTGATCCAAACTTTAAAATCCGATCTGATCCAATATTAATTCGGATCGAATTTGTATTGCATTTTCTAAAATCCAAAATTTAAATTCGAAATGTGTTAAATCCGATCCGATCTGATCCATGCACAACCCTACAAGATGATTAATTTAACTTTTATCCTAACAACAGAGAAAAAGAGAATGGGGAGTCGTTATATCTTTACACGACTCGAATTAACTCCAATGCAAATACCAGCAATTTTTACGGATAGTATAGTTCCAGTGGAAGCTAAGAATCCAACAATTACAAAGAAATATGGCACTACCAGCATAAATGCCCAAAAAAAAGAAAAAATAACAAATAGAAAATGAAAGCTGTAATAATCTTATTTGATGATCGTTGATAAGCTCCAATCAAGCTAAGGTCTGGTTAGCTACACGGATTTAAGATTCTAAATAAAATTGATGCAAAAGCAACTGCACTTACTAAAGTAAACCAAACCAATTAATCCATGTCCGTTGCTACATTGAACCTGAAATTAGCTATACTCGTTATGATCAAACACCTAAACAAATGCAATCTGTTTTACTCATACTCTTATTTTAAATATATAATAGTACATTTTGAGAAAATATCATGAATATTGTACGTGTCGAAATGTGACCATGTTGAAATTATTTAATAGATAGCCACATTGTAATTACTTTACATTTACATAGGCTATTCTTTGTATAGACCAATTTTGTAATTAGTTAGGCTATTATTGTAATAGGTAGTTAGGAGAGTTAGTTGTATACGTATATAAGACATTGTACATATATTTGATGTAACAAGAATTCACTTTCTCTTCTCCCTCTGTTTCTCGAAGCTTCCCAGTGAGAATGTCTTTCTTCTTCATTCATTAGAGCGCAATCTGAGCTTATCACCATTGATGACTTTGAGTTTTTTGTCATGGTATCAGAGCATAGGTTCCGATTCGTTCCTTAATCACTCGATTCAATCGATTTCTGTCAAAGCTTCACTCAATTTTCTCTCATTTTCTCCTCTTCGAGAATTTTTGATTCGCTACAATTAGGGCAAAATTGTAGAAGGTAAATTTCTGTTAATCTCTTGTCACGATCCAAAACTAACCCGGTCGTGATGGCGCCTATCATGGAACTAGGTTAACTGACACATTCCCAAATAATTTGATATTTCATTAAAAACTAGATAATAACCTTTTTCATACTGAAATTCTGTAAAAGAGATTAATTCAAAAAGCAAAATGCGGAAATAAAAGCCCCACCTCAGTTGTCACTAAGTCATGAGCAAATACTACTCTTCTGAAATATAATAAGACTAACATAGTCTAAGAGTAGCCAAAAGTACACTAAAAGGAAGATAAAGAAGGAGAAAGGCAGGACTGCGATTGCCAGGCAGCTACCTCGCTTTCTCCGATGAAAGTCCGCGATTGGAATAGTCAACAGCCGCTACCGTGACCTGAGATACCTGGATCTGCACACAAGGCACAGGGGGTAATGTGAGTACACCAACTCAGTAAGTAACATGTCAAAACTATGGACTGATAGGTAGTGACGAACGTAACCTCAACAGGAAATAGAATTAAACTGTGCAGTAAGAGTAGGCATGCTATCAGTTCAGGAATACAACTCAAGTAGTAGAATAAATACAGATCTGACAATGTAAGATATAAAGCTCAGCTAACTCTATATGCCAATGCACAGAATGTATGCATTGCACCATGTTCTCCCACTCTCAAGTGTTCGACCACTCAGTACTGCATATAGCTATCCGGCCTAGGGAAATCCATCCCGGAATATATACAACACTGACTACAAGTCAACCAGTACTGAGGAACAAGGGTATTCCAACCCTAAGGAGAAATCCATCTCCAAGTACATATATATATATATATATATATATATATATATATATACACACACACACACACTCAACCACTTGGTACCTCACATGGCCATCCGGCCCAGGGAAATCCATCCCAGAACATACTCATCGCTGACTATAAGTCACTCCATACCGAGGTAAAATGGCAATCCAACGCTAGAGAAAAATCTATCTCCAGATATCAATGCTTCAGACAAATCCATGTCCAGGAAAATCCATCCCTCAAAATATCATTTGCGCTCGCTGGGGGTGTGTTACAGACTCCGGAGGGGCTCCTACAGCCCAAGCGCTATCATAATCATCAACATAACCGCTGCGGTGTGCAGCTCGATCCCATAACTGTCATTCATAATCAGGCTCTTGGCCTCACTTAGTCATCACTCACCAGTCTCACGCACACGGGCTCACAATGCCATGAAACTAGCCCGAAATAATGATACGATGTGCCAAATAATAACAACTGAGACTGATACATGATATGATATGCATGAATAAGACTGAGTACATAATATCAATGAATCTAATGAAATGACAGCAAGAAACGACCACTCGGGTCTCAACAGTAGCATGATTTGCCGCACATTTACTTAATCGCATAATAGAAACAAGGATGTCTGCCACGATCCATTTCCATTATAGGTCATGATGGCGCCCAACATCATTGTCGGGCAAGCCAACACGGAAATATAAATGAGTTCTCATGTTACTTTTACCAAAATAATTACAGTAATTTCTTAAGTTAAAATTAAAATAAGTAATAACCAGTAATGTACCAAAAATAATTATATAATTCCCAAAAGAATAGTCTACTAATGTGTGTGCCAAGACCTAGTGTCACAAGTTGTGGGCAACTAGTAGAATATACAAAAGAATAAGTCTACCCTACTGTCCGAAATAGAATAGACAGCAAAATAAAATAAAGAGAGACTCCAGCAAGCTGCTGAACAACACAGGAAGGGAGCAGCTCACCGTGAAAGTCTCGTAATATGCTTAGGGATGCGCACCAGACTGATAGCCGAATGTACCTGCCTCAGATCCTGTACAATTAAGTACAGAAGTGTAGTATGAGTACATAAACAATATGTACCAAGTAAGTATCTTATCTAATCTCAAAGAAGTAAAGACGAGAGGTCGACTTGATACTTACTAAGGTCAAATAATATAATATAGTGTTATGCCAAGCATGGAAGTCACAAATAATTAACAGTTGTGGCAAGAAGTAATAAGTCATGTCCTTAACAATATCAGAATTAGCCAATTACATTTCAAAACACTTAACAAGCAAGTCATGAATAAGGTTTCATATAGATATCATGCACACATTATGCCGAGGTCGACGGCCCGATCCAACAGAAAAGAAATTGTGCACTGCCAGAGGGTCGAATGGCGCGAACTATAGATGCATCTATTTCTACCGAGGAGATCGGCCCGATCCACAAATATCAATTATCATCAGGAAAACACATGAAGGCACATATATCCAAATAAATTCATACAAGTGGTCAACAAGTATATATGTTCACTTATGTTCCTTTCCAATTCTCTAGCATATCCTAAGTGATCACATTAGCAAGAAAATATAGACAGTCACAAATATGGCATGATACGGGTCCTAGACTACCCGAACAATTAACATAATAGTAGCTACGCACGGACTCTCGTCACCTAGTGCGTACGTGACCCACGCATTTAGTAGCAATTTATTCAATTATTATACCTATGGGGACGATTCCCTCTTACAAGGTTAGAAAGGAGACTTACCTCGCTCCAAAGTGTACTTCCAATACCAAGAACGAGCCCAAAAGCCTCAATTTGGAGCCGAACGATCGAAAACTAGTTAAATGAGGTAGGAACTAGTCAATACAAGCTCACAAGATTGCATTCTAACTATTTAAGCAATTTTCCAACATTAAACACAAGTTTCTTAAAATCCGACCCTGGGCCCACGTGCCCGGATTCCAAAAAATTTCAAAGAAAGTTGTTATTTATAACCTAAGGATCAATAATATATGATTTCTACTTCATTTCATAACCAATTACGTGGTAAAATCTAAGCTTTACCAAAACCCTAGGTTTTGCTCTAACCCCTTGATTTTTCCAAATCTTTAGGTGTTAATCTACCCAAAACTCGAGTATTAAACTTAGAAATAAGGGGGATAAACTTACCTCAAGGTGCTATGCGGAAATCTTCTCTCAAGAGCTCGAAAATCGCCTAATACACGAGTGCAAAATGGGGAAAAATGGCTGGAGCCCGTATTAAATGAAGCTCACTGCTTCAGTGATTTCCGCATTTGCGATCCTGGGCCGCACCTGCGTCCACCGTATCTGCAGAAAAGGGCCCGCTTCTGCGGAATCTCGACTGGGCCACTGGGCTGCATCTGCGAGACGCAAGCCGCATTTGCGGCTCCACTTCTGCGGAAAAACAATCGCTTCTGCGGCTTTGGGCCTGGCCTGGCTTGGCCGCATCTGCGAGGGGTTGACCGCTTATGTGGTCTCGCACCTGCGGCTGACCTACTGCAGGTGCGGTTATGACAGATAACTGGAGCTTCAGCTCCTTCCCAAAATTTCCAACTTCACTCGAGCCTCGTTCGATTGATGCTTGGGGCTCCCGGGACCCGCCCGAACATACCGATAAGTTTAAAATCATGAAACGGACCCGCTCAAACTTTTAGAACGCCTGAAACAACGCTAAATCTAAGATTTACCCCCTAAAACCAATTGAATCAAACTTATGAACTTCAAGTTCTTCAATTCACTTCTAATGTGCCGAAACGTACTTACACTACTCGGATTGACACCAAATTTTGCAGGCAAGTCTTAAATGTTATATTGGACCTGTACTGGGTTCCGGAACCAACATACGAGCCCGATACCAACGTAATCAATCATTATTTAGTTTATTTAAATCCTTAGAATTCCAGTTTAAAAATATTTAATAAAAATTCATTACTCGGGCTAGGAACCTCGGAATTAGATTCGGGGCATACGCCCAGGTCCCATATTTTCCTACAGATCCTCCGGGACTGTCAAAACACGAATCCGGATCCGTTTGCTAAAAATGTTGACCAAAGTCAAACTTAGCCTTTTAAGAAAATTTTAAGGAATCAAATGAGCTTATTTCAACCCAAACTCATCCAAATACCGAACCAATCATCCCCGCAGGTCGTAAATTAGTTTAAGCAAGCACAGGAAGTTTTATTCAAGGGGACGAGGTTCTAAAAAGCAAAATGACCAGTCGGGTTGTTACATTCTCTACCTCTTAAACAAACGTTCGTCCTCGAACAGACATAGAAAAGTACCTGAGGTGCCGAATAAATGTGGATATATGCTTCGCATGTCCTCCTTGGACTCCCAGGTCGCCTCCTCGACTGGTTGGCCCCTCCACTGGACTTTCACCACTGAAATCCTCTTGGATCTTAAGTGGCGATCCTGTCTATCAACAATGGCAATTGGCTCCTCCTCATAACCCAAAATCTCATCCAGCTGAATGGTACAGAAGTCTAACACATAGGAAAAGTCGGCATAATACCTCCAAAGCATGGACACGTGGAATACTGGATGAACTCCCGATAATCTGGGGGTAAAGCAAGCTTGTAAGCAACCTCTCCAACTCGCCTCAATACCTCAAATGGGCCAATGAATCTTGGGCTCAATTTGCCCTTCTTTTCGAACCTCATAATACCTTTCATTGGAGAAACTTTCAAGAGGACCTTCTCGCCAACCATGAATGCTACATCACGCGTCTTCTGGTCCGCGTAACTCTTTTATCTGGACTGAGCTGCATGAAGCCTTTCCTGAATTAACTTCACCTTATCCAAGGCATCTTTCACCAAATCTGTGCTGTACAACTTAGTCTCACCAGGCTCAAACTACCCGATAGGAAAACGATATCACAACCCATATAAAGCCTCAAATGGAGCCATCTTGATGCTGGACCGGTAGCTGTTGTTGTAAGCAAACTCTACCACAGGCAAGAACTGAGGCCACTGGCCTCCAAAGTCAATGTCCTCCAAAATCTGAACTGTTCGTTCCGACTGCCCGTCGGTCTGAGGATGGAATGTTGTGCTAAGCTCTACCCTGGTCCCCAACTCACTTTGAACGGCTCTCCAGAAATGGGAAGTGAACTAAGGGCCTCTATCTAATATGATGGACAAAGGCACACTGTGCAATCGGACTATCTCCCGAATGTAAATTTGAGCCAATCTCTCTAAAGTGTAGTAGTCACAGCCGGAATAAAGTGTGCCGACTTGGTTAACTTGTCAACTATGACCCACATTGCATCAAACTTCCGCAAAGTCCGGGGCAACCCAACTACGAAGTCCACGGTAATGCGCTTCCACTTCCACTCTGGTATATGCATCTGCTGAAATAGGCCATCCGGCCTCTGGTGCTCATACTTAACCTGCTGGCAATTCAAACACCTCGCCACATACTCCATTATATCCTTCTTCATCCTCCACCACCAATAATGTTGTCTCAAGTCACGATACATCTTCGTCGCACCCAGATGAATGGAATACCGCGAACTGTGTGTCTCCTCTAGTATCCTCTCCCTCAAACCATCAACATTAGGAACACATAGACGACCCTGGAGTCGCAAAGCACCATCCTCACCAATAGAAACCTCCTTGGCACCTTCCTGTAGCATTGTCTCTATGAGAACCGCCAAATGCGGATCATCAAACTGTCGGGCCTTGATCTGTCCCAACAATGTTGACTGAGCAACCACACACGCAAGAACTCGGCTGGGCTCTGAAATATCCAACCTCACAATTAGCCAAGGACTGAATGTCCAAAGCTAGTGGTCTGTCCTCTGCTGGAATGAATGCCAAGCTACCCATACTCTCTACTTTCCTGCTTAAGGTATCAGCGACCACATTTGCCTTGCCCGGATGATAAAAAATGGTGATGTCATAGTCCTTCAGTAACTCAAGCCATTTGTGACTGGGCCGCATCTGCGAGAGGCAAGCCGCATTTATGGCTTCGATTTTGCAAAAAAATAGCCGCTTCTGCGGCTTTGGGCCTAGCCTGGCTTGGCCGCATCTGCGAGGGGTTGACCGCTTATGCGGTCTCGCACATGAGGCTGACCAACCGCAAGTGCGGTTATGACAGATAACTGGAGTTTTAGCTCCTTCCCAAAATTTCCAACATCACTCGAGCCTTGTCCGATTGATGCTCGGGGCTCCCGGGCCCCGCCGGAACAAACCGACAAGATTAAAATCATAAAACGGACCCTCTCGAACCTTTGGAATGCCTAGAACAACGCTAAATCTAAGATTCACCCCTTAAAACCAATTGGATCAAACTTATGAACTTCAAGTTCTTTAATTCACTTCTAACGTGCAGAAACGTACTTACACTACTCGGATTGACACCAAATTTTTCGAGCAAGTCTTAAATGTTATATTGGGCCTGTACTAGGCTCCGGAACCAACATACGAGCCAGATACCAACGTGATTAATCATTATTTAGTTTATTTAAATCCTTAAAATTCCAGTTTAACAATTTTTAATAAAAATTCATAACTCGGGCTAGGGACCTCGGAATTTGATTCCGGGCATATGCCCAGGTCCAAAATTTTCCTACAGACCCCCCGGGAATGTCAAAACACGAATATGGGTCCGTTTGCTCAAAATGTTGACCAAAGTCAAACTTAGCCTTTTAAGAAAATTTTAAGGAATCAAATGAGCTTATTTCAGCCCAAACTCTTCCAACTCCCGAACCAACCATCCCTGCATATCATAAATTAGTTTAAGCAAGCGCGGGAAGTTTTATTCAGGGGGACGGGTTTCTAAACAGCAAAACAACCAGTCGGGTTGTTACAATATCAGCAAGAAAGAGTCACTAAGCGGTGCCATAGAATGAATCAGGCCACAATTCTAACGGTGCACGCCCACATGCCCATCACTTGGCATGTGTGTTACCTCAATATAGTCATAAAGCACATAGTTCGGGGTTTCGAACCCTCAGAACCAAGTTTGGAAGCGTTACTTCCTTCAAACCAAGCCAAATCCTACTCCGCTATGCCCTTGCCTCTGGAATCGGCCTCCAAACTTCCGAATCTAACCAAAAGCAATACAATGCAATCAATATAGGCATCCCTAATTCCATACCGGAAACTATCAATTTAGATCAAAATCCCGAAATTTACCCAAACCCGACCCCAGTCCTATGTCTCGAAATCTGACAAAAATCACAAAACTAGAAACTCCTTTCACTCATGAGTCTATACATACCAAATTCATCAAAATCCAACATCAAATGGTCCCCCAAATTCTCAAATCAAACTCTCCATTTTCTAAGCCCTAACCCCTCAATTTCATCCCTAATTTCTACTAATTACATGCTTACACAACTGAAAATTACAATAATCACGAGTATTGAGCTCAAGAAACTTACCTAAATGGAAACCCCCTTAATTCCCTCTTCAAAACTCTCCAAAAAGCTCCAAGTCCGAATAAAAATGGTGGAAGATAACCCAAATTTTACGAAATGTTCCTTATATACCTTCTGCTCAGGCATCTCGCACCTGCGGCCCCTTTTAGCGCATTTGCGCAACCACACCTGCTGAAATCACTTATCCGCCCAAAACTGCTTCTGCGGTCCACTACTCACACCTAAGGTCTCGCATGTGCGTCCACCAAACGCATCTGCGGTTCCTGCCCTCCTCAGCCTTGGCCGCATCTGCAGCCCTCTCTTCGCTTCTGCGGGCCCACACCTGCAGTCCCCCACTCCGGAGGTGCAGTTATGACAGTTGAATGAAATCTTCAACATTCCTCAAATTTCATCCTTTATCCGTCAATCACCCGAAATCAACCCGAGGCCCTCGGAACCTCTACCAAACATATCAACAAGTCACATATCAACATTCAAACTTAGTCGAACCTCCGGAATGCTAAAAACATCATCAAAGCACCAAATTACCCTCGGATTCAAGCTTAAGGACTTCTAAACTTTCGAATTCCACAAAACAACGCCAAAACCTACTAAATCACCTCCGAATGACCTAAACTTTTGCACACACGTCATAAATAACACTACAAACCTACTTCAACTTTCGGAATTCCATTCCGAACCCGGTATCAAAATTTTCACTGACGACCGAAAAACTCCAAATTTTCAATTTCTCCAATTCAAGACTAATTCTACCACGGACCTCCAAATCTCATTTCGGACGCGCTGCCAAGTCCACAATTACCTAACGGAGCTAACCGAACCATCAAAATTCACATCTAAGATCTTTTACACATAAGTCAACATCCAATTGACCTTTCCAACTTAAACTTCTAAATAAGAGACTAAGTGTCTCATTCCACACCCAAACCACTCCGAACCCGAACCAACCAACACGATACGATGAAATATATCTGAAGAACACATAAAGAAGAAGAAATGGGGGAAAAGAGGCTATAATTCACAAAACGACCGGTCGGGTCGTTACATCTCCGATGTTATCTGATAGTGAGATGATTCCTATATTTCTGAATCATGTCAACGGACAAGGACCCCACTACTAGAAATCCGGTAAAAACTAACCAAAATTTTCCGACCAACATTGGTCAGCCAAAAAAACGATCAAAAACTTTCCAGCTTGGACGAAAACTGGAAAAAAAATATTTTACATTTTAAAAAAAATAAATACCGACCAAAGTTGGTCGGTGAATTGATCAACAAGTTGACCGAGCTGGTAAGACTTGCTTAGTCAAAGAAACTTTTGGTTTACCGACCAACTTTGATCGGTAATGTGGACCCAATTTTTAAAATTTTAATAATTATATTATTATTTAAATTTTTTTATAAAATTTAAAGAATTTATATTTAAACTTACCGACCAACATTGGTCGGTTAATGCAGGGGAAGTATTTTCCGACCAACTTTGGTCGGTATATTTTATTTTTTTAAAAATAATCAACCAAAGTTGGTCGGTTATTAGGTTAACATTGGTCAAAATTTTGAATCACTTTTATATTTACTATCTAAATAATATAAATATAATCCATTAACACTTTTGTAATACAAATAATGAATACACTAACATATACTATAACAAGCTATATATATATATATATATATATATATATATATATATATATATATATATATATATATATATATATATGTATATATATATACCGGAGGAAGTTAAGGTTCATCTTTATAGGAAGGGGTTTATAGAGAATTACTTTGTGTAGACTAATCATGGAGAGATCGATGATAGCTGTGGGATATTTTATAACATGGCTGTTGGTGAAAGTAGTAGGTCTGTGGAGAATATAAATCTTGATTCTAGAATTCAGGATATGGTTACAGATGCTTTTGGGATGCACTTCGGGGGTGAGCCCAATGAAAATGTTGAACAAACTCCTAATGATGACGCAAAACGTTTTTACGAATAGTTAGAGGAAGCTAGCCGTCCACTATGTGACGGAATTCCGCACTCTGAGCTGTCTGTTGTAGTCAGATTACTAAGTATCAAATCTGAATGGAATATTTCTCAAGCAGCCGTGGACTCTTTCATTGACCTTATGAGTGAACTAGTTGACCCTAATATCAACTTACCTGGTGATTTCTATAAGGCAAAGAGATTGGTTTCTAAGTTAGGACTTTCGTCAAGGAGAATTGATTGCTGTGAAGATGGTTGCATGTTATATTATAAAGATGATGCAACTTTAGATAGTTGTAAATTTTGCGAAAAGCCTCATTTCAAGAGGATTTCCAGCGGGAATATGGTTGTTGTCAAGGCGATTCATTATTTACCTCTTATACCTAGGTTAAAGAGGTTATATGCATCGATGAGTTATTCTCCTCATATGAGATGACACTTTGAAAATAGAAGACCACCTGGTGTTATGTGTCATCCTTCAGATGGAGAAGTTTGGAAGCACTTTGATAGGACATTAATGTTTTAAGGGTCAATACCACACAAGAAGGGGAGGGGGTGATTTGTGTGGTACCTAATTTTCGCTTAACTGAACTATAGAAGAACCTGGTTCTTCTAGGTATTCCAACTACTACTGTTTGCGGAATAATAAATACAGAAAATAAAGAACATAGAGATTTTTACGTGGAAAACACCTGGCTCAAAAGGTGAAAAAACCATGACCTACTACTCAGTAGGATTTTCCCAAAGTTCCACTAAAATCACTGAGCTAAAACAGCATTTACAAAAACTCTTTGTAAACCTAAGGATTAACTCTAATCTTGTTGTGGCACACATCCTCAACTGTTGCGACAACTTCAAGTTAGCTATAACTTGAACACTCTAGGTACCTAATACAATTGCTTCTATGAAAGCTGAAAGGTACAATTTTAAACCACCTACTACAATTGAACTAGAATAAAAGATAAACACAATGGAACAGTTTCTTCTATCTCGTTCAAGTAGCTTCAGGATTGCACGCTTGAATCACACATAAATTGCTCGCAAAATCGCCTTGCTCTTTTTCTTTCAATTTACATTTAACTTCTGCTTAAGTGCATTACCTGTAAAAGAAAACAACACTGATATTTAATAGGTTAGTAATCAGAGTTTGATTGGGACTCAATTGCTGCTCTTCTATCATGGAAGAGTTTATGATGCTCTCAAACTCTAACACTATCTTCATCCTAGATTGTGTTCTCTTCATATAAGGAGACTTTCTCCCTTTATTTAATATGCAACCTTTTCGATCAAATTAGGAGATATTGCTGCTTGATTAGTAGGACTTATCTCCTTTACGTGCATCTCACATGTATAGGTTGATCATGACTGTGCTTCACAAGATGGACCTGGTACATGAATAAGTTCTTTTGTCAATCTTCAAAACTTCACTTGTTCTTTGGCCAACAAATTCTCCCTTGTTGATGACAAATATGTGCTTTTTACTGATTTGGAACCTATAAGAACTCATCTTAACCATCAATACTAAACTTAGAAAATTCACTTATCATCAAGGACTAGGTTAATTAGGTTATAAATATCACTTATTTTAGAATGTGTAAAGCACAATGTCTCTCTTCCCCCTTTTGGCATCATCGAAAAGTTGCATACAAAGTGTGATTCCCAGATTTTAATAAGTACTCATGGCCACTGGGGAAATTTCAAGTGCAATCATGGTGTAATCATCAGTAATCAAGCAAACATATTAAACTATCAAGGACAGATTAATCATTGAACAAGAGCAAAACAGTAGTTATCATTGATAGAGATATGTTGCCACCAACAATCTACAAAAAGAAAGACAAACAACCATGAGCAAAAACAGAAGATAGAAAAATCCCTAATCTGGGTCACTGAGGCACTGAACAAGTTCAGGAGAAAAAAACTAGGAGTCCTAAGGCTTGGAGGAACTGGAGGGTTGGGTATGGGTTTGGAGAAGATTCAGCATGTTACGAAGAATTCCATCACTCTTCTCCTTTTCTTTTGCAAGCTCGGTTCTGAGACCATCGCTTTTAGATTCTACTTCAATCACACGAGCCTTGAGCCTAGCTATTTCAGCATCCTTGGCTATAGATTCCTGAACCAGAGTCCTAACTTTGCTGTTGATGGGTGCCTTCTGGGATGAACCGGGTTCATTTGGGATGACATTGACTGCATAGTCACAAGCAAGAAAAGTATTGATGCCAAAGTGATCTTTGCTCAAGGCCATTTCCCATTTCTTCAGAGGCACATTGAGTCTGTCCAGAACTGTGGTTAGAATAAAGCCATAGGGAGTAGCATGAGTCTTGGAGCCCTTTATGACCCTGTCTAGCAGCTTGATAATGAAGGCATGCTAGTTGATTTGCTTTCCTCTCTCCAGGCACTCCATAAGAACTAGATCCATGTAATTTGCAATGTTCCTTCTCTCCTATCTGGTCAATAAACACTTGTTGACAAATTCAAACAAGACCTTGTGCTCAGGCCTCATTTCACTTTTTTGCACAGCCTGGCTTCATTCACATCTTCTGAATCACAAAACCTCCTGGTAATTGTAAGAGCAGTAGGGAGGGAGTCCAGGCAGGGCCACCTTTGCCTTGTATAGTCATCAAACCCTTCAGAGGGTATGTCCAGGATCTCTTCTAATTTCTTTGCATCAAACTGCAGTTGAACTCCTTTTACCAGGCTACTAACATTGCCATCCTTAACTGCAACATTTGCAGTAAATTCAATTAGCTCATTTTTAGCTAGCCTACTATCCATCTGAAGGACCATGTCCTTCCATCCTTAAGAAGCTAAAACATCCACCAATCTCAGCATTCCTGGTTCCACCAGATCTTTCAGCAGTCTACCTATTAAAATCTTTCTTTTTCCAAACATGGCAAGCTTATCATGTTCCTTCTTAGAATCATTTTCTTCTTCTTCTCCACTCCCGTCATCATCTTCAAAAATTTTTGATTATTTGTTTTCACTGCAGATCTTGTCCTCATGGCTAGTATAGGTTCAACAGCCTCAGACACAGAGGAAGCTTTCTTGGAGGAAGTCTTGGGATTTTTGGGGTTGGGGGTAGGAACCTCGACTGATGTACCCCTTTCTTGATGGATCAGTTACATCTTCTCTTCCTCAACAGTCTCTGAGGATTCTACAATTTTTCTCTTTCTTTTATCCATTTTCTTTTTCTTACTTTCAGCTAAAGCCCTTTGTAGATTAGCTTCACTCTGTTTCACCCTGCTTCTTGTGGCTCTACCCTTTGGCAATGGAGAGGCAGTAGGTGTTGGGGATGAAGCCTTTCTTTTTTTGGAAGGCTTAGGAACAGTGGGGGCTTTTGTTATGGGAGTTTTGCGTTTCTTTGGATCATAGCTTGCCCCAACCTTTTTTAGCAGGTCTGCTAGGGTGTCTTCAGTAGATGAAACAGGTTCATCTCTCTGTGTGCTCAGATGAACCAACCCCTCAGCGGCTTCCCCTGAACCACTTCCCCCTGACTTCATGCCACTCTCTTCTACCTTTTCTTGTGCAATCCCACAGATAGCAGGCACTACTCCTTTCCCATTACCCCTCTCTTCACCACATGCACCCTCTCTCTCTCTTTTTCTTTTTCAGAATTCTTTTTACCTCCACTCCTTCATGACCCTGGTAATTCTACATCCTTAACAGACTCAACCAGAACAAACCTAGTTTCTAGATTTTCAGACACAGAAGAAATTACCTTAGATGGAGATTCTTGAGTCTTTTTAGAGTCAGAAGACCCAGGTCCTTCTGCCTTAGTAGCGGATTGATATGATTCTGAATCAGAGCTGGAGTCGAAGTTTTGGGCTTGGCTTGCCTTCAACTTCACATTTAATTTCTTCCTTAGAGCCCATACGCTACAGTCTTTTGAGCAAGAATTTTCACCCTTCATAGTCTAGGTTTTAGAGATGTACTGGGTGGAGGAGGTGTGGATGAATTTGAGGGAGTTGGTGGTGGAGAAGTTCTAGGATTGTCTTGTGGGTTAGTCATGATCGTTAGTTTTCTTGAGAGAATTTGGGAATTAGAGTTTTGGAGAAGAGGGCAAGTGAAAGAAAAGAAGAATTTTGATGGTTTGGAATTATGAAGATGGCAGGAGAAATGATGTGTATTTAAAGAGAAATACATATTTAATAGGTAACGATAGCTTTTAGCAGTGGTCAATTAGAGGTCTAATCAACCTGAAATTCCAGATTTTGAAATATCGGTTTATCTTCCCCAGATTTTAGGCAAATTTTTTTGTTTAAAGTTGTAGGAAGATGGAACTGGTTCAAAGCCAACGGATAGAATTTTCTAGGAATTGAACAACTATAGGACTTCTGCTCATGATTTAAATATTAATCTTTCTAATTATGCAGAGTATAGAAAACATACCTTAGCTTTCATATGACCCATACTGATGAACCAGGTTCTTCATTTAGAAATCTCTTGAACATGCCTCAAATGCCATAATAGAGAAAATTTTGTGAGAGATCAGTGAGTCATATAAACACATGTCACAGGATTATACTAATTAAAGTATGAAGTTGAGTACGAATTAATCTAGATATTTACACAAATTCAGACTTCCTAGCCAAATTTTTTTCATTTTTTAAATTTCTTTTGTGCATTCTGAGCTGGACCTATTAGGTGATCTTAATCATCCCTAATTCCAACCTGTTCCTCTCAAAGTTTTCTCTACTCAGTGCTTTAGTGAAGATGTCAACAATTTATTTATCAGTAGCATAAAATTCTATGAAGATCAATCCTTTCTCATAGTTATCCCTTAAGAAGTGGTGTTTAACATCTATGTGCTTAGTCCTCTTATGATGAACAGGGTTCTTTGTCATATTGATAGCACTAGTGTTATCACAGAATATAGGAATGCAACCAAGTTCAATGCCAAAATCTACCAGCTGCTATTTGATCCATAGCAATTGAGCACAACAAGAGGCAGCAGCAACATATTCAGCCTCAGCAGTGGATAAGGCCACTGAATTTTGCTTTTTAGTAGCCCATGATACAAGACATGAACCAAGAAAGTGAGCCATACCTGAGGTGCTTTTCCTAGCTACAAGGAAACCTGCATAATCAACATCAGCTTATCCTACTAGATTGAAGTTACTACCTTTATGATACCAAAGATATAGATTAGTGGTTCCTTTCAAATATCTTAGTATCCTCTTGACAACAGTCAAGTGAGACTCTTTTGGATTAGCCTAAAAGCGAGCACAAATCCCTACACTGAAAACTATGTCAAGTCTACTGGCAGTAAGATACAAGAGTGAAATACAAGAGTGAACCAATCATACCCCTATACAACTTCTGATCAATTGATGAACCAGGTTCATCTATGTCTAATTTTGTGGCAGTTGCAATGGGGGTGTCTATTTCCTTTGATTCATCCATTTTAAACTTTTTGATCAGCTCTTTTGCATACTTCTGCTGATGGATCATGGTTCCATTTGGCCTTTGTTTGATCTGTAAGCCTAAGAAAAAGTTAAGCTCACCCTTTGATGCTTGTGAGGTTTCACAACCAACTACTTTCTGCTAGATGTTTCTCCCATGTTCTGTTGCTAAGGAACAGGGTCATGAACAGGTTCTTTTAGGGGATTAGTTTCAATTCCTCTTTGATTAGTTCCCCCTGTTAGGTTGCCCTGGATGGAAGAAACCATTCCATCACCTGTTCCTTCTTTTGGTACCACTTTAACTTGTGCTGAGACTTCAGTCAAATCCTTTACCAGTCCAATGGCTTCATCTTCATGTTCCTGTCTCATAGAAAGAATGTTAGTTTCATCAAACACTACATGCACACTTTCTTCTACACACAAAGTTCTTTTATTGAACACTTTATATGCTTTGCTATGTGAAGAATATCCACAAGAATACTCCCTCATCACTTCTGGGATCAAACTTACCTAGGGAGTCCTTTCCATTATTGTGCACAAAGCACTTGCATCCAAATGCCCTAAGATGGGATATATTTGGTTTTCTCCCTTTAAGTAACTCATAGGGAGTTTTCTCTACAAGAGGTCTAGTCATGCATCTATTGATAATGTAACACGCAGTGTTTACAGCCTCTGCCCAGAAGCTGTGGGGCAGTTTACTAGAAAAAAACATAGTCCTAGCCATGTCTTCAAGAGTCCTGTTCTTTCTTTCAACTACTCCATTTTGTTGAGGAGTCCTAGGGGCAGAGAAGTTATGATCTATACCATGCTCATCATAAAATTCAGCAAAGTTAGCATTTTCACATTCAGTTCCATGATCAGACCTAATGGATGCAAGTTGATTACCTAGTTGTTTCTGAGTTTTTCTAACAAAAGCAGTAAACATGTCAAATGCTTCATCTTTAGATGTTAAAAATAGTACCCATGTAAATTTAGAATAATCATCAACAAGAACCATCACATATTTCTTTCCACCTCTGCTCAAGGTTCTCATTGGACCACAAAGATCCATATGAACCAGTTCCAACGTCTTGGTTGTGCTTACCAATTTCTTGCTTTTAAAGGATGATCTTACCTGCTTCCCCTTTGCACAGGCCTCACAAACTTTATCTTCCTTGAACTTGATGTTATCACCAAATCCTTGGAGATTAATTTGTTGAGCTGATTCAGACTAGCCTGACCAAGTCTTTTGTGCCACAGGAGGGGATCATTATCCAACACACTTAAGCAGGTGAGTTCATTTTCTGAAAGAGTAGATAAATCTACAATGTAAATATTGTTAACTCATTTTCCCAGCAAAACAAACTTGTCAGTGGTAAGGTTAATCACAAAGCATCTGGTAGAGGTGAATGCTACAAGGTTACCTCTATTACACAGTTGTGACATACTGATCAGGTTGTATTTCAAGCCATCTACCAAGTAGACATTCTCAATGGAGTGTGAGTCTGTCTTACCTACCTTTCCAACCCCAATAATCTCACTTTTCTTCCCATTTCCAAAGGAGACATTACCTCCCTTTAAGTCCTCAAGTGAAAGGAACTGGTTCTTACTTCCAGTTATATGTTTTGAGCAGTCAATATCCATGTACCATATTTGGTTACTTCCTTTCACTTGGACCTGCAAAAAGAAATCAAGGGTTAGTCTTAGGAACCCAAACTAGTTTGGGTCTCTTTCTATAGGCAAAGGGGTAAATCAAATGCCTTTTAGCCCACACAGGGAGTCTATTTTTCTCTTGAACAAAAGCTTTGTTCTTTTGACTGGCCTTTTCTTTTGCATTACATTCATTTTTGTAATGGTCAGTCTTGCCACAGTACGTGCAGATTTTGTTCTCAGGAAGAGTGAGGTACTTGCTTTTAGGATCCCACTTAGGTGCTTGAGTCCCATAGCCAAGTCCTCTTTTGTTGCTACTGTGATGTTCTTGTAGCCAAGAAAGTGCATTAGAAGCTTTGTTCCATTTGCAAGTTCTGTCTAGTTCATGTTTTACCTTCCCTAGATCTTCTTTTAAGACTTTTATCTGCTCATCCTTCCTGTACAACTCATCCTTCATTTTTCCTGAGGTTTCTTCTAGGGTAAGATGTGTGTGATCAACTTTCTTCTTACCGGTTCCTAGTTTCAGTTTTAAGTTCTCAGACCTAAGTTCTAAGACACTGGTGTCAAGTTCAAGAACTTGGTTCTTCAACTCAGCATTTTTACTATCACTCTCATTAGCCCTAGATTCTAGATTACAGATCTTCCTTCTCATTGTTAATTATCTTAGACTCATCAATGAAGTCTACCAATAGCTCAGACAACCTTTCTTTAAACAGGAATTTAATCTTGTCTTTGAGATGAAGGACACTTACCTCTTGTTCATCATCTGATTCTCCGATGGCCATAAGTGCTTGTTCATCTCCAGCTTCATCTTATGAGTCCTCATCTGATGTTTCTCCCCAAGCAGCAACCATACCCTTTGTTGATTCTTTGTTCCTTTTGGGTTAAACCTGTTCCTTCGTTCAGCCATTTCCTTCTTCCGCTCAATTTCCCATTGAGGACAGTTCTTGATCATGTGATAAGTCTTACTATATTTGTAGCAAACCTCGTTGGTCTATTTCTCAAGAACCCTTGGTTTGTTGAAGGTTGTACCTCTTGAAGAACCCTTTCCTCTCATCAGGTACTTTTTGAAATCTCTTGTGACCATGGCCATTTCATCATCCTCCAGATCTGCACCTTCAGCTATTCTGAGAGCCAGACTTCTTTCCTTCTTGGGTGCATCCATTTTCATGGTTTGCCTTCTCAGTTCATATGCAGTGAGGTTTCCAATCAGTTCATCCATCTTGAGGATAGCAATGTTCTTTGATTCCTGAATAGCAGTGATTTTGCTTTCCCAAGTCACTAGTAAGACTCTTGTCAAGATTTTCTCAACCTTGTCTTCTTCAAGGATAATTCTCCCAAGAGATTTAAGTTCATTTGTTAGTGTTGTGAACCTTATGTACATCTCCTGGATAGATTCTCCTTCCTTCATACTGAACTTCTCATATTGAGAATATAGCAGTGTTCCTCTTGATCTCTTTACTTGAGGAGTTCCTTCATGACCCACTTATAAAGTGTCTCATATTTCCTTTGCAGTGGTACAACTTTGAATACTGTTGTACCCGTCTGGACCTAGTCCACACACAAGCCATTTCTTAGCCTTAGCATTCTTCTCCCATTTCTTCAAGTCTTCAGCAGTGCAGTCAGCTCTTGTCTTTGGCACATCCACTCCTTCAACATTCTTCTTTGTAGTTGTCAGAGGACCATCAGTGACTATGTCCCAGAGTTCATAATCTTCCCCTATGATGTGATCTCTCATCCTGTTCTTCCACCAAGAATATTACTGACCATTAAAGAGTGGAGGACTAGAAGTGGATTGCCCTTCCCAGTTTCCAGGTGATGCACTCATTTTGATCTTTTCCTAAGGTGTTAGCCTTTTCAAGGATAACCTGCTCTGACAATTGATGTTTTAAGCGTCAATACCACACAAGAGGGGAGGGGGTAATTTGTGTGGTACCCAATTTTCGCTTAACTGAACTATAGAAGAACCTGGTTCTTCTAGGTGTTCCAACTACTACTATTTGCGGAATAATAAATACAGAAAATAAAGAACAAAGAGATTTTTATGTGGAAAACACCTGGCTCAAAAGGTGAAAAAACCACGACCTACTACTCAATAAGATTTTCCCATAGTTCCACTAAAATCACTAAGCCAAAACAGCATTTACAAAAACTCTTTGTAAACCTAAAGATTAACTCTAATCCCGTTGTGGCACACAGCCTCAACTGTTGAAACAACTTCAAGTTAGCTATAACTTGAACACTCTAGGTACCTAATACAATTGCTTCTATGAAAGCTGAAAGGTACAATTTTAAACCACCAACTACAACTGAACTAGAATAAAAGATAGACACAATGGAACAAGTTCTTCTATCTCGTTCAAGTAGCTTCAGGATTGCACGCATGAATCACACATAAATTTCTCGCAAAATCGCCTTGCTCTTTTGCTTTCAATTTACGTTTAACTTCTGCTTAAGTGCACTACCTGTAAAAGACAACAACACTGACATTTAATAGGTTAGTAATCAGAGTTTGATTGGGACTCAACTGCTGCTCTTCTATCGTGGAAGAGTTCATGATGCTCTCAAACTCTAACACTATCTTCATCCTAGATTGTGTTCTCTTCATATAAGGAGACTTTCTCCCCTTATCTAATATGCAACCTTTTCGATCAGATCAGGAGATATTGTTGCTTGATCAGTAGGACTTATCTCCTTCACGTGCATCCCACATGTATAGGTTTATCATGACTGTGTTTCACAAGATGGACCTGGTCCATGACTAAGTTCTTTTGTCAATCTTCAAAACTTCACCTGTTCTCGGGCCAACAGACATATCTAGTTTTGCTAGTGAACCAAGGAACATTTGGTTTGGTTTGTGTGTGGATGGCTTCACGCCTTTTTGTATATCTGCGACACCATATTCATGCGACATGTCTTTCTTACACCTTATAATATAATCTACCACCTGAGTTGTGTATGATTAGTCCATATATATTCTTAAATTATATTATCCCCAGTCCACGTAATCCAAAAGGTTTGATTGATGAGCTAAAACAGTTGTGGTATGATGGTATTGAAATATATGACATATCAACCAAGCAAAATTTGAATTTGCATGATAATTTGATGTGGACTATTAACGATTTTCCTGCGTACGAAATGTTGTCTAGGTGTATGACTGCTGGGAATCTAGCTTTTCCTTACTGCATGGAAAATGGTAAAACGTTCACTTTGAAACATGGCCGAAAGAAATCATGGTTTGATTGTCACCGTCAATTCTTACCTCATGATCATGAGTTTAGAAGGATGAAAAATGCATTCAAAAATAATAAAATGGAATATGATTCTCCACCTCCGATACTTTCAGGTGAGGAAATTTGGGAAAGGGTCCAGAACTTCAGTAAAATTACTGAGGCTCCACCTTATAGATTCCCCGTATATGGTGTTACTCATAATTGGACGAAACAGAGTATATTTTGGGAGTTGCCTTATTGGAAGGATAATCTTCTCTGACGCAACCTTGATGTCTTGCATATTGAGAAGAATTATTTTGACAATTTGTTCAACACAGTGATGAATATTAAAGGTAAGACAAAAGATAACCTAAAGGCTAGAATGGACTTACAAGAATATTGCAGGCGACCTGAATTATACTTGCAGAATGGTAAGGTGTTCAAGCCCAAAGCAAGTTACACATTCACTTTGGAGGAAAGACGACAAATTTGTGATTGAGTTACGAAATTGAAGATGCCTGAGGGTTATGCGTTGAATCTTTGAAAAAAAGTAGATATGGAGGTAGGGAAGTTGAGCCATTTGAAAAGTCATGATTGTCATGTTTTCATAGAGACCTTAGTGCCTATTGCATTTTGTGGTTTGCCTGAAAGAATCTGGAAACCCATCACAGAGATTAGTTTGTTTTTCAAAAACTTGTGTTCTACCACAATAAGGGAAGAAAACCTATTTCGGATGGATCAGAACAATCATGTAACTTCTAGTAAGATGGAAAAAATATTTCTATGTGGTTTCTTTGATGTGATGGAACACCTTCCAATCCACCTTGTACACGAGGCACGACTTGGATGGCCTATTCAATGCAGATGGATGTATCCCTTTGAGAGGTAATATAATAAGTTTGATGTAATATTCTATTTTATTTTAATGTTCTTGGCTAATATGACATTATGTAGGACAATTGGAAAATGTAAATAATTTGTTAAGCAGAGGAATAGGATTGAAGGATCTATATGCGAAGCCTATCTTGCAAAGGAAACTGCACATTTTTGTTCTTATTATTTGAGAGAAACGTGTCATGTTCTAGGAATAGGCCCAATAGGCACACAGTCAAATGCGTGGATGATCCATTATATCCACCAATGTCCATATTCAATTAATCAGGCCGATGTTCAAAGTATGTTAGAAAGAGAAGTTTGAGTGATATGGAGTACAAGTCAGGTACACTTTATGTGTTGCTAAATTGTCCCAAAGTTGTACCATTTCTCAAGTAAGTATTGATTTATTAGTTATCAAAATGTAAAATTTAATGTGATTACATATTGATGCAACTACTAAAAATATTTGATGTGTCACAGTCACTTTGTGGGTCAATTTGGCGATGATGTTGTATATACGAGATTTGATACGTGGTTCAAATAGTTTGTAAGTTTATCATGATAATGTTCTAACACTATGTAGGTAAATAATATTTGTATGTTTTGCCAACTTATGAATTTTTTAACACCATGTAAGTAAATAATTCAAATAATGATGTAAATCAATTTTTGAAAGATATATCTTGGGGACCTGGGCTTCAGGTCACAACAATGTCTAAGTACGTAGTGAATGGTTATAAGTTCCATATAGAGGATTGCTCTAAAAATAAAAATAGCAATAACAGCGGGGTGTAGGTTCAAGGTGGTGATGACAACCAAGTTGGAGATATTGATTGTTATGGTGTGGTCAAAGAAATAATAGAACTAGAATATACAGGTTGACCATATAAGAAATTGATACTCTTTAGATGCAAGTGGTTTGATCCAAATCCAACAAGAAGTACAAGAGTACCCCACCAATACAATATAATTGAGGTTAATCATACGAGGGAGTATGATCGCTATGATCCTTTAATAATTGCACATAACGTTAGGGAAGTGTATTATGCTCCTTATCCGTTGCGGAAAAATAAGTCTGATTGGTGGGTTGTAATAAAAACTAAGCATGTAGGTAGGGTGGAAGTCGAGAATGTGTTAGATGTTGCATATCAAAATGATATCTCCAGTGTTTACCAAATAGTGGAAGATCAGTTAGAAAATGATTTGAAACATCCTGAACGCATATTGGAAGAAGTTAATATAAATGAAGTAACAATTATAGAAAATGAGGACGAAGAATCAACTGATGAAGCTCAAACAAGTGAGGACGAAGAATTCTCGGACGAGGAACAATACAACGATGAGGATTACAAAGTTGGGTTTTTAAAGCACTCTCATTTTCTAGCTAGTTTCTTATATGTTTCAGCCTAAATATGTATTATATTATGCAGATGGCATACAAGGGTCAAGGTAACAATGACCCTACTAGTTCTCAGGGTCGAGAAAAGGCTAGGAAGGGAAAGAGGAGGGTAGATAATAATACTCCCTCTTTTCCACCCTATTTAGAGATGCCTATGTCTTATCCTCCACCACACGGCTATAGTGATATGCTATAGCATCACGAGCCCTACACCTTTATCCAGACACCAGGTTTTCCATCACAGGGCCATAGGACTATACGTCCGACATACAGTCCAGCTGCCTCACGACCATGTGGATCATAGCCATCTGCATTGCAGACATCTATATAACATCCCTACATATCACAGCCATATGGATCACATCCATCCATGTAACAGCCACTCGGGTTACATCCATCAGTATCACAGCCACTTGGGTCGCATCCAGCTATGTCGCAGTCACAGGGATCGCAACCATCTTCATCATCGACTTTATTTATTTCAGACCTTCGCTTGCGAGGCAATAGCTCTAACCCCCTACACTGTCTACGCATGCATCTGATACACATGCTTCAAACGATGATGATGAGGGAGTGCATTATGATCAATATGGCAAGATCATCATAGTCCCCGAGGGTGATGGGTAAGAGTTATTTGTTATTTTTGCGTCTATTGTTTTGTAACATTTTTACTAAGATATTAATGTGTTTTTATTGTTAAAATGCAGGTTCAAGCCAAGTAATAATACTACGAGGATAATCACCAATGCCATCAGAAAGCTTTATGATGGCCCTTATGCGACTTGGACTGATTTTCCATTCTCGCTAAAGGAGCAAATTTTCAATCAATTTTAAGGTATAAATGTTCTTTTAAGCAGTTTAATAAATTTATATTTATGATGTTTCCATATAATATTTAACTTTTGAAATACAAAGCAAGTGTGTATGGAAATACCGCTATAGCTCGAAAGTGGCTGCAAGATTTATGTTAAAGCTCGCAAGAGGATGGGGGATGTTTTCTCCGATGCCAGAAAGAAGAACAAGAGGCATGGCTGGTTACTTCAGAATTTATGGGATGATTTGCAAAGGCAGTGGCTTACCGCAGAGTTCTTAGAGAAGAGCGAAAAAGGAATGAAAGCTCGCACATTCGAGAAGGGAGGCTCCTTGCACACTGGAGGTGCGATTAGCCCAAAGACAATAAAAAGAAGATTGGTACGTAATTGCTTAATTTATTTTACTTTTCTAAGTATATCTATTCTGTTTATTAACTAAATTAATTTGTTTTCAAGAAAAGAAGTTAGGGCATCCAATGAGCCATGATTAGCTATTCAAGGAGACGCATATTGTAAAGAAGAAGAAAGAGACAAATCAAGAAAGGTGGGTCGAGGACCGGGCCTCGACTGCATATGTAAGCTTTCAATTTTCTTTAAGTATTATAATTTACTTTTATAAGAATTTTGAAATACTGATTTAATTTAAAATAATATACGGTCGCTACCAAAGTAACGTGGAGGAATTCATTCGTAGTCATCCAGCTTATGAATCGGGCAAGCCAACCAAACCTTCAGACGGGGATGCTGAAAGAATATAGTTGGAGTATGTTGGTGGTCCAAAATGGGGAAGATATCTGGGCTTCCTACTAAAACATTCCATCGCTATAAGTGTGGAATGCAAGGAATAGGGGCTTCCTCTGTGATGACCTTTACTTGTTTTACAAGTAAATTTTTTGATTCGAGGCCTTAAAAACCTCGGTTTTGCCTCACCTCGATTTGTCTGCGCAGTCCGGGCGTGTATTCGAAAAGCCATTATGTGACAATCTATGAAAAATAATAGATTTTGCTTTAAAAATGAATTTAAGTTGACTTCGGTCAATATTTTTGGTTAATGGACCCGGACCCGTGTTTCGACGGTCCCGGGGGGTCCGTAGGAAAATATGGGACTTGGACGTATGCCCGGAATTGAATCCGAGGTCACAATCCCGAGAAATGAATTTTTCAAAAAAAATTATTTTCTGGAATATATAAGAGTTTTTGGAAATGAAAGATGTTTGAAATTGATGGTATCGGGCCCGTATTTTAGTTCCGGAGCCCGGTAAAAGTTTGAAATAATTAGGTTGAATCTGTAAAATTTGGTAAAGATCGGAATTGGTTTGGTATAAGACAGACTTAAAGTTGAGAAATTGGAAATTTTGGTGTTCTTGAATGATTTCATGAATTTGGCATTTAATTCATAGTTGTTAATGTTATTTTGATGATTTCATAGTGTGCATGTTTGATTTGGAGCCCCGAGAGCTCGGGTGAGTTTTGGATAGGCCACGGAGTGGAATTGAACTTAGGAAGTTGCATGTTTTCAGCTGGTATGTGTTGCAGGCCTTGATCTAGCAATTGCGAGGTCAGGTGTCGCAATTGCAAACCTATCAGGCTTTGGAATTGCGAGGGTCACTTCGCAATTGCGAAGTATGCCCTGGACAGCCTTTCTCGCAATTGCGAGCAATTCTTCGCATGTGACGACCCAAAAGGGTCATCACCTGTTTCTAATTGAAATCTGTGTCTCCGAGGCCCTAAAAACCTTATTTAGAGTCTCTTCGATTTGTGTGTGCAGTCCGAGCGCGTAGCCGGAAAGCTTAAATGTGAAATCTTGTGAAAATTGCTAAGTTTTGACCTTGAAATGAATAAATTTGACTTCGATCAACATTTTAGGTAAACGTACCTGAACCCTTGATTTGACGATCCAAGAGGGTCCGTAGGAAAATATGGGACTCGAGCGTATGCCCGGAATCGAATTCCGAGGTCCCCAACCCGAGTTATGAATTTTTAAGTGAAATTGTTCTCTAAATATGTTTAAAGAAAATGGAAATGAAATCTGATCAGAAAACAATGGTATCGGGCCCGTATTTTGGTTTCGGCGCCCGGTACGAGTCTGATATATGTTTTGAATCACTCCTGTAAAGTTTGGTCAAAAACGGACGTCGTTTGACGTAATCCGGACCCAAATTGGGAAAATTGATGTTTAAAAGGAAATCTAAGAAATTTCATGGATCTTGAGGCTCAATTCAATGTTCATGATGTTATATTGGTGATGTGATTATACGAATATGTTCGTAGGATGTTTTTGAGGTAGTATGCATGCTTGGTTTAGAGTTTTGAGGGCTCGGGTGAGTTTCTAGTAGGTTCTGGAATGCCTTAGGCTTTAGAAGATTAGATGTTGTAGGTTCAGGAATTTTGATAGGTCTCTGAACCCTCTTGAGTGGTCCGCGAGCAATCACGTGCGGTCGCGGAGGGGCCAGCGCGGCCGCGGTCGCCTTGAGCGGTCCGCGGTGGGTGCTGTGCGGCCTCGGTCGGCTTGGTGCAGTCCGCACGGGGCAATGATCCGCAGGTCTTCAGGGAGCTTGTGCAGCCATGGTCTTTCTTGCGCGGTCCGCGGTGGGAACTTCAGAGGGGTATAAATCACGTGAATTTCAGTTATTTTACACTTTTCAAAACCCCAAAACATAAGAGGCGATTTTCCAAATAACTTTTCTTCTCTGAAACGATTGGTAAGTGATTTCTAACTTATTTTCTTCACTTCTTAACATCTTTTAACATGATTTCAACTTCAAATCAAAGATTTTCATGGGGAAATTGGGTGATGTGGGTAGAACCTAGGTTTTTCTAAAATTAGGGATTTGGACTTCAATTTGAGGTCTGATTTCAAAACAAACCATATATTTGAATTTGTGGGTGAATGGGTAATCGGGTTTTGGTCCGAACCTCGAGTTGCGACCACGTGGGCTCGGGGGTGAATTTTGACTTTTGGGTAAAACTTTGGAAAAGTCATTTTCATGCATTGGGGTTGATTCATTTAGCATTTATTAATGTGATTAAGTAACTTATGACTAGATTCGAGCGGATTGGTGATGGAATCAAGAGGTAAAGCTATAATTGAGACTTGAGTGGTGTTCAAGGCATCGAGATAAGTGTTTGGTTTAACCCTAGCTTGAGGGATTAGGAGTTGAGTCATATTTTTTACTTGCTTCTTGTTGAGTACGACGTATAGGCATGGTGACGAGTATCTATATGTTGGTGTCAAGCATGACCGCGGGTCTTAACTTGAAAGTTGTTGTGTTTTTGAATGACACCTTGTATAATTTAATTAATGATCCTCTATGATTAAGTATTTCCATTAATTGAACTGAGTAATAGCAAAGTGAGATTGGTTATAGCTGATTTTCCCTTGCCGGAATGACTATTTCGATATCCTTGTTCCCTTGCCGAGAAGTTATTATATTACTTATGTTCCCTTGCCAGGATTTCTTGTGATTGTGTGATGAACTGAAATGGGAGCGGGTGGTGCGCCTACCACAAGATATTATGACATGGGAGCGGGTGGTACACCTACCATAAGATTGATGAAATGGGAGCGGGTGGTACACCTACCACAAGATTGATGAAATGGGAGCGGGTGGTACGCCTACCACAAGATATTATGAAATGGGAGCGGGTGGTACACCTACCACAAGATTGATGAAATGGGAGTGGGTGGTATGCCTATCACAAGATATTATGAAATGGGAGCGGGTGGTACGTCTACTACAAGATATAATGAAATGGGAGCGGGTGGTACACCTACCACAAGATTAATGAAATGGGAGCGGGTGGTACGTCTACCACAAGATATAATGAAATGGGAGCGGGTGGTACGCCTACCACGAGATAGAATGAAATGGGAGCGGGTGGTACGCCTACCATGAGATATGAGAAATGGGATCGGGTTGCACGCCTGCAACAAGAGGAAACTAAAAGTGAAAGTTGCCTTTATTTTCTTCATTTATGATAGAAGTTATAGTGCTAACTTCCTTATTATTCCCTGTTATTTCTTTTAACTGATATCCCCGAAGCATGTTCCCCTTCCCCAGCTCTAACTGCTTATTACTTGTTTACTTTTTTGCCATATATTATATAACTGTACAGGTTTATCTAGAGTCTGGTCCTAGCCTCGTCACTACCTCGCCGGGGTTAGTCCAGACACTTACCAGCACATGGGGTCGGTTGTGCTGATACTACGCTTTGTGCTCTTTTGCACAGATCCAGGTTTTGGACAGCAGCAGTAGCGCGGGAGCCAACTTTCAGTCCAGTGAGACACTGAGGTAGCCTTGCAGGCGTTCGCAGGCCCGGCGTCTCCTCTATCTTTTATTTCCGTCTGTTATCTCATATATTCGAGACAAACAGTTTATATTTTCTTTCAAACGGTTGTATTTAGCACACTTAGAAGTTTGTGAGTAATGTGACACCAGTTCTTGGGTAGAGGCATATGTTGATTCTCGCATTATTGTTCAGTTTTCTTTAAATTTAAGTCTTCCACATATTTATTTAATTATGTAGCTTTCATGCTATCGTCGATAATTGTTAAAAGAAGTAATTATTAATGATGTAAGAAGTTAAGGATTGGCTTGCCTAGCTCTCATTAGTAGGTACCATTACAACTCCCGAGGGTGGGAAATCTGGGTCGTGACATCGCATATGCGAATAACCCATAAATCCCCAGATGTCGCAAATGCGACACTCCCTTTGCAAATGCGAGTTCGCAATTGCGAACATCTAATCGCAAATGCGATGATAGCAGGTCCTGAAGGGGTTAGCAATTGCAAATCCTGGTCGCAATTGCGACATCTGCAACCTGCTAAATCATAACTTAGCCGAAAATTTCTCATTTTTCAAACCTTTTCAAAACCTAAATACCTTTGGGCGATTTTTCAAAGGCAACTACTCTTCCAAATCGATTGTACGTCATTTCTAACTCATTTTCTTTAATCTTTAACATCTTTTCACATGATTTTAACTCAAAATTAAGGGTTTTCATAGGGGAAATTGGGTGTTTTTAGTAGAACTTAGGATTTTCGAATTTTGGGGATTTGGACCTTGATTTGAGTTTCGATTTCAAAACAAATCATATTTTTGAGTTCGTGGGTGAATGGGTAATCGAGTTTTGGTTCGAACCTCGTGTTTTGACCTTGTGGGCCGAGGGTCAATTTTTGACTTTTTGGGGAAAACTTTATAAAACTTATTTTCATGCATTAGAATTGATTCATTTAGCATTTATTGATATAGTTAAGTAACTTGTGTCTGGATACAAGCAAATTGGTGGTGGAAACAAGAGGTAAAGCGGTAATTGAGACTTGAATTGTGTTCGTGGCATCGAGATAAGTGTTTGGTCTAACCTTAGCTTGAGGGATTATGAGTCGTGTCTTATTTGTTATGTGTTAATTATTGAGTACGATGTATAGGCATGGTGATGAGTATCTATAAGTTGGTGTCGGGCATGCCCGTGAGTCTTATACTATGATTAATGTGACTCCGATTCGTATTGTTCATGCTTTACATGATGATTTCTTTTGTTGATCAAGGCTTGTGGAAATATTATTGGTAATTAAACATTAAAGAGCGTTGGCTCAAGTTGTATAATGATTTGTGGAAGTATTATTGGAAATTGATCATTTTAGAGCATTGGCTCGAGTTGTGAATTGAGTTTTGAAGTAAATGTGGAAAAGAGAGGAGGTTTATGATATTGTCTCCCTTGTCGGGATGTTATTACCTTTGATGTTATCTCCCTTGTCGGGATGTTATTGTTTTGATATTATTTACCTTGCTGGGATATGGTTGTTATACTATTGTTCCCTTGCCGGGATTTTATTGTGATTTTATTGATTCCCTTACCCTTATTGCTTTGTGATTGTTGTTTGGGTAAGGAAGAGTGTTAAAGCATGAAGGGTGATGTCGTGCATGATATTTGTGAGAGAGTGTTAAGGCACGAAGAGTGATGCCATGCCGATTTTGTGAGGTTAAAGCATGAAGGGTAATGTTGTGCCGCACGATGTACAATTCCATGTCATGATATGAGTGATAATGCAGGAAGAATCATTCCATGCCATGTTTATGTGAGGTAAAAGAATGAAGTGTGATGTTGTGCCGATTTTATTAATTTTATGGTGAGGACAAGAGTAAAAGCACGAAGGGTGATGCCGTGCACTTGTCTTTTATTTCTGATTCTTGTTGATAATTGAACTTTGGTGTTCCTTATATTTATCTGTTGTTCTTCTATTATTACTTGATGTTCCCCGCAGCATGTTTCCCCCTCCTATCCTTAACTGTACATTTCTGCCTTTATTTTCTACTGTATATGATTTAACTGCACAGGTTTATTTGGTAGTCTGGTCCTAGCCTCGTCACTACTTCACCGAGGTTAGGCTAGGCACTTACCAGCACATGGAATCGGTTGTGCTGACACTACACTCTGCACTGTGTGCAGATCCCGGTGCTGCAACTTTTGGACCGCAGTGAGGGTGTTGTCTTTAGTCCATTCAGGCAATCCGAGGTAGTCCTGCAGGCGTCCGCAGGCCTTGGCGTCTCCTTCTATCATTTCCTTTCTGTTTTTATTTATTCAGAGACAGATTCGTGTATTTTTATTCAGACTTTATTTGTAGTATTCATAAATGGTCCGTGACATTGTGATAGCAAACTCTGGGTAGAGTTGTACTTAGACTTCCGCAGTTTGTATTAATTTAAATTATCACACTTCGTTTTCCCCACTGTTGTTGTTATCATTATTTCTGCTATTTTTGTTATGTTGTTTTGGAATTGCTAAGGGATATAACTGAAAATGGTTAAATAATTGAACTAATCGACTTGCCTAGCTTTCACTAGTAGGCGCCATCATGACTCCCGAGGGTGGGAAATTCGGGTCGTGATAGTTGGCATCAGAGCAATAGATTACTTAGGTCTCACAATTCACGAACAAGCTTAGTAGAGTCTGAGAGATCGGTATGGAGACGTCTGTATTTATCCCCCCAGAGGCTACAGAGTTAGGAAAAACTTCACATTTATTCTTTCCTGTCGTGCGGTTTGGTTTCTCATTGCTAATTGAATTTCTACTCTATTCTTTCACAGATGGCGAGAACACGCACTTCCTCATCCATTGATCAGCAGCCTGGGCCCCTAGCAGCAGCTCCCACGAGGGGGCAGAGGGCGAGGCCGAGGCCGTGCTAGAGGCTGAGGCAGGGGTAGAGCTCAGTACAGGGCAGCAGCACCAGCAGTGGAGCCTCAAGTTGAGTTTGATCATGAGGTTCCGGCCCAGGCAGTTTCGGTGGGCCCAGCTCAGGTCCCAGAGGGGTTCATTGCTACCCCAGTACTCCAGGATGCTCTAGTCCATCTAGTGGGCCTTATGGAGAGTGTCACCCGGGCAGGCTTACTTCTGGTAGCCCCAGCTGACTCTCAGGCCAAGGGAGGAGCACAGACTCCCACTACCCGCACTCCGGAGCAGATGGCTCCCCACTTTCAAACTCCAACAGCTCAGCCAGTTGGAGCAGTTCAACCGGGTGTGGTAGCTCAGACTGGTGATGGAGCAGCTATGTCTGTTGATGCCTTGTGGAGATTAGACAGGTTTACCAAGCTCTTCACTACCACTTTCAGTGGTGCATCTTCTGATGATACCCAGGATTATTTAGATAGTTGTCATGAGGTTCTCAGGAATATGGGGATAGTGGAGACCAATGGGGTCGACTTTGTTGCTTTCCGCTTATCTGTATCCGCCAAGACTTGGTGGAGAGATTATTGTTTGGCTAAACCAGTTGGGTTACCAGCTTTGACTTGGGATCAGCTTTCTCAGCTATTTCTGGAGAAGTTTATTCCCATCATTTAGAGGGAGAACTATCGGAGGCAATTTGAGCGTCTCCAGCAGGGTTCTACGACTGTTACTTAGTACGAGACCATATTTATTGATTTGGTCTGTCATGCTCTTCTTATACTTCCCACTAAGAGAGAGAGAGAGAGAGAGAGAGAGAGGAGATTCATTGACGGACTCATTCAGCTTATTCGATTGCAGATGGCTAAGGAGATGGGGAGCGAGATTTGTTTTCAGGATGCGGCCAATATGGCTAGGAGAGTTAAGATGGTTCTATCACAGGGGGTGGTCAGGGGTCTGACAAGAGGCCTCGTCATTCGGGCAGGTTCAGTGGTGCCTCATCTGGAGGTAGAGATTCTTTTGGTAGGGGCCATCCTCCCAGGCCATTTCATTCAGCACTTCAGGCTTCTCATGGTGCTCCAGGTGGCCGTGGTTCTCGTATGCAGTATTTCGATTAGTTGCCCTACAGTGCACTGCCAGCTCCTATCGGTGCACCTCTGCTCTAGAGTTTTCAGAGTGGTTATTCAGGCTGTTAGGAGATGCCAAGGACTGCGAATGCCTGCAGGACTACCTCGGGTCGCCTAATGGATTGAAGGCAGGAGCCTCACTATGGTCCAAAAGCTGCAGCACCGGGATCTGCACACAGTGCAAAGTGTAGTATCAACACAACCGACCCCATGTGCTAGTAAGTGCCTAGCCTAACTTCGGTGAAGTAGTGACGAGGCTAGGATAAGACTACCAAATAAACCTGTGCAGTTAAATCATATACAGCGGGAAAATAAAGGTAGAAATTTACAGTTAAGGATAAGAGGGGGGAAACGTGTTGCGGGGAACATCAAGTAACAACAGAAAACCAATAGATAAATGTAAAGAACACCATAATTCAATTATCATCAAGAATCAGGATACCAAAGACAAGTGCACGGCATCACCCTTCGTACTTTTACTCTTGTCCTCACCATAAGAATCAATATAATCGGCACGGCATCACCCTTCGTGATTTTACCTCACATAATCATGGCACGGAACTATCCTTCGTGCATTATCACTCATATCATGACACGACATTATGCATCGTGCGGCACGGTATCACCCTTCATGCTTTTACCTCACAATATCGGCACGGCATCGCCCTTCGTGCATTAATACTCTCAAAATCATGCACGGCATCACCCTTCGTGCTTTACACTCTTTCTCACCCCAAGCAACAATCACAAAGAAATTTGGGCAAGGGAATCAATAATATCATAATAAAATCCCGATAAGGGAACAATAGCATAACAACAATATCCCGGCAAGGGAAACAATATCATGAGTAATAACATCCAGGCAAGGGAGATAATATCAAAAGCAATAACATCTCGGCAAGGGAGACAATATTATAAACCTCTTCTCTTTTCCACATTTACTTCACAACTCAATTCTCAACTTGAGCCAACGCTCTACAATGTTCATCTACCAATAATACTTCCACAAGCCTTGTTCAACAGTAGAAATCATCATTTAAAGCATGAACAATACGAAATGGAGTCACATTAATCATAGTATAAGACTCACGGGCATGCTTGACACTGACGTATAGATACTCGCCATCATGCCTATATGTCGTACTCAACAATTAACACATAGAAAATAAGACACAACTCCTAATCCCTCAAGCTAAGATTAGACCAAACACTTACCTCAATGCCACAAACACAATTCAAGCCACAACTATCGCTTTACCTCTTGTTTCCACCACCAATTCGCTTGTATCTAGCCACAATTTACTTAACGATATCAATAAATGCTAAATGAATCAATTCTAATGCCTGAAAATAAGTTTTCTAAATATTTCCCCAAAAAGTCAAAAATCGATCTCAGGCCCACATGGTCAAAAGCCGAGGTTCGAACCAAAACTCGGTTATCCAATTACCCACGAACTCAAATATATAATTTGTTTTGAAATCGGACTTCAAATCGAGGTCCAAATCCCCAAAATTTGAAAATCCTAAGTTCTACCCAAAACACTCAATTTCCCCATGAAAACCCTTGATTTTGAGTTGAAATCATGTGAAAAGATGTTATAGATTAAAGAAAATGAGTTAGAAATGACTTACAATCGATTTGGAGAAGAACTTTTCTTTAGAAAATCACCCAAGAGAGCTTAGGGTTTGAGGGAGTTTGAAAAATGAAGAAAAATAC
Organism: Nicotiana sylvestris; assembly: GCF_000393655.2. Lineage (NCBI taxonomy): Eukaryota > Viridiplantae > Streptophyta > Magnoliopsida > Solanales > Solanaceae > Nicotiana > Nicotiana sylvestris. Next base: position 149,028,298 of record NC_091068.1, read on the forward strand.
GTCTAAGTCCCAATTAACTGGTCGCAGATGTTGCAATTGCGACAGGAGCTTCGCAATTGCGAAGCTTGCAAATGCGAACAAGGCCACGCATTTGCGAACCTAGGCATTTTCTGCTAATCTTGCAATTGCAAACAAATAGTCGCAATTGCGATACTGGGCATTTTCTGATGACTTCGCATTTGCGAAAGGTGGTTCGCAATTTCGAACACTGGCAGGCAAGGCTTTCTTCGCAAATGTGATCAAGCCCTCGCAATTGCCAAGCCTGTTGGGCTCGCAATTGCGAAGTCTGACCTCGTAATTACGAGATAGAGCCTGCAACACAGCTGAACCTGCAACAGTCATTTCCCTAAGTCCAAATTCACTCCATGGCCTATCCAAAACTCACCCGAGCCATCAGAGCTCCAAACCGAACATGCACACAAGTCCAAAAATATCATATGGACTTCCTCGTGCGATCAAATCATCAAAATAACATCAACAACTATGAATTAAACCTCAAATTCATGAAATCACTCAAGCACATCAAAATCATTATTTTCTCAACTATAGGTCCGTTTTATACCAAACCAATTCCGATCTTTACCAAATTTTACAGATTCAACTTAATTATTATTTTAAACTTGTACCGGGCTCCGAAACCAAGATATGAGCCGATACTATCAAGAAAATGCATCAATTCACTTCCAAAAACTTTTATATATTCCAGGAAACAATTTTCTTTAAAAATTTATTTCTTGGGCTTGGGACTCGGAATTCGATTCCGGACATATGCCAAAGTCCCAAATTTTACTACGGACCCTACGAAATCGTCGGATCACGGGTCCGGGTCTGTTTACCAAAAATGTTGACCGAAGTCAACTTTATTCAATTTTAAAAGCTAATCTCCTTATTTTACTTAGTTTTCACATAAAAGTTTTCCAGAAACGCACCCGGATTATGCACGCAAATTGAGGTGAGACAAAAAAGAGGTTTTTAAGGCCTCAGAACGCAGAATTTACTTTCAAGACCTTTTGGGTCATCACACTTCCACCCTCAAATTCCTTAATTAGATGAGAAAATAATAATATATCAATGTATTAGAACCAAATTAGAGTTATAATTCGTTACCCAATAGTTCTCCTTCAAAATCTCTCAAGAAATCGCCTCCTACCGAGCTCTAAATCAATTTTAGAAGTTATGAACTCAAACCCTCGATTTCACTCTTTTCTGCCTAGCAATTTACGCTTCTGCGAGGGGTCCACCGCACCTGCGGTCCCTCTCCTACGGCTCATGCTCCGCACATGCAGAATTTCATTAAATGACCAAATTTCGCACCTACGCTCTTTACCTCGCAGATGCGGTTCCGCTTCTACGGGTCCTTGAGCCGTATTTGCGACCAATTGACCTTATACCATAGTCCGCATCTACGGTTTCCAAATCGCTTTTGTGGCACCGCACCTGCACTTGCGGCCCAAGCTCCACAGGTGCGAAACCAACAGGTTCAGCAAGTTTAGAAAATTGCCTAAGTCCAAATCTAATACCGTTAAGCATCTGAAACTCACTCGAGGCCCTTGGGACCTCAACCAAACATGCCAACTAATCCTAAAACATCATACGAACTTAGTCGAACCCTCAAATCACATCAAACAACGCTAAAACCATGAATCACCCTCCAATCCAAGCCTAATGAACTCGAAATCCCAAGGATTCTACAACCGATGCCGAAACCAACCAAACCATGTCCGATTGAGCTCAAATTTCGCACACAAGTCACATTCAATATTACGGAACTATTCCAACTTTTGGAATCGGATTCCAACCCCGATATCAAAATCTCACTATTGATCCGGAAACTTCAAAAATTCAACTTTCAGCATTTCAAGCATAAATAAGCTACGGACCTCCAAAATACAATCCGAAAGTGGCCCTAAGCCCGAAATCACCCAACGGAGCTAACGGAATTGACAGAATTTCATTCTGAAGCCGTCTTTACACTACCCCGACTACGGTCCAAATTTTAAAGCTTAAACTCTCATTTGGGGACTAAGTGTCCCAAACACTCCGAAACTCAAGTTGAACCATCCTGGCAATTCACAATAGCAGAAATAGAATCGGGAGAAGCAGTTAATAGGAGATCGAAGCGTTAATTCTCAAAATGACCGGTCGGGATGTTACACACGACCAATGGGTTTTGTACACCAATTGCGCTTCTAACGCGTCAGGATCTGGACTTGGACTCGTGCTCGAGGTCCCAATAGGCGAAATAATTTGCCAGTCCATACAGTGCCCTGATATGACTAACAATGAGGCCGAGTATGAGGCCATGTTGCAGGATTAAAATTGGCACTCAAGTACAGAACACGACGAGTAGTACTACGATGCGACTCACAACTCGTCGTCAATCAAGTCATAGGGACTTTCCAAATCAAGGAACAATGGCTGCAGAAATACCAGGCCAAAATCTACAAACTATTACCCGAGTTCGACAAAGGCCATCTCGATCAAATACCTCAAGTGCAGAACATCGAAGTGGATGGTCTCGCCAAACTAGCAGCGGCCACCAATAGCATAACCGGAGAAGGGAACGTGGTCACTCTCCTCCATGCATCGATCGATCAAATCGAGGTATGGACTATAAACTTGTCTGCGGACTAGCTCAATCGTATTATCTCATATTTGTAGGACAGGGTGCTCTCATACGATAAAAAAGAAGCCAGAAAGCTTTGAATGCAGGCGGTCAGGTACAACGTCATCAACAACGACTTGTACAAAAATATTTATGGTGGCCCCCTAGCAAAATGCATAGGCCCAAATCAGACGCGGTACATCCTCGAGGAAGTTTACGAAAGTCATTGCGGAGCCCATACCTATAATCGAGCTCTCGTCAGATGCCTCATACAAGCATGCTACTACACAATGAAAAAAAGGTTGCCGACTTCGTAAGAAAATGCGAGCAATGCCAAAAATACTCCCCTATGATCCACCAAGTGGGCGAGTACCTCCACTCAGTCACCTCGCCCTGGCCTTTTATCAAATGGGGAATGGACATTGTCATACCCCTCCCCGCGGGACGAGGTAATGTACGATTTCTTTTAGTTTTAACTGAATATTTTTCCAAGTGGGTAGAAGAAGGTGCTTTCGCCCAAATACGTGAGCAAGAAGTGATCACATTCATATAGAGAAACACCATACTCGCTAGTCTATGGGACTGATGCAGTAATATTGATCGAGGTCGGAGAACCAAGTCTAAGATATTCATACGAGAGCGGACCGACTAATGACAAAAATAGTAGGGAAGACCTCAGCGAGGTTGAAGAGCGAAGAGACATGGCTTACATAAGGATGGTCGCTTAGAAACAACAAGTAGAGCGATACTACAACAAAAAAGCCAAGGTTAGATCGCTCAAAGTAGGGGACTACATACTCAAAGCCAAAATACGGGGCGAGCAAGGACCCACGAGAAGCAAAACTAGGGACTAATTGGGACGGCCCATATAAAATCATGGAAGAAGCAAGCAAAGGGTCATTCCAACTAGAAACAATGGAGTGGAAGTTATTACCAAACAACTGGAACATCGCCCACCTCAAGTGTTTCAATTTCTAAGGAAAGATGTTCTCTGGGCCGTACTCTTTTTCCCCCACTCGAGTTTTGTCCCAATTGGGTTTTCTCAGGGAGGTTTTTAACGGGGCGACAAAGAAGACATCTCAAAGTTTAAGGCTCGAGCAGGTTAGATTACAAGTTGGCAAGTTCATTGTTCGACCCCTCGAATTGAACTCTAGGCCGAACAATAAAGGGACTGGAATACTAGCCCGAAAAACATGTAAACTTCGATATATATACATATATATATATATATATATATATATATATATATATATATATATATATGAAAGCAAAGCATACAAACACATGATGTTTGCCTACCTCCATCAAGTTTTAACTCCGCACCAATCAATGCACCACATTCGACCTCGTTTGAATCAACTAAGAGTCAACATTCGACCTCACTCGAATCGACTCACATTGCTTGAATTAACACGTTCGACCTTGTTCGAATTGACTAAGAGTCAACATTCGACCTCACTCGAATCGACCCACATTCGAACTTCGCTCGATTAACACATTCGACCTCATTCGAATTAATTAAAGTAACATTCGACCTCATTCGAATTAACTCATATTCGCCCTCTTTCGAATTAATGCGTTCGACCTCGTTCGAATTAGTAAAGAATCATATTCGACCACACTCGAATTCAACTCATGCTCAGCCTAATTTGAGTTCGATTTACAAGTTAACTTTGTTTGAGTTAAGTATGACGGCATGGGACTTCACCCTAATTCAATCAAAGATATACTCAACCATGTTCGAAATAGCACATACCAACACAATTCTTCTGAATAAAAACATTCGAAGAAAAATAAAAAGGCCCACTAATATACAGCAAAGGGTTGTGATCATTCCATTCCAAAAAAATATCATACAAAAGGCCACAAAGATGCCCATAAAAAAAAGAGAACACAAAAACTAAGTACAAAGCTACTCCATGTCGTCCCCACCTTCAACACCGCCGCTTTCACCGCCCGGCCAGCAGCCTCATCATCATACCAAACTTCTAACGCAAACCCGTCTAAATCATCTTCACCATCGTCGGTCCCCGACGTAGTAGGGTCAGAACCGCAGGCAATCCTAGCGGCACACGCCTTGACACGGGTATCCTCAAAATCGGCCTCAGGAACCTTCCCCGCCGTCATCAAATTCCTATATACGTCCAGCTGAGCCTCGACATGGATCTGCATCTCATATAAGTGCCGTAGAATGTCGGGGAAAGCAGAAGTATAAGAGGAGGACGGTCGGGCAAACAACCGCGCCTTCTCAGCCTCAAGAGCGGCAACTTGATCATTAAGGCTTGAAACATCTCTCTCGAGCCCACCAATTTTCTCTTCAAATCATGCCTCCCTTAGCACGGTTGTTTCCGCTTCACTTGCCCGTTCAGATCTAAGCACGCGAATGACCTCCTCCAATGTCGCCACCTTCGCCAAAGCTATCATCCTGGCCTCCTTGGCCTTTTCCAACTCTGTCATTTTCTCGATCAACTCATCACTCAAGCCGTTAGCTCTAATCAAGCTCTACTCAAGCTCAGCCCGCAAAGATGCCACTTGAGATTGAAGGTCGACACACTCAGCCACGACCCATTTGCTCACCTCGATCTCTTCATCCTTTACTCTAAGTAATCCCTCGAGATCACTGCATCTGCCGACAACCCTCACGAGCTCATCGTCCTTCAGCCCCCAACTCGTCTCTAAGGGACTGGAAATTACCATACACACTAAACCAGGCACGCATCGCACGGTACTTGTCACGATACTGGCGATACTTCAAAACCATCTTATAAGAAACCGCCTTCCACTTTTCCTCTCGGCGGGAGCTCTTGATCTCCAAAATAAGAGTCTAAAGAGAAAAAGAGCCAAAAAGAGTCAGTAAGAATAAAAGGATAAAAAACGCAAGGTACAAGAACAAAAACAAGGAACAAAAACAAGGATACCAACTCACCCGCAAAGCCATTCTAGATACACTTAATAATAGATAGACATCCTTAAATGACTGTAGAGTCCTATTCTTGGTGCCAAAGCAAAGAAGGGACCACTCTATTTGTGATGGTCAGCAGGTTGCAGTACAAAGGGATGACTATTGAACGAGAAGATCCATCCGTTCTTACCTCGACCCGGGTAAACCCCTCATCGAACATCCTCTCCTCTTTGGGGTCGACATCGGAGCCGGATTCATAATCATCTACGGCAATGCCTTTACTCGTCTCTTTGGCAGAGGAAGGAACGTCAACCCGCTCTGACGTAGATAGTTCGCTCCCCGGAACGACCTCGATCGCTTCTGTTCACCCTTCTCTTTCCACGACGACCTCTAATAAAGAAGCAACCTCCACATTTGAAGGGGATGCAGTCTCTAAGTCCAAAATCATGCCGCCCGCGGGCACAACCGCGGTCAACTTGGGAGTACCCCCTATTGGTCCTTCATTCTCGGTCGCTTCGCCGTCAACCTTTATTCTCCGCCTTTTTAGCAGGGCCTCTTCCTACTCGCCCTACGATGACTCATCCACTAAATAAAATACTGAAGAAGTCGGAATCTCTGCTAGTGGGGGGCAGCATGACAACTAGGTCTACGCGAGGCCTGGGTTCGAGAAGGAACAACAATCTAAATGGACTCACCTACAGTCGCGGCGATTAGTGGTCCAGTTGAGGCACCTAACTAACGAAAAGTGGGAGTAGGAGCCCTCACCATCCTCGGAGCCCTCTGACCTATCAACAAAGGAAGACGTAAAAAAAGAGAGGACGGTATGAAGGTCGAAGCAACTAATATCGAAATAAGATGACTCACCGGTCAAAGAAGGCTTATGACTGAACTTCTAATTGAACTGCGGCCACTCACGGATCCCCACTTGTGAGGTAAAATTTGGCTCACCCAATCGCGAATATCAGCGACCAATGAAGGAGGAGACTTCTCAGCTGCATATAAAGAAAAAAAAGGAAAGATTGATTAAGTCACCAAAGATAAACAACAAATAGCCAGTTCGCAAAAACACTTACAAGAGAAGTTCCACTCCTCAGGAAATCCACTGGGGTTCGACGCCACGTGCTGTCTTGACGTAGAAGAAGATAACCCAAAATGACGATTTATTTTATCGTCCATCTTCACCACTAGTCCTTTGGTCCCTCGGTGGCGAAGGTGTATCATCGTACCCCTGTGAAAACTTGGGGCGAAGAGATGAAGCAGATGACGGAGAGAGATCCCATGGTTGGCTAGCTCCGCATACTTTATAAGCATAAGGAAAAACTTATAGATGTACGGGGAGAGCTGGGATGGACAATGCCATAATAGCGGCAGAAGTCCTCTGTCATGACCCAAACTGATGGGCCGCGACGGGCACCCGGTACCTTACTCGACCGAGTACCAGCGTAACGTATCTTTCTTATTACATCATTATAAACATGTGACATACGGGCCTAATAGGCCAAGCTAATCATTTATAAACTCAAAACATAGGCCGACAAGGCCGTACAATCTTTCACGTATACGACATATGTCTACAAGCCTCTAAGAATACCTAAATGTCATAAAGGTCGGGATAGAGTCCCGCCATACCAAACAATGCACGTCTGAATCATACTAACCCAACAAGCAACTCCGAAGCAAATGGAGCGCACCAACATCTTCCACTGAGCTGATAGCCTACTTGGAGGGCTCTCGACCTGTCTATCGAGACCTGCGGGCATGAAACACAGCGTCCCCAGGCAAAAGGAACGTCAGTACGAATAATGTACCGAGTATGTAGGGCATATAAATAAGTACATAAAAGACATGGAAGAAATCTAGAGTACATGACTCCTCCTGCTAGTCTGAATAACTTTGTAAATCATAAATTACCTTTAACGTCATGCATATGCGTATGAATGTCATGTCGTGCATAGGTACATGTTTCATAACATCATCAGCCTCTGAGGGCATCCCATCATATTATATCGTCCACTGTGGGCAAAATCATCATCGTATACTAGCTGATCAGGTGGTGATGCGTATATAACGTCATAACCTTTCCCATATCCCATATACATATATACGCGTATATAACGCCATTTGAATATATATATATATATATATATATATATATATATATGCGTATATAACGCCATTTGAATACATACCCATATATTTGTATATAATGCCGTTTGAATCATATTTCAGCCACTGTGGGCAACATCATCATCATATACCAGATCATCAGGTGGTGGTGTGTATATAACGCCGTAACCTTTTCCTATATCCCATATACATATACTTACTTATATACGCGTATATAACGCCATCTGGTCATGGGTTAATGCACATGAATGCAATGCATGAAAAGTACGTCAATAAAATCATTCAGAATGTCATAAGACCCTTTTGCCTCTTGAGCAATATCATAAAGTAACATCTTTTCAACTTTCGTATTTTTCTGAGACCCATGAACAGATGATAAAATATTACGACACATGAGAATTAAAGAACATAGATATTTCTATTACTTCTATGAGTAGAGTCACTTATGGAATTTGTGCATTTGCACATTTCGTTCATATCGTATGGATCATTCCAGAAGAAAGAAGGGATAGCTTTAACATACCTGGAGTAGGGAAAATTTCGTGTGATATTCTTGAGAAGGTTTACACTGTATTCCCTTAAATTTGCAGAATCTTTACTTGAGTTATAAAAGACTTGCACCCTTCCATATTAGTTTCAGATTGCCTTCACGAGAAGCCTTCCTAATCTCTTTTTTTGTTCAATAAGGATCTTATTGAATATGTAATGAAGGAAAATAGATTATCAGCAGCAAAGGCAACAAAAATTTGGCAGAGATGTTCCACTCTGGAATCGATTGTGATAACTGAGATTTCAACAGTGTATGTTTTAGGCGTCTACCATTTGAAATGTAAATGTGATTACACTGTCCATTACCTCTCCATAAAATAACTCAACTGTAAAGTAAACGCAGCTTGTTTTTACCCAACAAGAAAAAGGCAATAAAATCAGCTAGACCACTACACATGTATAGCTCATGAGTGAACCTTTCTAATCTCCCCAACGTTGAAGATATGAATCTTCTAATTGTAAGATAAATATGTAATTTTTGAAATTCAAGACTTGTCTCTTATTTTGTTGCCACCTGATCCAATATGACTAAAGAGTCATTGCATCTTAAGTCTCTTGTTGCCACCTTACTTTGTTAATTAAAGAGTCATTTGGTTGATTATCTCATGCTGCCACGTTTGGGGTGGGTGGAAAAAGTTTAATCTTATCCCAATTTTAATAGTTAACCGGGTAATGTCCTGTTACCCGGTAATTAATCAATTACCCGCATAGCTTAAAAATTATCTCAAATTACTTAAAATTTTACTTATTTTTAATATATTTTATACACCTTATTATTATATTATGGCTATGGGGTGCCTTGTATGGTACTAGTCCATAAATACCAGGTGTTTTAGCTCGGGCCGTATTTTATTCCAAAATGCTAAACTTTGACAAAATTCATTTTGTTAGACTTGCTCCCCCTTTCACCTTCATGAATTTACTAATCACTTGTGAAATAGCATAATCCTTATAATCTCCAAATAATCTTTTACTTGGACTGATGTCAATTACCTTACGACAAATCCAACGTACAATACTACAGGGTGCAACATCGTCGTAACTTAATACTGCGAAGCGTAACATCACCGTAGTATAATACTGCAGGACGTAATATCATCGTAATATACTATTGCAGAGGGTAACATCATCGTAATATATTACTGCAGAGCATAACATCGATGTAATACTGCGGGGCGTAACATTATTCCCCCCTTTGGAACATTCGTCCTCGAATGTTGACTGATCCACTCATCATTTTCATAACTTATATTTAGAACTTACATTGCCATCTAGGCGACTGTTCTGTGAATGAGTCCAAAGTCCAGGGCATTCCCCCCTTAGGCCTCCTTCTCACCCCTCAACTTGTAGTCGGAATCCTTCCAATCTCGTAACTGTTCCTACCTTTTATCATGCAGCCTGTACAATTTGACCTTGTAAGTGTACCCAATCTCTAGGATTCATATGTAGAGCTTGATAAGATGCCCATTTGGGCATATATGAGTATACTGAAGTTCTTTGCTCGGTACTTTGTTGAATTCAGGAATATTGCTATATCTCATCGCATACGTCCGTTTAGCCATCCGTATGAATTTACTGCCATAACTTGAAGCTCTTATTATAAAATTGTACATACACAATCCGGTAGGAGCTTCGTACTGAATTTTTATAAGGTCGGTACTCTTCTAACTAGCTTTATCATGGAGCCGTTATAGAATATGGTTGATGTACTATTTGACATGTACCTCTGATACAAGAGTGATCCTGTAATGTTCTTAGTCACTATGGCCATAATTTTCTGGGTTCCATAATCAAATTCCTGATTTACTTTATTGATGTAACTCTTTAGTTTTCTTCTCCTTTTGATCGACCTTTATGCTTAGGCTATCTTCCGATTTGTGGCTCCTGGTATTAGTTATTACTTTAGCCTTTCCTAGATGCTGGGGGATATTCATGATATAATCCTTTAATAATTCAATCATTCATCTATGACCTGGGCTCAATTCTCTCTTTTAACTTATACCGGAGTCTTCTATGGCTGTATGATTGTCAACACATATGCTGCCTGGATAATGCTCCAAAATCTTGAGTGTATCCATAACGTACTAACTCTGGATCATTGATCAAATAATTCTTTTGCTCCATCTTAGCTTTCTTTCAACGAAAGCTATTACTTTTCCTGGTCCTTCTGCCCCCCTCGTTGCATCCATACTTAGCTTATCTTAGTGCTCACACTTGCTAGAATTTCTTTTCATACAACTCATATGATATCGAATATTATTTTTAACTCTTACTTTTCGTTCATTAGCCACGTTAGATGCCACTTTCCTTTGGAATGCTTACAATATTGTTGCGAGATTGTTGTTACACGACCATTTCCTCTTTAGGTTGTTGTGCTTAGGTTGAAACATTCTTTCTTATCTCCTCAGCTAGTCTTTTGTTGTAGTACTTAGGGAGAACCCTTGACTCTCGTAAGCTGTGAGCTTATTACGGACCTTTTCGATGTCCTTACTTGCCTATAATCATCTGTAGTTGCTTACTTCCATGCCCTTGTGCTTGTATGGTTACTTCTGAACTAATATTTTGACTTCCTTCCCAGTGGCACTTTTTCTTATCCCTGTAACACTCATACGGTACCTTTAACTACCCCGACTCTTGTTTGAATATATCTCAAGTATTATAATGATATTCTCCGAGGCTGAATTCTCCATGTTGGGTTTTATTATGTTTATCTTACACGATCTGATGACTCGAATGTAACCTCTTGTTTAACCATAAGTGGGATCTTCCTAACCAATTACTAACTACTCGTTGGCCTATTCTCACATCAATATTCCTCGTAATCTTTCTTGGGTTATTTCCTTTGTCTTAACTTACATCTCGCACTGGCTCCTTATTTATCAAGAACTTCCCGGGCAGGAACCCTTACTTCCTTTTCTTGGTGTTGTGCTTACATAATGTTCTGGAATCATAGCATATCTGTAATATTTGAATAAGTACAATCTCATCCCTTTCTCATTCTTATCACGTTCTTCCTTTATCATTCCATAGTCACTAGAACCATTTAATTCTGACTTAATGCCACATTACTTTGTATTCCCCCCTTTAGGGGTGTACTAAAAGTTGAAGCCACGAGGATCTACCTATAGATGTTTTAACTTTCCATCTTTGGCGTCATTTCTCAACATCAATGATCCTTACTCGCCTTGCGGCAATTCTTTTGTACCAAGGATGACAAATCCCCTTACTCGCGAGGGTGACACTTAATGTAGCTGGTACATACGGTCCCTTAAGCTTAACTTTGCTCGTATTGCTTGCTTTAGGGAAGCGTCTTCTTGAATGAACATCCTCTAAATTTCTCATGAACCTTCTGTTGTTGTCCATCCTATTATTGCCGGAATACGATATGAAATTCTTATGATGCCGACTATTATGAACTCACCCAGTCGCTATTTCATGTTTAGTTTATCTTGTTCACCAATCCATACTGACTTCTATTACTCTAGGATCTAACTTTTCCTTTTGGTAATTGCTTCAAAGTTGTGAACTTATTTCTCGAAGTGAGGATATGACTTTATGGCCTATATTCTTTCATTGTCTCAAGGCCTGTCATCTTTTGTCTTTCCCCTCACTTGACTGTAAACTCTACAATAATGTCATCATTTTTTTTTACCTACCGTTAACATATGTGTATCATATTTTACTCATAATGCTTCATTAACTCTATTCTCATCTTCCGCTAATTATCTATGTCTACTAATTTATTTTAAAAACTTGAACAAAACTTTCTTTTGCCTTTGGATCCCCTTGCTCCATCCTTTGGCTCTTTCAATTGCCTAGCATTCTTTCTTTACTGGGGCGGGAGCCACACTAAGATAATATTAATTCCTTCAAGGCTTCCAGTGCCCATATCTAGCTTTAATATTTTAGGGTGCACCATCTAGGTGTCTCACAAGGAGATCTACTAGCATACTTGCAATATCCTTCAGAAATGTCAACTAACACAAACAATTCATTCACCATCTTGGTTTACTATAACCCAGTCAGGTCCTGATGTTCCATCCTTTTCTTAAACTACACCCGTTTGCCCCCACAGGGCATAACTGAAATGTGTGTGACCAACTGTACATACCTATGTTACTGTTGAATATAACTCAAAAAGCTTATGTTCCTCTGCCTCAATTATAAACATTGTTAACCTTCATTAACTGGGAACCTCGTACCCTTCTTCACCTTACTTCTTTTACTTCTTAAAAGCATTGTCTTTTACCATAAAGGTGGATAGGCATTATTGCCTTAAGGCGTCTTATCAGGAGGCTTACACCTTTCAATACGCACATGATCTGCTGAAGACCTCATATTTACTTATCATAAGCATGATACAAAGTCGAGTTCGTCTAATTCAACACTTCCACAGTTATATCTCTTATCGGTCATCTTTTTGAACGTAGGCATCGTCTTATTATGAATAAAATAGAATTTCAGAACTTGGATTCTTATAAGTGAGCTCTACCACACGATCTAGAGTAAGAAGAAAGAGTGACAATCCTAAAAGCCCTATAGCCTCCTACTTATAAGTGTAGTGCACGACACACCCATAAACAAGACTCTACTAGACACGGCTTATAGACTTCCTAGGATAGAACTGCTCTGATACCACTTTTGTCACGACCCAAACCGATGGGACGCGATGGGCGCCCGGTACCTTACTCGACCGAGTACCAACGTAACGTATCTTTTTTATTACATCATTATAAACATGTGACATACGGGCCTAATAGGCCAACATAATCATTTATAAACTCAAAATATAGGCCGACAAGGCCGTACAATCTTTCACGTATACGACATATGTCTACAAGCCTCTAAGAATACCTAAATGTCATAAAGGTCGGGATAGAGTCCCGCCATACCAAACAATGCACGTCTAAATCATACTAACCCAACAAGCAACTCCGAAGCAAATGGAGCACACCAACATCTTCCGCTGAGCTGATAGCCTACTTGGAGGGCTCTCGACCTGTCTATCGGGACCTGCGGGCATGAAACACAGCGTCCCCAGGCAAAAGGAACGTCAGTACGAATAATGTACCGAGTATGTAAGGCATATAAATAAGTACATAAGAGACATGGAAGAAATATAGAGTACATGACTCCTCCTGCTAGTCTGAATAACTTTGTAAATCATAAATTACCTTTAACGTCATGCATATGCGTATGAATGTCATATCGTGCATAGATACATGTTTCATAACATCATCAGCCTCTGAGGGCATCCCATCATATTATATCGTCCACTGTGGGCAAAATCATCATCGGATACCAGCTGATCAGGCGGTGATGCGTATATAATGCCATAACCTTTCCCATATCCTATATACATATATATACATACATATATACGCGTATATAACGCCGTTTGAATACATATATATATATATATATATATATATATATATATATATATATATATATATATATATATATATGCGTATATAACGCCATTTGAATACATACCCATATATTCGTGCCGTTTGAATCATATTTCAGCCACTGTGGGCAACATCATCATCATATACCAGCTGATCAGGTGGTGGTGCATATATAACGCCATAACCTTTTCCCATATCCCATATACATATACTTACTTATATACGCGTATATAACGTCATCTGATCATGGGTCAATACATATGAATGCAATGCATGAAAAGTACGTCAATAAAATCATTCAGAATGTCATAAGACCATTTTGCCTCTTGGGCAATATCATAAAGTAACATTTTTTCAACTTTCGTATTTTTCTGAGACCCATGAACAGATGATAAAATATTACGACACATGAGAATTAAAAAACATAGATATTTCTATTACTTCTATGAGTAGAGTCACTTATGGAATTTGTGCATTTGCACGTTTCGTTCATATCGTATGGATCATGCCAAAAGAAAGAAGGGATAGCCTTAACATACCTGGAGTAGGGAAAATTTCGTGTGATATTCTTGAGAAGGTTTACACTGTATTCCCTTAAATTTGCAGAATCTCTATTTGAGTTATAAAAGACTTGCACCCTTCCATATTAGTTTCAGATTGCCTTCCGAGAAGCCTTCCTAATCTCTTTTTTTGTTCAATAAGGATCTTATTGAATATGTAATGAATGAAAATAGATTATCAGCAGCAAATGCAACAAAAATTTGGCAGAGATGTTCCACTCTGGAATCGATTGTGATAACTGAGATTGCAACAGTGTATGTTTTAGGCGTCTACCATTTGAAATGTAAATGTGATTACACTGTCCATTACCTCTCCATAAAATAACTCAATTGTAAAGTAAACGCAACTTGTTTTTACCCAACAAGAAAAAGGCAATAAAATCAGCTAGACCACTACACATGTATAGCTCATGAGTGAACCTTTCTAATCTCCCCAACGTTGAAGATATGAATCTTCTAATTGTAAGATAAATATGTAATTTTTGAAATTCAAGACTTGTCTCTTATTTTGTTGCCACCTGATCCCAATATGACTAAAGAGTCATTGCATCTTAAGTCTCTTGTTGCCACCTTACTTTGTTAATTAAAGAGTCATTTGGTTGATTATCTCATGCTGCCAAGTTTGGGGTGGGTGGAAAAAGTTTAATCTTATCCCAATTTTAATAGTTAATCGGGTAATGTCCTGTTAACCGGTAATTAATCAATTACCCGCATAGCTTAAAAATTATCTCAAATTACTTAAAATTTTACTTATTTTTAATATATTTTATACACCTTACTATTATATTATGGCTATGGGGTGCCTTGCATGGTAGTAATCCATAAATACCAGGTGTTTTAGCTCGGGCCGTATTTTATTCCAAAATGCTAAACTTAAACAAAATTCATTTTGTTAGACTTGCTCCCCCTTTCACCTTCATGAATTTACTAATCACTTGTGAAATAGCATAATCCTTATAATCTCCAAATAATCTTTTACTTGGACTGATGTCAATTACCTTACGACAAATCCAACGTGCAATACTACAGGGTGCAACATCGTCGTAACTTAATACTGCGAAGCGTAACATCACCGTAGTATAATACTGCAGGACGTAATATCATCGTAATATACTACTGCAGAGGGTAACATCATCGTAATATATTACTGCAGAGCATAACATCGACGTAATACTGCGGGGCGTAATATCCTCTACCAAGGAAGGAAGAGGAAGTGTATAGCCGATGACGAGCAGATACTCGTAGAATGCACGGTATCCAGGGTGGTGAATTTGTACCACATCGTCACCAGCCGGGATGAGGTCGATATGGTCTGGGATTCACCATTTGGCCCTAAATTCAAGAAGGTCTGTCGCATCCATCTCAGAGGTAACAGGCTCAAGATCATCTTCAGGCCGCTTTGAGAAGTCCGACCTGGCCCTTACTGAGCGTGGAATTATCTCATCCACAGTAGGAAAACTCTCATCTTCTGCAGCCATAACTCCTCCTTCATCATGAGAAGGTATGTCTACCATCATTGGAACCGAATTAGAAGCTACCTCAGAGTTAGAAGATGCACTAGCCATTTTCTATCACGTAAATGGGAAGAAATTGAAGATATGACCGGGGTGATAATGGCAGAAAGCACTAAAATGGGGAGAAATAAATATATAAGAACTCTGAGGAAAAGGAGAAAAGGCTTGAAAATTCAGATACTTAGAAGTGCAACAAATCAAGTGGGGGGGTTCCCATCTCTATTTATAAGAATACCGGCACCATAATCGAAAAAGCCAAGCGCCATATTGATTTCGAAACGGAAGGGGCGCGAAATGACGTAATGTATCAGGAACATGTGCCATAATGACGCATGACGAAATGATGTCATTTCAAGCTGACATAACGGTCAGATATGGCTCTCGAAGCACTACGTCGTCACCCCTCCATAAAAATATTGCTACTCGACCGCCATGCCCAAATTTCTCAAGTTGAAAATGGCAAAGTCCGCCCACTGAGCTCGTCCAAAAAACAACCTCGGCAGGCAGAGAGACTAACTGTATGGGTCGAAATCTGTCCAGGGGAATCTTGCTGAAAGGTAGACTACTATGAGACGATTAGCTCGAGGTCGTACTCGAGATGGAAGGAACCTATCGGCAAGCCGAGTAACCGGGGTCAAGGTCAAATACTCAGGTCGGCCATAAAAGCTAGTTTTGTAGCAAGATATTTTAGCGAAATATTCTATTGAATATTCTCTGCACTTGTACTTTATGTTAGGTAAATGATATGTTCCATATAAATAGAAAGGTAGAGAGAAGAAATGGGGCACGTAATATTCTATATGATAAGGACCCTCATGAAAAGTTGATTCTCAAGTAAATTACAAACATTGCCTTTCCATAAAGATTCGATTTGATGTTTATCCCACATTTTCTCGCATCAGATCCGAGAAAGCTCTCTATATTCTCACGTTCATTTGTCTTACATCATTGTCAGAGAGAATCATCCACCTCATTCAATATTTGGGTGAATCATTCTATGTATTTACATTTAGTGTCATTTAATGTATTTATTACCTATCATTATTCCCATTTCATTCATAGCAGTTTCATTTAATATTTAGCACATTAAATAGGTTTTAACGTAATCCCACGTTATTTGCATAAACATGTTTCAGATTTAGAATTTATTACGTTTAACTAGGATTTACTCATTACTTTCCTATTTAATTAGTTTAACAAAAGGTTTCATACTTTTTGGTGAAACAAATATGTGTAACAACTTTTTAGTGAAAAAATTGTGTTATCCTGTCAATCTCAATTCGATTTTTTTTGCTTGATATATAACAAAACGAAACACGATATTTTTATTCTTTCAAACTTAAAATCACGTCAAAATAAATTTCCATTTTTACGTCATATTAGTTTGATCTTTTTTTATTTTTTTTGGAACACGCCTAATCTTGTGCATTCGTACTAGAGGATTGGTTATGTATTCACGTGGTCGACTAACTTTCGTCCAAACCCAAATAGTATTAATATATACTACTATTTAACTGTAACTTTAAATATAATTTTAACTTAAAATCGCTATACTTAAGCTTTAACTTTATTTGGATGCCTTAGCGCGGTGACCGCGGTCGCGTAATAATAATCACCGTATGTTTTGCCTTGGACTCCAAGGACGAATAGTCCAAAAGAATAAGAATAAATGAATGTCTTATGGCTACAAATCAACAACGAAGACTGTCCAATTAAAGGAAAAAATGTGACAGAACAGAAAGCAAAATGTGATTGGCTTCGATTGTAGGATCAAAGGCCATACGTCCCTTTTTAATTTGACCAACGAAATAAGGCCACTTTTTAATTCCAACATAAAACAAGGTCACTCGTGATCAGTAATTTAGGACGCCATGCATTACATGTTAGCCGCCGAATGCATTAATGTATACATACCAAGGGAGGCCGAATCTCGACCAGCTCCGTGACAGCCGCCACTCAATTGCCTGTTTTCTCCTAACCAAAAACCATAAGAAGCTAACCCAAGGCTAGCTCCCAGTATTTGCATACGGAATGACAGTATTTGGATCAACATCGCGTTTATTTGGTGAGCCAAATATGGTAACGATGCCAATCACCAATTCACCATATTGTTTATTCAATTAGTAAATATAACTTTTTATTGTACTCATTAATATTTTTAAATTATAAGGTAATCCTAATTTGACTCGATAGAAAGAAAACATATATATATATGGTCATAGTACACTTACTCAAATTTAACATTTACAAAAATACAAATAATTGCGTATTTGACTATGATGTGTACTGCCTTAATTCCTATGTCCTCTTTTTTATGCTTTTCATCCTTGGAATCTCTTCCAAAATACAAATTTCTTTCCTTTGCCAAAGCTCATTATCAAAATTTTTGTAGTCCCTTCTGAATCCAGCTATTAAAACCACTTTCCACTCTCCTTCTCTTATACAACCCCATCCCCATTGGTTCTTTTGGAGAGGCGTAAAAAAATTTAATTTTTTTTAATCTTTTCTAAAAATTATAGCTGACAAAAAGGTTTATTTTTTATATATATGTACCATTATATATATAAATTTACTATTTCTTTTGGCTTGTATATGTCATTAATTTCGACCAGCTATTTTTATATTTTGCCCTTAAAACTGAAACCGACATCAACAAATACAAATAAGCCAAAACCGCCCCCTGTTTCTCCTAAACATTTTCCTCTTATAAAACCCCAGAAATTACTCAAAGTAGTAGTCATCATTCGTTTCTAACATTTTCTAGAAAAACTGAATACTGTATTTCACTACTTCTTGAATCGCCATGGACGCGAAGATCGGAGCAATTGACACGTGTAAACCGGCGAACAACGACGTGGGAAGCTTACCAACAACCAACACCGTTACCATACACACACCTACCGTTCCGTTCAACTCACCGGACTCTACACTAGGCCGTCACTTAGCACGCCGTTTAGTACAAGTCGGTGTCACTGACGTTTTCGGCGTTCCCGGCGACTTTAACCTTACACTTTTAGACCACTTAATAGCTGAACCTGGGCTTAAATTTATTGGCTGTTGTAACGAGCTAAATGCTGGATATGCTGCTGATGGGTACGCTAGAGCTCGTGGTGTTGGGGCTTGTGTTGTGACTTTTACTGTTGGTGGACTTAGTGTTCTTAATGCCATTGCTGGTGCTTATAGTGAAAATCTTCCTTTGATATGTATTGTTGGTGGGCCTAATTCTAATGATTATGGAACTAATAGAATACTTCATCATACTATTGGATTGCCTGATTTTAGTCAAGAACTTCGTTGCTTTCAAACCGTCACTTGTTACCAGGTATAGTTTATAGCTTGCTACAAGAGTTTAGGTAATTTAGATTTTGTGTGTTCTAATTTTAGTTAAATATAGTATTGATTGATATAATTTTATGTTTTTCTTCTGTTTTTGGGTTTTCAGGCAGTGGTGAATAACTTAGAGGATGCACATGAACTGATCGATACAGCAATATCTACGGCGTTGAAAGAAAGTAAGCCGGTTTATATAAGCATAGGTTGTAACTTGCCGGGGATTCCACACCCCACTTTTAGCCGTGAACCGGTTCCATTTTGCCTCTCTCCTAGGTATATTATTGAGCATTTCATTTTATTCACTTTATGTGCTCTGTTTTCTTCATGTATGTAAGGATTTTTTTGTTGTGTGACAGTATGCTCTGTTTTCGTCAAGTTTAAGATGTTGATTTGAGCTTTTTATAAGTAGGAGAAGATATATTTTTTTGATTATTGAAGTATTGGAACAAAATATCAAAATGATAGTTATAAAGTAAGAAATGTCATATTGGATTTTATATTTTGAATAGGATTACCAATTTGTTTTCTTGAAGAATGGAATGTCATCAACCATGTTATATGTCTTGAAATAAAAAAGAGTTATCATATAAGCTGTTTTATAGTTACAATATCATATAATTTGGGACAGATGAATATCTTCTTTGGTGTTGATTCTGTTTTATAATTAATGTGGTCAAGGTGTTTACTTATATGGTTTTTATCTCGTATTAGATTGAGTAACCAGATGGGTTTGGAAGCAGCAGTGGAGGCAGCTGCAGAATTCTTAAACAAAGCTGTGAAACCAGTTGTTGTGGGAGGGCCAAAATTGCGTGTTGCAAAGGCATCTGAGGGGTTTGTTGAATTGGCGGATGCCAGTGGATATGCTGTTGCAGTGATGCCATCGGCTAAGGGGATGGTTCCAGAACATCACCCGCACTTCATTGGAACTTACTGGGGTGCAGTGAGCACGGCATTCTGTGCTGAAATTGTGGAATCCGCTGATGCTTACTTATTTGCTGGACCTATTTTTAATGACTATAGCTCTGTTGGGTATTCTCTGCTTCTTAAGAAAGAAAAAGCAATCATTGTCCAGCCGGATCGTGTGACTATTGCGAATGGACCTGCATTTGGTTGTGTTCTAATGAAGGATTTCCTTGCTGCGTTGGCCAAGAGGCTAAAGCACAACCCAACTGCATACGAGAATTATCGTAGGATTTATGTTCCAGAGGGACATCCTCTCAAGTGTGAGCCTAAGGAGGCATTGAGGGTTAATGTTCTCTTTGAGCACATTCAGAGGATGTTGTCTGGTGACACTGCTGTGATTGCGGAGACAGGGGACTCATGGTTCAATTGCCAGAAGCTTAAACTGCCCGAGGGATGCGGGTATGCTCCAAATGACCGAGTGAAATGCCATTTGGTATTTGCTTAAATGTTCATGTATATTGACTTGTTACTCTCTGGCTTTCTTTCAGGTATGAGTTCCAAATGCAGTATGGATCTATCGGTTGGTCTGTTGGCGCAACTCTTGGTTATGCTCAAGCAGCACGAGAAAAGAGGGTGATAGCTTTCATTGGTGATGGTAGCTTTCAGGTAAACAGATTGTTCTACGAACTAAATTTAGTACAGTGAATTGATTGGGTTCATCTATACAACAACAACAACATACCTAGTATAATCCCACGTAGTATAATCCCCGTAGTGGGGTAGTGGGGTCTGGGTTCATCTATACAATCATTTATTTATCGTTCCGTATGGCGACATTTTTTCAGGTGACTGCTCAGGATATATCAACAATGCTGCGATGCGGGCAGAGGACTATCATCTTCTTGATAAACAATGGTGGTTATACAATTGAAGTTGAGATCCACGACGGACCTTACAATGTGATTAAGAATTGGAATTACACTGGACTAGTTGATGCAATCCACAACGGGGAAGGAAAATGTTGGACAACCAAGGTGAGGGGAATTCTGATACGGAACAATGCCATTCATTTTGAGTTAAAAGATTCTAAATCAATTTATATTGTCATTGTTTCAATTATGCCAGGTTCATTGTGAAGAGGAGCTTGTGGAAGCAATTGAAACTGCAACTGAAGCCAAGAAAGATTGCTTGTGTTTCATTGAAGTGATTGTTCACAAGGATGACACCAGCAAAGAGCTGCTTGAATGGGGTTCTAGAGTCTCTGCAGCTAATAGTCGTCCGCCAAATCCTCAGTAATATTTCTGAATGCTCGTAGCTAGTTTCAGATTAGTGAAAATTCTGGTTTCCAAGTTGGCGAGTTCCCACGTTATATCTCATGTTTAATTTCTGGGGTTTGTATCCCGTGAGGGTATTCTGCTAGTATTGCTTGTTCATAAGATTGTCTATATTAGGATTGTTGTCTCTTCATTTGACAAAGTTTCGTTTACATGTTGTCTCGTTTATGAAACTTTGGACCTTGTTAATTGATCATAATATTGATCTACGTGAACAGAAGATATGACTGTATGAGCTCTTTTTTCTGGGTGCCTCTACAAGTAAGAGGATTAATATCTCGTTATATGGCCGACCTATTCGAGAGCCCAAGTAGAGAAGACATCGTTTTCATTGATAGTGCATCTTCTTGGATAGTCTGAGAGACTTTTATGTGGGAAAAAAAGAAAAGTGGGAGAAAAGCCTAGCTCGGTGTATAGAGCATTCTGCATGCGAGGTAGATAATTATAGATCACGCGAAAACGATTTTAATGCTGCGCAAAGGCTCTCCTTTCTTTTTGTGGGAGTAAGTTGAAAAATTATAATCGGAAATATTCACAATTATAGATTACCCTACCGTTACTGGGAGAAAATTGAAAGATATAATAGGAAATATTGACAGTAGTGTAACCTCAAATTTTTCTAAAACACGACTGCAGCTCCCTCTATATTTGTGTAATCATAGATATGCTTGTTCCGACTTTCACAGGTCAGATCTACTACTCTTCTAACTCAGTAATTATTTGGAAGAAGAAATATTAAGTCAGAGTGCAATGTGTAGATCCTCAATCACCAATTCCTTACCAATATAAATAAATATTACTAATATATGTATGTTGTGAAGCTTAAGGTTTTATCTCTTGCTAGTGTACTATGACTAGGGGTGTACAAAGGAAACCGACAAATCGCACTAACCCGATAATTCGAGTCAAACCGAGAAAAAAAACTCAGACTATGGGTTGGTATTGGAAAAAAAACTCGACCATAATTAGTTTGGTTTGATTTTAACTAAACAAAGTCAAACCGAAACCAAACCAACCCGACATTACATATATAAATTTTTTAGATATATTTAATATATAAATATACTTATTGTGATGTAATTTATAAATCTTTCTTAAAAGATTTTATAATTTTATTTTTTGAGGTATTATTTTAAGGTTGAACTTAGAACTTTTGAATGTTCCAATAAGTTTTATAGCCATTAACATTAGTAAATTAAATAGTGCTAACAAAAGCCTAAACCAAAATCAAATCGATGCTAATTATAACAAAAGACATTTAATTCAATACTACGAACGAGAATGTATTGAATATCTATTTTTTTTTTGCAATAATTTTAAAAACATGCATAACCTATTTTTATTTTTTCTTTAGCGTTTAGTCATGTATTTAATAATCCCTTATTAGTCTACTTATTTTAGCATGACTTAGTACTCTTAGATTATGTTTATTTTTATTATGGCTTTTTAATTAACAATATTTATATTACATAATTTTATTGTCTTTATTGTTGAATATTTTAGGATAATGCCATGACATATCTCATATTTCGTATTATTTTCTTGGAAAATACTTTATATAGTTGTATCTTACTAGAACTAAAGAAAAAGTTTGAGCATAATTTATATGTTTTATTCTACGAAGATTTTACCGGAAAAGAATCCGAAAAGACCCGAAAAACTCGAAAACCCGAGAAAAACCGAGAAAAACGAGAGTGAAAAACCCGAGTTTTATTGGTTTGGTTTGGTCTTTAGATTTAATAATCCGACACAATTGGTTTGGTTTGGTAATTGTAAAATCCGAACCAACCCGACTTATGTACACCCCTAACTACAACTATAAACTATAAGTATAAATCCAGACAGATAATACCCAATTTTGGTGTCACGACCCCGGTTCGCCCTCCGTGAACCATCGTGACGGCACCTAGTCTCTACGACTAGGTAATCCTAAACTTGCGGAAGATAGCCAAAACTTGCGGAAGTAAACAATTTAAAAACAAAAATAAGGCAAATAACAGTGTTAAATGTGCCGCTCGGCATACACCATATTTATATAGATCTCAAAATCAATATCTATATCCAAGACCCGGAAACCCACGAATCACAAG
This sequence comes from Nicotiana sylvestris, assembly GCF_000393655.2. Lineage (NCBI taxonomy): Eukaryota > Viridiplantae > Streptophyta > Magnoliopsida > Solanales > Solanaceae > Nicotiana > Nicotiana sylvestris. Next base: position 149,051,626 of record NC_091068.1, read on the forward strand.
CTAAGAAAAAGAAATACTACATAACTCTAACTTCGGAATTTGTCTAATAAGAATAGAAAGTACAGAAGGGCTAAATACTAAAAGGCAGGAATAGAAAGGGACTCCTCGGTCTGTGGACGCGGCAGATGTACCTCGAAGTCTCTAAGTAGTCGCCTCCCTCAAGGATGGTAGACCTAAGTAGAAGTACCTGAATCTGCACATGAAAAACATGCGCAGAAGAGGTATGAGTACACCACAGCGGTACTCAGTAAGTGCCAAGCCTAACCTTGGTTGGGTAGTGACGAAGAAGGTTAGGGCCCTACTGAGGTTAAATACAATATAAGGGTTAACAGTGAGGAATAAAACAGTATAAATAAGTGCAACAGTAAGAAATGACATAGAATTGACAGAACAACAATAACTAGAACAGAGACAAACCAAGCCACGGAAAGAAATACAGCTCAACACAGAGATAACAATCGAGCATCTTCTAGGATACCATCCTGTAGTTCCAATTACAAATGTCCAGTGGATCTCTCGGGATACCGTCCTGTAGTCCATCATATATATCCAAAAGATCTCCCGGGAACCCGTCCCGTAGTCCAACTATCAGTGCGTGAGGATCTACCGAAATTCCAATATGTAGTCCCAAATGTAAATACCCAGTACTGGGGGAATCTACCGGGTGCATTCCTGGAGTTCCATGTGCAAGTGGATCTATCGGGAATCTAACCCGCAGTCCTAAAGTAAATGTGCAGGGAGGTCTATCGGGAATCTAACCCGCAATCCCAAAGTAAACAGACAAGGGGGAGCTACCGGAATCCCACATCCGTAGTCCCAATGTAAATACACAGCAGCCGCAAGAAAATATTCAGAGAAGGGAAATTTCATGTTAAGGCAACAAATAATTCTAGCCTAGCATGCTGCACTGAGTTCAGGTAAATAGACTGAACAATTAAAGTAATTAAATCACTTAGACATGATTTCCTAAGCTAACAACGGGCTTAATAGTACAAGTAATAAGAGCAAGAGAGGGAACATACTAATAAGTACTTAAAGAAAATCGGATTTCCAACAATTTGCACAAGTACGCACTCGTCACCTCACGTACAAGGCATTTCAATTACCAAATATATCAATCCTAAGGGGAAGGTCCCCCACACAAGGTTAGACAAGCCATTTACCTCGAACCGACTCAAAATCAACCCAACACCACGTCTTTGCCACGAGTACTCGACTCCAAATGGACCAAATCTATTCAATTCAATTGCATAATATAAATAACACTTCAAGTAACTGATTCTACAATTAAATTCTAAGCTAATACGCGAAATTATGTAAAATGACCAAAATGCCCCTCGTGCCCACGTCTCGGAATCGGGTAAAATTTATATTTTCAGAAACCCCATACCCTCACGAGTCTAACCATATCAAAATTATCCAATTCCGATACCATTTGGTCCTTCAAATCATCATTTTACATTTTTGAAAGATTTCACAAGTTTCTTCCCAAATTCCATCCCAAATCGCGAATTAAATGATGGATTCATGTACTCTAGCCAAATCTGAGTTAGAATCACTTACCCCAATGAATTACTTGAAAAACCTTCGAAAAATCGCCAAAATCCGAGCTCTCTAGGTCAAAATATGAAATAAAACCCAAAACCTCGTATTTATAGGGCATCCCCCCCCCCCCGAATTTCCACCACTGTGGACCGCACAAAAACGAGTGTCGTCCCAAAAAACTAGTGCGGTCCGCACAAAAACAAGTGATGTCCGCACAGGTTTTGACTGCAGTGACAGGCTTTAGTATTTTGGCCATAACTTTATCTACAGATGTCCAAATTGTGATTTCTTTATCTTTCTGGAAACTAGACACGAAGGGTTACAACCTTTGGTTTTGAATCATCCCAAAATTCTTTATAGATCAAAAGATATGAGCTTCCGAAATAGGACCAGTGAAATTTTCCTCACCGCGGACCGCACTGCATTTTGTGCGGCCGCACATTCTCCACCGCGGATGCACTGGATTTTGTGCGGACCACACTGGTGGGTTCTGAGGCCTGCAACTCTTCTGGACCTGCAACAGCTATGATTTTTGGTCTAAACATCCCGGAACTCACCCGAGTCCCCGGGACTTCAAACCAATTGTACCAACACATCCCATGACATCGTTCAAACTTGTTCAAAACTTCGGAACGCTCACAACAACATCAAATCACCAATTTAACATAAGATTCAAGCCTAAGAACTCCAAGAACTCTTAACTTATGCTTTCGATCAAAAAGTCTATCAAATCTCGTCCGAATGACCTGAAATTTTGCAAGCACGTCACATTCAACACTACGGAGCTACTCCAGTTCTCGGAATTCCATTCCGACCCTTAGATCAAAATCTCACTATCGGACCGGAAACTTCAAAAATTCGACTCTCGCTATTTCAAGCCTAAATTAGCTACGGACCTCCAAAACACAATCCGATCACGCCCCTAAGCCCAAAATCACCCAACGGAGCTGACGGAATCGTCAGATTTCCATTCCGAGGCCGTCTTCACACTGTTCCTACTACGGTCAACTTTCCAACACTTAAGCCCTCATTCTGGGACTAAGTGTCCCAAAACTCAAAACTGAACATCCTGGCAAATCAAAATAGCAGAAATAAACTCGGGAAAGCAATTAATAGGGGATCGCGGCGTTAATTCTTAAGACAATCGGCCGGGTCGTCACATCCTCCTACACTTAAGCATTCATTCGTCCTTGAACGAGCATAGAGACATACCTGAAGTATTGAAAAGATAAGGGTAACGGCTGCGCATATCTTGCTCGATCTCCTAGGTCGCCTCCTCGATCGGTTGGCCCCGCCATTGAACCTTCACCGATGAAATGTTCTTTGACCTTAGTTTTCTGACCTGCCTGTACAATATTGCCACTGGCTGCTCAACATAAGATAGATCCTTGTCCAACTAGACTGAACTGAAATTCAACACGTGCGACGGATCGCCGTGATACCTCCGAAGCATCGAAACATGAAATACCGGATGAACTCCTGCCAAGATGGGAGGTAAGGCAAGCTCATAAGAAACCTCCCCAACACGCATCAATATCTCAAAAGGGCCAATAAACCTCGGACTCAACTTACCTTTCTTCCCGAATCTCATAAAGCCCTTCATAGGCGAAACCCGAAGCAGAACCCGCTCTCCAACCATATAGGAAACATCACGAACCTTCCGGTCCGCGTAACCCTTCTGTCTGGACTGGGATGTGTGGAGTCTATCCTGAATCACCTTAACTTTCTCCAAGGCATCCTGAACCAGGTCTGTGCCCAACAATTTGGCCTCACCCGGCTCAAACCAACACACCGGGGATCTATACCGCCTCCCATATAAAGCCTCATACGGTGCCATCTGAATACTGGACTGGTAGCTATTGTTGTAAGCAAACTCCGCCAATGGCAAGAACTAATCCTAAGACCCTCCAAACACAATCACACACTCACGGAGCATATCCTCAAGAATCTAAATAGTGCGCTCGGACTGTCCATCCGTCTGAGGGTGAAATGTTGTACTCAACTCCACCCGACCCGAGTACCCAAATCATGCTGAACGGATCTCCAGAACCGTGATGTGAACTGAGTGCCTCTATCTAAAATGATGGACACTGGAATACCATGCAGACGAACAATCTCCCGGATATAGATCTCCGCCAACCGCTCCGAGGAATAATTAGTACATACAGGGATAAAATGAGCGTACTTGGTCAGCCGATCCACAATTACCCAAATAGCATCGAACTTTCTCAAAGTCCGTGGGATCCCAACTAAGAAGTCCATGGTGATCCGCTCCCACTTCGATTCCGGAATCTCTATCTACTGAAGTAACCTACCCGGTCTCTGGTGCTCATACTTCACCTGCTGACAGTTAAGACACCGAGCTACGAATCAAACTATATCTTTCTTCATCCGCCTCCACCAATAGTGTTGTCTTAAATCTTGATACATCTTCGCGGCACCCGGATGAATGGAATACCGCGAGCTATGGGCCTCTTCTAGAATCAACTCTCGAAGACCATCGACATTGGGTACACAAATCCCACCTTGCATCCTCAATACCCCATCATCACCAATAGTCACATCCCTAGAATCACCGCGTTGAACCTTGTCCTTGAGGACAAGCAAATTAGGGTCATCATACTGTCGCTCCCTGATACGATCAAATAAGGAAGACCGAGAAACCACGCAAGCTAGAACCTGACTGGGCTCCGAAAGATCCAATCTCACAAACTAGCTGGCTAAGGCCTTGACATCCATCGCCAGAGGCCTCTCCGATGCTGGTAAATAAGCCAAACTCCCCAAACTCCCTGCCCGGCGACTCAAAGCATCGGCCACCATATTGGCCTTGCTCGGGTGATACAAAATAGTGATGTCATAGTCCTTTAGCAACTCTAACCACCTCCTCTGGCATAAATTTAGATCCTTTTGCAAATCCTTTTGCTTGAACAGGTGCTGCAAGCTCCGATGGTCAGTATAAATCTCACAGGGGACACCGAATAAGTAATAGCGCCAAATCTTTAGGGTGTGAACAATGGAAGCTAACTCAAGGTCGTGAATAAGGTAGTTCTACTCATGTATCTTCAACTGTCTGGACGTGTAGGCAATCACCCTACCGTCCTGCATCAACACCGCTCCGAGGCCAACCCTCGAGGCATCATAATAGACCGTATAAGACCCCGAACCTGTAGGCAGTATCAAAACTAGGGCTGTGGTCAAAGCTATCTTGAGCTTCTGAAAGCTCGCCTCACACTCCTCCGTCCACTGAAATGGAGCACCCTTCTGGGTCAACCTGGTCATAGGGGCTGCAATAGATGAAAACCCCTCCACAAAATGACGGTAGTAGCCAGCCAAACCAAGGAAACTGCAAATCTCGGTAGCTGAGGATGGTCTGGGCTAACTCTGCACGGCCTCTATCTTCTTTGGATCCACCTGAATACCCTCACTCGATACTACGTGGCCTAAGAATGCCACTGAATCCAACCAAAACTCACATTTCGAGAACTTAGCATATAAATTGTTCTCTCTCAGAGTCTGAAGCACAGTCCTCAAGTGCTGCTCATGATCTTCCCGACTCCGGGAATACACCAGAATATCATCAATAAAGACAATGACGAACAAGTCAAGATACGGTCGAAACACACTATGCATCAAATGCATAAAGGCTACTAGGGCATTGGTAAGCCCAAATGACATAACAAGGAACTCGTAATGACCATACCGAGTCCTGAAAGCAGTCTTTGGGATATCTGGCTCCTGAATCTTCAACTGATGCTAACCTGAGTGCAAATCAATCTTAGAAAACACATGTGCATCCTTAAGCTGGTCAAACAGATCATCAATACGAGGCAAAGGATAACGGTTCTTCACTGTAATCTTGTTCAACTGGCGATAATCAATACACATACGCATAGAACTATCATTTTTCTTCACAAACAAGACAGGAGCACCCCAAGGTGAAACACTAGGTCGAATAAAACCCTTATCAAGCAATTCCTGTAACTGATCCTTCAACTTCTTCAACTCAGGAGGAGCCATATGATACGGAGGAATAGAAATGGGTTGAGTGCCCGGCAATAGATCAATGCCAAAATCAATATCTCTATCAGGCGGCATGCTTGGAAGGTTAGCTGGAAACACATCGGGAAAATCCCGTACTATTGGGACTGAATCAACTGGAGGGGTATCAATACTGACATCTCTCACATAAGATAAATACGCATCACCCCTTCTCAACCATACGTTGAGCTTTAAGAAAAGAAATAACTCTACTGGTAGTGTGATCTAAAGTACCCCTCCACTCAACATGCGGTACACCTGGCATAGGCAGCGTCATGGTTTTGGCGTGACAATTAAGAATAGCATAATGGGGCGACCACCAGTCCATGCCCAAGATAAAATCAAAATTAACCATGCTGAGTAATAATAGATTGGATCTGGTCTCAAAACCACTAAGAGCAACCAAACATGATAGATAAATGCGGTCCACAACAAGAACATCTCCCACAAGAGTAGAAACATAAACATGAGAACTCAAAGAATCCCGAGGTACACCCAAATGTGGAGCAAAATAAGAAGACACATAAGAGTAAGTAGATCCTGGATCAAATAGAACCGATGCATCTCTATGACAAACCAATATAATACATGTGATGACAGAATCAGAGGCTACAACCTCGGTACAGGCAGAAAGGGCATAATATCTGGCTTGGCCTTCCCCTCTAGCTGGCTGAGCAGGTGGGGTAGCAACTGGTGTTGTGATCATAGCCTGAGAACTCTGTGGAGCGTGCTGTGGCTGAGAAGTCTATGGAGGTGCACTCCTCCCACGTCTAGGGCAATACCTCACCATATGGCGTATGTCACCACACTCAAAGCAGCCTCGCGGCTGACGTGGTAGTGGGAACTGTGCGGTACGGGTACTCCAAGACCCTTGAACACCTGAAACACTGTGTAAAATCTAAGATGCAAACTAAGCTGGCTAACCCACAAAACCTCTACCATGTCGTACTCTTCCTCCAAAATAAGGACCTGTGGGTCTCCCCAGTCTACGAGGTCTACTCACTCCCCTATACTCTCCCTCCTGACCTCGTCTGCCCTCTCTCTCCTGGACCCACTTGTCCTCTACTCGGCGAGGGGTCCTCACCACCCGCTGAACTGGGACCACGGGCTGTGTCGTTATGACACCTGGGACCTAACCAATGGGAACTCGCTGTTCTAGAGCGGGGACGGCGGTAGTCTAGATCCCTCCCTCGATCTGTGAAGTATTTGGTAACAACTTAATCAACCCCGCCTGAACTAATGCACCAAACATGCTCAGGAACTGTGCTAATGTCTCCTGAAGTGCCGGAGTAGTAGTAGTAGTAGGCGTATCCGATGCCTAGGCTCTGACTAGAACTGTTGGTGACTCTTTGGTGACAGCTCGCACGGGTGCTCTGGCTCTACCACGTGTGAATCCTCGGCCTCTACCCCGGCCCCAACCTCTGAGGGCTCTCACAGAGGATGCGAGTGTCTGATCATCTCTGGTAGCACATGTCCTCACCATCTATGAGAGAATAGAAGACAGAAGTTTAGGATTGTGATGTCAAAAATCTCGCACGACAGGGGAAATCAAATTAAGTGGAATTTTCCTAACAGTTACATAGCCTCTCGTAGATAAGTATAGATGCCTCTGCACCGATCAGTGAGACTATAATAAACCGGATTGTGATCCATAACTCCTATGAACCTAGAGCTCTGATACCAACTTGTCACGACCCCGGTTCGCCCTCCGTGAACCATCGTGACGGCACCTAGTCTCTACAACTAGGTAAGCCTAAACTTGCGGAAGATAACCAAAACTTGTGGAAGTAAAACAATTTAAAAACAGAAATAAGGCAAATAATAGTGTTAAATGTGTCGCTCGGCATACACCATATTTATATAGATCTCAAAACCAATATCTAAATCCAAGACCAAAAAACCCACGAATCACAAGCTAAGAAAAAGAAATACTACATAGCTCTAACTCCGGAATTTGTCTAATAAGAACAGAAAATACAGAAAGGCTAAATACTAAAAGGGAGGAATAGAAAGGGACTCCTCGGTCTGCGGACGCGGCAGATGTATCTCGAAGTCTCTAAGTAGTCGCCTCCCTCAAGGATGGTAGAACTAAGTAGAAGTACCTGAATATGCACATGAAAAACATGCACAAAAGAGGTATGAGTACACCACAGTGGTACTCAGTAAGTGTCAATCCTAACCTCGGTTGGGTAGTGACGAGGAAGGTTAGGGCCCTACTGAGGTTAAATACAATATAAAGGTTAACAGTGAGGAATAAAACAGTATAAATAAGTGCAACAGTAAGAAATGACATAGAATTGACAGAACAACAACAACTAGAACAGAGACAAACCAAGCCACGGAAAGAAATACAGTTCAACACAGAGATAACAATCGAGCATTTTCTAGGATACCATCATGTAGTTCCAATTACAAATGTCCAGTGGATCTCCCGGGATACCGTCCTGTAGTCTATCATATATATCCGAAGGATCTCCCGGGAACTCGTCCCGTAGTCCAACTATCAGTGCGCGGGGATCTACCAAAATCCCTATCCGTAGTCCCAAATGTAAATACCAAGTACTGAGGGAATCTACCGGGTGCATTCCTGGAGTTCCATGTGCAGGGGGTTCTATCGAGAATCTAACCTGCAGTCCTAAAGTAAATATGCAGGGGGATTTATCGGGAATCTAACCCACAGTCCCAAAGTAAACAGACAAGGGGGAGCTACCGGAATCCCACATCCGTAGTCCCAATGTAAATACACAGCAGCCGCAAGAAAATATTTAGAGAAGGGAAATTTCATGTTAAGGCAACAAATAATTCTAGCCTAGCATGCAGCACAGAGTTCAAGTAAACAGATTGAACAATTAAAGCAATTAAATCACTTAGACATGCTTTCCTAAGCTAACAATGGGCTTAATAGTACAAGTAATAAAAGCAGGAGATGGAACATACTAATAAGTACTTAAAGAAAATCGGATTTCCAACAATTTGCACAAGTACGCACTCGTCACCTCACGTATAAGGCATTTCAATTACCAAATATATCAATCCTAAGGGGAATGTCCCCCATACAAGATTAGACAAGCCACTTACCTCGAACCGGCTCAAAATCAACCCAACACCACGTCTTTGCCACGAGTACTCAACTCCAAATGGCCCAAATCTATTCAATTCAATTGCATAATGTAAATAACACTTCAAGTAATTGATTCTACAATAAAATTCTAAGCTAATACATGAAATTATGTAAAATGACCAAAATGCCCCTAGGGCCCATGTCTCGGAATTGGGTAAAATTTATATTTTCAGAAACCTCATACCCTCACGAATCTAATCATACCAAAATTATCCAATTCCGATATCATTTGGTCCTTCAAATCATCATTTTACATTTTTGAAAAATTTCACAAGTTTCTTCCCAAATTCCATCCCAAATCACAAATTAAATGATGAATTCAATGATGGATTCATGTACTCTAGCAAAATCTGAGTTAGAATCACTTACCCCGATGAATTTATTGAAAAACCTTCGAAAAATCGCCAAAATCCGAGCTCTCTAGGTCAAAATATGAAATAAAACCCAAAACCTCGTATTTATAGGGCACCCCTCAGATTTCCACCACTGCATACCACACAAAAACGAGTGCTGTCCGCACAAAACCAGTGCGGTCCGCACAAAAACGAGTGTTGTCCGCACAGGTTTTGACTGCAGTGACAAGCTTTAGTATTTTGGCCATAACCTTTTCTACAGATGTCCAAATTGTGATTGCTTTACCTTTCTGGAAACTAGACACGAAGAGCTACAACTTTTGTTTTTGAATCATACCACAATTCCTTATAGATAAAAAGATATGAGCTTCCGAAATAGGACCAGTGCAATTTTCCTCACCGCGGACCGCACTGCATTTTGTGCGGCCGCACAGCCCCCACCGCGGACACACTAGATTTTGTGCGGACCGCACTGGTGGGTTCCGAGGCCTGCAACTCTTTTGGACCTGCAACAACTATGATTTTCGGCCTAAAACATCCCGGAACCTACCCGGAACTCACCCGAGTCCCCGGAACTTCAAACCAATTGTGCCAACACATCCCATGACATCATTCAAACTTGTTCAAAACTTCGGAACGCTCACAACAACATCAAATCACCAATTTAACATAGGATTCAAGCCTAAGAACGCCAAGAACTCTTAACTTATGCTTTCGATCAAAAAGTCTATCAAATCTCATTCGAATGACCTAAAATTTGCAAGCACGTCACATGCAACACTACGGAGCTACTCCAATTCTCGGAATTTCATTCCGACCCTTAGATCAAAATCTCACTATCGGACCGGAAACTTCAAAAATTCGACTCTCGCTATTTCAAGCCTAAATTAGCTACAGGCCTCCAAAACACAATCCGATCATGTCTCTAAGCCCGAAATCACCCAACGGAGCTAACAGAACCATCAGATTTCTATTCTGAGGCCATCTTCACACTGTTCCAACTATGGTCAACTTTCCAACACTAAAGCTCTCATTCTTGGACTAAGTGTCCCAAAACTCCCCGAAACTCAAAACTGAACATCCCGACAAATCTAAATAGCAGAAATAAACTCGGGAAGCAATTAATAGGGGATCGGGGCGTTAATTCTTAAGACGACTGGCCGGGTCGTCATATTTTATATACTGAGCAATAAACAATAAACAAAAGGATGTTTTTAGTGTATTTGATCAAATAGGAGTTTTGACTTTAACCTTGAATGATATTTATGCTCAGGGTAGATATCTTTTAGATTCTCTCGGGTTGAATTTCTAGTGGATTTTCTCTTTGCTTTTACATTATTTCATAACTGATAATTTTTTTTCTGCATCTTAGGTTAACAAATAGAATTAAGGTTAGCTATAATCATTATTTATTTAGCAAAAATTTCATTATTATGTAACAAAGTCTTAATTAAATTTTATACATTTTATTATATGTTGTAGAGGTTATATATTTAGTATATAAAAATTGTATTAATTAGCCTATATCTCCTTAATGTATGCAATTCAAAATCTTGAAGTGGTCAAACATACAAAGTTTACTAGCCGTTTAACTTTGTGTGAACTTTTCTTCCACATTTTTGAAAAGAATCACATTTTACAACTTTTTCCCAGAATGCATAGCCATAACCTTTTCAAGAATCCATAAACCATCATTACTATCTTTCCAAGAGTCGATAAAACTTCATACTTTTCATTCCAAGAATCCATAACTCTCCATACTTTATACTCCCCATGTTCCAGTTTATGTGAACCTATTTCCTTTTTTATCCATTCCAAAAAGAATGACCCCTTTCTAAATTTGGTAACAATTTAGCTTAAACTTACAATTCTACCCTTAATGAGAAGCCTTTATAACCACACAAATACTTTGAGCCCCTTTTTCACTTGGTTAGGACCACAAATTCCAAAAGTATTTATTTTTTCTTAAACTTCGTGCCCAATCAAACAGATTCACATAAATTAGAACGGAGGGAGTATTAAGTTTGTTGGGCAATCAGGAAGATATTTATTACAGATATATAGAGGCACGAGGAATCAAAGATGTCAGACCATTTATGTCACGACCCTAACTCCGAACGCAGTCGTGATGGCGCCTCTCGTAAAGACAAGGCCATCCAATTGAACCAAATTCTCCATTATTTTAAAATAGCATAAATATAGTCTAAACATGGTTTAATAGCACTAAATAGCAGAAATATAGATACAATACGGAAATCCAACCCGACACAGCCCTAACCGGGGTGTCACAAGTCATGAGCATCTACAAGTCATAATGCAAGTCTGCTAGATCCAATAACTAGTACAAAAATTCGAAAGAAATAGAAAAGACAAGATAATAGAGACACGGGGCTACGGACGTCAACAACTACCTCGTAATCCCTGAAAGCCGCCTGGAACTGGAGGAATCAGCACTCAGGAGTGGAACCAGCAACGCCTGAATCTTCACACATGGTGCAGGGTGTAATATGAGTACTCCGACCCAGTGATTAATAAATATAAATAATGACTGAAGATAAGAAATCACATAAAAACACAAGGCATTCCATACTGAAGCAGTAAAGTCACTTTAAATAGTAAAACAGTGAAAAGTCAAGTAAAAATCCCTTTTTCCAACAAGTAAAACAAGTAGTTTACAAGTGAGTAACAAATGGAAATTCGCCCCTCGGGCATATGTATCAACAAAGCCGCCCCTCGGGCAATATCTCAGAACAGTACCAGCCCCTCGGGCTTAATATCATAACAGTGCCAGCCCCTCGGGCTTAATATCATAACAGTGCCAGCCCCTCGGGCTCAATATCATAACAATAATAGCCCCTCGGGCTCAATATTAGAACACAATGCGTACCCGCGCTAACTAGGGGTGTACAGACTCCGAGAGGGGCCCCTTACGGCCCAAGCGCAATATCAATCCATCTCGTGGCATCAAAACTAGGCCCTCGGCCTCATATCAATCAAGCCACCTCGTGGCGTATATAAGTATCTCAGGCCCTCGGCCTCATATCAGTACTAGTGTATCCTCACAACTACGCCCTCGGCCTTTAATCAGTCCAAAATCATCACAAGCCCCTCGGGCAATAGTAAAACAATATTTCTTAGCCCAAAACATCATTTAGAATATCATTTAAATCTCAAAACTGAGTAAAATGGCTGAGTAGTAAAACAGTGGAAAAATAACAGGAGTGAGTTCAAGTAATAAGTCAAACAGTGAGGAAATGGTAGTAAAAATCCCCGAAGGATTCAAATAGTTGGCACGAAGCCCAAATATGGCAATTAGCCCAAAGCATAATGAAAACAAATAAGTCTCAGTCAAATACGCAGTAAAATCATCAATGCGGGATGGACCAGGTCACAATCCCCAATAGTATACGACCACACGCTCGACATCAAATGTGTGTCTCACATTAATATAGCACTACGATGTGCAAATCCGGGGTTCTAAATCCTCAGAGCATCATTTACAATCATTACTCACCTCGAACCGGTTAATTTTTTAGCTCGCGACGCCTTTGCCCCTCGAATTGGCCTTCACGCGCGTCGAATCTATCCAAAATCAGAATGAATACGTCACAATATGCTATGGGAACAAAGCCCAAGCAAAAAAATCGAAAAACATCAAAAATTTCGAAATTAGCAAAACCCGAGCCCCGGGCCCACTTCTCAAAATTCAGAAATTTTTACATCAACGGGTTCCTTATCTCCCCACGAGTTCATACATACCAAAAAATCTCAAATCCGGCCCCAAATGGTCTTCCAAATCCCTAATTAGAATCTCAAATCCCAAGCCCTATTTCTTCCATTTTTAGCAAGAATTCAGTGATTTTCTAGGTGGATTTCACAATATAAACAAGTTTTAGGTCCGAAATTCTTACCTCCAAACGTTTCTCCTTGAATCCCTCTTCAATCTCCTTCAAAAATCTCTCAAAATGATCAACTATGGCTGAAAAATGGACCCAAATTGCGGACAAGAGGACTTAAAAACATTCTGCCCAGGCTTCATCGAGGTGTACCTTGTGCTGTGCAGGTTGTACATCCTCTTACCATTTTCCCTCCTATACACCTTCTGTTAAAATACCTATAACTCCTTGTGGAAATATCCAAATGACAAACGGTTTGAATATTTAAAAACTAGACCCGAAGATCTTTTATAGGTTGTACACCATATAACTCTTTATATATTCCGAGATATGAGCCTCTAAAGTGCATCAGAAAATTCTGTCAAAACTGATCCACCAGCCATATTCGATCCATCATAACTTTCTGATAGAATATCCAAATCCAAAATGGTTTAACTTTATAGAAACTAGAATGTAAGAGCTACAACTGCCGTGTTTTGCAATTTTTCTGATTCCTTATAGATTCAATATATAAGCTTACAAACTGGACTCCTCGCACCAGAAATTTTCTGGTGCACAACTGAAGCTCAAAAAAAATCTGCAACTTTTCCAAAGATGAAATAGTCCGTTTAACCACCCAAAACTCACCCGAGGCCACCGGGACCTCAACCAAAAGCACCAAAACATCCTAAAACGTTATTCAAACTTGTTTCAATCATCAAAACGCCTCAAACAACATCAAATTACTCAAAACACATCGGATTCAAGCCTAAATTTCTAAAATCTTCCGAAATATGTTTTTGATCAAAAACCCAACCAATTCACGTCCGAATGACCTGAAATTTTGCACACACGTCCCAAATGACACAACGAAGCTACTGTAACTCGATTCCATTCCGACCCCTATATCAAAATCTCGCCCATCAACCGGAAATCACCAAAATATCAACTTCGCCAATTCAAGCCTAATTCTTCTCTACAACTCCAAAACTCATTTCGACCGCACTCCTAAGTAACAAATCACCTCCCGAAGCTAACCGAACCATCGGAACTCACATCCAAGCCCTCTAACACATAAGTCAACATCCGGTTGACTTTTCCAACTTAAGTCTTCTTAAAAGAGACTAAGTGTCTCATTTCTTACCAAATCCTCTCCGAACTCAAACTAATCAACCCGATCACATAAAAACGGATAACGAATCGTAAAGAAGCTGAAATAGGGGAAAATGGAGCATAACTCATGAGACAACTAGACGGGTCGTCACAATTTAAGTATGCTTCTCGAGTGTGTTTTGATGATTATTCTTTCCCTCTTGATACTAAAAGAATAGTCCTAAGGTATGTCTTATCAAAGTATTAGTTTTTCTTGTATCGATCAGTCGTTGTGTGTGATTTTTCTTTCAATGGTCCACCAATGTCAGCACAATCCTTTATGGTTTTTGTAGGATGATGTTCTATGCAACAGGGACAATGCGACACAACTTCCCCATTTTAGCATTAATTTTCTTGAGTACATCCCCTCTGAGTTCGTCGGAAATAATTTTATACATTGTGACCAAGAGAGTTAGATATCTTAGGGTTGCGGTTCAGGGTTCTCCATTGATCATCCCAAGTTAGTTGGGAAGCATCTCTGATACCTTAAACTTGAATAACCAACTAAGAGAAGAAGTCTTTGGATTTACAATCGATGGCAAATTCCAATGTTGATACATCTTATCCTCTCTTTGGAGACACTTAAGGTATTTATTATTATCTTTTTGCCTTAATAGATTTGTTGGTGTTATGTGTTTCGTAGGGTCTGACATATTATATTTTTGCTACTACGCTGTGAAATTTTCACTAGATGGGTCATTAAATCAGCTAAATGGTTCAATGTGATATTCAGTGGCCGTTATATTGACCTTATGTTGGTGAAGTTGACAGCTTATCGGCCGGGGACACCAACACTGCAAGTATGGAAGGTAAAGTATGCTCTAAGTGAAGGTTGTATTAGCAAAATAGTAGAAAGAATTCCAGATATAAAAACTTTGAGGATCGGGAAAAATATAAGGGGTGTTTCATGCCTTGATGATAAAGCTTTTACATAATAGTAAATTTTTAAATAGTTTGAGTTTTCTTATTCTATTAGTTACACTAAATTCTTCAGTTTTTGTCTAGAGGTCTAGATGTGGCATTTACAAAAAAAAATCATGAAAGCTAATTATATTTCATGCTCTGATACTAGATCTTGGGCATTTAAAAAACATTACATCTAGATTTCAACTAGATATTGTAGCTAAGAACTGAATGAGTTATTGTCGAATCAATCCACTTCTTGCTTAGTCAAATTTTTACTTTATTTTTGTGTTATCTCAATATTTCTATTATGTCTATATTATTGTGCCCTGAATTATTTTGGAGTAGAGTTGAATGTTGCTTTAGAGAAGTGTTTTCTGAAAATAAAATCTGCTCGAATGAGTCTGAACAATTAAATTAACTCTCTAAAAACGTATTGTACTGAATTACAAAACAAAGTATTTCGAGTGGGTGACTATTCCTTAAAAATATAAGCTTACCACGTGGAAGAAATTTAAAGACACTAATTTTTGGCAACCTATGGTACAAATAATGAAGGTATGCTCTATATTAAGCCTCAAATTAGTAAAATAACGATCTTTTCTCCAGAGTCAGTAGTGGTATCAAACTCATATTTCATCAAATAAGAGTTTTGACTTTAACCTTAAAGAATATTTACGCTCAAGGTAAATATTTTTTAGATTCTCTCAGGTTGAATTTTTGGTGAATTTTCTCTTTGCTTTTCATTATTTCATGGCTGATAATTTTTTTCTGCATCTTAGGTTAACAAATAGAATTAAGGTTAGCTATAATCATTATTTAATTTAACAAAAAAATTTATTATTATATAACAAAGTCTTAATTAAGTTTTATACATTTTATTATGTTTTGTAGAGGTTATATGTTTAGTATATAAAAATTGTCTTAATTAGTCTATGCCGCCTTAATGTATAGCAATTCAAAATCTTGACGAAGCTAAACATACAAAGTTTACCAGCCGTTTAATTTTGTGTAAACTTGTCTTCCACAACTTTTTCAAGAAATGCCATTTTACAACTTTTTTAAGAATGCATAGTCATAACTTTTTCAAGAATCCATAAACCATCATTACTATCTTTCCAAGAATTAATAAAAATTCATACTTTTCATTCCAAGAATCAATCTCTCCATACTTATATAAGGTTTGTTGGGGAATCGGGAAGATATTTATTACAAATATATAGAGGCGTGAGCAATCAAAGATGTCAGACCATTTAAGTATTCTTCTCGAATGCGTTTTGATGATTATTCTATCCATCTTGATACTAAAAGAGTAGTCCTAACGTATGTCTTATCAAAGTATTGATGGTTCTTAATTGATCAGTCCATGTCTGTGATTTTTCTTTCATGGTCCACCAATGTCAGCACAATCCTTTATTGATTTTGTAGGAGAGTGTTCTATGCAACAGGGACAATGCAACACAACTTCATAATTTAAGCATTAATTTTCTTTAGTACATCCCCTCTGAGTTCGTCAGAAAAATGATCTTATACGTTGTAACCAAGAGGGCTAGATATCTTAGGGTTGTAGTTCAAGGTTCTCCATTGATCATCCCAAGTTAGTTGGGGCTCTCTAAGCACCTCTGATACCTTAAACTTGAATACCCAACTTAGAGAAGAAGTCTTTTGATTTACAAAAAATGGCAAATTCCAATGTTGATACATCTTATCCTCTCTTTGGAGACATTTAAGGTATTTATTTTTATCTTTTTGCCTTAATAGATTTGTTGGTGTTATGTGTCTCTAAGGATCTGACATTTTATATTTTTGCTGCTAGGTTGTAAATTTTTTATTAGATGAAGCATTAAATTAGCTAAATAGTTGAATCCGATATTCAATGACCGGCATATTGACCTTATACTGGTGAAGTTGTCAATTTATCGGTTGTGGACACCAATAATGCAAGTCTAGAAGGTGAAGTATGTTCTAAGTGAAGGTTGTATCAGCAAAATAGTAAAAAGAATTCCAAATATAAAAACTTTGAGGATCGAAAAAAAAAAATGTAAGGGATGTTTTAGGCCTTGATGATAAAACTTTTACATAATAGTAAATTTTTAAATAGTTTGAGTTTTCTTATTCTATTAGTTACACTGAGGTCTTGAATTTTTGTACTAGGGGTCTGGATGTGGCGTTTACAAAAAAAAGGAAAAATGGTCAGATTCATCCTTATTCTATTGTAAATAGTTTATATTTATCCTCTGTTATACTTTCTGTCCAAACATCCCTCTACTGTTACCAAAGTAGGCAAAAACGCCCTCAAACTAACGGTTGTCCACCATGGCACCTCAGCCCCTTAAATAAATTGCCACGTAACAGTCCATATCAGCATTTTTATAAATTAATCCCTAAATATAATGTTTTTAAAAACACATATGGAAATCATTTTGAAACTCGAAGTGCATCTCTATCCATTTTTCGGGCATAAACTTTAGTTGAATTATTTTACTTTACCTGATCCAAAAAATCTAGTCTAACTTATTTCTCCATTGGTATGGAAATGTTCTTTCTAATACTTCGGTTTGAATATTGGTTGAACTCCAGAAAGACAGCTTCTTCGTGAACTTCATTTATGTCTAAATCTACCTTGCATTATGTTGCTTATTCTTCATTTTTTCATTCTTGTTTGTAGGCATTATTAAAACCACTCTCAACTGTTATTAATGTTCTGTAGGATCAAAATGTTGACAGGTGAGTTATGCAATACACTAAGTTGAGAAGCTTGAGGGAGAACCTAAAATCCGAAAACTCCATAACAGCCATTAACGAAGATTGAAGCTCTGAATCCAATAATCGGGGTTCTGCAAATCGAAGCTATTTCGATTGGGTATTGTTCCAAACAATCGAAAATGTTTTGTACAGTTCATATCCATATTTTGGGGCTGATTCATGAATATTTAGACCACATTTGAGTTGAAAATTCAATAGTTCGACAAAGTTGCACCTGCAACTCCAGTTCGTCAGTTCCGAACTTTATATTATGGTTGCTGAAATTGAATGGCTATATTACAAGTTGATTTTTGAGAATCGATTTGTGTTATGACTGAAACGAGATTTGGATTCGTCCACTATAGTGAGTTTTGGGAACCTACGTTGTTGGGTGTTCGAAAGTCCACATCTGTTGGTTTAAAGTTTAAAGTTGCAGACAAAAATTATTGTTAGTTTCTTTGTAGTTCACTGTGTGGAGCTTAAATTTCTACGACCACCATTGTTGGTTCTTGTAATCAATGTAGCTGCTGAAAATTTTAGGAATGGAGATATGTTGCTGCTGCACATTGAAGATGGATTGCTGAATAGGGAAGGGGTCTATTATAGTTAGGGATTAATTTTTAAAAATGCTGACATGGACAGTTACGTGGTAATTTATTTGAGAAGCCCAGATGCCACAATGGACAACCGCTAGGTTTGGGGTGTTTTTGCTTACTTTTGTAACGGTAAGGAGGTATTGGGACGAAAAGTATAACGAAGGATAAATGTAAACTATTTACAATAGTATAAGGATAAATCTAACCCTTTTCATGAAAGTTGATTCTTTTTAATGCTCTGATATTCCTAGCAACTTGAAACTTGCTAGCTAGATCTTGGGTATTTAAGAAACTCTACATCTGGTTTGCGCAGTGGGGAGGGGGCTAAGGTGGGTGGTGTAGAAAAATAAAAAAAAATAGAAAATTAAAAATACAAAAAAAAGTAAAAAAAAATTGAGGGGGTTTGCGGGGGGGGTTGCAGAAAAACAAAAATACAAAAAAAGGTAAAAAATAATAATTTTGAGGGGGTTTGCGCGGAGGGTTAGGGGCTAGGGTAGGTGGGTGGTGCGGAAAAACAAAAAAAATAAAAAATTGAACACATAAAAAAAAGTAAAAGTAAAATTGGGGCAACTAAGTAAATTTCTAGATAAGTTGGGTTGAGATCCTTTTGTTTTGCGTGAGTTTCATGAGTTGTATTTGGGCTACTTAATGAGGGTTAACTTGGGCTAAGCCTAAATAGACCCATGAGCTAAAATATTTGTAGCCCAACCCATTAATCTCTGTGCGGGTTGAATAAGTTTGGGATCAAATTACCACCCTTAGCTATGGTATTATTGTCATTCAAGAAAACCATTAGTTCCAATTACTCAGCCTCACCAAAGAAGCTCAAAAAAAAAAAAAAGTTTCATGCAGTGGGGCAGATTTGCCTTAGGCCAAGCGGTGTTACATGACACCGCTTGATCGAAATTTTTTATTATATATATAACAGAAATAAAATACGATTAAATAACTTTAAGTGACACCATTTGAGACAAATAATTGTGTAGCTAGGTAGGTCGCCTTATTTTCTAGTATAGGTCGTGTGGGTTGTAAGACAGAAAGCTTCATTTATTAAATTAAAATTTTTGTGCCTCATATACACAAAAAGTACATTACGTTGAGCAGGGGTCGAATTGCTTTTCCGTACTGTTGTGACAATAAAGTACTTGTTCCATTGTTAGTTGTTGTACTGCTCACTCCTGATCCCTCCGTTCCAATTTATGTGAACTGTTTGACTGGACACGGAGTTTAAGTAAAAAATGAAGACTTTTGAAATTTGTGGTCCTAAACAAGTCCAAATGGGGCCCAAAGTATTTGTGTGATTATAAAAACTTCTCATTAAGGGTAAAGTTGTAATTTTAAGCTAAATTATTACCAATTTTAGAAAGGGTTCATTCTTTTTGGAACGGACCAAAAAGGAAATAGGTTCACATAAACTGGAACAGAGGGAGTAATTTTTTTGCTTTTTCCTTCCAATCTCCTTTTTAGCCAATAAAATTGATTAAGAACAGTATATGAACTTTTAGTGATTATTAGATACTTTATATTGAACAATAGTATTTAATATTATTTTTAATGAGGCTATTTTGAATACTTTCAAAAACAAAAATCATCGAAAACAATTGTTGATTCGAATTGTGTTCTCTTTTTATATGATTTTGTTAGTAGTGCTTTGTTTACTTGTACATTATTAAAGTGTGAATCCTGTGCCACATGCAGTCATGCACGGCATTCCTTTAGATTGACACTCAAGTCAACAGAAAACTACAGAGAGTAAACCCAATCGGAATTTGTCTTGTTAGAGACCAAGGATTAAAGAAGAGAAAGAAAGAACAACGGTCCTCACCCACTTTACAGGCGGAACTAGTATTTCAAGCTTATGGGTTCAGGATTCTAATCGTTAAAAATTATTGGGTTCTAAATTAATAATTTATATATATTTAATAAATTTTATAAGACAAATACAGAGTTGGAATTAAAGTTACTGGGTTCGGCCAAACCCGCTGCGAGTATTCTACCTCCGCCCCTGCCCACTCCATACCTAGAAGAAAAGGCAGAAACATCAACTTTGTTGGGACAATTAAATTAGAACATCTGAAGTAAGAAAAATGGTGGTGATGTCTTGACTTTTTGAAATATGAGCAACTCATTCATGAATTTTGTAGCTTATTCCTTGTCTTTTGCTTCATATTTCTTTGCAAGTGCCGGCCAATATTATCTGTGTCTCCCTGATTCAACAACAACAACATACCCGGTGAAATCCCACATAGTGAGAGTCAGGAGTGTCTCCCTGATTCCATTTATATAAAGGCAACTCATCATTTATTTCATTAATACACTATATTATTGCCTCACTATGAAAATATCACTCCTGCTACAGTTATCGTTCATCACCACTCTGGTGGTATTTCTGATTAGTTCTAATATTTCTGGAGGATATGGCCAATGTTTGGGGGATCAAAAAGCCTTGTTGCTTAGATTCAAGAATAGCCTTACGTTCGATTCCTCTTTATCAACCAAACTAGTAAGGTGGGATCAAAACACTGACTGTTGCCAGTGGCCAGGTGTAAGTTGTGATCAGGAAGGTCATGTGCTTGTTCTCGAACTGGACAACGAAACAATTTCTGGTGGTGTTGAGAATTCAAGCAGTCTCTTCGATCTGAAATATCTCGAGAAGCTGAATTTAGCTTATAATGATCTAAACTCTGTTCAAATACCAACAGATATTTATAAGCTCGCAAACTTGACGTACCTGAATTTATCAGATGCTGGTTTTGTTGGGCAGATTCCAATGGAATTGTCAAGATTGACAAAGTTAGTGTCCCTTGACCTTTCTTACAACAACTTGAGAATTGATATACATGGCAGTAATTCAACCTCATCTCCCTTTCCCCAGTTGGAAGTACTGAAGTTGGTTTCATGCGAGTTGCAGAATTTTCCAGACCTAAAAAACCAGTCTCATATGTCTGAATTAGACCTTTCGGACAATAATATTAAAGGGAAAATACCAAGCTGGATTTGGAGTGTTGGAAATGGAGGTTTACAATATCTGAACCTTTCATGCAATCTCCTGGATTCTCTAGAAAAACCTTATAATATATCTACCACTCTGAGGGTTATTGACTTGCATTCCAATAATAAACTTAGGGGACAAATACCAACTTCGATTACTTGATATGTCAAACAACGCAATCAACAACAATATACCTCCATGTTTATTCCAAAAGATTCACTATCTCAAGGTGTTGAATCTAGGTAGAAACAAAATAAGTGGCCTTATTCCTGATACATTTCCGCGGAATTGCAATTTGGAACAATATGTTAGAAGGAAAAGTTCCAAGATCCTTGGAAAGATGTGCATATCTTGAGGTTTTTGACATTGGAAATAATAAGATCAGAGATACATTCCCATGCATGTTGAAGAAATTATTTAATTTACATGTCCTAGTCTTGAGGTCGAACATGTTCTATGGAAATCTCAAATGTCCTATAGCTAATCAAACATGGCCAAGGCTCCAAATTATAGATCTTGCTTCCAATAATTTCAACGGATATCTACTACCACAATACTTATCAAACTTGGAAAAAATGATGCCGACTAGCAAATTTCCAGAGCCAGAGTACTTGATAGTTAAAGTGTTCAACTATGGCAAGTACTATCTAGACAGAGTGACTGTAGTTCTCAAAGGTCGTGAGATGGAGATTGTAAAAATTCTTGCAATTTTTACGTCGATTGATTTCTCTTGCAACAACTTTCAAGGGGAGATACCCGAGGTATTGGGAGATCTCAAATTTCTTTACCTTCTTAACTTGTCACACAATGCTTTAACAGGAAGAATATCAAAGGCCCTTGGAAAGTTAACTCAGCTTGAATCCTTAGATCTTTCAGTTAACCAGTTAATTGGGAGGATTCCGGACGAGCTTGTAGGTCTCACATTCCTTTCATTCTTGAACCTATCTTTTAATCAACTTTCTGGTAGGATTCCAAGAGGCAATCAATTTCAGACGTTCTCAGTAGATTCCTTTGAAGGGAATACGGGGTTGTGCTATTTTCCTTTAAAGAAAACATGCAGTGACATCAAAGTGAATGGATTGTCACAACCTAGCAGCCATTCTGAACATGAAATTGATGGGAAGTATATAAGTTTTGCCTTGGGATCTTCTGTTTGTTTTGGCATCGTAACCTGGTTGCTTTTGCATGCCCAAGATACAATGAGGTTGTTGACGGACTTCTTTACAGAATTTTGGGTCAGCACAAAAAGAATGGCAGGAATAAAAACCAGAGGAGGTCAAGGTAAGTTAAGGTTTGTTGTAGAATGTAAAGTACATAAGGCCAAGAAAGTTGCAGCAGTATGACTTTCTGTGGTATGAAAGAGTTCATATATAATACTATGTTCACTTTGTTTTTGCTTTGTTTTTTTTATGGCGAAGGGGATGTTCCTTACATTCCCTCTACGTGGATTATGCCTATTTTAATGTCACTGTCTATTACAAGCTCAAGTAGTGTAAATTCAAACAAAGTAAATTATGGGAAGTTTTCAGATCTTACCTTATGTGATTGACATTTTAGGTTGACTTGCATATGCACAACCCAAGTCAACAGAAAAATACAGAGAAATTAAACTAAATTGGAATTTGTCTAGTTGGAGACTAAGGACTACAATAGAGACAAAGAACAGCCGTCCTCACCCATTCCATGCCTAAAAGAAAAAGACAGAAACATCAACTTTGTTTGTATTTTAAAACATCTGAAGTTACAAGCTGTGTCTTTGTTTTTTCTTGTTGTTGTTATTGTTGGTTGCTTCCTGTTTACTATTTCTTAAGCCGAGGGTCTTTCAAAAACAGTCTATCTACCTTCACAAGGTAGGGGTAAGGTCTGCATACACACTACCCTCCTCAGACCTCACTTGTGGGATTACACTGAGTTGTTGTTGTTGTTTAAAACATCTGAAGTAGGACCTCATTAGACAAAATGGTTATGCTGTCTTGACCTTTTCAAAAATCAAAATTGGAGCAACTCATTGAATTTAGTTGTTCATTCCTTGTCTTTGCCAGTGCCGGCCAAGATTATTTGTTGCCCACTGGTTCCATTTGTATAAATGCAATTCATTATTCAATTTCATTACTGCCCTTCATAATATTGCCTCACTATGAAAATATCACTCATTCTATAGCTTTCTTCCTTCACTGTGCTGGTGGTGTTTCTAATTAGTTCTAATATTTCTCCCGTATATGGTCATTGTTTGCGCGATCAAAAGGCCTTGTTGCTTAAACTCAAGAATGGACTTACATTTGATTCTTCTTTGTCAACCAAACTAGACAGATGGGATCAAAACACTGACTGTTGCCAGTGGCCCGGCGTAAGTTGTGATCAGAAAGGCCATGTTCTTGTTCTGGAACTGGACAACGAAACAATTTCTGGTGGTGTTGAGAATTCAAGCAGTCTATTCGATCTTAAGTATCTTGAGAAGATGAATTTGGCTTATAATCAGTTAGACGCTGTTCAAATACCAATAGAAATTTATAAGCTCAAAAACTTAACCTACCTGAATTTTTCATATGCTGGTTTTGACGGGCAAATTCCAATGGAGTTGTCAAGATTGACACAGTTAGTGTTTCTTGACCTCTCTTATAATTATTTTTTGAAGCTTGAGAGCCCGGATCTGAAAATACTGGTTGGAAACCTAACAAATCTTGAAGAACTTTATCTTGACGACGTAAATATTTACATGAATGGAACTGAGTGGTGTTGGGCTTTGTCTTCGTCTCTACTTAAGTTGAGAGTGTTAAGCATGACGCGTTGTGGCATTTCAGGTCCTCTTGATCCCATCCTTCTAAAGCTCCATTATCTAGCAGTCATTCGTCTCGATCACAATGACATGTCTACTATTGATCTGGAATTGCTAGATAATTTTACAAAATTGACTACCCTGAGTCTCATGAGTTGCAACTTGCGCTGTTCATTTCCTAGTAAAATCATTCAGGTACCAGCTCTACAGGTTCTTGATTTATCATACAATGAAAACCTTATTGGAAATTTACCTGAATTTCCACAGAAAAGTGCATTAAGGGAGTTAGTGCTTAGCCACACAGGTTTCACTGGTTCACTTCCAAATTCAATTGCTAACCTTGAAAATATGGCCCGGCTCAACTTAAGAAGTTGCAATTTTAGTGGACATATTCCATCAAATTTGGGAAATCTCACAGACCTGATTCATTTAGACTTGTCATTCAATAACTTTACTGGATCAATCCCACTCTTTCACAAGGCAAAGAAGCTCAATCACATTGACCTTTCTAATAACAATGGTCCACTTTCCTCTACTCAAACTCAATTATCAGTTCTCCTTTCTCTTCCTTCATTGCAGTTCCTTAGTATTCAAAACAGTCATTTACGCGGAAAAGTCCATGAATTTTCAAATGCATCCTCTTCTGTTCTGGAAACACTTGATTTGAGTAATAATCATCTAAATGGATCGATCCCTCGGTCTATCTTTAAACTCAAAAGGCTTTCAGAACTCTCACTTTCTTCCAACTCCTTTAGTGGGACCATTAATATCGAAGCGATAAAGGGACTTCCTAAGCTAACCGCCCTTGAACTTTCTTACAACAACTTGAGAATTGATATACATGAAAGTAATTCAACCTCATTTCCCTTTCCAGTTGAAATCAGCAACCTGAGGTTGGCTTCATGCCAGTTGCAAAAGTTTCCAGATCTTAAAAACCAATCATTGTTATCCGGATTAGACCTTTCAGACAACAACATTAAAGGGAAAATACCTAGTTGGGTTTGGACAGTTGGATATCTGAATCTTTCTCACAATCTTCTAGAGTCTCTAGAAAAACCTTACAATATATCTACCACTCCTAGGGTCATTGACTTGAGTTCAAACAGGATCAAGGGCAATCCACCCTTTCTACGTGCTGACTCGGATCACTTTGCAAACTGGACAAGTAGTATTACTTACCTTTCACTTGCCAATAATAAACTTACAGGATCAATACCCTCTTCGATATGCAATCTAGATGAGCTTCAATTTCTTGATATGTCAAACAACTCCATAAACAGCAAAATACCTCCATGTCTATTCCAAAAGCTAGCTGATCGTCTCGTAGTGTTGAATATAGGGAGAAACAAACTAAGTGGCATTATTCCTGATACATTCCGCTGAATTGCAACTTGAGAACTTTAGACCTCAGCAACAATATCTTAGAAGGAAAGTTTCCAATATCATTACAAAGAAATTTTTGGAGGTTTTGAATATTGGAAATAACATGATTAGAAGTAAATTTCAATGCATGTTGAAGAAATTTTCCAATTTACATGTCCTAGTCTTGAGGTGGAACAAGTTCCATGGGAATCTCCAGTGTCCTATTGCTAATCAAACGTGGTCAACGCTTCAAATTGTGGATCTTGCTTCCAATAATTTCAGTGAACTTAGAAGGCATGACGCGAAGTAGCATGAATCCAGAGCGCCAGTACTTAGATGTTAAATATAGCAACATATATTATCAAGTCAGGGTGACATTAACTTTCAAAGGTCTTTCAATGGAAACTGTGAAAATTCTTGTAGTTTTTACATCCATTGATTTCTCTTGCAACAACTTTCAAGGGGAGATACCTTAGATATTGGGAAATCTCAAATCACTTCACCATCTTAACTTCTCACACAATGCTTTGACAGGAAGAATACCAAAGTCCATTGGAAAGTTGACGCAGTTTGAATCCTTAGATTTCTCAGTTAACCAGTTAAATGGAAGAATTCCAGATGAGCTTGTAGGTCTCACATTCCTTTCTTTCTTGAACCTATCTTTTAATCAACTTTCTGGTAGGATTCCAAGAGGCAACCAATTTCAGACGTTTTCAGCAGATTCCTTTGAAGGGAACGCGGGGTTGTGCGATTTTCCTTTAAAGAAAACATGCAGTGAAACCAAAGCGCTGAATGAATTGCCACAACCGAACAGCCACTCTGATCATGAAATAGTTGACGAGAAATATATAAGTTTTTCCTTGGGATCTTCTGTGAGTTTTGGCATTATAATCTGGCTGCTTTTGTATAGCCGAAGATACAATGAGCTCGTTGATAGACTTCTTTTCAGAATTTTGGGTCAGCACAAAAAGAGTAGATCTATGAATAAAAGCCGAAGGAGGTCAAGGTAAGTTAAGGTTTGCTGTAGAACAAAAGGCTAGTAAAGTTGCTGAAGTATGATTATTAGCATTTAAGTTCAATGTTTTACATTCTTTGTTCTTCGACAAACCTGCATGTTGTTAAGGTTTGGAGGAGTTCATAATACACTATTAACTTTGTTTTTTTCTTTGTCTTCTGTAAAGGGCTGGGCCGGATGTGTTCCTTAAGATTTATTCTGTGTGAAATTATTGCCTGTTGAATGTTTTTAGGAAAGTGTATTTGAAGTTTGAATCTAAAGAATAATTTTCAGAATATTGGGATGACAATGTATGTGATTATCATTTTTCAGTTTTTAGGATTCCTACTAAATAAACAAGTTCTTTTACTTTATTCTGATTTTGTTAGCTAGCTGTTTAGAAAGAAAGGTTAAGAAATAACACCTGCTGAAAGTTTTGTTACTGAAGAAATGAAGTAGCAAGCAAGATAAAAATTTTAGTTTTGTTAATTTATATAACCTCAATTTTTTTTATTGTTTATGAAAAGTTGAAGATCGTTGTTCCAAAAATCAGTTCAGTTTAACTAATTAAGCCATGCCAATCTGCAGGTTATTGTGAATAGTGCATAATGAGTTGAAATTCTAGGAACCAAGCACTATTAAATTAAAAAAAATGGGACAGAATACACAGTTTTTAGGTGCAATAGAGATTTAACTTTTAGTCAAATTCATTCAACCACCTACAGATTAAGTATTACCCTTTTGACTGCGTACTGATGACTGAGTAAACATACAGGTTTAAACTTTATAGAAGTGTTGGTTAAAACTAAGTTAAGACTAAATATGCTCAAATGACTTATTTTTGTATCCTTCACCTCATCTCTGGCAAATGTATGATTCTAAAAGCAATTCTAATAGTGGTTTTGATAATTCAATCTTTTGTGTGTGTTTTTCTCCAAATCGATCACAATTTTTTCGGAGATGTGAACCTGCTTATATTCAGGTAATGGAATTAATCCAATCATTTTGCACTCATCCTCATAGTTAAATTGTTTCTCACCCCTTGCACCGATCAGTGCATAAGATAGGTTTCCAGTTCATAGCTGAATTGTCTTACTGACAGCCAAACTAAGGCAGGCGACATACTATAGCCTGTTAAAATACACTGATAGTAAATTTTACACTGTCAGTGCGTATAAGTTTAATCCTTTCACGATATTTGGTCCATAGGTGTATCCTAGTTGAAAGTGGAGTGTTGGGTGTTTCCAGGGTTAGCAATATTCAGATTTAATTTCCCTGGAAATATGGCAGCTAATCTGACTATCTGAGCATTCTAACTCAAAATATGAGTGTTCCATTCTATTTGCTCTACCCTGCTCTAGGTGAAGTAGCAATGAAATATAATGTTATGACTTCGACTATCAGAAAATCCAAACAGGCTAAAATCCATCAAACGAGTAGCTGCATGATTGGCTTTGGGTGGCAACTTCTAAAATGTCTGGAAATCAGGTGGTATTGGTCCATTTCCCGTCATTGTTGTTCTGCGTTACTCCTACTTTGTGACAGAATCAACATTTTGCTGTCCTTCTATAACTAATTCAATTTTTTAAGAGGACTAATATTCTGAATCGGAGGGAGTAGTATTTACTCAGGGGTGAAAGGAGGGTAATACAAGTGATAGAATTAAAATAGTTTGGGAGCAATACATGGTATTTATGTGATTTGCATGTAATATGTATTATTACTGTCATTTCGATTCAAGAAAACCATTACCACTACCTAATTAAGAATAATTAAGTTTCATGCATGACACTCCTTTAGGTTGACTTGCACATGCACAAATCAAGTCAACAGAAAACTACAGAGAGTTGGAATTTGTCTTGTTAGAGACTAAGGACTAAAGAAGAGAAAAAAACAGAAACATCAACTTTGTTCAGACTTTATAATGTCTGAAGTAGGAAAAATTGGTGATACTGTCTTGACTTTTTGAAAAATCAGCAACTCCTTTCATTTGGTTGCTTATTTCTTGTCTTTTGCTTCATATTTCTTTGCGAATGCCGGCCAAGATTATATGTCACCTCCTGATTCCATTTATATAAAGGTTATCATTAAATTTCATTACTACACTTCATATTATTGCCTCACTATGAAAATAGCACTCTTGCTACAAGTTTTTTTCACCACACTAGTGGTATTTCTGATCAGTATTAATATTTCAGTAGTATATGGCCAATGTTTGGGGGATCAAAAAGCCTTGTTGCTTAAACTCAAGAATAGCCTTACGTTCGATTCTTCTTTGTCAACCAAACTAGTCAGGTGGGATGAAAACACTGATTGTTGCCAGTGGCCAGGTGTAAGTTGTGATCAGGAAGGTCATGTGCTTGTTCTGGAACTGGACGACGAAACAATTTCTGGTGGAGTTGAGAACTCAACCAGTCTATTTGATCTCAAGTATCTTGAAAAGCTGAATTTGGCTTATAATTACTTGTACTCTACTCAAATACCAAAAGAAATTTATCAGCTCACAAACTTGAAGTACCTGAATTTGTCATATGCTGGTTTTGAGGGGCAGATTCCAATGGAATTGTCAAGATTGACAAAGTTAGTGTCCCTTGACCTTTCTAAGCATCAAGTTAAAGCTTGAGAGCCCAGATCTAAAAACATTGTTAGGAAACCTATCAAACCTTAGAGAACTTTATCTTGACGGCCTGAACATTTCATTGAATGGGAGTGATTGGTGCTCGGCTTTATCTTCATCTCTCCCTCAGTTAACAGTGTTAAGCATGATAGGTTGTGACATTTCAGGCCCTCTTGATTCCGCCCTTCTAAATCTTCATTTCCTTTCAATCATTCGTCTCGATTATAACATGTTATCCACTGTAGTTCCAGAATTTCTAGCAAATTTTACAAAATTGACAACCCTCAGTCTCAGTAAGTGCAACTTGCGAGGTGTATTTCCAAGTAAAATCTTTCAAATACCAACTTTACATGAGCTTGATTTATATGATAATGAAAACCTCACTGGAATTTTACCTGAATTTCCGAGGGATGGTTCATTAAGGGATGTAGACCTTAGCTACACGAGTTTCACCGGTACACTTCCAGATTCAATTTTTAACCTCACAACCTTAACCAAGATTGACGTACGTTCATGCAATTTTAGTGGACATATTCCATTAACAGTGGAAAATCTCACAAACCTAGTTTGGTTATCTAAAGTTAGAAAAGAATTCCATCAGTAGGACAGTTCCATCGTTTCTCCTTTCCCTCCCTTCATTGCAGGTACTTCAAATTCAGAATAATCGCTTCAGTGGAGAAGTCCATGAATTTGCTAATGCATCCTCTTCTGTTCTGGAAACACTTGATTTGAGCAATAACCATCTAAATGGATCGATCCCTCGGTCTATCTTCAAACTCAAAACGCTTTCAGAACTAATACTCTTGTCCAACTCGTTTGGCGGGAGCATTAGTATGGAAGTGATCAAGGGCTTCCTAGATTAACCGTGCTTGATCTTTCTTACAACAACTTGAGAATTGATGTACATGACAGTAATTCGACATCCTTTCTGTCACGACCCATTTCCTGAACAAACCGGGATCGGCACTCGATCACTAATCATGACCGAGCGAACCATCTCTGCTTATCAAATCTATTATAACTCCAAACTTTATATGCAACAAGACAATACTCTAATCAAATACTTTTGATTAATTTAAACATTTAAATAAATCAACTCCAAAACTTTATTCATAGTAACCAATGAAATACTGCTAAGTTATTATCAAAAATATCTGAATCTTAACCCAACGACTATGTCTATGAAGCCTCTACTGATAAACTGACGCACTGCTCAGGACATGAGATTTCCTGGCCAGTTTTCTAAGTAACAAAGAAATAACTAAATAAGGATAACTCTAAGGAATACTCCACGAACAAAAGCGAAGCTCATCAATAGCACTGGAAGAGAAGGAAGTCCTAACTCGTAGCCTGCTCGCCTGCAAATCCGGTTCCTACATTGTTGTTACACCTTGTGTATTCGGCGTTATCATGCTGTAAATGGGCTAATTCGATAGGAAGATAATTTCTATGAAATATTTAATTGATGTGATAGTTATACATTAAGATTGGAAGTCATTTGAGTTGTGATTAAAAATTCGACAAAGATCGCGCGCAAGTTACGAGTTTAAATTTTACTGGAATTTGGATAAAATGTTGATGAGCGTTTCTCTCAATATACTAGGAGTTATGGTGTGTTCTACCTACCAAATCTAAGGTCTATGAGTCTAGTTTCCAACGCAACAAACCGTTCATTAATACGACTTCGGAGTAGAGAGATATTAACATTTTCGTACAGGGGTGCACACTATTACGGGAACAGTGTGCCTAGTCGGGTTTAGTCAAAATTTCCTTATTTAAGTCAATTTTTAAAACAGAACCCCTGCGTTTTATCCTCTCCAAAACAGAACCAAAAACCTAGGGATTTTCTCTCAAACTTCTCCCATCCATCTAGCCAAGCATAACAACAATTTAGTCATCCTCAAGATGGAGAACACCATGGTAGCTTCGGAATCGTGAATTCTTCGGTGTTTCACTTTTCATAGCAAGACTCCGCCTTGAAGTAATTTCGAATTTTGAGTAATTCTGGTCACGTAAGGTATGATTTAACTTCTCTTTGATCTTTGCAAACTTCTACCATAAGAATTCTTAAGAAATAGTTGAAACCTCTATAGAAATATTCTTGATTTTTCTTAAGAAACCTCTATTAATATGGCTTGATTGTTGGGGCTGTTCTATATGGTTTTATTGTGTTGTTTTGATCTGTGAAGACATGGATGGAATTCTGTTGATGAGGAGATGTAGTAAAGAAAAATTTGGTGGTGTGTTGGGGGGAAATTAATCTACAAAAGAGTCTACAAATTCATGGCCACAAGTTGTTCGCGTAAATGTCTAAATGAAGAATTATTTAAGCTATGAGCTTGAATTTGATTTTGAATGGTTTGTATTATGTAGGAAATCATTCCTAAGGCTTTTGAGGTCTTGGAAACAGTATATAACCCCATCGACAAGGTATGTGGGGCTTTCGCTATACTTTTCGGCATGACTAGAATTCGAATAAACGTTTATCGAATTGTCTCGTCGGATTCGAGTTATTTCACCTTCAGCTTATAAAGATGCTTAGACCTGATCTTTTCTCATAGATTGCTTACTCTAGAGGATATCTATGAATTCTCGGATTTCCTTGTTCCTTGCTTAAAAAGAACTAGAGCCTTTTTACTCGTTCTCATTTCGACATTCATATAAATCATGAATAAGGAACACTTACTTCAAAGGTATTCATAATACATAACTCTCATGTTCTTAGTACTTGTTGGCTCGTAGTTGAAAAATTATATATTTTAGCAACAACCATGATAGTTGAGGAATAATGATGATAGGCCACTTCGACTCTTCTTAGAATACGTCTTTTAAGGTTGGTTTCGCATTGCACCTATATAATTCATGATTTAGTACATGTATGTATTTACTTTCATTACCGAGCCGCACTATAGACGGCCGGGTATGACACATATTGTGTAACCACTGATCAGTTGGGATTACCGAGCTCCACGTGGCCGGGTACGATTCTACCGAGCCTTTATTATGGCCGGGTATGTTATGGATATTATAGCCCCACAGAGGGATTTATTATTATATAATGTGATATATTATAAGTAGCGATAGTGAACGACGGTGTCACGAGCATACATTTATATCCATGTTGAATTTTAGTTTCCTACCGAGGCTAGTTTCAGAATTCAAATTATCTCTATGTCTCTTCTATTGTTAATTACATTTTTCATGTTACACTTGTCGCCCTACATATTCAGTACATATTTCGTACTGACGCATTTTTATGCGCTGTGTTCATGCCCACAGGTTCGAATAGACAGAGTGGTGTGCCTCCTCAGTAGGACCCCCAGGATCAGCGTTGGGTTTCGCACTCCACTTCTTCGGAGTTGCTGACTTTGAGTCCATAGGTACTATTACAGATGTATATGTGTGGTTTTGGGCATGTCGGGGGCTTTGTCCCGCCCTGTTGAGATTGTCTTACACTCTTAGAGGCTTGCAGACTAGCGGTCATTTTATATATATATTTTTCGTATCGCCCTATCGACCTTCTGGATAGCTGTTATACTGTTGTTACAGCCTTGTTGGCCTAGTTTATATATATATATATATATATGTATATATATATATATATATATATATATATATGTCGTGTTGGGCTCTTCTGCCTGCAGGTTATTATATTTCAGATCATATCTCATGGTTGGTTCGCTCGGGCCTTCGGGCATCGGGTGCCAGCCACACCTCCCAAGGTTGGGGTGTGACAAACTTGGTATCAGAGCAGGTCAGTCCTAGGGAGTCTACAAGCCGTGTCTAGTAGAGTCTTGTTTATGGTGTGTTGTGCACCACACTTATAAACATGAGGCTATTGGGCATTTAGGATTATTACTTTCTTCTTGATCTAGATCGTGCAATAGAGCCTAATCATAAGTGTTCATTCCTAATTCTCTTTTTGTTTACCTTCTCAGTGATGTCTAACACTAGGAGACGACAAGTGGCTATGAAATTTATTCAGAGGTTGGATGAGGAGGCGAGAGAGGGCACAAGTCAGGTGCCACCTGCTAATGTAGATCAACATGAGCCACAGAATGAGGTTGATTCTCAGGCTTCCGGGGCAGTACCCCCACCACCCCCGGAAGAGCGTAGAGGAGCTAACATACCTCCAGGCCCTCTCCCAGTTGTTCCTGATCAGGACCTAGACATGCGGAGTGTTGTACAATTGCTGACTCGAATAGTGGCCTCCCAGGCCCAACACCAGACCTTCGGTATTGCTGATAGGTCCGTGAGTGCGAGAGTTCGAGACTTTATCAACTTGGATCCTCCAGTATTTACAGGGGTTGATCATAATGCTGACCCACAGGATTTTCTGGATCTTATGCAACAGACCTTACAAATTATACATGCCACGGATGTTGAGTCAGTGGAGTTTACTTCTTATAGACTACATGATGTTGCTGTGACATGGTATGAGACTTGGAAGCAAACTCGGGGGCCTAATGTGCCACCAGTGACATGGAAGGAGTTCTTTGAGGCATTTTTACAGCAATATTTGCCAATCGAGCTTCGAAGAGCCCGACGAGATAGGTTCTTACACTTAGAACAGGGTAATATGAGCGTTCGGGAATATAGCATGCAGTTCAACTCTTTGGCTAGGTATGCTCCTACGATTGTTGCTGATATGAGTGATCGGGTACACCAGTTTGTTAGTGGTTTGGGGGCACACTTGATAAATGAGTGCACTACAGCTTCTCTAAATCAAGGAATGGATATTGCCCGTATTCAAGCATATGCACAGGGTCTAGAGGATCGCAAGAGGCAACAACGAGCCAATCGAGAGCATGATAGAGGGCAACAGAAGAGGGCGCGGTTCGCAGTTAACATAGGAGAGTTTCGAGGTGGATTTAGGCCACAGTTTCCCCGGCGCCAGTCTTATCCGGCAGCCAGTGCACCGCCACAGTTTCAGGGACAGCGCCAGGATCAGACCACTTATTCTGGTCCAGGTCAGAGTTCACGGACCCCAGGTCCACAGTTTAGAGGCGAGTTCAGTCAAATGAGGCCTCAGTTTCTTAGATGTGATCGATGTGGCCGAAATCATTTTGGACCATGTCGCCAGGGTTCTGATGCATGTTATACATGTGGACAGCCAGGTCATATTATGAGACATTGTCCGATGACAGGTGGAGGGGGTATGGCTCAGCCGACGGCATCTGCAGGGGCTTCTTCTTCCTCGGTACGTCCTCCTAGACAGAGTATGCAGACATCAGCTGGCAGGGGTAGGGGAAGATTTGGAGCTTCTGGTTCAGGAGGTCAGCAGAATCGCATATATGCTTTATCGAGTCGTCAGGATTTAGAGTCATCTCCGGACGTGGTTACAGGTATACTATCCGTCTTTTCTATCGATATGTATGACTTGATAGATCCTGGTTCTACATTGTCGTATATCTCCCCCTTAGTTGCTAGTAAATGGGATAGAGAGCCTGAATTGTTGCAAAATTCCTTTGAGGTATCTACGCCAATGGGTGAGTCTGTTGTAGTTAGACGGGTATATCGAAGTTGTGACGTGAAGATTCATGACCGCCATACGTTAGCTGATTTGCATGAGCTAGAAATGGTTGATTTTGATATCATTATGGGTATGGATTGGTTGGCTTCTTGTTATGCCAATGTAGATTGCTCGACAAAGATTGTTCGTTTTAATTTTCCAAGTGAGCCTATTATTGAATGGAAAGGTGATGCTGCAGCGCCTAAGGGAAAGTTTATTTCTTACCTTAAAGCTCGAAGGATGATTTTGAAAGGGTACATCTATCATTTGGTACGAGTGCATGATATGGAGGTGAAATCTCCAACCCTTCAATCGGTTCCCGTCGTGAATGAATTTCCTGATGTATTTCCTGATGAACTTCCTGGTCTTCCTCCAGAAAGAGAAATCGACTTTGCTATTGATATGCTTCCAGATACTCAACCAATATCTATTCCTCCATACAGAATGGCTCCTGCTGAGTTAAAAGAATTGAAAGCCCAGTTGAAGGATCTTTTGAATAAGGGCTTTATCAGGCCCATCACATCTCCCTGGAGTGCACCAGTATTGTTTCTTCGTAAGAAGGATGGTTCGTTAAGAATGTGTATTGACTATCGCCAGCTCAACAAAGTGACTATCAAAAACAAGTACCCTTTACCCAGAATTGATGATTTGTTTGATCAGTTGCAAGGTGCCAAATATTTCTCAAAGATTGACCTTTGATCCGGCTATCACCAATTGCGAGTTAAGGAGAGAGATATTCCGAAAACGGCTTTCCGGACTAGATATGGCCATTATGAATTTCTTGTGATGTCTTTCGGTCTTACTAATGCGCCAGCAGCTTTTATGGATTTAATGAATCGGGTTTTCAAGCCATTTCTAGATATATTTGTAATTGTTTTCATTGATGATATTCTGGTATATTCTCAATCAGAAGCAGAACATGAGGATCATTTGCGTGTGGTGTTGCAGACTTTGAAAAATCAGAAATTATATGCTAAATTCTCCAAATGTGAATTTTGGTTGAATTCAGTGGTTTTCCTTGGGCATATCGTTTCCGATAAAGGTATTAAGGTAGATGGTCAGAAAATTGAAGCAGTACAAAACTGGCCTAGACCCACAACTCCTACGGAAGTTCGTAGTTTCTTGGGCTTAGCTGGTTATTATCGGAGATTTGTTGAGAACTTCTCTTCTATTGCTGCTCCCATGACAAAATTGACACACAAAGCCGTTAAGTTCCAATGGTCTGATGCATGTGAAAGGAGCTTTTATGAGTTGAAGAAACGCTTAACATCAGCACCTGTTCTAGCACTTCCTGAAGGATCTGAAGGTTATGTGGTATATTGTGATGCATCCAGGGTTGGATTGGGATGTGTTCTAATGCAGCATGGAAAAGTTATTGCATATGCTTCAAGGCAGTTGCGGAAGCACGAATACAATTATCCGACTCACGATATTGAGTTAGCAGCCGTTATATTTGCCTTGAAAATATGGCGTCATTATCTTTATGGTGTTCATGTGGATATCTATACAGATCACAAAAGTTTACAATATATATTTAAGCAGAAAGACTTGAACTTGAGACAAAGAAGATGGCTTGAATTGCTGAAGGACTATGATGTGGATATTTTGTACCATCCGGGCAAAGCGAATGTGGTAGCTGATGCATTGAGTCGCAAATCCATGGGCAGCTTGAAGCATGTAAAAGCTGGGAAATTAGAAATGACTAAAGAGATATATCAATTGTCTAACCTGAGTGTACGGCTACATGATACAGGTGACCAGGGTGTAGTAGTCCAAAATATTGCGGGGTCATCACTGGTAGCTGAGGCAGAAATGCGTCAATTTGAGGATCCGGAGTTACTCAAAATTAAAGAGAGTATCCCTTTTCAGAAGAAGCAGTTGTTCGACCAATCTGATAATGGAATTCTAAAATATAAAGGTCGATGGTGTGTACCTAATGTTGGGGAGCTTCGTAAGCAAATTATGACAGAGATGCACCAGTCTCGGTACTCAGTTCATCCTGGTTCAACCAAAATGTATCACGATCTTCGTCAGCTATACTGGTGGAATGGCATGAAGAAAGATATAGCCACATTTGTGGCTCAGTGTCCTAACTGCCAGCAGGTTAAAGCTGAACACCAGAAACCTGGAGGGCTACTTCAAAATATTGAGATTCCAGCTTGGAAATGGGAATCGATTAATATGGATTTCATTACAGGATTGCCCAATTCTCGCCGTAAGTTCAATTCTATTTGGGTCATTGTGGATAGGCTGACGAAATCAGCTCACTTTCTCCCAGTTAGGACCACCTATTCAGCTGAAGACTATGCGAGCCTGTATATCAAGGAAATAGTTCGGCTACATGGAGTTCCGTTTTCTATTATATCTGACAGAGGTGCCCAATTTACAGCTAATTTCTGGAGGTCTTTTCAAGAAGGTTTGGGTACTCTTGTTAACCTTAGTACAGCATTTCATCCGCAGACCGACGGACAAGCCGAACGCACTATTCAGACACTCGAAGATATGTTGCGAGCTTGTGTCTTAGACTTCAAGGGAAGTTGGGAAGATCATTTACCGCTTATTGAGTTTGCCTACAATAACAGTTATCATGCAGGTATTCAGATGGCACCTTATGAGGCACTATATGGGAGGAAATGCAGATCTCCTATTGGCTGGTTTGATGTTGGCGAGACAAAGTTGCTAGGACCTGAATTGGTACAGCAAGCTGTAGAAAAGGTAAAGTTGATCCAGGAAAGGTTGCGTACAGCTCAAAGTCGACAGAAATCATATTCAGATAACCGACGTCGAGACTTGGAATTTGCTGTGGGAGACTGGGTATTCTTGAAAGTGTCGCCTATGAAGGGTGTAATGAGATTTGGTAAGAAAGGAAAACTCAGCCCTAAGATATGTTGGGCCATATCAGATTGTTCAGAGAATTGGGCGAGTAGCCTACAAACTTGACCTGCCACCAGAATTAGAAGCAATCCATCCGGTATTTCACATTTCCATGCTTCGGAAATTCTTAGATGATCATTCTTGCATCAGCCCTATCGAGGATATTGAAGATTCTGAGAACTTGTCATATGAAGAAATACCTATTGCCATTCTTGACCGTCAAATCCGTAAGCTACGGACTAAAGAGGTAGCCTCAGTAAAAGTACTTTGGAGGAGCAATAATGTAGAGGAAATGACATGGGAGGCCGAGGAGGACATGAAGTCCAGATACCCTCATTTATTTGAGTCTTCAGGCGATATGCTTGAGACAAATATGGCAGGTGTTGCACATATATCAACCAGTGACAGTTGAGGTAATTAAGTTATGGCTAACCTTCTTATTATCATTATTGTATAAGTAAATGGTCGTGTGAGGCCAAGTTGATGTTATTATTATAATGTGTAGCCCTGTGTGGCCTTAGATATGTATGTTTGGGCTGATGACAGGTTTTGGAAATTTCTATTTATAGGGGAAACTCTGGCGAAATTTTTTTTTTAAAAAAAAATTCAGAAGTTAGGTTAACCGTTAACATTCGAGGACGAATGTTCTTAAGGAGGAGAGAATGTTACACCTTGTGTATTCGGCGTTATCATGCTGTAAATGGGCTAATTCGATAGGAAGATAATTTCTATGAAATATTTAATTGATGTGATAGTTATACATTAAGATTGGAAGTCATTTGAGTTGTGATTAAAAATTCGACAAAGATCGCGCGCAAGTTACGGGTTTAAATTTTACTGGAATTTGGATAAAATGTTGATGAGCGTTTCTCTCAATATACTGGGAGTTATGGTGTGTTCTACCTACCGAATCGAAGGTCTATGAGTCTAGTTTCCAACGCAATAAACCGTTCATTAATACAACTTCGGAGTAGATAGATATTAACATTTTCGTACAGGGGTGCACACTGTTACGGGAACGGTGTGCCTAGTCGGGTTTAGTCAAAATTTCCTTATTTAAGTCAATTTTTAAAACAGAATCCCTGCGTTTTATCCTCTCCAAAACAGAACCAAAAACCTATGGATTTTCTCTCAAACTTCTCCCATCCATCTAGCCAAGCATAACAACAATTTAGTCATCCTCAAGATGGAGAACACCATGGTAGCTTTGGAATCGTGAATTCTTCGGTGTTTCACTTTTCATAGCAAGACTCCGCCTTGAAGTAATTTCGAATTTTGAGTAATTCTGGTCATGTAAGGTATGATTTAACTTCTCTTTGATCTTTGTAAACTTCTACCATAAGAATTCTTAAGAAATAGTTGAAACCTCTATAGAAATATTCTTGATTTTTCTTAAGAAACCTCTATTAATATGGCTTGATTGTTGGGGCTGTTCTATATGGTTTTATTGTGTTGTTTTGATCTGTGAAGACATGGATGGAATTCTGTTGATGAGGAGATGTAGTAAAGAAAAATTTGGTGGTGTGTTGGGGGGAAATTAATCTACAAAAGAGTCTACAAATTCATGGCCACAAGTTGTTCGCGTAAATGTCTAAATGAAGAATTATTTAAGCTATGAGCTTGAATTTGATTTTGAATGGTTTGTATTATGTAGGAAATCATTCCTAAGGCTTTTGAGGTCTTGGAAACAGTATATAACCCCATCGACAAGGTATGTGGGGCTTTCGCTATACTTTTCGGCATGACTAGAATTCGAATAAACGTTTATCGAATTGTCTCGTCGGATTCGAGTTATTTCACCTTCAGCTTATAAAGATGCTTAGACCTGATCTTTTCTCATAGATTGCTTACTCTAGAGGATATCTATGAATTCTCGGATTTCCTTGTTCCTTGCTTAAAAAGAACTAGAGCCTTTTTACTCGTTCTCATTTCGACATTCATATAAATCATGAATAAGGAACACTTACTTCAAAGGTATTCATAATACATAACTCTCATGTTCTTAGTACTTGTTGGCTCGTAGTTGAAAAATTATATATTTTAGCAACAACCATGATAGTTGAGGAATAATGATGATAGGCCACTTCGACTCTTCTTAGAATACGTCTTTTAAGGTTGGTTTCGCATTGCACCTATATAATTCATGATTTAGTACATGTATGTATTTACTTTCATTACCGAGCCGCACTATAGACGGCCGGGTATGACACATATTGTGTAACCACTGATCAGTTGGGATTACCGAGCTCCACGTGGCCGGGTACGATTCTACCGAGCCTTTATTATGGCCGGGTATGTTATGGATATTATAGCCCCACAGAGGGATTTATTATTATATAATGTGATATATTATAAGTAGCGATAGTGAACGACGGTGTCACGAGCATACATTTATATCCATGTTGAATTTTAGTTTCCTACCGAGGCTAGTTTCAGAATTCAAATTATCTCTATGTCTCTTCTATTGTTAATTACATTTTTCATGTTACACTTGTCGCCCTACATATTCAGTACATATTTCGTACTGACGCATTTTTATGCGCTGTGTTCATGCCCACAGGTTCGAATAGACAGAGTGGCGTGCCTCCTCAGTAGGACCCCCAGGATCAGCGTTGGGTTTCGCACTCCACTTCTTCGGAGTTGCTGACTTTGAGTCCATAGGTACTATTACAGATGTATATGTGTGGTTTTGGGCATGTCGGGGGCTTTGTCCCACCCTGTTGAGATTGTCTTACACTCTTAGAGGCTTGCAGACTAGCGGTCATTTTATATATATATTTTTCGTATCGCCCTATCGACCTTCTGGATAGCTGTTATACTGTTGTTACAGCCTTGTTGGCCTAGTTTATATATATATATATATATATGTCGTGTTGGGCTCTTCTGCCTGGAGGTTATTATATTTCAGATCATATCTCATGGTTGGTTCGCTCAGGCCTTCGGGCATCGGGTGCCAGCCACACCTCCCAAGGTTGGGGTGTGACAGTTGTACCGCAAACCAACGTAGGTTCTCAAAAGAGAACGTCAGTACCATCGATTGAACTCAGTGAGTGTCAACAA
The DNA here is from genome assembly GCF_000393655.2 of Nicotiana sylvestris. Lineage (NCBI taxonomy): Eukaryota > Viridiplantae > Streptophyta > Magnoliopsida > Solanales > Solanaceae > Nicotiana > Nicotiana sylvestris. The sequence goes on from NC_091068.1 coordinate 149,092,141, forward strand.
CTGGGGCCGAAATTTTAATAACATATACATTATGAGCAAAGGTTCTAAATGCATGTAAAACATAAAGCTTATAAGAATAATTCTAAATAATTGCATAATAGTAGTTTATGAATATTCTAAAAGAAATTCTATTCTTTTTCTTTCTTATAAAAAAAAATACTTCACTTTATACTTTGGGAGTTCCAACTATTCTGACTTAATTCTATCTCGGTCACCGTGTGATCGGCACGGGTTCGATCCCAACCTGATCGAATAGGCCCAATCCACGAGGTGTCACTCGCTTCATGGTTCTCAGTGCTCATATCTCATACCTTAGCATGGCTAAGTAAATTCTCAGCAACGACACCCTCGGCTCGTGTGCTCCCTACTTTGGCACAAGTAGTTTCAGGAAGTCAACGCCTTGGTCAGGACCCTAAACCTGCACGATGACCCCTTCTCAGAATAAAAGATACTCCCAAAAATCTTTTCTTTCTAAAACTTCTTCTTGTGATTTTTGAAGTCTAAATCTTTTATACATACTCATACTGGTATCCTTAAATGTAAGGCATGACATAAGAATGAAATAAACATTCAAAATTATTTATAAAGGTTCTTGATCCTTCATGACTTTTCAACATGAAAATGGTATATAAGAATAACATAAAAATCTGGAATTTATGCACATATATCCATATAATCATCTAAACTTTAGCTAGAAAATAATTCTAAGCTAATAGGTACTTACTGCTCCAATTAAGTATATATTAACTCTTTTATGCAATTCATCAAACACCTTGTGTGCGTGCTTTTGTGAGTTTCAATTCATCAACCACTTTAGTAAAGAATTGTATCAACTCACCTCAATTTCTCCTTTCAAGCAACAATGTAAGTTTCAATTCTTGTAATCAACTCAACGATCAAATACTACAATGATAAGTCACAATAAGTATCCAACTTTCCAAAAGCATTAATCTTTTGTCAACTCTAAGAACTTTTGGTTCAACTTCTAAATTTTTAAGTTTTGGGGTGAGGTCTTGTTCTAACAATCCTTTACTGCCTCTAACAACCTTAACCTGTCATAGCAATCTAATAAAAATGAAGAATTTATCTATTAACACCAAAAACTTAACTCGTATTTGATGGGTGTTCTTGAGGTTTTGTAAAACTATGAATTTACCTTTTTAGGGTGTTAGATTCTAGTATATAATGATGTTATAGCTTACAATTCCCTAAAAAGAATTACCTCAGTCGTGGCCTAAAGAAGGTCCTGCGGAATAGCTCTCAATGATCGATACGCTGCTTTGTTCTTGCTCCTAGACCTCTCGTTCTTTTCCAAAGGCTTTAAGCCTTTTTGCCTCTACGTGACTAAACAGAACCAAGTTTTGTTTTGCTTAAAGCTTTAAGCCTTTTGTTTCCCAACATGGGCTTTAGGCCCTTTTTCCCTTCTTTTTTTTTAAAACTAGTAATTAATGATATTCACTTTTAATAATTAATAATATTAAAATTATTAATATTTCCCTAATTGTATATCCAATTATTTAAGTGTATATATACACATATATATACATACATACATACATACATATATATATATATATATATATTACTATAGGCAAGATAGAAATAATAGTGATAATAATAATTTAGTTCTATAATTAGCGTATCTTGAAACTTTTATAAATTTGAGGAGTGTTACAATCTTCCCTCCTTAAAACATTCGTCCTCAAATATTGCTAGGGCCTTATTCTTAAGCTAACAATCATTCCTTAGGTCCTTGAACCTCTTAAGTTTTCTTAGCACTACTCACTTTTCCAAGGGACTCAAAATTTTGGCTAACTCCCTAAATTTTCAAAAATTTCGGCAGAGTTTCCCATGTAAATTGGACTATCCAAAAAATATCCCTGTCACAAATACCACAACTACACCAACTGTCACACCTCCTTTTTGCGCGCCTACCCCGAAGGATAAATTCGTGAGGGGAGTTTTTTCATTTTAAGTGACATTATTCGAAAATGAGATTATTTATTTAATTCAGAGTCGCCACTTGGGAAAGGTTTGGCTTTTGGTGTCCCAAGTCACCGGTTTATCTTGAATCCCAATTCGAGGAAAATATTCGACTTTTCAAATGAAGTCTGCGAACCAGAAATTCTAAGTAAGGAATTCTGTTGACCCAAGGGAAGGTGTTAGGCACCCACGGATCCCGTGGTTCTAGCACGGTCGCTTAAATTATTATAATGGCTAAATATCTGATTTTAATACATGTTATAACCTGTTTGCTTTTATTAAGTTTAAAACCGCTTTATTATTATTTATTTTTTATGGAATTGCAACGTCGTGAAAATGCATTTCGAACCACGTCACAATTAATGCGCCCGTAGTTGTTAATACATTCCGACTCCGTTGAGATTTGGATTTGGGTCACATAAATGCGCACCCGAATTTAAGCATGTAATTTAATTAAAATCGCGTCTAAAGAGTCTAACGCGTTATTATCTTTGGGGAAAGACCGTGAAATTCGCTAAACGGCTCATCCCAAATTCTAAGTGTTTTATTATGACCAATTATTAAGGGCCCCACAATTTGCATTTTTATTCGGTGAGGCTCGTCTCATTATCATTTTTTATTTGAAAGCCAAACTAAAAGCGGACTACAATTTTCTATTTTTATTGATCTCTAACAATAAAAGAAGAAGCCTTAATTATTTAGCCTATTCAAAAGAAACAAATCCTTATAAATCCGTTTCAGATCAGCCAGGCCCAATAACTAAATAAATAAAAAATGTCCTTTAGTAACTCGTCCAAGACAGTCCATATTGTGTTCGTAAAGGGGGGAGGCTGGACGATCTGAACCCACAGTGAGCTCAGAAACATGACAACAGTTTCAATTTCAAGGCCTGCCAGTGTTTTACGCCCAAATAACCCTTTTTGATTCAAATTGCGCGCTAGTCCTCAATCAATGGACACTCAAACCGTTCATTTAACGGTGCAAATATATGGTGAATGTGAGCATTAATTTCATCTATAAGGAGTGGGGACGAGATGGCCTTTCAACATGCAAATGTAGCGTGTATTCTTTCAGATAGGAGATGTATCTAGTGCTTTGGAATAAAAAACGTATATAGTTGTATAAACCCGGCAATTAAAACTCAACTTCATGCTATTAAACTAAACTACGTGAGTTATTAATGGATTCCCTTAAGCACGAATTGAATTATGACTCACTGTCTATGAATAAGGTATCTAATGCTGGATGAACTTGAATCGTACTAAACTATAAAAACAACTGTATTAATACCAATTCCCAATTACGCCAGCCCAAGACAATCCAAAACTAAATACAGATGAATCGAAATTAGTCCACTACTCGACTGTTTAAAGATTAATTGTAAAATACGGATCTAGAACCAGTTAATTCTGTTGTTAAAGCTTTCAGTTAAACTAATAACGTTATTAAAGTTATTGACTAAACAAAATTTAGCAAACTAGATAGTTCATTAACAAACCAAAACTAAATCAAATTATACAGTTTACCTTCCCAAACGGTATCGAACAAAAATAAACTTATATTAATTACACATCAACTAATATCTATTTTTTTGAAACACAGATGCGGGGTAAACTACATAAGCACAGATGTGGAGGCAAAAGCATGAATATTTCCATTTTTCAATCTTTCAACTCAAAGCTACATCAAAGCTTAATTCGAATGTGTACCTGAATTGGAAAGTGAGAAGAAGGAGAGGTGAATCAGCAGCAGCAGATAACAAATAACAGTAGTGGCACCAAAATCAGCAGTATGGGACAAATAAGAAACAACCTAGTGAAACTCAGAGATCCGGAGATGTTTTAGAAAAGAAAATCCCAAAGAGCTAAACAGATTGTCTCAAAATCAATTGGAAATAGATCAAACACCAACTTGAAATCAACTAGGACAAATCTGACAACAAACAGCTCAAACAAACAAACCTAGAATAGCTTTGGTTGGGCCTAAATCTCAAACTGAATGTGAATTTAAACAATGGAACAGTTCCTTTTCTGGAATTTTAGAGTTTTTCCCAGGGGTTTTCTTTCTGCCTTTTTTTCTTTCCTCACCCTTTTTCTGTTCTCCAGAACTCCCTTCTTTTATATATCACCCAAGGCCTCCCTTTCCAACTCTTAGAGCACTTAGTCCATTAGAAAACTGATTTCCTCCCCTGTGATCCCTGCTGTTTTTCCACTCAAAACTCAAAAGAAAAGTATTCCCCATGAGATTCCCCTGACAGCCCTCTTTTCACTATTAAAATGGTTTTTCCTTTTATTAAACTAAACAAGTATAGGCAGCATGAATATGTCCTGACAGCACATGCTGTCAAGTTAACTTTAATTCATTAAATAACTACAATGCACATGCTGTCCAAAATCTAAAAATGAATAAACAGGGCCAGCAATTCTATATCAATTCAAATTGAACTCTAAAATCTATATTAAAACTGCAGCTATAACCAATTCAAACACCTAAATTCTGGATTGAAACTTCAAAACAAAATCAACATTAACAAACAAAAAGCTTAGCAGAAACATTGAAGCTGAAGCTAAAAACTGAAAACAAAATTCATCAATGCTCAAACAGAAAAACTCAATAACAGCATTACCACTAATCAGAACACACACCTGTTGAACTATCCAGGTCAAACATCAAATCAACAGTGGCACATTATGGGAATGATTAATTCATAATTCCAAATTAAGCTAAATAGAATGAAGGAAATTCTGCGATATACTGAACTTAACTAGGATTGATGAATATCAAAGAACAAAGAAATCACATATCACATATAGAAGACAAATCTGAACCAATGTCATACATTCTAACATACATTATTCGAACAAAGCAACAAAAGAAAACTACTGAAATGGACTATGAAAATCAAAGCCAGGATTAGAACTACTATCAGGTTAAGCTAACTTACACACAACGAACTAAATTAATAAATTGACCAAACGGTTTACAGTATATAACCAACACTTATAGAACTTGGACCCAACAACAGTCTAATGAGAAAAAGAGAAGTACTGAACACATGACAAGAAATAAATCAAAACAAAGATACAATTCAAAACAGACCAAACAAAAACTAAGAAGGAAACAAAGGAAATTAAGGAGAAACTTACCGTTCTTTCCTCGGATTTTAACAGTATGTTCTTTCGAACTTGAGTCCTAGTCAGTATTATACGTCTATTTCATGAGAAATAGGCCTACAATACTGAATAGAAACCAATCGACCTTGAAGCTTTGACGTGCCTTGAAACGTTGAAACCCTAGATCCGTCATTCGGCGAGTTTTGCTCATGTTCGAGCCGATCTGGTTAGGGATTAAGGACGAGGAAGTAAAGGGGATTATTGGGTGTTAGTCTGGGGTTAAGGGGACAACTAGGGCTTGGATGGGAGATTTTGATCGAAGATTCGAGGAGATCCAACGGGATCCGAGGGAATGTATTGATGGTTTAGGGATGAGGGAAACCTAGTGGTGGTGTGGTGTTAATTAGGGGCGGATTGGGGTGGTTTCAGGGTTCTGATCGAATCTTTAAACGAAGATTCGAGACGGTGGGGAATGATTCGAGGTACAAGGGTCATGGATTCGTGTTGTGGACGGGGAGATGGCTCAGGGGTGTTATTTTGGTGGTCACCGGCGTTGTTGCCGACGGGTTTAGGGTAAGGGGGTGGAAAGGCGGCGCTAGGGTTCCGAGGCTGTTTGGTTCGTCTCTTTCAGAGACGAAGGGGGGTGTTTGGGAATGAAACGGGTAAAAGGGGTTTGGGGATTTTTGGGTATATTAAATGCGACAATTAATTTGAGCCGTCAGATCAAATGATCTTAACGGCTCGGATTAATTGGTGAAGGACGAGACGGGGTCGTTTGGTGTAGAAACGGGGTCGTTTGGTTTTAATGAGGGGCTGGGTCGACCCGGGTAAGCAGGTCGGGTTATGGGGTGAGATCGTGGACCGTTGGATGAGGATGGATGAACGGTCGAGATTCGCCGGTCTCGAAACGACGTCGTCTCTGAGGCGTCTTTGAGAGCTGATGGTTTGGACCGGGTATAGGTCTCGTTTGGGCCTGATTTTGGCCCAAAAGGGAATGGCCCAGTTCAAATTCCTTTTCTATTTTTTGTTCTTTTCCTTTTTAATTCCTAGTTTAAATTCCGAATTTACAAAAAATCTGAAAAATAAATTATAAAATTTAAACAATATCACACACACATTAATTGATTTTTAGCAATAATTAACACACAATATCATATATTAACTAAACAAAATCAACCATTAAACGATAAAAATGACAAAATTACCAAAAAATAATATTTTTTTGTGATTTTAATTCCAAATATAATTTAATTAATTCCTAATAGCAGAATAAAATCCTAAATTCATGCAACATATTATTTTTGTGTTTAAACAATCATAGACAAAACTACAAATAACTATCTGAAATGCCACATAGATTTTTAAAAAAACATTACGTACCAAGAAAATTTGTTTTATTTTTCGATTTCTTTTGGAGTAATTGTCGTGAGAGCAAAAATCACGTGCTCACAGCTGTCCCTCTTTGTTCGAAAACATGCAAGGTTTTCGTGCAAAGATAAAGTGAGCGGATATGAGCGATTTTCGTCTTTTTGACTACTCCGTGTGAAGCATTTTTTGAAAGATTCAACCGAACCTCTACTTCGAAGGTTTCCTACATATCCCGGGCTAAACAGGAATCAGGTCAATGTAGTTCAGGAAGTTTTGGTAGCTGGGACTACCAGGAGCTGTGGTTTTACTGTTACCGATGTTGCTGTTGCTGCTACTGCTTGCTAACCTCCAAATTACACCAAAAGGGAAAATCGAAGCTAAACTAGCTATGTCTATCAACTACTAGTTACAAGATTCCTATCTATAATTCTTTCGCAACTTGATCTTGAGTCTTAGCTGATTCTGCTTGTAGACTTCGATCTGAATCTTGATGCTCGCAAGTTGTAGGCGCTTGTTTATTTCTGCGGCATTGAGTGAAGCGGGATTGGTGGAGCTCGTGACTTCAATCAGATTTTGAGCGATCTGCACTTTGTTTGCTCCAATATTTGGGAACATCTTCTTTTTTTTCTTTTCTTCCTTTCTTTATTCTGGATTGAGACTCACTCCGTAGGTCATCTCGATCCCTTTGCCTCGAGGTCAAACCTGCTCAGACAACAAAACAAACAAACGAACGAAATTTTTTCTGCCCCAGTTTCACTAGGAAAATTTCGTGAGTTAATTGCCATAAAAATCTACAGAATTGATGAGGGGATTGGAAACCTCAAGTCTAAAAGGCGCAACTCAGAGATTGGAGCCCTAATGTTTGCGAAAGTCAACACGCTCAACTCAGGGATTGGAGCCCTAATGTCGGCTAAAGGAAAATCGCTCAACTCAGGGATTGGAGCCCTAATGTCAGCTAAAGAAAAATTGCTCAACTCGGGGATTGGAGACCTAATGTCGGCTAAAGAACACTTGCTCAACTCAGGGATTGGAGCCCTAATATCGGCTAAAAGAAAATCGCTTAACTCAGGGATTGGAGCCCTAATGTCGGCTAAAGGAAAATTCGCTCAACTCAGGGATTGGAGCCCTAATGTCGGCTAAAAGAAAAATCGCTCAACTCAGGGATTGGAGCACTAATGTCGGCTCAAAGAAAATTGCTCAACTCAGGGATTGGAGCCCTAATGTCGGCTAAAGGAAAATTCGCTCAACTCAGGGATTGGAGCATTAATGTCGGCTAAAAGAAAATCGCTCAACTCAGGGATTGGAGCCCTAATGTCGGCTAAAGGAAAATTGCTCAACTCAGGGATTGGAGCCCTAATGTCGGCTAAAAGAAAATCGCTCAACTCAGGGATTGGAGCCCTAATGTCGGCTAAAAGAAAATCGCTCAACTCAGGGATTGGAGCCCTAATGTCGGCTAAAAGAAAATCGCTCAACTCAGGGATTGGAGCCCTAATGTCGGCTAAAAGAAAATCGCTCAACTCAGGGATTGGAGCCCTAATGTCGGCTAAAAGAAAATCGCTCAACTCAGGGATTGGAGCCCTAATGTCGGCTAAAAGAAAATCGCTCAACTCAGGGATTGGAGCCCTAATGTCGGCTAAAAGAAAAATCGCTCAACTCAGGGATTGGAGCCCTAATGTCGGCTAAAAGAAAATTGCTCAACTCAGGGATTGGATCCCTAATGTCGGCTAAAGGAAAATTCGCTCAACTCAGGGATTGGAGCCCTAATGTCGGCTAAAGGAAAATTGCTCAACTCAGGGATTGGAGCCCTAATGTCGGCTGAAGAAAAATTGCTCAACTCAGGGATTGGAGCCATAATGTTGGCTAAGAGAAAATGCTCCACTCAGGGATTGGAGCCCTAATGTAGGCTAAGGTGACTAGGGGATGGAGGCCTTATGTCTAAAATCTCAACTCAGGGATTGGAGCCCTAATGTTAGCAAAAGACGACTAGGGAATTGAGGCCCTATGTCTAAAATCTCAACTTAGGGATTGGAGCCCTAATGTTGGCGAAAAATAGGTTGATATTCGAGATTCTAAACTAACCCCTTTTTTGGAATTTTCTTCTTATTTCTCTTTTTATTTTTATATTTTTATTTTTATTTTTTTGTTTAGTAAAAATGCAGGAAAGAATTTGGAGGAAACTTCCCTTTTGGGTTGATTCTTTGCTGCAAAGCTGTTTCTTGCACTTGTGCATTTCTTTTCCCTTTTGGTTGCTCCTGGTTCTTGCACGGTTTCTTTGGATTGCACCTGTTTCAATTTTCCAAACAAAGAACAATTGTCAGTTTGAAAACGGTGGTTGGTTCGGTGGCCTTGATCATTCCAATTGCTTGGTCCCGGCCTCATTTCTGTTGAGAAACTTCGCCATTGATTGGCTTCAAAGGCGACCCCCTTTTCAGGATTTCATGATGATTCGCCCGTGTAAGGCTTTGGTTCTTCCATCTCATTCTGCTTGGGGATCTTTACTGGGGCATATCTCATTGGGGATTTATTTTTTTAATGCCTTTACTTTGGAGGTAATCAACATCATGATCAGTCGGGATTGGACTGACGCACTACTGAGGCTGGGTATTTTCTTTACTTCTTGCTAGACGGAGCTCTGTGAAATCGGTCCTGCCACCTTTTCTTTCTAGCACGTTTTGGAATTTAGGGTTAAGCCGAAAGGGATTCAAAAAAAGGTAAACAAAGAGCAAAAAATGAATTTAAAAGAGAAGCGTCCCTTTCGGGGGGAAAGAAAGACTTATCTGAGGCGTATGCTGGCTTTAAATTGACATGACATGCTTTTCGGACTGGATGCCCGACCCTCACGAACTTGCATTTTCTCATCAACCAAACAGATCTATGTTTCCAAACCAGAGAACCTTGCCAGAACTTTCTGAGGTGAAATCATCTTTTCTGCCGACAGCTCCCTTTGCGGGTTTTCGCTAGTCGACCTCTCTCATTTCTCTTCTCACCGTCGCCCGATAGTGCTTTTTGAGAGTTTTCACTAAACGGACTCTCTCATTCTTGGTTTCTCTACTCCCGTCGCCTCATGGTGCCCGAAGGTTTTCATCGACAATACTCTCTCGTTTTATTTCTCTCAGTTTTAGAATGCATCGGCTTCCAACCATGATATTTCCTGGTTTCCCCCGCCCTTGGCAATTGATCTGAAGGACTTGTACTTGGTTTTTGGTAAAAAGAATTGTGGATAAAATTACAACTTCGGAACCATTTGGTGTGCCTGTGGTTGAACCATTATAACATCTGCCCCAATTTCAACTTCAGGGAAAATTGGATTTTTGTTTTGGTGTGACTGAACCCCAGATAGAGGCTGCCTATGTATCCTTTCGGAATCAAGTCAGACGTAGTTCAGGCAAATTATTTTTTTTTTGTTTCAACGGTGCTTTTGGATTCCAAAGAGGGTAGCCAAAGAAATGTAACTGGCTCAAAGGGTTTGTAGAAAGAGTTGATAGTGTTTGGGTAGTGGGAATAAAAGCCTTCATCATCTCAAATGTGCCAACAAATCACTGAAGTAAACTCAGACATAGTACCTTTTGACTGCATCCGTGTTCACAGCTGTTTCAGGATCATTTCCTTCAATATCACCCAGATACAACGCTCTTCTTGGCAATATCTTCCTGATGATGTACGGACCTTTCCAATTAGGAGCAAATTTTCCTTTCGCTTCCTGGTGATGTGGAAGAATGCGCCTTAACACTAGTTGACCTACTTCAAAATTCTTGGGTCGCACTTTCTTTTTGTAAGCACGGGCCATTCTTTGTTGGTACAACTGCCCGTGCCAGACCGCAGCCATTCGTTTTTCGTCAATTAAAGTCAACTGCTCTAATTGAGTCTTAACCCATTCGTTATCTCCAATTTCTGATTCAACAATGGTTCGGAGCGAAGGAATTTCTACCTCTGCCGGTATCACAACCTCGGTCCCATAAACCAACAAGTATGGGGTTGCCCTTACTGATGTGCGTACTGTAGTATGATATCCCAGCAAGGCAAAGGTAATTGTTCATGCCATTGTCTAGAACTCTGGATTGTCTTCCTCAAAATCTTCTTGATGTTTTTGTTTGCTGCTTCAACAGCGACATTGGCCTTGGGCCGATAAGGAATGGAGTTCCTATGCGTTATTTTGAACTGTTCGCATACATCCTCCATCAAGTGACTATTCAGGTTTGCTGCATTATCTGTGATGATAGTTGCAGGAATACCGAAACTACAGATAAGATTTGAATGTACAAAATCCACCATGGCTTTCTTAGTGGCCGATTTGAGAGTGACAGCTTCGACCCATTTTGTGAAGTAATCAATAGCGACCAATATGAATCTATGTCCATTTGAGGCTTTTAGCTCGATTGGCCCAATGACGTCCATGCCCCAAGCAACAAATGGCCAAGGTCCAGACATGGGATGCAGATCTGTGGGAGGTGCATGAATCAAATCACCGTGCACCTGACACTGATGACACTTTCGAACGAAACTAAAATAGTCATTTTCCATGGTCATCCAGTAATAACCCGCTCGAAGGATTTTCTTTGCTAAAACATACCCGTTCATGTGGGTCCCGCATACTCCCACGTGTACCTCATGCATGATTCTTCTGGCCTCTTCTACGTCAACACATCTCAACAAATTTAGATCCGGGGTTCTTTTATACAATACCTCGCCGCTCAAAAAGAATCCACTTGCATGCTGCCTAATGGTTCTCTTTTGATCTCCAGTAGCATGTTCGGGGCATTCTTGCATTTTCAAGAACCTCTCAACATCATGGTACCATGGTTGGGTACTTGGTCCCGCCTCGATTACATTACAGTAACCGTGTCTTTCTCTGATTTGGATTTCCAAGGGATCGATGTGGGTATTGCCTGGATAAGGTAACATTGAAGCTAAGGTGCCAATTGCATCAGCTAATTCATTGCGACACCGCAAAATATACCTGAACTCTATTGATTTGAATCGCTTGCTGAGATCCTCCACCTGCTGCCGGTAAGGAATAAGCTTGACATCTCGAGTCTCCCATTCACCCTGGGCTTGTCGGATAATCAGATCAGAATCCCCCATAATCAACAAATCTTCAACATCTTGATCGATCGCCATATTCATGCCCATGATGTAGGCTTCATATTCAGCCGTATTGTTCGTGCAAAAGAAATGAAGCCTAGCTGTGGCCGGATAGTGTTGACCAGTGGGTGAGATCAAGATTGCCCCAATTCCTACACCTTTGGCGTTTACAGCCCCATCAAAGAACATCTTCCAAGCATGAGAGTCTTCCGAGACTACTCCTATGGTGTTTATCTCTTCATCTGGATAATAAGTACTCAATGGTTGGTACTCGTCATCAATCGGGTTCTCAGCCAAATGATCTGCTAACGCCTGGGCTTTCATTGTCGTGCGAGTGACATAGACTATGTCGAATTCAGTAAGCAAGATTTGCCACTTTGATAATCTCCCAGTAGGCATCGGCTTCTGGAATATGTACTTCAAAGGATCCAACCTAGTTATTAGGTAAGTAGTATGAGCTTGGAGATAATGTCTCAATTTTTGAGCGACCCACGTCAAAGCACAACACGTTCTTTCCAACAAAGTGTACTTGACCTCATAAACGGTGAACTTCTTGCTTAAGTAATAGATTACTTGCTCTTTCTTTCCAGTTATGTCATGTTGTCCGAGGACACAACCGAAAGAATTTTCCAAGACCGTCAGATACAAGAACAGGGGTCTCTCTGGCTCTGGCGGGACCAAAACTGGAGGATTTGAAAGATATTCTTTGATCTTGTCAAAAGCCTCTTGACACTCAGTCGTCCATTTGATTGCTGCATTCTTCCTCAATAGCTTGAATATGGGCTCACATGTGCCGCTCAGTTGGGAAATGAATCGACTGATATAGTTTAACCTGCCCAATAGACTCATCACGTCTTTCTTCGTTCTTGGAGGAGATAGATTTCGGATAGACTTTATCTTTGTTGGATCTAACTCGATACCTCTCCTGCTTACTATGAAACCCAGAAGCTTGCCCGATGGGACTCCGAAGGCGCACTTAGCCAGATTCAGCTTCAGGTCGTACTTTCTCAGCCTCTCAAAAAATTTCCTCAAGTCTCGAACATGATCGTCCTGAGTCCTGGACTTGACTATCACGTCTTCTACATACACCTCTATCTCTTGATGCATCATATCATGAAAAATGGCAGTCATAGTTCTCATGTAAGTTGCCGGCAACAAGAATTTGAATTTTTAGTGGCAACATATAGTGTCGATCCTATAAGTTGCTACAACATTTATAATATTAGCAACGACATAAAAGGTCGCTACAGATGGTGAATATTTAGCAGCGACTTCTCTAAGGTCGCCTCTGATGTGGCTGAAATTTTCGGTCCCGCTAAGAATAAAATTTTGGCTCCAAATTATTTGTGGCGACTTTTAACCAATCGCCGCTAAAGATATTTCGCAGCGACTAGGTCGCTGCTATACCCTAGAAATTTTAATTTAAAATAACAACAAAAAATTTAAAAAGCCCCTTCTTTCTAATTAAAAGATACGAAGCCTTCAGACACACAAACAGGCCTCTCTCTAGAAATCCCTCCCCCCTCTCTCTAAAATCACATCTTTGCTAACATTTCATGACCTAGCTCTAAATATTTCTAATCAAAATGTGAATCTCATTTATTAGGTATGTGTTCAAATCCCTATTCTTTTCCTTTTTCTTTTAGGAACGAAAAATCTGATATAGCTGTTGTTCAAATCCATATCGATTTTGTGGTGGAAGAATTGAACAACTGATTTCTCTTATATAGCTGCTAGTGAACCTAATCCTTTCCTTTTTGTTTATACCCATACTAGTTTATATATTTATTTATGTATGGATTTTTTTATAAGGATTCTTTAAGGCAAAATTTTCAACATGCAGTTAGGGATTATTGTTATTTCAGTAATTTTACAGTTGTATTCTTAGATTTCATCTCGAATTTCTCTGAACCATTTGATAATCTACAGGAATACAAAAAAAGAGCCTCACATGAAGACTCATTTGAGGCGTATTTGATGTTGTTGTTGTTGATTTTCAGTCTTGACAGAACTCGACTATCTTAGTTTGGGTAAGTTAAAAGCTTCTTGTTGAGAGACCTATTGTATGTTGGTATTCCATACTCGTAAGGGCTGGTTGAATCGCTGCCAAAATTCTCTGTATTTTTGTCCGTATTATTGTCCATATTAGACTAACAGTGAAATTAGTTCTTGGTGCTTGAAACTTTGTATCAATATCTTATTTTTGGAAGTTCTCTGTATGTTTGTCCTTATTAGACTTACAATGAACTTAGTTTATGATGCTTGTAGCTTTATGTCTACATCTTATTTTGGAAAGTTCTATGTAATTTTTGTCCTAATTAGACTGAATAACATTAATTCGGAAGGTTTGAAGCTTTAATTTCATAACAGAATCAGTGGTGAAGTAAAATTAGTGCTTTACTCCAACATTTCATCAATTAATTGATTTTAATTCTCTGCTATTTGAATTAATATTTTCTCTAGTCTGATAAATCATTTTCTTTTTATATGATATTGTAGGAAATGAAAGGAACTGGACGAGGAAAAAGTGGGAGAGGCGGGACGAGCTGTGGTCGTGGAAGTTTTCAAGGACGTGGTAATTTTGGAGCGACGTCTCAGCCACGCATACAGACTGGACGAGTATCTGGTGCATCTGTAGAGACAGGACAACATGTAACCCGAGTCAAGGACCTTTACAAACTGGACGAGTATCTAGTAACTCTCTCCCAAGACCTTCTTTAGAAACACAATCATCACGAAATGAACCAGAAACTGTTCATCGCTCTCCAGAGGCTGACAATTGTGCAAGTTAGTTTTTTGTTTCTTGGTGTTTTATGAAATTATTTTTCCTAATCATGCGGAAATACTAATTAACATCAGTATCCCTTTACTTTGCAGTTTCTTCCAGCAATAAAAAAAGAGGAAGAGGAAAGTACAAATCTCAAAGTTTAGATATAAAAACTAAGTATTGTGGAAAAATCAAAATTATGATTCCAGATGACATTGATAGAGCAGTAGGTTCTGGGGCTAGAGATATTGTTAATTACTGCAGTTTGATCATGAGAAGCACTATCTCGTTCCAAGATGGAAATTGGCAAAATATAGTTTTGAAATACGGAGAAGCAATGTGGTTAAAGGTCAAGGTAATAAATTAATTTCAATATTGATCTCCACTGTTTGCACGAATTGCCTCCTTCCTTTAATTTGTTCCATTTTATGCATCTACTTTTGAATCATGTTGATATCAGCTGGTCAACAAGTTTCTTGTTGTGTAACAGCATCACTAGGGCTTTTGCACAAGTTTCTTTTTGTATCACCTTGCAAAAACAGTCACTAGGGTGTGGATTTTCAAATCTGATAGTTTCCTTGTGCATGTGAGTGTCAACTGTGTCGATGATTTGTTGGTAACGATGATGTTTTTACTAGTTCTTTGTGTAAAGTAGTTGGAGTATATATTTTAACTTTGGTTGCTCATTACTTCTTTAAAATCAAAATAATATGAAAAGTTTTAAGTTGCAAGCAAGGAATCTGTTTCAGTAGATTTTCCTTTTGTTGGTCCACTGTTGGCTTGTTGTTTTGTAGTTTATTTTTTGCTTGATATTCCCACAACAATGACATCAATGAGGTTGGAATGGGCAGTAGTGTCTTCAGTGTTAGACCGACCAACTTGCCCAGTCCACTCCTTAGCTAACATGCTTGTGCTTACCAATAACAGGATAAATTTGAAGTTTACAGTGGGCTGCAAGAGCATTGGTTTTAAGCCTTCGTAATTAGTAATATGCAAAGACTTTTTAGAGCATGGAAAGCTCGACTCAGTAGGTTATACTCTAAGTACAATACTAATGAAGAAAGATTGTCTCATCGACCTAAAGATGTTGAGCTTGAGGACTGGAAATACCTAATCCAATATTTTGGAAGTCAGGATTTTAAGGTACTAACTTAATACATAAAGATTCTGTCAACCAAAGGTCACCATTCACATCTTTGAAAGGTGATTTATTAATCTATTGACTTACAGGTTGTAAGTGATAGGAACAAAAGAAATAGAGAAAAGCAAATAACTAAGCATACTTGTGGTACAAGGTCTTTTACAGAAGTAGAGGAATCTACGGTAAAAATACATTTAATCCCCTAATATCACATATGCTTCTTTGTTATTCACATATTTATATATTTTCTTAGCCATTTTTTCTCTGAAATTATATTGCAGAGAAATCCTATTACTGGAGAAATAGACACACCAGATAAAGTTTGGGAGATCCAACATACACGCAAGGATGATAGAGGAGAACTGGTGTGGGTCGATTCACAATCCCAACAAATTCATGTAATTATCTAAAATCATAGACTTTTTATCTTTCTGTTTCTGCAAGGTACGTTCAGTGTGTTTTATTATGTTTCGATGTAAATGATTATGCATTAATGCGGGGTCTACTCCAAGAAGTTGTCACTCAACAACAATCTGAAGAGATCGAGCATCCCATGACTAGAGATGAGATTTTATCCACCGTTCTTGGTGAGAGAACATGCTATGTTCGCGGAAAAGGATACGGAAAGAAGCCTCCTAAAAAGAGTAACATGTAGCATGCAAACATAGAGTCCAGCGTGTCTTCAGCTATAGAAATTGTGCGTCAAGAGATGCAAGCCGAGATGGATAGGAAGTTTCAAGAAGAACGTGAACAAATGGCTGCTGAGTTGAAAAGAAATATGGAGCTTGAATTGCAAAGGAAGTTGGCAGAGGAGCGTGAACACGCAAATGCAGAAGTGCAAAGGAAGTTGGCAGAGGAGCGTGAACACGCAAATGCAGAAGTAGGCAAGAGGATCCATCTAGAAGTGGACAGGAGGATGCATGAACAATTTGCTAGTTTCATGATCAGAATGCAACAACAGGTACTTGCTCCGCTGCTTCTTAACAATTCTTCTTCCTTTTCGGCATTTCTTCTTCCTTAATTCTGGATAATTCTTCTGTCACTTGCTCCCTATCTTCTTTTCAACTTCTCCTTCTTTAAATTTCATCCTCTTGATAATAGACTATTGGGCTATTTTTTGTTTATGTGAAATCTGAATTTTTACAAACCAATTCAATTCTCTTAATCTCGTAATTAGTTACGTTTATGGCAGTTAATATGAAGAAAACACCGTAAATGCATGTTGCTGATGAAATGAAACAGCTATATTGAATTTCTATGTGAAGGGACGATGTGCTGGTTATGTTATGAAGTTGTAATTTGATCAAGTAGCATCTGGATAAGAATTTTCAGATCTGCTAACTAAAGCTTTAAATGTTTGGTGGTCTAACTTCTAAATGAGCATTATTCTAAAGAAGATAGTGGTCTTTTGTCTCTTTTTTTCTTTCTTTTTTTAGCTCAATGTTAGTATGATTATAACAGAGATGAGTGTCCTTCAACTTTTTGGTATTTCTTTGTTGCTTTTGCCATACTACATTTTTCTGCTGTGAGATAGTTAAAGAGTAGAAACCTTTTGTCAAGACAGTACACGCTTCTACGGTTTTGCTTGTGGATATGCTTTACATGATAATTGTGAAAGTTTTCGGGACCATTTATAGGTCCTATTTGAAGGATGAAAATAAGCTTAAGCTAGAATTCCTGTTCAAATTTGATTACAGCCGCTTTGTAGCTCCTGTTGTTATCTGACTACTGCAATGCTTAGAAGAACTTGACTAGTGTAAAATCATTTTGACTTGTGATTCCTGCTTATGTGTTTATTGTTTCCTGCTTATGTGTTTATTTTAATAGTAAAATCATTTTGACTTGCGATTGTTATAATGTTAGATGCTTAATACTCCTTGATCGGGCTATAAAATGTAGTAATTGTCATGTACATTAGCTTTTTTCCCTGCTTGGGCAGTGCTAAATGTTTTACTATAGATACAGAGTTTTCTAGATCAAAGGTGAAAATAGGATAAAGAATGACAATTCATCCAAACCAATATGTTATTCATGCTTGGGCAATGTATCCTTGTTATCTTTTTTTCCTGCTTGGGCAATGCATCCTTGTTATCTTTCCTCTTAATAGACTAATTTTTAAAAGAATGATAATGCATCCAAACCAATTCAATAACGAGTAGTCGACTCCAAAACCTAACTTCTGAATGAGCATTATTCTAAAGGAAGTCATTGTTATTCTAATAAGTTTTTCTATATATGTTTTTTGATATAAAAATATCATTATGTTCCTTATATGTATATATATTATTTTTTTAGCAGGGTCAAAGCACTTAAACAATGGTATCGTTCAAGGATGGTGTCGGCCAAGGAGCAACTACAAGGCACTTAATATTTTATCTTTTTTGGGATATGTATATGCGTACAATTACAATGCACAATGAAGTGTCATGTAGTATTATGTAATTGACTTCTTTGTAATGAAAATATTTATAATATTTAGTTTGAGAAATTCTTTTGGTATTTTTTTAAATATTATTGGTTGCTTTTAATATTGGTAGTCAATAGATGTGAATATCCAGTTATTAAATTTAGAGAATTAGGTTCCTACCGAAAATATATATAATTTTGGTCATTATAGCTTTTGAGAAGATAGGTTTTAGTGGCAACATTATTTTTTCACAAAATATTAGTAATTGTTGCGATGTTAAAATTGCCACTGTTAGTTTATTTCTTTTGCAGCGACTTTAGTTGCCACAGAAAGTTACTGTGCCTTTCTTGGTTAATTATTTTGTAGCGACATGAGTTGCTACTAAAAGTCATTTATAGTAGCGATATGAACTTGCCACTGAAAATATGTTTTGGTAGCGATAGTAGTCGCCGCTAAAAGGGAATAGTAGTGGCGACCCAGCTAAAATTTTATTCTTGTGGAACTATTTTGTAGCGGGTTTTGTCACCTTTTGTGGCAACTATGTCGCCGCTAAATATGAGCTTTTAGCGGCGACCTTTTGGTGTCGCCACAAAAACCTTTCAGTTACGGTTTTCCTTATAGCAACACAAATGTCGCCACTGATAACATTTAACAGCGACTTTCATGGATTTTGTAGCGACTTTGGTCGCTGCAATAAGGCTAATTTCTTGTAGTGGCCCTGGCATTTTTTAAACCGAACGGCATAACCTGATAACAGTAAGTACCCCAAGGTGTAGTGAAGGCGATTTTCTCGGCATCTTCTTCATCCATCAACACCTGATGATATCCAGCGTAACAATCTACGAAAGACTGTATCTCATGTTTGGCACAGTTATTAACAAGGATGTGGATGTTGGGAAACGGAAAATTGTCTTTGGGACTTTCCCTATTCAAATCTCGATAATCCACACATACCCGAGTTTTTCCATCTTTCTTCGGTACCGGAACTACATTAGCCAACCACGTAGTATACTGGACTACCCGAATTACTCATGTTTTCAACTGCTTTGTGATTTCTTCTTTGATCTTATCACTGATATCAGTCTTGAACTTCCTCTGCTTCTGTTGAACTGGAGGACAATCAGGGTAAATTGGCAATTTATGCACCACTAGATCAACACCTAATCCTGGCATGTCATCGTATGACCAAGCAAACACATCTTTAAATTCAAAGAGGAGTTGAATTATTGCATCTCGCGTTTTCTCATCTGTGTGAATGCTTATTTTGGTTTCTCGGATTTCTTCAGGAGTTCCCAAATTAACCGGTTCGGTGTCATTCAAATTCGGCTTAGGTTTATTCTCAAAGTGTTCCAATTCTCGATTTATTTCCCTAAAAACCTCTTCTTCGTCATATTTCGGTTCTTAGTTCATTATTTCACAATTAAACAACTCGTTTGGATCTGGGCGTGAAGTCTGCAAGCATGTCATATTATTTAAAGCCGCATTATTATAACTGAAAGGAAAAGACAAAAGAAAAATAGTAAAAATCAGAAAGAATAAAGGAAAAATGATGAAATACTGATTTTATTCCTTGAAATTGGGAAAATAACAAGGTTTATAATTCAGGAAGTTAAAACAGGAAACTAAAGAAAAACATCTGAGTTACACCCTGGGATAACTCGTGATGCAGGAAAGGTGGCAGGACAGGTCTACCTGGACTCCTGCCTAACTGGGAACGGTGTGGCCTCCCAATTTTAAAGATTAGCATTTGGCCCCATGTATAGCACTTCAGCGGTGCTTGTGCCTTATCCCAGCTGAACCATGTGGGTTTCATATAGTATCTTTCTCATGGACCCACAGATATCCTCAATCTCTTCGGTAGTAAAAGCCTCATTATCTTCTTCTTCAATGTACTTTGGTCTGACGAAAGTTTCGTACAAATGTGGCAATGGTCAAGGCAACTTCCATTCCTCATTTTTTCTCTTCTTTGCCCAATCTTCATCTTTTGGAGTAGTTTGGAAGCCTATTCCAAAGAGTTTCTTAGTGGAAGGTAAGGTGATAGGTTCCGTTATTCCTTGCAGCGATTTTCCAAGCCCTTTTCCCGGTTTGAATCCCTGTCGGATCATTTCTTTAGCAACCATGATTGAAGCGTTGGACAAGAAAGGTTGGGGACAAGGGCTCCCTTCTTCATACTGCTCCGCCAGCACAACTTCAAAAACCTGATAAACTGTGTGCTCACTCCCTTCTCTTGCTTCAAGACATGGGATGGATGGGTCCCGATAAATAGACTGTTCGTCTTCTCCGTGGACCACAATTTCACGACCTTCATCTTCAAACTTCACCATTTGGTGGAGAGTGGAGGGTACAGCCCCCGCAGCATGAATCCAAGGTCTTTCGAGGAGAAAATTGTAAGATGTGTCCATATCCAGTACCTGGAAGGTTACTTCGAACTCCACCGGCCCAATAGTCAATATCAGGTCTATTTCTCCGAGGGTGTCCCTCTTGATACCATCAAAAGCTCTTACACAGACATTATTGGGGCGAATCCTTCCGGTCCCAATTTCCATTCTTTGCAGTGTGGAGAGCGGGTAAATGTCAACACCCGAACCCCCATCCAACATTACTCGCTTGACGTAGTAGTCTTCACACTTGACTGTCAGATGTAAAGACTTGTTGTGAGCTGCTCCCTCCGGAGGCAAATCGTTCTTGCTAAAAGAAACTTGATTAACCGCAAAGAACCTTTCCGTCATTCTTTCAAGTTGTTCAACTGAAGTCTCAGCCGGCACATACGCTTCATTCAAGGTTTTGAGCAGGATCTTCTGATGTTCGGCGGACCTCATTAGCAAAGATAGCATAGACACTTGTTCAGGGTATTTGCGCAACTGATCCACCACTTCATAGTCAAGCATATTCATCTTTTGGAAGAAAGCCTCTGCCTCTTCCGCGCTTACAGGCTTCTTGGGTGGGAAGCACTTCCGTGTGGCATTGTTCACTTCTTGAATGTCTGAATATTTTCCAACAGAAGTATTTTCTGGAAGTTCCCCCGTGATTTCTTTGCCTTTGTATGTAACCAATGTTTGTTGATAATTCCATGGTACCGTAGACGGGTCTGTCATTGGATTCTGTGGTACGCGTCAGATAACCACTGGTTCATTCAGCCGATGCGGTTTAATCGTCCCCCGGACCACATAGGCCCTTTTCGACACGTACATCGGTATTGCCCTTTTTATTTTGAATCTTTGTGGCTTCTCTGATCGACCTCGTGGAATAAAGAGAACCTCATTCTTCGAAGGCACCATCTTTTCTGTATTTGTCTCAGCCTTCTTTTCGAGCTCATCCTTTCTTTTCCCCTTTCTCTTACTTCGGGGCTGCTTTAGGCTTTCTCTCTGCATCAACAATGGCGATTATAGCTTTCAGGGCAGGATCAAACTCCTTGTCCTCACAGATCATCCCAATCAACGGCCCATTATTGTGAGCGGGCAACGGATTGTTGGTCACATTTGGGACCTCCTCATCCCTTAATACTATCTTTCCTTGTTCTATTAAGTTCTTTACCGCCCTTCTTAAAGTCCAACAATCATTAGTACCATGCCCTTCTGCTCCCGAATGATAAGCACACCTGACACCGGCTTTGTAAGCAGGTGATGCTGGATTGTGCCTTGTCTGAGTGACTGGTTGCAGGAAACCCATCTGGACTAGTTTTGGGAATAGGGTAGAATACGGTTCACCAATGGGTGTGAAAGTTTGTCTTCTGGGTGGTTCTTAAGGACGGAAGTTATTTTGGGGTAGTTGTGGATTATAGTGGTTTCGGTAAGGAGGCTGATTTCTGGGAGGTGGAGCTTCGCTCCGATTGGCTTGTTGCGGTGGCCGGACATAAGGCTGAGTATTCATGACCGAGTATGGCTGAGGAGTATAGGCCAAATCTTGGTGGGGGTAATAGTGCTACGGGGTCCTCTCTGAAAAAAGGGGTCCGGGAGTATAGTTTCTCCTTGTACCCGACACTGCCATGAACGTTTCTTCCCTTTTCTTTCCCTTTGCTATTCCTCCAAACCCACCCTGAATGGCTTGGGAGGTAGCTCCGATAGCAGATTGGCTTAGAATTCGACTCATTTTTAGCCCATTTTCTACCATTTCTCCAATCTTAATTGCTTCTACGAAAGGTTTCCCCATGGCCGACATCATGTTTTGGAAGTAATCTGATTCTTGAGCTTGGAGGAAAGTAGTGACCATTTCTATTTCATCCATGGGAGGTTTTACTCTTGATTCTTGCTCGCGCCATTTAATAGTGTATTTTCTGAAGCTTTCTGATGGTTTCTTCTTCAAGTTTGACAAAGAATTCCTGTCTGGCGCGATGTCAATATTATACTAAAACTGCCTTACAAAATCTCTGGCAAGATCGTCCCAAATGTGCCATCGAGATATGTCCTGATCCATATACCATTCTGAGGCTATGCCCACCAAGCTTTCTCCGAAGTATGCCATCAACAATTCTTCTTTGCCGCCAGCCCCACGCAATTGGTTGCAATACTTTTTGAGGTGAGCAATGGGATCGCCATGCCCATCATATTTCTCAAACTTCGGTGTTTTGAACCCTACGGGCAGGTGCACGTGAGGGAACATGCACAGATCAGTATAGGAGACACTCTTCTGCCTGCTTAAACCTTGCATATTTTTTAAACTATTCTCGAGGCTCCTCATTCTTCTCGTCATTTCATCTTGTTCAGGAGCTTTGGGATTTCGGTCTTGCCCAGGCGTAAACTCGCATTGAGGCTGCTGAGGGTGAGCGCTGGTGGTAAACCGAGTTGGTTCCGGCGAGAAGGATGGTGCTTGAAATGTGAATGAGGAAGAGTCAAAATTAGGCCTGTGTATAGCGGGTTGTGCAGCAATTGGACAGGGCGGTGCAGTGAATATGTTTGTAGCCACATCTGTCGTTGACATCCGGGGATAAGAATCAGAGGGTGATCCAGCGGAGTGGGCTGAAATGGTAGGATACCCGAATGGGGTAGTTGGATAACTTATGGGGACGTTGGAAGTCCCACTTGTCCTAGAGAATAGCTCGGGGAATCCAGGGATTATACTCGGCGACTCTTTTCCATTGTTCCATTCATCCAACATTTCCAACATGTGAAGCCGCAAGACTCTGTTTTCTTCAGCAGTTGCTGATTCGGAAGTTGGGATGGCCGAGATTGAACTCTCTTCGGAAATAGGAATCGTTGGCAAAGGAATTTCTGAAGACATCTCTACACTTCCCTTTAATCTTGTGAAGTAGGTGTGAATACTTCCTCTTGACTTAGTGACGGGCAGCTGAACACTTCCTTTCGACCTCGTAAAGTATGAATGTGAGGCCAGACCTCCACAAAACCAAACCACCTTTCTAAAAACCTGGACTTAGCATCAAGCAAACGGTTAGTTTGAAACAAATAACAGACAGGTAATCTCACGTTGGGGTGTGATGCACCTATACAGTTAAGTGAATTTCTACATGTTTGCATCGATGGCATGCGTCATTCCGGCTTCTCTTTATGCTCCCCTTTATATATATATATATATATATATATTATTTTTTATTATTTGAAGTTAAAAACGTGACCGGATCCGATGAGGATTGCCTACGTATAACGATGCCGCGTGAATCAGATCATTACGTAGTTCAAGACGAACAAGTGTAAAAATAAAGAAACATTTTTTTTATTACTAAAACGTTCTATTACAAACTAACATTTTTGAAAAAGGGAGAATAACATACTTGAAATAAATACAAACTCAACAACTACTGATACACCCTGATGCGAAAAGACAAACAAAAGACGCCAAGACGGAAAATACAGACTCGACCTATAAATAAATTAAAGCCTTAAAAATTAGCGCCCGGGGGGCATCGTTCGGCCTCGCCGCAGGCTTAGGTGTGAGGTCCCTTTCAAGTTGTTCCAGCTCATACATGGTTTGCTTGACATAAATCATCACAGCCGAGAAGAAAGTAGTGCGGGTCATATCTTCGCACCGTAGACACCTCCTAATGATGGCATGGGCAATGGTTTTAATCTTATCCCTGGTTTGCCCCTTTTCTATGAGTAGGCGCTCTATTTGATCATTACGGGCCTTCAAAAACCGAGAATCCTGGAGATGTTGATTCTGCCACTGCTGAATTTCTACTTCCATCTGGGTAAGTAAATCATAACAATGTCTATTTTCAGCTTCAAAGGTTCAGGCTTGCTCAACCGCTCTGTCCTCAAGAGTAGCCACCTTTATCTTCAAATTGGTAATGGTTTGCTCGTGATCCCTTTTCAACCGTTGTAGGTACCGGTTGCGCTTCTCAGTTCTTTTTGCCCAGTGTACCTCGAGTGCTGCTATGGTATTCTCAAAATTCTCCGACTCACTCCAGCACTCACTAATTTCCATTTTAAACCTTTTATTAGTCGCTCATCCGACCGGCTCCTTTGTTGGTTATCGGCAGCTATCCTTATTTGCTGGATTTGGGCCCTAAGCGTCACGTTTTTCTGGGCCAACCTATTCTTTTCTCCCAGATCAGTAGCAACTTGCACGTTGTTCTCAAATTTTAGACCTTCAATTTGTTGTTTCAACTTGCTGATTTCAACCCGATAGCCTTTTTCTTTTGCTAACCAATCTCATTGCTCTTGTAATGACTCGGCAAAATTCAGGATATGGGGCCTTTTAGCCGGTCTTTTGTGCTCAAGTTCCCTTCTGTACCACACAAGGTACCCTGGTGCTACTTCACCTTTGGCCCGATCCTGCACGCAAGTATCTGCTTTTAAACATTGGCATTCATTCTAGATCTGGCGGACTTTTGCTTCATGAAATTGTCCGTCAGGGCTAATCTCAATTGCTTCAGCACTAAGATCTTCCTCGTGTGGCACTATCTGGCATCTCCCAAGTTGTCTCAAAACTCGATAGGGCGTGTAAGGCTGAATGCTCTTAAGTCCCATCAATAGAAAGTGGGTCCTAGCTGCTGGCATATATATGACCTCATCAACAGGCAACCATCCCAATGTCCACTGTATTTGGCTGGCGGTGAGGGTTCGAAAGAATGACGTCCATGCCGTAACTCCCTCGGGTAGACTGGCCTCCTTGATTCTCGTGTAAAACTCTTCTATGCAAGTCTTCTTCGAGGAACCATAACTCAAAAGCTCGGAACGGTGGTAGAGATGTTCAGTCATCCATATTTGTAGCAGCAAATTACACCCCTCGAAAAAATTCCCTATGGCTTTGCAGGCTGTGAGAGCTCAAAAGATATCAAATACTACCATAGGCGCGAGAGTGCTTTCATTTTGAGTGAGCAAAGTACTGACGACCCCGGATATTTTCAGATCAATGTTTACGTCTTTCCTTGGAAACACCAAAAGGCCCAAAAATGTTATCATGAAAGCCACTAGTCTATGCTCAACCCACTTCTGACAGTTACCTTTGTTGCATAGCTTGTTAACCGGATTGTTGAATCCTCCTACATGACCATATCTGTCGTATATGAAGCGCGGACTACAGAAACCTGCGGCCAAATCTGGGTTATGGACCGTCCTGGGTATCTTTAATGAATCTAGCAACCGATGCACAGTGACAGCTCTTAGGGCAACCAGGTATTTTTGCCTTAATGGAACTTCAGCATTTCCGATGTACCCGGCTATTTCTTCCAGCGTCGGGGTGAGTTCAAAATCGGAGAAGTGGGAGACATTGTGTGTCGGGTCCCAGTAGGTGACCAAAGCTCTTATGATATCTCCCCGAGGCTGGATTTCCAACAAAACCGTGAGACTTTTCAGATATTTCTTGACCTCATCTTGCCCTTCAACACCTAGATCATCCCACCATAGCCGCAACTTGACAGGGACTTTAGTCATTATCGAAAAGTGTTCATTTTGCATTGTGCTCATCCTGCACATTTATTAAGGTGATTTAAGCAAAAATTATTTGACTCAAAAATGATTTGACTATATTTTAGAAAGAAAGATCCGATTTTTCGAACACGATCTTTCAGCACTTCGGGGATGAAGATTTTAAGGCTGTGAGGGTCAACCGATCCAAACTCTAAAGGACGATCGAAAGTGGCCGTTTACGCAAAGTCAGCCTCTCGCCGTCCCTTTCGGGAACATTTGGCTTGTTTCTGACAAAAACAGCATCACTTGATTTATTTATGACTCTTTTTTTTTCAAAGTAGTGGCCCGCCATTGGGAACACGGCCTCACTGAGCCTCGGGGGCGAGGATTCTAAGGCTGTTGGGCAAATTGGACAAAATTAAAAAAAATGACCAAAAACGGCTGTTTATACGAAGTCAGTCTTCCGGCGCATCCCTTTCGGGAACATTCGGCTACATTTGACAAAAGTGGCATCACCCGCCTCATTTATGATGAAATTAAAATTCTGACATTTTGGCTATTTCTGGAAAAAAAGGGGAGGTTGGACCCGATGAGGGTTGTCTACGTATCTCACACCCTGTGAGAATCAAACCGGCGTAGTTCAGGCAAATAAAACAAACTTTTCTTGAAAAACAAGACTCTTTTTTCATTGGCAAGCAAAACCATTTTTTTTAAAAAAAAAAAACTCTTTGTGTATTTTCTTTTTCAACAAACTATTTAAAATGAAACTTTTCTCTCTTTTTTTTTATTTATCTTCTTCATTTTCTTGATCAATAAACAACCATTTTATTTTTTATTTTTTTTAACAAATTCTTCTTTTTTCATTTTTTCTAAAAATTCGGCGGAGTTTCAACACTATTCGACATTGGTTATTTTTCTAAAACAGATAATCAACTCTCCGTACTCTATTTCTCTCCCCTTTTTATTTTCCAAATACTCCAAAGTCGGTCAGCATGTAAGTCCGAAACAAATAAATGCACGGAAAACAAGTAGGATGCATCAGGATGGTCTTTTTCATTTTGGTACATCTATCCTAGACAGACTCAACCCCTGTGTTGAGCCTTCAAAGTCAAATGCACATGATGCAAACAAACGTTTCTACTAGGGATCCGGCATGAAGCTGAGTTATTCTAGGTTCGTAACCTGAGTATTTGTTCTAGACTGTGTACCCGAGCGGACGACTCGAGTCGAGGAGGGGGCTACGTACTGGGGACCCGTGAGATCGTCCGACTTTGTAACTTGTCCGGCCCCTTTCTTATTTCAGGGTATGATACTAACAGAATAGGGAGTCTCGACCAGCAAGCACATCCCCGAAGATGAGAAGAGGAGGGTTTCGGAACAGTTTATATAAATTCAGATAATATCAAAGCGGTAAAAAGCAACATCTAGCACGTTATGCCCAAACATGTAATAAAGATCAGATAATAAAGCCAAATATAACAATTATTTTAAGCTCGAATTCTTGAACCCTGAACCAGAGATTCTGGGTTCGTTCCCCAGCGGAGTCGCCAGAGCTGTCACACCTCCTTTTTGTGCGCCTACCCCGAAGGATAAATGCGTGAGGGGAGTTTTTCTATTTTAAGTGACATTATTCGAAAATGGGATTATTTATTTAATTCAGAGTCGCCACTTGGGAAAGGTTTGGCTTTTGGTGTCCCAAGTCACCGGTTTATCTTGAATCCCAATTCGAGGAAAATATTCGACTTTTCAAATGAAGTTTGCGAACCAGAAATTCTAAGTAAGGAATTCTGTTGACCCGAGGGAAGGTGTTAGGCACCCGCGGATCCCGTGGTTCTAGCACGGTCGCTTAAATTGTTATAATGGCTAAATATCTGATTTTAATACATGTTATAACCTGTGTGCTTTTATTAAGTTTAAAACCGCTTTATTATTATTTATTTTTTATAGAATTGCAACGTCGTAAAAATGCATTTCGAACCACGTCACAATCAATGCGCCCGTGGTTGTTAATACATTCCGACTCCGTTGAGATTTGGATTTGGATCACATAAATGCGCACCCGAATTTAAGCATGTAATTTAATTAAAATCGCGTCTAACGCGTTATTATCTTTGGGGAAAGGCCGTGAAATTCGCTAAACGGCCCATCCCAAATTCTAAGTGTTTTATTATGACCAATTATTGAGGGCCCCGCAATTTGCATTTTTATTTGGCGAGGCTCGTCTCATTATCATTTTTTATTTGAAAGCCAAACTAAAAGCGGAATACAATTTTCTATTTTTTTTATCTCTAACAATAAAAGAAGAAGCCTTAATTATTTAGCCTATTCAAAAGAAACAAATCCTTATAAATCCGTTTCAGATCAGCCAGGCCCAATAACTAAATAAATAAAAAATGTCCTTTAGTAACTCGTCCAAGACAGCCCATATTGTGTTCGTAAAGGGGGGGAGGCTGGACGATCTGAACCCATAGTGAGCTCAGAAACATGACAACAGTTTCAATTTCAAGGCCTGCCAGTGTTTTACGCCCAAATAAACCTTTTGATTAAAATTGCGCGCTAGTCCTCAATCAATGGACACTCAAGCCGTTCATTTAACGGTGCAAATATATGGTGAATATGAGCATTAATTTCATCTATAAGAGGTGGGGACGAGATGGCCTTTCAACATGCAAATGCAGCGTGTATTCTTTCAGATAGGAGATGTATCTAGTGCTTTGGAATAAAAAACGTATATAGTTGTATAAACCCGGCAATTAAAACTCAACTTCATGCTATTAAACTAAACTACGTGAGTTATTAATGGATTCCCTTAAGCACGAATTGAATTATGACTCATTGTCTATGAATAAGGTATCTAATGCTGGATGAACTTGAATCGTACTAAACTATACTAAAACAACTGTATTAATACCAATTCCCAATTACGCCAGCCCAAGACAATCCAAAACTAAATACAGATGAATCGAAATTAGTCCACTACTCGACTGTTTAACGATTAATTGTAAAATACGGATCTAGAACCAGTTAATTCTGTTGTTAAAGCTTTCAGTTAAACTAATGACGTTATTAAAGTTAATTACTAAACAAAATTTAGCAAACTAGATAGTTCATTAACAAACCAAAACCAAATCAAATTATACAGTTTACCTTCCCAAACGGTATCGAACAAAAATAAACTTAAATTAATTACACATCAACTAATATCTATTTTTTTGAAACACAGATGCGGGATAAACTACATAAGCACAGATGTGGAGGCCAAAGCATGAATATTTCCATTTTTCAATCTTTCAACTCAAAGCTTAATTCGAATGTATACCTGAATTGGAAAGTGAGAAGAAGGAGAGGTGAATCAGCAGCAGCAGATAACAAATAACAGTAGTGGCACCAAAATCAGCAGTATGGGACAAATAAGAAACAGCCCAGTGAAACTCAGAGATCCAGAAACGTTTTAGAAAAGAAAATCCCAAAGAGCTAAACAGATTGTCTCAAAATCAATTGGAAATAGATCAAACACCAACTTGAAATCAACTGGGACAAATCTGACAACAAACAGCTCAAACAAACAAACCTAGAATAGCTTTGGTTGGGCCTAAATCTCAAACTGAATGTGAATTTAAACAATGGAACAGTGCCTTTTCTGGAATTTTAGAGTTTTTCCAAGGGGTTTTCTTTCTGCCTTTTTTTTTTCTTTCCTCACCCTTTTTCTGTTCTCCAGAACTCCCTTTTTTTATATATCACCCAAGGCCTCCCTTTCCAACTCTTAGAGCACTTAGTCCATTAGAAAGCTGATTTCCTCCCCTGTGATCCCTGCTGTTTTTCCACTCAAAACTCAAAAGAAAAGTATTCCCCATGAGATTCCCCTGACATCCCTCTTTTCACTAATTAAATGGTTTTTCCTTTTATTAAACTAAACAAGTATGGGCAGCATGAATATGTCCTGACAACACATGCTGTCAAGTTAACTTTAATTCATTAAAGAACTACAATGCACATGCTGTCCAAAATCTAAAAATGAATAAACAGGGCCAGCAATTCTATATCAATTCAAATTGAACTCTGAAATCTATATTAAAACTGCAGCTATAACCAATTCAAACACCTAAATTCTGGATTGAAACTTCAAAACAAAATCAACATTAACAAACAAAAAGCTTAGCAGAAACATTGAAGTTGAAGCTAAAAACTGAAAACAAAATTCATCAATGCTCAAACAGAAAAACCCAATAACAGCATTACCACTAATCAGAACACACACCTGTTGAACTATCCAGGTCAAACTTCAAATCAACAATGGCACATTATGGGAATGATTAATTCATAATTCCAAATTAAGCTAAATAGAATGAAGGAAATTCTGCGATATACTGAACTTAACAAGGATTGATGAATATCAAAGAACAAAGAAACCATAATATAGAAGACAAATCTGAACCAATGTCATACATTCTAACATACATTATTTGAACAAAGCAACAAAAGAAAACTACTGAAATGGACTATGAAAATAAAAGCCAGGATTAAAACTACTATCAGGTTAAGCTAACTTACACACAACGAACTAAATTAATAAATTGACCAAACAGTTTACAGTATATAACCAACAGTTATAGAACTTGGACCCAACAATAGTCTGATGAGAAAAAGAGAAGTACTAAACACATGATAAGAAATAAATCAAAACAAAGATACAATTCAAAACAGACCAAACAAAAACTAAGAAGGAAACAAAGGAAATTAAGGAGAAACTTACCGTTCTTTCCTCGGATTTTAACAGTATGTTCTTTCAAACTTGAGTCCTAGTCAGTATTATACGTCTATTTCATGAGAAATAGGCCTACAATACTGAATAGAAACCAATCGACCTTAAAGCTTTGACGTGCCTTGAAACGTTGAAACCCTAGATCCATCATTCGGCGGGTTTTGCTCATGTTCGAGCCGATCTGGTTAGGGATTAAGGACGAGGAAGTAAAGGTATTATTGGGTGTTAGTCTGGGGTTAAGGGGACAGCTAGGGCTTGGATGGGAGATTTTGATCGAAGATTCTCCAATGGGATCCGAGGGAATCAATTGATGGTTTAGGGATGAGGGAAACCTAGTGGTGGTGTGGTGTTAATTAGGGGCGGATTGGGGTGGTTTCAGGGTTCTGATCGAATCTTTAAACGAAGATTCGAGACGGTGGGGAATGATTCGAGGTACAAGGGTCATGGATTCGTGTTGTGGACGGGGAGATGGCTCAGGGGTGTTATTTTGGTGGTCACCGGCATTGTTGCCGACGGGTCTAGGGTGAGGGGGTGGAAAGGCGACGCTAGGGTTCCGAGGCTGTTTGGTTCGCCTCTTTCAGAGACGAAGGGGGGGTGGTGTTTGGGAATGAAACGGGTAAAAGGGGTTTGGGGATTTTGGGTATATTAAATGCGACAATTAATTTGAGACGTCGGATCAAATGATCTCAACGGATCGGATTAATTGGTGAAGGACGAGACGGGGTCGTTTGGTGTAGAAACAGGGTTGTTTGGTTTTAATGAGGGGCTAGGTCGACCCGGGTAAGCAGGTCGAGTTATGGGGTGAGATCGTGGACCGTTGGATGAGGATGGATGAACGGTCGAGATTCGCCGGTCTCGAAACGACATCGTCTGAGGCGTCTTTGAGAGCTGATGGTTTGGACCGGGTATAGGTCTCGTTTGGACCTTATTTTGGCCCAAAAGGGAATGGCCCAGTTCAAATTCCTTTTCTATTTTTTGTTCTTTTCCTTTTTCCTAGTTTAAATTCCGAATTTACAAAAAATCCTAAAAATAAATTATAAAATTAAAACTATATCACACAGACATTAATTGATTTTTAGCAATAATTAACACACAATATCATATATTAATTAAACAAAACCAGCCATTAAACGATAAAAATGACAAAATTACCAAAAAATAATATTTTTTGTGATTTTCATTCCAAATATGATTTAATTAATTCCTAATAGCAGAATAAAATCCTAAATTCATGCAACATATTATTTTTGTGTTTAAACAATCACAGACAAAACTACAAATAACTATCTGAAATGCCACACCGAAAAATTACTTACCAAGAAAATTTGTTTTATTTTTCAATTTCTTTTGGAGTAATTGTCGTGAGAGCAAAAATCATATGCTCACACAACAACAACCAAATATACCATAACAGGTCATTCATAGGCACCATACATAGCTCATAAATTAATTACTCACATTCCGACAAGGAGGTACCATAATAACTAACAAGAATCTAAAGCACAACACTTTAGCAAAAGTAAATCACTTTAATGAATTAAATATATTCTAGCATAAACTAAATCACTACAACAACTAAATATAATCTAGGAAGGACATAAATACTTGCTAACTTGTATTTAATAAATGAAATATAAATGTCAAGCCAAACCTAGGTTCACATACCTTGTTACTCAAATAAATAAGGATACTTCTTCCTCACATCTTCCTCGACCTCCCACGTAGCTTCTTTTGAATCATGATTACTCCACAAAACTTTTACTGATGCTATATCTTTTGTTCTCAACTTTCTTACTTGTCTATCGAGATTTTTTATAGGTACCTCTTCATAAGTCAAACCTTTTAATTTCTATGGTATCGGCAGGTATTATATGCGACTCATCATGAATGTACTTTCTAAGCATTGACACATGAAAAACAGGATGAATAGAGGACAACTTAGCGGGTAGCGCTAGCTTGTAAGCCACGTTTCCTTTCTTTTCTAGAATTTCATAAGGTTCGACAAATCTGGGGCTAAGTTTCCCTTTCTTACCAAACCTCATAACTCCTTTCATTGGTGAAACTTTCAAAAACACCTTATCACCAACCATGAACTCTAACTCACGATGCATCTTGTCAGAATAAGACTTTTGATGTCTCTGAGCCGCTTTAAGTCTTTCTCTAATTAGCTGAACTTTCTCCAAGGCCTCACAAACAAACTCCAGACCAATCAACGGCACCTCTGCTGGTTCAAACCAATCTACTGGAGACCTACATCTCCTCTCATACAACGCTTCATGAGGAGCCATACTAATGTTGGCCTGATAGTTGTTATTGTAAGCAAATTATATAAGTGGCAAGTGACATCCCAATTACCTCCAAAATCTATAACACACGCACGCAGCATATCTTCGAGAGTCTGAATGGTCCTTTCTGCCTGGACATCGGTCTGTGGATGAAAAGCGGTGCTTAAATTGACCTTGGTACCTAATCTTTTCTGAAATGCCTGCCAAAAATGCGCCGTGAACTGAAGGCCTCTGTCAGATATGATTGAAACTGGAGTACCATGCAATCGGACTATTTCTTTGATGTACAACTGTGCATACTTCTCTGCGGAATCTGTCGTCCTTACTGGTAGGAAATGTGCGGACTTTGTCAGTCGGTCTACAATAACCCAAATTGAATCATGTTTACGGTATGTGCGAGGTAGACCTACTACGAAATCCATATTAATCATCTCCCACTTCCACTGTGGTATCTCTATGTCCGCTAATGCTCGGCTTTGACTTGCTGGCAATTTAAACATTTAGCCACATGATCTACTACTTGTTTCTTATCTACCAATACAACTCTTTCAAATCTAGATACATTTTGGTAGCACCTGGGTGGATAGATTACCTCAAACTGTGAGCTTCCTTCATTATGGCCTTCCTAAGACCATCTACATCAGGCACACATAACCGATCATTCAACTTCAAAACTCCATCACTTCCTAGAGTGAAAGCAGTGATTTCTTTGCTTCTGACTCCTTCTTTTAATTTCACTAAGTATGTATCTTCGTCTTGCTTAGCCTTAACATGTGCAACAAGGGAGGATTGTGATAAGGCATAAGCAGTTATATCTCCTTCTTCGGTCATATCCAAACTAATTCCATCATTTGCTAGTTTTTGAATTTCTCGACCCAAAGATCGCCTTTGTACTGCAAGATGGGCCAAGACACCCATTGACTTCCTACTAAGTGCATCTGCTACCACATTAGCTTTGCCCGGGTGATAAAGGATATTGATGTCATAATCTTTCAATAGCTCGAGCCACATTTTCTGTCTCAAATTTAGTTCTTTTTGCTTGAAAATGTACTGGAGGCTTTTGTGATCTGTAAACACTTCAGAATGCTCGCCATAAAGGTAGTGTCGCCATATTTTTAATGCAAACACCACTGCTGCAAGCACCAAGTCGTGTGTGGGGTAGTTCTTTTCATGATTCTTTAACTGCCTGGAAGCATAAGCAATAACTTTTCCAGTTTGCATAAGAACACAACCAAGGCCCACTCTGGAGGCATCACAATACACTGTGAACCCACCCAAACCTGTCGGCAAGGTTAACACAGGTGCAGTGGTCAACCTCTTCTTTAACTCTTGAAAACTCTACTCACAACGTTTGACCATTAAAACTTAACTGCTTTCTAAGTCAACTTAGTTAATGGAGCTGCAAATGAGGAAACCCCTCCACAAACCTTCTATAGTAGCCAGCTAACCCCAAGAAACTCCTGATTTCGGTTGGCGTTGTCGGCCTAGGCCAGTTCTTGACTGCTTCTATCTTTTGAGGGTCTACTATTATTCCTTCACTAGATACCACGTGGCCTAAGAATGCCACTGACTGCAACCAGAACTCACATTTTGAAAACTTGGCATAAAGCTCATTCTCCTTCAAGGCCTGCAAGGCTATTCTGAGGTGTTTTGCATGATCTTCCTTGCTCTTAGAGTACACCAAAATATCATCTATAAACACAATAATAAAGGTATCTAGGAATGGCTTGAAAACTCCGTTTATGAGGTCCATGAATGCAGCTGGAGCATTTGTCAACCCGAAGGACATCACTAGAAATTCATAGTGCCCGTAGCGAGTTCTAAAGGCTGTTTTAGATATATCCTCTTTTCTGATTCTCAACTAATGGTACCCCGA
The DNA here is from genome assembly GCF_000393655.2 of Nicotiana sylvestris. Classification (NCBI taxonomy): domain Eukaryota; kingdom Viridiplantae; phylum Streptophyta; class Magnoliopsida; order Solanales; family Solanaceae; genus Nicotiana; species Nicotiana sylvestris. The sequence goes on from NC_091068.1 coordinate 149,126,730, forward strand.
TCTCAAGTCTATTTTTGAAAAGTACTTTGCACCCTGAAGTTGATCAAATAAATCATCAATTCTTGGCAGTGGGTACTTGTTCTTAATGGTAACTTTATTTAACTGCTGATAGTCGACACACATTCTAAAAGACCCATATTTCTTCTTGACAAACAGGACCGGGGCACCCCATGGTAAAACACTCGGTCTGATGAAGCCCTTGTCAAGAAGGTCTTTTAATTGTTCTCTCAACTCATTAAGTTCTACTGGAGCCATCCTATAAGGAGGTATAGATATAGGCTGAGTGTCTGGCATAAGATCAATGCCCAAAGTCTATGATTCTTTCGGGAGGAAGTCCGGGAAGGTCATATGGGAAAACTTCTGGAAATTCTCTAACAACTGGCACTGACTAAAGAGCTGGTGGTTCTGATTCTGGATTAATAATGTGAGCCAAATAGGCGAGATACCCCTTACCGATTATTCGTTATGCCTTAAGGTAAGAAATAAACTTACCTACAAGCGATGCGGAACTACCCTTCCACTCTAAGACTTCTTCATTTGGAAATTGGAACCTGACTATCATGGCATGACAATCTAACATGGCATAGCAGGAAGACAAACAATCCATACCCATGATCATATCAAATCCACCATTTCTAATTCTATGAGATCGGCTTTGGCGTTGCGACCTTGGATTGAAACTATACAACCTCTATAGACTCTGGTGACTTTCACTGACTCGCCAACAGGAGTAGATACTAGGAATGGCTCACTAAGTTGTTCAAGTTCTAGTCCGAGGTTAATTGCAAAGTATGGAGTCACATATGAAAACGTTGAACCTGGATCCATTATGGCATAAACATTATATGAGCAGACTAAAAGTATACCTGTAATAACTTCTGCAGATGCCTCTGCACTCTGACGATCAAGTGTAGCAAACAAATGGGGTTGTCCCTCTCCCTGAGTAACTCGGTCTGCACCTCTGCCTGCTCCATGCCCAGTCTGATTATGAGAACCACGAGCCTGAGGTGGTACAACTGCAGTAGCTGAGGAACTAGAAGGACGAGTTAATCCACCACTGAAATTACGTCGCAACTTTGGGCAGTTGGCCTTTATATGACCAATGTCTCCACAATGGTAGCAACCATGAAACCCGAACTTACACTAACCTGAATGTTGCTGCTTACATGTTCCACAAAGACCTTGCTGGTGTGAATGTTGCTCAGCATGACTCTGGCTATATGAGGATGATGTCCTAAAATTCTGATTCTGGCGAGACTGATTTCCATAACTCTGAGTACGTCTGAAAGAAGACCCACCACCTGACTGATGACTGGACTGATCTGGTGCTAATGACTCCTTATTAGAGGAATCCCTTCCACCTCTGCTGGATGTACCATTAAACCTGCCCGTTGTCTGGGCTTTCTTGTTATGCTCTTTTTCTTCTCTCCTTAGTTGTTTGTCTTTTTCTAAGTGCTTGGCAAATCCCACAATAGAGGAGAAGGCTTTCATCCCTACTGCTACAGCTGATGTCGTATCCTTAATGTGGTAAACTAAACCGCCAACAAACCTGCGAATCTTTGCTTTTTCAGTCTTAACCATGTGAGGAGCATGCTTAGCTAACCTTATGAATTCCATGTAGTACTCTTGCACACTTTTATTCCCTTGCTTGAGATGTTCGAACTCTGTAGCCTTAACTTCCCTATCCTCTTCTGGGATAAAGTTAGCATGAATGCCTCTTCAAATTCTTCCCAAGTAGGCGGACCATCATCTTCATCTCTTTCCTTTTCCTACATCTCAAACCAAGCGCCGACCACATCTCTAAGCTGGTAAGCATCTAGCTCCACAGCTTCATCATCAAATGCTTTCATCATTCAGAGGGCTTTCTTGACACCCTCTAGCCACAACATCGGATCTTCATCAACTATAGAACCATGGAACACTGGAGGACTCAACTTCAAAAATTCATTCACTCTTGAGGACTCAGAATTGTTCTGTCTATTTGATTGAGGTGGAATCTCATCTGTTCTCTCGTTCTGGTTGGCCATAATGGCTTTAAACATCTCCATATCACTATTGACAGCATTAAACATCTGACCCACCTCGGGAAATATAGTTGCCTGAGCTGGAGCTGTTGTTGGGGGCGGTACTGGATCCTGAGGTACTGGATCATCATGCTCCACCCCTTTTTCTTGTTCAACCTGGGGTACTTGGACTCCCTTTGTGGATTTTTCCCTCCTTTTCTGAGTCGAAGCCTTCTTAGTTCTATCTTGAGCCACAATAGTAGCGATAGTTTCTTGAGCAACATCCTGAGTGTCGGTGTCAGAGTTGCGAGTACGAGTCATTTCTGCGAGTTTTGGAGAAATGAATAAATTAGATAATTTCTTAGAGGTAGACTCTACTGCACTATCTAAAGTATCAAAAAAAAAAACTTTTCCTAAATGCTTGTAGCCTCCTATTTATAAGTATGGCGCGCTTCATACACATAAACAAGACTCTACTAACACGGCTTCATAAACCCCTAGGACTCCATAAACTTGAGGCTCTGATACCAAGTTTGTCACGACCCATTTCCTGAACAAGTCGGGACCGGCACTCGATCATTAAACATGACCGAGCGAACCATCTCTGCTTATCAAATCTATTATAACTCCAAACTTTATATGCAACAAGGCAATACTCTAATCAAATACTTTTGATTAATTTAAACATTTAAATAAATCAACTCCAAAACTTTATTCATAATAACCAATGAAATACTGCTAAGTTATTTTCAAAAATATTTGAATCTTAACCCAACGACTATGTCCATGAAGCCTCTACTGATAAACTGACGCACTGCTCAGGACATGAGATTTTCTGGCTAGTTCTCTAAGTAACAAAGAAATAACTAAATAAAGATGAGTCTAAGGAATACTCCACGAACAAAAGCGGAGCTTACCAATAGCACTGGAAGAGAAGGAAGTCCTAACTCATAGTTTGCTCGCCTGCAAATCCGGTTCCTACGTTGTACCACATACCAACGTAGGTTCTCAAAAGAGAACGTCAGTATCATCCATTATACTCAGTGAGTCTCAACAACAGGGGGCGGAACTTTAATAACATATACATTATGAGCAAAGGTTCTAAATGCATGTAAAACATAAAGTTTATAAGAATAATTCTAAATAATTGCATAATAGTAGTTTATGAATATTCTAAAAGAAATTTTTTCTTTTTCTTTCTTATAAAAAAAAATACTTCACTTTATACTTTGGGAATTCCAACTATCTTGACTTAATTCTGTCTCAGTCACCATGTGATCTGCATGGGTTCGATCCCAATCTGATCGAATAGGCCCAATCCACGAGGTGCCACTCACTTCATGGTTCTCAACACTCATGTCTCATACCTTAGCATGGCTAAGTAAATTCTCAGCAACGATACCCTCGGCTCGTGTGCTCCCAACTTTGGCACAAGTAGTTTCAGGAAGTCAACGCCTTGGTCAGGACCCTAGGTCTGGACGATGACCCCTTCTCAGAATAAAGGATACTCCCAAAAATCTTTTATTTCTAAAACTTCTTCTTGTGATTATGCAAGTCTAAATCTTTTATACATACGCATACCGGTATCCTTAAATATAAGGCATGACATAAGAATGAAATAAACATTCAAATTATTTATAAAGGTTCTTGATCCTTCATGAATTTTCAACATGAAAATGGCATATAAGAATAACACAAAAATCTGGAATTTATGCACATATATCCATATAATCATCTAAACTTTAACTAGAAAATAATTCTAAGCTAATAGGTACTTACTACTCTAATTAAATATATATTAACTCTTTTATGCAATTCATCAAACACCTTGTGTGCGTGCTTTTGTGAGTTAAACCACTTTAGTAAAGGGTTGTATCAGTTCCCCTCAATTTCTCCTTTCAAGCAACAATGTAAGTTCTGATTCTTGTAATCAACTCAATGATCAAATACTACAATGATAAGTCACAATAAGTATCCAACTTCCCAAAAGCATTAATCTTTTGTCAACTCTAAGAACTTTAGGTTCAACTTCTAAATTTCTATGTTTTGGGGTGAGGTCTTGTTCTAACAATCCTTTATTGCCTCTAACAACCTTAACCCATCATAGCAATTCAATAAAAATGAAGAATTTATCTATTAACACCAAAAACTTAACTCGTATTTGATGGGTGTTCTTGAGGTTTTGTAAAACTTACCTATGAATTTACCTTATTAGGGTGTTAGATTCTAGTATATAATGATGTTATAGCTTACAATTCCGTAAAAAGAATTACCTCAGTCGTTGCCTAAAGAAGGTCATGCGGAATAGCTCTCAATGACTGATACGTTGCTTTGTTCTTGCTCCTAGACCTCTCGTTCTTTTCCAAAGGTTTTAAGCCTTTTTGCCTCTACGTGACTAAACAGAACCAAGTTCTGTTTTGCTTAAGGCTTTAAGCCTTTTGTTTCCCAACATGGGCTTTAGGCCCTTTTTCCCTTCTTCTTTTTTAAACTAGTAATTAATGATATTCACTTTTAATAATTAAAATTATTAATATTTTCCTAATTGTATATCTAATTATTTAAGTGTATATATATATATATATATATATATATATATATATATATATATATATATATATATATATATATATATATATTTCACTATAGGCAAGATAAAAATAATAGTAATAATAATAATTTGGTTCTATAATTAGTGTATCTTGAAACTTTTATAAATTTGAGGAGTGCTACACTTTCCCTTTCCCCAATTGAGAGTACTTAGATTGGGCTCATGCAAGTTGCGAAGTTTCCTGATCTTAAAAACCAATCGAGGATGTCAGAATTAGACAGTCAACAATATTCAAGGGAAATACCAAGGTGTACAGTCGAGAATCAGCTTTTACTCCTCGATATGTCAAACAACTCCTTAAACAACAAAATGCCTCCATGTCGATTCCAAAAGTTGATTCTTTCAAAGTACTAAATCTAGGTAAAAACAATCTAAGTGGAAGTATTCCTGATACATTTCCGCTGAGTTGCAGTTTACAAGTTTTAGACTTCAGCAGCAATATTTTAGAAAGAAAAGTTCTGACATCCTTGGAAAGATGTACATTTTTAAAGGTTTTGGACGTTGGAAAGAACAAGATTCGAGATACACTCCCATACATGTTGGCAAAATTACCTAGTTTGCATGTCTTAGGTTTAAGGTCGAATAAGTTCCATGGGAATCTCCAGTTTCCAATAGCTAATCAAACGTGGCCAAGACTTCAAATTGTAGATATTTCTTTCAATAATTTCAAAGGAGCTCTGATACCACAATACTTCTCAAACTGGGAAGGCATGATGTAGAGTAGCAATCCAAAGCCCAAGCACCAGTACTTGAATGTTGAAGATTTAAACATATATTATCAAGCTAGAATGGTTGTAGTTCTCAAAGGTCGGGAGATGGAGATTGTGAATATTCTTGAAGCTTTTACATCGATTGATTTCTCTTGCAACAACTTTCAAGGGGAGATACCTGAAGTAGTGGGCGATCTCAAATTGTTATATCTTCTTAATTTATCACATAATGCATTGACAGGAAGAATACCAAAGGCCCTGGGAAAGTTGAATCAGCTTGAATCCTTAGATCTTTCAGTCAACCAGTTAAGTGGGAAGATTTCGGACGAGCTTGTAGGTCTCACATTCCTTTCATTCTTGAACATATCTTTTAATCAACTTTCTGGTAGGATTCCAAGAGGCAATCAATTTCATATGTTCTCGGTAGATTCCTTTGATGGGAACACGGGGTTGTGCGATTTTCCTTTAAAGAAAACATGCAGTGGTGATACCAACGTTAATGGATTGTTACAACCTAACAACCATTCTGAACATGAAATTGATGGGAAGTATATTATAAGTTTTGCCTTGGGATCTTCTGTGAGTTTTAGCATCATAATCTGGCTTCTTTTGCATAGCCGAAGATATAATGAATTCATTGATAGACTTATTTTCAGAATTTTTGGTCAGCACAAAAAAGAGTGGCAGGATTAAAAACAAACTAGCTCTTTTACTTTATTTTGATTTTGCTGGCTAGCTGCTTTCCAAAATTGGAAAATGAACTCATGAGGAAAATGTTTTCCAAAATAATTAAGCCAACCAAACATGGGAAAGTTGGAAAACATTTTCTGGAAAATATTTTTCTTCGTACCAAGCACACCCTAAGACAAAAAATTTACAGAACAAATCATGAAATATCCTATAAAAAGGAAGTGTACACACTGAGGGATTTCAAGGATATTTACAGGATATCTTGCACTCACTTTTCACTCACAAGTCACAACCAGACGCCTTCTCTAAAATTCCACTAATTTCCACACGCACCTTATAAAATGTACAAATCTAATCCTGTAATGTGTAAACCAATAGATATATGTGTCTCGGGTCGCCAAATGAAATGCCAATGCGGAAATCTATGAACTTAACGACTATGGTCAGTTTTGGGAAGAGTGGTTTGAGAATTGATGTAACATGTTATAAATTAATTGTTACTCCTCGCGCTCCATTGACAAAACCAGTTGGTATTGTTTCTTGTGGAGTATCTGAGCCATGCCAACCATGTCTTGTGGGATCATATTTCTCGCCATCGCCCCAAAGAGCATAGGCTTCTTCTCCATGTACCGCGTCATCCCCAATCATTAGCTGCTCATCTGACATTCTTAACGGGATAAACAACCTTATCGCGAGTAGTATTATTGTCGTTGCAACTATGTTCCAACCAATGATAAAGAGAGCTGCAACTATTTGCTTAAGGAAAAGCATTCCACCACTTCCACCATAAAATGCACCCCTTGTGTTACTTACTGGAAGAATAATACTACAAAGACTTGGTTCTGCTAGAAGACCAGTTAATAAACCGCCTAAAAGTCCTGCTACAGCGTGTGTGTGAAACACAGCCAATGTATCATCCACCTGTTATTATACAACAACAAAGTTATCAACATTGAGTTTATCATATTTCCAATCAAATATTTGCGACATTAATTAATTGGAAATTGTACGATTTGGTGTCAGCTATGCTCGCTTAGTTATACAACATTTGATGTCTATGAAATCTAACACGATCACAGCCGAAAAGGAGGAAACTAATGCTAATATGAGTGATCATGCTTTTTTTTAATCCGGAAACTAGACATTAAAATTGCAACATTATGGTATCCTTTAACAAAGGCAAATTTACTTTGACAGATTCCCACCAATTTGCAGATAAAAGGTCCGATTCTTGTCTGCACGCCGAAAGACTACAAGGTTATGAGCAATTAGACATTAAGCAGTTCACACCTTAAGTAAAAAATGACACCTGTAAAAAGGTTAATCTATATAGGATCGACTAATATATAGCAGAAACTCTAATTGAGAGTCGCGCCCTTTTTTTCTGATACAAAATATAATTAACGTGGTCGGCAGGATTCGAACCTGCGCGGGCAGAGCCCACATGATTTCTAGTCATGCCCGATAACCACTCCGGCACGACCACTTGATGAACCTACACGCAGATTTTCTTCATGTTATCATATTTGATTGGAAATATGATAAGATATTTATTTTATGTATTTTTTTACCATAATCCTTTCTACGTACTATGTTCTAAAGTGTATTTATACATATTCAATGAGTTTTTTTAACACAAATACAAAATTTAAGCAAAAGTTATTAGATTTTGTCGAACTCGTAGCTATAAGGTTGGCTCCGCCCTGTTCACACGTGAAGTACTTAATTAGTGCTGACCTACTTTTCTCCTTCATTCGAGTATGACTTGTTAAGAGTCGTAGGAACAGAGGAAGGTTAGATAGCAACTTAATTTGACATAAAGACTTTTCAATTTCAACAACCATATATGAATACAACTACCAACTCTAAGACAAGTCTTTATTTTATTTTTTTCAAGGACAAGTCTTTAGAATGGAATATTAAAGTCTTTAATTTATTTTTTTCTAGGATAAGTCTTTAGAATGGAATATTAAAGCACAATATATAGTACCTTCTGTAGAAAAGTGGACTTTTTGTGGAGGATCATCATGGAAAACCATGGAATGCTACCTGAAAGTATTCCCATTACTATGGCTGCCCAAGCTTGCACCACTCCTACATCAACAAGCAATAATAAGAACATATTATAATAGCTTAGTTATCGTTTTTATCATGATATCAATTAATCTAATCATAGAGATATAACTTTAATTACCTAATCTTATCGCGTGTAAATATCATTTATATTGTTAGTGTTGGAAAATTGCTATTAGGTCGGGTCCATCCATAAGGGGTGCTAATTAGCTTGTTAACCCATTAGCTAGTTCTCCTCCTAAAACCTATATAAGCACTACTAAGGGTGTTGAAAGGGACGCATTTCACTAGACTAGAGATGGCTAGGGTTAGATACTTTCTGCATTCATCGAAGAGATTTTTAGGTTTTGGAAACAAGGGATTTCATCCGTTTTGAGGATTCCCAACGACCAGTAATTAATGTCGTGGTTGCTACAGACTATCCGCTTAAGGAGAAGTCCGTGGGTATCCTAACTAGTATTTACGAGCTAAATACTCCGGTTAGTATATAGAACTTGAACTCGTCTTTTTTTTTTTTAGCATCATAAAGAATTGAAATTACCTGCTCCAGGAGTTACACAGGCGAGGCCGGTCATCATTCCCTGAACAGCTCCAATAACTGATGGCTTGCCAAAGTAAAACACATCAAGGGTTGTCCAAACAAGAAGACTAGTAGCTGCTGAAATATTTGTGTTTAACACAGCCAAAGGAGCAGCTACATTTGCAGCATTAGGTGCTCCTCCATTGAAACCTGACCAACCCATCCAAAGTAGCCCTGCTCCTGCAAGCATAAGCAACACATTGTTTGGTGGAAACCTTTCCCTATCACTCTTCAATCTTGGCCCAACCTGAGATCAATATATCCAACCGTTTGAGTAAGATAACTAAAACAAGATTAAGAAAGAACAATAACAAACAAACAACAACAACAACAAATCCAGTGATTTCTCACCAGTGGAGTCTTGAAAGGATAAGATATACGCAATCTTACATTTACCTTAAAAGGGCAGAGATGATATTTCCGACAGACCCTCGGTTGGAAAAAGGATGAAAAAGAGTAATGGCAAGAAAGAGCAATAACACTAATTGGTAAATTTTGGAACTTCAAAAGTGTATGACTCTATTCTTTCACATATATAATTGTTGGAGGAACATATATGGGAAACAAGATTAAGATGAGGAGTCAATTTCGACAACAACAACATATCCAGTGTTATCCCATACTGTGGGGTCTGGGAGGAGTCAATTTCGAGATGAACAGAATCAATTACTTTTAGTTCGAACCATGTATACTTACATACGATTTTTTTTAAAAGCGTACTCATATAAGAGATCATGCCAGTGGTGATGGAGCATGAGATCAACAGGCTGATCTGAAGCATTTTCGGAGATATATATGTAAAAAGTCACTAAAATTTCAAAAAAAGAAAAATTGAACATATTATTATCAAAATGTAATATGTTTAGTCGTAGAACTAAAGTTAAACTCATCAAATTTAAATTCTGAAGCCGCCTCAAATTCATTCCCGCTCCTAATAAACCGATCACTCCGACATTGACTTTAACTTTTGGATCTGTTTCTCTCAAGAAAGTGTAATAACATGGTAAAACAGAGTTTTATAGAAGGAATCAAGGAAAGAAAAGACAGAAAAATACCCAATAAGCAGCAGTGAATCCAGAAATTCCAGCAGAGAGATGAATAACATAGCCACCAGAATAATCAATAACGCCCCAATGATAAAGAAAACCACCACCCCAAAGGCTAAAAGCTCCAACCGTATAACAAAAAATAAGCCAAAGAGGAACAAAAGCCATCCAAGCTTTAATATTCATACGACCAAGAACAGAACCAGCTAATAAAATCATGGTAATTGCAGCAAAAGTGAAATGAAAATAAACATGTGCAGCCATAGGATAAAAAGGTTCAAGCATAGGAGATTCAATATTCCCATTGCTATAATAGTGTGTTGTCTCAGGTACTCTTGCACGTCCGATTAAGTACTTTTGGCCTAAAGCAGGAGCGCCTTTTGCCCAGAAGGGTAAAAGCTTATCGCCAAAAGCGATACGATAGCCAACTAAAACCCAACAGATGAGAACTGCTGCAAATGCGTAAAGAGCCATGAAAGCTGAGTTAACTGCCCATTTTTTCTTGACTATGCTAGCGTAAAGGATGACGAGTCCGGGCATACTTTGAAGGCCGACGAGGGTCGCGGCGGTCATTTGCCACGCGTTGTCGCCTTTGTTTAGCCATGGAGGTACTGCAGGTAAATCTGTTTGATAAGCTCCTGGTATGGACATGGCTTTAGTTTCAGAGAGGCCTAAATAATTCTTGATGAAATTGATGCTGTTTATGTCTTTTCTTCTGTTTTATATAGTATGGTATTCAACGTGTTGTTAGGTGGAGAAACTAGAGTTGACCAAGTTTACACTTGTTGTTCATAAGTTTTTTTATATCATTAGGTTAATCAAATTATTTTACAATAACGTGTAGAGTACTAATTTTTTTATATCAATTTGATACAATAGCATAATAATAATAATAATAATAATAATAATAATAATAATAAATAATAATAATTAAACTTGTTATATTTGATTAAATTGCACGCATGGTATAAAATATGTTACGTTTGTTAATGTATATAATTTTAGTTCATTAGCACATAGGAAAATGAAGGGCAAGTAACTAGAGTAAGTAGTCTTTCGATCCACGAGCAAATTAGAGTAAAGTATATAGTTTAAGCCAATAATAGTGTTTAAATTTTTTATATTGTCATCAGATTAAGTTAACCTTTTCATTTTCCTTGAGTGTATTTGTAAGCATCATGTCTATTTTTACAAGGTAAAGGTAATATCTGCATACAGAGGCGCATACACCTTATATTATGCGGTATCATGAAATACCGCTTCGTCGAAAATTTTTATTAGTTATGTACAAGAAAAATAAAAATATTAGGAATAAATATAGAAAATGACACCGCTTACAACTGCAAAAAGTTATTTATTTGTTCATTTCTTCAAATTGTGACACCGCTTATAAAAAAGTCTGCGTACACCACTATCTATATATACACTACCTTTTTCAGATCTCACTTGTGTGATTATAATGAATCTGTTGTTGTTGTTTTCATTAAGTTAACCTATGACATCATATACCTTTTCACATCAATACAATATGGTAACTTGCAACAAAATAACAACTTGTTTTAGCAAGTTAGGTTGCAAATATAAATAGTGTATGTAAAATTATATATAGAGGAAATTGGTAGATAAGTAACTAGAATAAGTTTAGAAATTGGTGAGAAAGAGTGATGAAGTAGTCGTGGACCCTCACTGCCACGCAGACAGGTGTGGAGTTGGACTACTTAATGAAAGCAAAATGTGAATGAAAGTGATGAGGAAGCTTCAATTTGAGAAGTCAAATTTTGTACATAGCTTTGACTAGTCTTATAGGGAACATTCCAACTAGTTATCCTGTGCCAACAATTGAGTAATTGATACTGACTTGCGTAGACTTTTCTCATTTTGAAATATTATAACTCTTGTTTTCTAATTACATAATCATTAAAATAGAGCATGAGATAAGGAAAATATGAGGTCATACGATTATATTTTATTTCGAGATAATAGAAAAGAGAAAAAGTTATTATCGTAAGAAAAATAAAAGTGGTATGTGACTTTGGTGGAATATATAGTACTCAATATGTTTGAAAAGTTTTCTTCTGCAGTTTTACTTTGCTTTCTATATGCATTTAATTTTCTCCGAATTAGGTACCTAGTCCTCTTTTATTTTATATCTAAGTGTAAATTATAAATTTTGAGCCGACATAATCAGATAAGAGGCGTATCTAAGCACGACATGTATATAATTGTGCTCGACTCATTTTCACAAATATAAGACTAAACAAAACACCTAAAAGTAGCTGTTCTTCTCTTCTTCTCTTCTAGGTGTTGGTAATTATTGAATAATCAAAACGACAAATATTGATTATTGAATGGTTTGATTGGAGTGAGATGATCATTGAATGGTTTGTGATTCGAGGTGCTGTATGTTTTGGTGGTACGTATGGTTTGATTGGTTGTTAATAAAATTATTGGAATGATCTCCGTACATAATATTTTGCTGAATTTTCGACGTGAACTGAAAAGCTAATAACACTCAAAACAAATTGTAATATGAGCCTAAAACCCTAGAACAACCTTTATTGATAATCTAAAACCGTAAACAAATTGTTAGGATCCTAAAAAGGCCTAAAATCACTACAAAAGAAAAAAAAACATTTAACACATATAATTTAACCGCAAAACAAGATTCATTTGTGAATAGTTTGTGTTTATCGTGTTGATGGATTTTTTGGTGGTGTTATTTGATTGGTTGATTATAGAATTTTCGAACTCCGGTCCGGATAGTACAAAGAAGAGAAATTTTTATAAAGCACTATCTTTTAGTAGTAATTAGCCGTCTATAGATATCATTTGCTATACTGCGGATTATAGATACTTTTTATGTGGTTATAAAATGTATTTGATGTGTTTAAGCTATTGTATTCATGAATACAGTAGCAAAAATAGGCGTGAATCAGGGAAGTCCAGCTAATCAGTTGTTGTATTCGAGTGTATTCGACTGTATTCATGGAGTGAAACATGGGATTACAGCTGGACAGATTATTGTATTCGACTGTATTCACGGCGTGAAATAGGGGATTTACACTATTTTTAAAACGGAAAGTGAATCATTAACATATTAGACTCCTAATATAACTCAACAAACTCAATTATAACACAAAAAATTTGTATTTTCAGTTATAAAAAAGATTCTCAACAAAAAAATACCCCAAAAACATAGCAATCTTCAGAGAAATTATATAATACATCTTAATACATAAATTATACTAATTAAAAAAAAAACTTATGAATACATTCATGGCATATAGAGAGACAGTGAATACGATGAAATACATAGAATACAACGGGATACATTGAAATTCAATGGAAAAAAAGACAGAGAATACAATAAAATACATGGAATACATCGAGATACATTGAATTACAATTAAAAAAAGGCGGCGGAAGGATCATTGAGGAGGTTAAAGACTGTTTGTGAGAGGGTGAAGAGGACTCTGTCATCGACTGCACAGACCACAATTGAGATTGATTCTTTGTATGAAGGTATTGATTTTTACTCGACTATTACTAGAGCAAGATTTGAGGAGCTGAACATGGATTTGTTCAGGAAGTGTATGGAGCCAGTGGAGAAATGTTTGAGGGATGCCAAGATGGATAAGAGCAGTGTTCATGATGTGGTTCTCATCGGTGGATCAACTAGGATTCCCAAAGTTCAGTAATTACTTCAAGATTTCTTCAATGGGAAGGAGCGTTGTAAAAGCATCAACCCGGACGAAGCAGTATCCTTTAAAGAGGGTTTTAAAGAGGTTTTTCAGCGACCGAAAAAACAACCAAAAACGGCGGCGGAAGGATCATCACGTTGGTGTAAAGGGAGGGGAAAGTGGAAAGGGATACAAAGAAAATCGGTGGAAGGAGAAGGAGATCGGAAATTTTAATGGGATGGGGAGAGAATGGGATGTATCAAAGTAGAGAGAGAGAAAAAATAGTGTAACTGATTAGCGTATTTAGTGGCTTAGAGCTAGGAGGTAACCAAAATTAAATATTTTCTATAAACCTTAAAGGTATCTATAGAATATAATTTTTTTAAATGGTATTTATTTAAAATAAATAAGGTGTTAACATTTGCTATAGGAGGTAAAAATTCCTACAAAGAAAAGTGGCCAGCCCATATGATGTGGGGAAATAGTTGGAGTTATATTGGGCCCACAGCTGAAGTACCCAGTGAAGCAGCCCATTAGAATTAGAAGAATTAACCAAAATAGCTGCCCACCTGACCGTAAAAATTGTAGGAAATCTTACATAAATATCCCAAATAAGTTCCAACTTACAACCTCTAGCTATTAATCATAAACTTATCAAAACTAGTTAAACACATATAAAAATTAAAAACCCAAATAAATAAGGTTCTTTCTCTCCAAGAATCACACGAAAAGATCTTCTTCTATATTTTAAGTGTGACTAGCAACATTAGATGCAAGATGGAAAGAAAAGTTCATGTTTGATCGAGGTAACAAATAAGGTAATGAAATACAATGTGTATTTATATATTTTCGTGTGTGTGTGCGCGCACACACACAGACATCACACACAAAAACAAGATTCCAAAAATCTAAGCGAAAAAAGATCGTTTTTAATGTTATAGTTAAAATTCATTGAACACGTACAGATGAGTCAATATACAAAACTTGAGAAAGATTGGATTGATTTGACATCAAAATTTATATATATATATATATATATATATATATATATATATATATATATATATATATATATATATATATATATATATATATATATATATATATATATATATATATATATATATATATATATATATATATATATATATATATATATATATATATATATATATATATATATATATATATATATATATATATATATATATATATATATATATATATATATATATATATATATATATATATATATATATATATATATATATATATATATATATATATATATATATATATATATATATATATATATATATATATATATATATATATATATATATATATATATATATATATATATATATATATATATATATATATATATATATATATATATATATATATATATATATATACAAATAACAAATTGGATAATATTGATAATAGTTGGCTAATATTAGTAATATTTTATGAATTGGCCAATTTTTGTAATGAGCTACTTATAAATAGACATAATTGGTAGTTTTCCAAAATTGTACGGACACCCTATTTGGTCACCTCTATTTAAGTTACCCACAAAAACAAAATTATTTACCCTTGTCTACCTATTTATTTTTCTACCCATAAACTAATTACATTTCCTACCCATAGTAGGTTTTGTGGGAAATTTTTTCTTTATTCTTCTTCCTTGGTGAAAGAGTTCTAGTTGATCTCAACTTCTAACTCCTTTCCTATCTTGGGTAGTGTTCTCTTTGAGTAAGGGGTCCTTTTCGTCATCAATTATGCAACCTTTTCGATCAGGAGATATAAATTATACCAAGTTAAGCTTATCTCCTTCATGTGCATCCCATATGCTCGAATCTGCCCGTTTCGATGCACACAGAGGAAGGACCTGGTTCATGTCTGAGCTTCCTGGGTTAATCTTCAAAACAAACCTTCACTACCCTATGTCGAGCAAGAGTTTGCTTCCTTTCCCTAGCAGGGTCAGAATTGACTTACATCCGTTCTTTAACTCGTCTTTCTTTTGCTCCATTCCCGAGCTCCTCGATCAATAATGCTACTTAGGGAGAAAAAATCTTGACTCAGGAGCACCTGAATCTATTCTTTTTGTATCCCACATTTGTCTATGTTAAAGCATCCACCCATTCCTCGGTGAAAGAAAATGCTACTCAAGGATCAAAAAAAAAAAAGCTGATGGGCCAACAAGTGAGAAGTGAGAGTTTCTCACTCTAAGAAACTTTAGAGGCAGCTCTCTGTAACAAAAGTACATACCTAACTTATTCAGTTTATCGAATGATCAACTCTTTATGACACTCCTTGGCTCCCACTGTCCTAAAAATTCAAAAGTATACTCTCAAGCGCTTGAGCTTGATGTTCACATTGTAAACGTACAACAAATACTTGGACCCCAAAACATTAAATGAAGTTTGGTGGGTGCTTGAGACTTGTGAGCAGGGCATATCTATGGTTACAACAAAAATAATAAATCTTCACGAGTGGGATTTAGGGAGAAATAATGTGTACGCAAATCTTATCCTTACCTTATGAAGATATAAATGTTGTTTCCGGTAGACTCTCGACTCCAGGAATAACGAACTAAATCAACAAACAATAGCAACAACAAGATAATAGGGTAATGAAAGTGAATAACACAACATATACTAATAACGAACCAAGAATAAGCAAATACAACAATAGGCTAGTTTTACTAACAAGCCTAGGAGAGACTCGCGACTAATCTGTCAATCTTCAACTCTAATACTCGTCTTCCATGTCTATCGAGGATCATGTTCTCTGTAAGTCCTCAATAAACTGAAGCAATAATATGTCCCACCTAATCACCTTAACCCAGTACTTCTTACACCTACCCCTATATTTCCTAAGACCCGCCATGGATGGCGTATCTATGGTTGCCTTCACAATTAATATATATTTGATTTAAGTTGAATATTCTAATGGCAGTACGTGTCCTATTTCATGTTGTCGTTTTGTGCAAAGTTTCAAGAGTGTCCACCGTCCTAACACAGTGAGATCAAATATATGGAAGCAGATATGGTCAGTGGACTAATAATTTCAAACGCACATCTCGAAAAGGTCTTTGGATATTCATATGGAGACTGTGGAATTGGGATGTATTCAGTGCATAAAAATTAAAGGGCGAGGTCGACATGGGCAGTCAGTGCTCCCTCCTGAACATTGCAGAAGAAACATAATGGGGCTAATATCACGACAAACAAACAAAGATTAATCGTTTGCTTTAGTTTGAAATTGGTTCATGTATTTTCCACATCTAATTGTGAAACATTGATCAGGAAAGAACGACATTGTACGTTAAAGAGTAGAAATACTACGACTCCAACTTTTATTTCTTTTTGTTTCTTCTTCTTTGGTTGGAGTTTGAATGTGCAGAGACGGAACCAAGTTTTAAAGTTTATCATTTTAGTTCTTTTAAATTACTGAATTTTAAATTATTAAATTATACATATTCAACGGATTTCTTGAAACAACACAAAAGGACAAACTTAATAAAAAAAAGAAGGGGAAAAAACAAGAAAGTGATAGATGAGTGGGGAAAAGGATTTCACAGCTGAATGGATGATCAAATTCCTAAGGGAATTTTGATAATGCAGTCAAGTTTCACCAAAAGTACTAAACTCTAAGAATAGAAAAATGAAATCTAAACTCTAAGGATAAGCAGCTAACAATCAAGCAATCTAAATTGGAATATACTTGGAAATAGACTTCAATATGTTGATAACTTCTTTAAGATATTCTGAACAGAAACGAACATCCGTCCTCATCGTTCATACAAATTCACTTGCTCAATTTGGCAAAGAAAGGAGGAGGTTCAAATATCTAGGTCAATGAATAATATGTTTTAGGAAAAAACCAGGTAAATAGTGTGGGCCTCATGGGTAGGAGTAGTAAATATTTTGGGTCTGGGCATTAAAGGGTAAATAGTTTAGGATTAATGGGTATAAAGTGATATTTTCTTTTTTTAACTTGTACCCACTATTTAAACGAGTTTAGACCTTCTCCTTCTCCTTCTCCTTCTCCTTCTCCTTCTCCTTCTCCTTCTCCTTCTTCTTCTTCTTCTTCTTCTTCTTCTTCTTCTTCTTCTTCCTGGGCATTAAAGGGTAAATAGTTTAGGATTAATGGGTATAAAGTGAGATCTTCTCTTTTTTTAACTTGTACCCACTATTTAAACGAGTTTAGACCTTCTTCTCCTTCTCGTTCTCGTTCTCCTTCTCCTTCTTCTTCTTTTTCTCCTTCTCCTTCTTCTTCTTCTTCTTCTTCTCCTTCATGTAAGAGTGATTTTATATGGTATTTGTGAAAATATTTTAAGATAGTTTATGATATTTTATAGTGGTGAGCTATTGTGACATTTTATTTTTTTACTATTGCTTAGGGTTTGTTCTTTTTCTTTTTCTTAATTGCAAAATGGGTAGCTAAATTTATTGTTATTTTGACAAATTGGTGAATGAGGTTTGTTCTTGATGATATTTGGAGGTTATGTTTCAAATTTGAGCTTATTTGGAGTAGATGTAGGTATTAAATAGTATATTGGATTGTTAAAATCCGTAGAACAAAATTCTGTTTCTGAACAATTTGTACTTCAGGCTTACCTGGCATTAAGTGCATGAAAATATTGGTTGTACTTCAGACCTTTTAGCCATAAGTGCATCTAAAGTGTAAATTTTTATTTCAGACTTATTGGCCTTAAGCGTAGGAAAACTTTGTTGCACTTCAAACATTTTGCCCTTAAGTGCATCCGAAGTGTAATTTTTCACTTCAAACTTATTGGCCTTAAGTGCATGAAACCATTGGTTGCAATTCAGACCTAATTGGACTTAAGTGCATCTGAAGTGCAATTTTTCACTTCAGACTTATTGGCCTTAAGTGTAGGAAATCGTTTGTTGCACTTAGCCTTATTTTTCACTTCAGACTTATTAGCCTTAAGTGCAGAAAACCATAGGTTGCACTTCAGACCTATTTGGCCTTAAGTGCATCTGAAGTGCAATTTTTCACTTCAGACTTATTGGCCTTAAGTGTAGGAAAAATATTTATTGCACTTCAGATATTTTGGCCTTAAGTGCATCTGAAGTGCAATTTTTTACTTCAAGATATTTTGGCCTTAAGTGCATCTGAAGTGCAATTTTTTCACTTCAGACTATTTTTTTTTAACTTCAGACCCAATAAATCTGAAGTTGATCGTAAAGTGGGTAGGCTTGCAAACTTTTTACAAAGTCGGTATAAGTTCAATTGTGACCCCAAAATAGGGTATAGATGCAAAAAAGAAAAACACTTGACCGCTTAAACTAAAAATAGATGGTCGATATATAAAATATATGTAATTCATGTATAATATATGTATAATTGTATATAATCAATACATGATCTATGTATATCGGCTAAAATAATAAAAAATAAATCGGACCGGCTATTCGTGTAAAAATCCTGAAGAATTAGTCCAAAACTCCAAGTTAATATTTATATAGAGGTTAACATCCTGTGTCTAATTTTGTAGCAAGAAAAAATGATATTGTATCTTATTAACTCAGCTATAGTATCGGGGACGAATTTGTTTTATGGTTCACTACAAATGATACTTTAGTTATATGACCATTTACATAGAAGATCACTAAAGAATAACATAACTTTTTTATCAATAAAAGGAAAATATATGAGATTTTCGTAGGATTATTTTCTTCTATGTTTTATACAGATTTATAATGAGGTCGATATTTTTACATACAATTAAATCTCTTTATAATAGTCATCCTCTATAACAATACTTTACTACGACAATCTTGTTTTCTTTGGAACTAATTTTTCAAGTTATGTTAACATATATATTTTATATAATCATACTTCACTGTAGCAGTCAAAAAAATTCGAAACAAACGAAATTATTATAGAGAAATTTAATTGTACTACCATTTATACAAAAAAAAATTACAAGCCATTTGAAGCTTCTATACACATTAGTTTCCACTTTGACAGTCCCTTTGGCCAAACTGCAAAAATCAGCTTATTTTGAGAAGTATAAAAGTACTTTTGGTGAGAAGCAGTTTGTTATTGGCTAATTAATTTAAAAAGCACTTTTGAGCAACAATTACTGTTTGGCCAAGCTTTAAAAAACTGTTTCTAAGTATATTTTTCTCAAAAGTATTTTTAAAAAAAGTGTTTTTGGAGAGAAGCTATTTTTCCCTGCTTCTCCTCAAAAAACACTTTTTTTTCCTTTCAAAAGATTGGCCAAACATTTTAATTTTAGAAAGAAAAAAAGCACGTTTGAGAAGAAAAAAAAATATTTTTGGAAACTTCGCGAAACAGGCTATTATTCTCTTTTTCGACATTCAAGCTTGTCAGATTTGATAATTGATATTCCATCACTTCCCGCATTTGTCTGATACCTTAGTACCGTATATAGCTGTATAAATCTTATTGCTTTGACGTACCTCATCATGGCCCAATTCTATGGTGATATTGACCTCCTTTTAGTCCTTTTCCTAAATTTTAATTAATGAAACGGCTTTCACACAATTTCTCTTTTATTTTATTATATTCTCTGAAAAAGAATCCCAAGTTGTGTCAAAATCAGATGAGTCGTTTTCCCAAGAAAATGGACAATTCAAGATAACTCATCTCATTGCATGACAAGCCAAGAAACTAGTATTATAACCTCACCATCTCTAAAACTCCACTTACATTTTTCTCTTGTTTTATCTCTAACGACTACCAAGAAAAAATTGGTACACCAAAAAAATTTCATCATAATTATTGAGCTAGCCCGTTCATATTAGCCGAATAAATATTTGCTGGAGCTGATTTATAAATAAATAGTTACGTATTTGAATAGAAGTGCTGAAGCTGAAATGTCCTTCTCTCAAGAATCACTATCCATAGCTCCAGATGGATTTTCAGGGAAGGATGATAGGCTGCTATTTTCTGGAGATCATAATTTTGCTCTACATGGCCAAATTATGTTGTTCGTACTTGTATTTCTCTTTATCATTTTTCTATTATCTATGATTTTAATGCTGTATATGAAGCATTTTCATCCCAATTGTAATGCCAAGTCCAATAGGAGTAGTAGTCCACTGGAGGAGGACGTTCCATCGGCATATCCTCCAATATTTCCCATCAAGTACGCCGGTGTATCGCCATCTAGGTGAGATTTACAGTGCACGAATATATGATGGACGCCAGATTGAAATAATTTCCAAATATTATTTGTTTATGCCTTTGAGTCAGCATAGAGCTTTTGATAATATTTCGTGAAAAAATATGATTGTTGAGAATATAATATGTGAGTACCTAGATCATGTCAAAATGACTTTATATTAAATGGTACTTTCTTCGATCCACTTTAAATGATTTTTCGGTATTGTTCTTGCAGTCCACGATATTTAATTTTTTCAAGTATCAAGAAAGAGTTAATTTTTTTTTTCAAAGTTGCCCTTTGAGTAAAAAAAAACTAGGAGTAGTTGTTATATTTTTCAATTAACAAATTAAGGTTAATATAGTTAATTTTATTATTATTTAATATTAAAAGATGAATTTCTTAATATTTGTGAAAACAACTAAAAAAATTGATTAAAGTGGACTGGAGGGAGTAGTTTCGTTCAAATAAAAGGGATTAGGATTACCGTGTGAGGAAATGTCGCCGGAAAATGAAGATGCATCAGTTTCTCATTCAACCAATTATCCACCTTGAATATTTTTTTCGTTAAGGCTTAAGCTATACTTCTTGCTGTAATATTACGTTAATTAGTATTTGTTTAATTTAAGGCAAAAAAAGACCGAGTTATTTTCTTTGTCATGAAAATAAATTTGAGGTTGTTCTCAAATGGAAACTGATCATTTGCTCACAGTTTGTAATTTTATTATGAAGGAAAATATTTTATTTATAAATTTTTGATTGATCTTATTGTTTACCTTGAAATACGAGTAATAATTAAATTTGATTTTAAAGATATGTGATTTAGTTCAATACCAATTAATAATCAAGAAGTAGGGGTGTACATAGGTCGGGTTGGTTCGGGTTTTATAATTACCAAACCAAACCAATTGTGCCGGGTTATTAAATCTAAAGACCAAACCAAACCAATAAAACTTGGGTTTTTCGCTCTCGGTTTTTCTCGGATTTTCAGGGTTTTTTCGATAAAAACTTCGTAGAACAAAACGTATAAATTGTGCTCAAAATATTTCTTTAATCCTAGTAAGATACAACTATATAAAGTATTTTCCAAGAAAATAATACAAAATATGAGATGTGTCATGACATTATCCTAAAATATTCAACAATAAAGATAATAAAATTACGTATTATAAATATTGCTAAATAAAAAGCCATAATAAAAATAAATATAATCTAAAAGTATTAAGTCATACTAAAATAAGTAGACTAATAAGGGAGTATTAATTACATGACTAAACGCTAAAGAAAAATAAAAATAGGTTATGCATTTTTATCTAAATTATTGCAAAACAAAAAATAGATATTCAATACATTCTCATTCATAGTATTAAATTGAATGTCTTTCGTTAGCATTACTATTGATTTGATTTTGGTTTGGGCTTTTGTTAGCGTTATTTAATTTATTCATGGTAATGGCTATAAAATTTATTGGAACATTCAAAAGTTCTAAGTACAACCTTAAAATAATACCTTAAAAGATAAAATTATGAAATTTTTTAAGAAACATTTATAAATTATATCACAATAAGTATATTTATATATTAAATATATCTAAAATTTCTATATATGTAATATCGGGTTGGTTTGGTTTCGGTTTGACTTTCTTTAGTTAAAACCAAACCAAACCAATTATGGTCGGATTTTTTTTCTAACACCAAACTAAATCAAACCAAACCACAGTCGGATTTTTTTTTCCGGTTTTACTCGGATTATCGGGTTGGTGCGGTTTGTAGGTTTCCTTTGTACACCCCTATCAAGAAGTATGAAGTAGAAATGAAAGAGACAAGTAAACCAAACAAATGTTACTCAGCACCAGTGACTTTGAGGTAGACTTAGGATTATAAGAACAATTAAGTAATAAAAGTAAAGTAAGAACAATAGAGCTAAAGGACAATGCTGATGAATAGTACACGAAAAGGTAGAGAGTATATTCTTTTCTCAAATGATCAGATGATCTTACAAATGACTGGGGTGACCTTTATATAATAGGGGAACCCCCAAATAAGGTATATTTCTATTTACAGTAAGAAATATTCTTGGTACAGTTGTCTAACCGCCTAGTACGGAATCGTACAATTCTATTCCGGGATTTGCGCCATAACTTTGGGGATGTGGCAGGAATCTAGCTCGTTCTGGTACAAATTCATAATGGTACTATCTCGAGGTCGAGCACACTTGGCCCTGTATTCCTCGCACTCCTGTCTCCGGGCATCGCACTCTATCTTCGAGCTCAAGTCTGGCCAGCCGATCTCGAACTCGACCTAGGACGGACCCTCGAGCCTATAAATCGGAGGCATACGATTTTGACCGTACACAGATAGTCCCCGCATTTCTTAGAGTAAGATGATAAGAAACGATTTGATCCTCGTTTTCCCGATGTCTTTAGTGATGACGTCATTTCCGTGATGCAGGCGTTCGAAGTGACTGAAATGTCCCGTTGGTCCACTTCCCCAAAACATTGAATGCACACCAGTATTGGTCGGCACTAGCGCCACTGAACCGTCGTTGCCCTTCTATAAATATGAGGCTATTCCTTTAAGTAAAGAATTTTACTCTTTCTTACATCTTTCCCTTCTTCATCTCTTTCTCTAATCACCTTTATCCACCGCCTCTTTAAGCGCCGGAAAACGCCAAGTTCTTGTAAAAAATACCACATTCTGATACTACTTGTATTCTTTAGCTTAAAATCATGGCTAAAACTTCCAAAACGGTCCCCAAAAAAGAAAAAGCGTCGTCTTCTTATACCTCCCGGCCGGACAAACCGGTGGCGCTGCCAACTCTTGAGGAAATCATCCTCGACCCTTATGTGATTAAGAAGGACTTTAGTATTGAAAATCCCCCCGACGTCCCAGGCTGATGCGAGCATGCATCTCGATATCTTAGTTTGATATCGGGGAAGCACCTTAAGGATATGAAGAAGGACTGTGGCTAGGAAGATGAGGTCGTGGTTCAGATCCCGAGCCCCGAGGAAAGCATTACTACCCACGTGGAGGGGTTTTTAAGTGTTTACACTTACCCTTTCACACTGGATCCCCTTGATCCTATGGTGATCGACTTCTGCAAAACATACGAAATCACCCTCGGCCAGATTCACCCCTCTTTTTGCACATCGTGATCATGATGCGCTACTTTTCCGAAAAGGCAGGGGCTTGGAATTCACTCTCAATCACCTGATTCGATTGTACCGACCCCAGCTGTTTCGAGGGCTTGTCAAATTGCAACATCGCACGAAGAAAACCTTCTTTGTTAGCAGCGACGAAGCCAGGGATCGAAGCTGGATGAGCCGGTTCGTCAGAGTAAGGACTTCGGATGTCATTCCCCGGGACAAAATGTCGTTCCCGGAGAAATGGAATTATAATCGTAAGCGGAGTCCTTCTTCCCAATATCTATATATATTCAACTTTCACATCCCATAATAATACTTTTATCTTTTCTGCAGTTGTTGCTTGGACACCTCTTGCTATCCCCAATCTCAAGGACTGGGTCCGAAAGTTGGCCGTGACCTCCTCGTATGATGAGCACAAATGGCGTGATTTATCGAGGGACAAATGGGAGGCCAAACATCATGGTAAATTTTCTTCTCAGTTTTTAGATATTTTCCATTCATTGGTGGCGTCAACTTATTCATATTTACTTGTGCAAGCGTTGGAGATGTCTCCAAAATAAGGCCAGCCCCGCCCGGGGAAGGGACCAAGTCTTCAATACCGAAGTATGAGAAGGACAACAAAAGAAACAGGGTTTCGAAGCCTGAAGACCCTCAAGACAAGAAAACCCCTGCTCGAAGGATGCGGAAGAGATTTGCTCAAGCAGGCGTAGATTCGGCCCACGATTTCCCGGATGACGAAGAAAATGATGGTGAAGAGTCGGCATTGGTGCCTCGAACCAGGAAACCAATCGAGGCCGCCAAGCCCTCCGAACTAGAGACCTCATCCTGTGGTGAGGGAACCCCAAAGAAAGATGCGGGCAAGGCCCACTTGTCCCCGGAGGTTGAGATCGTTCCTCTGCCTTCAAGAAATATAGCGGAGGGGGAAAATGCGGAGACCCCCGAAGCCAATGAGAATGCCCCAAGTGAAGAGCACAGGGCCATGACAACAGGTCACTCCCTTTCTTTGCCAACTTATTCCAAGGAGCCAATCGAAGAAGCTAACGCTCTGCGTATGCCCGATCCGAGCAAGGTCCTCGAAGAAGATCCCTTTCAGAGTTGCTTCGCTGGGGTCGAAGATACTACTGACCTCAATGACGCATCCACCATTTTCGAAGAGGCTCAACATCTCCTCTCTCGGGTAAATACTAACTTCCATTATTGTAATTTTTCCCTTTCCTCCTTTTTCCTTTAACTGATAAATCTTCATTTCATGTATAGGCCATAGTTAAGCTTAGAGCTGAGCTGAGCCAATGTGAGGCTGAGCTTAGGAAAGTTTCGGGCGAAGAAAAGGCCATGAGGCTCCTCTATAACCAAAAGGAAGATGAGCTTAAGGACCTCCCGACTGAATTGGCCAAAGCTCGGAAAAATGAGTCCAAGCTAGATGAGCAGGTAACTATGATTTTAACAGAGTATGGCCTTCTTGTCCCTACTTCAGAGTCTAACACTTCGAGCTGCAGCAAAAGTTAGAGATGATTGGGCAGCTCCGAGGCGAGGTTGATCAAGTTAAAGTTGATTGCCATCGATGGAAGGATAGCAGGGATCAACTCGTTGTCGATAAGGAAGTTTTTACAACCCAACTGTCCTCAGATGAAACTCAACTCTGAGGTATTAAAGCGAAGGGTCTGGCCTAGGTCAAGAAAATTGAGGAGTTAGGGGCAGAACTTGCTAGAGCCCGGGCCGAAGCTATTCAAGCTAAGGCTGAAGCTGAGAAGACGAAGGCTGCGACTGATAAATCCATTGTCATATACTTAAGGGACTCTGTGGCCATTCAAGTTGAGTTGAGGGAGGCCTCCGACTAGGAATAATGGACCAATGATTTGGCCAAGTGCCAGGCCCGGAGGGAGATTCTCGAAGAAATCCATGCCCGAGGGTTCGACCTTGCCGAGGAGATAGCCGAGGCAAAGGCGCGGGAAACCGATGCCAGGTTTCTTTTCTCTTCCAATGATGAGGATGTGGCGAGTGTCTATGGGGAAGGGGAAGGTGAAGAAGATGTTCCCGAGGGAGAGGAGGCTCCCGAAGATAGAGCTACCGAAGGTGCAGTTACTGAGGATGGTGCTCCCGGGGATATGACCTCGAAAATAGGTTAGGTTCTCTTTTTCCTTTCTGTGCAAGGGCCCCTTGTGAGCGTTGTAAATATGTTTTGTAAAACACCCCTCATGAATATAAGGTATCTTTTCGCTCTATCCTCAACTTGTGTTGAATTTTATTTTGTTTTCATTTGCGAAAAATTTCGATAATTCAAACACTCAATCCGAGTATTTATTCGTACTCAGAACATAATAAGCCCTTAGATTTTTATTGATCAATATAATACCCCTTAAGGTTTTGTTAATCCTCGATCTAAGCTTAAATCAGTTCGATATGAGCTTGGAATAATTGGACTCTTGAGTCCTAGTTGAGTGAGAGCAAGGTCTCAAACTCTATATATTTTGGCCATTAAGCTCTTTTAAGTTGGCCTTTAGGCTCTTATATAACGGCCCTTAGGCTCTTTAAGTTGGGACGATTCGGCCTTTAATGTGGCTATACTTTTTCCCTCTTTCCGGCTAAAAGACTTAGTAAAAAAAATTTGTATGCCTTAGCATGTGTTTTTTGTACCCGTTTGGGTTTTTCGAAGGTTCGACGTACCGGAACCTTATTAGTAATTTGTTTGTGTAAGCATCATCGAATACCATTTGAGGTTTTTCCGAAGGCTGATGTTATCGAAGCCTTTGGATTATTCGAGGGCTGAATTTATCGAAGCCCTTAGATTTTTCGAGGGCTGAATTTATTGAAGCCCTTTATATTTTGCTTTTACCGAGGGTAGCCTGATTTAATCGGGTTTTCAAAGTTTGAAGGCCTTTAATTTATAGCGGAAGTCGGATGTCTCCGAGCCACATTATTTTGGTCGTAGCCTTTTTATATGACCGTAGTCTTTAATATGGCTGTAGCCTTCGGGTATGTCACTTGGACTTGTTTCTCAATAACCTTTCAAACTTGTCCGAAAAGTTAGTCCCCGAGTATATTGGCCTTAGCCTTGGACTTTGTTTCTAGGGGGTGCCTCTTTGAGGTCTTATGATTTCGAGTTTGCGATGACTTCGGATGTGCTGACTGTCGATGACAGTCCCCGAGTATTTCGGGGTGTATTTGTGTTTTGGCTCTTGAGTCGATTCCCGTAGGATTGTAAATGTAGAGTTCGTATACTAGTAAACTTATTTGAGACACAGTGTTTTTGAAATTACCAGAGAGCTTCTTCAAATAATTGATACATGCATACATGTTGAGTATTTCGGGGTGTATTTGTGTTTTGGCTCTTGAGTCGCTTCCCGTAGGATTGTAAATGTTGAGTTCGTATACTAGTAAACTTCTTTGAGACATAAAGTGTTTTTGAAATAACCAGAATGCTTCTTCAAATAATTGATACATGCATACATGTTTTGTCGTCGGGGCTCGACTATTCTATATGAACACGGTTCATCTGACCGTTTGGCCCATTACAAGGTTTTCCTATCGAGGCCCTCTTAGGTGTGAAGTATTTTCCTTGAAAATATAATCTCCGAGGGTAATGCCCCCCAATATTCGAGGTTGATTGAAAAGAAGCCTTGGATACTATTGAGTTCTCCTTAGGTTGCACATAATTGTTGCCTCGTAAAAAACTTTGCCGGTAAAACCCATTTGGGACAAAATCCGATCTAAGGGAAAAAGAGTGCAACGCATGCTTTAAAGCATAAGGCCTTCGTGTAAAAAGTGTGTCTTCGAGATCGCGTGCCTTCAATAGCTTCAATCGAAAATCTGTAATAAGTTAGTTTTAAACTCAAATGGACAAAAAGTATAAAGTCATACCTTAGCAGTAGTATCGTTTGAGTAATGATATGTTCCAATTGTTTGGCAGTTGTTCACCTCCTATTGTGCTAAGTTTGTAAAATCCTTTACCGACAATTCCGAGGACTCGATACGGTCCTTCCCAATTCGGGCCTAGTTTCCCTTCATTGGGGTCTCGAGTATTGAGGGTGATCTTTCGTAGAATTAAGTCCCCGATTCCAAAGTGTCGAAGGTTGGTCCTTCTATTGTAGTATCTTTCGATCCTTTGCTTCTGCGCGGCCATCCAAACAAGTGTTGCTTCTCTATTTTCATCTAATAACTCGAGGATAGCATCCATGGCCTCATGATTTGACTCCTCCGATGCATGTCAAAACCTGGCGCTGGGTTCTCCAACCTCAACAGGGATGAGGGCCTCAGAGCCATATACTAGAGAAAATAGGGTGGTCCCTGTGCTAGACTTTGATGTCGTCTGATACACCCAAAGGACCTCGGGTAAAACTTCTCTCCATTTCCCTTTCGCATCGTCCAATCTTTTCTTCAAGTTTTGAATGATAGTTTTATTTGTTCACTTGGCCTGTCCATTTCCAATTGGATGGTACGGTGTCGATAAAATCCTCTTTACTTTGTGTGCCTCGAGGAACTCCGTTACCTTGCTACCGATGAATTATTTTCCATTGTCACATACAATCTCGACAGGTATCCCGAATCGGCATATGATGTGGTCCCAAATGAAGTCAATGACTTATTTATCTCTGACCTTCTCGAAGGCCTGTGCTTCCACCCACTTAGAAAAATAGTCAGTCATAAACAGAATAAATTTAGCTTTACCTGGGGCCGTTGGTATAGGGCCGACTATATCCATTCCCCATTTTATGAAAGGCCATGAGGATAGGACCGAATGGAGTTGTTTTCCAAGCTGATTGATTATCAGTGCGAATCATTGACACTTATCACATTTTCTCACAAATTCCTTAGTATCTTTTTCCATGGTATCCTAGTAGTAACCTGCTCTGATAACTTTGCGAACCAAAGACTCGGCGCCAGAGTGATTCCCACAAGTGCCTTCGTGGATTTCTCGAAGGACATAATCGATGTCCCCTAGCCCCAAACATACCGCCAATGGCTCATCGAACGTTCTCCTATACAATGTTCCATCTTCATCCAATGCAAACCTAGCAGCCTTGGCTGGTAGGGCCCTCAATTCTTTGTGGTCCGATGGGAGCTTTCCATTCTTCATATAGTCGACATACTTATTTCTCCATTCCCACATTAAACTCGTTGAATTTATCTCGGTATAACCCTCTTCAACCATAGACCTCGACAATTGGATGACAGTCCCTGGGACGATGTCATCTTCTTCGACCTAGGATCCCAGATTAGTAAGTGCATCGGCCTCGCTATTTTGCTCCCGAGTCACATGATCTAGAGTCCACTCCTTGAAACGGTGCAAAGTTACCTGCAGCTTATCCATGTACCATTGCATTCTATCCTCTCGAACATCGAAACTTTTGTTTACTTGGTTCACCACCAATAGGGAATCGTACTTGGCTTCGATTACTTCTACTCCCAAGCTTTTAGCTAGCTTGAGACATGAAATCATGGCCTCATACTCGGCCTCAT
Source organism: Nicotiana sylvestris (assembly GCF_000393655.2). Taxonomy (NCBI): domain Eukaryota; kingdom Viridiplantae; phylum Streptophyta; class Magnoliopsida; order Solanales; family Solanaceae; genus Nicotiana; species Nicotiana sylvestris. The sequence goes on from NC_091068.1 coordinate 149,155,887, forward strand.
TGTTAGTTAATCTTGGAGTTTTGATAGATTGCCTAATGGTATCACCCGTAGGTGGCTTCAAGACAATGCCGAGCCCCAACCCCTTCACATTCGAGGCACCGTCCGTGAAAAAGGTCCATACCCCCGATGTTGTACCCGAGTTTAGCAGGAGTTCTTTCTCCACTTTGGGTACGAGGGTCGGCGTAAAATTGGCCATGAAGTCAGCTAGGATTTGAGACTTGATGGTCGTTCGAGGTTCATATTCGATATCGTACCCGCTAAGTTCGACGGCCATTTGGCCAATCAGCCCGATAGCTCGCGCTTTGCAAAACATTTTGAAGAGGGTAGGTGGTTAATACGCATATAGGATGACATTGAAAATATGGTTTTAACTTTTGAGATGCGCTTATCAATGCAAGTGCTAATTTTTCTAAGTGAGAGTACCTAGTTTCAGCATCTCCTAGAGTTCGACTTATGTAATAAACAGGAAATAGCATACCTTTCTCTTCTCGAACTAGTACCCTACTTATCGCTATCTCGGACACTTACAAATATAAGTAATGTTTTTTATCTACCTTCGGGGTGTAAAGCAAAGGCGGGCTTGACAGATATCACTTTAATTCTTCTAAGGCTTGATGACATTTCGGGGTCCATGCGAAATCCTTTTTTTATTTTTTAGCAAGGAAAAGAACCAGTGACTCTGATCCGTGACCTCGAAATGAATCGACCCAAGGCAGTTATTCACCTTGTTAGCCTTTGCACGACCTTCACACTATCCACAATCGTGATATCCTTGATAACCTTGATCTTATCGAGGTTTATTTTGATACCCGGATTTGACACCATGAAGCCGAGGAACTTACCCGAGCCAACTTTGAAGGTACATTTCTCTGAGTTAAGCTTCATGTTTTATTGCCTCAAAATTTTGAATGTTTCCTGCAAATGAACTAAATGGTCCTCTGCGCGCAGGTACTGAACCAACATATCATCAATATAAACTTCCATTGTTTTGCCTATTTGTTCTTCGAACAATTTGTTAACTAGGCATTTGTATCTTTAGCCCGAAGGGCATTACGTTGTAACAATAAGTTCCAAACTTAGTAATAAATGAAGTCTTTTGTTACTCCTTCGGGTTTATCTGAATCTGATTGTACCCGGAGTAGGCATCGAGAAAAGTTAGGGTCTCGTGGTCAGCCGTGGAATCGATCATTCGATCGATGTTTGGCAATGGGAAAGAATCTTTCGGACATGCTTTATTCAAGTCCTTATAATCTACACACATTCTAAGCTTGTTTCCCTTTTTAGGGACTACAACTACGTTGGCTAACCACTCGGGGTACTTTACCTCCCGAATGGATCTTATTTTAAGAAGTTTGGTTACCTCGTCTTTTATGAAGGCATTTTTTTACCTCAGACTGAGGCCTCCTTTTCTGCTTCACCGGTTTGAACCTGGGATCGGTGCTCAGCCGAAGCATGGTGATTTCCGGTGAAATCCCTGTCATATCTAAATGGGGCCAGGCAAAGCAATTCATATTATCAATAAGAAATTGAATGAGTTTGTTCCTAAGCTCGGGGGTCAATCCCGTTCCCAGGTATACCTTTTTCTTGGGCATATATTCGATAAGTATGACCTGCTCCAGTTCCTCGACGGTTGACTTGGTTGCATCGGACTCTTCGGGAACGACGAAGGTTCGAGGAGTAAGGAAGTCCTCTTCTTCGTCTTCGGTTACCTGTTGTTCCGGCTCCATCGAGGCTGGGTGCTGTGATTGCTATTTAGCCGCTTACTTTCCTTTAGTGCTCAATTTATCTGAGGTCAAGGGATTTGGTATCGGCACCACTTCCTCGATCACAAACATTTCTTTTGCAGTATGTTGCTCTCCTTTTCACCCCTTCCTCTGTTGGAAATTTTATCATCTGGTGAAGAGTTGAAGGCACTACCCTCATGTTGTGTATCCACGGTCTCCTGAGGAGTGCGTTATACCTCATGTCACCTTTGATGACATGGAACTTCGTATCTTGTATGGTACCGGCTATGTTTACTGGCAAGATAATTTCTCCTTTTGTTGTTTCTCTTGCCATGTTGAAGCCATTCTGGACCCGGGATGCAGGTAGAATCTGATCTTGTAGGCCGAGTTGTTCCACGATCCTTGCTCTGATTATGTTTGCTGAGCTACCTAGATCCACTAAAACACGTTTAACTTGAATTTTTTTCAAAAGTATAGAGATTACCAGGGCGTCATTATGAGGCTGAGATATGCCTTCTGCTTCTTTGTCATAGAATGATAAGACGACCTCGGGCACATAACTCTGAGTCCATATTTCTCTGGTGATTGATACTTTGGTGCGCTTGAACACAAGTCGTTGAGGGACATCGATGCCGCCAATGATCATGTGGATTACATGTTGTGGTTTTTCTTGTTAATTTTCCTTGCATCTCTCTCCCTGAAGTGATTCTTAGCCCGATCACTTAGGAATTCTCGAAGGTGGCCCTCGTTGAATAAATGAGCCACTTCTTCCTTTAGCTGTCTGCAATCTTCTGTTCGATGACCATGTGTTCCATGATACTTACACATCAAGTTCGGGTTTCTTTGAGAAGGATTGGTCTATATAGGCCTAGGCCACTTGGTATCTTTGACTTTCCCAATAGCTGAGACAATCCCCAACACATCTATGTTGAAGTTGTACTTTGATAATCAGGGAGCCTCTGCGGGGTCGATATGTTTATCGAACCCGCTCTTACTCATGAGTCCCCGAGAACTTTAACCTCGATCGTTTCTCCGAGCGCTCCGAGGAGTGTTACGGCTTGGGTTGATGTTCCTTTGATCGGCACATGGCTGATACCGTTCTTTGTTGACTTTTGATTCCCGATCTGTTCCCTCAGGGGCTTGGCTAAGAATTTGTTAGGATGAACTGAACCCGATGGGGCTCCCAACTGGTCGTCCTCGACCCTGATTTTTGACTGGCAACGATTGTGCACATTCGACCATGTTACAGTTGGATATTTGATCTAGTTCTGCTTTAACTGTCGAGATGCAATCGAGCTCTTTTCATTCAAACCCTCCATGAAAGTCTGTATTGCCAAGTCATCTGAGACCGGTGGTAACTCCATTCGCTCCATTTCGAACCTAGATACGAATTCCCCCAACATCTCGTCGTTCCTCTGTTTTATCTTGAAGACATTCGATTTTTTCATGGCCACCTTTATGGCCCCGGCGTGTGCTTTCATAAAGGCATCTACTAACATAGCGAACGAATCAAAAAAGTTAGGGGCTAAGTTGTGGTACCAAATCATAGCGCCTTTCGACAGCATTTCTCCACACTTTTTCAATAAGATCGATTCGATCTCATCGTCATTCAAATCATTCCCTTTGATCCCGCATGTGTATGTTGTAATATGCTCGTTAGGGTCGGTTGTCCATTATACTTGGGTATATCGGGCATGCAAAATTTTTTGGGAATGGGCATGGAGCCGCACTCTGAGGGAATGGTTTTTGTATGAATTTTTTAGCGTCTAAACCTTTCAAAACTGGAGGTGCCCCTGGTATCTAGTCTACACGGGAGTTATAGGTCTCCATCTTTTTATCATTGTCTTCAATTTTCTTTTCTTCGGACTCGATCCTCTTCGGGCCTTTCTAATACTGGTTCAGTACGCTGAGTATTTTCTAGTTCGACTGTATTTGGAGTTTTATTCTGACTCTGAAGTTGAGCGATGGCGATTTGCTGAGCTTGCAGCATCTCGAATATCACTTGGAGGTTGACTCTCCCATCTCTCATTCCTTGTGTTCCTTGGACACCAGATCGAGCTTTCATGTATATTTCCTTTGGGATTCGCGCCTAGATCTGCATTCAAAGCAATGTGCAAACTAACATCAATAGGTTCCACATTTGCCACTTCCCCAAGTTTTAACGGTGGTACACGGACTCCTGTTTTGCTATTTTCTCCAAGACCTTTGTTGTCATGAATGGGTGTGCCACACCTCCTTTTTACCTACACCCGCAAGGGCATAAGGGAGTTTTTCCAATTAAAGGACAATCGAAACGGGATTTATTATTAAAGATTTAGAGTCGCCACTTGGGAGATTTATGGTGTCCCAAGTCACCGGTTGAATCCCGAATCGAGGAAAAGATTGACTCTGTATTACAGTCCGCGAACCAGAAATCTGAGTAAGGAATTCTGTTAACCCGGGAGAAGGTGTTAGGCATTCCCGAGTTCTGTGGTTCTAGCACGGTCGCTCAACTGTTATATTTGGCTTAAATTATCTGATTTTAACAATTATGAACCTATGTGAAAATTCTAACCTTAACTGCTTTTATTCATTTTTAAAGAAAATTGTAACATCATTAAAACAAGTCTTGAACCACGTCACATAAATGCAACCGTGGTTTTTGGACATACTTTAACATCGTTGGGATTAAGATTTGGGTCATATAAATGCGTAACCGAGTTTAGGGAGGTAATGTTATTAAAATACGCACCTAAAGAGACTAACGCGTTATTATTTTGGGGAAGGCCGTGAAATTCGCTAAACGACCCGTCCCGAAATCTAAGTATTTTAATATATACAATTTTCGAGGGCCCCGCAATTTATGTGTTTTGTTTAGCGAGGCTCGTCCCGTTTTATTATTTTAAAGTGCAAACCTAGAGCAATCTATAGTTTTCTACTTAATTTGTCTCTAAAATAAAAGAAATGGCCTAATTAATTTGTTACTGGACTGATGCAAACTAAGTAATATTTTTGCACCAACATCCGACCATTAGGCTCCGATGTGAGCCCAACAGAGGGAATTTAAAACCAGATATACACCATAAAATCGGCCAAAACAGACCTTGGCCCAGGCCTAAATGAGAAAGGGCCCAAAACTGGCATGGTCGTGCATCAATTATCCTGAGGCCCAAACGTTTAGGGACTAGCCTGTTAAGCCCTGTCTTTTACACTAAATGGAATTTCAATTTAATTAAGAACACAAATCTGATGAATCTACTACTAAAATTAACTAGCCAGTAAAATAAATTCAATGCAACATTAAACATGAGTTGGAAAGCAACTGATTTCAGATTTCATGACCCACGTAAACTGCCTATGATCACAATTTCAAACATGGTGCATACTAGTTCAAATTTCAAATTCCCTACTATGACTCATTTTTATTAAAATGCTGACTCATGAACTTTGATTAAACACTAACGTGACCACATATGAGAATTGAAACTCGAGAATTAAGGATGCTGGACGAAAATGGATTGCCTAAATTAACCTTACGAATTACATATCTCATATCTACTTTTAACTTTCTGATTTCGAACCCACACACAACCACTCAAACTCAGAATTATAGATTAACTCACATCATCACTACTAAATATAAAGCTCCCATGATCAGAAGAAGTATCACACTACTTTAACAGTCTACAGCCTAATTAATCACAGCTTGAAAATACCATTTATACAGATCTAGGAAAACCGGAAATTAACTAAACTAATAGAAACTATTCTGTTAGTCCAGCATGGAATTATTACAACGAATACTCAACTAAACTCATATGCATTTCTAAATATCTAACACACACTTAACGGTTCAAATGCACAAACTTATAATTAACAGTCCATCAGTACGGTTATTACAATATAATGAAAGCAGTAAATCAATAATAGGCCTCCACTTCATTCATTTTCAACTGGATATTTACATACATCTAGTTTCAGGACATGTACCTGGTATGTAGAACAGAAAAATGGGGTAAGCAATCAGCAACAACAAACAGCAAAATACAGCAGCAGAAAGCCCAACACAGTAGCTTCAACACCTCAATCCAGAAATCCCAGCAACACGGAGAAAACCAGTAAAAATGGAGAAGAAAAATAGTCCGGAAATCTCTCTTTGTTTTCTCTTTCTAGCTTTGAACTCTCTCTGGTGTTCTTCCACACTCAATATTTCAGAAAATTTGGTTCTATCTTTTTTACTCTCTCCAAAATGAATCCTCCCCCTGTATATCCAGTGTATCTAGAGTGTATATTGAGTGTATACTGCTCTCTCCGCCCCCTTCTTTTTCTTCTCCTCTCTATTTAAATGGGAATTCAATTAGTGCATTTTCCACTACCAATTCAACTTTATATTTCTTTAATCATCCACTTAATTGTCCACTCAATTAGTGCTTTTAGTTAATTTGATAATGCAAATACTACCCTACCACTATTAGGAGCTTCTCAATTAGTAAATTGGCCCAACCAGATTTTCCTCTTCTTATTCTCAATGGGTTTGGCTGAGTTTTGGTTTTGGGCCTGGCTAAATTGGCCCAACCAGATTTTCCTCTTCTTATTCTCTTTTCCTTTTCAATTTTCTTTTCCTTTTTCTTTTCAACAATTAAAACTAAAATCCTAATTAATTATAAAACACCAAATTCACTTAAAAATACTAATTAATTCTAACTAATAATTATCACAAATAATTAAATGCCAAATTAAAAGAAAATCACACAATTTGACTAAAATTACAAAAATATGTTATTATTATTTTTTTTGAATTTTCATTTTTGTAAAACACTTAATTATTAATTAATTCCAAAAAATATAATATCAAATCTTAAATGACAATGCTATATTTTTTGTCTTTTTAATGCATTAATAAAATTAAACATGCCCATAAATATATACAAACAATCAGAAAAATCACGCAATAATTCCTAAAAATAACAAATAATTAAAGAAAAGACCTAATTTTGGGAATTCTTTTGGAGTAATTTGTGTGAGGCAAAAATCACGTACTCACAGCTGCCCCTCTTTGTTCGGAAACACGAAGAGTTTTCGTGCAAAGATAAAGTGAGCGGACACGAGCGATTTTTGCCTGTTTGAACACTCCGTGGGAAGCATTTTTTGAAAGATTTGACCGAAACTCTGCTTCAAAGGCTTCATACATATCCTTGGCTATATAGGAATCAGGTCAATGTAGTTCGGGAAGTTTCGGTAGCTGGGACTACCATGAAGTTGTGGTTTTACTGTTACTGCTGTTGCTATTGCTGATACTGCCTACTGACCTCCTTATTGCACCATGACAAAAATGAAGAAGCTAGACTAAGCTATAATCTATACTTTACAAAGATTTATTTCCAAACTTGATCTTGTGACTGACGTTGCCTCGTTGACTTGTATCTTCCTCATAAGTTCCTTTGTGGCTGACTTGAATGGTATTCTTTGAAATGCTTTCCCTTCTTTTCCAGGCGGGCTCCTGATTATTTGAAATTTGAATTGCTTCTTCCCTTCGTTCTCCAGGCGAGCTCCTGACTACTTGAAATTTGAATTGTATTCCCTTGTTCTCCAGGCCGGCTCCTGACTTCAACTTGAAATGTATTCTCTGCTCTCCAGGCGGGCTCCTGACTTCAACATAGACAAAACAAAGAGTTTGAAAGCTAAAACGTAAATTGTACTCCCTTGTTCTCTAGGAACTTGAATTGTATTCCCTTGCTCTCCATGTGGGCGCCTGATTGCATGAACTTGAATTGTATTCCCTTGCTCTCCGGGTGGGCGCCTGATTACTGAATTTGAATGTATTCCCTTACTCTCCAGGTGGGCTCCTGACTACTGAACTTGAATGTATTCCCTTGCTCTCCAGGTGGGCACATGATTTCAACAAAATAGACAAAAACAAAGAAAACTTTCTGCCCTAGTTTGGTAGCTGGGCACATATGTGAATGTAAACTGAATCATGTTACCAAATATCAATAAGAACTTGAAAGCTAAAACTTGAATTGTACTCCCTTGCTCTCCAGGTGGGCGCCTGATTGCTGAAACTTGAATTGTATTCCCTTGCTCTCCAGGTGGGCGCCTGATTGCTGAAACTTGAATTGTATTCCCTTGCTCTCAAGGTGGGCGTCTGATTGCTGAACTTGAATTGCTTTTCCATGTTCTCCAAGTGGGTACATTATATCAACAAAAATAGACAAAACGAAGAAAATTTCTACCCAGTTTGGTAGTTGGGCAAATCTGTGAGTGTTAAACGGAATAATGTTACCAAATATTCTAAGAATTTGAAAGCTAGATCCTATTATCCAGGGGGGTCCTGGTAACTCTTAACAAAACGACAGTTTTAAATCTAAGCTATATGTTTTAAAGGTATGACTTCTGCTAAATCTTGTTATCTAAGAGGGTGTTAAACTATTCCCCTTTATCCAGGAGGGTCCTGAAAATCAAAAGTCAAGTTTTCTCCTAAGAGTGACATTTCTTTACGGCTGAATTATATTACCCTATAATAGAACTTACGCTAAATCTCGTTATCTAATGTCAATATTAAAACTAGGTCCCATTATTCAGGAGGGTCCTGACAACTCTTAATTAAACGATAATTTTTTATCTAAATTATATCTTCTAAAGGTATTACTTCTGCTACATCTTGTTATCTAACATCAATCTTAAAGCTAGGTCCATTATTCAGTAGAGTCCTGAAAACTCCTAATTGAATCCTATCTCTCACATGCAAACTTTAAAATCATCTTATATTCCTTGGGGTACATTTATGCTAGATTTTAATACTCATGACTGTTTTAAATTTTAAACTAGGTCCCATTTTTCAGGAGGGTCCTGACAACTCCTAACTGAATTCTATCTCCAGAATGAAAATTTTGAAACCAACTTATATTCTTTTGTAGTACATTTATGCTATATCTTACTACTTATGATTATTTTGAATTTTAAACTAAGTCCCATTTTTCAGGAGGGTCCTAAACACTTAAAACTAAATCCCATTATCCAGGAGGGTCCTAAAGAGCCGAGAATGAACTTACCTGAGCCATGCTTTCTTTCTGGAGGATCTCTGCAGAACGGACAAAATTCCTTGTCTCTGAACCATGTTTTTCCTCATTGAGGGTTCCTACAGATCGAACAAATTTTCCTTTCCCCTTCTCCAACCGCCTTTGTGCTGACAAAATTTGGGCATGACACTTGAAAAAAAATTCAAACTTCCAAGCTTTGATTTGGACACAATTTTCGTCCCTGTTTCAAACAAAGAAAACGTGTGAGTTTATAAATATGGTGGTTGGTTTGTGGCCTTGACTTTGAGGGCGATTGCTCCTTCACTTCCTATGATAACTTTGGTTTCAACTTGAAAGACCTTGCCTGTTTATTGACTAACCACTTTGTCTGTCACCCTTATCACAGAAAATACCTCTGATCCATTCAGACCCAATACCTTCTATCTATTGCATTGCTCATGAACCGACATCTACCAAACCTTTCTGTTTCACATGATCCCCATGGTATATTGATTATTACCAACTTCAATGCGCACGTTGTTCTTTCCTGATATAAATCACTAGCCTTGGTCTTGAGGTCTATTGCTCCATCACTTGCCATGATAGCTTTGATTTCTGCGTGGAAGATCTTGTTTGTCACTGGTTTACCACCTTTTTGTCCCTTGTATTTCACATGGATCCCAACGCATGTTGATTGTTACCAACTCAGTGTGTATGTTGTTCTTCCTTGACTTAAACCACTGGCCCTGGCCTTGAGGTCTACTACTCTCTCGCTTGCCATGGTAACTTTGATTTCTGCTTGGAAGACCTCGCTTGCCACTAGTTAACCACTTTTGTGAATCTTACCACAGAAGATACCTTTGATTTATTCACCTAACACCCTCCATTTGTTGCATTGTCCAGGGATTGATATGTACCAAAGCTTTGTATTTCACAAGGATCCCAAAGCAAGTTGATTGTTACTAGTTCAGTGCGCTTGTTGTTTTTTACTGACTTATGATGCTTTGATGTGCTAGCCAGATCTCATTTTGTGCACTTGGAAAGCTGGTGGCAAATTTTGAAGTCATTTCTCACTTGTTTGGACCAAACAGACTCAGAAAAAGGAAGTAAACACGACAAAAGAAACAGAGTAAAGGACAAGGGAAAGAGATGATTCCTAACAAGAAAACTACAAATGAGAAACCTATCAGATTGGATACCAACTCTAACGACCATGACATGCACCTGTGGCCTATTATGTCAAGCAAGTCTGATGTTCAACTATTGTTGTACCCTCTAAGCTAATCTGATTTACAATCCTTATTCGCTTGTAGTGCCCAAAGGGTTTTCACCATCAAGCCTCTCTCATTTGATACTTTCTATCAACTTTCGTCGCCTGAAGGTGCCCGTGAAGGTTTTCACCAATAAGACTCTCTCATTTTTATTTCTCTCAACTCCCATAGCCTTACGGTGCCTGTGAGGATTTTCACCGATAAGACTCTCTCATTTTCATTACTTTTCCTGCTTGGACCAGAGTGTTACCCTGATATGAATCACCTCTATTTGCTCGACTTGACATCTCTCGAAGACTGATCGGAAGGTCTTTATTTGGACTGTAATGTGGGATTTTGGATGGGGTTAGAAAGAAAGGGTATCAAAGGCTCAAAACAGTTCGACATGAGTTTAAAATTACAACTTTTGGAATCAGATTTCTTACAGCAAACACAACTTCTGCCCCAGTTTCTTTGTTTGGGGATTTTTGGATTTTTATTTTGATGGGATCGAACCGTGAGGCTGCCTACGTATCCTTAAAAGGAATCAGGTCGAACGTAGTTCATGACATAGAAATTACTTTGTTGTTGTGATTTTTCTTTTCTTTTTCTTCCTCTTCCTCTTCTTTTCTTTTCTTTCTTCCTTTTCTCTTTTTGTTGTTTTATTGTTTTTTTTTCTTTTTCTTCTTTTTTTTTCCTTTTCTTCTTCTTTTTCTTTTTTTTTCATTCTTTATCTTTTCTCTTTTTCCTTCACGTATCTTTCATGCTTGCGTTTCTGATCTTTGCTACTGATTTCGAAAGAGGGGTATGAAAGAAAATAAATAAGGCTCAAAGGGGTAACGAAGGATAAAGTGTTTAGATAGCAGAACAAAATGCCTTCATCATTCCAATCTCCAAAACATGTCAAGTGTAAACTACACAATTAAACAAACCAAGGAAAACATTTGTATCATCTTTTGATTGTACCAGACTTGATACCCATATCCATGCATTCGCTTTCTACATCTGTTAACTACAAAGCACAATTGGACAACACCCTCACTCTCATTACCATGAACGACCCCTGTCAATTTGGGGTAAACTTGCCGTTGGCTTCAACCTGATGCGGTAGGATGCATTTCAATAGGGTTTCTCTATGTTCTATCTGCCCCAGTTTCACGCAATTCGGGCTTGAAATGATCTCAAAATGCCTTTACTTATTTCCCTCAAGTGTCCCTATCATCTATAAAATTGTTTCATTGCTTCATGACTAAACTGACTCCTCTTTTTGTTTTTAAGGCCAGGCTGAGAATTACGCATGCATGTCATGTCACCAGAGTCAACATGGAAAGAACTATAAAAAGAAAAGAGAACTAAACAAAATGACCATAAATAACAGAAAACGGAAACTTGCATTAGATAGATGGTGAAGGCTTTTGAACAACAAAACAAGCACTAAACTGGGGTTACAAACCTGGAACAACCTAGACAGCACTAAAGGAGTTACTACGACTAAACAAACCAAGCAAAAATAAAAGGATAGAAGGGTTTGAGTCACAAGACCATATCCGGATTACAACCCTTGGAATAATCCAGACAACAGAAATGACAACAAAATAAATCACCAAACTCCTTCCTGGCTAACCAAGAAAAGAGTGTCTTTCCAATCACCAAACTCAACATTTTAGCCACTGACTTATGCATCAACAATACTAGGACCTTCACAAGTCTTCATCACATTGTTCTTAGCAAATTTCTTTTGGGTTCCCTTTGCCTTCTCTTTCTTAGGATCAACCTCTAATAGCGCTGAAAGCTTTGTAGCATGTGGACCTCCGAGGTTCTCAGAAGAATTCTCATATTCCTTTTCAAAATAAATCATACCCATCATATGCGTCTCATTATGCATAGGCGATGGACTTTGGCTAGTGTCTGCTGCATCTGGATTTTGCACAACAATGTCGCCTGCATCAATAAGCTTCTGAATTGCTTTCTTCAAATTCCAACACTTCTCTATGTCATGCCCCGGGGCATCTGAGCAATATGCGCACCTTTGAGAAAAATCAAACTTCTTTGGAAGAGGGTTTGGCATTTTTATCTAGATCGGCTTCAACATGTCCAATTGCTTCAACTTTTGGAATAAACTGGCGTATGACACTCCCAATGGGATGAAAGCCTTTTCTTTTTTCAGCAACCTCTCATTCTTAAATGCTTGATTGGGCCGGAAACCTGATCCAGGGGGTTTTTGATAGGCTCGGGGGGGTGGATGGGCATTTTGTGCAGCTGGGTACTGAGAGAGTGATGTACGATTTTGGGAGTTCCGTGGAGAGAAGTGGCATTGGGGAGGATCACCAGGTGCATCAGGGTATCCATGGGGATGATGTCGAGGCTGGAAGTGTTGATCGGGAAAGCCCATCGGATCATCTTTTCTGTTTCTCTTTCTTCCACCCAAGCTTACTGGGATGTTCTGAATATCTTTCGAACAACTCATGATTTTGCCTGACTTGATTCCTCTTCTACTAGCTCCCCCATTGTTAACACATCTTTGAAAGGTTTTCCCAAGGCTGGGATCAAATGACTGAAGTAGGTGGGCCCTTGGGCTCGTAGGAAAAGCTCAACCATTTCTTCTTCACCAATCGGGGTATTGACTCGAGAAGCCTGTTCCATCCATATGAGCCCAAACTCTCTAAAGCTTTCCTCTAGCTTCTTTTCCATTCTAGATAGGGAGGAGTGGTCTGGGGTAACGCCTGATCTGTACTGAAAGTATCGAACAAAATCTTGAGCCATGTCTCCCAATATAGGCCACTTACCAATATCTTGACGAATATGCCAGTCCAAAGCTGCCCTAGTTAGGCTCTTACTGAAATATGCCCTCAACAGGACATCTTTCTCTCCAACGCTTCTCATTTCACTGCAATAGACCCTCAGGAGGGCTACCGGATCTCAACACCCATCATACAAGTTAAATTTTGGCACTTTGAACCCCGCGGGCAGGCGTCGTCAGGGGACACAGACAGTTCTTTGTAAGCCATGCTACCCTGGTCTTCCCTTCCTTTTTTGTTCTTCAAGGATTTTTCAATGTCTTTCAGCCTCCTGGGTATCCCTTCTTTCCCTTCTCTTCCTGTGAACCTTTCATTTTCAACATGAAGCTTATCCCGAGGGCTCTTCTTGTATGAGTCAGGAACCTTGTAGGCAACCTCTACGGGGTAGTTTTGGTCATGAGCTTTGAGTGGATATTCATTTTTGGGAATAGTGGATATGACAGGAGGGCACTTTTGCGAAATGATAGTTGGAGGACGAGTGATAGAGCTACTAGGGTGGTTGGGAAAGTTGTGATAAGCGGGTAGATCTGGAGAGTATGGAGGATCATCTGGCATTGTGTCCGGAGTTTGGGTAAGGGCAACATCTATGTACAATATCCTAAAGTTCTAATGAAAAGAATTTTTTTTCATTTTTCACTAATTTCCCAAAGAAACTTCTCAAAAGAAAATCTTTTTGGATTTTGAATTAACACCTTAAATAAAGCTTTTAAAGAAATACTAAAAGAAAATTCTCTTCTTTTTTTGAATTTTGATCCTACTATACTTAAAGGAAATATAAAAAACAATTCATTTTAAGTCCTAGATATTTATTACCTAAGGAAAAACAACCTCAGAAATTTTTCTTTTTTTTTTTCATTTCTAGAATTAGTAATCTAAAGAAAACTTATAACGGAAATATAAAATGCAATATCTCTTTTTTTGGATTTTTGAGTTACAACACATTTTTTCAAATATAAAGAAGCAAATACAATAACAAAAGACTTGACATTACTGTACAAAACTAGAAAGTAAAAGACGACATAAAATGAAGAACGGACTCAAAACATAAAAATAAAACAAATCTCCTTAAGCAACTCCTGATTGAGCGATCCTAACTGGATGGTCACGGGGTGTCTGTCATGCTCAAACTCCGGTAAATAAATCCACACCTTTATGAGAAAATTTTAAACCAACACTATGTGAGACAATAACACTCCCTACTGGACACATGCAAGACATGATTGAGGCTATTTTTGCAAAATGACTTATTTGGCCAAAAGGTGGCTAGAAGTGCAAAATTTGGCTAAGACCCCGCAAAGCCAAGAACATAATATTTACTAGAAATACTGGACCCTATGTGGGTTGCCTACGTATCACGCTCCGAAAGACGAGAATAAGGTTTGCGTAGTTCGGGTTGATAGGATACGAGCGAGAAGCAAAAATAATAACTAATTTAGAGAAAATATGTTTTTTTTCTTTTTCTTTTTTTTTTTTTAAAAAATGATGAAACATGTAAACTCTTTTTTTTTTCTTTTTCCCTTTTTTTGATTTTTGATTTTTGAAAAATGATGAAAAAGTATAAAAATCTTTTGAATTTTTCAAGCTCTTTTTTTTTCTCTTAACAAAATGTAACAGAAAATATAATTAGGCCTCACTCGCTTTATCTTCACACTTCACCCTCTCTTTTTTTTATTTTATTTTTCATCAGAAAAATGTAACAGAAATTTTGCTTTTACCTAGGTTTATTTGTTCTAGACCTGGCTTACCCGAGCGGACAACTCGAGCCGAGGGGGGGCTGCGTACCGGTAACCAAAAGATCATCTGATTTTGCAACTTGTCCGAAACTCGTTCTATTTGGAATAGGACACTAATAGAAAGAAGTCACGACCAGCGTGCACTCCTCAAGAGAGAGAAGAGAGGGATTTCGTAGCAGTTTATATATACAGTTCAGATAATATCAAAGCGGTAAAAGCAACATTTAGCACATTAGGCCCAAACATGTAATAAAATCAGATAATAAACAAAGCCAGATATAACAATTATTATAAGCTCGAATTCTGAACCCTGAACCAAAAGTTCTGGGTTCTTGCTCCCCAGCGGAATCGCCAGAGCTGTCACACCTCCTTTTTACCTACACCCGCAAGGGCATAAGAGAGTTTTTTCAATTAAAGGACAATCGAAACAGGATTTATTATTAAAGATTTAGAGTCGCCACTTAGGAGATTTATGGTGTCCCAAGTCACCAGTTGAATCCCGAATCGAGGAAAAGATTGACTCTGTATTACAATCTGCGAACCAGAAATCTGAGTAAAGAATTCTGTTAACCCGGGAGAAGGTGTTAGGCATTCCCGAGATACGTGATTCTAGCACGGTCGCTCAACTGTTATATTTGGCTTAAATTATCGGATTTTAACAATTATGAACCTATGTGCAAATTTTAACCTTAACTGCTTTTATTCATTTTTAAAGAAAATTGCAACGTCATTAAAACAAGTCTTGAACCACGTCACATAAATGCAACCGTGGTTTTTGGACATACTTTAACATCGTTGGGATTTGGATTTGGGTCACATAAATGCGCACCCGAATTTAGGGAGGTAATGTTATTAAAATACGCGCCTAAAGAGACTAACGCGTTATTATTTTGGGGAAGGCCGTGAAATTCGCTAAACGGCCCGTCCCGAAATCTAAGTATTTTAATATATACAATTATCGAGGGCGCAATTTATGTGTTTTGTTTAGCAAGGCTCATCCCGTTTTATTATTTTAAAGTGCAAACCTAGAGCAATCTATAGTTTTCTACTTAATTTGTCTCTAAAATAAAAGAAATGCCCAAATTAATTTGTTACTGGACTGATGCAAACTAAGAAATATTTTTGCACCAACATCCGACCATTGGGCTCCGATGTGAGCCCAGCAGAGGGAATTTAAAACCAGATATACACCATAAAATCGGTCAAAACAGACCTTGGCCCAGGCCTAAATGAGAAAGGGGCCAATACTAGCCTGGGTCGTGCATCAATTATCCTGAGGCCCAAACGTTTAGGGACTAGCCTGTTAAGCCCTGTCTTTTACACTAAATGGAATTTCAATTTAATTAAGAACACAAATCTGAAGAATCTACTACTAAAATTAACTAGCCAGTAAAATAAATTCAATGCAACATTAAACATGAGTTGGAAAGCAACTGATTTCAGATTTCATGACCCACGTAAACTGCCTATGATCACAATTTCAAACATGGTGCATACTAGTTCAAATTTCAAATTCCCTACTATGACTCATTTTTATTAAAATGCTGACTCATGAACTTTGATTAAACACTAACGTGACCACATATGAGAATTGAAACTCGAGAATTAAGGATGCTGGACGAAAATGGATTGCCTAAATTAACCTTACGAATTACATATCTCATATCTACTTTTAACTTTCTGATTTCGAACCCACACACAACCACTCAAACTCAAAATTATAGATTAACTCACATCATCACTACTAAATATAAAACTCTCATGATCAGAAGAAGTATCACACTACTTTAACAGTCTACAGCCTAATTAATCACAGCTTGAAAATACCATTTATACAGATCTAGGAAAACCGGAAATTAACTAAACTAATAGAAACTATTCTGTTAGTTCAGCATGGAATTATTACAACGAATACTCAACTAAACTCATATGTATTTCTAAATATCTAACACACACTTAACGGTTTAAATGCACAAACGTATAATTAACAGTCCATCAGTACGGTTATTACAGTATAATGAAAGCAGTAAATCAACAATAGGCCTCCACTTCATTCATTTTCAACTGGATATTTACATACATCGAATTTCAGGACATGTACCTGGTATGTAGAACAGAAAAATGGGGTAAGCAATCAGCAACAGCAAACAACAAAATACAGCAGCAGAAAGCCCAACACAGTAGCTTCAACACCTCAATCCAGAAATCCCAGCAACACGGAGAAAACCAGTAAAAATGGAGAAGAAAAATAGTCCGGAAATCTCTCTTTGTTTTCTCTTTCTAGCTTTGAACTCTCTCTGGTGTTCTTCCGCTCTCAATATTTCAGAAAATTTGGTTCTATCTTTTTTACTCTCTCCAAAATGAATTCTGCCCCTGTATATCCAGTGTATCCAGAGTGTATATTGAGTGTATACCGCTCTCTCCGCCCCCTTCTTTTTCTTCTCCTCTCTATCTATCTCTCTTAAATGGGCATTCAATTAGTGCATTTTCCACTACCAATTCAACTTTTCATTTCTTTAATCATCCACTTGATTGTCCACTCAATTAGTGCTTTTAGTTAATTTGATAATGCAAATACTACCCTACCACTATTAGGAGCTTCTCAATTAGTAAATTGGCCCAACCAGATTTTCCTCTTCTTATTCTCAATGGGTTTGGCTGAGTTTTGGTTTTGGTCCTGTATAAATTAGCCTAACCAGATTTTCCTCTTCTTATTCTCTTTTCCTTTTCAATTTTCTTTTCCTTTTTCTTTTCAACAATTAAAACTAAAATCCTAATTAATTATAAAACACCAAATTAACTTAAAAATACTAATTAATTCTAACTAATAATTATCACAAATAATTAAATGCCAAATTAAAAGAAAATCACACAATTTGACTAAAATTACAAAAATATGTTATTATTATTTTTTTTGAATTTTTATTTTTGTAAAACACCTAATTATTAATTAATTCCAAAAAATGTAAAATCAAATCTTAAATTCCAATGCTATATTTTTGTATTTTTAATGGATTAATAAAATTAAACATGCCCATAAATATATGCAAACAATTAGAAAAATCACGCAATAATTTTTAAAAATAACAAATAATTAAAGAAAAGACATAATTTTGGGAATTCTTTTGGAGTAATTTGTGTGAGGCAAAAATCACGTGCTCACAGGTGCATTTTATGAGCTAGACATGTTTCAGCCTGAGAATCAAAAAATGTTGACAAGAAAAAGTGTAAAAACAACGTGTGTAATGAGAACAATAGTGAAATAATCACTATTATCTTTAGCTCCACGGTGGGTGCCAAACTGTTTACCTCGAAAATACGAGCTACAATTAAATTTAATTTGTGGTTTTAAAGATATGTGATTTAGTTCAATACCAATTAATAATCAAGAAGACTGAAGTAGAAATGAAAGAGACAAGTGAATCAAACCAATGTTACTCAGCAGCAGTGACCTCGAGGTAGACTTAGGATAATAAGAACAATTAAGTAATAAAAGTAAAGTAAGAACAATAGAGCTAAAGGATAATGCTGATGAACAATAGGCGAAAAGGTAGAGAGTATATTCTTTGCTCAAATGATTAGATGATCTTACAAATGATTGGGGTCCTCTTTATATAATAGGGGAACCAACAAATAAGGTATATTTCTATTTACAGTAAGGAATATTCTTGGTACATTTGTCTAACCGCCTAGTACGGAATCGTACAATCTTATTCCGAGATTTGCGCCATGACTTTGGGGACGTGGCAAGAATCTAGCTCATTCTGGTACAAATCTATAACGGCACTATTTCGGGGTCGAGCACACTTGGCCTCGGTATTCCTCGTACACCTATCTCCGAGCATTACACTCTGTCTTCGAGCTCACGTCTGGTCAGCCGATCTCGAACTCGACCTAGGACGGACCCTCGAGCCTATAAATCAGAGGCATACAATTTTGACCGTATACATCTACAATTCTATATTTCCTCCATCGATCTCCACATATAAAATGAACTATCAATATCCCTATTTATAATAGTATGAAACCTATTTCAACTAGAAACCAGAAAACCTATTTCTATATTTTTTCTAACTGCAAATCATAGGCATGAGTTAAATAAACAAAATCTCCAATAAATAAGGTTTTCCACTACAACTTTGAATTAGTTTTCTAACATTCTCCAGTAATTCAAAATACGTCTGACTTAGCTTGTTCGTTGTGCAGTTATGTTGGAGCATTTCTCTCCAACTTTCACTTTGATGAAGCACGTGTCTTTATCCCCCGTTGATGCACTTTGTCACCGACACCCAATTTTGTTGAAGCACTTGTCTCCAACCATTGATGCATTTTGTCACCAACATCCGATTTTGTTGAAGCGCTTGTCTCCAACTCCTGCTGATGCACTTTGTCACCAACCCAATTTTGTTGAAGCACCTGTCTCCAACTCACGTTGATGCACTTTGTCACCAACAACTAATTTTTGTTGAAGTACTTGTCTCCAACTCACGTTTATGCACTTTGTCACAAACCGTTGATGCACTTTGTCACCAACACCCAATTTTTGTTGAAGCATCTGTCTCCAACTCACGTTGATGCACTTTGTCACCAACCATTGATGCACTTTGTCACCAACAATCAATTTTGTTGAAACACGTAATCAACTTCCAACTTTTTTAAACCTCTCTTCAACTTTTAAGGAAGAGTTTCTTTATCTTGCGCCATATTGTTTGCACCTCTTTAAACTTATTTTTTTTCTTGAATCTATCATGAAACTTTTCATCGAATAACCTAATTTTGTCAATAACTATCTATGATTTTGCCAACACATTTTTCAGACGGGCGACACGCATTTTCTAGTGCCACCCGCCGGCAGCGAAGCTACTTGATTTCCTCCCAAGATCGTAGAAGCTCTGATACCAATATAAAGAAAAATATTTTATTTATAAATTTCTAATTGATCTCTGCAATTTATTATTTCCTCCACACATTAAATAAGCTATCAATATCCCTATTTATAATAGTACGAAACCTATTTCAACTAGAAATAAAAAAAGTCTATTTCTATATTTATTCTAACCGCAAATCATATTCAGGCATGAGTTAAATAAACCAAATTCCCAATAAGTAAGGTTTCCTACTACACCTTTAAATTAGTTTTCTAACATGTTAATTAGCCTAGATAACAAGTACTATGCTTTGGTGTGTGCTCCTATATATTTGTTGTACTCTCTATTTAAGAATTTAATTTATTAAGACATCAAAGCTATGTTTAGATTAAGGTTGTTATCAAGAGGATGTAAGAAATTTTTCAGCATACATGCTGTTATATTTGCTCAGTTAATACATCAAATTGGGACTAGGTGCATCAACCATCTTATTAGACCTAGCATATGTTATATGTACAGGAATTTTTCTTTAATCAACTATTTACATTAGACCCTTATAGTTCATCCCTTCCCCTAATCCCGCACATAACTGGAGCTTAATGTGGACCGAACTGCCCCTACGTACATGTGGGGCTTTGGCGATATGTATCATAAGTTCATAACAACAATATGGGTTCATCAATAAAATTAAGGACTAGATTTCCATCCCATTTTCCAAATAAGAAAATAGCATCCAATTGTTCAATCATTTGATAATTAAAGTCATCTTTGATATTATATGACGATGAATTGAATTTGAAATTTATTAACATTCCCTAAAAATGTATTGTTAATCTCACAAAAGTAATGAGTTGGATAAATGTCAATTACACCTATAAATACATAACAGAATCTGAAATTCTAAGGTTATGAGCTAGCTGACCTATAAATGCTAATGTTGCACGCTTCGATGGCAACCAATAATATGAAAGACGTCATCTAAAATTAAATTGACTCATCAAACAAACGGCCCATTAGCTCAGTTGGTTAGAGCGTCGTGCTAATAACGCGAAGGTCGCAGGTTCGAGACCTGCATGGGCCAATTAAGTGTATATTTTTATTCGTTTTGGCCGAAGAGTACACAGTTCAATGGAACTTTCACAAGGAGCGGTTTTACTATGCCTGAATAAGAGTTGTACACAAGAAGCAGCCTCTTTAATTTGCTGGTTTCCTTTTGTCCTCCAATATGATAAAAATAGTGTTTAGGGCTTCTCCTCTTAAATTCCAACTTCATTCCTAGGGTTTCAGTCCTCCAGTGTTTTCTTTTCTTTGCAAACACACGACACGAGGGGCGGATACGAAGCATGAATGAAAACCTAAGCAGTTCATTTTTGACATAGAGATGGAACATATGGTTCGTAA
Source organism: Nicotiana sylvestris (assembly GCF_000393655.2). Taxonomy (NCBI): domain Eukaryota; kingdom Viridiplantae; phylum Streptophyta; class Magnoliopsida; order Solanales; family Solanaceae; genus Nicotiana; species Nicotiana sylvestris. The sequence goes on from NC_091068.1 coordinate 149,176,659, forward strand.
TGCTAATGGTTCGTCCATACGGCCCAAAGACAGAGATTGATACGCTGTTTCTTTAATCAGTATAATCATCTCCAAATGATTGAAATCAGAAAAGATGTGAACACGTGATTTGTTGATTAAATGGAATTGAATATATACTTCCATTCTTTTCCTGCTCTATGGCATATTTTTAAAAAAATTCAGTTGTAACCAATGGCCTCGCGAGAAATAGCATCACCATACTCCCTCAGTTTCAATTTATGCGTCTTGCTTTTTTGTCTTTGTTACATAACATAAAAGAATGGCATATTTTTATCCTTAGCTACTACCACTTTCTTATAAGAATTAATGACATGGCATGTTTTACATGATTCAAAGGGTATTTTTGATGTGTTATACACACCTTTAGTTTAAGGTCACAAAATTTAATTTTATATATATATATATAGAGAGAGAGTGTATTAATGTTGGTTAGCTAAGATTTGACATGTTAAGCTAAGATTCTTCGCCCATGGAATTTTTTTTTAAAAAAAAATGCCATCATATTCAATACCCTTTGTTCAAAGAAATTCTTTGTTTCTGGCATATGTTATTCATTAAGTTTGAGTCCATATAAGAGGCAATGTACTATAAGAAAGATTCCTACTGACAATACTTGTAATCTTGGAATTACAACTTCAGAAGTGAAGTACCATGTGGTTGAATATTTTGTCCTTTTCTATACAAACATCCTGTTCTGACACAAGAAACGCTCTTCCAATTACCCAAGGCTCGAGCAACAAAATGTCTCTTTGAAAGATTTGTTTTTTCCTTCAAGTTTCAGCTTGGAAAGATGAATTTTGTAGCTTACTTATATTTTAGAATTATTATCAGTAGAAGGGAATAGTTTCAGACACTATGAAAGCACAAATATCCATAACTTTCCTCATGATCTCTTACTCATTTTTGTCACTTTCTTCGTAAAGATAATCTTTGTAATTTTGAGAAGCACACAAAAAGATGAACATCCACTTTTTTGTGTTCTCTTAAACTCCAAACACATTTGCGTCTATCTCTTTCACTCTCTCCATGAAATGAATACACATAATGTTAAGAGATTTAACTCCCGTTTGGTCATAAAATTTGGATGTTTTCTTTGTCCAAATTTTGTTTCAAATATTTGTTTGTTTATAGATTTTTATTATTTTTTGACAAATTTTGAAAACAAATTCTTCAAATCTGAAAAACAGCTTTAGAGTAGTTTTTGTACTTTTTGAAATTTTTTACAAACAAAACTTCAATTTTTTTTCAAGTAAAACGCATGTGCAAACACTACTCTCAAAAATCATTTTCATCTTATCTTCAAAATCTTATTTTTCAATTTTCAACCAAATCTATGTCCAAACGCTAGCTTGGGGCTAAAGTTCACATGGAGATATCATGAAGTAGGTGATTCTTGTTAACAAATACTATGATAACAGAAAAATACCCGAACAAATAGTACTTACTACTATATAGTAATATTACCTTGGTAAATGGTAGTAGTAGTACAAATTAAAAGACTCTCAACAAAATGCATTCTAATTAGAAACAAGTACCTCAAGATCTCACTTAGAATATAATCATGTCCCATTCATAGAGTCAGATCCAGAGTACTTGCCCCTCTTCTTGCATTTTCCTTTGTAGCATAATTAGCCTCTTCTTTCAATCTTGAACTAGCCATTGACAATGATAAAGTACTCCCATCATCATCGTCGTTGTCGTCGTGGCTGTTATTTTTTTGCTTTACTCCTAGAGATAAATTCAGGTCAATTAGGTCACAATCTATAGCCTTTCTTTTCAAAAGACTCAGTCTTGCTTTAGCTTTTGCAGCTCTCTGGAATAATGGAATCAGCTTATCAATAGGACTTTTTCTAAATAGACCTTGACCATATTTTTGTTCACGAAATAATCCCATTTCGTCTTTCATTTCATTTGTTCTCCAAGTAGATCTTTCACTAATGAAAGAAGGAATCCCAGTAATGGAATCTTGATGAATTGCCCTACTATTATTGCTGCCAAAAATCCTCTCACTGAGTTTAGTGTAAAATTCTGGTCTGACATTCATGTCAATTGTGCTTTGTGGACAATTCCTAGAAGCATCTCCATATCTGGGGAAAAGAGTAAAAATCTCTCCTATAAGTTTGGAATGAGACAAACTTAAATAGAGCGACATAGACACTGAAAATTCATATAGCCAATCGGCTACTGCTTGCTTGAAATTTAGGCGTAGTTGTTGTTATTGTGCCCATTAGAAAGCAAAAGGAAAGATAAGGAAACTTATTTACAAAAAAAAAAAAAGGAAGATAAGAAGACTATAATGAGCACAATAAATTTGCATACCTAAAAGTGGAATTGAACCTTTGGATGAAGGTTGGGAGCACAGGGAGTTCACTCATGTTGTAAATGTTTGGATCTCCACCTTCCATAAAAGGCCTATAATTTGCTATACCTGTGAGGTAAGGAAATGAAATTAGTGAATTTATTAACCCTAAATTTATAAATTAAAGAGAGAAAATATAAAAGCATACCTTGAGTTAGGTCATCAATCTTCTTGCTTCTATACATCTAAAGAAACATACCAAGATAAGAAAACATACAACAAGTAATTAATCCGGAAAAAAAGGATAAGCAGTCATATAAAACTTTTTAGATTCATTGAGAATAACCTTATATTTTTTCTTGAATTTATATGAATCACGAAATTTATTAGATACTTGGTTTTGTTCTAGCTAGGCACTTAAATTTACCTGCAAATGGCTCTTGACATGAGCAATGTTGAGTCCTTTTATGTTCATCGATTGAAGAACTAATTTGGGTGTTGCTCCTGCACCAAAGAAGAAAGAAAAAAAGAAACATAAACATTTAAACAAAGGTGAATTACCCTAATAACAAACTCAAAAAGTGATCATTTTGCCGTTTTAGTGGGTGCGAATCCAAATTAGTTGGATCAGTAACAACTTAGAAGACACTGAATGAAATTCTAGGAACTTACTTTCTTGTCCACCAAGTTTTTCCACAGCCTGAACAAAACGGAGATGGAGATCAGTTGTCCATCGAAGTCTAACCATCTTGGATCGAACATAAGGCCTCACATGGAGCTTCTTCTCGCCCTCTTCAACAGTACTGTTGCTTGAACTTCCTCCATCCTTAGGTAATTTGATCGAAATGTTATCGCCCTCGTCTTCATTTTTTTCTGAATAATTAGGGCTTGTCTTGGAACATACAGTGTCATCACTATCCTCCATTAATATTCCTGGTAATAGCTCTAGCTTCTCTTTTTAGCCTTTTCCTAGAATTACAAATAGAGAAGAAAGAAAGGAAGAAGTAAATGATGCTTTTAGCATAGCCTATATATGATCAATTTTTTATGACTTAGATCCTCTTGTAAACTACAGAACTCTACTTGTTCTTCTTTCTATTTTTGAGGTGAACTGTACTATACAAGAAAAATATTCTACGTAGAAATAATTGAAAATCAAACCCTGGACTTCACCTAGAAGATGGAAGACTTCTCTCTTTCTCTCTCTCTCTCCAATTATTTATCTAACTCTTCATGCATAAAAATATATAGTAAACACAACCATTCTTGGATGATGTAATAAAGACGTTATTAGAGGTGCTTTCAGAATTTGAAGTTTATGGGTTCTGCTACGATCTCAAGTAAATATACAATAATAATTAGATCAACGGTCAAATATTTATAGATACTTAGTAAGTAATTTTTAATATATATAAATATATATTTGGAGAAAAGCTATTGAGTTCACGTAAATTCATATATATGTTGTCGCAAAATAAAAAGGGAGAGAAGGATATGAAACTGATCATGTGAGACCAGCTCTTCTTTGTACAGCTTCTGTAGAAAAGCAGATCGGCGTCTGTTTGATATGGTCCAAATGTCTTCCCTAAATCAATTTTCTATTCTGTGGTTGTTGAAAATATTTCCAACCAATGAACAAAATTAATTTACGTGAATAATTCATTTTTCAATATGACTATCTTGACTCTTACTCCACAAAACTTTTTTAAACAGACGTAAATATTATTAATGTTTAATACTAATAAATTATCACCGAAACACTATCTCCACACCACATGCCAACATATTCTACGATTAGTATAAGTAACTTACCTTAATAACTCCAGAAGCACTTTTTCGAAGAACAATCATGTTCGTACGAAAATATTTTCGGATATCATTCCATAAATTAACCTATTTATAAATATAGCAATAGTAGATACTCCTACTAGAATATAGTAGCCGGTGCATAAATTATCTCACGTTCATATAGGATTTGGGGAAGAGTCGCACCCCAAAAAAGTTTAATATAGGCAGTTACCCTAATGCAAGTATCAATGACTGATTTATACATTATGTATTTCATAAAAATTCTGAAACTAGTACTTAGTCAATTTTGTGGACTGCTTCAACACCATTGAAAACATAACTCTCCACCAATTTCTGAAGCAATACAAAGGCCAATAAAACTTTAAAATGCTCTTGTTTATTGATTAAGTCCAATCAAGTTTAGAGCGAAAATTTTATTACTCTTGTCGCTTTAGTTATAGAACAAGTCTTGGGACCACCCTAAATAATGAAGATTAGCAATTTTCGATTTTAATAACATCATTATCAAAAGATTCCAACATAAACATTGCAGCTTTTATTTATTTTCCAAAATCTCCATCTTTCACACAATCACATTGTTAGGAAGGAAATTTTCTCGTGTAAATTGTCCCATTTGGCCCATCCAATTTAGTTTAATTCTTGAGCAATCTAGCATGACAAATATATCTAATTACATATAACTACCAATATTTCCGACTTTTCCAAGTTAAAGAAAATGATTAATCGTTCAAACTGATTAAGTCAAAATATACATTTTCAGTGTAAAACGGGGATAAAAAAACAACAGATAAGTTAGCATGGGGAGTCAACTGTATCTTTTTCTGCAATGGCGAGAAATATAGTAATAGTTTTTAAAAAAGACGTTCAAATATTAGTCAAACGCTAGCATGAGAAAGAGCTGAATAAATGAGACATATTAATAAGACGTAATCCCAAAATCAATTGGTTTCAACCCTTTGGATCGGAGGATGAGGGATAAATGGAAGTAGGATTTTAATTTCTTACAATTATATAAGTAAATCTTTATAACAATTATCAACTGTAATATAACTAGTAAAAGTAGTACCCAGAGGCAGGCAGAGTCAGGATTTCAACTTTATGAGTTTTGGATTTTAGAATGGTGATTTCAAGTGTTAGTAACTAAGTTCTAAATCTAATATTTGTACATATTTAATAAATTCGAAACACCAAATACAAAGCTATAGGGTTCGGCCGAACCCGTATTTCGACTTGTGCCTCCGTCCCTGGTAGTACCAAACTAGTTATAACATGCTAAATTATACTACTAGCTTAGTAAAAAGTCGCTTAAATTCCACTAATGAGTCAACTAAGCAGAGCGCTAACAGTTGATTGTACATACTACAACTGTATGTGTGATGCCTTTGCTAGCTGTATCTGATGTTGATCTCTATAATTTTGTAAAGAAAGGAGAAAACTAATTTGTTTTTTTAGTTTTTGCATATGTTTGCAGCTTCCTTTGCGACGGGAATCACGGGCTGTTCCCAACCTATATTTGCTTAACTGCTTTTACTACCACATGATAAATACTCTTTCTCATAGGTTGTTTACATTCAGACAATTATTATTTTTTATATTATTAGGCTACATAAAAATGACTATAAGTAATTGTCATAATATAAAGCAATTAAAAATTATTTTTTTTATAAAAAAAACAACACTCTACAACATGTTAAATCATATGATAGAGTAAATATTCTTTACGCTGACTGTCAGCGTGAGCTGAATCCATTATCAAAAGCGTTCGAGAATTTAAGTGGGTATATAGGAAGGTTGAATAGGTGGTATGAGTCGGTTTGACCTAAATAATCATGATGCAGGCTAAGTTTATCTAAATTGATTAAGCTAATAGGATTTATCCAAGTAGAAGAAGAACTAATTAGTCAAGTATCAAAACAAACTATATGTAAACCAATTCAAAAACAAATTGTTCAGATTACAGAGGTCAACATTTTAAGGTTCGTCTGCGGAGAAATCGTCCACCTCCACCTGTAGGATTCCTTAACCTAGTGGTGTGTCCAGGATATTTTATAAGTGGTGTCACAATTTTTAAAAATAGACTAATGAACAAATCGCTATAACGATAAGTAGTGTCATTTTTTATATTATCCTCAATATTTTTATTTTTATTATACATATCTAGTAAAAAATTTCGACGAAGTAACACCGCATACAACCTAACCAATGAACTTTAAGAAGGGAAAAAAAGATGGAACTTGTTTAATTTCAGTCTTACACTTCTTGATTGTATAATATCGAGTACTTCTTCTTAAATTATGTTCGACTGTGTGTCTTCACATTTTTATCTGCTTAATTAAGTAAAGATTATTTCGGAAACAAACTCTCTACCTCCTCAGTGTAGGGGTAAGGTCTGGGTATACATTCCCTTGTTGTTGTTGTTTAATTAAGTAAAGATTATTGAAGCTCAGTGCACATTCAACATTGTCAAATGTGAATCTTTGAAATTTCTTTATTATTTAATGTTTGCATCACAAAACGAAAGTGATCCATTTAGTATTAGGACAAAATATAATTTTTGGAAAATGTTTTTCAAAAACGAAGTCTGAAAAAGATTCGCAGTAGCACAGCATCCAGAGAAGTCAACCCCGACACAAGTTTTGTTGTCTTTTCCATTTCGATTCTTCAATAAGATGCAAAATATTACTAGTATATATAATAAGGTCCCATAGCTAGGAATATGAGTGCCTATTAATGCGGATCTAGCATTCTTTGAGAATGGGCATGTCTGTCGCCTTTCCTCCTTTTAATATTACTTATTGATCGTCCCAATCAAGTTTTATATAATTATGATCATCATCAGCGCTGCTATCAAGTTTTAACATGTTGCATGCATGGATATACGTATCATGTTCCGTATACATATGCACGCACATATTGAGGGAGAACAACGTCTTTGGTGTTTACACCCAAAAAAAAATGACAATTGATGCACAAAGTATCCCACGTTTACATACGGTCTAAAGAAGAACTGCACCTCAAAGGGTGGCTTTTTTGTATTGACATCAAACCAAATAATTTAATTTTAGTCCTTATAAATTAATGTGAGAATATATATTATTTTACTATAATTAAAGGATAAATACATATGTGTGATAGACACATGTCTTGTGTTCGCTAATATGATATAAATATGGGGCCAGTGGCGCCGCATAATTGTTTATAAGCGGTATCCCATTTTAAAAAATGAACAAACAGATAAACCATTATAATTATATTTTACTAAAATAAATTCAAGTACATTAGCTACTACAACTCTCCTTGACGAGTTTTCATTTTTTGAAATGTATCCATAATAGTCTCATTAGAAACATTAGTAAATACATTTTTTTCTATATAAGGCACCAAACAACCACTCAAAGCTCATCATCCATTCGATTTCGTAAATCGGTCTTAATCAACTTCAACGCCGAGAAAGCTCTTTCAACTGTAGCAATAGCAACTAGCAAAGTAAAGCAAATTTCACTAGTTGAAATACAAGAGAATAAGTTCCATATTTCTTTGTTTCTACTAGCTTCTTGGAAAGATCACCAAGTCCATTAAGATCGAAAAACCTGTTATCATGATCCTGAATATCAACAATGTAATTTTCAAGCTGAACGAAGGTCAGCCATAGAATATCTATCAAAATCATCAGGATAAAGATTAGCCAATGTCAATATTTTTTAATGTTAAAGCTTGAAAAGGAGTCAATTAGGTTCAAACAAGCTACTCCCAGAAGCAACTCAATTGTCATCTCATCAAAGCGACTATTGAGTTCTTGAAGTTGCCCATCAATAATTTTACGAAACACTCCAACATTGTAGAGAAAGATATAACATAATCAAAGAAGAAAGGGCAGTTTTGTAATTTTTTAGTGTTAGTTAATTAGTTACTAACTACTAATCCTAGCTGTTAGAGTTAGTTAGAAAAGGAGTATAATTATACTTATATATACTCCCTCACGATGTGCAGATTAGACTAAGTGAAATAAACTCATTTCATTCTCTTCTAAACGCTTCTCTTCATCTATTTGTTCTTCCACTTCTTTCTCTTCTTCTATTCTCTTCAAACTGGGCAAGAAACCAGTAATTACTTCATGATGTCAGAGCAATTCAAGCTAATTCACAAGCTTGAAACTCGATTCTGCATTTGTTTTCGCAAAATTATTCAAATCCTTAAGTCAATTGTTGATTGTTTCAATTTCTTGAAGAAATCTTGTTTGCTATAGAACTGAATGAACAACCAACTGTTCCGCCTGGAAATCAGACTTCAAATTCCAATCTAGGAGGTTTGCATGCAACAGCTCCAGCAATTGATTACAACCATCCACAGTTTTTGAGCCAATCAGATGTAAGTGGCATACAAATTATATCATTTCAACTAACTGGCATTGAAAACTATTCTCTTTGGTTTCGATATATGAGAATGGCATTGTTAGGAAAGAATAAGTTGGGGTTAGTTGATGGAACTTATTCTAAAGAAAGTTTTCCATAAAGTTTGTGGAATCATTGGGAAAGAGTGAATGCAATTGTGCTTTCTTGGTTAATAAACTCTGTGTAACGACCCGAGCGGTCGTTTTGAGCTTTTGCACTTTGCTAGCTAGTTCTCGGGCATGACTTGCCCCGTGTGATGGTGTTATGACTTATGTAAATCGTTGGTTTTGGTTTTCAGAGTAATCGAAACGAATTTGGATGAAAACAGTTCTCAGTTGAAGCTAGAAATTTGAAAGATTTGACCAAGATTTGACTTGTTTATATTTGATCTCGGATCGGAATTTTTATGATTTGGTTAGCTCCGTTAGGTGATTTGTGACTTAGGAGCGCGATCGGAATGAGTTTTGGAATTGTAGAGAAAATTTAGGCTTGAATTGGCGAAAATGAGATCTCGGTGTTTTCCCGGTTGATAGGTGAGATTTTGATATAGAGGTCGGAATGGAATTTCGAGAGTTGCAGTAGCTTTGTTGTATCATTTGGGATGTGTGTGCAAAAGTTCAGGTCATTCGGATGAGATTTGATAGACTTTTTGATCGAAAGCATAATTTAAGAGTTCTTGGAGTTCTTAGGCTTGAATCCTATGTTAAATTGGTGATATGATGTTGTTGTGAGCGTTCCGAAGTTTGAACAAGTTTGAATGATTTCATGGGATATGTTGGTACAATTGGTTTGAAGTTCCAGGAGTTCCAGGTAGGTTCCGGGATGTTTTAGGCCGAAAATCATAGTTGTAGCAGGTCCAGAAGGGTTGCAGGCCTTAGAACTCACGCGCGCGGTCCACACAAAAAGAAGTGCATCCACGGTATGTGCTGTGCGGATCGCAGAAAATGAACTGCGGCCACGGTAGGTGTTGTGCGGACCGTACAAAATGAAGTGCGGCCGTGGTGAGGAAAAATTTCACTGGTCCTATTTCGGAAGCTCATATTTTTTGATCTACAAGGAATTTTAAGATGATTCAAAAACTAAAGTTGTAGCCCTTTGTGTTTAGTTTCCATAAAGGTAAAGATATATCAATTTAAACATCTGTAGTGAAAGTTATAGCCAAAATACTAAAGCCTACCACTGCACAGGAAAACATGTGCGGCCGCGGTCATTTTTGTGCGGACCGCACTGGTTTTGCGCGGACCACGGTCGTTTTTGTGCGGTCCGTGGAGGTGGAAATTAGTGGGGTACTCTATAAATATGAGGTTTTGGATTTTATTTGATATTTTGACCTATAGAGCTCGGATTTTGGCGATTTTTCGAAGGTTTTTCAAGAAATTCATCGGGGTAAGTGATTCTAACTCAGATTTGGCTAGAGTACATGAATCTATCATTGAATTCATCATTTAATTCGTGATTTGGGATGGAATTTGGGAAGAGAATTGTGAAATCTTTCAAAAATATAAAATGGTGATTTGAATGACCAAATGGTATCGAAATTGAATAATTTTCGTATGGTTAGACTCATGAGAGTATAAAGATTCTAGTTTTGTGAATTTTTGTCAAACTCCGAGATGTGGGTCCGGGGGTCGGGTTTGACCAATTTCGGGAATTTTACGGTAATTTGATTATTTTCGGGTGGTCTTTGTTCCCTTAGCACATTTTGATGGTTTGGTACTGATTTCAGCTAGATTTGGAGCATCCGGAGTCCGATTCGTGAGGCAAAGGCATCGCGGGCTAGAGTTCAGACCGGATAGAGGTAAGTAATGATTGTAAATACTGTCCTGAGGGTTTGAAACCCCGGATTACACATCATTGTACTATGTTGAGGTGACTTACACGCTAGATGACGAGCGTGGGGTAGAGCACCGCTGGGGATTGTGACTTAGTCCATCCCAAACAATTATTTTAATGTGTAATTAATAGTTAATTGTTTAATGTTATTATGTTTTGGGTTGTATGCCACGTTTGGGGTCTTGTGCCGACTTGTTAAGACCCTCAGGGACATTTTTACTATATTTCCTTACTCTATTTGTTTGAAAGCATATCCTCAGTCATGTTTTATCTGTTTGTTACTCAAATCTGGCTTTACCACTATATTCTTAAAAATGAGGAAACTGATTTGGGCCGAGTTCCCTGTTTTACTGATAGTCCGAGTGATCGTGAGATTTATGACTGAGGTAGACTGAGAGTCTGATGGTGAGGTTAATGACTGAGAGAGGCTGAGGGCCTAGTTGTGAGGATTATATATCTATGGATCGGGCTGCACGCCGCAGCAAATTTATATATATATATATATATATATATATATATATATATATATATATATATATATATATGTGTGTATAAGGATCGGGTTGCACGCCGCAGCGATATGTTGGATCGGGTTGCATGCCGCAGCGATATATTGCTTGGGCTATAGGAGCCCCTTCGGAGTCTGCACACCCCCAGTGAGCACTGTCGATGAGATATATGGATCGGGCTGCACGCCGCAACGATATATGGATCGGGCTACACGCCGCAGCGGTTACTATATGGTACCTATTGAGCGTGAGTGTTGAGTGTAAGTATTGATTGGTTAGAGTTGAGCCATGAGTGATTGAGAGGCTTGCCCGAGGGGAGATAGATATAAACATGTACATGAGTGATGCTTTGCCGAGGGGCCTGTTTATGAACTTATTGATTTTCACTCCTCTTTAAAGTGAGTTTCTATCGAATATGTTGATTTATTTACTGCTTTCACTCACCTTTATACTAAGCCTCCGTCGAAAATGTTGAACAAATATTTTTAAACGACTTTCATTTAAGCTGGGGTTTATGAGATGTTCAGAATTTAATCACTGATTTGGCTTTGTTATTTCCACTGAGATTTTCATGTTATGAGGTGTTTATAATTCTTGTTTTGCCCCAAGGGCTGCTTACGAACTATGTTTTGCCCGATTGGCCGATTATGATTTTCATATCTTTTATTATAAATGGTATTGAACCCCTACTGAAACTGTCGGAAAGCATTTTTAAATGATTTTTACCAAAAGGATGGATTTTAAATGAGACGATCGACTCGTATTCTGATTTGAAAGCCCGTTGTGCTTATTGAGTTTATCAAAAATGTGGATTCATTGTTTCATACTGCTCAGTCTTTATTTACTCTTATTACTTACTAAGGTTGGAGTACTCGCATTACTCCATGCACCTCGTGTGCAGATTTAGGTATTTCGAAACCCGGTAGCGGGTGTTGATTGCTCAGACGCGGAGTCATCGGAGTTAGCAAGGTGGTTGCACGATGTTCGTAGCACTGCTTCCTTCCTCTCATTTTCATTACTGTACTTAGTACACTTTTGACTATTTTTGTTGTATTCAGACCTTGGTAGATGCTCATGACTAGTGACACCCCGATGTCGGGCTTGTATGTTATTTTCGCACTATTCATTCAGACTGATGTTATGAGATATTATTTAATTAAAGGCTTAAAAATGACTCTTAATAATTAAAGGGTTAATATGGGTGTTGTTTGGCTAGCCTTGTCTTCACAAGAGGCGTCATCACGACCGGGCCGATTGGGGTTGTGACAAGTTGGTATCAGATCCTAGGTTACATAGGTCTCACGAGTCATGAGCAGGTTTAGTAGAGTCTCACGGATCGATACAGAGACGTCTGTATTTATCCTCGAGAGGCTGCAGAACCTTTAGGAAAACTTCACATTCTTGGAATTCTTACCGTGCGTCCTTAATTCAGCTTGAAAAGTAACTCTTTAAATTCCCTCCACGTGTTCGTGTGCACGCATGAGCGCTCAGTATCAGATGTGCATCGATGGTTTGTTATTTCCCAATCGAGGGGCGGGACGTGATCTCTGTGAGTTGATGTTGGGCCAGTATGGAGGACTTGAGGCCAGATCTTTGCCTATGGCTTGAGCACCAAGGTGCTGATCGTGTGTGCACGTGTTTTTGGAACTTATATATTCGATAGTGCCCCTATTAGTAGAAGTGATGGTTGGATGGCTCCGTGATGAGTATGTTATGACTGTGAGATGTATCCGTACGAATTGGAAGTGACGAGAGGGGTCTGCTAGAGGATAGAAGAACTATTAGGTGCTTGGATTCCATCTTGATTCGAGGTATAGCCCCGAGTTATGGGCGTGTGAAGAATCTTTTCGTGTTTTCCAGTTGTGAGTGAAGTAAATTTCATGTTTCGGTACGAGTTCAAACTCAAGAAGACTAAGTGACTGCGTAATGTTTGTGATGGTGAAAGGTATACAGAAATGATAATTAAAGGCAAAGCAGGTGGGCTATCTCCTGTGAAGTGTTCTGAGGTTGTGTGATCCTTATGTGTCTGTTAGAAGATCTTATGTACAAGTGAAATATAAGTGTGGAAATTTGAATTTTGGGTCGCTTAATAGAGTGGGCTTAGCTGTTGCGAGAGTGAATGCGAGATTTGCAGAAGATTTAAAGTACTAGATGATCTGTGTTTTTACAAGCTTATAAAAGATTTGAGTTTAATCTCACTATGGTATCATAGCATCAATAGAGTATAATCGATATGAGTTATTGAGTGTGTGTTGACCTATGGCTTCGAGCCAAGTAGGGGAGTCTGCTATTGATTAGGCGATTGCACGGTTAGGTGCTAGGTTGGTTCCAGTTTGAGGCGTGCTGGTGAATCAGTTATGGCTTGCAGAAATTGAGACCGAGGATGACTCGAGTAAAGGAAAATTTTGACAGAGGTTATATTATGCTTCATAGGGTATGAGAATCACGGAATGTCTTGAGTTGTTGTTGGTAAAGGATGCTCGGTGCATAGAGCAGGAAGTTGCTTGGTTGTAATGGAATGATGTCATTCTGCGGTGTCTGAGTGCTAATGAGGCACAAGTTGATCGGTTCGTTTGATCAGACTTATTGCAATTTGAGTAGAGTGAATAACTCGTGGGAGCGGTTCTAATGTGTTCAAGATTCTACATGTAACAATAGGGTAAGTTAAAGTTGTATATGTGGTTAGGGACTGAATTTTCATTGGAAGATGTCAAGACTTGTGGTGTTTTCTATATTAATTATGGGATTCTATGTATCAGTATTAGGAGGTAACGGATTTAGATTGGCAGGAAGTTCTTCAGAGTAAAGTATTTCGAATGTGGTGCTTTTGGGAATATTTAAGAGAGTATTCAGCGGCTTATGAGTCTTAGACAGGGTGGTTTTATGCTTAGGTCTCGTGTGGTAATCCTGGGTTGAGGAATTTTGGTGCTACAACAAGAGGGAATATCAAGTTGAAGATAAATCAAAAGGAAACTTAGATAGATGGGATAGCTTGATAGTAGACCGGACCTGTATGGTAAGGATATGATTAGTTCCTTGTGTGTGTTTGAGGTAATGAGTTCCTACAGGTATTTCGCGGCAATGCACTTAGGTTTTGATGGATTGCATAGCTTGGTCGAGTTAGAAGGATTCAGTCCTGGCAGGTCTGGTTTGTGCAAGGGGAACTCGGATAATTCTTGATGGTTTCTACTTCGGTTGGAGATGTATATTTTCTATAGGCATGAGGAGCATAGAATGCATAGTGATTTTCTTTTAGATGGGATCAATGGAAAGTTCTTGACTAGTGGAGTACGTAGATGTTTGTGGCTCGGAAGGGAGATAAAGTTTCTCATGTTATCCTAGGATGGTATGGTATATGCAGTATGTTGTGGAGGATTGAGATTTGCGTGTGTAAGGTTACGGTTCAGTTCTGAATGGAAGGCCATAAAATTCTTAGGCAGCACGGGCAGTTTCAGATGATTAGAGAAATGAGCTTCAGATGATTAGGGGGATGATCTCCAGATGATTAAGGAAATGGTATTGCTAAATAAGAGTGATTTGACGAGGGTATATGTTTCAGAAAAGGCAATGTGATTAAGTTGATGGTACTTCGATAGAATTGCGATGCCTTCTTGTTAGATCGACTGCTGATATGCGAGTTTGCTTGGTGACACGGGGTAATTTTAGAGTATCTTTCGTGGAACGATTGGGTATTCGAGGTGCGGTATGCATTCGGACGGTGGAATTGGGATCAAGTGTGTTGAGTCATTTGCCATATGGATTTGGAGGCAGGTAAGTTCTCATATTTAAGGCTATGCTGAAATTGTGTGTCTTATATATCGACACTGTTTAGTGACTATCGGGGTTTGGAGACCCAAGCAAATCTTTCGTTGCTGGGTATGTTAGATCTTGGATGTGATATTGGGTTCAGACTGGTTGTCTCTGTGTTGTGTCATTTTGGACTATTGCGCTAAGGCAGCGCTGTTGGCTATGCCGGAAATGCCACAGATTGAGTGGCGAGGTTCGACGGATTATGTCCTAGTGGAGTGGTTTTATATTTCGAGGACCCAACAGACGACTGGGAAGAATTGTCTTTCTTATGTGGGCTTTCGTGATAAATGTCAGTGCAGAGGCTTCTACCATTGATTCGGTTCCGGTGGTGAGGGACTTTTTGGATGTGTTTCTTGTGGTGGGGGATGCCGCCGGGCAAGGTTATTGATTTCGGTATTGATTTGATGCCGGACACCATATCGTATGGCACTGGCAGAGTTAGAGGAGATGAAGGAACAACCTCAGGATTTCCTTAATAAGGAGTTTGTTGGCAGGCCAATGTGGAGGCGTGTTCTAACTGGGGTCGGCTTGGTGGGCTCCGAATTGTATTGTTGAGGGATGTGTTGATTCGATTGTTATGAGCTTATTAGTAATCTGGGGAGATCTATGAGTTACCTTTCTGTGTTGCGAGGTATTGTGATTCGTTGGTTATAGGCACCTATGGTGTGGTTCGATTGGGGTTTCATAGTGGAAGTCGAGCGGGAAGAGAACTTAGGTGTTGCTCATTGGTGCACGTATTGTGCAAGTTGTGGCTTAGGTCTGTATTGATGTGTCATGTCACCAGAGTAGTATGTTGGATTAGATGAGATCGTTGGGATCATTAATGAATACAAACGGATTTGATTTCAGCATGTTGGAAGGATAATATCGAGCTTCGTCTCAGGAAAATTGCTTTGGTCTTTTCCAAAGGAGAAGTGGCTTCATGAATGGTTGATCTGAGGAATAGTTATGGTTTATTTATCATTGGCAGTATATGAAAGTGTGGGAATGAGACTTTAGTTGATAAGAGTTTTTCTATTGGTATTCGGGCATTGTGTGCAGCTGCTGTAATTAGAAGTTATCACTACGAGTGTTTGAGTCATGTGGTATATCAAGTGATTGCACCTGAGATTTGAAAGTATGGGTGATTACAGCTTGTTCAGGCTTATTCTGAATATAGATGTGAGATTCTGATTTTGTGAATGATTTCAGAAGTAGAAATGTGGTTCTAAGGCTTATGGGTTAGAATGTGTTGTAAAATTTCAGTTACTGTGTGTTATCGGACCTATGTGAGATAGGGTGATGTGGGATCACCCCCGAGTATATGCATGGTAAAGTTATTCAGCAATTGGTTGGCTTCTGGAACAACTCTAGGCATGTTCGAGGAAGAACGTGTGTTTAAGTGGGAGAGGATGTAACGACCCGACCAGTTGTTTTGAGCTTTTGCACTTTGCTAGCTAGTTCTCGGGCATGACTTGCCCCGTGTGATGTGTTATGACTTATGTAAATCATTGGTTTTGGTTTTCAGAGTAATCAGAACGAATTTGGAAGAAAACAGTTCTCAGTTGAAGCTTGAAATTTGAAAGGTTTGACCAAGATTTGACTTGTTTATATATGATCTCGGATCGGAATTTTTATGATTTGGTTAGCTCCGTTAGGTGATTTGTGACTTAGGAGCGCGATCGTAATGGGTTTTGGAGTTGTAGAGAAGATTTAGGCTTGAATTGGCGAAAATGAGATTTCGGCGTTTTCCCGGTTGATAGGTGAGATTTTGATATAGAGGTCGGAATGGAATTCCGAGAGTTGCAATAGCTTCGTTGAATCATTTGGGATCTGTGTGCAAAAGTTCAGGTCATTCGGACGAGATTTGATAGACTTTTTGATCGAAAGCATAATTTAAGAGTTCTTGGAGTTCTTAGGCTTGAATCCTATGTTAAATTGGTGATTTAAGGTTGTTGTGAGCATTCCAAAGTTTTGAACAAGTTTAAATGATGTCATGAGATGTGTTGGTACAATTGGTTTGAAGTTTCGGGAGTTCCAGGTAGGTTCCGGGATGTTTTAGGCCAAAAATGATAGTTGTAGCAGGTCCAGAAGGGTTGCAGGCCTCAGAACTCACCCGCGCGGTCCGAACAAAAAGAAGTGCGTCCGCTGTATGTGCTTTGCGAACCGCACAAAATGAAGTGCGACTGCGGTAGGTGTTGTACGGACCGCACAAAATGAAGTGCGGCCGCAGTGAGGAAACATTTCACTAGTCCTATTTCGGAAGCTCATATCTTTTGATCTACAAGGAATTTTGAGATGATTCAAAAACGAAAATTATATCCCTTTGTGTCTAGTTTCCATAAAGGTAAAGATATCGAAATTTAGACATCTATAGAGAAAGTTATGGCCAAAATACTAAAGTATGTCACTACACAGGAAAACCTGTGCGGCCGCAGTCATTTTTGTGCGGACCACACTGGTTTTGTGCGGACCGCGGTTGTTTTTGTGCGGTCCACGGAGGTGAAAATCAGTGGGGTACTCTATAAATACAAGGTTTTAGGTTTTATTTAATATTTTGACCTAGAGAGCTCGGATTTTTGCGATTTTTCGAAGGTTTTTCAAGAAATTCATTGGGGTAAGTGATTCTAACTCAGATTTGGCTAGAGTACATGAATCTATCATTGAATTCATTATTTAATTCGTGATTTGGGATGAAATTTGGGAAGAGAATTGTGAAATCTTTCAAAAATATAAAATGGTGATTTGAAGGACCAAATGGTATCGAAATTGGATAATTTTCGTATGGTTAGACTCGTGAGAGTATAAGGATTCTAGTTTTGTGAATTTTTGCCAAACTACGAGATGTGGGTCCGGGGGTCAGGTTTGACCAATTTTGGGAATTTTATGGTAATTTGATTATTTTCGAGTGGGCTTTGTTCCCTTAGCACATTTTGATGGTTTGGTACTGATTTCAGCTAGATTTGGAGCATCCGGAGTCCGATTCGAGAGGCAAAGGCATCGCGGGCTAGAGTTCGGACCGGATAGAGGTAAGTAATGATTGTAAATACTGTCCTGAGGGTTTGAAACCCCGGATTATACATCGTTGTGCTATGTTGAGGTGACTTACACGCTAGATGATGAGCGTGGGGTAGAGCACCGCTGGGGATTGTGACTTAGTCCATCCCGAATGATTATTTTAATGTGTAATTGATTGTTAATTGTTTGATGTTATTATGTTTTGGGTTGTATGCCATGTTTAGGGCCTTGTGCCGACTTGCTAAGACCCTCAGGTGCATTTTTACTATCTTTCCTCACTCTATTTGTTTGAAAGCATATCCTCAGTCATGTTTTACCTGTTTGTTACTCAAATTTGGCTTTACCACTATATTCTTAAAAATGTGGAAACTGTTTTGGGATGAGTTCCCTGTTTTACTGATAGTCCGAGTGATCGTGAGATTGATAACTGAGGTACACTGAGAGTCTGATGGTGAGGTTAATGGCTGAGAGAGGCCGAGGGCCTAGTTGTGAGGATTATATATCTATGGATCGGGTTGCACGTCGCAGCGATATAGCGCTTGGGCTGTAGGAGCCCCTCCAGAGTCTGCACACCACCTAGTGAGCGCTGCAGCGGTTACTATATGGTACCTATTGAGCGTGAGTACTAAGTGTAGGTACTGATTGGTAAGAGTTGAGTCACGAGTGATTGAGAGGCTTGCCCGATGGGCGATAGATATAAACATGTACATGAGTGATGCTTTGCCTGAGGGGTCTGTTTATGAACTTATTGATTTTCACTCCTCTTTAAAGTGAGTTTCTATCGAATATATTTATTTATTTACTGCTTTCACTCACCTTTATACTGAGCCTCCGTCGAAAATGTTGAACAAATGTTTTTAAACTACTTTCATTTAAGCTTGGGTTTATGAGATGTTCAGAATTTAATCACTGATTTGGCTTTGTTATTTTCACTGAGATTTTCATGTTATGAGGTGTTTATAATTCATGTTTTGCTAGAGGGGCTGCTTACGAACTATGTTTTGCCTGAGGGGCCGATTATGATTTTCATATCTTCTATTATAAATGGTATTGAACCCCTATTGAAACTATCGGAAAGCATTTTCAAATGATTTTTACTAAAAGGCTGGATTTTAAATGAGACGATCGACTCGTATTCTGATTTGAAAGCCCGTTGTGCTTATTGGGTTTATCAAAAATGTGGATTCATTGTTTCATACTACTCAGTCTTTATTTACTCTTATTACTTACTAGGTTGGAGTACACATATTACTCCATGCACCTCGTGTGCAGATTCAGGTATTTCGAAACCCGGTAGCGGGTGTTGATTGCTCAGATGCGGAGTCATCGGAGTTAGCAAGGTGGCTGCACGACGTTCGTAGCACTGCTTCCTTCCTCTCATATTCATTACTGTACTTAGTACACTTTTGACTATTTGTATTCAGACCTTGGTAGATGCTCATGACTAGTGACACCCCGATGTCGCACTTGTATGTTATTTCTGCACTGTTCATTCAGACTGATGTTATGAGATATTGTTTAATTAAAGGCTTAAAAATGACTCTTAATGATTAAAGGGTTAATATGTGTGTTGTGTCGGCTGGCCTTGTCTTCACAGAGGCGCCATCACGACCGGGCCGGTTGGGGTCGTGACACTCTGTTAGTAGTGGCTTACTTTGGGGAATAATGTATGCCTCAAGTACTCAAGCCGTGTGGAGTGATTTGCATGAAAGGTTTGCTAAAGTAGATGGCTCAAGATCATACAATTTACATAAAGAAATCGTCACACTTAGCCAAGGAACGACATCTGTGTCTGCATATTT
Source organism: Nicotiana sylvestris (assembly GCF_000393655.2). Taxonomy (NCBI): domain Eukaryota; kingdom Viridiplantae; phylum Streptophyta; class Magnoliopsida; order Solanales; family Solanaceae; genus Nicotiana; species Nicotiana sylvestris. Next base: position 149,196,130 of record NC_091068.1, read on the forward strand.
TTCAAAGCTTAAAGACTTGTGGGAGGAGTTTGAAGCACTGGTTCCTGCACCTAGGTGTGATTGTGGAAAGTCAAGAGACTTTGTATTTCATCTGCAAAAATTGAAATTGTTTCAGTTCTTGATGGGGTTGAATGATTCCTATATCAAGCTAGGAGTTAATGAGTCCAATGCCAACAGTTAACCAGGCATATGCGATGGTGATCAGTGATGAGAGTCAAAAATCAGTTGCAGCCAATGCTGGTTTACTACGATCAAATCCTACATCTGGGACTGGAGAATATGATGTGGCAACGTACACCAAGACTGGAGAAATTTTCAGAAAACCAGAAAGAATTTCAATCTATTCTATGAAGTTTGCAAAATGAAAGGTCATTCTAAAGAAAATTGCTACAAGATTATAGGCTACCCTCCAAAATGCAGACCAAGAAGGAAGAGTACAAATACTTATAGTGCATATAATGTATTGTCTGATATGTGTATCCAAAACAATCAGCTGCAAAGAGAGAATTCGAATGAAAACAATTCACAGAATTCTTAGTTGACAAGTAGTGTTGTAAGTACTAATAACTCTCAAAATATTAGGCAAGTGAACATCACTTCTTGGATGGGAATCTGCACATTCACCAAAGAGCAGTATGATCATATTGTGCAACTTCTAAGCAAAGATAATTCAAGTTTTGCTTCTGCTTCAGCAACACCATCAGCTAATGCAGCAGGTATACCTTGTGCTTTGTTAGCTTATGATAATTTACAAAAGTGGATAATAGACACAGAGGCCACAACCCATGTGGTAGCTGATTTAGAACTATTGAAGAAGGATTCATTAGTTCAAACAAGCCAACCAAAGAAAGTACATCTACCTAATAGAGAAACTACTCAAGTTACTCATATTGGGACTAGTACCTTATTAGATCAAAACACAATAACTAATGTGTTCTATATTTCTGAATTCAATTATAATCTTATGTCTGTCTCTAAAGTAACCAAGGAGCTAAAATGTTCAGTTGCTTTCGTTACTGATTTTTATGTGTTTCAGGAACTCTTGGTGAAAGCGATTGGTAGAGAAGACAATGGTTTGTACATTCTCAGTAGACAAATAATACCAGGAAATAGTGCAATTAGTCTAAACACAAAGGAGACAGAAGTCAATAAAGAGACTAGCTCAAATGATATTTATCTTTGGCATAGAAGGCTTGGACATGTGTATACTACTGTTCTCAAGAAATTACTATCAGCAAATATACAAGATATATCTGCTAGAATAAACTATGTTCCCGTGTGCAAAGCAAACAAGACACCTTTTTCCTGTCAATAGTATAAGAACAACTACTAGTTTTGAGTTGGTTCATATGGATTTATGGAGTCCTTATAAAATTTCTACTATAGATGGTAATAGGTTTTTCCTAACTGTAGTAGATGATTTTTCTAGAATGACATGGATTTTTCTACTGAAATTGAAGTATGATGTGTGTGTGATTATACAACAATTTTTTGCTTTTGTGAAAACACAGTTTAGGAAAATAGTGAAAATAGTTCAAACAGATATTGGTACAGAATTTGTTAATTCAATTTGTGGGAATCTGTTTAACAATCTAGGCATCAGAAGACATGTCCATATACTCCACAACAAAATGGAGTAGCTGAGAGAAAATATAGATATATCTTAAACCTCATTAGAGCTATCAAATTTCAAGTTGACAATCAATCAAATTGTGGGGATATTGTGTACTTGTTGCAGTCTACCTTATTAATAGACAGCCTAGTTCTGTTATTGATAATAAGAGCTCATATGAAAGACTATATAGCAGAAAACCAACATTATAACATCTCAAGGTTATAGGTTGTTTATGTTATGCAAGATAATTCATCAAAATGACAAACTAATGCCTAGAGCAAAACCTTCTGTACACATGGGGTATACTGTAGCTCAAAAAGAATATGTGCTATATGATTTGATAGATAGAATTTTTTTGTAAGCAGAGATGTTCATCCCAACATATCAGACATTTTATTCCACACCAAGGATTCAAGCACATATACTACAACACTAGAAAATCACATGCATACAATTCAAGAAGAAGTTTACACACAGCATTTTGAGCCTATTCCTACAGAAGCTACACAACCTACTACTCAACAAATATCAGTCATACAACTATTAATAGTTCAAGCACCACAGTCTGCTCCTACTAATCTCCCAAATCAATCAGATATCATAAAGTCAGGTAGAGGAAAGAAATCACCCATATGGATGAAAGATTTTGTGTCATTAACTGCTCAACATGATGAACCTTATGCAATATCAAAGTTCATAACCTATGAACACTTAACCTCCAAATATCAAGCCTACTTGACAATAACTTCAAACATCATTGAAGCAACATTCTATTCAGAAGTCGTGAAAGATCCTAAATGGGTGGATGCAATGAAGGCTAAGATTGAAGCTTTACAAAACAACCACACATGGGACATAGTAACACTACCTACTGGTAAGACTCCAATAGGGTGCAAGTGGATTTATAAAATCAAATACAAGGTATCATGTGACATAGAATGATTTAAAGCTAGGTTAGTAGCCAAAGGGTTCAACCAAAAAGAGGGAATAGACTATCAAGAAACTTTCTCTCCAGTCATAAAAATGAAAACTGTAAGGATTGTGCTAGCTATAGCTGCTACAAGACACTAGCATATACATCAAATAGATGTATATAATGCTTTCTTGTAGGGAGATTTACTGGATGAAATATACATGACTCTGCCACAAGGATTCACAAGTTAGGGGGAGAATAAAGTGTGTAGACTTGTTAAATCCTTGTATGGTTTAAACAAGCTCTACGACAATGGAATGCTAAACTGACAGAAGCATTATTGGGCTCTCAATTTCAGCAAAGTCAATATGATCATTCTCTGTTCTTTAAGAAAACTGTAGAAGGTATTACAATGGTCTTAATCTATGTAGATGACATGCTTGTCACTAGTTCTCTAGAACTAATAGAGGAAACCAAAACACATTTGCAACAGCCTTTCAAAATAAAAGACCCAGGAGAATTGAAATACTTCTTAGGTATAGAGTTTACTAGATCAAAATAAGAAATTCTTATGCACCAGAGGAAATATGCTTTGGAACTTATTTCTGAGACAGGAATTGTAGCTGCTAATCCAGCAATTACACCACTGGATGCAAATATGAAACTTACAACAACAGAATATGATATACATCTTAGGAAAACTAAGCCTACTACTTTGGTGGATGAAGAACTGTCAGACTTAACTCCTTATTAAAGGCTGATAGGTAAACTCTTGTATGTGACGACCCGACCAGTCGTCTCATGAGTTATCGCTCTGTTTTTCCCATTTCTGCTTCTTTATGCTTTGTTATCCGTGTTATGTGGTATCGTGTTGGTCGGATCTAATCCAGAATGATGTTGGCAAGGTTTGAGACACTTAGTCTCTTTTAAGGAAGTTTAAGTTGGAAAAGTCAACTGGATGTTGACTTATGTATTAGAGGGCGCGGATGTGAGTTATGATGGTTCGGTTAGCTTCGGGAGGTAATTTGGAACTTAGGAGTGCGATCGGAATGGGTTTTAGAGGTCCGGAGTAGATTTAGGCTTGAATTGGCGAAGTTGATATTTTGGCGATTTCCGGTTGGTAGGCGAGATTTTGATATAGGGGTCAAAATGAAATTCTGAGAGTTGCAATAGTTTTGTTGTGTTTTTTGGGATGTGTGTGCAAAATTTCAGGTCATTCGGGCGTGGTTTCGTTGGGGTTTTGATCAAAAGCGGAATTCGGAAGAGTTTGGAAAGTTGGCTTGAATCCGATGTGTTTTGGGTGATTTGATGTTGTTTGAGGTGTTTTGATGATTGGAACAAGTTTGAATAAGGTATTAGGATATGTTTGTGCTTTTGGTTGAGGTCCCGCGGGCTTTAGGGTGATTTGGAAGGTTAACGGGAAGTTTGGATTGTTGTTGCAGCTATTGAATTGCTGCTTTTGGTATTTTTGCACCTGCGGATTGGGGACCGCAGGTGCGGTGCCGCATATGCCAGAGAGTGGTTGCAGAAGCGACCAGAGGTATGCTTGACTGGGACCACAGAAGCAGCTAGGAGAACCGCATCTGCGATGTCGTAGATGCGGGCGAGGAATCGCAGATGCGGATGGTTGGGAACTTAAGTGATTCCGCAAAAGCAGATGTTGAACCGCAATTGTGGTACCGCAAAAGCGATGTATGGGACCGCATATGCGAAAAGGTCTGAGCATAAGGTATAAATTGTCTTCTTCGCAAAATTTTGCTAAGTTTATCATTTTTGAAGATGGGAAAGAGGCTAAGGCATAGGATTTCAAGAGGAATCCAAGGATATCAATTGGGTAAGTTCCCTAAGCTTAATTACTTGGGTTTAAGATCATTTTTCCATTGTTTAATCATGGTTTTAGTAGAGATTAAGGAAGAAAAATTGGGGATTAGGGCTTGAGTTTAAGAGGCCTCTAAATGGGGATTTGAGGGGTCATTTGGACTCCGATTTCAGTGTTCTTGATATGTATAGACTCGTGGGAGGATAAGGAATCTATTGATGTAAAAATTGTCGAATTCCGAGAAGTGGTCCTAGGGGTCGAGTTTTGGTAATTTCGGGATTTGTGTCGTATTTTGATTATTTTTGCTTGGGCTTCGTTCCCTTAGCATATTTTGATGTACTCGTTCTGATTTTGGATAGATTTGATGCGAGTGGAGGCCGATTCGACGGGCAAAGGTGTCACGAGCTAGAGCTTTGACCGGTTCGAGGTGAGTAATGATTGTAAATGATGTTCTGAGGGTTTGAAATCCCGGATTGCACATCGTAGTGCTATATTGAGGTGAGGCACACGCTTGATGACGAGCATGGGGTCGTGCACTATTAGGGATTGTGACTTGGTCCATACCGATTGATGATTTTACCGCGTATTTGACTGAAATCTATTTGTTATCATCATTATTTGGGCTGAATGTCATATTTGGGCCTTGTGCCAACTATTTGAACCTTTCGAAGAATTTTACTGGTATTTCCTCACTGTTTTGACTTTATACTTGAACACAGTCATGTTATATTTCACTGTTTCTTTTGTACTCAGCCATGTTTACTCTGTTTTAACACTTACATGATCTTTTAAACAATATTTTTGGGCTGAGAAACATGTTTTACTACTGCCCGAGTGGCTTGTGAGGATTTTTGACTGAGTAAGGTCGAGAGCCTATGTTGTGAGGAAATATTTGATACTGATTATGAGGCCGAGGGACTAAAATATGTACGCCACAAGGTGGTTTGATTGATATGAGGCTGAGTGCCTAGTGATGATGCCACGAGGTGGCTTGATATTGCACTTGAGCCGTAAGGGGGCCCTCCAGGAGTCTGTACACCCCTAGTGAGCGCGAGTACCCATTGTGATGTGAGATTGAGCCCGAGGGGCTGATATTGTGATGTGAGATTTGAGCCCGAGGGGCTGGTACTGTTCTGAGATGTTGCCCGAGGAGCGGATTTGTTGATACTGTGCCAGAGGGGCGAGCCTTTATGTGTTTATTTTTCATAATTGACTGTCATTTACCTGCTTAAGTATGGAAAAAGGCTTTTCATGAAATTACATCTGAGATAAAGAATTTTACCTATCTTTCACTGATTTACTGGCTTTACTTGGTTTTACTGCTTCATTATAGAATGCTTTGTGCCTTGCGTGATTTTTTGCTTTCAGTCTTTATTTACATTTGTTACTCACTGAGTTGGAGTACTCACTTTACTCCCTGCACCCTGTGTGCAGATTCAGGTGTAGCTGGTTTCGCTCCCGAGTGCTGATCCCTCCAACTTCAGGCAGACATTCGGAGTTCACGAGGTAGTTGTTGGCGTCCGCAGCCCTGTGTCTCTACTCCTTTATCACTTCTATCTTTTTTCAGATAGTTGTACTGGTTTATTGACTTAGCGGATTTGTATTATGACTTATAGATGCTCATGACTAGTGACACCCCGGTTAGGGCTGTGTATGGGTGTTCTTCCGCGTATTTATGTTATCATGGTTATTTCGGATTTATTTTATCATGTTTAGATCGTTTCTTAAATGCTTAACTATTAATAATTGGAAAATGGAAAGTGTCGGTTGGCCTTGTCTTCCCGAGAGGCACCATCATGACCGGGTCCAGGTTAGGGGGGTGACATTGTATCTAACAATGACAAGGCCAGACATTTCATATAGTGTACAAACACTAAGTCAGTTTCTTCAAATACCAAAAAAATCTCACATGGAACAGCTCTAAGAATTGTAAAGCACATCAAAAATAGTCCAGGACGATGAATACTACTCTCTAGTAAAATCAACAACAATATTTCAGCATATTGTGATACAAACTGGGCTTCCTGCCCATATTCAAAGAAATTTGTTTCAGGTTATCTAGTCAAGTTTGGATACTCCTTAATATCATGGAAATCAAAGAAGCAAACTACATTTTCAAGAAGCTTAGTAGAAGCTGAGTATAGAAGTCTTGCAATAACTGTGGTAGAACTTATCTTGCTAATTAGATTACTAAAGGAAGTAGGAATTGATATCAAGCTACCAGTTGAAGTGTTCAGTGATAGCAAAGTTGCAATGCAGAATGCAGCTAATCTTGTTTATCATGAAAGAAAAAAGCACATCGAGATTGATTGTCAATTCATTAGAGAAAAAATCATGCAAGAGTTAATCAAAACAACATACATATCTACCAAAGAACAGCCTGCAGATATTTTAACCAAAGCTCTCAACAAGATGCAATATGAATATCTTTCTTCGAAGCTAGGTGTTCTCAATGTGTTTTTAGTACCTAGCTTGAGGGAGAGTGTAGAGAAAGATATAACACAATCAAAGAATAAAAGGGCAGTTTTGTAATTTTCTAGTGCTAGTTAATTAGTTACAAGCTACTAATCCTAGTTGTTAGAGTTAGTTAGAAAAGGAGTATAATTATACTTATATATACTCCCTCATGATGTATACATTAGACTAAGTGAAATAACTCATATCATTCTCTTCTAAACGCCTCTCTTTATCTCTCTTTTCTTCCACTTCTTTCTCTTCTTCTATTCTCTTCAAACTGGGCAAGAACCCAGTAATTACTTCAAATACGATAGTGATGTAACACAGTATAATCAATAACTTTACGATGAGATCTTCCAAGAATAGTATAAAGCTCATCAAATTTAGGAATCAAAATATCATTTTTGATACAAAATTTATATATTTCATCAATTAGCGAATTAGTTGCAATCGTTCCTTTGCGACTCCAACCAGTAACATGACATTTATAATGTCTTGATCCTTCTTTTGGAAGGCTACATTAAGCTCATTGGTGATTGCCAATACATTGCACATGAAATGCAATATAAAGACTACTTCAAATGTTAAATATGTTTAAAGATATTCCTTTGCATTACACTTTTTTTCAAAATGTGCATTAACAGTAAGAGCATCAAGTACATCAATGATAGGGCCAAACATAAGAATAAAATTATTAAAGGATTTGTAGTGAGAACCCCATTGAATATCACCAGCTCTAGTAAGTCCTAGTTCTTGATTCAAGCCCCTACAAGTTTCAAGCTCATCTTTACGTAATACTTCTTCAATTTCTTCTTCTTGAGACTCACGAAGTTCATCTCTAAGCTTAAAAGAAGCTCCTACCATATTCAATATATCGGAAACTAATAATAAGAGTTCTTGCACTTTATCACATCCTGTAGAAATTGCAACCAAAGTTAATTGAAGTTGATAATTGAATGAGCACCTTTACTTTCTCGTTGCATCAAGATTTTAAGTCCATTTATATCTCATTTCTATTGCTTGCTCCATTATAACATTGTCCACATATATGAAATGGACTTAAAAAATGTCGAGCAAGTAAACCAATGATTTCATTCTTTAGAGATAAAATAGCAGTACCACGAACATGACCAATACCAATAAACCACACTTCCCCTTCTGTCAAAATAACGCAAAACAATAGCTATTTGCTCCTTACATGATACATCACGAGATTCATCAACTAAAATGGAAAAATAATTATCATTTAAATCCTCAACTAATAACACATTCAATTGTTCCCATTTACATGCAATGATAATATCCTTTTGAATATATGGAGAACTCAATTGATTATTCTTTGGAGATCTTTTAAGTGCATCACCAACATCTTTACATCGTTCAGTATACCATTTAACAAGTTCAATAAAGTTACCTCTATTAATAAATGATTCATCTTCACGATGTCCACGAAATGATAGTCCTTGGGTCAAAAGATATCTTATCACATCAACAGCCGCAACTTCTAAATGAGTCTGATATTCTAATTTTTGTTGATCAGATTGTTTGGCAAATGCACTTTGAATTGATTGTTTTTGTCTTAATAAATCATCAACATTCTTTCTTGACTGATTATGAATATAACTTGGTCCACCAATATGCATATCAAATATGTTCTTCTTATTCCAACTTGTAAATCCTATACTTTTCATCTACTCCCCCTTGATTGATGTATTCATCTTGAAACAAATAAAAATAAAAGCAAAAAAGCTGCATTTTTGTTACACTATACTCCAACCACTCATACTCATCAAACCATTGAGGATTAAAATGATTTTACCGTAAAGATTTCTTTGAGGAAAGTTATGATTTCAAGGTCGGAAAACACCTCTTTGAAGATATTCTCTTTTTTGGATGATATTTTCGAATAGCTAATCTTTCTCGGGGATCAGTCTCTAAGGAATTCAAATCAGCCCTTTCATTCTGACGATGTTGTTCTGGCTCATTTGCGCCTTCTTCCAAGTTAATTGAATCTTGAGATGTTGAACTTAGTTTTGGGAGCTTGGAAGACGCTTTAGGAAAATATCTCTCCATTGAAATTTATGCTAAGTTATAAATTTAAGTATCAATTTAGATAAAAAAGCTTAAATAATATCATTGTATAAAAGAATAGAAAGAAATAAATATGTGAGAAAAATTGATACATTTTTTTTTATTTTCTATTATCTTCTTTCACAAAAAATTAATTAATTAAAGATCATAATTAAACTTTTCAACATAATTAACAATAGCTCATGTCGCACTTTAATGACTTTATTATAATAATTGTAAACTAGAAGATAAATTAAAGATCTATCACTAACAATTCAAATTATAATAATCCCACAATTTAATCTCTAAAATTAATCAAACACATCAAACTAAAATAAATATAAATAAAAAAAATCATCACAATTATGATCATGAACAAATAAAGGAAATAAACCTCCAAATTATTAAGCACCAAAAAAGAATATCTTCAAGCAATGAATTTTGTACAACTAACCTTATTGTAAAGCACATATAATTTATCTAGATTGTCACACCTCCTTTTTTCGTACCCGAGAGGGTACAAGGGAGTTTTTCCAATTAAAGGACAATCGAAACGGGATTGGTTTGTTTATTTCAGAGTCGCCACTTGGGAGTTTTAGGGTGTCCCAAGTCACCAATTTTAATCCCGAATCGAGGAAAAGAATGACTCCATATTACAGTCTGCGTACCAGAAATCCGGATAAAGAATTCTGTTAACCCGGGAGAAGGTGTTAGGCATTCCCGAATTCCGTGGTTCTAGCACGGTCGCTCAACTGTTATATTCGGCTTGATTATCTGATTTTATACAAATATGAACTTATGTGCAAATTTTAACTTTTTACCGCTTTCATAATTGTTATTATTATTTTCTACAAGGAATTGCAACGTTGTGAAAATATATCCCGAACCGCGTTACAATCAATGTACCCGTGGTCGTCGACACATTTTGACTCTATTGAGATTTGGATTTGGGTCACATCAATGTGCACCCGTGTTTAAGAAGGTTAAATTATTAAAGGTGCGCCTAAAGCAACTAGCGTATTGTTATTTTGGGAAGGCCGTAAAATTCGCTAAACGGCCTGTCCCGAATTCTAAGTATTTTAATATATACATTTAGAGGGCCCCGCAGCTTGTGCATTTTTGTTTGTCGAGGCTCGTCTCATTTTTATTTAAAAGGATAAACCTACAGTGACTATATTTTCCTATTAAGTTCGTCTCTAAAATAAAAGAAAATCTCTTAATTAATTACATGCTAAAAACGTAACTTATTAATTATTAGTTTACGGCTAATGCGAATGGAAAATTGCGACCGAGTTTGTACAAAGAAAAACTGCTTTCATTCTATATTCTATTATTCAATAATACTAAAACGTGAGATTGACACACCATAATATCAAAACAGATTAACTATTCTTTGATTAATTTAAACTAACATTATTAGATGAAGAAGTTATACATATGTGACATCGTTACTAATTTAATCAATCAACTACATTTTTATACAAAGAAAAGAAAATTATATTCAACCACAAATCTAAACAGGAGGAATTCAACAGGAACAAAGCCTGATTAATATTTCATTTTTGCTTCAAGCCGAGATTGTACAAATGTGTACCTGGAAACAGCAGTACAAGAACAAAAGAAGGAGAAGTCAGCAGCAGTAATAACACAGCAACAGCAGATTCAGCAACACCGCAAACCAGTACAGTAGGAATAGCAGAAAACCCAGGAGACTATAAACGACTCCAAGTATAGAGAAGAAGTAAAAGGCAGGAAGGTTCTGACTATTTCAGATCTTAAGCGAGGCAATGAAGCAGTAACTATTCTTTTTCAACTTCAAAACTCTCCAAAATGAATTCTGCCCCTGTATATTCAGTGTATCCAGAATGTATATCGGGTGTATACTTCTCACTCCGCCCCCTCTTTTTTTCTTCTCTCTATCTAGTTTTTCCTCTCTTTTTTTCCACCCTTCTTCCTAAATTTTCTCTTCTATTTATAGCAAAATTTTCGAAATTTTCAGATTTGTTTTTTATTATTTTATTATTTTTTTAATTAAAAGAAATCTCACTTTATTTAACTTTTCTTTAAAAAACAAACCACTATCTTTTCTTTTTCTTTTAAAAATGCTACTTTCAATTACTTTAAATTTTTTAAATTTTCAGATACCTTTATATTTATTTTTTAATTCCAACCTTCTTTTACTTTTAAATTTTTTTAAAAATTTCCACAAAACTTTTTATTTTTTTAAATTTTCTACATTCTTTTACTTTTTTTTAAAAAAAAAAGAGAATTTCACCTATTTTTACTTTTATATTTTTTTATTCAATACTTCCCTTTTTCTTATTTTTTTTAAATCATTCCCGAAATTATTATATATTTTTTTAAAAAATAAAAATAAAAATAAAAATAAAAATATATAAAAAAAACAAAAAATAAAACTATTAATAGTGATAATTCACTTTTTATTTTTTATTTTTTTGGTTTTGTTTTGTGTTGGACAAAAATGAAGAAGGGGTGTTGGGTTAATGGAGCGGACCGGATCGACCCGGTTTGAAACGGACCGGGTCATGGGGAAAGTTGGGCAATTATTTGGGCCTGTGGTTTGAAATTGAAGAAGTGGCCCAATCCGATTTTTCTTTGTATTTTTGTTCTCTTTTCTTCTTTTATTTTTCTAAAACTAAATTATAAAAGTACTTAAATTATTATTAAGAACTAAATTAAGTTATAAAAGCGCAAATTAACTTCCAATAACAATTAACGCACAATTAAGTAATAATTAAGCATAAAATTGTTCATTTGGACATTAAATGCTAAAAATGCAAAAGATGCCTATTTTTGTAAGTTTTAATTTTTGTAAACAAATTTAATTACTAACAATTGTAGAATTAAATCCTACATGCAAAAATGCGACATATTTTGTATTTTTTATTAATCAAATAAACATGCATAGACAAACATACAAATAGTTACACAAAATATCACAAAATATCACAAAAATTGCACACCAAGAAAAATTATTTTATTTTTGAATTTTTTGGGAGTAATTCTCATATAGGGCAAAAATCACGTGCTTACAGCTGCCCCTCTTTGCCCGAAGACACGAAGGGTTTTCGTGCAAAGATAAAGCGAGCGATTTTTGCCCATCCGAGTACTCCGTGTGAAGCATTTTTTGAAAAAGATTTGACCGAACCTTTGCTTCAAAGGTTTCCTACATATCCTGGGCTAAACAGGAATCAGGTCAATGTAGTTCGGGAAGTTTTTGGTAGCTGGGACTACCGTGGGACTGCGATGTTACTGCTGTTGCATGCTGTTATCACTGCTTACCGATCTCCTTGTTACACCGTGCTTAAAAGAAAACAAGAAGCTAGGCTAGACTAAAATTTGTTCTTGTTGCCTTGCTTTCTTGTCGGCTTGTGTTTCCTTCGGTGCTTTTCTTCCTTGAATTTTGGAATGATACTGGCCCTTTGCTTTTCTGAATACCAGTTTTCATCATTTTGCTCGGTCCGCTGGGGACATGGCTTTCTTCATCAAGCTTTTCGGCGGTTCCTCTGGTGGGTACGGCTTTCTTCATCAGACTTGTTATGCTGGGCATGATTTAATGTTCACCAGCTGCTTCTTTCAAGACGCGTCCTTTCTTCCTTTTGACTCATGCGCCTGAATTTGTGCTGGGACATCTTGTTGCAACCTTCTGTTTCCCGGTGCTGGGGATTTTTATTGTTTCCTGCTGGGGATTCTTGTTGTAACCCTCTATTTTATTGTTTTCTGACTTGATCTTGAAATGTATGCCTCTATTATATGGGCGGGCTCCCAACTTCAACGCTTGTAATGAAAAAGACTGAATGTATTCCCGCATTATACTGGTGGGCGACCTAGAACATGAATGTATTCCCGCATTTTACTGGTGGGCGACCTAGAACAGAATGTATTCCCGCATTTTACTGGTGGGCGACCTAGAACAGAAAGTATTCCCGCATTTTACTGGTGGGCGACCTAGAACAGAATGAAAGGACAGAAATGTATGCCTCTGTTATATGGGCGGGCTCCCAACTTCAATACTAACTTAGGAGGAAATGCCTCTCCTATGGGTAAAACTAAACTTAGGAGGAAATATCTCTCCTATGGATAAAATAAACTTTAGGAGGAAATGCATCTCCTGTGGATAAAACTAAACTTTAGGAGGAAATATGTCTCCTATGGGTAAAACTAAACTTAGGAGGAAATGCATCTCCTATGGGTAAAACTAAACTTAGGAGGAAATGCGTCTCCTATGGGTAAAAGTAAACTTAGGAGGAAATGCATCTCCTATGGGTAAAATGAACTTAGGAGGAAATGCGTCTTCTATGGGTAAAAGTAAACTTAGGAGGAAATGCATCTCCTATGGGTAAAATGAACTTAGGAGGAAATGCGTCTCCTATTGGTAAAGGCGTGGAATGTATTCCCTTGTTATACAGGTGGGCGCCTAAAATATGAAATGGACAGACAAAAAGTATTCCTCTCGTTATACAGGTGGGCGCCTGGCTTCAACAACAATTTAGAAAATAAAATCCTATTCGAGGGCGGATGAACCCAAAATATCCTATTCGAGGGCGGATGAACCCAAAATATCCTATTCGAGGGCGGATGAACCCAAAATATCCTATTCGAGGGCAGATTAACCCAAAATATCCTATTCGAGGGCAGATTAACCCAAAATATCCTATTCGAGGGCGGATGAACCCAAAATATCCTATTTGAGGGCGGATGAACCCAAAATATCCTATACGAGGGCGGATGAACCCAAAATATCCTATTCGAGGGCGGATGAACCCAAAATATCCTATTCGAGGGCGGATGAACCCAAAATATCCTATTCGAGGGCGGATGAACCCAAAATATCCTATTCGAGGGCGGATGAACCCAAAATATCCTATTCGAGGGCGGATGAACCCAAAATATCCTATTCGAGGGCGGATGAACCCAAAATATCCTATTTGAGGGCGGATGAACCCAAAATATCCTATTTGAAGGCGGATGAACACAAAATATCAAAATATCCTATTCGAGGGCGGATGAACCCAAAAATATCCTATTCGAGGGCGGATGAACCCAAAATATCCTATTCGAGGGCGGATGAACCCAAAATATCAAAATATCCTATTCGAGGGCGGATGAACCCAAAAATATCCTATTCGAGGGCGGATGAAACCAAAATATCCTATTCGAGGGCGGATGAACCCAAAATATCCTATTCGAGGGCGGATGAAACCCAAAATATCCTATTCGAGGGCGGATGAACCCAAAATATCAAAATATCCTATTCGAGGGCGGATGAACCCAAAAATATCCTATTCGAGGGCGGATGAATCCAAAATATCCTATTCGAGGGCGGATGAACCCAAAATATCCTATTCGAGGGCGGATGAACCCAAAATATCCTATTCGAGGGCGGATGAACCCAAAATATCCTATTCGAGGGCGGATGAACCCAAAATATCCTATTCGAGGGCGGATGAACCCAAAATATCCTATTCGAGGGCGGATGAACCCAAAATATCCTATTCGAGGGCGGATGAACCCAAAATATCCTATTTGAGGGCGGATGAACCCAAAATATCCTATTCGAGGGCGGATGAACCCAAAATATCCTATTCGAGGGCGGATGAACCCAAAATATCAAAATATCCTATTCGAGGGCGGATGAACCCAAAAATATCCTATTCGAGGGCGGATGAATCCAAAATATCCTATTCGAGGGCGGATGAACCCAAAATATCCTATTCGAGGGCGGATGAACCCAAAATATCCTATTCGGGGGCGGATGAACCCAAAATAACCTATTCGAGGGCGGATGAACCCAAAATATCCTATTCGAGGGCGGATGAACCCAGAATATCCTATTCGGGGGCGGATGAACCCAGAATATCCTATTCGAGGGCGGATGAACCCATCTTCAAAAACTTGGAATTGTCTTACCTCCGACTGTCTTTCTTAGAATCGTGTTGTCTTGCTATCTCTTAAAACTTGAATTGATTTCCTCGTTCCTTCGAGAAAATTTTCGACAAATGGCAGAAAATTTTCTGCCCCAGTGTTGGTGCTTTTCCTTGTGGCATGTTTTTTCGCCATTAACAAGATTTCCTTTTCCTGCTTCAAATCAAAGAAAATTTGTTAGTTTTAACACATGGTGAGTGGTCGTGCCACTCCTGCTGGGGATGGTTTTTCCCTTTCCCTCTTCCCCGCTCTGTGCTTCATTACGCTATCAAAACTTGCTGGGGATGAATTTTCCTTTTCTTCCTTCCCCACTCTGTGTTTGCGACCAACTTCTTTTCACTTTATCGCCTTATCTTTGGCCTATTGTATTCGCCTTTTGCTTTGCATCATTTTGGCAACTGGTAGTAAACTCTGAAAATCCTTTTCAAAAACAAACTGTTGGGGAGGTAAAATCATTAAACCAAGAAATGAAAAAGTGAAGAATTTCAAAAATAGAAAAAGAAGAAGTCTTTCTGAACAAAATGTTGGGGAAAAGGAAAGAAAAGAACTTATCTGAATGATATAACTGATCCCAACGATCATGTCACGCATTCCGGATTAATCAACCCAGTCTATTTGTATCAATCAACCCTTCGGACGGCCTCATGTTGCTGGGGATAAACAGGCACTCAACTCTTTGCCAAATGTGGATCCTTCCCGCCAATCTTGTCTTGTCGCCTCATAGTGCCCTTCGAGGGGTTTTCACTAATAAGACTCTCTCATTTCTCTCAACTCCCGTCGCCTTATGGTGCCTGTGAAGGTTTTCACCGATAAGACTCTCTCATTTTATTTTATTTTTCAGCTGGGATTGGAGTGCTGCCGATATGACTCTCTCTGTTGGGGGATTCTTTCGGCTATCAATTCATTTCCAGCTTATGATCTTCTTCTTTGCTGGGGATCAGAGTGTTATTCCCGACTTCCATTTGCATTGACTTAGCACTTCTCAGTTACTGATCGGGAGGTCTTTTTGGACATCAATAGGGGTTTTTGTGTATGGCTGAAAGGAGAAAGGGTATCCAAAGTTCAAAAATAATTTTTAGGGGTAAGATAGTACAACTCTTGGAATCAAACTTTCTTGCCAAAATTACAAGCGCCAACTTCTGCCCCAGTTTTTCTTGCTTGGGGATTTTTATTTTGTCACACTATGTTATCTTATGCACACTATGACCGAGCCGTGAGGCGCCTACGTATCCTCTTCGAGGAATCAGGTCAAGCGTAGTTCCCAATTCCTTTGTTTTTTTTTTTTTTGTTCTTATTATCATTACTTTTTTTCATTTTCATTACTGATTCCAAAAGAGGGGTATGAAAGAATAAATAAGGCTCAAAAGGGGAAGCAAAGGTTAAAGTGTTTGGATAGAAGAAAGAATTGTCTCCGTCATTTCATTCTCTGATAAATGCTAAATACAAACATACAACAATTACAATCATACATAATATCTCTTAACTGCGTCAGAATTGATAGTCATGTCGACGCATTTCCCTTAGATATTTGTTGATCACAAAGCGTCATTGGGCTTGCTCTGTTTAGATTGCAATAATCAACACACACCCGGATTTTCCATCTCCTTTTTTTTTACACTGGCACCACATTAGCCAACCAATCAGGATATCGAGCGACCCGAATAACCTTAGCGTTCAGCTGTTTGGTTACTTCTTCCTTAATCTTCACACTTACGTCGGTTTTGGACTTCCTCAATTTTGCTTGACGGGGTGAAATGCTGGGTCAGTGGGCAATTTTTGAACCACTAAATTGGTGCTTCAACCCGGCAAGTCGTCGTATGACCATGCAAAATGTTTTGAATTCAGTAAGTGCTTTGATTAGTTCTTCCCTGATGTTTGGTTCCATATGGACGCTTATCTTAGCTTCCCTGATGTCATCCGCATCCCCTAGATTGACAGCTTCCGTGTCAGTTGGGCTCTTTTTTCAAATTGGCTCAACTCTCTGTTAATTTCTTTGAAGGCTTCATCCTTATCGTATTCCGACTTATCATCACAATCTTGTACTATAAGTTCGAAATCAAATTGATTTTTTAGACTAGGTTGAAGATCCGTCGTGCATGCCATGTCATTAGAACCAGTATAAAGAGAACTGTTCAGAAGAGAAAAATAAGAAGAAAAATTAAAACAAAATAAGGAATGAGAAAAAAAACTTTCACTTTATTAAAATACGGGATAGCAAGGTTTCACACTTTGGCGAGCACAAGAAAAATCTGGATTACAACCCTGGAATAATCCAGACAACAAAAAAGAAAATCAGAGCCCACTACCAAGACTCCCTTCGTATAGGAAGAGGAGTAGCCGTTCAATTGTTGATTTTTGCTTTCAACCCCACAAACTGCACATCTGCCTCGTTGGACCCTTTTCCAACACCATAACTGGCTTGTCATCCACCTTTTCCAACTATACTACCGCTTTTCCACTGGTTAACATTTCTTTTAAACCGATACGGATCATCATCACTGTTTGTGAGGGTTTCTTTAGCTCCCCTCCTTCGTGCACTAGATCAATCATGTGGGTTTCAAAGTGTGCCGGCAACGGGTTCTGATTGATGTTGGGCGCCTCTGGTGTCTGAACCTCAATCTTGTTGGTGTCAATAAGATTTTGTACTGCATGTTTCAACTTCCAACACTTCTCGGTATCATGTCCGGGAGCCCCCGAACAATACTCACAGCTTACCGAGTGGTCCATATTTTTGGGAAGGGGATTTGGTAATCTGGGCTCAACAGGACTCAACAAGCCTAACTGCCTTAATTTGTGGAACACGGCAGTATAGGTTTCTCCCAACTCAGTGAATGTTCTTTGTATTCTTTCATTTCTGAAAGCCTGATTTCCCCGGAAACCTGCCCCTTGAGGGTTCCTGTAAGCTCTTGGCGGTGGATAGGTGTTTTGCGATGGTGTATGTGTGTTATGGGGAGCCGGCACGTGCCATTGTGGGCGAACCGAAGGTTGAGTGTATGTTTGGGCTTGGTGCACGGAGAAGTGTGGTTCTTGAGGTGGATAGTAGTATTGTGGTGGGCTGTATGGGTAGTTTGGCCTGTGGGGTCTGGGTTGGTTGTAGTATGGTTTACCAGACCTGGACCAACTGCTTGCCTCAATCGTGGCAATTTCTTCTTTCTTCTTTCTTCCCAGCGCACCTCCCGTGCCGCTCTGAATAGCCTGGGTTGTTGCCTTGAGTGCTGAGTAATTCAGGATTTTGTCAGACCTCAGACCCTCCTCTATCATGACCCCTATCTTTACTACTTCATTGAAGGATTTCCCAACCGTCGTCACCAAGTGACCAAAGTAAGTTGGATCCAGTGTCTGCAAGAAGTAGTCCACCATTTCTCCCTCTCTCATGGGAGGATCAACTCTGGCTGCTTGCTCTCTCCAGCGGAACCCGAACTCGCGAAAACTTTCCCCGGGCTTCTTCCCGGTCCTCAACAATGTGAGACGGTCAGGGACTATCTCGAGATTGTATTGGAAATGACCTGCGAAAGCCTGCGCCAGATCATCCCAAGTGTACCATCTGCTGGAATCCTGCCTGGTATACCATTCGAGTGCCGATCCGCTCAGACTTTGGCCAAAATAGGCTATCAGCAGTTCATCTTTACCGCCTGCCCCTCTCATTTTGCTACAGAAACCCCGCAAATGTGCCATGGGGTCACCGTGCCCTTAATATAAATCAAACTTAGGCATCTTGAACCCAGCAAGGAGTTGGACGTCCGGGAAAGGGCATAGATCTTTGTAGGCCACACTGACCTGGTTGCCCAATCCGTGCAGGTTCCTGAAGGACTGCTCCAGGCTTTTGAACTTCCTCAATACCTCCTCTTGTTATGGGACTTTAACCGGCTTTTCAATCTCTGCCGGTACCTCCAAGTGTGGATTGTAGGCATGTGGTTCGGGGGCATGGAATGTGGGCTCAGGGGATAGTATTGCGTATCGTGAGCCTGAAACAATGGCTCGTTGGAGGATCTTTGCAACGTGGCTGGCGGAGGTGCCCCGACGACGGGGACGATTGACGGAGGAGGGTTTTGTTTGGGTGGTGGAGCTTGTGGATTATAGGAAGTATCCCCTTGGTAGTATTGGGCAACGGGGAAGCTCGTTGAAGGGCCGGGTAAAGGGTATTTCGGTGTGTGTCCCGGTGGGGAAGTAGGAGTGACGAGTGGTTCGGGCCCCTTTTGCGCCTTAGCCATGGCTAGCTGCATTTCATGCATTTCCAATCTCATTTTTTCTATATTGGCCATCGCCTCCTTTCAGCATCTGATGTGCCGCCCCTTCCGACTCAACACTATTTTCTGAGCCAGTCATGCTTTCTGGTATAATCCCTTTTGATCTTGTTTGATAATGGTATGGTGCCAGTACGCTTTAACAACTAACTGTTTGGATTTGGACAAACAACAAACTTGTTAGCGTTAAAGTTTTAACAGATATTGCAATTGCATGTTGGGGAACGCAATTTTCTTAGGCAGTTAACCATTTCTAACATGTTTTTTTTTCTACCGCGTGCATCCTCCCGCGTGAAACCCTTCATTCCACCCTTTTTTATTTATTCTTTGTGCCTTTTTTATTTATTCACTTTCTTTTTTTTTCTTTTTTTTGTTGTGGTCGAATCTTATGGAGATTGCCTACGTATCATGCCCCCGCATGAATCAGACCTTGCGTAGTTCGGACCAATAATAGATAAACAATAATGAACATTTTTTTTTCAATTTTCATATTAAAACAAACTGAGTTTCAAAGGTTTGAAGATGACCTACAAACTCGAAAATCAAACAACCCACATATTCTAATCAAAAGATTTACAAACTCAAAAACAAACGGCCAGCTTCCTTTCCCCGTTTGTCAAATGCAACCAAACGGCTATTTTTGCAAATGTTGCCCCTTCCAAATCTCACATGAATTTTGAGGCTGGGGAGGATTATTTTGACACTTTACAAACTTTTCCATTCTTTTACGAAAATAACCTTTCGACAACTGAAAGATACTCTAAGGCTATTTCGGCGAGAACGATTTAAGACACGGCCGAAGTTGGCTCGGCTTATTATGACAAAATTCAAACGGTATTCACCTGACCGTTGACTCTTTGTTTTTTTTTCTTTTCAAAATTACGAAAAAACTGGTGTTGCAAACACGGCCCTTCAGCGCCTCGGGGACGAAGATTTCTAAGGCTGTGTGGGTCCACTGGACAAAAAATCCTAAACATGACCCAAAAGGTGGTTGTTTATGCAAAGTCAGCCTTTCGGCGTCCCTTTAGGGAACATTCGGCTATTTATGACAAAACAGCATCACCTGACTTATTTATGACTCTTTTTATCGATTTTCAAATTAGAAAACTCAATATTGCAAGCACGGCCTTTCAACATCTCGGGGACGAAGATTTTTAAGGCTGAGTGGGTCAACTGGATCAAAATCCTAAAATGACCCAAAGGTGGCTGTTTATGCAAAGTCAGCCTTCCGGCGTCCCTTTCGGGAACATTCGGCTATTTATGACAAAACAACATCACCTGACTTATTCATGACTCTTTTTATCGTTTTCAAATTAGCAAACTCAATATTGCAAACACGGCCTTTCAACATCTCGGGGACGAAGATTTTTAAGGCTGAGTGGGTCAACTGGATCAAAATCCTAAAATGACCCAAAGGTGGCTGTTTATGCAAAGTCAGCCTTCCGGCGTCCCTTTCGGGAACATTCGGCTATTTATGACAAAACAACATCACCTGACTTCTTTATGACATATTATTTTTATTATTATTTATTTGTTTTTGGTTATTTTAGCAAAAATGGGGGTTGGACCCGATGAGGGTTGCCTACGTATCTCACATCCGGTGAGAATCAAACCCGCGTAGTTCGGGCCTCGTGAATAAGTAAATGAACTAATATTTTTTTTATTGGAACTGTGAAAGAACTGCTCAAAGGAAGTATATATATTTTTTTTTTTGATTGATTTCTTTTTGAAAGAAAAACTTGTAAAAATTCCTTTTCTTTTGATTTGAACTTTGAGAATTTCAAAAGTAAAAGGAAGTTTTTTTTTTCGAATTTCCATTTGTTTTTTTTTATTCTAAAGAAAAAAAATATTTTTGGAATTTTACTTTTGATAAAAGAAATGCTTCTAAAAAATATTTTTTGAATTTTGAATTTTCTTTTCAATTTTGAAAGAAGAATCAAAATATTTTCGGATTTTTTTTTCTTAAAAGAAAACATTTTTATTATTTTTGTTTTAACAACAATGGAAAATAAAGATATTTATATTATTTTTTGCAAGACATATCTTTTTGGAATTTTATTTTGAATTTTCTTGGCAAGACAAATACTTCTTGCAACAAATAAAGATATATATATCTTTTGGAAATAAAAAAAACTTTTTGGATTTATATATATATATATATTTGCGACAAATAATGAAAGACTTTTTTTATTTTTTTATTTTTTGCATTTTCATAAGAAAATAAATAATAAAAAAACCATTTAAAAAATAAGACTCTTTTTTATTTTCATTTTCATGGCAAGACAAACTATATATTTTTTCTATTTTTTATTTTTGAAAAACAAAAACAGAACAACGACTTTTTTTTCTTTTCTTAGCTTTTAATAAAACAAACTAATAAGACATTTTTTTTCATTTTCTTAAAATTTCGGCAGAGTTTTGACAGTATTTGGGCATTTGTTTTCTTTTCAAAAATAAACAATCAATTCCCTAACCGCTATTTCGTTTTTTTTTCAATTTCAAAATATTATTCCTGATATTCACAAGTCATTCAACACACAAGTCCGAATCAAATAAATGCGCAAGTAGTAGCAAATAAGATGCATCAGGATGGTCATTTTCATTTTTTGTACACCTGTCCTAGACAGACCCAACCCCTGTGTTGGGCCTCCAAAGTCAAATGCACGTGATGCAAACAAACGTTCCTACTAGGGATCTGGCATGTGGCTTTGTTATACTAGGTTCAGAACCTGGGTGTTTGTTCTAGACCTGGCTTACCCGAGCGGACAGCTCGAGCCGAGGAGGAGGCGGCAGTCCGGGAATACAGAAGCTTCACCGGCTTTGCGACTTATCCAAACCTCGTTCTAAATTGGGACTTGACACTATACAGAAAAGAAGTCGTACGAAGTACACCCTTCTTCATGATTCAGAAGACTCAGAGAGAAGATGGGTTTCGGCACAATTTATATACAGTTCACATAATATCAAAGCGGTAAAAGCATCATTTAGCACATTAGGCTCAAACACATGTAAAAATCAGATAAAGCCAAATATAACAATTTATCTAAGCTCGAATTTCTAACCCTGAACCAGTGGTTCTGGGTGTTTGTCCCCAGCAGAGTCGCCAGAGCTGTCACACCTCCTTTTTCCGTACCCGAGAGGGTACAAGGGAGTTTTTTCCAATTAAAGGACAATCGAAACGGGATTGGTTTGTTTATTTCAGAGTCGCCACTTGGGAGTTTTAGGGTGTCCCAAGTCACCAATTTTAATCCCGAATCGAGGAAAAGAATGACTCCATATTACAGTCTGCGTACCAGAAATCCGGATAAGGAATTCTGTTAACCCGGGAGAAGGTGTTAGGCATTCCCGAATTCCGTGGTTCTAGCACGGTCGCTCAACTGTTATATTCGGCTTGATTATCTGATTTTATACAAATATGAACTTATGTGCAAATTTTAACTTTTTACCGCTTTCATAATTGTTATTATTATTTTCTACAAGGAATTGCAACGTTGTGAAAATATATCCCGAACCGCGTTACAATCAATGTACCCGTGGTCGTCGACACATTTTGACTCTATTGAGATTTGGATTTGGGTCACATCAATGTGCACCCGTGTTTAAGAAGGTTAAATTATTAAAGGTGCGCCTAAAGCAACTAGCGTATTGTTATTTTGGGAAGGCCGTAAAATTCGCTAAACGGCCTGTCCCGAATTCTAAGTATTTTAATATATACATTTAGAGGGCCCCGCAGCTTGTGCATTTTTGTTTGTCGAGGCTCGTCTCATTTTTATTTAAAAGGATAAACCTACAGTGACTATATTTTCCTATTAAGTTCGTCTCTAAAATAAAAGAAAATCTCTTAATTAATTACATGCTAAAAACGTAACTTATTAATTATTAGTTTACGGCTAATGCGAATGGAAAATTGCGACCGAGTTTGTACAAAGAAAAACTGCTTTCATTCTATATTCTATTATTCAATAATACTAAAACGTGAGATTGACACACCATAATATCAAAACAGATTAACTATTCTTTGATTAATTTAAACTAACATTATTAGATGAAGAAGTTATACATATGTGACATCGTTACTAATTTAATCAATCAACTACATTTTTATACAAAGAAAAGAAAATTATATTCAACCACAAATCTAAACAGGAGGAATTCAACAGGAACAAAGCCTGATTAATATTTCATTTTTGCTTCAAGCCGAGATTGTACAAATGTGTACCTGGAAACAGCAGTACAAGAACAAAAGAAGGAGAAGTCAACAGCAGTAATAACACAGCAACAGCAGATTCAGCAACACCGCAAACCAGTACAGTAGGAATAGCAGAAAACCCAGGAGACTATAAACGACTCCAAGTATAGAGAAGAAGTAAAAGGCAGGAAGGTTCTGACTATTTCAGATCTTAAGCGAGGCAATGAAGCAGTAACTATTCTTTTTCAACTTCAAAACTCTCCAAAATGAATTCTGCCCCTGTATATTCAGTGTATCCAGAATGTATATCGGGTGTATACTTCTCACTCCGCCCCCTCTTTTTTTCTTCTCTCTATCTAGTTTTTCCTCTCTTTTTTTCCACCCTTCTTCCTAAATTTTCTCTTCTATTTATAGCAAAATTTTCGAAATTTTCAGATTTGTTTTTTATTATTTTATTATTTTTTTAATTAAAAGAAATCCCACTTACAAATTGCTTTTATTTTTTTAGAAAAAGAAATCCCACCTTTATTTACTTTTATTTTTAAAATTCCAACTTTAATTACTTTATCTTATTTAAAATCCCACTTTTTATTTTTTTAAAAGAGAATCTCACTTTATTTAACTTTTCTTTAAAAAACAAACCACTATCTTTTCTTTTTCTTTTAAAAATGCTACTTTCAATTACTTTAAATTTTTTAAATTTTCAGATACCTTTATATTTATTTTTTAATTCCAACCTTCTTTTACTTTTAAAATTTTTTAAAAATTTCCACAAAACTTTTTATTTTTTTAAATTTTCTACATTCTTTTACTTTTTTTTTTAAAAAAAGAAGAGAATTTCACCTATTTTTACTTTTATATTTTTTTTATTCAATACTTCCCTTTTTCTTATTTTTTTTAAATCATTCCCGAAATTATTATATATTTATTTAAAAAAATAAAAATAAAAATAAAAATAAAAATAAAAATAAAAATAAAATAAAATAAAATATTTTCGGATTTTTTATATATAAAAAAACTATTAATAGTGATAATTCACCTTTTATTTTTTATTTTTTTGGTTTTGTTTTGTGTTGGACAAAAATGAAGAAGGGGTGTTAGGTTAATGGAGTCGACCGGGTCGTGGGGAAAGTTGGGTAATTATTTGGGCCTGTGGTTTGAAATTGAAGAAGTGGCCCAATCCGATTTTTCTTTGTATTTTTGTTCTCTTTTCTTCTTTTATTTTTCTAAAACTAAATTATAAAAGTACTTAAATTATTATTAAGAACTAAATTAAGTTATAAAAGCGCAAATTAACTTCCAATAACAATTAACGCACAATTAAGTAATAATTAAGCATAAAATTGTTCATTTGGACATTAAATGCTAAAAATGCAAAAGATGCCTATTTTTGTAAGTTTTAATTTTTGTAAACAAATTTAATTACTAACAATTGTAGAATTAAATCGTACATGCAAAAATGCGACATATTTTGTATTTTTTATTAATCAAATAAACATGCATAGACAAACATACAAATAGTTACACAAATATCACAAAAAGTGCACACCAAGAAAAATTATTTTATTTTTGAATTTTTTGGGAATAATTCTCATATAGGGCAAAAATCACGTACTTACATAGATAAGCAATTTTTGTGTCCTTATTGTTCAAGGTTTCTATCCATTGGCATGTCTCCACTTATAGAAATGTTTTACTCGTAATTCAATAATTTCTCCGAGGAAACCAACCAAGACAAAGAGCCAATAAAGAGCACAACTCCAGTGCATTCAGAAATTTGAAAGAAAAATAAGCTCTATAAAAAATAAATTGCACAAAAGAACTGGATAGGCAAAAAAGAGAAATAAATCTGAAGTAATAACGATAATAGACTTGCTTCAGGAATAGTGAGTTGTTTGAAAAATATACACTCACAACCTCGTTATTCTATTAGCTCTATCTCCCAAAAAAAAAAACTTAGGGTTTTAAATAGTCTCCACTAATCCTATGTCAGAACGTACAAAGTTTAAAACATTTGTTTTATAAAGGTTGTGTTACCTCAAACCCATGACCTATTACAAGTAACAAGTAGCATCCAGCCAACAAGCTACTGGACTGCTTTGTTCAAAATGGTGTCCTCTTTATTATTTGTACTAATACTTCCTCTTGAATTATATAGTAAAAAATTTCGACCGCTGACACCGTTTGGATCAACGTAAATCCGCCCCTGTATGGGGCACAAGTAAGATTTTTCTCATATTTGAATTTCATACCTAATTATTGAGATATTTACTTGTATGTCCTTCTTAAAGAATTATTAAAATAAATAACACGACTTCTTCATATATCAAAGATAATTTAAATAACATGCATGCATTTATAGCAGACTAATTGAAATTTCGTAATTTAGGAGTTAATTCCCCTTTTCTCTCCCCGCAACCTAATTTCTCTCTCTTTTTCTTTCAACCTTCCTTCCTCTCTTCATCTCATCTCCGGGTAAATTTCATAAATGGTCATATAACTATGACATTTTTTCACTAAAGTCATATAACTTTCTTATCTCACACAAAAATAATTCTCCGGTTGTTTTTTTAGTATTCTGCCTTTTTTTTTTCTTTAAATTTAGTCTAATAAATTATGAATCAATTAAAATATCCATGACGCGACGCGACATCCATATCCACAAATTAAAATATCCCCCAAATTCGATATTCTCAGCTGTTTCTCAAAGTGTTTTTTAAGGCTCTCAAGCAAGGATCATCAAAATACATACTACTATCTCAATTCTCTTCTCAAGCAACGTTGTTTCAAGGCTCTCAATCAGCAGTCTTTCAGGGCTCTCAAGCCAAAAAGATGGCTTCTCCTCCATCTCAGAGGAGTACTTTAAGGGACAACCATAATACTTTTGCTGAACTTAGTGACCACACAAATGCTTTTGCTGCACTAGGAATGACTCCAAAAGAGGTAAAAATTATTATTTTTTGTTTGTGTTGCCTTTGTTAGTTTGAATTTTAGTTGGCGACACTGATTATGGTGTAGGATTTTTGCTTTATTTTAGAATTTTTGTATATTGTGACAATGAGTGTGGGCTAGAGTTTATCTTTATTTTAGTATTATTTTGTATATTTGGATACTAATTATGGGGGTTAGGATTTTTTGATATTATCGATTTTTATTTTTGTGCTTTTAAATTGCATGTATGTCTCGGGTTCAAGTATCAATTTGGGTCTCCCGTTCAATGAAAGCTCTGAGGCTGCTGTGTTGAATTTTGAAATTTTTTTGAGTAGAATTCAAGATGGTAAGAGTGTTGGGGATGGTAGTTATGATGACGACTTTAGTGACCCCGACTATAATTTGGAAGATAGTGATGATGACTTTGAGGATGTAATGGCTGAGCAAGTAACAACTCAAAAATTAAGTAAGAAAGGGATGGGAAGACCTAAGAAAGGATCAAGTAGTGTTCTATCAACTTTTAGCATCCTTATACCAGTAGAGAATGACAAATATGACTCGGATGTTGTTGAATCAGAGGAATTATCAGACGGGAGGATATCTGATAAGGAAGGTGATAAAAAGGAGGCAGTTCACTATGAAGAATACGATGAGCAGAAACATAAATATAATCCAAGTTTGGAACTTGGAATGAAATTTAGTAGCTTAAAGCAGTTTAAAGATGCTTGTAGAAATTATGGTATTAAAAGCAGGTTTTAGCTTAAATTCTCTAATAACAACCAGGAGATAGTGATATGTAAATGCAAACATAATGGGTGTCCTTTTAGAGTGTATGCTACTGCCGTGAGTAAGACTGATCCAACTATTCAGATCAAGTCTTGTAATTTGGAGCACATAGGTGGAAATGTGTTTGACAACTTCCATATGAATACTGCGTGGCTTGCTAATAGGTATTTTAGTGCATTTAGAGCTAGTCCATCATGGAGCGTGAATGGTTTAATTGAAGCTGTTAGAAATGACTATAGCTATACAATTAGTTATATGAAAGCTTGGAGGGCCAGAAATATGGCACAAAAATTGGTTTATGGAGATGAGGGAACCCAATATGCAAAGCTGTTGCCATATAGAGAGGAATTATTAAAAAGCAATCCAGGCTCTACTGTAATTTTGTGGAGGGACGAAGGCAGATTTCTTGGGTTTTATGTTTGTCTTGGAACACTTAAGAATGCTTTTAAATCTGGTTGTAGATCATTCATTAGCTTGGATGGTTGTTGGTTAAAGGGAAATTATGGAGGGAACTTGTTGAGTGCAGTGGTTATTGACCCAAATGATTGCATTTTTTCCAATAGCATATGCAGTCATAGCTAAAGCTGAAAGTAGAGAAACTCGGAGCTGGTTTCTTATTAACCTGGGAGAGGATTTGGAGATTCAGAACAGCCATCACATTTCATTTATGTCAGACAGACAGAAGGTAATATTATTTCTTTAGTATTTTACTCTGTTTCTTTATATTTTATTTATTGTTCTTTTTTTTTCATATTTCATAATATTCTTAAAGGGGCTGATTGGAGCTGCGAAGGATTTATACCCTAATGCTGAACACCGTAATTGTGTTAGGCATATGTATCCGAATTTCAGACAAAAACACAAAGGTAAGAATTTGAAAGACTTAGTTTGGAGTGCGGCAAGAGCGAGTAATGAAGTCTTGTTTAAGAAGTTTCTAGATGAACTGGAAAATGAGGACAAAGAGGCCAGAGAATGGTTCAATCACCCTGAAAGGCCATTCAATACTTGGACTCGAGCATTATTTAAATGTCATACCAAATGTGACATGTTGTTGAACAATTTATGTGAAAGCTTCAACAGGTAATTAAGAATTTGCATTTCCTTATGCACTTTTATTTTTAATAATATACTAAGTTATACATATATTTTTTTAGATATATACTTGATGCTAGGGACAAGGCCATAATAACAGTGCTAGAAATGATCAAGAACAAGTTGATGAGGAGGTTGTTAAAAAAAAAAAGAGTGGATTGAGAGATACCAAGGGCCAATATGCCCTAAGATAGAAAAAAAGCTGTTGAAAATTAGGATGGAGGCAACAAAGTTTCAACCTGATTTTTCAGGAGGCCCTAGGGTCTTAGTTGAAGGTCCTGGAGGGCCATATATTGTTGATATGTCTGCCAAGACTTGTACTTGTAGAAGGTGGGATTTGACTGGATTGCCTTGTCATCATGGTGTGGTTAGTATTCTTGGCAACAATTGAGTTAATAGAAGATTATGTCATGGACTATTACAAAGTGGAAAACTACAAGAAAGTATACTCTTATTATATAAATCCTACTGGCTCTGAAGATCACTTGCTTGAGGTTGTAGGAGGTGGTGACATTCTCCCACCTAAGGTAGTCAAGAAAAAGATAGGGAGGAAGCATAAGGCTAGGAGAAAGGAGGCTGAAGAACTAGAAAAATAAAGAGAAGTTGCTGCTCAAAGTGCAAAGGAGAAGAGGGCTGAAAAGAAGAAACCTCAACGAATATCTAAGAAGGGTACTGTACAAGTTAGCTGCTCTATTTGCAAAGTGGTTGGGCATAATGCTAGAGGCCATAGTAAATATGCAAAAACAACTTCCTCTAGTTTTCCAAACCAACAACCACCTTCTCCAAATTCAAGTCAAGACCCTGCTCCAACCCAAAACGAAGACCCTGCTCCAAACCAAAACCAAGAAGAAAGAATAGACGTGGACCTCATCTTAACAAATCAATCAACTATAGAGGTAAATTAGTTTCAAACCTTTCATGGTCCTTTTTATGTGCTAGTTTTATTTTTTCTCAGGTGTTGTATTGTTTTATAGGATGTTGCTGAACAAGATGTTGTTGGGAGAGTTGTACATGGTCAAAAAATTGTGCAAGGTGACACTGACACTATTAAAGTATCCAAAAGAGGCGGGGTCAAGAAGAAAGTTATGCAAGATTATATGCAAGTTATGGTGAAGAAAAAGTGGAGACTCTCGAAGACAAAATAGGGATGTTTGTCTAAAATTTCTTGTCTTTTGTAAATGGCATACACTTAAATTGGCACAATATATTGTGTCTGCTTTTGTCTTTTGGTTGATGCACATTTTATTTGCTGTATTGCTTAGTAAGCAATATTTTGTTTAGTGGTGTTGCTCGTTGCTCGTTCTCCTACAAAAACAATTCTATTTTTCCATAAAAGTTTTTTCTAATTCCCAGGAATATTTTAATTTAAGATATTCACTGTTAGGTACTTCATTAGAATTAAATAATTGGTCATGGGATCTCTAAAGCACCTACCCATTATCACAAATAAGATACTTACCCAAGGAGAGAGGTCCCGGAATAACCGAATAACTGAAAAGAAAATAACATGATAATTTTTCCGCATTCATGAAGTTGTATAGTTTGTCGGTAAGCAGAATTATGAGAAGTATCGAATTTGGGGATGTTTTAATTTGTGGATATGGATATCGGGTCGAGTCATGAATATTTTTAATTGATTCATAATTTATTAGACTGAATTTAAAAAAAAATGGCAGAATACTAAAAACAACGGATAATCGTCTTTGCCGATGATTATGACTTTTTGAGTAGAGTAGTAAAAATTTTATGACTTTTGTATCAGAAAAAAAAGTTATATGACTTTGAAAAAATATCATAGTTATATAAAAATTGCCATTTCAACTAACAAGTTTTGTGGGCCGTTGGTTTAGGGCCATAGATAATTGTATATCATAACTTGTTATATAACCTTGGGAGAAATTCAAAAATAGCCAGATTTATAACTGGTCGTTCAAAAATAGTCCAGTTTCAAACGTAATCGAAATTTAGCCACTTTTCATATAAAGATAAATCTGAGCGAAAATACTGTTCAAAACCCGGAAAATATGCTAGTATATTATACTGGAGTTCCATCATAAGTATGCTTCAACTCCAGCATATTATACTGGAGTTGCAGGATAAGTATGCTGGAACTCCAACATAATATGATGGAGTTCCAGCATAAGTACGCTAGAACTCCAACATAATATACTGGAGTTCCAGCAAGTATAATTGTCCAATATAATATACTGGAGTTTGGAGCACCGGTGCTCCAGTCTCCAGTATATTATACTGGAGTCAGCAAAGTATATCGGTCCAGCATAATATGCTGGAGTTCATACACAGGTGCACCGAACTCCAGTATATTATGTTGGACCGGTCTCTGTTGCAGCAAAATAGTGGCTATTTTTCATTGACTTCGTAACCATTTGCTATTTTTAAATGACCAGTCCGAAAACTGACTATATCGTGCTATTTTTACTATAACCTTTGATTGTTGAAATTTTACAAATTAGGAAATCGTTACCAATAGTTATTTAGAATGGTCAAATGCTATCTAGACTGATTAGACTTTCTTCTGAAAGTATACTATTTGTGAAGGTATGGCATCTTGAAAGGTTAGATGGTGTTGTGTTTTCCAATTTCTATTGTAAGAGATATTAATTTGGATATTTTTTCTTGAGAAAATGATATTGTATAGATGCTCTTAAAATAATAATCGAAAATATATATATATATATATATATATATATATATATATATATATATATATATATATATATATATTCTGTATGTTACATGAACAAAATAATAGTACAAATTATATACACATTTTCAGCTACAAGATATAAATAGTTTTTGGCACGTGCTAAAAATGAAAAAAGCCCATATTTTCTTGCTATGTAGTAGTAATCAGGGATAAATTTAAAAATAGCCGGATTTACAAGTGGTAATTAAAAAATAGTCACAGTTTCAAAAATAATCGAAATTTTGCCACTTTGCATGTAAAGATAAATCTGAACGAAAACACTGTTCAAAATCCGAAAAATATTTCAGCATAATATGTTGGAGTTCCAGTATAATATACTGGTCCAACATAATATGCTGGAAGTTCATACACAGGGGCTCCAATCTCTAGTATATTATGCTGGAACTTTCCGTGTGTTGGAGTTCCAGCATAATATACTGAAAGTTCATACATAGGTGCACAAATCTCCAATATATTATGCTCGAACTTTTCTGTTGCAACAAAATAGTGGCTATTTTTCAGTAATTTTGCAAATGCTAGCTATTTTTCAATTACCAATCCGAAAACTGGCTAGCCCATGCTATTTTCACTAGTAACCAGGCCTATCCAGTAAGGAGTGGTTTTACACCATTCTTCCTTTATCATCAAACTACATTTCATCCCAATTATCCAGATAACTTTTTTCTGATAAAGTTTTGCAAAATAGCTAGCAGATTTTTTTCAAGATAAACCAACACAACTAGCACCTAAAATATTAAATTCATGCAATCCAGAACAAGCCTTATACTGTTACTATTAGTAAAAACAAAAGATTGGGTGTTAACTGGACCTCTAGGAGCCCCATTTGATTAGTAATAATTTTATGGGAGAAATTTAATAATAGCCAAATTTACAAGTGATCATTTAAAATAGCTATAATTTTAAAAGTAATCGAAATTTAGTCACTTTTTATATAAAGATAAATCTGAACGAAAATACTATTCAAAATCTGGAAAATACTCCAGCATAATATACTGGAGTTTGGAGCACTAGTGCTCCAGTCTTCATTATACTGCAACCAGCAAAGCATACCGGTCCAGCATAATATGCTGGAAGTTCATATACAGGTGCACCGAACTCTAATATATTATGCTGGACCTGTCTCTATTGCAGCAAAGTAGTGACTATTTTTAATAATTTGGCAAACGCTGGCTATTTTTGAACGACTAGTCCGGAAACTGGCTAGACTGTGCTATTTGACAATTTTAAGACATATAGGTCAATTTCACGATAAGAAAATTATTTTGTACAAGAAACTGACTTATGTCTCCCTTGATTTTTTGGCTTATAACACATATATCCTTGTAATTTCAAATGTTACAAAAATCGTTCTCTAAAGTTTTATATAATAGTCTATAATCAATTTATGAGTGGACACATAATTTACACCATAATATATCATTTACAGTGCGGCAAATACACGAGTAAACTTATCTTTGTTCCATTGTAAGATACATTACTAATTGAGGAGTTCAACACCGTTCTTTGTTTGGTACAGTATTTTAAATTTTTTAAAATTATTTCTAACAATAAAATATTGTAACTTAAGAGTACCTACTGTGTAGATAAATTCTATCTACAAAAAAAAAAGGAAACAGATGCTCGATTTCAACTAAAACTTAGCCGTTTTATCTCGTAATTCCTCAATCTTTTTTTCCTTAAAAAATGGAGTAAATAGAAGAATTAATCTAAATAGCCGCCCATCTAATCGCCTAAACTAAAAATAATTGACGGATACATAATATATATTGCAAAATGTTTTTAGATACACTGCAAATGTTTTTAGATAGGAATTTTTGCATTCCTATACACTATATGAAACTATATTACCCTCACTACTCATGTTTTACTATAATTACATTTTATATACCTAATTATCATTTATGTACATTTTAAGGGAATTAGTGATAATAATTATTGTCCTAAAATTACTCTAACGTATTTTACACACCCCACGTTTCTCTCTCCACATCCCCTCCCCCACGTACCACCCTCTCCCACGTATCACTCTAAATCTTTCTTTACTTTCAAATATAGTCGTCGTAAGAAAAAAAACATTTCATAATTCTCCATTAGTTTTAGCTCCTTTTTTCGTTTGTCTCATAACAGTTGTGAACTTTAGAATTTCGATAAAGGTCCTCTGACCTCTGGTATAAGGAGACTGTTATTTAAAACTACTATTTTTGTTTGTTTTTCTTTTTTACCGTTTTCTAGTTTAAGCACAAACAAACAAACATTAAAAATTATAGATACAACCTTAGTAATTTTTTCTTTAATTAGTTCATTCCGGCATGAATGACACCTTTTTAATTTAAAAATAACATAACTTGAACTTTTCATCTTATTATATAATTCACCCTAAAAAAATTATTTGTTTGAATTAGGTATTATTGCAAAGAATTGAGAATTCTCTATATGTCTCTCTCTATCTCTTAATTCCTAATTTCAGTAATGTAAAGCAAAGAAAAGAGAGTAGCAATTCCATCATTGACATCAATTAAAAAGCTCTGAAGCTTTGACTTCGAATTTGGGTTTTGAAAAATCATTATTTGTTTGGACTGAGTGTTGTTACAAACAATTAGGAATATGGTTTGGAGTTTATATCTCAATTTTGAGGGTGTTTCGGTGAAGATTACACTTGATTTGGCTGAATTTCATATTGAAACTCGAAGAAGAAGAAGACATGATATACATTATATTTACGAAATTGTAGTAAAATTGTAGGAAAATTATAGAAAAAATGTATTTTATATATATATATATATATATATATATATATATATATATTATTTTACTATTGTATGAAAGTTGAACAATATTGTATAAAAATTATATTTAAGTTGTATGATTTACCATGTATAAATCAGATACAAAATATACAAAAGACATATTGTATAAATTTTGTATAAAATCAAACAAACATTAAAATTATAGATACAACCTTAGTTTTTTTCTTTAATTAGTTCATTCCGACATGAATGACACCTTTCTAATTTAAAAATAACATAACTTGAACTTTTCATCTTATTATATAATTCACCCAAAAAAAATTATTTGTTTGAATTATGTGTTATAGCAAATAATTGGGAATTCTCTCTACTTCTCTCTCTATCTCTTAACCTCTAATTTCAGTAATCTAACGCAAAGAAAGAGAGAGCACCAATTCCACCATTGACAGCCATTAAAAAGCTTTGAAGCTTTGAATTTGAGTTTTGAAAAATCATTATTTGTTTGGATTGGATGTTGTTGCAAACAATTAGGAATATAGTTTGGAGTTTATATCTCAATTTTGAGGGTGTTTCGGTGAAGATTACGATTTTGGCTAAATTTCATATTGAAACTCGACGAAGAAGAAGAAGAAGAAGAAGAAGAAGAAGAAGAAGAAGAAGAAGAAGACATGATATACATTATATTTACGAAATTGTAGTAAAATTGTAGGAAAATTGTAGAAAAATTATATTTAAAGTTGAACAATGTTGTATAAAAATTATATTTAAGTTGTATGATATTGTAGTTGTATATAACTGAGTAGAAATAATGTAAGAAAATTGTAGATAACTTGTAGATAAATTATATAATATATAATTAGTTGTATGAAATTTATTTTTGCCATGTATAAATCAGATACAAAATATACAAAAGACATATTGTATAAATTTTGTATTTAAGTTGTACGATTTTGTAGTTGTATATAACTGAGTAGAAATAATATTTGAAAATTGTAGATAAGTTATAAGTAAATTGTATAATATATAATTAGTTGTATGAATTTGTTTTTACTATGTATAAATCAGATACAAAATATACAAATGACATATTGTATAAATTTTGTATTTAAGTTCAAACAGGATGATAGTTTTGTTTTCTTAGTACTGCCTAATATCCACTAAGCTGGATTCATGATTTGACCAGTTTAATCACCAAACAGCGTAAAAATTCAATATTGGTGTTTATAGTGTAAAACACAAGCGAATTAAGGGTCCTCGGTAACAATAATCTGTTCAATTCTACTGATCTCATGGCCTTATACAAATGAGACTTAAATTTAGGGGTGTGTATCATCCAGATAAAATCGAAAAGCAAAATTGAATGGAAACAATTAATTGGTTTATTGTTTGATTTCGGATAACTTTAATTTTTTTTTTCATTTTTTGGAGTTTTTGGTTTGTATATTTGGATCTTCGAAAAATCAAATTACTCATAATATAAGTTTGCTATTGTTCTTTAGCATTTAAATATCTTATGTCGTTAGAACGTTAGTGTTTCACAACTTTATATGGTCCTAAATATGTCTTTCTGCAGTATTTCTCTGTCTTCAAATCTTTTCATTTGCAAAATCTAACATGTACTAAGATTTTATTTGTTGTATATATATATATATTACTTTAAAAATCATATATGGCTGAAAGAATGATAGTAGAAGGAGCTCCATTTCTCAGACTAATTCTTTCTTTACTTGAGTTATTTTCTAAAATTTACGATTTTCGTTGTCAAATTGCTACTATAATAATTATTGTGGAGAAAAAAAGAATGCATGAGATCAAACCTAGAGACTGTTTGGGCAGATAACCTCGACGCCCAATTAGAATAGTTATTAAGTGAGCTAATTAATTAATGTTAATAAGAAAAAGTCGAGATTCGAAAGGATATTCCAGCGTAAGATTGCGTCCAAACTGATAAAAGATTTAAAGTATAGTTTAGTAGTTGGCAGAAAAAGACTTTGTAAACCTAAAACTAAGAGATGTTTATCCACACACTGTAATGTTAAGATAAGGAAAACATATTGAAGATATATTTATTAAAAGTCACGCAAAAAATTATTTGGAGTGTGGGTGGAAGATCAAGAGAGAAAAGGGGAAAGAGGAGAGAAAAAAGGGAAAAGGGTGAAACTACACACCTTGATTGAAGGCACAAATAATGGATTGAGAGCCTTTTAAGGTGGATTGTATAAATTTTGTAAACAAAACTTGTTTATGCAGTAATTAACTAAACATAAACATTAAGGGTAATAAAGTTTCAAAAAGTGTATAAGAATGAAAAAATCCCTTTTAGATACACTACAAATTAGTTATGTCGAAGTTTCAAGCCCAATTGAGGAGGCCCATCAGTTGGACAAACTTCAGGGCAAGTGCACATATAGCCATTCTCAAAAATGTTATTTAAAGATTAGACAATATTTATTTTTTATAATATTTTAAACTAAAAATCTTAACCTTCAGAACAATTCATGATATTTTTGTTTTGAAAATTGAACTGAAATATTGAAATTCAAAATATACTAAATAGTAGTCATTTAAAATGGCTAGCTAATGTCATTTCTACACAAACTTCACATAACAGCTCCTCAAAAGCCGAGCCCAACTACATAACACGTGTGACATAAAGATAACATCGTCGCACGTGCGAGATTTCAAAAAAGTAGCTAGGGTTAAGGACGGCGTTCTCGGGCAGGGCAGCACTGGGATTTTCCTGCCCGTTGGTTTCGTTCCCCTCTACAAAAACAAAATAAGCTCGACTTATACCATCCCGCTTCTTCCCATCATTCGAAATACACCGCCCACCCCCACCCCTCATCTCTCTCGCTATCTCTCTCTCTCTATATAAATATAATATATACATACACAACATTTTTGTGATTGAGTGATTCACCAGTGTTGTGCTCTTCAATTTCTTCACTCGAAGAAAAGGATAGAGTGAGTGAAGACCGAGAGAGGAATAAAAACCCTAGCTCGTGGGTTTTAGTTTCGTCTATCGAAATCGAGGCATTTGAATACTGGGTCAGTATTATTAAGAATAGTTATGTGTTATTTTTCTTTTAGATTGTATAGTATGTACATTGATAGATCGATTCGATTTAATTTTCTTGTTAGGGTTTAAGGTTATTTAATTTCATTTTCCTGCTGTGGCTTAATGTTTGCTTTAGTATATATCGTTAATCTATTTATTTTGCTTCTTTTTAGCTTCCTAGTTGATTATAGATGTAATTGTTATGCTTTTTAAAACTGTGTTATAACTGGTGCTTAAATTCTTAGTATTGGAATAAAAGGTGCCCGCGATAGAGTGGAATTGATATATAGAGGATTCATACAGACATACCCGACACAGTTCAAAAATAAACTTAAGGAAAGGCTTATATAAAATAAAGAGGTTCAAAACAAGTTACATGCTCGTGATGCACAACAACTAATAAGAAAACCTGATGGATTGATGTTTTGTTTAAGCTATGTTTACTGTTCAATGTTAAGTTGAATGGCTAAAGAAAAATGTATATGTTCACAAAGACTGTTAAAATGTCAAGTCCTAAACAGATAACTGATAGGTAGAAAAAAGTAGTTGAATTATATGATTTGGGAGTAGTTGTTTTTGTTTGAAGTACTTGAGTGGGGGAGGGAGGTGGGGGTGTGTATGAATATATGTTATGGTTTTTCAGTTTATTGTGCACCTGATGTGTTTCGTTTGAAGCACATGTGAAATCACTGGGATGCTTTGGAAGCAAAGAAGTTCTGTGTTCCATTAAAGGACACTTTTTGATGCCAAGCATACACAAATTGTTCCTTGGTCTGCTTAATTTTGCGTTAAAGCTTCTTGAATTCGTCTGAAGTTCATGTCTGTGTTAAGGCTGCTTGACACATGTGGAATAAAATAGAAATAACAAAGTTCTGTGTTCAATCAAGGGATACCTTTCCTTTGAATTCATTTTGTTATGGATTAAGGGATCATTTGATTTGAAACAAGGTTATCCTGGGAATATTAACCCGTATCCAATATGGGATATCTAATATGAAGTTTGGCTATAAAATTTATACAGGTATTAGTTAATACCCGCAAATAAACATGGGATATATATAATCCGAAGTTCTATATCAGAATTAGTATCCTTATCCTGGTAACCAAACGACCCCTAACAGAATATTGAATTGATCCATTACTGTTGCCAAGCACTTCAAAATGTTGTCCACAATTTTGTTATTTAAATGGAAATGCAACTTAACTAGCTTTTGATTTACCTCTCTCCTTGCTCTTATGTCCTAGAAGGAGTGTTCTACTTCTCTGTAATACGTACCTAATTTTTAGATTATCCATAAATTCTAGAATTTTCCATTGTGCCTAATTGGGACCTGTAATAGTTGTTAGCCCTAAAGAAAAGGGAAGAAGAAGAAGAAAGAGAGAAGTATTTGGATTTTCAGATTTGGGAGTAGTTTCTGTTTGAAGTATGAAGTATCTGAGTAGGAAGTTCTGTACCAATATCAATTATGAGTCTTCGGTTTCTTGTGCGCCTGAAATGTTTTGTCTAAAATTCATGCATGGGAAATGGTTGGGATGCTTCGGAATAGAAGAAGTCTTAATGTGCTCAATCAAAGACTCCTTTGGCGCTAAGCATCCATACATTGAGCACCTGGTTTACTTAGTTTTGTGTAAAGGCTGCTTGATGTCATGTTTTTTATGAGGGACTTATAGAATACGAGAATAGTGAATAGCTCTGTTTTGCTGATGCCAGTACTTCAAATTTACAATTGATTTCTTTAACTGTTAAAACGGAAATGCAATTTAACTAGCTTTCTGATCTTACCACTCTCCTTGCCTCCTATGTCCTAGTAGAACTCTTTTTCTCTTTGAATGACTTGCTAATTTTTAAATATGTGGATTCTAGAATTTCCACAGCACCTCATGTTTTCTTTTGGGTTTAATATGTAGGAGAAATGGCTCTCGACATCACTCAGTTTCTATTGGCTGCTCAATCAGCAGATGCTAAGATTCGTTCTGAGGCAGAGACTGGTCTTGGTCAGTTCCAAGAACAAAACCTACCAGGCTTTCTTCTGTCATTGGCTGCTGAGCTCTCCAATGATGGAAAACCCACTGAATCTCGAAGACTGGCTGGTATTGTGCTTAAGAACTCACTAGATGCAAAAGAATCTGCTAGGAAAGAACAGCTTGTTCAACAATGGCAGGCAATTGATGCTCAATGTAAATCTCAAATTAAAAGCTTGCTCTTGAGCACCCTAGGTTCGTCTGTGCGTGAGGCAAGTCATACTGCTGCCCAAGTAATTGCAAAGGTGGCTTCGATTGAAATTCCCCAGAAACAGTGGCCAGAGCTCATTGGGTTGTTGCTTGTTAACATGACCAAACAAGGCAGGCCTCCGTCCCTGAAACAGTCAACACTTGAAACACTTGGCTATGTGTGTGAGGAGATATCGCACCAAGATCTTGTCCAAGATGAAGTAAACTCTGTTCTCACTGCTGTTGTGCAAGGTATGAATGTTGAGGAGCAAAGCCCTGAAGTACGTCTTGCTGCTACTAGGGCTTTATATAATGCTCTTGATTTTGCTCAGACAAACTTTGGTAACGAGATGGAGAGGAATTTTATCATGAAGGTCGTCTGTGAGGCAGCCATTGCAAAGGAGACAGAGATTAGACAGGCTGCATACGAGTGTCTTGTTTCTATTGCATCAACATACTATGAGTTGCTTGAACCTTACATGCAGGCTGTCTTTGAGTTGACAGCAAAAGCAGTCAGAGAAGATCAGGAGGCTGTTGCTCTTCAAGCAATTGAGTTCTGGAGTTCTATCTGTGACGAAGAGATAGAATTGCAAGACTATGAGGTTCCTGACAGTGGGGATTCTAGTGTGCAACACTCTCGCTTCATTGAGAAGGCCCTCCCAACACTTGTTCCAATGCTGCTGGAAACATTATTGAAGCAGGATGAGGAACAGGACCAGGATGATGATATTTGGAATCTGGCAATGGCTGGTGGAACATGTCTTGGTCTTGTTGCCAGGACTGTTGGAGATGCTGTTGTTCCCCTGGTAATGCCTTTTGTTGAGGCTAATATATTGAAGCCTGATTGGCGCTCACGTGAGGCTGCAACATATGCATTTGGCTCAATTCTTGAAGGCCCAAGCATTGAGAAGCTCTCTCCCATGGTCCATGCTGGATTAGATTTTCTTCTTAAGGCGATGAAGGATGAAAACAGCCATGTAAGAGATACCACTGCATGGACACTTAGCCGTATTTTTGAGTTTCTGCACACACCATCTTCTGGGTTCTCAGTGATTTCGCCAGCCAACCTCCAGCAGATTGTCGGAGTGTTGTTAGAGAGTTTAAAAGATGCCTCCCATGTTGCCGAGAAAGTTTGTGGGGCTATCTATTTTCTTGCACAGGGATATGAGGATGGTGGGCCAAGCTCGTCTTTGCTCACACCATATATTCCTGAGATTATCACCTCTCTTATTTCCACAGCTGACCGGACTGACAGCAGTGATTCTAAGCTCAGAACTAACGCATATGAAACATTGAATGAAGTTGTTAGGTGCTCTAACCTTGTTGAAACATCTGATATCATTGCGAAGCTTTGCCCGGTTATCATGGCTAAGTTGGCACAAACAGTAGAGCTTCAGATTGTATCCTCTGATGATAGGGAAAAGCAGGGAGATTTGCAGGCTTCCCTTTGTGGTGTACTCCAGGTTATCATTCAGAAGCTTAGCAATGCTGATGAAACTAAGCCCATTCTACTTCAGGTTGCCGACCAGATCATGATGTTGTTCCTAAAGGTATTTGCTTGTCGTAGCTCGACGGTGCATGAAGAGGCCATGCTTGCCATTGGCGCTCTGGCCTATGCAACTGGACAGGAGTTCTTGAAGTATATGCCAGAATTCTACAAATATCTGGAGATGGGGCTGCAAAATTTTGAAGAGTACCAGGTGTGTTCCATCTCGGTGGGGGTTGTTGGTGACATTTCCCGTGCCTTGGATGACAAGATCTTACCATATTGTGATGGGATGATGGCACTTCTTCTGAAGGATCTGTCTAGCGGCGAACTTAACCGATCTGTAAAGCCTCCGATATTTTCCTGCTTTGGGGATATTGCTCTTGCCATTGGTGAACACTTTGAGAAATACCTCCAATATGCATTGCCTATGATGCAAGGTGCTTCCGAATTATGTGCACAGTTAGACAACAGTGATGAGGAAATGCTAGAGTATGGCAACCAGCTCAGGCGCAGTATTTTTGAAGCATATTCAGGGATTCTTCAAGGATTTAAGAATTCCAAGGCTGACTTGATGTTACCCCATGCTCCTCATCTCCTGCAGTTCATTGAACTGGTTGCTAAGGACAAACCAAGGTAATTTAGTTCGATCTTAGTGACGTCTTCTTATTATGTCTCTGCAGCTTATTAATTCTAACAAGTGTATTGATTTTTTGCAGAGATGAAAGCGTGACCAAAGCAGCGGTTGCTGTGTTGGGAGATTTAGCTGATGCACTTGGTCCAAATATAACCACCCTTTTCAAAGATCGAGTTTTCTGCGCCGAGTTGTTGGGCGAGTGTCTTCAATCTGATGATGAACAGCTCAAAGAAACAGCAACTTGGACCCAAGGGATGATTGGGCGTGCCTTCTCTGTTTGTGGGTGAAGAAAGAGCTGCTTCAAAGTATCAGTTTGTAAGGGAGTCATGTATTTTCCTTCGTCTCAACAGGGGCAAACGTGTCTGGTCATCGTGTCGTAGATTTTTATGACGATGAAATTCTTTTCATTGTTGGGGTATATACCCAAAGGGGGTCAGTTCTTTTCTCTGTAGTTTCAAGGATTAAGACCACCTACTTGTGGTAGCCTGCTGTCATTTTGGACGTTGTCTAGTTCTATACATTACATATAATGGAGGTTTATTTAGGTAATCTTCTTGTAACTTAATTCTCACTCCATCACAAGGCTCTTTCCGAAATACCAAAAAATCGTATTTGGAATCGTTTCCATCTTTTACAAATCATGCTTATTCTTCGTCTAAAACGATTATCGTATAGTGTTGGAATCTGTTGTGCATTTCTTCTTTCTAATATAGACCACTGAACTAGCTTTCATTGATTGATGCAGTGAATGAAATAGCTTCTGAAAAGAAAAGAAAAAGAAACATCTAAAACTTTGGAGCGTAACCTGAAGCAATTGCTGACAACACAGTTCTAGCTTCATATGAAAAATTAGCTGTAAACTTCTAGCTATTTCTTTTGCTCAACACCCAGCCTTTTTGGGGCTACTAATGTCAGTGGATTAGTTAACAAGACTTAATTTAGTTCTTAATTTCAAGGTGTATCGCTAACCAAGTACTGATAATTATAGATTTCACTACGCGAAGAATCGCAGACTTAACAAGAATTCCACATCACAGCTTCTAAATTCCTGCCATTTAAAAACAGACAGACAAAAAAGTTGCTCTTCTCCACCACCACCACGGCACAAATTGTGGAATCCCAAATTAAAGTTGCCTCTGATTCGTCACAGAAAAATGGTGAAATGGCCCTTTATAAGCTGCTCTTCTCCACTGAGGCACAATCTGCTACTGATTGAAATCCTAGAAAGCTGGCAATCAGTTCTTAGATTTCAGTAACTAGAAGCTTTTGTCTTTATATATTTGCTTCAGCCTAAAGTAACAAAATTTAGTAAATGAGAATAATGAATAGATATATGTACCAGAGAAAGGGGAGCCTTGAAGCAACGGCAAAGTTGTCTTCTTGTGATCAACAGGTCACCGATTGGAGCCGTGGAACCAGTCACTAATGCATACGTTAGGGTAGATTATCTCTATCGATGCGGCCATTCCCGAACCCTGCGTTAACACGGGATGCTTTGTGCGCCGACTATGCTTGCGTAGGATAGACTGTCTATATCACACCCTTTAGGGTGAGACCCTTTCCACACCCTGCGTGAGCGCGTGATGCTTTGTGCACCGGGCTACACTTTTGTTAGCGGAAACGTAAAAGAAAGAACAGAAGATTTAACGTGGTTCGGATCAAAATAATCCTACATCCACCAGAGAACAATTGCCTTTTTAATATTAACAAAGGAAGGGGAGAGTTCCCAATTACACTTAAGAGAATTTCTCTCTTAACTCTCTACTCACTGCAATGTGTTGTATTATTTTTGGGATGGTTTCTACAAATGAAGGAGTGCATCTATTTATAGAGGTAAAGACCTCCTTTTGATGTCATTGATGACATCAAAGGAGGAAGCTTCCTCCTAGCATCCATACCAACTCTTTCCACCAACTCTTCCAATTGGCATGCCATTGTTGACTAAACATAAACTAACACCTTCAATCTCCACCTTGGTTTGCGTTTCGAGCGTGCGCGTGAACTACTCTGGCCAAAACTTCTAAGCTTACTGGGCAACCCCGTTGTAAGAAACAAGAAGAATCAAACCATTGTTGAACATACCACCTCCACCTAACAACTGTTCTCTTCGGAGTTGCATCAGTTGATGCACACCCCCGCCAAGTCCTTGCAGTGTGCAAACTTAGCGAGTGGGACTATCTTGGTCAACATATCTGCAGCATTATCGTCTGTGATAACCTTCACGACCTTGATAGTTCCCTCTTCAACAACATCTCGAATAAAATGAAATCTGACATCAATGTGTTTAGTGCGCTCATGAAATCTCTGATTTTTCATTAGATGAATAGCACTCTGACTATCACATCTAAGAGTTGATTCCAGCTGAACCAAACTCAATTCCGCTACTAAAC
Organism: Nicotiana sylvestris; assembly: GCF_000393655.2. Taxonomy (NCBI): domain Eukaryota; kingdom Viridiplantae; phylum Streptophyta; class Magnoliopsida; order Solanales; family Solanaceae; genus Nicotiana; species Nicotiana sylvestris. Next base: position 149,239,449 of record NC_091068.1, read on the forward strand.
CTTTCAACCAGATAGCTTCCTTCACTGCCTCCGCTGCTGCCATGTATTCTGCTTCTATCGTAGACAAAGCGACAATCGACTGCAGAGTCGACTTCCAACTAACGGCACTGCCAACGAGGGTAAAGATGTATCCAGTTGTGGACCTTCTTCTGTCAAGATCTCCTGCATAGTCAGAATCTACATAACCGAGAATTGAAATACCTCCACCACTTTTTCGAAAGGTCAGACCAACACCAGAAGCTCCTTTGAGATATCTCAATATCCACTTGACAGCTTCCCAATGCCTCTTTCCTGGGCTGGACATGTATCTACTTACCACACTTACAGATTGAGCAATATCTGGACGTGTGCATACCATAGCATACATAATGCTACCAACTGCACTGGCATAAGGAATCTTTGACATATGCTCCACCTCATCCTCGGACTGAGGCATTTGTAACTCTGAAAGTTTAAAATGAGGAGCTAATGGTGTACTTACAGGCTTGCACGTATGCATATTGAATCTCTTGAGAACCCTTTCAATATACCTCTTCTGAGAAAGATGTACAACACCGTCTTCTCTTGAAATCTCCATACCAAGGATTTTCTTTGCAGCTCCTAAATCCTTCATGTCAAATTCCTTACTCAACAGTTTCTTCAAAGCATTTATCTCTGTAATGTTGTTAGCAGCAATAAGCATATCATCAACATACAACAGTAAATAAATCATTGAGTTACCAGACATCTTCTTGTGATACACACAACTATCAAATGCACTCCTTGAGAATTCATGTGTAGTCATGAATGCATCAAACCTCTTGTACCACTGTCTAGGGGATTGCTTCAAACCATACAAAGACTTCTTTAGTTGGCATACGTGATCTTCTTTTCCCTCAGCTAGGAAACCTTCAGGTTGATCCATATAGATTGTCTCTTCTAGATCACCGTGTAAGAAAGCAGTTTTGACATCAAGCTGTTGAAGCTCCAAGTCAAATTGTGCAACCAATGCTAGTAGCACGCGAATTGAGCTATGCTTCACGACCGGAGAGAAAATCTCATTGTAGTCAATTCCCTCCTTTTGGCTGAAACCTTTTGCAACCAATCTCGCCTTGAACCTAGCATCTTCCACTTCAGGAATTCCCTCTTTCTTTCGGTAGACCCACTTGCATCCAACTGTCCTCTTCCCCTTTTGTCTTTTCACTAAGACCCTTGTCTGATTCTTGTGAAGAGACTCCATCTCTTCAGTCATGGCTAACCGCCATTGTACAACATCCTTGCAAGAAGTTGCTTAAATATACGAGGAGGGCTCCAGATCCTTAATCTCTTCTTGTGCAGCTACGAACGCATATGCAATCAAGTTTGCTTGATCTATAAGGCGTTCCGGTTATCGTGTTTGCCTCTTCTCCCTCCCCTTTGCAATTGTGTATGGTTCACTGACAACAAGTTCTTCAAGGTCTACATCTTCTGACTCATCTTTAACCTGAGTCTCTTGATCCTTTTCCTTGGCAAGCTCCACCGGAAGCTCCACCTGCTCGTTGTTCTTGTTTCCTGAAAACTCCACGGAAACTTTACGGGGATCAAGTATAGAGGATTCATCGAAGGTGACATCTCTACTAACTATAAATTTGAGTAAAGACAAACACCAAAGTTTGTACCCTTTTACTCCATCCACATACCCTACGAATATGGCCTTCTTAGCCCTTGGTTCAAGCTTTCCTTCATTAACGTGATAATAAGCTGGACACCCAAATACTCGTAAGTATGAATAGTTAGAGGGTTCACCTGACCATACCTCATTCGGAGTCTTAAAGTCAATTGCCGATGCTGGAGATCGATTGACAATATGAGCAGCAGTGTGAACTGCTTCAGCCCAAAATACTTTGGACATTTTGGCTTGTAGGAGCATACAACGAGCCTTTTCAAGAAGAGTTCTGTTCATTCTCTCGGCAACTCCATTCTGCTGTGGGGTATGCCTGACAGTCCTATGTCTTGAGATCCCATGAACCTTGCAGAATTCATTAAACTCTTCATTGCAAAACTCCAAGCCATTGTCTGTGCGAAGATACTTGATTTTCCGCTCCATTTGATTTTCAACCAAAATCTTCCACTCTTTAAATGCTTCAAAAGCATCACTTTTTGCCTTCAAAAAATGCACCCAAACCTTTCGTGAGAAATCATCAATAAAAGTGAGAAGATACCTCTTTTTGCCCTTCGATGGAAGTTTAGAGGGACCCCATAAATCTGAATGGATGTAGTCTAGCACTCCTCTTGTCTTGTGTTTGCCAGTGCTGAAGCTGACCTTCTTTTGCTTCCCTAGAACGCAGTGCTCACAGAAGTCAAGTGTGCTGATCTTCTCACCTTCCAAAAGGTTACGATTGCTCAACATCTCCAGTCCACGTGCGCTCATATGACCCAGTCTCATGTGCCATAGTCTTGCCTTGTCATCATTAGATAACTGCACTGTAGATGCATTTGCAGAGCCAACAATGGTGCTTCCGGCCAATGTGTAAAGGCCGTTCTCCAGCTTGCCTTTCAGCATGACTAAAGAACCTTTAGTCACCTTTATAGTTCCTGCTTCGCTCATGTACCTGTAGCCTTGTTCATCCAGAGTACTCAGGGAGATCAAATTCTTCTTCAGATCAGGAACATGACGGACTTGTGTAATAGTCCTCACGACTCCATCATGGCAGCGAACCCGAACTGAGCCAATGCCAACTATTGCACAAGTTGCATTATTGCCCATTACTACGGTTCCTCCACTTTTCTCATAGCTGCTAAACCAGTCTTTTCGGAACGTCATATGCAGAGTGCAAGCAGAGTCTAACACCCATTTGTTTCCATAACTACTATTATTATTACACGATGTTGTTAGTACATAATCATTATCAAAATCATGTACCTGTTCAACTGTGGATGCACTCGCCTTTTCCTTGGACTTTGACATTGGACAGTCTCGTTCAAAGTTCCCTTTCTTGCCACAACCCCAACACTCTGTATTCTTCTTATTCACACGAGACTTTGATCTGTGCTTTGATTTGCTCTTTCCCTGTTGGCTAGTCCGGCTTCTCACAAAGAACCCACTTGCCTGATCATCTCTATCTCCTTCAATGTGCCTCCGCACATCACTAAAGTTAAGTGCCTGCCGCACTTGCTCAAGCTTGATAGACTCCTTGCTATACATCATTGAATTCTCAATATCACGATATCCTGAAGTCAATGAAAATAGCAAAGCACATAAAAGCGTCTCCTCCTCCTTTTTAATTCTTGCAATCTGTAAGTCCATGACAAGTTTATTGAACGCATCTAAATGATCTTGTAACGAAGTACCTGACTCCATCTTAAATGTGTGAAGACGTCGTTGTAACAACATCCTTGTTGTCACTGATCGGTCTTGGTATAACCCTTCTAGCTTTTCCCATAATTGTTTGGTCGTTTCTTCGGTACCCGTACTCACTTCACAAAGCACGTTAGGTGCAAGGGATAGTTGGATTGCACTCAATGCATCCCCTTCAATCTTCTCCTTGTCGGGAGTTGATATATCCTTAGGATACTTTCCGTCAATAGCATGGATTGAACCTTCCCTCCGCAGTAACGCCATCATCTGGATCTTCCAGATATTGAAGTTGTTGCGTCCACTGAATCTATCAATTTCAAACTTCATGGAACTCATCTTTGCTTGTTCTTCCTCCTTGGATCGTTAAAGAATCCTGTTGCTCTGATACCAATTGTTAGCGGAAACGTAAAAGAAAGAACACAAGATTTAACGTGGTTTAGATCAAAATAATCCCACGTCCACCAGAGAACAGTTGCCTTTTTAATATTAACAAAGGAAGGGGAGAGTTCCCAATTACACTTAAGAGAATTTCTCTCTTAACTCTCTACTCACTACAATGTGTTAGTATTATTTTTGGGATGGTTTCTACAAATGAAAGAGTGCATCTATTTATAGAGGTAAAGACCTCCTCTTGATGTCATTGGTGACATCAAACTACCTCCTCTTGATGTCATGGGTGACATCAAAGGAGGAAGCTTCCTCCTAACATCCACACCAACTCTTTCCACCAACTCTTCCAATTGACATGCCATTGTTGACTAAATATAAACCAACACCTTCAACTTTAGATATATATACCTGAGGTTTGAATATACAATTAGGTGGGGTTTCGGACAAAAGGAAGGAGGACATTCTTGTATCGAGGATGGTCCCATTCCAAAGTTTCCCATTATTCTTGATTGATTCTGATAATTTCAAGAGCTGGAGGAGCTGATGGCTGCTCGTTTCGAAGAGGAAGAGTAAATGGAAGTTTCTTCAACCTCGGACAATCATCAACTTGTATACGCCGAATAGAACCACAAGTCATTCTTCCCTTGTATAGGCTCTTGAGTTTTGGTAATTCGTATAAACAAAGAATTTGCAAATTTGGTAGAATAACCTCATCATCATTGATGCTTCTGCTTTGATTTGAAGGAACAACTGAGCTTGTGCACAACTGGTTGACTTGTTCTTCTTCATCCTCTGTTATTATCTCTTCCATTTCTGAGCAGAAGTATGCATTAATTTCCGTCAGATTTAGGAGGTATTGCAGCAACCACCTAGGGATTAGCTTCTTCATTTTATTACAGTTTACAACTTCAAGGCAGCGGAGATGAGAAAAGGTTCCAACTGGAGGCAAAGCTTCTCCTAACCTAAATAAGAACTCTATATTGTTGCATAGTGTAATCTGAATATGTCTCAAGTCTTTGAAATGAATAAGAGATGGAATAGCATCTAACAAGCTATTGTCCAAGCTGCCAAAATCACAGCACCAAATTAGTAACTCACTACGAGATAATATATTTATAGCTACGAAATCTCAGCTATGAATTTAAAAATCATGGCTAATACCTAACAATAGCCACAAAAATTAAAATTTTCTAGCTATTTATAAATTCGTAAAATTTGCTAGCCACAAAAATTAAATTGGTAAAGCTAATTCCTTATTTTTGCTATAATTTCTAAAAATCGTAGCAATAATTGCTTAAATAGCTACAAATTTATTGCCACAATAAACTGCGAAGCTAATTCATAAGTTTTAGCCACGCATTAAAAGCTATTATAGCAATAGTAACCTTTTAGCCACAATAAATTATTTGAAATAAAATATTGTAGCTAAAGAAATACATTTGCTTCAAGTTATAAAAACTATGGCAATAGGTAAATGATATAGCTACCGATTTATTGTTATGACATAATATTGTAGCTAATTATTAGTTTTTGCTACGAACGGAAAATTACTGTAACAAAAGTAACATTTTAACCATAATAAAATATTTAAAATAAAAAATTATAGCTAGATAAATATTTTTTTGCTTCAAGTTCTAAAATATCATGGCAATAGTTGTCATTACAGAAGGCCACAAATTTATTGGTCTGATAAAATTTCGTAATTAATTATTAATTTTTTGCCACAAGTTGAAACTCAATATAGTAATAATAACCTTTTAGGCCAATGAAATTATTCGAAACAAAATCTAGTAGCTAAATAAATATTTATGCTTCAAATTATAAAGAAAATAAAAATAATTTGATTAAAAAACAAAAATGGATGCCATGACAAATGACGAATGTTTTTGGTCGATTATGAAAATCATGACAAGAGTCGTCTAATACTATTATGTAATGAAAAATAGTAATTGTATATGATTAAGGAAGAGAATAGTAATTGTATATGATAATAATTATTTAAAATGCACAATCAATCTTCATTCTCAAACAATATTTACCTACTTATAGCAGCAAAACTTATCAATTGACTTTTTAGACTTATCAAACTCATATTTTATTTTATTGTAGTTGTTGTTAATTATATGATTTTGTATTTAAAATTTAAATAGTTATTAATAGTTGTAGGTATTTAAGAAGTCATTTTTAAATAATTGTTCATGTATTGAAGAGCTTTGTTGTGGGGAGGCTTGGTACATTTAGTTTTAATAATGACCAAAGGCTTCAATTATATAAAAGAAACATATTTAACACTATAAGAAAATAATAATAACCATCTTAATGAAATGACATTTTGTAGCTACGTAATCACAGATTTATGATGAATTTATGGTTGCATCATTAATTAAGAAAACTATATTAAATAATAAGATTTGCAATGGAAAAAAATTATTGCTAATTTTAGCCCTAATATATCATTAAAAAAATTTAAAGATAGGATCTCTATGAATAACATTATTATTTATATTAATTTTATATAATTCTCTTATATCTAGTTACACTAAGATATCCAAATCCCTACAAAAATTAATTATATTGTTATTCTTGTTAAACCAGTATTAGTAGTAAGTTCCAATTTTATTAAAAACATGGAACTATATTTAACTAATGTGTGAATAACTAATTATTGAGAATTAAACAGCAATAATATTATACCAATTACATTGTATAACAAATTATATGTATATATTTATTATAGACGATAAAATATGTTATAATGATATGTTATTTACCATCTTAATAATGATCTAAAATCAAATTACCGAATCTGAAAATTAAAAATTTAATATCGTTCTTATACATGAAGGAGGTATTGTCTCTCTTGTTAGTATTATTTGTATTTAAGAATAGTTACATATTTTCACTATTTTTATGCTTAGTAGTGTTAGAACCCGCATGATGTGTGGATAATTTTATATTATACTGCTCAAAATTCTTCAGTTACCTAAATTTATCAATAAATTTTTTGAGTGTTATTTATTTATCTTTAAAAAAAAAAATTAATTCGAAGTAAAAATATCCTACATTATTTTTATCCCCCTTATTCGTACAATTTTTTCTACTATGATAATTGATTCATTTTCTCATTTAAAGTTTACTTGAAATTTAAATAATATAATATTTATTAATTAAATTATAATTTTAAATTCATCAAAAGTGTAAGGAGATAAGCCTTTTATTATTTTATAAGAATCTACCAATGTTTATATATATATAACATTTCCTTGTCTAATGTATAAATATCTTAATATTGTCCTTATAATTTTGCATTTTCTCAATAGGAAATTATGAGTTCTATTTATTTACTAAGATTTTTCTATATGAGAAATTTTATTAATATATACATTTTTTACACTATCGCTTGGAATGTTTCTTTTTATCCTTTATAACTCTTTTTTATTATGATTTTAGTTACGTGTATGTAACGATCCGACTGGTTGTTTTGAGCTTTTGCACCTTGCTCGTCAGTTCCCGGGCATGTCTTGCCCCGTGTGATGTATTATGACTTATGTAAATCGTTGGTTTGGGTTTTCAGGGTAATCAGAATGAATTTGGAAGAACAGTTCTCAGTTTGAAGCTTGAAATTTGAAAAGTTTGTCCAAGATTTGACTTGTTGGTATATGATCTCGGATCGGAATTTTTATGATTTGATTAGCTCCGTTAAATGATTTGGGACTTAGGAGCGTGATCGGAATGCATTTTGAATGTCCGTGGAAGGTTTAGGCTTGAATTGGCGAAAATGAGATTTTGGCGCTTTCCGGTTGATAGGTGAGATTTTGATATAGAGGTCGGAATGGAATTCTGGAAGTTTCAGTAGCTTCGTTATGTCATTTGTGACGTGTGTGCAAAATTTCAGGTCATTCGGACGTGGTTTGGTTGGGTTTTTATTTATCAAAAGCGTAATTTGGAAGTTCTTGAAATTTATAAGCTTGAATCTGATGCAAATTTGGTGTTTTAAGGTTGTTTTGAGCGTTCCGAAGGTTGGAACAAGTTTGAATGATGTTATGGGATATGTTGGCATATTTGGTTAAGGTCCCGAGGGCCTCAGGTGAGTTTCGGGTGGTCAATCGGACCATTTCATGTTATGAAAAATTACAGAATTGTTGTTGTTGGTGTTGCAGGTTTTTGACCTTCGCGTTCGCGAAGGGTTAAGGTGCGAGGCTGTGGAGTTGGCCTTCGCGAAGATGGTTCCGCAATCGCGAAGGTGTGAGGTTTTTGGTCATCGCGTTCGCGAAGTTCAGGTCGCGTTCGCATAGAGGAAGAATGGTAGGTGGGTCCTCAGTACATTTGTTCTACGCGTTTGCGTAGTTGGGGTCGCGATCGCGAGGTGTTGAGTGTGTTATGCATCGCGTTCGCATAGAAGAGATTCCGGTCAGTGAAGCAGTGTGCTTCGCGAACGCGAGGGCAATATCGCGTTCGCGATGAAGAAATGTCTGGGCAGACAGTTTATATTTTTAAATCGAGGGTTTAAGTCCAATTTCATAAAAACCATTGGAGAGCTCGGGAGAAGGTGGAATTTGAGGAGATTTTCAGTGGAGCTATTGGGGTAAGAATTCTTCACTCATATTTGGTTTAATTACATGATTTGGTCTTGAATTTCATCATTTAATTTGAGAAATTAGAGTGAAAATTGGGGGAAAATGGAAGAAAAGTTTGAGATTTCTTTTGGGGATTTGAATGGGCAATTGAGATCGGATTTTGACGAATTTGATATGGGTAGACTCGTGAGTAAACAAGAATTTTATTGATGTGATTTTTATCGGATTCTGAGGCGTGGGCCTGGGGGTCGGGTTTGAGCAATTTTATGGTTTTTGATGTAAATTAGATATTTTCGAGTGAGCTTTGTTCCCTTAGCATGTTTTAATAGTTATGCACTGATTGTGGCTAGATTTAGATCATCCGGAGGTCGATTCGTGAGGGCAAAGGCATGGCGGGTTAGAGTTTGGACCGGATCGGGGTAAGTAATGATTGTAAATGCTGTCCTGAGGGTTTGAAATCCTAGATTTCACATCGTTGTGCTACTTTGAGGTGACACACACGCTAGATGACAAGCGTGGAGTCGTGCACCGTTGGGAATTGTGACTTGGTCCATCCCGTACGACTGTTATGTCGCGTATTTGATTTGAAATCTTATGATATTTCATATTTTTGAGATTGATATTATATTTTAGGCTGTATGCCATGTTTGGGGCCTTGTGCCAACGTGTTGAGACCTTTAGGGACATTTTTACTATTTTTCCTCGCTCTATTTATTTTGAAAGCATATCCTCAGTCATGATTTACCTGTTTATTGTTTAAACCTGGTTTTATCACTTAACTCTTAAAATGTGAAAACTGTTTGGGCTGAGTTCCCTATTTTACTGATGGTCCGAGTGATTGTGAGGTTGATGATTGAGATAGACCGATGGTCTGATTGTGAGGTTAATGACTGAGATAGACCGATGGTCTGGTGTCCAGGTTAATGATTGAGAGAGGCCGAGGGCCTGGCTATGAGGATTATATATTTATGGATCGGGCTGCACGCTGCAGCAATATATATATATATATATATATATATGGATCGGGCTGCACGCCGCAGCGATATGTATATGGATCGAGCTGCACGTCGCAATAGTTACTATATGGTACCTATTGAGTGTGAGTGCTGAGTGTGAGCGCTGATTGGTTAGAGTTGAGTCACGAGTGACTGAGAGGCTTGCTCGAGGGGATATATATATACATGCACATGAGTGATGCTTTGCCTGAGGAGCTAGTTTATGAACTTACTATTTTCACTCCTCTTTAAAGTGAGTTTCTATTGAACATGTTGATTTAATTACTGCTTTCACTCATCTTTAGACCGAGCCTCTATTGAAAATGTTGAACAAATGTGGATTTATCGTTTCCTACTGCTCACTCTTTATTTACTCTTATTACTTTCTAGGTTGGAGTACTCACATTACTTCCTGCACCTCGTGTGAAGATTCTGGTATTTCGAAACCTGGCAGCGGGTGTTGATTGCTCGGAGGCGGAGTCGTCGGAGTTAGCAAGGTGACTGCACGATGTTCGCAACACTGCTTTCCTTTCTCTCATTTTCATTACTGTATTTAGTATATTTTTATACTCTGGTTGTATTCGGACATTGGTAGATGCTTATGACTAGTGACACCCCGATGTCAGACTGTATTTATTTCTGCACTTCTTTTATTTCGCTAAATCTATACTTGTTGGGGATTTATCCTTATAAATGACTTAAATGGACATACTGTGAAAACTGAATTTGGGATTTGTGTCGGCTGGCCTTGTCTTCACGAGAGGCGCCATCACGACCGGGTTCGGTTTGGGGTTGTGATAAGTTGGTATCACAGCCTAGGTTACATAGGTCTTACGAGTCATGAGCAGGTTTAGTAGAGTCTCACGGATCGGTACGGAGACGTCTGTATTTATCCTCGGGAGGCTGCAGAACCTTTAGGAAAAGCTTCACATTCTTGAATTCTTATCGTGCGTCCTTGATTCAGCTTTAAAAGTAACTCTTTGAACTCCTTCCCCGCGTTCGTATATGCGCATGAGCGCTCGGTATCAGATATGCATCGATGGCTTGTGATTCCTTGATCGAGGGGCGAGATGTGATCTCTGTGTGTTGATGTTGGGCCAGTCTGGAGGACTCGAGGCCGAATTTTGCTTATAGCTTGAGCATCGAGGTGCTGATTGTGTGAGCAAGTATTTTTGAACTTATACATTCGGTAGTGCCCTATTAGAAGAAGTAATGACTGGATAGTTACGTGATGAGTGTGATGTAACTGTGAGATGTATTCATATGATTTGGAAGCGACGAGAAGGGTCTGCTGGAGGATAGAAGGACTATTAGGTGCTTGATTTCCATCTTGATTCAAGGTTTAGCCCCGAGTTATCGGCGTGTGAAGAATCTTTTCATATGTCCTCATTGGGAATGAAGTAAATTTCATGTTGCGATATGAGTTCAGACTCGGGAAGATTAAGTGACTGCGTAATGTTTATGACAGTGGAAGGTATACATGAATGTATTTTCGAGTGGACTTTATTCACTTAGCATATTTTAATAGTTATGCACTGATTGTGACTAGATTTGGAGCAGCCGGAGGTCGATTCGTGAGGGCAAAGGCATTGCGGGCTAGAGTTTGGACCGGATCGAGGTAAGTAATGATTGTAAATGTTGTCCTGAGGGTTTGAAACCCCGTATTTCACATCGTTGTGCTATTTTGAGGTGACGCACACGCTAGATGACGAGCGTGGAGTCGTGCACTATTGGGGATTGTGACTTGGTCCGTCCCGTACGACTGTTAAGTCGCGTATTTGATTTGAAATCTTATGATGTTCCATATATCAAATCAACCAAAACACATCGGATTCAAGCCAAATTTCCTAAAATCTTCCAGATTACGCGTTCGATCAAAAACCCAACCAAACCACGTTTGAATGATCTGAAATTTTGCACACACATTCCAAATCACACCACAGAACCACTACAACTCTCGAATTTCCATTCCGACCCTTATATCAAAATCTCACCTACCAACCGGAAATCGCCAAAATATCAACTTCGCCAATTCAAGGCTAAATTTACTCCGAACCTCCAAAACTCATTCCGATCACACTCCTAAGTCCCAAATCACCTCCCGAAGCTAACCGAACCATCAGAACTCATATCCAAGACCTCTAACACATAAGTCAACATCCGGTTGACTTTTCCAACTTAAACTTCCTTAAAAGAGACTAAGTGTCTCAAACCTTACCAAATCCTTTCCGAATTCGATCCGACCAACCCGATTCCACATCACACGGATAAATAAATCATAACAAAGCAGAAATAGGAAAAATTGAGTGGTAACTCATGAGACGACTGTCCGGGTCATCACAGGAGGGGGGAGGGGGTAAAGCGCTCCCTAACAAAGGCGACTCCATACCTAGGGCTCGAATTCGAGACCTCTGGTTAAGGATGAATGAGTACTTACCACTCCACCACAACCCATGTTGGTTGCTTGTATCTATCTACATTGATTACTAGTTATATTCAATTTAGATAAGTGTAAAAGTTATTGATTTAATAATCTAATATTGTTTTAATAACTTAATAATTATCAAACACTAAAAATTAAGAAGCTAATATTATTGAAATATGAACATATAACAAAACTAACAATATTATATAGGATGAAAAAAGCTATAAAGAAAAATATATTTTAGAATATCTTTATTTCATGCAAATAGCTGATTTTTTTTATTTTAGTTAAATGTATTATATTTATATATGTATTTTTGGTTTACTATAGGTATATTTCTTACTTTTATTTGCATTTATGGTATTTGTATTTTTTCTTGTATGTTATATATATGGCATTTGTATTAGAAGTAAACTAAGGCAACATATATAAGAAGTAGACGACGTAAATCTAAAACCTAAACCTAAACTTCCTACTTCCTCCCTCAGCCGCACTCTCCCTCCCCATTTTCTTATGTCTTTCTTCCACCTTCAGTAGTCGGCCTTAATTAAGGCCGCAAGAAAGATAAATAGGAACAAGATGGTATCCCTACTGGTTCTCTATTTATAGACAAAAATTTAACGTGTTGGTTTGTCTCTTTCCGGGTAAGCTCATGTCTCTATATCGTAGAGTTTCTGAATCTTCTTACATTTACTTGGATTTAGATTTTTAACTTCAATTTACGAGTTATTCCAGCAATTTAAGAGATATTATGCCTTATATTTTATAAGGAGTGCGATTTTGAAGATTTGATAGGTTTTGTGTCTTACAAGCAATTAACTTGGGTTTCTGCTTCAATTATTTGTTTTTGATTTACAGGGTACTCAAGAAAAATGTGCCTTTGAGAAATTTCAATCTCTTTTTATGCCAAATTGTAAGTTTTACTTCTTTTTTCCATCTCCTTATATTTATGATGTTTATTTAAATGCTTTCTCATTTGTCTTCTGTGTTTGAAAAAACTTTAAATCTTTTTTCACCTAATTCATGGCTAAGTATTTTTTCTTATTCCATGATTTATTGAATATTTTTAATTAGTAACTGTATATGCATCTTTATATGTTTTGAGAATTCAAATATAAGTTTCTCACAAGATCATGTTATTTCATTATTTCAGTCTAGTGAGTGTGCTTCATATATTCTTAGATGCATGAAGATCAAGGGGGTGCGATGAAGGTGGCAACATGAATCATCAAGCAAATACTTATGTTCACTGCAAAATTTTGTACATTATTTCTGATCTATATTATAATCAAGCCTCACATTGGCAAGTTTTTCCTTCAATTTTTGATTATTGTACAAGGCTTATGTATTGCAGATGCTATTAACTGATTAGTACAAATGTGTATTTGGAAATTTATTTTGTGAAACTTTTTAAATTTTAGTTTGTGCGGAATAAGTTATTTCTCATGCTTAATATGTTATTAGTTTTAATATAATATGCACGACCATAGTATAATTAGAAAATGTTAGAAAAACTCAAATATCTAAGAAACAAGAGATTTGTGAGAGAAAATTTTGTCACCATAAAAAATTAATTTTTTTGTCAAAAAATTAAAATATAATAAAAATAATATATCCCTTGTAAATCTTCTACTCGTACAACAAAAGGAACCGAAAGGGATTGAAGATTAGAGAGCCTAGCTAATATATCTACAGCTGGTGTCATAACTGGTGCCTGGGTCCATGTTGTTTCGTCTCTTCTCATGTCCAAGCTTCTTAAACCAGCATAGCCGTCTCTTCTCATGTCCAAGCTTCTTAAACTAACCAAGTTTTCTAGGCCTTGGGGCACTTCCTCGATAATTGTGCCATAAAGGTCCAATTCAATGAGGTTCTTTAGCTTGTTCAATGGCGGCACAAATCTGAGTTTCAGACAACCTCGTAGCAGCAATGCAGAGAGGCTTACCAGATTTGATACAGAACTAGGCAACTTTTCTATATCAGTGTAGCTTAAATCTAAAACACGTAGACCTGGCATCTGCGCAAAAAAAGGTTCTACAACTTGATTCAAGCTACGATTTCCTCGTAATAACAAAGTTGTGAGCCTTGGAAGTACATGAGATAAGGGCAGTGAAACTTCCTTTAAATCATTATTCATCAAAGCAACCTTGTCCAAGTCCTCTGACCATTCTTGCTCCCACGGTACTTCATGCAATTGTGCTCCCACTTTCACCATCCACTTAAATTCATCTCTTGCAATTTGCAATGCCATCTCTCTCACCAAATCATGCATCTTCAAACATTTCTTTTTTTCATTACGATTCACTACACTTTCTAATAAGCACGCCCTTTCCAATTTGTTCAACACTGCATTACCTTGGTCAAATTCTGCTCTCCTGCTGTTCCTTCTGTCTAGCAATCCTTCAACAATGAAGCGCTGAATCAATTCATCTCTCTCAATTTCGAAGTCTTCAGGATACAAACAACAATAGAGGAAACATTTTTGTAATCTTGGATCCCTCAATCTGTTATAGCTATAGCAGAGAATGGGAAACACTTTATCATTCATAGTCTCCATTTGCATACAAGATTCTTTGAATTCTTCGAATGCATCCCTCCACTCAAAAACATCATTCACTCCTCTCATACTTGCAGCCATAGTAATTAACCCTAGTGGCAATCCATCACATTTCTTTGTCATTTTCTTTGCTATTTTCTATTTCCATTGGAAGATCTCCATTGTGATCAAGAGTCTCCACAAATAATCCCCATGATTCGGTCACTGAAAGAGTTTCTACTTTTACTTTCTTTTGGCAGCCAATCCTAGTTATGATCATTTACCTCCACCAATATCCAAAGGAATTCCCGCCTTCTTTACATCAAAATGGGTCCATACATCATCCAATATGAGCACAAAGTTTATCTTCCTCTCCAAACTTTGGTACAAAATGGCTGCCCTTTTCTTATCGTCATCCTCAGTTGAATCAAGTTTCAGAGCCTTAGCAATCTCACTTTGCAGTTTAGTAATGCTAAAATCTTGTGATACAGTGACCCAATAAACGTTACCTGAGAATCTTGAATCTTTGAGGAGATGGTTATGAATATGCTCCGCAAGAGTCGTTTTCCCCACACCCCTCATTCCGTAAATGCCAATACTTGAAACTCCATTCAAAGACAATAGCACCTGCCTCATACTCTGGTAAAATATTTGGCCTTTCACGTTTGTTGTCACCAAAGGTTGTATCTTTTCTTCATTCACATTGAGCAAAATCCCTTCAGAAAATTTACCTTGGTCTAGGAGATTTTCCACTTCTTTATGAATTTTATCAGCATCATTTGACAACCCAATGCGCGAAATGTTGGAACTCTGTTATATTTTTAGCTCAAAGCATTTGAGGTCATGCTCTAGTTTTTGTATGCTGCTCTGCCAATTGTCAACCTCTGTCTTCCGTTTCTTACTTGAATGGAGTTCTCCGTCTTTTGCTTGAACCATGACATCATCCCTTCGACTGATCAATGCTTCCATCTTTCTTTTAAGGGTTTCCATTTTTTCCTCGAGTCCCATGTATGGTTCCCATACTTTTTCTTTGAGGAATGATAATGCCTCCATCACTAGTACTAACAAAACAAAGCCAGCAGCAAAAGAGAATACTTATTAGTACTTCAACCTTCAGGTGCTGGAAAAGTTTTTCATCTTGAGCAAACTCAGTAGCACGTGAAGTTTGACATTTGAATCATCGCTTCAACAATATATGATGATTCCTCTTAATGTATACAATTGCTAGCCAGAGGCGAATCCAAGATTTAAATTCTATGGGTTCAACAGTTAAGGTTCTTACCATGAACTCATTTTATTTATAAAATTATGGTTCATATCTACTATTTGTTACAATTTTAGTGAATTTTTCATATAAATTATGTTCCACATCAAAAATTATGTGTTCAATTGAACACGGTGTCAGTAAGCTGGATACGCCCCTGTTGACAGTAACTTAGTCAGATAAAATAATTCAACTAATTTCTTGTTACTTGAAAGGAAATTACTGCAGGAAATATCAGGCAATTACTCAAGGAGTTTTGAACTATTAATCTTCTGTTCACTAAAGCTTCTACTTCTAGAAACAATCAGTATCTTCTAGCTCATTTATCCATAATTGTGAGACGAATATGCGACTAAAATTGGCAGATCTAGTGATTTATGGTAATATCAATATACGATTGTAGTAAATTCACTCGAACACAAACTATACAGGAAACAGTACATATAGGAAAATAAATGAACTGAAAGAAGTAATACCTTCTCGTCGTTGAAAGGCTGAGCTGCTATCTGGTCAGATTTGATGGAAAAAAGAAGAGCTGAGCTGCTATCTGTTCAGATTTGATAGAAAAAAGAAGAAAAAATAAATTGAGTGAATCTTACGCTTGCATGAACAAGCATAGTTACCAATTAGTAATATGCCAAAGCATTTACCAGCCGAGTAGAAAAACTTTGGTAGAGTTTAATTGGGTTAAATTTTTATAGCAAGGAAGAAGGAAAGCTCAAACTAAATGTGACTATTGCTTTATTTACATATGGAAATTTTGGTTCCTATACTATATAGGAAACTATATTACCAAATATGTTCATAGTTGCATATTACCGCCATGCTAATAGTATTTCTACAAAATATAAACAATTTATTAAATAAAGAATCATTGTAGCTGTATGCTTCCTTATTTAGGCGCGCTAATATTGGAGAATTAAATATTCTTCCAGATATTTTACAACGCAAATCACGTGACAAGTGAACGTCAATTTCAAACATCTCATCTTCTGCAGTTTTCTGCCTTTGGGCTTTGATTTCTTCACTACTATTACTTGGTGAAGATACATTCTCTTCCTCCCTTTTCCTCTTCTTAATTTTCAGAACTGACGCAAACTCATCCATCAAATCTTGATTTTCATCACCAAACCAAGAACTTAATAGCATGTACTGACTCCCAAACTTTTATAGTATGGCTAAGCATCATGATACTTCAATAATTATTGCAATTTTGGATATCACCATGTTCTTGTATACAGGAATCATCTTGCTCCACCTCCACTCTTCGGGCATCTTCTGCGTTCTAAAAATGACATTAAATAACCTAGTGAGCCACTCCAATCCCACCTTGCCCGCGCTCTTCCAAAACTCCACCGGAATTTTATTCGGCCCGGTCGCTTTGCCCTTGTTCATCTTACGCATAGCCCCCTCAACTTCATCAACTCTAATCTGCCTACAATACCCAAAGTCATAACGACTCCGGAAGAGTTCCAAGTCACCCAGTACAATGCTCTTGCCCCCCTCCCCCCGCGTCGTTTAAGCGACTATGGAAGTAGGTCTGCTATCTCCAACGGATAAGCCCCTCATCCAACAAAACTTCACCTTTTTCCTTCATGATGCGCTTCACTTGGTCCAAGTCACGGGCCTTCCTTTTCCGCGCCTTGGCTAATGTGCACAACCTCTTATCCCCACCTCGGCCCTCGAGTTCCTCATATAAACGACTAAAAGATGCAGTCTTGGCCGCCATAACTGCTAGCTTTGCCTCTTCCTTAGCCAACTTATATTGCTTCCTATTCGCCCTCTTCTTCTCCCCATCTACACTTTCCACTAGTTTCAGATATGCTGTTTTCTTGGTTTTCACTTTTCCTTGCACCTATCCATTCCACCACCAGTCTCCATTGTGACCGCCAGACTAACCCTTTGAGACCCCTAATACCTCTCTCGCAGATTCCCTAATCCACTGCACAGTTGTGGTCCACATAGCGCTTGCGTCCCCACTACTCCTCCAAGCTCCTATAGTCCGCGCTATACGTCCCCAACACCGATTCAATTGTTCTAAAAAATGAGGCTTTTCGTTGTTCCGGAACAATGAATTTAACAATACAGTACAATCCATTTTAAATAAACAATCAAAACAAACATTGTATGAGATAACAATAAGATACGATACAATGAGTAACAACCATCCAAACAAGTTGTGAGCCTGTTTGGAAAGCCACATAGAAATAGGATTTGGGTGTAATTGGGTACAATTATACAGTTTGGCATGTTTGTCTGGCCAGGTAATTAGTTGGCCAACATGGAATTAGATATAATTGGAGAGGTGTAATTACACTCTCCAATTCTCAAGGGGGAGGTGAGAATTGGTGGTAATTATACTGTGTAATTACAAGGTTACTTTTTAATCTTTTTCCTTTTTGTTTTTGTTTTAATTTATTTTCTTTATAATTTTTATTTCCATTATTTTAATTTCTTAATTTTTACTTTTTAATTTCTTTTTTAATTTTAAAATATTTTTTTATATATTATTTATCTTTTATTTCTCTACATTTACTTCTTGTGATTCTACGTAATCGCTCGTATATTTTATTTTGTTTTATTTTCTTTATTTAGCGTAACTGCACTATTGTTATAGTTTTTGCAACTACACCTCCTAATATTAGAAATAATGAATCATTAACAAACTTGGCATATAATGAGTGATGTCATTTAAGTAGAATTTCGTTTTTGAATGATGTTAAAAACTTATTATATTTTCTATTAAGTTTTATTGGAACTTATTTTTATTATGTTAGAATTTGACATATGTTAAATTTATTTTTGAAATTTTGAAGTTGTGTTATATTTATGGTTCCAATATACGTATTTTAGTCGTATCAGCTTGTTATTTCACATTGCATGTTGTTCATTTTTTAGTTAGAATTGATAGATTAGTTTTGTCAAATATTTGCATAATATTATGACATTATATTTATAAATAATAATTTATTTTATCAAATATGCATTCCATGATGTTCTTACAAAACGTATGTTTTTAATTTTTATAATTAATTAAATTAAATATTATTAATATAGAAAATATTCATCAATTTTTTATACTATTAGTTATAAATATATGATTACTAATTAGTTTATATTCAAAAAAAAAATGTGCATCTTAACTACCAAATCTAATATCATTTATACTTATAATAAATCTTTTATAAGTATATATTTATTATATTAACTTTTAAAGTTTTGATAATTTCTTCATTTTAAATTTAATCTAATTGTGTAATTATACTTGTGCAACCAAACTGTATGCTTGTAATTACACTGTAATTATATTATGACGAACAAATATGCCATCGTAATTACTAGGCTGTGTAATTAATAGGTTGTGTAGTTACTGCCCTTGTAATTACGTACACCAATTCTAATTACCGGATCACTTTTCAAACATAATACTAATTGTATTCTAATGACAGGTCACCTCTACCTATGTTGGGTGATTTATGTTAACTAAAGTTTAGTCTTCTGTACGTTAATTCGTTGCAAGTAAAGTTGATATATTACATACAGAATGCCACGAGCAACCAACTTTAATATAGAAAACTACGTTCAATATTGTCATCAATGAATAGTTTATTTGGCTCTAGAGATAGCCACTAATGAGTTACACAAAATATTTTTTTTTTAAATATGACTATATTTTTGAAGATAGTAACATTTTGGTATTGAAGTTTTATTACTAAATGATAATGAACTTATTGGAAGGCGTTCAACCAAAAAATAGTATTGTAGTAAAAGTAATTAAATAAATATTTTGGGTTACTAACAACGGCTATTATTCACTTTTTCAAATATAAATGATACAAATAACAAACAAATAACAAGGAAATACATTGAAAGAATAAAGGAAATAAAATCTTATTAATAGTTGTAGCCTTTTTTCATATGAAAGTAATATTTGTTTAATAATAGAGAACTGTAATTGAACAATCTAATTGAGAGAATATCTTAGTAATTTTACGACGGAATACAAGGTATGGGAATGAGGGGTTTAAATAGTTACTAAAATTTATTTCATTAATGATGCGTTTCACAATTGGTTTTAGGGATGGTAATGGGGGAGGGGAGGGGGTGCGGGGCGGGTTTGGCAAAATCCACAAAAATTTTAACCCGCCTCGTCCCGCTTTGACCCGCCCCGCTTAACTTTTTTTTTTCTTTTTTCTCTAGTTATAGAAAAAAATTGCTCTCAGAAGCGTGGATTTTTTTATTTATCATTTTCTATTACAATATGATAAAAAATTGATACTTTTTTTAATCATTTTTTCTCTAATAAAATGATATTACATAAGTCTCATGAATACTATTTTGAAATGATAAGAAAAACAAATATTTACAATATAGGAATGGATTTAGGAGAAAAACAGTAAGAAAAAATGCAATAAACCCCACGTTGACACTGCTATTATAATTTCAGCCTCATTGACTAGCTCTGTCTTTTACTATCATTTCCTATTACAATACTATATCTTCCAAAATAAATGGGTTACTATCATTTCTTATTACAATATGATAACTTGACTTATGTAATATCATCTCGGTGAGACTTATGCAAATATTCATGCTAGTGAAGAAGAATGTGAAATTGTAGTTGAAATGATTGTTTTATTTAAAAAAAAAAAAAATTCAAAGTTGCCCCGAATTAAACCCGCAACTCGCCCCGCATCCGCATAAGAGTAAACCCGCCCGGCCTCATTGCATCCCTAATTATAGAGAAATAGCCTAGAGTCATTAATATAGATATTAATAAGGCAGAATACATAGTTTACTCATTGATCTTGTACCAAAATCCCTCTTACACACCTCTTCACCACAGGGACTGTCGCACCCCATTTTTTCCCTTTTGCGGGGAAGATCGGGTTTCAACATTCATGGAGGAACAACTCGTTTCCTATTGGGAATTGGGTGTTTTGAAGAGTCGCCACCTAACGGGTTATGGTGTGTTAGGGTACCTAGAACGATTAACTCATGAACTAGTTTGCATCACCAGAGATTAGGGTAAGGGCTCGAAATAACCTTGAGGGGAAGGTGTTAGGCACCCCTCGCGGTCCACAACAGTGGGTCCCGGCTGAACTTAAACTATATGAATTAGTCAATTAACAAGCAAGCAAGTATTTGCAAATAAAGTGGCTTTCCCCATCTAAATGCATATATGATCAAGGAAGTTTAAATAATGAAGGTAAAGAGATTTGGACAGCTTATGTATACGTAAAGAAAAGGGAAGTTTAGAGACTTTAAACACATATGGAATTGGTAAAGGGAAGACCTAGATTGATTAGCCTACATGATTATACCCATGCAATGCCCGGTAATCACTCCTCAATGAGAGGGGCTACACGTCACATTAACGCGCAGGTCATCATATCCTTTTACTACCCATTACCCTCCCCTTAGTGGTTATATGAGCGAGTTTAATTAACGACCTCTAAGCGTGCTGCTACCCGTCCCTTCCTTATGGTCCTGGAGGAATTTGGGACCTCTAAATATGGACAGTTCTAGACAGCCAAAGGTTTGTAAAAGGTAAAAATCTAGGCGACATGCAAATAACATATAGGACAAGCAAATAAGGACAGGCAGTTAGAAGGCTCACATTTACCTCCGCATGTATATAGGTAAACAAACAGCACGTCTAAAACACAATTTTTGGAGAAGGTTCAGAAATCCTAAGAACAAGGTATCTAGATGAATGTTACAAATTCAAGACATGCATAAGGAAAGTGGTAGAATCCTAACCAGTTTTCCTACTGGTTTTATAGCTTGTTAAGCTTGGATGATTTCACACATAAACAGAACTGGTTTCAATTTCAAAGCCTTAAGGCTTGCCTAAGTGTGTATATACAGTCACAATTCTGGAAAAACATTTTGAAGTTCTTTATCCTATAAGCATGCTTTCTAGTGACATTAATTAACACAGCGTTGAAGACCATTAAAGAAACGAGTAGGATAATTAATTAATTGATTCAGAACCTATAAGCATGAGTTCCAATTAAAACTGATTTTAGATCCTAAGGGCATGATTTCTAATTAGAACTGACTTTAGATCCTATAGGCATGATTTCTAAAGAGACAGATTTGAATATATGCCGTAATGGAAACTGAACCTTAGTTATTTTATTCCCTATAGGCATGGTGTCTAATCATATAAAGTAAAGCAGGCAGAATTTAATTGAACCAAAGCAACACCCTGTATGCATATTATCTAACAAAACACATTTGGACCAAAATGAATCCTATAGGCATGTTATCTAACAAAACACATTTGAACCAAAGTAAAACCTATAGGCATGTTATCTACCCAACTTTATCCACAGTATACAACTACCTTCCCTTTTCACTAGTCATCCTAATATATGTTTACAATTAATTATTACAAACCAATGATCGAATAAAAATTACATAGACAGAATATAAATTAAGCTATAGGGAGCCTGAAGTAGGCCCAAATCAAATCTTGGTGTACCAGGACTTCACTAGTCTCAAATGCCCAAGATTCATTGCCACATTTGTGTCCAGGTTAGTCAGAGTTCCCTAAGGACCTCAAGGATCCCGGGCAGTGATCACACCTAGACTTTCTCAAATAAAGACTGATTATGTGCAGTGTGGAAGAGCCAGCCCTGATATGCCAGAGTTCAGAGAGATCTCAGGGACCTCTAAGCAGTACACATACCAGAGGGGCATGACTTAATGACCTAAGAATAAGTGAGTTCTTGGCGTGATATGAAAGAGTTTTGGTAAACAATATTAAGAAGATTCTTAGAAGTAAATAGATTTTCTGAAAACTAGTACTAATTTGGAGGTAAAAACAGTTTGAGAAAAGTATGAAAAACACTTTTAACACAAATCACAGAACAATCATTATTTAGAAACACTTGGCAAGCAGGTTCCACACAAGGAAAGAGGGGTTGGGGACACATAAAATACACCTTAGTGGAGCACATAAACAACAGGGTGCCTAGAATTCTCAAGGGGTTCTACAGAACTAATAGGTTAGATATAATGTAGGTCATTAAAACATGAAGCAAAGATCACAACAGAAACATGTTGAGGACACATAAACAGCACAACTAGAGTTACCCTAGAGAGACTAGATAACTTAGCAGGAGTAAGGCAGAACAGGCAAGAACTTAAATGGGCAGGCTAGGCCAGTATGAACAAGTGTAGACATGCTAATTACACACTTACAAAATAAAGTTTAGGCATGCTAGATAAACAGTAGTCAGACAAACAGGCTAATCACATATGGAATAAGACAATGTAAGACATGTTAAATAAGATAGTAAACAGGCAAGTAAAGTGGAGATATGCTAATCACATATTTGAACAAGTCAATATTTAGGCATGTTAGATAAATAGTAGACATGCAAGTAAGTTGAGACATGCTAATCACATATTGAACAAGCTATATTAGACATGCTAGACAAGCAGTAAACAGAAGCAGGAATGAACTCAGGACTGATGAACTAAGGCAGTAAATAAACACATAGGTTTAGATTCTAAAATTTAATCAGAGGCATACCAGTTAGGGAAAGAGAACACAAGATATAAGACATTTCTTGTGCAATTCTTGGCTTACAATCGGCTAGACTGTTAAAGATCACAAGTAGCATGAAGAACATAGAACTTTTTTAGAGTGTAAGAGTAGTTGATGAACTAATGTTCATGTCTAAGAAGTTAAAATAAAGAGTTTATATAGTAGTTCAAGAGTGGGGAACTAAGGTAAAGTAATCAATAATCAACAATTAAGAGATCTCAGAATCAATCACACAAAGGTTCAGCATAGTCTTCTCCTTTAATTAAGGAAAATTAGCCAACGATAATGACGTAAACTAATTAAGGCAAGAGGTTCAATCAGACTGAGTAAAGAAGTAAGAATCAAAGGCCTTATTAAGGAAAAGAGTTCAAATCAAACCAAAATAAAGAACTTCTAAATAAAATAGTCAAGGGTTTAATTAAGGAAAGAATCAGTAAATATACAACGGTCATATAAGGCAAGAACGACTAGTTAAGGTCATAAACATAGAAATAACCAAGAATCATGCACACAAATTATTAACGGAGCAAATCACTCAACAATTCTGAAAGAACGTATCAATTCCCATAAACAAATAGGTTGAGTAAAACTTTTAGGAACACAGAGAAATTAGACGGAAAATAATTCGAAACCCTAATTTGAAATCTTAACGAAGAAAAACTTTAAAGCATGTCAACACACAGAGATTCGAACAAACAACAATCATAGAAATCAAAACCTGAAGTATCGTAGTGTTTAAAAAAGACGGCTAGTAGTAGAGGAGTAAAAGAACCTAAAAGAATAGCCATGAAAGTTTGAAAATACTTCAGATACCCAGAGGTTCGACCAACAGACGACAAGAAAACAAACCCTAATATAACAAAATGTTCAAAAAGCGATTAATCAGTAAAGAAATGAAGGATCCTTAAGGAAAGGGCAATGACAAACTCAAATCACTCCAGATCTACAAGGATCTGGATGGATTCAAGTCCAAATGCTAAGTTTCAAAGAAAAGAGAGGGTAAAGAGAATCTGGCCTTTGAATCAAAGATTTGAGCCGTGAAACTTTGATAGAAAGCACTCACAGACCATAGACATGCTCTTTGAAGAGTTTTGAATGAGATCTGGACCAGATCTCTTCGAGGTCCTTCCACGAAACCACACAATCGAGCAACCATAGGAGATAAGAGACAAGTAGAGGCCTTGTACAGCCATGGAAAGCCATAGATCGGGTAGGAATCAAGGGGGTTAAGGCTGATTTTGGGGGGCGGCGGATAGGGTTAGATTTGGTTTCAGAGAGAATTATAGAGGAGAGCGTTTCAGGGCGACTGTTTGGTGAGAATGGCTAGGTTTGGGGGGGGGGGGTTTCGTTTGGTTAAATTTGGTAAGAAGTGATGGTGACCGTTGATCTCTATGATCAACGGCCAAGATTTAGAAGGTTTGGGGCCGGGTAGGATTTGGTTTGGGCCTGGTATTGGTGGGCTAGAGATTTGAATTGTTTGATTTAGGCTACATCCGAAAAAATAAGAAGGCCATTTATTAAATGCCCATTTAATTGATAAAACAATTTTTTAAAACAACTAGTAGGTTGTGAAAAATGATTTTCATGTCTGGAAATATTTTTAAAATAATTACTCAATATTTTAAAAATATAAGAGGATATTTTCTGGTAAAATAATGTAATAATGCATGCATAGGCTATAATTGCAAAGTAATTGCAATATCATCATAAAAATACAAATGTGGCTATTTGTGAAATAATTGAAACTTAGTACAAATGCAAATGATAAAATTAAGCCACAAAAAATTATTATAAAACTATTTGAGATGCAGTCAGTGATTATTTTATACATAATAAATTAATTTAAATACTTTAAAAATGCAAAAATTGTATGAAAATACTAATTAATGCCAAGGTATAGTTTTGAAAGTGTTATAGGAAAAAATTGGGTATCAACAGCTACCCCTCTTTACCCGGGAAGGATGAAAGAGTTTTCGGGTAAAGAAATGATGGCCAATTTTGACCGGATGAGATGTTTTAAAAGATAGAGGCCGGACTCTGGTCATTGAGCTGCCTACATATACCTAGCAGAATCGCATGCTGTCGCGCCCCATTTTTTCCTTTTGCGGGGAAGTCCGGGTTTCGGCATTCATGGGGGAACAACTCGTTTCCTTTTGAGAATTTGGTGTTTTGAAGAGTCGTCACCTAACGGATTATGGTGCGTTAGGGTACCTAGAGCGATTAACTCATGAACTAGTTTGCATCACCAGAGATTAAGGTAAAGGATCAAAATAACCTTAAGGGGAAGGTGTTAGGCACCCCTCGCGGTCCACAACGGTGGGTCCCGGCCAAACTTAAACTATATGAATTAGTCAATTAACAAGCACACAAGTATTTGCAATTAAAGTGGCTTTCCCCATCTAAATGCATATATGATCAAGGAAGTTTTAATAATGAAGGTAAAGAGATTTGGACAACTTATGTATACGTAAAGAAAAGGGAAGTTTAGAGAATTTAAACACATATGGAATTGGAAAAGGGAAGTCCTAGGTTGATTAGCCTACATGATCATACCCAAGCGATACCCGGTAATCACTCCTCAATGAGAGGGGTTACACGTGACATTAACGTGCAGGTCTTCATATCCTTTTACTACCAATTACCCTCCCCTTAGTGGTTATATGAGCAAGTTTAATTAACGATCTCTAAGTGTGCTACTACCCGTCCGTTCCTTATGGTCCTGGAGGAATTTGGGACCTCTAAATCTGGACAGTTCTAGACAGCCTAAGTATTGTAAAAGGTAAAAATCTAGGCGACAGGCAAATAACATATATGACAAGCAACTAAGTACAGGCAGTTAGAAGGCTCACATTTACCTCCACATGTATATAAGAAAATAAATAGCACGTCTAAAATACAGTTTTTGAAGAAAGTTCAGAAATCCTAAGAACATGGTATCTAGATGAGTATTACAAATTCAAGACATGCATAAGGAAAGTGGCAAAATCCTAACCAGTTTGACTACTGGTTTTATAGCTTGTTAAGCCTGGATAATTTTACACATAAACAGAACTGGTTTCACTTTCAAAGCCCTAAGGCTTGCTTAAGTATGTATATGCAGTCACAATTCTGGGAAAACATTTTGAAGTTCTTTATCCTATAAGCATGCTTTCTAGTGACATTAATTAACACAACGTTGAAGACCATTAAAGAAACGAGTAGGATAATTAATTAATTGATTCAGAACCTATAAGCATGAGTTCTAATTAAAACTGATTTTAGATTCTAAGGGCATGATTTCTAATTAGAACTGACTTTAGATCCTATAGGCATGATTTCTAAAGAAACAGATTTGAATATATGCCGTAATGGAAACTGAACCTTAGTTATTTTATTCCCTATAAGCATGGTGTCTAATCATGTAAAGTAAAGCAGGCAGGATTTAATTGAACCAAAGCAACACCCTGTAGGCATATTATCTAACAAAACACATTTGGACCAAAATGAACTCTATAGGCATGTTATCTAACAAAACACATTTGAACCAAAGTAAAACATATAGGCATGTTATCTACCCAACTTTATCCACAGTATACAACTACCTTCCCTTTACACTAGTCACCCTAATATATGTATTAATTATTACAAACCAATGATCGAATAAAAATTACATAGACAGAATATAAATTAAGCTATAGGGAGCCTGAAGTAGACCCAAAGCAAATCCCGGTGTACCAAGACTTCACTAGTCTCAAATGTCCAAGATTCATTGCCACATTTGTGTCCAGGTGTGTCAGAGTTCCCTAAGGACCTCAAGGATCCCGGGCAGTGCTCACACCTAGACTTTCTCAAATAAAGACTTATTATGTGCAGTGTGGAAGAGCCAACCCTGATATGTCAGAGTTCAGAGAGATCTCAGGGACCTCTAAGTAGTACACATACCAGAGAGGCAAGACTTAATGACCTAAGAATAAGTGAGAGTGCTTGACGTGATTTGAAAGAGTTTTGGTAAACAGTATGGAGAAGATTCTTAGAAGTAAACAGATTTTCAGCGTAATACATACGAAGACACCTAAAGTTGACACGATCTTTCACTTAGACACTTAAACTAGGCCTCTTTCCAATTAGACACGTTTCTTAGGCAATTCTCATACCAATTAGACACGTTTTTTGCTGGTGGCATATATTGTGACTTCAAACCTATTTAGGCGCGTGAAGGATTCCAATAAGTGATTTTTCCTTTCCCAATTAAACACATAATGGTAACATGGATTGTCAATTATTATTTAAACCCTAATCCCTTTCCCAATTCTTAAATAACCTATTTGTTCGCTTCTCTTCTTCTCAGATTTATTCAGGCAATTCTACTTCTATTCTTGTCAATTCTGGTCTTTTCTTCTCTTCTTTCTCTCGTTTCTGTTCTCTTCTTGGTATCAATTAATTTCTTCTCTTCTCTTCTTCCTCTCATTTCTGTTGTTGTCGTGTTTATTAATCTCGAACTTCTCGGAATCGACGAACTCATCAATGTCACCTTGCGCTGCTATTCGAATCTGTAAGTGTGGTGTTTCTCCAAAGTTGAATACTTCTTGGACCCAATTAAACCTAGGTCGTAGGTTTTTTGCTTGCAAAATCGGAAAGGTAAATTGTTTGTTCATAATTTGTAAATTCTGTTTTATGAATTATTTTCTTTGATTAAAATTGATTAAAAGTGTTTTGTGATATTTGTAGAAAAAGGGTGGATATGATTATTTCTGTTGGTATGACGATGAAATG
Source organism: Nicotiana sylvestris (assembly GCF_000393655.2). Classification (NCBI taxonomy): domain Eukaryota; kingdom Viridiplantae; phylum Streptophyta; class Magnoliopsida; order Solanales; family Solanaceae; genus Nicotiana; species Nicotiana sylvestris. The sequence continues at coordinate 149,267,262 of NC_091068.1, forward strand.
CCTACTCAAGCGAAGAATACAATTTGGGGTTTATTTAATAGAGTCAAAGCTTTTGAAAAGGAGAAAGTTCGAGCAAAAAGAAGACAGATCCTTTTGACGATTGTTGTTGTATTGTTGGTCATTTTATGGAAACTGTATGACTGATGTACTTTGGTTGTTTTAGGTGTTGTTGATTAATATGTAATGTTGGTGATGTTGCTTTAAACTTCTGTTTTGAAATTGTTGTTGTAATATTTAGCTGTTGTTGCTATAAACTTTTATACAACTGAATTTTGTTATAAACTTCTGAATTTTGTTATAAACTTCTGAATTTTGAAACCGTTGTTGTAATATACAGCTGCTAAATTTTGAAAGTGCTGTAATACACAACTTCTGTACAAGGCATAGAACCATAAGATGCAGTTTCAAAATGCAGAACATATAGACTGAAGTTGTTGCTCTATAGACTAATTATTCAGAACATAGAGTAACTATTCTGCCAAAACAAACAAAATAAGGATGAAGTTGATGCTGCATAACATATATCCAAAACAGAACAGTAAGATTACACGACTGAATACAACCATTAAAGTTTAGTTCTTTCAAAAATTAGATCCCAAAATATAATAGGTTGCTGCTACATAACATATAGACAAAATAAGTTCCTAAGATACTACTTCTTGCTGAAGTTTGCCTTTATCTGCTGCAACTGGGAAGTTGTGACAGCATCTTGACCCTTCCACCTCAAGCCTCTAGCCTTAAAACCAAGGTCAATTCCTGTTGGAGCTGCACTCTTATAAGTTGAACCACTTGCCATAACTCGTTGGCTTGATGTTCCGGGCTGTAGTTTTCCAAATAATGAACCTCAATCAGTAAGTTATTTCTAAGTCATATTATAGATGAAATATGTATGAATATATACATTTAGTATTTGAGTTCCACTTGCAGCTATGTAGATGACAAAACCAACATTTTTGGACCTTTTTTGTGCTCCTTTTTCAGCATCTTATTTACTTTCACCACTTCCTCTATTTTGGCTGGTAGTTGCTTTACCCTTTGGAGGAAGTTGACTACCTAATCCTCTTCTAGCAGGCCTGCTCGAATCTGCTGAACTTGATGTTGGTTGGCTTGAGCTTCTAGCTTCATTAACCCTTCTAACTCTTGTTGTATCAAAACACACAGAGTTTGTAGGTTGGCTTGAGCTTCCAGCTGCATCAGGTTGGCTAGCACCTTGTGAGCTTTGGCTACCTTGCTGTGAAGGCATCCAATTTTCAGCCTATATAACATTGAGCAACAAATTACATAACAGTGATGGAAATAGATTACTAGATTCATATGAACAACAGGAAACAAGTGATGGCAACGAAAAATATTTGACAAGAAACATTTACCGTACAATATCTTTTGTTATGTCCTTATTGATGGCACTTGGAACATGTCATTTTCACTCCACACTTGGACAACTTTCCATATTTCTTTTTTGGTTCATCTTTGCCTTTTCTTCTATTCCTCTGAGGTCTACCAGGCATGGGTTTAGGTTTGGGAGGCTCTATCTTAGGATTGTTGGTTTCAGGCCACATCTTCATATTTGTCATAGGCTGGATGAAATACTTGTATGCTTTTAAGCTGAGAACACGCAGCTTAGCCCTATAACAAATTGTCTTGCCAACATACAATCCTAGCTTGTCCCTACACAACTCCTATATTTCCCATATCCTTATATAGGGCTGCTTAGTTATTTCATCTATGAATTTCTTTGCAACAAACTTTGAAGTGCATAACTTATTCTTGTTTGAAGTATCACATTTGTGTATTGGGTAGTAGTTCTTTACTTTAAAATCACCAGAATCTCTATCAATACAAGCAAAACACACCCATTTGCATCTCTTTGATTTACACTTAGCCCTCACCCTATGTGGTTCATTTGGTCTCAATTTAATCTGCACCTTGTACTCAATTGCATAATTTGCTAATGCTTTCCGAAACTCTATAGCATTCTCAAAAATCATCCCAAGTTCAAATATAGCAACTTCACAATCAGGATCATACCTGATTTTTGTACTCCTCCTTCTTGCTGGTATATCAACACCAGGAATATCTTCAGGATCTAACTCTTCTGTGCTATCTTCACTATCAGCCTCTGAACTATCAATAAACTGCTCATCACCACCTAATTTACCAACATATCTTGAAGTCTTGTTTCTTCCAATATCCTCAAATCCTCTGTCAATGCCTACTTCTCCTAGTGGTATCTCATCTGTTGCAATTGGTTTTTTCCTCTGCTTACCCTGCCTCTTGCTCCTCCTTTCAGCCCTTAGAGATCTCAATTCATCATCAACATCTGAATCATCTTCTTTAAGAAGAACATCTTCTTCTGATTCACTACTCTCAACATCTGATTGCACTCCATCTTCATTAACATTATGGTCTGGTGGTTCATCTCTATCAGTAGCATTTATAGTTGGTTCAAAAGAATTGTGAGTTGGTTCAGTATCATTCAAAGTTGGTTCAATAGGAGGCTCAATAGGTGGTTCAGAAGCATTGTGAGTTAGTTCAGTAGGAAGATCAATAGGTTCTTCAGTATTTCTATTACTCCCAGGTATTGCCCTAGATTTAAATTGGTCATTACCACCCCCACCTACTTCTGCCCCACATAAAAGACCAACATTTTCTTCGACTACTTCAGGCTGACTCACTTCATGACGCAAATAAACATCCAAAATATCACCATGTTTTAAATCTTTCACAAATTCATATAACTGAAAATCAGAAAAGTCTTTGATAAAATCACCATCTTTTTCCTTTCGACAACTGCATACCCAAGGTCTTTAGCATAAGCAGACAACTCGACAACACTAAAATGGTCTTTATAGATAGCAATAGCAAAAACATCTAATTCCCCTTTATATATTGGGACAGGTTGCTCGATAAATGTACCCTTGTGGTGAAAGCGAGTTAAAATATAGTCATCCTCCATAATATTCCCTTACATAAGACGACAAGGGACCAGCACAAAGAAACCCCCCCCAAAAAACCCTAGCTTTATCAAAAACTTACAAATAAAAAGCCCTAGTTATAGCAATAGAATATAAGGAGAGATTGGACCTTGAAGCATTGTAAATACGGTGAGAAATCAGTGGAAATACTAGATTCCAACACTATTGACCAAAAGAAGAAGAAGCTTAACCGTGGTAGGACCTTTCTTCGGTTTCATCAATGGTAAAAGGAACAATGGTAATATGTTTAGATCATTTGTTTAGGGCTAGTTATTTGTATTTTAGTGGAAATAACACTATATAGCTGAGGTGGACAGTGAGGTGGACAAAAAAATGATGTGGCACGATTTATAATGGTTACTTTTGCCACGTAGATGGAGATTGCAGAACACGCACTTGGTTAATTAATAAGCCAACAAAAAACGTGTCTAATTGGTATGAGAATTGCCTAAGAAACATGTCTAATTAGAAAGAGGCCTAGTTTAAGTGTCTAAGTGAATGATCGTGCCAACTTTAGGTGTCTCTGTATGTATTACGCCTAGATTTTTTGAAAACCAGTACTAATTTGGAGGTAAAAACAGTTTGAGAAAAGTATGAAAAACACTTTTAACACAAAATCACAGAACAACCATTATTCAAAAACACTTGGCAAGCAGGTTCTATACAAGGAAAGAGGGGTTGGAGACACATAGAATACACCTTAGTGGAGCACATAAACAACACAATGCTTAGTGTAAGCACGTGATTTTTGTCCAATATGAGAATTACTCCCAAAAAATTCAAAAATAAAATGATTTTTCTTTGGTGTGCAATTTTGTGATATTTTGAATAATTATTTGTATTTGTCTGTGCGTGTTTATTTGCTAAATTAATAAAAAATACAAAAATATGTCACATTTTGCATGTAGGATTTAATTCTATAATTGTTACTAATTAAATTTGTTTACAAAAAATGAAAAATTACAAAAATAGGCATCTTTTGCATTTTTAGCATTTAATGTCCAAATATACAATTTTATGCTTAATTATTACTTAATTGTGCGTTAATTGTTATTTGGAGTTAATTTGCACTTTTATAACTTAATTTAGTTCTTAATAATAGTTTAAGTATTTTTATAATTTAGTTTTAGAGAAATAAAAGAAGAAAAGAGAGCGAAAATATAAAGAAAGTCGGAATTGGGCCTCTTCTTCGATTTCAAGCCATAGGCCCAAAAAATGGCCCAATCTTCCCTACGACCCAGTCCATTTCGAACTGGGTCGACCCAGTCCATAACCCAAAAGACCCAATACCCCTATCTTGCATTTCAAAGACACAAAACACAAACAAAAAACCCTAAAACAAACCTAACCAATCCGCCACCCCCCCTTCCCTATCTTCTTCTTCTTCTCCAAGTTTCTCAAGCTCCCATGGCTGCCCCCCCCACAAACCCCAGCCTGAAACATTGACCAGCCTCCCCCACGAACGCCCCCTCACCCCGTCACTCACGCACACACGCACCAACAACTCCATAGTTGCCCTCCTCCGTCAAGCTTCGTCATCGTCGAGTTTGAGCTCATCCATGGCTTCCCCTACTGCGTTCAGCTGCTTCTCCTTCTTGCTGCGTTCAGCTGCTTCTTCTTCTTCGTGTTTTCATCGTCATCCATGTCGCTGCTGCTTCTGTTTTAACCAAACATGACCGAACTGCTGCTGCTCGCGCAGCTGCGTTTCAGCAAACACGCCGTCATCCAAACACGCCTATCGCCGTTGCTTCTCCTCCTTCCTCCGCCGTTGCTTCTGCTTCCTACGTAGTGCTGCTGCTGCTCGTTACAGCAGGTGTTGGACGGACTGCTGCTGCTGCTCGTCGCGGCAGTAGTTACATGACTACTTCTACTTCTTCTTCGTCTTCGTCGTCCTTCGTTCGAGCTTTGGTCGAGGCTTGGACAGATTTGTTTACAATCGAAGTTCGTCGTTGATTTCATTTCCGGTTAGTTGGTTTTTGAATCTCATTTATTGTCCGTAATTTTTGTTCGTTATTTTCGGATCCAAAATCGTTAAATGATTTAATCCTTGTTTTGTTCGTTGTTCATCGTTGAAATAATTTTCTAGTGTGTTCATGTTGTTTGTTAAATTAATTTTCAGATTTCAAAATAGAAGTTTAATTAGTTGTTTTCATATTCATTTCATGTTTGTATTATTGTTTAAATGAATATTTGTTAGTTTGATGTTTGTTAGATTCAAATTGAAATTTAATTAACTATTTCTTCAATTTGTTTCATGTGTTTATGTATTGTTAGAAATTGTTAATATTGTTAAGTTCAAGCTTAAGTTCATAATTGTTTATTCGTCGATCTTGTTATTTGTCTAAAAAGAATTTAGTTGTGTTAAAGGAATATATTGATTTAATCGTTTAATCCGTCATGTTTGTTGTGTTAAAATAGATTCATTCATGTTCATACTTTGTTTGGATGATCTTGAATCCGAATTTTGTATAGTTTGATTTCTTGTTTACCATTTATGATTATTTTTTGAATTGTTCTCATAATTCTTGTTTAAAGTTTAATATAAGAATTGTTTGTTGTAATGTTGTTAGAGTTGATTTTAAGTTCAATATGATTGAATTTAGAAATCTTCATACTTTGTTTGTTGTTGTTGTTGAATCAGAAAATAGGATTGTTTATTGCTAAAATATTGTTCAATCAAATTTTAGTTGTTCTTTGTTGTTCAATTCGTGTTCATGTGATTTGTTGTTGAAATGTTGTTAAAATCGTGTTCATGTGATATTGTTGTTATGATGTTCATCCGTGTTCATATTGTTGTTTGAACATTGTTAGAAATTGATCATATTGTCTATATTTTGGTTAAGTTTGATTAATTGATGTGTTATAGCTGATGGGTAGTTTGGTAAATTTGTAGTACGTTTAGGGGTAATTTGGTAATTTCAGTAAGGTCGGAGGGGGTAGTTTAGGAATTGTACATTTTGTAATTGTTTATTTGAAGCATGGGGGACAAAATGAAATGGGGTGGGTTGTGATATGATTATTTAATATAAAGGGGGACAAGATTTAATTTAAAGGGGGAATCTTGCATTATTTTAAATGAAGCATGGGGGACAAAATGAAATGGGGTGGTGTGATATGTTTATTTAATGTAATGGGGATGAGTGGAAAGATAATGGGTTGGGTAGAGAAAAAGTATTGATTTTAATTAATGGAAAGATTTATGGGATGAGATTATATATATGAAGTCTTGAACACAAGACAAGAAGACAGAGAGAACAGAAAAGATACGAAAAAATAGAGAGAGATAGAGAAAAATACACAGATACGAGAGAGAGAAACAAATCTGAAAATAAGAGAGAGAAAAGGGCTGAACATTTAAGAGATAGAAAATTCCGAAAAATATTTAAGCTTTCAAATAAAAAAAAAACTAAGAAAAAACATTCTGCTTTCTTTTGTTGTTTGAAATTAGAATTAATTGTTGTTTCATCAAAGCTGGAAGCTTTTGTTTTTTTGGGATTACTACTCCACCGGTCTGTTACTGAGTTGTTACTGTTGCTGGGCTATTGTTGCTGTGTTGTATTGATTTTACTGCTGCTGCTGATTCTCATATTCATTTTCTTTTGCTTCCAATATCAGGTACACAACTGAAAAGCTGGTTATTGTAATCCGAAATATGAAGCGTGAATACATATGAAGAATGAAAATTTGAAGTTTTAATTTCGTTTTTTTTTCTTTGTTCCTTTTGTTGATTGTATTTAAGCTATTTCATGAATTACTAAATAATGACTGGAATAAGAAAATAATATCATAAGTTAGTCTGTAATAAATCGGTTCGGCAAAATAGGTTAATTCACTAGTTATGAAGGCTTCAAGATTATAGGTTGATCATGAACAAGTAGCTAAATTTAGCTAAGACACGAATTTAAATTAAACATCGTAAATTAGGCATTAAGGCATGACTTGAGCTTAAGCAAGATTAGAAGAACGTTTAAGTCTAATAAACTTTCTAATAAGCTTTAGTAATTATGGTTAAATTTAGTTTCAAATGATTGTGAATAATTAATCTCAATAATATTTTTTTAAAAAAATAACAATGCTGAGTTTTAATCTAGCTATATTTGTTTATTTTGAATATTAGTTGTTGAATTTTTATTTAATTTATAATTTTCGAAATTAAGAATAAAATTCCTTTTTCATCAATATTTGTATGAATCAAGCAATTAGCGTGTCATGTTTTCTTAAATAATAATAATAAAAAAACGTAATTAATTAGGATTTTCTTTATTCATTTTAGAGACTAATTTTAAATAGCAAAATGTAGTCGCTTTAAGATTTATCCATTTAGGAAAATAAATGAGATGAGCCTCGCTTAATAAAATGTATAGATTGCGGGGCCCTCAATAAATGTACATTTAATTGCTTAGAATTAAGGAGGAGTCGTTTAGCAAATTTCACGGCCCTACCCCAAAGTAATAAATCGCTAATTGCTTTAGGCGCGATATAATAATAATACATTCTTAAACACGGGTATGCATTTATGCGACCCAAATCCAAATCCCAAAACATTGAATAAAAATACGTTCCGGATCGTGGATGCATTTTATGTGACCCAATCCAAAGACATGTTTTTAAACGATGTTCACATTCTTTAAAAAAATATAATAATGAAAGCGGTAAAAAGATAAAACTTGCACATGAGTCCATATTTGTATAAAATCAGATAATCAAGCCAAATATAACAGTTGAGCGACCGTGCTAGAACCACGGAACTCGGGAATGCCTAACACCTTCTCCCGGGTTAACAGAATTCCTTATCCGGATTTCTGGTGCGCAGACTGTAATACAGAGTCATTCTTTTCCTCGATTCGGGATTAAAATAGGTGACTTGGGACACCCTAAATCTCCCAAGTGGCGACTCTGAAATAAAGAAATAAATCCCGTTTCGACTGTCCTTTAATTGGAAAAAACTCCCTTGCACCCTCGCGGGGGCGGAAAAAGGAGGTGTGACAGCTCTGGCGACTCTGCTGGGGATAAAACCCAGAACCACTGGTTCAGGGTTCAAGAATTCGAGCTTAAAATAATTGTTATAGTTGGCTTTATTTATTATCTGATTTTTTTACATGATATATGCCCAATGTGCTAAATGACACTTTTACCGCTTTAATATTATTTGAATTATGAATATATACAACTGCTACGAAACCCCCTTCTTTCTGAGTCTTCTAAATTTATGGTGCACACGTGCGCGTGACCCACCTTTCTGTTAAAGTCATACCAAATAAGACGAAGTTGGGACAAGTAACTAGGCCGGGTAGACTTTCGTGCTCCCGGTACGTTGCCCCCGCTTCGGCTCAAACTGTCCGTTTGGGTAAGCCAGGGCTAGATCAATATGCCTCAGGTTTTTTCACTTAGAATAACTCAGCTTCATGCCGGATCCCTAGTAGGAGCGATTGTTTGCATCACGTGCATTTGACTTTGGAGACTCAACACAGGGGTTGGGTCTGTCTAGGACAGGTGTACCAAAAAAAATGACCATCCTGATGCATCTTACTTGCTGCTACTTGCGCATTTATTTGATCCGGATTTGTGTGTTGACTGACTTTTGAATATCATGAATAATATTTTAAAATTGAAAAAAAAATAGCGGTTAGGGAATTGACTGTTTATTTTTGAAAAAAAAACCAATGCCCAAATAACTGTCAAAACTCTGCCGAAATTTTGAGAAAATGAAAAAAAAATGTTTTATTACTTTGTTTTATTAAAAGCAAAGGAAAAATAGAAAATGAAAATAAAAAAAGAGTCTTATTTTTAAAATGGTTTTTTTATTTTATTTGCTTATGAAAATGCAAAAAATAAAAAAAATAAAAATAAAAAAAGGTCTTTCATTATTTGTCGCAATTATATATATATATATATATATATATATAAATCCGAAAAGTTTTTTTTATTTCCAAAAGATATATATATCTTTATTTGTTGCAAAAAGTATTTTTCTTGCCAAGAAAATTCAAAATAAAATTCCAAAAAATATGTCTTGCAAAAAATAATATAAATATCTTTTTTTTTCCATTGTTGATAAAACAAAAATAATAAAAATGTTTTCTTTTAAGAAAAAAAAATCCGAAAATATTTTGATTCCTCTTTCAAAATTGAAAAGAAAATTCAAAATTCAAAAAATATTTTTTAGAAGCATTTCTTTTATCAAAAGTAAAATTCCAAAAATATTTTTTTCTTTAGAATAAAAAAAAGAGACAAATGAAATTCAAAAAAAAAACTTCCTTTTACTTTTGAAATTCTCAATGTTCAAATCAAAAGAAAAGGAATTTTTACGAGTTTTTCTTTCAAAAGAAATCAATCAAAAAAAATATATATACTTCCTTTGAGCAGTTCTTTCACAGTTCCAATAAAAAAAAATTAGTTCATTTACTTATTCACGAGGCCCGAACTACGCGGGTTTGATTCTCACCGGATGTGAGATACGTAGGCAACCCTCATCGGGTCCAACCCCCTTTTTGCTAAAATAAGCCAAAAACCAATAAATAAATAAATAAACGTGTCAAAATTTTTATTTTTGTCGTAAATAAGTCGGGCAGTGTCCAGCCTCCACTTTTTGCTAAAAAAATAGCCAAAAATATATGTCATATTTTAATTTTGTCATAAAGAAGTCGGGTGACGCTGTTTTATCAAGACATAGCCGAATGTTCTCGAAAGGGACGCCGGAAGGCTGACTTTGCATAAACAGCCACCTTTGGGTCATTTTTTAAAATTTGGTCCAGTTGACCCACACAGCCTTAAAAATCTTCGTCCCCGAGGCGCTGAAGGGCCGTGTTGCAACACCTGGTTTTTATTGTAATTTGAAAAAAAAAACCAAAGAGTCAACGGTCATGTGAATACCGTTTAGATTTTTGGTCAAAATAAGCCGCGCCAGCTTCGGCCGCGTCTTAAACCGTTCTTGCCGACATAGCCTCAGAGTATCTTTCAGTTGTCGAAAGGCTATTTTCGTAAAAGATGGACAAGTGTGTAAAGTGTCATAAAATAATCCTCTCCGGCCTCAAAATTTGGAAGGAGCCACATTTGCAAAAATAACCGTTTGGTTGCATTTGTCAAAACGGGAAAAGGAAGCTGACCTTTTCGTTTTGAGGTTATAAATCTTTTGATTAGAATATGTGGGTCGTTTGATTTTCAAGTTTGTAGGTCATCTTTAAACCTTTGAAATCCAGTTGTTTTATTATGAAAATTGATAATTCCAAAGAAAAAATGTGTTTCATTGTTCTTACCCAGTCTATTGGTCCGAACTACGCAAGGTCTGATTCATGCGGGGTCATGATACGTAGGCAATCTCCATAAGATTCGACCACAACAAAAAAAAAGAAAAAAAATGATAAAAAAAAAGAAGAAGAAAAAAATCGAAAAAAAAGAAAATGAATGAAAAAAAATCGAAAAAAAAGAAAGAAAAGAAAAAAAAAGATGTTATTAATAATGGGGACCGACGGAGTCCATTCTAACCTGTTTCGCTTTGAATCACAAAGAAAGTTAAGGTGGTTGGTTTGTGGTAAGCCGTAAATACAAGACCCAGAAGCACACTTTGCGGGGATCAAGCCTGATAACAGAAGCACTCAAATCCTATTAGGCCTTGTTGACTGAGGTTGATGATATTAAAGTTGGCAATGGTCTCGACAATATTAATGCAAAGCTCAGTGGCTAAGATGCCAATTTTGATAAAGTGGGAGGACGCTCCGTTCCTTGGTTAGCAAGAGAGAAGCTTTTGGTGGCTTATTTTGTTGTCATTTCTGTTGTCCGGATTATCCTTAGGGTTGTAGTTCGAATATTGTCTTGTGTCAAACCTTCTTATCTTTCCAGTTTGTCATATCAGTTTGTTTAAGTTTTTTAAGGGTGTGTTAAGATTTTATTCTGGTTGTTTTGTTTGTTTTTCTAACCATTTCGCCGGAAGTTTAATACAAAAGCCGGTCTTTTATTATTTCCAGTCATCTTTTTATTTAGTCCTTTTGTCATTTTCGTTCAATGCCGATTCTAGGGACATGACATGCGCACACAGTTTGGGCCTAGTCTATAAAGTTAATCATAAAACCCTGGGAAGGTGATCAAAGCATTTAAAGGAAATAAGAACGGTTTGAGATTATTTGAAGCCCGAGTCATGTGGAACTGGGGCAAGTAAAACATAAAGAAAACCGTTAAATGCAAGATTCGCCAAATTGGCATGAGGGTCGTGCATGAGAGTGAGAGTGTCGCCCAGCAGTGCTTTAGAAATGACAAATGAAAAAGCAAGTGTTTAACATAATTGTCAAGTCCAGCACCATCGGAAGAGACTATAAATCTATGTTCAATTGTGTTGTTTGCACTTGGCATGTTTTGAAGACTGGAATGACGAAGGCATTTTATTCTACTACCTAAACACTTTATCCTTCGTTACCCCTTTTGAGCCTTATTTATTTTCTTTCATACCCCTCGTTCGGAATCAATAGCAATGACTAGGAAATACGAGCCTGGAAGGTAAAGAAAAAATCAAAAAAAAAAATAAAAAACGAAAAGAAAAAGAAAAATTAACAAAAAAAAAACAAAAGAAAGTCAAATGAAAAAAGAGGAATTGGGAACTACGTTTGACCTGATTCCTCAAAGAGGATACGTAGGCGCTTCACGGCTCGGTCATAGGGTGCATAGTGTGCATAATGTGCATGGTATGCATGGTGTAATAAATAAATAAATAAAAAATTTAAATAAATAATCCCCAAGCAAGAAACTGGGGCAAGGGTTGCGCTCGTGGTAAGCAAAATTGGTTCCGAATGTTGTAATTTTTAACCCCAAATTTATTTTGTTTTTGAGCCTTTAATACCCTTTCTTTCTAGCCTATCCAAAAACCCACATTACGGTCCAAAGAAAGACCTTCTGACCAGTCTGCAAAAGATGCCAAATCAGACAAATGAGAGTCTTACCGGTGAACATAACACTCTGTTCCACAACAGAAAAGACTCTAATCTCCAGCAGAGAGAGTCATACCGGCAACACTCCAAATCCCCAGCTGGAAAGTGATACAAATGAGAGAGTCTTATCGGTGAAAATCTTTACGGACACCATAAGGCAATGCAAGCTAAGAGAAAAACCAAAATGAGAGAGGCTTGATAGTGAAAACCCTTCGGGCACTACATGTCGAATAAGATTGAGAATCAGATGGGGAATCGCCAAGTCAAGGGAAGATCTCGAAAGATGATTGATGACGAAGGATAGGCCACATGTGCATGTCATGACCATTAGAGTCGGTATTTGCGTTTGATAAGTTTTTATTTATAGTTTCTTTTGTTAAAGAGTCATCTTTTTCCGTTGTCTTTTATTCTGTTCCCTTTTATCTTTTCCTTTCATAGAAATTTCCCCAGTAGAGTCTGTTTGGTCAGAACCAGTGGGAAATGACTTCAAAATAGGCCATTAGCTTTCCAAGATAAGATCTGACTAATACATACAAATGGTATAGTCAGCAAGGAACAAGCGCGAGGCCAGTGTAAAAAAAGATATCCCCAGCAAAAGGGAATTGACAAAAAGATCAACGAGTGTCAAGAGGGATATCCTTGCCAAAATCAGAGGTTATTAAAACCTCAAGGCCAAGGCCCGTGGACAAACAAGGAGAGCAATAAACATGACTTGGAAAATTCATGCGAGACTAAAAGGTCGGAAAATGCAAGTCTCCGAGCCATGTCACGAAAGAAGAGGGATATCCCTAGCAGAAAAGGATTATCCCCAGCAAATAATATCGTCCCTGGTGGAATGCAGAGCAAGGAAGGAGAAAGGGAAAAGTCATCCCAGTGGAGTATCACAACCAACTACCACGCTTTAAGCTAACAAATTTTGTTTGAGTTAAAACAGGTAAAGGAAATGGCATTGATGTCGGAAATGCATGCCGCAAGAAAGATTGTCAAACTGGGGCAGAAAATTTTCTTTTCAGTTAGAAAATTTTCTGGAAAATCAGGTACCCATTTGGGGAAGAATAAAGATAGCACCAAGGAAGTGGTCTTTGAACCAGGGTTTCCCCCAACATAATAAGTTTCCAATGGAGGAAATTGATCCCCAGCAGACAGAACCAAAGAGATGAAATTGGTGTATAGAAAAAGCAAAAGCCATTGTCATCCCCAACAGCTTCCAGAAGAATGAAGCATCGATTTGAAGGGATAAAATTCCCCAGCAGCGTTATCCTCAACAACGTTATCCCAAAAAGATAACACTTATATCCCCAACAGTGTTAAAAAAAAAAATTGACATTTTTCTCCTAGGATAAAAAGTCCTAGTCTGATGAATTTACCTCCCGATACAATCTTGGTCCGATGAAATTTTTCTCCCAAGATAAGATATCAAATCTTAGTCGGATGAATCTTTCTCCTAAGATCACAACAAAATGGACCTAGTCTGACGATTTATCTCCTAGAGTCAAAATCTTGGTCTGATGAAATTGTTCTCCCAAGATAAAATCTTAGTCGGATGAATCTTTCTCCTAAGATCACAACAAAATGGACCTAGTCTGACGATTTATCTCCTAGAGTCAAAATCTTGGTCTGATGAAATTTTTCTCCCAAGATAAAATCTTAGTCGGATGAATCTTTCTCCTAAGATCACAACAAAATGGACCTAGTCTGACGATTTATCTCCTAGAGTCAAAATCTTGGTCTGATGAAATTGTTCTCCCAAGATAAAATCTTAGTCGGATGAATCTTTCTCCTAAGATCACAACAAAATGGACCTAGTCTGACGATTTATCTCCTAGAGTCAAAATCTTGGTCTGATGAAATTGTTCTCCCAAGATAAAATCTTAGTCGGATGAATCTTTCTCCTAAGATCACAACAAAATGGACCTAGTCTAACGATTTATCTCCTAGAGTCAAAATCTTGGTCTGATGAAATTGTTCTCCCAAGATAAAATCTTAGTCGGATGAATCTTTCTCCTAAGATCACAACAAATGGACCTAGTCTGACGATTTATCTCCTAGAGTCAAAATCTTGGTCTGATGAAATTGTTCTCCCAAGATAAAATCTTAGTCGGATGAATCTTTCTCCTAAGATCACAACAAATGGACCTAGTCTGACGATTTATCTCCTAGAATCAAAATCTTGGTCTGATGAAATTGTTCTCCCAAGATAAAATCTTAGTCAGATGAATCTTTCTCCTAAGATCACAACAAAATGGACCTAGTCTGACGATTTATCTCCTAGAGTCAAAATCTTGGTCTGATGAAATTGTTCTCCCAAGATAAAATCTTAGTCGGATGAATCTTTCTCCTAAGATCACAACAAAATGGACCTAGTCTGACGATTTATCTCCTAGAGTCACAATCTTAGTCTGATGAAATTTTTCTCCCAAGATAAGATATCAAATCTTAGTCCGATGAATCTTTCTCCTAAGATAAGATATCAAATCCTAGTTTGATGAATTTTCTCCTAGGATAATTTGAAAAAAAAAAGAAGTTTGAATTTGAAAAAAAAAAGAAGTTGTTGAAGTCAGGAGCCCCCCTGAAGAATAGAATGGCGATTTAGAGTTTGAAATCTTGCCAACCTAAAGAAAGGAATGGCGATGTATGGTTTGAAGTCAGGAGCCCGCCTGAAGAGAGGAAAGGCGTTTTTAAAAAAAAAATTGTTGAAATCTTGCCAACCTAAAGAAAGAAATGGCGATTTATTGGTTGAAGTCAGGAGCCCGCTTGAATAGAGGAATGACGATTATTTTCAAAGTTGTTGTTGAAGTCAGGAGCCCGCCTAAAGAGAGGAATGACGATTATTTTCAAAGTTGTTGTTGAAGTCAGGAGCCCGCCTGAAGAGAGGAAATGCGTTTATTTTAAAAAAAGTTGTTGAAATATTGCCAACCTAAAGAAAGGAATGACAATGTATTGGTTGAAGTCAGGAGCCCGCCTGAAGAGAGGAATGGCGTTTATTTCTAAAGTTGTTATTGATGTTGGGAGCCCGCCCAGATAACAGAGGCATACATATCAGTCTTTACATTTCAGTTGTTGAAGTTGGGAGCCCGCCCAGACAACAGAGGCATACATTTCAGTCTTTATATTTCAAGCATTGAAGTTGGGAGCCCGCCCAAATAACAGAGGCATACATTTCAAGTCTTTAATTTTCAAGTATTGAAGTTGGGAGCCCGCCCAGATAACATAGGCATACATTTCAAAATCAAGTCAGAGGACAATAAAACAGAGGGTTACAATAGGAATCCCCAGCAGGAAACAATAAAAATCCCCAGCACCGGGAAAAAGAAGGTTGCAACAAGAGGTCACAATACAAACTCAAGTACATGTGTCAAAAGAAGAACAGCACCGGAAGAAATGCAAGCAGACAAGGAAGCAAGGCAACAAAAACAAATTGTACTCTAGCCTAGATTCTTGTTTTCTTTTAAGCATGGTGTAACAAGGAGATCGGTAAGCAGTGGTAATAGCATGCAACAACAGTAACAATGCAGTTCCCCGGTAGTCCCAGCTACCAAAACTTCCCGAACTACATTGACCTGATTCCTGTTTAGCCCAGGATATGTAGGAAACCTTTGAAGCAAAGGTTCGGTCAAATCTTTTTCAAAAAATGCTTCACACGGAGTACTCGGATGGGCAAAAAATCGCTCGCTTTATCTTTGCACGAAAACCCTTCGTGTCTCCGGGCAAAGAGGGGCAGCTGTAAGCACGTGATTTTTGCCCAATATGAGAATTACTCCCAAAAAATTCAAAAATAAAATGATTTTTCTTTGGTGTGCAATTTTGTGATATTTTGAATAATTATTTGTATTTGTCTGTGCGTGTTTATTTGCTAAATTAATAAAAAATACAAAATATGTCACATTTTGCATGTAGGATTTAATTCTATAATTGTTACTAATTAAATTTGTTTACAAAAAATGAAAATTACAAAAATAGGCATCTTTTGCATTTTTAGCATTTAATGTCCAAATATACAATTTTATGCTTAATTATTACTTAATTGTGCGTTAATTGTTATTTGGAGTTAATTTGCACTTTTATAACTTAATTTAGTTCTTAATAATAGTTTAAGTATTTTTATAATTTAGTTTTAGAGAAATAAAAGAAGAAAAGAGAGCGAAAATATAAAGAAAGTCGGAATTGAGCCTCTTCTTCGATTTCAAGCCATAGGCCCAAAAAATGGCCCAATCTTCCCTACGACCCAGTCCATTTCGAACTGGGTCGACCCAGTCCATAACCCAACATCCTATTATCTTACAAACAACACAAAACAATAAAAAAAAAAAAGAAAACCCTAAAAAAACCTAACCAATACGCCACCCCCCTTTCCTATCTTCTTCTTCTTCTCCAAGTTTCTCAAGCTCCCATGGCTGCCCCCCCCCACAAACCCCAGCCTGCAACATCGACCAACCTCCCCCACGAATGCCCCTCACCCCGTCACTCACGCACACACGCACCGACAACTCCATAGTTGCCCTCCTCCGTCAAGCTTCGTTATCGTCGAGTTTGAGCTTATCCATGGCTTCCCCTACTGCGTTCAGCTGCTTCTCCTTCTTGCTGCGTTCAGATGCTTCTTCTTCTTCGTGTTTTCGTCGTCATCCATGTCGCTGCTGCTTCTGTTTTAACCAAACATGACCGAACTGCTGCTGCTCGCGCAGCTGCGTTTCAGCAAACACGCCGTCATCCAAACACGCCTATCGCCGTTGCTTCTCCTCCTTCCTCCGCCGTTGCTTCTGCTTCCTACGTAGTGCTGCTGCTGCTCGTTATAGCAGGTGTTGGACGGACTGCTGCTGCTGCTCGTCGCGGCAGTAGTTGCATAACTGCTTCTACTTCTTCTTCGTCTTCGTCTTCGTCGTCCTTCGTTCGAGCTTTGGTCGAGGCTTGGACAGATTTGTTTACAATCTAAGTTCGTCGTTGATTTCATTTCCGGTTAGTTGGTTTTTGAATCTCATTTATTGTCCGTAATTTTTGTTCGTTATTTTCGGATCCAAAATCGTTAAATGATTTAATCCTTGTTTTGTTCGTTGTTCATCGTTGAAATAATTTTCTAGTGTGTTCATGTTGTTTGTTAAATTAATTTTCAGATTTCAAAATAGAAGTTTAATTAGTTGTTTTCATATTCATTTCATGTTTGTATTATTGTTTAAATGAATATTTGTTAGTTTGATGTTTGTTAGATTCAAATTGAAATTTAATTAACTATTTCTTCAATTTGTTTCATGTGTTTATGTATTGTTAGAAATTGTTAATATTGTTAAGTTCAAGCTTAAGTTCATAATTGTTTATTCGTCGATCTTGTTATTTGTCTAAAAAGAATTTAGTTGTGTTAAAGGAATATATTGATTTAATCGTTTAATCCGTCATGTTTGTTGTGTTAAAATAGATTCATTCATGTTCATACTTTGTTTGGATGATCTTGAATCCGAATTTTGTATAGTTTGATTTCTTGTTTACCATTTATGATTATTTTTTGAATTGTTCTCATAATTCTTGTTTAAAGTTTAATATAAGAATTGTTTGTTGTAATGTTGTTAGAGTTGATTTTAAGTTCAATATGATTGAATTTAGAAATCTTCATACTTTGTTTGTTGTTGTTGTTGAATCAGAAAATAGGATTGTTTATTGCTAAAATATTGTTCAATCAAATTTTAGTTGTTCTTTGTTGTTCAATTCGTGTTCATGTGATTTGTTGTTGAAATGTTGTTAAAATCGTGTTCATGTGATATTGTTGTTATGATGTTCATCCGTGTTCATATTGTTGTTTGAACATTGTTAGAAATTGATCATATTGTCTATATTTTGGTTAAGTTTGATTAATTGATGTGTTATAGCTGATGGGTAGTTTGGTAAATTTGTAGTACGTTTAGGGGTAGTTTGGTAATTTCAGTAAGGTCGGAAGGGGTAGTTTAGGAATTGTACATTTTGTAATTGTTTATTTGAAGCATGGGGGACAAAATGAAATGGGGTGGGTTGTGATATGATTATTTAATATAAAGGGGGGACAAGATTTAATTTAAAGGGGGAATCTTGCATTATTTTAAATGAAGCATGGGGGACAAAATGAAATGGGGTGGTGTGATATGTTTATTTAATGTAATGGGGATGAGTGGAAAGATAATGGGTTGGGTAGAGAAAAAGTATTGATTTTAATTAATGGAAAGATTTATGGGATGAGATTATATATATGAAGTCTTGAACACAAGACAAGAAGACAGAGAGAACAGAAAAGATACGAAAAAAATAGAGAGAGATAGAGAAAAATACACAGATACGAGAGAGAGAAACAAATCTGAAAATAAGAGAGAGAAAAGGACTGAACATTTAAGAGATAGAAAATTCCGAAAAATATTTAAGCTTTCAAATAAAAATAAAACCTAAGAAAAAACATTCTGCTTTCTTTTGTTGTTTGAAATTAGAATTAATTGTTGTTTCATCAAAGCTGGAAGCTTTTGTTTTTTTGGGATTACTACTCCACCGGTCTGTTACTGGGTTGTTACTGTTGCTGGGCTATTGTTGCTGTGTTGTATTGATTTTACTGCTGCTGCTGATTCTCATATTCATTTTCTTTTGCTTCCAATATCAGGTACACAACTGAAAAGCTGGTTATTGTAATCCGAAATATGAAGCGTGAATACATATGAAGAATGAAAATTTGAAGTTTTAATTTCGTTTTTTTTTCTTTGTTCCTTTTGTTGATTGTATTTAAGCTATTTCATGAATTACTAAATAATGACTGGAATAAGAAAATAATATCATAAGTTAGTCTGTAATAAATCGGTTCGGCAAAATAGGTTAATTCACTAGTTATGAAGGCTTCAAGATTATAGGTTGATCATGAACAAGTAGCTAAATTTAGCTAAGACACGAATTTAAATTAAACATCGTAAATTAGGCATTAAGGCATGACTTGAGCTTAAGCAAGATTAGAAGAACGTTTAAGTCTAATAAACTTTCTAATAAGCTTTAGTAATTATGGTTAAATTTAGTTTCAAATGATTGTGAATAATTAATCTCAATAATATTTTTTTAAAAAAATAACAATGCTGAGTTTTAATCTAGCTATATTTGTTTATTTTGAATATTAGTTGTTGAATTTTTATTTAATTTATAATTTTCGAAATTAAGAATAAAATTCCTTTTTCATCAATATTTGTATGAATCAAGCAATTAGCGTGTCATGTTTTCTTAAATAATAATAATAATAAAAAAACGTAATTAATTAGGATTTTCTTTATTCATTTTAGAGACTAATTTTAAATAGCAAAATGTAGTCGCTTTAAGATTTATCCATTTAGGAAAATAAATGAGATGAGCCTCGCTTAATAAAATGTATAGATTGCGGGGCCCTCAATAAATGTACATTTAATTGCTTAGAATTAAGGAGGAGTCGTTTAGCAAATTTCACGGCCCTACCCCAAAGTAATAAATCGCTAATTGCTTTAGGCGCGATATAATAATAATACATTCTTAAACACGGGTATGCATTTATGCGACCCAAATCCAAATCCCAAAACATTGAATAAAAATACGTTCCGGATCGTGGATGCATTTTATGTGACCCAATCCAAAGACATGTTTTTAAACGATGTTCACATTCTTTAAAAAAATATAATAATGAAAGCGGTAAAAAGATAAAACTTGCACATGAGTCCATATTTGTATAAAATCAGATAATCAAGCCAAATATAACAGTTGAGCGACCGTGCTAGAACCACGGAACTCGGGAATGCCTAACACCTTCTCCCGGGTTAACAGAATTCCTTATCCGGATTTCTGGTGCGCAGACTGTAATACAGAGTCATTCTTTTCCTCGATTCGGGATTAAAATAGGTGACTTGGGACACCCTAAATCTCCCAAGTGGCGACTCTGAAATAAAGAAATAAATTCCGTTTCGACTGTCCTTTAATTGGAAAAAACTCCCTTACACCCTCGCGGGGGCGGAAAAAGGAGGTGTGACACTTAGAATTCTCAAGGGGTTCTATAGAACTAATAGGTTAGATATAATGTAGGTCATTGAAACATGAAGCAAAGATCATAGCAGAAACATGTTGAGGACACATAAATAGCACAACTAGAGTTACCCTAGAGAGACTAGATAACTTAGCAGGAGTAATGACCCGACCGGTCGTTTTGCATTTTAGAACCCCATTCCCCTAAATAAAACTTGCCACACTTTCTGTAACTAATTTACGACCCACGGGGATGGTTGGTTCAGGATTTGGAAGAATTTGGGTTGAAATATGTTCATTTGATTCCTTAAGATTTTCTTAAAAGGCTAAGTTTGACTTTGATCATTATTTTTTTAGCAAACAGACCTGAATTCGTATTTTGATGGTCCCGGAGGATCCGTAGGAAAATATGGGACCTGGGCGTATGCCCGAAATCGAATTCTGAGGTCCCTAGCCCGAGTAATGAATTTTTTATTAGAAATTGTTAAACTAAAATTCTACGGATTTAAAGAAACTAAATAATGATTGATCACATTGGTATCAGGCTGATATGTTAGTTTTGGAGCACAGTACAGGTCCAATATAATGTTTAAGATCTGCCCGCAAAATTTGGTATCAATCCGAGTACTATAAGTACGTTTCGGCACGTTAGAAATGAATTGAAGAACTTGAAGTTCATAAGTTTGATCCAATTGGTTTTTGGGGGTTGAATCTTAGATTTAGCATTGTTTCGGGAATTTTGAAGGTTTGAGCGGGTCCATTTCATGATTTCAAACTTGTCGGTATGTTCGTGCGGGGCTCGGGAGCCCCGAGCGTCAATCGGATGAGGCTCGAGTGAAGTTGGAAATTTTGGGAAGGAGCTTAAGCTCCAGTTATCTGTCATAACCGCACCTGCGGTTGGTCAGCCACAGGTGCGAGACTGCATAAGTGGTCGTCCTCTTGCGGATGTGGCCCAGGCAGGCCAGGCCCAAAATCACAGAAGCGGCTTCAAGACCGCAGAAGCGGTCCCAACCCACTTAGCCAATTCCACAGATGCGACCTCTTCCTCGCAGAAGCGGGACCGCAGATGTGGTTCCCTGACTGCGGATGCGGAAATCACTGAAGCAGTGAGCTTCATTTATTACGGGCTCTAAGTCATTTTGGCTATTTTTCACTCATCCATTGGGTGATTTTGGAGCTCTTGAGAGAGGACCTTCACCTAGAATCTTGAGGTAAGTTTACCCTACCTAGTTCTAGTTTAATACTTGAGTCTTGGGTAGATTAACACACAAAGATTAAGGTAAAACCATGGGGTTAGAGCAAAACCTAGGGTTTTGACAACAGTTAGATTTGACCACGAAATTTGTTATGAAATGAATTAGAAATCATATATTATTGATCCTTAGGTTATAAAGAACAACTTTCTTCGAAAAATTTCGGAATTCGAGCCCGTGGTCAAATTTTAGGAAACTTGTGGTTAAGGTTGGGAAATTGCTTAAATAGTTAGAATGCGATCTTGTGAGCTTGTATTGACTAGTTCCTACCTCATTTATCTAGTTTTGGATCGTTCAGCTCCAAATTGAGAGTTTGAGCTCGTTCTTGGTATTGGAAGATATGCTTTGGAGCAATGTGAGTCTCCTATCTAACCTTGTAAGAGGGAATTATCCCCATAGGTGATGTAATCAAATAAATTGCCATTAAATGCAGGGGGGGTTGCTACATACACACTAGGTAACGAGAGTCCGTGCGTAGCTACTATTATGCTAAGTCTGGGTAGTTTAGGACCCAAAAGCATGCTTTATGTTACATTCTTGCAACTCTATGTTTAATTTGGATTGTTTCAATCATGATGATTATGATAAATGAGACTAGTTAAGAGGAACATTATCTTTTTGGCCTTTTTAAAGAGAAGTTGATAATTAGTGAGTAATTGCTCCCCAGTTATATTATCCTGTCTGCTTGTTGCTGTGTTTAATTACATTTGACCGCGTCGCATGGTTGATTCGTGAGCGGGGTAATAGATGCATCTATGGTTCGTGCCGTTCGACCCTCGGTAGTGCACAATTTACTTTTATGTTGGATCGGGTCGTACGACCTCGGCACTACTTGCGCATGCTTTACTCAGTATTTTTCTATGACTTGAGTTTTATTATTTGTCCTGGAATGAAAGTTGCCAGCTGTGACATTATCTGGGAGAGGACCTATTATTTATTGCTATATACTGCTAATTATTTGTTTTATCCATGCTCAGTATAATTCATCTCTCATATTATTTGACCCTAGTAAGTGTCAAGTTAACTTCTCGTCTCTACTCTTCGAGATTAGACAGGATACTTATTGGGTATGTACTCATACTACACTTCGGTACTTAATTGTACAGGATCTGAGGCAGGTACATCTGGCTATCAGTCTGGTGCGCAACCCTGAGCATATTTCGAGACTTCCACGGTGAGCTGCTCCCTTCCTGTGCCGTTCAGCAGCTTGATGAAGTCTCTCTTTATTTATTTTTGCTGTCTATTCTATTTAAGACGGTAGGATAGAATTATTCTTTTGTATATTCTACTAGTTGCCCACAACTTGTGACACCAGGTCTTGGCACACACATTAGTAGACTATTCTTTTGAGAATTGTATAATTATTTTGGTATATTACTGGTTATTACTTGTTTTAACTTTAACTTAAGGAACTACTGCAGTTATTTTTAGTAAAAGTAAAATGAGAACTTATTTATACTTCCGTGTTGGCTTGCCCGGCAATGGTGTTGGGCGCCATCATGACCTATAATAGAAATGGGTCGTGACAACATGGTATCAGAGCACTAGGTTCACGTAGGTCTCACAAGTCATGGGCAAATCTAATAGAGTTTTGCGGATCGGTACGGAGACGTCTGTATTTATCTTCGAAAGGCTATAGGGTGTTAGGAAAACTACTCTTTATTCATTTCCTATTGTGCAGTGGTTGGTATACTAAGTTTCCCTCTTATATTCTCTCACAGATGGTGAGGACACACACAGCTGATGTTCCAGACCCGGGAGGAGCTGCTCCCCCTGCTGCTAGAGGCAGAGGCAGAGGCCGGGGGATGGCACCGACCCGAGGTAGGGGACGAGGGCATCCCAGAGCTGTCCCAGTAGCATCACCAGCAGATCCTACGGGATATCCTATCGTTGAGGAGCAGGGCAAGGTGCCTGTAGCCGAGCCTACCCCGGCAGACTTTATGACAACACCGGGTTTCCAGGAGGTCATGGGCCGTATGCTGTGGTTCATGGACACCATAACTCAGGCTGGTTTATTTCCAGTAGATCCAGCTACATCACAGGCAGGAGGGGAGCACAGACCCTTACTACTCAGGCTCCTGGTCACGCAACTTCAGTGTATCAAACTTCGGTTGCACTACCCACAAATGGGGCTCAGCCAGTTGCTGCAGTGGTTCCCGAGCCCAAACTAGCTGCGGATGGTGACCCGCAGAAGTTATTGGATAGATGGACTAGACTTAACCCTCCTATCTTTGGGGGTGAGTGTCATGAGAATGCTCAGGACTTCATTGATAGGTGCAGGGATAGACTGCATAACATGAGGATATTGGAGTCGCATGGAGTTGACTTCACTACTTTTCAGTTGGAGGGCAGGGCCCGTAGATGGTGGTAGTCCTATGTTCTTGGCAGGCCAGTAGGTTCTCCTCCCCTCACTTGGGGTCAGTTCATACAGTTATTCTTGGATAAGTATATTCCACCATCTGAGAGGGAAGAGTTGCGGTATCAGTTTGAGCATCTTGAGTAGGGTCAGATGTCCGTGACCGATTATGAGGCGAGGTTCTCTAAGTTGTCTCACCATGCACTCATGATACTTCCCATAGATGCATAGAGGCAGAGATTTGTTGCGGGGTTGCACCTCGGTATTCAAGCTAGCATGGCCCGAGAGGTAGAGATGGGTACTGAGTATCAGCTAGTAGTGGAGATTGCTCGCAAGATTGAGGGTTATCGCTAGAGGGGTAGAGAGCAGTTTCAGCAGGACAAGAGGGCCCAATTTTTTGGAGAGTTCAGAGGTGCCCCAGCTAGGGGTAGGGGCACACAGAGAGGGGTCAGCCTAGCAGGCCCCCGTATTCAGCACCACAACCACCTCCCCGAGGTGCTCTAGTGAGACCTTATTTCAGTGCGATGCCAGAGAGTTCTCACCGCCCACCAGCTATTTAGGGTTCCTCTAGCGGGTATTCTGGTCATTAGGGTTCTTCTAGTGCTTACTTCAGTGCCATGCCAGAGAGTTCATATCGCCCACCGGCCATTCAGGTTCTTCTAGTGGATATTCGGGCCAGAAGGCTCAGACTTCAGGATAGTAGGCTATAGTGCCAAGGGGTTTCTATGAGTGTGGAGATTCGGGTCATATGAAGAGGACCTACCCCAGACTTCGGGGCAAGGTAGTACAGCAGGGTCAGCAGCCTATGATTTTAACACCGGTTGCTCAGCCTCCTAGAGGCGGGGAACAGATGGGTAGAGGTCGTCCTAGAGGTGGAGGATAGGTAGGGAGAGGTCAGCCAGCTACTTCTCAGTTAGGTGGAGGCCAGCCAGCCGGTGCTCTAGCCAGATTCTATGCCGTTCCAGCTAGGCCAGATGCATTGGCCTCAAATACCTTCATCACAGGTATTATATCCGTCTATGGTAGAGATGCTTCGGTATTGTTTGATCCAGGGTCCACCTATTTATATGTATCATCTCTGTTTGCTCGTTTCCTGGTTATTCCTCCTGCACCCTTGGCCACTCTTGTTCATGTGTCTACTCTTGTGGGCAATTCTGTGGTTGTGGATCGGATCTCCGATCTTGTGTGCTCACGTTCTGTGGTTTCGAGACTAGAGCGGATCTCCTGTTGCTTGATATGATCGACTTTGAGATCATCCTGGGCATGGATTGGTTATCTCCATATCACGCCATCCTAGATTGCCATGCCAAGACTGTTACATTAGCAATTCTAGGGTTGCTAAGGTTGGAGTGGTAGGGTTCCATAGTTAATACGTCTAGCCGGGTTATCTCTTTCCTGAAGGCCCGGCATATGGTCGAGAAGGGGTGTTTGGCTTATTTAGCCTATGTTTGGGACACCACCGCATAGTCTCTAACGATTGATTCAGTTCCAGTAGTTCAAGAGTTCGCCGATGTGTTTCCTTATGATCTTCCTGGCATGCCACTGGATCGTGATATTGATTTCTGTATTGATTTGGCTCCAGGCACCCAGCCTATATCTATTCCACAGTACCATATGGCTCCGAAGGAGTTGAAGGAGAAGCTTGAGGAGTTGTTAGCAAAGGGGTTTGTTAGACCTAGTGTATATCGCCTTGGGGTGCACCAATGTTATTTGTGAAGAAGAAGGATGGGACTATGCAGATGTGCATTGATTACCGACAGTTGAACAAAGTCACCATCAAGAACAAGTATCCATTGCCTCGCATTGATGATTTGTTTGACCAGTTGCAGGGTGCTAGGGTGTTCTCTAAGATCGAGTTGAGGTCAGGCTACCATCAGTTGAAGATTCGGGACTCGAATGTTCCGAAGACTGCATTCTGGACTAGATATGGCCATTATGAGTTTCTGGTGATGTCCTTTGGCTTGACTAATGCCCCAGCGACATTTATGGACTTGATGAATAGGGTATTCAGACCTTATAATGATTCCTTTGTCATCGTCTTCATTGACACCATCTTGATATACTCACGTAGTCTGGGGGAGCACGAGCACCATTTGAGAGTAGTGCTTCAAACTTTGCGAGAGCAAAAACTATATGCTAAGTTCTCCAAGTGTGAGTTTTGGCTAGAGTTAGTGGCATTCTTGGGGCATGTTATGGCAGGAGAGGGTATTAAGGTAGATCCCAAAAAGATTGAGGCAGTTCAGAGTTGGCCACGTCCTACTTCAGTGACCAAGATCAGGAGTTTCCTAGGGTTAGCAAGTTATTATAGACGATTTGTGTAGGTCTTTTCATCTATTGCATCACCTCTAACTAGATTGACCTAGAAGGGTGCTCCATTCCGTTGGTTCGATGATTGTGAGGTGAGCTTTTAGAAGCTCAAGACAGCTTTGACTACAACACCAGTTCTTGTGTTGCCTTCCGGTTTAGGGATGTATACGGTATATTGCGACGCTTCGTGCGTTGGATTGAGATGTGTATTGATGCAGGAGGAGCGAGTTATTGTACATGCTTCACATCAGTTGAAGGTCCATGAGAAGAATTATCCTGTGCATGATTTGGAGTTGGCCGCGATTGTTCATGTTTTTAAGATATGGAGGCATTATTTGTATGGTGTATCATGTGAGGTTTATACCAATCATCATAGCTTACAGCACTTGTTTAAGCAGAGGGATCTCAATTTGAGGCAGCGTAGATGGCTTGAGTTGCTTAAGGATTATGACATCACCATTCTTTATCATCCAGGAAAGGCAAATGTGGTCGCGGATGCCTTAAGCAGGAAAGCAGAGAGTATGGGTAGCCTACCATTCATTCTAGCAGAGGAGAGACCACTAGCTTTGGACATTCAGTCCTTGGCTAACAGACTTGTGAGGTTGGATATTTCAGAGCCCAGTCGAGTTCTTGCGTGCATTGTTTCTCAGTCTTCATTATTGGGGCAGATCAAGGCCCGACAGTTTGATGATCCACATTTGGCGCTTCTTAGAGAGACAGTGGTTCAGGGCAGCGCCAAGAAGGTTTCTATTGGTGAGGATGGTGTTTTGAGACTCCAGGGTTGCCTATGTGTTCTTAGTATGGATGGCCTGAGGGAGGGGATACTAGAGAAGGCACACAGTTTGCGACATTCCATTCATCCAGGTGCTATGAAGATGTATCGAGATTGAGAGAGCATTATTAGTGTCAGAGAATGAAAAAGGACATAGTGGAGTATGTGGCTAAGTGTTTGAATTGCCAGTAGGTTAAGTATGAGCACCAGAGGCCGGGTGGCCTACTTCAGCAGATGCCTATACCAGAGTGGAAGTGGGAGCACATTACTATGGACTTCGTAGTTGGATTGCCCCAGATCTTGTAGAAGTTTGATGCAGTATGGGTCATTGTTGACAGGTTGACCGAGTCAGCGCACTTTATTCTGGTTGTGACTACTTGCACTTCAAAGAGATTGGCCTAAATTTACATTCGGGAGATAGTCAGGTTGCACGGTGTGCCTATTTCCATTGTATCGGATAGAGGCCCTCAGTTCACTTTCCATTTCTGGAGAGCCATTTAGAGTGAGTTAGGGACCCGTGTAGAGCTTAGCACAGCATTCCACCCTCAGACCGACGGGCAGTCGGAGTGGACGGTTCCAATTTTGGAGGATATGCTCAGAGCATGTGTGATTGACTTTGGAGGACAGTGAGATCAGTTCTTGCCTTTAGTAGAGTTTGCTTACAATAACAACTATCAGTCCAGCATTGAGATGGCTCCATTTGAGGCTTTATATGGTTGGCGGTGTCATTCTCCTATCGGGTGGTTTGAGCCTGGTGAGACGAAGTTATACGGTACAGATTTGGTGCAAGATGACTTGGACAAGGTAAAGTTGATTTAGGAGAGGTTTCACATAGCTCAGTCCAGACAGAAGAGTTACGCAGATCAGAAGGCGCATGATATATCATTCATGGTTGGTGAGAAGGTCTTCTTGAAAGTCTCACCAATAAAGGGTGTTATGAGGTTCTACAAGAAGGGCAAGCTGAGCCCAAGGTTTATTGGCCCATTTGAGGTGTTGAGGCGAGCTGGGGAGGTTTCTTATGAGCTTGCTTTACCCCCTAGTTTATTGGGAGTTCACCCAGTTTTTCATGTGTCTATGCTTCGGAGGTATCATGCCGACTTGTCCCGTGTGTTAGACTTTAGTACTATTCAGCTGGATGAGAGTCTGAGTTATGAGGAGGAGCCAAATGCCATTATTGATAGACAGGATCGCCAGTTAAGATCCAAGAGGATTTCAACGGTGAAGGTCCAGTGGAGGGGCCAACTAGTCGAGAAGCCGACCTGGGAGTCCGAGGAGGATATGCGGAGCAGATACCCATATTTATTCAGCACCTCAGGTACTTTTCTATGTCCGTTCGAGGACGAACGTTTGTTTAAGAGGTGGAGAATGTAACTATCCGACTGGTCGTTTTTCCTTTTAGAACCCCATTCACCTAAATAAAACTTCCCGCACTTGCTTTAACTAATTTACGACCTGCGGGGATTGTTGGTTCGGGATTTGGAAGAATTTGGGTTGAAATATGTTCATTTGATTCCTTAAGATTTTCTTAAAAGACTAAGTTTGACTTTGGTCAACATATTTTAGCAAATGGACCCGGATTTGTATTTTGACGGTCCCGAAGGGTCCGTAGGAAAATATGGGACCTGGACGTATGCCCGAAATCAAATTCTGAGGTCCCTAGCCCGAGTAATGAATTTTTTATTAGAAATTGTTAAACTGAAATTTTAAGGATTTAAAGAAACTAAATAATGATTGATCACATTGGTATCATGCTCGTATGTTAGTTCCGGAGCCCAGTACAGGTCCAATATAACATTTAAGATCTGCCCGCAAATTTTGGTGTCAATCAGAGTAGTATAAGTACGTTTCGGCACGTTAGAAGTGAATTGAAGAACTTGAAGTTCATAAGTTTGATCCAATTGGTTTTAGGGGGTGAATCTTAGATTTAGCATTGTTTCGGGCATTCCGAAGGTTCGAGGAGGTCCGTTTCATGATTTCAGACTTGTCGGTATGCTCGGGCGGGGCCCGAGAGCCTCGACCGTCAATCGGACGAGGCTTGAGTGAAGTTGGAAATTTTGGGAAGGAGCTGAAGCTTCAGTTATCTGTCGTAACCGCACCTGCGGTTGGTCAGCCATAGGTGCGAGACCGCAAAAGCGGTCGTCCTCTCGCAGATGCGGCCCAGGTAGGCCAGGCCCAAAACCGTAGAAGCGGCTTCAAGACCACAGAAGTCGTCCCAGCCCAATTAGCCAATTTCGCAAATGCGGCCTCTTTCTCGCAGAAGCGGGACCGCGGGTGCGGTCCCCTGGCCGCAAATGCGGAAATCACTGAAGCAGTGAGCTTCATTTATTACGGGCTCTAAGTCATCTTGGCCATTTTTCACTCATCCATTGGGCGATTTTGGAGCCCTTGAGAGAGGACCTTCACCTAGCATCTTGAGGTAAGTTTACCCTACCTATTTCTAGTTTAATACTTGAGTCTTGGGTAGATTAACACACAAAGATTAGGGTAAAACCATGTGGTTAGAGCAAAACCTAGGGTTTTGACAAAAGTTAGATTTGACCACGAAATTTGTTATGAAATGAATCAGAAATTATATATTATTGATCCTTGGGTTATAAAGAACAACTTTCTTCGAAAAAATTTGGAATCCGGGCACGTGGGCTCGGGGTCGTATTTAGGAAACTTGTGGTTAAGGTTGGGAAATTGCTTAAATAGTTAGAATGCGATCTTGTGAGCTTGTATTGACTAGTTCCTACCTCGTTTATCTAGTTTTAGATCATTCGGCTCCAAAATGAGAGTTTGAGATCGTTCTTGGTATTGGAAGATACGCTTTGGAGCGAGGTGAGTCTCCTATCTAACCTTGTAAGAGAGAATTATCCCCATAAGTGATGTAATAAAATAAATTGGCATTACATGCGGGGGGGCTACGTGCGCACTAGGTGACGAGAGTCCGTGCGTAGCTACTATTATGCTAAGTTCGGGTAGTTTAGGACCCAAAATCATGCTTTATGTGATATTCTCGCAACTCTATGTTTAGTATGGATTGTTTAAATCATGGTGATTGTCACGCCCCAAAATCCAAGGAGCGCGACCGACGCTCAACCGAGTAAACCCGACTGAGCAAGCCTGTTAGGTCTCATACTGCCCAAATTCGTCTTTGAATAAAGAGGAAATGTACACCATTAATCAAATTCTATAAACATGTCATTAACAAGTCCATTTCATTTCCATTAACAACTTCGTTCACAATTTTGAAGATATTACAAGTTTTATACATCATTGCCAAACATCAATATTTCTACTTTAATTCCAATACCCTACACTACCCACAACCTGTCTACGGAGCCTCTAAATACAACTGAAGAATAATATGAAAATGCCGGCAACAAGGCTCCGGATATACCTCAAATACAAAGTACATGATAAACAGATGAAATAGGACACCGAAATGAAGTGGGGCTCACCAAGTCAGTTGAAAGGATGATGCGGCACTAGCTGCAACCAACGCTGCCTGCTATAGAAACACCTACATCCATTTAAAGACGTAGCGCCCCCGGCAAAAGGGATGTTAGTTCCATCGAATAGCATTAATATATATAACTAAACACCATCTCATTAGAAAGAACAACCATACAAGGACAAAGAAATCATAAGGATTCAACAAAAACTTTAAACAATCACTACATCATCAAATAAAAGGAATCACATAGCTTTCACATAATTTCCATATCTTTAGTTTGGGGCTTTTAATACTGTTCATCATCATTCACAATATCACCGCTTTCTTGAGCGGAGTCCGATCATGGCCCGATCGGCTAAGCCGTCTTACAAGACGTTACCCTTATTTCAGTCTCACTTTCAAGTTTCAATTGTCATTGTATTACCACCATGTGTGTATAACATGGCGTCCGATCACGGCCCGATCGGCTAAGCCGTCTTACAAGACGTTACCCTTTTCCGTTATCCATCTCACTTCAATATTTGATTTCACATGTAATAGTTCATCGACACTTGAGCCACAATTATCACATTATACTTTGCACTAGGCCATATTTCATAACTCTCATTCCACATTACTTTCACTTTCAACATCAAACTTGCAATTTAAGATAATGGGCACATACAAGAGCTATAAGCATAGAGAGGAATTCTCATGATTCGGCATAATAATCACAATTTAACTTGACTTGAAATCTAGGTAATTTAGCATGTAGTTCACATTCTTCACATATCCCCAATTACCAAGAATAGCACATTGAACACATTGAGACACACTTTTCACATATATTCTTGCAACACCAAATCCTTTGAAATAACAAATACTACATAATTCAAATTTCAGACTTACGACATATGCAGGGACACCATGGGAGCTCAATTTCTAAGAAGAGGGGGTTTTATCCATACATACCTTGTTTAAGCTTTCCTTAAGTTACTACGACGTTCCGGAAATTCTAGCAATCCCAATCTACTTGAGACATAACAAAATTGAACACAAATTAGGAAGGTATTCATGGTTTCTGCTCATTTGAGCATTTTATCAAATACTAGTTGAGCATCTTGATTTCAAATCTCTTTTACAAGATTTCCTTCATTCTCCAACCCAATCTTTACTTATTTATGTTCAACAATCTTCCCACAAACCTAATTTGTACATGCATGTATACATAATACTATTACACCCAAGAATCATACCTCAATAACCCATCTCACAATCTCTACAACACTAACACAACCTAGGTTAGGCACCTATAGATTCCAATCACCATCCCATGAGTTCTAACGTATATATCATACATAAATAATCACCATGGAGTAGTTATAGATGATAGACATACCTCTTGTAGTAAGAATCTTGAGAATCCCCAGTTGTAGTGTTTTTGATCAATTTAGGGATTTGAATGGGAATCTATGAATTTTCAAGATCAATCCTTGTTAATATAAGTGTTTAGGAGTAGTAATCAACTCAAAATACTCCAAAAATATTACCTTGGATCATAGGAGGGAAGTATGGAATGGATTCCCCTTGATATAGCAAGCCCTAGCTCAAAAAAATGACTTAGAGACTCTCCATACCCGGTCTTGGGGTATTTATAGTTCTGTTAGGCGTGCGACCGCGGTCAAACTGCACCCGGGATATGTTGGCCGCGCTCATACCGCGCTCGGAAGCAGAAACTTTCAGTTTTCCTGCGGTCGCGCCACGGACCCGCATCTGACACAGGTCCGGTAAAATGGTCATAACTTTCTGTATACACCCCCAAATGACAAACGATTTGATGCCTTGGAAACTAGACTCAAAGAGCTTTAATTTGATAGGTTGTGGATCATATTCATTTACAACTTTAGTCTATTATGAAATTTTTCAACTTGGCTTAGACTTAGGCCTCTCCTTAGACCCCAAATCACTTATAATATGCTTTATACGCTTATTAACATATCCAATTGATATCCATTATATCATGAATCCTCATCTACACACGAGATAAAATAATTAGCCTACCTTGGCACCACGAAATCTTAAATTACTTAGCAAAATTTTCTGGGGCTTTACATTCTCCCCCTCTTAAGATCATTCATCCTCGAATGAGGATCAAGGTTCATTCATTAGCTATCCTTATGTATCTTCATCCTTTTAACATCATGAAATATATCAACAGCCCCGAATTTAGCTAACTCCTTAAATTTCCGAAAATTTTGCCAGAGTTTCCTTTGTAACTAGGCCTATCCACCTGTCAGAGGGCCCAGATACATATCCTAACAGCATATACATGTTCCATAGACATAACAAAACTTGTACAACACCAACCATGGCCACACAGGCAACATATATAACCAAAATGGAATAGTATAACATAGATCAAATCAAAAGATAAGAGTTCATAGGAACCAAATGCATAAAAGCTATTACATGACTATTCAAACAAATATGAGTACTTCTTTCTCATTTCTTCCTCGGCTTCCCAAATGGCTTCCTCAACCTGCTGGCTCCGCCATAACACTTTTACGTAGGCAATTTCCTTATTTCTCAATTTTTGTACTTGCCTATCAAGAATGGAAATTGGAATTTCTTCATAAGATAGTTCTTCATTAACCTCAATAGATTCAATTGGCACAATAGCGGAAGGATCTCCCACTACCTTCTTCAACATAGACACATGGAAGACCGGATGTACCAACGACATCTCGGGTGTCAGCTCGAGCTTGTATGCCACCTGACCAATCCTTTGTATGATTCTATACGGTCCAACATACCTCAGACTTAATTTCTCTTTCTTCACGAATCACATGATGCCCTTCATGGGGGAAACCTTCAAAAATACCCAATCATCTTCTTTGAACTCCAAATCTCTACGACGAATGTCCGAATAAAACTTTTGGCGAATCTGAGCAGTTTTCAACCTCTCCTTAATCATTTTGACCTTCTCCATGGCCTGATGCACAAGGTCTGGCCCTATCAATTCAGCTTCTCCAACCTCGAACCACCTTATGGGAGACCTACATCTCCTACCATACAGTGCCTTGAATGGTGCCATCTGGATACTAGCATGGAAGCTGTTGTTGTAAGCAAATTCTATGAGTGGTAAATGGTCATCCCAACTACCTTTGAAATCAAGAGTACAAGCACGCAACATGTCCTCAAGAGTCTGAATAGTCCGTTTTGCTTGGTCGTCGGTTTGAGGATGGAAAGTTGTGTTGAGATTTACCTGTGTGCCCAAGCCCTGCTGAAATTTCTTCCAAAATTTGGCTGTGAACTGAGCCCCTCGATCTGAAATGATTGAAACTGGAGTGCCATGCAACCTGACTATTTCTTTGATATACAATTGAGCATACTATTTCGTTGTGTCGGTAGATTTAACTGGCAAGAAGTGCGCTGATTTTGTGAGTCGATCCACGATCACCCAAATTGAGTCGAACTTGCGCGGAGTGCACGATAACCTTATCACAAAATCCATGTTGATCATCTCCCATTTCCACATTGGAATTTCTATGCTTTGAGCCAATCCACCAGGTCTTTGATGTTCGGCCTTCACTTTCTAACAGTTCGGACATCTAGCCACAAAGTCCGCCACATCCCTTTTCATGTCATTCCACCAACAAACTTCCCTGAGATCATGATACATTTTCGTAGAACCTGGGTGCATGGAATACCTGGAAGTGTGAGCTTCTGCCATGATCCTTTCCCGAAGACCATCAATACCGGAACACATAGGCGGCCTTGGTACCATAGGGTACCATCATCCATGCCAAGGGAAAAAGCTGTGGTCTTGTGTTTATGAATCCCCTCTTTCAATTGTGCTAACAATGGATCGTTGAATTGCTTCTCTTTCACTTCCATCACAAGCAATGATTCAGCCCTATTTTGCACAAGCACTCCTCCTTCATTAGACTCCGCAAGGCGAACTCCCAAGCTAGCCAACTGGTGAACCTCCCTGGTCAACAGCCTCTGATATGCCTCCAAATGAGCCAAGCTCCCCATAGATTTTCGACTAAGAGCATCCGCTACAACATTAGCCTTTCCCGGGTGATAGAGAATATCAATGTCATAGTCTTTGAGTAACTCTAGCCATCTTATTTGTCTCAAATTCAACTCCTTCTGTTTGAAAATATATTGAAGGCTCTTGTGGTCCGTAAATATATCCACATGCACCCCATACAAATAGTGTCGCCAAATCTTTAATGTTTCTACCGCAAGCTCTAAGTCATGGGTTGGATAGATCATTTCATGATTCTTGAGTTGCCTAGAAGCATAAGCGATCACATGGCCATGTTGCATCAATAGCACACTATCTATATCACATTTCTCTTATATATGACCTCCTAGAAATTGAGTTCTTCAATAATTTCCTTGATATGGTTACAATCTTCTGTGAATACTTGCGACTTGCTCTTCCAAATTCTTAACAAAAGACATTAATGGATGAGTTTTCTTATAGGACCTTTTTATTTCAAAGGAATAACATCTTCTAGCCTGCGCACATACCTTAATATCCTCAACTTGCATGACATTGCATCAAATGTAATGTAACATTATGCTCAGACCTTCCCTAGCCAACCTCTTTCCTCCTTATGTGCCTTATAGGATTTAATAAACCACTCTACTTCCCTTTGTTCTTTGGGTAGATTGTGTTGTTTTGCCCTTTTTGTTCTCCCTTTCGGTCTAACCAATACATTGGTACTATCTCTTCTTTGTGATTGGGACATTCATTCCCATTCCATTTTGCTCATAATGCATAGTTGATAGCCTTATTGTGCCACACACTTGTCTGCCTCCCATGAACTCATAGTATCATTGTGCCTGATTTGTTGAGTTTATCACACCACCACTTTACCAGTACTAGTCTCACTTTCCATTGTAATATGTAGACATGAACTCCCTCTAAATATTTTAGTTGATATTTAGTGTCACCCAAGTCCGTTATGTTATGGTTAGTCCTTTATACCTTCTATTAACACTTGTTCTCTAGGCGAGTCCACCATTTTGATACAGACTATTTTGCGATAACCATGGATGTCTCAATTTATAGATTTTCTTCCAATTCTTCTCGCCTCATTCTTTCTAATTAGGGAATAGCTATGCAATCTTCCGTATATTATGTGGTCTTTTCTCTTAGTTAGGAATTCATCATGTTCACCTCTCGACACTTGTTGGGATATCTGGGGGAAAGTGTGTTCATCCGCGTATCACTTAACACTTCCTTGCTTGAAAGATTCTTAAGGGGATCTCCATCAAGTCCAAATGCAGTCTTGGTTTATTATAGCATCACATTTATTTCTCTTACTCGTTCTGCCTTTCTCAAAGACTTGGAACTTTAGTTGAATCGCAATTCCATGATTAACCCATTCTAAAAACTCGCAACCCTTCACTTTTGATCCATAGTACTTCCTTAGGTTCCATTGTTCCTAACCCTCTATTAAGAATAAAATCCCCTTTAGAAACACTACTCATGGTTTCTAGAACCGTTGCCCCGATCATTCACATTGCCACGTATGAAGAGTTTTCCTTCCTTAAACTTCTACCTTCCTGAGGTACTAGCGGTCTATCACTAGCATATCCTTTTAGAGAATCACGTTACCCATTATCTCTTTTTCTAGGCTACACCCATCTTCAACAAAATATTCAAACATCATGGCTACATGGTCTTACTCTTGTTTCAAGGTGTTTCAGTGGCCTCACTATGGCCTTTCCTCCCCCACTTAGGGTGAATCTCCCAGATTTCGGCACAAGTCTTGAATTTAGCAATTTCAAGAACATATGCCTCATGTCTCTAGCCCATCTATGTGTGTGTGTGTGTATATATATATATATATATATATTGGACTATTAAGTCGTTATGGTATTACCTCAGAAGTTCTCTGCTTTTATCTGGTCACGTGGTATTGGGGTTCTAGTTCCTCATGTCAAAATTCTTTACGAGTGTAATACAACTTCGTACAATTATGGATTTGTGCAAGGATGGCTCACTTGACTCTCCTTTTATAACTTCTCGGCTCCTAGGAAAGACTTACACTATCATCATAAATCTCCTGGCCATGCCTTCCATATATCACGTGCTTATATAATCAAATTTTCTTTTATACCTTAGGATCATCTACATGTTTCCCATACTACCAAATATGTTGTTCAAGCTTACGTATCATTTATCAAATCGATATCTATTTGGAGGCGAGTAATCACTTCTATCGCCTCTCTCAAGTAAAGTATGCTCATGGTATTATATACTTATCCACCCTACATGTCCATACCATTCGTTCCACAAGAAACATGTGACATCTCCTTAATACTCAAGCCTTTTCCCATTTGTCATGTCATAGGACAACATTACTTAGAATAGATGAAAGAGCATTTAAACTTACCTTGAAGCTCAACGCACGAGTTAGAAAACAATCTTATAGTCAAGCTTCATCGCATGATCTAGAGTGTTGAGGAAGGGTAACATTCCTAAAATGTCCATGTAGCCTCCAACTTATAGATGTGGTCGACAACACACCGATAAGAAGGACTCTACTAGACACGGCTCCGAGACATCCTAGGAAACTTTAAAACTATAGGCTTTGATACCAAGTTTGTCACGCCCTAAAATCCGAGGAGCGCGACCGACGCTCAACCGAGTAAACCCGACTAAGTAAGCATGTTAGGTTGCATACTACCCAAATTCGTCTTTGAATAAAGAGGAAATGTACACCATTAATCAAATTCTATAAACATGTCATTAACAAGTCCATTTCATTTCCATTAACAACTTCGTTCACAATTTTGAAGATATTACAAGTTTTATACATCATTGCCAAACATCAATATTTCTACTTTAATTTCAATACCCGACACTACCCACAACCTGTCTATGGAGCCTTTAAATACAATTGAAGAATAATATGAAAATACTGGCAACAAAGCTCTGGCTATACCTCAAATACAAAGTACATGATAAACAGATGAAACAGGACCCCGAAACGAAGTGGGGCTCACCAAGTCAGCTGAAAGGATGATG
The DNA here is from genome assembly GCF_000393655.2 of Nicotiana sylvestris. NCBI lineage: Eukaryota > Viridiplantae > Streptophyta > Magnoliopsida > Solanales > Solanaceae > Nicotiana > Nicotiana sylvestris. The sequence goes on from NC_091068.1 coordinate 149,304,286, forward strand.
CGGCACTAGCTGCGACCAACTCTGCCTGCTATAGAAACACCTACATCCATTTAAAGATGCAGCGCCCTCAGCAAAAGGGACATTAGTGCCATCGAATAGCACTAGTATGTATAACTAAACACCATCTCATTAGAAAGAACAACCATACAAGGACAAAGAAATCATAAGGATTCAACAAAAACTTTAAACAATCACTACATCATCAAATAAAAGGAATCACATAGCTTTCACATAATTTCCATAGCTTTAGTTTGGGGCTTTTAATACTGTTCATCATCATTCACAATACCACCGCTTTCTTGAGCGGAGTCCGATCACAACCCGATCGGCTAAGCCGTCTTACAAGACGTTACCCTTATTTCAGTCTCACTTTCCAGTTTCAATTATCATTGCATTACCACCATGTGTGTATAACATGGCGTCCGATCACGGCCCGATCGGCTAAGCCGTCTTACAAGACGTTAACCTTTTCCGTTATCAATCTCACTTCAATCTTTGATTTCATAGGTAATAGTTCATCGGCACTTGAGGCCACAATTATCACATCATACTTTGCACTAGGCCATATTTCATAACTCTCATTCCACATCACTTTCACTTTCAACATCAAACTTGTAATTTAAGATAATGGCAACATACAAGAGCTATAAGCATAGAGAGGAATTCTCATTATTCGGCATAATAATCACAATTTAACTTGACTTTAAATCTAGGTAATTTAGCATATAGTTCACATTCTTTACATATCCCCAATTACCAATAATAGCACATTGAACACATTGAGACACACCTTTCACATATATTCTTGCAACACCAAATCCTTTGAAATAACAAATACTACATAATTCAAATTCCGGACTTACGACATATGCAGGGACACCATGGGAGCTCAATTTCTAAGAAGAGGGGGTTTTAGCCATACATACCTTGTTTAAGATTTCCTTAAGTTACTACGGCATTCCGGAAATTCTAGCAATCCCAATCTACTTGAGACATAACAAAATTGAACACAAATTAGGAAGGTATTCATGGTTTCTGCTCATTTGAGCATTTTATCAAATACTAGTTGAGCATCTTGATTTCAAATCTCTTTTACAAGATTTCCTTCATTCTCCAACCCAATCTTTACTTATTTATGTTCAACAATCTTCCCACAAACCTAATTTGTACATGCATGTATACATAATACTATTACACCCAAGAATCATACCTCAATAACCCATCTCACAATCTCTACAACACCAACACAACCTAGGTTAGGCACCTATGGCTTCCAATCACCATCCCATGAGTTCTAACGTATATATCATACATACCTCTTGTAGTTAGAGATGATAGAGTAGTTAGAGATGATAGACATACCTCTTGTAGTAAGAATCTTGAGAATCCCCACTTGTAGTATTTTTGATCAATTTAGGGATTTGAATGGGAATTTATAGATTTTCAAGATCAGTCCTTGTTAATATAAGTATTTAGGAGTAGTAATCAACTCAAAATACTCCAAAAACATTACCTTGGATCATAGGAGGGAAGTATGGGACGAATTCCACTTGATAGAGCAAGCCCTAGCTCAAAAAAATGACTTAGACACTCACCATACCCGGTCTTGGGGTATTTATAGGGCTGCTAGGTGCGTGACCGAAGTCAAAATGCGCCCGGGACGCAGTGGCCGCGCTCGGAGGCAGAAACTTTCAGTTTTCCCGCGGCCGCGCCGTGGACGCGCGTTTGACACAGGTATGGTAAAATGGCCATAACTTTCTGTATATACCTCCAAATGACAAACAGTGATGCATTGGAAACTAGACTCAAAGAGATTTAATTTGATAGGTTGTGCATTGCACAACACTATATATAAATGGAGATATTCTTGTCCAAAGTGAGCTCTTGTGCGTACTCATTTACAACTTTGGTCTATTATGAAATTTTCCAACTTGGCTTAGACTTAGGCCTCTCCATAGACCCTAAATCACTTATAATATGACTTATACGCTTATTAACATATCTAACTGATATCCATTATATCATGAATCCTCATCTACACGCGAGATAAAATAATTAGCCTACCTTGGCACCACGAAATCTTAAATTACTTAGCAAAATTTTCTGGGGCTTTACAGTGATTATGATAAATGAGACTAGTTAAGAGGAACATTATCTTTCTTGGCCTTTTTAAAGAGAAGTTGATAATTCAGTGAGTAATTGCTCCCCAGTTATATATTCATGTCTGCTTGTTGCTGTGTTTAATTACATTTGACCGCGTCACACGGTTGATTTGCGAGCGGGGTAAAAGATACATCTATGGTTCATGCCATTCAACCCTCGGCAGTGCAAAATTTACTTTTATGTTGGATCGGGACGTACGACCTAGGCACTACTTGCGCATGTTGTACTCAGTATTTTTCTATGACTTGAGTTTTATTATTTGTCCTGGAATGGAAGTTGCCAGCTGTGACATTATCTAGGAGTTGACCTGTTATTTCTTGCTATACACTGCCAATTATTTATTTTATCCATGCTTAGTATAATTCATCTCTCATATTATTGACCCTAGTAAGTGTCAAGTCGACTTCTCGTCTCTACTTCTTCGAGATTAGACAGGATACTTATTGGGTACATATTGTTTATATATTCATACTACACTTCTGTACTTAATTGTACAGGATCAAAGGCAGGTACATCTATCTATCAGTCTGGTGCGCATACCTGAGCATATTCTGAGACTTCCAAGGTGAGCTGCTTGCTCCCTTCCTGTGTCGTTCAACAGCTTGATGGAGTCTCTCTTTATTTATTTTTGTTGTCTATTCTATTTCGGACAATAGGATAGAATTATTCTTTTGTATATTCTACTTGTTGCCCACAGCTTGTGACACCAGGTCTTGGCACACACATTAGTAGACTATTCTTTTGGGAATTGTATAATTATTTTGGTACATTACTGGTTATTACTTGTTTAAACTTTAACTTAAGGAACTACTGCAGTTATTTTTGGTAAACGTAAAATGAGAACTTATTAATACTTCCGCATTGGCTTGCCCGGCAATGGTGTTGGGCGTCATCATTACCTATAATGGAAATGGGTCGTGATAGCAGGAGTAAGGCAGAACAGGCAAGAACTTAAATGGGCAGGCTTTGCCAGTATTAACAAGTGTAGACATGCTAATTACACACTTACAAAATAATGTTTAGGCATGCTAGATAAACAGTAGTCAGGCAAATATGCTAACCCCATATGGAATAAAACAGTGCAAGACATGTTAAACAAGATATTAAACAGGCAAGTAAAGTGGAGACATACTAATCACATATTTGAACAAGGCAGTATTTAGGCATGTTAGATAAATAGTAGACATGCAAGTCAGTTGAGACATGATAATCACATATTGAACAAGGTGTATTAGACATGCTAGATAAACAGCAAACAAAAGCAGAAATCAACTCAGGACTGATGAACTAAGGTAGTAAATAAACACATAGGTTTGGATTCTAAAATTTAATCAGAGGCATACCAGTTAGGGAAAGAGAACACAAAATGTAAGACATGTGTCATGCAATTTCTAGCCTTGGCTTTCAGCTAGCTAGACTGGTGAAGATCACAAGTAGCAGGAAGAACAGGGAACTTTTTTAGAGTGTAAGAGTAGTTGATGAACTAATGTTCGTGTCTAAGAAGTTAAAATAAAGAGTTTATATAGTAGTTCAAGAGTGGGGCAACTAAGGTAAAGTAATCAATAATCAACAATTAAGGGATCTCAGAATCAATCATACAAAGGTTCATCATAGTCTTCTCCTTTAATTAAGGAAAATTATCCAACGGTAATGACATGAACTAATAAGGCAAAAGTCAATCAGACTGAGTAAAGAAGTGAGAATTAGAGGCCATATTAAGGAAAGGAGTTCAAATCAAACCAAAATAAAGAACTTCCGAATAAAATAGTCAAGGGTTTAATTAAGGAAAGAATCATGTAAAGAATCAGTAAATATACAACGGTCAAATAAGGCAAGAACAACTAGTTAAGGTCATAAACATGGAAATAAACAAGAATCATGCACACGAATTTTTAACGGAGCAAATCACTCAACAATTTTGGAAAGAACGTATCAATTCCCATAAACAAATAGGTTGAGTAAAACTTTTAGGAACACAGAGAAATTAGACGAAAAATAATTCAAAACCCTAATTTGAAAACATTAAAAGAAGAAAAACTTTAAAGCATGTCAACACACAGAGATTCGAACAAACAGAAATCATAGAAATCAAAACCTGAAGTGTCGCAGCGTTTAAAAATCGGTTAGTAGTAGAGGAGTAAAAAAACCTAAAAGAATAGCCATGGAAGTTTGAAAATACTTCAGATACCCAGAGGTTCGACCAACAGACAACAAGAAAATAAACCCTAATATATCAAAATGTTCAAAAATCTATTAATCAGTAAAGAAATGAAGGAACCTTAAGGAAGGAGCAATGACGAACTCAGATCACTTCAGATCTACAAGGATCTGGATAGATTCAAGTCCAAATGCTAAAGTTTCAAAGAAAAGAGAGGGTAAAGAGAATCTGGCCCTTGAATAAGAGATTTGAGCCGTGAAACTTTGATAGAAAGCACTCACAGATCATAGACATGCTCTTTGAAGAGTCTTGAATGAGATATGGACCAGATCTCTTCGAGGTCCTTCCACAAAACCACACAATCGAGCAACCATGGGAGATAGGAGACAAGCAGAGGCCTTGTACAACCATGGGAAGCCATAGATCGGGTAGGAATCAAGGGGGTTAGGGCTGATTTTGGGGGGGGAGGCGGATAGGGTTAGGTTTGGTTTCAGAAAGAATTAAAGAGGAGAGGGTTTCAGAGCGGTTGTTTGGTGAGAATGGCTAGGTTTATGGGGGTCGTTTGGTTAAATTTGGTAAAAAGTGATGGTGGCTATAAATCTCTATGATCAACGACTAGGATTTAGAGGGTTTGGGGCCGGGTAGGATTTGGTTTCGGCCTGGTATTTGAGGGCTAGGGATTTGAATTGTTTAATTTAGGCTAAATCCGAAAAATAAGAAGGCCATTTATTAAATGGCCATTTAAGTGATAAAACAATTTTAAAAATAACTAATAGGTTGTAAAAAATGATTTTCATGCCTGAAAATATTTTAAAATAATTACTTAATATTTTAAAAATATAAGAGGATATTTTCTGGTAAAATAATGTAATAATGCATGCATAGGCTATAATTGCAAAGTAATTACAATTGCATCCTAAAAATATAAATATGGCTATTTGTGCAACAATTGAAACTTAGTACACATGCAAATAATAAAATCAAGCCACAAAAATTATTATAAAACTATTTGTGATGCAATCAATGATAGTTTTATAAATAAAATGGTGGGATAAATTAATTAAAATATTTTAAAAATGCAGAAATTCTATGAAAAATACTAATTAATGCCAAGGCATAGTTTTGAAAGGGTTATAGGGAAAAATTGGGTACCAACAGCTACCCCTCTTTACCTGGGAATGATGAAAGAATTTTCGGGTAAAGAAATAATGGTCAATTTTGACTGGATGGGATGTTTTGAAAGATAGAGACCGGACTCCGGTCTTTGAGCTGCCTACATATCCATGGTTTTACAAGAATCAGGACATGTATAGTTCTGGATCTATCGGCGAAATATACCGATGAAGTCTTTACAAGAACGGACATGAGATTTCGAAATAGGTTAACATATCGGCGAAATAGATTTCGAACAGACATGATGAATGTTCAATTTTGAGATAGTTGAAGGAACTGGAGCAAGGTAACTCCTACTGGGGTAGTGGTTTCTTACCGATCTCCTACAGATAAAGAGGCTCTACAAACATGTATTTGTGCGAAAATTTAAACATGATGCAGATTCCCGTTGGACCATAAAAGTTGTTTTCGTATAGTTAAGGATGATGTCCTCAGACCATGATACCTTGGGCCATGAATTTTTCAATGAGGGATTCGCAGGCCATGAAATGATATTCTTGGGCCATGAAGATGGTGCCCTCGAACCATGACTCCTTTGAATAATGATATGTAAATTTGAGAGATCCTCAGGCCGGCATGGTGTCTTCCAGCTATGAGGATGATGCCTTTAGACTATGATGTCTTTGGATAGATTGGCGATATTTCAGCCCATGAGATGCTTAGTCTTGTGAAATAAAGGGTAGAGCTTAGCCCGATAGAAAAGCAAATATATAGTACCGGAATAGAGCAATATTTATGCAAGGAGGGACAGTGCTTAGTCCCATGCAAATGTGGAGGCAAGAATTAGCCCCATGCAAATATGGAGGCAAGTATTAGCCTCGTGCAAATATGGAGGCAGGGATTAGCCTCATGCAAGTATGGAGGCAGGGATTAGCCTCATGCAAGTATGGAGGCAGGGACTAGCCTCATGCAAGTATGGAGGTAGGGATTAGCCTCATACAAGTGCGGAGGCAGGGATTAGCCTCATGCAAGTGTGGAGGCAGGGATTAGCCTCATACAAGTATGGAGGTAGGGATTAACCTCATGCAAATATGGAGGCAGGGATTAGCCTCTTGCAAATATGTAGGCAGGGATTAGCCTCATGCAAATATGGAGGCAGGGATTAGCCTCATGCAATATGGAGGCAGGGATTAGCCTCATGCAAAGATGGAGGCAGAGATTAGCCTCATGTAAATATGAAGGCAGGGATTAGCCTCATGCAAATATGGAGGTACGGATTAGCCTCATGCAATATGGAGGCAGGGATTAGCCTCATGCAACTATGGAGGCACGGGTTAGTCTCATGTAAATATGGAGGCAAGGATTCACCTCATGCAGATATGGAGGCAAGGATTAGTCTCATGTAGGATGGAGGCAGGGATTAGCCTCATGCAGATACAGAGACAGGAATTAGCCTCATGCAGATATGGAGGCAGGGATTAGCCTCATGCAAATATGCGGGATATGGCTTAGTCCCATGAAAAGAATGAGTAGCAAATAAGAGTGGCATATTTCTTAGCTGGAGATATATTTGGTATCTGGTGGCCCGATTGATAGTGATCTTGTTACGTGTATTTATTTGCGGATGTTAGATGTGCCTGCGATCAACGAAAAATTGTAAGTTTTGTGAGGGGGAGGTTGGTTCGTGTCTTTGTCCGCTGGCCATGCTTTGTTTGAGTTTCCCCCGGTAACACCTAGTTGTTACGAAAATAGAGTTTTCGAAAATATGCAATTATTGATAAAAATAGAGTCATTTTTGGAAACGTAGCAAAATATCAAGTAGTTTTTAGATGAACTAGTGACTGTAACACATTTCAGAGACATTGGAGCTTCTCATGTTGGATCCTTCGGCCGTTTGTGAGCGTTGTTGAACCTTTTTCGGAATTTTGAGAAGGATTCTCAAAATTCTGCCCTAGTTTCTTAACCGATTTCTGACCATCTGGCATATGTCGGCATTGCCTGGACTTGCTCCGGAATTTTGAAGGTCCTCCTCAAAATTCTGCCCCAGTTTCGGATCTTGGGTAAAAATGGAAATTTTATTATGATATGACCGAACCCACAGGGCTGCCTACGTATTCCCTCTTAAACGGGAATCAAGTCAAGCGCAGTTCAATTACATCAGATGAGGAAATATAAATGGTCTAAGCATAATATCTTTTGACTACGTCTGAATTGATTGATTTTGGCCAAATTTCTCTGTCCATTTCTGCAAGTATGAGTGCTCCTCCTGTTAGCACCTTGTGAACCATGTAAGGACCTTGCTAGTTGGGAGAGAATTTCGCTTTGGCTTCATCTTGATGTGGGAAGATCTTCTTCAGCACCAGCCGTCCTGGTGCGAATTACCTCGATTTGACTCTTTTGTTGAAAGCTCTAGCCATTCTATTCTGGTAAAGCTGATCGTGACATACTGTGTTCATCCTTTTTCCATCTATAAGGGCCAATTGTTCATATATGCTCCTTATCCATTCTGCATCGCTGAGTTCAGCTTCCTGTATGATTCTTAAAGAAGGAATCTCTACCTTAGCTGGGATAACAACTTCGGTACCATAAACTAGCATGTAGGGAGTTGCCCCGGTTGACGTACCAACAAAGCAAAGGGTAGTTTCTCGTGCCATTACTTGTGGTTTTCTACCACCTTCCTTAGTATTTTCTTGATGTTTTTGTTGGCGGCTTCTACGGCTCCATTCATCTGAGGTCTATAGGCTGTGGAATTCTTGTGCTTGATTTTGAAAGTTTCACAAATGGCTTTCATCAGATAACTATTGAGATTGGCTGCATTATCAGTGACAATAGACTCGGGAACTCCGAATCGGTAAACAATATGATCTTTGACAAAGTCTGCAATGACTTTCTTGGTTACAGCTTTGTAAGATGCAGTCTCTACCCATTTTGTGAAGTAATCAATGGTTATCAGAATAAACCTATGCCCGTTTGAAGCAGTGGGCTCAATCAGACCGATGACATCCATTCCCCAAGCGGCAAATGGCCAAGATGAGCTTGTTGCATTGAGCTCATTTGGCGGCACTTTTATCATATCGGCATGCACTTGGCATTGGTAGAATTTGCGGACATACTGGACGCAATCTATCTCCATGGTCATCCAAAAGTAACCGGCCCTAAGTATCTTCTTGGCCAAGACAAAACCATTCACATACTGGCCGCAGGTCCCAACATGTATATCCTCAAGTAGTTTAGGATCTTCTTTTGCATCGGCACATCTTAGCAATCCCAAATTAGGAGTTCTTCTGTACAAATTTCCCCCGATGTGGAAGAAGTGATTGGAATCTTCGGAGTGTGCATTTTTGGATGTGGTTTGCATGCTCCGGATATTCTCCTTTCACCAAATACTCCTTGATGTCATGGAACCAAGGTTTTCCATCTATTTCTTCTTCAACATGGGCACAATATGCCAACTGATTATGAATTCTCACTAGGATAAGATCAATGAAATTCTTATCTGGATGTTGTATCATGGATGACAAAGTGGTCAATGCATCAACAAACTCATTCTGAATTCTGGGCACGTGCTGGAACTCTATCTTCGTGAACCTCCTTCTCAATTCCTATACATGGTGTAGATATGACAATATCTTGGAATTCTTGGTGGCCCACTCTCCTTGTACCTGGTGCACAAGCAAATCTGAATCATCGATTACTAGCAGCTCCTGAATATTCATGTCGATTGTTATATTGAGTTCTAATATGCGGGCTTCATATTCTGCCATGTTGTTGGTGCAGGGAAATCTGAGTTTGGCAGATACCGAATAATGTTGACCTATTTCTGATACCAAAACCGCTCCAATGCCCACTCCTTTGAAATTTGCAGCTCCGTCGAAGAACATCCTCTAACTGTCGTGTGCTTTGGTAATGTCCTCTCCTACGAATGACACATCTTCATTAGGAAAATACATTTTCAAGGGTTCGTATTCTCCTCCCACCGGATTTTCAGCAAGAAGATCTACCAATGCTTGTCCTTTGACCGCCTTTTGGGTGATGACGAACTCACTTAACAGTATCTGCCATTTGGCTAACTTCTCAGTTGGCATGGGTTTCTGAAATATGTACTTCAGATGGTCCATCCTGGATATGAGGTATATAGTATAGGCACAGAAGTAATGCCTCAACTTCTGGGTCGTCCAGGTCAAAGCACAACAAGTGTGTTCTAGTAGAGAGTAACGTGCTTCGTAAGGTGTGAACTTCTTACTCAAGTAATATATGGCTTGCTCCTTTCTCCCTGTCTCGTCATGTTGACATAGAACACATCCGAAGGCTCCATCCAATATAGATAGATAGAGTAGCAAAGGTCATCCTGGTTCTGGCGGGATCAGAACTGGTGGTGTGGACAAGTACCCCTTGATTTTGTCGAAAGCTTTTTGACAATCCTCGGTCCAGCTTGTCTCGGCGTCTTTCCTCAGCATCTTGAAGATGGGTTCACATATAACTGTAGACTGTTCTATGAAGCGACCAATATAGTTGAGATGTCTTAGGAAGCTCATCGCGCCCTTTTTGCTCCTAGGCAGCGGTAACTCCTAAATAGCCTTGACTTTAGACGGGTCCAGCTTGATCCCTCGACGACTGGAAATGAATCCCAATAACTTTCCAGCAGGAACCCCGAATGCACACTTTGCAAGGTTTAGTTTTAATTTGTACCTTCTTAACCTATCGAAGAACTTTCTCAAGTCCTCTATGTGATCCGCGGCCCTCTTGGATTTGATAATGACGTCGTCCACATATACCTCTATTTCTTTTTGTATCATATCATGAAAGATAGTCATCATGGCTCTCATGTAAGTAGCCGCAACATTCTTTAGATCAAATGGCATCATCTTGTAGCAGTACACCCCCCATAGTATAATAAAAGCTATTTTCTCTGCATTTTCTTCATCCATCCAGATCTGGTGATAACCTGCGAAGCAATCTACAAAGGATTAGAGTTCATGCTTGGCGCCATTGTCGAACAAGATGTGTATATTTGGGAGTGGAAAGTCATCCTTGGGACTTGCTCTGTTTAAGTTTCGATAGTCAACACATACTCTGACTTTCCCATCTTTCTTCGGAACTGGCACAATGTTGGCTAACTAAGTTGGGTATTCAACCACCCTGAGAACTTTGACTTTGATCTGCTTAGTAACTTTCTCCTTGATTTTCAGGCTCACATCTGGTTTGAACTTTCTGAGTTTCTGCTTTACTGGCGGACACATGGGATTAGTAGGCAACTTGTGAGCCACTATGGACATGCTCATACCAGTCAGGCTTTGATATTCTTAGTAACTTCCTCCTTTATTTTCAGGATCATATCTAGTTTGAACTTTCTGAGTTTATGCTTTACTGGCGGACACATGGGATTAGTAGGCAACTTGTGAGCCACTATGGACGTGCTCATACCATTCATGTCATCATATGACCACGTGAAGATGTCCTCATATTCCTTTAAGAAACAAATGTATTCTTCTTTCTCTGTCGGTGATTAGTGAATGCTGATATGAGTCTCCTTGACGGTTTCGGCGTTCTCCAAATTTACTGCTTCGGTTTCGTCCAAGTTGGACTTAGGCTTATTCTCAAAGTTTTCAACCTCCCTAACAACTTCCTCATGTATCTTATCTTCTTCATCTGAATCACTATCCTCGTGTTGCATTACCTCATTACATGTCACAGTCACCGGTTCATCAGGAAAAGTAACAATAATGCTTAGGGGATGGGAATAAAGAATAAAGAAAAATAAAAAGGTAAACAAGTCAGTAAGGATTCTGAAATATTTGCAGTATTTAAACACATATTACGGGAATATCAATTCGCGCCCTAATTTGGGAGCCTCGTTGTGCCCGAGGTAGGCTTAGCGACAAATAAATTTGGAGAAATTTGGTGCCAATAATTACCTCATTTCATTAATGTAAAATAAACGACCCAAAACGAAACTAAATAAGATAATATTGCTAATGGCACTTGGCCTTATTACATTTGAAAGGAAAGCAAGTAAACTAATCTACTTGGTCCCAGAAGGACCTTCTCTAGACCGGATGCTGTTGTCGATCAACTCTCCCAACTCGCGTAGGTTCAGCAGTAGGAATGCCCTTTCCAAATGCCCTCCTTCATTTCCTTCAGCGTTCTGGTAGTCGGTGACCCTCTTCCTTATCTTCCCCTCCAATTCCATCAAACTATACTCCAGATATTCCAGCCTCTCACTGGATTTAACAGCTCTTTCTTTCCACTCGTTAATCATTTCCATGTCAGCCTTATGATGCGGCATATGCTCAGCTTCAGACTGTCGAACTCTTTTTCGTAGCTTGTTGTACTTCACCTCTGCTTCGGCAAACTCATCTATGACCTTATTTCCCGGACCAACCCTTGGCTCAAAGACTCCTGACAGATTATCATCCAACCATGAGGGGTAAAGGAATGAGTGGCCCGCATGGTATATATCCGGCTCGATGGTATCCTTCTCCACAATGATCTTCAAAATCCACATATGTTGCGCTTCATTCTTATATGGGATGGCGTCACCCTGGAAGCTGGCTCTGAAGTGGCTCATCTTAGCAAACTGTGGTATGACTTGTTCCTACCTGCCTGTCTCATAACTCTAAGGGGAGCATAAGGGTATATCCCTCTTAATCCGATCAGCACCAAATGTAGGACATCTCCGGATCTTATGATGAACTCATCGGTGGGGAACCACTCGAACATCTACTGAACCTGATCATCGGTCAGCTTGTTGAAAAACTGCACCCATCCCACAACATCCTTAGGTTGATCAAACATGTACGACATGTAAGTCATTCTTTTAGGGTGATGGAAGGTTATGTGGTCATTCCACGGCCTTCGTGGAAACTCTTGGCAATATTGGCCCCTTTGGATATGTTCTAACAGGCAGACATTAACAGCAAGTTGCAACCCTCAAAGAATTTGGACCCTTTCTGACAGCGTTCTAAGGCCCAGTACATATCTGCAATGATCATAGGGACAATAGTATATATCTGTCCCTCTATCTCGTCCATTAAAGTTTTGGCCACCAAGGCCAACCTAGTATAGATTCTATCCCCTTGGATTGAGAATACCAGCATGCCCAAGAAGCACACAATGAACACGAAGACCCTGAGATGAACCCAGCCTAAAGAAGCAATTGAGAACTCATTATCAAAAATACGGTAAGAGCTACTATGACTGTATCTTTCATAAAGGAAGTCAAAAGGTATGTAGGAGTTTTTCAGGCACTCCAAATCATCATTTTTCTTCAACTCCATCATCTTAAGGAACGCTCTAGTGGTGCGATTTTTAGGTGCTAGCAGACCAGGGCTATCCCAAGGCAACCCAACAAATCCCCCTATTTTTTCTAGGACGGGAGTCATTTCTATGTCTCCTAAATGGAACACAGCCCTTTCCTTATCCCAAAACAGAGTGGCAGCCTTGATTAGCATCTTGTTTGGTTGAAGATCCAATAGTGATGGCAAGTTACCCAAGATTATCTTCACATAATTTTGGTCACTTGAGGGAAGATCTCTCCACCAATCATCAAAAATGGAGGAATACTACCGATCATACCGAATCTGGGGACTTCGTGCCTCATTTTCTGCAAAACAAGAGAGAGTTAAGCCCTTTCCCCCTCCAGGTTCATCTATTTATACAGTAATGATTAGTATATTGGCACTTATTTTTCTAAATTAATACATATAATCATGGTTATGTCCGTTGGATTAGGGAAAACCCGATGGACTTTTGTACAAGGCTTGTCTTAAAGGGTTATTATACGGACAACATATTAACCCGGCTAGGTTTGACCATGATGTATGTACAATTAATTAGAGTAAGGCTGCTATACAAGTCTAGACTGGAACCCTCAAGCAGACAACTTGAGGGGAAAAGGCACGGAACCGTCGAACACACCGCTGATCGACTAGTTTTAACGCAAATATGCCTTTCCAAATTTAAAGAGTGATATATAGGAAGAGCGCAAACACTCATCAAGCGTTTCTATAGGATTGATTATGCACGAGTGAAATATGATGTTGAGCATGATTTATGCAACAATAAATAGCATGTTATCAAGTATTTGCACGTAAGGAAAATAATAAATGCAGTATTTAAATAATTGAAATACAGTTACAGAAAAAGAAAACAAAGAGACAAGTCAGTTTCAAGACAATAAAGAAATCATAAATGCTTGAAAAATAGATAGTTAAATTCAAATAAAGGGAAAGGGTACGTGGGATAGAGCATGCTTGGAATAATTCACAAAATAAGTTCGTTATGGTAATAGCCTAAAATATCCCCAGCAGAGTCGCCATGCTGTCGCGCCCCCTTTTTCCCTTTTGTGGGGAAATCCGGGTTTCAACATTCATGAGGGAACAACTCGTTTCCTTTTGGAAATTGGGTGTTTTGAAGAGTCGTCACCTAACGGATTATGGTGTGTTAGGGCACCTAGAGCGATTAACTCATGAATTGTTTGCATCACTAGAGATTAGGGTAAGGGCTCGAAATAACCTTGAGGGGAAGGTGTTAGGCACCCATCGCGGTCCACAATGGTGGGTCCCGGACGAACTTAAACTATATGAATTAGTCAATTAACAAGCAAGCAAGTATTTGCAAACAAAGTGGCTTTCCTCATCTAAATGCATATATGATCAAGGAAGTTTAAGTAATGAAGGAAAGAGATTTGGACATCTTACAAGATGTAAGACAGGTGTTGTGCAATTTCTAGCCTTGGCTTACAGCCGGCTAGACTGGTGAAGATCACAAGTAGCAGGAAGAACAAAGAATTTTTTTAGAGTGTAAGAGTAGTTGATGAAATAATGTTCTTGTCTAAGAAGTTAAAATAAAGAGTTTATATAGTAGTTCAAGAGAGGAGCAACTAAGGTAAAGTAATCAATAATCAACAATTAAGGGATCTCAGAATCAATCACACAAAGGTTTAGTATAATTTGCTCCTTTAATTAAGGAAAATTAGCCAACGGTAATGATAGAATTAATTAAGGCAATAGGTTCAATCAGACTGAGTAAAGAAGTAAGAATTAAAGGCCTTATTAAGGAAAGGAGTTCAAATCAAACCAAAATAAAGAACTTCAGAATAAAATAGTCAAGGGTTTAATTAAGGAAAGAATCATGTAAAGAATCAGTAAATATAAAGCGGTCAAATAAGGCAAGAATGACTAGTTAAGGTCATAAACATGGAAATAACCAAGAATCATGCACACGAATTTTTAACGGAGCAAATCACTCAACAATTCTAGAAATAACGTATCAATTCCCATAAATAAATAGGTTGAGTAAAACTTTTAGGAACAGAGAGAAATTAGACGGAAATTAATTCGAAACCCTAATTTGAAAACACTTAAAGAAGAAAAACTTGAAAGCATGGCAACACAAAGAGATTCGAAGAAACAGAAATCATAGAAATCAAAGCCTGAAGTATCGCAGTGTTTAAAAAACCGATTAGTAGTAGAGGAGTAAAAGAACCTAAAAGAATAGCCATGGAAGTTTGAAAATACTTCAGATACCCGGAGGTTCGACCAACAGACGACAAGAAAACAAACCCTAATATAACAAAATGTTCTAAAATTGATTAATCAGTAAAGAAATGAAGGAGCCTTAAGGAAAGGGCAATGACAAACTCAAATCCCTCCAGATCTACAAGGATCTGGACGGATTCAAGTCCAAATGCTAAGTTTCAAAGAAAAGAGAGGGTAAAGAGAATCTGGCCCTTGAATCAAAGATTTGAGCTGTAAAACTTTGATAGAAATACTCATAGACTATAGACAGGCTCTTTGAAGAGTCTTGAATGAGATCTGGACCAGATCTCTTCGAGGTCCTTCCACGAAACCACACAATCGAGCAACCAGGGGAGATAAGAGACAAGTAGAGGCCTCGTACAGCCATGGAGAGCCATAGATCGGGTAGAAATCAAGGGGGTTAGGGTTGATTCTGGGGGGCGGCGGATAGGGTTAGGTTTGGTTTCAGAGAGAATTAGAGAGGAGAGGGTTTCAGGGCGGCTATTTGGTGAGAATGGCTAGGTTTAGGGGGGGTCGTTTGGTTAAATTTGGTAAGAAGTGATGGTGGTCGTTGATCTCTATGATCAATGGCCAGGATTTAGAGGGTTTGGGGCTGGGTAGGATTTGGTTTATGCCTGGTATTGGTGGGCTAGGGATTTGAATTGTTTGATTTAGGCTAAATCTGAAAAATAAGAAGGCCATTTATTAAATGCTCATTTAATTGATAAAATAATTTTTTAAAATAACTAGTAAATTGTAAAAATGATTTTCATGCCTGAAAATATTTTTAAAATAATTACTCAATATTCTAAAAATATAAGAGGATATTTGCTGGTAAAATAATGTAATAATGCATGCATAGTCTATAATTGCAAAGTAATTGCAATTGCATCCTAAAAATACAAATGTGGCTATTTGTTCAATAATTGAAACTTAGTATAAATGCAAATGATAAAATTAAGCCATAAAAATTATTATAAAACTATTTGTGATGCAATCAATGATTATTTTATACATAAAATGTTGGGATAAATTAATTAAAATATTTTTAAAATGCAGAAATATGAAAAATACTAATTAATGCCAAGGCATAGTTTTGAAAGTATTATAGGGAAATTGCGTATCAACAGGGACAATATTACACACTCAAACTTTCAAAAGTGTGTCAACAACGCACCACTTTTGACCAGTCCAAGAAATAGTCTATGTTGTGTATAACACGCGCGTCTCTAAATTAAAAGGATCTTTTTAATCACCCAACCCTTTTAAAGATCAGATCCACTCAAATAAAAAATCCAACAATCAGTGCACCACCTTCCTACCACTGCACCACCTTCTCCACTATAGCAACCCCTTCTTCTTTGGAAAAATAAATACTTACCATAGTTACCACAAAAGCTATACACCTTGTTAGGAGGTTGGTTGAACAGTACAGGGATAGGAAGAAAGATCTGCAGATGGTATTTATTGACCTAGAAAAAACGTATGATAAGGTTCCTAGAGAAGTTCTTTGGAGAAGCTTGAAGGCAAAAGGCGTGTCGGTTCCCTACATTATGGCGATTAAGGACATGTATGATCGGGCGAAGACTCGGGTTAGGACAGTAGGAGGCGACTCTGAGGATTTTCGGTTGTTATGGGGTTACACCAAGGCTCTGCGCTCAGTCCGTTCCTATTCGCCCTGGTGATGGACGCATTGACACATCACATTCAAGGGGATGTGTCATGGTGCATGTTATTCACCGATGACATAGTTCCGATTGATGAGTCGTGAACCGGTGTTAACGAGAAGCTGGAGGTTTGGAGACAGACTCTTGAATCTAAGGGTTTCAAGCTTAGCAGGACAAAGATGGAATACTTGGAGTGTAAGTTCAGTGCTGAGCAGAGGGAAATGGGCGTAGATGTGAGGCTTGAATCACAGGTCATCCCGAGTAGAGGCAACTTCAAGTACCTTGGGTCAGTTATCCAGGGGGGAGGGGAGATCGACGAAGATGTTACACACCGTATTGGGGTAGGATGGATGAAGTGGAGATTAGCATCTGGAGTATTGTGTGACGAGAGAGTGCCACTGTTACTCAAAGGTAAGTTCTATAAAGCGGTGGTTAGGTCGGCCATGATGTATAGGGATGAGTGTTGGCTGGTTAAGAAATCACATATCCAGAGGATGAAGGTAACAGAAATGAGGATGTTGAGGTGGATGTGTGGGCATACTAGGATGGATAAAATTAGGAATGATGATATTCAGGAGAAGGTATGCGTGGCTCCCATTGATGACAAGATGCGGGAAGCAAGGCTCAGATGGTTCGGGCATGTTTAGAGGCGAAGCTCAGATGCTCCGGTAAGGAGGTGGGAACGACTTGTTGTGGAGGGCAAGAGAAGAGGTAGAGGGCGACCTAAGAAGTATTGGGGGGAGGTGATTAGGCAGGATATGGCGAGGTTGTAGATTTCCGAGGACATGGCACTTGATAGGAATATGTGGAGGTCGAGTATTAGGGTTGTAGGTTAGGAGGTAGTCGAGTCTTTTCTTATACCATAACTTTGTGAGACTAGATTGGTAAGGATACTATTTTACTTTTGCTTTGCTTTGTATCATTCTTCTTGATTTCATGTTGTTCCTATTTGGTATTTGTTTCATATTATTTCGGTGGTGTTACTAATATTGTCTTCTTTTGTCTTTTTGTTTTCTTAAGCCGAGGGTCTTTCAAAAACAACCTCTCTACTCCTTCGGGGTAGGGGTAAGGTCTGCGTACACACTACCCTCCCCAGATACCACTAGTGGGATTTCACTAGGTCGTTGTTGTTGTTACCACAAAAATACTAGTTGTAACACCCAAATAGATACACACAAATGACATATCCCAAAAAACTTCACCAGCCAAAATTTTGCCTGAAACTCCATCTCCAACCATCCCTTCTTTCTGGTATTATCTATTTTTTCCACAAAACTCAATAATGATGAACCAAAAGAAAATAACGAAAAGAAAAAAATTCAGATCTTTATTGGCACAGTTGAAAGAACCACAAAGACTACTTTGCCAACAAAATTCCAAAATAAGAAATTGAAAACTTAACTTCTTCTGCAATTTGCCCTTCTCACTGATATAACTACCACCAAAAAAATTTCAGAGTAATTTCAGATCTTGGGCAACCAAAAGAAAATGAAATGGGAGAAGATTGAATCGAGGAAGAAGATGAAATAGGGGGAGGGGAGAAGAGGGGAAGGGCATCTAGAGAATATAATGCAGATGGGGTGGTCTAGAACTAGGAATAAGACGCGGGGTGGGGGGTTGGGGCGGGGAAAAAGACAAGAGCGGGAGGTTGTTTTTAAAATTTAATTGGTGTAAAAAGGAAAAAAACCTTAAAATTAGACACGTGAATTTTTTTTATAAAACTTCTTACATGAATTTTTTAGCATTTACGCGCTTGTTTTATGTGAAGAACACGCAGGTTCCACGTAGCTAAAGTGGTGTGTCGCTAACACACTTTAAAAAGGTTTGAGTGTGTAATATTATCCTCGTTATGAACAGGTGTGTAAGAGAAATTTGGATACAAGGTTGATAGGTAAACTATATATTTTGCTTATTCATAAAGAAAAAATCAGTGAATCCCGGATTACATAGAATTTGTCATCATTTCTTCCTCCGTTACAAAACCAAATTGTACTTCTCCAAAGCTAAATAGACACAATATGTATTTGCTCAATCTCAAAGGTGTTTCATTCATCTTCTGTACACGCAAATCTTCTTTATCGTAATAACTTCCTCGACACATGTCACCATAAAATAGGTCCACGGGGCGAACCTATATTCTGGTAAGACATTCTTTCTCATTCCAGCTCGTTGTTTGAACGCATAAAGTAGAAAATTAATAAAATAACAATAAAGAATCAAAAGACTACAATATATTAACAACCAGAAGAAAATTGGGGTTCTGAGACTGATAGGGATCAATTTGCAGTTATATTTCACTTCCAAAAAAGCTGAAAATGCAATCTTGACAATAAAAAAAAAAGATTTCAGTGTAGAGAATGGTTAGGTGAAAGGGCAGGTTGTATTGGAGGAAAATTTGAGGGAAATGGGATATAATTGGGTTGGTGCGCTGAGGTGGCATCCCATATGCCTTCCACCTTAGCAAAATATTAGGTCATCTTGAATGGTGTGAGGGCCCTAATAACAGAAGGATTTTTTGGTACTTGTTTTGTAACCCCGGAGCAATTGTGAATGGATAGTGCAGGGTATAAAATAAATGGGGCATTTGTATCTATACTCAGTTTTGGGTCACCTTTTAACTTATACTTGCTTTGCAAAAAAAATTGCAAACGTACCCACTTTTCGGGTAACTTCAGACATATGGGATTGAAGTAGTAAAAATTTATGTCTGATGTTTGAACTTTAGAATATTTTGCCTGAAGTGTAGCCTTATCAAAGCAAGCTTTCAGATATTTTTGCATGAAGTTTGGCCTGACTTGCAAAGACAATCACGCAAACTTCAGTTCATAGTGTAATGGTAAACTTCAGTTCAACAAAACTACAACATGTTTTGGCTGAAGTTTTTGTTTTGTAATTGCTAAAACTCAGCATTCTAGGAGTTGAAGTTTTATTTTGTATTTGCTGAACTTCAACATTCTAGGAGTTGAAGTTTTTGTTTTATATTTGCTAAAGTTCAGCATTCTTAGAGCTGAAGTTGTGTTCTGCCTTTCTTTGAAGTTAGATGGCTTTAAAATATAACGTAAGCCAAACTGTGCTGAAGTTTTAACTGATTTTTTTGATAATGTTCTAAAGTTATTTTTCCTATCTTTTATTTTTCAGTTTTGCAGCCTTTTTCTGTCGTTTTTCCTGCAGATGATATCATAAAGCAAGGGGTAAGCTAATTCCAAGAGATCGCGAGAGCAACTATTATGTATAATAAATTTCACATGCTTGTGCCATTCTTGTGGCAGGTAACTTGGAATAGAGGACATGTAGTAGTTAGTTGCTGTTGTATGTTTAAGAAGGATGGATCAGGGAAGGACACAAATCACACTTACTTTAACCAGCTTGTGGAGTTTTATTTACTCGTACTTCAACATAGAATATGATAGTTGATAAGATTTAATAAAAACTTTACAGATCCAATCAATAATACTTATACAAAGTCTCATGTGTTTGAGAGAGAAAAGAAGAAGAGGGGGAAGAAAGGAGCGCATAGGTCAGGAGGAAAAAGAGGAGGCATCTGAAGTTGTCAAAATTAGGGTATAGGTTAACGAATTCAAAAATATGGGTATAGATTAAATAGGGGCGACCAAATATGGCGCCCCGTGTAATTTTTACAAAATAATTCTTTCCAAAGCTGGTCCACATACAAGGAAGTGTGGAAGTGAGCCGAAAAGAGGTCCAAATCAATCTCCTTTTCAATTATTATTTTAGAGGAAATGAGGCTTAATAGTCGGAATAAATTCAAAAGTAGCTA
The DNA here is from genome assembly GCF_000393655.2 of Nicotiana sylvestris. Lineage (NCBI taxonomy): Eukaryota > Viridiplantae > Streptophyta > Magnoliopsida > Solanales > Solanaceae > Nicotiana > Nicotiana sylvestris. The sequence continues at coordinate 149,324,683 of NC_091068.1, forward strand.
GATTTATAAGTGGTCATTCAAAAATAGTCACAGTTTCAAAAGCAATCGAAATTTAACCACTTTTCATGTAAAGATAGATTTGAACGAAAACACAGTTCAGAATACGAAAAATACTCCAACATAATATATTGGAATTCCAGTATACTCCAGTATAATATACTGAACTTCCAGTATAATATACTAGAGTTCTAGTATAATATACCCATCCAGCATAATATGCTGGAAGTTCATACAGAACTTTACGCGTGTTGGAGTTCCAGCATAATATGCTGGAGGTTCATACACAGGTGCACCTATCTCCAGTATATTATGCTGGAACTTTCCGTGTTGCAGCAAAATAGTGAATATTTTTCAATGACTTTGCAAACGCTAGCTATTTTTGAATGACCAGTCCTAAAACTGGCTAGCCCGTGCTATTTTTACTCTATAGCCCCTCGAAATTTTAATAGCCCATATTTTCCCCCGTTGATACGAAATGGCCCTTCGGCCCAAACATATTACATCTAATAGCCTGAAATGTCTATTTTATATATTTCTTGTATAGTGACAATCTATTTTGTATATTTTTTGTATAGTGATAGTCTATGTTGTATATTTTTTGTATACTGACAGTCTATTTAGTATATTTTTTGTATAGTGATAGTCTATTATATATAAATTGTATAGTGACGGTCTATTTTGTATAATGACATATATTTTGTATATTTTTAGTATAGCGATATTCTTTTTGTATATATTTTGTATAGTGACATCTATTTTTATCTTATTGTATAGTGATAGTCTATTTAGTATATAAATTATATAGTAACTATTTATTTTGTATATTTTTTGTATAGTGGTAATTTATTTATATATTTTTTGTATAGTGACAATTTTTTATATATATTTAATGACTACGATGTGTAAAAAGTATATATACATTTTGTACTAGTGTGCACATGAACTGTAGTATAGTAAAATATTTGAAAGATTCTAGCTTTGTTGTATCAAAATTGTATATTTTTTGTACAAATAATATTATATGTTGTATATCTTTTGTATAGTGAGATTTGTAGTTGTATATTTTTTTGCATAGTGATCGTATATAGTTTGGACATAATTTAATCACTTTAATTTCGAAAAAACGGAGTAGTGATTATACAAGTGCTCCCAATTGTAAAGGTTTATAAAATTTTAATTATTCGTTAATCACTTACAGCACGAGCACATCTTGGACTCATGTAGGAAAAGGCGCAAATCAATTTCTTGGCATTATCTTTTTCAAAGTTTGAATTTAAATACTATACCGATGTGTATAAAATGAATGTTATGTCCCAAATATGTATAATTATTGTGTACACGACACCTGTCCCTTTTGTCCCTTCCTTGAGTTGACAAAAATAAATATTTATAACAAAATTTTTATTTTTATATCTCTCGTAAATAAGTATTAAATATCAACATCTAAATTGCATAAAAGCCAAAAAAGAATCAAATGATGAATGATTCCCTCTGAAGAAATTAAAAGCCAATCTCAATAGTTTGCCTTGCAATTGTCCTGCCTTCATCTCCCGTTAGTTTTTCGTGTCACTTAGGTGTAAAAATAGCACGGTCTAGCCAATTTTCGGATTGATTATTTAAAAATAACCAGCGTTTATCAAGTCAATGAAAAATAGCCACTATTTTGCTGCAACAGAGACCGGTCCAGCATAATATACTAGAGTTCGGTGCACCTGTGTATGAACTTCCAGCATATTATACTGGGCCGATATACTTTGCTGGCTCCAGTATATACTAGAGCACCGGTGCTCCAAACTCAAGTATATTATGCTAGACCGGTATATTATACTGGAACTCCAGTATATTATGCTGGAGTATTTTTCCAGATTTTGAACAGTGTTTTCGTTCATATTTATCTTTACATAAAAAGTGATTAAATTTCAATTACTTTTGAAATTGGGCTATTTTTGAATGACCACTTGAAAATCTGGCTATTTTTTAATTTCTCCCCAATTAGGTTTGTTAATTTTAGTGGCTAGCCATTAGAATTGGTTCTCGGCTCTAAAGTGCATATCATAATTTAGGACTAGCGGATGATATTAGTTTCTAGCAAATGGCTAGTAATGAATTTTGCTCATTATTTTACCCATCTTTTCAATGCCAGTTGTGTTTTTGGACTCACCTGCTGTGTTTTCTGAAGCCCTCGCCAATGAGAATGGTTCACAAGACTATACTTCCTCCAAACGTATTGTACACGAGTAAAGGTTTTCTTTGGCCAATTATGAAATAGCCATTTTAAAGAAAAAATTGGCATGTAATTGCCACTTTGCAGTACAACCCTAAAACAACATTCCTAGGCTTTCCTTTTATTACGAATACAAATGTGCAATCACACAATATATTCTCTAGCTGATGCAATCCTTTTCTATAACTATACTTTATTTGCTGCAACTTCCACAAATTGAGCCATGAAAGAACGAGGGAGGGGTGAATGTAGGTAAGCAGCTATTAGTCTAAGAACTTAGGTAGAATGACTCTACGCACTGTTTGCCTAAGCTGGTCAAACTGGCTTATAAACACTTTTTGGCTTATCTACACGTTTGGTAAAATTAAAAGTGCTTATAAGCCAAAAATAAGCCAAAAGCCATAAGTTAGTCTCCCCTAACTTATCAAATTTCAGCTTATAAGCACTTTAGGTTTGACCAAAATATTTATTATTCTATCCCTAAAATACTTCTTTTTAAAACAAAACTCTTCGTATACCTAATTCTTCATCTGCTTATTATTAATTTCAACACTTTTATCCAAAAATGTAACTGCTTATTTTTTAAATCAGTTTCAGCACTTAAAAGTGCTTTTCAGCACCTAATGCTTATCAGCTACTCTAAATCACCTAAGCCAAACGGCCTCATAGTATCATATGGAGAAGTGATCAAATTCACAAATTTTGTTGATGTCATTCCAATATGTCATAAGTTACTTTATAGTTGAAACAAGTTCAAGTAGCTAAAAAAATTGAACAAAACTAGTAATTGCAGCAACACAAACAAAGTGTTGATAATACACAATTTGCAATGTTGAGCCCTCAAGTTGGCCTCATAGTATATAGAATGGTTCAAAGCCAGTTATGTCACTTAGAATTTTTCAATAGCTACTCCATCTCTCAAGACCTCATAAGCCTCCCTACTCCGGGTTTTCTTCAATCCAGCTGTGAAATGAATCTTGGATTTTTCAGATGAGATAGCGGTAACTTTTACCCACATCATCACTTTTGTTTTCATTCCTTCAATGTCAGCTAGCTTTCCTTTTTCCAGATATCCAGTAACAGCTGTAGAGAAGCGTAATACAGATGAATCCTTGTAACCGACTTCACATACAGAGGGTATATAGACAGTGAGCTTCCTTGTCTCTTCGTTAAACTCGTAATTGGTGGCATCCCGAGGGAAAATACCTATTGGAACATCATACTCCTTCAAAAGATCTGGCAATGGCTTTTGCATTTTTCCTACAAAACCAAGATTAACCAGGGAAGATAAAGGTTATGACTTGATATAGGTAGAAAATCCTCAAGAAAATGAACGATGGACGCTAGTGGATCAAATAGCAAATTTTGAACATAATAATAAGGAATATACCAACACAAGATCTAGGGGCAAAATGGAAGAGCATGTGAGTTATGTAAAGAGAACACAAACCTTTAAGCTTGTTCACCAGCCATTTTGTTCCACCTTCAATACTGCTTTGCAATGACTGATTATTGATAGGGAAAAGATCAGTATAAACCATAAAAACTGAGAAAACCAGATTAGAGAGAAATCCCATCAGAGAGGTGACTAATGGGAACCAACAGCTTTTATCCTGAGTTCTCCAAGCAATTCCAAATTTAGCAAAAATGTATTATTTTATCATAGGAAGAGTAATATGCTAGAACAGTTACATTATCGAGATTTTTCTAAAGTGGAAATTTCTTTTGAATATCCCCATCAATTACAGTCATTATATTCAGAGCAGCGGGAACATTTAAGTGGCTTTGGTTACTTCTTTTTTTCCTGACGAACTATCATAACATTATAATACTTATAATCATATTAGAACATAAAAGTTTCGATTGGATTTTACCAACATCTTGAGGATAAAGGTTTTCCAATTGTTTCTTCCATTCATAGTAAACAGCTTCACTCTTGCATTCATTGGGATGCTCAGCTGACCAGTTTATGCTCATGTTTAAAGAATAAAGGTGGAGAAGACACACAGCAGGTTCCTTTATTTCCACACTATACAACAAATTATATTGTTCTTTGAAATGCAAATAAGCAATAAATGATTCATCAAAATCGAATGCTAACCAGGCAAAAAAGTTCGCATGAGCCTTAGACTAGCGATAGGAAAAGCTAGACTTGTCTACTATGACATTGTCTAGGAACCACACAGGAAATACAAAAAACTTGAAGAGGTACAAACCCTACTGCATATAAAAGCCTGGTAGTTAAGTGGAGAAGGATAGAGAGGCGATCCCATTGTCCTCCAAGTTCTAAACCGTGCGCCACTAGCCCTCGACTATATCTCAGTTATAAAAAAGAAAAAAAAATTGAAGAATAACAGCATGAGGGAGAAGAGACTGCTCATACAAAAAGTTCTGAATTTTAGCACGTTAGTGACAAAACCTAGTAGTACTATGCCTCCATTAAAGCTTTTCTGCTCTGCATCTGTGGGAGTCTACAACAACAACAACGACCCAGTAAAATCCCACTAGTGGGGTCTGGGAGGGTAGTGTGTACGCAGACCTTACCCCTAATCTAGGGGCACTTCTTGGTTATCAATCCATTTTCCACGAAGAAGTGTTTTGCATTCCCAGTTACAGTCAAACAGCCATCTTCCAATAAATAACAGTTGAAATACCATGGTATAAAAAGAAAATGGAGGATCATTAATAGAAATAGATGGCAAGAACCCAAATTAAGAAGTCATCACTACGTGAATGATCTAAAGATATGCCAATGGAAGTATTTCTCCCCTTTTTGAAATTTTCTTCTAACATGTTATGAAAGTCGTATTTAACCCAAATTTTAAACGTTGATTAGCTATGACATGGACCAAAATATCATATAGTGGTACCTGTTGATAATTAAACTGCAAAGGAATTGGCAAAATGGAATCTTCACATGCACTCTGTATACTTCACTAACTCACGCCCTTAGGTGCTACATTTTCATTAAAAATAATCGCGAAATCGGTCGTTCCCAACTTCATCGATAATGAGCCCACTCCTCTATCCTTCTATGTTTTAAGTACATACTTGGTTTACCCATCATGTTCGAACTCGTAATGTGCACCTACTACACATCTGTACTACCTTTGTCATTGAACCAAATCACTGGGGGCTTAAAATCCTAGATCCACATCTAACTAGGAGGAGCTTATTTATCAAATTCAGACTATTAAGGGATAAAAATTAATTGGTTCCACAAACATAATTAAGAATTCCCAAAATTAGATCATAGCAAAATCTATAAAAACCCTATAGTTGAATAAACAAACAGGTGAGTTCATAAATGTAATTGGAGAAAGTAAATCAAAAGTAAAGATGAGAGGAGAAAGGGCATACGTTAATGTCATCGCCGACGGAATTGAGCTCCTTGTTAGCTCTCTTACCAATCCAGTAGGAACCCACTTTGTTCAATATCTGATCCATTTTTTAGATGCTTCTCAGATTTCTATAACCCGATGATTTAAACTCTAATAATCTCTGTATGAAGAAGCTTAAAGAAATCTTTGTCAAATTCAGAGAGATAAGGGTATGTTGTGGGGGTGGGGGAGTAGATTTGAGTTTAATTCTTCGCGAATTTTTCCACACCCAACTACTACAAGCTATGAGCAGTACCTTTCGCTACCTATGCAATTCTTCTTTAACTGTGATTTTCGCCCGAAAAGGAAAGAAAACTTTGGTTTTTGCCTTTGCTTCCTTTCGTATTGTTTTGGGAACGAAATTATACAGGTAAATTACAAGTTGTGTCCACCCATAAGTAAATTAGTACAAAAATTAACCAATTCATAAAATATTATAAATATTTAGCTAATTAGTTATTTATAGCAAAAAAATAGCAAATCTTTACTTTCTTTTGAGCGAGTATTGTTGGAATAGATTGGATACATGTTAAATTTAAATTTCAGTTTTGGAATAATTTGGTATAATTTTGAGGTGGTTTGAATTGAAATTCCGCATTAGAAGATGAACATGGAAAAAAATGATATGTATATCACAATGTGCGTCAATTGTTTATCATATATGTATCATATTCATATCAAATATGTATTACATGTATACCCGTGTGTGAGATATATGCATGATACATGTGTCGCAAATACCTTAAATCACCCTTAAACTTGGCTCAGATTATAAATATCCTCCCCGAACTATGCCCGGTCTTAATTATCCCCCTCAACTTGGCCTTTTGAGAGTCATTACCCCCATAGACGCAGATGTGGCAAAAAGTGTGGGTGCACTCACATGTCACGTGAATTTTTCTGTCTATGTGGCATTTTTTTTACATTTTTAAGAATATTACTTTTTAGATAATTTTTTCCGAATACAATTTATAATAAAACTTGGATAGAACTATATTATTTAGGCTAAATATTTTTATTTGTCCAAAAATAATAAAATTTTAGTTAATCTTTTTTTTTTTTTTGAATTTGACCAGAAAATAAAGATTTATACAATTGAAATAAATAGTAGGGCATATAAAAGTTATAAAAAAATACATAGTTTGAAATTAATTATTTTGGCTATAATATTTTATATAACTCTAAATTACGGTACTCTAATTTTTTTTTTTTACAGATTTTACCTAAAAAAGTAAAAATACACAGTTGAAATAGATAGTCATTGCATCAAAAGAAGAAATAAAAAGAGTGTACAATTGCAAGAAATTACAAGTGCAAATGCACACTCTTTTTATTTCTTCTTTTGATGCAATGACAATTTATTTCAACTATGTATTTTTTATAACTTTTTAGATGCCTTGACTATTTATTTCAATTGTATAAATCTTTATTTTCAGGTCAAATTCAAAAAAATATTAACTAAAGCTTTATTAATTTTGGCCAAATAAAAATATTTAGCCTAAATAATGTAGTTATATCCAAGTTTTATTATAAATTTTATTCGAAAAAAAATTATCTAAAAAAGTAATATTCTTAAAAAGGTAAAAAAATATTTTATTTTTCCAAATTAGTTAAAAAAAATTTTGAATTTGACTTGAAAATAAAGATTTATACAATTGAAATAAATAGTTAGGGCATCTAAAAGTTATAAAAAATACATAGTTTGAAATTAATTATTTTGGCTATAATTTTTTATATAACTCTAAATTACGGTGCTCTAATTTATTTATTTTTTTACAGATTTTACCTAAAAAGGTAAAAAGACACAGTTGAAATAAATAGTCATTGCATCAAAAGAAGAAATAAAAAGAATGTACAATTGCAAGAAATTACAAGTGCAATTGCACACTCTTTTTATTTCTTCTTTTGATGCAATGACAATTTATTTTAACTATGTATTTTTTATAACTTTTTAGATGTCTTGACTATTTATTTCAATTGTATAAATCTTTATTTTCAGGTCAAATTCAAAAAAAGATTAACTAAAACCTTATTAATTTTGGCCAAATAAAAATATTTAGCCTAAATAATGTAGTTATATCCAAGTTTTATTATAAATTTTATTCGAAAAAAATTATCTAAAAAAGTAATATTCTTAAAAAGGTAAAAAAATATTTTATTTTTCCAAATTAGTTAAAAAACTTTTTTGAATTTGACTTGAAAATAAAGATTTATACAATTGAAATAAATAGTTAGGGCATCTAAAAGTTATAAAAAAAATACATAATTTGAAATTAATTATTTTGGCTATAATTTTTTATATAACTCTAAATTACGGTGCTCTAATTTATTTATTTTTACAGATTTGACCTAAAAAGGTAAAAAGACATAGTTGAAATAAATAGTCATTGCATCAAAAGAAGAAATAAAAAGAGTGTACAATTGCAAGAAATTACAAGTGCAATTGCACACTCTTTTTATTTCTTCTTTTGATGCAATGACAATTTATTTTAACTATGTATTTTTTATAACTTTTTAGATGCCTTGACTATTTATTTCAATTGTATAAATCTTTATTTTCAGGTCAAATTCAAAAAAAGATTAACTAAAACTTTATTAATTTTGGCCAAATAAAAATATTTAGCCTAAATAATGTAGTTATATCCAAGTTTTATTATAAATTTTATTCGAAAAAAATTATCTAAAAAAGTAATATTCTTAAAAAGGTAAAAAAATATTTTATTTTTCCAAATTAGTTAAAAAACTTTTTTGAATTTGACTTGAAAATAAAGATTTATACAATTGAAATAAATAGTTAGGGCATCTAAAAGTTATAAAAAAAATACATAGTTTGAAATTAATTATTTTGGCTATAATTTTTTATATAATTCTAAATTACGGTGCTCTAATTTTATTTTTTTTACAGATTTTACCTAAAAAGGTAAAAAGACACAGTTGAAATAAATAGTCATTGCATCAAAAGAAGAAATAAAAAGAGTGTACAATTGCAAGAAATTACAAGTGCAATTGCACACTCTTTTTATTTCTTCTTTTGATGCAATGACAATTTATTTTAACTATGTATTTTTTATAACTTTTTAGATGTCTTGACTATTTATTTCAATTGTATAAATCTTTATTTTCAGGTCAAATTCAAAAAAAGATTAACTAAAACTTTATTAATTTTGGCCAAATAAAAATATTTAGCCTAAATAATGTAGTTATATCCAAGTTTTATTATAAATTTTATTCGAAAAAAATTATCTAAAAAAGTAATATTCTTAAAAAGGTAAAAAAATATTTTATTTTTCATAAAAATGTCACATAGATAGAAAAATCCATGTGGCAGGCGAGTGCACCCACACTTTTTGCCACATCAGCGTCTAGGAGGGAGGGGTAATGACCATCAAAAGGCCAAGTTGAGGGGGTAATTAAGACCGGGTAGTTCAGGGAGGATACTAATAATCTGAGTCAAATTTAGGGCTGATTTAAGGTATTTTGCCAATTTTGGACATTGACTCATATGTATGTTTTCAATGAATTTCAACCATTCCCACTATAAAAGATCCCTTTTTTGCTTAAATTGTTGGAATCTTGTACATATATATATTTTGTATTTTATCACCTTGTTTGCCACTTTATCCGTAAAATTTTCTTTTCGTCTTGCATCTAATGTTGTTGGTCACACTTAAATATGAAAGCAGATCTTTGCGTGTGATTCTTGGAGAGAAAGAATCCTTATTTATTTGAATTTTTAATTTTTATATGTGCTTGGCTAATTTTGATAAGTTTTTGATTAATGGCTAGAGGTTGATAAGTTAGAACATTTTCGTAAGATTTTTAATATTCGCTAGTCGTAAAAGTATATAAAATTTATATATTTTTATATATAATATATATAAATGCATATTTATACAAAAAATATATACATTTTCCACTATTATTTTCAGAGCTCTATATACATTAGTACCACAAGTTTAGCGATATTAAGAAAGGAAAAATGATTTAATTTGTTCCCATATTATTTGAAATTTAAAAAGTTTCTGATCTGTTAGACTTTTGGTATAATATTACCTCCGTACAGATTGGCCTCCAATGGAGCTTCAATCCAATGGTAATCTTAAATCATAGTGAAAAATTAGTTGAATATATTTTGATCTTTTTTTCTTGAAGAATTTGGACACATGAAGTCCACGTAAGATAAGGTCTACGTACATTCTACTATTTAAGACTATCTTGTAGGATTGCACTGAATTTATTGTTATTCTTTGAAGTTTGCTTATTTCGTGATACAAAATAATTTATTAACCACAAGACTATTAATTAAATAAAAGTTTAACGAGAGATAAAATTAAATAATATCAAATATAATGACAAATTTGACTCTTTTCCCTATTAAAAAATGCACGGATTTGATCATAAGAATCCTACCTCATGATGGAGCTCCGTTTATTGTTACTGATACGGATTTGATCACAAGAATCAGTAACAATAGAATCTAATGTGTGTATATGATACAACGAAATAGGTAAATACTGCTTGAGAGTAATAAAAGAGTAACTATTAATTTGAAATAGGAAATAAAATCTTAAAACCAATAGAGTAACAACTTTCCAAAAAAAAAAAAAAAAAGGAAATTACAAATCAAAATGTAACAATAAATTAATACTATTTCTCAAGCAAAATATCTCTTGTACCTCAAAAAATGCATTACTATCCGCCAATCACAGCAGACAGCTCATTCACACGTATATTAGAGGCAACGCACCTTTGTTATATGTTGCTTACACGATTACACGTCGCTTATTTAATAATTAACCTCACATTTTCACATTCTACTCCTCGGTACTCGTCATTAATTCAATAAATCTTCCGGCTACAACAAGGGGTGGCAAACTCGCAGGTCGGATTGAATATAGACTTATCGAGAGCGGATAATACAAAAACGAATAAAATAACAGACTCATCAATATCTAATATGTTATTGTCAAATTAGTGGGCGTTTGGACATAAGAATAGTGAAATTTCGGCAAAAAATGAAGAAAAAAAAGTTTAAGTAAAAATAATATTTGAAAATAGAGTTGTGTTTGGACATGAATACAATTTGGAACTGTTTTTGAATTTTGTGAGTGATTTGAAGTGAATTTTGAAAAACAACTTTTTTGAGTTTTTCAAATTCTTGAAAAATTTCAAAATTCAACTTCAAGTGAAATTTGAAATTTTCATGACATTCCGAAAAAAGTAAAATGTTTTTTGTGGCCAAAGGGGCTCTTAGAATTGTCAAGTGAATGGGCCGTGGGTTGCTAGGGAACGGGGGAAATTCAAAAATAGTCAGATTTACAAGTGGTCATTCAAAAATAGCCACCATTTCAAAAGTAATTAAATTTAGCCACTTTTCATGTAAAGATAAATCTGAACGAAAATACTGTTCAAAATCCAGAAAAATACTCCAGCATAAGATACTGGAGTTCCAGTATATTATACTAGAACTCTAGTCTAATAGACTGGAATCCAGTATAATATACCGGTCCAACATAATATACTGAAAATTGGAGCACCGGTGCTCCAATCTCCAGTATATTATACTGGAACCAACAAAATATACCGGTTCAGCATAATATGCTGGAAATTCATACACAGGTGCACCAAACTCCAGTATATTATGCTGGACCGGTCTCTATTGCAGCAAAATAATGGTTATTTTTTAATGACTTGGTAAATGCTAGCTATTTTTAAATGACCAGTCCGAAAACTGACTAGCTGAAACAAACCAAATAACAACCAAACCAACTGATTGTATTAACTCAACAATAATTGAAATTACAAAGCAAATGCTAATGTAGTGAGGACAGTGCAATAGAAATCTAAAAAGAAAGGGGAAGAGAAATAGACTGATACAGATTGGGGATGAGAACAAAGATGAGAAGCAGAGTTACATTTGACAACTTCAGCATAAAGAATGCGCTAGGCCTTCTGCTATACTTATAACTAGTTTTCTCCACTCTGCACCTTCACGCATTGAGTGCCTTCAAAATGGGTCCCACACATAATTTTCCAGGTTCGAGTAGAGCACAAGTTGTAGCAACATCCGCTTGACATTGTCTACAGCGAGCAAGCAAGGCAGAGCAACATCTACAAGCTTAATGTACTGGCTCTTTACTGCTGCATCAATACAAATGGATGCACATGAATTGTAGTGGCTCATTACTTCTGTATCAATGCAAATGGATGCACAGGAAATGGCTAAATAAATTGGTCTAACCTCAATGTGAACAGCTCCTTTCCCAACCCCTAGCTTTAACAACCTTTCAAGGAATTTTAGCTTCCAAACTAAGAGTATAGGCATGGAAAATACATCTCGCCATCTTTTGATACTATGGACAAAAATATCCAACTTAATTTTCCTTGGTGTCATCAGCTGGAACATAAGAGACAATATATCTTGTTCTCCTTGTAGCAGATCGTTTGCAGCATCACAATGTAATATCCTGGACTATTTCTTTATTTATGGGAAACTCTTCTTTAGGAAATGGAACATGCTCTCTCACATCAGAAGCAAATTCCGTGGCAAAATCAGTGTGTGCATCCTTAATTGCAAGGCCAACATCAGAAACACTGGTTGAAAAACCAAAAGAATTGGCACATGATCCACAAACATAGAGCCAAACATCAGGAGCAACATGTAAACAAAAATACAGTAGCGAATTCCTTAAATTTCGTTCTGGAACCAAGAAGATGATACCACTACCTAGTCTTTCGGTAAATCCAGTAAGCATGTCCAAGGAACCAACTATGAAATATCTAGCATAGGGCCGGCCCTCAATAATAACTGTCAAGCGAACATAGTTGCGCACATCCCTTTTTTCTAGGTAAAGATAAGCTGACTTCAACCAAGCAACTTCAGGGGTCTCGACAATAACCACAACATGTGCACTTAGTAATTTTGATCGAGATAGTGACGTAACAGAATCATATGTGCAGCCACGACCATTACTCGGCACAATAAGTAACTCATCACAATGCCATATTGACGCTGGATTTTCAGCCAAATATCTTGATGGAAAAGCTTGATAGGCATGGTACCTTCCTTTAAATTGCAGCTGCGCATGGTTATGATCTTCACTGTCCTGAAAGAGATAAATTTTTATTTCTTGGAGAACTCCACCTAGGTCAAAAGCTTGCTGCAAGGTAACTGATTTCTGAGAACGCCAACATCGCACCACCCTCTTCTCATTTCCCCCACAAACAAGAAAGTATTCACTCTTATATGCATAAATAGTACACAAGCTGTCTTCTTATGTTGTTTTGCATTCACAAAAACATCATATGTAGGGGCGTGGAATAAAATGCCGATACTCGAAATGATTAACGTCATGGGTTGCGAACCTATTTTGTGGCCCCATACTGAGAAAATTATATCCTTTCCCACTAAATTACTTAGAGAAATCAGACATTTCATACCATTACCACGGCCTTCAGTAAGGCTAGGAAGCATGTCAAAAGAACGAACTATACACTCTCTACCATCTGATAAACCTTCTAAAACAAGATCAAGGAAAGTTGTTATAGTAGCTTTTCTTCCAAATAGTGTACCACTGCCAAGTTGAAATTGAGGCCTGTAGTTGCCGTCCATGTAATCAAAATAAACTACGCCATGAAACATGTGTGGTTCACCAATGTGTTGAGCATGTGCATGCAATATGAGATAAGTTCGCCAAGTGAAGATTTCATGCTTCTCACGACTTTGAATTAATTGTGGCATTATGCCGAGCTTTTCGCATGCATTGTCAGAGTAACCCATGACTCGAAATCTCGACTGCTGGAAATTTCTATCAGCAAAAGTCTCGAGCGCCACATGTACTCTCTATGTCTCTCTAGATACAAACAACATGAAACCAGTAAAATTGTGCTCCTGTCCAGTATCTACCCAATTGCATAGGTGTAAGCCAGAATCATAGTGATGCCCCAATATATTTTGAGTAGCACTAACAAATGGAAATTCTATTACAGTAAACCTCCCGATGGCATTTGACATGATAGATCTTTGACTAGTAAAAAGAATCTGATAACCAGTTTTATCCTTTAGCGGAGAGATTTCAAACACCGGAGCTGCATTGCCTCTTGCGTCTTCCTCCTCTTTATTTTTAGATTCCATTAATTTAGTCACATTAAAATTGTAACCAGTTAATCTAGTAGGGAAAGTCATGGGAACAGAGTTTGTAGAAATACTGATTTGATTAATTAGAATCTCAGTAGTGACCTCTGTTTACAAGGTCTCGGAGTGAGGCTGGGGTGTGTCACCATTTCTGTGAGAACTTTCATCAAACACCTGTACCTCCTCTGATGTTGCATCTTTTAAGTCAGCCTCGGGCTCTTTGGTAACAACTTTTACTGATGATCGCTCAGTAGCAAACACCTTGGAACCACAACAGCCATGTGACATTTTGTCGAACACCTGGGCTTCACTATTTGTAGAATATTCCCTAATTGTAGCCACGCGAACTTCTGGCGATTCGAGATGCAGCTTACCAAAACGAATCCGCACCTTTGCAACAAAATGTTCCCAATCTGACAATTGCTTGTTCCGAAAAAGCCATCGGAACCACTCCAACGCCTCACTATCTAGGTACAAAGAAGCACATAATAACTTGTTGTTTTCCGATGTGCCATGGAATTCAAAGTAGCGTTCAACCTGAGAAATCCATAACTCTGGATCCTTGCCACAGAATCGCCAGAATTCCACAGGAGTAGGCTTGCTCGTTGCAAGGTTTTCAACCAACCCATATAACAAGGAACGAATTTCAGCAATATCCTTCGATCATGAATCCTTCACGATCTTAATTGAATCATCGATAGTTCGAATTATTTGGCCCTCCATAGAAGACCTCTGGATGAAAGCACCAATGAAACAAACCAAATAACAACCAAACCAACTGATTGTATTAACTCAACACTAATTGAAATTACAAAGCAAATGCTACTGTAGTGAGGGCAGTGCAACAGAAATCTAAGAAGAAAGGAGAAGAGAAATAGACTGATACAGATTGGGGATGAGAACAAAGATGAGAAGCAGAGCTACGTTTGACAATTTCAGCATAAAGAATGCTCTAGGCCCTCTGCTATACTTATAACTAGTTTTCTCCACTATGCACCTTCACACATTGAGTGCCTTCACAATGGGTCCCACATATAATTTTTCAAATTCAAAAATATATCTTCCACCGAATGACTCACTGAGTTCACAACATTAGCCCGTGCTATTTTAACCTTGGGAACATGTGTAACCCCGTCAACAAATGAAGTAGGCAATGCCCACTCTATTGCTTGTCAGTTCAGTTTAGTTGCTTTCGAAATCTCATGTACTAGTATCATTTTCTGGAAATGCACCACAAGAAATTACTATAGTATATGTGATTGCGGAGGTTGTTGGCGGACAAGACCTCAGGATATGGAGAAAATTATAGAATAGGGTATTATGGTGTAGTATATGTTAGAAATATAATAGGATGAAATAATCTGGCGTAGATAGTGTAATTATTGTCCTTAAGGAATTTAAGCTTTCCATAAATTGTTGCAGGGATAATAGTAGAATTCCTCCGGGATTTTACAAAGTCTACTCGAATTTCTCACAAGAACAGAATATTTGTGAGTTGTAGAAAATAAGTAGAAGAGAAAGAGATGAAATGGATATTTATAATACCTCTAGGAGTCCAAGTGCGCAAGTGCCAATCTTAATTATTAATAATATAGTCAAATTTTAGTTTCCCTCCAAAACAACCTTAAAATATTCAAACATATAGACAAAGAAGTGCTTTTAAGCACCTCTTTGTTTCTTTCTTTTTACAAATGAGAGACAAAACAACCTCTTATCAAACACTAACTAATCTAACATTATATGTTTATATTTCTTGTAATTTCTTTTAATTTCAGAGATTGTAATGATTTGGACATTCTTAAATTTTTTATGTGCGTGTGCTTTTGCTTGTGTTTTGGTCTTAATCAAGTGGCTCTTTGAAATGTATGTCGTTTAAAGTTTAGATAAGTGATTGTGTCTTGACATGGAACTTGGAAGTTCCCTAACATTTTCCTCCTGTCAACTGAATCTCCAGACTCCAAATCCAGGAATTTAATAATGAAGAACTATTATGGGAGTTACTTTGGCTTTCAAAAATTATAAAAAAAAAAAACATTATTTTTAATAAAACACGTTTTCGAATAAAGATGACCAAATACGCCAGTCCAATGTTAGGCGGTGCGCTACTCCATATAAACTCCTTTTGAAATATACATATTTTCGTCACTTTTGAATGAAAATCCTTTTTTTTTTTGGAATATTACGGGTAACTTTTGAATGAAAATCCTTTTTTTTTTTTGGAATATTACGGGTTTTTTTTTCCCGAAAAAACGAAAGTGTGACAATCATAAATTAAATTCAGTGATCTAACTTTCCAACAAAAGGTAAGTTTTATAGAGCAGTGGTTGTCACACCTCCTTTTTGCGCGCCCCGCCCCGAAGGGTTAAATGCGCGGGTGGAGTTTTTCCAATTTAAGTGACAATATTCGAAATGGGATTATTTATTTAATTCAGAGTCGCCACTTGGGAAAGGTTTGGCTTTTGGTGTCCCAAGTCACCGGTTTATCTTGAATCCCAAATCGAGGAAATTTTCGACTTTTCCAAATGAAGTCTGCGAACCAGAAATTCTAAGTAAGGAATTCTGTTGACCCGAGGGAAGGTGTTAGGCACCCTCGAATCCCGTGGTTCTAGCACGGTCGCTTAAATTGTTATAATGGCTAAATATCTGATTTAAATACAGGTTGTGACTTATGTGCTTTTATTAAGTTTAAACCGCTTTTATTATTATCATTTATTTTATAGAATTGCAACGTCGTGAAAATGCGTCTCGAACCACGTCACAATCAATGCACCCGTAGTTGTTAACACATTTTGACTCCGTTGAGACTTGGATTTGGGTCACATCAATGTGCACCCGATTTTAAGAATATAATTTACTTAAAGTCGCGCCTAAAGAATCTAAACGCGTTATTATCTTTGGGGAAGGCAGTGGAATTCACTAAACAGTCCGTCCCAAATTCTAAGTATTTATCATGATCAATTATTGAGGGCCCCGCAATTTGCATTTTTATTCGGCGAGGCTCGTCTCATTATTTTAGAAGGGTACCCTACAGTGGCTACATTTCTACTACGTTTATCTTTAAAGAGAAGGATGATGCCGAACTTTGCTTGTTTGAACAAATACAGACTGAATCCTTATTATGTTTGCCGAACCTAAACTTGTTTGATTACCTGATTGATTGTTTATGAGGTGAGGGTTACCTCATGCTTTGTCTTCATCGAGTGAATGCGCTTATTAATTTGCTAAGTGAAATTGCAAACAAACTGACAACATATATTGAGTTATGTCTAACGACCTCCAAGTTCTATTTTAACACTCTAACCTATTTGAAATTGATAAACGAAATCGGCTGTTTATTAGGAAAATTACTACTAATTGAACTCAGAATGACTATTAGTTCCTCTCAACAATCATCACATTATTTTTAAACAAAGAATCCATACCGAAACCCGATATCGAACCTGCATTGGAACAAATAAACTGACAGGAGAACTGGCATTCATAGCCAGACTCTTAATGTGACTGCATGAGAGTTTGTTTGGGATACATCTATCCCAGACCTAATACCACAGATTTGTCGATTCAGTGGTCTAGGCAAAAATACATACAAGTGCTTGCCATGACTCTATGTTGTACAGTCGTAACTAAGCCGAACAACGTTATACTGAACTGAATGTATACTAAATCAAACGTGTTGTCTATGTCATACTGTCATTACTATTGAACAGTGCTATCTAACAGTCCATCTCAAAAAGAATGTATGCTAGTTTATACAAAGTATTGGCAATTTGCAGTAAAAATACAATCCCAACTAACATTCGACCTATTTTTAAAACCAATGTTATAACATGAACAGCTGTTCGTTTTCTTTATTTCTGCTTCAACTTCAAACTTTCAACAATACAAGGTTTCAGAGGTTGTGTACCTGGAAATATTTGACAATTGAAGAAAAGGGGCAGTCAGCAGAGTACAATGACAACAAAAATGCAGTAGCAATCACAGCATTATCAGTAGCAGCAGGGCAGAATAGCAGCAGGCAAAGCAATACAGCAAGAAACAGGCTCGAGTGCAGAGATGCAACTATGGCCAATAGAAAGTAATAGCCAAATAACAGCAACACCCAGTGGAGTAGAATCAGAACTCCAGACATACCAGTAGTAAACCAATGAAAACACTCGACTAATAGACACAACTGGAATTTCAAAGAATCAGAATTGATTTGAACAAGTTGAACAACTGAAACCCAATAATAATAGGAGGAAAAAGTTTCTGATTGTTGGTTGTATCCCTTCTATCCCTTAATCTCTCTCTATCTATGTGTATCTATTTGTATGTATTTCAGCTCTCCTTTCCAAACTCCTCACAGTGTGTTTTTCTTTTACAGCCCTCAAGGTCCAGTCCCCCTTCTGTCTCCTTTTTCCCCTAATCCTGTCTCCCTCCTTTTATAAGCCTCCCTCCTACTCCTTTTAACAGCCTCTTTTTAATATCACAGTACCCCTCCCATTTGCCCTTTTCGTTTTCAGATTCCAATTAGTTATTTAAGTATTAACCCCCATCAACATTCCCTGGCAGATTTATTCTTTAAAAGGCTTAATATTTCTTAAACTAAAGCAAGGTATGGGGCAGTAGAATACATCTGACAGCTTATGCTGTCAAACCATTTTAAAATTAAAAGCCCCTTTATGCAGAAAAACAGGCTGTGCACAAAGCACATGAGGTGCACCAATGCACATGCTGTGCATGAGTGCACATGCCCTCCAATTCAGAGTTTAAACCAGACATCCCTTTCAAATCAAACAGCTATAAGTAAGCAAAACTGGTTCTTAATTGATTCAGGCAGATGTTCAACAGAAGCAAATCGATTTAACTTTGTTCAAACAGTTGAAACTAATTGACGACATATGTCGACTCGACTATATTAGCATTAACATACTCAATCGTAGCCAAAAATCAGACATTTAAAGTATAGGACACATGACTCGACTTATACTGATTAAACAGAATTATACTTCGAGGAATCAGTTAGTCAGTACAAATTTGGAATACAACCAATGCACAGGCCTTATCAGAATAGGAGGGGGGATTCAGACAAACACAGAGGTTCAAGTAAAGTGGACAAACAAAAGTCGATAAAATTTAAAACAAATATGAACAGACTCTTAAAACAAATCACAAGGACTGAAACAAATAAAGGAAAGAAAACAGACTCACCTTAAACTTGAAAAGTTAAAAGTTTGAACCCGGATTTGGACAGTCCTCTCTTAAGGACGAATGGACTTTAATCGAAGTGTTTCTCAGATGAGAAACACTTCGATTAAGGTCCATTAGACCTTAATCTCTTAGGCTCGGACGGACATGGGCCAGTGATGAAGAGTTACAAAGTTCCAAAACTCAAATCCGGGATTCATGTTTCCCTGGTCAGATTCGGACCAAACCAAGTATGGTTTGGTCACGAGGGGGTCTGGGGAGTGTCTGGTATGATTTTAGGGTTAAACCGTGTAGATCGAGTTTTGACTCGAATCTTCAAATGAAGATTCGAGAAGGTGGGAAGGGATTCGAACTACCTGGTTGATAGATTTGGGTTCAGGATGGCAAGGGCGTTCTAGGGTGTTAAGGGGAAGGTCACCGGCATCCATGCCGCCGGCTTTCATGGCGAAAGTACGCAGGGGCGGCTAGGGTTTTAGGGCTGTTTGTTTGGAGACGAAGGCTGGGGTTCAGATAGGGGGCAGGGTAAGATTATGGTCTTATATAGTTAATGGGTGGATTGATCTCGACCGTTAGATCAATCTAGATCTACGGTCTGGATCTGATAGCTTAAGTGGAACGGTGTCGTTTCAAGGGTAAAGGGTTGGGGTCGGTCCGGGTAAGACGGGTCGGGTTTATTGGTGGGTTATGGGGAATTGATCTTGGCCGTTGATCTCAAATTGATCAACGGCCCAGATCAACATGTACCAAAACGACGTCGTTTGGATTCTCTGGGCATCAGGTGGTCTGGACCGGGCAGTCCTGGGTTTTGGGCTGTTCGTTTGGGCCAATTTTGTTAAAATTGGCCCAAGTCCGGAGGGGAAGGGGTCCTTTCTTTATTTTTTTTATTTCCTTTTTCTTATTTATTTTAAAACAAAACTAAGCCAAAAAATCAAATTAAAATTAAATACACACTCAATACAATTATTTGCACACACACTAAAATATTTCAAAACAGGTAAAGTCAAACAAAATAAAATCACGGACGAAGATGCCTATTCATGATTTTCTATTTAACGACCGGATTACGGTTCGAATTATGCAGGACACATATATTTTTTGAATTTTGTTTTAGTAAAGTAAATAAATAAAAATGGGCCGAAGTCACAAATAAATCAACAAGGTGCCGCACAGAAATCCAAAAATTGTACAGCAGGGCCAATTATTATTATTTTTATTTCTTTTTGGAGCGATTGTCGTGCGAAAATAAAAATCACGTGCTCACAGCTGCCCCTCTTTGTTCGGAAACACGAAGAGTTTTCGTGCAAAGATAAAGTGAGCGTGTATGAGCGATTTTTGCCTATGGACCACTCCGTATGAAGCATGTTTTTGAAAGATCTGACCGAATCTTGCTTCAAAGATTTCCTACATATCCTGGGCTAAACAGGAATCAGGTCAATGTAGTTCGAGAAGTTTTGGTAGCTGGGACTACCATGGGATTGCAATGCTTGCTGCTACTGCTGCTGCTGTTGTCACTGCTACGTTACTGACCGCCTTATTACAACCAAATTGAAATTGGAAACTGAGCTAACTACTTATGTGTATGTCAACTGCTAGTTACAAGATTCTTATCTATGATTCTTTTACGACTTGATCTTGGGTCTTAGCTGATTCTGCTTGTAGACTCCGATCTGAATCTTGATGTTTGCGAGTTGCGGCGACTTGTTTAACCTCGGGGATACTGAGTGAGACGCGATTGGCAGGGTTCAGGCCCTTAATTAAACGTTGGAGTCAATCCTCCTTGCATTTACTCCGAGATCTCGGGACATCTTTTTTTTTTCTTTTTTTTTTGATTCCGAACCGGGATTCATCTCGTGGGTCATTTAGATCCATGTGGCTCGAGGTCAGACCTGCGGGAGAAAACAAACGAAACGAAATTTTCTGCCCCAGTTTCACTAGGAAAATTTCGTTAATTATTCAACAGGAAGTTCATAAAATTGATGAAAGAGGATATGCATGCTCAGTTCAGGGTTGGATCCCTAATACCGACTAGATGGGGAAAGGTTCAGTTTAGGGTTTAAAACCCTAATGATGACTAAAAGGAAAAAGTTCAGTTTAGGGTTTAAAACCCTAATGCTGACTAAAAGGAAAATTCAGTTTAGGGTTTAAAACCCTAATGCTGACTAAAAAGAAAATTCAGTTTAGGGTTTAAAACCCTAATGCTGATTGCATGAAAAAGCTCAGTTTAGAGTTTAAAACTCTAATGCTGGCTGAAAGGAAAAAGTTCAGTTTAGGGTTTAAAACCCTAATGCTGACTAAAAGGAAAATTCAGTTTAGGGTTTAAAACTCTAATGCTGATTGCATGAAAAAGCTCAGTTTAGAGTTTAAAACTCTAATGCTGGCTGAAAGGAAAAAGTTCAGTTTAGGGTTTAAAACCCTAATGCTGACTAAAAGGAAAATTCAGTTTATGGTTTAAAACACTAATGCTGATTGCATGAAAAAGCTCAGTTTAGAGTTTAAAACTCTAATGCTGGCTGAAAGGAAAAAGTTCAGTTTAGGGTTTAAAACCCTAATGCTGACTAAAAGGAAAATTCAGTTTAGGGTTTAAAACCCCAATGCTGATTGCATGAAAAAGCTCAGTTTAGAGTTTAAAACTCTAATGCTGGCTGAAAGGAAAAAGTTCAGTTTAGGGTTTAAAACCCTAATGCTGACTAAAAAGAAAATTCAGTTTAGGGTTTAAAACCCCAATGCTGACTAAAAGGAAAATTCAGTTTAGAGTTTAAAACTCTAATGCTGGCTGAAAGGAAAAAGTTCAGTTTAGGGTTTAAAACCCTAATGCTGACTAAAAGGAAAATTCAGTTTAGGGTTTAAAACCCTAATGCTGATTGCATGGAAAAAGCTCAGTTTAGAGTTTAAAACTCTAATGCTGGCTGAAAGGAAAAAGTTCAGTTTAGGGTTTAAAACCCTAATGCTGACTAAAAGGAAAATTCAGTTTAGGGTTTAAAACCCTAATGCTGACTAAAAGGAAAATTCAGTTTAGGGTTTAAAACCCTAATGCTGATTGCATGAAAAAGCTCAGTTTAGAGTTTAAAACTCTAATGCTGGCTGAAAGGAAAATTCAGTTTAGGGTTTAAAACCCTAATGCTGATTGCATGGAAAAGCTCAGTTTAGAGTTTAAAACTCTAATGCTGGCTGAAAGGAAAATTCAGTTTAGGGTTTAAAACCCTAATGCTGATTGCATGGAAAAGCTCAGTTTAGAGTTTAAAACTCTAATGCTGGCTGGAAGGAAAATTCAGTTTAGGGTTTAAAACCCTAATGCTGATTGCATGGAAAAGCTCAGTTTAGAGTTTAAAACTCTAATGCTGGCTGAAAGGAAAATTCAGTTTAGGGTTTAAAACCCTAATGCTGATTGCATGGAAAAGCTCAGTTTAGAGTTTAAAACTTTAATGCTGGCTGAAAGGAAAATTCAGTTTAGGGTTTAAAACCCTAATGCTGATTGCATGAAAAAGCTCAGTTTAGAGTTTAAAACTCTAATGCTGGCTGAAAGGAAAAAGTTCAGTTTAGGGTTTAAAACCCTAATGCTGACTAAAAGGAAAATTCAGTTTAGGGTTTAAAACCCTAATGCTGACTAAAAGGAAAATTCAGTTTAGGGTTTAAAACCCTAATGCTGATTGCATGGAAAAGCTCAGTTTAGAGTTTAAAACTCTAATGCTGGCTGAAAGGAAAATTCAGTTTAGGGTTTAAAACCCTAATGCTGATTGCATGGAAAAAGCTCAGTTTAGAGTTTAAAACTCTAATGCTGGCTGAAAGGAAAATTCAGTTTAGGGTTTAAAACCCTAATGCTGATTGCATGGAAAAGCTCAGTTTAGAGTTTAAAACTCTAATGCTGGCTGGAAGGAAAATTCAGTTTAGGGTTTAAAACCCTAATGCTGATTGCATGGAAAAGCTCAGTTTAGAGTTTAAAACTCTAATGCTGGCTGAAAGGAAAATTCAGTTTAGGGTTTAAAATCCTAATGCTGATTGCATGGAAAAGCTCAGTTTAGAGTTTAAAACTCTAATGCTGGCTGAAAGGAAAATTCAGTTTAGGGTTTAAAACCCTAATGCTGATTGCACGGAAAAGCTCAGTTTAGAGTTTAAAACTCTAATGCTGGCTGAAAGGAAAATTCAGTTTAGGGTTTAAAACCCTAATGCTGATTGGCTGGAGATAAAGCTCGAGAATACTACACGATCTATTTTTGAGTTTTCTTGTTTTAATAGAAGATAAAAGGGAGTTTCGTGGAAGCTTACCTTTCGAGTGAATTCAATCATTGCCGAAGTACTTCCTGTACCCGTGCACCTTCTTCTTTGGGCGACACCTGCTTCTTGCACGGTTGTCTTGGATCGGACCTGTTTCAAACTTTCAGACAAAGAATCATTTGTTAGTTCGGAAATGACGGTCGGTTTGGTGACCTTGATCGTTCCCAATTGCTTTCTTGCGTCTTCATTTCTGTTGCGAAGTTCCGCCATTGATTTGATTCGAATGGCGAAACCTTTAGACTACTCAGACTTGTATTTCCAGATTCTGTGATGACTTGCCTCGTAAGGCCCCCTTTTTTTTGTGTCCCGTTTTGCTTGGAGGTTCTCAACGGGGATTTATTGGAGGTATTTAGTGGGAATTTGTACAAAAAGGAAGCTCTGTGGGGAATATTTACAACGTGGATTCTTTGTGTGGATTTTTGTACAATGGGGCATGCTGGGGATTTATTTCAAAGCGGGATTTCTAGGATTTGTTGGGGTAAGCTTGCTGGGGAATATTTACCAAAGGACTCGCTGGGGGTGTGCTGATGAAATTCCAACGGAGAGATTTTTTTTCTTTTTTTTTTCTATACTGGGGAGACTTTGTGGGAGATTGTACAAAAGGAGAAACTCTGTGGGGATTTGTACAGGGGGAGACTTTGTGGGGATTTGTCCGAGGGCGGACTTGCTGGGGAAGATTTCAAGATTTCTCTCTTTCCTCTTTACTCCGAAACACCATCAAACGTCATGATTCAATCATGCTTGGGCAATCATACCAACGAGATGAGGCGCTTTCCTTCATGAGACGGGATTCCGTGCAAACAAACCATGCCACCTGTCCTTTCCGGTGTGTCCTGAACTCGGGGTTAAAATGCAAAAGGGATTCGAAAAGAAACAAAGAAAGGGGAAAACAAATCAGAAAAGGAATACCCTTTTCGGGACGAGAAAGACTTATCTGAGGAAGATAACGCTGGCTTTAAATGACATGACATGCTCTTTGGACTGGACGTCTGACCTTCTAAGAGCTTGCGTTTTCCTGAAACAGAACGGATCTGTGATTCCAAACTGGTGGCATTCTGCCGAAACTTTCTTGGGGTGGTTCATTCTTTTCGGCCAACAGCGCCCTTTTGCGGGTTTTCGCTGGCTGACCTCTCTCATTTCTCTTCCTGTCATCGCTTGATAGCACTCTTTGCGAGTTTTTACTAAACAATCTCTCTCATTTTGGTTTCTCTACTCCCGTTGCCTCGTGGTGCCCGAAGGTTTTCACTGCCGAGGCTCTCTCATTTTATCTCTCTCAATTCAGAGTGTGCTGGTCTCCATTCGTGACGCTTATTGGTTCCCCATCATATTTGGTAATTGATTTGAAGGCTTGTGCTTGGTAAGGATAGGTAGTGATATCAACTTCTTAACTGCTTGACGTGCCCCGGTTTCAATTTCAGGGTGGATGGGATTTTATTGTTGGCGTGACTGAACCTCAGGGAGAGGCTGCCTACGTATCCTTTCGGAATCAAGTCAAACGTAGTTCATGCCTCAATCAATGTTTTGTTTTTTTTTTTTGTTTTGTAAGCGGCTCAAAAGTTGGTAGAGAGAATTGGGTAGTGTTTGGGGAGTAGTGGGGAATAAACACCTTCGCCATTTTCAAACGTGTCAGGACCACTGGAGTATGATTTAGACGTAATACCTCTTGACTGCATCTGCATTTACTGCTGTGTCGGGGTCATTTCCTTCGATATCACCTAAATACAATGCTCCTCTTGGCAATATTTTCCTTACGATGTATGGGCCTTTCCAATTTGGGGCAAACTTTCCTTTTGCTTCTTCATGATGCGGCAGAATACGCCTCAGTACCAATTGTCCTACTTCGAAATTCCGGGGTCGGACTTTCTTGTTGTAAGCACGGGCCATTCTTCGTTGGTATAACTGTCCGTGACAAACCGCGGCCATTCGCTTTTCATCAATCAACGTCAATTGCTCTAGCCGAGTCTTGACCCACTCGTTGTCCTCGATTTCTGCTTCGACAATGATTCGAAGTGAAGGAATCTCTACCTCTGCCGGTATTACGGCCTCGGTCCCATAAACCAAAAGATAAGGAGTCGCTCCCACCGATGTGCGTACCGTAGTGCGGTACCCCAATAATGCAAAAGGTAACTGCTCATGCCACTGTCGGGAACTTTGTATTGTTTTCCTCAAAATCTTCTTGATGTTTTTATTTGCAGCTTCCACAGCACCATTGGCTTTTGGCCGATAAGGAGTGGAATTCCTGTGTGTTATCTTGAATTGCTCGCACACATCTCCCATCAAGTGACTGTTCAAGTTTGCTGCATTATCTGTAATGATAGTCGCAGGAATACCGAAGCGACAGATAAGATTTGAGTGTACAAAATCCACCACAGCTTTCTTGGTGACCGACTTGAGAGTGACAGCCTCTACCCATTTCGTAAAGTAGTCTATGGCAACTAGTATAAACCTGTGTCCGTTTGAGGCCTTTGGTTCAATTGGTCCAATGACGTCCATGCCCCAGGCGACAAATGGCCATGGTGCGGACATGGGATGCAGTTCCGTGGGAGGTGCATGAATCAAATCACCGTGCACCTGACACTGATGACATTTCCGAACGAAGCTGAAGCAATCCTTTTCCATGGTCATCCAGTAATAACCTGCTCTAAGGATTTTCTTCGCTAAGACATACCCGTTCATGTGAGGTCCGCACACACCTGCGTGTACTTCGTGCATGATCTTTCTCGCTTCCTCGATATCGACACATCTTAGGAGATTGAGGTCCGGGGTCCTCTTATACAACAATTCGCCGCTCAAAAAGAAACCACTTGCATGTCGCCTAATGGTCCTCTTTTGATCTCCAGTAGCGTGCTCGGGGTATTCTTGCGTCTTCAGGAACCTCTTGATGTCATGGTACCAAGGCTGCGTATTTGATCCCGCCTCGATTACACTGCAGTAACCGTGTCTTTCCTTGATTTGGATTTCCAAAGGATCGACGTGGGCGTTGCCCGGGTAGGGTAGCATAGAAGCCAGAGTAGCAAGTGCATCTGCCAGTTCATTGTGACACCTCGGAATATACCTGAACTCTATTGAGGTAAAGCGCTTGCTGAGGTCCTCCACATGTTGTCGGTATGGGATAAGTTTGACATCCCGAGTTTCCCACTCGCCTTGAGCTTGCCGGATGATCAGGTCAGAATCTCCCATAATCAGTAAGTTTTCGACATCCTGATCGATTGCCATATGCATGCCCATAATGCAGGCTTCATACTCAGCTGTATTGTTTGTGCAAAAGAAACGCAGTCTAGCTGTGGCGGGATAATGCTGACCGGAAGGCGAGATCAAAATTGCCCCAATCCCTACACCCTTGGCGTTCACGGCTCCGTCAAAGAACATCTTCCAAACATGAGCTTCTTCTGAGATCACTTCTACGGTGTTTACCTCTTCATCTGGAAAGTAGGTATCCAATGGCTGGTATTCCTCATCGACCGGGTTTTCGGCCAAATGATCTGCTAACGCCTGGGCTTTCATTGCCGTGCGAGTGACATAAACTATGTCGAATTCCGTAAGCAAGATTTTCCATTTAGCCAGTCTCCCAGTAGGCATTGGTTTCTGAAATATATACTTCAAAGGATCCAACCTGCTTATGAGGAACGTAGTGTGGGCTTGGAGATAATGTCTCAGCTTTTGAGCGACCCATGTGAGAGCGCAGCATGTCCTTTCCAGCAGAGTGTATTTGGCCTCGTAGCCGGTGAATTTCTTGCTCAAGTAGTAGATTGCTTGTTCCTTCTTTCCGGTTACGTCGTGTTGCCCGAGGACGCAGCCGAAAGAGTTCTCTAAGACTGTCAGATACAAGAAAAGTGGCCTTCCCGGTTCTGGAGGGACCAAGACCGGGGGATTCGAAAGGTATTCTTTGACTTTATCAAAGGCTTCTTGACACTCAGTTGTCCACTTAATCGCCGCATCTTTCCTTAACAGCTTGAATATGGGCTCACACGTGCTTGTCAGCTGGGCAATAAACCGACTGATGTAGTTCAACCTGCCCAAAAGACTCATCACGTCTTTCTTTGTTCTTGGGGGAGGCAGATCTCTGATGGATTTTATCTTAGTTGGATCTAGCTCGATACCTCTCCTGCTTACGATGAAGCCCAAAAGTTTGCCCGACGGAACTCCGAAAGCACATTTGGCTGGGTTCAGCTTCAAGTCATACTTCCTTAACCTCTCGAAGAACTTCCTCAAGTCTTGGATGTGATTATCCTGTGTCCTGGACTTGACTATCACATCGTCCACGTACACCTCTATTTCTTGGTGCATCATGTCATGGAAAATGGCAGTCATGGCTCTCATGTAAGTAGCCCTAGCATTCTTCAGACCAAATGGCATGACCCGGTAACAGTAGGTGCCCCAAGGCGTGGTGAAGGTAGTTTTCTCGGCGTCCTCTTCATCCATCAGTACCTGATGATAACCAGCGTAACAATCTACAAAAGACTGTATCTCGTGTTTGGCACAATTATCAACGAGGATGTGGATGTTGGGCAGCGGGAAATTATCCTTAGGACTTGCTCTGTTCAGATCTCGGTAATCTACACATACCCGAGTTTTCCCGTCCTTCTTTGGTACTGGAACCACATTCGCCAACCATGTTGTATATTGGACTACCCGAATCACTCCCGTTTTCAGTTGTTTGGTGATCTCCTCTTTAATCTTGTCGCTGACCTCAGTTTTGAACTTTCGTTGCTTTTGTTGAACTGGAGGACAGTCAGGATGAATCGGCAATTTATGAACCACCAGATCAATCCCTAATCCCGGCATGTCATCATATGACCAAGCAAACACATCTTTGAATTCAAAAAGAAGTTGAATTATCGCCTCTCGCGTTTTCTTGTCCGTGTGAATGCTTATCTTGGTCTCCCGGATTTCTTCCGGGGTTCCTAAATTTACCGGTTCAGTGTCATTCAGATTTGGCTTAGGTTTATTCTCGAAATATTCCAACTCTCGGTTTATCTCCCTAAAAGCCTCTTCCGCATCATATTCTGGTTCTGGGTTCATTAATTCGCAGTTAAATAGCTCATTGTGATCTGGGCGTGAAGTCCGCAAGCATGTCATATTTAAAGCCGCATTATTAGGACTGAAAAGGAAGATAAAAGGAAAAGTAATAAAAATCAGAACAAAAGAAAGAATAGGAAAGCAATGATGATTTTTTTTTGTATATTTTCTTTGGAAAGTTGGAAGACAACAATGTTTACAACTACGAATTCAAAACAACAATTGAAAAGAAGAAAACGTTCAAGTTATGTCCCGGAGATAACTTGTGATACAGGAAAGGTGGCAGGACAGGTCTAACCGGACTTCCGTCTAGTCGGGAATGACCTGGCCTCCCAGTTTTGAAGTTGGGCGTTCGGTCCCATGTACAGCATCTCAGCAGTGCTTGTGCCTTCACCTGGTTGAACCATGTGGACCTCGTAGAGCATTTCTCTCATCGCCCCACATATTTCCTCGATTTCCTCAGCTGTGAAGACCTCATCATCTTCTTCTTCAGCGTACCTTGGCCTGACGAAAGTCGCATATAAATCCGGCAGTGGTTGAGGCAACTTCCAGCCCTCATTTCTCCTTTTCTTTGCCCATTTTTCGTCTGCTGGAGTAGGTTTGAAACCTATTCCAAAAGGTTCCTTGATGACTGGCAAAGTAATGGGTTCTGTTATTCCCTGAAGGGTTCGTCCAAGTCCCTTCCCTGGCCTAAATCCGTGCTGGATCATCTCTTTGGCCACCATGACTGAGGCGTTAGACAAGAAAGGCTGGGGGCAAGGTATTCCCTCTTGGTGCTGCTCTGCCAGTACAATCTCGAAAGCTTGATAGACCGTATGTTCGCTTCCTTCTCTCGGTTCAAGGTACGGGATGGATGGGTCCCGATAAATGGCATGCTCATCTTCCCCATGGACCACGATCTCTCGGTCTTCGTACTCGAACTTCACCATCTGGTGAAGAGTGGAAGGCACGGCTCCTGCCGCATGGATCCAAGGTCTGCCAAGGAGAAAATTGTAGGATGTGTCCATGTCGATCACCTGGAAGGTTACTCGAAATTCGACTGGTCCTATGACCAACAACAGGTCTATTTCTCCCATGGTGTCTCTCTTGATGCCATCGAAAGCTCTTACGCAGACATTGTTAGGTCATATTCTTTCGGCCCCAATTTCCATTCTTTGTAGCGTGGAGAGTGGGCAAATGTCAACGGCTGAGCCTCCATCCAACATTACCCTCTTGACATAATAGTCTTCGCATTTAACTGTTAGATGCAAAGCCTTGTTGTGTGCCGCTCCTTCTGGGGGTAAATCATTCTTGCTGAAAGAGATTTGATTGACGGCGAAGAATCTTTCTGTCATCCGCTCTAGTTGCTCCACCGAGGTTTCAACCGGTACATATGCTTCATTCAGGGTTTTCAGCAGGATCTTTTGATGCTCGGTTGACCTCATTAATAATGACAACATGGATACTTGCTCAGGGTGCTTGCGCAGCTGATCTATCACTTCGTAATCCGGCATCTTCATTTGTTGGAAGAACACTTCCGCTTCTTCAACACTCACGGGCTTCTTTGGAGGGAAGCGCCTTTGTGTGGCGTTGTTCAGTTCTTGGGTATTTGAGTACCCTCCAATGAAAGTATTTTCTGGAAGTTCTCCCATGACCTCTTTACCTTTGTACATTACCAAAGTCTTTTGATAATTCCACGGCACTGTGGACGGGTTGGTCATTGGCTTTTGTGGCACGCGTCCGATAACCACTGGCTCATTCAGCCGAGGTGGTTGAATCGTCCCCCGGACCACATAGGCCCCTTTTGGCACATACATAGGTTTTGTCTTTTTGATCCCGAAGTTCTGCGTCTTCTTGGCTTGACCTCGCGGTATGTAAAGAACTCCACCCTTTGCCGGTACCACTTTCTTCTCCACCTTCTTTTCAGGCTTGCTCTCTGCAGCCTTGGCCTCCTCCCCCTTTTCTGGTTTCTGGTCCATTTCGGGCCTCTTCCCCGTGTCGACAATGGCAATTATGGCTTTCAGAGCAGGGTCGAATTCCTTGTCTTCACAAATCATTCCGATCAGCGGCCCATTATTGTGAGCAGGTAGTGGATTGTTAGTTACATTCGGGATCTCCTCGTCCCTTAGCACTATCTTCCCTTGCTCTATCAAATTTTCGACCACTCTTTTCAATGACCAGCAGTCGTTTGTATCATGTCCCTCGGCTCCTGAATGATAGGCGCATCTGACTCCGGCTTTGTAAGAAGGCGATGTTGGGTTTTGCCTCGTTTGGGGAATTGGTTGCAAGAAACCCAACTGGACTAGCTTAGGGAACAAAGTAGAGTATTGTTCACCGATGGGCGTGAAAGTCCGCCGTCGAGGTGGCTCCTGGGGGCGGTAGTTATTCTGCGGGGGCTGTGGGTTATAGTGGTTGCGGTAAGGAGGCTGATTTCTGGGAGGTGGAGCTGGGCCTCGGTTGGCTTGTTGTGGTGGATGGTTATAAGGTTGGGCATTCATGACCATATAAGGTTGATGAGCATATGCCACATTTGAGTGGGGGTAGTAGTGTTGTGGGGCCCTTTCCGGAAAATGGGGCCTGGGATGACGATACTCCCTTGCTTCAGAGGCTGCCATAGCCGTTTCTTCCTTCTTCTTCCCCTTGTCGTTCCTCCAGACCCGCTTTGGACGGCCTGAGAGGTTGCCCTTATGGCTGCTTGACTCAAAATCCTTCCCGTTTTCAACCCATTTTCCACCATCTCTCCAATCTTGATCGCTTCCGCGAATGGCTTACCCATGGCCGACATCATGTTTTGGAAATAGTCAGACTCTTGAGCCTGGAGAAAAGTAGTGACCATTTCCACTTCATCCATGGGAGGCTTCACTCTCGACGCCTGTTCACGCCACTTGATAGCATATTCTCTGAAGCTTTCCGAAGGTTTCTTCTTTAAATTCGACAGAGAGTTTCGGTCTGGCGCAATGTCGATGTTATACTGGAATTGTTTTACGAAATCTCTGGCGAGATCATCCCATATATGCCATCGGGACATTTCCTGATCCATATACCATTCCGAAGCTATCCCTACTAGACTTTCCCCAAAATACGCCATCAGCAGTTCTTCTTTTCCGCCGGCTCCCCGTAATTGGTTGCAGTATTTCTTAAGATGTGCAATGGGGTCACCGTGCCCATCGTATTTCTCGAACTTGGGGGTCTTGAAACCCGTTGGCAGGT
This sequence comes from Nicotiana sylvestris, assembly GCF_000393655.2. Taxonomy (NCBI): domain Eukaryota; kingdom Viridiplantae; phylum Streptophyta; class Magnoliopsida; order Solanales; family Solanaceae; genus Nicotiana; species Nicotiana sylvestris. The sequence continues at coordinate 149,356,088 of NC_091068.1, forward strand.
GCACGTGAGGGAACATGCACAGGTCGGCGTAAGAGACGCTCTTTTGTCCGCTCAATCCTTGCATATTCTTCAAACTTTGTTCAAGGCTTCTCATTCTCTTGGCAATCTCATTTTGTTCTGCAATTCTGGGGTTCTGATCCTGCCCGGGTGCAAGCTCGCACTGAGGCGGTAGAGGATTAGTGCTGGTAGCGAACCTAGTTGGTTCCATTGAGAACGATGGTGCTTGGAATGTAAAAGAGGATGAGTCAAAGCTTGGCTTGTACGTGGTAGGCTGTGCCGTAATCGGGCAAGGCGATGCAGTAAAGATGTTCATGCTTGCATCAGTGGATGACATTCGGGGATGAGGCTCAGAAGGCGATCCAGCAGAGAAGGCTGAGGTGGCTGGGTACCCGAATGGGGTAGCAGGATAATTTATGGGGACATTAGAAGTCCCACTTGACCTGGAGAATAATTCAGGGAATCCGGGGACGACACTTGGCGGCTCTTTCCCATTATTCCAGTCGTCCAGCATTTCCAACATGCGGAGCCGTAGGATTCTATTTTCTTCTGCAGTCGCGGATTCAGGTGTGAGGACGGCCGAGATCGAGCTTTCCTCAGAAACAGGGATTGTTTGCAATGGAATTTCTGAAGACATTTCCACACTTCCTTTTGACCTGGTGAAGTAAGTGTGAGTACTGCTTCTGGTCCTAACAACAGGTAGTTGAACACTTCTCCTTGACCTCGTGAAGTATGAGTGCGAGGCCAGACTTTCACCAAACCAACCGTCTTTCCAAAAACCCTGGAAAAATGCTCAATGACAAACGCACGGTTAATTTGCAGCAAATAACAGATAGTTAATCTCACGTTGGGCATGATGCACCTATACAGTTAAGTGGATTACTATATGTTTGCTACGAGAGCATGCGTCATTCCGGCATTTTTTCCTCTTATTAGTTTTCCCCTTTTTTTCTTTTCTTTTCTTTTTCTCTTTTGTTTTCCTTTTTTTTCTTTTTTTTTTATTTTCGTAGTAAAAGAAATGCGACCGGATCCGATGAGTATTGCCTACGTATCACGATACCTACGTGAATCAGATCATTACGTAGTTCGAAAAACACAAATGAGCGTAAAAGAAACTACCTCTTTATTGTTGAAACGTTCTATTACAAGCTACATTTTGCAAAAGAAAGAGCAAACTTTGAAAAATAAACCTAGACTCAAAAATAGACTAAAAATCACCCTGATGGAAAAACAAACAGAATACACTAAGATACAGGCTTGACTTATGAGTGCATTATGGTTTTGAAAATTGGTGTCCGCGGGGCATCATTCGGCCTCGCCGCGGTCCTAGGCGTGAGATCCTCTCAAGTTGCTCCAGCTCGTGCATAGTCTGCTTGACATAAACCATTACTGCCGAGGGGAAGGTGACACTGGACATGTTCTCACATCGCAGACATCGTCTGGTGATGGCATGGGCAATGGCTTTGATCCTATCTCTGGTTTGCTTTTTTTCTATGAGTAGGCGTTTTATCTGATCGCTGCATATCTCAAATACTTGAATATCCTGTATATGCTGATGCTCCAATCGCCGTACTTCCAACTTCATCTGGGCTATTGAGTCATACCAGTATCTGCTCTCAATTTGGAAATCCTTGGCCTGACTAGCTGCTTTGATCTCAAGTGCTGCCATCTCTCTCTTTATCTTAGCAACAGTCTTCTCGTGGTCACCTTCCAATTGATTCAGGTATCTGCGATGCTTATCTGCTCTTGTATCCCACTGTGCCCTGAGCTCTGCTATGATGTTTTCAGATTTCTCCAAACCATCTTGCCATTCCCTGATTTCACCCTTTAGCCCTTTTATCAGCTGCTCGTCCGATCGACGCCTTGGTTGTCTATCTGCATCCAACCTTATCTGTTTGATCTGGGCTCTGAGCATTTTATTTTCTTGAATTAACCTGTTCTGCTCTCCCAGATCGGTAGCAATTTGTACGCTGTGCTCGTATTTCATGCCTTCTACTTGTTGCTTTAATATGCTGATTTCGGCACAATAACCTCTTTCCTTTGCTAACCAATCCCAATGCCTTTGCGATGACTCGGTGAAATCCCGGATGTGGGGTCTCTTAGCTGGCCTTTCATGCTCGAGTTCCCTTCTATACCATGCAAGGTAACCTGGCGCCGTTTCTCCTTTGGCTCGATCCCGCACGCAAGTATCTGATTTCAAAAGTTGACCCTCATTCCAGATTTGGCGAATCTTTGCTTCTGGGAACTGTCCATTAGGACTTATCTCAACTGTTTGAGCGCTAAGATCTTCCTCATGAGGTACTGTCTGGCATCTTCCGAATTGTCTCAAAACTCGGCCGGGTGCGTAAGGTTGAATGCTCTTAAGCCCCATCAGCAAGAAATGAGTTTTAGCCGCCGACATATATAAGATCTCATTAACAGGCAACCATCCCAACGTCCATTGTATTTGGCTGGCAGTAAGATCTTGCAAGAACGAGGTCCATGCCAGGACTCCTTTGGGCCAAATGATCTCTTTGGTTCTCGTGTAAGATTCTTCTATGCGGGTCTTTTCCGGGGAACCATGGCTCAAAATCTCGGAATGATGGCAGAGGTGCTCGGTCATCCATATCTGTAGGAGCAAATTACAACCTTCGAAGAAATTTCCCCCAGCTTTACAAGCTGTGAGAGCTCGAAAGATGTCAGATACCACCATTGGCGCGAGAGTACTGTCACTTTGCGTGAGTAAAGTGCTGACGACCCCAGATATCTTCAAATCGATGTTTCCATCTTTCCTCGGAAATACCAGAAGACCCATGAACATTATCATGAACGCTACCCGCATGTGCTCGTCCCACTTCTGACGAACTCCTTTGCTGCACAGTTTGTTGATTGGATTATTGAATCCCCCTTGTGACCGTATCTATCATATATGAAGCATGGAGTACAAAATCCGGCTACCAGATCCGGGTTGTGGACTGTTCTAGGTATCTTCAATGCATCTAGGAATCGATGTATCGTGACGACTCTTGGGGCGACCAAGTATTTTTCCCTCAAGGGAAACTCAGTATTCCCGATGTATCCGGCCATTTCTTCCAAAGTCGGGGTGAGTTCAAAATCAGAGAAATGAAAAACATTGTGCGCCGGGTCCCAATAGGTAACCAAAGCTCTTATGATATCTCCCCGAGGCTGGATTTCCAACAGACCCACAAGACCTTTCAGATATTTCTTAACCTCATTTTGTCCTTCAACACCTAGATCATTCCACCATAGCCGTAACTTGACAGGGATTTTGGTCATTATTGAAAAATGTTCATTTTGCATCGTGCTCATCCTGCACATTTATTAAGGTGATTTTAACAAAATGACTGACTCAAAAAATATTTTTACAGAGAGGATCAAGTTTTGAACACGGCCTTTAAACACTTCGTAGACGAAGATTTTAAGGCTGTGCGGGTCTATTGGATAAAAACGCTAAACAAGACCCAAAGGTGGCTGTTTATGCAAAGTCAGCCTTCCGGCGTCCCTTTCGGGAACATTCGGCTATTTATGATAAAACAACGTCACCTGACTTATTTACGACTCTTTTAAAAATTTGACACATCTTTTATTTATTTATTTACTGATTTTTGGCTATTTAGAAAAAATGGGGTTGAACCCGACGAGGGTTGCCTACGTATCTCACATCCGGTGAGAATCAAACCGGCGTAGTTCGGGATATCGTAAAATAGGAAAAAATCGAATAAACCTAGAAATCAGGAATGCGTATTTTTTTACATTTTTTTTTGAAAAGAGATAAAGATCAAAGAAAATATTTATTTTTTTTATATTATTTTTTTTTTAGGAAAAATTTGGACTATTAGTCTGAATTCATAAAAGGGGTACTACGAAAGAAACAACACATTTTTTTGAATTATGAATTTTCGATTTTTTTTTACTTTTAAAATAAATACCTTTTTTTTGATTTTGAAAGTGATAAAAGAAAATTTTTATATTTTTTTTTAATAACTCTCAATAAACAAGACAGTTTTTTTTTAGAAAAATTCCGGCGAGGTTTTGACACTACTTGGACATTGGTTTTATTTTCCAAAAATAAGTAATTATCTCCCCTACGCTGCTATTTTCCCCCTTTTTTTAGGAACCGGTCGACATGCGGAACCGAAGCAAATAAATGCACAACACAGATAGGAATGCAGCATGATGGTCTTTTCCATTTCAGGTTGTCTGTCCTAGACGGACCCAACCCCTGTGTTGAGTCCCCTAAGTCAAATGCAATATGATGCAAATAAGCGTTCCTACTAGGGATCCGGCATGAAGTTTCGTTATACTAGGTTTAAACCTTGGTATTTGTTCTAGACTGTGTACCCGAGCGGACAACTCGAGTCGAGGAGGGGGCTACGTACCGGGGACCCGCGAGATCGTCCGGCTTTGTAACTTGTCCGACCTCTTTCTTATTTCAGGTATTGACACTAACAGAATAGGGAGTCTCGACCAGCGAGCTTCTCCCCGGAGGTAAGAAAAGAAGGGTTTCGGCACAGTTTATATACAGTTCAGATAATATCAAAAGCGGTAAAAGACAACATTTAGCACTTTTATGCAAAACATGTAATAAAGATCAGATAATAAAGCCAAATATAACAATTATTCTAAGCTCGAATTCTTGGACCCTGAACCAGTGGTTCTGGGTCATTATCCCCAGCAGAGTCGCCAGAGCTGTCACACCTCCTTTTTGCGCGCCCCGCCCCGAAGGGTTAAATGCGCGGGTGGAGTTTTTCCAATTTAAGTGACAATATTCGAAATGGGATTATTTATTTAATTCAGAGTCGCCACTTGGGAAAGGTTTGGCTTTTGGTATCCCAAGTCACCGGTTTATCTTGAATCCCAAATCGAGGAAATTTTCGACTTTTCCAAATGAAGTCTGCGAACCAGAAATTCTAAGTAAGGAATTCTGTTGACCCGAGGGAAGGTGTTAGGCACCCTCGAATCCCGTGGTTCTAGCACGGTCGCTTAAATTGTTATAATGGCTAAATATCTGATTTAAATACAGGTTGTGACTTATGTGCTTTTATTAAGTTTAAACCGCTTTTATTATTATCATTTATTTTATAGAATTGCAACGTCGTGAAAATGCATCTCGAACCACGTCACAATCAATGCACCCGTAGTTGTTAACACATTTCGACTCCGTTGAGACTTGGATTTGGGTCACATCAATGTGTACCCGATTTTAAGAATATAATTTACTTAAAGTCGCGCCTAAAGAATCTAAACGCATTATTATCTTTGGGGAAGGCAGTGGAATTCACTAAACAGTCCGTCCCAAATTCTAAGTATTTATCATGATCAATTATTGAGGGCCCCGCAATTTGCATTTTTATTCGGCGAGGCTCGTCTCATTATTTTAGAAGGGTACCCTACAGTGGCTACATTTCTACTACGTTTATCTTTAAAGAGAAAGATGATGCCGAACTTTGCTTGTTTGAACAAATACAGACTGAATCCTTATTATGTTTGCCGAACCTAAACTTGTTTGATTACCTGATTGATTGTTTATGAGGTGAGGGTTACCTCATGCTTTGTCTTCATCGAGTGAATACGCTTATTAATTTGCTAAGTGAAATTGCAAACAAACTGACAACATATATTGAGTTATGTCTAACGACCTCCAAGTTCTATTTTAACACTCTAACCTATTTGAAATTGATAAACGAAATCGGCTGTTTATTAGGAAAATTACTACTAATTGAACTCAGAATGACTATTAGTTCCTCTCAACAATCATCACATTATTTTGAAACAAAGAATCCATACCGAAACCCGATATCGAACCTGCATTGGAACAAATAAACTGACAGGAGAACTGGCATTCATAGCCAGACTCTTAATGTGACTGCATGAGAGTTTGTTTGGGATACATCTATCCCAGACCTAATACCACAGATTTGTCGATTCAGTGGTCTAGGCAAAAATACATACAAGTGCTTGCCATGACTCTATGTTGTACAGTCGTAACTAAGCCGAACAACGTTATACTGAACTGAATGTATACTAAATCAAACGTGTTGTCTATGTCATACTGTCATTACTATTGAACAGTGCTATCTAACAGTCCATCTCAAAAAGAATGTATGCTAGTTTATACAAAGTATTGGCAATTTGCAGTAAAAATACAATCCCAACTAACATTCGACCTATTTTTAAAACCAATGTTATAACATGAACAGCTGTTCGTTTTCTTTATTTCTGCTTCAACTTCAAACTTTCAACAATACAAGGTTTCAGAGGTTGTGTACCTGGAAATATTTGACAATTGAAGAAAAGGGGCAGTCAGCAGAGTACAATGACAACAAAAATGCAGTAGCAATCACAGCATTATCAGTAGCAGCAGGGCAGAATAGCAGCAGGCAAAGCAATACAGCAAGAAACAGGCTCGAGTGCAGAGATGCAACTATGGCCAATAGAAAGTAATAGCCAAATAACAGCAACACCCAGTGGAGTAGAATCAGAACTCCAGACATACCAGTAGTAAACCAATGAAAACACTCGACTAATAGACACAACTGGAATTTCAAAGAATCAGAATTGATTTGAACAAGTTGAACAACTGAAACCCAATAATAATAGGAGGAAAAAGTTTCTGATTGTTGGTTGTATCCCTTCTATCCCTTAATCTCTCTCTATCTATGTGTATCTATTTGTATGTATTTCAGCTCTCCTTTCCAAACTCCTCACAGTGTGTTTTTCTTTTACAGCCCTCAAGGTCCAGTCCCCCTTCTGTCTCCTTTTTCCCCTAATCCTGTCTCCCTCCTTTTATAAGCCTCCCTCCTACTCCTTTTAACAGCCTCTTTTTAATATCACAGTACCCCTCCCATTTGCCCTTTTCGTTTTCAGATTCCAATTAGTTATTTAAGTATTAACCCCCATCAACATTCCCTGGCAGATTTATTCTTTAAAAGGCTTAATATTTCTTAAACTAAAGCAAGGTATGGGGCAGTAGAATACATCTGACAGCTTATGCTGTCAAACCATTTTAAAATTAAAAGCCCCTTTATGCAGAAAAACAGGCTGTGCACAAAGCACATGAGGTGCACCAATGCACATGCTGTGCATGAGTGCACATGCCCTCCAATTCAGAGTTTAAACCAGACATCCCTTTCAAATCAAACAGCTATAAGTAAGCAAAACTGGTTCTTAATTGATTCAGGCAGATGTTCAACAGAAGCAAATCGATTTAACTTTGTTCAAACAGTTGAAACTAATTGACGACATATGTCGACTCGACTATATTAGCATTAACATACTCAATCGTAGCCAAAAATCAGACATTTAAAGTATAGGACACATGACTCGACTTATACTGATTAAACAGAATTATACTTCGAGGAATCAGTTAGTCAGTACAAATTTGGAATACAACCAATGCACAGGCCTTATCAGAATAGGAGGGGGGATTCAGACAAACACAGAGGTTCAAGTAAAGTGGACAAACAAAAGTCGATAAAATTTAAAACAAATATGAACAGACTCTTAAAACAAATCACAAGGACTGAAACAAATAAAGGAAAGAAAACAGACTCACCTTAAACTTGAAAAGTTAAAAGTTTGAACCCGGATTTGGACAGTCCTCTCTTAAGGCCGAATGGACTTTAATCGAAGTGTTTCTCAGATGAGAAACACTTCGATTAAGGTCCATTAGACCTTAATCTCTTAGGCTCGGACGGACATGGGCCAGTGATGAAGAGTTACAAAGTTCCAAAACTCAGATCCGGGATTCATGTTTCCCTGGTCAGATTCGGACCAAACCAAGTATGGTTTGGTCACGAGGGGGTCTGGGGAGTGTCTGGTATGATTTTAGGGTTAAACCGTGTAGATCGAGTTTTGACTCGAATCTTCAAATGAAGATTCGAGAAGGTGGGAAGGGATTCGAACTACCTGGTTGATAGATTTGGGTTCAGGATGGCAAGGGCGTTCTAGGGTGTTAAGGGGAAAGGTCACCGGCATCCATGCCGCCGGCTTTCATGGCGAAAGTACGCAGGGGCGGCTAGGGTTTTAGGGCTGTTTGTTTGGAGACGAAGGCTGGGGTTCAGATAGGGGGGGGGCAGGGTAAGATTATGGTCTTATATAGTTAATGGGTGGATTGATCTCGACCGTTAGATCAATCTAGATCTACGGTCTGGATCTGATAGCTTAAGTGGAACGGTGTCGTTTCAAGGGTAAAGGGTTGGGGTCGGTCCGGGTGAGACGGGTCGGGTTTATTGGTGGGTTATGGGGAATTGATCTTGGCCGTTGATCAATTTGAGATCAACGGCCCAGATCAACCTGTACCAAAACGACGTCGTTTGGATTCTCTGGGCATCAGGTGGTCTGGACCGGGCAGTCCTGGGTTTTGGGCTGTTTGTTTGGGCCAATTTTGTTAAAATTGGCCCAAGTCCGGAGGGGAAGGGGTCCTTTCTTTATTTTTTTTATTTCCTTTTTCTTATTTATTTTAAAACAAAACTAAGCCAAAAAATCAAATTAAAATTAAATACACACTCAATACAATTATTTGCACACACACTAAAATATTTCAAAACAGGTAAAGTCAAACAAAATAAAATCACGGACGAAGATGCCTATTCATGATTTTCTATTTAACGACCGGATTACGGTTCGAATTATGCATGACACATATATTTTTTGAATTTTGTTTTAATAAAGTAAATAAATAAAAATGGGCCGAAGTCACAAATAAATCAACAAGGTGCCGCACAGAAATCCAAAAATTGTACAACAGGGCCAATTATTATTTTTGGAGTCTTGTGTGACAAGAAAGTGCCACCGTTACTAAAAGGTAAGTTTTATAGAGCAGTGGTTAGGCCTGCCATGTTATATGGAACTGAATGTTGGCCGGTAAAGAACTCACACATCCAGAAGATGAAAGTAGCAGAGATGAGGATGTTGAGGTGGATGTGCGGGCATACAAGGATGGATAAGATTAGGAATGAAGATATTCGAGAGAAGGTGGGCGTGGCCCCCATGGAGGACAAGATGCGGGAAGTAAGACTCAGATGGTTCGGGCACATTCAGAGGAGGAGCACTGATGCACCGGTGAGGAGGTGTGAGCGACTGGCTGTAGTGGGCACGCGGAGAGGTAGAGGGCGACCTAAGAAGTATTGGGGAGAGGTGATCAGACAGGACATGGCGCGACTTAGGATTACTGAGGACATGGCCCTTGACAGGGAATTATGGAGGTCGAGCATTAAGGTTGTAGGTTAGGGGAAAGTTGTGAATATTTCTACAGCACAATAGAGTGAGACTAGCCAGTTAGGAGTTAGACTAAGAATGTCATTGGTCGTCTATTGATGTAGGACTTTACCTGCTAGTTTTACTATACCAGCCATATATTTCGTATTTTGTATTTCGTATTCTGTATTTAATATCTCTTATATTGCTGTTATTTTATTATGCATTTTTATGGTACCAATATATCGGCTCCTGTTGCTTTTTTGAGCCGAGGGTCTCCTGGAAACAGTCTCTCTACCCTTCGGGGTAGGGGTAAGGTCTGCGTACATATTATCCTCCCCAGACCCCACCTGTGGGATTATACTGAGTCGTTGTTGTTGTTGTTGTTGATCTAACTTTCCAACAAATACAACAATAACAATAATATACCTAATATAATTGTACAAGTCCAGTTTAAGGAGGGAACTTTTCAATAGATAATCGTCTTTAATTAAGATTCAACTATGTATAGCAATGCACGCAAGCCATCCACTTTACATAATTTTGGTCTATGAGAACTTAATTACTGCTGGACAATAGGTTCAGTGCAAGCAGCTAAGCAGGATGTTACAACTTTACCAGACATAATTTATCGGATTTAGAGAAGACAAAAAATAATTGAGCCAATTGCTAATTGTAGGAAATTTTACCAAATATTTTGGTAGTTAGCAAAATTTCGGTTCAATCCTCACCTTGTCTTTTGCACTCCTTAAAAAACAAACAAACAAACAAATAAAATAAAATAAAATGAGATGAGACCGTACTTCATGAACTCCTTTCAACAGTTATAAGCGCTTTGCTGACAAGGGTTACTGTGTGGAGAGGTAAATATATGTTTATTCTTAATCAAAGGTTTCGGGTTCGAGCCCTAGTTATGGAGTTATCTTTGTTAAGGAACAACTGAACAATACTTTTCCCCTAGCATGAGACTTCCAGGTGCGAATCCAGATTTAATCTGGTCCGAATATGGATATTAAACACCGAGTAAAAGTTAACCGAAAGCCTAAACTATAATTTTTTTTTGAAAAAATCTTTCATCGTATAAGAAGGTTAGGATGAAACCAACCAATGAAAATGAAATAAAATGGATAAAATCTTTTTACATACAAGATTGTTCTGCTCTCGATCCACTACTAGAAAATAGATGTTTTGTGCGGTCCAAAAATGCTAATTTCCGGCTACATTCCAAATGAAATATCGTAGTCGCAAAATAGTTGGTCTGAAAAGGTTAGCGACTGAATCCATCCGTAATTTGCGACTACAGTAGTCGCAAAGTCAAAAAAGAAAACAACCAATAAATGTCGTCAACTGCCCGACTGATGCCGTCGCAAATAATTTAAATTAAATTTAAATTTTATATTAATTTTCCCACTGTAGTGGTCGTAAATAATATAAGATAAAATATTTTTATTTTATTTGAGTTTTCTCACTACTGCGGTTGCGAAACCAGTTTAATATTATTTATTTATTTATATTTCCCACTATCGCAGTCGCAAATCCAATTTAATATTTTTTTTATATATAAGTTTCCCACTACCGCAGTCGCAAATGTTCTTGAATCTGAAAATTTTTGAAGCACTTTGCGACTAAATATTCAGGAACTAAACAATTAATTCACCATGCCAACCAACCAATCCACCATTCCAACCAATCAAATCCATAAAATGCAAACAATTATACAAAACATAAATATTTGTAACTAGAACATCCAAACACAAGTTAAACATTGAAGCACCATTCAATCTAGTCTAAAACATTACAATCATAGTCAAGTTTAAACATTATTAAGTCTAAACATTCAACCAGAAAAAAAAAGTCTCAAATATCACAACTACAACAAACTAAAAGTCATCATCGTTGACATCCTCGCCATTCGGATCAAATGGACGTTTGCTCATAAATTTCTCCACTTGACTCTGCAATTTGTTAAAATTTGCGCGATCTTCTTTCCGTTCCTCCTTCAACTCTTACTTCATTTTGTAATGCTTCTACCTCTTCGTGATTCTGCGAATAACTCGCATCACCAGACAACAATGTCATAGAACGACCTATGGAATATTGTGATCCAAGACCGTAAGTTCTATCTTTCTTTGCGCCACCAACCACCTGCGCCCATATTGAAGCTACATCATTGAGTGACACTTGGGTTGAGCTACCATCCTCGGTATCGGGTTAACTTTGACGCCATTCCTCAAAACGTTTTTGATAGGCTTCCTGGAATTAAAATGTTAAGCATCAAATTATGTTATACTAATAGTATGAATCACCAATGTTAATAACAGAAAGAAAAGCTGACTAGGAAGTAATATACAGTGAACATTTCCAAATTATAATAGAAGGACATGGGTTTTGATCCTTCAGTTTTGTTTGGAAATGATGATCAAATTATTGATCAAGCACTGCTGGCTGAGAAGGTAAACTTTATTTTGCCAGCTTCCCTCTCTCTTAGCTGTTGTAGTAGTGTTCATGCTGAGGCTTACATGTTATGTTTCTACTGCGGCAGAACATTGGTGAGGTAACTCAGCAATTTATTGCACCCAATGAAGGGCTCGGTAAATATAAGAATGATTCTGCATCATCCTCTAAACTGGAACCGACAAAATTTGGATCAGGTAATGATGAGATTTTCTATTTTGATTTTATTCCTGATGATACCTTTGGATATTAGCTATTTAGTGTTTGGAGATTTGTTTTGCAGCAGTACCAAGTTTATGTTTTCTGGTTATTGGAGCTTCTGTTCCCTAATATCATTGTTTTTTAGTTTTGAATATTGCAGATCATCAGTATCCATTTATGAAGCAGGCAAGCAAGATGTTGGGCAATATTCATGCTCCTCCAGCATTTGCTTCAGAGTTCCCTACAAAAGATGCAACTCTCCATTTGAGTTCATTATCTCAATCATCTAGCTCAGTGCAGGTCACTGCTGGTTTACAAATAAGGGACACGACTGTGAGTAGCAATGGAAATCAACCTTTTAATTAAGTCAAGATTAACCATCATTGCAGCAAGTGTCGAAGAACTGACCATATAATAGAAGGACATGCAACCAAAAGAAGAATGAGACTAAAGTTGTTGCTACAATCAATAGTTCTGCTACTCGGGCAAAGAGAACTTATAGCTGCAGTGTGTGCTTAGGGAAAGGGCACAATGCTTGGACATGTCTTCACAAAAACAACTTCAAAAGAAGACAGTTCTTTGTAAGGAAATTCCTTATGTCTGACTTTGTTCACATATATCAATTAATCAGTTCAGCCTTAAAAAAAGCTAAAAAAAATTGACAACCTATGGGTCAAGTGAGTTAATTACATTTACATAAAAGGAGACCTTGTTGACAGTATTCTCATCCTCTTGATTGATGATGGCATCGAAAGAAAATTTGCTCCATAAGAAACAAATTTGCAGGAGGATACATGAACAATATGTGGTTAACACAGAATAGGAAGTACTAGTTATATGGACAACGCTGGTTTATAGTATATGGAAGGTTAGGAATGCAGCTCTATGGCATAATAGGGTCCCTCGACCTCATACAGTATGCCAGCAGATAAAGTAAGAGTGCAAGGTCCAAATACATGCAATTTTGGATAGAAGATAGAGAAATAATTGCCCAACTACGCGCGAATCAAATTACATTGTGTCATTCCAAACAATCTCTTAAGGAAATTCAGAGAGTGACTATCTAAGTTTCAAGTACACAAGGATCAGAGTAATAACAGCTAATTAATGGACTGCATCCCCGACAGAAAGAGTTCTAATTTTCTTAATCACAAAATACCAGTAGTAGGAAACATCCTTTCTGATGTTAGCAGGTACAAGGATCATAGCGACAACATATAGAATCTTGATGTGTTTCCTTATGAATGAGATCATAGTTGTTTAAGTCTTTCAAGAATTAGTATATGTTATGAATTTAGGAAGTTAATGACCGCACGATACATTTTTTGGTTTAGCTTTGGTGAATAATTTCAAAACCGAAGACTTCGGACAATACCTTTTACTATTTTGGTTCGACAATTCATAAAGTCAGTTCTAAGAAACTAGAGAATCTTGTAGTTAGGATCTTACATATGTCCTCGCAGCTCGGCCCATTCTCTTGTACTGACCTTTTTCTTTTTCATATGTTTGTCCTCAAAGACCTCAGCATAAGTCACAACTCTCCCTTTTTCCTTTTCCTACAAAAAAAATTTAGTTAGATAAAGTTCAATCGCATATAGTCAAAATCAAAGCAAATATAATAAGAAAGTTACTATTCTCCTTCGATGGGTCTCCATACTAACTGAATCTCTAGAGTGCAATGAGCCACCCGTATTGGAGGCTCGGGCAGCCTTTGCAGCATTGCTCCTCTTCTTAAATTCTTCAGAAGCTCATGTCGCATTAAGTCTATCCCATATGTCTTTTAGTATCCAACCAGGCATCTTGCCATATTGCCGAGCATTATATAAGAGATTTTTCAGCCTATCAGCACCATTTTTCTCAAAATTATGACTTATTTGCTGATGATATTTTGGAATCCATGCACACCTTGTCTACAAATAATTTAAAACATTAGATGAAATAAGGGTAGTTTGATAAATAATATATAATTTATTGATTTTGTACCCTAAATTGATTCCACATCTGCTCTATGTAAATATACGGTATATCTGATCATTTACTCCAAGCATCTCGGTAAAATGCTTTAATACAATCCACAACCACCTTCGTAGATTCATTAGAGGGAACAAACCTGCATGAAAATTAGCATATGTTTAAAATATATTCAACAATTCAAATGAATGATAAAGTAATTGCTTACCCAGTAGTCCCATTAGGAATGATAATCAGTCTGTGAAGAGAATCATATGATACAATCTCTTCAATAGTCTAAGTATGTGTATCATCAGGAGCAGGTGTAGATGTATCAATGGATGGGGATGACGGTATTGTAGAGCCTCCAACATGCGGCCTAGAAATTCTAGGAGTGGATGATGATGGAGATGAAGATGGATCCATAGATGCGGAACCACCATTCTGACTAACATGGTAGCTTTTGGATGGAGTGAATGATGACAAAGGCATAGATAAGGAGTCACCATGTTGACTAGTACGATAAGCTGTCGAAGAAGATGGTATAGTGTGCATGCTTTAGGAAATAGAGATAGGTTTATATTGAACTGGATCACAAGGGGCAAAGTGAAAAGGTCGGGTGGCAGTGAAGCCTACTGAGGAGGCGGATAAGGAGGAGGGGGGGAGGAGGAAGAGGAAGAGGATGACTCATAAATGGCATAGACGAGCTAGTGGGACCTGAAGCATACTGAGGAAGTTGGAAAGCGTGTCTTATCTTCTTCTTTTTTTACCTGGAGCCATCTGTATAACACAAATATACTAAAAACATTAGATGAAATGTATTAAGGCATAAAAAAATGTAAAGAAATTCTTCATCTTAATAAATGAATAACGAAAACACATAAAAACCAACATGTCAATCCTCTTCGCTTGATTGATATTCATTATATAATTCTTCTTCATCGCTTGTTTCATTTTCATCCAGTAATTCTTCCTTATCGCTTGTTTCATTTTCATCAAATGATTCTTCGTCACTCGTTTCATGTTCATCGGCAGGATCTTCCTCCCTGTTTTCCCGAGATGTTCTTTCCCCAAAATCATATTGATTTGATCTATGAGTAAGGACAGAAGGATCGTATTCTTCATATATGCCTTTACTATGCTGCAATTCACCCACTAATTCATCATCAACTCTTTCTTGAACACTTGAAATGTCATTCTGGTATGCGACTTCCAATGTATTCTCAACTTCTATTCTACCTACGGGATTTATTTTTATAACTATCCACTATGTGGACTTATTCTTGCACAAAGGATAAGGAACATAAGACACTTGTTTCACATTTTGTGCTATGATAAATGGATCATAGAATTCATACTCCTTTGTGTGGTTAATTTCAACTAATTTATACTGAGGATGAATTTTTTACCTCTAGTAGGTGTTGGATCATACCACTTACACCGAAAGAGTACCAATTTTTATTTCGGCCAACCAAAATACTCTAGTTCTAAAATTTCTTGGAGCACACCATAATAATCAATATCTCCATCACCCTTTACCCACACCCCACTATTATTGGTTTTCTTATTCTTAGACCATTCTTCTGTGTAAAACTTGTACCCATTGACAAAGTACTTAGACATCATTTTGACTTTATGGCCAAGTCCCCAAGCTATATCATGTAAACATGGGTCGTTTATGCCATTGACAGGATTATGAACCTATATAGAGAAAGAAAAGTTAAAATTTGAAATATACATGTACTCAATTTGTAGCCACAAAATAAAACTTACAAACTCTGAAAATCTTGGATTGATAGCATCATGTCCATTTACACCTATAAAGTAACTGTCCTACAAAATTACAACTTCCATTAGTTAAAATAACTTTGATCTTGTGATAATCGTCTTTAATATAAATTAAGACTTACTTATAATAGGGTTGGACCTCTAGACAATTCAACAAGACATGTGTCATAGCGAACTTTTTCTCCATCTTAGTCAAATTTTACTTTTTACTAGTTTTTAGACCTCTACCTGGTTGATTGAATATGGAAAATGGTGGTGCCAAATGATCAGTAACACCTCCATCATCATGCCGATTTGGTCTATTTCTCAAATATGGCACATCATGTTCAAAATAGTATGAACAGAAAAAAGAAGTTTCTTTAGCCAAATGTGCCTTACATATCGATCCCTCAATCCTAGATCTATTTTTCACGGCCCGCTTACATTTTTCAGTAGTCCTGCATATCAAAATTTTTAGATGAAATAATATTTAATTTAAACACATTAGTGGAAAATAATTTAAAGACAATATCTCTCGTAAGGATACATCCATCTACACTGAACAGGCCCTCTAAGTCGTGCCTCTTTCGCAAGATGAATTGAAAGATGTTCCATTGCATCAAAAAAAAACTAAGAGAAATTTTGTTGCCAGCTTGTTTAAAGTTAAGCAAATGTTACTCTCCATGTAAGTTAAGTTCTCTACCTTTAATGTGCTAGAATACAACTCCTTGAAAAATAAACTTATCTCGGTAATGGGTTTCCATATTCTATCAGGCAAGGCTTTGAATGCAATAGGCATCAATGATTCAAGGAAAATGTGACAATCGTGACTCTTCATAGACGTCAACTTCCCTTCTTTCATGTCAACACACTGAGATAAGTTTGACGCATATCTATCAGGCATCCTTAAATTCTTAGCCCAATCACAAATATCCCTACTCTCATCCAAAGTGAATGTGTAATTGGCCTTGGGCTTCTGAATCTTGTTGTTCAAGTATGTCACGTACAACTCACTTCGCCTACAATATTCCTTTAAGTCCATCCTAGCCTTCAAGTTATCTTTTGTTTTATTATTGACATCCATTACAGTATTAAATATGTTGTCAAAAAAAAAATTCTCGATATGCATGACATCTAGATTATGCTGAAAAAGGTTATGCTTCCAATAAGGTAACTCCCAGAATATACTTTGTTTGGTCCAATTATGCATAACACCATAACCATGTATCTTATTAGACATTGGAGACTCTGTTACCTTAGGTAGAAACCTAACTCTGTTCCAAATTTCTTCTGGCGACAATAGTGATGGTGGCTCCTCAAAATCAGTTTGGTTCTTCATAAATGCACTAGTATTTCTCCTAAACTTGTGATCCCTAGGCAAGAATCGATGGTGGCAATCAAACCATGTATTCTTTCCTCCATGTTTCAACGTGAATGCTTTTGTGTCCTCCATACAAGTTGGGAAAGCTAACTTTTCCGCAGTCGACCACCCAGATAATATTTCATAAGCAGGAAAATTATTTATAGACCACATCAAAGCAGCGTGCAATCTGAAGTTTTGTTTAGTTGATATATCATATGTTTACACACCTTCACGCCACAATAACTTTAACTCATCAATTAAAGGTTGCATGTATACATCAATCAAACTTTTCGGATTGCGTGGACCTGGAACAATACAGGTTAGGAACACATATGGACTTGTCATACACAACTGATGGGGAAGATTATACGACGTAACAAACATCGGCCAACATGAATATTACACCCCGCAATATTACGATGATGTTACGTCCTACAGTATTATATTACGATGGCGTTACACCTTGCAGTATTACATTATGATGATGTTTCGCTTCGCAATATTAATCTATGACAATGTTGCACCCTACAGTATTACATTACGGTGATGTTACGCTTCGCAGTATTAAGTTACGACGATATTGCACCTTGTAGTATTGTACGTTGAATTTGTCGTAAGGTAATTGACACCAGTCTAAGTAAAAGATTATTTGGAGATTATAAAGATTATGCTATTTCATAAGTGATAAGTAAATTTGTGAAAGTGAAAGGGTAGGCAAATCAAAGAAAATGAATTTCGTCAAAGTTTGACATTTTGGGATAAAATACGGCCTAAACTAAAATACCCGATATTTATAGACTAGTACCATACAAGGTACCACATGGACATGATAGTAAGGTGTATAAGGTATGTGAAAAGTGAATAGTATTTTAAGTAATTGGAAATAGTTTTTAATTATGCGGGTAATTAGTTAATTACCGAGTAGCAGGATATTATCTAATTAATTAATTGATGATTGGATAAAGTTTAAATCCTCTAACAAGGGGATTACGTAGCAGCCCCCCCATGCCAAGAGTGTGACTCATAACTTAGAATGAAAGGTGGCTATTTAAAAGGGTCATGCACATGACACATACAAAAAGGTATTAGAAGTTTGGCACTTTAGGCTTCATTTTGGCCTTAAAAATAATGTTGCTACACTCTATAACCCCATTGCCTATCATAACACTTCATTTTTAATGTCTTGAATACAAGACAATACAACCAAAAATTCCTACAATTCATTGCACACACTACAAACAGAAGTGAGAATGTTAGCAATTTTCATGAGTTTTCAACAAGACTTCTGCAACCAATTCCTACAAAAATCCATCGAGAATTATTAGAATCTCAGCAACGTAAAACTTTGCGGTCTCAAAGGAGTACAGTGCAACCTTTTCTAGGAATATCGTACGGATTTTTTCCTACTCTAGGTATGTTAAGGCTATCCCTTCTTTCTTTTGGCATGATCCATACGATGCAAACAAAACGTGCAAATGCACAACTTCTATAAATGACTCTATTCATAGAAATGCTAGAGATGCTTATGTTCTTGATTCTCCATGTGTCATATTATTTTATCATTTGTTCAAGGGTCTTAGAAAAATACGTAAGTTGAAAAAGTATTACTTCATGATATTATTCAAAGGCATAATGGTTTTATGACACTCTAAGAGATTTTATTAACGTACTTTTCTTACATTACATTCATGTACATTGAACCGTGACTAGATGTCGTTATATACGTGTATATATGTATGTATATGTATATGGGATATGGGAAAGGTTATGGCGTTATATACACACCACCTGATCAGCTGGTATACGTTGATGATTTTGCCCACAATGGTCGAGATGATATGGTGGGACGCCCTCAGAGGCTGATGATGTTATGAAATATGTACTTATGCACGACATGACATTCATAAGCATATGCATGACACTATAATTATGTCATGATTTACAAATGTCACGACCCCGGTTCGCCTCCGTGAACCATCATGACAGTACCTAGTCTCTACGACTAGGTAAGTCTAACAATGTGTAAAATAAACCAATTTGCGAAAGGAAATAATAAGAACGAAATAGTAAAATAAAATAGTGTTTAAAAGTGTTGCTCGGTATACACAATAACAACTCTCGAAATCTGAACACATTTCCCAAAATTCGGAATCTTATGATCACAAGCCTTTGAATGTATACTAGTATCTAACTCCATAATATCTAACAAAGGAAAGGAAAATACAGAAGGGCTAATACTAAAAAGGGGGAGTAGAATGGGACTCTTCGGTCTGCGGACGCGCCGATATACCTTGGAGTCTCTACAAGCGCCTCGTCTCAAGCGTGATAAGTCTTAGTGGAGGTACCTGGATCTGCATATGAAAAACATGCATAGAAAGAGCATGAGTACACCACAACGGTACTCAGTAAGTGTCAAGCCTAACCTCGGTCGTGTAGTGACGAGGAAGGTCAGGGTCATACTGAGATTAAAAAAAAATAAGGGATGATAGAATAAGATAAGCAGAACAGTTGAAAGCTAACAATAAGAATTTAATATAGGATAATAAGGAATTCAATAACCGGAACAGAGACAAAAATAATCACAAGGAGATACCACTCTTCGCAAGGATAATCACCGGGGATCTCTTAGTATCCCGAGGATCTCTTAGTACCCTCAATATATGTCAGGGATCTCTTGGTATCCCGAGGATCTCTTGGTATCCTCCATATATGCTAGGGATCTCGTGGTATCCCGAGGATCTCTTGATATCCTTAATATACGTGCTAGGAATCTCTCGGTATCCCGCACCTCAGCCCAAATCATAAATACATGCAGGGGATCTCCCGGGATGTCGTCCCGTAGTCCCAAAGTAAAACACACAACAACAACACAAAGAATACTCAATTAAGCTCAAATTCGTACCAAGTAAAACAGGTAATTCTAACCTAACATGCTTCACATAATACAATTAAGGCAGTTTAAGCAAATAATCAATTAAGTCAATTAAACATGCTTTTCTAAGCTAACCGCATGCCTAAATTGCAAGTAGTATAAAACAGGAGAAAGGAATACAATTGAATTTATTAAGGAAAATCGGATTTTCAAAAATTAGCTCAAGTACATGCTCGTCACCTCACGTACAAGACATTTCAATTATCAAATATACCAAATTCTAAGGGGAAGGTCCCCCACACAAGGTTAGGCAAACCACTTACCTAGAACCGGCTCAAAGGTCAACCCGAAACCACGTTCTTGCCACGAGTACTCGACTCCAAATGGCCCAAATATATTCAATTCAATTGCATAATGTAAATAACACTTCAAGTAACTGATTCTACAAATAAATTCTAAGTTAATACGTGAAATTAGATAAAATAACCAAAATGCCCCTCGGGACCATGTCTCGGAATCAGGTGAAATTTACATTTTCAGAATCCTCATACTCTCACGAGTCCGTACATAACAAGAACACTGAAATCAGGGTTCAATTGTCCACTCAATTACCCATTTTAAGGTCTCTTAATCTCAAGCCTTAATTACCCATTTTCCCAAATTTTTCACCACTAATTAGACCTTTAATCACATATAAACGAGTTATGAAGTCAAAAACATTACCTCCAAGTGATTCCCCTTTGGTTTCCTTAAAAATCACCCTCAAAAGCTTCAATCCCATTCAAAAATGGTGGAAAAATGAAGAAGGGTCGCGGATGGGCTATTTAAATACTGCCGAGATCGCCCTTCTTTGCGAACGCGAAAGGCCCCTCACGTTTGCGAAGAACAAATTCGCTTGGGTCCAGATCTCTTCATTGCGAGCATGATACATAGGATACGAACGCAATGCACAACCTCCTCCTCCTATGCGAACGCGGGAACACCATCGCGAACGCGTAGGTATGAAACCTTCCAGCTTCGCGAATATGAAGCACAAAAACTCCCTCAGCCCCAGCTCCTCTTTGTGAACGCGAGACCCTACTCGCGAATGCGAAGAAGGAAACCAAAACTAGGCTGCTGCAGTTTTTCTGCAATTTCAACAAGTTCCAAAATGCCCCGTTGAGCATCCGAAACACATCCAAGGCCCCTGGGACCTCAACCAAACATGCCAACCAATCCTAAAATATCATTCAAACTTGTTCAAATCTTCAAAACTCTCAAACAACATCAAAACACCAATTTAGCATCGGATTCAGGCCTAATAACTTCAAAAGCTCTAAAAATACGCTTTCGATTAAAAAGTCTACCAAACCTCGTCCAATGACCTGAAATTTTGCGCACACGTCACATTCAACACTACGGAGCTACTCCAACGTTCAAAATTCCATTCCGACCCTCGGATCAAAATCTCACTATCAAACCGGAAGCTTCAAAATTCAACTTTCGGTATTTCAAGCCTAAATTAGCTATGGACCTCTAAAATACCATCCGAATACGCTCCTAAACCCGAAATCACCCAACGGAGCTAATGGAACTATCAAAATTCCATTCCGAGGTTGTCTTCACACTATTCCGATATGGTCAGATTTCCAAAATTTAAGCTCTCATTTAGGGACTAAGTGTCCCAAAACTCTTCGAAACTCCCAATAATTTCCCCCGGCAACTCACAACAACAAAGAGAAACACGAGGAAAGCAGTTAATAGGGTATCGACGCATAAATTCTTAAAATTACCGATCGGGTTGTTACATCCTCCTACACTTAAACATTTGTTCGGCCTCGAACGAGCATAGAGACATACCTGAAGTAGTGAATAGATGAGAGTAATGGCTGTGTATATCGTGCTCGGTCTCCCAGGTCGCCTCCTTGACTGGCTGACCCTGCCACCGAACCTTCAATGATGCAATGTTCTTTGACCTCAGCTTCCTAACCTGCCTATCCAATATTGCCACTGGCTCCTCAACATAAGATAGATCATTGTCCAATGGGACTGAACTGAAATCTAACACACGTGACAGATCACCGTGATACCTCCGAAGCATAAAAACATGAAATACCGGATAAACACATGCCAAACTGGGAGGTAAGGCAAGCTCATAAGCAACCTCCCTAACACGCCTCAATATCTTAAAAGGGCCAATAAACCTCAAACTAAACTTCCCCTTCTTCCCAAATCTCATAATGCCCTTCATAGGCGAAACCCAAAGCAGAACCCGCTCTCCAACCATATAGGAAATATCACGAACCTTCTGGTTCGCGTAGCTCTTCTGTCTGGACTAGGCTGTACGGAGTCTATCCTGAATCACCTTAACCTTCTCCAAAGCATCCTGAACCAAGTCTGTGCCCAATAATCTGGCCTTATTCGGCTCAAACCAACCTACCAGGGATCTACCCGCCTACCATATAAAGCCTCGTACGGTGCTATCTGAATGCTGGACTGATAGCTGTTGTTGTAGGCAAACTCCGCCAATGGCAAGAATTGATCCTAAGACCCTCCAAACTTAATCACGCATGCACGGAGCATATCCTCAAGAATCTGAATAGTATGCTTGGACTGTCTGTCTGTCTGAGGGTGAAATGTTGTACTCAACTCCACCCTAGTACCCAACTCATGCTGAACAACCCTCCAAAATCGTGATGTGAACTAAGTACCTCTATCTGAAATGATGGAAACCTGAATACCATGAAAATGAACAATCTCCCAGATATAAATCTCTGCCAACCGCTCCAAAGAATAAGTAGTACACATAGGAATGAAGTGTGCGGACTTGGTTATCTGATCCACAATCACCCAAATGACATCGAACTTCCTTAAAGTCCGTGGGAGCCCAACTACAAAGTCCATGGTAATTCGCTTCCACTTCCACTCCGGAATCTCTATCTGCTGAAGCAACCCTCTCGGTCTCTAGTGCTCATACTTCACCTACTGACAATTGAGGCACCGAGCTACAAATCCAACTATATCTTTCTTCATCCGCCTGCACCAATAGTGCTTCCTCAAATCCTAATACATCTTCGCAGCACCCAGATGAATGGAATACCGCAAACTATGGGCCTCCTCTAGAATCAACTCCCGAAGCCCATCAACATTGGGTACACAAATATGACCCTACATCGTCAATACCCTATCATCACCAATGGTCACATCTCTGGCATCACCATGCCGAACCTTGTCCTTGAGGATAAGCAAATGAGGGTCATCATACTGATGCTCCCTAATACGATCAAATAAGGAAGACCGAGAAACCACGCAAGCTAGAACCTGACTGGTCTCTGAAAGATCCAATCTCACCAACTGGCTGGTTAAGGCCTGAACATCCATCATCATAGGCCTCTCTGATGCTGGTAAATAGGCCAAACTCCCCAAACTCTCTGCCCGACGACTCAAGGCATCGGCCACCACATTGGCTTTGCCTGGGTGATACAAAATACTGATATCATAGTCCTTCAGCAACTCTAACCACCTCATTTGGCGCAAGTTTAGATATTTTTGCTTGAACCGGTGCTGCAAGCTCCGATGATCAGTATAAATCTCACAAGGAACCCCGTACAAATAATGACGCCAGATCTTCAGGGCGTGAACAATGGCAGTTAACTCAAGGTCGTGGACAGGATAATTCTTCTCGTGAACCTTCAACTGTCTGGATGCTTAGGCAATCAACCTACCATCTTGTATCAAAACCTCTCCAAGGCCAATCCTTGAGGCATCACAATAGATAGTGTAAGACCCCGAACTTGTAGGCAATATCAAAATTGGGGCTGTAGTCAAAGCTGTCTTGAGCTTCTAAAAGCTCACCTCACACTCTTCCGTCCACTAGAATGGAGCACCCTTCTGGGTCAACCTGGTCATAGAGGCTGCAATCGATGAAAATACCTCTACAAAACGACGGTAATAACCCGCCAAGACAAGAAAATTGCGGATCTTTGTAGATGAGGATGGCCTAGGCCAACTCTATACTGCCTCTACTTTCTTCGGATCCACCTGAATACCCTCACTCGACACCATGTGGCCTAAGAATGCCACAGAATCTGACCAAAACTCACATTTCAAGAACTTAGCATATAACTTATTTTCTCTCAAGGTCTGAAGCACTATCCTCAGGTGCTGCTCATGATCTTCCTGACCCCGGGAATACACTAGAATATCATCAATAAAGACAATGACGAACGAGTCAAGATACGGTCGGAACACACTGTGCATCAAATACATAAAGGATGCTGGGGTATTGGTCAGCCCAAATGACATAACAAGGAACTCGTAATGACCATATCGAGTCCGGAAAGTAGTCTTCGGGATATCTGGCTCCTGAATCTTCAACTGATGGTAACCTGAGCGCAAGTCAATCTTAGAAAACACTTGTGCACCCTGAAGCTGGTCAAACAAATCATCAATACGAGGCAAAGGATAACGGTTCTGCACTGTAACTTTGTTCAACTAGTGATAATCAATACACATATTCATAGAACCATCCTTTTTCTTCACAAACAAGACAGAAGCACCCCAAGGTGATACACTGGGCCTAATAAAACCCTTATCAAGCAATTCTTGTTACTGATTAGGCCATACGATACGGAGGAATAGAAATGGGTTGAGTGTCCGATAACATATCAATGCCAAAATCAATATCTCTATCAAGCAGCATGCCCGGAAGGTCAGCTGGAAACACATCAGGAAAACCCCGTACTACTGGGACTGAATCAACTGAAAGGGTATACATACTGACATCTCTCACATAAGTTAAATACGCGTCGCACCCCTTCTCAACCATTCGCTGAGCCTTAAGGAAAGAAATACCTCTATTGGGAGTGTGATCTAAAGTACCCCTCCACTCAACATGCGGTACACCTGGCATATCCAGCGTTACGGTTTTGGCGTGATAATCAAGAATAGCATAATGGGGCGATAACCAGTCCATGCCCAAGATAATATCAAAATCTACCATGCTGAGTAACAATAAATCGGCTCTGGTCTCAAAACCACTAAGAGCAACCAAACATGACCGATAAACGCGATCCACAACAAGAGATTCTCCCACAGAAGTAGAAACATAAACAAGAAAACTCAAAGAATCCCGAGGTACACCCAAATACAGAGCAAAATAAGAAGACACATAAGAGTAAGTGGAGTCTGGATCAAATAGAACCGATGCATCTCTGTGACAAACCACTATCATACATGTGATGACAGAATCGGAGGCAACAACCTCGGTACGGGAAGGAAGGGCATAGTATCAGGTCTGGCCTCCCCCTCTAGGGCGACCTCTACCTCCCCGACCTCCACCTCTAGCTGGCTGAGCAGGTGGGGTAGTAACTGGAGCTGTAACCATAGCCTGAGAACTCTGAGGGTACGTTATGACTGAGAAGTCTATGGAGGCGCACTCCTCCCAAGTCTAGGGAAATCCCTCACCACATGTCATATGTCACCACACTCAAAACAAGCTCTGGGAGGACATGGAAGTTATGACTGGCTCGGGCCAGGTCTGCTGGACTGACCTCTAAAAGCACCCCGCGCAGGTGGCGTGCTAGATACCGGAGGTGCATAATAAGGCTCCTGAGGCCTAGGATGAGCTGGAATACCGATGGATGCTGAAACAGCTGAATGAATAGGGTGACTCATATAACCCCTACCATGAGGACCTACAGCTGGGGCACGCGCACCAGAATAATGGCCCGATTCTCGAAACCTTTTGGCCTCCCTCTCCCCTCTCTCTCCCTAGCATGCATACCCTTAATCCTCCTAGCAATGCTCACCACTTGCTGATAAGAAATATCTATATACATCTCACGAGCTATGCTAGACTTGATGCTGGGAATAAGCCACTCAATAAACTGGCGAACCCTCTCGTGAATAGCAGAAACCAAGGATGGGGCATGTCTAGCCAAACTGGTGTAACGGATAGCATACTCTGAGATAATCATAGCACTCTGGCACAAATGCTCAAACTCTGCATGCCATGCATCCTTGAGGCTCTGAGGAACAAACTCCCTCAGGAACATATCTGAAAACCGAGTTTAAGTCAGTGAAGTTGCCTCATCCGGACTGTCTAACTCATAGGTGTGCCACCACTCATAGGCGGCTCTTCGAAGCTGAAAGGCAGTGAAAGAAACCCCACTCGATCCTGATATACCCAAAGTACAGAGGGTACGATAACACTCCTCCAGAAATCCCAAGGCATCATCTGAGGCTAACCCACTGAATACAAGAGGATCATACTTCTTGAACCTCTCAAGCCTCCGCTGCTCATCCTCTGAAACCACTTCCCTATCCTCTGGCTGACTTGGGGCTACAAGCTGTACAGGAATAATCTCTGGAACCTGATCAACATGCTCTCGCTGCTCAGGAATGCGGGCGGCAGGAGTCTGTGCTCCTCCACCGACCTGAGATGTAGCTGCAGCAAGGGGAAGTAACTTTGCCTAAGCCAAAGTGGTGTACATGTTCATGAATTGTGCCAGAGTCTCCTGAAGTGCTGGAATAGTAGTAGCAGTAGGCGTATCAGGCGCCTGAACTCCGGCTGGAACTGCTGGTGGTACCTTGATGGCAGCTCACTCAGGTGCTCTGGCTGTACCACGTGCGTGTCCTCGGCCTCTACCCCAGCCCCAACCTCTGACGGCTGCAGTAGAGGGTGCGGGTTCCTGATCATCTCGGGTAGCACGTGTCCTCACCATCTGTGAGAGAATAGAAGACAAACGTTTAGAATTGTGATATCAAAATCTTGCATGATAAGGAAATCAAATGAAGTGGAATTTTCCTAACAGTTACATAGCCTCTCGTAGATAAGTAAGATGTCTCCGTACCGATCAGTGAGAATTTAATAAACCGGCTTATGATTCATGACTCCTATGAACCTAGAGCTCTGATACCAACTTGTCATGACCCCGGCTCGCCCTCCATGAACCATCGTGATGTCACCTAGTCTTTACGACTAGGTAAGCCTAACAATGCAGAAAAAAGCCAATTTGCGGAAGGAAATAATAAGAACGAAATAGTGAAATAAAACAGTGTTTAAAAGTGTCGCTCGACATACACAATAACAACTCTCGAAATCTGAACACATTTCCCAAAACCCGGAATCTCATGATCACAAGCCTTTGAATGTCTACTTGTATCTAACTCTAGAATATCTAACAAAGGAAAGGAAAATACAAAAGGGCTAATACTAAAAAGGGGGAGTAGAAAGAGACTCCTCGGTCTGTGGACGTGGCAGATATACCTCGGAGTCTCTACAAGCGCCTCGTCTCAAGCGTGATAAGTGTGAGTGGAGGTACCTGGATCTGCACATGAAAAACATGCACAAAAAGGGTATGAGTACACCATAGCAGTACTCAGTAAGTGCCAAGCCTAACCTCGGTCAAGTAGTGACGAGGAAGTTAGGGCCCTACTGAGATTAAATAAAATATAAGTGATGACAGAATAAGATAAGCAGAAGAGTTGAAAGCTAACAGTAAGAATTTAATATAGGATAATAAGGAATTCAATAACAGGAACATAGACAAAAACAATCACAAGGAGATACCACTCTTCGCAAGGATAATTACCGGGGATCTCTTAGTACCCCAATATATGCTAGGGATCTCTTGGTATCCCGAGGATCTCTTGGTATTCTCCATATATGCTAGAGATCTCTTGGTATCCCGAGGATCTCTTGGTATCCTCAATATACATGCTAGATATCTCTCGGTATCCCGCACCTCAGCCCAAATCATAAATACGTGCAGGGGATCTCCCGGGATGTCGTCCCATAGTCCCAAAGTAAAACACACAGCAACAACACAAAGAATACTCAATTAAGCTCAAATTCCTACCAAGTAAAACAGGTAATTCTAACCTAACATGATTCACATAATACAATTAAGACAGTTTAAGCAAATAAGCAATTAAGTCAATTAAACATGCTTTTCTAAGCTAACCGCAGGCCTAAATTGCAAGTAGTATAAAACATGAAAAAGGAATACAATTGAATATACTTAAGGAAGATCGGATTTTTAACAATTAGCTCAAGTATGCGCTCGTCACCTCACGTACAAGGCATTTCAATTATCAAATATACCAAATCCTAAGGGGACGGTCCCCCACACAAGGTTAGGCAAGCCACTTACCTCGAATCGGCTCAAAGTCAACCCGAAACCACGTTCTTGCCACGAGTACTCGACTCCAAATGGCCCAAATCTTATCAATTCAATTGCATAATATAAATAACACTTCAAGTAACTGATTCTACAAATAAATTCTAAGGTAATACGCGAAATTAAGTAAAATGACCAAAATATCCCTCGGCCCATGTCTCGGAATCGGGTGAAATTTATATTTTAAAAATCCTCATACTCTCGTGAGTCCATACATAACAAGAACACTGAAATCAGAATTCATTTGACCCCTCAAATACCCATTTTAAGGTCTCTTAATCTCACGCCCTAATTACATGTTTTTCCCAAAATTTTCACCACTAATTAGACCTTTAATCACATATAAATGAGTTACGAAGTCAAAAATGTTACCTCCAAGTTATTCCCCTTTGGTTTCATCAAAAATCACTCTCAAAAGCTTCAATCCCGTTCAAAAATGATGGAAAAATGAAGAAGGGTCGCGGATGGGCTATATAAATACTGCCCAGATATCCCTTCTTCGCGAACGCGGAAGGCCCCTCGCATTCGCGAAGCACAAATTTGCTTGGGTCTAGATCCCTTCATCGCAAACACGATACACAGGACGCGAACGTGATGCACAGCCTCCTCCTCCTACGCGAACGCAGGAATACTATCGCGAACGCGTAGGTAGGAAACCTCCCAGCTTCGCGAACGTGGGAGACTCTTTGCGAATGCAAAGCACAAAAACTCCCCCAGCCCTAGCCCGTCTTCGCAAATGCGAGACCCTACTCGTGAACGCGAAGAAGGAAACCAGAACTGGGCTACTGTAGTTTTTCTACAATTTCAACAAGTTCCAAAATGCCCCGTTGAGCATCCGAAATACACCCGAGGCCCCCAGGACCTCAACCAAATATGCCAACCAATCCTAAAAAATCATTCAAACTTTTTCAAATCTTCGGAACGCTCAAACAACATCAAAACACCAATTTAGCATCGGATTCAATCCTAAGAACTTCAAAAGTTCTCAAAATACGCTTTCGATCAAAAGGTCTATCAAACATCGTCTGAATAAACTGAAATTTTGCACACATGTCACATTCAATACTACGGAGGTACTCCAACTTCCAAAATTCCATTTCGACCCTCAGATCAAAATCTCCTATCGAATCGGAAACTTCAAAAATTCAACTTTCGATATTTCAAGCCTAAATTAGCTACGGACCTCCAAAATACCGTCAGAACACACTCCTAAACCCGAAATCACCCAACGGAGCTATCGAAACTATCAGAATTTCATTCCGAGGCCGTCTTCACACTGTTCAGACTACGGTCAAATTTTCAAAACTTAAGCTCTCATTTAGGGACTAAGTGCCCCAAAACTCTTTGAAACTCCCAAAATTTCCCCCCGACAACTCACAACAGCAGAAACAAACATGGGGAAAGCATTTAATAGGGGATCGGGTCATAAATTCTTAAAACGACCGGTCAGGTCATTACAACAAAGTTATCCAGACTTGCAGGTGGAGTCATTTACTCTATATTTCATCCATGTCTGTTATGTACTTATTTATGTGCCTTACATACTCAGTACATTATTCGTATTGACGTCCCTTTTTGCCCGGGGATGTTGTGTTTCATGCCCGTAGGTCCCGATAGACAGGTCGAGAGCCCTCTATGTAGGTTATCAGCTCAGCGGAAGATGTTGGTGCGCTCCATTTGCTTCAGAGTTGCTTGTTTGGTTAGTATGATTTAGATGTGTATTGTTTGGTGTGATGGGACTCTGTCCCGAACTTTATGAAAATTATGTATTCTTAGAGGCTTGTAGACAAATGTCATGTACGTAAAAGATCGTATGGCCTTGTCGGCCTATGTTCAGTGTTCAAGTGGTTATTTAGGTCTTAGAGGCCCATATGTCTTATGTATAAATTGGCATTACCTGTTGTATTCTACCTATTTCATGGAAGCCTCTCCGGCTCAGTTATTTATGATAGTATGACATGAAAAGATACGTTATGTTGGTACTCGGTTGAGTAAGGTACCGGGTGCCCGTTGAGGCCCATTGGTTTGGGTCATGACAAAAGTAGTATCAGAGCAGTTCTATCCTAGGGAGTCTACAAACCGTGTCTAGTAGAGTCTTATTTATGGGTGTGTTGTGCACCACACTTATAAGTAGGAGGCTACATGACATTTAGGACTGTCACCCTTTCTTCTTACTCTAGATCGTGTGGTAGAGCTCACTTATAAGAATTCAAATTCCGAAATTCTATTTATTCGTAATAAGACAATACCTACATCCAGAAAGAAGGTTTGAAAGAGAGATAGTTGTGGAAGAGCTGAGTTAGAGGAATTGAATTTTTGTATGATGACTACGATAAGTAAATGTGAGGTCTTTGGAAGATCATGGGTGTACTGAAAGGTGTAAGCTTCCTGATAACAAGCCTTAAGGCAAGAATACCTATCCACCTTAATGGTGAAAGACAATGAGAGATTTAGAAGATAAATACATGTTTCAATAAGCAAAAGAAGCAAGATGAAGAAGAGTATGAGGCGCCCAATTAATGAAAGTTAATAGTGTTTATAATTCAGGCAGAGGAATATAAGCTTTCAATAGTAACAGAGGTATGTATAATTGGTCGTACCATCTCAATTATTCCCTATGAGGGCTAACAGGTGTAGTTTAAGAAAAGGACGTTATGTAAGCACGAAGTCAAAAAAGGGGAAGTAAGGGTTCCTGCCCGAGATATTATTTATAGATAAGGAGCCAGAACGTGAGGTAAGTTAAGACAAGGAAATAACCCAAGAAAGATTACGCAGAATATAGATATGAGAATGGGTCGACGAGTAATTAGTAGTTGATTTAAGAAGAGCCTAGTCATGACTAGACAAGAAGTTACGGACAAATCAACTGATCATGTAAGATGAATGTAGTAAACCCCAACATGGAGAATTTAGCCTCACAGTAATGTCATTATAATACTTGAGATATATTTAACTAGGAGTTGGGGTAGTTAAAGGTACCGTATGAGTGTTACGGGGATAAAAGAAAGTGCCACTGGGAAGGCAATCAAAATGTCAATTTAGAAGCAACCCTACAAGCACAAGAGCACGGAAGTAAGAAACTACGGATAATTATAGGCAAGGAATGACATCAAAAGGCCGTAATAAGCTCACAAATTTACGAGGGTCAAGGGTTATCCCTAAGTACTACAACGAAAGACTGGTTGAGGAAATAAGGAAGAAGGCTTCAACTTAAGCACAACGACCTAAAAAGGAAATGGTCGTGTAACAATAGTCTCACAACAATATTATAAGCACTCCAAAGGAAAGTGGCACCTACCATGGCTAATTGTAACGACCCGGCTGGTCGTTTTAAGAATTAACACCCTGATCCCCTATTAACTGCTTTCCCCGTGTTTGTTTCTGCTATTTTAATTTTCTGGGATGTTTGGTTTTGAGTTTCGGAGTGTTTGGGGCACTTAGTCCCTAAAAAAGAGCTTAAGCTTTAGAATTTGGACCGTAGTTGGAGCTGTATGAAGACGGCCTCGGAATGGAATTTCGTTAGCTCCATTGGGTAATTTCGGGCTTAGGGGCATGCTCGGATTCTGTTTTGGAGGTCCGTAGCTAATTTAGGCTTGAAATGCCAAAAGTTGAATTTTTGAAGTTTCCGGTTCGATAGTAAGATTTTGATATCGGGGTCGGAATGGGATTCCGGAAGTTGGAGTAGCTCCGTAGTGTTGAATGTGATGTGTTTGTAAAATTTCTGGTCATTCGGACGAGGTTTGATAGACTTTTTGATTGAAAGCGTAATTTGAGAGTTTTTGGAGTTCTTAGGCTTGAATCCGATGTTAATTTGTTCTTTTGAGTGTTCCGAAGTTTGGAACAAGTTTGAATGATGTTTTAGGATTGGTTGGCATGTTTGGTTGAGGTCCCGGGGGCCTTGGGTGTGTTTCGGAAGCTCAATGGGTCAATTTTGGACTTAGAAAGATTGCAGATTTTTTGTTGTTGGGTTGCAGAGAAAACCTTCATCGCATTCGCGAGAGGGTTCTTGCGTTCGCATAGAGCATCTGGGTGAAACAGCTGAATCATGCTTCGCATTCTCGATAATGTCTCGCGTTCGCGAAGGTATGGACCCTTTGGTCTTCGCGTTCATAACATGGTTCTCGCGTTCGCGTAGGGTTCGCCAGGGTAAGCTATGCGTTCGCAAGTGGACCCTCGCATTCGTAAAAGAGGAAGACTGGCCAGTGGATTTTTTGTGCATCACGTTCGCGACAATGGTCTCGCGTTCGCGAAGAAGAACGCGTCTGGGCAGAATATAAATTTCAAAATCGAGGGTTTTGAGTTCATATCACAAAATTGAATTGGGAGCTCGGTAGTAGACGAATTTTGGAAAGATTTTTGGAGGGAGTTTGCGGGTAATGATTCTTAATTTTTTTTGCTTAATACCCATTAATCTAAGCGTGAATTCATCATCTAATTTCGGATTTGGAATGAGAAATTGTTGAAAATTTTAGAAAAGTTCTTAGGCCTAATTTTCGAGTTTTGATTGGGAATTTGACATTGGATTTGGATAATTTTGGTATAGTTAGACTCGTGAGTGAATGAGGGTTCATAATCCGTAACTTTTACCCAATTTTGAGACGCAGTCCTGAGGGAGCATTTTTGTCATTTTACCTAATTTCACGTATTAGCTTAGAATTTATTTGTGGAATCAGTTACTTGAAGTTATATTTACATTATGCAATTGAATTAAATAGATTTGAGCCATTTGGACTCGAGTACTCGTGGCAAGAACGTGGTTTCTGGTTGATTTTGAGTCGGTTCGAGGTAAGTGGCTTGCCTAACCTTGTGTGGGGGAACTCCCCTTAGGATTATGGTATTGTTGATATGTGAAATGCCTTGTACGTGAGGTGACGAGTGTGTACTTGTGCTAATTTTTGAAAATCCTATTTTCACTAAGTAAGTTTAATTGTGTTTCCTTTACTATTTATACTACTTGAAATATAAGCCTGCTGTTAGCTTAGGGAAGCATGTCTAATTGACTTAATTGATTTACTTGCTCAAATTGCCTTATTTGAATTATGTGTAGCATGCTAGGTTAGAAATACCTATTTTACCTTGGTATGAACTTGAATTTAATTGAGTATTCTTTGTGTTGCTGCTGTGTATTTACTTTGGGACTACGGGACGGTATCCCGGGAGATCCCCCTGCCTGTTTACTTTGGGACTACGAATTTGTATTCCGGGAGATCCCCTGCACATGTATTGATTTGGACTGTAGTACGGGATATCGAGAGATCCCCATCACGTATATTGAGGATACTAAGAGATCCTTGGGATATCAAGAGATCCCCCAGCACGTATATTGAGGATACTAAGAGATCCTTGGGATACCAAGAGATCCCCAGCATATGTATTGAGGATAGCAAGAGATCTTCAGGATACTGAGAGATCCCCAGTACACATATTGAGGATACTAAGAGATCTTCGGGATATTGAGAGATCCCAACACACATATTGAGGATACTAGGAGATCCTCGAGATACTGAGAGATCCCTAGTCTCTGTGTTGAGCGGTATTCCTTTTGTGATTATTTTGTCTCTGTCATAGTTATAGCTATTCTTATTATTCTGTGTTACTTCTTGCTGTTAGCATTTAATTATATTGTCATATTCTATATTATTTTACCTCGTTTTTCAGCTATATTATTAGGTCTCTGACCTTTCTCGTCACTAGTCGATCGAGGTTAGGCTTGGCACTTACTGAGTACCGATGTGGTGTACTCATGCCCTTTCTGTGCATATTTTTTATGTGCAGATCCAGGTATTTCGACTTAGCCCACCTATCCTTGAGGCGAGGCAATTCTCTAGAGACTTCGAGGTATATCTGTCGCGTTCGCATACCGAGGAGTCCCTTTCTATTATCTCTTATAGTTTTAGCCCTTATGTATTTATCTTGATTTAAATATTCTGGAGTTAGAACACAATGTAGTATTCATAGTTTGTGATTTCAGGAGATTCCGGGTTTTGGGAAGTTGTTCAGTTTGAGAGTTATATTTTATATGCCGAGCGGCATCTTTAAACCTTCATTTTGTTTATTTCACAGTTTTTATTTGTTGATTGTGTTGTTTTCCCTTTTTCCGCAATTGTTAGGCTTACCTAGTCGTAGAGACTAGGTGCCGTCATGACAGTTCACGAAGGGCGAACTTG
Organism: Nicotiana sylvestris; assembly: GCF_000393655.2. Taxonomy (NCBI): domain Eukaryota; kingdom Viridiplantae; phylum Streptophyta; class Magnoliopsida; order Solanales; family Solanaceae; genus Nicotiana; species Nicotiana sylvestris. The sequence goes on from NC_091068.1 coordinate 149,390,219, forward strand.
GGTTGTGACAAGTTGGTATCAGAGGTCTAGGTTCATAGGAGTCATGAATCACAAGCCGGTTTATTAGAGTCTTGCGGATTGGTACGGAGACGTTTGTACTTATCTACCAGAGGCTATGTAACTGTTCGGAAAATTTCCACTTCATTTGATTTCCTTATCGTGCGAGATTTTTGATGCCACAATTCTAAACCCATGTCTTCCATTCTCTCCCAAATGGTGAGGACACGTGCTACCGGAGGTGACCAGAAACCCACGCCCACTGCGAGAGCTGTCAGAGGTCGAGGCCGAGGTAGAGGCCGAGGACGCGCCCGTGGTGAAGCCAGAACACCCGCGCGAACTGCCACAGAAGAGCCACCAGCAGCTCCAGCCGGAGCCTAGGTGTCTGATACGCATACTACTACTACTACTCCAGCACTTCAGGAGACCTTAACACAGTTCCTGAGCATGTTTGGTACATTCGTTCAGGCAGGATTGATTTAGGTTATACCAACTACTTCACAGATCGGGGAAGGGACCCAGACTTCCACTGCCCCCACTCTAAAGCAGCAAGTTCTCATTGGTCAGGTTCCAGGTGTCATGGCGACACAGCCTGTATTCCCAGTTCAGCGGGTGGTGAGGACCTCTCGTCGAGTAGAGGACAGGTGGGTCCAAGAGAGAGAGGACAAATAAGGTTAGGAGAGAGACTATAGGGAAGCGAGGAGACCTCGTAGATCGGAGAGACCTACTGGTCCTTATTTTGGAGGAAGAGTACGACATGATAGAGGTTTTATGGGTCAGCCAGCTCAGTTTGCATCTCAGGTTTCACACAGTGTTTCAGCTGTTCAGGGGTCTTAGAGTACCTACATCGCACAATTCCCATTACCACGTCAGCTGCGAGGTTATTTTGAGTGTGGTGATATACGCCATGTGGTGAGGTATTACCCTAGACTAGGGAGGGGTGCACCTCCACAGACTTCTCAACCACAGCGTGCTCCGCAGAGTTCTTAAGCTATGATCACAGCACTAGTTGCTACCCTACCTGCTCAGCTAGCTAGAGGTGGAGGTTGGGAAGGTAGAGGTTGCCCTAGAGGGGAGGCCATGCTAGGTATTATGCCCTTTCTACCCGTATCGAGGTTGTCGCCTCTAATTCTGTCATCACAGGTATTGTCTTGGTTTGTCATAGGGATGCATTGGTTTTATTCGATACAGGATCCACCTATTCTTACGTGTCTTCTTAGTTTGCCTCGTATTTGGGTGTATCTCGGGATTCTTTGAGTTCTTCTGTTTATGTTTCTACTCCTGTAGGAGATTCTCTTGTTGTGGACCGCGTTTATCGGTCGTGTGTGGTTGCTCTTAATGGTTTTGAGACTAGAGCCAATTTATTATTGCTCAGTATGGTAGATTTTGATGTTATCTTGGGCATGGACTGGTTGTCACCCCATTATGCTATTCTTGATTATTACGCCAAAATTGTGACGCTGGCTATGCCAGGTGTACCGCGAGTTGAGTGGAGGGGTACCTTAGATCATACTTCCAATAGAGTTATTTCATTCCTTAAGGCTCAGCGTATGGTTGAGAAGGGGTGTGACGCGTATCTAGCTTATGTGAGAGATGTTAGTATTGATACCCTACAGTTGATTCAGTCCCAGTAGTACGGGATTTTTCTGATGGGTTCCCAGCTGATCTTCCGGGCATGCCGCCCGATAGAGATATTGATTTTGGCATTGATCTGTTGTTGGGCACTCAGCCCATTTCTATTCCTCCGTATCATATGGCCCCTCCTGAGTTGAAGGAGTTGAAGGATTAGTTATAGGAATTGCTTGATAAGGGTTTTATTCGGCACAGTGTATCACCTTGGGTGCTCCTGTCTTGTTTGTGAAGAAAAGGGATGGTTCTATGCGTATGTGCATTGATTATCGACAGTTGAACAAAGTTACAGTGAAGAACCGTTATCCTTTGCCCCGTATTGATGATTTGCTTGACCAGCTACAAGGTGCACGAGTGTTTTCTAAGAATGACTTGCATTCAGGTTACCATCAGTTGAAGATTCGGGAGCCAGATATCCTGAAGACTGCTTTCACGAATGTTTGTCATAATTTTCTTACCATATTTGGTTTTCTTATTTGTTGAAGGAAAGGGCAATATAATTATCTTAATTGGGTTTTCCTTTTTGTAGAAGGAAATTATAATTTTCCTATACTTGGCTAGTCCTTTTTCTTGTAGGAAAATGTTTGGAGTTCTACAAATTGAAGATCCGTCCTTCTCATTCAGTAGCATCCACAATATAGCCATAGGGGCTTGAGAGTAGTATTTAGGGGAGAACTTTACGGGACAAGTGTTAGCGTGTCACTTGTGTTTGCCTCTTCGTGATGTTGTTCTCTTGATATTTTGTACTCTCTTTTTTATATAGTAGATTGCTCATCTCCGTTGTGGACGTAGGTCAGTTGATCGAGCCACGTTAAATGTTTGTGTCTTTTTTAGTAGATTTCTCTTTGTTGTGTGATTTATCGTGGTCCAAGATTTGCTTTGCTAGCTTCCGCATGACACCTGATTTTTTTGGTACTTACAAGTGGTATCAGAGCCTTGATTATTTATCCGGGTTGTTACGGAATGGAGGCGAATATGAGCAAGATGGTATGTTTAAATGGGAGAAATTATAATGTTTGGAGAAGCAAGATGAAAGACTTGTTGTTCATGGAGAAGATGCATCTACCCGTTTTTTCAGCTCATAAACCCGAGAGTATATCCAATGAAGATTGGGATTTCGAGCACCAACAAGTATGTGGATATATACGAAAATGGGTTGAAGATAATGTTCACAACCATATTATGAAGAGATATATGCGAGATCATTGGGAAAAGCTAGAGATTCTTTATGCTTCAAAAACTGGGAACAACAAATTGTTTCTGCTAAAGCAATTGATGACCTTTAAATACAAGGAAGGCAGCCCTATCCTTGATCACATAAATGATTTTCAGAGCGTCCTTGATCAGCTATCTGGAATGGGAGTTACCTTTGATGATGAGATACAAGAACTTTGGCTTATTAATACTCTGCCAGACTCTTGGGAAACGCTCCGTGTTTCTTTGACAAATTCAGGTTCTGGAGGTAAGGTGACCATGGAATATGCCAAGAATGGTGTGTTGAACAAGGAAGTAAAGAGAAAATCTCAGGGTTCGTCCTCACAAGCAGATATCTTAGTTACTGAAGACCGGGGGAGAGATAGAACAAGAGGCTCAAGGAATAGAGGTAAAAGTAGAAGTATGTTAAGGTCCAAATACTATAATATTACATGCAACCACTGTGGCAAAAAAGGACACATCAAAAGGTTTTGCCGCAAGTTGAATCAAGAAACTAGAGAAGGAAAGAAAGCTGAAAATAACGAGAACAATGTTGTTGCTATTGTTCGAGATGATCTTCTTTTTACTTATGATGAAAATGCCATCAATTTGGTATCCCATGAGACGAGTTAGATAGTAGATTCTGGAGCTACCTCACATGTCACACCAAGAAAAAACTTTTTCTCATCTTATACTCTTGTTGATTTTGGAGTGTTAAAAATGGGCAATGCTTGTGAAGTTAAGGTTTTTGGTGTTGGCACAGTTTGTTTGAAAACTAAAAATGGTTCAATGTTAGTTCTTCAAGATGTTAAGCATGCTCCAGACTTTCCTTTCAATTTGATCTCCGCGGGAAGATTAAACGATGAAGGTTACCATAATGCCCTCTTTAATGGCCAATAGAAGCTCACCAAGGGCTCGTTAGTAGTGGCTCAAGGAGTCAAGTCTGGTTATTTATATGTGACACAGGGCTCTATTCTTAATGACTCAATAAATCTGGTGGAAAGTGATACTTTGTCAGAATTGTGGCATCGAAGATTGAGTCATATGAGTGAGAGGGGGATTACGTGTTTGGCTAAGAAAAGTTTGCTTTCTGGAGTGAAACAAGCAAAGCTGAAAATGTGCATACATTGTTTAGCTGGCAAATAGAAAAGGGTTTCCTTTCATAGCCATCCTCCCTCAAGAAAGCCTGATTTATTGGAGCTAGTATACTCTGATTTGTGTGGTCCTTTTAAAGTAAAGTCAAAAGGTGGTGCACTTTACTTTGTGACCTTCATTGATGATCATTCTTGTAAGCTCTGGGTGTATCCTTTGAAATCTAAAGATTAACCACTTAGCGTATTTAAGGAATTTCAGGCCTTAGCTGAGAGACAAACGCGGAAGAAATTAAAATGTATTCGCACTGACAATGGTGGAGAATATTATGGTCCCTTTGATAACTATTGCAAGGAAAAAGGAATTCGTCATCAGAAAACTCTGCCCAAGACACCTCAATTGAATGGTTTGGCAGAGAGGATGAATAGAACTCTAGTTGAGAGAGTTAGATGCTTAATTTCAGAGGCTAAACTTCCAAATACATTTTGGGCAGAAACACTAAACACTGTTGCCTATGTTATCAATTTGTCTCCTGTAGTTGCTTTGGATGGTGATGTCCCATAAAGAATTTGGTTTGCCAAAGATATTTCTTATGATCACCTGAGAGTTTTTGGGTGTAAAGTTTGTGTGCATGTTCCTAAAGATGAGAGATCGAAACTGGATGTCAAAACTAAGCAGTGCATCTTTATCGGTTATGGTCAAGATGAGTTTGGGTATCGTTTTTATGATCCAGTAGACAATAAACTTATTAGAAGTCGTGATGCAATATTCTTTGAAGACCAAACTATTGAAAATATTGACAAAGCTGAGAAGATAGATTCTCAGAGTAATGAGAGCTTAGTTGATATTGATCCAGTTTCAATTGCTAAGGCACCTATTGCACATGAAGGAACCCAAGACAATGATGGAGACAGTGATCAATATCAAAATGATTATCATAGTGTAGATGTTATGGATTCTCCAGTTGATGAAGTTGTGGTTGATCAGTAACCAATTCCTGCACAGGTAACTACTTCGAATGCTCCTGAAACCTCTCTTAGAAGATCTATAAGGGAGAAGCAAAAATCCATGCGCTATCCTCCTGATGAGTATGTACTTTTGACTGACATGGGAGAACCTGAGAATTATGATGAAGCCATGCAAGATACTCACAAAGATCAGTGAATCGAAGCAATGGAAGATGAGATGAAGTCACTCCATGAGAATGGCACATATGAGTTAGTGAAATTGCCGAAAGGTAAGAGAGTTTTATCTAACAAATGGATATTCAGAATAAAGTAAGATAACCATACCTCTGCACCTAGATACAAGGCGAGGTTAGTTGTTAAAGGTTTTGGCCAGAAGAAGGGAGTTGACTTTGTAAAATTTTCTCCCCTGTTGTGAAGATGTCTTCTAATCGTGTGGTTCTAGGCTTAGCTGCAAGTCTAGATTTAGAGGTTGAGCATATGGATGTCAAGACTGTTTTTCTTCATGGTGATTTAGATGAGGAGATTTATATGGAATAGCCTGATGACTTTGTAGTTAAGCTTGTAGATAAGCATGTGTTTTGCAGAAAATTGGCAGGCATGAAGCATGTCAATAGTTCCTCTACTTGAAGGCACATTTGGCCCCTTGGTTGGAGGGGTAGTTTGTTGGGCACATTCCCATGTTGTCCAGCCAAAGGCCCAATTGCCTAATCTTATTCTCTTTTAGTTTCCATTCTTATTTGGAATTGGATTCGAGTTATTCCTATTTTGAGTGAGTTTTGGCTTTAAGAGAAAGCACCACTCATGATCTATAAATAGGACAACCTTGGAGAATTATTCTATGTTCATTGATACAAGTCTTTTCAACTTAAGCACATAAGAGTGGTTTTTGAGAGAGTTTTCATCAAGAGAGAAGAGAGAAGAAAAATATTTGTTTTGCTGCAGATTTTTATTCCGACCAGCCAACTTCAAATTACGTTTTTTGATTCGTTAACTGTTGGACCGGGCTGAAATTTTGGCTGAGTGTTCATAACATCTTGATATTTGATTTGAACGGTGAAGATCGGATTTGGAGGCTCGTAACATCTGATTTCGAGCCTGGAACAATAGCTTCATTTTTGTGGATTATATTCTTTCTTCAATTGATTAGTTGTTGCTATTGTTGCTCCGTATTTGACACTTGTTGTGTAGCCAATTTGGAGAACTTTTGTAACCCTCTTATTGTTTTAGTGGATCCTTTTTTGGATCTTTGTGATCCCGTGGTTTTTACCTTCGATTTGAAGGGTTTTTCACGTTAAAATTTGGTATTCTTTATCTTCTTTATTTTCGGGTTTATCTCTTCTTCGACATATATATATATATATATATATATATATATATATATATATATATATATATATATATATATATATATATAATATATACTAGTGTAATATGATATGCGCGTGGTAATACTAGCACTAGTAGTTCTCACGTTCAAAGCAGAGAAAATCAAGAGTTGCAGCCTAGCTACTACAAGATTAGAGAGATATCAATTCAGGATTATATTATATTAACATAATAAACGTATTTAAGATTTTAAGTCAAACGGAGGATAAATATTATCTATCATTTGTACTTTTAAAAAAACTAATATGTTCGAGTTCAGTATGTCGGGTTTAAGATTAGATGCGCTTTTGCCCAAGCTGATGTCAACGTTCGTAAATTATGTTAATTTTTTGTATTCAAAACCAGAAAATGAGAAAATGTTGACCTCAAAAAAATTCATTATTTTGAATAATGAATGAGTTTTCTCTAAATTCAAAACCAGAAAATTAATAAATTTTATTTTCTTCCATTTCTTTTCCCACCATTTTCCATTCACACTTCTCTGGTTATAATTAACAAAACCCAACAAATTATTCAAAAGATAAAATTTGATTTTATTTTATTTTTGCATTACTTTTAAAATTTAGAGAAAACTCATTAATTATTCAAAATATATTAAACTTTGATGTGTTATTTTTCCATTTTACATTAAGATTTTAAGCTCTTTGATTACTTAAATGCCGGCATGTAGAATAGGACGGTGGGAGTAATACTAGTATTACCTAAAGGGAAAGAAAAGGAAGAAAAAACGAAGGATAATACTTATGTTTTCCTCCTTTAAATTTTTATTTATTTATTTAATGATTGGGTTTCCCAAACTTCTGCCTTAAAGGGGAAGGATTTGACTTTTGTAAGTTTATGACTTATGAGGGAGTCTGACACAGTGATTTTAAGAACCCGAAACCAAGTTTTTTAATAAGTGTAAAAAAAAAAAATTATCATTCTATGCATAGCGCGATTTAAAATTGTGCTATACTTTAACGGCTAAAACATCGTTAAAGTATAACGGTATAACGCAATTAATTCATGCACTACACATGTATTTTAAACCGCGTTATACTTTAACGGCTAAAACACCGTTAAAGTATAACGGTATAACGCAATTAATTCATGCACTATACATGTATTTTAAACCGCGTTATACTTTAACGGCTAAAACACCGTTAAAATATAGCGCGATTTTAAACTGCGTTATATATAAAATAATAACTTTTTTTTTTACACTTATTAATGTTACTTCTGTCCAAAAAAGACAAAAATTTTGGTTCCGGATTCAGACATGCATAAGAGACTATTTTGGGGCAGAGGACAGATAACAAGAGAATGCTTATCCTATATCTTGTGCCTTTTAAACCTTTTTCATTTAGAAAGTTGATCCACTTTTCATTTACCGAACGACCTTAGGAGCGGCCGAGCGGGGAATTGAAGAGTTCTATTATTTTATTTTTGGTCTTAGAGGCAAGGGTCTATTGAAAATAGTTTATTTATCCCACAAAAGCGCATGTGTAAGATCTGATTATACCGTACTTTTTTAGATACTTGAACATTTCGTCCTTAATAAGGTGATGTCTCATGTTCAAACTTTAGTAGAATAGTTGCAACTTATGCGGTAATTGTACCAAATCACTTCACAATTAACGGGTTTAGATTTGTGTTCCACTGATATTTGATAGATTAGAGACAATGAATCGACTAACCTTTACATAAGTGTAATTTAATGATTATTGAGCGGAGGGGAAATTATAAATTTTAAGTCCATGGAAGGAGAGTGATAAAAGACAAGAGGGGTTGCTCTAATGGTAAGCAACTTCCACTTCCAATCAAGAGGTTGTGAGTTCGAGTCATCCCAAGAGCAAGGTGGGGAGTTCTTGGAGGGAAGGATGCCGAGAGTCTATTTGAAAACAACATCTTTACCTCAGGGTAGAGATAAGGTCTGGATACACACTACCTCCTCAGATCCTACTAATAGAATTATACAGAGTTGTTGTTGTCCTTGTGGAAGGAGAGTGATAAAGCTCGATTTGAAGACAAAACAATGTCATAGATCCGCGCATGTTAACAAGATAGCGTATCCTTATTGTTTGATCTAGGAGCTCAAAAATTAAGAGTTACATTTGTATTTCTAAGGAAAACGTGTTATTCCTGCATATTGATTTAGGACGGATTCGATGTATTCAAACTAAGAGTCCGTTTGGCTATAAGAATTTTTCTACTTTTTTCGAAATTTTTTCACTTTTATCCAGAATCAGTGTTTGGCCATAAAATTTTCAATTTTCACTTGAAAATGAACTTTTTGAAAATTTAAAAAACTCCAAAAAAATATTTTTAAAAATTGTCAATCAGATCACTCACAAAAAATCAAAAATAACACAAAATTATATTCATGTCCAATCACAACTCTAACTTTCAAATATCATTTTCACTTTAAAAAAATTTCACCTTTTTTCAGAATTTTATAATTCTTATGTCCAAATGCCCACTAAATCTATCCCTTTCCTTTCAAACTAAGCTTACATATATAATAAATTAAAATCTATACATACATATATATTAAGTGATATATATTCGATTTCACTTTAATTTGCTACACATATGATTATACTATCTGATTTAATTTAAGGTAAATAGTGAATATGTGTTAAGTATTTGTAGTGTGTGAACTCACCTAAAAAAAATAGTAAAAAATAAGGAGTCTACGAAAGGAAATGAAAAAAGAAAAAGATAAACAAGAATATCCTTTAGCATGTGTTAGGGTTGTTTTGGTAACTTCACTTGCAGCAACTAGTTTCTATTTTTATCATCCTCACATTAAACCTATTGCTTCTTCTTTCTTTCAAAACCCACCTCTCTCTCTCTCTCTCCTCTATATTTATCTCTGTATACCTGAAATCAGACAACCCTTCAGCAAAAAAAATGCTTCCCAATAGTCAGAATTCATCTTATTTACTCCAAAGAATCAATTCAAACACTACAGCCAATTGTAAACAACCCCACCAACTACAGCGCCACACACCAATACCATGCACCACTCAGGTACCAGATTCCGTCGTTAAATACCATACACATCTTGTGGGACCCAACCAGTGTTGCTCCGCCGTGATCCAAAGAATCTCAGCTCCCGTTTCCACCGTATGGTCCGTCGTCCGCCGGTTCGATAACCCACAAGCGTACAAGCACTTCGTCAAGAGCTGCCACCTCATCGACGGTGACGGTAACGTCGGTACTCTCCGTGAAGTCCGCGTTATCTCCGGTCTGCCAGCTGTAAACAGCACGGAGAAGCTAGAAATTCTTGACGAAGAGCGCCACGTCATTAGTTTCAGCGTAGTCGGTGGGGACCACCGACTCGCGAATTATCGGTCTGTTACTACTTTACATCCTGAACCTTCAGGCAATGGGATAACGACTATTGTTGTGGAATCGTACGTTGTGGATGTTCCAATGGGTAATACTAGAGATGAAACGTGTGTTTTTGTTGATACTATTGTTAAATGTAACCTTCAGTGGTTAGCGCAGATCGCTGAGAATTTGGGTAGACGAAAGGCCCCATGAGCACTTCACCCCTCTGATATTCCAGCGCAAATCCGGATTTAATCGGCTTCAGTAGTACTGGCATCAGACATCGAATGAAAAACAAAAAAAAATCAACTGATATCAATGATACATGTGATGATACGATGTATTATCAAATCCGATGATGTTTTTTAGGGGGTACGATGGTTTGAAAAATCATTGCACCTTTTAGCTGTTCTTCATCGATCTTCAGGTTGTCATCACTTGTTGAAGATAAGTTCTGGTTAACAAACTTGTTTTGCTGAATGAATTTCTTCCTGTGATTGTTTTTCTTCTTTGTTTCTTTAATATTGATAGGTTCTTTACTGCTACGTTTTCTTTTATCAGTAATTTGTCGAAAATGGCTAAAAGGACAATAATTACCGAGCTATATACACGACATTTTCTCGGAGACTTTTGTTTCCATGTTAGTCATATAGTAATACTTTTCCGTTCAAGTTTTTTATTTCTCAAAATATGAATTTCAATTCAAATTTTGGATATGTGCTATAAAGAAATTAATGTAGTATACTATTTTGAACAAATTCTAATGAAGGCAATGAAGACAAGGCTAAGCGGTACTAATTTGGATGGTTTGGTTTTAAGAATAAATTTAACAACGTAATTAAGCAATAAATATCAAGTAAGTTTGTTAATTGGATTATCCAAACGAATGGATAACGACCGGTCCAAAATAAGTGATTTTTTGATTTTTTTCTTGTGGTCCAAAATAAGTGATTTTTCCAGTGAATTAATTATTTTTTTCCTACGTTACCCTTGGAGTAATTAATGTTAGAGTATGTACTAGGAATTAATTAATGTTAGAGTATGTACTAGGAATATTTATGGGAAGAGATAATAAAGGTTAATATGGTCAATTTCGTTGCTAATTAATGTTAAAATATGAATTTCTTAATATACGTGAAAACAACCAAAAAATTACTTATTTTGGACCGGAGAGAGTAATTAAGTTCATGACAAGTTTTCATGCTAAGACATCATTAAGTACAATGTACCCTTAAATTTCATTTTGGTATACGTACATATGTTAAAAATGATTCTTTTGTTTATTCATAGATTTAAGCAAATCACACTGCTTTTATATGGTTATAAAAGCTTCTCATTAAGAGTGAAATTATAAATTTAAGTTAAATTAATTTTAAATTTAGAAATGGATCATTCTTTTTAAAACAGACCAAAAATGTCTCACAGGTTAAACCCTAACATCAACTTTAACGGATTTGGCTCACCTCCTGTACAACATCTCTCCATTTCTACCAATGTACATTTTATTTAATAGCATCTGTCCTCTTTTATATCTAAGGGCCAAGATTTACTTAGATTAAAAAAACCCTTAAGGCCTTAACCATTGTTAAACTAAAAACATTCACTTCTTGGGTTAGTATCAAATTGGAAAGAGAAATCATCCATCCGAAATCTTTGGGGGAACTTTGTTCTGGTTGAAAAATATTTTCTTATTCAAGTCTTTTATTCTCAATTCTAATTTGGAGTTTCCTATTCTCGAGCAGCAATTTGCTTTTCTCATTATTTTTTCTCACGTCAACTTTAACAACATAAATTTAACAGTGCAATTGTCAACTACAAGAAACACAATATAGTGCACTTATTTGGTTTCTAAGAAACAAAAAAGGTGAAAGAACAAAAAGAAGCTGTTATAATGACTCTGGAAATAAATTTTTCATTTGAAGGGATTGGGTATTTGGGGGAAAGAATATTAACGATTTGAAGGTTCAATTCATGAAAAAATAATAATAAAAATCCATGAAAAAGGATTAATCTTTGCTGGGAATTGAGTCACCAAATTGGTGTCGCGACCTGCGAGATTCTCGCATGATGACTGCTAACTATAAAGAAAGGATAAAATATAGAAATATTTAGTTTTAACCATACTTTAGGGATTATTTAGTCTAAATAAACCTTGGCCCTTAGATCTGAAAGAGGACAAATGTCATTAAATTAGATGTACACTGGAAAACATGGAGGGATACTATACTGGAGATGGCCAAATCCAACTTTAACAGTCATATCAATTTGTTTGATTTTCTTTTCGGAGGTAAAATAGGCTGGAGAAACAATAATAAGATCTATATGATGCTAGTACGTTGTATAACTATTTATGAATTATATCAGTTTTTTCTCTTCATGAGTTGTTTACCATAATTGAATATATATATATTAGTGATAGTAATACAAGATAGGTGGGGACATAAGAATCATGTCGATGGTAAGTAAATGTGCAACATAGAAATTGTCCGTTTGAGGCATATGTTTGTCTAGAAAGAATAACAACAATACAGTAAAATTTCACTTTGTTTAGAAGAGCATTGCATCACAAATCACTTCGTAATTTTAATATAATGAATGCAAATTAAACATTATCATTTTTTTGGAATAAATTATATATATATAAACAAAAAAAGGGTGCTATCGCATAACAAATTAGAGTATATCAAATTAAAGGCAGACGTAGTATAATGAAGACAAGTTGATGAGAATCAAAATGCAGGTACGGTGCAAGTTGGAGGAGGACTTTAGGAAAGAGAGACCAATTAGCTGACATATATCAATCAGTAAAGAAAACAGCAAGTTGCAATATTTTCAATTGTCATATCAGAATTGTTTACTGTTTTAGTAAAGAGAAAGATAGATGCAAGTTGCAGGCAGGTTTGCTTGCCTTTTCTCTACTTAACTTCTGGATTTGAATAAATAAAAATATGCAAGTTGTAGATGCAACTTGCTGTACTATTTAATGATCCCCGTGCTTCTTGTCTACTTAATTATATTAATGTCTTCACGCCACTCTCACCCTATAAATCTATTTTTTTTCTTCAGATATTCTTTCCGACAATAATTGTATTAATATAACTATTTACGACTTAGCTTAGATCTAAGGGTACTGGTCTGCATATCAATAAAATGGATCGAGAACTATGAAAAATACTAGGTGATTTTAGCGGAGATAAAAATATTAGGTGATTTCTTTTATTTGTTTAATTTTTTTTGGACTTAATTATCCGATACATATGCTAGTGGGAGGTAGCAAACACTTCATGAAATTAGTCAATACAAGCCGCAGCCGTAGGGGCAGATGCACCATACAACTACCGGCCGTGTTCAATTTAACCCAATATTTTTGATGCGGAGCATAAATTTATGTGTAAAAATCACTAAAATTGTAGTAATAAATAGTAGATATGAACTCATAACTTCATAAGTTTAAATGTTGAACGTATAAAACTAAAATTCTAGATCCGCCTCTACATGCCGCACATCACATATTTTTTCATGACTTATTTTTTTATATATTGTGGGTCTCTTATCTTTAAAAGTTGCATTTCATAATCCTTTTCATATTGTGTAAATTTACTTTAAAAAAATTAACATTAGGTAGTTCAAATTCACGCAAAATATTAGATGCGTTGATTATCGTACATCGAACTCCCTTATTCTTTTACCGTTGAAGGTAATCAAACGCAAGAACTGCTTCAACAATTTCTTTGGACAATAATAGCCTGTTTGGCTGTTGGATACATGCAAAAAAATAGCACGGTATAATCAGTTTTCGGATTGATCATTCAAAAATAGCCGACGTTTACGAAGTCAATAAAAAATAGCCACTATTTTGCTGCAATAGAGACCGGTCCAACATAATATACTGGAGTTCAGTGCACCTGTGTATGAACTCCAGCATATTATGCTGGACCGGTATACTTTGCCGACTCCAGTATAATATACTGGAGACTGGAGCATCGGTGCTCCAAACTCCAATATATTATACGGGACAATTATACTTACTGGAACTCCAGTATATTATGTTGGAGTTCTAGTGTACTTATGCTGGAACTCCAGTATAATATGCTGGAGTTCAAGCATACTTATGCTGGAACTCTGGTATAATATACTGACGTATTTTTCGGGTTTTGAACAGTGTTTTCGCTCAGATTTATCTTTACATGAAAAGTGGCAAAATTTCGATTACTTTTGAAACTGGGCAATTTTTGAACGACCAGTTGTAAATCTGACTATTTTTGAATTTCTCCCGATACATGCCCATGTTATCTAGCCAAAGGCCCAATGACCTAATCTTATTCTCTTTTGCTTTTCATTCCTATTCGGAATTGGATTCGATTTTTGTTCCTATTTTGAGTGGGTTTTGGCTTTGAGAGAAAGCACCACTCAGAATCTATAAATATGACAACTTTGGAGAATTATTCTATGCTCATTCATACAAGTCTTTGAAAGACTTAAGCACATAAGAGTGATTTTTGAGAGAGTTTTCATCAAGAGAGAAGAGAGAAGAAAAGTATTTGTTTTGCTGCAGATTTTTATTTCAACCAACCAAATTCAAATCACGTTTTCCAATTCATCACCGTAACATCTTGGTGAAATTTTTGACTGAGTGTTCATAACATCTTGGTGTTTTATTTGAACGGTGGAGATCGGATTTGGAGGCTCGTAGCATCTGACTTAGAGCCTCGAACAACAACTTCGTTTTCGTGGATTCTCCTCTTTCTTCAATTGATTTGTTGTTGCTCTTGTTGCTCCGTGTTTGGCACTTGTTGTGTATCCAATTTGAAGAACTTTTATAACCCTCTTATTTCATAGTGAAACTTTTTGGATTTTTGTGATCCCGTGATTTTTACCTTCGATTTGAAAGGTTTTCCACGTTAAAATTTGATGTTCTTTACTTTCTTTATTTTCGGGTTTGCCTCTTTCTCGACATAACAGTGGTATTAGAGCCTTGGTTATTTATCCGGATTATTACAGAATGGAGGCGAATATGAGCATGCTGGTATGTTTAAATGGGAGAAATTATAATGTATGGAGAAGCAAGATGAAAGATTTGTTGTTCGTAAAGAAGATGCATCTACCCATTTTTTTCAGCTCATAAGCCTGAGAGCGTATCTTATGAAGATTGGGATTTCGGGCACCAACAAGTATGTGGATATATACGCCAATGGGTTGAAGATAATGTTCGCTACCATATTATGAACAAGACACATGCGAGATCATTATGAGAAAAGTTAGAGGCTCTTTATGCTTCAAAAACTAGGAACAACAAGTTGTTCCTGCTAAAACAATTGATGACCTTTAAATATAAGGAAGACAGCCCTATCCTAGATCACATAAATGATTTTTATGGCATCCTTGATCAGCTGTCTCGAATGGGGGTTAATTTCGATGATGAGATACAAGGACTTTGGCTTCTTAATACTCTGCCTGATTCTTGGGAAAATCTTCGTGTTTCTTTGACAAATTCAGCTATTGGAGGTAAGGTGACCATGGAATATGTCAAGAGTGGTGTGTTGAATGAGGAAGTAAGGAGAAAATCTCAAGGTTCGTCCTCACAAGCAGATATCTTGGTTACAGAAGATCGGGGGAGAGATAGAACAAGAGGCTCAAGGAATAATATACTAGGTGATTTCTTTCATTTGTTCAATGAAATGGGTTGAACATCATGAAAAACCAGGTTCAAATTTTAGCGGAGGCAAAAAATATACTAGGTGATTTCTTTCATTTGTTCAAATTTTATGGGACATAATTATCCGATACCTATACTGGAAGGATGTAGCAAATACCTCATGAAATTAGTCAACATACAGGCCGCACACCAAACTTATAAAAAAAAATATTTTTTCATGACTTATTTCTTATATGTTGGAGGTCTCTTATCTATAAAAGTTGCATTTCATAATCCTTTTCATATTGTGTAAATTTACTTTTAAAAAATTAACATTAGGTGTTCAAATTCACGCAAAAAATAGATGCATGATTATTGTACATCGAACTCCATTATTCCTTTACCGTTGAAGGAAATCAAACTATACTTGTTTATCGGGCGGGCTAAGACAGGTTAAATAGAAAAAACTCCAGCCCGTTCGTTTATCAGGCGGGATGTTTAGCGGGCTGGGGGCGGGTTGGGAGTTTTCGGGTTATTTAGGGTCCGTTCGGGTTTGGGCTAAACGGTTTTGGGCGGGCCGGGCTAGTGTAATTTTTTTTGTTTTTTAATTAAATTTTGACCGTAGGCAACTATAAAAAATAAAAATAAAAAATTGTAACGGTAACCAGACTGATAACGGGTTGCAGCCCGTTAACGGGTTAACAGACTTAGCGGGTACGGTGCACCATTATCCAAAATATGTTCGTCCAAAACTCGCCCCGACCAACCCAACCCGCACATTAAGCTACAGTAACGGATTGAACTGGACTGATCCGAGTTAAAGCGGGTAGAAAACGGGTCAGCCCGGCCCGATTAACACCTATAAATCAAACGCAAGAACTGCTTCAAAGTTTCCTCAATAAGACTAGCAAAAGCATAACACCACTTTCCTTTCGGAGCTCTAGATCAAGAGCTTTCCCAGTTTGTATTATACATCATCTAACTGAATTTGTTTTACACTTTTTGTTTATCGAGGGATCAATTGGATGTTTTTTTTAGAGTTTTTGGACAATATTATCTCTTATCTTCGAGGGCAGGTCTATTTTGGTAATACTATAGTGGAGCACCTTTTGTTAATCGGACATCAATAATACCTCCATTGAAATTTGTCAATAGCTGGAATATAATTGCACTTATTACTAGGGGTGTTCAAACCAAACCGAAAAATTACACCAACCCGAAAAGTCAAACAAATCGAATAAGAAATCCGACTAGGTTTGGTTTGGTATTGAGTAAAACACCCAAATCAAGCCGATATATAAATATATAATTTTTATATAAACTTTTAAGACTTTATATTGAATTTTGTTTAAAAAATATAGAAATATTTGAGATCCTCTCGTGGGACGTAATATTTAATAGAACTATGAAGTGTGCATTCATTTTTATTTACTATAAACAATGGATTGTATCACTTTCTTATCAAGTATTACTGAAATGCATCAATCATCTTTTTGTTCTTCCATATTCATATGTCAAGATTTCTTATATCTTTTTTGAATTTGAAATGGTATTTCGATTAAAATTTAATAGAATATTTTATAATTTAGGTATCATCTTGGTTTTACGTTAATTTAAATTCGGTTAACCTTGAAAGTGTATATTAACGAAAATTATTGTTAGACAACTAAGAAAATAACTATTATGTGTTCCTAAAAATTCTCCCATAAGAATATTTTAATAGATCATGTTTGTTAATTTTTTAAATTTTTATTAAACGTATATTCACTTATCAAAACTTTATCTATAACTTAAACAAAGTAAAATTTAAAAATATTCATGTAGCAAAAAAATCCGAAAAAACCCGACAAAACCCGACAAAACCGAACCAATTAAAATCGATATAATTGGTTTGATTTTGATAAAAATTGAACCAACCCGATCCATATACACCCCTACTTATTTACCACTACAATCTTACAGCAAAAATTTGCTAAACACTCGAATTCCTCATGCACATAAATACCTTATTATTATTATTATTATTTTTGCTAAAACAATAGTAACATAATAAAGAAAAGAAGACGAACTTATCAGATAGGGTATATGGCATCTGAAAGTGACTTATCAACTGCAACTGAAATTGACCCACGAGCAGCGTAGACCGTAGTTGGAGATTTATGCTTTTGCCACCGCAGAATGTGTGCAATTCAAGTAAATAAGTGGAGGAATAAGATACTTTTAAGGGGTCGTTTTGTTTGAATACGGTTTATGCAGGGATAAATTATGCTAAGATTAGTTATATCGAGATTTTCTTTTTTATCAACTGTTGGGTATGTTGTACTAAAAATAATAATTGCATAATTTTAACAAGAAGGTATAAGTTATCCTGGTGCTAATTACCCGAGTTTTTAGTCAAAATGATCCCTTATCTTTAAGGGTAGGTTCAACTTTATCCTTTAAATATGACTCTTAGCAAAATTTGCCCTCTGAGTTTATAAAACATAAGCACTTTTAGTCTAAGTAACAGAAAATACTCACTTCTGTTAGAAAACTAACGGACAAACCTCTCTTTCACCCTAAAAATCAATCCATTTTCTTTTTTCCACCAGAAAACACGCTCATTTACCTTATAATATCGATATCTGGCATTGACATTGGTTCATGTTCATGACTAATTTCATGTTCGCACTGACATTTTCAAAAATATTCGATTGCTTGTTCATTCAATAAATTAACATGTTGTTCATCACTATATACTCTATAAATCCTTGTTGCATTTAGGTGTGAAGAACTATATGAAATGTTATATTTGCTGAACCGTCCAGTACAGACACGCGCACACACATACACACAAAAAATTAGCATATGTTGATTACTTAAATACCAGTAAAAGTTTCAGATTGAAACAATTTCATTTTCTTATGTGCAAAACTCTTCTTGATAGAATTTAAGGGTCCACCAAACTCTATAAAGAACCAGATTCTCTATTAGGTTTAACAGAATACACGCAGACTGCAGTAAATAAATGACAAGAGGAATTTTACATGAAAAATTCCCAACTCAACGGGATTAAAAACCACGACCTACCCTTGTAGGATTTCAACTTCATTACTGAGCAACTTTTAGATTACAACCCATGCAACCTAGGAATTAACCTCTTAATCCCTCACTAACTTGTAATACTTTATTACATGCCACTTTTTAATAACTCTATTACAAAGAATTTACAAATCGACTAACTCTAGCCAAAACTCAAACACAAGGGTTTAAGCTTTACAAAGAGTTTCCTACAGAATACTTCTAAACAAGCTAAGTAGGAAATATACTTGAAGAACTATTACAAAGTTACAACCCAACTAAAGAAAAATAATAACTTGATGTGGGAACTGGTCCGTAGTTGTTTTGTTCTTTGTTCTTGATGCACTTGAGAATTGCTTGCTGGCTGATCAATCACGTGAGAGAGCTTGAGTAAATTCTCTAAGTAGGCGTTTGGACATAAGAATTGTAAATTTTGACTTTGGGATGTTTTTGAAGTTTTGTGAGTGATTTGAGTGAAAATTTTGAAAAACAGTTTTTTGGAGTTTTTCAAATTTTCGAAAATTTTCAAAATGCATCTTCAAGTGAAAATTGGAAATTTTATGAACAAACGTTGATTTCGAAAAAAAAAATAATTTTTTTTTGGAAAAAGGGGGGAATTTTTTTTATGTCCAAACGGGCTCTAAGTGTTCAAGTAATTTTTGTTTTACCTTTCTTGATGTTAATAATACTTACAATGATGTAAGTAAGGTAGGTAAAAAGACTTCCTTAGAAAGTTGACTGTTGCATTGTTCATGTACTGTAGCGTGTGCAGACAACAACTTTTCCAACTGGAACAATTATCTCAGGAGCTAGTAGCGACCTGTTCCCTCAACTGTTCCTTCGACTTTAAAGAGTTGAATCATATCCCAAACTGGAGCCTTTCGATATTAAGGTCACGAGAATGAGTAACAGGTTCCTTATATGATTCTTGATAGCAATTTTGTTAGATCATCAAAACATAAAACAAGTACTTGTAACCTATCACTTATGTAGCTTCAATTCTCAAATTTATTTCTTGCAGATCTTGCTTTATCCTAAGTATTCCACAATCAAATTTCTTCGTGAAGTATTTTTCTTCTTTCTTATGTTGCTTAGCAACTTGTTGGAAGGTCACTATAATTTCCAGCAAATTAAATAAAAGGTCCTTCTAACTCAACTCAACATCAATTTTTTTTAAAGTTCTGACTCATCTCTAAACTCAAGGTACAAATATTCCAGATGCAAAAACCCATGGAAGCTTTTTGAGCTCTTTATGCAACAGAGTGACAGAACCGGCTGATTTTTGGGGTGAAAGAGCTGGGTTTTCTGGTGGAGAAGAAGGAAATGAACTGATTGTGAGGGTGAAAGAGGTGGGGTTTTGTCCGTTAGTTTTCTAACGGAAGTGGGTATTTTCTGTTACTTAGATTAAATATGCTCATATTTTACAAACTTAGAGGACAAATAGTGGTCGGAGTCATATTTGAAGGATAAAGTTGAACCTACTCTTAAAGATGAGAGATAATTTTGGCTAAAAATTCTAATTACCCCACCCTCTATAAGGTATAAGTTATCCGGTGTTAATTTTAATCTCGGAATAACTTATATATGATTTGCTAATCAAATAAAATATTAAGATGATATTAAATTTTTATACCAGCACTATACCTTTTTATACCTCGTACCAAATGACCCTAAGTTAATAATAAGTTGACGAAGTAGTAATAAACTTGGAATGACGGAATCAAAATTTTCCTTGGAGGGAAAAATACAAGAAAAGAAAATTAAGAAAAAAATTTGTAGACCCAAAGGATGTCAATGTCAATATGGGAAAAATTTGTAGACCCAAAGTTTGCGAAAATTCCAATTTTACAACCTAACATAATTTCCTGGAATTTCAGCTGTGGAATTTGAAGTTTCACAATAATGACTATTTCAAAGGCAGAGTCAAATAGTGACAAATGAACGCTATTTCTGCATGTGAATACGATTAGTTCAAAAGAGAACGTTATTAGCATCTTCTTACCAGCCTACTGCATAAAAAGTATACCGCGTTCACGCAGAATTTGTTTGGCCAAAAATATAAATCTTGATTCAAATAATTAAATTTTAAATAAACAAAGATTAATCCTAATTAAAAATAACATCCTCAGATCTTTATATTTAAAAAAGGTAGTTGATAAGTGTTTATGCGGGTAGCAATGACACAATGTGATAAATGCTTTTACAAAACCAAGAACAATGACGTAACAAATACTTCCTTTGTTCCAGTTTATGTGAACCTATTTCCTTTTTGGTCCGTTCAAAAAAGAATGAACCCTTTCTAAATTTGGTAACAATTTAGCTTGAAGTTACAACTCTACCCTTAATGAGAAGCTTTTATAACCACACAAATACTCTGGGCCCCATTTCAACTTGTTTAGGACCACAAATTCCAAAAGTCTTCATTTTTTTCTTAAACTACGTGCCCAGTCAAACAGGTTCACATAAATTAGAACGGAGGAAGTAATATTCAAGGAACACTAACAAATGACATTTAAGTAGATAAAAGCAATGACTCAATCAATAAAGGTGGAATAAATGAACCTTCCACATGACAATGATTGAGTGACAAATCCTGGACTAACTAAGGATTCCTCGGATCTGATGGTAAGAGGTCAGTAAGAATCTCAGTGAAAAGTAGATCTTTGTATTGAGTGAAGACCGAATCTCTGTCAAAGTGCTATTCTTACAAAAAATGAATCTCGAGTGTCTCTATTCTGTCTCCTTTTTCTATTTATATGGGATACCTTCCCAAGAGACTCTAATAGCACAAATATAAGAAATATTCTCTAGAATATCCTCTAGATTATTCTTTTTCAGATCCTATCTTGAAAAATAAATGTTACAGCTCCAACGCCGGTACTCGACCTCGACCTTGATCCTTGTTGGTGCCTGAACTGTGACTCTCCTTGACTCATCGGACTTGATCCTTGTTGATGTCGTGACTGCGGCTCTTTTCGACTCCTTGACCACATGCTTGTGCGGCTTCTCGAACCATCTTAAATGATGACTTGAGGATCCTTCTCATAATGTTATCTTGGCCTGAATATTCTAAAGGCGGATTTTGACTCATACAGTTAGACCCTCCGCTTATTGAGGACGGCCTCATGCGGGCTTGATGGGTGGATTATGTTCATTGCGGTCAAAAAAATTTGGCGAGCTGAATGGGTTGTGATGATTGATGCGAAGTGGCCAACGTGACCCTTCGCGAACCGCAAATTTTGAACACTTCATTTCACGGTGGGTTTGTTAGCATTATGTTGTCCATGACTCAGGATGATGTCATGCGTCATCATGACGTGTATTCCCGATGCATTGCTTCGTTTTGCGTGTGACACCTAATTGGACCTGCCGCTTCGATTCCGGTGCCAGGTAATGATGAGCCAATTTCTCAATTCCGATGCTTGAATCCTTATAAATAGAGGTGTGAGGGTGCAACTTCAAAGTTTACAGATTTTCCGTATCGAAACCTTATATCCCTTTCTTTCTCTCCCATTGTTGTGCAACTTTCCTTTTGGTTCTAGCGATTCTCGCTGTTTTTAAACCTCCTCTGTTCGACACTTCTTTCTCTTCTGTGGAAAGATGTCTAACGTACCTTCTGAGTCTAGCGAGGGAAGTGATGCGGTCCCTCTATCGATGGTTTTTCCGCCTCATGCGAAGAACATCCCCATTGCCGTCGCTGAGGACGTAAGCTTCCCAATGGTGGAGGAGATAGTTCCTCATAACCCAGATACTAGGTCTGATTTCTCAAAATTGCCTGAAGTCGACCCTAGAACCTTCAATTTAGCGATGATGAGGCCGATTTGGTAGAGCTTAAGGCTAAATACGGCCTTCCACACCACATCGAGTTGATCCCTGCCGGGTGGAACAAGGTACAGGTTCACTGCCTTGGGTATTGTGCATTCTACGCCTACCCCTTTTACGTCGGCTACACGCTTCCTCTCCTTCCGTTGGTGGAGGAGTTATGTCACTATTACGGCGTTTGACTGGCTCAGCTCGCACCGTACGTTTACAAACTTATGAGAATGCTCACCAAATTTGTGGAGCTAGCCGAGGTCGAGCTCACGGTTCGACATTTGACGCACCTATTTGCCCTCAGCTTTTATAGAGGGATGATGTTGAATCTTTGTCACCGAAGAGGTAGGTGCTTGGTGGTTAAAATGTTGGATAAGGCTAACTGCCAATTTTTGCTCAACTTCTTCTTTGTGAAAATTGAGGACGTGGTGGCCAACGCCGATGGTTTTCCTGAGGCTTGAAATTGTACTCGTAAGTACATGACTTTCCTATTTGTGATTATCTAATTTCATGCCGTGTTTGTCCATGATTCTAATCTTCTGCCCGTGTGATGCAGCTACACGTTCACCTCCCCCTCTCGTCGATGATATTTCTAATTGGGTGGGTCGACTTCTTCCTCACATCGTGGGGTACGCGAGTGGCCGGGGTTCTTCAAAAGGTTTGGTCCCCATCTCTCCTTGATTAGTAAGTTATTTTTATCGTTGGCTCCTCGGTAATCCCTTTTTAGGCACACTTTGGCTGACTTTCATTTTCTTTTGTATTTTCCTTAATTTCAGCCTGGGGGTCTTCAACGAAGTCGAAAGCTCTCGCCCCTGCATTCCGAAAGAGGAAAAACTCAAAGGACTCGGCTTCCGGCCCCTCCTCGACTGTTTCCTCTTTGGCTCGTGCCTCGGTTCCTCCTTCGATCGTTGCTACCACCACTCGTGCCTCGGCCTTCAGGTTGGTGCGTGTAACGACCCGAACTGTCGTTTCCTATATTTTCGTCCTGTATTTCCCGTTAAATGCTTATTCATGTTTCAATATGTGTACCTGGTGAATTTGAGTCAATTCGGATCGAGTTTGGTATGAAATGAGACAATTAATCTTTTTAAGGAAGAATTAGTTTGGAAAAGTCAACCGGACGTTAACTTGTGAGTTAGAGGGATCAGAATTGAATTCCGATGATTCGTTTAGTTTCGGGGGATGATTTAAGGCCTAGGAGCGCAATCGGAATTAATTTTGGAGGTCCGGTGAAGAAATTAGCTCATTTTGGCGAAATTAGTATTTTGGCGATTTCCGGTTGATAGGTGAAATTTTGATCCGATGGTCGGAATGGAATTCCGTGAATTTCTGTAGTTTCGTTATGTCATTTTGGACTTGTGTGCAAAATTTGAAGTCAATCGGACGTGATTTGATAGGTTTCGACATCAGAAATAGAAGTTGGAAATTCTAAAGTTCATAAAACTTGGATTGGAGGTTGATTCATGATTTTAGCATTGTTTGATGTGATTTGAGGCCTCGAACAAGTCCGTAATGTATTTTGGGACTGGTTGGTATTATTGGTCGAGGTCCCACGGGTCTCGGGTGTGTTTCGGATGCCCAACGGGTCATTTTTGGAAGATTTTTGCCGTTTTGAGCATAAATGTAATGATCTAAAGGTTCATTTTTAGTTCTAGATATCCAAATTTGATTTCGAGACTTCCAGAATTTAAATCATGAATTATAGGACTGATCTGAAAATTTTGGTTTAATTTCATCAAGTCGCGATTGGATTTTTGACGTGAAATGTGAGTTAATTATTTAACGAGCAAAATGGGTATTGAACTAGGCAAACGAGCTCCGAATTGAGGTTAGATTGAAGGGTTGTGTTCGTATTATTATTTGTGACTCACAGGAACAAGAATCGCCTAATTCCGAGTTCGTATGATGGAGTTAGAGCCATTTTAGTAAAAATAGTTGTGCTGCAAATTTCTTAAAAGCTGCTGTATTTCTGGAACAGTGCGGGCGAACAGTGAACAGTGACCTCACACGCATGAACAGTGCCCCCGTGTGAACAGTACCGAAAATTTCTGGACAGATTTAATGTCCAGCAGTCCGAGTTTGGTTATTTTTTTGACTTCCAAGCTCGGATTTTGGGCGATTTTTAGCAAGAAATCTTGAGGTAAGTCACTTGTGATTATTTCTACTCCGTAATATTGAATTATCATCGAATAATCCGACTAGATTACATGTTTTTGAGGAGTAAATTGAAGATTTAGGCCTATGGATTTGAAAATAAGATTTGAAGATTTGAGGGGTCATTTGAACTCTGATTTTGGTAAATTTTATATGTACGGACTCGTGGCGAGACGAGGAATCCGGTGATGTGACTTTAGTAATTTTTCAAGAAGTGGGCCCGGGGCTCGGGTTTTGCGAATTTCGTGAATTTCGATATTTTTTGAGTCTTTTCAATTGGGTTATATTTGTAATGTATTCGTTGTGGTTTTGACCAGATTCGACGCGCGAAGAGGTAAATTCGAGAGGCAAGGGCATAGCGGAGTAGACGTTGGACCGTCTTGAGGTGAGTAATGATTTTAAATGATGCACTGAGGGTTTGAAACCCCGGATTGCACAACATACTGCTATGTTGAGATGAGACACGCATTGTATGACGAGCGCGGGGTCATTTACTATTGGGGATTGTGACTTGGTCCATCCCAGTTGATATTTTTACCGCGTAATTGATAAAGATTTATTGTTTTTCACTATGATTGGGCTTATTGCCATATTTGGGCTTCGTGCCAATTATCTGAAATCTTTTGTGAATTTACATCACTATTTTCCTCACGAATTGAAATATTATTTGAACTCAGTCCAATTGAATTATATTATTTTGTGAACTCAGCTACATTTATACTCAACTCGAGATTTAATGATATTTATAATGCTGTTGAGCTGAGCACTATTGTTTTACTGATGCCCAAGAGGCTTATGATTATTTTCTGGACTGATTGAGGCCGAGGGCCATACGTGAGGATATGTTGAGTGATGTGAGGAGGCTTTCAGGCCTCGAGTGTTATATGAGGAGGCTTTCAGGCCTCGTGTGTGATGTGTGAAGGCTTTCAGGCCTATTGATATTGCGCTTGGGCTGTAGGAGCCCCTCCGGAGTCTGTACACACCCCCAGTGAGCGCAGGGTACCCAGGTGAGTTGGGAGTGGGCCCGAGAGGCCGTTGCTTGTGTGTGGTGAGTTGGGAGTGAGCCCGAGGGGCTGATGTTGTGTGCTGGTGAGTTGGGAGTGAGCCCGAGGGGCTGATACTATACTGAGATTTACATATTGAGCCCGAGGGGCAAGCTTTTGATTTATCCTTACTGTGGAAATTATTTGTCTTTACTGTTTTAAAAGAAGAATTATCTGATACTCACTATTTTACTGTATAACTGATTTTACTGCTTGGGATAGCGCTATATTGTGCCGTTATGAGATTTCATGTTTTCAGTCGTTATTTATTTTTATTACTCACTGGGTCGGAGTACTCACATTACTCCCTGCACCATGTGTGCAGATACAGGCAGAGCTGAGTTCGCTCCTGAGCGCTGATTCTTTCCAGACCAGGCGGTGACTAGGAGTAACGAGGTAGCTGTTGACGTCCGCAGCCCCATTTTCTCCCTTATCTTTGTTATTTATGATAATTCCAGACTTTGTAAAATATTAGTAAACTCTGTAGTAGCTCATGACTTGTGACACCCCGATTTCGGGCTGAGTTGGGAGGGTTTTCCTTGTTCTATCACGTTTATTTCGCATTTAAGATTATATTGCCCATGATTTAGACTTATTCCTGCTAAGTAATTATAAAGAGATGTACTGTTTTGTTGATTGGCTGGCCTTGTCCTCACGAGAGGCGCCATCACGACCGGGTTGGGATTTTGGGTCGTGATAGTGCGTATAGCCCCGCTCCTTCTTTGGCCTCTTCATTGTATCGTTTTACAGATGAAGATGAGGAGGAGCTGGCACCTGGAGAGGAAAGTTTGATGCCTCACAAGATGAGGTATGTGGACACTGGTGATGGGGTCGCCCGGGCCGTCGATGTAAAGAAAGGTGATTTTATGCTGCGTGAATTAGCAACCATTGTCATCGGGGACGAGACCAAGCTGGTGTAAGAGATTTCGAGGTTGGTGGAGGCTAACATTGGTGTATCTCTCCCTTCTATGATGATGGAGTCTGAAGGTCCAGCCACTGGTGTTTTCGACACTTTGCGGCAAAAGGAGTCGTCGACTTCGTAGCCATATGGTGATACTTCTTTGCCGGCTAATGAGAAAGGAAAAGGTGTTACGGAGGAAAGATATGAGACCGGTTCGGATGTTGATGCTTGTGACCTACAAATGATGGAGGAAAGGTTTACCCAACTTGAGATAAGTTTGGAGTTGTCTACGAGGACCATTGCGATTCCTATGGATCTTGATTTGCTCAAGAATACTGAGAAAGTGGTCCCCAGTTTCAGCCCCCTTTGTTCCGAGATAGAGGGAAAGAACCTTAAAGAGTTGGATGACGCTACTCGGTTGAGAAGCATTGCTGGTCTCACCCTTAGAGTGAATATTTGGTGTTGTGTTCTTTTTTTGTCTTTGTTTTTGTTTCTAACTTATTTCTTTTCTTTTCCGGTTGTAGACGATGATTTTAGAGATCGAGAGCGCTCAGAGGGAGGAAAGGCATAGGGAAATTTTTGTGAGGTTGAAAAAAAAGTACTTTGAGTACCGACGAAAGTACCGAGAATTTTGCCGGTGACTTGATGAGAAAGGAGACATACAGGCCATCCGAGATGAGTTGAAGTAGAAAGATGATGAGCTGATGAAGTATATTGAGAAATGCAGCATCCTTGAGGGGATATTGAGGAGTAAGGAGGAATAAGGAGGAGGAGCTTGAAGTCAGCAAGGGCATGAAGGCCAAGTGTAGTGACCTTCAAGCGCAAGTGGTTGAACTGCATGGGCAATTAGAAGAATGTCGGCTTCAACTGAAAGGCCTTCGTGGTGATGTTGTTGAGAAGTAGAGCGAGCTTGAGAAGGCGGAATCTTTCCGCTTGGACACTTAGAGGAGATTGGAGATGCTTGAGTTAGCGAACAAAACCCTTCAGTCCGAGCAGGAGAATGACCAGTCCCCGGGGAAAGCTAAGGAGGACCGACTAGAGGGGAGGGTCGGAGAACTGGAGAAGGATAATGCCCTCCTTCATTGACGGGTGGTCGCATTGGAATCTAAGAAGGCTTAACTGCTTGCACAAACCCCCTTCTTTTGATATTTCAAAATTTCCCAATGTTCTTCGGGCATTGTACAAGGAATGGATTCACATCGAATCTCAATTGGATGTTTATCGAGATTTGCATAAGGTGGGATCTATTTCTGAGGTCGCTTTCGAAAGTGTTCATGTTAAAGCCTGTGAAGCTCGAATTGCTTATGGGTATGATCCTGCTACTCCTGAGGGCGATGAGAAGGATGATGAAGGCATGGATCATCTTAAAGAGGATGCTTGGTACGATACTGCTTATCCCGAGAGCGTGGATGACATAAGTAGGGGCGACCAAGGTGGTAAAGGCATCAGTGTCCAAGGCGGTGAAGGTGCAGAAGGTCATGATGGTGGTGATCAGTAGTTTTGTTTCTTCTCTTTTTTTTGTAAACTTCTGTGCATTTTTGGCAGCGTCTTCATGAGCCTTTGTAAAAAATGTTTTTTAAGTATGAAATGCCAAATTTGTCTTTTGCCTCTACTTCTTTTCCTGTGGTTTATTTTCTGTACTTGTATGTTTTTTTTCTTCTGTTGCTTGGATGGCTTGGCTCTTTCTTTATGCATTGAAACATGGCCAAAGTTGTCGACTTTTTTGGTCGTGATCTCTCATTAAATTGCGGCCGAGGATTGATAGGTATTTGTTCGAGCGAGATCGAACATAACTTTTGTTTAGATTGCGATCAAGAGATGGTATATGCTGGTTTGAACTAGGTCGAATATAGCCTGAATTTAGTTATGGGCGAGGGCTAGTAGGTGTTAGTTCGAGCGAAATCGAACGTAACCTGAATTTCACTATGGCCGAGGGCCAGTAGGTGTTAGTTCGAACAAGGTCGAACATAACCTGAATTTAATTATGGCCGAGGGCCAGTAGGTGTTAGTTCGAAAAAGGTCGAACATAACCCGAATTTAATTATGGTTGAGGGCCAGCATGTTTTAGTTTGAACAAGGCCCAACATAATCTGAATTTAATTATGTCCGAGGGCCAGTAGGTGTTAGTTCGAACAAGGTCGAACATAACCTGAATTTAATTATAGCTGAGGGCCAGTAGTATTAGTTCGAACAAGGTCAAACATAACCCGAATTTAACTATGGCCAAAGGCCAGTAGGTGTTAGTTCAAACATAACCTAAATTTAAGAAAGATGTGCTGATAAGTGTAAAGTTTATTGCCTTGACATTGTTGCTTTGGTTACATACTTGGAGAAATTTACAAATTTTTTGGGTGTTGGCTGGTGTTCTAGTCTTAGTCCCAATCTATCTAATCGCTTCATTGGTTGACCTGTAGAGTATTTGAGAGGCCGAGCAATTAATTAGCAATTACGACCCTGCCTTCATGTACTTCAACTTAAAGTGTTCCCTTCGTCGCCTCGTTAAAAACCTCCTTGAGAAAACCCAACCGGGACAAAGCTCAAGTAAGGGAAAAAAGAATACGACTTGGGGGACACTTTATCTCTTAAAAGTTGAAATATTTGAGGTAACTAATATTCCAGTTGTTTGGTAGTAGCTTTCCTTCCATTGTTTCTAGTTGGAATGACCCTTTATTTTCTTTTGCTGTGATTTTGTATGGACCATCCGAATTTGTTCCCAACTTGCCTTCCCTAGGTCTCTGCTCGCTTGTGTTTTATCTTTCAGTACGTAGTCCCCGACGTTGAGCAACCTCACATTTGCTTTCTTGTTATAATAGCATTCTGCTTGTTGTTTTTGGGCGATCATTCTTTTATAGGCCATATCTCTTCATTCATTGACTTCGTTGAGTTCCTGCCTTCTACTTTCATCGTTGTTTCGCTCTCATGGGAGTACCTTAGGCTGGTTTCTCCGACCTCGACTAATATTACTACCTCGGTCCCATAGACCAAAGAGTAGGCCGTCTCTCTCGTGCTTGTCTTCGGAGTTGTTCGGTAAGCCCATAGTATTTTTGGCAGTATTTCTAGCCACAGTCCCTTGGCGTCTTCAAGCTTTTTCTTCATGATGTTCAGTATTGACTTGTTGGAGGACTCTGCTTGCTCGTGTCCTACGGGGTGGTATGGTGTCGTGAGTATCCATTTAGTATGCCATTTCTCAAAGAACTCGGTAGTATTATTTCCCGTGAATTGGGTCCATTGTCGCCGTTGATCTCTTTGAGAAGGCCGAACCGACATATGATATTTTTCCATATAAAGGTGATTACTTCCTATTACCGTATTTGAGTGAATGCTCCTTCTTCCACCCATTTAGAGAAATATCTAGTTAAAACCAAAAGGAATCGTACGTCATCTCGCCCTATCAGGAGGGGGCCCACGGTATCCATTCCCCATTTGATTAATGGCCCAAGCAAGGTGACCGAGTGGAGGTGTTCACCCGCTTGGTGAATTATTGGTCGTACTTTTGGCATTGCTCGCATCTCTTCATGAAGTCTACAGCCTCTTTTTTCATGGTGGGCCAGTGATACCCGCCCGTATTAGGCATCTGACCAGTGCCCGATTGCCAGAGTGAGCACCACAGTGGCCTTCATGGACTTCTTTAAGGATGCGCCAATGTTGATTCGGGCCCAGGCATTTTGCTAAAGGGCCAACATAAGTTCTCTTATACAGGTCATTGCAGAGGATACTGTATCTGACCACTTGCATTCCAGTTTCTTGGCCTCTTTTTTATCGTTTGGAGTGTGCCGTCCTGCAAGTATGTGATGATACGATTGTTCTAGTCCTAAGTTAAGTTTATGGTTCTTACCTCGACTTAGTCTAGCGATGAATTGAGGAGTTGGACCAGATTGTTATCTTTGGTTGTGATGCTTTTGGTGGGTGCGGCTAGTTTGCGAGGCTATCTACCTCGTCGTTTTGTGCTTGTGGAATTTGGTAGAGCTGGTCCGGCAATAGCATGCATATTTTGGTCTAGTATTTTTGCAATCTTTGTTCCGTGATTTGGAAAGTTCCTGTGAATTGGTTGACTAAGAGTTGGGAATCACAGCGTAGTTTTAACCGTTTTGCCCCATACTCGAGCGCTAGTCTCAGACCTATAATTACGACCTCATACTCGGCCTTGTTGTTTGTCATATCCGGGCACCTTATGGATTGGCAAATTACTTTGCCTGTTGAGACTTCAAGTACGAGTCTCCTTTCGAATCTCGGCGCGTTGGAGGCGCCATCGGTGTATAAGACCCAATGTGCTGTGGTGGAAGTTGGATCAACTTCCCTTTCGACTTCGGGTGTTATTTTTGCTATGAAGTCTGCAATGAAGTCAACGAGCACTTGTGACTTTATCGCCGTTCGTAACTGGTACGTGATATCGTGCTCGCTTAGATCGATGGCCTATTTGGCCAGCTTTCCGATAGTTCGGGTTTATGCAAAATACTTCTTAGGGGGAAAGTCATGATGACCGAGATGTGGTGGCATTGGAAATATGGTCTAAGCTTTCATGAAGCTACGACTAAGGCCAAGTCCAGTTTCTCGAGGTACGGGTACCTCGTATCAGCATCGACTAGTATTTTGATAATTTATAGATGGGAGATAACGTACCTTTGTTTTCTCGAATCAGGACTGCGCCTACAACTCCCTCAGATGCAGCTAGGTAAAAGAGGAGACGCTTCCCCGACTCTGGATTTGAAAACAAGGGTGGCAACGACAGGTATGGATTTAGTTCCTTTAGGGCATAGATGCACTCAGAAGTCCATTTATGGCCGTTATCTTTCTTAATTATGCCAAAGAATTTGTGGCACCAGTCCGATGATCGCGAGATGAACCTTGATAGGTAGCGATGCATCCAGTCAACCTTTGAACTTGTTTTTTGGTGGTCAAAAGTTCTAGTATCTCCTCGATGGCTTTCATTTGCTCAAGATTGACCTCGATCCCTCATTGTGATACCACGAAACCTAGAAACTTTCCCGAGGCCACACCAAACACATACTTTTTCAGGTTCAGTTTAATTCCATAACTTCTGAGTATGTCGATAGTTTCTTTCAGAGGTCAATGTGTTCTTCCTTTCTTTTGGACTTTCCCAGCATGTTGTCTATATATATTTCCATCATTTTGCCGAGCTGGTCCTTGAACATCCTCATCACCAACCTTTGATAAGTTGCCCCTGCGTTCTTTAGTCCAAATGGCATGACCCTATATCAGTACGTCCCTTGATGGGTGATGAATGTGATTTTTTCCCGATCCTCTTCTTCCAGGAGGATTTGATTATAACCTGAGTAAGCGTCTAGGAAGCTTAGTAGTTCATGCCCGACCATTGTATCGATGAGTTGGTCGATATGAGGTAACGGGAACGAAACCTTAGGGCATGCTTTTTTCAAATTTGTGAAAATCAAGTATATCCGCCATTTCTCATTCTTCTTTTTTACCATGACCATGTTGGCGACCCACTTGGGATACTTCGACTCCCTGATGGAGGCATTTTCTAGCTGTTTTTCCACCTCTTCGCATATTACGTCATTAATTGTGGAGTTAAACTTATGCCTGACCTATCTCACTGGGAGGTGGAATGAGCGACGTTCAGTTTGTGACTGGCGATTTCCTTTGGGATACCTGGCATATCTGCCTAGCTAAAAGTGGACAAATCTGCGTTAGCTGTTAAGTATTGACAGAATTTACCTGTTTCCTGAATTTTGCAACCTATATAAGCCTTTTTGCTCTAGTCGTTGATGTATAATTGAACGGGGTCGAGGTCTTCTATAGTCAATCCTGCAACTTCAACCATATCAGGGTCTCTGACGCCATCCCTGATATTTTCATGCTCCGACCTCAACCCGGCTGATCTTTTTTTGGTTCGACCTGTATCGAGATCTGTTAATGAGTTGGTCATTTGAGGCTATCCTCATCAGCTCAGACCTCGGCATAATAAGCATTATGTATTTTATCCTAAGTGGTTGGGGGGCGAGTACTTCATCAGGCAGTTCAATAGTTCCCTAGTTACTCTCGAACCATTCCTACTCACCCCATTCTGAAAGGCTGCAACCGTCATTCCTTAAGATATGTTCAGCAAAGTCATCCTTACTCGGTTGAACCGGGCGAGGAAATCCCTTAGCTCCTCCCCTGGAGCCTGTTTAATGGAAAATACGTCATTCATTCCCGCCTTGGCCTTCTTAGCTCCGACATGTGCTGTTACGAACTTGTCGGCCATCTCTTCGAAAGATTCTATGGAGTGTGTTGGTAGTTATGAATACCACATTAGTGCTCCTCACATGAGGGTTTTGCCGAAATGTTTCAACAAAATAGAGGATACTTGCTCTTTGGCGAGGTCATTACCTTTAACGACGGTGACGTAATGAGTCACATGATCTTCAGAGTCGGTCGTGCCGTCGTATATCCTGAGGTTGGGAGGCATTTTGAAGGTTTTTAGTATGGCATGGGGAGCTACAACATCACTGTACGACTGCTCTATGAACCAGTTAGTGTTCCTTTTCAGCAGCAACTTAGGAGCGCATGGTATCTTATCAACCCGCTCCTGATGTTCTTTCATCTGATCTCGGAGTGCCTTGTTTTCATTCTCCATTTCTTCCATCCTTTTTAGGATGGAAACAAGGGCGTTATTACCTGCATTATCGATGACATTGTGAGTTATACCTTTAGTTGGAAGGGTTGGCTGATTGCACTGCTCGCCTGTTTGTTGTACCGTGGCAATCCTTACGGTTTTTGCAATCGATCCTGGATTGGGTTTCTTGAGGATTCTTGTCAGCGCATCAGTCAACCACGCCTTGAGGAGCTTTTTGATAGCTGGGGGTGCCCCTTCTTCTGCAGACGTAGAGGCTCCTTTACTATGATATTTTGTTATGCTGCGGTATGGGGGTGGCGACCCATCTCGCCTAGGGGACACATTGGGCATCGTATCCTCACCCACCGTTTCATAACTCTCATTAATGACATTTATGAGGTTGGTCGGAAAATCACTTGTTATCCTCATCCTTTCTTCTTGATTACCTGTCATGTTAAGTTTTGCGCATAGAAAGAGAAGAGATCTTGGGTTTTGTGCGTTAGTGACCGGCGTTACTTGTAGATTTAGAGAAAACTAAGAAATTCTCACAGACGGCGCCAAATTGTTTGACCAAAAATATAAATCTTGGTTCAAATAATTAAATTTAGATAAACAAAGGTTAATCCTATATAATAATAATATCTTCAGATCTTTATATTAAAAAAGGTAGTTGGTAAGTGTTTATGCGTGCAGCAGTGACACAATGTGATAATGCTTTTACAAAACCAAGAATAATGATCGAACAAATAATATTCAATAAACACTAACAAATGACATTTAAGTAGATAAGAGCAATGAATCAATAAATAAAGGTTTAAATAAATGAACCTTCCACCTGACAATGATTGAGTGACAAATCCTAAAATAACTAAGGATTCCTCGAATCTGATGGTAAGAGGTCAATAAGTATCTCACTGAAAAGTAGATCTTTCTATTTTGAGTGAAGACCGAATCTTTGTCAAAGTGCTATTCTTATAGAAAATGAATCTCAAGTGTCTCTATTCTATATCCTTTTTCTATTTATATGGGATATCTTCCAAGAGGCCCTAATAGTATAAATATAAGGAATATTCTCTAGAATACCCTCTAAAATATTCTCTTTCAGATCCTATCTTGAAAACTAGCCGTTACAGCTCCATCGCCGGTACTCGACCTCGACCTTGATCCTTGTTAGTGCCTGGACTGCAGCTCTCCTCGACTCCTCGACCTTGATCCTTGTTGATGCATTTGACTGTGACTCTTCTCGACTGCTGGACTACAAGCTTGTGCGACTTCTCGGACCATCTTAAATGACAACTTGAGAATCCTTCTCATAATATTATCTTATCCTGAATATTCCAAAGGCAGATTTTGACCCATACAGGGTTGAGGAAGGACCGCAGCTCAAGGGGTGTGATGTAGGCACTTACCCTTATACAAGCATCAGTGGCTGATTCCACAACTCGAACTCGTGATCTATAAATAATACGGAGACAACTTGACCGTTGATCCAAGACTCCCATTTTATTAGCATATGAATTGTTTTATTAATTATCAAATCAAGAAATCCATTTATTTTCTCAGTTTTCAAATATATATATCGACCGTAGGCATCTGACACATAGTTAATAGTACTAGTTAACAAATTGTCATAACCATATTGTTATTCCAATTTTGTATCAATAGCTTAAAGATCCGTTGTAGTTTTTGACCGTTCAGTCTCCTAATTAACATATTATTTTAATTTTTTTTTCTTATTTCTATATTATTATTATTATTATTATTATTATTATTATCATCATCATCACTATTGTTGTTATTTCTCTATATCTATATCTATATCTATATATCTATACTATATTAAAAACACGAATACCCTTAAATCGTTCGCCTTTTTTACCGTTTAAAAACAGATTCCATAGTGGACAAAATTGTAATTTTTAATTATTTTTCTAATTTTTAGGACATTAAAATAAAATAAAATTCTAATTATGTGATGACCCAAAAGGTCATCACTTGTTTTAAAATGAATTCTGCATTCCGAGGCTTTAAAAACCTCTTTCAACATCACCTTGATTTGCATGCACAGTCCGGGCGGGTAACCTGAAAAATCTATGAAAAATGATGAATTTTGACTTAAAATGGATTTAAGTTGACTTCGGTCAATATTTTGGATAAACGGACCCGGACCCGTGATTTGACGGTCCTGGAGGGTCAGTAGAAAAATATAGGACTTGGGCCTATGCCCGAAATCAAATTCCGAGGTCCCAAGCCCGAGAAATGAATTTTTAAAGAAAATTATTTTCTAGAATTATTTATGAGTTTTGGAAATGAAATGCATTTAAAATTTGAGGGTATCGGGCCCATATTTTAGTTTCGGAGCATGGTACAGGTCTTATATGTGATTTAAGATGAGTCTGTGAAATTTGGTAAGAAACAGAAGTCGTTTGAGGTGATTCGGACTCATAGTTGTGAAAATTGATATTTTGGAAGTTTTGAGATTTTTCTTAGATTTCTATACTAAATTCATAGTTGTTGATGTTATTTTAGTGATTTGAATGCACGAGCGAGTCCGTATGATGTTTTTAGGTTGGTGTGCATGTTGGTTTGGAGCCCCGAGGGCTCGGGTGAGTTTTGGATAGGCCACGAGGTGGATTTTGGACTTGGAATCTTGTAGACTTCAGTTGTTGCATCGCAGGCCTGCAGGCTTCGCATCGCAAATGCGAGTTCGCAAATGTGAAGGCCTTGTCGCAAATGCGAAAATAGCCCAGGCCAACCTACCTCGCAAATGCGAGGGATTTATCGCAAATGCGATCCCCCAACTTGTAGCCAGTCGTCGCAAATGCGACATGTTGTTCGCAATTACCACTTCAGAAATGCAAAAAATGCTTCACAAATGCGAGCTTAGCAGAAGTCTTACGAACCCTGGTCGCAATTGCAACATCAGCAACCAGCAATTTTATAACTTAGCCAAAAATCTTTCATTTTTCACAATCTTTCAAAACCAAAACACTCTTGGGCGATTTTTCAAAGACAACTCTTCTTCCAAATCGATTGTAAGTGATTTCTAACTAGTTTTCTTCAATCTTTAACATCTTTTCACATGATTTCAACTCAAATCGATGATTTTCATGGGGAAATTGAGCGTGTTGGGTAGAACCTAGGTTTTTCAAATTGGGGATTTGGACATCGATTTGAGGTCCGATTTTAAAACAAATTATATATTTGGGTTCGTGGGGGAATGAGTAATCGGATTTTGGTTCGAACCTCGGGTTTTGACCATGTTGGCCCGAGGCAATTTTTGAATTTTTAGGTAAAACTTTGGAAAACTTATTTTCATGCATTAGAATTGATTTATTTAGCATTTATTAATGTAATTAAGTAACTTGCGGCTAGATACGAGCGAATTGGTGGTGGAATCAAGAGGTAAAGCGATAGTTGAGACTTGAATTGTGTTCGTGGCATCGAGGTAAGTGTTTGGTTTAACCTTAGCTTGAGGGACTAGGAGTTATGTTCTATTTGCTACATGTTATTTGTTGAGTACGACGTATAGGCATGGTAACGAGTATCTATACGTTGGTGTCAAGCATAACCGTTAGTCTTAAATTGAAATTGTTGTGTTCTTAATAAATACTACAAATGCCTAAGTTGTTGATTCTCTGTGTTAAGCAAGGATTACGGTTATTCTCGCGGGAATTACTTATGATTGAATATTGGTACTAGTTGAGGTAGTTAGATGTTGCAAGTATGGTTATAGCTGATTTTCCCTTGTCGGGACGTATTTACTTATACTGTCGATTTCCTTGCCGGGATAGTGTTGTTTCTTTATTGATCCCTTGCCTGGACTCTTGTTGTGATTAGTGTTGAACTGTATATGTGGATCAAGTTGCGCGCCGCAACAATATTATATTTGGATCGGGTTGCGCGCCACAACAATATTATAATTGGATCGGGTTGCACGCCGCAATAATAATATAATTGGATCGAGTTGCATGCTGCAACAGTGATAAATATTATAATTTGATCAGGTTGCACGCTGCAACAATAATATAATTGGATCGGGTTGTACGCCGCAACAGTGATAAATAATATGGATCGGTTTGCACGCCGCAACAATGTTATTATATTTTGGGATCGGGTGCACGCCGCAACAATTGAGAATACAAGGTGATTAAGGATTGGTTACTAGATCCTTATTGTTTCATTGTAAATTCTAGATTGCCCTTATACCTTTCTCTTAATTTACTGTTAGTAGTTATATTCCCCCACAACATGTACCCCCTCCCATCTTTACTTGTTTATTCATGTTTTATTTTCTACTATTTATTATATAACTGCTCAGGTATCTGGTAGTCTGGTCCTAGCCTCGTTACTACTCTGCCGGGATAGGTCAGGCACTTACCGGCACACGGGGTTGGTTGTGCTGATACTACACTCTGCACTATGTGTAGATCCCAGAGCGACAACTTTTGGACCATAGCTTTGGGTGGCTGCCTTTAGTCCAGTTAGTCCAGGCGTCTGCAGGCCCGACGTTCTCTTCTATCTTCATATCTATTCTGTTTTCATTTACTTCAGAGACAGATTGTACCTTTCTTTCCAGACATTTGTATGTAGTATTCATAGTTGGCCCGTGATATTATGACAACGGATTCCGGGTAGAGATGTATGTTGGTGTTGTCGTACTAGTTTTGGCTAAGTTATCAGATTACGTCTTTCGCCTGTATTTATTTATCGTTGATATTTTACTATTAATCGCATGCTAATTTAAATTGTTAAAAAGGGCTAAATAAAAGAGTTAGTGTCTATAATACGCGGTTTGCCTAGCTTTCATGAGTAGGCGCCATTACGAGTCTCGAGGGTGGGAAATCCGGATCGTGACAAGTTGGTATCAGAAGTCTAGGATACATAGGTCTTACAATTCATGGACAAGCTTAGTAGAGTCTGAGGGATCGGTACGAAGATGTCTGTATTTATCCCTTAGAGGCTACAAAGTTAGGAAAAACTTCACATTTAATCTTTTCTGTCGTGCAGTTTGGTTTCTCAATGCTTATTGAATTTCTACTCTGTTCTTTCGCAGATGGAGAGAACACGCGCTTCCTCATCCACCGATCAGCAGCTCAAGCCCCTAGCAACAGCTCCTACGAGGGGCAGAGGGCCAGGCTGAGGCCAGGATATAGGCTGAGGTAGGGGCAGAGCTCAGCCCGAGCACCAGCATCAGCGATGAAGCCTTAGGTTAAGTTTGATGATGAGGTTCCGGCCTAGACCATTTCGGTGGGCCCAGCTCAGGTCCCAAAGGGGTTTATTGCTACCCAGTACTCCAGGATGCTCTGGTCCGCCTAGTGGGCCTCATGGAGAGTGTCACCAGGGCATGCTTGCTTCTCTCAGCACCAGCCATCTCTTAGGCTGGAGGAGGAGCCTAGACTCCTGCTACTCGCACTCCGGAGCAGATGGCTCCCCAGTTTCAGACTCCAGCAGCTCATCCAGTTGGAGCAGTTCAGTCGGGTGTGGTAGCTCAGACCAGTGATGGAGCAGCTATGTCTGCCGATACTTTGTGGAGATTGGACAGGTTCACAAAGCTCTTCACTACTACTTTCAGTGGTGCATCTTCTGAGGATCCCCAGGATTATCTAGATAGCTATCATGAGGTTCTCAGGAACATGGGGATAGTGGAGATTAATGAGGTCGACTTTGCTACTTTCCGCTTGTCTGGATCCGCCAAGACTTGGTGGAGAGATTATTGTTTGGCTAGACCAGTCGGATCACCAGTTTGACTTGAGAGTAGTTTACTCAGCTATTTCTGGAGATGTTTCTCCTCATCACTCAGAGAGAGGCTTATCGGAGGTAGTTTGAGCATCTCCAACAGGGTTCTATGACCGTTACTCAGTATGAGACCAGATTCATCGACTTCGCCCGTCATGCTCTTATCATACTTCCCACCGAGAGAAAGAGAGTGAGGAGGTTTATTGAGGGACTTATCCAACCGATTCGACTTCAGATGGCTAAGGAGATAGAGAGTGAGATTTATTTCCAGAAGGCAACCAATGTGGCTGGGAGAGTGGAGATGGTTCTGTTATAGGGAGGTGGTCAGGGGTCTAACAAGAGGCCTCGTCATTTGGGTAGATTCAGTGGTGTCTCGTCTGGAGGTAGGGATTCGTATGGTAGAGACCATCCTCCTAGGACCTTTCAGTCAGCACTTCAGGTTTCTCACGGAGCTTCAGGTGGTCGTGGATCTCATATGCAGTATTCTGATCAGCAACCCTATAGTGCACCACCAGCTCCTATCAGTGCACCACCACTCTAGAGTTTTCGGGGTGGTCATTCAGGTCGCCAGGGTCAGTCTCAATTTCCTCAGCCGCAACACTTAGGTGGATGCTTTGAGTGTGGTGAGTATGGTCATATATGGAGGGCTTGTCCGAGATTAGTGGGTACTCAATCGTAGCAGCAGGGTTCCCGTGCTATGGTTCAAGCACTAGGTGTTCCGCCACCTGCTCCGCTAGCTAGGGGTGGGGGTAGAGGTGCTAGAGGTAGAGGTAGAGGTGTTATAGGTGGAGCTCAGACCACTAGAGGTGGAGGCCAGCCAGCTGTAGGCCATCCTAGAGATGTAGTCCAAGGTGGTGGGCCCCAGCCCCGATGTTATGCTCTTCCAGCCAGGCCTGAGGCTGAGGCTGAGGCTGAGGCTTCCGATGCAGTTATCACAAGTACTGTTCTGGTTTGTGGCAGAGATGCTTTAGTTTTAATTAATTTAGGGTCTACATACTCCTATGTGTCATCTTATTTTGCACCGTATCTGGTCATGCCTAGTGATTCCTTGAGTGCCTCTGTATATGTGTCTACACTGGTGAGTGATTCTATTGTGGTAGATCGAGTCCATCGTTCGTGTATAGTTGTGATTGGGGGTCTTGAGACTCGTGTAGTTTTGTTACTTCTGGACATGGTTGATTTTGATATCATACTGGGGATGGATTGGTTATCACCTTACCATGCTATCTTGGACTGTCATGCTAAGACTGTGACCTTAGCCTTGCCGGTTTTACCTCATTTAAAGTAGAGATGTTCTCTTGGTCATTCTACCAGTAGTGTTATCTCTTATGTGAAAGCTCGGCGTATGGTCGAGAAGGGGTGTTTGGCCTATTTGGCATATGTTCGTGATTGTAGTGCCGGGGTTCCTTCTATTGATTCTATGCCTGTTGTTTATGAGTTCCTTGAGGTATTTCCTTCAAACCTGCTGGGTAAGCCACCCGATAGGGATATTGACTTCTGCATTGATTTGGCTCTGGGCACTCAGCCCATTTCTATCTCGCCGTATCGTACGGCCCCGCCTGAGTTGAAAGAGTTGAAGGAGCAGTTGCAAGACTTGCTTGAAAAAGGTTTCATTAGACCTAGTGTTTCGCCTTGGGGTGCACCGGTGTTGTTTGTTAAGAAGAAGGATGGATCAATGAGAATGTGTATTGATTATCGACAGTAGAACAAGGTTACAATCAAGAATAAATATCTGTTACCGAGGATTGATGATTTGTTTGATCAGCTTTAGGGTGCCAAGGTATTTTCGAAGATTGACTTGAGATCTGGCTACCATCAGTTGAGGATTAGGGCATCCGATGTCCCTAAGACAACTTTCCGCACTCAGTACGGGCATTAGGAGTTCTTGGTGATGTCATTCGGGTTAACAAATACCCTAGCAGCTTTTATGGATTTGATGAACCGAGTGTTCAGTATTTATATGGATTCGTTCGTGATAGTCTTCATCGATGATATTTTGATCTATTCCCGCAGCCGAGAGGAGCACGAGCAATATCTTAGGGTGGTTCTTCATACTTTGAGGGATAGTCAGTTGTATGCCAAGTTTTCAAAGTGTGAGTTCTGGTTGAGTTCAGTTACATTCTTGGGTAATGTTGTATCATCAAAGGGTATTCAGGTTGATCCGAAGAAGATAGAGGCAGTCAAGAACTATCCTAGACCCACATCAGCTACAGAGATCCGGAGTTTCTTGGGTCTGGCAGGCTACTATCGTCGGTTTGTGGAGGGGTTTTCGTCTATTGCAGCCCCGGTGACCAGGTTGACCTAGAAGGGTGCCCAGTTCAGGTGGTCGGATGAATGTGAGGTGAGCTTTCAGAAGCTCAAGATAGCTTTGACTACATCACTAGTGTTGGTTTTGCCCACAGGTTCAGGGCCATATACAGTTTATTGTGATGCATCTCATATTGGACTTGGTACGATGTTGATGCAGGATGACAAGGTCATTGCCTATGCTTCACGACAATTGAAGATTCATGAGAAGAACTATCCGTTTAACGATTTGGAGTTTGCAGCCATTGTTCACGTATTGAAGATTTGGAGGCATTATCTGTATGGCGTGACATGTGAGGTGTTCACGGATCACAAGAGTCTGCAGTACTTGTTCAAGCAGAAGGAGCTAAATTTGAGGCAGAGAAGGTGGTTGGAGCTATTGAAAGACTATGATATCACCATCTTATATCATCCGACAAAGGCCAATATGGTGGCCGATGCTTTGAGTAGGAAGTCAGCCAGCATGGGTAGTCTTGCTTATATTCCGGTCGGTGAGAGGCCGCTTGCTTTGGATGTTCAGGCTTTGGCCAATCAGTTCGTGAGGTTGGATTTTTCTAAGCCAGCCGTGTGTTAGCTCGCACGGTCACTCGTTCTTCCTTATTGGAGCGTATTCATGATCGGCAGTATAATGATCCCCATTTGTGTCCTTAGAGACACGGTGCAGCACGGAGGTGCTAAGCAGGTTACCTTAGGTGATGATGGAGTTTTGAGATTACAGGGTTGAGTTGTGTGCCTAATATGGATGGACTCCGAGAGTTGATTTTAGAGGAGGCCCATAGTTTCCGGTACTTTATTCATCCGAGCGCCCGCTAAGATGTATCAAGATTCGCGGCAACATTATTGGTGGCGGAGAATAAAGAAGGACATTATTGCATATGTGGCTCGGTGTTTGAACTATCAACAGGTTATGTACGAGCATTAGAGGCCTGGTGGTTTGTTTCAGAGGATTGAGCTTCTCGAATGAAAGTGAGAGCGGATCACTATGGACTTCGTTGTTGGACTCCCACGGACTCAGAGGAAGTTCGACGCAATGTAGGTTATTGTTGATAGGCTAACCAAGTCAGCACATTTCATTCCTGTGGCAGTCTCCTATTCTTCCGAGAAGTTAGCTGAGATCTATATCTGGGAGATTGTTCGTCTTCATGGTGTGCCATGTCTATCATTTCAGATCGAGGTACGCAGTTTACCTCACATTTTTGGAGAGCGGTTCAGCGAAACTTGGGCACACAGGTTGAGTTGAGCACAACATTTCATCCTCAGACGGATGGGCAGTCCGAGCAGACTATTCAGATTTTGGAGGATATGCTCCGAGCTTGTGTCATTGACTTTGGTGGCTCGTGGGATCAGTGTTTGCCTTTAGCAGAGTTTTCTTACAACAACAGCTACCAGTCGAGTATCCAGATGGCTCCTTATGAGGCTTTGTATGGTAGGCGGTGTCGGTCGCTGGTTGGATGGTTTGAGCCGGGGGAGGCTCGGTTGTTGGGTGCGGATCTGGTTCAGGATGATTTGGACAAGGTCAGGATTATTCATGATAGGCTTCGTGCAACTCAGTCAAGGCAAAAAAGTTATGCCGACCATAAGGTTCGAGATTTGGCATTCATAGTCGGTGAGCGGGTATTGCTTTGAGTGTCGCCTATGAAGGGCGTGTTGAGATTTGGAAAGAAGGGCAAGCTTAGCCTTAGGTTCATTGGCCCGTTTGAGATTCTTGATCGAGTGGGAGAGGCGGCTTACAGACTTGCATTGCCGCGGAGCTTATCAGTTGTGCATCCAGTGTTTCATGTGTCCATGCTTCAGAAGTATCACGACGATCCATCCCATGTGTTAGGTTTCAGCACTGTCCAGTTGGACAAGGACTTGTCTTATGAGGATGAGCCGGTAGCTATTCTAGATCGGCATGTTCGTTAGTTGAGATCGAAGAGCTTTCCTTCTGTTTGTGTTCAGTGGAGAGATCAGCCTGCTGAGGCATCATCCTGGGAGTCCGAGTTCGATATGCGGAGCCGTTATCCCCATTTTTTCCCGACTCAGGTACTTCCTTCTTATGTCCGTTCGAGGACAAATGATTATTTTAGAGGTGAAGAATAAAGGTCATCACTTATTTTGAAATAAATTTTGCATTCCGAAGCCTTAAAAACCTCTTTCACCATTACCTCGATTTGCGTGCACAGTTCGAGCGCGTAGCCGGAAATCCAATATGTGAAAATCTATGAAAACTGATGAATCTTAACTTTAAAATGGATTTAAGTTGACTTTGGTCAATATTTTAGGTAAACGGACCCGGACCCGTGATTTGACGGTCGCGAAGGATCCGTGGAAAAATAGGAACTTGGGCGTATGCCCGGAATCGAATTTCGAGTTCCCAAGCCCAAGATATGAATTTTTAAAGAAAATTATTTTCTGGAATTTTTTATGAGTTTTGGATATGAAAAGCGTTTAAAATATGAGGGTATCAGGCCCATATTTTAAATCCGGAGCCCGGTACAGGTCTTATATATGATTTAAGATGAGTCTGTGAAATTTGATAAGAAACGGAAGTCGTTTGAGGTGATTCGAACCCGTAGTTGTGAAAATTGATACTTTGGAAGTTTTGAGATTTTTCTTAGATTTCTATGCTAAATTCATAGTTGTTGATGCTATTTTAGTGATTTGAATGCATGAGCGAGTCCGCATGATGTTTTTAGATCGGTGTGCATGTTTGGTTTGGTGCCCCGAGGGCTCGCGTAAGTTTTGGAAAGGCCACGGGGTGGATTTTGGACTTGAAAAATTGCAGACTTCATCTGTTGCATTGCAGGCCTGCAGGCTTCGCATTTACGAAGCCTGGCTTGCCAATGCGAGTTCGCAAATGCGAAGGCCATGTTGCAAATGCAAAAATAGCCCAGGTTAGCCTACCTCGCAAATGCGAGGGATTTATCGCAAATGCGATCCCCCAGTTTGTAGCCAGTTGTCGCAAATGTGACATGTTATTCGCAATTCCCACTTTGCAAATGCGAAAAATGCTTCGCAAATGCAAGCTTAGCAGAAGTCTGGGTTCGCAATTTCAAACCTTGGTTACAATTGCAACATCTGCGACCTACAATTTTATAACTTTGCCGAAAATCTTTCATTTTTCACACTCTTTCAGAACCAAAATACTCTTGGGCGATTTTTCAAAGACAACTCTTCTTCCAAATCGATTGTAGGTGATTTCTAACTAGTTTTCTTTAATCTCTAACATCTTTTCACATGATTTCAACTCAAATCAATGATTTTCATGGGGGAAATTGGGTGTTTTGGGTAGAATCTAGGTTTTTCAAAAATTGGGATGTGGACATCGATTTGAGGTCTAATTTCAAAACAAATTATATATTTGGGTTCATGGGGGAATGAGTAATCGGGTTTTGGTTCGAACCTCGGGTTTTGACTATGTGGGCCCGGGGCGATTTTTGACTTTTTGGGGCAAAACTTTGAAAAACTTATTTTCATGCATTAAAATTGATTTATTTTGCATTTATTGATGTAATTAAGTAACTTGTGGCTAGATACGAGTGAATTGGTGGTGAAATCAAGAGGTAAAGTGATAGTTGAGACTTGAATTGAGTTCGTGGCATCGAGGTAAGTGTTTGGTCTAACCGGCTTGAGGGATTAGGAGTTGTGTCCTATTTGCTACATGTTACTTGTTGAGTACGACATATAGGCATAGTGATGAGTAT
Organism: Nicotiana sylvestris; assembly: GCF_000393655.2. Lineage (NCBI taxonomy): Eukaryota > Viridiplantae > Streptophyta > Magnoliopsida > Solanales > Solanaceae > Nicotiana > Nicotiana sylvestris. The sequence continues at coordinate 149,434,712 of NC_091068.1, forward strand.
CTATAGGTTGGTGTCAAGCATGACCGTGAGTCTTAAATTAAAATTGTTGTATTCTTAATAAATACTACAAATGCCTAAGTTGTTGATTCTCTGTGTTGACCAAGGATTATGGTTATTCTCGTGGGAATTACTTATGATTGAGTATTGGTGCTAGTTGAGGTAGTTAGATGTTGGAACAAGTTTGGTTATAGCTGATTTTCCCTTGCCGGGACGTATTTACTTATACTGTCGATTTCCTTGCCGGGATAGTGTTGTTTCTTTATTGATCCCTTGCTGGGACTCTTGTTGTGATTAGTGTTGAACTGTATATGTGGATCGGGTTGTGTGCCGCAACAGTATTATATTTGGATCAGGTTGCGCGCCGCAATAATATTATATTTTGATCGGGTTGCATGCCGCAACAATATTATATTTGGATCGGATTGCGCGCCGCAACAATAATATAATTGGATCGGGTTGCACGCTGCAACAATAATATAATTGGATCGGGTTGCACGCCGGGACAGTGATAAATATTATAATTGGATCGGGTTGCATGCCAGAACAATAATATAATTTGATCGGGTTGTACGCCGCAACAGTGATAAATAATATGGATCGGGTTGCATGCTGCAATAGTGTTATTATGTTTTGGGATCGGGTTGCGCGCCGCAACAATTGAGAATATAAAGTGTTTAAGGATTGGTTACGAGTTTCCAGAGCAACAGCTTTTGGACCGTAGCTTTGGGTGGTTGCCTTCAGTCCAGTTAGAGATCCCGAGGTAGTCCACAGGCCCGACGTTCTCTTCTATCTTCATATGTATTCTGTTTCATTTACTTCAGAGACAGATTGTATCTTTCTTTCCAGACATTTGTATGTAGTATTTGTAGTTATTCCGTGATGTTGTGACACCGGATTCCCGGGTAGAGATGTATGTTGGTATTGTTGTATTGGTTTTGGCTAAGTTATCAGATTACATCTTCCGCTTGTATTTATTTATTATTGATATTTCACTGTTGATCGCATGCTAATTTAAATTGTTAAAAAAAGCTAAATAAAATAGTTAGTGATTCTATAATACGCGGCTTGCCTAGCTTTCACGAGTAGGTGCCATCACGATTCTCGAGGATGAGAAATCCAGGTCGTGATAAATTATTAAATTTTTCTTTATTTAAACTATGTAGAAACTCCTAATATTTAGGAATTAAAAAATTAACTAAAACTTTACTCATATACTGCCTTATTTGAATTGGCATAAAGACTACAAATCAAAGGTTCAATATTTTGAAACAAACTTTAAGTAACACGATTTTCTCTATTCATGCTTAGTATTTTGGTAAACAGAATAAAATTCAAACACAATCATTTCCCAGCGCCAAATGCCACTCTGCTATATGATTAAGCGTTTTTCTCTTCTTAATAATTTGAGACTGAGGATATCTTTGTGCAACACAAATATGGTATATTCTCTTTTTAGGTACGTGTTTGCATTAGAATTTTTTTATTCATGAAAACGCTTCAACCAAAAAAACAAGAATTTGAAAACTTTCAAAAGATATACTTACTAACAGAACAAAATACTCCGGGAAAAAAAACCTTTGAAAAACTTGTTTCATGACTCTAAAACTGACCCGAACTAAGCTAGCCGACACAACTCCCGAATTAACCATTTAATAAATAACCATCATTTTTAAAGTCTTTAATTAATTAGATATCTCATAATGTAAGTCTAAATGAACAGTACTGAATAAATACACAAGCCCGACATCAGGGTGTCACAAGTCACGAGCATCTACTAAGGTCTGAATACAACGAAAAGTCAAAAAATGTACTAAATACAGTCTAAGGAAGATAAGCGGGAGAAAAGCAGTGTTGCGAACGTCGGGCAGCTACCTCGCTAACTCCGATGACTCTGCCACCGAGCAATCAAAGCCCGCTACCGGATTCAGAAACACCTAGATCTGCATACAAGGTGCAGGGAGTAATGTGAGTATGCCAACTCAGTAAGTCATAAAAGTAAATGAAAGCTGAGCAGTAAGAAACACGTATGCCATATCATAACACTACATCAAATGTAGATCATTTCCAAAGCATTACACAAATCATTTACTTCGTAAATCAAGCCCAGTTTCAGTAAAAATCTTTTAAAACAACTCAAACGAGTGATAAAACGGTGAGTATAAATGATAGAAAACGTATACAGCCCCTCGGGCATAATATTAACAGAACTAGCCCCTCGGGCTATCTCAAAATCACTCATAATCGGCCCCACGGGCATAACATGAATCAAGAACCGCCCCTCGGGCCAACACGGATCAATAATAGCCCTCAGACAACAATAAGAATCAACCACAGCCCCTCGGGCTACATCACATCACTCACACTAGGTACCCGCGCTCACTGGAGGTGTACGGACTCCGGGAGGGGCCCCTTACGGGCCAAGTGCAATATCAAGCCATCTTGTGGCATAAAAACTCAGGCCCTCAGCTTCATAATCATGAATCAATATAATACTGCTACAACGCGTAGCCCGATCCCACAATATCCTCACAACACAGGCCCTCGGCCTCACTGAGTCAAAAATCTCTCTAGCCACTCGGGCAACAGTAAAACATGATGCTCAACACAGAATATCATTTAAAATATTAAAACAGAGTAAATATGGATAAATTATGAAAACATTAGAATACAACATGACTGAGTACAAATATGAAGTCAAAACAGTGAGGAATAGTACTAAAAATCCCATAAGGGTCCAAAACAGCTGGCACGAAGCCCAAATACGGCATTCATCCCAACACCTGGTAATAGTTTCCAAAATACAATGATACCAAACAGTTTTCAATCAAATACACGACTTAACAGTTATACGGGACGGACTAAGTCATAATCCCCAACGGTGAACGACTGCACGCTCGTCATCTAGTGTGTGCGTCACCTCAATGTAGCACAATGATATGAAATCCAGGGTTTCATACCCTCAGGACAAACTTTTGCAATCATTACTTACCTCAATCTGGTCCAAACTCTAGCCCGCGATGCCTTTGCCTCTCCACTCGGCCTCCGAATGCTCCAAATCTAGCCAAAAAGAGATTCATACCATCAAAATATGCTAAGGGAATAAAGCCTACTCGAAAATATCAAATTTACACCAAAAATCCCGAAATTGGCCAAACCCGGCCCCCGGACCCACGTCTTGGGATCCGATAAAAATTACATCAATAGAATCCTTACACTCTCACGAGTTCGTACATACCAAGAACATCAAAATCGGACCTCAAATGGCCCATCAAATCCCCAAAAGAAATTCTCTAACTTTTTCTCCATTTCCCCCCAATTTCCACTCTAATTAATCAAATTAAATGATAGAATTCAAGACTAAATCATGCAATTAAACTATATATGAGTGAAGAATACTTACCCTAATTTATCCACTGAAAATCTCCTCAAATTTCACCTTCTTCCGAGCTCTCTAATGGTTTTGGTGATGTTGGACTTAAACCTTCGATTTTGAACTTAAACATTCTGCCCAGATATTTTCTTCATCGCAAACGCGACAGCTCTCTCGCGTTCACGAAGCACAAAACTTCACTGACCAAAATTTCTTCTACGCGAATGCGAGAACCCTCCCGCGAACGCGATGCACAACTGACCCGCCTCTTCCCAAACGCGATCTCTACTACGTGAATGCATAGAACAAATGCCTTGGGGTCCCAGCTATTCTACTTCCTCTACATGAACGCGGCAAAACTCTTACGAACGCGATGACTGCTGATCTCAGCCCTTCGCGAACGCGAGACCACTTTCGCGAACGCGATGTCCAACCTTATTTCCTCACATCCTAACCCTTCGCGAACGCGGGACATCCATCACGAACACAAAGGTCAAAAACCTGCAACACCAACAACAATTTTTCTGCAATTTTCTCCAACATGAAATGATCCGTTCAACCACCCGAAACTCACCCGAGGCCATCGGGACCTCAACCAAACATGTTAATATATCCCACAACCTCATTCAAACTTGTTCCAACCTTTGTAACGCTCAAAACAACATTAAAACACCAAAATTACATCGGATTCAAGCCTAAGAATTCCAAAAACTTCCAAATTTCGCTTTCAGTCAAAAAGTCTATCAAACCTCGTCAGAATGACCTGTAATTTTGCACACACGTCACAAATGACACAACAGACCTACTCCAACTTCTAGAATTCCATTCCGACCCCTATATAATAATCTCACCTATCAACCGGAAAACACCAAAATTCCAATTTCGCCAATTCAAGCCTAAATCTACTCTAAACCTCTAAAACACATTCCGACCAAATAACCTAATAGAGCTAACCAAATCATAAAAATTCCAATACGAGATCCTATGCTAACAAGTCAAAACTTGGTCAAACCTTTCAAATTTTAAGCTTCAAATTGAGAACTTTTCTTCCAAATCCGTTCCAATTTCCCTGAAAACCAAAACCGGCAAGTTACATAAGTCATAATACATCACACGGGGCTAGTCATGCCCGAGAACTGGCGAGCAAAGTGCAAAATCTCAAAACGACCGGTCGGGTCATTACATCCTCCCCTACTTAAACATATGTTCGTCCACGAACGTGCCCAGGGTTGTTCCAAAAACCATCAAATCGCTGTGTGACCTTTCCATGCACATACTCGGGGGTGATCCCATGTCACCCTATCTCATATAGGTCCGATAACACCATGTAACTAAAATTTTACAATCCAACCTAGCCCATAAACCTTAGAACCATATTTCCATTTCTGAAATCATCCACAATATCAAAATCTCACATCTATACTTTGAATAATCCTGAACAAGCTGTAACAAGCCATATCTGCAACCTCAGATGCAATTACATGATATACCACAACTCAAACTCTCGTAGCAATAATGTCTAATCACAACCGTTGCACATAACAACCAAATATCGATAATAAACCTCTTATCAAATAAAGCCTCATTCCAACACTTCTGTATACTGCCAATGATAAATAAAACATGTAGAAAATCATAATCATTCCTCAGATCAACCATTCGTGAAGCCACTTCTCCCTTGGCAAGGACCATAGCAAATTTCTGAGCCGAACATCGATATTATCCTTCCAACATGCTGAAACCGAATCCGTTCGTATTCATTATGGATCCCAACAATCTCATCTAATCCAACACAACTACTCTGGTGACATGATACATCAATACAATCTAAAGCCACAACTCGTGCAATCCGCGCACCAACCAGCAACAATCCGAACATACTCAAATCATGAAAATGCCTCAAATGAGAGAGCTGTACCGCAAGCTCACCAGCACCACCACACACAATGCTAAGAACCCGTCACACATCGTAGAAATAGAACACTCGAATCTAACCCGAAAGGTCATACCTCCACATAACTTTGCTGCAATGTGCGACCCTATCCAAGCACTAGTCCACATGAAACACCTCAAGTCACTATGCTCAAAATTGACAACCGCGCGCAATTTGATGTCTAGAACCAAAGCAAATCATCATAACCACGGCGAAGCAATTGACATAACATTAAACAAACTCGAAAGGACACTACCGATTCGCCATCTGCCGAGCAATAACCAATACTCTTCCCGTACGAATTCCACTGACAGACCCAAGTAAAATGGCACCACATGTGCCAATAACCAACAAATCCTAATGCCTCGCAACACGGAAAGGTAACTCATATATCTCCCCAGATCACTAATAAGCTCAATAACAATCGATTCAACATATCCCTCAACAATAACAACTCAGAGTCAACCAAGCCGACTCAATTTAGAACACACATCCACATTGGCCTACCAATGAACCCCTTATCAAGGAGTCCCTGAAGCTGTTCCTTCAACTCCTTTAACTCCGCCGGTGCCATACGATACGGTGCCCAACACCAAATTAATACCAAAATCAACAACCCTATCCGGTGACATGCCCGACAGTAGGAAACACATCTGGAAAAATCCCTCATCACCGAAACTGAATCAATGGTAGGAGTCTCTGCACTAACATCCATCACGAAGGCCAAATAAGAAAACAACCTTTCTCATCCATTCGCTGGGTCTTCAAAAATGAAACCACCCTACCGAAAACATAATTCGCCGAACCTCACCACCCAATCCGTGGCATAGCCAATGTCACCGCCCTAGCGCAACAACCTAGATTAACACAACACTGAGACAACCAGTCTATACCTAATGTCACATCCAAAATCTAACATACCAAGCAACAAAGGATCCACTCGGGCCTCCAAACCTCCAATAGTTACCACACAAGACCGATATACGCGGTCCACAACCATGACCTAACCTGTTTATGAGAACTCCCAATCTCCAAATCCATACAGCACGCGAATCACCATATCTGATCCCAACTCCACCGTCCGAATATACAATACACCTTTAATACCCAATCATCCTACGAGAGGTAATCCTAATATTCTTCTGTGCTACCAAGCAAACTCGAATATCAGCAGTCGATCCAACAAGAGAGTGCCGCAATACTAATGAAGTATCATCAACTCAATCACATTGCCCTTTTCTGAAATATATACCCTCATCAAGCCACACTAATTAGTAATATCATTTCCTAATCATCTGAAGCTGCCCGTGCTGCCCAAGAGTTTGTGACCTTCCTTTCAAAACTGAACTGTGGCCTTAATCATGCAAATCTCAATCTTACACAACATACCGCATATATTATACCCTCATAGGATAACCATAAGAACTTCTTATCTATTCCAAGCCACAAGCAAATAAATACTCAACTAGCCAAGAATTTTCCATTGATCCCATCTAGAAGAAAATCATTATATATCCCATGCTCCTCACGCTCGTAGAAAATATACATCTTTAACCATGGTAGAAACCATCAAGAACTCTCCGAATTCCGTTTGCACAAAACTAAACCATCAGAACTGAATCCTTCCAGCACAATCAAGCTACGTAGGACACTAAAACCCAAGAGCATTACCTCAATACACCAGTAGAAACTCATTACCTCGTAAGCACCCAAAGAACTAGTCATATCTATACCATGCTGATCCGGCTTGCTACCAGGCTATCCCATCTATCCCAGTTCCTTCTGATTTACCTTCAACTTGATACTTCTCCTCGCTATAACACCGCAATCCTCAATCTAGACTCACCACATGAGACCCAAGCATAAAACTATACCGTCTAAGGCTCATAGGCCGCTGGATACTCTCTTAAATATTCCCAAGTGCACCACATTCAAAATACCTACCCGGAAGAGACTTCTTGTGAATCCAAAGCCATTACCTTCGTCTTCCTGATACTGATATATAGAATCTCATAGTTGATATAGAAATGCCACAAGCCTTGACACCTTCCAATGCAAACCTCAGTTTCTAGCCAAATATACAACTTGAAAATCTCCAATTATTACATGTAAAATCTTGAACCCATTAGAACCATTCTCGAGAGTCACCCACTCTACTCAAACTGCAATTAGACCGATCAAATGAACCGACGACTTGTGCTCCATTAGCACTCTAACAGCACAGAATGTAACCTCACCTTAATACAACCAAGCAACTTCCTGTTCTATGCACCGTACATCCTTTACCAATAACCACTCCAGTCATTCCATGATTCTTATACACCCATAAAGCATAACATAACCTTTATTGAAATTTCCTTTACTCGAGCCATCCTCGGTCTTAACCTCCGTAAGCCATAACTGATTCACCAGTGCGCCTCAAGCTGGAACCAACATAGCACATAACCGTGCAATCAACTAATCAATAGCAGACTCCCCCTACTTGGTTCAAAGCCATAGAACAAAATGCACAATAACTCGTAATGTATATACTCTATTACTGCTATAATACTATAGTGAGATTAAACTCAATCCTTCATAAGCTCGTGAAACACAGACCATCTAGTACTTCAAATTTTCTGCAAATCTCGCATTCACCCTTGTAACAGTCAAGCCCACTCTCTTAGGCGACCCAAATTTAAATTGCAGCCCATATATTTCACTGGTAACAGAGATCTTCCAATAATCGACATAAAGTATCACGCAAACTTCAGAACACTCCGCAGGAGATAACAGCACTTGCTTCGCCTCAAAGTAACATCTCTTTATACCCTTCCACCGTTAGAAATATTATACTGTCACTTAATCTTCCTAAGTCTGAACTTATATCACAACGTGAAATCTACTTCACTTCCTAACTAGGCAACATGAGAAGATCCTTCAACACGCCCACAACTCGGGCCATACATCAAATCACGATAGAAATCAAGCACCGGATGGTTCTTACTACCCCCAAGCAGACCCTTCTCGTCTCATTCAAATCATATGAACACATCTCGCAGTCGCATCATACTCATCACATAGTCATCCAGCCATCACTCCTACTAATAGGGACACTATCAGACATACAAATCCAAAAGCATGTACTCACACAATCAACGCCTCAGTGCTCAAGCTATAGGCAAAACCCGGCCTCAAGTCCTCTAGACTAGCCCAATATCAACACACAGAGATCACACCTTGCCCCTCGATCAGGGAATCACAGCCATCGATGCACATCTGATACTAAGCGTTCATGTGCGCATACGAATGCATGGAAGGGATTCAAGGAGTTACATTTCAAGCTGAATCAAGGACGCACGATAAGGATTCAAGAATGTGAAGTTTTTCCTAAAGGTTCTACAGCCTCCCGAGGATAAGTACAGACGTCTCCGTACCGATCCGTGAGACTCTACTAAACATGCTCATGACTCGTGAGACCTATGGAACCTAGGCTCTGATACCAACTTGTCATGACCCTAAAACCGACTCGGTCATGATGGCGCCTATCGTGAAACTAGGTCAGCCAACACAACTCCCGAATTAACCATTTAATAAATAACCATCATTTTTAAAGCCTTTAATTAATCAGATATCTCATAATGTAAATCTAAATTAACAGTGCTGAATAAATAGACAAGCCCGACATCGGGGTTTCACAAGTCACAAACATCTACTAAGGTCTGAATACAAAAAAACGTCAAAAAATGTACTAAATACAGTCTAAGGAAGACAAGAGGGAGAAAAGCAGTTCTGCGAACGTCGGGCAGCTACCTTGCTAACTCCGATGACTCTGCCACCGAGCAATCAACACCCGCTACTAGGTTCAAAAATACCTAGATCTACACACAAGGTGCAAGGAGTAATGTGAGTACGCCAAATTAGTAATTAATAAAAGTAAATGAAAGTTGAGTAGTAAGAAAATACATAATCCACGTCATAACACTACAACAAATGTAGATCATTTCCAAAGCAGTATACAAATCATTTACTTCATAAATCAAGCTCAGTTTCAGCAAAATCTTTTAAAACAACTTTCAATAGTTTCAAACGAGTGATAAACAATAAGTATAAATGATAGAAAACATATACAACGCCTCGGGCATAATATCAATAGAACTAGCACGTCGGGCTATCTCACAATCACTCGTAATTGGCCCCTCGGGCATAACATGAATCAAGAACCGCCCCTCGTGCAAACACGGATCAACAATAGCCCTGAGGCAACAATAAGAATCAACCATAGCCCCTCGAGCTACATCAGATCACTCACACTGGGTACCCATGCTCACTGAGGGTGTACAGACTCTAGGAGGGCCCCCTTACGGCCAAGTGCAATATCAAGCCATCTCGTGACATAACAATTCAGGCCCATGACCTCATAATCATGAATTAGTATAATACTGTTACGGCGCACAGCCCGATCCCACGTTATCCTCACAATACAGGCCCTCTGCCTCACTCAGTTAGAAATCTCTCTAGCCACTCGGGCGATAGTAAAACATGATGCTCAACCCAAAATATCATTTAAAATATCAAAACAGAATAAATATGGCTGAGTTAAGCAACATGACTGAGTACAAATATGAAGTCAAAATAGTGAGGAATAGTAGTAAAAATCCCCTAAGGGTCCAAAACAATTGGCACGAAGCCCAAATACGACATTCAGCCTAAAACATGATAATAGTTTCCAAAACACAATGATATCAAATAGTTTTCAATCAAATACGCGACTTAACAGTCATATGGGATGGACTAAGTCACAATCCCCAATGGTGCACGACCCCACGCTCGTCATCTAGCGTGTGCGTCACCTTAATGTAGCATAATAATGTGAAATCCGGGGTTTCATACCCTCAGGACAAATATTTACAATCATTACTTAGATCAATCTGGTCCAAACTCTAGCCCGCGATGCCTTTGCCTCTCGACTCGGCCTTCGAATGCTCCGAATCTAGCCAAAAGCAGATTCATACCATCAAAATATGCTAAGGGAACAAAGCCCACTCGAAAATATCTAATTTATACCAAAAATCCTGAAATTGGCCAAACCCGCCCCCCCGGCCCATATCAATAGAATTCTCACAGTCTCACGAGTTTGTACATATCAAGAACATTAAAATCGGTCCTCAAATGGATCCTCAAATCCCCAAAAGAAATTCTCAAACTTTTCGTCCATTTCCCCCAATTTCCACTCTAATTTCTCAAATTAAATAATGAAATTCAAGACTAAATCATGGAATTAAACCAAATATGAGTGAAGAATACTTACTCCAATTGCTCCACCTGATAATCTCCTCAAATTTCACCTTCTCCCAATCTCTCTAATGGTTTTTGTGATATTGGACTTAAACCCTCAATTTTGAACTTAAACATTCTGCCTAGATATTTTCTTCATCGCAAACACGGCAGCTCCCTCGCGTTCGCGAAGTACAAAGCTTCACTAACAAAAATTCCTTCTATGAGAATGCGATAACCCTCCCACGAACGTGATGCACAACTGACCCACCTCTTTGCGAATGCGACCTCTACTACGCGAACGCGTAGTACAAATGCCTGGGAGTCCCAGCTATTTCACTTCCTCTACGCGAACACGGCAAAATCCTCGTGAACGCGATGACTACTGATCTCAGCCTTTAGCGAACGCGGGACGACCTTCGCAAACGTGAAGGCCAACTCCATTTCCTCACATCCTAACTCTTCGCGAATGCGGGACATCCATCGAGAATGCGAAGATCAAAAACCTGCAACACCAACAACAAGTTTTCTGCAATTTCCTCCAACATGAAATGATCCATTCAACCATCCAAAACTCACCCGAAGCCCTCGTGACCTAAACCAAACATGCCAACATATCCCACAACCTCATTCAAACTTATTCCAACCTTCGGAATTCTCAAAACAACATCAAAACACCAAAATTACATCGGATTCAACCCTAAGAATTCCAAAAACTTCCAAATTCCCCTTTCAGTCAAAAAGTCTATCAAACCTCATCCGAATGACCTGAAATTTTGCACACACGTCACAAATGATACAACAGACCTATTCCAACTTCCGGAATTCTATTTCGACCCCTATATAAAAATCTCACCTATCAACCGGAAAACGCCAAAATTTCAGTTTCGCCAATTCAAACCTAAATCTACTCCGAACCTCTAAAACACATTCCTATCACCCTCCTAAGTCCCAAATCACCTAATGGAGCTAACCATATCATAATAATTCCAATCTGAGATCCTATGCTAACAAGTGAAAACTTGGTCAAACCTTTCAAATTTTAAGCTTCAAATGAGAATTGTTCTTCCAAATCCGTTTTGATTACCCTGAAAACCAAAACCGACTAGTTACATAAGTCATAATACATCATACGGGGCTAGTCTTGCCCGAGAACTGGCGAGCGAAGTGCAAAATCTCGAAACGACCGGTCGGATCGCTATAACTTGGCAAACCTCTACTCATGTTTAATGACCCCATGCAATCATGTTTGGATTTTTTTTACCCTTTATTAATTAAATACTACTCTATATCTATCTGTTTGCGTATGTATTATTATAAAAGCATGAAATCCCTTAGCGAAATATCATTCGCCTATTTGACTTTTTAAAAAATTAATTTCATACTAAACAGAATAGTTCTTTAATTTTTTTTTTAATATTTAGGACTTTAAAATCAGTTAAAAGTATGCAAATTAAAATTTCTTCTTTGAACTGCTAAGTAGGAAATTTTAACATTTAGGATTAGAAAAATATTTAGAATTTTACAATTAAAGTCTTACAATATGAAAATTTTCTTTCATTGTTTGGAGTTTGAACTATATATAAGACTTTAGAAATTTTACCTTAAATGATTATTACTTGTCTGAAGTTTGAACTGTGTACGACTTTAAGGGCTAAAATGAGAGTTGCAATTTTATGGTGAAATTGGCTAGATCGTCTTTTCTATGGTTGCTATAAGTTTACATGTTTCTATACTAAGTATTACCAATAATAAAAGGAATTTAGATGAAAGAGAATGATTTGCTCTTTTATCAAACACAGATGAAAATAAATTGGTTCAAATTTACTTTCTTTCTCCACTTCTCCATATTCTTTTGAACATCTATGCTAGAAATAGATTTCTGATAGACCTTTTTTGGTCCCAAAAAAAGGTTATCTTATTATCATTTAAAAACGATTATATTACAAAACTATAATATTATTATTTTTATAATAACTAGGATTCTAAAATTATCTAAATTATTGCAATGTTCAAATATTCAGGACTTTAACTATTTCCTCTAATGTTGAAAATAATTAAATCTTCGAATAACTATTTAGAAAAATAAATTCAATTTAATTGTTTTCAAATTTATTAGAAAAGTAAAGTTATTTTGAAGTTGAGGCACACACGCAAAACGCATATTATAAGACTAGTTATTATAAAATTAAGAATATTTTAGGCTAAATGTTGAACGACTAAAATATTTCTGAAATATTATTTGACTTTTATAACGTATAATTTAAAGATATTATTGTAAATAACCTAACATTGGAATTTGTTTCCGATTGAAAATCACCTAATTGTAAATCACATTCGGAACTTGATTTCTAGATCAAATAGGTCAGCATGCGATTCAAAACTTTTAAGGAATAAAAAAAAAATACGTTAATGAATAGAGAGTTTGATTTTATCTAAATAGTGAAATCTACAATATCGATTTGGACTACTCCTTGCTGCTACTATGCATGATTTAGATGTGTGATGACCTAAAGGGTCATCTTTTGTTTTATGTTACGATCCGGATTTTTTACTCTTGAGAGTTGTGATGGTACTTACTAATGTGAGCTAGGCAAGCCAATCACTTAACTACTTATTTCATTACTCCATTATTTCTTTAAAACAAACATAAGACGATAACATGAAAACAACGGAACTTTAAATAATTAAGCGGAAGATAACAACTAAATATCTGAAATCTGCAACTATTACAACTAAACCTAAAGCACCCAAAACGTGGTATCACAGTGTCACAGACGGTCTAAGATTTACTACATACAAAGTCTGAAGAAAATGACAATACACTGTTTCTGAATCAAAGGAAAATGAAAAAGGAATTAGGAGTAGAAGAGACGCCAGAGCCTGCGGACCCCTGTAGGTCTACCTTGGATCTCCGCATGGACTGAAGGTAGCCTCCACACTATGGTCCAAAAGCTGCTCCGGGATCTGCACATAGTGCAGAGTGTAGTATTAGCACAACCGACCCCATGTGCTGGTAAGTGTCTAGCCTAACCTCGGCGAAGTAGTGACGAGGCTAGGACCAGACTACCAAATAACTTGTGCAGTTCAAATACATATACAGCGGAAAGAAATACAGAAATAACCAGTCAATATGGGAGGGGAAACATGCTGTGGGGGAGATAACAATTCCGAATAGAAAGACATCAAGTAATGAAAGAAACAATATAACTCGGATATCAACAAAGAATCAGAAATCAACAAATACACGGCATCACACTTTGTTCTTTTACTCTCGTTCTCACCAAAGCAATCATATAATAAAAAATGTGCACGCCATCACCCTTCGTTCTTTAACTCTCTTTCCTCACCATATAATCAATATAATCAGCATGAAATGGTACATCGTGTGGCACGACATCACCCTTCGTGCTTTACACTCTTTTCTCACAATAATACACGACATCACCCTTCGTGCTTTACACTCTTTTCTCACAAAAACAAACAATGCACGGCAACACCCTTCGTGCTTTAACTCTCTTCCTCACCCAAACAACTATCCCAATAATAGGGCAAGGAAATAAAGAAAATTTGCAATAAGAATCCCGATAAGGGAGCAACAAATCAACAATTAAATTCCGGTAAGGGAATAACATAATGATTTCTTCTCGTTCTCACTTTTACTTCACAATTCACTTCACAACTCGAGCCAATGCTCTAGAGGTTCAATTATCACTTATACCTTTACAATTCATTTCACAACTCGAGCCAATGCTCTAAAAGTTCAATTGTCACTTATACTTTCACAATTCATTATACAACTTGAGCCAACACTCCTCAATGTTCATAGGTCACAATTCCTTCCACAAACTTTACACAACAGTTAGAAACCATCACCAAGGCATGTAAGATACAACAAAGTCATGATAATTACAATATAAAGACTCGCAGGCATGCTATACACCAACGTATAGATACTCGTCACCACGTCTATACGTCGTACTCAACAATTACCACATAGCAAATAGGACTCAACTCCTAATCCCACAAGCTAAGGTTAGACCAAACACTTACCTCGATGCCACGAACACAATTCACAATTCAATTATAGCTTCACCCCTTGATTCCACCACCAATTTGATCGCATCTAGTCATAAGTTACTTAACTACATCAATAAACGCTAAATGAATCAATTTGAATGCATGAAGATGAGTTTTCTAAAGTTTTACCCAAAAAATCAAAAATTTCCCCCGGGCCCACATGGTCAAAACCCGAGGTTCGAACCAAAACCGATTACCCATTCCCCTACGAACTCAAATATATAATTTGTTTTGAAATCGGACCTTAAATCGAGGTCCAAATCCCTAATTTTTGAAAAACCTAGGTTCTACCCAAAACACCCAATTTCCCCCCATGAAAATCATTGATTTTGAGTTGAAATCATGTTAAAAATGTTAAGGAGTAAAGAAAATGAGTTAGAAATCATTTACCAACGTTTTGGAGAAGAAAGGTTGTTTGAAAAATCGCCTCTTATATTTTTGTGGTTTTGAAAAAATTAACTGAAAATCCCGTCTAAATATACCCCTCGTAGACCCCCTGTGCGGACAGCACAAAATCGACTGCGGCCGCACAGCCCTTCCTGTGGACTGCAGTGACATGCTTTAGTATTTTGGCCATAACTTTCTCTACAGATGTCCAAATTGTGATTTTCTTTACCTTTCTTGAAACTAGACACGAAGGCTACAACTTTTGTTTTTGAATCATCTCAAAATTCCTTGTAGATTAAAAGATATAGGCTTCCGAAGCCGGACCAGTGAAATGTTCTTCACCGCGGACGGCACAGAATCTAGTGCGGCCGCACAGGCCCTCACCGCAGTCCGTACAAAATCCAGTGCGGCCACACAAGCCCCTCCGCGACAGCATTCCTTTTTGTGCGAACCACATTCAACTGTTCAGAGGCCTTCCACCTCTCTGAACCTGCAACAACTATGTTTTTAAGCCTAAGACATCCCGGAACCTACCCGAAACTCACCCGAGCCCTCAGAACTCCAAACCAAGTGTGCATACTAACTCAAAAAATCATATGGACCTACTCGTGCGATCACATCATCAAAATACCATGTAAAATCATGAATTAAACCTCAAAACTCAGCATTTTCATCAAGAACTATCAAAGTTCATAACTCTTCAATCGGAAGTCCAACTCACGTCAAATAAACTCCGTTTTTCACCAAATTTCACAGTTATCTTTCAAATACTATAACAAGTTTGTATCGAGCTCCGGAACCAAAATACGGGCCCGGTAACAATAGTTTCAAACATTTATTCTTTTCTTTATTTCTTAAATAATTCATTAAAATAATTTCTTTCAAAAATTGATTTCTAAGGCTTGGGACCTCGGAATTCATTTCCGAGCATACGCCCAAGTCCCATATTTTACTGCGGACCTCTAGGGATCGTCAGAACACGGATTCGGGCTCGTTTGCTAAAAATATTGACCAAAGTCAACCATTATCAAAATTTTAACTCTAAAATTTCTATTTCTCATATTTTCACATAGAAGGCTTTCCGGATATAGGTCCGGACCACGCACGTAAATCAAGGTGGTGTAAAAGGGAGATTTTTAGGCCTCGGAATACTGAATGCACTTGCAACACAAGTGATGACCTTTTGGGTCATTGCATTCTCCACCTCTAAAACAACCGTTCGTCCTCAAACGGACATAAGAAAGAAGTACCCAAGTTGGGAAAAATATGGGGATAACGGCTCCGCATATCGGACTCGAACTCCCAAGTCGATGCCGCAGCGGGCTGACCTCTCTACTGAACACGAACAGAAGAAAAACTCTTCGATCCTAATTGACGAACCTGCCATTCTAGAATAGCTACCAACTCTTCCTCATAAGACAAGTCCTTGTCCAACTGGACAGTGCTGAAATCTAACACGTGGGATGGATCGCGGTGATACTTCCGAAGCATGGACACATGAAACACTGGATGCACGGCTGATAAGCTCGGCGGCAACGCAAGTCTATAAGCCACCTCTCTCACTCGATCAAGAATCTCAAACGGGCCAATGAACCTAGGGCTAAGATTGCCCTTCTTCCCAAATCTCATCACGCCCTTCATAGGCGACACTCGAAGCTTTATAAGGAGCCATCTGGATACTCGACTGGTAGCTGTTATTGTAGGCAAACTCTGCTAAGCGCAAAAGCTCATCCCACAAGCCTCCAAAGTCAATGACACAAGCTCGGAGCATATCCTCCAAAATCTGAATGGTCCACTCGGACTGCCCGTCCGTCTAAGGATGAAACGTTGTGCTCAACTCAACCCGCGTGCCCAACTCTCGCTGAAGTGCTTTCCAGAAGCACGAGGTAAACTGCATACCTCGGTCCAAAATGATAGACACGGGCACACCATGAAGACGAACTATCTCCCGGATATAGATCTCAGCTAACTTCTCAGAAGAATAGGAGACTGCCATATGAATGAAATGTGCTGACTTGGTCAGCCTATCAACAATGACCCATATTGCGTCGAACTTCCTCCGAGTCTGCAGGAGTCCAACAACGAAATCCATAGTGATCCGCTCCCACTTCCACTCGAGAAGATCAATACTCTGAATTAAACCGCCAGGCCTTTGATGCTCGTACTTAACCTGCTGACAATTCAAACAACGAGCCACATATGTGACGATATCCTTCTTCATTCTCCGCCACCAATAATGCTGCCACAAATCTTGATACTTCTTAGTGGCGCCCGGATGAATGGAGTACCTGGAACTACGGCTCTCCTCTAAAATCAACTCTCGGAGCCCATCCACATTAGGCACACAAACTCGTCCCTGCAATCTCAAAACTCCATCATCACCTAAGGTAACCTGCTTGGCACCTCCGTGTTGCACCGTGTCTCTAAGGACACACAAATGGGGATCATCATACTGCCGATCACAGATACGCTCCAATAAAGAAGAACGAGCGATTGTGCAAGCTAACACCCGACTGGGCTCAGAAATATCCAACCTCACGAACCGATTGGCCAAAGCCTAAACATCCAAATCAAGCGGTCTCTCACCGATCGGATATAACCAAGACTGCCCATACTGGCTGACTTCCTACTCAAAGCATCGGCCACCATATTGTCCTTTCCCGGATGATATAAGATGGTGATATCATAATCTTTCAACAACTCCAACCACCTCCTCTGCCTCAAATTCAACTCCTTTTGCTTGAACAAATACTGAAGACTCTTGTGATCCGTGAACACCTCACATGCCACGCCATACAGATAATGCCTCTAAATTTTCAACATTTGAACAATGGCTTCCAACTCCAAATCATGAACCGGATAGTTTTTCTCATGAATATTCAACTGTCGTGAAGCATAGGCAATGAACTTGCCATCCTGCATCAACACTGCACTGAGTCCAATACGAGATGCATCACAATAGACTATATTAGACCCTGAACCTCTGGGCAAAACCAACACAGGTGCCGTAGTCAGAGCTGCCTTGAGCTTCTGAAAGCTCGCCTCACACTCATCCGACCATCTGAACTGGGCACCCTTCTGGGTCAACCTAGTCATCGGGGCTGCGATAGATGAAAACCCCTCCACAAACCGAAGATAGTAGTCTGCCAATCCCAAGAAACTCCGAATCTCTGTAGCTGATGCTGGTCTAAGCCAGTTCTTGACTGCCTCAATCTTCTTCGGATCAACCTGAATACCGTCTGCTGATACAATATGACCTAGGAATGCAACTGAACTCAACCAGAACTCACACTTCGAGAACTTAGCATATAATTGACTATCCCTCAAGGTTTGAAGAACCACTCTAAGATGCTGCTCGTGCTCATCCCGGCTGTGGGAATATATCAAAATGTCATCAATGAAGACTATCACAAACGAATCCAAGTAAGTCCTGAACACTCGGTTAATCAAATCATAAAAGCTGTTGGGGCATTTGTCAACTCGAATGACATCACCAAGAACTCATAATGCCCGTATCGAGTGCAGAAAGTTGTCTTAGGGACATCGGATGCCCTAATCCTCAACTGATGATAGCCAGATCTCAATTCAATCTTTGAAAATACCTTGGCACCCTGAAAATGATCTAACAAAAATCATCAATCCTCGGCAATGGATACTTATTCTTGATTCTAACCTTGTTCAACTACCGGTAGTCGATACACATTCTCATCGACCCATCCTTCTTCTTAACAAACAACACCGATGCACCCCAAGGCGAAATACTAGGTCTAATGAAACCCTTCTCAAGAAAGTCTTGCAACTGTTCCTTCAACTCTTTCAACTCCAACAGGGCCATACGATACGGTGGGATAGAAATGGGTTGAGTGCCCAGAGCCAAATCAATGCAAAAGTCAATGTCCCTGTCGGGTGGCATACCCGGCAGGTCTGAAGGGAAAACCTCAGGAAAATCACGAACAATGGGCATAGAATCAATAGAAGGGATCTTAGCACTAGAATCACGAACATATGCTAAATAGGCCAAACACCTCTTCTCGACCATATGTCGAGCCTTCACATATGAGATAACACTACAGGTGGAATGACCAGAAGTCCCTCTCTACTCTAAACGAGGTAAACCCGACAAGGCTAAGGTCACAGTCTTGGCATGACAGTCCAAGATAGCATGGTAAGGTGATAACCAATCCATCCCCAATATAACATCAAAATCAACCATATCTAGAAGAAGAAAATCTACACGAGTCTTAAGACCCCCAATCATAACTATACACGCACGATGGACTCAATCTACCATAATAGAATCACCCACAGGTGTAGACACATAGACGAGAGCACTTAAAGAATTACTAGGCATGACCTGATACGGTGCAAAATAAGATGACACATACGAGTATGTAGACTCTGGATCAAATAACACTGAAGCATCTTTATCACAAACCAGACCCGTACCTATAATAACTGCATCTGAAGCCTCGACATCGGGCCTGGCTAGAAGAGCATAACACCGGGGCTGGGCCCCACCACCCTAAACTACATTTTTGGGACGACCTGCTGCTGGATGGCCTCCACCTCTAGTGGCCTGAGCTCCACCTCTAGCGCCTCTACCTCTACCTCTAGCGCCTCTACCCCACCTCTAGCTGGCTGGGCGGGATGTGGAACACCTGGTGCCTATACCATGGCATGAGAACCCTGATGCTGAGAGCTACTCGGTGCTCGAGGGCAAAACCTAACAATGTGACCCATATTACCACAAGTGTAGCAAGCCCTCAGCTGGTGAGACTACTTGCCCTGACGACCTGAATGACCACCCCGAAAACTCTGGAGCAGCGGTGCACTGATAGGAGCTGGTGGTACACTGTAGGACTGCTGATCTGAATACTGCATATGAGGACCACGGCTACCTGAAGCACCATGAGAAACCTCCAGACGAGGTACCACTAAATTAGCCTGAATGACGGGGCCTCTTATCCGACCCATGACCACCTCCCTGCGACAGAACCATCTCAACTCTTCTGGCCACAATAGCCGCCTCCTGGAAAGATATCACACTCCTAGCCTCCCTAGCCATCTGAAGGCGAATCGGCTGAATAAGTCCATCAATGAACCTCCTCACCCTCTCTCTCTCGATGGGAAGTATGATAAGAGCATGACGAGCCAAGTCAATGAATCTGGTCTCATACTGGGTAACAGTCATAGAACCCTGATGGAGGCGCTCAAACTGCCTCCGATAGGCCTCTCTCTGAGTGATGGGGAGAAACTTCTCCAGAAATAGCTGCATAAACTACTCCCAAGTCAAGGCTGGCGATCCGGCTGGTCTAGCAAAGCAATAATCTCTCCACCAAGTCTTGGTGAATCCAGATAATTAAAAAGTAGCAAAATCGACCCCATTGTTATTAACTATCCCCATGTTCCTAAGAACCTCATGACAACTGTCTAGATAATCCTAGGGATCCTCAGTAGATGCACCGCTGAAAGTAGTAGTGAAGAGCTTGGTGAACCTATCCAACCTCCACAAAGCATCGACAGACATAGTTGCTCCATCACCGGTCTGAGCTACCACACTCGGATGAACTGCTCCAACTGGCTGAACCGCTAGAGTCTAAATCTGGGGAGCTACCTACTTCAGAGTGGAGTAGAAGGAGTCTGGGCTCCTCTTCCAGCCTGAGACACGACTGATGCTACAGGAAGCAAGCCTGTTTGGGTGACACTCTCCATGAGGCCCACTAGATGGACCAGAGCATCCTGAAGAACTGGGGTAGCAATTAACCCCTCTGGAACCTGAGTTGGGCCTACCGGAACTACTGGGGCCGGAACCTCGTCATCAAAGTCAACCTGAGGCTCCGCTACTGGTGCTACTACTTGGGGCTGAGCTCTGCCCCTACCTCGGCCTCTAGGACGGCTTTGGCCTCGCCTTCTGCCCCTCATGGGAGCTGCTGCTGGGGGCTCGGGCTGCTGTCCAGTGGATGAGGAAGCATGTGTTCTCTCCATCTGTGAAAGAACAAAGTTGAAATTCATTTAGCATTGAGAAACCAAACCGCATGACAGGAGAGAATAAATGTGAAGTTGTTCCTAACTCTGTAGCCTCTAGGGGATAAATACTGACGTCTCCGTACCGATCCCTCAGACTCTACAAAGCTTGTTTGTGAATTGTGAGAACCATGTAACCTAGAGCTCTGATACCAACTTGTCACGACCTGGATTTTCCACCCTCAGGAGTCGTAATGGTGCCTACTAATGTGAGCTAGTCAAGCCAATCACTTAACTACTTATTTCATTACTCCATTATTTCTTTAAAACAAACATAAGACGATAACATGAAAACAACAAAACTTTAAATAATTAAACGGAAGATAACAACTAAATATCTGAAATCTGCAACTATTACAACTAAACCTAAAGCACCCAAAACGTGGTATCACACTGTCACAGACGGTCTAAGATTTACTACATACAAAGTCTGAAGAAAATGACAATACACTGTTTCTGAATCAAAGGAAAATGAAAAAGGAATTAGGAGTAGAAGAGACGCCAGAGCCTGCGGACCCCTGTAGGTCTACCTTGGATCTGCGCGTGGACTGAAGGTAGCCTCCACACTATGGTCCAAAGGTTGCTCCGGGATCTGCACATAGTGCAGAGTGTAGTATCAGCACAACCAACCCCATGTGCTGGTAAGTGTCTAGCCTAACCTCGGCTATGTAGTGACGAGACTTGGACCAGACTACCAAATAACATGTGCAATTCAAATACATATACAACGGAAAGAAATATAGAAATAACCAGTCAATATGGGAGGGGAAACATGTTGTGGGGGGAGATAACAATTCCGAATAGAAAGACATCAAGTAATGAAAGAAACAATATAACTCGGATATCAACAAAGAATCAGAAATCAACAAATACATGGCATCACCCTTCGTGCTTTTACTCTCATTCTTACCAAAGCAATCATATAATAAAAATGTGCACTACATCACCCTTCGTGCTTTTACTCTCTTTCCTCACCATATAATCAATATAATCAGCACGAAATGGTACATCGTGCGGCATGGCATCACCTTTCGTGCTTTACACTTTTTCCTCACAATAATACACGGCATCACCCTTCTTGCTTTACACTCTTTTCTCACAAAAACAAACAATTCACGGCATCACCCTTCGTGCTTTAACTCTCTTCCTTACCCAAACAACAATCACAACAATAGGGCAAGGAAATAAAGAAAATTTGCAATAAGAATCCCGGCAAGGGAGCAACAAGTCAACAATTAAATCCTGGAAAGGGAACAACATAATAATCTCTTCTCGTTCTCACTTTTACTTCACAATTCACTTCACAACTCGAGCCAATGCTCTAGAGGTTCAATTATCACTTATACCTTCACAATTTATTTCACAACTCGAGCCAATGCTCTAAAAGTTCAATTTTCACTTATACTTTCACAATTCGTTATACAACTTGAGCCAATGCTCCTCAATGTTCATAGGTTACAATTCCTTCCTCAAACATTACACAACAGTTAGAAACCATCACCAAGGCATGAAAGATACAACAAAGTAATGATAATCACAATATAAAGACTCATAGGCATGTTAGACACCAACGTATAGATATTCATCACTATGCCTATACATCGTACTCTAAAATTACCACATAGCAAATAGGACTCAACTCCTAATCCCTCAAGCTAAGGTTAGACCAAACACTTACCTCGATGCCACGAACACAATTCACTATTCAATTATAGCTTTACCCCTTGATTCCACTACCAATTCGCTCATATCTAGTCACAAGTTACTTAACTACATCAATAAATGCTAAATGAATTAATTTGAATGCATGAAAATGTGTTTGTTAAAGTTTTACTCAAAAAGTCAAAAATCTCCCCCGGACCTACATGGTTAAAACCCGAGGTTCAAACCAAAACCCGATTACCCATTCCCATACGAACTTAAATATATAATTTGTTTTGAAATTGGACCTCAAATCAAGGTCCAAATCCCCAATTTTTGAAAAACCTAGGTTTTACCCAAAACACCCAATTTCCTCCATGAAAATCATTGATTTTGAGTTGAAATCATGTTTAAAGATGTTAAAGAGCGAAGAAAATGAGTTAGAAATCCTTTAACAACGTTTTGGAGAAGAATGGTTGTTTGAAAAATCGCCTCTTATATTTTTGGGGTTTTGAAAAATGAAAAATAACTGAAAATCCCGTCTAAATATACCCCTATCAGAACCCCTGTGCGGACCGCACAAAATCGACTGCGACCGCACATCCCTTCCTGTGGAGTGCAGTGACATGCTTTCTCTATCGATGTCCAAATTATGATTTCTTTACCTTTCTAGAAACTAGACATGAAGGGCACAACTTTCATTTTTGAATCATCTCAAAATTCCTTGTACATCAAAAGATATAGGCTTGCAAAGTCGTACTAGTGAATTGTTCTTCTCCGCGGACCGCACAGAATCTAGTGCGGCCGCATAGTCCCTCACCGCGGTCCGCACAAAATCTAGTGCGGCCGCATAAGCCCCTCCGCAGTAGCATTCCTTTTTGTACGGACTGTGCTGGTCTGTTTAGAGGCCTTCCACCTCTCTGAACCTACACCAACTATGTTTTTAAGCCTAAGACATCCCGAAACCTACCCGAAACTCACACGAGCCCTCGGAACTCCAAACCAAGTGTGCATACTAACCCAAAAACATCATATGGACCTACTCGTGCGATCACATTATCAAAATAACATGTAAAATCATGAATTAAACCTTAAACTCAACATTTTCATCAAGAACTCTCAAAGTTCATAACTCTTCAACCGGAAGTCCAACTCACGTCAAATGAACTCCGTTTTTCACCAAATTTCACAGTTATCTTTCAAATACTATAACAAGTTTGTACTGAGCTACGGAACCAAAATACATGCCCGATAACAATGGTTTCAAACATTAATTCTTTTATTTATTTCTTAGATAATTCAGTAAAATAATTTCTTTCAAAAATTGATTTCTAAGGCTTGGGACCTCGGAATTCATTTCCGAGCATATGCCCAAGTCTCATATTTTACTGCGGACCTCCGGGAATCGTCGGAACACAGATCCGGGCCCGTTTGCTAAAAATATTGACCAAAGTCAATCATAATCAAATTTTTAACTCTAAAATTTCTATTTCTCATATTTTCACATAGAAGGCTTTCTGAATATAGGTCCGGACTATGCACGTAAATCAAGGTGGGGTAAAAGGGAGGTTTTTAGTCCCCAGAACACTGAATGCACTTGCAACACAAGTGATGACTTTTTGGGTCATCACAATTTAGAATTAAATTCCGTGCTTCGAAGCCTTGAAAACCTTGTTTATCTCTTCTCGATTTGTGTGCGCAATCCAGGCACATTTTTGAAAAGCCCTTATGTGAAAAACTTAAGAAAAGATGATTCTTGGATTAAAAAGATGATTTTACTTGACTTCGATCAATATTTTGGGTAAACGGATTCGGACCCGTATTCCGTCGGTCCCGGAGGATCCGTAGTAAAATATGGGACCTGGGCGTGTGCCTGGAATCGAATTCCGAGGTCCCCAGCCCGAGAAATAAATTTTTGAAGAAAATTGATAAGACTAAAAATGCAATAATTTGATCTTGTTGTACCGGGGCCGTATTTTGGTTGCGGAGCCTGCTACATGTCCGTTATGATATTTAAACTTTATCTGTAAGATTTGGTGAAAAAAGGAAGTGATTTGACGTGATTCAGATCTTTGATTGAGAAAATAGGAAGTTTGAATCTATCTTAAAATTTCATGTGTTTTGGTGTTGCATTCGTAGTTCTAGGTGTTATTTTGACGATTTGATCGCATGAGTAAGTTCGTATGATGTTTAAAGACTTGTGCATATGCTTGGTTTGGGGCCCCGAGGGCTCGGGTGAGTTTTGGATATGCTACAGAGTGATTTGAAAGTTATGAAATATTCTGGTATGTTGCAGGTCTGCAGACTTCGTATTGGCTCGCAAATGCGAGCATCGCATTTGCGAAGAATCTTCACATTTGTGATCAGTAGGGCTGGAAGGGGACCTTCGCATTTGCGAACACTTGTTCGCATTTGCGATGCCAGCAGGCTAGGCAAACCTTCGCATTTGCTAGTTCGCATTTGCAAACTTGTGATCGCTAATGTGATACTTGCAACTATTCAAAACGAGTTTTGGACGGGATTTTTGATTCATTTCTCAAATTTTCAAACCCTAAACTTCAAGAGGCGATTTTCCAAAGACTATTTCTTCCCCAAATCATAGGTAAATAATTCCTAACTTATTTCTTTCAATCCATTTCATCTTTTTACAAGATTACATCACAAAATCTAGGATTTTTCATAGTAAAATTGGGGGTTTTGGGTAGAATTTAGGAATTTCAAAATTTGGGGATTTAAACCTCAAATTGAGGTCGGATTCCAAAATTAATTGTTATATCCGGGCTCGAGGGTGAATGGGTAATCTGGTTTTGGTCCGAATATCGAGTTTTGATCAAGCAGGCGCAGGGAAAATGTTAGGAAACTTGTAATTATGCATTGGAATTAATTTCTTTAGCGATAATTGATATTTTAAAGTTAATTATGACTAGATACGAGTGGATTGAAGGTGGAATCGAGAGGTAAAATGGTAATTGAGGTTTGATTTTGGCCGTAGAATCGAGGTAAGTATTGGGGCTAAACTTAGCTTGAGGGATTAGGCGTTGTTGCCTTATTTGCTACTTGTTTAGTTGTTGAGTGTGACGTATAGGTGAGGTGTCGAGTACCTATACGTTGTTGTCGGGTCATAGCATGCGAGTGAATATCATACTTGTGACTATTGTGTTTCTTTATACATATTGTTCATGCTTAAACTGGTTATTCTTCATGTTAAATAAGTCTTATCATGTTTTCCTGGTTTTGGATAATTGTTGAGTATTGACTCAAGTTGAGATTCATATTGTGAAGTGAAATGTTGAAACGAGGTTGTTTACTGATGATTCCCTTATTGAATTGTTATTATTTCTGTTGTTTGGGTGAGGAAAAGTGTAAAACGCGAAGGGTGATGCTGTGCAATATTTTGTGAGTGAGTGATAAAGCACGAAGGGTGATGTCATGCCGTATTCTGATATTGATAATGCACGGAGGGTGATCCGTGCAATGATTATGAGAGAGTTAATAAACGAACGGTGATGCCGTGCCGTTTCTGTTATTTCTTATGGTACGGACGAGAGTAAAAACACGAAGGGTGATGCTGTGTACGTGATTGATGTGTTCTTAGTTTCGTTGGTTCAGAGCATGATATTTACTATGTTCCTGTACTGTACTATTTTCATAATATTCATAGTCCCCACAACATGTTTTTCCCCTTCCCGTTATTATCTGTTAAATTTTTGTTATTGTCATTTTTTTGTATATGATTTAACTGCACAAGTTTATGTTATTTGTCGTGTCCTAACCTCGTCACTACATTACCGAGGTTAGGCTCGACACTTACCAGTACATGGGGTCAGTTGTACTAATACTGCACTTTCAGCGCAGATCACGGTACTGGACCACCTAATTAGAGTTTGGGTTGCTATCTTCAGTCCACATGAGACCCAAGGTAGATCTGCCGACGTTCACAGACTTTGGAGTCCCTCTTCTTCTATCTTAGATTTCCTATCTCTTTTCATTTCGAGAACAGATATATTTCTTTAAAACCAGTATTTGTAGAAAATTCTTAGAAATTTGTCGATTGTGACACCAGATCTTTTGGGTAATTATGTATTAATGTTTTAAGCATTATAAAATTTCCACACTTCATAATTATTTAGTTTAAATTATTGTTAATTACTATTTTAGTTAGTGATTAATGTGTTAGAACTGTAGCTATTGGCTTGCCTAGTATTCTAAGAGTTAGGCGCCATCATGATTCCGGCGATGAAAAATCCGGGTCATGACAAGATGATAGTATCCTACTTTTTCTCATGCCAAGGTAAATTTAGTATTTATTTCCCCCCTTTTATTGGAGCTTTTTGTATGAAGATTCTTGCACGGTTGCACCTCTTTAATTGTTCCGTTTTGTGGTTATAATTAATTTATTAAACTACTATATTTGTGCTACAAACCACTCATGAGTTATTGGATCTTACTCTTTCGTAATTTGAGATAATGTAAAGCATGATTAAATAGATAAAAATATCGGATATGTATGTCTCTCTATTCAATTGTTTTTAATTTGGAACTTTTCTTAGCAATATTTCTAAAGACACAATAATACTTAAAATTTGACATAAGATTTTGAAAAATTGGTTTGAGATGAGATTAAATCACAATTTTATATCAACTTTTGAATATTTAGGCATAGTTCCTTCTTCTCTGTCATCTTCAAAGAAAATTTTAAAGGGACATGAGATGGAAATAGGATTTAAAAAGCCAAAATATTTTTTTTTAAATAATTCCATGTCGAATAAAATTATTATATTCAAAATTCTACCCAATAACTATGATTTTAAATTCAGTTAAAATTATTATTTGATTGAAATTAGATTTTATTAGGTATCTAAGACTTTGAATACAATTACAAAATTGTTAGTGCTCACAATTATAAAATAAGAATTCTACTAAACTTTTCTCTCATGGCGATGAAAAACCATTGTAGTAAAGGAATATTATCTTCCAAGGCTGGCCTTTTGTAATTTTATTTTTTATATTCGGTATGGTGTGCTGCAAGTTGACAAGAATTGCAAAGCAGCAAGTTGTAGAAGTGGACACGACTTTCATTTATACTGCAATTTACTTCTTCTCAATTTAGTTTTTTCCTATTTTTATTTGAAAAGGAAAACAAAGTTCGATAGGAGATAAAAAAAAATGTAACAACTCGACTGGTCGTTTTGCTTTCTTGAACACCGTTCCCCTAAATAAGATTTTTCGTATGTGCTTTTACTGTTTTATGATTTGCAGGATGGTTAATTCGGGATTTGGAAGGGTTCGGGTTGTAATTGGAACACTTGGTTTCTTAAGGTTGGATAAAAAGGCTAAGTTTGACGCCGCTTAACATTTTGAGCAAACAACCTCAGAATTAGGATTTGACGGTTCCAATAGGTTCGTATGATGATTTCAGGCTTGGGAGTATGTTCGGATCGGGTTTTGGATGAACCGGGAGCGTTTCAGCGCATAATAGTGAAAGTTGGTTCTTTGAAGGTTTTAAAGTTCTTTAAATTTGGTTTGGAGTAGGTTTTGGTGATATCGAGGTCCAATGGGATTTCGAGACCGAAAATAGTTCCGTATGGTGATGTAAGACTTGCATGCAAAATTTGGTGTCATTCCGAGTAGTCTAAGTATGATTCGGCACGTTCGGAGCGATTTGGAAAATTGAAGTTCATTTTTTGATTCAATTTGGTTTTGGAGTGTGATTCTTGGATTTGTTGTATGTTTTACACGCTTCGAGAGTTCAAGCAAGTCCGTATTATGTTTATAGAGTTATTGGTGTAGTTGGACGGGGTCTCGAGGGGATCAGGTGTGTTTCGGATCGCCCGGAGCTAAGTGGAGGAAACCAGATTTTTTCAGTTCTGGTTTCCTTCTTCGTGAACGTGGAAGGACCATCACCTTCGCGGAGAAGGATTTGGACTGGGTGG
This sequence comes from Nicotiana sylvestris, assembly GCF_000393655.2. NCBI lineage: Eukaryota > Viridiplantae > Streptophyta > Magnoliopsida > Solanales > Solanaceae > Nicotiana > Nicotiana sylvestris. The sequence continues at coordinate 149,463,336 of NC_091068.1, forward strand.
GTTTTGTGTTTCGCATTCACAAAGTCAAGTACGCATTCGCGGAGGCTTGGGGCCAGTGGTCTATGCGTTCACGGAAGACCTATCACATTCACGAAGGGTCGAGGGGCCTAGGCTTGGGCAACCCCAGTTACCTTACGCGATTGCGAGGTTAGGCATGCGTTCACGATAGGGATTCGACCCAGTGCATCGCATTCACGAGACTCCTTTAGTGATCACGAATGTCACAACCCAAAAATCACTGGTCATGATGGAACCTAACTTAACCCGCTAGGTAAGCCAACTAATAGATAATACAACTCAACAGAGATTATAAGAAATAGAGAATAGATATTTGAACATTTACAAATTTACCCAAGACTTGGTAGTACGACTCATGAGCTTCTAAGACTTGGAATTTACAAAGGTGGTACGAATAAATACACGTGCTATTTGAAAGATACATAAACATAATAGCAAACTCTAAGCTACCAAGGTCAAGAGGCAGCTATATCCGGAATGCGCGAATATCTTTAGAATCAGCGCCCGACATCACCAGTAGCTCAACTCCAGAAATATGTACACATCATACAGAAGTGTAGTATCAGTACAACCGACCCCATGTACTGGTAAGTCTTTTGTCCAACCCCGTCGAAGTAGTGACAAGACTTTTAGTTAAAAGATACTTATTATTATAACCTGTACATTAGAATAATAGTATAGGCAGTTCAAAACATAACAGATAAAAGTACCGTATACAACTCTGTGGGCAGTCAACAATTACTAGAAGGAATCATAGTAGAAGATTTACAATCTTTCCTGGTATGAGAAGTATATCCAAGATATCAAGTCAAATGGCACGGTAACACCCTTCCTGCTTCTATCTCTTCCTCACCATATATAAGTAACTTATGTGTCAAATCAATTTGCACGGCAACACCCTTCGTGTGTTCAGCTCATCCTTCCAAATGTTCGTATAACAAAACCAACCAAATGACAGAAACACCGATAATAGGAATTACAAAGTAGGAAATACGCAAGTAACAACAATGGACGAGGATATCCATGTGGGCAACAGTAAAAGACTAGGTGGAAAGCATGTGTGTAATAACAACAATGGGAAAACAAAGAATATCAACTTCAATTAACTAGCATAGTGGAGGCCTAAGTACAAATATAGCAAACAAGAAGAAAACACATGATCTTTACAAGTTAACAAGTAAGGGCATGGATGACTAGCATGGTGGAAGGCTTATACTAAAGTGCAACAGAATAGATACGACATGAGTATAATTATAAAAGCAGGAAATAGGCATGGTATTTGCAAGTTAAGCAAGTAGAAGGTATGAGCAACACAACAACAATTGAGATAGAGATCATGACATAACAATGGCAACAAATTACATCAGATCTATAATTATGACAATAACAGTTCAAGTTAAAGACATGAACATATACACGGGAAAACAAATATCATAACATAATGTATGTCCCTCATCTTTGCATGCACAAAAACACCCATCGTGCCATGACCTCACAATAATATAAAAGCATAATAGAACAAACAAAATGGCACGACATCACCCTTCATGCTTTACACTCTCATAACATGACACGACATCACCCTTCGTGATTTACACTCAATAATATGGCACGACATCATCCTTCGTGCTTTACACTCTCAATAATATGACATGACATCATATTTCGTGCTTTACACTCCCCCTCACATGATAATGTATAAACAATGACACGACATCACCCCTCGTGCTTTACACTCTTCCTTACCAAGCATATGAATATCAATGACAAACAAGGTATGAAGCATAAATAACATCAAAGAGAGTGTTTTAACGGATATTCCAAACAAATCCAAATCACAATTTCCAAGTCAACAATGATTCAACAACCCTCAAGAACCGTATTATTCAAATACTTCCACAATTCTCACAAATAATCCACAACACAAGCATTGAGTCTAGTATCTCAAGACTATCAGCCGTAGTAATGTAATAATGATTTCGCATAGAGATGACCGAATTAGACACATCAATGTATCCTCAGAATTTCCGTCAAGTTTGATCATGTTATAATAAGCTAAGTCTTGATTTGTATCATTTAATATTATGTTCTTAGCTTCTAAGAGTCAAGTAATGCATGAAGCAGGAGATCACGAAATTCTACAAACATAAATATAACATAATCCACCCCCCTCGAGCATGATTAATCCTAGCACATACATATATGCTCGTCACTTCATATATGTATCACCCTCGCATGTGGCAAACAATGAGAAATAGGAGGAAACATTTCATCAACAAAGTTAGGCAAAACACTTACTTCGATTCGGCTAACTCAACACTTAACTTAGCCTTTTCCTCTACAAATATGTATTTTTTTTTCAAATCGGAGTCCTATTCGACTTTCAATTCCTAAACTTTCATTTTTTAAAACTTTAACAAAATCCCCAAAATTTTCCATAGATTTCCTATGAATTTGATGTTAAATTTTGTATAAAATCATGAAATATAATTGGAAATTGATTAAAGATACTTACCCAATTATTTAGTATGAAAATCCCTTCACAAAATCGCCTCTCATCGAAGCTAGGATTCAAAATATATGATAAATGAAGCTAAGACTCGAAATTCTCACCACTTAACAGGTTGCAGATATCGTATTTGCGACAGGGGGTTCACAAATGCGACCCTCGCGATTGCGAACAATGAATCACAAATGCGAACTGGAGGTCCTCCTGCTTAGGTCGCAATTGTGACCCTATACTTCGCAAATGCGAAGGTAGAAATTTTGCAAATGTGGCAGAGTTCTTGGCAAATGCAAACTCTCCCCAGCAGCCAAGACTTCATAAATGTGATGGCTAATTCGCAGTTGCGACTGTTGCATTTGCGACCAATACATCGCAAGTGCGATGACACAAACACCAACACTTAAGAATTGTGAAAAATCATTCCGAAACCAATTCGAAACTCACCCGAGCCCTTAGGGCTATAAACCAAATATGCATACTGTTACGTCCTGCAATATTAGGTCAATATTATGTCCCGCGGTATTATATTACGACAATGTTATGCTATGTGGTAATAAGTTACGACGGTGTTGCACCCTACAATATTTTACATTGAATTTGTTGTAAGATAATTGACATCAGTCCAAGGAAAAGATTATTTGAGAATTATAAGGATTATGATATTTTACAAGTGATTAGTAAATTCATGAAGGTGAAAGGGGGAGCAAGTCTAAGAAAACAAAATTTTGTCAAAGTTTGGTATTTTGGAATAAAATACGGTCCGAGCTAAAATACACAGTATTTATAGACTAGTGTCATACAAAGTGCTACATGGCCATGATAATAATGTGTACAAGATATGTTAAAAGAGAGTGGTATTTAATTAAGTTGGGATAATTTTTAAATTATATGGATAATAGATTAATTACCGGATAACGAAACATTACCCGTGGATAATTTTTGGATAAGTCTAATACTAGCGTGGCAGCCACTATGTCATTTATGTATGACTCTTATAATGGAGTGTAAGGTGGCATTTTTGAAGCCCAAAATCAGTAACATTTTAACTTTTGGTCCAAAGTCCCACACTACCAGTAATAAAATTTGTTCTTGAAACAACACCTCCAAAATGTTGTCTCTTTCATCCTCTTTATTATCATTCAGTGGAATTGCAAAGCCTAGTTAGGCACCGATCAGTTTATAGTGTCAGTATAATTCTTTGAGAATGACAATTAACAATCCCTCTAATTCCATGGCATCTTCAATTGCCGCAATAATGGGCTCAAAAAAAATTTGTGACTCTTCTTCCTCTAAGGCGGGGCTATCACCTTGTTACATCCAAGGATATTAACAAAATCCAACAAGATTTCTTAGAACATTATCTGAGATTTTGCGATTATAAGGAAGTACAATGTAATCTTTATTAAGAAAATCGACTCAGGTATGTTAAGGCTATCCCTTCTTTCTTTTGGCATGATCCGTACGATATGAACGAAACGTGCAAATGCACAAATTCCAAAAGTGACTCTACTCATAGAAGTAATAGAAATATCTATGTTCTTTAATTTCCAGGTGTCATAATATTTTATCATCTGTTCATTGGTCTCAGAAAAATACGAAAGTTGAAAGGATGTTACTTTATGATATTGTTCAAAGGGTAAAATGGTCATATGACATTCTAAATGATTTTATTGACGTACTTTTCATGCATTGCATCCACGTGCATTGATCCATGACCAGATGGTGTTATATACCCGTATATATGTAAATATATGTATATGGGATATGGGAAAAGGTTATGGCGTTATATACGCACCACCACCTGATCAACTGGTATATGATGATGATGTTGCCCATAGTGGCTGAAATATGATTCAAACGGCATTATATACGCATATATGGGTATGTAATCAAATGGCGTTATATACGCATATATATATGTATGTATTCAAATGATGTTATATACGCGTATATATGTATGTATATAGGATATGGGAAATGTTATGGCGTTATATACGCATCACCACCTGATCAGCAGGTATACGATGATGATTTTGCCCATAGTGGCCGATATGATATGATGGGATGCCCTCAGAGGCTGATGATGTATAAAACATGTACATATGCACGACATGACATTCATACGCATATGTAGGACGCTAAAAATAATTTATGATTTACAAAGTTATTCAGACTTGCAGGATGAGTCATGTACTCTATATTTCTTCCATGTCTCTTATGTACTTATTTATATGCCTTACATACTCAGTACATTATTCGTACTGATGTCCCTTTTGCCTGGGGATGCTGCGTTTCATGCCCGCAGGTCCCGATAGACAGGTCGAGAGCCCTCCAAGTAGGCTATCAACTCAGCGGAAGATGTTGGTGCGCTCCATTTGCTTCGGAGTTGCTTGTTGGGTTAGTATGATTTAGACATGTATTGTTTGGAATGGCGAGACTCTATCCCGACCTTTATGACATTTATGTATTCTTAGTGGCTACGGCCTTGTCGGCCTATGTTTTGAGTTTATAAATGATTATGTTGGCCTATTAGGATCGTATGTCACGTGTATATGATGATGTAATAAGGAAGATACGTTACGTTGGTGCTCGGTTGAGTAAGGTACCGGGTGCCCGTCGCTGCCCATCAGTTTAGGTCGTGACAAAAGTGGTATCAGAGCAGTTCTATCCTAGGGAGTCTACAAGCCGTGTCTAGTAGAGTCTTGTTTATGGGTGTGTAGTGCACCACACTTATAAGCAGGAGGCTACAAGGCATTTAGGATTGTTACTCTTTTTTCTTACTCTAGATCGTGTGGTAGAGCTCACTTATAAGAATTCAAATCCCAAGCTTCTATTTTTACTCGTAATAAGACGATGCCTACGTTCAAAAAGATGACCGATAAGTGATATAGCTGTGGAAGTGTTGAATTAGAGGAACTCGACTTTGTATCATGCTTATGATAAATAAATATGAGGTCTTCAGCAAATCACGTGCATATTAAAAGGTGTAAGCCTCTTGATAAAGAGCCTTAAGGCAAGAATGCCTATCCACCTTTATGGTGAACGATAATGAGAGATTAAAAACATAAATACAAGTTTCAACAAGAAAAATAAGCAAGATGAAGAAAGGTACGAGGCACCTAGTTAATAAAGGTTAACAACGTTTACAATTGAGGTGGAGGAACATAAGCTTTTTGAGTTATATTCAATAGTAACAGAGGTATATACAATTGGTCGCAACCATTCCAGGTATGCCCTATGGAGATTAACAAAAGCAGTATAAGAAGATATGATGGATGAATTGATTGTGTCAGTTGACATTTCCGAAGGATATTGCAAATATGCTAATAGATCTCTTTATGCGACACCTAGATGGTGCACTCTAAAATAGTGCAGCCAGATATGAGTACTACAAAGACATGCACTATAAGACTTGAAGGGATAAATATTACCTTAGTGTGGCTCGTGGCCCTAGTAAAGCGAGAACGTTAAGCAACTTGAAGAGCCACTGGATGGAGCAAAGGAAAGATAAAAGCGAAAGAATGTCGTATTGAAGTTTTCACAAGAAAAGGGATATGCAGAAATATTAGTAGAATAATGAGAAGAGAGATAAGGAAGCATTATGAATAAGGTATGATACATGGATGAAAACGGTAGAGTGTTACAGAACCTATAGTCAAATGAAGGAAGAGACAAAAGGTGATGGACCTTAAGACAACAAAAGAGTATAGGCCATAAGGTTATATCCTCATTTCGAGAAATAAGTTTATGACTCCAACGCGACTACCAGAGGGGAGAGTTAATCCCCAGAGTAACAGAAATCAGTATAGATTGGTAAACAAGATAAACTAAATATGAATTAGGGACTGAATGATTGGAAAGTACTCGGCATCATGGTAATTCCAGATTTTGTTCCGGCGGTAATAGAATGGACCACAGAAGAAGATTCATGATGAATTCAGAGAATGGTCATTCAGGGAGACGCTTCCCTAGAACAAGCAATGTGAGAAAAGTTAAGCTTAAGAGACTGTATGTGCCAGTTACGTTAAGTGTCACCCTCGTGAGTAAGGTAATTTATCATCCATGGTACAAAAGGATTACCACAAGGTGAGTAAGGATCATTGATGTTGTGAAGGGATGCCAAAGATGAAAAAGTGAAACATCTATAGGCAAGAATGCCATAAAAATGAGAAAGGGATGAGATTGCACTTACCCAAATCTTATAGATACTCTACGATTCAAGAATATTGTGCAAGCACGACGTCAAAAGGAGGAAGTAAAGGTTCATGCCCGAGCTGTTATTAATAAATAAGCAGCAAGTGTGAGACATAAGTTAAGACAAAGGAAATACCCAAGAAAGATTACGAGCAATATTGATACAAGAATGGGCCAACAAGTAGTTAGTAATTGGTCAGGAAGATCCCAGTTATGGCTAAACAAGAGGTTACATATGAATCATCAGGTAGTGTAAGATAAACATAGTAGAACCCAACATGGAAAATTCAGTCTCGAAGAATATCATTATAATACTTGAGATATATTCAAATAAGAGTTGGGGTAGTTAAATGTACCATATGAGTGTTACGGAAATAAAAGATAGTTCCACTGGGAAGATAGTCAAAACTTCAGTTCAGAAACAATCGTACGAGCAGATGAATGTGGAGGTAAGTAACTAAGGATAAGTACAAGTGAGCACGAACATCAAAATTCTATCGGGAATACGATATAATAAGCTCGAATCTTTACAAGAGTCAGAGGATCCTCCCTAAGTACTACAGTACAGGACTAGTTAAGGAAATGAGGAAGAAGGCTTTAACCTAAGCACAACGACCTAAAGAGGAAATGATCGTTGATAACAGTCTCAAAATAAAATTATATGTACTTCCTAAGAAAGTGGCACCTACAGTGGCTAATGAAAAAGGAGTAAAATCAGAAGTGATATTCAGGATCATATGCATTGTATGGAATTTCAATATATATGTGCACTAGGATAAGCTAAGTATGGACGCAACAACGGGGCAGAAAGATCAGGAAAAATAATAGTTTATGTTTAAGGAGAGCTAAGATGGAAAAAGGGGGAATTACTCGATCAATGATCCAGAGTTATTTACATTACGAACTCACTTAAGGGTTTAGAGTTTTATATATGCAGCATATACAGCCGTAGAAGATTTTGGTATACGTTAAAAGAGCCTAGGTCATAAACAAAGGATTAAATTGTTAAATAAAGGATAAACAAAATAACTAATACCAGAAGCAGCATGTTAGAAGATATCTTAAGCCTACATAGAGGCTGATCAGAAAAAAGAGGAGACTAAAGAGTTACATCGACTAAGCAAAATAGGAGGACCAAAAGAATTATAGACCTCCAGATCACTCTTAAGTAGCAGAAGTATAAGAAAGCTAGTACAGTAGTGACATTTTATAATTGCTCTATGATGAAGCCAACTGAAGAGTACCAGCCTCATCCGAAGTCAGTACGAAGCTCCCACCGGATTGTGTATGCACCAAAGGTGTAAAAATTATAATAGAGCTTCAAGTATAGACGTGAATTGTACCTATGTGGAAGGGAGGTCATGAAATAGATATAAGATACAATGTGAGATTTTAAGGTAAGAATGTAGAGGTGAACAACATGTGAGATACTCAAAGGCAGAATATGTGAATAGTCCATACATCGGATAAAAGGCAAGATATGTTGGGATTTAGTATCCAGGAATGATAGTGGCATATCTCACAGCCTATGGTTTCTCGGTATCGAGAAACCTAATTAAGAGAGTAAAGAAGAGTGAGAAATGATGTAATGTTTTGCCTGATATCTAGAATAACATAAGGAAATCAATGGTGCAAGCAAGTTGAATAAAAGTTGCGAGTAGTATAAACAGATATGTGTAGGTCACAAGATACGGAATGGTAAAGAGACAGAGTTCTAGAAGACAAGAATAAGGATAAGAAAAGGCAAGTGGGAAGGTGATGAGAATGGATAAAGTCCTCAGGATTAAGTCCATGGAAACAAGAGAGATAATGGTTTCTCTAAGTTATAGAAAGCTCAGTATAACCCGAATGAACTCAAAAAAGTCTAAGACTAATAGCATTTAGACGAGATAGAATGCTGCCCTGGTAACATAATGAAGGTATATTTGCGAAAGATAAAGGATGAAGTTTGGGCCTTCGATTGAGTAAAGATTTGAAGAGGATTTCATGAATTATACGAGATTAAAATACCCACATAAGATGAATCACGTTGGGATGCTATGAGATACAATTATAAACGCCTGGTATAACCCCATGTGGATCAGTCTAATAATTTCAGATGTCCTGATGAGACATGGGCCCTAACGATAGTGTTACACCTAAAAGGTCAAGTTATCAGTGGTATAATGGTATATTGTAGATTAATATTGAGGCAAATAAATAATGGATGGACAAAATTCACAAGTATGAGATGAGATTAGGCCGCCGTTCTTAAGACGGACGGTAATGAAGGAGCATTAAAGGACTGATATTTATACCTAAGAGATATACAACAAAAGTAACTGGGAGATTGGTAAGCGTACCTCAGTAAAGATAGGTTGAAGTGAAAATTATGGCATAGTATAACCCACGTAAATGCAGTAAAGTCATGTGAATGGGTAACTAGATATATGAAATAAGATATGACCATATTTGCAAGTTTTACAAAGTATCGAGCAAAAAGGACTAAAGGGGTGAATACCCTAAACTTGGGATTTATTCACAGAGCAACTGCTTGAATGACAAGAAGAGTATTAATGTATTCACAAGAGCTGTACGTTACGAAGATGATAAGAACGTCAGTCAACATTCGAGGACGAATGTTCTAAAGGGGGGAATAATGTTACGTCCGGCAATATTACGTCAATATTATGTCCCGCAGTATTATATTACGATAATGTTATGCTATGTGGTAATAAGTTACGACGGTGTTGCACCCTACAATATTTTACATTGAATTTGTTGTAAGATAATTGACATCAGTCCAAGGAAAAGATTATTTGGGAATTATAAGGATTATGTTATTTTACAAGTGATTAGTAAATTCATGAAGGTGAAAGGGGGAGCAAGTCTAAGAAAACAAAATTTTGTCAAAGTTTGGTATTTTGGAATAAAATACGGCCCGAGCTAAAATACCCGATATTTATAGACTAGTGCCATATAAAGTGCTACATGGCCATGATAGTAAGGTGTACAAGTTATGTTAAAAGAGAGTGGTATTTAATTAAGTTGGAATAATTTTTAAATTATACGGGTAATAGATTAATTACCGGATAATGAAACATTACCCGTGGATAATTTTTGGTTAAGTCTAATAAAATACTAACGTGGCAGCCACTATGTCATTTATGTATGACTCTTATAATGGAGTGATAAGGTGGCATTTTTGAAGCCCAAAATAAGTAACACTTTAACTTTTGGTCCAAAGTCCCACACTACCAGTAATAAAATTTGTTCTTGAAACAACACCTCCAAAATGTTGTCTCTTTCGTCCTCTTTATTATCATTCAGTGGAATTGCAAAGCCTTGTTAGGCACTGATCAGTTTATAGTGTCAATATAATCCTTTGAGAATGACAATTAACAATCCCTCTAATTCCATGGCATCTTCAATTGCCGCAATAATGGGCTCAAAAAAAATTTGTGACTCTTCTTCCTCTAAGGCGGGGCTATCACCTTGTTACATCCAAGGATATTAACAAAATTCAACAAGATTTCTTAGAACATTATCTGAGATTTTGCGATTATAAGGAAGTACAATGTAATCTTTATTAAGAGAATCGACTCAGGTATGTTAAGGCTATCCCTTCTTTCTTTTGGCATGATCTGTACGATATGAACGAAACGTGCAAATGCACAAATTCCAAAAGTGACTCTACTCATAGAAGTAATAGAAATATCTATGTTCTTTAATTTCCAGGTGTCAATATTTTATCATCTGTTCATTGGTCTCAGAAAAATACGAAAGTTGAAAGGATGTTACTTTATGATATTGTTCCAAGGGTAAAATGGTCATATGACATTCTGAATGATTTTATTGACGTACTTTTCATGCATTGCATCCACGTGCATTGATACATGACCGGATGGCGTTATATACGCGTATATATGTAAATATATGTATATGGGATATGGGAAAAGGTTATGGCGTTATATACGCACCACCACCTGATCAGCTGGTATATGATGATGATGTTGCCCACAATGGCTGAAATATGATTCAAACGGCGTTATATATGCATATATGGGTATGTAATCAAATGGCATTATATACGCATATATATATATGTATGTATTCAAACGGCGTTATATACTCGTATATATGTATGTATATAGGATATGGGAAAGGTTATGGCGTTATATACGCATCACCACCTAATCAGCTGGTATACGATGATGATTTTGCCCATAGTGGCCGATATGATTTGATGGGATGCCCTCAGAGGCTGATGATGTATGAAACATGTACATATGCACGGCATGACATTCATACGCATATGCAAGACGCTAAAAGTAATTTATGATTTACAAAGTTATTCAGACTTGCAGGATGAGTCATGTACTCTATATTTCTTCCATGTCTCTTATGTACTTATTTATATGCCTTACATACTCGGTACATTATTCGTACTGACATCCCTTTTTCCTAGGGACGCTGCGTTTCATGCCCGTAGGTCCCGATGGATAGGTTGAGAGCCCTCCAAGTAGGCTATCAACTCAGCGGAAGATGTTGGTACGCTCCATTTGCTTCGGAGTTTCTTGTTGGGTTAGTATGATTTAGACATGTATTGTTTGGAATGGCGGGACTCTATCCTGACCTTAATGACATTTATGTATTCTTAGAGGCTATGGCCTTGTCGCCTTATATTTTGAGTTTATAAATGATTATGTTGGCCTATTAGGCTCGTATGTCACGTGTATATGATGATGTAATAAGGAAGATACGTTACGTTGGTGCTCGGTTGAGTAAGGTACCGGGTGCCCGTCGCGGCCCATCAGTTTGGGTCGTGACATATACAAGTCTAAAAACACAACACAAACTCGCTCGCACACTCAAATCATCAAAATAACTTCTAAAACCACGTATCAGATGCCAAAACGCATGAGGATCAAACTAAATTCAAGAACTTCTAGAATCGCAACCGAGCGTCCGAACCATATCAAATCAACTCCGAATGACGCCAAATTTTGTAGTCAAGTTATATATGACAAGAAGAACCTACTCAAAGCTTCAAATCACGCATAAATACCTTGAAACAACGAATCATACCTCAAGTCAAAATCAATGAACTTTGCAACTTCAACTTCTACAACCGATGCCGAACCCTATCAAATCACCTCCGATTGACCTAAAATTTTGCACACAAGTCATATTTTCCATTACAGGCCTATTCCAATTTCCGGAATCGAACTACGACCTGTTGATACCCAATTTGCTATATATTTTTCATATGCAAAATACCTTCAAATAGCATATATATGCATATATAAGCATGTCCAAGGTTTTTATTATTTTTTTCATAATTTTAAGGTTTTAAATTAATTTATTTTCTCCCGTTTATCCATAAAATCCCCAATAATTATTTTCAAAATTATTATTTTTGATAATTCCTCTATTGGATTTCTATATTTATGCCAAAATATGGCTAAGGTAAGTTTTATAGTTACATTTAATATTTTTAAAGCTAAATTGCACATAATTGCAATATTAGCCCTTTTAAGGTTTAATTGTGTTTTATATGATTGTTTACTATTTTATAAATTAAATAGGGAAAAATTGGCTATTTAAATCATAGCCAAATTGGCTTTCAATTATAGCCAAATTAGGACCCCAATCCCCAACCCAATTTTACAATTAAAACCCGACCCATACCCTTTTAACCCATACCCAAACCCAAAACCCACCCACCCTTTCTAATCTCGACCGTTGATCTCCCAGATCAACGGTCCACGTTACTTCTTATCATTTTTAGCCTGAACGACCCCCTAACCTAATTCATTCTTACCAAACAGCCGCCCTAGAATCCCTAAATCCTCTCCGTCTCTCTGAGACCTAGTCCTAACCCTAGCCGCCACCAACCAAACTAGCCAAATCCCTTCGATCCTCACTCGACCATGGATTTCCATGGCTGTTTGAGACATATACTTGTCTCATACGTCTCCTGGTTGCTTGTTTTTGTGATTTCATGGAGGGATCTCAAAGAGATCTAGTCCAGATCTTGTTCAAAACCCTCCAAGAGCCTATCCATGGTCTTTCATGCCATTTTCCGGCCATCCATGGCTGTTCGAGTCAGATCCATGACTTTTTCGGCTAAAACCTGCAACGTTCTAAGGTTTTCTCATCTTCTCTGGGTTCTCTGAAACCCTAACTCTTGAGATTTTTCAATTTTCTTTAGATCTGTCTTAGATCTAGGTATATCCATAAGTTTTTAACTGATTCTCTTTATCTCTACTATTTTTTTTGAAACCCTAGTTTTCCACTGCTCGATTCTTCTTAGATCTTTATATATCTAAGATGATTCTAGTATTATTAAGCATTTTCCTCTAAAAATCTCCGGTTTTAACTAACTATTTCGATTTTAATCATTCTTTTTCAAAAACTATGGTTTCTCAGAGTTCTTTTACACATGTTCTGATTGATTTCCTTATGATTAAACCTTTTCCTTTGTTTTTTTGACCGATTTTGTGCTCTTACTGCTTTCAACTTGACTCTGTTAAAAAGTCTTTTTAAAGATTTTCTTTACTTTATTTCTATAATTTTCCTTACTTTGCTTCTCTAAGTGTTACCATGCTTTGTCTACTTTGTGTCTGTATGTTAGCCTGCTGTTACACCCCATATTTTTGTACATGCAAGTACGCCATAAAATAAATTAATGAGAGCCCGGAAGTGAGGTGTCCCGTCCCGCAGTACTACAGTACGACGATGTTGCACCCTGTAGTATTTTACGTTGAATTTGTTCTAAGGTAATTGACATCAGTCCAAGGAAAAGATTATTTGGGGATTATAAGGATTATGCTATTTCACAAGTGATTAGTAAATTCATGAAGGTGAAAGGGGGAGCAAGTCTAAGAAAATAAATTTTTGTCAAAGTTTGGCATATTGGGATAAAATACGGCCCGAGCTAAAATACCCGATATTTATGGACTAGTGCCATACAAGGTACTACATGACCATGATAGTAAGGTGTATAAGGTATGTGGAAAGTGAGTAATATTTTAAGTAATTTGTGATAATTTTTAAATTATACGGGTAGTCGATTAGTTACTGGGTAATGGGACATTACCCAGTTAATCAATAAGTGGATAATATTTGGATAACATTGACTCCTGCTCAACGTGGAAGCAACCCCCTTTCCTAATTTATGACTATTAAAAGAGAGGTAAAAGTGTCAAACTTGGAAAGAAGATTATGTGACACCAAGCTTTTTATTTGGGCTATTAAAGTAAGGACAACATCTATAATCTCTTAAGAAAAGATTCAAACCATAATAACGTTCTTTTCCAAATATTTCAGCAACTCTTAGTCAAGGATTCATTTTGGAATTATTAGCAACAGACCATGTAAGGATTGTGTTGTCTTGTAAAATATATAAATGGATAAAGTGGAAAGCTCTACCTGCCCTTCTCTATTCATGCATAAGGAATGGCCAAGATCACTAGCAGCAGATGTTGGGTCACATTTGTTACCAATTACCCAAAATTGGTGGCCAACACCATGTGTTATAGGCCTATGATATGGTGTTGAAGTACTACTAACATGCTGACATAGAGTTGTTATTTTGCATCTATTTCCTTGGATATTATGCCAAGCTCACCTCAATCGTACATGAAATGATTCAAGCTCAACACGGAATCCATAGATAAAAGGCTCATGTCATAAATCTGTTCATAATAGGTTGGCTTTTGTATTTTTCCCTACTTTGATCTGTTGTTACGTAATTAATGTTATTAGAGGAATTGTCAAGAGAACCAGCTCAGGTATGTTAAGGCTAAGCTCTTCCTTCATTTTGCATGATCTTGTCATTATACAAGTTTGATAACGAAGTATAAATAAAATTCATATCCCAATATTTACGAATAATTTGCTAGTCTCGCAAGTTACATATATTTTTTGTAGTTTTGTAACTCCTTATGGGGAATTCATATCAGTTGAGTATTTCCTTCTTCCAGTAAAGAGAGCAGAGAGTTTACATATATACAGTATTAAAAGTATTTTCATTACCATCGAGCTATAATCGATGGGCAGGCCCCTATTGGGCAACCTCTGATAAGATGGTAAGTTATATACCGAGCCTACTGTGTCCAAACGCTTATGAGAGAGCCAAGTTGGTCGAGATAAAGAGCCTAGTATGGCCGAGCGCTTATGAGAGAGCCTACTACGGCAGAGCAGTTAAATATATATCGAGCCTACTGTGGCCGAGCGCTTATGAGCGAGCCCAGTTGGTCGAGATACAGAGCCTAGTATGACCGAGTGCTTATGAGCAAGCCTACTACGATAGAACAGATATATATGTATACCGATCCTTATAGGGCCGAACAACTATTTTACTTACTATATTGATAGAATTTAGTCAGTATCTGCAGGTAAGCATATCTTTAGATTATCTTTGACTTCCAGCTACTTGCATTTATATATATTCAGTTCAGTTTCAGCTTTCAGTATATTGCCTTACATACTCAGTACATTATTTTGTACTGACGTCGCTTTTCTAGGGGCACTACATTTCATGCATGCAGGTTAGACAGACGAACGAGTAGGCCTCTTCAATAAGTGTTGCCCGAGATCAGCTTGATAGGTAAGCTCCATGACTTTCGGAGTTTCCGGGTTTAGAGCCTTATATATATCTTGTATATATATGTATATATGTCATGAGTAGGTTGGATAACCATTCTGATCACAGTATATCCATTAGTAGAGGCTTGTAGATATATCTTGTCAGTTAGTGCAGTATGTTGGGCTTTCGGGCCTTGTATGTATATTTGGTTGGTTTGTTAGTTGTAATAAATATGACGGCCTTGTTGGACAAGGTTTATATTCATATTTAGTCAGCATTCGTTGTCATCTTGCAATGTGGCCCATGGCCAAAAGTATGACATCATATGTTCAGAGTCCCTTGTTGCAAGTTGGTACGCAAGGATAGGTAAGGCACTGGGTGCCGGTCTCGCTCCCCCAAGTTCGGGTCGTGACAAAAGTGGTATCAGAGCCAGTTCTGTCTTAGAGAGTCTACAAGCCGTGTCTAGTAGAGTCTTGTTTATGGGTGTGTCGTGCACCACACTTATAAGCAAGAGGCTACAAGGCATTTAGGATTGTCACTCTTTCTTCTTACTCTAGATCGTGTGGTAGAGCTCACTTATAAGAATCCAAGTTCTGAAATTCTATTTTATTCGTAATAAGACGATGCTCACTTCCTGAAAGAAGGTTGGAAAGAGAGATAGTTGTGGAAGAACTGAGTCTGAGGAATTGAATTTTGTATGATGCCTACGATAAATAAATATGAGGTCTTTAGCAGATCATGGGTGTACTGAAATGGGTAAGCTTCCTGATAAGAAGCCTTATGGCAAGAATGCCTATCCATCTTTATGGTGAAGGACAATGAGAGATTAAGAAGATAAGTATAAGTTTCGGCAAGTAAAAGGAGCAAGGTGAAAAAGTGTATGAGGTACCTAGTTAATGAAGGTTAACAATGTTTATAATTGAGGTAGAGGAACATAAGCTTCTTGAGTTATATTTAATAGTAACAGAGGTATATACAATTGGTCACACCCTTTTCAAATATGTCCTATAGGGGTTAACAAAAGTAGTATAAGAAGATATGATGTATGAATTGATTGCGTCAGTTGACATTTCCGTAGGATATTGCAAATGTGCTAATAGATCTCTTTATGAGACAACTAGATGGTGCACCCTAAAGTAGTGCAGCCAGATATGAGTACTACAAAGACTTGCACTATAAGCCTTGGAGGGATAAATATTACCTTAGTGTGGCTCACGTCCCTAATAAAGCGAAAACATTAAGCAATTTGAAGAGCCACTGGATAGAGCCAAGGAAATCTAAAAGCGAAAGAATGTCGTATTGAAGTTTTCCCAAGAAAAGGGATATGAAGAAATATTAGCAGAATAATGAGAAGAGAGATAAGGAAGCATTATGAATAAGGTGTGATACATTGATGAAAACGGTAGAGTGTTACAAAACCTATTGTCAAATGAAGGAAGAGACGAAAGGTGATAGGCCTTAAGACAATAAAAGAATATAGGCCATAAGGTCATATCCCCATTTTGAGAAATAAGTTCGCAACTCTAACACGATTACCAAGAGGAAAATTTAGACCCCAGAGTAATAGAAATTAATATGAACTGGTGAATAATATAAACTAAATATGAATTAGGAGTTGAGTGATTTGATAATAGTCAACATCTTGAGAATTTCAGATCATGTTCCGGCAATAATAGGACGGACCACAGAAGGAGATTCATGATGAATTTAGAGAATGGTCATTTAGGGAGACACTTCCCTAGAGCAAGCAATGTGAGCAAAGTTAAGCTTAAGAGACTGTATGTTCCAGTTACGCTAAGTGTCACCCTAGCGAGTAAGGGAGTGTTTCTTCCTTGGTACATGAGGATTGCCGTGAGGCGAGTAAGGATCATTGATGTTGAGAAACAACAAATGAGGAGGTAAAACATCTATAGGTAGATCCTTGTCACTTCAGCTTTTAATACACCCCTAAAGGGGGGAATATAGAGTGATATAGCATTAAGTCAGAATTAAGTGGTTTTAGTGACTATGGAATAGTAAAGGAAGTAAAGGTTTCTGCCCGAGCTATTATTAATAAATAAGGATCCAGTGCGAGACGTAAGTTAAGACAAAGGAAATAACCCAAGAAAGATTATGAGGAATATTGATATGAGAATGGACCAACGAGTAGTTAGTAATTGGTCAGGAAAATCCCAGTTATGGCTAAGCAGGAGGTTACAGACGAGTCATCAGATCATGTAAGATAAATGTAGTAGAACGCAACATGGAGAATTCAGCCTCAAAGAATATTATTATAATACTTGAAATATATTCAAACAAGCGTTAGGGTAGTTAAATGTACCGTATGAGTATTACGGGGATAAAAGATAGTGACACTGGGAAGGCAGTTAAAATATCAATTCAGAAGCAACTATACAAGCACAAGGGCATGGAAGTAAGCAACTACGGATGATTATAGGCAAGTAAGGACATCAAGAAGGTCTATAATAAGCTCACAGCTTTACGAGAGTCAAGGGTTCTCCCTAAGTACTACAACGAAAGACTAGCTGAGGAGATAAGAAAGAAGGCTTCAACCTAAGCACACCGACCTAAAGAGGAAATGGTTGTGTAACAACAATCTCGTAACAACATTTTAAGCATTTCAAAGAAAACTGGCACCTACCGTGGCTAATGAACGGGAAGTAAGAATTAAAAGCAATATTCGAGATCATATGAGTTGTATGAAAACTCTAGCAAGTGTGGGAACTAAGATAAGCTAAGTATGTACGCAACATGAGGGCAGAAATACCGGGAAAAGTAATAGCTTACGTTGGAAGAAAGCTAATACGGAACAAAAGAATTATTTGATCAATGATCCAGAGTTAGTACGTTATGGATACACTCAAAATTTTAGAACATTATCCAGGCAGCATATTTGTTGACAATCATATAGCTATAGAAGACTCCGGTATAAGTTAAAAGAAAGAATTGAGCCTAGGGCATAGACAAATGACTGAATTGTTAGAAGATTGTATCATGGATATTCCATAATGCCCAAGAAAGGCCAAGGTAATAACTGATACCATGAGCCACAGATCGGAAGGTAGCTTAGGCTGATTAGAAGGAAGAGGAAACTAAAGAATTACATCACCTAAGTAAATCACGAGTCTGATTATTGGACCTAGAAAAATTATAGAAGTTGTGCTTGAGAACATGACAAAATCGCTCTTAATATCAGACGTTCAAGAGAAATAACACAACAACTATAATCTATAATGACTCTACAAGGAAGCCAGTTAGAAGAAGTACCAGCTTCATAAGAAGTCAGTGCGAAGCTCCCACCGGATTGTGTATGTACCAAAGGATAGAGCTTCAAGTTATGGATGTGAATTACACCTAGGTGGAAGGGAGGTTATGAAAGAAATAGAAGATATGATATGAGGTTTTAAGTAAGTAAGATAAAAGTGAACAACGTACGAGATACTGAAATGCAAAAAGTTGTGAATAGTCCATACTTCGGATAGAAGGCTATAAGCACGAGGATCCAATAACCGGGAATGATAGCGCATCATCGGCAGCATACCTTCCAGCCTATGGTTTCTGTGTACTGAGAGATCTAGTTAAGAGAGTAGAGAAAAGTTGGAGATAATGTGATGTCTCGCTTGGCATTCCAGAATAACATAAGGAAATCTATAGTGCGAGCAAGTTGAAGGAAAGTTGCGAATAATATAAATGGATATGTATAGATCATAAGTTAAAGTATGATAGAGCGACACAGTTTTAAGAAAACATGAGTAAGAATGAGAAAAGGCAAGTGAAAAGGTGGCGAGAATGGATAAGTCCTCAGGATTAAGTCCATGAAAACAAGAGAGATAATGTCTTCTTTAAGTTATTGAAACTTTAGTATAGTCTGAATAAACTCAAGAGGAGTTTAAGATTAATAGCATTTAGAAGGAATGAAATGCTGACCTGGTAATAAAATGAGGGTATAATTGTGACAGATAAAGGATGACGTTGGACCTCTCAATTGAGTAATGAATTGAAGAGGATTTCATGAACTCTACGGGATTAAAATACCCACGTAAGGTGGATCACATTGGGATGTTGTAAATTACGGTTATGGAAGTATAGTATCGCTCCTAAGTGGATCAGTTTAATTGCTCCAGGTTTCCCCGATGAGACATGAGCCCTAGCAGCAATGTATTACATAAGAAGTTTCAAGTCTTCAAATGGTAGATTGTAGAACAACATTAAGGTGGGTAAAAGTTGCAAAGTACGAGATGAGATTGGGCCATCAGTCTTAAGATGAACAATAATGAAGAAGTGTTAAAGGATTTTGCCTTATGCATATAAGATAAACAACAAGAGTAACTTGGAGTTCGGTAGCAGACTTCAGTAACGATAAATCGAAGTAAGAATTTTGGTATAGCATGGCCTACTAAGATATAGTAAACATAATGATGCCTAGAGGGACAACTTGACATAATTTTGTATATATTCATAAAGTGAAGCCTAGAGATTGGCTAAAAGCTGGAGGAAAGAGAAGAGAAGAGTTGCATAGGCACACATACAAAGTTAGAGTTGTAAAAGTTACATGATAGAAGGTAGCAATAATTACGAGATCAGAAGGATTCCGACTACAGGCCATGGTGTGAGAAAGAGGCTTAAAAGTGGGGAATGCCCTAGCCTTTGGACTTATTCACAGAACAGTTGCCTAGATGGAAAAAGGACTACTAAAGTATTCGTAAGAGCTATGGGATATGAGGACGATAAGTACATCAGAAAACATTCGAAGACGAATGTTCCAAAGGGGGGAATGATGTTACACCCCATATTTTCGTACATGAAAGTACGCCATAAAATAAATTAATGAGAGCCCGTAAGTGAGGTGTCCCGTCCCGCAGTACTACATTACGACAATGTTGCACCCTGCAATATTTTACGTTGAATTTATCGTAAGGTAATTGACATCAGTCCAAGGAAAAGATTATTTGAGGATTATAAGGATTATGCTATTTCACAAGGGATTAGTAAATTCATGAAGGTGAAAGGGGGAGCAAGTCTAAAAAATGAATTTTTGTCAAAGTTTGGCATGTTGGGATAAAATACGGCCTGAGCTAAAATACTCGATATTTATGGACTAGTGCCATACAATGTACTACATGACCATGATAATAAGGTGTATAAGGTATGTGAAAAGTGAGTAATATTTTAAGTAATTTGTGATAATTTTTAAATTATGCGGGTAGTTGGTTAATTACCGGGTAACTGGATATTACCCAGTTAATCAATAAGTGGATAATTTTTGGATAACATTGACCCCTGCTCAACGTGGCAGCACCCCCCTTTCCTAATTTATGACTATTAAAAGAGAGGTAAAGGTGTCAAACTTGGAAAGAAGATTATGTGACACCAAGCTTTTTATTTGGGCCTACCTAAAAGTAAGGACAACATCTATAATCTCTTAAGAAATGATTCAAACCAAAATAACGTTCTTTTCCAAAAATTTCAGCAACTCTTAGTCAAGGATTCATTTTGGAATTATTAGCAATAAACCATGTAAGGATTGTGTTATCTTGTAAAATATACAAATGGATGAAGTTGAAAGCTCTACCCGTCCTTCTCTATTCATGCATAAGGAATGGCCATGATCACTAACAGCAGATGTTGGGTCACATTTGTTACCAATTACCAAAATTGGTGGCCAACACCATGTGTTATAGGCCTATGATATGGTGTTGAAGTACTACTAGCATGCTGACATAGAGTTGTTATTTTGCATCTATTTCCTTGGATATTATGACAATCTCACCTCAATCGTACATGAAATGATTCAAGCTCAACACAGAATCCATAGATTAAAGACTCATGTCATAAATCTATTCATAATGGGTTGGCTTTTGTATTTTTTTCTACTTTGATCCGCCATTAGGCAATTAACGTTGTTAGAGAAATTGTCAAGAGAACCGGCTCAGGTATGTTAAGGCTAAGCTCTTCCTTCATTTTGCATGATCTTGCCATTATACAAGTTTGATAACGAAGCATAAAGAAAAATTCATATCCCAAAATTTACGTATAATTTGCTAGTCTCGCAAGTTACGTATTTTTGTAGTTTTGTAACTCCTTATGGGGAATTCATATCACTTGAGTATTTCCTTCTTCAATTTAAGAGAGCAGAGAGTTTACATATATACAGTATTAAAAGTATTTTCATTACCATCGAGCTATAATCGATGGGCAGGCCCCTATTGGGCAACCTCTGATAAGATGGTAAGTTATATACCGAGCCTACTGTGTCCAAACGCTTATGAGAGAGCCAAGTTGGTCGAGATAAAGAGCCTAGTATGGCCGAGCGCTTATGAGAGAGCCTACTACGGCAGAGCAGATATATATGTATACCGAGCCTTATAGGGACGGACAACTATTTTACTTACTATATTGAGAGAATT
This sequence comes from Nicotiana sylvestris, assembly GCF_000393655.2. NCBI lineage: Eukaryota > Viridiplantae > Streptophyta > Magnoliopsida > Solanales > Solanaceae > Nicotiana > Nicotiana sylvestris. Next base: position 149,485,033 of record NC_091068.1, read on the forward strand.
GAGTCAGTATCAGCAGGTAAGCATATCTTCAGATTATCTTTGACTTCCAACTACTTGCAGTTATATATATTCAGTTCAGTTTCAACTTTCAGTATATTGCCTTACATACTCACTACATTATTTCGTACTGACGTCCCTTTTCTGGGTGCATTTCATGCATGCAGGTCAGACAGACATACGAGTAGGCCTCTTCAATAAGTGTTGCCCGAGCTCAGCTTGATCGGTAATCTCCATGCCTTTCGGAGTTTCCGGGTCTAGAGTCTTATGTATATCTTGTATAAATACGTATATATGTCATGAGTAGGTCAGATAGCTGTTCCAATCATAGTATATCCATTAGTAGAGGCTTGTAGACATATCTTGTCAGTTAGTGCAGTATGTTGGGCTTTCAGGCCTTGTATGTATATTGTTAGTTGTAATAAATATGACGGCCTTGTTGGCCAAGCTTTATATTCATATTTAGTCAGCATTCGTTGTCATCTTGCAATGTGGCCCATGGACAAAAGTATGACATCATATGTTCAGAGTCCCTTAGTTGCAAGTTGGTACGCAAGGATAGGTAAGGCATTGGGTGATTACTCTACTTACTTGAATCCTGTCATTACTCTGCTTTGAATATTTTTTCCTGAATCCCTAGCCTACTTATGTCGCTTTTGTATGACTATGCTCACTTTGTTTGTTCATCTTTTGTTTCTTTTTGTGACTATGCTTTAAATATGTTTTTCTTGCTACATCTGTGGACCTCCTCTATTTATATGTTGAAAGTGTAGCGTCATGACTACCTTTTGATCATGTCTGGTTTCCTTAATCAATGGTGATTGAAAATTTTCTTTTAAAAACCGTAAAAGCTTTTCCCCGTCTATTAAATTGACTGATTTCCTTACCCTATTTTGCTATGATACTTATTTTTTCTACAAAGTTGTAGCCTTAATCAGGGCTTTATGAATTTGGCCCTACTCTATGCTACTGAATCTCGACCCCTACCTTTCCACTTAATTTAATTTGTTGCTTACCTTAATTAATTATTCTTGCCTTGCTTGCATTTCTACTGATTGTCTCCTTAATTTGAAACTTTCTGAACCTAGCCTTAATTGCCCGTTCTATACTGGGTACTATTTTTGAAATCTTTCCTTATCTGTTATACTTCAGCCGTGTATGATTTCTTTCCTTATTTGTCACCTGGTCTTTACCATTCCCACTGACTCCCTTAATCAAAGGGAGATTCGAACCAATTCTTTATACTGAGTTTTATAATTACTGAAGAATTGATTCTTGCCTTATTTTAACCAATTTTCAAACTACTATATAAACGACTCTCTTCTACAGTTAACACGGGAACAATTAGTTAAAAAAAATACACACACACAAAAAAACTCTCTCCTCTCTCTCTGATACTTGTGCTAACTGCTTGTCTAGCCGGCTGAAAGCCAAGGCTAGACTGTGGAACTCTACTTGCTATATTTTCTGCACTTTGCTTCCTTAACTGGTATGTCCTAGTTTAAGTTAAAGCATTAACAACAACATGTTTCTATTCCTGTTTCAATTTCTTTTATTAATGGCCTGCTTTTACTTGTGGTTTTTGTTGTGAAGTTTGTATCCATGCACGCTGATATGATCCCCCTCCCCTGTAAATTCATGTGACTTAAGCATGCCTGGACGATTGTATTCTGTGCTCTTACCATCTTGTGAATCCCAAATCCCCTATCCCTCCTCTATGTGTTCATGACTGGTTTGTGATAATGTCGGTGTCCAACGATCTTTGAGCATGTCTCTACCTGTCCTAATACTCCTATTGGGGTAAGGTGTCTGTAGTCAATATATATGTATCCCCAAACCCCTTTTTACCCCATGTGTGATTAATGAATTCATTCACTTGCTGTGTATGGTCTCACCCTAAAGTGTTTGAACCATGTCTTACTGATGTAACTTCTTTCAACCATCTATGTTACTAATTGCTTTCAAAATGGACCTTCCAGTCCAGTTTTTAAACAAAACTCCATTCAAACATGTGCCCTGCACTTTCACTATACTCTTAGACCACTAGGTTCTGCCCTCTTTTGTGTGAGCCTTGCCTTGGGATCCTTGAGCTCCTTCTGAACTTGGACACATAAAAGCTTGCCTTTCCACACTGCACTTACTCTGTCTTGGTTATGAAATCTAGGTGTGAGCACTGCCCGGAATCCCTTGAGGTCCTTAGGGAACTCTGACACACCCAGATATGAGAAAGATATGGAACAATCTTGGCACTTGAGGTGATTTATTACATAACTCAGGGAGGAAGTCCTAATCGGGCTCCCTATGGTGTAACTTCCTATTTTTCATTTCTACTTACATATTCCATTTCAATATTGGTCTATAATAATCTATTGTAACAAGTATTGGGGTGGCTAGTGAAAAAAGGATGGGGTAAATATGCATGTTATAGTTATTAAGGGTAGAAAACATGTTATTAGGTTTATTTTTCTAATTGAATAATAGAAACCATTCTTAGGATTTATACATGCATTAGAAATCTTGCTCTTAAAAAATTCTGCAATTATTTAGAAATCCTGCTCTTAGGAAATTTTGCAATCATGCTATGTATTTAGAAATCCTACTTTTAGGAAATTCTGCAATCATGTTGTACATGTAGAAATCCTGCTCTTAGGAAATTCTGCAACCATGTTGTGCATTTAGAAATCCTGCATATAAATTATTAAATACCATGATTAGGTTCTCGTTCATACTCACTCAGCTAAGCTTATTTAAACTACTGATTCATGAAAAGGAGTATCAACAGTCTCATCCTGATTTAAACAAACTGGTAATAATCCCTGCATATCTTTGCAATATTTAGAACAACACGTTTTAGGAAAAAAACAATCTCCAAATTGTTTTAATAATTCTGAGTAATTGTTGCATATTACTTTATGCCTAGGCAAGCCTTAGGCAATCACTTAAATAAAACCAGAATCGTCTCTGTGATTAGTGTTTAACTATCAACTGGTAAAATCAGTAGGCAAGCCTGATTCAGACTTCTTATCTGAGTAATGTCATAAATCTAATTCTGCTGTTGTCACTTAGATACCATGCTTTAGGATTCTGAGTTAAAATGTGGACCTTATCTGTGTATGAGTCATGTTGTCTGTGTGCATTACTTGTGGAGGTATATTTGAGCCTTCTATCTACTTCTCTGTGTTTTCCTCTCTAAATACAGTCCTATGTGTTCTTATTTGTCGCCTAGCATTTTGCATTTAAACCTAAGGGTCTGCCTAGAACCTCCCTCATATGATAGAAGTCCTAAATTCCTCCGGGACTGATAGAAAGGGATGGGTAATAGCATGCAATAGGGGGTCGAGACCAACCCTCGCTTTAATTACCTTCACGGGGCAGGAAAGGGTAGATGTGGATATGATGACTGGTGCATTAATGCCACGTGTATCCCCTGTTTGAGGAGTGTCATACCGGGTATTGCATTGATGTGATCTATTTTATAAACAAACCTAGGACCCCCTCCCCCTTTTATGCTTAGATTGCAATTCTTTTCAAAAAGTCTTGCTTTTCATTAATTGTTTCACAAACACCTATTTATCAAAACTTAAATCCCCTATTATGTGAGCCCTACTTGTCTATTTGCTAATTGTACAAATTCATAAAAAACTGATTGGCCGGGAACCACACTAGTGGATCCTGAGGGGTGCCTAACACCTTTCCTTAGGATAAATTCAAGACCTTACCTTGTCTCTGGTTATCAAGAGTAGTTATAAATGAACCTCTATAGGTGTCCTAACGCACCTTAAATTGTTAGGTGGCGACTCGTCAAAAAATGCAAACCTCTTTCCCAAAAGGAAAGAGTTGTCCCATACCGAAATGTCATAAACCCAATTTCTGCGAAGGGAAAAGGGGGCGCGACACGACCCCGATATCAAAAGTCCACTCCCGGTCAAACTTTCCAAAAATCCAACTTTCGCCAATTTAAGACTAATTCGACTAGGGTCCTCCAAATTACAATCCGGACGCACTCCTAAGTTCAAAATCGCCCAACGGAGCTAACAAAACTGACGAAACTCCTTTCCGAGGTCAAATGTTATATAGTCAAACTTGGTCAATTCTTCCAACTTAGAAATTAAATCTTCTAAATCGATTCCAGATAACTTGAAAACCAACACCGACGGTTTACACAAATCATAATACATCAAGAGGAGGTAATCTAGCCGTCAAATCATCGAGAAAATTGCATATACTCAAAATGACCAGTCGGGTCATTACTTCCTCCACCACTTAAACATACGTTCGTTCTCGAACGTGCCAGGAGTCGTTGTAGAGCTATCAAATCCCAGTGTAACCTTACTAAGCATCACTCCGGGGGTGATCCCACATCACCCTGCTCCACATAAGCCTGTCAACACAACACCATTAGAGATCCTTATTTCAACCTTGGTCTTGAAACCTTAGAACCCAATCTCTATCGTCCAGAATTCATTACAAGACCCGAATCCTAAGATGTAATCACATGATATACGCATCACTTCAACACTCACAGTAGGAGCTGTTGACCACCATTACTGCCAAAAAATAAATCTGGTACCGGTAGCAAACCTCATATCGATTATAACCTCGTTCAAAACCTTCATACCATACAGATGATGAAAGAAACATGAATAACTGCTTAACCACTCCTCTGATCAATAAGCCAAGGAACTCACTTGCCCGACTAGGGCCATTGTCCAAATCCTTAACAAAATATAGTGTTATTCTTCCAAACCTTTCTCATCCCAATATAATAGCGCAAATCTCAGGTCTAGAAACCTCATCTCAGCCAATACAAGTAGCCATATCGATAAGTATCAACAATAATTATATGGAGCCCCACACAATCCGATTTCGTGCACTAACAAGTAATAATTCAGACATGAAAAATATCAGTAAGAAAACTACTCAGCAAGTTAAGCAGGCAGAGAAATTTTAGCATTTTAATATGTACTATTTTCAACAAGTGGAAAGCAAAATACACGAAATTGGAATAAGGAGCCACATTTTATCACTGTACCGTTGCGCGCGTGCAACCCGATCCCATCATATCAATCCACATAGGGTACCCATCGAGCCATGATACTCGGGCTCACTGATCACATGTACGTCAACATCAAGCACAACAGAGTGCTCAAAGATATAACTGTGGAAAAGTTATTAGGAACAAACAATACTGAGAAGGACAAGCACAACTATGGTGCAATAAGCAAATCAACATCACGAAGGCCACCTCGCTCATAGTGTCATGAGGCTTAAACTGAATCACAATATGCGTGCAAAGAATCATGTAACCCTCACAACCCGTTATAGTATAAGAGAGAAACATATAACATAAACCAAGGCGCGAATAACATCCATTCCACCCAATGATATATATATGTGGCAACAACTGTGCAAGAGCAAGCAAATCCAATCTGATATAGAATACACATTCTTATTAGGCTCAAAAGCAACTCCCAAACCAATTTCTGATCATCCCCAACATGTAACTAACCCTCCAAAGGTCCGTAGCAATCTTTCCGTAACACCTACTATCAATCATCCAATACTCAACATTTCTTCATAGCTCGCAATCAAGGAATAGTCTACCAACGAGAACATCTAGTCTATGAATCTCACGAATACCAGAATCTTCATTCCCAATTTCAACACTACTACTCAGATGGCTAACATGTAACTCATACTACATCATCTTACAGAAATGCACCCATAAGTCAAAACACAATGTACCTTCCAACAGGCGCTCCGGTGAAAACACATAGTAGCAGCAGAACCTTAAACACCCGAAATCATTCGTGTCATAAAGAACTCATATCCTTCCTCCAAAACTAACCACAACCATGTACATGCAACTTTTCAACCCCACACGGCGCATCACCTCTAACATTCTAACTCGCAACACTATGATCGTCTCATAGCCAACTTTGAACCATAAGCAAATTGAACACCTCATCAACCGAGAATATTTTATTTAACTTAATCTAGGAGAACACCGTCACATGCAATATAGCTTCGTTACCTGCAGAAAATATCAACTCCGACCGTGGTAATAATTATGATAAATACTCTGAACTCAGTAATACATAATCAAGTAATCAGAACCAATCGCCTCTAACTTTACTGAGTCACGCAGAGTGCCAACCTGAAAGTGACTTAATCCGATATGACCACGCTGAGGGAACTTTTTGGGAATCCGAAGCCAATTCTTGCATCACCCTAACATTGACATGTAGACCTTTCTTGATAAGGAAATACCGTAGACCTAATTACCATTTGCTACCGATTTCAAGCCTGCCCGAAGACAATTTCAAAAGTCCTTAAAGGCTACATAAGACCTAAAACTTTACAGAACCTTCTCGATAACCACTCATATTACTCTAATCTTCAATATACAGCTAATATGCGTCGAGAAACCCGTGAATCACCAACATATGCCCATTCAAAGGAATAACCAGGTATCTCTCAGTCCAGAAACTGATATGGCCCATGATCCTACAATCTGATCGCCATTATCAAACTCCACCACTTAGTTCGAAGCCATAGATCACCTCATCAGTAATCCAAAGTACCATATATTCATAACATACCCCAATCCCACACAACTACTTAGCTGAATACTTCAAAAATTCATGCACCACTAATCATAGAACAACCCGAAGACTTTGCCAAATTCTTACCCATCATTGCAATAGTCAAACAACTTCCCCCCAAATGCTTTGAAATGATATCACTTGCACTCCACCAAATGGAAACCTCATATGTGACATATAACCAAACTCATCATGCTTGAGACAACCCACCGGTTATACTCAAATTGACACCTAGCCATGAGCCTACCTTAATTACTATTACCAGGCCACCAGCCAATCTTCCCAATCTGTGCTTACCAACCAAACCCGCCTCATACCATAATTGAATGATTGGAAGATGTAATACTATATCCTCTTCTGAGGCTAGACAACACATTACTATGATAGTTAAACATCCATAGCCAATCATCGACATATAACGAATACTGAGCGCACAACATCACATATGAGCAATCGGGAGGAGTCAAAGTCATAGATTTCAAGCTAAAACAAGGTCACACGATAAGGAAAGAAGAAAGGGAAATTTTTCATAGATGCCCTGTAGCCTCCCGAAGATAGGTATGGATGTCATCATACCGATCCGCAGGACTCTACTAAACACTTGCTCATAATCGTAGAACCTACAAACCTAATGCTCTGATACCACCTTGTCACGACCCAAAAATCACTAGTCATGATGACACCTAACTCAGAACGCTAGGTAAGCCAACTAGCTAATAATAATGCTCAACAGAGATTATAAGAAAATAGAGAATAGATAACTGAACATTTACAAATTTACCCAAGACATGGTAGTACGGCTCATAAACTTCTAAGACTTGGAATTTACAAAGCTGGTATGAATAAATACACGTGTTGCTTGAAAGATACATAAACAAAATAGCAAAATCTAAGCTACCAAGTACAAGAGGCAGCTACATCCGGAATGCACGAATATTTTCAGAATCAGAGCCCGACATCACCAGCAACTTAACTCCAGAAATCTGTATATATCGTACAGAAGTGTAGTATTAGTACAACCGACCCCATGTACTGGTAAGTATTTTTTCTAACCTCGTCAAAGTAGTGACAAGGCTTTTAGTTAAAAGATGCTTATTATTATAACCTATACATTAGAATAACAGTATAGAGAATTCAAAACATAACAAATAAAAGTACCGTATATAACTCTGCGAGACACTCAACAATTACTAGAAGGAATTATAGCAGAAGATTTACAATCTTTCATGGTATGAGAAGTATATCCAAGATATCAAGTCAAATGGCACTGTAATACCCTTAGCGCTTCTATCTCTTCCTCACCATATATAAGTAATTTATGTGTCAAATCAATTTGCACGGCAATACCCTTTGTGTGTTTAGCTCATCCTTCCAAATGTACGTATAACAGAACCAACTAGATGATAGAAACATGATAACATGAATTACAAAGTAGAAAATATGCAAATAAAAACAAATGATGAGGATAAACATGTGGGCAACAGTAAAAGACTATGCGGAAAGCAAAGCATAATAACAACAATTGAAAACTAGAGAATATCAACTTCAATTAACTAGCATAGTGGAGGCCTAAGCTAGGGTTCAAAATATATGAAAAATGAAGCTAAGACTCGGAATTCTCAGCATTTAACAGGTTGCAGATGTCGCATTTGCGACAGGGGGTTCACAAATATGACCCTCGCAATTGTGAACAATGTATCGCAAATGCGAATTGGAGGGCCTCCTGCTTAGGTCGCAATTGCGACCCTATACTTTGCAAATGCGAAGGTAGAATTTCGCAAATGCGACAGAGTTCTTGTCACGACGCCGATTCAAACTCCGTGAACCATCGTGACAACACCAATGCGAAAAATAAACAATATTTGCGGAAGAAATAATTAAAACCTGAAATAGTGAAATAAAACAGTGTTCAAAATGCCGCTCGGCATACACAATAACAACTCTCGAAACAAATATCTTTTCCCTAAACTCGGAATCTCATGATCACAAGCTTTTAAATATCTACAAGCATCTAATTCCAGAATATCTAACAAAGAAACAAAAGTACATAAGGGCTAATACAAAAAGGGAGAGTAGAAAGGAACTCTTCAGTCTGCAGATGCGACATATATACCTCGGAGTCTCTACAAACACCTCGTCTCAAGTGTGATAAGTCTGAGTGGAGGTACCTGGATCTGCATATGAAAAACATGCGCAGAAAGGGCATGATTACACCACAACGGTACTCAGTAAGTGCCAAGCCTAACGTCGGTCGGGTAGTGACGAGGAAGGTTAGGGCCCTACTGCGATTAAACGAATCATAAGATATAACAGAATAAGATAAAATAATACAGTTGAAATCTAACAGTAAGAATTAATACAGGGTAATAAGGATAACAACAACTGAAATAAAGACAAAAACTATCACAAGGAATACCATTCTTCACAAGATAATAACCGGGGATCACTCAAAATCCCAAGGATCTCTTAGTATCCTCAATATATGCCAGGGATCTCTTGGTATCCCGAGGATATCTTGGTATCCTCAATATATGCTAGGGATCTCTTGGTATTTCGAGGATCTCTTGGTATCCTCAATATACGTGATGGGGATCTCTCAGTATCCCGCACTTCCGTTCAAATCCAAAATATGTACAGGGGATCTCCCGGGATGCCGTCCCGTAGTCCCAAAGTAAAACACACAAAAATAACACAAGAATACTCAATTAAACTCAACTTCATACCAAGGAAAAACAGGTAATTCTAACCTAGCATGCTTTATATAATACAATTAAGGCAGTTTAAGCAAATAAATCAATTAAGTCAATTAGACATGCTTCTCCAAGGTAACAACAGGTTTAAATTCCAAGTAGTATAAGCATGAAAGGAAAAAATACAATTAAAGTTACTTTAGTGAAAATAGGATTTTCAACAATTAGCACAAGTACGCACCCGTCATCTCATGTACAAGGCATTTCATTTATCACAATACCAATCCTAAGGGGAATGTCCCCCATATAAGGTTAGGCAAGCCACTTGCCTCGAACCGGCTCAAAATTAACCCGAAACCACATTCTTGCCACGATTACTCGACTCCAAATGACCCAAATCTATTCAATTCAATTGCATAATGTAAATAACACTTCAAGTAACTGAGTCTAAAAATAAATTCGAAGCTAATACCCGAAATTAGGTAAAATAACCAAAACAACCCTCAGGCTTTCGTCTCGGAATCAGGTAAAATTTATATTTTCAGGATCCTCATACTCTCACGAGTCTATACATATCAAGAACACTGAAATCGGAGTTCAATTGACCCCTCAAATACCCATTTTAAGATCTCTTAATCTCAAGCCCTAATTACCCATTTTGCACTGATTTTTCCCTAGTTTTTCACCACTAATTGGACCTTTAATCACATATAAATGAGTTATGAAGTCAAGAATATTATCTCCAAGTGATTTCCCTTTGTTTTCCTCAAAAATCTCTCTCAAAAGCTTCAATCCCGTTCAAAAATTATGAAAACATGCAGAAGGGTCGCGGATTGGCAATTTAAATATTGCCCAGTTATTCCTTCGTCGCGAACGCGGAAGGACCCTCGCGTTCGTGAAGTACAACTTTGCTTGGATCCGGCTTCCTTCATGGTGAATGCGATTCCCAGGTCGCGAAAGCGATGTAGCATATCCTCCCGCTTAACGAACGCGGGAGAACCTTTGCGAATGCGAAGTATTAAAGTTCCCCCAGCCCCAGATCTTCTTCGCGAATGTGAGACCCTACTCGCGAACGCGAAGAAAGAAACTAGAACTAGGCTGCTACAATTTTTTTGCAATTCCAACAAGTTCCAAAATGACCCGTTGAGCATCCGAAACACACCCGAGGCCCTCGGGACCTCAACCAAACATGCCAACTAATCCTAAAACGTCATTCAAACTTGTTCCAATCTTCGGAACGCTCAAAACAACATCAAAACACAAATTTACCATCAGATTCAAGCCTAAGAACTTCAAAAACTCTCAAATTACGCTTTTGATTAATAAGTCTATCATTCCTTGTCCGAAAGACCTGAAATTTTGCATACACATCAAATTCAACACTACGAAATTCCATTCCGACCCTCAGATCAAAATCTCACTATCAAATCGGAAAACTTCAAAAATTTAACTTTCGACATTTCATGCCTAAATTAGCTACGGGCCTCCAAAACAAAATCCGAACACGCTCCTAAACCAAAAATCATCCAACGGAGCTAACAGAACCATTGGAATTCCGTTCCGAGACTGTCTTCATACTATTCCAACTACGGCCCAAATTCCACAATTAAACTCTCATTTAGGGACTAAGTGTCCCAAAACTCTCCGAAACTCCAAATAAACCCTCCCGGCAACTCACAGTAGAAGAAACAAGCATGGGGAAAGCAGTTAATAGGGGATCAGGGCATAAATTCTTAAAAGGATCGGCCGGGTTATTATATCTTCCCACACTTAAACATTCGTTCGTCCTTGAACGAGCATAGAGGCATACCTGAAATAGTGAAAAGATGAGGGTAACGACAACGCATATCCTGTTCGATCTCCAGATCGCCTCCTCGACTGGCTGACCCCGCCACTGAACCTTTACTGATGTAATTTTCTTTGATCTCAGATTTCGAACCTGCCTGTCCAATATTGCCACTGGCTCCTCAACATAAGATAGATCCTTGTCCAACTAGACTGAACTGAAATCCAACACATGTGACAGATCACCATGATACCTCCGGAGCATCGAAACATGAAATATTGGATGAACTCCTACCAAGTTGGGAGGTAAGGCGAGCTCATAAGCAACCTCCCAACACGTCTCAATATCTCAAAAGGACCAATAAACCTCGGACTCAACTTCCCTTTCTTCCCGAATCTCATAACGCCCTTCATAGGCGATACCCGAAGCCGGACCGCTCTCCAACCATATAGGAAACATCACGAACCTTCCGGTCCGCATAACTCTTCCGTCTAGACTGGGTTGTACGGAGTCTATCCTGAATCATTTTAACCTTCTTCAAAACATCCTGAACCAAGTCTATGCCCAATAATCTAGCCTCACCCGGATCAACCCATCCCACCGGGGATCTACACCGCCTACCATATAAAGCCTCATACGGTGCCATCTGAATGCTGGACTGATAACTGTTATTGTAGGCAAACTTCGCCAATGGCAAAAACTGATTCCAAGACCCTCCAAACTCAATCACATACGCACATCGCATATCCTTAAGAATCTGAATAGTGCGCTCGGACTGTCCGTCCGTCTGAGGGTGAAATGTTATACTCAACTCCACCCGAATACCCAACTCATGTTGAACGGCCTTTCAAAATTGTGATTTGAATTGCGTACCTCTATCTAAAATGAAGGAAGCTAAAATACCATGCAGACGAACAATCTCCCGGATATAATTCTCCGCCAACCACTCTGAAAAATAAGTAGTACACACAGGAATGAAATGTGCTGACTTGGTCAATCGATCCATAATCACCCAAATGGCATCGAACTTCCTCAAAGTCCGTGGGATCCCAACTACAAAGTCTATGGTGATCCGCTCCCACTTCCACTCCGGAATCTCTATCTGCTGAAGCAACCCGCCTGGTCTCTGGTGCTCATACTTTACCTACTGACAATTGAGGCACCTAGCTATAAATCCAACTATATCTTTCTTCATCTGCCTCCACCAATAGTTCTGTCTAAAATCTTGATACATCTTCGCAACACCCGGATGAATGGAATACCGCGAACTATGGGCCTCCTCTGGAATCAACTCTCGAAGCCCATCAACATTGGGTATACAAATCTGACCGTGCATCCTTAATACCCCATCATCACCAATAGTCACATCTCTGGCATCACCATGCTGAACCTTCTCCTTGAGGACAAGCAAATGAGGGTCATCATACTGACGCTCCCTGATACAATCAAATAAGGAAGACCAAGAAACCACGTAAGCTAGAACCCGACTAGGCTCCGAAAGATCCAATCTCTCAAATTGGCTAGCTAAGGCTGAACATACATCGCCATAGGCCTCTCCAATGCTGGTAAATAAGCCAAAATCCCCAAACTCTCAGTCTGACAACTCAAATCATAGACCACCACATTGGCCTTGCCCGGGTGATACAAAATAGTGATATCATAGTCCTTCAGCAACTCTAACCACCTCCTCTAGCGCAAGTTTAGATCCTTTTGCTTGAACAGGTGCCGCAAGCTCCGATGATCCGTATAAATTTCACAAGGAACACCATACAAATAATGATGCCAGCTCTTTAGGGCGTGAATAGTGGTAGCTAACTCGAGATCATGGACAGGATAATTCTTTTCATGTACCTTCAACTATCTAGACGCGTAGGCAATCACCCCACCATCTTGCATCAAAATCGCTCCAAGGCCAATCTTCCAAGCATCACAATAGACAATATAAGAACCTGAACCCTTAGGCAATATCAAAATTGGGGCTGTAGTCAAAGCTGTCTTGATCTTCTGAAAGCTCGCCTCACACTCTTCTGTCCATTGGAACAAAGCACCCTTCTAGGTCAGTCTGGTCATAGGGGCTGCAATCGATGAGAATCCTTCTACAAAACGACGGTAGTAACCCGCCAAGCCAAGAAAACTGTGGATCTCTGTAGCTGAGGATAATCGAAGCCAAATCTGCACTGCCATTACTTTCTTCGGATCCACCTGAATACCTTCACTCGAAACCATGTGGCCTAAGAATGCCAAGGAAGCCAACCAAAACTCACATTTAGAGAACTTAGCATATAACTTCTTCTATCTCAAGGTCTAAAGAACTGTCCTTAGGTGTTGCTCGTGATCTTCGCGACTCCGGGAATACACAAGAATATCATCAATAAAGACAATGACGAACGAGTCAAGATATGGCCGGAACACACCGTGCATCATATGCATAAAGGTTGCTGGGGCATTGGTCCGCCCAAATAACATAACATGGAACTCGCAATGACCATAGCGAGTCCTGAAAGCAGTCTTCGGGATATCTGGCTCCCTGATCTTCAACTGATGGTACCCTGAATGTAAGTCAATCTTAGAAAACATCGTGCACCCTACAACTGGTCAAACAGATCATCAATACGAGGCAAAGGATAATGGTTCTTCACTATAACGTTGTTCAACTGGCTATAATCAATACACATACGCATAGAACCATCCTTTTTCTTCACAAACAAGACAGGATCACCCTAATGTGCTACAATGGGCCGAATAAAACCCTTATCAAGCATATCCTATAACTGATATTTCAACTCCTTCAACTTAGGAGGGGCCATATGATACGGAGGAATAGAAATGGGCTGTGTGCCCTACAACAGATCAATGCCAAAATCAGTATCTCTATCAGGCGGCATGCTCGGAAGATCATCTAGAACCACATTAGGAAAATCCCGTACTACTAGGACTGAATCAACTATAGGGGTATCAATACTGACATCTCTTACATTATCTAGATACGCGTCACACCACTTCTCAACCATACGCTGAGCCTTAAGTAAAAAAATAACTCTACTGGGAGTGTGATCTAAAACACACCTCCACTCAACACGCGGTACATCTGACATAGCCAGCATCACGGTTTTGGCGTGACAATCAATAACAGCATAATGGGGCGACAACCAGTCCATGCTCAAGATAATATCAAAATCTACCATGCTAAGCAACAATAAATTGGCTTTGGTTTCAAAACCACTAAGAGTAACCAAATATGAGCGATAAATGCGGTCTACAATAAGAGAATCTCCCACAAGAGTAGAAACATAAATGGGGGAACTCAAAGAATACCGAGGTACACCTAAATGTGGAGCAAAATAAGAAGACACATAAGAATAAGTGGAGCTTGGATCGAATAGAACCGATGCATCCCTGTGACAAACCAGTATAATACCTATGATGACAGAATTGGAGGCAACAACCTCAGTACGGGCAGGAAGGGCATAGTACCGGGCCTGGCCTCCCCCTCCAGGGCGACCTCTACCTCCCCAACCTCCACTTCTAGCTGGCTGGGCAGGTGGGGTAGCAACTGGAGCTGTAACCGTAGCTTGAGAACTCTGCGGGGTACGCTGTGGCTGAGAAGTTTATGGAGGTGCACCTCTCCCAAGTCTAGAGCAATCCCTCACCACATGGCGTGTGTCACAACATTCAAAATAAACTCTGGGAGGACGTGGTTGCTGTGACTGGCTCGGGCGAAGTCTGCCGGACTGACCTCTGAAAGCAACCCGTGTAGGAGGCGCACTAGATACTAGAGGTGAATAATAAGGTTCCTGAGGCCTAGGAGGAGCTGGAATACCATTGGCTACTGAAAGAGCTGAATGAACGAGGCAACTCATATAATCCCTACCATGACGACCAACATCTGGGCACGGGCACCAGAATAATGGCCTAACTCTCGAGACGTTTTGGCCTCCCTCTCCTCTCTCTCCCTAGCATGCATACCCTCAATCCTCCTAGCAATGCTCACCACCTACTGATAAGAAATATCCATCTCTAACTCACGATCCATGCTAGACCTGATGCTGGGAATAAGCCCCTCAATAAACCGGTGAACCCTATCGCGAATAGTAGAAACCAAGGTTGGGGCATGTCTAGCCAAGCTAGTGTAACAAACAACATACTCCGAGACTGTCATAGTACCTTGGCGCAAATGCTCAAACTCTATGCGCCATGCATCCCTGAGGCTTTGAGGAACAAACTCCCTCAGTAACATATCCTAAAATCGAGTCCAAGTCAGTGAAGCTGCCTCATCCGGATTGTCTAACTCATAGGTACGCCACCACTCATAGGCGGCTCCTCGAAGCTAGAAGGCAGTGAAAGAGACCCTACTCGATCCTGATATACCCATAGTGCGAAGGATACGGTGACACTCTTCTAGAAATACAAAGGCATCATCTGATGCTAACCCACTAAATATAAGAGGATCATACTTGTTGTACCCCTCATGTCTCCAATGCTTATCCTCTGAAGCCGCTGCCCTATCCTCGGGCTGACCTGAGACTATAAGCTGTACAGGAATAATCTCTGGGACCTGATCAACAAGCACTCACTGCTCAGGAGTGCTGGCGGCAGGAGTCTGTGTTACTCCCCTGGCCTGAGATGTGGATATAGAAATGGGAAGCAACCCTGCTTGAGCCAGAGTGTTGTACATGCTCATGAACTGCGCAAGAGTCTCCTAAAGAGCTGGAGTAGTAGTAGCAGTAGGCATATCAGGTGCCTGGACTCTGGCTGGAACTACTGGTGGCACCTCGGTGGTAGCTCGCGTGGGTGCTCTGGCTGCACCTTGTGCTCGTCCTACCCCGACCCCGCCCTCTTACGACTGCAGTAGGGGGTGCAGGTGCTTGATCATCTCGGGTAGCACGTGTCCTCACCATCTGTGAGAGAATAGAATACAGAAGTTTAGAATTGTGATATCAAAATCTCGCATGACAAGGAAATCAAATAAAGTGGAATTATCCTAACAATTACATAGCCTCTCGTAGATAAGTATAGATGTCTCTGTACCGATCAACAAGACTCTAATAAATCGGCTTGTGATTCGTGACTCTTATGAACCTAGAGCTCTGATACCAACTTGTCACGATCCCGGTTCGCCCTCCGTGAACCATCGTGACAAAACCTAGTCTCTATGACTAGGTAAGCCTAACAATGCAGAAAATAAATAATATTTGCGGAAGAAATAATTAAAAACCGAAATAGTGAAATAAAACACTGTTTAAAATGTTGCTTGGTATACACAATAACAACTCTCGAAACTAATATCTTTTCCCAAAACCCAGAATCTCATGATCACAAGCTTTTAAATGTCTACAAGCATCTAACTCCAGAATATCTAACAAAGAAATGAAAGTATAGAAGGGCTAATACAAAAAGGGAGAGTAGAAAGGGACTCTTCGGTCTGCGGACGAGGCAGATATACCTCGGAGTCTCTACAAGCGCCTCGTCTCAAGCGTGATAAGTTTGAGTGGAGGTACCTGGATCTTCACATGAAAAACATACGTAGAAAGGGCATGAGTATACCACAACAGTACTCAGTAAGTGCCAAGCCTAATCACGGTCGGGTAGTGACGAGGAAGGTCAGGGCCCTACTGAGATTAAATGAATCATAAGATATAACAGAATAAGATAAAATAGTACAGTGGAAAACTAAGAGTAAGAATTAATACAGGGTAATAAGGATAACAACAATTGAAACAAAGACAAAAATAATCACAAGGAATACCACTCTTCACAAGATAATAATCAGGGATCTCTTAGTATCTCGAGAATCTCTGAGTATCCTCAATATATGCTAGGGATCTCTTGGTATCCCGAGGATCTCTTGGTATCCTCAATATATGCTAGGGATCTCTTGGTATCTTGAGGATCTTTTGGTATCCTCAATATACGTGTTGGGGATCTCTCGGTATCCCACACTTCCGTTCAAATCCAAAATACATACAGGGGATCTCCCGAGATGCCGTCCCATAGTCCCAGAGTAAAACACACAGAAATTACACAAGAATACTCAATTAAACTCAACTTCATAGCAAGGTAAAATAGGTAATTCTAACCTAGCATGCTTCACATAATACAGATAAGGCAGTTTATGTAAATAAAGCAATTAAGTCAATTAGACATACTTCTCTAAGCTAGCAGCAAGTTTAAATTCCATGTAGTATAAGCATGAAAGGAAAAATACAATTAAAGCTACTCTAGTGAAAACATGATTTTCAACAATTAGCACAAGTACGCACTTATCACCTCGCGTACAAGGCATTTCATTTATCACAATACCAATCCTAAAGGGAATGTCCCCCCCACAAGGTTAGGCAAGCCACTTACCTCGAACCGACTCAAAATTAACCTGAAACCATGTTCTTGCCACTAGTACTTGACTCCAAATGACCCAAATCTATTCAATTCAATTACATAATGTAAATAACACTTCAAGTAACTGATTCTACAAATAAATGCTAAGCTAATACGCAAAATTAGGTAAAATGACCAAAATGCCCCTCGAGTCCATATCTCGGAATCAGGTAAAATTTATATTTTTAGGATTCTCATACTCTCATGAGTCTATACACATCAAGAACACTCAAATCGGAGTTTAATTGGCCCCTCAAATACCCATTTTAAGGTCTCTTAATCTCAAGCCCTAATTACCCATTTTTCCCAAAACTTTCACCACTAATTAGACATTTAATCACATATAAACGAGTTATGAAGTCAAAAATGTTACATCCAAGTGATTTCCCTTTGGTTTCATCAAAAATCACTCTCAAAAGATTCAATCCCGTTCAAAAATGGTGGAAAAAATGAAGAAGGGTCGCAGATTAGCTATTTAAATACTGCCCAGTTATTCCTTCTTCGCGAACGCGGAAGGACCCTCGCGTTCGCGAAGTACAACTTTGCTTTGGTCCATCTTCCTTCATCACGAACGTGATCCCCATGTCGTGAACGCGATGCAACATCTCCTCCAACTTCGCGAACGCGAAGCATCAAAGTTACCCCAGCCCTAGCTCCTCTTCGCGAATGCGAGACCCTACTCGCGAACGCGAAGAAGGAAACCAGATTTGGGCTGCTGCAATTTTTCTGCAATTCCAACAAGTTCCAAAATGACTCGTTGAGCATCCGAAACACACTCGAGGCCCTCGAGACCTCAACTAAACATGCCAACCAATCCTAAAATGTCATTCAAACTTGTTCCAATCTTCGGAACGCTCAAAACAACATCAAAACACAAATTTAGCATCAGATTCAAGCCTAAGAACTTCAAAAACTCTAACATTACGCTTTCGATCAAAATGTCTATCAAACCTCGTCCGAAAGACCTGAAATTTTGCACACACGTCAGATTCAACACTACGGAGCTACTTCAACTTCCGGAATTCAATTCCGACCTTCGGATCAAAATCTCACTATCGAACCGAAAAGCTTCAAAAATTCTACTTTCGGCATTTCAAGCCTAAATTAGCTACGGGCCTCTAAAACACAATCTGAACACGCTCCTAAACCCAAAATCACCCAACGGTGCTAAAGAAAACATCGGAATTCCAAATAAACCCTCTCAGAAACTCACAATAGTAGAAACAAACACGGGGAAAGCAGTTAATAGGGGATCGGGGCATAAATTCTTAAAATTACCGATCGGGTCGTTACAGTTCTTCGCAAATAAGAACTCTCCCCAGCAGCCCAGACTTTGCAAATGCGATGACTGCTTTGCAATTACGGCTGTGGTATTTGCGACCAATACATCACAAATGCGATGACACCAGCACCAACACTCAAGAATTATTAAAAATTATTTCAAAACAAATCTGAAACTCACCCGAGCCCTTGAGCCTCTAAACCAAATATGCACACAAGTCTCAAAACACAATATGAACTCGCTCGCACGCTCAAATCATTAAAATAACTTCTAAACAACGAATTGGACGCCAAAATGCATGAAGATCAAACTAAACTTCAAGAATTTCTAGAATCACAACTTAGCGTCCGAACCATATCAAATCAACTACGAATGGAGCCAAATTTTGCAGACAAGTTCTATATGACAAAAACCTACTCAAAGCTTTAAATCACACATAATTACCTCGAAACGAGGAATCACACCTCAAGTCAAAATCAATGAACTTTGAAACTTCAACTTCTACAACCGATGCCGAAACTTATCAAATCACCTCCGATTGACCTCAAATTTTGCACACAAGTTATATTTGCCATTACGGACCTATTCCAACTTCCGGATCAGACTCCGACTCCAATATCAAAAAGTTTCACTCGCGGTAAAACTTCCCAAAAATCCAACTTTCGCCAATTCAAGACTAACTCGACTACAGACCAAATTACAATCCAGACGCACTCCTAAGTCCAAAATCATCCAATGGAGCTAACGGAGCTGATGAAACTCCATTCTGGGGTTAAATGCTAAAAAGTCAAACTTGGTAAATTCTTCTAATTTAGAACTTAAATTTTGAAGTTCATTCTTCCAAATCATTTCCAAATAACTTGAAAACCAACACCGATGATTTACGCAAGTCATAATACATCATGCGGAGATACTCGGGCCCTCAATCACGATCCATAGGAAAAATTGGGTCGTGACAATATATATATACACGGCATCATTATCAAAATATTTATAGATAGCCCGCCTTTAAAGATGATACTCCTTTACTATAAGTTGTTCGTGTCCTTCAGAGAAAAGTTTAGTACGATTCTAATTTCATAACTATAGTCAAATAACAATATTTTAGCTGTATTCAAAGTGCTAGATATTAGATAAAAATTTAAATCGAAAATTAAACCAATGTATTTCTAGATCAACTGTATTATTAGAATCCATTAATTATACCGAAAATTTAGCTTAATGAATTTATGTGTTTCGTTTGTGCTTGATAGTGTTTAGTCGGGTTCTCATGTGATTTAAGTTTTCTCTTTCCTTTTATTTTTCTCTCAAATAATACGGTTTCAATTTTGTTCAATTGTCTATTCAAAATTTTTTATCTTTAATTAAGTTAGGAATTTTAGTTCATGAAATATATGGTCAAAATAGTATTTTTGGGACATCTCAAAAATATTAACTGGGAGCATTTTTCTTCTCATTGTACAAAATGTTCTTAAATTCTGATCTCTCCATCAATTTATATAAAACTTATGTGACTGGGCACGAAAATATAAGAAAGAAATCAAGACTTTTAGAGTTAGTAATCTTAAATTAACATGTCAAGAAAGTTGTGTGCTTATAAGAGTTTTGAAACTTGTAGTTTTATACATGACATAACATTTGTGTGATAGAAAAAGTTTATCATTAATGGTAAAAATAAAAAATTAGAATTATATTACTTCTAAATATAAAAAAGAATCATTTTCTTTGAAACAAATAGAGTATATTTGTCACGACCCAATTTTTCCTATAGATCGTGATGGCGCCCAACATTACTTCTAGGCAAGCCTATAGCGAACTAACTCTGTGATCCTATTTTTTAAAGATTTGAAATAGTTGAATTTTAGTTTGTGCAAAAATAAGCAGTATGCATTTAATAAAATGAGAAAATCAAGATTCCTAAGCAAGTGAGATAAGTAATATAACTCAAAAAATTATTAAGTGTCTACAAGCATTAATCACCAAGACCTGCCATCACAAGTATATGAGCAACTAGTAGAATATACAAAAGAATGCTAGTCTACTGTCTGAAGTAAAATAGATAGAAAGTACAAGCAAAAGAAAGACTTCGTGTGCTACAGGAGGGTCTCAGAAGGGCAGCTAACCGCGAAGTCTCGGGAATCAGGGATGCTCGCCGGACTAATATCCAGATGCATCTACCTCAGATGTCGCACATTTAGTGCAGAAGTGTAGCGTGAGTATATAAATAACATTTGTCCAGTAAGTATCCAGTCTAACCTCGAAGAAGTAGTGACGAGGGATCAACTTTGTACTTACTATGAGCTACAACAAAATGTCAAAAAGTTATAAGAAAGTATGGATTACATAAATATCGCTGAAAGCTCAATCACAGAAAATAATAGGCAATCCTCTCACTAATAATAAATCCCAAGTTTATTTTCATTATTTAACAATTTATATCTCAAGCCAATGAAACAATATCAATTTTAATTGATTCCGAAGATTTATTACGTGCAATTTATGTTGAGGTCGTACGGCCCGATCCAATATAAAATTTAAACGGTGCAATATCGAGGGTCGAACGACACGAACTATAGATGTATCTATTTTCTACCAGGGCGTTCATCCCGCTCCACAAAAGAGAAAAATACTTTATAACAGCCGATTTATGATTTATTAAGAGGCTAACATTTAAAGAAACACAAATTCTCAATAACAGTCAAGTGAACCGTCAAAGAATTCAAGTAAATGAAATTTAACCTTTTAAAATTTCTTTATCAAGTTCCAATATGATTTATGAAATTAAGTTAACAAGTAGGGTGCAAACATCATAAGTATAGCATGATATGGGTCCTAGACTACCCGTACAATAGCATAATTAGTAGCTACGTACGGACTCTCGTCACCTCTTGCGCACGCAGCCCCCACAAATAGGAGAACACATTAATCAACTTACCTATGAGGTTAATTTCCTCTTAAAAGGTTAAAAAAGAGACTTACCTCGTCTCAAAGCTTACTTTCTAGTCTCAAATTCGCTCTAAAGCCTCACTTGGTGCCGAACAATCCCCAAACTAGTCAAATGGTATATAAATTAATCAATACCCATTAAAAAGTTTATATTCCAACTATTAAAGTGATTACCCAACCCCAAATGTAGGATACCTAAAATTCACCCCCAGATCCATGTGGCCGGATTTCGAAAATTTTCAAAGAAAGTTGTTACCCATAATCTCATGAACTCAAATATATGATTTTCACTAAGTTCCATAATAAATTTCATGGTTAAATCCCCTTTTATCAAAAACCTAGGTTTTTCATCTAACCCATAAATTCTACAAATTTACATGTTAAAATCTACCCATAACCTATGTATTAAACTTATATTAGGTAAAAATTACTTACCCTAAATGGCTAGGTAAAAATCCTCCTTTTTGAAGCACCAAAATTGCTCAAGTGTGTGAAAAATAAGAGGAAAAAGGCCTAAGTCCCATTTTAAAACATTCTGCCTAGGCCTGACCCTTCATCGCGAACGCGATAAAGCCTACACTTTCACGAAGGCAAAACTAAAG
This sequence comes from Nicotiana sylvestris, assembly GCF_000393655.2. Taxonomy (NCBI): domain Eukaryota; kingdom Viridiplantae; phylum Streptophyta; class Magnoliopsida; order Solanales; family Solanaceae; genus Nicotiana; species Nicotiana sylvestris. Next base: position 149,507,316 of record NC_091068.1, read on the forward strand.
GACCCATAAAACTCCTTCTTCGTTGTAACGACCCGACTGGTTATTTTGAGTATCTGCACTTCGCTCAGTGATTGGCACGGAATGTTACCACAAGGCAAATCGACAGTGAACTAACCACATGATTGTTCCTTTTGAACAATTTAGAAATAGTTAATTTTTAATTATTGAATAAACAAAAAGTAAAAATTTAATAAAATGAGAGAGAAATAATTTTAAGAGCAATTGAGATGAAGTAAAGAATCAAAAATCATCAAGTGTCTACTAGCATAATTTCCAAAATCTAGTGTCACAAGTGTAATGTAACAACCCGACTGGTCGTTTTGAGTATTTGCACTTCACTCAGTAGTTTAGGGGCGTGATTCGCTTTGTATGATGTATTTTCACTTATGTGAATCGTCGATTTTGATTTTCAGATTATTCGAGACTGATTTGGAAGAATGATTCTCAACTAGGGAGCTTTAAATTTGAAAGAGTTAATCGAGTTTGGGTTTTTAGTATTTGACCTCGGATTGGAATTTTGATAGTTCCGTTAGCTCCATTGGGTGATTTTGGACTTAGGAGTGCGTCCGGATTGTGATTTGGATGTCACGACCCTAAACCCAGATCTTATCGTGATGGCGCCGCTCGTGAAGACAAGGTCAGCCGACACAACACCCATTTCATTTTTAAGCAGTTAAAATAACAAAATTTAAGTGATTAACATGATTAAATCCCAAAGGAACAGTGAAACCGTACAATTTATGGAATAAATACGGCCCGACATTGGGGTGTCACCATTCATGAGCATCTATCATAAGTCTATAAGTCTGAAAGAGTTTATACAATCTATTACAGAACTAGGAACATAAAGTAAGATAGGAGGGAGAATCACTGGGATGCGAACGCCGAGAAGCTACCTAGTGGACTCCGAATGGCCTGCTGGGAGCAATCAACCCTCACTGGCGGGACCTGAAGCTCCTGAATCTGCACATAGGGTGCAGGGAGTAAAGTGAGTACTCCAACTCAGTGAGTAATAACAATAAATGAAGACTGAGCGATAAGAAATTACGTAAAAACACAACAACATATTGTAAAGAGGCAGTGTAAAACTAATAAAATGCAATAAAACAGTAAAATCTTATAAAACACCTTGGTCCAGAATAAACTTCTTTAAAACACTTTTTCAACAGTTAAGCAAGTAAATGAAAAGCAGCTAGAAAAGATAAACACATACAATTCGCCCCTAGGGCACAATATCAACAAAATCAGCCCCTCGAGCAATAACATAGAACAACACGATCCACTTGGGCTATATCGCATATCACAATGGGTACCTGCACTCACTGGGGGTGTACAGACTCCGGGAGGGGCCCTTTACGGCCCAAGCTCAATATCAAGCCATCTCGTGGCATAATCAAATAGGCTTTCGACCTCATATCAAGCCACCTTGTGGCGTACAATTCTGGCCCTCGGTCTCATAATCATAATCAGTACAACAATGCTGCGGCGTGCAGCCCAATTCCATAATATTCCTCACAATACAAGCCCTCGGCCCTACTCAGTCAGAATTCTTTAAAAGCCACTCGGCACAGTAAAACATAATGCTCAGCCCAAAATATCATTTAAGGTGTTAAAAGAGAGTACACATGATTGAGTTATGAAAACAGTAGAATATAACATGACTGAGTACAAATATAAAATCAAAACAGTAAGGAATAGTAGTAAAAATCCCCTAAGGGTTCAAAACAGTTGGCACGAGGCCCAAATATGGCATTCAGCCCAAAACATGATGATAGCAAACAGTTTTTCAATCAAATACGTGGTAAAATAGTCATTCGGGATGGACTAAGTCACAATCTCCGACGGTGCATGACCCCACACTCGTCATCTAGCGTGTGCGTCACCTCGATATAGAACACCGATATGAAATCCGGGGTTTCATACTCTCAGGACAACATTTACAATCATTACTCACCACTATCCGATCAAAACTCTAGCCCACGATACCTTTGCCTCTCGAATCGGCCTCAGGATGCTCCAAATCTCACCAAAATCAGTGCAAAATCATCGAAATATGCTAAAGGAACAAAGCCCACTCGAAAGAAATCAAATTACAACACAAATCCCGAAATTGGCCAAACCCGACCCCCGGGCCCACGTCTCGGATCCCGATGAAAATTACATCAATAGACTCCTTATCACTCCCCGAGTTCATTCATATCAAAATCACTAAAATCCAACCACAAATGATCCCTCAAATCCCTAATTTTAGGTCTCCAATTACAAGCCCTAGTTTTTCAATATTAGGCTTAAATTCCATGATTAATTAGGTAGAAATCACATTAGGATTGAGTATTAAGTCCATAAATCTTACTTCCAAGTGTTCCTCCTTGATTCCCTCTTCAATCCCATTCAAAAAGCTTCAAAATCACCCAAAAATGGAGGAACTTATGCTCAAAATCGCGGAAATGAGCTTTTAAAACATTCTGCCCAGGCATTCAAATCCTTCTTCGTGAACACGGTCAACCCCTCGCATTCGCGAAGCACAAACTTAGGTTGACCAGAATTTCCTCTTACACAAATGCGATCACCCCTCGCGAATGCGATGCTTCAGCACTCAACTCTTCGCGGATGCGGCATCAACCTCGCGAACGCGATGACCAACAAGCTCAACCCTTCGCGATCGCGGGACCTCTTTCGCGAACACGAAGGCCAACTTCAAAGACTCCCAGCCTATCCCTTCACGAATGCAAGGGCCCACTTGCGAACGCGAAGTCCAATTGTCTGCAACACCCAATAGCAGATTTCTACAATTTTCTACAACTTGAAATGGTCCGTTTAACCACCTGAAACTCACTCGAGGCCCTCGGGACCTCAACGAAACATGACAACATATCCCATAAAATCATTCAAACTTGTTCCAACCTTCGGAATGCTCGAAACAACATCAAAACACCAAATTGCATCAGATTCAAGCCTAAGAATTCCAAAATTTTCTAAATTTCGCTTTCGATAAAAAAGTCTGTCAAACCACGTTCGAATGACCTAAAATTTTGCACACATATCCCAAATGATACATCGGACCTACTGCAACTTTTGGAATTCTATTCTGACCCCTATATCAATATATCACCTATTAACCGGAAAATGCAAAAATTCCAATTTTGCCAATTTAAGCCTAAATCTATTTCGTACCTCCAAAACACATTTCGATCACGCTCCTAAGTCCCAAATCACCTCCCGAAGCTATACAAACCATTGGAAGTCATATCCGATCCTTTTAACACATAAGTCAACATCTGGTTGACTTTTTCAACTTAAGCTCACTCAAAAGAGACTAAGTGTCTCAAACCTTACCAGAACTTCTCCGAACCCGAGCCAACCAACCTGATAGAACATAATACAGCTGAATAAGGCAATAATAAGCAGAAATGGAGGAAAAGGAGTGGTAAGTCATAAGAAAACCGGTGGGGTCGTTACATTGGAGGTCCATAGTTGAATTTGGCTTGAAATGGCTAAAGTTGGATATTTTAAAAGTTTTACAGAGAGTGGAGTTTTTTATATCGGGGTCCTTTTACTGATAATACACTTCTATGTGATGCATATAGATTTCTAATGTTGAGCTGCTGTGATGTCGGGTGCTGATTCTGAAGATGTTCGCGCATTCCGGATATAGCTGCCTCTTGTCCTTGGCAACTTAGATTTTGTTATTCTGTTTATGTGTATTTATTCATACTAGTTTTGTAAATTCTAAGTCTTAGAAGCTCATGTATTGTACTACCAGGTCTTGAATAAATTTATAAATATATCAAATGATTGGTTTTTATCTGTTAGTTGGCTTACCTAGCAGGTTGAGTTAGGTGCCATCGCGCTGGTGATTTTGGGTTGTGACAAGGTGGTATCAGAGCATTAGGTTTTTAGGTTCTACGAGTCATGATAAAGTGTCTAGTAGAGTCATGTGGATCGGTATGATGATGTCCATACCTATCTTCGGAAGGCTACATGACATTTAGGAAAAATTTCCCTTTCTTCTTTCCTTATCGTGCAACCTTGTTTCAGCTTGAAACCTATGACTTTGACTCTTCTCGATTGCTCATATGTGATATTGTACGCTCAGTATTGGCTATGTGCCGACGATCGGTGATGCTGCAGATAGATTACGACGGGCTATGAATGCTTGATTATCATTACGATGTGTTGTCTAGCCTCAAAAGTAGATGCAATGTTAAATCTTCTAGTCATTCATTTGGGTTATGAGGTGGGTTCATATGTCTGGTTGGTAAGTGCAAATTTGGGAATATTGGCTGGTGGCCTAGCTATTGTAATTAAGGTAAGTTCATGGCAAGGTGTTGATTTGAGTATAACCAGTGGGCTATCTCCTTCATGATGGGTTTGGATCATGTGTCTCGTATGAGGTTTCCATTCGATGGATTGCATATGTTATCATGTCAGAGCATTTGGGGAAGTTGTTTGTCTATTGCAATGATGTGTAAGCGCTTGTTAGAGTCTTCAGGGTGTTATATGATCAACATTGCATGAGTTTTGAAGTATTCAGCTAAATAGTCGTATAGTATCAGGGCATGCTGTGAAGATATGGTACTTTTGGGTTGCTGATGAGGTGTTCTATGGCTTCGAGCTAAGTGGTGGAGGTTTCTAATGACAATCGGATTGTATGATCATGGGCCGTATCAGTTTTCAAACCAAGAGATTGCTAGGTTATTTCTATGAATGGGCATATGCTGGTGAAGCATGGGTTGCACAACGGGTATAAGCTGTGTATTGAAGATCAGAATAAGATGAGTGGTTATCGAGAAGGTTTTGGCTAGTTCCAAGTCTTATGTAGCCTTTAAGAACTTTTGAATTTTTCTGCGGGTGAGCTTAAAAATGGTAGCAAATGGTAATTGGATCTGCGGTATTTTCTTGTCAAGAAAGGTCTACAAGTCAATGTTGGGGTGATGCAAGAAATGACTTCAGGTTCCCAAAATGTTCCCTCAGGGCAGTCATATCGGATTGAGTTACTTTCTAGTTGGCGGACTGCATAACTCGCTTGAGTTGGAGGCGATTGGTTCTGATTGCTCGATTATGTGTTACTGAGTTCCGAAGAATTTATAATGGTTATGACCACGATCGGTGTTGATTTTTTCTATTGGTATAGATTCTATATTGTGTGTGGTAGTGTTCTGCTAGATTGAGATAAATGTAAGATTCTCGGTTGATGAAGTGTTCAATTTGCGTAAGGTTCAGAGTTGACTATGAGATTTTTGTAGTGTTGCGAGTTAGCATGTTAGAGGCGATTTGCTATGTGGGGTTGAAAAGTTGCATGTGCAAGGTTGCAAATAGTTTTAGAGAGAATGATATGAGTTCTTGATGTCTCGGACAATTTCGGTTGTTTAAGGTCTTGATGGCACTATGTTTTCCCATCGAAGTAGAGTTTGCTATTGGTAGGTACATTGTGTTTCGACTTATGGGTGTTTCTCCGTGAGATGATGGAGTATGAATTGCGTGTCATCTATTTGAGTAGCGGTGTTTAGATTGGGTATGAAAATTCTGGTATTCGTGAGGCTCAAAGACTGAATGTTCTTATTGGCAGACTATTCCTTGATTGCGAGTTGAAAAGAAATGTAAAGGATTAGATGATTGATGGTAGGTGTTATGGAAAGGTTGTTATAGACTTTTGGAAGGTTTATTACATTTTTAGGAAGATTGGAATCTGGTTTGGGGATTATTTTGAGCCTAGTGAGAATGTGTATTCTGTATTGGATCGGACCTGTTTGTTCTTGCGTAGTTGTTACCATATGTATATCATCAGGTGGAATGGATGTCATTCACGCCTTGATTTATGTTATATGTTTCTCTCTTATACTATGGCGGCATGTGAGGGTTACATGATTCTTCGCACACATATTGTGATTCAGTTTAGGACACATGGCATTATGGGCGAGATGGTCTTTGTGATGTTGATTTGCTCATTGCACCATAGTTGTGCTTGTCTTTCTCAGTATTGTTTGTTCCTAATAATTTTTCCCACAGTTATATTTATGTGCACTCGATTGTGCTTGATGTTGATGCATATGTGATCAGTGAGCCTGAGTATTATGGATCGATGGGTACCCTATATGAATTGATATGATGGGATCGGGTTACACACTGCAACGATACATTGATGAAATGTGGCTCCTTATTTCTATTTCGTGTATTTCGCTTTCACCTTGTTGAGAATAGTTCATAGTAAAATGATAAAATTTCCCTTCCTACTTAACTTGCTTTGTAGTTTTCTTATTTAGTTTTCTTACTGTTATCTGTCATGTCTGAATTATTACTTGTTAGTGTACGAAACCGGGCTGTGTTTGGGTCCATATGATTATTATTGATGCTTGTCGGTATGGCTGCTCGTATTGTTCCTAGAACTGAGATTTGCGCTATTGTATTGGGATGAGGAAGGTTAAGAAGAATAACACTATATTTTATTGAGGATGTAGACAATGGCCCTTGTCGGTTGAATAAGTTTATTGGCCTATTGATCAGATGAGTGGTTACGCATGTTTCTTTCATCATCGGTAGGGTATAAAGGTTTTGAACGAGTTTCTAATCGAAATGAGGTTTGCTACCAGCACCGAATTTGTTTCGGGTCGTAATGGTGGTCAGCAGTTCCTACCATGAGTGTTGAAGTGATGGGGTATATCTTGTGATTACATCTTGTGTTATGGTTGTGAATTGATACAGCTTGTTCATACTTATATAGTGTGTGGCTGTGAGATTCGGGTCTTGTAATAAGTTGTGGATGAAAGAGATTAAGTTCTAAGGTTTAAGGACCAACGTTGAAATAAGAATCTCTAATTATGTTGGGTTGGCGGGCATATGTGGATTAGGGTGATGTGGGATCACCCCTGAGTTTATGCGTAGTAGGGTTACATCGTGATTTTATAGCTTTGGAATGACTCTTGGCACGTTCGAGGACAAACATGTGATTAAGTAGTGGAGGATGTAATGACCCGACTGGTTATTTTGAGTATTTGCACTTCGCTTGGTAGTTTAAGGGCGTGAGTAGCTCCATATGATTTATTTTGACTTTTGTGAATCATTGATTTTGGTTTCCAAGTTATTCGAGACTAATTTGGAAGAATGATTCTCAACTAGGGAGCTTTAAATTTGAAAGTGTTGACCGAGTCTGACTTTTTAGTATTTGACCTCAGATTGGAATTTTGATGGTTCCGTTAGCTCCATTGGGTGATTTTGGAGTTAGGAGCGCGTCCGGATTGTGATTTGGAGGTCCGTAGTTGAATTTGGCTTGAAATGGCTAAAGTTGGATTTTTTGAAACTTTGACCGAGAGTGGATTTTTTGATATTGGGGTCGGTTGTACTGATACTATACTTCTGTATGATGTATACAGATTTCTGAAGTTGAGCTGCTGGTGATGTCGCGTGCTGATTCTGAAGATGTTCGTGCATTCCGGATATAGCTGCCACTTGTCCTTGGCAACTTAGGTTTTGTTATTCTGTTTATGTATCTTTCAAATAGAACGTGTATTTATTCATTCTATCTTTGTAAATTTCATGTCTTAGAAGCTCATGAGTCGTACTACTAGGTCTTGGATAAATTTGTAAATATCTCAAATGAGTGGTTTTTATCTGTTAGTTGGCTTACCTAGCTGGTTGAGTTAGGTGCCATCGTGACTGGCGATTTTGGGTCGTGACGCTACATTGGGTGATTTTGGACTTAGGAGCTCGTCCAGATTCTGATTTGGAGGTCTGTTGTTGAATTTGGCTTGAAATGGCTAAAGTTGGATTTTTTGAAAGTTTGACCGAGAGAGGAGTTTTTGATATTGGGGTCAGTTGTACTGATACTACACATCTATACAATGTGTACAAATTTCTGAAGTTGAGCTGCTGGTGATGTCGAGCGCTGATTCTGAAGATGTTCGCGCATTCCAGATATAGCTGCCTCTTGTCCTTGGCAGCTTAGGTTTTGTTATTCTATTTATGTATCTTTCAAACAGAATGTGTATTTATTCATTCTAGCTTTGTAAATTCCAAATTTTAGAAGCTCATGAGTCGTACTATCAAGTCTTGGATAAATTTGTAAATATCTCAGATGAGTGATTTTTATCTGTTAGTTGTAGGGTTGTGCACGGATCGGATCGGATCGGATTTAGCACATTTCGAATTCGAATTTCGGATTTCGGATTCTAGAAAATGCAATCCGAATCCGATCTGAATTATATCGGATTGGATCGGATTTTAAAGTTTGGATCGGATCGGATTTCGGATCGTATTATGCCTCAAAGTTGCAAACTAATATGTGTATTTTCTTTGTAAAAGAGGCAATACATTAAGAAAAATTCATGTTTATGCAATTATGAGAGTACTATGATGCCAATATAACTAAATCTAGCAATTGTAAAGGTAATAACTTTGAGGAAGATGCAAAGGAAGTCTGGCTATCCGAAATAAAAGTGTAGTATTTATACATTACCTAATAATTTCGAATTATGGATCGGATCGGGTTAAAATATACCAGTCCGAATCCGATCCGAAATCCGAAATTTTAATAAAGACAATCCGAAATCCGATCCAATCCGAAATCTGAAATCCGAAATTGAATGGATCGGTTCAGATTTCGGATATCCGATCCGAATGAACAGCCCTAGTTAGTTGGCTTACCTAGCGGGTTGAGTTAGGTGCCATTGCGATTGGCGATTTTGGGTCGTGACATGTAAGTGCTACCAGTAGAATATACAAAAATACTAACTATTATCTGAAACGGAGTAGACAGAAAGTAAAAGCAAAAGAAAGACTTCGGGTGCTGCAGAACGGGCTCGAAAGGTAGTTGACCGTAAAATCTCGTAGTATCAGGAGTGCATGCCGGGATGATAACCAGATGCACCTGCCTTTTGTAATGTACGGGTAATGCAGAAGTAGCGTGAGTACATAAATAACATGTACCCAATAAATATTAGTCTAACCTCGAAGAAATAGTAAAGAGGGATCGACTTCGCACTTACTATAGGCTAACAATAAAATACTAGAATTCTAAATAAGCATGGCCTATATAAATGAAACTGAAAACTCAATAACAAGAAATAATTATTGTCACGAACCTAGTTCGCCCTCCGTGAACTACCGTGACGGGACCTAGTCTCTACAACTAGGTAAGCCTAACAAATGCAGAAAATAACAAAACTTGCGGAAGAAATAATTAAAAGCCAAAATAACCAAATGGAATAGTATTTAAAATGCAGCTCGACATATACAATACAACTTCTCGAAAACTAACAACAATTCCCAAAACCCAGAATTTCATGAAACCACAAGCCTTGGAATGTCTACCAGTGTCTAACTCTAGAATATCTAACAAGGAAAAGAAAATACAGAAGGGCTAATACAATAGGGAGAGTAGAAATGGACTCCTTGGTCTGCGGACACGGTAGATATACCTCGAAGTCTTTGGAACAGTCGCCTCGACTCAAGGGTGATAGAACTGAGTCAAAGTACCTGGATCTGCACATGAAAACATGCGTAGAAAGGCATGAATAGCCAACAGCGGTACTCAGTAAGTGCCAAGCCTAACCTTGGTCGGGTAGTGATGAGGAAGGTTAGGGCCCTACTGAGGTTAAATAAAATATAAAGTTCGACAGTGTAGAACAAATCAGTATAAATAAGTACAGTAGTAAAAGTAACACAAGATATAAAAGGGCAACAACAACTATTACAGAGGCAAGGTAAATACAAAAAGAAATATGGCTCAGCACAAAAATAACAATCCGGGATCTCCCAGGATACCGTCCTGTAGCCCAAAATAGACATATCCAATGGATCTCCTGGGATCCCGTCTCGTAGTCCAACTCATAATGCGCGGGGATCTACTGGTATTCCGTTCCATAGTCCCAAATGTAAATACCCAGTACTGGGGGAACCTACCAGGTGCAGTCACATAGTTCCATAAAACTGTGCAGGGGGATCTACCGGAATCCCACATCCGTAGTCCCAGATAAACAGACAAGGGGGAGCTACCGGAATCCCACATTCGTAGTCCCAAATAAACAGACAAGGGGGAAGCTACTGGAATCCCACATCCGTAGTCCCAAATTTAAATACACAGCATCATCAGGATAATATTCAGAAATGTCAATTTCATATCAAGGCAAACAACAAATTCTAGCGTAGCATGCTGCATAGAATTCAGGTAAAGCAGTTTGAGCAAATAAGGAAATTAAAACACTTAGACATGCTTTCCTAAGCTAACAACAGGCTTTAAATGTATTTAATATAAACATGAAAAGAAACATACTAGTAATTACTTAATGAGAACCAGATTTTTAACAATTAACACAAGTATGTACTCGTCACCTCACGTACAAGGCATTTCAATTAACAGTAATACAAAATCCTAAGAAGAAGGTCCCCACACAAGGTTAAGCAAGCCATTTACCTCGAACCAGCTCAAATCAATCTGAAACCACGCTCTTGCCACGAGTACTCAACCCCAAATGGCCCAAATCTATTCAATTCAATTGCATAAGGTAAATAACACTTCAAGTAACTGATTCTACAAAGATATGCTAAGCTAATACATGAAATTAGGTAAAATAACCAAAATGCCCCTCGGGGCCCCCGTCTCGGAATCGGGTAAAATTTACATTTCCAGAATTCTCACACTCTCACGAGTTCAGTCATACCAAAAGTACCAAAATCAGACCTCAAATGGTCCCTCAAATCCTCACTCAAAGGTCTCTAATTAGTCAAGCCCTAACCCCCAATTTACCACTGATTTTTCTTAATTTTTCATGCTTAAATTGATAAAAATCATTCCAATAACGAGTTTAGGACCAAAGACCTTATCCCATTGAACTCCTCTAAAAATCCCTCTTGAAACGTGCTCCCCCAAGCTTCTTCCCGTTAGAAAAAAGGTGAAAAATGATTAAATTTTGCGAAGGCAACTATTTATATGTTTCTGCCCAACGAATTCCGCATCTGCAGCCCTGATGCGGTCCCACATTTGCAGACCAATGGTCGCATCTGCGACAATCACTAACTCATCCTGATTCCGCATCTGCGACTCCCCATTCGTAGATACGGTACCACTCCTGCGGAAATTCTACCGCTTCTGCGGCTCCTGCTGAACCTCCCCATTTCCGCTTCTACGATGCCAAACGCCGCTTCTGCGGCTCTGCACTTGCGGTCCCACACTCGCAGGTGCAATTATAATAGAAAACCTGCTAAAGCTGCAATCCCAAGCTCCAAAATCCTTCCGTCAACCATCCAAAATCATCCCGAGGCCTCTGGGACCTCAAGCAAAGGCACCAACAAGTCTAATACCACTGTCCAAACTTATACCAATCCTTAAAACACCTAAAACAACATCGAAACGACAAATCAACCACGGATTCAAGCCTAAAAATTCCAAAACTCTAAAAATACGCTTTTGATCAAAAAGTCTATCAAACCTCGTCCGAATGACCTGAAATTTTGCACACACGTCACATTCAACACTACAGAGCTACTCCAACTACCAAAATTATATTCCAACCCTCAGATCAAAATCTCACTATCGAACCGGAAACTTCAAAATTCGACCTTTCGGCATTTCAAGCCTAAATTAGCTACTGACCTCCACAACACAATCCAAACATGCTCCTAACCTTGAAATCAACCCACAGATGTAACGAAACCATCGGAATTCCATTCCGAGGTCATCTTCACACTATTCAGACTACGGGCAACTTTCCAACACTTAAGCTCTCATTTAGGGACTAAGTGTCCCAGAACTCTCCGAAACTCAAAACCGAACGTCCCGACAAATTATAAATAGAAAAAATAAACATGGGGAAAGTAGTTAATAGGGGATCGGGGCGTTAATTCTTAAGACGACCGGCCGGGTCATCATATCCTCCTACACTTAAACATTTATTTGTCCTCGAACGAGCATTGAGACATACCTGAAATAGTGAAAAGATGAGGGTAACGACTGCACATATCTTGCTCGGTCTCCCAAGTCGCCTCCTCGACCGACTGACCCCGCCGCTAAACCTTCACTGATGCAATGTTCTTTGACCTCAGCTTTCTAACCTGCCGGTCCAATATTGCCATTGGCTCCTCAACATAGGATATATCCTTGTCCAACTGGACTTAACTAAAATCTAACACGTGCGACGGATCACCGTGATACCTCCGAAGCATCGAAACATAAAATACCGGATGAACTCATGCCAAGCTGAGAGGTAAGGCGAGCTTATAAGCAACCTCCCCAACACGCCTTAATATCTCAAAAGGGACAATAAACCTCGGACTCAACTTTCCTTTCTTCCCAAATCTCATGACGCCATTCATAGGCGAAACACAAAGAAGAACCCGCTCCCCAACCATGTAGGAAACATCATGAACCTTCCGGTCCACGTAGCTCTTCTGTCTGGACTGGGCTGTATGGAGTCTATCCTGAATCATCTTGACCTTTTTCAAAGTATTCTAAACCAAGTCTGTGCCCAATAGTCTAGCTTCACTCGACTCAAACCAACCTACCGGTGATCTACACTACCTACCATATAAAGCCTAATATGGTGCGATCTAAATGCTGGACTGATAGCTATTGTTGTAAGCAAACTCCGCCAATGGAAAGAACTGATCCCAAGACCCTATAAACTCAATCACACATGCACGGAGCATATCCTCAAGAATCTGAATAGTGCGCTCGGATTGCCCGCCCGTTTGAGGGTGAAATGTTGTACTCAACTCCACCCGAGTACCCAACTCATGCTGAACGGCACTCCCGAATCAGGATGTGAACTGCGTACCTCTATCTAAAATGATGGAAACTAGAATACCATGCAGATGAACAATCTCCCGGATATAGATCTCTGCCAACCACTCTGAAGAATAAGTAGTACACACAGGAATAAGTGAGCGGACTTGGTCAGCCGATCCACAATCACCCAAATAGCATCAAACTTTCTCAAAGTTCGTGGGAGCCCAACTACAAAGTCCATGGTTATCCTCTACCACTTACACTCCATAATCTCTATTTGCTGAAGCAACCCACCCGGTCACTGGTGCTCATACTTCACCTACTGACAGTTGAGGCACCGAGCTACAAATCCAACTATATCTTTCTTCATCCACCTCTATTAATAGTGCAATCTCAAATCCTGATACATCTTCACGGCACCCAGATAAACAGAATACCGCGAACTATGGGCCTCCTCTAGAATCAACTCCCAAAGCCCATCAACATTGGGTACACAAATCCGTCCCTGCATCCTCAATACAACGTCCTCACCAATGATCACATCTCTAGCATTACCATGCTGAACCTTTTCCTTGAGGACAAACAAATAAGTGTCATCATACTGACGCTATCTGATATGATCAAATAAGGAAGACTAAGAAACCACACAAGCTAGAACCCGACTGGGCTTCAAAAGATCCAATCTCACAAACTGGCTGTCTAAGGCCTGAACATCCTTCGCCATAGGCCTCTCCAATACTGGTAAATAAGCCAATCTCCCCTAACTCTCTGCCCGACGACTCAAGGCATCAGCTACCACATTGGCCTTGCCCGAGTGATACAAAATAGTGATGTCATAGTACTTCAGCAACTCTAACCACCTCATTTGGCGCAAATTTAGATATTTTTGGTTGAACAGATATTGCAAGCTCCGATGATCAGTATAAATCTCACTGGGAACACTATACAAATAATGACGCCAAATCTTCAGGACGTGAACAATGGCAATTAACTTAAGGTCGTGGACCGGATAATTCTTCTCATGTACCTTCGATTGTATGGACACGTAGGCAATCACCCTAACGTCGTGCATCAACACCGCTCCAAGGCCAATCTTCGAAGCATTACAATGGACAGTGTAAGACCCCGAACCTGTAGGCAGTATCAAAATTAGGGTTGTAGTCAAATCTTTCTTTAGCTTCTGAAAGCTCGTATCACACTCTTCCGTCCACTAGAACGTAGCACCCTTCTAGGTCAGTCTGGTCATAGGGGCTGCAATCGATGAAAACCCCTCAACAAAACGACGGTAATAACTCATCAAGCCAAGAAAACTACAGATATCTGTAGCTGAGGATGGTCTGGGCCAACTTTGCACGACCTCTATTTTCTTCGGATCAACCTAAATACCCTCACTTGACACCACGTGGCCTACGAATGCCACAGAATCCAACCAAAACTCACATTTCGAGAACTTAGCATATAACTTCTTTTCTCTCAAGGTCTGGAGCACTATCCTCAAGTGCTGCTCATAATCTTCCCCACTTCGGGAATACACCAAAATATCATCAATAAAGACAATAACGAACGAGTCAAAATACGGCCGAACACACTGTGCATCAAATGCATAAAGGCTACTGGGACATTGGTCAGCCCAAATGACATAACAAGGAACTCGTAATGACCATACCGAGTCCTGAAAGTAGTCTTCGAGATATCTGGCTCTCGAATCTTCAACTGATGGTAACTTGAGTGCAAGTCAATCTTATAAAACACTCATGTGCCCTGAAGCTGGTCAAACAGATCATCAATGTGAGGCAAAGGATAACAGTTCTTCACTGTAACCTTGTTCAACTGGCGATAATCAATACACATACGCATAGAACCATCATTTTTCTTCACAAACAAGATAGGAGCACCCCAAGGTGATCCACTAGGCTGAATAAAACCCTTATCAATCAATTCCTGTAACTGATCCTTCAAATCCTTTAACTCCTTCAACTCGGGAGGATCCATACGATACAGAGGAATAGAAATGGGCTGAGTGCCCGACAACAGATCAATACCAAAATCAATATCTCTATCAGGCAGCATGCCCGAAAGATCAGCTGGAAACATATCGGGAAAATCCCGTACTACCGAGACTAAATCAATTGAAGGGTTATCAACACTGAAATCTCTCACATAAGCTAAATACGCGTCACACCCCTTCTCAATCATACACTAAGATTTAAGTAAAGAAATAACTCTACAGGGAGTGTGATCTAAAGTACCTCTCCACTCAACACGCTGTACACCTGACATAGCCAGCATCACGATTTTGGCGTGACAATCAAGAATAGCATAATGGGGCGACAACCACTCCATGCCCAAGATAATATCAAAATTACCATGTTGAGCAACAATAAATCGGCTCGGGTCTCAAAACCAGTAAGAGCAACCAAACACGACTGATAAATGCGGTCCACAACAAAAGAATCCCCCACAGGAGTAGAAACATAAACATGGGAACTCAAAGAATACCGAGGTACACCTAAATACGGAGCAAAATAAGAAGACACATAAGAGCAAGTTGCGCCTGGATCGAATAGAACCGATGCATCTCTGTGACAGACCAGTATAATACCTGTGATGACAGAATTGGAGGCAACAACCTTGGTACAAGCAGGAAAGGCATACTATTGAGCCTGGCCTCCCCCTCTAGGGTGACCTCTACCTCCCTGACCTCCACCTCTAGCTGGCTGAGCAGGTGGGGTAGTAACTGGAGCTATAACCATAGCCTGAGAACTATGCAAGGCACGTTGTGGCTGAGAAGTCTGCGGAGGTGCACCCCTCCCAAGTCTGGGGCAATCCCTTACCATATGGCATGTGTCACCACACTCAAACCAAGATCTGGGAGGACATGACGGCTGTGACTAGCTCGGGCCAGGTCTGCTGGACTAACCTCTAAAAGCACCCCGCGTTGGAGACACGCTAGAAACCGGAGGCACATTATAAGGCTCCTAAGGCCTAGGAGGAGCTGGAATACCACTGGCTACTAGAAGAGCTAAATGAACAGGGCGACTCATACAACCCCACCTATGATGACCTGCAACTGAGGCATAGGCACTAGAATAATGGCCCGACTCCCGAGACCTCGTGGCCTCCCTCTCCTCTCTCTTCCTAGCATGCATACCCTCAATCCTCTTAGCAATGCTCACCACCTACTGATAGGAAATATCTATCTCCAGCTCACGAGCCATGCTAGAATTGATGTTTGGAATAAGGCCCTCAATAAACCGATGAACCCTCTCGCGAAAAGTAGAAACCAAAGCTGGTGCATGTCTAGCCAAACTAGTGTAACAAACAACATACTCTGAGACAGTTATAGCACCCTGGTGCAAATACTTAAACTCTGCGCGCCATACATCCTTGAGGCTCTGAGGAACATACTCTCTTAGGAATAGATTTGAAAATTGAGTCCAAGTCAGTGACGCAGCCTTATCCGGACTATCTAACTCATAGGTGCGCCACCACTCATAGGCGGCTCCTCGAAGCTAGAAAGTAGTGAAGGAATGTTACAACTCATTTCTACATGTGTTAGTTTATGCCATATATTAGTTAACATAAATCCAAGAAGAAATTATCTTTGAGATAATAATAAGTTAATCATATTGGTCTTAAGTGATACAAGAGTGTATAAGGGTGATTAACAAGTATTAGAAGTTAAACGAATCAAGGATGTTGTAACTCGTATTTTCTGGTAAAAATAGCGGTGCTTAATACACTCAAGAGGTAATGTATTAAGGTATTTTAATCATATAATATCTGTATCATAAGTCTTGAAGTCAAACTAGTTATGAAACAAAAGTCAACAAAAGTTGTCGCAACTTAGTTTCATAATTTTAGTTAAACATTAGGTCAAATGTTTCTAAGCTTTTCTCCTAATTTACAAGGAATGACGGGGTGAACTACCCACCAAATTAAAGACCAATGAGTATAGTTTCTAACTCATTAAACCGTTTATCGATACGATCTAGGAGTAGAGAGATATTTGCGTTTTCGCGAGACTACGCCAAGCACCTCTCTATGGGGCCCACTAAGGCGGTTTAAGATATTTGGACCTATATAGGATGCCTCCAAACCATTTTAAGTCATTTATTTCACTATATTCAGACTTTAGAACCCTAAGAACATCCTCTCAAGGTTCTCTCAAGATTCAAGACCCAAAAAAGGGCAAACAACACAAATCAAGTGTCGGGAATTCCGTGGCGCTAGTAAGTCTCTTGTTCTTCTTGTTGTTGGTCATTTTTGTGTTGTTCCAGCTCGTGTGGGAGGTTGTTTTAAAGGGTTTATGTTATTTAAACACTCCATCATGTTCTTAATATCAATCCTAGGTGATTTCAAGCCTTCTAAAGTGATTCTAGTGCCGAAAAATACTAATTGATCGCTAGTTTCGCTTTCTTGTTGTTGTTGCAGCATTGGAGGGATATTTCATGGAAATTTAAGGTCAAATTGGAGTTGTTATTTCTGTATAAAGGTAAGTAACCTCTTACTCTATATGTATTTAAGCTTATCCAAGTTGCGGCTAAGCCATTGAAGCTAGAACTTGTGAAATACATATCGAAAGGCTTGGTAGTAATGTTATTGTTTTGTGGACTATTTTGCGTTGCTGTTGGGCTGCATATTTTACTGCTGTTTTGTGGAGTTTTGGAGGAGGAAGGGTGTGTATAAACACCATATATATGTAGGGTTGTGGGATGATAGTTATTCGTAACATTTCCGGGTCGTTTGACACGACTACGGTGGTCGTCGTATGTATGAAGTGATTAGGCTGTGCGTGGACTATTTTGGGAGGCTCAATATGTTTATTATTGATGTTGTTTGGGCTATTTGGTGATTGTTTTGAATGGTGTGAAGTCATATATATAGGTGAGGGCTGTCCGTTTCATCGTAAAATAGGTTGGTCGATACATAATAGTTATGACGCTTAAATGATAACGATAGTATCGTTTCTCTTATTGTAGACTAAGGAGTTGTGACAATTGCATAGCTTGAGATTTGGGCAATATATACAAGGTATGTGAGGCTATACCTTTCCTTCTTTTGCACGACTCCGATTGTACATAATGCAATGAACGAGCTTCCAAAGATACTCTACTCTTAGAAGCTAGCAGTACTTACATTGTTTTCCCTCTTATGGAACGATTGATGTTAATGCTGCTTCTCTTATTCTTATGTTATCAATGTTGCTGGTACTTCCTGATTCTTATAAGGTTCATAGTGAATAGTTAGTCCTAATAACGTGTAAAGAGGATACCGACCTTACGTCACTACGAAAGGTTTAGAATGTGATTCCATGAGTCGAGCATGCATTATATATATGTATCTATTTTACTCTAATGAGCCGCGCTATAGTCGGCCGGGTATGACAACTATTGTGCAACCACTAATCAGTCGGGTTTTACCGAGCTCCACGTGGCCGAGTACGATACTACCAAGCCTTATGATGGTCGGGTATGTTTTTTTTACCGAGACTATTACGGACAGGTACGATATGATGATAATGATGCCCACAGAGGCGTATGGTTTAAAAGTTTATGTATTTATGTATATGTATGATGAATTTCATGTCTGTAGCCCTCAGAGGTAATAAGATGTTACAGGTTGTATATTCTCTATCCCTGCTTACATTACTGTTCGTATTTATGGTTCCCTGTCTTACATACTCAGTACTTTATTCGTACTGATGTCCTTTTGTTTGTGGACGCTGCATGTCATGCTACAGGTCCTGATAGACAGGCAGGCGCAGCTCCCCCACCACAGTAGGCAGTCCAGTTCAGCGGTGATTGGCGTGATCCCTTCTTCGGACTTGCCGTGGTCTTGGTATGCATTTTTGTTATAGACGTTATGGGTATGTCGGGGCCCTGTTTCGGCTATGTTGCAGCACTTATGTTCCTTTAGAGGCTCATAGACAAGTGTCGACTCATGTATAGTTTGGTATGCCTTGTCGGCTGATTTTTTTTGTATAGTCTTTCATGGTAGCGTGGTAGATCGTACCATATATATATAGTTTCTTGATTGTCTGGTCATCCCATGTTATGTATGTTCATGCCATCATATTTTATGGTTGGTTGTCCATGATGCATGTCTACAATTTATATTGATCTCATCAGCCCTAAAAGATAATAAAGAAGGTTAGATAAAATGTACGTTGGTGCTCGGCAAGTATGGTCGGGTGCTAGTCATGGCCCTCCAGTTTGGGTCGTGACAAACTTGGTATCAGAGCTAGTGTGTCCTAGGGGTTATCTACGAGCCGTGTCTAGTAGAGTCTTGATTTTGGATGTGTAGCGCGCCACATTTATATTCAGGAGGCTACATGACATCTAGGGTTGTTACCTTCTTCATGAATCTGGATCGTGCGTAGAGTTGAGTCGTAAGTGTTCGTCTCTAATATTCACCTTGTTTTCTTTCAGTTATGCCTTCGACTAGGAAGCAAACAATTAGTAGATGGCTTGACACAGCTACGGAAGAGGTTACTAGTCAGGTGCCCCAAGCCAGAGCAGGCCAAACTGAGGCTCAGAGTGAGATGTCGTCTCATACCTCAGCTACCCCGTCTCCTCCAGAGGATATTAGGAGGCACCCAGCACCTACAGTTCCTCCGTCTGGCATACAGACCAGGATATGTGGAGTGCTTTGTAGTTATTGACTAGCTTGATAGCTGTTTAGGATCAGAGGCAGAATACAGGTGCTGCTGAGAAACCAGTTAGTACGAGAGTTCGTGATTTTATTAACTTAGACCCTCCAGTGTTTACCGGATCAGACCCCAAGGAGGACCTGCAGACTTTTATTGACCAGGTTCATCGTACACTTTGGGTTATGTATGTTAGTGATACAGAGGCAGTAGAGGTGGCTTCGTATCGTCTACGGGATTTAGAGGTTCTCTGGTATGATAGTTGGGAGAGATCCAGGGGTTTGGATGCTCTTCCAACTGTGTGGAAGGAATTTTCTGAGGCCTTTCTTCATCACTACTTGCCAGTTAAGATACGACGAGCTAGAGCTGATAAGTTCTTGAACCTTAGACAAGGTAATATGAGTGTGCGAGAGTACATTATGCAGTTCAATTCTTTAGCAAGGTATGCTCCCCATATGGTGGCCGAGGTGAGTGATAGGGTGCATTTGTTCGTGAACGGATTGGGACCACATCTGATAAATGAGTGCACGACAGCCTCCTTTGTGGAGGGCATGGATATTTCCCGTATTCAGGCATGCCCAAACCCTAGAGGATCGTAAGCGCCAGTAGAGGGAAGATAGGGAGCAGTATAGGGGCCAGCATAAGAGGGCGAGATTTGCAAGGTATTCTAATGACCTCAGAGGCAGCGTCAGGCCCCAGTCTTCGAGGAGTTCGGCGCCACCTGTAGCTAGTGCTCCTCCACAGTTTCAGAGGCCTCGATATGATCGATTTACCTATTCTGGTCCAGGTCAGAGTTTGCAGGCATCAGGCTCGCAACATCACAGGGATACTAGTCAGTCGAGACCCCCAATACCACGTTTTGATTAGTGCGGCAAGGCCCACTTTGGACTGTGTCGTCGAGGTTCTGATGCGTGTTATTCTTGCGGACAGCCTAGCCATATGATACGGCATTATCCTAATAGAGGAGGTGATGGTATGGCTCAGCTCACTGGATCTGTGTCAGGTTCTTCCTCATCAGTTCGACCTCTAGCACGAGGTTTTCAGCAGTCGACAGGTCATGGTAGAGGTAGAGGTGCAGTGCCGAGTTCGAGTGGTGGTTAAAATCGAACCTATACTCTAGTAGGTCGACAGGATCTCGAGTCATCTCCAGATGTTGTTACAGGTATATTGTCCGTGTTTTCTTATGATGTATATGCGTTGATCGATCCAGGATCTATATTATCATATGTTACACCCCTTGTGGCTAATAAGTTTGGCATTGAATCTGAATTGATAAGTAAACCCCTTATGGTATCTACTCCGATAGGAGATTCTGTGATTGCTAGAAGGGTATATAGAGGTTACACTGTGATGATTTATAGTCGTCAAACCTCGGCAAATTTATTTGAGTTAGAAATGGTTGATTTTGATGTGATAATAGGAATGGACTGGTTGGCCTCATGCTATGCAAATGTTGACTGTCATACGAAGATGGTTAGGTTTCAATTTCCTAGTGAACCCATCATTGAATGGAAAGGGAATATTGCTACACCAAAAGGTAGGTTTATTTCCTATTTAAGGCAAGGAAAATGATCTCAAAAGGTTACATTTATCATTTCGTTCGCATTAGGGATACGGAGGCGAAACCGCCTACTTTACAATCAATTCCCGTGGTCAACGAATTCCCAGATGTTTTCCCAGATGAACTCCTAGGCCTTCCTCCTGAAAGGGAGATTGAGTTTAGCATTGATGTGTTGCCTGACACTCAACCGATCTCTATCCCTCCATACAGAATGGCCCCGGCAGAGTTGTGAGAGTTGAAGGTGCAGTTAAAGGACTTGTTGGATAAGGGCTTCATTAGGCCTAGCACTTCACCTTGGGGTGTGCCAGTCCTATTCATGCGGAAGAAAGATGGGTCGTTACGGATGTGTATCGACTATCGGCAGTTGAATAAGTTTACTATAAAGAACAAGTATCCACTTCCAAGAATTGATGACCTGTTTGACCAACTCCAGGGTGCCAAGTATTTCTCCAAGATTGATTTACGTTCAGGGTATCATCAGGTGAGGGTTAAGGAGAAGGATATTCCAAAGACGGCCTTCCGGACAAGATACGGGCACTTTGAGTTCTTGGTGATGTCGTTCAGGCTAACAAATGCTCCAGCAGCTTTTATGGATCTCATGAATACTGTATTTAGGCCCTATCTTGATGTGTTTGTGATTGTATTCTTTGATGACATTCTAGTGTATTCTCGTTCAGAGGCGGAACATGTGGGCCACTTGCGGATAGTACTACAGACGCTTCAGGATCGTAAGTTATATGCTAAGCTCTCCAAATGTGCCCATTTTCTGCCAGTTATGACAACTTACACAACTGAAGATTATGCGAAGTTGTATATCAAGGAGATTGTTAGGCTTCATGGTGTGCCGGTATCTATTATATCAGACCGAGGAGCTCAATTTACAGCTAAAATTTGGAGGTCTTTTCAGAAGGGTTTAGGCACACAAGTGAATCTCAGCACTGCATTTCATCCGTAGACTGACGAACAGGCTGAACGTACCATTCAAATATTGAAAGATATGCTACGAGCATGTGTTCTAGATTTTAAGGGGAATTGGGATGACCATCTTCCACTCATAAAATTCGCCTACAATAATAGCTACCATTCCAGTATTAAAATGGCCCCATACGAGGCAATATACGGGAGGAAATGTAGATCACCAGTTGGATGGTTCAAAGTTGGTGAAACAGAATTGTATGGGCCAGATTTGATTCACCAAGCCATTGAGAAGGTGAAAGTGATACAGGAGCGATTGAGGACAGCACAAAGCAGGCAAAAATCTTATTCCGATGTCCGGCGTCGTGATCTAGAGTTTGAGGTTGGTGATTGGGTTTTCCTGAGGATCTCACCAATTAAGGGTGTTATGCGTTTTGGGAAGAATGGTAAGCTAAGTCCAAGGTATATCGGTCTGTATAAAATTCTTCGACGAATCGGACAGGTTGCTTATGAGTTAGAATAGCCATCCGAATTGGAATTTGTCCATCCGGTATTTCATGTATCTATGTTAAGGAAAT
Organism: Nicotiana sylvestris; assembly: GCF_000393655.2. NCBI lineage: Eukaryota > Viridiplantae > Streptophyta > Magnoliopsida > Solanales > Solanaceae > Nicotiana > Nicotiana sylvestris. The sequence continues at coordinate 149,529,737 of NC_091068.1, forward strand.
GTATTGGAGACCCTTCTCGGGTCGTCCCTATCAAAGATGTACAAGTTACAGAGGACCTATCATATAAAGAAGTGCTAGGGGCTATATTAGATCGACAAGTCCGCAAGCTGAGAACAAAAGATGTAGCTTCCATCAAAGTATTGTGGAGGAACAAAAATATGGAAGAAATGACATGGGAAGTAGAAGAGGAGATGAAGTCTAAATACCCTTACCTATTCCAGAATGAAGATAACAAGGATGCTGGTGGAACACATGATACATTGGAAGGTGAAACGGCTCTGTGAGGTAAGCAATAATTTGAGAATACTCCTCCTTAATACAAAATGGTGACATGTAGATAATGTAAATATCCATAATGCTTTGTGTAGCCTTGTGAGGCCATATGTTGGGCTTAATTGATTGCAAGTTTTGATAGTGACCATTTTATTGGGGAAAATTGATCGGAAATTTCCATTGGAATCCACGATGATTTAAACTCCCTATGAACCCTTACATTCGAGGACGAATGTTCCTAAGGAGGGGAGGGTGTTACAACCCATATCTACATGTGTTAGTTCATACCATATATTATTTAACATAAATCCAAGAAGGAATTATCTTTGAGATGATAATAAGTTAATCATATTGGTCTTAAGTGATACAAGAGTGTATAAGGGTGATTAACAAGTATTAGAAGTTAAACGAATCAAGGATGTTGTAACTCGTATTTTCAGGTAAATCTAGCGGTGCTTAATACACTCAAGAGGTCATGTATTAAGGTATTTTACTCATATAATATCCGTATCATAAGTCTTGAAGTCAAACGAGTTATGAAACAAAAGTTGACAAAAGTTGTCGCAACTTAGGTTCATAATTTTACTTAAACAATAGGTAAAATGTTTCTAAGCTTTTCCCCTAATTTACAAGGAATTACGGTGTGATCTACCCACCAAACTAAATATCAATGAGTCTAGTTTCTAACGCATTAAACCGTTCATAGATACGATCTCGTAGTAGAGAGATATTCGCATTTTCGCAAGACTGCGCCAAGCACCTCTCTATGGGGCCCACTTAGGCGGTTTAAGATATTTGGACCTATATAGGATGCCTCCAAACCATTTTAAGTCATTTATTTCACTATATTCAGACTTTAGAACCCTAAGAACATCCTCTCAAGGTTCTCTCAAGATTCAAGACCCAAAAAAGGGCAAACAACACAAATCAAGTGTCGGGAATTCCGTGGCGCTAGTAAGTCTCTTGTTCTTCTTGTTGTTGGTCATTTTTGTGTTGTTCCAGCTCGTGTGGGAGGTTGTTTTAAAGGGTTTATGTTCTTTAAACACTCCCTCATGTTCTTAATATCAATCCTAGGTGATTTCAAGCCTTCTAAAGTGATTCTAGTGCCGAAAAATACTAATTGATCGCTAGTTTCGCTTTCTTGTTGTTGTGGCAGCATTGGAGGGATATTTCATGGAAATTTAAGGTCAAATTGGAGTTTTTATTTCTGTATAAAGGTAAGTAACCTCTTACTCTATATGTATTTAAGATTATCCAAGTTTCGGCTAAGCCATTGAAGCTAGAACTTGTGAAATACATATCGAAAGGCTTGGTAGTAATGTTATTGTTTTGTGGACTATTTTGCGTTGCTGTTGGGCTGCGTATTTTACTGCTGTTTTGTGGAGTTTTGGAGGAGGAAGGGTGTGGATAAACACCATATATATGTAGGGTTGTGGGCTGATAGTTATTCGTAACATTTCCGGGTCGTTTGACACGACTACGGTGGTCGTCGTATGTATGAAGTGATTAGGCTGTGCGTGGACTATTTTGGGAGGCTCAATATGTTTATTATTGATGTTGTTTGGTCTGTTTGGTGATTGTTTTGAATGGTGTGAAGTCATATATATAGGGGAGGTCTTGTCCGTTTCATCGTAAAATAGGTTGTGGTCGATACATAATAGTTATGACGCTTAAATGATAACGATAGTATCGTTTCTCTTATTGTAGACTAAGGAGTTGTGATAATTGCATAGCTTGAGATTTGGGCAATATATACAAGGTATGTGAGGCTATACCTTTCCTTCTTTTGCACGACTCCGATTGTACATAATGCAATGAACGAGCTTCCAAAGATACTCTACTCTTAGAAGCTAGCAGTACTTACATTGTTTTCCCTCTTATGGAACGATTGATGTTAATGCTGCTTCTCTTATTCTTATGTTATCAATGTTGTTGGTACTTCCTGATTCTTATAAGGTTCATAGTGAAGAGTTAGTCCTAATAACGTGTACAGAGGATACTGACCTTACGTCACTCCGAAAGGTTTAGAATGTGATTCCATGAGTCGAGCATGCATTATATATATGTATCTATTTTACTCTACCGAGCCACGCTATAGTTGGCCGGGTACGACACCTATTGTGCAACCACTGATTAGTCGGGTTTTACCGAGCTCCACGTGGCCGGGTACGATACTACCGAGCCTTATGATAGCCGGGTATGTTTTTTTTACCGAGCCTATTACGGTCGGTACGATATGATGATAATGATGACCACATAGGCGTATGGTTTAAAAGTTTATGTATTTATGTATATGTATCATGAATTTCATGTCAGTAGCCCTTAGAGGTAATAAGATGTTACAGGTTGTATATTCTCTATCCCTGCTTACATTACTGTTCGTATTGATGGTTCCCTGCCTTACATACTCAGTACTTTATTCGTACTGACGTCCTTTTGTTTGTGGATGCTGCATGTTGTGCTACAGGTCCTGATAGACAGGCAGGCGCAGCTCCCCCACCACAGTAGGCAGTCCAGTTCAGCGGTGATTGGCGAGATCCCTTCTTCGGACTTGTCGTGGTCTTGGTATGCATTTTTGTTATAGGCGTTATGGGTATGTTGGGGCCCTGTTCCGGCTATGTTGCAACACTTATGTTCCTTTAGAGGCTCATAGATAGGTGTCGACTCATGTATAGTTTGGTATGCCTTGTCGGCTGGTTTTTGTTGTATAGTCTTTCATGGTAGTGTGGTAGCTCGTACCATATATATATAGTGTCTTGATTGTATATATATATATAGTTTCTTGATTGTCTGGTCAACCCATGTTATGTATGTTTATGCCATCATATTTTATGGTTGGTTGTCCATGATCAATGTCTACCATTTATATTGATCTCATCAGCCCTAAAAGATAATAAAAAAGGTTAGATAAAATGTACGTTGGTGCTCGGCAAGTATGGTCGGGTGCTAGTCATGGCCCTCCAGTTTGGGTCGTGACAAGGAAACCCCGTTCGATCCTGATATACCTATGGTACAGAGAATACGGTAACACTCATCTAGAAATCCCAGAGCATCATACGATGCTAGACCACTGAATACAGGAGGCTTGTACTTCTTGAACCTCTCAAGCCACAACTGCTCATCCTCGGAAACTGTTGCCCTGTCCTCGGGCTGATCTTGGACTACAGGCTATACAAGAATAATCTTAGGGATCTGCTCACCATGAACTCACTACTTAGGGTATGGGCAGTGGGGGTCTGTGCTCCTCCCCTGGCCTGAGATGTAGCTACAACAAGGGGGAGCAACCCTACCTGAACCAGAGTGGTGTACATGCTCATAAACTGTGCCAGAGTTTCCTGAAGTGCTAGAGTTGTAGTAGCAGTAGGCATATAAGGTGCCTCGGCTCCGGTTGGATCTGCTGGTGGTACCTCGGTGGCAGCTCACACAGGTGCTCTGGCTGCACCACATGCACGTCCTCGACCTCTACCCCGACCCAGGCCTCTGATAGTTGTAGTAGGGGTGCGAGTGCTTGATCATCTCGGGTAGCACGTGTACTCACCATCTGTGAGAAAATAGAAGACAGAAGTTTAAAATTGTGACATCAAATCTCGCACGATAAGGAAATCAAATGAAGTGGCATTTTCCTAACAGTTACATAGCCTATCGTAGATAAGTATAGACGTCTCCGTACCGATCAGCGAGACTCTAATAAACCGACTTATGATTCATGACTCCTATGAACCTAGAGCTCTGATACCAACTTTTCATGACCCCAGTTCGCCTTCCGTGAACTGCCATGACGGCACCTAGTCTCTACGATTAGGTAAGCCTAACAAATGCGAAAAATAACAAAACTTGCGGAAGAAATATTTAAAAGCCAAAATAACCAAATGAAATAGTATTTAATATGCCGCTTAACATATACAATACAACTTCTCGAAAACTAAGAACATTTCCCAAAACCCGGAATCTCATGAAACCACAAGCCTTGGAATGTCTACTAGTGTCTAACTCCAGAATATCTAACAAGGAAAATAAAATACAGAAAGGCTAATACAATAGGGAGAGTAGAAAGGGACTCATCGGTCTGTGGACGCGACAGATATACCTCGAAGTCTTTGGAACAGTCACCTCGCCTCAAGGGTGATAAGACTGAGTTAAAGTACATGGATCTGCATATGAAAAACATGCACAGAAAGGGCATGAGTACACCACAGTGGTAATCAGTAAGTGCCAAGCGTAACCTCGGTCTGGTAGTGACAAGAAACGTCAGGTCCCTACTGAGGTTAAATAAAATATATAGTTCGACAGTGTAGAACATATCAGTATAAATAACTACAGTAGTAAAAGTAACACTAGATATAAAAGGGCAACAAAAACTATTATAGAGGCAAGGTAAACAAAGAAAGAAATACGGCTCAGCACCAAAATAACAATCGGTGATCTCCCAGGATACGGTCCTATAGCCCCAAATATACATATCCAATGGATCTCCCGAGATCCCGCCCCATAGTCCAACTCATAGTGCGTGGGGATCTACCGGAATCCCATTCCGTAGTCCCAAATGTGAATACCCAGTACTGGAGGAATCTACCGGGTGCAGTCCCGTAGTTCCATATAACTATGCAGGGGGTCTACCGGAATCCCACATCCGTAGTCCCAAATAAACAAACAAGAGGGGAGCTACCGAAATCCCACATCCGTAGTCCCAAATAAATAGACAAGAGGGAGCTACCGGAATCCCACATTCGTAGTCCCCAATGTAATTACATAGCAACATCAGGAAAATATTCAGAAATGTCAATTTCATATCAAGGAAAATAAATAATTCTAACCTAGCATGCTGCACAGAATTCAGGTAAAGCAGTTTGAGCAAATAAAACAATTAAAAAACTTAGACATGCTTTCCTAAACTAACAACATGCTTTAAATGAAGGTAATATAAACAGGAAAAGAAACATATTAGTAATTACTTAATGAAAACCGTATTTTCAATAATTAGCACAAGTACGCACTCGTCACCTGACGTACAAGGCATTTCAATTAACAGTAATACCAAATCCTAAGGGGAAGGTCCCCCACACAAGGTTAGGCAAGCCACTTACCTCGAACCAGCTCAAATCAATCTGAAACCACGCTCTTGCCACAAGTACTCGACTCCAAATGGCCCACATCTATTCAATTCAATTACATAATGTAAATAACACTTCAAGAAACTGCTTATACAAAGAATATCAAAGCTAATATGCGAAATTAGGTAAAATGACCAAAACGTCCCTCGGGCCCACGTCTCGGAATCGAGTAAAATTGACATTTCTAAAATCTTCACACTCTCACGAGTTTAGTCATACCAAAAGTACTAAAATCAGACCTCAAATGGTCCCTCAAATCCTCACTCAAAGGTCTCTAATTAGTCAAGCTCTAACCCCCAATTTACCACTGAATTTCCTTAATTGTTCATGCTTAAATTAATAAAAATCATTCCAATAACGGGTTTAGGGACCAAAGACCTTACCCCAATGAACTCTTCTGAAAATCCCTCTTGAAAAGTGCTCCCCCAAGCTTCTTCCCATTTGAAAAGAGGTGAAAAATGGCTAAATTTCACGAAGGCAAGTATTTATATGTTTCTGCCCAGTGATTTCCACATCTGCAGCATGCGGTCCCGCTTTTGCGAACTAATGGTCGCATCTACGATAATCACTAACTCCGCCTAATTCTGCATCTACGACTCCCCATCCGCAGATGCAGTATCGCTCCTGCGAAAATTCTACCGCTTTTGCGGCTCCTGCAGAACCTCCCCATTTCCGCTTCTGTGATGCCAAATGCTGCTTTTGCGGAACCACACCTGCAGTCCCACACTCGCAGGTGTAGTTATGACAAAAAACTAGCTGAAGCTGTAACTCCAAACTCCAAAATTCTTCCGTCAACCATCTGAAATCATCCCGAGGCGCCCGAGACCTCAACCAAAGGCACCAAAAAGTCTAATACCACTATCCAAACTTATACCAATTCTTAAAATACCTAAAACAACATCGAAATGGCGAATCAACCACGGATTCAAGCCTAAAAACTTCAAAACTCTAAAAATACATTTTCGATCAAAAAGTCTATCAAACCTCGTCCGAATGACTTGAAACTTTGTACACACGTCATATTCAACACTACGGAGCTACTCCAACTTCTTGAATTCCATTCCGACCCTCGGATCAAAATCTCACTATCGAACCGTAAACTTCAAAATTTAACTTTTCGGCATTTCAAGCCTAAATTAACTACAGACCTCCAAAACATAAAATCGAACATGCTCCTAACCCAAAAATCACCCCACAGAGCTAACGGAACCATCGGAATTCCATTCCGTGTCCTTCTTCACACTGTTCCGACTACGATCAAATTTTCAACACTTAAGCTCTCATTTAGGGACTAAGTGTCCTGGAACTCTCCAAAACTCAAAACCGAACGTCCTGGCAAATCAAAAATAGCAGAAATAAACACGGGGAAAGCAGTTAATAGGGGATCGGGGCATTAATTCTTAAGACGATCGGTCGGGTCGTCACAATTAAACAATTCATTTACTTATAGTAAATCCCAAATAGATTTCCATCAGTTAATGATTTTAACCTCTCGAGCCAATAAAATGATATCAAGTATAATTAGGTTGCAAGTATTATTATGCACGATTTATGCCAAGGTCGTACGGCCTGATCCAAAATACAAATATATATAATATGCACTGCCGAGGGTCGAATGGAATGAACCATAGATGCATCTATTCTACTGCTGAGGAGCTCGGCCTACTCCACAAGAAGAGAAGATACTTTATAACATCCGATTTAAGGATTATTAAGAGGCTAATATACAAAGAAACACAAATTCTCATCAACGGTCAAGTAACCTGCCAAACTCAAGTAAATGAAATTCGATCTTTTACAAATCCTTTATCAAGTCCCATCATAATTTAAGCACTTTAATTAACAAGTAGGGTACAAACATTATAAGTATTTCATGATTTGGGTCCTAAACTAGCTGGACATAAGCATAATTAGTTGCTACGCACGGACTTTCGTTACCTCGTGCATACGTAGGCCCCCATATTTAGAAGCATATATTAATTTAAATTACCTATGGGATAGATTACCTCTTAAAGGTTAGAAAAGAGACTTACCTCATCTCGAAGCTTACTTTCCGATCATAATTTCGTCCTAAAGCCTCAACTTGGTGATGAACAATTTAAAACTAGTCAAATGTTATATAAATAAATCAATACATGTTCAAAAGTTCATATTCTAACTATTAGAGCGATTACCCAACCCCAATTGAAGAATTCCTAATTCACCTTGTTAGACCTCCTTTTTCAACCCCGAAAGGGGGTATAGGGGAATTTTTCAATTAAAGTGGCAATAATCGAAACAGGATTATTTATTCAAGTACAGAGTTGCCACTTGGGACAAGTTATGGTGTCCTAAATCACCGGTTTAAAATCCCGAATCGAGGAAGTTTGACTCTTATTTATGGCCTGCAAAACATAGAAATCCGGGTAAAGAATTCTGTTAACCTGGGAGAAGGTGTTAGACATTCCCGGGTTTCGTAGTTTTAGAACGGTTGCTCAACTATTATTATTGGCCTAATTATCTGATTAATTACATATTTAATACCTATTGCACTTTTAACTTCTAGCGCTTTTAATTATTTAAGAAAATATTTTCTGGAACAAGGCACGATTGTCGTACACTTTTTGTTTTGGTGCACATTGCAAACCGCATCACGGGAACCATACCCGCGATCTACAACATGTTTATTTTATAAATAGTTCGAAGTTGTGGTCGGGTCACATGAAATGTGCACCCGAATTTGAAAATTACGTATCGTAACCATGTCACGAGAACCATACCCATAGTCACGATGATTCATTATAAAGCGCCTAAAGAAACTAGCACATTTAATTATTTTTCTAATCTTTAAGATTGTTGTGATGCCAAATTTACGATCAAGATATTATTGGGGCAAATAGGCTAGCTAACATGATCTATTACTTGGCCCAGATTCCTTATGGTTCAAGACCTACCTTATGGTCCATTTTTATTCCTTGACAAGAAAGAAACAACTTCAATTTTTTCATCTACCCAATTAAAAGAATTTATTCAAAGAACCAACACCACATACATCACAATCGAAATAAAAACTAATTAAAACAATTTAAATAAAAACTAAGACATGCTACTCAAACAATGTAGAATCCTAATCAACCAACACGCGCACCAAACTATCATAACACAATGAAATGAGAATGAAAATTGAGAAATGGTCCTTTTATTGATGAAGAAAGCTGAAAATTACAAATCAATCGGGCTAAACAAAGCAACAATCCTTGGACTGAAACACCAAAATTGCGAACCAGAACCTCGACTTCGAAGCTTGCCAAAACTTGACGAACCTCGGACAGCACCTCAAAATTCAATCTCCAGAAGTTGTTGTACAAAACTAAACTTGCGGAGCTCTTGTATCTTGTTCAATAGGTGAATACAGTAAAAGAAAGTCATGTGTCTTCTTCCTCCCTTCTACTCCAAAAGTTCTGGATTGAGGCAGCTCCATTTAAGCCAGAATTCTGTGTTTCGAAGAAACAAAAAAGGGACCAAATTGCCACTCTGTACACCAGAATTCAACTGAATTTCCAAAATTCGCTGCCTAATTCAACAATTTCAAACCCAACTGTTCAAGTTCCAAGCAGATCCGCCACCCCGAGGGATCGAAGGCACATTAAATAGAAGCCGTCCCTTTTTCAACAAAACTTAACACTTGGGTATTGTTTGCCGATAATAATCACCGTACAACAATAACTATGTCTCAACTGTGAACTAGTAAGGTTGATAATAAGAATCCTCGATATATTTTCTGTGTTTTTTCCAAAAACTTCAGCTGCAAGCAATTCAGCTCCGTGAGAAACAGGATGATGTAGGTTTATTCAACAAAATATTTGATGTGAATTAGTGATGGATAATGCATAATTCTGCTGGTATTCCTCGTAAAATGATAAAAACAGAATTTCTCAATTCCCTAAGCGTAATGATGAGTTAATCTAAATAATAAATTATTAGGATTAATGGTAGGCCCTCGTCTTGATTAACACAGCAAACGATGAACAACACACGCTCTGATTGCTTGCTTTCTTAAATATATGAGAAAAATTAAAAGAAAATGGGTCTCAGAGATCAGAGGAGTTTGTCTCTTAATCTCTGTGTGTGTTCAAGATCAGAAATGGCTGCTATGATTTTAGGTCTAGGTCTAAGATGTAGAAGAAGGGCTTTTTTAAAGTGTTAGGGTTTTATTGGTATTGGGCTTGAAACTATGGGCTAAGGGTAATTGGGTTTGGATTTAGGGAATTGGGTTGGACCATGCCTTTTGGGTTTGAATCTAGGCTAAAAAGACCAAATAGTACAATGTATCTATAAAATGTAAAAATCACTCTAAATTAAAATAAACTAATATAAAACTAAATATTAAAAGTGAAACTAATTTTTGTATTTTCAAATGTTGTAATACGATAAATATAAATATACTAATTAACTTTAACATAAAGATGAATATATATATATATATATATATATATATATATATATATATATATATATATTTTTATCTTTTGTGATAAAAATAAAGTAAAGAGTCAAAACTATTTAGAATAGCGATACTACACCTAAAATAAATATTTTACGCTAAAATGTGTAAAATCTTGGGGAGGGTCAAAAATAACATGTCTACAGCTTCCCCTCTTTGACATGAAACACGAAGAGTTTTCAGACAAAGAATGACGAGATAGGTTTTTTGACCCGAACCTTATTTAGAGAGATCAAACACTTAAAAGAAAAGAGGATGTGACCTAGCCTTGGTATCTGAACTGCCTACATATCCTTGGTTATAAAGGAATCAGGCCATGTGTAGTTCAGAAGTGAATGAAGTGATGGAGTATACCGAGGTGGAGAGCCGATTGAGGTGCCGTCGAGGTTCCGGTTTGCGATCCCGTTATTACATCAAAATCAAAATTAAAAATACTAACTAAGCCTATCAGCTATGAGTTACAAGATTCCTATCTATGAGTCTTCTGAAGCTTGATCTTGAGTCTTGGTTGGTTCTTCATGCGGACTCTGATCTGAATCTTGATGCTTGTTAGCTCCAGGTGTTGGTTCAATCTTCTTCAGCTTTTTCAGATCAAGACGGGACATGCAGAGCTTGTGACTTCAATTATGTCTTGAGTAGTCCACATCTCTTCTCCGCTTCTGCACTTTGGATTAACTTTTTTTATCTTTTATTCTTGATTGAGACTTATTTTTTGTTATCTCGGACCCCTGTCGACCCGCATTCTTGAGGCGAGCTTCTGCTACTTCTATCTTGAATTGACAACAAGACTGGAGGTTGCCCCTATTCTTCAGGAGGGATCCTGCTGTCTTTGACTGGAACTTGAAATTAATTCCCTCATTCTCTAGGTGGGCGTCTGCTAATGACTTAAAACTAGAAATGAATTCCCTTGTTTTCCAGGTGGGCGCCTGCTATTGACTTGAAATTTGAAGTAACTCTGAAATGAATTCCCTCGTTCTCCAGGTGCGCGCCTGCTACTACAGCAAAACAGACAAAACAAAAGAAACTTTTCTGCCCTAGTTTGGTACCGAGAACATCAATGAGTGTTAATCGAATCATGTTATCCAAAAAAGTTCTATAAATTTAAAAGCTAAATCCTATTATCCAGGAGGGTCCTGAAAACTAAAATTAAATCTCATCTTAAGAGTGAAAATTTGAAAGCTAAATTTTATTTCCTAAAGTAAAAGTTATGCAAAATCTCACTATCTATGAGAGTCTTGAAAACTTAAAACTATATCTCATTATCCAGGAGGGTTCTAAAAAACTTTAAAATTAAATTCCATTATCAAGGAGGGTCCAAAAAACTTGAAATTAAATCTCATTATCCATGTGGGTCCTGATTTTAAGACAACTAAAGATTGATAACTTAAGAAAACTACATTCTTCTTTCTTTTTTTTTCAAATCCAGACTTCCTTTTTTTTTCAAATTATCCTAGGAGAAAATTCGTCAAACTAGATTTTCTATCTTAGGATAAAGATTGATCAGACTAAGATTTTGATCCTAGGAGAACGTTCATCAGACTATGTCCTTTTTTCTCTACTATTTTTGGTATCTCGGGAGAAAGATTCATCCGACTAAGATTTTTATCCTAGGAGAAAGATTTATCAGACTATGTTTTCTTATCTTAGGAGAAAATTCATCAAACATAGACTTCGATACTAGGAGAAAAATTCATCTGACTAGGTTACTTTATTTTGGTATCTTAGGAGAAAGATTCATCAGAATAAGATTTCTATCCTAGGAGAAAATTCATCAGACTAGGTTTCCTATCTTAGGAGAAAAATTTACCAGACTAAGATTATTATCCTAGGAGAAAATTCATTAGACTAGGTCTTCTATCTTAGGAGAAAGATTAATCGGACTAAGATTTCGATCCTCGGAGAAAATTCATCAGACTAGGTCCCTTTTTTTGTTATCTTAGGAGAATGGTTCATCAGACTAAGATTTCGATCCTAGGAGAAAGATTCATCAGACTAAGATTTCTAGTATCCTAGGAGAAAATTCATCAGACTAGGTTTTTATATCTTAGGAGAAAGATTCATCGGAGTAAGATTTCTATCCTCGGAGAAAATTCATTAGACTAGGTTTCATATCTTAGGAGAAAAATTCATCAAACTAAGATTTTATTGGGAGAAAGTCCATCAAACTAGGGTTTTTATCCTAGGAGGAAAAATGTGAGTGCAATGGAAATATTTTATGCACATTAGCAAGACAAATAAAGACAAAGATTTGAAAAACTTCCCTTTGTCAGCTCTTCTCTTCTCTTCTTTTTGTCTTATTTTTTTGTGAAACCACTTTCCTTGCACTGCTTTTTTCTTGTTCAAATAAATAAAATTTTGTCAGTTTTTAAAAGGTGGTGGTCGGTTTGTAGTCTTGAGTATCTGGCAGCTTGGCTTTGTGCTCAATCAGCTTGAGTCAGTCTCAAGAGACTTTTGCTCTGCATCAACCCTGATTGTTTCACACCCATTACCATTTGTATTTATGGCTCAATCAGCCTTATCCCAACTGGAGATCTTTGCCTAGGTGACCCTTTCTGATATCTTCAATGACTTCCTGTTTTTTGAGCAATTTGTCTGTCAGAGAGAATCACAAGTTATCTTTGCTTGCGCCAAGTAGGCTAACAAGAGTCTTTTAGGGAGAGCCTTTGCATGAATCCTCAAGGCATGTTGAAAGTAACAACTGAGTGTGCTGGCCAAATTTACTTTGTGCAACTGAAAAGCTAGTAGCTGATTTTGAAATCTTTTCTTGCTTGTTTTGACAAGGACTGACTCAGAGTGAATGACACAATGATGCAAATAAACAAGTATTAACAAGAAATGCCCCTGTCAGAAGTACAAAAAGAAGAGTTTTTTTAATAAGTAGCCTTAATCATCATGACATGCATTTTTGACTCAACGGCCTAATCTATCAAACTAATCTAATCTTCCCTTTTACCATTCTTATGACCTCTGAAGTCGGGCTTGTTCGTGACAATTCTTTGCATCAGCTTCGCGACTCACATTCGACTAGTGGTTCCCCGAGGGATTTTCACCTACAAGTCTCTCTCATTAATTTATCTCTACTTACCGTCTCCTTACAGTGCCTGTGAAGGTTTTCACTAGTAAGACTCTCTTATTTTTTCTTTTTTCTTTTCTTTCCCCTTTTTTTGTGAGCAACTTGACAATGTTCTATGTCACGTGACAACCGTTGCTCATTGTGTGCTTCTCTTGGCATTCTTGAAGGCATAACGGAAGGTCTTTATTTGGAAGGTTTTGGATAGGGTTGGACAGAAGGGCCGACATGAAGGCTCAATGTAGACTCAAAATGAAATGTTGTAGACCTACAACTCTTGGAATCGACTCTTTCAAAAGTGAAATAAAATCTTTTCCCTAGTTTCAGATACTAGGGATTTGTTTTTTAATTTTTTTTTGAATTCTTATTTGGTTGGACCGAACCGTGAGGCTGCCTACGTATCCCTTTTTTTAAGGAATCAGGTCGAACGTAGTTCAAACTTCTGACCTAACTATTTTTTTTCATCTTTCTTTCTTTTTCTTTGTCTTTTTTTTTGTTATTTTCAAAACAAGTTGCCCCAACTTCTATTTTCTAAGGGCATGAACTTTTCACTATTCTTTTCTTTCTTTTTTTCATTTGAACTTTCTAAAAGTTTCCCCAGTTTTTACTCTTGGGACATGTACTTTTTTTCATTTCTATTTTTTTTTCTATATTTCATTTTTTTTTTTGATTTTTGTCTAAACTTGATTCCAAAAGAGGGTGGTTAAAGAAAATAACACAAGCTCAAAAGGCGTAACAACATGTATAAAGTTTTTGGGTAGCAGAAAAAGGGCCTCCCAGCCTATAGAACGCCAAATATAGTATCCTTTTGTGATCACAACATTGATGAGCATATCAGTCTTCTTGGCGTGTCGTGGTCGAAAGACACTTTCCATCTATTAATGTCAAACTTTCGACCAAGCTTCAATTGATTAAACATCCTCAAACTCGATCCTCACAATGATTTGAAGGTGAATTTTACTCGACCTTAATTCCCAAGTATTTCAACTCTTTATTCATCCTAAAAAAATCTTGTTCTCAATTATCCAATTCAAGCTTAAACCCTGAATATGGCTATCCTTCAAGCTCCACTTTTTTTGCTCTGATGAGTGTCATTTTCAGAAAAGGTAGAAACTAGGTATTGAAGCATTCCTAGTTTTGCCTTGAACATGAAATCAAAATTAAAAATGACTTATGTTCTGTGGTGCCTCTTCATTTACAAGGTGAATCTGCAACATGTTTTTGCATGTTCCCCAAAGTGAAGTCAGCTTGCTGTAGTCCAGGCAACACAGCTGTTTACCTTAATGTATACGACTTGACACCCGTTAATGGCTATTTCTACTGGACAGGTAATGTGTCTTCCATACAGGGGTGGAAGTTCATGGTGTTGAATATGCTTTCGGAGAACATGACTATCCAACAAGTGGTGTCTTTGAGCTTGAACCTCGTCAGTGCCCTGGCTTTAAATTCAGAAAGTCGGTGTTCATGGGAACATCATATTTGGATCCTATCTAGCTTAGAGAATTCATTAAGCGCCAATCAATAAACTACAATGGTGACTCATATCATTTAATTGCCAAGAACTGTAATCATTTCTCTGATGATATCTGTTACAGGTTGACTGGGAAGCGGATACCTAAATGGGTGAACCGGCTAGCAAGAGTAGGTTCGTTGTGCAATTGCATTCTTCTGGAAGACCTCAAAACTTCCACGGTACAACATGGCACAAATGTGCAAAACTATGACAGTGAGAAGAGGAAACTAAGAAGCTCTTTCAATTGTTTGTCTTCAATCTCAATGCGTCAAGGTGAGAGAGAAGTATCAATGTCATCGCTGTTCTTGCACTCTCACTATAAAGGCTGCCTTCCACCTTGGGAATCCAAAAAATCTAGAAGCAGGTCTTTGAAGGAAGGATAAGGTCTTTGTTATTCTCTATATGCACATCCATTGTGAATACTAACATAATATTACTACGTATTGCCATCTGTGAGTGTGTTGAATGGCAAAGTCGCACATAGTGCTTGTTGGCTGAGATTTCATTTGGCTTGCCAGAGTTGATTTTTGCCATTCTCTGAGTTCAAATTCTGGTGTTACAAGTTCTGCTATCCAGTTCACATTTTCATCCTGCTGGAAGATCACATCGCTAAGTCAGCATCTTGAGTCACAGAAATGTATTTGTTTGTTAGTTCTCAGCCACTTTCTTATTTGATACTGAAAACAGAGAGGTTCTTGTGTTTTTTGGTGTAGAAATGTAGGAGCAATTTGCAAAACTTTTTGAAGCTTATTATCACTGCAGAAAATAAATAAATTCAAGCTTAAATCAATTTCTAAGATCTGGCCAAAAATTTCGTATGCATGTCATTAGAATTAGCGAGAAAGAACTAAGAACAGAATGACACAAAAGGACAAATTGTATTTCATTGAGTAAAGGATGAAAGGGTTTGACAAGAAGACAAATACCCTAAAATCCGAGTTACAAACCTAAAATAACCCGAATAATGAAAATAGCAATAAAACAAATAGACGAGACTCACACAAACAGAATGGAGGGATAGAAGTGTTTGACTCAATAAAACAAATAAGATCTGGATGACAACCCTGACATAACCCAGATAGTAGAAAAACATCAAAACAAGATACTAAGATTCCTTCCTAGTAAGGAGAGAATGACTTTTCAATTTCTAAGCTTGACATTTTAACAATAAATTTGCTCATCAGAATCACCATGGCCTTCTCCAATTTCAGTCGGCAAGCTCCCGAGAGGATTCTCATACTCTATGTGACCAGACATCATCCCCACAAAGTGTGCATCATCATGTGCAGGCAAAGGATTCTACGTGATATTCTAGGTGTCACTGTCTTGGATCTCAATCAATTTTTCCTGGATCATCCTTTCTATTTCTCTTTTCAAATTCCGACAACTTTTAACATTGTGCTCCTAGGCATTGAAATGGTATTCACACCTTTTAGAAGGGTCAAAGCTTCTTGCACGTGGGTCCACATGATTTGGAGGAATGGGTGCAATCATATCATAATGCTTTAAATTCTCAAATAAGCTTGCATAGGACTCTCCTATTAGTATAAAATTATCTTTCAACCTTGTTCTCCTCTATACCCCTCGCTTGGATGTAGGTTATAGGGAACTTGAAAATTTTGTGAAGGCTGGTGGATATTTTGCGGTGTTGGTGCTCACCTTCTGGGGTATTTTGGTGTCTAGACAACATACTGAGGTAGAGCAACATCGTATTGTGGTTTTGAGGTGGATAGTAATGCTCAGGGGAGTTATCGGAAAATAGACGAGGCTGGTCATACCTTCGAGACGTTCTCCTAGGACCTCTTCTCGACCCTGATGACACCATGATTTCTTCATCCATCTCATTCGTGTCACCGGATTCAATTTGGACAGCCTAAGTTGCAGCTTTGAGAGCTGCTTGACTTATAATTCTTCTTGTCTAAAAGCCATTCTCTACCATTTCTCCCATTTTGATTGCTTCCGAGAAGGATTTGCCAACTGCGGACGTCATGTTTTGAAAGTAATCTGGCTCTTGCGCCTGAAGGAAGACAGTGATTAGCTCGTGGTCAACCATGGGTGGCTTAACTCTAGCTGCTTGCTCTCTCCATTTAATGGCATATTCCCTGAAACTTTCAATTGGTTTCTTCTTCAGGTTTGAAAGGGAATTGCAGTCTAGGGCGATGTCGATATTGTATTGGAACTATTTGACAAAGGCCTATGTCATGTCATCCCAAACATACCAGCGAGATGTGTCTTGATCCATAAACCATTAGGAGGCTACTCCCGTAAGACTTTCCCCAAAATAAGCCATCAGTAATTCTTCCTTTCCTCCCGCACCTCTTAGTTGATTGCAATACCTTTTCAGGTAGGATATGAGGTCTCCATGTCCATCATACTTTTCAAATTTGGGGATCTTAAAACCAAGTGGCAAACGAACATCAGGGAACATACATAGATCCTTGAAGGCAATACTCTTCTGACCTGTCAACCCCTGCATGTTTTTCAACTTTTGTTTTAAGCTTTTCAGTCTTTGGGTCATTTCTTATTGTTCCATCTTTCGGGCAGGCTTATCAATGATTGCATCAAACAAGTACGAGTGGTACTCCGGAGAGTGGTATTGCTCTTGCTGGGTAGCATTTTGTGACTCGTGAGTTTTCCTCTGCACCACCATCGACTGTGGGATGGTGAAGACAGGCATAACAGTAGTGGTTATCTAATTGGTTGTCAATGGCAAATTTGAGAGCATGCAACATAATTCCCAGCTGTGGTCATACAATTGGGATAAGGATTGAACCCAGGTGGATATGATTGATCAGACAATGAGACCAGAATGGTAGTAGTCGGGATGGACGTGAACTTTGGGAAAGCATGAGAAGAAAAAGGCGGTCCTTGGCCATTGGCTCATGCTTGACACAATTTAGTCGTTTTCTGTTTCAGTATTCTATCTTCCCCAACCACAGTAGAATCTTTTTGAACCCACTGACCCCGAGTCACTTGAGCACATGTAAAAATTTCGATGTCAGTTTTCAATGGAATTTTTCCCTTGAATCTTGTGTTGCCAGCTTACCATAAATTGACCACCTCAACTTTCTTCACAATTCAAAACAAAAATATGTTAGAATCGACTCAGTTGGTCCTTATTATTATCATTCTTCCTCTCTTTTTTCACCTTCTTTTATTCTTTTTTTTTTCAAAATCATTTTATCGAACCTGATGTGAGGTGCTTACGTATCATGTGGGAACATGAATCAG
The DNA here is from genome assembly GCF_000393655.2 of Nicotiana sylvestris. Lineage (NCBI taxonomy): Eukaryota > Viridiplantae > Streptophyta > Magnoliopsida > Solanales > Solanaceae > Nicotiana > Nicotiana sylvestris. The sequence goes on from NC_091068.1 coordinate 149,547,418, forward strand.
ATCTTACGTAATTCGGGAAGATTAGAAATAAAGGAAATAAACTAAATCCTTTTTTTATTTTGATTTTTTTCTTTTTTTTTAATTTTCGAAAAAAAAGACTTATAAAGAAGAAAGAACATATTTTTTAATTTCAAAAGAAAAACTTCTAAAGAAGAAAGAAAATATCTTTGGATTTTGGAATTTTGTTTTGAATTTATGAAAGAAATGCCTATAAAGAAAAAAAAATATTTTTGAATCTTGAATTTTCTTTTCGTCTTTTGAAAGAATAATGAAAATATTTTTGGATTTTGAGAAGAAATTAAAAGAAAGTATTTTTGGTTTTTTTTTTTTAAAAAAAATTGGGGTCTCAAAGAAAGACTTTTCTAAAAAGTAAGTAAATGATAATATTGTTTGGATTTTTGAAAATTTGGGACCGGAACCGATGAGGTTTGCCTATGTATCTCACATTCGGTGAGAATTAGACTCGTGTAGTTTAGCCAGTTTTGATGCAACCGGAAAATATGACTTATTTTGAAATGACTTTTTCCTCTTTTTTGTTTTTCAAAATTTCGGCAGAGTTTCAGGATAATTCAAATACCTACCTCTCACTCTCTTTTCTTTTTCTTCTTTCTTTTATTTTTCATTTTCTTTCCCTATTCTAGAAGCTAGTCAACACGCATGCCAAAACAGCCAAATACGCAAGTAGCACATAAGATGCATCAGGATGGTCTTTTAATTTGGGTACACCTGTCCTAGACGGACCCAACCCCTGTGTTGAGTCCCCAAAGTCAAATGCACGTGATGCAAACAAGAGTTCCTACTAGGGATCCAACATGAGGCTATATTATTCTAGGTTTAAAACTTGGGTGTATTGTTCTAGACCTGGCTTACCCGAGCGGACAACTCGAGCCGAGGGGGGTAACATACTGGTAACCAAAAGGACATCCGGCTTTGTAATTGATATGATCCTCAATCTAAATTAGGGTATGACACTAATAGAAAAGCAGTCACACCAGCGTGCACTTCCCCGGAGATTAGAAAAGAAGGGTTTCACAGTAATTTATATACAGTTCAAATAATATCAAAGCAGTAAAAAGTGGCATTTAGCACATTAGGCCCAAACACGTAGAAAATCAGATAATGAACAAAATCCAACTATAACAGTTATTCTATGCTCGAATTCTGAACCTGTACCAGAAGTTCTGGGTTCTTTTCCCAAGCAGAGCCAATAGAGCTGTCACACCTCCTTTTTCTACCCCGGAAGGGGATATAGGGGAGTTTTTCTAATTAAAGTGAGAATAACCGAAACAGATTATTTATTCAAGTATAGAGTCACCACTTAGGATAATTTATGGTTTCCCAAGTCACCGGTTTAAAATCCTGAATCGAGGAAGTTTAACTCTTATTTATGGTCCGCGAAACAAGGAAATCATGGTAAGGAATTCTGTTAACCCGGGAGAAGGTGTTAGGCATTCCCAGGTTCCGTGGTTTTAGCACGGTCGCTCAACTATTATTATTGGACTAATTATCTGATCAATTATACATTTTATACCTATTGCATTTTTAACTTCTACCGCTTTTAATTATTTAATAAAATATTTTCTAGAACAAGGTACGATTATCGTACTATAACGAACCGACTGGTCGTTTTGAGCTTTTACTTTTTGCTCGCCAGTTCTTAGGCACAACTAGAACCGTGTGATATATTATGACTTATGTAAATCATCGCTTTTGGTTTTCAGGGTAATCGAAATGAATTTGGAAGAACAGTTCTTAGTTTGAAGCTTAAAATTTGAAAAGTTTGACCAAGTTTTGACTTGTTAGTTTATGATCTCAGATTGGAATTTTTATGATTTTTATAGCTCCGTTAGATGATTTGGGACTTAGAAGCATGATCAGAATGTATTTTGGAGGTCCGTGGAAGGTTTAGGCCTGAATTGGAGAAATTGGAATTTTGGCATTTTCCGGTTGATAGGTGAGATTTTTATATAGGGGTCGGAATGGAATTTCGAAAGTTTGAGTAGGTTCATTGTGTCATTTGTGATGTGTCTGCAAAATTTCAAATTATTCAGACGAGGTTTGATAGACTTTCTGATCGAAAGCGAAATTTGGAAGTTTTTGGAATTCTTAGGCTTGAATTAGATGGTGATTTGGTATTTTGATGTGGTTTTGAGCTTTTCAAAGGTTGGAACAAGTTTTAAAGATGATATGGGATATGTTGGCATGTTTGATTGAGGTCCTGAGGGCCTCGGGTTAATTTCGGGTGGTAAATAGATCAATTTTGGACTTTGGACTTGGTAGCTTTTGCTAGTTTTTGTTGTAGACGATTTGGTCTTCGCGTTCACGGTCAGAGACTTGTGTTCATGAAGTATGTTCTCTTAGGCGGTGAATTTTGTTCTTCGCGTTCGTGCTTTGGGTGTCACATTTGCGATGTTGTGATGATGTGTTCTTCGCTTTCGCGCTTTCGATGTCGCGTTCGCATAGTTATGTCCCTTGTAGGTATCACGTTTGCGTGGCTTGTGTCGTGAATGCATAGAGCATTTTGGAAGCTGATATTTTTCTTCATCGTGGACCCGATGGTCATCCCGCATTCGCGAAAGAGGAAGCCTGGGCAGCTTTATAAAGTACTATATTTCGAGGATTTCGACCATTTTTACATTTCTAGAGATATGGAGTTCGGGAGAAGACGATTTTGGAGAGGATTTTCAGAGAATTGATTTGGGCAAGTATACTTTACTCAAATTTGGCTAAATACAATGATTTTGTCTTAATTGTTATCATTTAAATTGGGAATTTGGAATGAAAATTGGATGAAAAATTGGAGAGATGAATTGCGGATTTGAGGGGCCATTTGAGGTCCGATTTTGATGTTCTTGGTATGTATACACTCGTGGGAGGATGAGGATTCTATTGATGTGATTTTTATCGAATTCTGAGACGTGGTCCCGAGGCCGGGTTTGGCCAATTTCAGGATTGGTGTTGTAAATTGATTTCTTTCTAGTGGGCTTTGTTCCCTTAGCATATTTTGATGGTTATGTACTGCTTTTGGTTAGATTTGGAGCATCTGGAGGCTGATTCGAGAGATAAAGGCATCGCGGGCTAGAGTTTGGACCTGATAGAGGTAAGTAATGATTGTAAATGCTGTCCTGATGGTTTGAAACCCCAGATTTCACATCGTTGTGCTATTTTGAGGTGGCGCACACGCTAGATGACGAGCGTGGGGTCATGCACCATTGGGGATTGTGACTTAGTCCGTCCCGTATGACTGTTTAACTGTGTATTTGATTGAAAAATATTTGTTATTATCATGTTTTGGGCTAAATGCTATGTTTGGGCCTCGTGCCAACTGTTTTGGACCCTTGTGGGACTTTTACTACTTTTCCTCACTATATTGACTTAATAATTGTACACAGTCATGCTGTATTTTTGTAATTTCCTAACTCATCCTTATTTAGCAAATTTTGGCACTATAAACAATATTTGAGCTGAACGCCCTGTTTTACTGATTGTCCGAGTGACTTGTGAGGTTGATGGTTGAGAGAGGCCGAAGTCCTGATAGTGAGATTGATGACTGAGATAGACCGAGGGTCTGATTGTGAGGTTAATGACTGAGAGATGACCAGGGCCTGGTTGTGAGGATTATATATTTATGGATCGGACTGAATGTCACAGTAATATCGCTGTGGCGTGCAGCCCGATCTTTATACATATATATATATATATATATACATACATAGTGATATGTTGGATCGGGCTTATGACTACCCGGCCAGTCGTCATAAGAATTAACACCTCGATCCCCTATAAACGGCTTTCCCCGAGTTTATTTCTGCTATTTTGATTTGCCAAAACATTCGGTTTTAAGTTTCGGGAAGTTTTGGGACACTTAGTACCTAAATGAGAGCTTAAGTGTTGGAAAGTTGACCGTAGTCGGAATAGTGTGAAGACGGTCTCAGAATGGAAATCCGATGGTTCGGTTAGCTCCGTTAGGTTATTTTGGGCTTAAGGGCGTGTTCAAATTGTGTTTTGGAGGTTCATAGCTAATTTAGGTTTGAAATGCCGAAAGTTGAATTTTTGAAGTTTGCGGTCTGATAGTGAGATTTTGATTCGAAGGTTTGAATGGAATTCCGGAAGTTGGAGTAGCTCTGTAGTGTTGAATGTGACGTGTGTGCAAAATTTCAGGTCATTTGGACGAGGTTTGATAGACTTTCTGATCGAAAGCGTATTTTTAGAGTTTTTGGAATTCTTAGGCTTGAATCCGATGACAAATTGGTGTTTGATGTTGTTTTGAGCGTTCCAAAGGTTGGAACAAGTTTGAATGATGTTTTAGGATTGGTTGGCAGGTTTGGTCGAGGTCCTAGGGGCCTCGGTTATGTTCCGGATGCTCAACGGACCATTTTTGGACTTGGAAAGATTGCGGATTTTCTACTGTTGTGTTACAGAGAAAACCTTCATTGAGTTCGCGAGGGGGTCTCGCGTTCGCGTAGAGCATCTGGGTGAGGCAGTTGAAATGTGCTTCGCGTTCGCGATGATGTCCTACATTCGCGACGGTAAGGACCCGTTGGTCTTCGCGTTCGCGACATGGTCCTCGCTTTCGCGTAGGGTCTGCCCGTGTAAGCTACACGTTCACAAGTGGACCTTGCATTCGCGAAAGACGAATTTGGCCAGCAGGACTTTTGTGCATCGCGATCGCAATAGTAGCCTCGCGTTCGCGAAGAAGCAATTACCTGGGTAGATATAAGATTTCAAAATCGAGGGTTTAGCCATTTTTATCTAAACTTAAGCTTGGGAGCTCAGATTTGAGTGAGATTTTGAGGGATTTTCAGAGATATTGATTGGGTAAAGATTCTAGACTCCTTTTGCTTGTAACCCATTAATCTAAACATGAATTTATCATCGTTTTTTGCTTGTAACTCCTTTCAAAATTTGTATGAAAATTGGGGAAAAGTTCTTAGACCAAGAAATTGAGTTTTGATTGGGGATTTGACATCGGATTTGAATAATTTTGGTATGGTTAGACTCGTGAGAGCTTGAGAATTCTGAAACTATAAATTTTACCTGATTCCGATATGTGGGCTCGAGGGGCATTTTGGTCATTTTACATAATTTCACGTATTAGCTTAGACTTTAATTGTAGAATTAGTTACTTGAAGTGTTATTTACATTATGAAATTGAAATGAATAGATTTGGGCCATTTGGAGTCGAGTACTCGTGGCTAGAGCATGGTATCAGATTGATTTTTGAGCTGGTTCAAGGTAAGTGTCTTGTCTAACCTTGTGTGGGGGACCTTCCCCTTAGGATTGGTATATTTTGTAATTGAAATGCCTTGTACATGAGGTGACGAGTGCGTACTTGTGCTAATTATTGAAAATCCGGTTTCTTTAAGTAATTACTAGCATGTTTCATTTCCCGTTTCTATTACTTGCACTATTAAGCCTGTTGTTAGCTTATGAAAGCATGTCTAAGTGACTTAATTACTTTATTTGTTCAACCTGCCTTATTTGAATTATATGCAACATGCTAGGCTAGAATCACTTGTTGCCTTACTATGAAATATTGCCATTTATGTATATTTTCCTGTTGTTGCTGTGTATTTATTTTGGGACTACGTATGTGGGATTTCGTTAGCTCCCCTTGTATTTGTATTTTGGGACTATGGATGTGGGATTCCGGTAGCTCCCCCTTGCCTGTTTATTTTGGGACTACGGATGTGGGATTCCGGTCGATCCCTCTGCACAGTTATATGGAACTACGGGAATGCACCCAGTAGATTCCCCCAGTACTAGGTATTTATATTTGGGACTAAGGAACGGGATATCAGTAGATCCCCGCGCACTATGAGTTGGACTATGGGATGGGATCCCAGGAGATCCATTGGATATATATATATATATGGGACTATAGGACGGTATCTTGGGAGGTCCCCGATCGTTATCATTGGTGCTGAGCTGTATTTCCTTTTTGTGTTTACCTTGTTTCTGTATGGTCGTTGTTGTCCTGTACATCCTGTGTTATTTCACTACTGTACTTATGTATATTGTTCTATTCTATACTGTTGACCTTATTATTTTATTTAACTTCAGTAGGGCCCTGACCTTCCTCATCACTACCCAACCTAGGTTAGGCTTGTCACTTACTGAGTACCACTGTGGTGTACTCATGCCTCTCCTGTGCATGTTTTTCATATGCAGATCCAGGTTCCGCAACTCAGGCCTACCATCCTTGAGGGAGGCGGCTGCTTTTGAGATTTCGAGGTACATCTGCCACGTCCGCAGACAGAGAAGTTTCTTTCTATTCCAACTATTAAACATTGCCCTTCTGTATTTTTTTTCTTGTTAGATATTCTCGAGTTAGACTATTAGATATTCTAAAGGCTTGTGTTTCCGTGAGTTTCCGGGTTTTGGGATAATGTACTTGGTTTTGAGAATGTTGTGTTGTATATGCCGAGTGGCATTATAACTATTGTTTCCATTCAGTTATTTTGGTTTTGATTATTTCTTCCGCAAGTTTCATTTATGTTCCGCGTTTGTTTGGCTTACCTAGTTGTAGAGACTAGGTGCCATCACGACAGTTCACGGAGGGTGAACTGGGGTCGTGATAGGGCTGCACGCCGCAACGATATAGCGCTTGGTCTGTAGGAGCCCCTTCAGAATTCGCACACCCCTAGTGAGCGCAGTCGACTATATATGGGGATCGGGCTGCATGCCGCAGCAATGTATGGTTCGGGCTGGAGGCTGCAGCGGTTATTACATGGTACCTATTGAGCGTGAGTGCTGAGTATGAGTGCCGATTGATATGAATTGAGTCATGAATGACTGAGAGGTTTGCCCGAGGGGCTATACATACATGTATACGAGTGATGCTTTGCCTGAGGGGCCTGTTTATGAACTTACTGGTTTCACTCCTCCTTAAAGTGAGTTTCTATTGAATATGTTGATTTAATTACTGCTTTCATCGAGCCTCTATTGAAAATGTTAAACAAATGTTTTAAACAACCTTCCTTTAAACTGACATTTTTACAAGGTATACGGAATTTAGTCACTGATTTGGCTTTGTTACTTCCACTGAGATCTTTAAGTTACGAAATGGTTATGAATTTCTGTTTGCCTGAGGGGCTGTATACGAATTATGTTTTTGGCCGAGGGGCCAATTATGATTTTCATCACCTTCACTATAAATTTCACTGAACTTCTACTGAAAACTGTTAGAAAGGCATTTTCAAAGGATTTTTCCCGAAATGGGAGTTGAACGAGATGATTTGATTTGTATCATGTTTTTTTAAAACTTGCGGTATTCTCTGTGGTTCCATGATGTGGTTTACATGATTTCTTACTGCTCAGACCTTATTTACTTTTATTACTTACTGAGTTGGAGTACTCACATTACTCCCTACACTTTGTGTGCAGAATTAGGTATTTCTTAATCTGGTAGCGGGTGTTGATCGCTCAGAGGCAGAGTTATTGGAGTTTAGCAAGGTAGCTGCCTGGAGTTCGCATTGTAGCTTTTCTCCTTCTTATTTTCATTAGACTGTATTTAGTACATTTTCAAACTTTTTGTTTTATTCAGATTTTAGTAGATGCTCATGACTAGTGACACCCCGATGTGGGGCTTGTGTATATATTCCACACTATTCTTTTAAATTTACATCATGAGGTTATCGATTAATAAATGGTATAAAAATAACTTTTATTGAATAATAGTTGATTCTGGAGTTGTGTCGGCTGGCCTAGTTTCACGGTTAGTGCCATCACGACCGGGTTGGTTTATGGGTCATGACAAGTTGGTATTAGAGCTTAGGTTACATAGGTCTGACGAGTCATGAGTAGGTTTAGTAGAGTCTCATGGATCGGTACGGAAACATCTGTACTTATCCTCGGGAGGCTGCAGAACCTTTAGGAAAAACTTCACATTCTTGAATTCTTGTCGTACGTCCTTGATTCAGCTTGAAATGTAACTCTTGAATTCCTTCCACACGTTCATATGCACGCATGATCACTCAGTATTAGATATGCATCAATGGCTTGTGATTCCCTAATCGAGGAGTGAGATGTGATCTCTATGTGTTGATGTTGGGCCAGTCTGGAGGACTTGAGGCCGCGTTTTGCCTATGGCTTGGGCACTAAGGCGTTGATTGTGTGAGCATGTGCTTTTGGATTTGTATGTTTGATAGTGTCCTTATTAGTGGGAGTGATGATTGGATATCTATGTGATCAGAACGATGTGACTATGAGATGTGTACATATTATTTGAACGAGACAAGAAGGGTCTGCTTGGGGGTAGTAAGAACTATCCGGTGCTTGATTTTTCATCGTGAGTTGATGTATAGCCCGAGTTGTGGGCATGATGAAGGACCTTTCCATGTTTCCTAGTTGGGAAGTGAGGTAAATTTCATGTTGTGATACGAGTTCAGACTCAGGAAAATTAAGTGACTACCTAATGTTTATGCCGATGGAAGGGTATAAAGAGATGGCAGTTTGAGGCGAAGCAGGTGGGTTATCTCCTGCAGGTTGTTCTGAAGTTTGCTTGATTCTTATGTCATTTATTGGAAGATCTTTGTTACAAGTGAAAGATATGTGTTACAATTTAAATTTAGGTTGCTTAAGAGAGTGGGTTTGACTGTTATGAGGGCGAACATGAGATTTGTAGAAGATTTGAAGTACTAGATGTTTTGTGTTGCATGAGCTTATGAAAGATTGAGTTTAATTTCACTATGGTATTATGCAGTAATAGAGTGTGTGCATTATGGGTTATTGTGTGTTTTGATCTATGACTTTTGAGCCAAGTGGGGGAGTCTGCTACTAATCAGTTGATTGCATGGTTATGTGCTGTTATGGCACACTGGTGAAATCAGTTATGGCTTATAGAGGTTGAGGTCGAGGATGACCCGAATAAAGGAAATTTTGGATCGGGGTCATGTTGTGCTTTATGGCTGTATAAGAATCTATGGAATGATGTAAGTTGTTATTGGTGTTGGATGTACAGAGCATGGGTCAGGAAGTTGCTTGGTTGCATTAAGGTGAGGTTACATTCTAAGGTGTTGGAGTTCTATTGGAGCATAGGTCGTCCGGTCCGTTTGATCGGTCTAATGGCGGTTTGAGTACATGACTCTCGAGAATGGTTCTGATGGGTTCAAGATGTTACATGTTATAATTGAAGATTTGCAAGTTGTATATTTAGCTAGATCGGAGGTTTGCATTGGAGGGTGTCAAGACTTGTGGTATTTCTATATTATTATGGATTCTACACATCAGTATCAAGAAGGTGAAGGAAATGACTTTGATTTGCAGAAGGCCTTCTCAGAGTAGGTATCTCGGTTGTGGTACTTTTGGGGGGTGCTTTAGAGGAATGCGAGGGTTTATAAGCCTTAGGGCGATGTGATGATTAAGCTAAAGTTCATGGGGCAAGTTTTAGTTAAGGATATTGGTGTACTAGCAAGGAAACGTATCAAATTGAAGGTAATTCGGAAGGAACTCGGAGAATTTGGATAGCTTGGTAGTAGGTTGGATCAGCACGGTAACAGATACGATCAGTTCTTGGGTGCTTATGATGCACTGGGTTTCTACAGGTGTTTCGTGGAATTGCTCTTAGGTTTTGATGGCCTGCGTAGCTGGGTTAAGTTAGAGGGAGTTAGTTCTGACAGTTTGATATTGTGCAACTAGACTTCGGAGAGTTCTTGATGGTTTCTACCATGGTTAGAGATGTATATTTTCTAACTGGCATGAGGAGCATGGGATGTATAATGATTTTTTTCTAGATAAGATCAAATATAAAAAGTTCTTGGCTGGTTGAGTACGTAGTTGCTTGTAGCTCGGAGTGGATTGCGAAGTTCTCATATTTATCATTGGATGGTATGGTATATGCGGTATGTTGTGTGGGGTTGAGATTTGCATGTGTAACGTCATGGTTCAGTCTTGAAAGGAAGTTCATAAATTCTTAGGTAGCATGGATAAAATCAGATGACTAGATAAACGAGATCCCTGATTGGTGTGGCATGATGAGGGTATACATTTCAGAAAGGGCGATGTGTTTGAGTTATGGATACTTTATTGGTACTGCGACACTATCTGGTCTGATTGACTGCTGATATTCAAGGGTTGCTTGGTGGCATAGAAGAATTTTAGAAGTACCTCTCGTGGGTTGATCGAGTAGTAGGGATATGTTAGATATTTGGGTGGTAGAGTTGGGATCAGATATGGTGATTTGTGTGCTTTACGGATTTAGAGACTAGGAGTTCTCAAAAACAGGATATTTCGTGGTTGTGGACTGTAAAGATGTGGGTAAGCTAGTCAGATGATAGTATTTGCTATGATTCAGTCATTGTGAACCTTTAAAGGGTTATTTATCTGTTGTGCGTGACCAGAGTTGATGTGTGGATCATTGGTATACCTAACATGGATGTGTGTTCTGCACCGTGTCGAGATTGTTGACTCCAAGTTGTCATTGTTGAGAGATGTGCCATTCGACTTTTGTTGAGCTTATTTGTATTCTGGGGTGAACTATGAGTTACTCTTCTGTGTTACGAGGAGTCGTGATTTGTTGGTTTTATGCGCATATGGTGCGATTCCATTTGAGCTTTATAGTAGAATTTGTGCGAGACGGGTACTTGTGTGTTGCATGATTTGTTGCGCATTGGGTATGTTCTTTCGGACTGATATGGCATTGCATCATTTGCTCCTCCATGGTTATGATAATTCACTTTTGGGTGCTAGGTATTAAAGTGTGCTTGGTTGATGATTTTGAGCATGGTGATTTGAGGCATCTCATGGGAACCAGTGTTTGGATGGGGTCACGCATTGCGACGAAGTTATATCGAGCTATGATCTGTGGGGTTGGATTCCTATGTTATGTTTCTACAATGTGTGATGGGTTCTCAACACTGTGTTGTGGTGGTACTGTCGAGTTTACAGTACAACTCTCTCATTTGAGTCATTCTCATGATTTGAGTATGTTCGGGTTATGGCTTATTGGTGCGTGGATTACACGAGTTATGGTTTTAGATGGTATTGATGTGTCATGTCACTAGTTTAGTTGTGTTGTATTAGATGAGATCGTTGGGATCTATAATGAATACTAACGAATTCGGTTTCAGCGTGTTGGAAGGATACTATCGATGTTCGGCTCAGAAATTTGCTATGGTCCTTGCAAAAGGAGAAGGGCTTCACAGATGGTTGATCTGAGGAATGGTTATGACATTTTACATGTTTTATTTATCATTTACAGTATACAGAAGTGTTGGAATGAGGTTTTATTTGATAAAAGGGTTATTATCAAAATTTGGATGTATTGAGCAGCTGCTGTGATTAGAAGTTATCGCTACAAGTGGTTGAGTTATGTGGTATGTCATGTAACTGCACCTGAGGTTACAGGAATGGGTTATTACAACTGGTTAGGGCTTATTCAGACTATAGATGTGAGATTCTGATCTTTTAGATGGGTTCAGAAATGCAAATGTGGTTCTAAGGTTTATGTGCTAGGTTGGGTTGTGAAATTTCAGTTACATTGTGTTATCGGACCTATATGAGATAGGGTGACATATAATCATCCCCGGTATGGGCATGTAAGGTTACACCGCGATTTGTTGGTTTTCGGAAAAACTCTGGGCATGTTCGAGGGTGAACGTATGTTTAAGTGGGGGAGGATGTTATGACCCGATCGGTCATTTTGAGCTTTTGTTTTTTGCTCGCTAGTTCTCGGGAACGACTAGCCCCGTGCGATGTATTATGACTTATCTAAATCATCGGTTTTGGTTTTCAGGGTAATCAGAATGCATTTGGAAGAATAGTTCTCAGTTTTGAAGCTTAAAATTTTAAAGGTTTGACCAAGTTTTGACTTGTTAGTATATGATCTCGAATTAGAATTTTTATGATTTGGATAGCTCCGTTAGGTGATTTGGGACTTAAGAGCATGATAGGAATGTATTTTGGAGGTCCGTGGAAGGTTTAGGCCTGAATTGGCGAAATTGGAATTTTGGCGTTTTCCGGTTGATAGGTGAGATTTTGATATAGGGGTCAGAATGGAATTCCGGAAGTTTGAGTAGGTCCGTTGTGTCATTTGTGACGTGTGTGCAAAATTTCATATCATTCGGAAGAGGTTTGATAGACTTTTTGATCGAAAGCGAAATTTTGAAGTTTTTGGAATTCTTAGGCTTGAATTAGATGATGATTTGGTATTTTGATGTTGTATTGAGCATTCCGAAGGTTGGAACAAGTTTGAATAATGATATGGGATATGTTGGTATGTTTGGTTGAGGTGTCGAGGGCCTCAGGTGAGTTTCGTGTGGTAAACAGATCAATTTTGGACTTTGGACTTGGTAGTTTTTGCTAGTTTTTGTTGCAGACAATTTGTTCTTCGCGTTTGCGGTCAGAGACATGCGATTACGAAGGGTGTTCTCTGAGGCGGTGAATTCTGTTCTTCGCATTCGAGCTTTGGGTGTCGCGTTCGTGATGTTGTGATGTTGTGCTCTTTGCGTTCACGCTTTGGATGTCGCGTTCGCATAGTTATGTCCCCTATAGGTATCGCGTTCGCGTGGCTTGTGTCGTGAACGCGTAGTGTATTTTGGGAGCCGATATTTTTCTTCATTGCGGATGCGATGGTCGTTCTGCGTTCGCAAAAAAGGAAGCCTGGGCAGCTTTATAAAGTACTCTATTTCGAGGATTTCGGCCAATTTTGTATTTTTGGAGCTGTGGAGCTCAGGAGAAGACGATTTTGGAGGAGATTTTCAGAGAATTGATTGAGGTAAGTGTTCTTCACCCAAATTTGGTCAAATACCATGATTTTGTCTTAATTGTTATAATTTAATTTGGGAATTTGGAATGAAAATTGGAAGAAATATTGGAGTGTTGAATTGGGGATTTGAGGGGCCATTTGAGGTCCGATTTTGATGTTCTTGGTATGTATAGACTCGTGGGAGGATGAGGATTCTATTGATGTCATTATTATCATATTTCGAGACGTGGGCGAGGGTGCCAGGTTTGGCCAATTTTGGGACTGCTGTTGTAAATTGATTTCTTTCGAGTGAGCTTTATTCCCTTAGCATATTTTGATGGTTATGTACTGCTTTTGGTTAGATTTGGAGTATCTGGAGGCTGATTTGAGAGGTAAAGGCATCGCGGGCTAGAGTTTGGACCGGATAGAGGTAAGTAATGATTGTAAATGATGTCCTGATGGTTTGAAACCCCAGATTTCACATCGTTGTGTTATTTTGAGGTGACGCACATGCTAGATGACGAGCGTGGGGTCATGCACCATTGGGGATTGTGACTTAGTCCGTCCCGTATGACTGTTTAACTGTGTATTTGATTGAAAAATATTTGTTATTATCATGTTTTGGGCTAAATGCTATGTTTGGGTCTCGTGCCAACTGTTTTGGACCCTTGTGGGACTTTTACTACTTTTCCTCACTATATTGACTTAATAATTGTACACAGTCATGCTGTATTTTTGTAATTTCCTATCTCAGCCTTATTTACCAAATTTTGGCATTATAAACGATATTTGTGCTAAACTCCCTATTTTACTGATAGTCCGAGTGACTTGTGAGGTTGATGGCTGAGAGAGGCCGAAGGCCTGATTGTGAGATTGATGACCGAGATAGACCGAGGGTCTGATCTTGAGGTTAATGACTGAGAGAGGCCTATGGCTTGGTTGTGAGGATTATATATTTATGGATCGGACTGAACGTTGCCGTAATATATATATACACACATATATATACATATATACATATATATACATATGTATATATATGTATATATATGTATGTATATATATGTATGTATAAGGATCGGGCTGCACGCCGCAGCGATATAGCGCTTGGGCTGTAGGAGCCCCTCCAGAGTCTGCATACCCCCTAGTGAGCGCAGTTGACTATATATATGGATCGGGCTGCACGCCGCAACGATATATGGATCGGGCTGCACGCCGTAACGATATATGGATCGGGCTGCATGCCGTAGCAATTATTATATGATACCTCTTGAGTATGAGTGCTGAGTGTGAGCACCGATTGATAAGAGTTGAGTCATGAGTGACTGAGAGACTTTCCCGAAGGGCTATATATACATGTATACGAGTGATGCTTTGCCTAAGGGGCCTGTTTATGAACTTACTGGTTTCACCCCTCCTTAAAGTGAGTTTCTATTGAATATATTGATTTAATTACTGCATTCACTCATCTTTAGACCCAGCCTCTATTGTAAATGTTAAACACATGTTTTTAAACAACCTTTCTTTAAACTGAAGTTTTTACAAGGTATTCGGAATTTAGTTACTGATTTGGCTCTGTTACTTCCACTGAGATCTTTAAGTTACCAAATGGTTATGAATTTTTGTTTTACTCGAGGGGTTGTATACGAATTATGTTTTTGGCTGAGGGGCCGATTATGATTTTCATCACTTTCACTATAAATTTCACTGAACTTCTACTAAAAACTATTAGAAATGCATTTTCAAAGGATTTTCCCGAAATGGGAGTTGAACGAGATAAATTGATTTGTATCCTATTTTTTTTTGGAAACTTGCGGTATCCTCGGTGGTGCCATGATGTGGTTTACGTAATTTATTACTGCTCAGACCTTATTTACTTTTATTACTTACTGAGTTGGAGTACTCACATTACTCCCCGCACCTTATGTGCAGATTTAGGTATTTTTGAACCCGGTAGCGGGTGTTGATCGTTCAGAGGCAGAGTCATCAGAGTTAGCAAGGTAGCTGCCCGACGTTCACAGTACAACTTTTCTCCTTCTTATTTTCATTAGACTGTATTTAGTATATTTTCAGACTTTTTGTTGTATTCGAATTTTAGAAGATGCTCATGACTAGTGACACCCCAATGTCGGGCATGTGTATATATTTTGCACTATTCTTTTAAATTTACATCATGAGATTATTGATTAATAAATGGTATAAAAATAACTTTTATTGAATAATGGTTGATTCGGGAGTTGTGTTGGCTGGCCTAGTTTCACGATATGTGCTATCACAACCGGGTCGATTTTTGGGTCGTGCCACATACACTTGTCGTTTTGGTGCACATTGCAAACCACATCACGAGAACTGTACCCGCGATCTACAACATATTTATTTTATAAATGGTTCGAAGTTGTGGGAGGGTCACATGAAATGTGCACCCGAATTTGGGAATTACGTATCGTAACCATGTCACGGGAACCGTACCCATAGTCACGATGATTTATTATAACGCGCCTACAACAACTAGCGCATTTAATTATTTTCCTAATATTTAAGATTGTTGTGATGCCAAATATATGAACAAGATATTATTGGGGCAAATAGGCTAGCTAACATGATCTATTACTTGGCCCAGATTCCTTATGGTCCATTCTTATTCCTTTCCAAAAAAGAAACAACTCCAATTTTTCCATCCACCCAATTAAAAGCATTTATTCAAGAACCAAGACTGTATACATCATAATCAAAATAAAAACTAATTAAAACAATTTAAATGAAAACTATGAAATACTACTCAAACAACTTAGAATCCAAATCAACCAACGCGCGCACCAAGCTATCATAACACAAGGAAATGAGAATGAAAATTGATAAATGGACCTTTTATTGATGAATGAAGATGAAAATTGCAAATCAATCGGGCTAAACGAAGAAACAATCCTTGGACTGAAACACCAAAATTACGAACCGGAACCTCGACTTCGAAGCTTGCCGGAACTCGACGAACCTCGGACTGCACCTCAAAATTCGATCTCCAAAAGTTATTGTACAAAACTAAATTTGCGGAGGTCTTGGATCTTGTTCAATATAGTGAAAGAAAGTCATGCGTCTTCTTCCTCCCTTCTGCTCAAAAAGTTCTGGATTGAGGCAACTCCATTTAAGCCAGAATTCTGTGTTTCGAAGAAACAAAAGGGACCAAATTGCCACTCTTTACAGCAGAATTCAACTGAATTTCCAAAAGCCGCTGCATAATTCAACAATTTCAAACCCAACTGTACAAGTTCCAAGCAGATCCGCCTCCCCCAGGGGTCGAAGGCGCATTAATTAGAAGCTGTCCATTTTTCAACAAAACATAACACTTGGCTATTGTTTGCCGATAATAATCACCGTACAACAATAACTACGTCTCAAGTGCGAACTAGTAAGGTTGATAATAAGAATCCTCGATATATTTTCCGTGTTTTTCCAAAAACTTCAGCTGCAAGCAATTCAGCTCCGTGAGAAATAGGATGTTGCAGGTTTATTCAACCAAATATTTGATGTGAATTAGTGATGGATAATGCATAATTCTGCTGGTATTCCTCGTAAAATGATAAAAACAGAATTTCTCAATTCCCTAAGCGTAATGATGAGTTAATCTAAATAATAAATTATTAGGATTAATGGTAGGACCTCGTCTTGATTAACGCAGCAAACGATGAACAACACACGCCTCAATTACTTGCTTTCTTAAATATATGAGAAAAAATTAAAAGAAAATGGGTCTCAGAGATCAGAGGAGTTTCTCTCTTAATCTTTGTATGTGTTCAAGATTAGAAACGACTGTTGTGATTTTAGGTCTAGGTCTAAGATGTAGAAGAAGGGCCCTTTTAAAGTGTTAGGGTTTTATGGGTATTAAGCTTGAATCTATGGGCTAAGGGTAATTGGGCTTGGATTTAGGGAATTGGGTTGGACCATGTCTTTTGGGTTTAAATCTAGGCTAAGAAGACCAAATAGTACAATATATCTATAAAATGTAAAAATTACTCTATATTAAAATAAATTAATATAAAACTAAATACTAAAAGTGAAACTAATTTTTGTATTTTCAAATGTTATAATATGATAAATATAAATATACTAATTGACTTTAACCTAAAGATGAAAATATATATATTTTTTGTAATTTTTATTTTTTGTGATAAAAATAAAGTAAAAGAGCCTAACTATTTAGAATAGCGATACTAAACCTAAACTAAATATTTTACGCTAAAATGTGTAAAATTTTGGGGAGGGTAAAAAATTACATGTCTACACACCCTCGGGCCTACTGTTGCGACCAAAACACTCACGCAAGTGTACGCGATCGACAAGTAATATAGTAGTAAGTAAAGTATCGTTCCCACGAGGAATTGTGATCAACGTATCGACTGATGTAGACTCAAACAATTATCAATTTATGCTATATTATTACAAAATATTTAAAGAACCAATTTACAACTCACTTAATAACTGCACAATAATTCAACACAAAATTACTATACCAATTACACAATATGTTTATAACAATTTGGATAAATATATTCCCGGATCATGGACTTGCTAGAAATTATGCTACTATTTTAGCTTAAGATTGATTTATTGAATTATCCGGGTTATTGATTATAGGGTTAATAATATTCATAAGAATCTTTCGAGTTCTTATGCATCTATTCAAGTTAAACTAATACCTATATGTCTATGGTATTAATATTAGCAAGAATGCATTTACAACTCCTATTTTTCAACCAAACAAGGCAATTAAGTATATGTCTATCTTAATTGCGAATTCTTCACCCGATGTCCGAGATTCAAAACTTGTTCTATTTGATTCTATATGCAACCAAGAATTTCCTTTTTCAAGTTTAACTCAAGATTCGTAAATAATATTTCACTATTAGCTACGCAGTAAAATAATTAGAAGCAGAATCAAATAAACAACCCATAACGATAGATTCAAGATTTTCAATCTAAGCTTCAAACAACAAGATCATCTAACACCCATGACCCAAGAATACTAGAGTTTTTAGGTACTCATAATCATACAAAAATCAACAATAAAAGTTTTAAACATAATATTAACAAGCAAATAGAAGAAGTTTAGAAGAACTCTTTGAATCCTTGCTCCAAGATGTTGTTGTTCTTCTCCTTTCTTAGCTCCAAGATGAAACTCCCCCTTCTTCTATGGCTTTTTCCCCCTCAAAATCTGATCTCCCTCAATAATGGAGCTTTACTTTATGTAAGTTGAGTGAGATTAAGAAGAAATTCCAATTTTACCCCCAAATAATTGATTTCCCGAACAGGACTAGTGCGGGAGCGCATGACTAGCGCATGACTAGCGCATGACCCGCGCTACTGGGGTTTCTTTCTGTCCAAAACAATTGAACTAGCGCGGGAGCGCATGACCCGCGCTAGTGGGGTTTTCTCTTGTTAAGATGTTGCTGCTCAACTTTTCGTCATTTGACTCCATTTTTTACTTGATTACCATCATAAATCCTCATTTGTTTATTGAACTCCTGTGAGACATTAAAGTCATGATTAGAGCCAATTTTTGCATTATTTGAATATTTACAATAGTAAACCATCCTTAAGTTGAGCTAAAACATAGGCTTATTAAACAATTTAGCCTATTATCTCCTACGTGCCTGGATTTCAGAAATTTTCAACGATAAATGTTATCCATAACCTCACGAAATCAAATATATAATTTTCACCTCATTCCACAATCATTTTCGTGGTGAAATCACAATTTTATCAAAACCTAGGTTTTTAAACTAAACCCATAATTTTCATAATTTTTCATGTTAAAATCTACCTATAATAGATGTATTAAACTTACATTGGGTAGGAATTACTTACCTTCAATACTAGGTTGAAATCCCCTTCTTCGAAGCTCCAAAATCTCCCAAGAGTGCAATAAATGAACTCAAAAATGGCCTAAGTCCCGATCTAAAACAACACTGCCCAGCTGCCCCTTCTTCTCGAACGCGGAAAAGACCTCGCGTTCGCGAAGGCAAAGCTCTTAGGCCCAGAAAAATTCCCATCGCGAATGCGACAGGGACCTTGAAATGCGGAGGCCTGCTTGGCCTACCCCATGCGAACGCGAGTGCTCCTTCGAGAGCGCGAAGCGTAATGGGTTTTGCCTCGCCCAAGCCCCTTCCTTCTACGCGAACCCGAGAGGGACTTCGAGACCGCGTAGACCGGGGATCTCAAAGCTCCACAGACATGACATCCTAATCGTGAACATGAAGAACAACTTTCCCCACTACCCAAATCCTTCACCGCGAACGCGTGGGTCCTTCCGCGTTCGTGATGAAGGAAACCAGAATTTCTGGTTTTTCTAACTTAGCTCCGGGCAATCTGAAGCACACCCGAGCCACTTGGGACCCCGTCTAAATGCATCAAAAATTTCCATAAACATAATACGGACCTGCTTGAACTCTCAAAATGTATAAAACAACAATAAGACCAAGAATCACACCCCAAAACCAAATTGAATCAAGTTATGAACTTCAAGTTTCCAAATCGCTCCGAACCCGATGAATCATACTTAGATTACTAGGAATGACACCAAATTTTGCTTGCAAGTATAAAATAACCATACAGAACTATTTATTTTCTTGGAATCCCAATTGGACCTCGATAACACTAAAACCTACTCCAAACCAACTTTAAAGAACTTAAAACCCGTTAATGAGCCAACTTTCACAATTAAGCGACGAAACGCTCCCGGGTCATCCAAAACTCGATCCTAACATACGCCTAAGTCCAAAATCATCGTACGAACCTATTGGAACAATCAAATCCTGGTTCCAAGGTCGTTTTCTCAAAACATTGACCAAAGTTAAACTTAGCCCTTTTTACAACCTTAAGGAATCAAGTATTCCGATTTTAACCCGAACCCTTCTAAATCCCAAACTAAACATCCCCACAAGTCATAAAAAAGTAAAAGCACATACGAAGAGTCTTATTTAGGGGAAAGGGGTTCTAGAAAGTAAAATGACCGGTCAGGTCGTTACATTCTCCACCTCTTAAACAAACGTTCATCCTCGAACGGGTATAGAACCATACCTGGCGTGCTGAATACGTGTGGATATCTGATCTGCATGCCCTCATTGGTATCTTAAGTCGCCTCCTCAACCGGTTACCCCTATACTAAAATTTTACCGCAGAAATCTTCTTGGAACTAAACTGGCAAACCTGCCTATCAACAATGGCAATTGGATCCTCCTCATAACCCAAGCTCTTATCTAGCTAAACCGTGCTGAAGTTTAACACATGCGGCGTGTCGACATGATACCTCCGGAGCATAGATAGGTGGAAAATAGGATGAAATCCCGATAGACTAGGAGGCAAAGCAAGCTCATAAGCAACCTCTCCAACTCATATCAATAACTCAAATGGATCTAAAAATCTTGGGCTCAGCTTTCCCTTTGTCACGAACCTCATGATTCCCTTCATCGGCGAGACCTTCAATTGAGGTTTCTCGCCCACCATAAATGATAAATCACGCGCCTTCTGATCCGTGTAAATCTTTTGTCCGGACAGTGCTGTGCAGAGCCACTCCTGAATCAACTTTACCTTTTCCAAGGCATCCTTCAACAAATCAGTACCATATAACTTAGCCTCGCTGGGCTCAAACCTTCCGATGGGTGAACGACATTGCCGACCATATAAAGCCTCAAATGGAGTCATCTCAATGCTGGACTGATAATTGATATTGTAAGCAAACTCAACCAAAGTCAAGAACCGATCCCATTTCCCTCAAAGTCAATCACACATGCTCTGAGCATATCCTCCAAGATCTGAAATGTCTACTCCGACTGCCCGTTGGTCTGCGGATGAAAATTTGTGCTGAGCTCTACCCGGGTCCCTAACTCACTCTGTACTGCTCTTTCTAGAAGTACTAAGTAAACTGAGGGCCTCTATCTGATCTGATGGAAATAGGCACACCACGCAACCGAACTATCTCATGAATATAAATCTGGGCCAACCTCTCTGAACTATACGTGGTCACAATCGGAATGAAGTGTGCTGACTTGGTCAACCTGTCGACAATGACCCAAAAGGCATCAAACTTCTGGAAGGTCAACGACAACCCAACTTCAAAGTCCATAGAAATGCGCTCTCATCCAACTCAGGTATAGTCATCTGTTGGAGTAGGCCACTGACCTCTGATGTTTATAATTAACCTGCTTGCAATTTAGACACCTCGCAACATACTCAATTATGCCCTTCTTTATTAGCCGCCACCAAAAATGCTACCTCAAGTCGCGATATATTTTCGTAGCATCTGGATGAATAGAATACCGTAAACTATGTGCCTTCTCTAGAATCCTTTCCCTCTGCCCATCAATATTAGGAACACATAGAAGAACTTGGAGTTGCAGAACTTCATCCTTGCCGATAGTAACCTCCTCGGAACCACCCTGTAGTACCGTCTCTCGGAGAATCAACAAGGGTGGATCTTTAAACTAACAAGCCTTGATCTGCTCCAAGCTCACTTTCCGGTCACAATTTCGTCCTAAAGCCTTAAATTGGTGCGGAACAATTCGAAACATGTCAATTGTTATATAAATTATAAATATGCATTAAAAAGTTCATATGCTAACTATTAGAGTGATTACCCAACTACAATTGAAGAATTCCTAAAATTCACCCCCCGACCCACGTGCCCGGATTTCGAAAATCACCCTAGCCACTTGGGATCCCGTCCAAATGCACCTACAAGTCCATAAATATAGTACGGACCTGCTCAAACGCTCAAAACGCATAAAACAACAACAAAACCAAGAATCATACCCCAAAAATCAAATTGAATCAAGTTATGAACTTCAAGTTTCCAAATCGCTCCGAACGCGTCGAATCATACTTAGACTACTCGGAATGACACCAAATTTTATGTGCAAGTCTTAAATAGCCATATGGAACTATTCCCGATTTCAAAAGCCCAATTGGACCTCGTTAATACCAAAACCGACGCTAAACCAAATTTAAAAGATTTTAAAACCTTTAATAAGCCAACTTTCACTATTAAACGCAAAAACACTCCTGAGTTATTCAAAATCCGATCCGAACATACGCCCAAGTCGGAATCATCATACAAACCTACTGGATTCGTCAAATCCCGATTCCGGGGTTGTTTACTAAAAATATTGACCAAAGTCAAACTTAGCCCTTTTTACCAACCTTAAGGAATTAAGTGTTTCGATTTCAACCTGAACCCTTCCAAATCTCGAACTAACCATCCCCCCAAGTCATAAAATAGTAAAAGCACATATGAGGAGTTTTATTTAGGGGAACGAAGTTCTAAGCAAAATAACTGGTCGGGTCGTTACAAATATCCTTTTAAATACATCCAAAAATATTATTGATTTTCTTATGTTTTGCATGACATTAAAATACATGGCTAGACAATCTTAAATGTAGGACTATATTTTTTGACAGGAAATAATATGTTGCAAATATCAATATCGACAACATACGTTTTAGTTATGACAGAGCAGCCGAAGAAACATCGGAATATACACAAAATATAAATTCAATAATGACCACATTACATATTTATCAACATACTACTAATTTTTTTAGTAGAAGTACTAATACTACCGATATCAAATTTAACTAAACAAGTTCTCTTGGTAGGTTGAGACGATTTTTTATCCTTTTGAAATCAAGTATTATATTAATGTAATAGTATTGATTTTTAGCAATCAAAATATTGTTGTATTTTATCCACGTCAACTGCTTTACATAAATTCTTTTTTCTTGTATATTTTAATTAATTTTATCCGTGTTCTTTTCCATTATAATTGGTTGAATACCTACGTGCAACACACGCACGTAAAATTAGTTATATTAAAAGTGAGAAGCCCTTAAAATAAAAGTTAAATTACTAAGATATCCTTCTAATTATCTTAAATACCCTATTAATAAAAATTTAAAAACAACTAAAGGCAAATAACCTACTTACCAGGGGTGTTCAAAACTGATCCGAAACAGAAAGCCGAACCGCAAAAGTGGTTTAATGGCTTATTGGTGTTGGGTTTAATGGTTTAACGGATGGGGAACAAATTGATTTTTTTTTTATTAATGGCTTATCAGTTTGGGGCAGATTATTCAATTTTCTTAATAGATAATCCGTTAACCCGATATATATATATATATATTCATTTGCTGAATATGTCTTCTTATAATGGTTTTGATAAGGCAACGACACTGTTAAGTGTCTTACATAATTGTCTTTTTCTTAAGTTTTTTTCATTTGGTTTCTGTAAATTTGATTTAGTAATAATGAAAGATACTCTGCTGGTCATAACATATTATTGACATAAGGCAAAATACCAATAGCCTCAAAGGGTTTCTTCTTTATTATTTTCTCCACTAGTTGCATAGTTATAATGAGGAATTCCATCCTGCACAGTAATTATTAGTCTTTCTAGCATAATAAAATAGTCCTCAGTAATACAGATTGAACTAGTCCAATAAACCGCCCGATAACCGTCCGATAATAGCTACTGATACCAATCTGCCCGATATCTTATTGGATGGCTAGCGGATTAATGCATTTAAAGTCGATAACCGATAAGCCGAATCGTTAAGAGTAAATGACTGCCCGATCTGCCTGATAAGCAGGCCTACTACTTACCCCTTCATGAAGGGTCACAAGCCATAACTATTAGATGCATAACCCTTTTAAATTCAATGTTAATGTGATGACCCGATAGGTCATCTAGAGTTTTAAACCTTAATCCTGTATTTCAAAACCTAATTTA
Source organism: Nicotiana sylvestris (assembly GCF_000393655.2). NCBI lineage: Eukaryota > Viridiplantae > Streptophyta > Magnoliopsida > Solanales > Solanaceae > Nicotiana > Nicotiana sylvestris. The sequence continues at coordinate 149,570,881 of NC_091068.1, forward strand.
GCCTTTCTCGATTTATGTTCGCAATCCGTGCCTTTTTTCGGAAGGCTTTTATGTTAAAAAAATTGATAAAATGTGAAAATTTACGTTAAAATCTAATTGAGTAAACTTTGGCCAACGTTTTGAGTAAATGGACTTGGATCCATATTTTGATGGTCCCGGTAGGTCCGTATAGTAATTTATAGACTCGGATCCATATTTTGATGGTCCCGGTAGGTCTGTATAGTAATTTGGGACTTGGACGCATGCACGAAATCGAATTCGGAAGTCCTTAGCTCGAGTTATTGCATTTTGTCAAAAATTTAAAGTTTAGAGGTTTAACGAATTCAAAGATTTGACCAAGTTTTGGCTTTATTGCTAATGGGTCTGGATATTTGCTCCGGAGCTTGGTATATGTTCATTACTATATTTATGACTTGTCTGCAAAATTTGGTGAAAAAAGAAGTGATTTGACATGATTCGGACGTCCGGTTGTTAAAATAGGAGTTCTTAAGTTTTATTGAAAATTTCATTTGATTTGGTGTGTGATTCATAGTTCAAGGTGTTATTTTGGTGTTTTGATAGCATGAGCGAGTTTGCATAATGTCTTTGGACTTGTGTGCAAAATTGGTTTGGGTCCTGAGGGCTCGGGTGAGTTTCAGATAGACTATGTATGATTTGAACTTAGAAAAATCTCGTTTTTAAACTTCTATTGCGATCTGGTGTTTCCTTCTTTGCGATCGCGAAGAGTCAACAGGGCTGGGGTGGAAATTCTTTCATCACGAACGCGATAGCTAGATCGCGAACGTAGAGCAATGGGGGTCTTACCCTTCACGAATGCGACCAACTTCTCGCGAATGCATTGGATCTGGACCTAGTGGGTGGGGGGGGGGTGACCGTTACTCTTTGCAAATGCAGCACAAGGCTCACAAACGCATAGGCAGATGGGTGTAAGCCTTCACGAACGTGAAGGGTATCTCGCGAATGCTTAGGCTAATTGAGTTGTTGCTTCGTGGTCGCGTCAGGCCCTTCGCGAATGTGAAGAATGCCTGACGCCCAGTGATTTAAATGTTTCAAAAACGGGATTTCTCCCATTTTTTAAAAACTCTCCATTAGAGCTCGGCCTAGATTCGATTTTGAAGAGAAAACTCAAGACCAATTCATAGGCTTGTACACTTTAACTCATTTTCTTTCATTTCTAACATCACCCATTAATTTCTAGCCCTAATCTTTATTTTTCCATGGTAGAAAACTAGAGATTTAGGAAGAATGAGGGTGGGGGGGGGGAGGGGTTTACAAATTAGGGATCTAAACCTCAATTTGAGGTCAGATTTCAAAATTAATCACATAATCGGGCTCGGTGGTGAATGGATAAATGAGTTTTGGTCTAAACCTCGGATTTTAAACAAGCGGGCCCTGTGTTTATTTTTGAATTTTTGGGGTATAGTGTGGAAATCCTAAATTTATACATTATTATTGATTCCTTTAGTGATATTTGACATTATGAAGTCAATTGTGGTTAGATATGAGCGGTTTGGAGGCGGATTCTAGGGGAAAGGTCCCGGTAGAGCTCTGAGTTGACTGCGGAGTGAAGTAAGTATTTACTTTAACCTTGATTTTAGGGAATTAGGAACCCTCGGACTATGTGCTATGTGAATTTCATGTGTTGTGGGTTTTTCCGCTTTCCCTTAATTATCCTCTTTCATGTCTTAGTTGTTATATGCTTTAAATGTCTCTCATGCTTTATTTGCTACTAGTTAATCATTGTTTTCTCGTGTTAAAAAATGTTAGAACTTTCCATGCCTTCATGAATCGCTACTATTTGCCTTAATTTAATTACTTTCACCTTTTAATTGTCATTTATTGAACTTATCTTGCCATGTAATATTACATATGTGAATTCCCAAGTTAGTACAAGGTTTCCCTTCTAATTCAGCTTCATATTCATCAATAGTAGAGGTTTTTTTTATTTGAGTTATTGATTTGATTGTATTCATTGAATATTTGATACTGATATGGTGGGATCGGGTTGCACGTTGTAATAGGTAAAATAAGGATGGATTGATATGGTGGAATAAGGGTGAATTTGTACTGATATGGTAGGATCGGGTTGCATGCCACAATGTGTGAAATAAGGGTGGATTGATACGATGAAATAAGAGTGAATTATGATACTGATTTTGTTAGATGGTGGGATCGGGTTGCACGCCGCAACATATATTTATTTATGGTTGTTGATATTATTACGATGGAATAAAGGAGGATTTTGTTGTACGGCGGGATCGGGTTGCGCACCGCAATAACCTATGTGTTTCTATTTCCTTGTGTTGTGTTGGTTTTCGATATTTTTCATACGAAATTCTAAAGATTGGTAATTCTGATCGTTACTAGTTTTTCTTCGAGAATTTAGTTATTATCTTCAGTTAACTGCCTTATTTTGTTCTATATTTTCCTTTCTTGTCTTTATTCTATACTGCGTACATGTTATAGTGTAGTGACCCACCTTAGCATCATCACTACTTCATCGAGGTTAGGCCCGGCACTTACGGAGTACATGTGGTCGGTTGTACTCATAATACACTATGCACTTTTTGTGCTGATTTTGGAGTCGATCCCACCAACGGTTATTAGCGTGCTCGAGTTAGATAGTGGTGTGGACACTTGAGGTACAGCTGCTCGGCGTCCACATCCCCTACTGTCCTCTTTCCTTTTTATTATTTGTGTATTTTCCCTCAGACATCTTTATGTTTTATTCAGACCTTTATTTGTTTTACTCTAGTAGCTCATGCACTTGTGACACCGGGTCTAGGGTTGTATTAGATATTTCAGTTGTTATGGCTTCCGCACTTTACTTTAGATTATTACAGTTATTTCAGCTTTTATCTTATCATTTAATTTGAACTGTTGAAAATGGATAAATTATTATAACGTTGGCTTGCCTAGCAAGTGAAATGTTGGGCGCCATCACGGTCCCGAAGGTGGAATTCCGGGTCGTGACAAGTTGGTATCAGAGCACTAGGTTACATAGGTCTCATGAGTCACGAGCAAGCTTAGTAGAGTTTGGAGGATCGGTACAAAGACGTCTGTACTTATCTTCTAGAGGCTATAGAGTTTAGGAACAATTTCACTTCTATTCTTATCTGTCGCGATTTTATCCTATCATTGATGATTGAAATCTTCTATTCTTGTTCTCTTGTAGATGGCGAGAACACAGCTGAATCGACAGTTGGAAAGCAGTCGGAGCCCCTAGTGGCAGCTGCTACGAAGGGTATAGGTCGAGGCCGAGGTAGAGGCAAAGCTCAGCCTAGAGCTCAAGCAGTCGCACCAGTAGTGGAGCAGCAGGTAGATATTGATGAGGAAATTCCAGCTCAGACTATACATGTTGGACCAGCTCAGGTCCCCGAGGGGTTCATTGCCACCCCAGTGCTTCAGGATGCTCTAGTCCGTTTGGTGGGCCTTTTGGAGAGTGTGGCATAGTCCGGTACATTTCCTGCGCCACCGGCCATATCTCAGGCTGGGGGAGGAGAACTTACTCCTACCACTCACACTCCGGAGTAGATGACTCCCCAGTATCAGACACCAGTTGCCCCGCTAGTTGGGGTAGTTTAGCCGGTTGTTGCGACACATGCTGGTGATAGGCCAACCATGTCTTCTGCGAGCTTATTGAGATTGGAGAAGTTTACAAAGCTCTTCTCATTTCACTTCAGTGGGCACCTTTTGAGGACCCACAGGATTATCTTGAGCACTGCCATGAGGTGCTGTGAAACATGGGTATAGTGAGACGAATGGGGTCGATTTTTTATATTTTAGATAACGGGTTTCGTCAAGAGGTGGTGGAAGGATTATGTATCTACCAGACTAGCTGGGTCGCCTGCTCTTACTTGGGACCATTTCTCTTAACTATTTATATAGAAGTTCCTTCCTATCACACTAAGGGAGGATTACCGCAGGCAGTTTGAGCATCTCTAGTAGAGCAGTATGTCAATCACTCAGTACGAGACTCGTTTTGTGGATCTAGCTCGTCATGCCCTTATCTTCCTTTCTATTGATAAGGAGAGAGTGAGGAGGTTTATTGATGGACTCATTTATCCTATCAGGCTACAAATGGCCAAGGAGATCGGGGGTGAGATTTCCTTTTAGACGACTGCTAATGTTGCTAGGCAGATTGAGATAGTTCTTGCACAAGAGAGAGGGAAGGGGTCTTATAAGAGGCCTCATCATTCCGGTGGTTTCAATGTGCCTCATCTGGAGGTAGGGGTACTTTTGGTAGGGGCCATCCTCCCAGGCCATTCCATTCGTCACTTTAGGCATCCCACAATACTTTAGGGAGTCGTGGTCCTTATGTGCCTTATCCCGGGCAACCAGCCTACAATGCACCATCAGCTCCTATCGGTGTACCTCCGATTCAGAGTTATCATCGTGGTTCTCCGGTCCATTCAGGTCTGCCTCAGTTTCAGTAGCCACAACAGCAGGATGAGTATTTTTAGTGTGGTAGTTTTTGGCATATCAAGAGGACATGTCCGATATTATTGAGCGGCACGCCACAATAGAGTTTCCACGTTATAATTCCTACACCGGTTACACTAGCTCTTGCTCACCCAGCTAAAGGCATGGGTTAGGTAGCTAGAGGTGGAGGTCAGGCCATTAGAGTTGGAGGTTAGGCTGCTAGAGGTGGAGGCTAGGCTGCCAAAGATGAAGGCTAGCCAGCTGGAGCCCATCCTAGAGATGTAGTTCAAAGTGGTGGGCCCCAGCCCCGATGTTATGCTTTCCCATCTAGGCCTGAGGCTGAGTCATATGATGCTATTATCACAGATATTGTTCTAGTTTTCCATAGAGATTCTTCAGTTCTATTTGATCCGGGCTCTACTTGTTCCTACGTGTCATCCTATTTTACTTCATATGTGGTTGTGCCTAGTGATTCTTTGAGTGCTCCCGTGTATGTGTTCACACCTATGGGAGATTATATTATTGTAGAGCGTGTCTATCATTTGTGTGTGGTTATTATGTGGAGTATTGAGACTAGCGTAGATCTTCTACTTCTTGATACGGTAGATCGTGGAGGGTTTCTTGGGTTTGGCGGGATATTACCTTCAGTTCGTGGAGGTTTTTTTTATCTATAGCAGCCCCAATGAATAGGTTGACATAGAAGGGTACCCTATCAGATGAGTGTGAGGCAAGCTTTCAGAAGCTCAAGAATGTTTTGACTACGATGCCAGTGTTGGTGTTTCCCACGGGTTTAGGATCTTACATGGTGTATTGTGATGCATCTCGTATTGGGATTGGTGCAGTATTGATGCAGGATGGCAATGTGATTGCATATGCGTCGCGACAGTTGAAGGTTCATAAGAAGAATTACCCTGTTCATTACTTAGAGTTGGCAGTCATTGTTCATGCGCTAAAGATTTGGAGGCATTATCTTTAAGGTGTGTAGTGCGGGGTTTTCATGGATCATCGAAGTCTACAGTATTGTTCAAGCAAAAGAATCTCAATTTGAGGAAGAAGAGGTAGTTGGAGATATTAAAAGACTATGATATAACCATCTTCTATCATCCCGGGAAGGCCAATGTTGTGGCCGATGCCTTGAGTAGAAAGGCAGTGAGTATGGGCAGCCTTGCGTACATTCCAGTTAGTGAGAGACCGCTTGCATTAGATGTTCAGGCTTTGGCCAATCTGTTTGTAAGGTTGGATGTTTTAGAGCCTAGTCATGTTTTGGCTTGTACAATCACTTGCTCCTCCTTGTTTGAGCGCATCAAAGAGCGGTAGTATGATGACCCTCATTTGATTGTCCTTAGGGACACAGTGCGGCACAGTGGTGCCAAGCAGGTTACTATTGGAGATGATGGGGTTTTGAGGATGCAAGGTCGTATATGTGTACCCGATGTAGATGGACTTCATGAGTTCATTCTTGAGGAGGCCCATAGTTATTAGTATTCTATTCATCCAGGTGCCGTCAAGATGTATCTGGACTTGCGGTAGCATTATTGGTGGAGAAGGATGAAGAAGGATATAGTTGCATATGTAGCTCGGTATCTAAATTGTCAGCAAGTAAAGTATGAGCATTAGAGACCTGGTGGTTTGCTTCAGAAGTTAGAAATTCTGGAGTGGAAGTGGTAGCGTATCACTATGGATTTTGTTGTTGGACTCCTACGGACTCAGAGGAAGTTCGATGCGGTATGGGTTATTATAGATAGGCTGACCAAGTCAGCAAATTTCATTCATATGGTAGTTACATATTCTTCAGAGCGGTTGGCTTAGATCTACATTTGCGAGATCGTCCGTCTTCATGGTGTGCCCGTGTATATCATATCTGATCGAGGTATGCAGTTCATCTTGCACTCCTAGAGGGTAGTACAATGTGAGTTGGGTACGCAAGTTGATTTGAGCATAGGATTTCATCTCCAGATGGACGGAAAGTCTGAGCGTACTATTCACATACTGGAGGATATGCTCTACGCTTGTGTTATAGATTTCGAGGGTTCTTGGGATCAACTTTTGCCACTTGTGGAGTTTGCCTACAACAACCGCTACAAGTCGAGCATTTAGATAGCTCCCTATGAGGCATTATACGGGAGGCGGTGCGTTGTCTAGTTGGATGGTTTGAGTCATGGGAGGCTCGGTGTTTGGGTATAGATTTGGTATTGGATGCCTTGGATAAGGTCAAGATTATGAAGGATCGACTTCGCACAGCTCAGTCTACACAAAAAAGTTATGCCGATCGTGGGGATTGTGATGTAGCATTCATGGTCGGAGAGAGGGTACTACTCCGGGTTTCACCCATGAAGGGTGTGATAAGGTTCGTGAAGAAGGGCAAGTTGAGCCCTAGATATATAAGATCCTTTGAGATTCTTGAGAGAGCGGGTGAGGTAGCTTAAAGACTCACATTTCCACCTAACTTATCAACAGTCCATCTGGTGTTCCATGTGTCTATGCTCTGGAAATATCACAGCGATTTGTCCCATGTGTTGGATTTCAGCTCAGTCCAGTTGGACAAGAATTTGACTTATGAGGAGGAGCCAGTGGCTATTCTGGCCCGGCAGGTTCGACAATTGAGGTTAAAAAGTTATCCTTTAGTTAGAGTGTAGTGGAGAGGTTAGTCGGTTAGGGAAGCTACTTGGGAGTCCGATTCGGACATGCGGAGTATATATCCATACCTTTTCACCAGTCCAGGTACTTTTCTATGTCCATTCGAGGATGAATAGTTATTTTAGAGGTGGAGAATGTGATGACTCCATAGGTCATTTAGAGTTCTAAACCTGAATTCTATGTTTCGAAACCTCAAATATCTCATTTTAGACTTCCTCGGCTTGTGTGCACAGTCCCTGCCTTTTTTCAGAAGGCTTTTATGTTAAAAAATTGATAAAATATGGAATTTTGCCTTAAAAATCCAATTGAGTTGACTTTGGTCAATATTTTGAGAAAATAGACACAGATTCGTATTTTAACGGTCCCAGTGGGTCCGTATTGTGATTTTGGACTTAGACGTATGTCAGAAATCGAATTCGGAAGTCCCTAGCTTGAGTTATCGCATTTTATCAAAAATTTGAAATTTAGAGGTTTAATGAATTTAAAGATTTAACCAAGGTTTAACTTTATTGCTACCCGGTCTAGATTTTGGTTCTGAAGCTTAATATATGTTCAATACTATATTTATGGATTGTTTGCAAAATTTGGTAAAAAATATAAGTGATTTAACGTGATTCAGATGTCCAGTTGTTAAAATAGGAGTTCTTAAGTTTTATTGAATATTTCATTTGATGTGGTGTCCGATTAGTAGTTCTAGTTATTATTTTGGTGTTTTAATCGAGCGAGCGCGTTTGTATAATATTTTTGGACTTGTGTGCATAATTTGTTTGGAGTCCCGATGGCTCGGGTGAGTTTCAGATAGGCTACAAATGGTTTGAACATAGAAAATTTGATTTTTAAACTTTTGTTGTGATCTGGTGTTTCCTTCTTCGCGATCATGAAGGTGCTCTCGCAATCGAGAAGAGTGAACTGGGCTGGGGTGGAAATTCCTTCATCGCTAACGCGATAGCTTTATCGTAAACGAGGAGCAATAGGGGCCTTACCCTTCACGAACGCGACCATCTTCTCGGGAACGCGTAGTCTTGGGATCTGGGGGGGGAAGCGTTTCTGACAGTTACTCTTCACTAATGCGACACAAGGCTCACGAACGAGTAGGCAGGTGGGTGTAAGCCTTTGTAAACACAAAGGGTATCTCGCAAACGCGTAGGCTAATTGAGTTGCTACTTCACGATCGCATCAGGCCCTTCGCGAATGCGAAGAAGGCCTGACGCCTAGTGATTTAAATGTTTCAAAAAGGGGATTTCTCCTATTTTTCACTATTAGAGCTCGGCCTAGAGGCGATTTTGAAGAGAAAACTCTACACCAATTCATAGGTTTGTGCACTTTAACTCATTTTCTTACATTTCTAACATCACCTATTAATTTCTATCCCTAATCTTTGTTCATCCATGGTAAAAAACTAGGGATTTAGGAAGAATTAAGGGTTTTTTTTTCAAATTAGGGATTTCGACCTCAATTTGAGGTCGGATTCCGAAACTAATTAATTTATTGGGCTCCAGGATGAATGGGTAAATGAGTTTTGGTACGAACCGCGGGTTTTGACCAAGCGGGCCCGAGTTTGATTTTTGACTTTTGGGAGAAAGTGTGGAAATCCTAAATTTATACATTGTAACTGATTTCTTTAACAAAATTTGACATTATCGAGTAAATTGTGGTTGGATATGAGTGGTTTGGAGGCGGATTCTAAGGGAAAGGCCCCGGTAGAGCTCAAAGTAGACTATGGAGTGAGGTAAGTGTTGAGTTTAACCTTGATTTAAGGGAATTAGGAACCCTCAGACTATGTACTATTTGAATTTCATGTTTTACGGAGTATATGTGAGATAACGAGTGTCACGACCCAATTCTAGTTTAGGTCATGATGGAGCCTGCTAGGCAAGCCATTAGTGAACAATCTAGTGATTTCATACTGATATGTGGGCATGCTAGGCTGACCCCTCCCAAACTGACCTCGGCCCCCAGCCGGGGCACCTCTAAATTCTCCAGAATAATGGACTCTCTTGTCCCTCTACATCTTCTTCTTACCTCTCAAACGGTAACCCTCAATCGTCCGAGTTATCTTCACTACTAGCTGATAAAAATTCCCATCTCAACCTCCAGGGCCATAGTGGCCTGAACCTGAGTGAAACCCCGCAACGACCCTCCGCACTCTCTCTGTGTCAATAAGAAATATCATAAGTGCGTGGCGAGACAACTTAGAGAATCTCACCTCATAATTGGTCACAGACATCTGACCATGCTGGAGCTGCTCAAACTTAAACTGCAACTGTTCCCTTTGAGAGGGTGGAATATACCTATCCAAGAATAGGCATGTGAACTAGTCCCAAGTCATGAGAGGAGAACCTGCTGGTCTGCCAAGAAGATAAGACTACCACCACCTATGGGCCATGCCCTCTTACTGGATAGTAGTGAAATCCACCCCATGGGACTCCAATATCCTCATGTTGTATAGTCTGTCCTGCACTGATTAATGAAGACCTAGGGATCCTCATATCGCTCACCTCCGAAGATAGGAGGGTGTCGCCCAGTCAATATATCCAATAGCTTCTGCGGCTCGCCGACCGCAGCTGGTCTGGGCTAAGGTGCAACTGCTGCAAGTGGCTAGGCACCGCCCACAGGAAGTGCACCCAGGGTCTAATATACGACAGTTGCATGTCTCAGAGCCTGGACAGTAATGGTTTGTGCTCCCCCTCCTACCTCAGATGTGGCTGGGCTACTGGAAATAAACTAGTCTGGTCATAGTATCCATGAACCGCAGCATACATCCTATGACCTCCTGAAAGCCCGTGGCTGACATGAAATCCACCGGGGCTGGTTCTGTTGTGGGCACCTTACCCTGCTTCTCAATAATAGGATCCTCCACTAGATTCGTTGGGGGTGCATTTGGGGCAACTTTGGACGTCCTCGTCCCCTATGTTTGGCTGGTGCCCTCCCCTGGCCTCTGCCTCGGCCTCTAGAAATAGGGGAAGCATCTCCTACTCGGTTTGGAATGTTTTCCGTGAACGTTCTCACCATCTGTGAGAGAATAAGAGAAACAAATTTAGTACACCATCAACTGCACGATAGGAGATGAATATAGAGTAGTTTCCTAACACCTTATAGCCTCTCGAAGATAAGTGCAGACGTCTGCGCAACGATCCGCAAGATTCTATTAGGTCTGCCCATAACTTGTGAGACCTACGTGAACCTAGTTCTATGATACCATGTTGTCACGGCCAAATTCTAGTTTAGGCCGTGATGGAGCCCAACACCATTGCTAGGCAAGCCAACAGTAAACGATCTAGTGATTTCCATTTTAATAAGTTTTTAAAACAACTAGATTTCCTTAATTAGAAGAATTTAAATGAATAACGGATTTTTAAAGTAATCAAAATGAAAGCAATTAAATGAAATCATAACCGTAGAAATACAACCCAAAATCATAAGTCTAGTAGTGTCTGCCAAGACCTGGTGTCACAAGTATATGGGCTACTAATAGAATATACAAAAGATTTCTAATCTACCATCTGAAATGGGATAGACAGAACAAATAAACAAAATAAAGACTCCGGCTCCTGCAGAACGGCTCGGAAGGGGCAGCTCACCATCTAGTCTCACAACGGGGATCAAATATGCACGCCGGACTACTAACCAGATGTACCTACCTCAGATCCTGCACAATTAAGCGCAGAAGTGTAGCGTGAGTACATAAACAATATGTACCCAGTAAGTATCCAGTCTAACCTCGAAGAAGTAGTGATGAGGGGTCGACTTTAACACTTACTATGGGCTAACAATGATATATCAAATTTCATACTAAGCATGCATTTCATGAATAATATTGAAATCTCAATAATAGGAAATAGTAAATTCTTCTTTCGTAAATATTCAATCCCAAGTTTAGTTTCATCATTTAACAGTTTGTATTTCAAGGCATTTAAGCAATATCAATAATGAATAGTTCCAAAGATTATCAAGCGCAAATTATGCCGAGGTCGTACGACCCGATCCAACATAATATTAAAATTGTGCATTGCCGAGGGTCGAACGACACGAACCATAGATGCATCTATCTGCTATCGAGGCGTTCGACCACTCCACAAATAGAAATCTTTTCAAATAAAATACAAATTCTTATTTATAGCCAAGTGTTCCATTCGCAATTTCAAGTAAGTGAATTTAACCTTTTACAATTCTTTTATCAACTTCCAATATGACTTAAACAATTAAATCAACAAGTAGCGGTGCAAACATTTCAAGTATAGCATAGTATGGGTCTTAGAGTACCCAGACAATAGCATAATTAGTAGCTACGAATGGACTCTCGCCACCTCATACATACATGGCCCCCACACATAGGAGCACATATTAGTTATTATTCACTTATAGGGTAGCTCACCGTGTAGTCTCGCAACGGGGATCAAATATGCACCTCGGACTGGTAACTAGATGTATCTGCCTCAGATTTTGCACAATTAAGTGCAGAAGTATAGTGTGAGAACATAAACAATATGTACCCAGTAAGTATCCAGTCTAATCTTGAAGAAGTAGTGACGAGAGGTCGACTTTGACACTTACTATCGAAATGTTGTTTCTCCTCCCGATTCCAAGGTCGTTTACTCAAACTGTTGACTGAAGTCAAACTTGGCCTTTTTTAGCCAACCTTAAGGAACCAAGTGTTCCGATTTCAACCCGAACCCTTCTAAATCCCGAACTAACCATCTCTGCAAGTCAAAAACTAGTAAAAGCACGTACGGGAAGTCTTATTTAGGGGAATGGGGTTCTAGAAAGCAAAACGACCGATCGGGTCGTTACATTCTCCACCTCTTAAACAAACGTTCGTCCTCGAACGGGTTTAGATTCATACCTGGAGTGCTGAATAAGTGTGTTTATCTGCTCTGTATGTCCTCCACGGACTCCCAGGTCGCCTCATCAACCGATTGGCCCCTCCACTTAACCTTTACTAAGAAAATCCTCTTGGATCTCAATTGGCGATCTTGTCTAGCCACAATGGCAACTGGCTCCATAATCCAGGCTCTCATCTAATTGAATAGTGCTGAAGTCTAACACATGTGACAAGTTGGTGTGGTACCTTCGGAGCATAGAAATTTGAAAAATCGAATGAACTCCTGATAGGCTGTGAGGTAAAGCAAGCCCATTAACAACCTCCCCAACTAGTCTCAACACCTCAAATGGACCTATAAACCTTGGGCTGAACTTTCCCTTCTTCCCGAATCTCATAATCCCCTTCATCGGCGATACTTCCAAGAGAACCTTCTCGCCCACCATAAATGATAAATCACGCACCTTCTGATCCACTTAACTCTTTTGTCTGGTCTGTGCTGTGTGAAGCTGCTCCAGAATCAACTTTACCTTTTCCAAGGCATCCTTTACCAAATCAGTACCATATAACTTAGCATTGCCGGGCTCAAACCACCCCATGGGAGAACGATACTACCGACCATATAAAGCCTCAAACGGAGCCATTTTGATGCTGGCCTGATAGTTGTTGTTGTAAGCAAACTCGGCTAAAGGTAAGAATCGGTCCCATTGCCCTTGAAAGTCAATCATATGCTCTGAGTATGTCCTCCAAAATATGAACTGTCCGCTCCGACTGCCCGTCGGTCTGTGGATGAAATGTTGTGATGAGCTCTACACGGATACCCAACTCACTCTATATGGCTCTCCAGAAATATGAAGTAAATTGAGGGCCTCTAATTGATATGATGTAAATAGGCACATCATGCAACCAAACTATCTCCTGAATATAAATCTGGGCCAACCTCTCTGAAGTATACGTAGTCACAACCGGAATGAAATGTGTCGACTTGGTCAACCTATCGACAATGATCCAAACTGCATCAAACTTCTGTAAGGTCCACGGTAACCCAACTACGAATTCCATAGTAATGCGCTCCCACTTCCACTCCGGTATAATCATCTGCTGGAGTACGCCACCTGGCTTTTGGTGCTCATACTTAACCTCCTAGCAATTTGGGCCCCTAGATACCTACTCAACTATGTCTTTCTTCATTTGCCGCCACCAATAATGTCACCTCAGGTCACGATACATCTTCGTAGAACCTGGATGAATGTAATACCGAGAATTGTGTGCCTCTTTTAAAATCTTCCCTTTCAGGCCATCTGAAATGTCCAACCTTACAAGTAAGTTGCCCAAGGACTGGATGTCCAAATCTAGTGGCCACTCCTCTGCTGGAATGAATGCCAAACTACCCATACTCTCTGCCATTCTACTCAAGGCATCTGCTACTACATTTACCTTACCCGGATGATAAATAATGGTGATGTCATACTCCTTCAGTAACTTAATCCATCTGCAGTACCTTAAATTGAGATCCCTTTGCTTGAACAAATGTTGTAAGCTGTAATGATCAGTGTAAACCTCATAGGACACCCCATAAAGATAATGCCTCCAGATCTTAAGAGCATGAACAATCGTGGCTTACTCTAGATCATGCACGGGGTAATTCTTCTCATGAATCCTTAGCTGATATGAAGCATATGCAATAACTCGCCCCTCCTGCATCAGTACGCAACCCAAACCAACGCGTGAAGCATCGCAATACACTGTATACATCCCCGAACCAGAAGGCAATACTAGAACTGGTATTGTAGTCAAAGTTGTTTTGAGCTTCTGAAAGCTCGCTTCACAATCATCGGACTAACGGAACGGATCACCCTTATAGGTCAATCTAGTCAAAGGTGATGCAATGGATGAAAAGCCCTCCACAAACTGGTGATAATATCTTGCTAATCCCAGGAAGCTCCTGATCTCAGTCATAGAAGTGGGACGAGGCCAACTTAGAACTTCCTCAATATTCTTAGGGTCCACCTTGATACCCTCACCTGATATAACATGCCCCAAGAATGCCACAAAATCTAATAAAAACTCATACTTAGAGAACTTAACATATAGCTTCTGCTCCTGCAAGGCCTGAAGCTCCACTCTCTAATATGGCTCGTGCTCCTTCATAGTACGTTAGTAGATCAAATTGTCATCAATGAAGACAATGACAAATAATATACGGCCTAAACACCCTGTTCATCATCCATAAATGTCATTGGGGCATCAGTCAAACCGAAGGATGTCACTAGAAATTCATAATGTCCATATCTAATATGGAAAGCAGTCTTCGGAATATCTGAGTCCCAAATCTTCAACTGATGGTACCCTGATCTCAAGTCAATCTTAGAGAATACCCTAGCACCCTGCAAATGGTCAAACAAATCATCAATACGCGACAACAGGTACTTGTTCTTGATGGTGACCTTGTTCAACTGGCAGGAATCAATGTACATCTGCATAGTCCAATCTTTCTTCTTCATAAATAACACTGGTGCACCCTAAGGGGACACACTTGGCCTGGCGAATCCCTTTGCTAGCAACTCCTCAAGTTGTTCCTTCAACGCTTTCATCTCTTTCGAAGCCATACGGTACGGTGGGATAGATATAGGCTGGGTACCTGGGGCCAAGCCAATACAGAAATCAATGTCACGAACTGTTGGCATGCCTAGAAGGTCAGAAAGAAACACATAGGTGAAATCCAAGATTACTTGCGCGGAATCAATCGCAGGAGTCTCTACGGTAGTATCCCAAACCTAAGCTAGATAAGCCAAACACCCTATCGACCATATGTCGAGCCTTTAGAAAAGAAATGACCCGGCTATATGTACTGACAAATGAACCCTTCCACTCTAGTCTCGGCAATTCTAGCATTGCCAAAGTAATAGCCTTGGCATGGCAGTCAAGGATGGCGTGATATGGGGATAACCATTCCATGCCAGGATGACCTAAAAGTTGGTCATATCAAGCAATAGAAGGTCCGCTCTAGTCTCGTAACCATATAATGTAACCACATAAGACCGATAGATTCAATCCACAATGATAGATTCACCCATAGGAGTGGACAAAAAAACAGGAGTACCCAAGGACTCGCGAGGAATATCCAGAAAATGAGCAAACAGAGATGACACGTATGAATAGGTAGACCCTGGATCAAATAAAACTGAAGGATCCCTACCGCTGACAGAGATAATACTTGTGATCATGGCATTTGAGGACACTGCATCTGGTCTAGCCGAAAAGGCATAGAACCTGGCTGGAGCGTTGGCTAGCTAGCCTTCGCCTGACTAAATAGTAGCTGGCTGAACTCCTTCTACCTGGCCTCCACCTCTAGGATGGACCTTACCTGTCTTCCCTCTACCTCTGGGCGGCCGGATAGCTGGTGCTATAATCATGCGTTGTTGTCCCTACTGCACTGCCTTGCCCCGAAGCTTGGGGCAGAATCTCCGCACATGACTAAGATCTCTACACTCAAAACAACCTATTGGTGCGGTGATCTGCTGCCCTGAAGTCTGACCTGGTGGCCTTAATACCCCGAAAGAACCTTGAATAGCTGGTGGGCGGTACGAGCTCTCTGGCATGGCACTGAAGT
Organism: Nicotiana sylvestris; assembly: GCF_000393655.2. Taxonomy (NCBI): domain Eukaryota; kingdom Viridiplantae; phylum Streptophyta; class Magnoliopsida; order Solanales; family Solanaceae; genus Nicotiana; species Nicotiana sylvestris. The sequence continues at coordinate 149,586,372 of NC_091068.1, forward strand.
AAGTACTAGAAGAGCCTTGATGACCCTAATACCCACTAGAAGAACCCTGAATGGCCGGTGGGCAGTAAGAATTCTCTGGCATGGCGCTAAAATAGGGTCGCACCGGAGTACCCCGAGGAGGTAATAGTGCTAGATATGTGGGACTGCTAGGCTGACCCCTCCCAAACTGACCTCGTTCCCCAGCTGGGGCACCTCCAAACTCCGCAAAATAACGGACCCTCTTGCCCCTCTATATTTTCTCCCTAGCCTCTCAAATGGTAACCCTCAATCTTCTGAGCTATCTCTACTACTAGATGATAAGAAGTCCCAATCTCAACCTTCCGGACCATAGTGGCCTGAATACCTGAGTGCAACCCCGCAACAAACCTCCGCACTCTCTATGCCTCAGTAGGAAGTATCAAATGTGCGTGGCGAGACAACTCAGAGAATCTCGCCTCATAATCGGTCACAGACATCTGACCTTGCTGGAGCTGCCCAAACTGAAACTGCAACTCTTCCCTCTTATAGGGTGGAATATACCTATCCAAGAATAGGCGTGTGAACTAGTCCCGAGTCATGGGAGGAGAACCTGCTGGTCTGCTAAGAAGATAAGACTGCCATCATCTACGGGCCCTCCCCTCAAACTAGAAAGTAGTGAAATCAACCCCATAGGACTCCAATATCCTCATGTTGTGCAATATGTCCCTACACTGATCAATGAAGTCATGGGGATGCCCATGTCACTCACTTCCGAAGATAGGAGGGTGCAGCCTAGTCCATTTATCCAATAGCTTCTGCGGCTTGCCGGCTGCAGCTGGTCTGGGTTTAGGTATAGCTACTGCAACTAGCTAGGCTCCACCTATGGGTAGTGCACCCAGGGTTTGATATACAGCAGCTGCATGCCCCGGAGACTGGACAGTAGGGGTCTGTGCTCTGGGTCTGCTAGAAATAAACTAGCCTGGGTCATAGTACCCATGAATCGCAGCATATGGACCATGACCTCCTGAATGCCCGGGGCTAGCTCTGCTGCGGGCACCTCGCTTTGCTCCTCAATAATGGGATCCTCTACTAGATCTGTTGGGTGGAAACTAGGGTAACTCTACGACCTCCTCGTACCCTACCTCGGACCGATGCCCTCCCCCGCCTTCTACCTTGGCCTCTAGCAATAGGTGGAGCAGCTCCTCCCGGGTCTGGAACATCTATCGTGCGTGTTCTTACCATCTATTAGAGAATAAGAGAAAGAAACTTAGTAAACCATTAACTGCACGATAGGAGATGAATAAAGAGTAGTTTCCTAACACCCTATAGCCTTTGGAAGATAAGTACAAATGTTTCCCCACCGATCTGCAAGACTCTATTAGGACTGCCCATAACTTTTGAGACCTACGTGAACCTAATACTCTAATACCATGTTGTCACAACCCAATTCTAGTTTAGGCAACACCATTGCTAGGCAAGCCAACAGTAAACAATCTAGTGATTTCCATTTTTAATAAGTTTTTCAAACAACTAGCTTTCCTCAATTTAATAAATTTAAATGAATAACGGATCTTTAAGTGATGAAAACGAAAGCAGCTAAATGAAATAATAACTGTAGAAATACAACCCAAAATCATAAGTATATTAGTGTGTGCCAAGACCCGGTGTCACAAGTATATGGGCTACTAATAGAATATACAAATAATTTATAATCTATTTTCTGAAATGGGATAGACGGAACAGACCGACTGTTGTAAAACGGCTCAGAAGGGGCAGCTCACCGTGTAGTCTCACAACGGGGATCAAATATGCACGTTGGACTTGTAACCAAATTTACCGACCTTAGATCCTAAACAATTAAGTGCAAAAGTATAGTGTGAGTACATAAACAATATGTACCCAGTAAGTATCCAGTCTAACCTCGAATAAGTAGTGATGAGGGGTCGACTTTGACACTTACTATGGGCTAACAATGATATATCAAATTTTTATAGTAAGCATGGATTTCGTGAATAATACTGAAAGATCATTAACAGGAAATAGTAAATTCTTCTTTCGCAAATATTAAATCCCAAGTTTAGTTTCATTATTTAAAAGTTTGTATTTCAAGGCATTTAAGCAATATCATTCATGAATAGTTCCAAAGATTATCATGCGCAAATTATGTCGAGGTCGTGTGACCCGATCCAACATAATATTTAAATTGTGCACTGATGAGGGTCGAACGATACGAACCATAGATGCATCTATCTGCGACCAAGGCATTCGACCGCTCCACAAATAGAAAACATTTCAAATAAAACACAAATTCTCATTTATAGTCGTGTTCCATTCGCAACTTCAAGTTAGTGAATTTAACATTTTACAATTTTTTTATCAACTTCCAATATGACTTAAACAATTAAATCAACAAGTAGGGGTGCAAACATTTCAAGTATAGCATGTTATGGGTCTTAGACTACCCGAACAATAGCATAATTAGTAACTACGAATAGACTCTCGCCGCCTCGTACGTACGTAGCCCCCACACATTGGAGCACATATTAGTTATAATTCACCTATGTGGCTAATTCCCTCTTACAAGGTTAGAAAAGAGACTTACCTCGGTTCAAGGCCTACTTTCCGGTCCAAGATTGTGCCCAAACACTCAATTTGGCACCAAACGACTCGAAGCTAGTCAAATGTTATATAAAATAATTAATACATGCCTAAAAGTTCATATTCTAACTATCAAGGTGATTTCCCAAGCCTATTTGAAGAATTCCTAAAATTCACCCCCAGGCCCATGTGCTCTGATTTCGAAATTTGTTTAAGAAAGTTCTTACCCATAAACCTATGAACTCAAATATATGATTTTCACTAAATTCCATAACCAATTTTGTGGCTAAATCTCATTTTTATTATAAACCTAGGTTTTCATCTAAACCCAAAATTTTCACTAATTTACATGTTATAATCTACCCTTAAACTATGTATTTAACTCAATATTGGTAGAAATCACTTACCTCCAAGTGCTAGGTGAAAACCCCTCTCAAGAAGCTCCAAAAATCACCCAACAACGGAAGTAAATGAGCCAAAATGACTAAGTCCTATTTTAAAAGAAACCTCACTGCCTCCAGCGATTCGGCACCTGCAGTCACAGGGCCGCACCTGCACCATCATTTCTGCGCACAAAAGTCCCTTTCTGCGGAAGTGCCCTGGACCGGCTAGCTCCGCTTCTACTGAGGGGGTCCCGCTTTTGCGGTTTTGCTTCTGCAGAGGTTGGGGCGCACCTAAGGATCCTGGTATGCCCTTCCTTAGTCGCTTCTACGAGGCTTGGCTCGCTTCTTCAAGCTCGCACCTGCTGCTGCACAAGCGCATGTGCGATTATGACACCAGCTGGTGCTTCAGCTGTTGCTCCAAATTTTCAACTTGGTATGAGCCTCATCCGATTGACACTCGGGGCCCCGCCTGAACATACCAACAAGTTTTGGAATCATAAAACGGACTTTCTCAAACTCTCGAAATGCCTGAAATAATGTTAAAACTAAGAATCGCACCCCAATACTAATTGAATCAAACTTATGAACTTCAAGTTCTTAAATTTACTCCCAACGTGCCGAAATATACTTAAACTACTCAGATTGACACCAAATTTAGCGTGCAAGTCTTAAATAACATTACAGAACTATTCACAATCTTAGAATTCCTACTCCAAACCAAATTTAAAGAACTTCTAAAATCTTCAAAGAACTAACTTTCACTATTAAGTGCTAAAATTTTCCCTGGCCATCCAAAACCCGATCTGAACATATATTCAAGTCTGAAATAATCGTACGAACCTATTAGAACTACCAAATCCCAATTCCGATGTCATTTACTCAAAATCTTGACCGAAGTCAAATTTGGCCTTTTAGCCAACCTTAAGGAATGAAGTGTTTCGATTTCAACCCGAGCCCTTCCAAATCCCGAACTAACCATCCCCACAAGTTATAAAATAGTAAAAGCATGTACGAAAAGTCTTATTTAGGGGAACATGGTTCTAGACAGTAAAACAACCAGTCAGGTCATTAGAACGAGTGCTTATACACTGCCGAATTACTTGTTTCCCTGATTTTTCCACTTTCCTTTAATCATCTCCTTTCATGCCTTAGTTGTTATGTGCTTAAAATGCCACACGTGCTTTATTTGCTACTTGTTAATTATTGTTTTCTCATGTTAAAAAATGTTAGACCTTTCCATGCTTTTATGACTCGCTACTATTTGCCTTAATTGACTTACTTGAACCTTTTATTTGTCATTTACTAGACTTGTCTTGCCGTGTAATATTACACATATAAATTTCCAAGTTGGTACAAGGTTTTCCTTCTGATTCAGCTTCATATTCATCAGTCGTAGAGGTTCTTGTGATTTGAGTTATTGATTTGATTGTATTCATTGAATATTTGATACTTATATGATGTGATCGGGTTGCAAGACGCAACAGGTGAAATAAGGTCGGATTGATATATTAAAATAAGGGTAAATTGGCACTATATAGTGGGATCGGGTTGCATGCCGCAACAGGTGAAGTAAGGGTAGATTGATAAGGTGAAACAAAGGTGAATTATGATAATAATTTTGTTATATGGTGGGATCGGGTTGCGCACAGAAACATATATTTATTTATGATTGTTGATATTATTACAGTGGAATAATGGGGATTGTGTTGTACGGTGGGATCGGGTTGCACGCCGTAACAATCTATGTGTTTATATTTCATTGATGTGTTGGTTTTCGGTATTTTTGACATGAAACTCCAAGGATTGGTAATTCTAATCGTCACTGGTTTTTCTTTGAGGATTTAGCTATTTCCTTTAGTTAAATGTCTTATTTTGTTCCGTATTTTCTTCTCCTGTCTTTATTATATACTATGTACATGTTATAGTGTAAGTGACATGCATTAGCCTCGTCACTACTTCGTCGAGGTTAGGCTTGGCACTTACAGAGTACATGGGGTCGGTTGTACTCATACTACACTCTACACTTCTTGTGCATATTTTGGAGTCAGTCCCAACGGTAATTATTAGCATGCTTGGGTTGGCTAGTTTTGTGGAGATTTGAGGTACAGTTGCTCAGTCTCCGCAGCTCCTAGAGTCCCCATTCCTTTTTATTAGCTGTGTATTTTTTTCTCAGACAACTTTATGTTCTAGCAGCTCGTGCAATTATGACACCTCGTCCCTGGTTGTGTTAAATATTTCAGTTGTTATGGCTTCCACATTTTCAATTTGGATTATTACTGTTATTTTAGTCTCTTTCTTATCATTTAATTTGAACTCCTAAAAATGGATAAATTATTCTAACATTGGCTTACCTAGCAAGTGAAATGTTAGGTGCCATCACGAGCCCAAAGGTGGGAATTTCGGATCGTGATAATTTTTTATGTTAAGACCAAATAATTAAATCTTTTAATTAATTATGTAGCAAGAGAATTCAATTCAATTATTTTTTAAATTTATCATAATTTTCCAAGTTAAAAAAATCTTAGGGCACATAAATTTATTTAATAAAAAGAGTGTTAGAGATTAAAAAATTAGAAGACAAAGTAAAAAAGGTTAGTATAGTATTAAGAATCAGAAGGACATGCAAGTGTCTGAGATAGCATAATCAAAGCTAAATCCTGAACAAGAACAAGCTTTCAGAACTATATGATAAAGAATCGATTCTATGATAGGGGGATTATCCTTTGTAGATGCTTCCGATGAAACCGAAATAATATTCCTATATCATGTATTACTTGCAAATATCAGATAAAGAGACATAATACGATTAAAGTTAATAATAAGTGGTGTACCGGCAACGATTTTATTATGAGGCCACTCACTATAGATTTGAATAGGGGTGTACATGGACTAGGTTGGTTCGATTTTTATTAAAAACTAAACCAAACCACTCATATTCTATTAAGTATTACATCTCATAAAAGGATCCCAAATATTTCTAGACAAGTTTTAAAGAAAATTCTATATAAAGTCTTAAAAAGTTATATAAAAATTATTATATAATTATATGTTAGTTTGGTTCGGGTTTTTTTAATTAACATCAAACCAAATCAAACCAAACCTCATCGGGTTCTTTAATCGATTTGGTTTGATTTTCCGGTTTGTTGTAATTTTTTGGTTCGGTTCGTACACCCCTAGATTTGATATACCTTTTCAAATAACTAAAATAACCATCATAAATATATCAAAGCACAGTAATGATGCTAAATTTATATGGAAATCAAAATTGATAATATAGGATGAAGCGCTTATCGCAAAGTGTCAAACAATCGAAATAATTGCTCGGAGTTCTAGATACATATTGGATATCAATGAACCGCTGGGTGGAAAATTAATGGTTTGGGAGGTGATTTTTGTAAAGTGCTACCAGTAGTTCCAAAATTGATGAAAGCAGGGGCTGTAAAAGCTAGCTTGTCAAAATTATGCTTATAGCCTCAAATGAAAAATATTCAACTAACAAATAATATAAAGTAAGAATCGATCCAGTATTCGGTGACTTCTTGCTTTGTGTCAGAAATGAAGAAGAGCATCCGATAAAAGATAATTTGGTTCTTCCAGAATACTTATTTACTAACCTCAGTGTTAATAATAGTGCATTTAATAATATATTTAAAATGCAATTTATACAAATTTTATGATAGAAATTAAAAAGATATCTTACCTAGAAGAAATGAATGTGCTGATCAACTAAATAAAAGGTTGATTGCAAAATTTTATGATAAAAATAAAATATTTTTCAGTTTTTGGCTCAGTAGAACATGATACCAACAATTACTATCAAGAAGAATACTTAAATACTTTAATTCAAATGGCCTTCTACCATACATGTTTTTTGTCAAGGTTATTATTTCTTACATATGTTAGTGTCATTGTATATATAATAGAGGATAATGCATAAAATCCTCCTGGACCTATGACCATATTACCACCTACACACCTTTTCTTTTTGGGGGACCTATTACCCCCCCCCTCCCCGAACTATTTTAATGTAAAGTTATTTACCCCTTAAAAAGCTACAAACAGATGCATGCAAAGTGGTGAAATACAAGAACCTAAAATGTGTATTTCTACTTAAAAGCTTTTTTCACCGTTTTCTCCTTCTTACTTATTTTCCTATTTGCAGACCTTTATTACCATATCCGTCCAAAAGGAAAAAGCCTCATTTGATGGATTTTATATAATACTTGTTTGATATTGTCATATCTGGCTTGAGAACAAAACTCCGACAAAAACCCTTGCTCCGGCGAAACTCTATTGTTGTTGACCGTTTTGACTGTTTGTAGGTTCTTACCAAATCATACTCGATGCTCCCTCTGGTAGTAGCTCTGTTTCTGTTATTAAACATATCTGCTTTTGATTTCTGTGTTGATTTTGCGTTGTATTGAATTTTTGCTCAGGAATTTTGTTGTTGAAATGATGTTCCCCTTGTTCGTGTGAGAAGAGGTTTAGAAGACGAAGGAGACTAATTAATTAGATGTAATTAATTATGTAATGTCCAATCAAAAGATGACACTTGTACCTATTAATCAATTTTAAAATTATTTTAGTAACTTCCACTTTCCCTTAAGAGAGTGCACACTCTCTATGCCACGTCAGCAATTAGGGTGATTGTCATGACCCAAATTCTATTATAGGTTGTGATGGCGCCCAACACCGTTGTTAGGCAAGCCGACCCTAATCAACTAGTGAGTTCTCATTTATTTTACCAAAACAATTCCAACATTTGTTTTTCTTAATCTTAAACTTTTACACAGTAAAAAATTAACGAGTTCATAATAATAAAAATACATCCCAAAATAATAGTCTACAAAGTGCGTGCCAGGAACTAGTGTCATAAGTACTAGGGCAACTAGTAGAATGTACAAATATACCACTATCCTACTGTCCGAAATGGAATGGATAGTAAATAACAATAAACAAAAGAAGAGACTCTGGCATGTTGCTGAATGGCTGGTAGCTCACCGTGAGATCTCGATCAAGAATAAGGAACGCGCGCCGGACGGGTAGCTAGATGCACCTACCTCACATCTTGCATAGTTAAGTATAGAAGCATAGTATGAGTACATAAACAACATGTACCTAGCAAGTATCCAGTCTAACCTCGAAGAAGTAGTCATGAGGGGTCGACTTGGTACTTACTAAGGTCAATATCAATAATATTTAAGTGTTATGCTAAGCATGAATAGCATGAATATGATGATAGTCCCAAAGCAAGGAGAAATAGGATATTCCTTCTTAACAATATATCAATTTCAGTCATGTCATGTAATAAGTACATTTCTGTGATGACCAGACCAGTTGTCTCATGAGTTACCACTCCGTTACCCCCATTTTTGCTTCTTTATATTTTGTTATCCGTGTTTTATGTGGTCGAGTTGATTGGTTTGCGTTTGGTGTGGTTTTGGTAAGAAATGAGACACTTAGTCTTTTTTAAGAAGGCTTAAGTTGGAAAAGTCAACCGGATGTTGACTTATGAGTTAGAGGGCTCGGATGTGAGTTCCGATGGTTCGGTTAGTTTCGGAGGTGATTTGTGTCTTAGGAGCGCGATCGGAATGGGTTTTGAAGTTATAGAGAAGATTTAGGCTTAAATTGGCGAAGTTGATATTTTGGCGATTCCGGTTGATAGGCGGGATTTTGACATAGGGGTCAAAATGGAATTTCGAGAGTGACAGTAGCTTCGTTGTATCATTTGGGATGTGTGTTCAAAATATTAGGTCATTCGGACGAGATTTGATAGACTTTTTGATCGAAAGCATAATTTAAGAGTTCTTGGAGTTCGTAGGCTTGAATCCCATGTTAAATTGGTGATTTGGTGTTATTGTAAGCATTCTGAAGTGTTGAACAAGTTTGAACGATGTCATGGGATGTGTTGGTACAATTAGTTTGAAGTTTCGGGGGTCCCGGGTAAGTTCCGGGATGTTTTAGGCCAAACATCAAAGCTGTAACAGGTCCAGGAGGGTTGCAGGCCTCGGAAACCACCCGCGCGGTCCGCACAAAAAGAATTGCGGCCGCGGTAGGTGTCATGCGGACCGCACAAAATGGTGTGCAGCCGCGATGGGGAACGATTCGCTGGTCCTACTTCGGAAGCTCATATCTTTTGATTTACAAGGAATTTCGAGATGATTCAAAAATAAAAGTTGTAGTGCTACGTATCTAGTTTCTAGAAAGGTTAAGTTATTGCAATTTGGACATCTATAGAAAGAGGTATGGCCAAAATACTAAGGCATGTCACTGCAGAGAAAGGCCTGTACGGCCACGGTTGTTTTTGCGCGGACCGCACTGGCTCTTCCGGACCGCAGTCGATTTGGTGCAGCCCGCGGAGGCTGAAATCTGAGGGGTACTCTATAAATATCTTGACCTAGAGATCTCGGATTTTGGCAATTTTTTGAAGGTTTTTCAAGAAATTCATCACGGTAAGTGATTTTAACTCAGATTTGGCTAGAATACATGAATCTATCACTGAATTCATTATTTAATTCGTGATTTGGGATGGAATTTGGGAAGAAAATTGTGAAACCTTTCAAAAATGTAAAATGATGATTTGAAGGACCAAATGGTATCAAAATTGGATAATTTTGGTATAGTTAGACTCGGAAGGGTATGAGGATTCTGAAAATGTAAATTTTACCCGATTTCGAGACGTGGGCCCGGGGCACGGGTTTTGGTAATTTCGGGAATCGTGCCCTTTGTTAATTGTTTTCGCTTGGGCTTGGTTTCCTTAGCATATTGTGACATATTCGTTCTGATTTTGGATAGATTCGACGCTCGTGGAGGCCGATTTGAGGGGCAAAGGCGTCGCAAGCTAGAGATTTAGCTAGTTCGAGGTGAGTAATGATTGTAAATGATGTCCTGAGGGTTTGAAAACCCCGGATTGCACATCGTAGTGCTATATTGAGGCAAGATACGTGTTGGATGATGAGCGTGGGGTCTTTTACTAGTGGGGATTGTGAATTGGTCCGTCTCGATAGATGATTTTACCGCGTATTTGACTGAAATTCATTTGTTATCATCATAATTTGGGCTGATTGCCATATTTGGGCTTCGTGCCAAATATTGAACCCTTCGGGGATTTTTATTAGTGTTTCCTCACTACTTGACTTATTATTTGAACTCAGTCATGTTGATATCTACTGTTTTACAAACTCAGCCACTTTTACTCAAATTTGAAACATAAATGATCTTTCTACATCATGTTTTGGGCTGAGAACTACTGTTTTACTAATGCCCAAGGGGCTTGTGATGGTTTTTGTACTGAGTGAGGCCGAGGACCATATGTGAGGATATGCTGAGTGATATGAGGTCGAGGGCCTTAGATACTTTATATGCCACGAGGTGGCTTGAGCGATTTGAGGCCGAGTGATGATGCCACGACGTGGCTTGATATATCATTTGGGTCGTAAGGGGCCCCTCCAGAGTCTGCACACCCACAGTAAGCGTGGGTATCCATTATGATCTGAGAGTGAGCCCGAGGGGCTGATACTGAGCTCGAGGGGCTGATACTGTACTAAGAGTGAGCCCGAGGGGATGATACTGTTCTGAGCGATTGATATTGTTCCCGAGGGATGGATTTTCTGTTTGTTATTTACCTGTTAAATTACCTGTTTTACTTGTTTTAAAAAGTAATATCATTTGATTTCTTCAATGATTTACTGCTTTAAGTGATTTTACTGCTTGATATGGAATTGCTTTGTGCCTTTACGTGTTTTCATACTTTCACAATTATTTATAATTATTACTCACTGAGTCGGAGTACTCACATTACACCCTGCACCATGTGTGCAGCTTTAAGCATCGCAGAGTCCGCTCCTGAGTGCTGATTCTCCCAGTTCAGGCAGTGATTCGGAGACTACGAGGTAGTTATTGGCGTTCACAGCCCCGTGCCTCCCTTATCTTATCATTTTCATGTTTTTAGAACTATTGTATAGTGTTCATTAGACTTGTATCCGTATTTCTTAGTTTCTCATGAATTATGACACCCCGGTTTGGGGTGTTTCGGGATGGTTTCCACTGTTGTTATCGTTAAAGTTTTGCAATCTATGGGTATTATATTATCGTTATTACTGTTTATGATAATTAACTGCTTAAAGAGGTGTTCTGTTTTGGTCTATCTAGCCTTGTCTTCATGAGAGGCGGCATCACGACCAGGTTCGAGAATTGGGTCGTGACAATTTCAAACCATTTAACAAGAGTATATCACAGAATCATTCCACATAAATAACATGCGCACATTATGCCGAGGTCATACGGCCCGGTCCAACATAATAATAAATTGTGCACTGCCAGAGGCTCGAATGGCGTGGATCATAGATACATCTATTTCTACCGAGGCGATCGGCCCGATCCACAAATAGCAATTTATTATCAAGCAAGCATACATTGCTCATTTATAGTCAAATAAATTCGTACAAGTTTTTCAAGTAAATGAGCATATCTGTCTATATTTATTTACAAATTTCTAGCATGGCCTAAGTGGTCATAGCAGCAAGCAAGGACGTAAGCATTTGCAAGTATGGCATGATACGGGTCCTAAACAACCCGGACAATTAGCATAATAAATGCTACGTACGGACTCTCGTCACCACGTACATACATAGCCCCCACAAATAGTCCCACGCATTCATTTAATTCACTTAGGGGTTATTTCTGTCTTACGAGGTTAGAAAGGAGACTCACCTTGATCCAAAGCTTACTTTCAAATTCAAGAATGCACCCAAACTCTCAATACGGAGCCAAACGATCCAAAACTATTCATATGGGGTAAGAACTAGTCAATACATGCTCAAGAGTTCATATTCTAACTATTAAAGTGATTTCCTAACTCTCATTGCAAGGTTCCTAAAATTCATCCCAGAGCCCACGTACCTGGATTCCTGAAATTTTTAAATAAAGTTGTTACCCATAACCTAAGGATTAAGAATATATGATTTTTACTTCATTCCATAACGAATTTTGTGGTTAAACCTTGTTTTTATCAAAACCCTAGGTTTTTACTCTAAACTCATAATTTTCACTAATTTACATGGTGTAATCTACCCCTAAACTATGTATTAAACTCACATTAAGTGGAAATAACTTACCTCACAATGCTAGGCTGAAATCTCCTCTTTGGAAGCCCCCAAATCGCCCAAGAAATGAATAAAATGTGTCAAAAATGACAGATTTATCATATTAAATGAAGGCACTACCTTCAGCGATTACCGCAAAATGCGGTCCCGCTTCTGCGAGGGAAGGTTTGCATCTAGGGAACTGGAACGAGCTAGCTGGGGTCGCATCTGTGATCTGGGGACCATTTTTGTGGTTCTGCTTCTGCAGAAGAGGGGCCGCATCTACGGTTCCTGGGCTCCTACCCTTGGGCCGCACCTGCGATGGATAAGTTGCTTCTGCGGTCTTGCACCTGCGGCTGGCCAACCGTAGGTGCGGTTATGACAAAATTGGAGCTTCAGCTCCTTCTAAAATTTTCTAACTTAACTCGAGCCTCATTCGATTGACGCTCAGGGCCCCCGAGGCCCCTTCCTCAACATACCGAAAAGTTTAAAGTCATAAAACGGACTCGCTTGAACCCTTGGAATGCCCGAAACAACGCTAAATCTAGGAATCACCCCCTAAAACCAATTGAATCAAACTTATGAACTTCAAGTTCTTCAATTCATATCCAATGTAATGAAACACACTTATACTACTTGGATTTACACCAAATGTTGGGTATAAGTCTTAAATAACAATACGGAACTATTCCCAAACTTGGAATTCTGTTCAGACCTTGATATCACAAAAACCCGTTCCAAACCAAATTTAATGAACTTCAAAATCCTTAAGGAAATCAACTATCACTTTTTGGCGCCAAAATGCTCCTAGGTCATCCAAAACCGGATCCGTATGTACGCCCAAGTCCGAAATCATCATAGAACCTATTGGAACTTTCAAATCCTAATTCTGAGGTCGTTTACTCAAAATGTTGACCAAAGTCAAACTTGCCCTTTTAAACCAATCTTAAGGAACCAAGTGTTCCGATTTTAACCCAAACTCTTCCAAATCCCAAGCCAACCATCCCCACAAGTCATAAATCAGTAAAAGTAAGTACAGGAAGTCTTATTTAGGGGAATGGGGTTCTAGAAAGTAAAGTGACCAGTTGGGTCGTTACATCCTTCACCTCTTAAACAAACGTTCGTCCTCGAACAAGTTTAGATTCATACCTGAAGTGCTAAATATGTGTGGATATCTACTCCGCATGTCCTCCTTGGACTCCCGGGGCACCTCCTCGACTTGTTGGCCTCTCCACTGGACCTTTACCGCAAAAATCCTCTTGGATCTCAACTGGCGATCCTATCTATCAACAATGGAAACTGGCTCTTCTTCATAACCCAAGCTCTCATCTAGTCGAATAGTACTAAAGAATAACACATAAGACAAGCCGGTGTGACACCTTCGAAGCATAGATACGTGAAAAACTGGATGAACTCCCGATAAGCTGGGGGTAAAGCAGCTAATAGGTAACCTGCCCAACTAACCTCAACACCTCAAATGGGCCTATAAACTTGGGGCTCAACTTGCCTTTCTTTCTGAATCTCATAATACCCTTCATCGGCAATACTTTCAAGAGAACCTTCTCGCCGACCATGAATGATACATCCCGCGCCTTCTTATCTGCATAACTCTTATGTCTGGACTAAGCTGTCCGAAGTCTTTCCTGAATCAACTTTACCTTTTGCAAGGCATCTTTCACCAAATCTGTACCATACAACTTAGCCTTACCATGCTCAAACCACTTGATAGGAGAACAACATCACCGACCATATAAAGCCTCAAATGGAGCCATCTTGATACTGGACTGATAACTGTTATAGTAAGCAAACTCGGCCAAAGGCAAGAACTGATCCCACTGCCCTCCAAAGTAAATCACACATGCTCTAAGCATGTCCTCAGGAATTTGAAATATCCGCTTCGACTGCCCGTCGGTCTGTGGGTGAAATGATGTGCTGAGCTCTACACGGGTCCCCAACTCGCTTTGTATGGCTCTCCAGAAATGGGAAGTGAATTGAGGGCCTCTATCTGATATGATGGTAACAGGCACACCATGCAACTGAACTATCTCCCTAATGTAGATCTGTGCCAACCTCTCTGAAGTATAAGTAGTCACAACCGGAATAAATTGTGCCGACTAGGTCAACCTGTCGACAATGACCCAAATTGCATCAAACTTCCGCAATGTTCGCGGCAACCCAACTATGAAGTCCTTAGTAATGCGCTTCCACTTCAACTTAGGTATAGGCATCTGGTGAAGTAGGCCACCTAGCCTCTGGTGCTCATACTTAACCTATTGTCTATTCAAACACCTAGCCACATACTCAACTATGTCTTTCTTCATCCACTGCCACCAATAATGATGCATCAGGTCACGATACATCTTCGTAGCACCTAGATGAATGAAATACCATGAACTGTGTGCCTCCTCTAGAATCCTCTCCCTCAAGCCATCGACATTAAGAGCACATAGGTGACCCTGGAGTCACAAAACACCATCCTCACCAATAGAAACCTCTTTGGCACTACCTTGAAGCATCGTCTCTCTGAGAACTGCCAAATATAGATCATCGAACTGCCAAGCCTTGATCTGTCCCAATAATGAATACTGAGCAACAACACACGTAAGGATTCGGCTGAGCTCTGAAATGTCTAACCTTACAGGTCTGTTAGCCAAGGATTGAACGTCCAAACCTAGTGGCCTCTCCTCCACTGAGATGTATGCCAAGTTACCCATACTCTCTACCTTCTTGTGTAAGGCATCTGCGACCATATTTGCCTTGCCCGGATGATAAAGAATGGTGATCTCATAATCCTTCAGTAACTCAAGACATCTACGTTGCCTCAAATTGAGATCCCTCTGCTTAAACAAATGTTGTAAGCTGCGATGATCAACATAAACCTCACATGATACCCCATACGGATAATGCCTTCATATCTTAAGAGCATGAACAATCATTGCTAAATCTAGGTCGTGTACATTGTAATTTTTCTCATGAATCGTCAGCTGCTGTGAAGCATTGCAATAACTCTCCCCTCCTGCATCAATACACATCCCAAGCCAACACGTGAAGTGTCACAATATACCATATATATCCATGAATCGGAAGGCAACACTAGAACTGGTGATGTAGTCAAGGTCGTCTTGAGTTTCTAAAATCTCGCCTCACGATCATCAGACCAACAAAAAGGAGCATCCTTCTGGGTTAATCTAGTCAAAAGGTGATGCAATGGATGAAAAGCCCTGCACAAATCGGCGGTAATAACCTACTAACCGCAAGAAACTCTTGATCTCGGTCACTGAAGTAGGACGTGGCCAACTCTGAACTGCCTCAATGTTCTTGGGATCCACCTTAATACCCTCTCCTGATACAATATGCCCTAAGAATGCTACTGACTCTAGCCAAAACCCACACTTGGAGAACTTAGCATATAGCTTCTGCTCTCGCAAAGTCTGAAGCACTACTCTCCAATGTTGCTTGTGCTCCCCTAGGCTACGTGAGTTTATCAAGATGTCATCAATGAAAACAATAACAAACAAATCAATATAAGGCTTGAACACCCTGTTCATCAAGTCCATAAATGCCACTGGGTCATTAGTTAAGCCAAAGGACATCACCAGAAACTCATAATGGCCATATCTAGTACGGAAAGTAGTCTTCGAGACATCTGGGTCTCGAATCTCCAGCTGATGATACCCTGATCTCAAGTTGATCTTAGTAAACACCCTAGGACCCTGCAACTGGTCGAACAAATCATCAATGTGTGATAATGGGTACTTTTTTCTTGATGGTAGCCTTGTTCAACTGGCGGTAATCAATGCATATCCGCATAGTCCCATCCTTCTTCTTCACAAACAACATTAGTGCACCCCAAGGTGACACACGTAGTCTCACAAACCCTTTTGCCAATAACTCCTCAAGCTGCTCCTTCAACTCCTTCAACTCTTTCCGAGCCATACGGTATGGTGGGACAGATATAGACTAGGTACCTGGAGCCACATCAATATAGAAATCAATATCACGGTCCGGTGGCATGCCTGGAAGTTCAGATGGGAACACATCAGTGAACCTTGACCACTAGAACCGAATCAATTATAGGAGACTTTGCGGTGGTGTCCTGAACATAAGCTAGATAAGACAAACAACCCTTCTTGACCATAAATCGAGCCTTCAGAAAAGAGATAACCTGACTAGATGTAGTAACCAAGGAATCCTTCTACTCCAACCTTGGAAACTCTGGCATTACTAAAGTAACAGTCTTGGCATGGCAATCTAGGACGGTATGGTTTGGGGATAACCAATCCATGCCTAGGATGACCTCAAAGTCGGTCATATCAATCAATATGAGGTCTGCTCTAGTCTCAAAACCACACAAGACCCATAGATCCAATCCACAACCACAGAATCACCCACAAGAGTGGACAGATAAACAGGAGTACCCAAGGACTCACAAGGAATATCCAGAAAAGCAACAAACAAAGATAATATATATGAATAGGTAGACCCTGGATCAAATAGCATAAAGCATCCCTACCGCAGATGGAAATAATACTTGTGATAACGGCATATGAGGCTAATGCATCTGGTCTGGCCGAAAAAGCATAGAATCTGGCTGGAGCGTCGGCTAGTTGGCCTCCACCTGACTGAGTGGTAGTTTGATGACCTCTCCCTGCCTGGCCTACACCTTTAGGACGGCCCCTAACAGTCTGTCATCCACCTCTAGACAGTTGGACAGTCGGTGCTATAATCCTAGGTTGTTGACCATGCTACACTGCCTTGCCCCAAAGTCTGGGACAATATCTTCTCATTTGACTAAGGTCTCTTCACTCGAAACAACCTCTTAGCGTAGTGACCTGCTGCTATGATGTATGACCCTAGTGGACTGTAGACCCACTAGAAGAAGTCTAAATAGCTATTGGGCAGTATGAACTTTCCAGTATGGCACTAAAGTAGGAGCCAGAAGAACCCTGGTGACCTGAATACCCACTAGAAGAACCCTGGATAGCTGGCGAGCGGTAAGAACTCTCTGGTATGGCGCTGAAGTATGGGCGCGCTGGAGCACCCCGAGGAGGTGGTGATGCTGAATATGGGGGCTTGCTGGGCTGACCCCTCCCAAACTAATCTCTGCCCTTAGCCGGGGCACCTCTAAACTCTCCAGAGAATCGAGCCCTCTTGTCCTGCTGCATCTGCTCTCCACCTCTCAGACAATAGCCCTCAATCCTCCGAGCAATCTCCACTACCAGTTGATAAGAAGTCTCCATCTCCACCTTTCGAGCCATGTTGGCCCTAATACTAGAATGCAACCCTGCAACAAACCTCCGTACCCTCTCTGTGTCAGTAGGAAGTATCATCAGTGCATGGTGAGACAACTCAAAAAACCTCGACTCATAGTTGGTCACCGACAGCTAACCCTGCTCAAGCTACTCAAACTGATACCGCAACTTTTCCCACTTAGAGGGTGGAATATACCTACCCAGGAAAAGATGTGTGAACTGACTCCAAGTAATGGGAGGAGAACCCGCTGGCCTACCAAGCACATAAGACTGGAACCATCTATGGGCCCTACCTTTCAGCGGGAATGTAGTAAAGTCAACCCCATAAGACTCCAATATCCTCATGTTACGCAGTCTATCCCTGAACCTATCATTGAAATCTTGGGCATCCTCATGACGCTAACCTCCGAAGATAGGAGGGTGTAGCCTAGTCCATCTGTCCAATAACTTCTGTCGATCGCCATTCGTAGCCAATCTAGGCTTGGGTATTGCTGCAGCAACTGATGAGTTATATCCATAGGTAGTGCACCCGGAGTCTAATATACTGCAGTTGCATGACCAGGAGCTTGAGCAGTAGGGGTCTGTGCTCCCTCTCCCTCCTGAGATGTGGCTGGGTCCGCTGGAAATAAACCAACCTAAGTCATGGAATCCATAAACCGCAACATACAGCCCATGACCTTTTGGAAACTCGGTTCTATCATAAAGTCTACTGGGGTA
Organism: Nicotiana sylvestris; assembly: GCF_000393655.2. Taxonomy (NCBI): domain Eukaryota; kingdom Viridiplantae; phylum Streptophyta; class Magnoliopsida; order Solanales; family Solanaceae; genus Nicotiana; species Nicotiana sylvestris. The sequence goes on from NC_091068.1 coordinate 149,604,363, forward strand.
GGCTCAGCTGCGGGCACCTCGCCCTGCTCCTCACTGATAGGATCCCCCGTAGGATATGCCACTAGTGTAACTGGGTCAACTCTGGGATGCCCTCGTCCTCTACCTCGGCCCGGTGCCCTCCCCCGGCCTCTAGCAATGCGGGGAGAAGCTCGTCCCGGGTCTGGAACATATGTCATGCGTGTCCTCACCGTCTGTGAGAGAATAGAAGAAGGAAATTTAGTATATCATCAACATCACGATATAATATGAATAAAGAGTAGTTTCCTAACACCCTATAGCCTCTCGAAGATAAGTAAAGACGTCTCTATACCGATCCGCAAGACTCTATTAGGTTTTCCCATGACCTATGAGACCTACGTGAACCTAATTCTCTTATACCATGTTGTCAAGACCCAAGTTCAATTATAAGTCGTGATGGCGTGCAACACCATTGTTAGGCAAGCCGACCCTAATCAACTAGTGAGTTCTTATATATTTTACCAAAACAATCCCAACATTTGTTTTTCTTAATCTTAAACTTTTAGACAATCGAAAATTAACGAGTTCATAATAATAGAAATACATCCCAAAATAATAGTCTACAAAGTGCGTGCCTGGAACTAGTGTCACAAGTACTAGGGAAACTAGTAGAACATACAAAAATACCACTATCCTACTGCCTGAAATGGAATGGACAGTAAATAACAACAAACAAAAGAAGAGACTCTGGCATGCTGCTGAACGACTCAGAAGAGGCAGCTCACTATGAGATCTCGATCAAGAATCAATAACGTATGCCGGACTGATAGCTAGATGCACCTGCCTTAGATCCTATATAGTTAAGTATAGAAGCGTAGTATGAGTACATAAACAATATTTACCCAGCAAGTATCCAATCTAACCTCGAAGAAGTAGTGATGAGGGGTCGACTTGACACTTACTAAGGTCAATATCAATAATATTTAAGTGTTACGCTAAGCATGAATATCATGAATATGATGACAGTCCCATAGTAAAGAGAAATAGGATATTCCTTCTTAATAATATATCAAATTCAGTCATATCATGTAATAAGTACATTTCAAAGTATTTAACAAGAGTTTATACATGGAAGCATTCCATATAAATAACATACGCACATTATGCCGAGGTAGTACGACCTGGTCCGACATAATAATAAATTGTGTACTACCACAGGATCGAATGACGTGAACCATAGATGCATCTATTTCTACCGAGGCGATTGGCCCGATACACAAATAGCAATTTATTATCAAGCAAGCATACATTGCTCATTTAGAGTCAAATAAATTCGTACAAGTTTCTCAAGTAAGTGAGCATATCCGTCAATATTTATTTACAAATTTCTAGCATGGTCTTAGTGGTCTTAGCAGCAAGCAAGGACGTAAGCATTTGCAACTACGACATGATACAGTTCCTAAACTACCCGGACAATTAGCATAATAGTTCCTACGTACGGACTCTCGTCACCACGTATATACGTAGCCCGCACAAATAGTCACATGCATTCATTTTATTCACATAAGGGGTTATTTCCCTCTTACGAGGTTAGCAAGGAGATCACCTTGCTTCAAAGCTTACTTCCAAATTCAAGAAAGTGCCGAAACCCTCAATACGGAGCCAAACGATCCAAAACTATTGATACGGGGTAAGAACTAGTCAATGTATGCTCAAGAGTTCATATTTTAACTATTGGAGTAATTTCCCAACCCTCAATGCAAGGTTCCTAAAATTCATCACTGGGCCCACGTGCCTGGATTCCGAATTTTTTTGAATAAAGTTGTTATCCATAACCCAAGGATCAAGAATATATGATTTTTACTTCATTCCTTAACGAATTTCGTGGTTAAATCTTGTTTTTATCAAAACCTTAGGTTTTTAATCTAAAATCATAATTTTTACTAATTTACATGGTGTAATCTACCCTTAAACTATGTATTAAACTCATATTAAGTGGAAATAACTTACCTCCCAATGCTAGGCTGAAATCCCCCCTTTGTAAGCTCCCAAATCGCCCAAGAAATGAATGAAATGTGTCAAAAATTACACATTTCCCGTATTGAATGAAGACACTGCCTTCAGCAGTTTCCGCACATACAGTTAGGGGACTACATTTGCGGTCTCGCTTCTGCGAGGAAAGGTCCGCATCTACGAAACTGGGCCGGGTTAGATGGGGCCATATCTATGGTCTGGGGACCGCTTCTGCGGAAGAGGGGCCGCATCTGTGGTTCCTGGGCTCCCCTTCTTGGGCCATACCGGCGATACATAAGCCGCTTCTACTGTCTCGTACCTGCGGCTGGCCAACCGCATGTGCATTTATGACAGAACTGGTGCTTTAGCTCCTTCTAAAATTTTCTAACTTAACTCGAGCCTCATCCGATTGATGCTCGGGCCCCACGAGGCCCCGTCCGAATATACCGACAAGTTTGAAATCATAAAACGGAGCCGCTCGAAACCTTGGAACACCCCAAACAACGCTAAATATAGGAATCACCCCCTAAAACCAATTGAATCAAACTTATTAACTTCAAGTCTTCAATTCACATCCAATGTAACGAAACACACTTATACTACTCGGATTGACACCAAATTTTGTGTACAATTCTTAAATGACAATACGGAACTAGTCTCAGTATCAGAATTCCATTCGAACCTCGATATCACAAAACCCGCTCCAACCCAAATTTAAAGAACGTCAAAATCCTTAAGGAAATCAACTTTCACTATTTGGTGCCAAAATGTGCATGACCCTAAAACTGACTTGGTCGTGATGGTGCCTATCGTAAAACTAGGCCAGCCGACACAAATCCAAAACCAACCAGAAAATCATAAGAAGTCATTTTAAGCCATTAATTAACTAAAATCCCATAACATAAGTTTAAATAAGCAATTCAAAAATATAACACATCCCCGACATCTGGGTTCACCAGTCATGAGCAACTACAAACTCGTCTAGAAACAAGAATGGACAACATAGTCTGAATATAAAAATACTAAGAAAATCTGAGTAAGATAAGAAGGAGAAGCACAAGGCAGCGAACGTCAAACAGCTACCTAGTCAACTCCAGAGACCTACTGGAAGATTGATCAGCACTCACTATCGCGTCCCGAGACTCCTGGATCTGCACACAAGGTGCAGGGAGTAATGTGAGTACCCCAACTCAGTAAGTAATAAAAGTAAAAGCAGCTGAGCAGTAAGAAAAGAGGTAATTCCACGTAATACCACTACAGCAAAACAATATATGTACAGAACAATACAGTAAATTAATTAACTCATAAAAATAACTCAGTTCAGTAAAAAACTTTTTAAAACATCTTTAAATAGTTTCAAACGAGTGATAAAAACAGGGAGTAAAAGGATAGAAATGTAACAGCCCCTCGAGCAAAATATCAATAGAACCAGCCCCTCGGGCAACAACATGAAACAAAAACAGCCCCTTGGGCAATGTCACATCACTCACACTAAGTACCCGCGCTCACTGGGATGTTCAGACTCAGAAGGGGCTCCTACAGCCCAAGCGCTATCACAAGCCATCTCGTGGCATAACAAATCAGGCCCTAGGCTTCTCATATATCACAAATCAATACAACATACTATAGTGTGCAGCCCGATCCCATAATATCCTGACAACACATCCCCTCGGCCTCACTCAAACAAAAACCTCTCAAGGTAAAACATGATGTTAAGCCCAAAATATCATTTAAAATATAAAAACGGAGTAAATATGGGTGAGTTATGAAAACAGTAGAATACAGCAAGACTGAGTATAGATATTAAGTCAAAACAGTGAGGAATAGTAGTAAGAAGCCCCTAAGTGTCCAAAATAGTTGGTACGATGCCCAAATATGGCATTCAGCCCAAAATATGGTAATACTTTCCAAAACACAATGATATCAAATAGTATTCAATCAATTATGTGACTTAACAGTCGTACGAGATGGACAAGTCACGATCCCCAACGGTGCACGACCTCATGCTCGTCATCTAGCATGTGCGTCACCTCTAAGTATCACAACGATGTGAAATCCGGGGTTTTATACCCTCAGGACAATATTTACAATCATTACTTACCTTAAACCGGTGCAAACACTAGCCCGCGATGCCTTTGCCTCTCGACTCGACCTCCGAATGCTCCAAACCTAACCAGAATCAGTATCATACCATTAATACTCGCTAAAGGAACAAAGCCCAAGTGAAAATATTCAAATTAACTCAAAAATTTTAAAATCGGCTAAACCCGACCCCCAAGCCCACAACTCGGATTTTGATAAAAATCACATCACTAGAATCCTTATCCTCCCACGAGTCTATGCATACCAAAAATATCAAAATCAGACCCCAAATTGCCCTTCAATCCCCAATGGAAACTCTTCAATACCAAGCCCTAATTCTCCAATTTTTAACCCTTAGTTTCCATTAATTTCAAGCCTAATCAGTAAAATAATGTCATGGAATCGAGTATTGGGTTCAAAAATCTTACCTCCAAGCGTTATCCCTTGATTCCCTCTTCAAATCCTCTCAAAAGGCTCTCAAGCAGTCTCAAAAATGGTGGAACAAGGATAAAAATCACGAAGGAAAGCTTATATAGTTTCTGCCCAGGTGTTCCTGCACCTGCGGACCAATTACCGCACCAGCGGACCGCTTCTATGGTCAAAATAACCGTACCTGCGATTTTCACTTATGGGACAATTCCGCATCTGCGGTTAGAACCTCGCACCTGCAGCCCCGCAGGTGCGCTAGAAGCTCTGCACCTGCGATCCAGCTCCAAATGACCAAAACCACTTCTGTGACCTCCTCCACACATCTGCGACACCGCACATGCGGTCCCCAATCCGCAGGTTCGGTTATGACAGGAACAGCAGTTGAAGCTACTTAACTACAATTTCTATACTCCTCGTCAACCTTCCGAATCCATCTCGAGGCCCCCGGGACCCCAACCAAAAATACGAACAAGTCATATACCACTATTCAAACTTGTACCAATCCTCAAAATACACAAAAACAACGCCAAAATACCAAATCACCCTCGGATTCAAGCCTAAGGATTCCAAAACTTCCGAATTCCGCAATCGATCAAAAAGTCTATCACACCACATCCGAACAACCTAAAATTTTGCACACACGTACCAAATGACACAACGGACATCCTCAAATTTCCGGAATTCCATTCCGACCCATATATCAAAATTTCCACTACCAATCGAAAAACGCCAAAATTCCAATTTCGCTAATTCAAACCTAAATCTACCTCGGACCTCCAAAATACATTCTGCTCATGCTCCTAAGTCCCAAATCACCTCACGAAGCTATGTGAACCATAAAACCAAGTTACGAGATCATTTACTCACAAGTCAACTTCTGGTTGACTTTTCTAACTAAAAGGCCAACTTAAGAGACTAAGTGTCTCATTTCTCTACAAAACCACTCCGAACCCAAACTAACCAACATGATGCAATGAAATACAGTTGAACAACACATAAAGAAGTAGAAATGGGGGAGAATGGAGCGGTAACTCATGAAATGACTGGCTGGGTCATTACATCCTCCCCCTCTTAAACAAACGTTCGTCCTCGAATGAGTCAAGAAACATACCTGAAGCCTCAAATAAGTGACGATATCTGCTCCACATCTCCCGTTTGATCTCCCAGGTAGCCTCCTCCACGGGCCGACCTCTCCACTGCACTTTCACTAAAACTATATCATTTGATCTCAACTTTCAAACTTGGCGCTCCAAAATAGCCACTATGTCCACATCATAAGTCAAAATCACCATCTAACTGAACCGTGCTGAAATCCAAAACATGAGACGGATCGCCAATATACTTTCGGAGCATAGAAACCACAAATACCGGATGCACACTCGACAAGCTAGGTGGAAAAGCCAGCTCATAAGTCACCTCCCCAATCCTCCAAAGCACCTCAAAAGGCCCAATAAATCGAGGACTCAATTTACCCTTCTTCCCAAATCGCATAACACCCTTCATGGGTGATACCTTTAGTAGAACCTTCTCCCCAACCATGTAAGACACATCACGGACCTTCCTGTCAACATAACTCTTTTGTCTTGATTGTGCTGGACGAAGCCACTCCTGAATCACCTTTACCTTTTCCAAAGAATCCTGCACCAAGTCTGTACCCAAAGTCTAGCCTCACCCGACTCAAACCAACCAACTAGAGATCTACACCGTCTCCCATATAAAGCCTCATATGGAGCCATCTGAATACTTGACTGATAACTATTGTTATAAAAACTCCACGAGCGGTAGAAACTGATCCCATAAACCACCAAAATCGATGACACAAGCACGCAATATGTCCTCCAATATCTGAATAGTGCTCTCAGATTGCCCATCTGTTTGAGGGTGAAAATCTGTGCTTAACTCAACCTGAGTGCTCAACTCTCTCTGCATGGCCCTCCAAAAATGTGAAGTAAACTGAGTACCTCTATCTAAAATGATGGAAACTGGGACACTATGCAAGCGAACAATCTCTCGGATATATATATCTTCCAACCGCTCTGAAGAATAAGTAGTACACACAGGAATGAAGTGCGCAGACTTGGTCAGACGATCTACAATCACCCAAATAGCATCGAACTTCTTCAAAGTCTGTGGGAGTCCAACTACAAAATCCATGGTGATCTGCTCTCACTTCCACTCTGGAATATCTATCTGCTGAAGCAAGCCACCCGGTCTCTAATGCTCATATTTCACATGCTGACAATTGAGACACCGAGCTACAAATCCCACAATATCCTTCTTCATTCTCCTCCACCAATAATGTTGTCTTAGATCCTGTTACATCTTCGCGGCACCCGGATGAATGGAATACCGCGAGCTATGGACCTCCTCAAGAATCAACTCCCGAAGCCCATCTACATTGGTCACATATACCTAGCCCTGCATTATCAATACCCCATCATCACCGCTAGTCACATCTCTGGAATTATTGTGCTAAACTCTATCCTTAAGGACAAACAAATGAGGATCATCATACTGGTACTCTCTAATGCGATCAAACAAAGAAGACCGAGAAACCACACAAGCTAAGACCCGACTGGGCTCCGAAATATCCAACCTCACAAACCGATTGTCCAAGGCCTGAACATCAACTGCAAAAGGTCTCTCCCCAATAGGAATATACGCCAAACTGCCCATACTCACTGCCTTCCTACTCAAAGCATCAGCCACTACATTGGCCCTCCCCGAATGATACAAGATAGTGATGTCATAGTCCTTTAGCAGCTCCAACCATATCCGCTCCCTCAAATTAAGATCATTCTATTTAAACAAGTGATGGAGGCTACGATGATCAGTAAATACCTCACAAGACACACCATACAAATAATGCCTCCAAATTTTCAACGCGTGAACAATGGCAGCCAACTCTAGATCGTGAACATGATAGTTCTTCTCATGGGGCTTCAACTGACGAGAAGCATAAGCAATAACCCTACCTTCCTGCATTAACACACACCCAATGCCCACTCTCGAAGCATCATAATACACTGTATATGAACCTAAAGCTGATGGCAAAACTAATACTAGAGTTGTGGTCAAGGCAGTCTTGAGCTTCTTAAAGCTCGCCTAATACTCATCCGACCACCTAAATAGAGTACCCTTTTGAGTCAATTTGGTCAAGGGTGATGTTATAGATGAAAATCTCTGAATGAACCGACGATAATACCCCGCCAAACCTAGAAAGTTGAGAATCTTTATGGCTGAGGACTGTTTGGGCCAACTCTAAACTGCCTCTATCTTTTTTGGATCAACCTAAATACCCTTAATGGACACCATATACCCCAAGAAAGCCACTGAACTGAGACAAAACTCACATTTGGAGAACTTTGCATAAAGCATCTCCTCCCTCAACCGCTGCAACACAACTCTCAAATACTCAGCGTGCTCCTCCAAGATACGCGAGTACACCAGAATATCATCAATAAAAACAATAATGAACGAGCCAACAGAAGGCCGAAATACGCTATTCATCAAATGCATGAATGCTGCTGGGGCATTGGTCAGCCCAAAAGACATCACAAGGAACTCTTATTGAACATATCGGGTCCTGAAGGCTATCTTAAGAATATCTGAGTCCCTGATCTTCAACTAGTAATACCCTGAACGAAGATCAATCTTAGAGAACACTATCCCTCCCTAAAGCTGGTCAAATAAATCATCGATACGAGGCAAATAATACTTGTTCTTGATTGTAATCAATGCACATCATCATCATGTCATCTTTCTTCTTCACAAATAGAATAAGGCACCCCAAGACGACACACTAGGCCGAATAAACCCCTTATCAAGGAGTTCCTAAAGCTGCTCCTTCAACTCCGCTGGTTCCATACGATACGATGGAATAGAAATGGGCTGACTGCCCGGCACCAGATCAATACCAAAATTAATATCTGTGTCAGGTGGCATGCTTGGCAGGTCTACAGGAAACACATCTGAAAAGTCCCTCACTACCGGGATCGAATCAATGGTAGGAGTCTCTGCACTGACATCCCTTACAAAAGCTAAGTATGAAAGACAACCTTTCCAAAACATTCGCCTTCAGAAATGAAATCACCCTACTAAGAACAAAATCAGTCGAACCTCGCCACTCAATCTGTGGCACACCCGGCATAGCCAACGTCACTGTCTTAGCATGACAATCCAAAATAGCATGACACGGAGATAGCCAATCAATACCTAATATCATATCAAAGTCAACTATACAAAGCAACAGAAGGTCCACTCGGGTTTCCAAACCCCTAATAGTCACTACAAATGACTGATATACGCGGTCCAAAACAATTGTATCGCCTACCGGAGTAGATACACGAACAGATGAAACAAGAGACTCATAGGGCGTATCCAAGTAATGAGAAAAATATATGACACATATTAAAAAGTGGAACCAAGATAAAATAACACAGAGGCATCTCTGTGGCAAACTGAGACAGTACCTGTAATCATAACATCTGAAGCAATAGCATTGCATCTAGCTCGGAGTGCATAGAAACGGGCCTGACCACCACCTGATCAACCTCCCCCTCTAAGGCGACCCTTAGTTGACTGTCCTTTACCCCTAGTTGTCTGGGTGGGTTGTGAAGTAACTGGTGCTGAAGTCGATGGTTGACTCCTCTGTTGAGACAAACCCCAAAGACGACGAGGACATTGCCTCCATATGTTCCCCAACTCTCCACACTCATAATAACCCCTTGGTGCTGGAGACGGGGACTAGGATGACTAGCACAAGAACTTGGCATATAAAAGCCCTGAACTGATGGAGCACGAGACGAATTCTGGGCTGGAAGAGCGTTGAGTGATAAATGGCCCTGATGAGAACTATAAGAACCATGGCCCAATGATGCCCCACGATAACCTGGGTGAGTTGACTGACCATGCCAGAATAGACGGCCTCTGCTGTGCTTAAACTGACCCCCATGAGGAGTACCACTGAATCCACCCTAACCACAAGGCCTCTTAGCCTCCCTCTCAATCCTCTGCTGACCACGAACCATCTCAATCTGTCGAGCTATGTCAACAACCTCGTCAAAGGTAGCACCAAATACTCTCTCTCTGGTCATAAGCAACTGAAACTGAAAATCGAGGCCATCTATAAACCTTCTGATTCTCTCTCGATTTGTGTGAATCAACAAGACCGCATGTTGAGCCAACTTAGAGAACCGCATCTCATACTGTGTAACAGATGTGTCGCCCTGACAAAACTGCTCGAACTGCCTGCCAGCTCCTCTCGGTGAGACTCAGGTACAAATTTCTCTAGAAAGAGAACGGAGAACTGCTGCCAAGAAAGGGGCACTGCGCCAACAGTCCTACGTCTCTCGTAATCCTCCCACTAACTAAGTGCAGCTCCTGAGAACTGGAAAGTAATGAACGAGACCCCACTGGTCCCCAAAATACCCACGATCCCAAGTATCCTCTAACACTTGTCCAAGAAACCATAGGCATCCTCGCCCTCTGCGTCACTGAAAGTCAGAGACTGAAGTCTACCAAACCTCTCCAATATGAGCTACTTGTCCTTTGGCATAAAAGGAGCCATATAGTCCTAAGCAGCTGCAACCGGCTAGGCTGGAGGTGCCCCTAGTGTCTGAAGTCCATGCACTACCTGCTCAGGTGTGCGAGCGGCAGGAGTTTGAGTGCCTCTCCCGACCTAAGAAGCAGCTGCGGTTGTAGTAACTGAGACCACCTGAGCTAGGCCAGTGCACACTAACAGAATCTGGGCCAGGTCCTCCTGAAGGCTTGGAATCACAATAGGCACAACCGGTGCCGGAGTTGGTGCTGCTGAAGCATCCACAACTGGGACCTGATCATGAACTGGGGTGGCTGATGGATCTGCAAGTGCTGCCCTAGCCTATGTGCGAGCTACACCCCTGCCCCTACCACAGCCTCGACCGCATCCTTGGCCTCTTGTGGCCGCAACTGGTGGTACTGATGGTTGTCTGCCCTGACCGATAGCATGTGTCCTCACCATCTGTGAGAGAATAGAATAACAGAAGTTTAGTTATCAGAATCAACAGATTTGCATGACAGGAATTCAAGAATGTGATGTTTTTCCTAAAGGTTCTGCAACCTCCCAAGGATAAGTACAGATGTCTCCACACCGATCCGCTAAACTCTACTAAACCTGCTCATGACTCGTGAGACCTATGTAACCTAGGCTCTGATACCAACTTGTCACGACTCTAATACTGACCTGGTCATGATGGCGCCTATCGTGAAACTAGGCCAGCCGACACAAATCCAAAACCAACCAGAAAATCATAGGAAGTCATTTTAAGCCATTTATTAACTAACATCCCCTAACATAAGTTTAAATAAGCAGTGCGAAAATATAACGCATGCCCGATATCGGGGTGTCACCAGTCATGAGAAACTACAAACACATGTAGGAACAAGAAAAGACAACATAGTCCGAAAATAAAAGTACTAAGACAATCTGAGTAAGATAAGAAGGAGAGGCACAGGGCTGCGAACGCCAAGAAACTACCTAGTCAACTCCGGAGACATGCTGGAAGACTAATCAGCACTCACTATTGCGTCCCAAGACTCCTGGATCTGCACACAAGGTGCAGAGAGTAATGTGAGTATGCCAACTTAGTAATTAATAAAAGTAAAAGCAGATGAGTAGTAAGAAAACACGTAATTCCACGTCGTCTCACCACAACAAAACAGTATATGTGTCTAAAACAAAACAGTAAATCAATTAACTCGTAAAAACAACTCAGTTCAGTAAAAACCTTTTTAAAACATTTTTCAATAGTTTCAAATGAGTGATGAAAATAGTGAGTCAAAGGATAGAAACGTAACCATCCCCTTGGGCAAAACATGTACCATAAATCATCCCTCGGGCAAAATATCAATAGAACCAACCCCTCGGGATACCTCACCATCACTCGTAATCAGCCCCTCAGGCAACAACATTAAATAACAACAGCCTCTCGGGCAATGTCACATCACTCACACTGGGTACCCGCGCTCACTGGAGGTGTTCAGACTCCAGAGGAGCTCCTATAGCCCAAGCACTATTACAAGCCATCTCGTGGCATAACAAATCAGGCCCTCAGCCTCTCATATATCAAAAATTAGTACAATATGCTGCCGCATGTAGCCCGATCCCATAATGTCCTTACAACATAGGCCCTCAGCCTCACTCAGTCAGAAATCTCTCAAGTCACTCGGGCAACAGTAAAACATGATGCTCAGCCTAAAATATCATTTAAAATATCAAAACAGAGTAAATATGGCTGAGTTATGAAAACAGGAGAATACAGCTGTCGTGCCCCTTTTTTCCCTCTGCTGGGAGGAAGTCCGGGTTTCAACATTCATGGGGTGTAATGACTTGTTTCGTTTTGGGAATTGGGTATTTAAAGAGTGGCCACCTAACGGATTATGGTGCGTTAGACCACCTAGACTGATTAACTCTTGGGTTGGTTTGCATTACCAGAGATTAGGGTAAGGGCTCGAAATAACCTCAAGGGGAAGGTGTCAGGAATCCCTCTTGGTCCACAACTGTGGATCCCGGCCGAACTTATATTCACAAATTAGTCCATAAAAATAGTTGAATCAAATAAGTTGTTTGTAAAGAATATTGAACAATTCAAGTAGTGAAATAAAGGTTTGAACAAATTATAAACAATCAAAGTTTTAAACAAGGAGAGGATTTGGGGTAAGGAGGGGTCCTAGGTTGTTAATCCTATAGGATCACCCCACGCAATGTCCGGTAAACACTTCTCCATGAGGGACTACACGTGACATTAACGCGTAGTCATCATATCCCATGTCTACCCTTCCCATCCCCTTATTGGTCATGCAAAATGAGTGTTTGGTCAATGATTCGTATTGTGTTCTACTACCCGTCCTTTCTTAATGGTCCCAGAGGGAGTTAGGACCTCTACCTATAGGTAGTTCTAGACGTACCCCTAAGGTTTAGAAAAGCAAAAAAATTCTAAGGCGACAGTCAAAACATTTAGGACTTTCACACATAATGGGAGCAATTAAGAGGCTCAAAGTTTCCTCCTCAATCAAAATACAAGCAGCACGACTCAAACACAGTTAAGGTCTTTATTAATCAAAGTCCTAAAGCAGGATCTCTAAGTGAATATGCAAAAACAGACCAAACTTTCAGATACGGAAGTTTTAACCTAGTAGCTACCTAGGGCCTCATCTTTAAAAGCATATTGAAATCAGAACTTTGAATGACAGAAACAGCTTCAGAGAAATGCAGGTTTTGAAAATGCCCTAAGGCTTGCCTATATGCAGTATTGTGTCTATGTTAATGCAGAAACAAACAAGTTTTTTAAATAGACCCTTTTAGTATCTATAGGCGGGATATCTAATGAGATTAAAGCAATTTTGAAAAGACTAGTTTTAGAAAAATGTTGACATTTATTAAGATTGGTTTTAAGAAGCAAGCTAGGTGAAATGAAATTAATCTATTGGGCTAATTAGAATTACCAGACAGAATTGTGAGTATAGATCCCTAGAGACATGTTATCTAGGTGTATTACTGTTTTTAGTCAATTTGCAATAACATTTGAAAGGCTTATTAAAGCTGAATCGGAATTAGGTCCTATAGGCATGGTATCTATACTTGAATCGATTTAAAACATGATGGCTTGGAACCTAGAAACATGGTTTCTAACATGACAAATGAAGAATTTATGAACATGGTTTCTATCTGATACAAACAACGTTAAAAGTGAAGTCCTTATAGGCATGATTTCTACTTGATACAGAGGAAATTAGAAGTGGAATCTTATAGGCATGATTCTCTATTATGTAAAAGCAACCAGATTCAACAAGAATAAAAACCCTACGGACATGTTTTCTAGTGAGTGAAGCATGGATAAATCCTAAGAGCGGGATTTTTACCGATATTATCCCACAAGATATACATCTACCCACCATTTTACTAAATACCCCAAATATCTGTTTACAAATTGTCACACTTGCTTTTACACCCCCCGAAAGGGTATAAGGGAGTTTTTTCCAATTTAAGTGACAATCAAAACGGGATAATTTATTTAAATCAGAGTCACCAGTTGGGATAATTTATAGTGTCCCAAGTCACCGGTTTAAATCCCGAGTCGAGGAAAGATTGACTCTGTTTTACAGTCTTCGAACACAGAAATCTGGGTAAGGAATTCTGTTAACCCGAGAGAAGGTGTTAGGCATTCTCGGGTTCTGTGGTTCTAGCACGGTCTCTCAACTATTATTATTGGCTTAATTATCTGATTTTTTATACATTTTAAACCTACGTGCATTTTTAACTTTCTAGCCGCTTTTTAATATTTTTAGGAAAACTCAAAGTTATTTAAAATACATCATAAACCATGATACATGAAATGCACCCACGGTTCATGACACGTTTTATTTAACCTTGTTGGAAATTGGAGTCGGATCACATGAAATGTATACCTGGATTTATAACAAATCACAACTATGTCACGGAAGTCGTACCCGTAGTCATGATAATTTATTCAGACACGCCTAAAGCAAGCTACGGTGTTCATAAGTATTTTCTAAAGTTAATTTGAGATTATTGTGAGGCCAAAGAGTTATACATTCTTCTAACTTAACACCATTCATTGCCTACTTTATTCCTTTCCAAGAAAGAAACAACTCTAATTTTTCATCTACCCAATTAAAAGCACTTATTCAAGAACCAAGACTACATGCATCACAATCGAAATAAAACTAATTAAAACAATTTTAATGAAAACTAAGACATGCTACTCAAATAACGTAGAATCATAAATCAACCAACACGCACACCAAGCTATTATAACACAATGAAATGAGAATGAAAATTGAGAAATGGACCTTTTATTGATGAACAAAGCTGAAAATTGCAAATCAATCAAGCTTGGACCGAAATGCCGAAATTACAAACCGGAACCTCGAATCGGCACCGGAAAACTCTCTGATTGATGACTAACAGTCAATTAACCCGGTCAACTGATCATTCGCTATTGAGGATTTCAGCAGCACTTTTATACTTGGTAACAACTTTTGAACTTGACAGATCCAATTCCTTCTCTTCTCTCTCGTCATCAGATATAATTAATCAAATTGGTAAAGTTTTACAAAGAATTTTGTTTCTTGATGGGATGGAAACCAATTAAAGAAACTTTTGGACTTGTCAGATCGTTCCTAGATTTCGCCCCTAACAATCAGGAAAATCGTCATCTTTTTCTTTCTTCTAACAAGTAGAGTAGAGGAGATCTCTTACTCCTTTTTGGAATTTGCGCCTGCTTTTTGTTTAATTTTTGTCTCAATTTGTTACTCAATCAGATTTTGAGATGAAGAGATGTAAAATCATCTAACAAAGCCCACCTTAGGCTGCCGTTTTTTGTTGTTGTTAAAGAAGAAAGAAATTCTCAGGTGGGGTTGTTTTTGTGTCAAGCGACGCTAATGGTTTTTTTTTTGTATAGGTTTTTTAGGCGTTCCTTTCTTTTTGTTTTTCAGCTCATGCTCTTAGCTCTAGGGGTCTAGGTATTTGTAGGGTTTCTAGGTTACGGGGTATGGGCTTGGAAATTATGGGCCTTTATGACTTCAGCTTTGCTTAAAATTAGCTTAATTAACTAAAAATCTATCCATATAAAATATTATCAAAAATATTAATTAACCCTACTTAAGTAAAAATAATTATTAAAATAAGACTGCCCATTAAAACAAAACTATTTTTTGGTATTTTTTCAAGATTAAAAATGACTACAAAACCTTAATGAAACTATTTTTTTGTAGTTTTCGTTTTTTTTTTTGTGAGAAATTAAAGTAAAAGGGTTAAAACTAATTAAAATAGTGATGTTAGGCCTAAATTAAATATTTACATGATAAAATATGAAAAATCTTAGGGAGGGTCAAAAATCACATGTCTACAGGTGCCCCTCTTTGACTGGAAATGCTGAGAGTTTTCAGACAAAGAACGACTAGACAGGTTTTTGACCCGACCCTTATTTAAGGAGACCAAAAACTAAGAGGAAGGAGAATGTGACCGAGCCCTGGTATCTGAGCTGCCTACTTATCCGTGGCTATAAAGGGATCAAGCCACGTATAGTTCAGAAGTGAGTGAGATGATGGAGTATACCGAGGTGGAAAGCCGATCGAGGTGCCGTTCTGTCGAAGTTCCGGTCCGTGGTCCTGTTATTACATCAAAATCAAAAAAAATTAAAAAGACTCACTAATCCTGTCAACTATGAGTTACAAGATTCCTATCTATAAGTCTTCTGAAGGTTGATCTTGAGTCTTGAATGGTTCTTCATACGGATTTTGTATTTGAACCTTGACGCTTGCTAGTTGCAGATGGTAGTTCATTCTTCTTCAGCTTTTTGGATCAAAATCGGACATGCCATGCTTGTGACTTCAGTCATGTCTGCAGCAGCTCACATCTTTCATCAACTTCTACATTTGGATTCGTTTCTTGCCTTTCTTTTTTTATTCTAGATTGTGACTAACTTTCGTTGATCATCTCGGACTGTTGACTTGCATTCTTGTCGTGGGCTTTTTTTGTTGCTGACTTAAATTGCATTCTGAAGTGAATTCCCTTATTCTGCAAGTGGCGCCTGATTGCCAACATTTGAATTGTCTTCCTTCAAAACTTGGATTGTCTTCCCTTTGTTCTCTAGGTGGGCGCTTGATTGCCAAGAGTTGCACTGTTTTTCCTTGAAACTTGAATTGTTTTCCCTTTGTTTTTCAGGTGGGTGTCTGATTGCTGAACTTGAACCGTCTTCCTTTGAACAATGTTGCTTTCTCTTTGTTCCCCAGGTGGTCTCCTGATTACTAACCCTTGTACTGATTTTCCCTCGAAACTTGACTCGTTTTCCCTTTGTTCTCCAGGTGGGAGCCTGATTTCCAACACTTGAACTGTTTCTCCTCGAAACTTGAACTGCTTACCTTTGTTCTCCAGGTGGGCGCCTGATTACCAACACTTGAATTGTTTCTCCTCGAAACTTGAACTGCTTCCCTTCGTTCTCCAGGTGGGCTTCTGATTTCTAACACTTGAACTTTTTTCACTTTGTTCTCTAGGTGGGCTCTTGATTTCCAACACTTGAACTGCTTTCCCTTGAAACTCGAACTGTTTTCCCTTGTTTCTCTAGGTGGGCTGATTGTTGAATCTAAATTGTCCTCTTCTTGAAACTTGTGTTGTGTTCCCTGGTTCTTCAGGTGGGCACCTGATTTCAACAAAAACAAACAAAACAAAAGAAATTTTTCTGCACTAGTTTGATATTGGGAACATTTGTGAGTATTAACCAATTCTTGTTATCAAAATAAATTCTAAATTAAATTCCTGTATCCTGAAAATATCAAACCAAGTCTCATCTCAAAAAGTGAAAAACTTTAAATGCTAGATCATACTTCTCCAAAGTAGGACTTATGCTAAATCTTGTTATCTATGAAGATCTTAAACTAAATCCCATTATCCAGGAGGGTCCTGAACATTAAAATCAAATCTCATCTTGAGAGTGACAACTTTAAGGCTAAATTATATTTCCATACGACAGAACTTACGCTAAATCTTGTTATCTAATGGAGGTCTTAAATCTAAGTCTCATTATTCAGGAGGGTCCTGAAAATTTTGAATTGAATAATATCCTAAGAATGAAACTTCAAAGCCAACTTATATTTCCTCAAGGTAAAACTTATGCTAGATCTTGTTACGCATGAATGTTTTGAGTTTTAAACTAGGTCCCATTGTCCAGGACGGTCCTGAGAATTTTTAAGATTAAATCTCATTATCCAGGAAGGCCATAAAATTTTAAAATTAAATCTCATTATCTAGGAGGGTCCTGAAAAGCCGAAAATGAACTTACCTGAGCCATACTTTCTTCCTGGAGGATCTCTGCAGAACGAACAAAATTCCTTGCCCCTGAACTATGCTTTTCCTCATGGAAGGTTCGTGCATATTGAACAAAATTTTCTTTCCCCTTCTCAAACTGCCTTTGTGCTGACAAAATTTGGGCATGACACTTGAAAACATTCAAACTTCCCAGCTTTGATTTGGACACAATTTTTGTCCCTGTTTCAAACAAAGAAAACTTGTGAGTTTATAAATATGGTGGTTGGTTTGCAGCCTTGACTTTGAGGGAGATTCTCCTTCACTTACCATGATAACTTTGATTTCAACTCGAAAGACCTTGCCTGTTTATTGACTGACCACTTTCTCTATCACCCTTTTCACGGGGAATACCTCTGATCTATTCAAACCCAATACCATTCATCTGTTTCATTATGCTCATGTATTGACATATACTGAACCTTTGTGTTTCACATGAATCCCGAAGCACGTTGATTGTTACCAACTCAGTGTGTGTAGTATTCTTTCCTACGTATGCCACTAGCCTTGGCCTTGAGGTCTATGGCTCCTTCACTTGCCATGATAACTTTGATTTTCACCTGGAAGACCCTGCTTTGTTATTGGTTAACCATTTCTCCGTCAACCTTATCTCAGAAAATACCTTTGATCCGTTCAAACCCAACACCCTCTATCTGCTGCATTGTCCATGAATTGACATATACCGTACCTTTGTATTTCACATGAATCCTAAAGCATGTTGATTGCTACCAACTCAGTGTGCACGTTATTCTCTCCTGACTTATGCCACTCTAATGTGTTAGCCAGATCCCGTTTCGTTTAATTAGAAAGTTGGTGGCATGTTTTGAAGTCATTTCTCACTTGTTCTAACCAAACAGACTCAGGAAGAAGAAGTAAACAAGGCAAAAGGAACAGAGTAAAGGACAATGGAAAGAGATGATTCCTAACAAGAAAACTACAAAGTAGAAACTTATCAGTAGTCGATACCAACTCTAATGACCATGACATGCACCTTTAGATTAAGTGGCCTAAGCTGTCAAGCAAGTCTGATGTTCAACTCTTGTTATACCCCTAAACCGTGAAACTGGGCTTCAATGCTCTGATTATCCAATCTGATTCACGATCTTTATTCGACTTGTAGTGCCCGAAGAGTTTTCACCATCAAGTCTCTCTCATTTTGTTCTTTCTCTCAACTTACCATCACCTTATGGTGCCTGTGAAGGTTTTCACCGATAAGACTCTCTCATTTGTTTTCTTTTCTTCTTCTTTCCTCCAATTCTGTAGATGATAAGGCACTGACTATAGTAAAAACATCATACTCTTCTGGCATGGCTAACTCAGCACTCTCAAAGATTATCTAGGAGGTCTTTTTGGACAGTAATGTGGCTTTTGGAGATGGTTAGAAAGGAAAGATATCACAAAGGCTCAAAACAACTAAGATAACAGGATTAATTTATTTACAACTTTTGGAATCCATTTTAAAAACGTTGCCCCAATTATAAAATAAGGGAATTTGAATCTATTTTTCCCTCTTTTTTGGAATTTCCCACTCTCGACTTCATGGGATTCCGAAATAATTATTTGGTATGACCGAACCGTAAGGCTGCCTAGGTATCTTATGGTGACAAGAATCAGACCAAACGTAGTTCACAAGACTACTTTTGGTTACTATTTGTCCTTTTCTCTTTTTTTCTTTTTCCTTCTTTTTCCTTCTTTTTTTTTCTCTTTTTTCCCTTTTTTTATTTATTTCTATTTTCTCTTTTTTTAAAAAAAAAAAAATTGTCTTTTGGAATGAACTTTCTAAAATAAACCTATGGGGTCATGAACTCTTTTTTTTTCTTTTCGTATGACTCTAACTTGATTCCAAAAGAGGGGAGGTCGAAGAAATCAGTATAGGCTCAAATGGGTATCGAATGGTATAAGTGTTTGGGTACCTGAAAGAGGGCCTTCCAATCCTTGAAAATGCCAAGTACAACACATGCAACTTGAGGATGAAAATTGAAGATCATGCATAATATTTCTTTTGTGGCTTCGACATTGATATCACTGATATGCCTTCCACTTTTCTTTAGCGCCTTGTCAAGTACAGAACCCTCGTTGGGTGATTCCCTATTCACAATGGATATCCTCCGTCAATTCGGAGAAAAATTTCTTGACTTTATCTTGTAACTTGAGATGCACTTGAACTCAAAGTTTCTTGTTTCAAATTATTGGGACGCACTCTCTTGTAAAAAATTCTTCTCGTCCCATTAACTTTCCAAACTATCTAGCCAGTTTCACACAGTTCGGGCTTCAAATAATCTCAAAATGTCCAAATCTATACTTTTTGCCCTCAAGCGTCTCTATCATCTTCAAAATTATTTCGTTGCTTCATGATTAAACTAACTTTTAAGACCAGGCCTAGAATTATGTGTGCATGTCATGTCCCTAGGGCCAGCATATAAAGAACTATAAAAAGGAGAAGAGAACTAAATAAAAAATTAATAGAAATAACAAAAAGCAGAAAATGGTATTAGACAGACGATGAAAGGGTTTGAACAACAAAACAAACAAAATCCATTGGGGTTACGACCCTGGAAAACCTAAATAACACTAAAAGTGGCACTACGACTAAATGAACTAGGCAAATAAAAGGATATAAGGGTTTGAGTCACAAGACAATATCCGGATTACAACCCTGAAATAACCCGGACAACAGAAATGACAACAAAATAAACCACCAAGACTCCTCCCTGGCTAACCAAGAAAGGAGCGTCTTTCCAATTACCAAGCTCGACATCTTAGCTACTGAATTCCATAACAATATCACTGGGATCTTCACCAACTTCAATCACATTGACCTTATCAAATTTCTTTTGGGTCCCTTTTTCCAACTCGTTCTTAAGATCAACTTTTGGAACCGAGACTGATAGCGCTGAAAACTTTGCAGCAAGTGGTTTTCCAAGGAACTCAGAAGAGTTTTCATATTCATTTTCAACACAAATCATGTCCACCTTATGCCTCTCATTATGAACAGGCAATGGACTTTGGCTAGCGTCTGCTCCATCTGGATTTCGCACAATAATGTCACATGCATCTATAAGCTTCTGAACTTCTCTTTTTAGATGCCAATACTTTTCTGTGTTGTGACCCGGGGCATTAGAGCAATATGCGCACCTTTGAGGATAATCAAAATTCTTTGGAAAAGGGTTTGGCATTTTTATCTGAATCGGCTTCAACATGCCTAATTGCCTCAATATTTGGAACAAACTGGCATATGATTCTCGAATAGGAGTGAAAGACTTTTCTCTTTGTTGTTGCCTTCTCATTTTGAACTTCGACCTGGGTTGGAACCTCTTTCGGGTGGGTGGTTGACATGCTTGAGTAGGCGGGTACAATATTTGTGGAGGTGGTGCAAGCCATTGCGGGTCTCGTGGGTGTGGAACATGTGGAGGTGCATTATAGATAGAGTACTGGGAAGGTGAGGCATGACCTTGGTGATTTTGTAGAGGAAAGTAGCACTGGGAAGGATTATATGGAGTACGAGGATATTCATGGGGTCGGTATTGAGGCTGAAAGCATTTACCAGGAATTCCCACTCGAGCCTGTCATTGGCGGGACTCAGCAGCATCCTTTCTATCAATCGGAGAACTGACCCGAGCAACTTGTTCGTTCCATCTGAGCCCAAACTCCCTAAAGCTTTCCTCCAGTCTCTTTTCCATTTTAGATAGGGAGGAACGGTCTGGGGTAATGTCTATATTGTATTGAAAGTGTCGAACAAAATCCTGAGTCATGTCATCCCATGCATGCCACTTATTGACATATTTACGAGTATACCATTGCAAAGCTGCCCCAGTCAAGCTCTCTTTGAAATACGCCATTAGCAACTCATCTTTCCTACCAACACTTCTCATTTTGATGTAATAACCCCTCAGATGGGCTACTGGATCTCCACACCCATCATACAAATTAAACTTTGGCATCTTAAACCCTTTCAACTTTTTGGATATCTCATCTTGCTCCATTGTCTTAGCAGGATTTGCAGTCTCACCGGGAGGCTCAAAATGAGGAGCCTAAGAGTATGGACCCGAGACCTTGAAAATTGGTTCTGGAGCATAGTGTTGGGCATTGGAGATTTTGAACACAGTCTCGCTAGAGGATCGAGGAAAGGTAGCTGATGGATGAGCTACAAAAATATGAGTGGTCAAAGGAGTGGGATATGATGTGGTTATGGGGGGTGGAGTGTGGGTTGTGGGGAGATATCATGGACTCGTGACAGTGGCGGAATGGCGACAAGGCTTTCAGTGTAGTTAGTGGGAACTGATGGTGGAGGACGCCCACTAATCCAGGCTTGGTACATTTCGGCCATATGTCCTTTCAACCTTAAGACCTCTTCTTTCAACTCAGATTCTGATTCAACAATTCCCTTAGAAGGATCAATTACCCTTGTGTCCAAGTCTTTGCTAGTGATGACTACCTTGCTCTTTGACCTTGTTGTATGGATGAGTTACTTAAAAACCACAAACCAATCACCCTTCTGCTCAATGTAGATAACAAAAGGAACAAAATGAGGTCATCCTGTTAGCATTAGGGTATTTAACAGCTAAAAATATCATATTGCGTGCAATGCACCTAGCAACAATTAACGGTTCTAGAATGACTTCGAAGGTCACAAGGTCACTTGGCATCATCCAATTTTGTTCATTTCAGTTTTCCCTTTTCTTTCTTTTCTAGTACTTCTTGGATTGCTCATTTTCCTTCCTTTTTTCTTCTCTGATTATCGCTCTTTTCTTTCCTCTCATTTCTCACGTCCCACGACTTCACCCTATTTTTTTCCTTTTCTTTTTTTTTGTTTTTTTCTCTTTTTTTAATAAAAAAAATGATTCGATCGAACGCTATGTAGGTTTCCTACGTATCATGATGCCGCATGAATCAGATCTTTGCATTGTTCGGAAAGATTGGGAATAATGGAAACAAACTAACGTGCTCACAATCTTTTTTTTTTCTTTTTTTTACCTTAATGACTACTCTGATGAGAAAAGAGGAATAAAAGAAGCAAATTCTTTTTTTTTTAATTTTCTTGACTTAATGTTCTGCAACCTGTTCTAAACTCAATCTTAACAGGATTTTTTCCTTTTTTGAAACAAATACTCTATTAAGGAAAAATCCTAAAAGAGAAAAATATTTTTTGACTCTTTTTTTTAGTAAGGAAATCTAAAAAAATTAACCAAAGAAATATATGTTGATTTTCGTTTGATATCCTGAAAGAAAGATTTCGACCAAAGAAATGAAAAAGATAAAAATGCTTTTGGATTTCAGTTTTGATTACCTCAGGGAGAAACCCTGAAGATAAACCAAAGATAAAGTATATTTTTTTTCTTCTATGTACAATATCCTAAAGTCCTAATGAAAATAAAAAGAATTTATTTTTATTTTTCAATAATTTTCCAAAGAAGAACCTCAAAAGAAAATCTTTTTGGATTTTTGGAATTAATACCTTAAAGAAAACTTGTAAAAAGATATCAAAAGACAAAAATCCCATTTTTGAGTTTTTAGTCCTAGTATCCTAAAGGAAATATAAAAACAATTTTTTTTTGAGTTTTATACATCAATTTTCTAATGGAAAAATCACCTCAATGTTTTATTTTATTTTCTAGGAGTGTTATTTCTAAAGAAAATTCTAACGGAAATATAAAACACAAAGTATCTTTTTTTTTGGATTTTTAATTTATAACATACTTTTTCCAAATACAAAATAGAAAGTACAATAATAAAAAAAAACTCTACATTACTCTACAAAACTAGAAGGTAAAAGACGACATAAAAAAGAACAACAGATTCAAAACATAATAACTAAAAAAATCTCCTTAAGCAAACTCATGAATGATCGACCCTGACTGGATGGTCCTAGGGCTCTGTCGTGCTCAAGCTCCGGTAAGTAGATCCATACCTGTATGAGAAAATTGAAACCAACACTATGTGAGACAATAACATTCCTACTAGACACATGCAAGATATGGTTGAGTCTATTTTTGAAAAATGGTTTATGTGGCCAAAAAGGTGGCTAGAAGTGCAAAATTTGGCTAAGACCCCGCAAAGCCAAGAACCTAAGATTCACTAGAAAGATCGGACCCTATGTGGGTTGCCAACGTATCACGCCCCAAAAGACGAGAATCAGGTATGCGTAGTTCGGGCAGATTGGATACGAGCGAGAAATATAAAAAAAAACAACTAACTTAGAGAAAATATATTTTTGTCTTTTTTTTTGGAAAAATGATGAAACATGCAAAATTCTTTTTTTTGGATTTTCTTTTCCCTTTTTTGATTTTTGATTTTCGAAAAATGATGAAAAAGTGCAACATTTTTTTTTTAAATTTTTCAAGTCTCTTTTTTTTCTTAACAAAAATATGACAGAAATATAATTGGGCCCTACTTGCTTTATTTTCACACTTCACCCTATTTTTTCTTTTCTTTTTTTTATTTTTCCTCAGCTATCATTGGTCCGTCAAATGACCCTTTTACCCTTGAAGAAATGCAAAATGTAGCACATAGGATACATCAAGATGGTCTATTATTTTGGGTACACCTGTCCTACACGGACCCAACCCCTATGTTGAGTTCCCAAAGTCAAATGCGCGTGATGCAACAAACGTTCCTACTAGGGAACCAGCATGAGGCTATGTTATACTATGTTTAAAACCTGAGTTTATTTGTTCTAGACCTGGCTTACCCGAGCGGACAGCTCGAGCCGAGGAGGGGGCAACGTATCGGGAATACAGAAGCTTCACCGGCTTTGCAACTTGTCCGAACCTCGTTCTAAAATTAGGATATGACTCTAATAGAAGAGAAGTCACACGAAGTGCACAATTTCCAGATGATTTAGAAGACTCAGAGAGAGGAGGGTTTCGTAAAAATTTATATGCAGTCCAAACCATATCAAAGCGGTAAAAAATAACATTTAGCACATTAGGCCCCAACATGTAATAAAACTAGATAGTAAATAAAGCCAAATATAACAATTGTTCTAAGCGCGAATTCTTGAACCCTGAACCAGAGATTCTGGGTTCGTGTCCCCAGCAGAGTCGCCAGAGTTGTCACGCCTCCTTTTACACTGCCGAAAGGGTATAAGGGAGTTTTTTTCTAATTTAAGTGATAATCTAAATGGGATTTTATTTAAATCAGAGTCTCCACTTGGGATAATATATGGTGTCCCAAGTCACCGGTTCAAATACCGAGTCGAGGAAAGATTGACTCTGTTTTAAAGTACGCGAACAAAGAAATCCGGGTAAGGAATTCTGTTAACCCGAGAGAAGGTGTTAGGCATTCTCGGATTACGTGGTTCTAGCACGGTCGCTCAACTATTATTATTGGCTCAATTATCTGATTTTTTATACATTTTAAACTTACGTGCATTTTTAACTTTCTAGCCGCTTTTTAATATGTTTAGGAAAATTCAAAGTTATTTAAAACACATCGTAAACCACGCTACATGAAATGCACCCGCGGTTCACGACACATTTTATTTAACCTTATTGGAAATTGGAGTCGGGTCACATGAAATGTACACCCGGATTTATAACAAATCACAACTACGTCACTGAAGCCGTACCTGTAGCCATGATAATTTATTCAGACGCGCCTAAAGCAAGCTACGGTGTTCATAAGTATTTTCTAAAGCTAATTTGAGGTTATTGTGAGGCCAAAGAGTTATACATTCTTCTAACTTAACACCCCTCATGGCCTACTTTATTCCTTGCCAAGAAAAACAACTCTAATTTTTCATCTACCCAATTAAAAGCACTTATTCAAGAACCAAGACTACATGCATCACAATCGAAATAAAACTAATTAAAACAATTTAAATGAAAACTAAGACATGCTACTCAAACAACGTAGAATCATAAATCAACCAACACGCGCACCAAGCTATCATAACACAATGAAATGAAAATGAAAATTGAGAAATGGACCTTTTATTGATGAACAAAGCTAAAAATTGCAAATCAATCGGGCTTGGACCGAAACGCCGAAATTGCGAACCGAAATCTCGAATCGGCACCAAAAAAACTCTCTGATTGATGACTAGCAGGCAATTAACCAGGTCAACTGACCATTCGCTGTTGAGGATTTCAGCAACACTTTTATACTTGGTAACAACTTTTGGACTTGTCAGATCCAATTCCTTCTCTTCTCTCGTCATCCGATATAATTAATCAAATTGGTCAAATTTTACAAAGAATTTGGTTTCTTGATGGGATGGAAACCAATTATAGAAACTTTTGGACTTGTCAGATCGTTCCTACATTTCGCCCCTAACAATCAGGAAAATCGATCTTTTTCTTTCTTCTGACAAGTAGAGTAGAGGAGATCTCTTTCTCCTTTTTGGAATTTGCGCCTGCTTTGTTTAATTTTTGTCTCAATTCGTTACTCAATCAGATTTTGAGATGAAGAGATGTAAAATCATCTAACAAAGCCCACATTAGGCTGCCGTTTTTCGTTGTTGTTAAAGAAGAAAGAAAATCTCAGGTGGGGTTATTTTTGTGTCAAGCGGCGCTAATGGTTTTTTTGTATAGATTTTTTAGGTGTTCCTTTTTTGTGTTTTTCAGCTCATGCTCTTAGCTCTAGGGGTCCAGGTATTTGTAGGGTTTTCTAGGTTAAGGGGTATGTGCCTAGGAAATATGGACTTGGAAATTATGGGCCTTTATGACTTCAGCTTTGCTTAAAATTAGCTTAATTAACTAAAAATCTATCCATATAGAAATATTACAAAATATATTAATTAACCCTACTCAAGTAAAAATAATTATTAAAATAAGACTGCCCGTTAAAACAAAACTATTTTTTTTATTTTTTCAAGATTAAAATGACTACAAAACCTTAATGAAACTATTTTTTTGTAATTTTCATTTTTTGTGAGAAAATAAAGTAAAAGGGTTAAAATTAATTAAAATAGCGATGTTAGGCCTAAACTAAACATTTACATGATAAAATATGAAAAATCTTGGGGAAGGTCAAAAATCGCATGTCTACACAAATTATTACAGGTCAATAAATGAATTACACAAATGAAATAGAAAACCAAGAAGCTATTCTATAGGGAGCCTGCAATTAGGCCCAAGTTTCCCAAAACCTCCAATGGTCTCACAAGCCTCATTTTCACAGACAAATCAGAGTCTAGGTGCATTGTAGACATGTGATTTTGACCCTCCCCAAGATTTTTTATACTTTAGTATGTAAATATTTAATTTAGGTCTAATATCGCTATCGCTATTTCAACTAATTTTAACTCTTTTACTTTATTTTATTACAAGAAAATGAAAATTACAAAAATATTTTTTTTGTACCTTTCATAAAGTAAAAAAATACAAAAATAGTACCTTATTTTTATCTTTATATAATCTTGAAAAATACAAAAACTATATAATAATTTCATGTTTTGAAATTGTTTAGTTTAATTAATTAGAATTTGTTTTTGCATCATGTAGTATAGTTAACTTATATTAAAGGAATTTAGCTATGGTTTCGAATAATAATTTTGGAGTCTTCTTAGCCTAAAATTGAGACACAAAAAGACATGGTCCAACCCAATTACCCTTAGCCCATTCTTCCCAACTCGTTAGCCCATTTAAGTACAAGATTTAATCCTAGCCATCTATTTCCTTCTAATCCAGTGGCCATCATCCCTTCTCACTTCCATATAAAATACCCAATTATAGAAATTCTACCCTAAGTTTTCAATTCCTAAAAAAACTAGACCCTAACAAAAACAAAAAACGGAAGATTCTCAAAATAGCTAAGGCCTCTGCCCTCCACCCTCTGTTCCCATTTTCGTTCCTAAATATTACACTTCACCTAAGCTTTTACTTTTAAAATATTCGCCGTGAATTCAACTGGATTATATACTGTACGAAATCCATTGAAGAATGGTCTATTTTTGGTGGTTCTGCTCGATTTTGTTTCAGCCAAAAAAAAAGAAGGACATACAAAATAACGACAGGGAAAATCTGAAGAGGAGCGACGCTGCCTTCAGCCAAACAACAATCCAACTCCACCTCAACTCCGACAACCAGCGTCGTCCGCTCCTGTCCTCCATTCCGTCATTTTCAGTTCTTCTTCGCTTCAACTTGGGTTTCAAATTCGAAAAACAAAAACGAAAATCATTTCAAGTTTTGCTTTGATTATTCATAGACTTCATATGAAGTTCGGTTCAGGGGCCGTCATTGTTCGTCGAGGTTTGGAATTACGGTTTGAGATTCACCATTGGTTCGCTGTCTCAGTTTCGTTCCGGTGGCTGTGTAGCTGATTCAGTTTGGCTTATTTTTCATTTATGTACTCATTTGAAGAGATTCCGGGAAGAATTAATTAAAGTTTCTCATTTAGGTTCATTTCTTGGTCCTCTTTGATTTTATTCATGGTGTGATTAATTATATATGATAGATGTCCATGGTTTAAGTTGCTCTGTTGCATTGTAAGTAGCTAGATCATATTTTGTTTTCCTCGATTTTTTTCTATTGCTTTATGAATCGTTGGAATACTAATATAAAGATTTAAGGTCACTCGATGTTACTAGATATTCCTTTACTGTGTTGTTCTTTGTTTTACTATTTTCTTTGTTTTGGCTATAGTACTCGTTTGTTTTGATGACTTATATCGTATGAGAAGAATCATAACAGCAAAAAATATATGGTGTAGAGGTTCCGCGCTTTGAAGTCCGTATGCAATTGGGTTGAACCAGATCTGTTGTTAATGTGTATATGCTAGATTGTGTTTTGGAGGCAATTCGTTTGAATTAATATGCTAGATGTGTTAGATCGTATTAAAAGGGATATTGGATTGATTATATCGGCATGAACCCATTTAGTCGTGTTAGCTTGGAATTGAAAGGAATCGAGGTGTGCCGTACCAAATAAAATCTCAAAATGCATGGCCCTCGCTTAATTAATTTAATCCTTAGAAATCGAGGCGTGCCATTTAGTTGAATTTCCATGGCCCTCGCAAAGTTGCAAATGCGTAGTTGCTTTAGGCGCGTTATTTTAATAATTAATTTCCTTAAACTCGAGTGTGCATTTCATGTGACCCAAATCCAAATCTTAACAACGTCAAATAGAATATGTCTCAGACTGTGGGTGCATTTCATGTGGCGCGGTCAAAAGACGTGTTTTGGCTGACATTGAAATCTTTCTAAAAATGAATAAAAGCGGTTATAAAGTTAAAATGCACATATGTTAAAAATGTTCTAAAATCATATAATAGGCCAATAATAATAGTTGAGCGACCATGCTAGAACCACGGAACCCGGGAATGCCTAACACCTTCTCCTGGGTTAACAGAATTCCTTACCCGAATTTCTGTGTTCACGGACTATAAAACAGAGTCAATCTTTCCTCGATTCGGGAAATCTCATTTTGATTGTCACTTTAATTGGAAAAACTCCCTTACACCCTCTCTCGGGTGTGTAAAAAGGAGGTGTGACAGCTTCAGCGACTCTATTGGGGAATAAGAACCTAGAACTTCTGGTTCAGGGTTCAAGAATTCGAGCTTAGAATAATTGTTATACTTAGCTTTATTTATTATCTGGTTTTATTACATGTTTGGGCCTAATGTGCTACGTGTTGCTTTTACCGCTTTGATATTCTGTGAACTGTATATAAACTGCTATGAAACCCTTCTTCTCTCTAAGTCTTCTAAATCATGGAGGAGTATGCACTTCGTGTGACTTCTCTTCTATTAGAGTCATATCCCAAATTTTAGAACGAGGTTCGGACAAGTTGCAAAACCGGTGAAACTTCTGTATTCCCGGTACGTTGCCCCCCCCCCCCCGGCTTGAGTCGTCCGCTCGGGTACACAAGTCTAGAACAAATACCCAGGTTTTTGAACCTAGAATAACTCATCCTCATACTTTGCATCATGTGCATTTGACTTTGGAGACTCAACACAAGGGTTGGGTCTGTCTAAGATAGGTGCACCCAAATCAAAAGACCAGCTTGATGCATCTTACGTGCTACTTACGTATTTGTCTGTTTCGGCTTACATGTTGACTGGCTTCTAGAATAGGGAAAGAAAATGAAAAAAAGAAAGAAAATAAAGGAAATCAAAAAAGAGGAGAAAGAAGAAAAAAAGAAACAAAAGGTGAGAGGTAAGTATTTAGAAAATTCTGAAAATCTGCGAAAATTCTGAAAAAAAAGAAGTCATTTCAAAAAGAGCCAAAATTTTCAAGTGTCTTGTTTTCCTGTTCCGTCAAAACTGGGATATCTATGTGGGTTTGATTCTCACCGGATGTGAGATACGTAGGCAAACTTCATCGGTTTTGGCCCATAATTTTTAAAAATCCAAAAATATTTTTCATTACTTGCTTCTTTAAAAAGCCTTTCTTTTAGACCCTAATTATTTTTTAAAAAAATATACAAAAATATTTTCTTTTAATTTCTTTCAAAAATCCAAAAATATTTTCATTCTTCTTTCAAAATTGAAAAAAAATTCAAAATTCAAAAATATTTTCTTTTTTTTTAGAAGCATTTCTTTCATAAATTCAAAATAAAATTCCAAAAATATTTTTTTTTCTTCTTTAGAAGTTTTTCTTTCGAAATTCCAGAAAACAAAATTCAAAAAAAAATCTTTCTTCTTTAGAAGTCTTTCTTTGCAAAAATGCTGAAGAAAAATCAAAATCCAAAAATATTCCCTTTCTTCTTTATAGTCTTTCTTTAGAAAAATAAAATAAAAATTCAAAATATAAATTAGATTATTTACTTTATTCATGATTTTCCCGAACTACGCAAGATCTGATTCATGTTTTCACATGATACGTAGGCAACCCACATCAGGTTTGATCGAATGGTTTAAAAAAGGGGGGGTAAATGAAAAAGAGAAAAAAACCCGGAAAGAAACAAGAAAAAAAGAGAAAAGAAAAAATAGGAAAAAAGAAAGAGTGTTTATTCTAACATGGTTGTTGTTTTGAAATAAAAGCTAGTCAAAGGTGGTCGGTTTGTTGGTTTGTAATGACGAGTCACAAGAACAATCCAAGATCTCTCGGAAATAAAAGTATCTTCTCAACCAAGGGAATAAGCACCATTGTTGTTGATCCAAGGTCACGAAAAGGCAAGTAGTCAAGTTGGTGGTGAAAAATTAAAATGGAGGCAAATGTGGGGGTGACTTTACTAGATTTGAGCAATAGGACATGGGCTGCTCGGGATGATTGTCAAAATTTGAGTGTTGAATCCAAAGCAATTAAAATGGTCAAAATGTCGTGGTAATGTTGATGTGCGAATGTATGGCTAAGATGTCGCTTAGCAACTGGAAACTCACTCCTCCTTTAGCCATGGTAGCTTATTTTATCTTCTTTTCTTCTTCTTTTGTGTTATCGGACCCTACTATCCTTCATTCAATAAAAAACAGCCAGTCATTTTATGTCTATTTTGTGCATAATTCTTTTCACGCTAGTACTAGTAACATGACATGCATGTGGAATATTTGGCCAGATATTAGAAAACTGACGTAGTCTTGAATTGGATAAGTGAGAAAGAGACATTTTTGGAAGATGAATAAAGACATGAAACATTTGGAAAATAAGCATGAGCCAAGTTTACATGGAACCAAAGTAGTCATGCTTATGGAAGTTAAGGATCTCTACCTTTTGAATCATTTGAGAAGATCGGGCTTAAGGATAATCGGATGGGCTGAAGTCTGTTTAGCACTAAGATATAGAAAGTGGTTTCAATAGAAGGTGTATTTTAGACAACATGAAATGGATCAGTTAGCGGCAAAATGCATCTTCTACATCAAGACAAAATCCAAGAAAAGTCACCCAAATTGACAAGGGTCATTCACAACGAGGAAAGTATTGCTCATACAACTTTACACTGAAAAAGACCCAAGAAGTCAGGCATGTTCATCAATGATGTGATCGCGAAAAAATACTATATTTGGCGTTCTCGAGGCTGGGAGGCCCTTTTTCTGCTATCCAAACACTTTATACCCTTTGTTATCCCTTTTGAACCTGTGTTATTTTTTTTGACCATCCTCTTTTGGAATCAACTTTAGAGTCGAGAGTAAAAAAAACATGAAAAAAAGAAAAAAAATCCATGTCCCAAGAGTATAAACTGGGGCAATTCTTAGAAAGTTCAAGTGAAAAAAAAGAAGAAAAGATTTGTCAAAGGTCCATGCCCTTAAAAAAATAGAAGTTGGGGCAATTTGTTTTGAAAACAAAAAGAAAACAAGAAAGAAAAAACAACAGAAAGAAAAATGAAAAAAAATTAGTTAGGTCAGATGTTTGAACTACGTTAGACCTGATTCCTTAAAAGAGGATACATAGGAAGCCTCACGGTTCGGTCCAACCAAATAAGAATTCAAAAAACAATAATCCAAAAATCCCCAATAGCTGAAATTGGGGCAAAAATTTTATTTCACTTTTAAAAGAGTCGATTCCAAGAGTTGTAAGTCTACAATACCCTTTACTTTGAGTTTTTTTTAGCCTTCATGACGTCCTTTCTCCCCAACCCTATCCAAAATCCTTCCAAATAAAGACCTCCCGATATGCCTTCAAGAATGCCAAGAGAAGCATGCAATGAGCAATAGTTGTCACACAACATATAACACTGTCAAGTTACTCACAAAAAGTAAGAAAAAGAAAAAGAAAAAGAAAAAAGAAAAATGAGAGAGTCTTACTAGTGAAAATTCTCAAGGGCACTGTAAGGCGACGGTAAGCAGAGATGAATAAATGAGAGAGACTTGTTGGTGAAAACCCCTCGGGAACTACTTGTCGAAAGTGAGTCGTGAAGCTGATGCGAAGAATTGGCATAAACAAGCCTGACTTCAAGGTCATAAGAATGGTAAAAGGGAAGATTAGATTAGTTTGATAGATCAGGCCATTGAGTCCAAAATGCATGTCATGATCATTAAGGTTAGTTATTAAAAGAGAAAAAAAACTTTTCCTTCTGTCCTTCCGATAGGGACATTTCTTGTTAATATTATTTCTTTGCATCATTTGTGTCCTTCATACTGAGTCAGTCCTTGTCAAAACAAGCAAGAAAAGATTTCAAAATATGTTACCAGCTTTTCAGTTGCACAAAGTAAATATGGCCAGTACACTCGGTTGTTACTGTCAACGTGCTTTGAGAATTCATGCAAAGGCTCCCCCAAAAGACTCTTGTCAGTCTACTTGGCGCAAGCAAAGATAACTGGTGATTCTCTTTGACAGACAAATTGCTTAAAAGCAGGAAGTCATTCAAGATATCAGAAAAGGTCACCTAAGCAAAGATCTCCAATTGGGATAAGGCTGTTTGAGCTGCAAATACAAATGGTACTGGTGTGAAACAATCAGAGTTGGTGCAGAACAAAAGTCTTTTGAGACTGACTCAAGCTGATTGAGCAGAAGCCAAGCTGCCCAAGACTGAATGCCACAAACCGACCACCATTTTCAAAATTGACAAATTTTTTTTGTATGAAACAAGAACAAAGCGGTGCAAGGAAAGTGATTCAAAAAGAAAAAAATGAAAAAAGAAAAAAAACAAAAATATAGAGAAGAAAAAGAAAAGACGAGAAGAGCCGACAAAGGGAAGTTTCTCAAATCTTTGCCTTTATTTGTCTTGCTATTGTGCATAAAAATTTTCCTCCTAGGATAAAAAGTCCTAGTCTGATGGATTTTCTTCCCAATATAAATCTTAGTCTGATGAATCTTTCTCCTAAGATAGAAAACCTAGTCTGATGAACATTCTCCTAGGATCACGATCTTAGTCTGATGAATTTTTCTCCTAAGACAGAGAACCTAGTCTGATGAACTTTCTCCTAGGATCAAAATCTTAGTCTGATGAATTTTTCTCCTAAGATAAGAAAAGAGACCTAGTCTGATGAACTTTCTCCTAGGATCAGACATGAATTTTTCTTCTAAGATAAGAAAAGAGACCTAGTCTGATGAACTTTCTCCTAGGATCAAAATCTTAGTCTGATGAATTTTTCTCCTAACATAAGAAAAGAAATCTAGTCTGATGAACTTTCTCCTAGGATCAAAATCTTAGTCTGATGAATTTTTCTCCTAAGATAGAAAACCTAGTCTGATGAATTTTCTCCTAGGATCAAAATCTTAGTCTGATGAATCTTTCTCCTAAGATAACAGAAAAATACCTAGTCTGATGAACTTTCTCCTAAGATAGAAAACCTAGTCTGATGAATTTTTTCTTAGGATCAAAATCTTAGTCTGATGAATCTTTCTCCTAAGATAGAGAACCTAGTCTGATGAACTTTCTCCTAGGAAAGAAATCTTAGTCTGATGAACTTTCTCCTAGGATCCAAATCATAGTCTGATAAATCTTTCTCCTAAGATAGAAAACCTAGTCTGATGAATTTTCTCTTAGGATCAAAATCTTAGTCTGATGGATCTTTTTCCTAAGATAAAGAACCTAGTCTGATGAACTTTCTCCTAAGAAAGAAACCTTAGTCTGATGAATCTTTCTCCTAAGATACCAAAAAAAAAACAAAGAAAAAAAAAAGAGAAAAAAAGAGCTAGTCTGATGAATTTTCTCCTAGGATAAACGTCTTAGTTTGATGAATCTTTTTCCTAAGATAGAAAACCTAGTCTAACGAATTTTCTACTAGGATAATTTGAAAAAAAAGGAAGTATGGACTTGAAAAAAAAGGGGTCAATTTTTAGTTTTCTTAAGATTATCAATGTTTAGTTTTCCTGAAATCAGGGGGCCTCGCCTGGAGAATAGGGTCAGTATTTACTTTAGTCAAACTTAGTTTATAATTTTCCTAGTCTATTCTTTAGTTTACTCTCATCATTGCATCAATAGTACACGTGGTTTACAATTTTGCTAACAACTCACAAATTTTCCTAGTGTAAACTGGGGCAAAAAAAATTTCTTTTGTTTTGTCTGTTTTGTTGTAATCAGGCGCCCACATGGAGAACAAGGGAAGACAACTCAAGTTTCAAGGGAAAGCAGTTTTGAAGGAGGACAATTAATGTTTCAAGGGAAAATGGTTCAAGGTGCAAGGAAAAACAGTGTCAAGTAACAAGAAAAGACGGTTCAAGTTCAGCAATTAGGCGCCCACCTGGAAAAAAGGGGAATTCAATTCAGAATGCAATTCAGGTCAGCAACAAAAGAAGCTCGCGTCAAGAATGCGAGTCAGCAGTTCAAGATGATCAATAGAAGTTAGTCACAATCCAGAATAAAAAAAAACAACAACAACAAAAAGAAAGACAAGAAGTGAATCCAAATGCAGAAGTTAATGAAAGATGTGAGCTGCTCAAGACAGGGCTGAGGTCACAAGCTCTGCATGTCCTGTCTTGGTTTGAAAAGTTGAAGAAGATTGAACCAACACCTGCGGCTGACAAGCATCAAGATTCAGATCAGGGTCCGCATGAACAACCAACCAAGACTCAAGATCAAGCTTCACAAGACTCATAGATAGGAATCTTGTAACTCGTAGCTGATAGGCTTAGTTAGTCTTTTTCATTTTTGATTTTGATGTAATAACAGGACTGCGGACCGGAACCTCAGCAGAACGGCACCTCGACTGGCTCTCAACCTCGGCACACTCCATCATCTCACTCACTTCTGAACTACACGTGGCATGATTCCTTTATAACCAAGGATATATAGGCAGCTCAGATACCAGGGCTCGGTCACATTCCCCTTTTCTCTTAGCTTTAGTCTCTC
Source organism: Nicotiana sylvestris (assembly GCF_000393655.2). Taxonomy (NCBI): domain Eukaryota; kingdom Viridiplantae; phylum Streptophyta; class Magnoliopsida; order Solanales; family Solanaceae; genus Nicotiana; species Nicotiana sylvestris. The sequence continues at coordinate 149,639,319 of NC_091068.1, forward strand.
CAAATAAGGGTCGGGTCAAAAAACTTGCCTAGTCGTTCTTTGTCTGAAAATAATTCATCTTTCCAGTCAAAAAGGGGCAGCTGTAGACATGTGATTTTGACCCTCACCAAGATTTTTTATACTTTAGCAAGTAAATATTTAATTTAGGTCTAATATCGCTATTTCAACTAATTTTGACTCTTTTACTTTATTTTATTACAAGAAAATAAAAATTACAAAAATATTTTATTTTATGTACCTTTCATAAAGTAAAAAAAATACAAAAATAGTACCTTATTTTTATCTTTATATAATCTTGAAAAATACAAAAAATATATAATAATTTCATGTTTTGAAATAGTTTAGTTTAATTAATTAGAATTTGTTTTTGCATCATGTAGTATAGTTATCTTATATTAAAGGAATTTAGCTATGGTTTCGAATAATAATTTTGGAGTCGTCTTAGCCCAAAATATAGACACAAAAAGACATGGTCCAACCCAATTACCCTTAGCCCATTCTTCCCAACCCATTAGCCCATTTAAGTGCAAGATTTAATCATAGCCATCTATTTCCTTCTAATCCAGTGGCCATCATCCCTTCTCACTTCCATATAAAATACCTAATTATAGAAACCCTACCCTAAGTTTTCAATTCCTAAAACACCTAGACCCTAACAAAAACAAAAAACGGCAGATTCTCAAAATAGCTAAGGCCTCCGCCCTCCACCCTCTGTTCCCATTTTCGTTCCTAAAGATCACACTTCACCTAAGCTTTTACTTTTAAAATATTCGCCATGAATTCAACTGGATTATATATTGTATGAAATCCATTGAAGAATGGTCTATTTTTGGTAATTCTGCTCGATTTTGTTTTAGCCAAAAAAAAAGGACACAAAAAATAACGACAGGGAAAATCTGAAGAGGAGCGCTGCTGCCCTCAGCCAAACAACAATCAAACTCCACCTCCACTCCGACAACCACTGTCGTCCGCTCCTATCCTCCATTTCGTCATTTTCAGTTCTGCTTCGCTTCAACTTGGGTTTCAAATTCGAAACACAAAAATGAAAATCATTTCAAGTTCTTCTTCGATTCTTCATTGACTTCGTATGATGTTCGGTTCAGAGGCCGTCATTGTTTGTCGAGGTTCGGAATTGCGGTTTGAGATTCACCATTGGTTCGATGTCTCGGTTTCGTTCCGGTGGTTGTGTAGCTGATTCAGTTTGGCTTATTTTCATTTATGTACTCATTTGAAGAGATTCCGGGAAGAATTAATTTAAGTTTCTCATTCAGGTTCATTTCTTGGTCCTCTTTGATTTTATTCATGGTGTGATTAATTATATATGATAGATGTCCATGGTTTAAGTTGCTCTGTTGCATTGTAAGTAGCTAGATCATATTTTATTTTCCTTGATTTGTTTCTATTGCTTTATGAATCGTTGGAATACTGATATGAAGATTTAAGGTCACTTGATGTTATTGGATATTCCTTTATTGTGTTGTTCTTTGTTTTACTCTTTTCTTTGTTTTGGCTATAGTACTCGTTTGTTTTGATGACTTATATCGTATGAGAAGAATCATAACAACAAAAAATATATGGTGTAGAGGTTCCGCGCTTTGAAGTCCGTATGCAATTGGGTTGAACCAGATCTGTTGTTAATGTGTATATGCTAGATTGTGTTTTGGAGGAAATTCGTTTGAATTAATATGCTAGATGTGTTGGATCGTATTAAAAAGGATATTGGATTAATTATATCGGCATGAACCCATTTAGTCGTGTTAGCTTGGAATTGAAAGGAATCGAGGTGTGTCGTACCAAATAAAATCTCAAAATGCATGGTCCTTGCTTAATTAATATTTTAATCCTTAGAAATCGAGGCGTACCATTTAGTTGAATTTCCATGGCCCTCACAAAGTTGCAAATGCGTAGTTGCTTTAGGCGCGTTATATTAATAATTAATTTCCTTAAACTCGGGTGTGCATTTCATGTACCCAAATCCAAATCTTAACAACTTCAAATAGAATATGTCTCAAACTGTGGGTCCATTTCATGTGGCGCGGTCAAAAGATGTGTTTTGGCTGACATTGAAATCTTCCTAAAAATGAATAAAAACGGTTATAAAGTTAAAATGCACATAGGTTCAAAATGTTCTAAAATCAGATAATATGCCAATAATAACAGTTGAGCGATGTGATGACCCGACCCGTCGTCTCATGAGTTGCTTCTCCATTTCAGCTTCTTTACGCTTTGTTATCCGTGTTTTATGTGATCAAGTTAATTAGTTCGAGTTCGGAGAGGATTTGGTAAGAAATGAAACACTTAGTATCTTTTAAGAAGGCTTAAGTTGGAAAAGTCAACCGGGTGTTGACTTATGTTTTAGATGGCTCGGAAGTGAGTTCCGATGGTTCTGTTAGCTTCATCAGGTGATTTGTGACTTAGGAGCACGATCAGAATGGGTTTTGGAGTTGTAGAGAAGATTTAGGCTTGAATTGGCGAAATTGATATTTTGGCAAATTCCAGTTGATAGGCGAGACTTTGATATAGGGGTCGGAATGGAATTCCGAGAGTTGCAGTAGCTTCATTGTGTCATTTGGGATGCGTGTACAAAATTTCAGGTCATTCGGACGAGATTTGATTGACATTTTGATCGAAAGCATATTTAAGAGTTCTTGGAGTTCTTAGGCGTGAATCCTATGTTAAATTGGTAATTTGATGTTGTTGTGAGCGTTCCGAAGTTTTGAGCAAGTTTGAACGATGTCATGAGATGTGTTGGTACAATTGGTTTGAAGTTCCGGGAGTTCCAGGTAGGTTCCGAGATGTTTTTAGTGCAAAAATCACAGCGGTAGCAGGTCTACAGGAGTTGCAGGCCCCAGAACTCACCCATGCGGTCCGCACAAAGGTGAGTGCGCCCGCGGTGAGTTCTGTGCGGCCCGCACAAACACGGGCGTGGCTGCGGTAGGCGTCGTGCGGACCGCACAAAGTGGGCTGCGGCCGCAGTGAAGAACATTCCGCTGGTCCTACTTTGGAAGCTCATATCTTTTGATCCACAAAGAATTTTGAGGTGATTCAAAAATGAAAGTTGTAGCTCTTTGTGTCTAGTTTCCCGAAAGATAACGATAATACAATTTGAACATATGTAGCAAACGTTATTGCCAAAATACTAAAGCCTATCACTGTAGAGAGAGGCCTATGCGGCCGCGTGTTGCCTTTGCGCGGACCGCACTGTCTTGCGCGGACCGCGTGCGTTTTGGTGAGGCCCGCGGTAGCTGATACCTGAGTGGTACCTATAAATACGAGGTTTTGGGTTTTATTTAATATTTTGACCTAGAGAGCTCGGATTTTGGCTATTTTTCGAAGGTTTTTCAAGAAATTCATCGGGGTAAGTGCTTTTAACTCAGATTTGGCTAGAATACATGAATCTATCACTGAATTCATCATTTAATTCGTGATTTGAGATGGAATTTGGGAAGAAAATTGTGAAACCTTTCAAAAATGTAAAACGATGATTTGAAGGACCAAATGGTATCGGAATTGGATAATTTTGGTATGGTTAGACTCGTGAGGGTATGAGGATTCTGAAAATGTAAATTTTACCCGATTTTGAGATGTGGGCTCGGGGCTCGAGTTTTGTTAATTTAGACATTTTTTATATTTTTCGAATGTTTTCACATGGGCTTTGTTCCCTTAGCATATTGTGACGTATTCGTTCTGATTTTGGATAGATTCGACGCGCGTGGAGGCCAATTCGAGAGGCAAAGGCATTCTGAGCTAGAGAATTAGCCAGTTCGAGGTGAGTAATGGTTGTAAATGATGTCCTGAGGGTTTGAAACCCCGGATTGCACATCGTAGTGCTATATTGAGGCAAGATACGCGCTGGATGATGAGCGTGGGGTCTTTCACTACTGGGGATTGTGACTTGGTCCATCCCGATTGATGATTTTACTGAATATTTGACTGAAATTCATTTGTTATCATCATGATTTGGGCTGATTGCCATATTTGGGATTCGTGCCAACTATTTGAACCCTTCGGGGATTTTTATCTCTGTTTCCAGACTGCTTGACTTATTATTTGAACTCAGTCCTATTGATATCTACTGTTTTACAAACTCAGCCACTTTTACTCGGATTTGAAACTTAAATGATATTTCTACATCATGTTTTGGACTGAGAACTACTGTTTGACTAATGCTCGAGGGGTTTGTGATGATTTTCGGACTGAGTGAGGTTGAGGGCCATATGTGAGAATATGCTGAGTGATATGAGGTCGAGGGCCTGAGATACTTTATATGCCACGAAGTGGCTTGAGTGATGTGAGGATATGCTGAGTGATGATGCCACGAGGTGGCTTGATATAGCGCTTGGGCTGTAAGGGGCCCCTCCGGAGTCTGCACCCCCACAGTGAGCGCGGGTACCCATGTGATTTGAAACAGTGGTAATAATGACACTATATGATGCAATTTGGTCAGGTAACAATGGAGGACCATTATGCTGAGTGATTGATACTATGCCCGAGGGGCTAATATGAGTGATTGTGAGGTTACAGTGGTAACAATGATACTGTATCATGTAATTTGGTCAGGTAACAATGACTGATCATGAATAATATCGTGCGGTCAGGTAACAATGGCTGACCAGGAACTAATTTGTTCCCGAGGGGCTAGTACTATTCTATATGATTCCCGAGGGGCGAGGTTTATGTGTTCATTTTGCATACTTACTTGTCTTTTACTTGTTTAACTGTGGTATTTGTGCCCGAGGGGCGGATTTCTGTGCATAACGGCACTAATTGTTTTGAAATTATTTCACAACTGTTGAAAAGATCATTTTCAAAAGAGGTTTAGAACCGAGCCAGGGTATTTCTAAAGAATTCACAGTTTCACTAATTTTTCTCAAGGAGTTTTACACTGCTTCTATATAGCATGTTGGTTGCTTTACGTGATTTCATGCTACTCAGTTATTATTTACTTTTATTACTCACTGAGTTGGAGTACTCACTTTACTCCCCGCACCTCACGTGTAATTGCAGGTATTTATTTACTCGGTAGCGGGTATTGGCTGTGTGGAGGCAGAGTTGTAGAGGTTTAGCGAGGTGACTGCCACCGTTCGCAGCACCACTGTCTTTCTATGTTATTCACTACTCTCGTTCAGTGTATTTCTAGAGTGTAAAGTGGAAATTTCATTCTCATAGATGCTCGTGACTTGTGACACCTTGGTTTGGGTTGTGTCGGGATGGTTCCTACTGCTATTATCGTTAACTTCCGCAATTTATGAGCATTATATTATATGTTATAACTATTTATGGTGATTAACTATTTAAAAGATGTGTTCTGTTTTGGTCTGGTTAGCCTTGTCTTCACGAGAGGTGCTATCACGACCGGGTTTGGGGATTGTGTCGTGACAAGTTGGTATCATAGTCTAGATTACATAGGTCTCACAAGTCATGAGCAGGTTTAGTAGAGTCTCGCGGATCGGTATGGAGACGTCTGTATTTATCCTCGAGAGGCTGCAGAACCTTTAGGAAAAACTTCACATTCTTGAATTCTTATCGTGCGTCCTTGAGTCAGCTTGAAAAGTAACTCTTAAAATCCTTCCACGTGTTCGTACGCGCGCATGATCGCTCAGTATTAGATGTGCCTTGATGGATTGTGATCCCCCGATCGAGGGGCGAGATGCAATCTCTGTGAGTTTATGTTGGGACAGTCTGGAGGACTTGAGGCCGGAGTTTTGCCTATGGCTTAAGCACCGAGGCGCTGATTGTGTGAGCAAGTGTTTTGAACTTATATGTTCAGTATTGTCCCTAATAGTGGGAATGGCGGCTGGATAGCTATGTGATGAATATGCTAATTCTGCGTAATGTTTCTATATGACCTGGAAGTGTTGAGGAATATTTGTTGGATGATAGATGGACTACTAAGTGTATGATTTCCATTATGAGTGGAAGTGTAGTTCCGAGATTATAGGCGTGTGAAGAATCTTTTTAAGACTCCTAGTTGAGAGTGAAGTAAATTTCATGTCGCGGTATGAGTACAGACTCAAAAAGATCAAGTGATTGCGTAATGCTTATGTCGGTGGAAGGTGTGCAGAAATGTTGTATTGAGGCGAAGCAGGTGGGTTATCTCCTGCGGAGTGTTCTGAAGTGGCGTGATCCTCATGTGTATGTCAGAAGATCTCATGTGTAATTGAAGAATACGTACCGAAATTGGAATTTCGGGTCGCTTAAGAGAGTGGGTTTAACTGTTGTGGGAACAAATGCGAGAGTTGCAGAAGGTTTACATTACTAGACAATATGAGTTTCGCAAACTTATAAATGATTCGAGTTTAATCTCACTATGGTATTGTGGCATCAATAGAGTAAAAGTGTTATAAGTATTGTGTGTTTTGATCTATGGCTTCGAGCCAAGTTGGGGAGCTTGCTATTGGTTAGCTGATTGTACGGTGGTGTTGCTATGTTGGTTCCGATTTGAGGCATGCTGGCGAATCAGTTCTGATTGTGGAATTGAGCCGAGGATGGCACGAGTGAAGGAAAATTTTAATAAAGGTTATATGGTGCTTCGTAGATGTGTGAAAATAATAGGATGTCTTGAGCTGTTGTTGGTAAAGAATACCTAGCGTATAGAGAAGGAAGATGCTTGTTTATATTGGGATAAGGTCGTATTTTGCGGTGTCAGAGTGCTAATGAGGCACAGGTGGTTTTGTTAGTTGAGCGGGCTAAATGCAAGCTGAATAGAGTGAATAGCTCTCGAAAGTGGTTCTAATGTGTTCAAGATTCTACATGTAATAATGGGGTATCTTAAAGTATCATATGTGATTAGGAACCGAGTCTCCATTGGAAGAGGTCAATACTTGTGGTATTTTTATGTTAATTATGGGATTCTATATATTAGTATCTGGAAAGTAAAGGTAACAGATTTAGATTCGTAGGAAGTTCTCCGGAGTGGAGTATGTTGGAATGTGGTGTATCTGGAAATAATTGAGAGAGCATTTAGTGGCTTATGAGTCTTAGACAGTGTGGTTTTGCACGTGGGTCTCGTGCAGTGAGCCTGGGTTGAGGAACTGTGGTGCTACAGCAAAGAAAATATCAAGTTGAATATGAATCAGAAGGAAATTTAGATAGATGGAGTAGCTTGATAGTAGACCGGATCGGCATGGTAAGGATATGATTAATTCTTTGTATGTGTTCGAGGTAATGAGTTCGTACAAGTATTTTGCAGAAATTCTCTTGGGATTTGTTGGCTTGCTTAGCTTGGTCGAGTTAGAAGGATTCCGTCCTGGTAGTTTAATTTATGCAAACGGAATTGAGAGAGTACTTGTTGATTTCTACCGTGGTTGAAGAGGTACATTTTCTACGAATATGAGAGACATGGGATGTGTAACGATTTTTCTTCTAGATAGGATTAATGGAAGTTCTTGACTGGTGGAGTGCATAGATGTCTGTGGCCCGGAAGGGAGGTAAGGTTTTCATGTATCCTCGGATGGTATGTTATATGCGGTATGTTGTGGAGGACCGAGACTTGCATGTATTAAGTTACAGTTCAGTTCAGAAAGGAAGCTCATAAAACGCTTAGGCAGTGGGTAGCCTCAGATAATCAAGGAAAATGGTACTGCTATTTGAAACGGATTTGATGAGAGTATATGTTTCAGAAAAGGGCAATGTGATTAAATGGATGGCACTTCGGTGGTATTACGGCACTTTATTGTTAGATGGACTGGTGATATTCGGGTTGTCTTAGTGACACAGGGAAATTTTAGAGTATCTATCATGGAATTGTTGGGTATTAAGGTGTGGTATGCTTTCGGACGGCGAAATTGGGATCAGGTGCGATGATTCGTATGCTATATGGAGCTGGAGACTGAGAGTTCCCATGTACAGGCTATGTCGTGGTTGTGGACCGTATGTATACGGCACCGTTAAGTGGCAATCGGGATTTGGAGGCTCAGATGGATCTTTATTTGCTGGTATGTTAGATTTGGATGTGATGTTGAAATTCAGACTGGTTGTCTGAGTATTAGGTGATTCTGAACTATTGCGTTATGGGCTATGCCGGAAATGCCACGGGTTGAGTGGCGAGGTGCATTGGATTATGTTCTAGTAAAGTGGCTTATATTTCAAAGACCTAACGAGCGACGGGGAAGAATCGTTTTTCTTAATTGGGCCTTCGTGATGATTGTCAGTGTAGAGGTTTTTACCATTGGTTCCGTACCGGTGTTAAGGGACTTTTTGGATGTGTTTCTTGTGGCGGGGCATGTCGCCGGGTGAGGTTGTGGATTTCGATATTTATTTGGTGTCGGGCACCGTATCATACGGCTCCGGCAGGATTTATAGTAGTGGAAGGAGAAGATTTAGGCTTTCTTGGTAATGCGTTCGCCGGTATGCCAATCTGGATACACGTTTAGCTTGAGTTGGCTTAGTTGGCCCCGAATTGTATTGCTGAGGGATTGGTTGATTCGATCGTTATTGAGCTTGTTAGTGATATGAGGAGAGCTATGGGTTGCTTTTTGGTGTAGTGAGACGTCATGATTTGTTGGTTATGGGCACATGTAGTGCGGTTCTACTGGGGAATTCATAGTGAAAGTCGAGCGAGAAGAGTAATTGGGTGTTGTGCGGTAGATGGAGGATTGGTTATGACCTATCGGGTTGCATGGCGTATGTTATTTGTTTCACCATGGGTGTAATGAACTGTTTTGGTTCCAGACATCAAATTGTGCGTGGCTGTCGGTTTTGAGCATAGTGACATGAGTGGGTTTCATGTGTAATAGTGTTTGGATAGGATCGTGCATTGTGGCAAGGCCACGTGGAGATATGACCGTTCGGGGTAGATTTAGGTGTTCTATTTCTATGATGTGAGACGGGGTCCTAGCCTTGTGTTGTGACGATACAGATGAGCTTGAAGTACAGCTCTTTCGTTTGAGTCATTTTTCATGATTTGAGTATGTTCAGACCGTTTCTTATTGGTGCGCGTATGATGCAAGTTGTGGCTTAGGCTCGTATTGATGTGTCATGTCACCTGGATGGTGTGTTTGGTCAGGAGGGATCATTGGGATCATCAATGAATACAAACAGACTCGAATTCAACATGTTTAAGGACATAATATCGAGGTTCAGTTCAAATTTGCTATGGTAATTGCCAAAGGGGAAGTGGCCTCATGAATGGTTAACTCGAGAAACGGTTTCGGTTTATTGCGTGTTTCGGTATCGTTAATAGTATATGAAAGTGTTGGAATGAGATTTCAGTCGATAAGAGCTTCTCTATCGGTATTTAGGTGTTGTGTGCAGCTGCTGTGGATAGGGATTATGGTTGCGAGCATTTGAACTAGGTGGTTTATCATGTAATGGCACCGAGGTTGCAGGTATGGGTTATTACAGCTGGTTCGGGCTTATTCTGAGTATATATGTGAGGTTCTGATCGTGTGTATGGTTTCGGAAGGTGCAATGTGGTTCTATGGTTTACGGACTAGATGGATTGTGAAGTTTCAACTATGTGGTGTTATCGGACCTATGAGAGATAGAGTGACGTGGGATCACCCAAGGTATAAAGTATATCCAACTATTGGTTGGCTTTTAGGACAAACTCTGGGTACGCTCGAGGACGAGCGTTTGTTTAAGTTGGGGAGGATGTGATGACCCGACCCGTCGTCTCGTGAATTGCCACTCCATTTCCCCCATTTCATCTTCTTTACGCTTTGTTATCCGTATTTTATGTGATCGAGTTGATTAGTTCGAGTTCGGAGAGGATTTGGTAAGAAATGAGACACTTAGTCTCTTTTAAGAAGGCTTAAGTTGGAAAAGTCAACCAGGTGTTGACTTATGTGTTAGAAGGCTCGAAAGTGAGTTTTGATGGTTCGGTTAGCTTCAGGAGGTGATTTGTGACTTAGGAGCGCGATCAGAATGGGTTTTGGAGTTGTAGAGAAGATTTAGGCTTGAATTGGCCAAATTGATATTTTGGCAAATTCCGGTTGATAGGCGAGATTTTGATATAGGGGTCGGAATGGAATTCCGAGAGTTGCAGTAGCTTCATTGTGTCATTTGGGATGTGTGTGCAAAATTTCAGGTCATTCGGACGAGATTTGATAGACCTTTTGATCGAAAGCATAATTTAAGAGTTCTTGGAGTTCTTAGGCCTGAATCCTATGTTAAATTGGTGATTTGATGTTGTTGTGAGCGTTCCGAAGTTTTGAGCAAGTTTGAACGATGTCATGAGATGTGTTGGTACAATTGGTTTGAAGTTCCGGGAGTTCCTGGTAGGTTCCGGGATGTTTTTAGTGCAAAAATCATAGCTGTAGCAGGTCTATAGGGGTTGCAGGCCTCAGAACTCACCCATGCGGTCCGCACAAAGGTGAGTGCGCCCGCGGTAAGTGTTGTGCAGCCCGCACAAATACGGGCACGGTCGCGGTAGGTGTCGCACGGACCACACAAAGTGGGGCGCGGCCGCGGTGAAGAACATTCTGCTGGTCCTACTTTGGAAGCTCATATCTTTTGATCCACAAAGAATTTTGAGGTGATTCAAAAATGAAAGTTGTAGCTCTTTGTGTCTAGTTTCCCGAAAGATAACGATAATACAATTTGAACATATGTAGCAAAAGTTATGGCCAAAATACTAAAGCCTATCACTGCAGAGGGAGGCCTGTGCGGCTGCGCATTGCCTTTGCGCGGACCGCACTGGCTTGCGCGAACCGCGTGAGTTTTGGTGCGGCCCGCAGTAGCTGATACCTGAGGGGTACCTATAAATACGAGATTTTGGGTTTTATTTAATATTTTGACCTAAAGAGCTCGGATTTTGGCGATTTGTTTGAAGGTTTTTCAAGAAATCTATCGGGGTAAGTGATTTTAAATCAGATTTTGCTAGAATACATGAATCTATCACTGAATTCATCCATTAATTCGTGATTTGAGATGAAATTTGGGAAGAAAATTGTGAAACCTTTCAAAAATGTAAAATGATGATTTGAAGGACCAAATGGTATCGGAATTGGATAATTTTGGTATGGTTAGACTCGTGAGGGTATGAGGATTCTGAAAATGTAAATTTTACCCGATTTCGATATGTGGGCTAGGGGCTCGAGTTTTGCTAATTTTGAGATTTTTGATATTTTTCGAATGTTTTTGCTTGGGCTTTGTTCCCTTAGCATATTGTGACGTATTCGTTCTGATTTTGGATAGATTCGACGCACGTGGAGGCCAATTCGAGGGGCAAAGGCGTTCTGAGCTAGAGAATTAGCCAGTTCGAGGTGAGTAATGGTTGTAAATGATGTCCTGAGGGTTTGAAACCCCGGATTGCACATCGTAGTGCTATATTGAGGCAAGATACGCGCTGGATGATGAGCGTGGGGTCTTTCACTACTGGGGATTGTGACTTGGTCCATCCCGATTGATGATTTTACTAAATATTTGACTAAAATTCATTTGTTATCATCATGATTTGGGGCTGATTGCCATATTTGGGCTTCATGCCAACTATTTGAACCCTTTGGGGATTTTTATCACTGTTTCCTGACTGCTTGACTTATTATTTGAACTCACTCCTGTTGATATTTACTGTTTTACAAACTCATCCACTTTTACTCGGATTTGAAACTTAAATGATATTTCTACATCATGTTTTGGACCGAGAACTACTGTTTTACTAATGCCCGGGGGGCTTGTGATGATTTTCAGACTGAGTGAGGCCGAGGGCCATATGTGAGAATATGCTGAGTGATATGAGGCCGAGGGCCTGAGATACTTTATATGCCACGAGGTGACTTGAGTGATGTGAGGATATGCTGAGTGATGATGCCACGATGTGGCTTGATATAGCGCTTGGGCCGTAAGGGGCCCCTCCAGAGTCTGTACCCCCACAGTGAGCGTGAGTACCCATGTGATTTGAAACAGTGGTAACAATGACACTGTATGATGCAATTTGGTCAGGTAACAATGGATGACCATTATGCTGAGTATTTTATACTATGCCCGAGGGGCTAATATGAGTGATTGTGAGGTTACAGTGGTAACAATGACACTGTATGATGAAATTTGGTCAGGTAACAATGACTGACCAGGAATAATACCGTGCGGTCAGGTAACAATGGCTGACCAGGAACTAATTTGTGCCCGAGGGGCTAGCACTATTCTATATGATTGCCCGAGGGGCGAGGTTTATGTGTTCATTTTGCATACTCACTTGTCTTTTACTTGTTTAACTGTGGTATTTATGCCCGAGGGGCTGATTTCTATGCATAGCAGCACTAATTGTTTTGAAATTATTTCACAACTGTTGAAAAGATCATTTTCAAAAGAGGTTTAGAACCGAGCCAAGGTATTTTCTAAAGAATTCACAGTTTCATTGATTTTCTCAAGGAGTTTTACACTGCTTCTATATAGCATGTTGGTTGCTTTACGTGATTTCATGCTACTCAGTTATTATTTACTTTTATTACTCACTAAGTTGGAGTACTCACTTTACTCCCTTCACCTCGCGTGCAGTTGCATGTATTTATTCACCCGGTAGCGGGTATTGGCTGTGTGGAGGCAGAGTTGTAGAGGTTTAGCGAGGTGACTGCCAGCGTTCGTAGCACCACTGTCTTTATATGTTATTCACTACTCTCGTTCAGTGTATTTCTAGACTGTAAAGTGGAAATTTCATTCTCATAGATGCTCGTGACTTGTGACACCCCGGTTTGGGCTGTGTCAGGATGGTTCCTACTGTTATTCTCGTTAACTTTCGCAATTTATGAGCATTATATTATATGTTATCACTGTTTATGATGATTAAATGTTTAAAAGAGGTATTTCGTTTTGGTCTGGCTGGCCTTGTCTTCACGAGAGGCGTCATCACGACCGGGTTTGGGGATTGGGTCTTGACAAGTGACCATGCTAGAACCACGGAACCCGGGAGTGCCTAACACCTTCTTCCGGGTTAACAGAATTCCTTACCCGGATTTCTATGTTCGCGAACTGTAATACAGAGTCAATCTTTCCTCGATTCGGGATTTGAAACCGGTGACTTGGGACACCATAAATTATCCCAAGTGGCGACACCGAATCTAAAAATATATAATCTCGTTTCAATTGTAACTTTAATTGGAAAAACTCCCTTACACCCCCTCTCGGGTGTGTAAAAAGGAGGTGTGACATGCATTAAAGTTCCCTAAGGGTCTCAAGGACCCCTAGCAATGCTTACACCTAGACTTAGTAGCCACGTATTGAACCAGTGCAGTGTGGAAATGCCAGCCTCAGTATGCCAGAGTTCAGAGGGTTCTCAAGAGGATCCCAAGGCAGTACACATACTAGAGGGGGCAGAACTTATTAACTAAGAGTAAAGTGAAAGTGCAGGACACATATTGAAAGACGTTTGTTAAGGACTGGACTTAAAAGTCTGTTTGAAAGCAGTTAGTAAAGTAATGGATATTGTTTGAAAAGGTTGAAGTGATAAACCAAATCAGGAACTCAGGATAGGTTCACACACAGAATCCAAATGGATTCAATAGTCACACAAGGGGTCAAAAGACTTTAGGGATACACAAGCATTTGACTGCAAACATATAACCCTGGCAAGGGTATTTGGATTTGTTTGGACATGCTCAGCAATAACTGAAACTGGCATGCTCAGATATGGTAAGCACACAGTAGATTAAAAACAATTTTCCGGGCATGTTTGAATCACACAAGGAAACATATGAATTTAAAGGGAGGGGAGTCATACTAGCATGCCTAACTACAAACTTCACAACATAACCACAAGTAAAAGCAGGCTAGAAATAAAAGAAACTGAAACAAGAAGATAAACATGTTGTTGTTGAGGCTTTAAATTAAACTAGGATATACCAGTGAAGAGAAGTAAGCAGAATGAAAGAGCCAAAGAGCACAGATGATTTGCTTTGGCTTGCAGCCGGCTAATAGTAGCAAATAACACAAGGAAGAGAGGAGAACAGAGATTTTAATAAGGGAGGAGTTTTTTGAAAGCAAAGTGTTCGTCCCTTGTTTGTGAAAACTTAGAGAATTTATAGTTAAAAGTAGGTAGTAGAATAAGGTAAAAATCATAGTAGTACACTAATTTAAGAACTCAGAATCAATCAATACTTCCTTAAGTTAAAGGAATCAAGGTTAAACGGGAAGATTTAGTACCTTATAGAGACGAATATGACTAAGTGCATAATTAAATAAGGAAGGAGCCAGGGTTCAGTAGGCATAAAGTAGTCAATTAAGACCAAATTCAGAAAGACCCAATTAAGGAAAGACTAAGTAAAACAGAGTAACCATAGTAAATAAGGTAATGAAATTAGTTAATTCAAACAGACGAGTAGAATTCTAGGGCTTTGAAGGAAAATCTTTCAATTACCAAGAGTTAAGGAAAACCAGAGTCAATCATGGGGAGTCATGATTCTGCATACTTCAACATATAAGTAGAGACGAATGAACAGAAGTAGCAAACAAACAAGGTCAATTATATAGGAAGAAAGAACCAAGAGATGAGCAAACACCATCATATAGAGGTGTTATAAGTAGGATAAAGATTCAGCAGAACATATTCGAATCATGGTGACCATGAGAGATTAACGAGAACCAGGTAAACAGGCTAACACAGAAACGAAGTGAAGAGAATCATGCTAACACACGTAGAAACAAAGTAAAGAAAATCGTGCTAACACGCATAGAAACAAAGTATAGAAAATCATGATAACACACAGAAACAAGTAGAGAAAATCATGCAAACACAAGTAAAGAGAATCATGCTAACACATAAAAACAAGTAATGAGAATCGTGCTAACACACAGAAACAAGTAAAGAAAAATATTTAAAAATTAGGGCTTTTAACAGAGTTGAGTTAAAAAGTAGTAGGAATACAGAATCAGTCAAAATAAACAAGGGAAAAAGGTTAAATCATAAAGAAATCAGTCGAAACAAGTACAGAAAGAACTTCGAGAAACCCTAGTTTCCAAAGAAAGTAAAAACGGTTTAGAGTGGAAGATCATTCGGAAGAAAGCTTGAGAATAAGCAAAGCAAAGAAGGAAATAGGCTTAAACCACGAAAATAACATAGATCTGAGAGATCCAGAAGAGAGTTAGTGTTTCAAAAGGAAATCTAAGTAGAAACGAAAGAAACTGTTGTAACTTCACAAATCGTAACACACATGGTGTGATTTTGCCCAAAATTATACCAGAGAAGCCTCGAACAACAGAATCAGAAACCCTAGGTCCAAATCGACATGGCCCAAGACCCTTGAGGGCGTTAGAGATAAGGAGCAAAGCGGTGGAGTGACCATTGGAGGCTTGGGGCTTGAGAGATAGTCGCTGGAGATGACCGGAGAAAGAGGTGAGTGGAGGAGTCTAGGGTTAGGTTTGAGAGAAGAGTAGAGATGGGAGAGAATCTGAAGACGGCGGATTGGAGAAATGATTAGGGTTAGGGGGGGGGGGGTTGGTTTGAATTAAAAAAGGAAGGGAATTATTTGGACCGTTGATCTGGGAGATCAACGGTCAGGATTCAAATGGGTAGGTGGGTTCCAGGTTTGGGTAAGGGTTAATAGGTTATGGTTCGGGTTATCAATTGTAAAATTGGGCTGGGAATGGGGGTCCGATTTGGCTATAATTGAAAGCCAAATATGGCTATTATTTAAATAGCCTATTTTCCTATTATAATTTATAAAAATAATAGATAATTTCTGAAAAATAATTTAAGGTTCCAAAATGATTTAAAACACATAATTAACATTTCAAAAATATAGGAACCAATTTTATGCACATAAAATATAATTATATCTTAAAATGGGCTAACATTATAATTATATGTAATTTAGCTTAAAAAATACTAAATGTAATTGTAAATATACATAAAATTACATTAGCCATATTTTGGTATAAATATAGAAATTCAATAAATGAATTATCAAAACAATAATTTTGGAAGTAATTATTGGGGAAAAAAGGGAGAAAAATAAATCAATTTAAGCCCTTAAAATTATGGGAAAAAATAATGAAAGCCTTGTGCATGCTTATATATGCATATATATGCTATTTTGAAAGCTTTTATGCATATTTAAAATATATAGGGAAAAATGGGTATCAACAGCTGCTCCTCTTTACCCGGGAAGGATGAAAGAGTTTTTGGGTAAAGAAATGATGGCCAATTTTGACCGGATGGGATGTTCTGAAAGACAGAGGCTGAACTCCAATTTACAAGTTGCCTACATATCCTTGGTTTTACAAGAATCAGGCCATGTGTAGTTCTGGATTCACCCGCGGAGTAGGCCAATGAATTTTTTGCAAGAACGGACACAAGATGTGGAAGCAGTTACGATGCGTGGTTAAGGCTTGGGACGGTTGGATGGAACTGGAGCCAGATCTCTCCTTCTAGGATAGCGGTTTTTTATTGGTTACCTGCAGACAAAAGATGCTACAAACTTATTTACGAAAATTTAAACATGATGCAAATTCCCTTTGGACAATGAAGGCTGTCTTCGGACGATTAAAGATGACGTCATTGGACCATGACGTCTTGGTCCATGGATTGTATAATGAGGGATTTGCAAGACATAAAATTATGTTCTCGGTCCATGAAAATGGTGCCTCCGAACCATGACGCCTTTGAATAATGATATGCAAATTTGAAATATCCTCAGGCCATGGCATGGTGTCTTCAGGCTATGAGGATAGTGCCTTTAGATTATGACGCCCTTGGATAGATTGGCGATGTTTAAGCCCATAATATGAAATAATATGATGTAACAAGACAAGTTTTAGTCTTGCAAAGTGGAGGGCAGAGCTTAGCCCGATTGAAAAGCAAGTAGATAGTAGTAGAAAATAGAGCAATATTGGTGCAAAGAGGGATAGTGTTTAGTCTCGTGCAAGTGGGAAGGCAAGGATTAGCCTTATGCAAGCGGGGAGGCAAGGATTAACCTCATGCAAATATGGAGTCAGGGCCTAGGCTCATGCAAGATTGGAGACAGAGCTTAGTCTCATATGAGGAGAAGGCAATGCTTAGCCATACGCAAATATGGAGGTAGAGCTTAACCTCATGCAAGATTTGAGATAGGGCTTAGTCCCATGCAAATGGAAGGGAATGCATAGCCTTATGCAGATATGGAGGCAAGGCTTAGTCTTATGCAAGATTCGGGACAAGGCTTAGTCCCATGTGAATATGGAGTCAAGGATTAAACTTATGCAGATGTATAGTCAGGGCTTAGACTCATGCAAATATGGAGTCAAGGATTAGACTCATGCAAATGTGGAGTTCGGGCTTAGACTCATGCAAATATGGAGTCAAGGATTAGACTCATGCAAATGTGAAGTCAAGAATAAGACTCATGCTAATGTGGAGTCAGGGCTTAGACTCATGGAAATATGGAGTCAAAGATTAGACTCATGCAAATGTGGAGTCAAGGATTAGACTAATGCAAATGTGGAGTTAAGGATTAGACTTATGCAAACGTGGAGTCAGAGATTAGACTCATGCAAGTGGGAGACAAGGGTTATCCTTATGCAAATTTGGAGTCAGGGATAGACTCATGCAGATATGGAGCCCAGGATTAGACTCATGCAAATATTAAGGCAAAGATTAGCCTCATACAAATGTGGGGGATAGGGATTAGTCCCATGCAAACGTGGGGGATAGGGATTAGTCCCATGTAAAGAGAGAATAGCAGATAAGGGTAGTGTATGTCTTAGCTGGAGATATATTTGGTGTCTGACGTCCAGATGGATGGTGAATTTTCCTTGTGTATACATGTTTTGCGAATGCTACCATTACGTCAAATGTGCCTGTATTAAAAAAAATTGTAAGTTTGGTGAGGGGAGGTGGTTCTTGCTTCGTCTGCCGACCTTGCTCTTCTTTGTTTTAAAAGCCTTTCGAGTTCCCCTGGGTGACACCTGACTATTATGGAAGTAGACTTTTCGAAAATATGAAATATTTGAAAAATAGAGTTGTTTTAGAAACTTATTGATATATCAAGTAATTTTGATTAACTAGTAACTGTGACACATCTCAGAGACGTTAGAGCTCTCTTATGGAATTTTGAGGGTCCTCCTCAAAATCCTGCCCCAGTTTGGCTGATAATCTTTGACTGTTTGCGGATGGCGGACCCTACTGAATCTTCTTCGAAATTTTGAGAATCCTTCAAAATTCTGCCCCAGTTCTTGACTGATTACTGACTTTCTGACATGCGTCGGCGATGGCTGGACTTACTCCGGAATTTTGAGGACCCTCCTCAAAATTCTGTCCCAATTTCTGATTTTGGGGGAAATGAAAATTTTATTATGATATGACCGAACCCATAAGGCTGCCTACGTATCCCGTCTTAAATGGGAATTAGGTCAAGCGTAGTTCAATTACATCAGAAAAGAAACTGCATCTGAATTGATTGGTTTTGGCCAGATTTCTCCATCCATTTCTGCAAGTATGAGTGCTCCTCCTGTCAGGACCCTGTGAACCATGTATGGATCTTTTCAGTTGGAAGAAAACTTCCCTTTGGCTTCATCTTGATGCAGGAAGATCTTCTTCAATACCAGCTTCCCTGGTGCGAACTGTCTTGGTTTGACCCTTTTGTTGAAAGCTCTTGACATTCTATTCTGATACAGTTGGTCGTTTGAAGTTTATGCTTGGCGCAGTTATCGATCAGGATGTGTGTATTTGGAAGTGGGAAGTCGTCTTTGGGACTTGCTCTATTTAAATCCCGATAATCAACACATACCCTGACCTTCCCGTCCTTCTTCGGAACTAGCACGATGTTAGCTAACCAGGTTGGGTATTCAAACACCCTAAGAACTTTGGCTTTGATATGCTTGGTAACTTCCTCTTTTATCTTCGAACTCATGTCTGGTTTGAATTTTCTTAGTTTCTGCTTGACTAGCGGGCACATGGTATTGGTAGGCAACTTATGAGCTACTATAGATGTGCTCAAACCGGTCATATCGTCATACGACCATGCAAAGATATCCTCATATTCCTTTAGAAAATGGATGTACTTTTCCTTTTGTATTGGTGACAAGTGAATGCTGATGCAGGTCTCTTTGACGGTCTCGGCGTCTCCCAAAATTATTGCTTCTGTTTCGTCCAAGTTGGATTTAGGCTTGTTCTCAAAATTCTCAACTTCTCTGACAATTTCCTCGGATATCTCATCTTCTTCCTCTGATTCACTATTCTTATGCTACGTTGCCTCATTGCATGTCACAGTCACTGGTTCATCAGGAAAAGTAATAATAACACTATAGAAAGGAAAAGTATAAAAAATAGTAATGAATAATGATAAAGGGCAAATGCATTTGATTAAAACTGCGAAAATTGTTCGAACAAAGATTTGCTCGGTAGATCGAGCATTTATTTTTAAACAAAGAAATCTTAAAACAAAATTGCTGGAAATTTAAAAATGCCCAGAACGGCTATAAATTCTACCAAGCTACCCAGGGACTCGGCGGGCTCAGGATGGTGTGGCGGTCCAGTTTTTGAGAATAACTCCCTTTTCCACAGTCTGAATGGAGAGGCCTTCTTCCTCCTCCTCCTTAATTATGGCACTGCAGTCCATATCCTCATATTCCAAGAATAGATCCTTCAGCCTAGCTAATGCTTCTTCTTCAGCAGTTCCTCATATTGTGTCTGTCTGATGGAAAGCATGTTCCAAATGGGGTATCGGTTGCTCAAGAGGGTAATACAGTCTACGCTATGGGGGTGACCATTCCCTATACTCCTACCATGTATACTGGTATCCGAGCCTAAAGGTGGTACCATGATTTTTCAATCATATCGGCTTGGTGATCCCCTGGAGGTTCTTTCCCAACCCTTTGTCGAGTTCATATTTGAACCATGCTAGTATGCTTTCTATTTTGTTACTCAACCACTTATCTTTCTTGACGGCATTGACCCGTTCAATGTGATGATAGGTTTCCCCTCCTAGCCTCCTTCTATGTCCAATGGCCGGGATGGTCTGACTAGTGTAGATGGGGTTACTCTCATCTCTATGAATGATTACCTCCTAATGGTTCCATTAAAATTTTACAACTTGATGTAGCATGGAGGGCACGACTCCAGCAGCATGGATCCATGGGCGGTAGAACAAAAGATTATATGAGGCTGGTATGTCAAGCACTTGGAATTCAACATCAAACCAAGTTGGCCCCATCTA
The DNA here is from genome assembly GCF_000393655.2 of Nicotiana sylvestris. Lineage (NCBI taxonomy): Eukaryota > Viridiplantae > Streptophyta > Magnoliopsida > Solanales > Solanaceae > Nicotiana > Nicotiana sylvestris. The sequence goes on from NC_091068.1 coordinate 149,659,388, forward strand.
CAAGTAAAGGTTGATCTCCCCGATCGTGGCCCTCTGCAACCCATCGAAACCTTTCACATTCATGCTTCTGGTCCGTATTTCATGGAAACCTTTGTCCAACCTTTTCAGGGTATCCAGTGGACAAATATTCAAACTAGAACCTCCATCAACTAGGACCCTGGCAATGAATTTGTCTTCATATTGTACCGTAATATGCAATACTCGATTCTGACTCAGACCCTCGGGAGGTAGCTCGTCTTCGTGGAAGATAATCTTATGGCTTTCCAGCACCTGTCCGACCATGTTGGCCATTTCTCCACTAGTGTTATTATCGGGTACATAAGCCTCACTCAGTACTTTTATCAAGGCGTTCTTGTGTGCCTCTGAATTCTGTAGTAGTAACAGGATAGATATCTGAGCAGGGACTTTATTCAAATGATCAATGATAGAATATTCTTTCGCATGTTCTTTCCTCCACAAGTAATTTGGTCCAGTCTTAATGACAGGCTGCCTAGTAGTGGCAACTTTCCTTGAACCTCCTAGGTGTTCAGGTGTGTAAACTCTTCCAGTTCTAGTCATCCCTTGTGTGGCATCAGATTCCTCTATCTTAGTCTTCCTTTTTCGCTGAGCCGCGGCAACATAATCCTAGGGTATCACTTTTGAGATAAATAGGGGTGTGGTTGACACCGTCACAGTAAAAGGTGTGACCATTTCTACTTCAAATGGAGAGGAGGTGGCTGCGGGGTGAGCTACTTCCACCTCGAATGGAACTGATGCAGTTACCTCAACATCAATAGGTTTCTGAGTCTGAACCACAATAGGAGTAAGTGTGACTACAACCTTAAAGTCATCGCCTTCTCGTATATGTTCGATTGACCCCTCAGGGTCCCATTCCTTATTTGTTTCTACAACATGTACACTGTCACCTCTATGATCAGGGAGGGGACTGTTGTGGACATTAGCTGTGGCTTCCTTTGCCTGTATGACCTTGTTGTCAATGAGTGTCTGGATCCTATCTTTCAAAGTTCGGCACTCAGCAGTGGTGTACCCTTTCATACCGGAGTGGTATACATAGATTTTGTTTGGATTGATCCTTTGGGATGGATTTTCTAGCACCACAGCAGGAACAAGAGTGACATAACCTGTAGTCTTTAACCTTTCATACAATTGGTCGATGGGCTCAGCGATGGCGGTATATTGTCTGAGTGGCTTGCGATCAAAGTTGTGACTTGGTCTTGGATAATTTTGGCGAGTTGGTAGTGACTGGAAGTGGGATGGTTGGGAATTATAGGTATGATGGACAACAGCTAGTTAGGAATATCTGGGGGATGAAGGTTGATATGTAGGTGGTGATTTTTAGTATGTGAGTGGAGGTGTTTGATATGTGGGTGGAGGTGTTTGATATACAAATGGAGATTTTAGGCAGTGAGCCACCATTACTGTTCCAACCCCTTTCTTCTTTGGTATGTCACCTGATTGGAGTGCCTTATTCATGGCTTGCAGTGCCTCGAAATTTGTTACCATCCCGCTCTTGATTCCTTCCTCGATCCCTTCCCCGAGCTTGATAATATCAGAGAATTTGTGATTTTCGATGACCATCAGCCTCTCATAATATTGTGGATCTTGCGCTCTAACAAAGAATTTATTCAGAAGTTCTTCATCCAAAGCGGGCCTGACCTTGGTGGCTTCTGACCTCCAATGAGTAGCATGTTCGTGGAAAGTCTCAGTAGGTTTCTTCTTGAGATTTTGAATGTAGAAGGCATCCGGTGCATTTTCTGTGTTAAACTGGTCCAAGAAATTTGACGCCATGCTTACCCAATTTGACCATTTCTTGGGATTTTGGCTAATATACCAAGACAACGTATCCCCAGTAAGGCTCCTCATAAAGAGCTTCATTCGAATCTTTTCATCCTTTCCGACCCCGACAAGCTTGTCATAGTAGGTCCTTAAGTGAACCCTGGGATCATCTATACCATCGAACATTTCGAACTTGGGAGGTTTGTACCGCTCTGGTAGTTCCACATCAGGATGTTTAAATAGATATTCATAGTTCAACCCTTCTATTCCTCTATCGCCTTCAATACTTTGAACTCGGCTTGTTAATTTCTTGAGTTCTTCGGCCATGTTCTTAATGAGAAGGTCCTTTTTAGAGGATTCCGGTGCACAGGATATTGGCTGGGTAGAATGTGGTATAGTTTCTACGTATATGGGGTTGCCCTGATGGGTGCCAGGAACTTGGGTATAGTGATGGTCATTGGTGGAGTTTTGTGGATCAGGAATGAGTGGTGGTTTATTTTGGGAAGTGTGCTAAGTGGTGGTTAGTGGGTATGGTATTGGTTGATGTTGTTGTGGTGGAGTTGGTATCGGCAATGAATTGATATTTCGTGGTGGAGTTGCGTATTGATATGGTATGGTAGTATTTTGTGGCTGTTGGTTTTGTATGTTTTGAGGAGGTGTTGGGTTCTCCGTGCTCTGTTGGTGGATATCAGGGACATTGAGGGTGAGTGACAAGTTTGCCAAATTGTGTACCTGCTCAAGTTCTCCTTGCAATTCTAGTATCTTTTGTTCAAGTCTCAAAACCAGGTCATTCGGGGCCGGAGTACTACGGCCATCGGAGGTCTCTGCATTCTCAATATTTTCCTTTTGAATTCCACTTAAGTCGTCCATATTTGATTTCCCTCTGCTTTTTTTGTTGCTTGGAGGAGGAGGAGGTGGAGGAACTCTAGATCTGGTATGATATGTTGACGAGGCCAGTATGGATGAACCAAACTATGGGGATGTGAATAATAATAATAAAAGTAAACAAAACAAAAGGTAACAAGTTAGTAGGGATCCTGAAATGTTTGCAGTATTTATACACAGTGCAAGATATTAACTCGTATCCTAATTTGGGAGCCTCGTTGTGCCCAAGGTAGGCCTAACGAAAAATAAATTTGGAGAACTTCAAATGCCAATAAATGCTTTATTTCATAATATAAAATAGACGAATCCAAAAATGACACTTAACATAAAAAAACAAGTCACTATTGGCACTTGGCCTTTTTATATTTAAGAAAAGCAAGCAAATTTAATCTATTTGGTCCCAGAAGGACCTTCCTCAGGTAAAATGTTCTCGTTGATTAAATCCTCCAATTCGCGTAGGTTCACAAGTTAAAATGCCTTTGCCAAATGTTCTCCTTCATTTCCTTCAGTGTTCTGGCAATCAGTGACTCTCTTCCTCACCTTTCCTTCCAATTCCAACAGGCTATATTCTAGATATTCCAGCTTTTCGCTGGATTTGGCGACCCTCTCTTTCCATCCATTGATTTGGTCATTTGACAGAAGATTCCTCCACTAGTCTAGCAAGAGTGAGGGTGTGCTAACCATACCGAAGCTGGGGACCTCGTTCCTCATTTTCTGCAAAACAAAAGGGTTAGGCCTTACCCCCACCAGTCTCGATTATTTATACATTTATGATCAACATATCGGCATTTAGTTCTCCAAATTAACGCACAGAACATGATTGTGTCCGTTGGGATTATGGAAAACCCGATGGACTTTGGATAAGGCTTATCTTAAAGGATCATTATGTGGACAACATAACTAATCCGACTAGGTTTGACCATGATGCATGCACAATTTAAACAGAGTAAGGCTTCTATGGGGTTTTAGACTGGTACCCTTAAGCGAACAACTTGAGGGGGGAAGGCACGGAATTGTTGACTGTACCGCTGATCAACTGGTTTTACCACAAATAAGTCTTTCCAAATTTAAGGGTAATAAATAGGAAGAGCGCAACCACTCATTAAAGCATTGCTACAGTATTTGAGACGCACGAGTGGAATATGATTTGGAGAATGATTCATGCAGCAGTTAATAACATGTAGGCAAGTATTTTCACATAGGAAAAAATAAATACACCATTTAAATAATTTAAAAGACAATTACAGAAAAAGGGAAAACAAAGAGACAAGTTAGTTTTTAGGGTAATAATGAAATCATAAATGCTTAAAAAAATAGACAGTTAAATTCAGATTAGGGAGCAGGGTACGGGATAAGCATGCTTGGACTAATTTGTAGAGACAAGTTCGTTATGGTAAGAGCCTAAAATATCCCCAGTAGAGTCGTCATGTTGTCGCGCCCCCTTTTTCCCTCCACGGAGAGAAATCCGGGTTCCGATATTCATAGAGGTGTAATAACTCATTTTCTTTTGGGAATTGGGTATTTGAGGAGTTGCCACCTAATGAATTAAGGTATGTTAGGGCATCTAGAGTAATTTACTCGTGTAACTAGTTTGCATTACCAGAGATTAAGGTAAGGGCTCGAAATAACCTTGAGGGGAAGGTGTTAGGCACCTCTCGCGGTCCAAAACGGTGGGTCCCGGCCGAACTTATATTCACAAATTAGTCCATACAAATAGTTGAATCAAATAAATTGTTTGTAAAGCATATTGGACAATTCAAGTAGTGAAATAAAGGTTTGAACAAATTATAAACAAATAAAGTTTTAAGGAGGGGTCCTAGGTTGTTTATGCTATAGGATCACCCCACACAATGTCCAGTAAACACTCCTTCACGAGGGGCTACATGTGATATTAACGCGTAGTAATCATATTCCATGTCTACCCTTCCCATCCCCTTATTGGTCATGAAAAATGAGTGTTTGGTCAATGATTCCTATTGTGTGATGCTACCCGTCCCTTCTTAATGGTCCCATAGGGAGTTAGGAACTCTACGTTTAGGTAGTTCTAGACGTACCCCTAAGGTTTAGAAAGGCGAAAAAATTCTAAGGAGACAGTCAAAACATTTAGGACTTTCACACATAATGAGAGCAATTAAGAGGCTCACTGTTTCCTCCTCAAACAAACATACAAGCAGAACGACTCAAACACAGTTAAGGTATTTATTAATTAAAGTCCTAAAGCAGGATCTCTAAGTGAATATGCAGAAACAGACCAAACTTTCAGATACAGAAGTTATAACCTAGTAGCTGCCTAGGGCCTCATCTTTAAAAGCTTATTGAAATTAGAACTTTGAAGGATAGAAATAGCTTTAGAGAAATGCAGGTTTTGAAAATTCCCTAAGGCTTGCCTATATGTAGTATTGTGTCTATGTTAATGCAGAAACAAACTAAGTTTATGAAATAGACCCTTTTAGTACCTATAGGTAGGATATCTAATGAGATTAAAGCAATTTTGAAAGGACTAGTTTTACAAAAATGTTGACACTTATTAAGACTGGTTTTAAGAAGCAATCTAGGTGAAATGAAATTGATCTATTGGGCTAATTAGAATTACCAGACAGAATTACGAGTATAGATCCCTAGGACATGATATCTAGGCGTACTACTATTTTTAGTCAATTTGCAGTAACATATGAAAGGCTTATTAAAGTTGAATCGGAATTAGGTCCTATAGGCATGGTATCTATACTTGAATCGATTTAAAACATGGTGGCTTGGAACCTAGAAACATGGTTTCTAACATGACAAATGCAGAATTTATGAACATGGTTTCTATCTTATGCAAACGACGTTAAAAATGAAGTTCTGCATGATTTCTATTTGATGCAGAGGAAATTAGAAGTGGAATCATATAGGCATAATTTCTAGTGAGTGAAGTAGGCAGATTTGAAAATAAATTCTAAGAGCAGGATTTCTACCCATGTTACCCCAAATAACTATTTACAAATTATTACATGCCAATAAATGAATTACATAAATGAAATGGAAGACCCAGAGGCTATTCTATAGGGAGCCTAACACTAGGCCCAAGTTTCCCAAAACCTCCAATGGTCTCACAAGCCTCATTTCCATAGACAAATCAGAGTCTAGGTGCATCAAAGTTCCCTAAAGGTCTCAAGGACCCCGGGCAACGCTTACACCTAGACTTAGTAGCCAAGCATTGAACCAGTATAGTGTGGAAAGGGCAGCCTCAGTATGCCAGAGTTTAGAGGGTTCTCAAGAGGATCTCAAGGCAGTACATATACTAGAGGGGCATAACTTATTAACTAAGAGTAAAGTGAAAGTGCATGACATATATTGTAAGTAATTTGTTAAGGACTAGACTTAAAAGTCTGTTTGAAAGCAGTTAGTAAAGTAATGGAGATTGTTTGAAAAGGTTGGAGTGATAAACCAAATCAGGAACTCAGGATAGGATCACACACAGAATCTAAATGGATTCAATAGTCACACAAGGGGTCAAAAGGCTTTAGGGATACACAAGCATTTGAATGTAAACATATAACCCTAGCAAGGGTATTTGGATTGGTTTGTACATACTCAACAATAACTAAAACTGGCATAATCACAAACTAATCAGGGAGAATATAAACACATAGGGAAATAGGGATTCGGGACTCATAAGAATGGTAAGCACACAGTAGATTAAAAACAATTGTCCAGGCATGCTTGAATCGCACAAGGGAACACATGAATTTACAGGGAGGGGAGTCATACTAGCAAGCCTAACTACAAACTTCATAACAAAACCACAAGTAAAAGCAGGCTAGAAATAAAAGAAACTGAAACAAGAAGATAAACATGTTGTTGTTGAGGCTTTAAATTAAACTAGGACATACCAGTGAAGAGAAGCAAGCAGAATGAAAGAACCAAAGAGCATAGATGACTAGCCTTGGCTTGCAATCGGCTAATAGTAGCTAATAACACAAGGAAGAGAGGATAACAAAGATTTTAATAAGAGAGAAGTTTTTTGAAAGCCAAGTGTTCGTCCCTTGTTTGTGAAAACTTTGAGAATTTATAGTTGAAAGTAGGTAATAGAATAAGGTAAAAATCATAGTAGTACACTAATTTAAGAACTCACAATCAATTAATTAGAGAATCAAGGAAGTGCTTCCATAAGTTAAGGGAATCAAGGTTAGACGGGAAGATTTAGTACCTTATAATGGAGGAAGAGGAATCAATGCATAATTAAATAAGGAAGGAGCCAGGGTTCAGTAGGCATAAAGTAGTCAATTAAGACCAAATTCAGAAAGACCCAATTAAGGAGAGACTAAGTAAAACAAAGTATCATAGTAAATAAGGTAATGAAATCAGTTAATTCAAACGGACAAGTAGAATTCTAGGGCTTTGAAGGAAAATCTTTCAATTACCAACAGTTAAGGAAAATCAGAGTCAATCATGGGGAGTCATGATTCTGCATACTTCAACATATAAATAGAGATGAATGAACAGAAGTAGAAAACAAACAAGGTCAATTATATAGGCAGAAAGAAACAAGAGATGAGCGAACACCATCATATAGAGGTGCTATAAGTAGACTAAAGATTCAGCAGAACATATTCGAAGCATGGTGACCATGAGAGATTAACAAGAACCGGGTAGACAGGCTAACATAGAAACGAAGTGAAGAGAATCATGCTAACACACATAGAAACAAAGTAAAGAAAATCGTGTACACGCATAGAAATAAAGTAGAGAAAACCATGTTAACACACAACAACAAGTAGAGAAAATCATGCTAACACAAGTAAAGAGAATCATGCTAACACATAGAAACAAGTAAAGAGAATCATGCTAACACACAGAAACAAGTAAAGAGAATCGTGATAACACATAGAAACAAGTAAAGAAAAATCTTTAAAAATTAGGGTTTTTAACAGAGTTAAGTTAAAAAATAGTAAGAATATAGAATCGGTCAAAATAAATAAGGAAAAAAGGTTAAATCATAAAGAAATCAGTCGAAACAGTCACAGAAAGAACTCCGAGAAACCCTAGTTTCCTAAGAAAGTAAAAATGGTTTAGAGTAGAAGATCTTTCGGAAGAAAGCTCGAGAATAAGCAAATCATAGAAGGAAACGGGCATAAATCATGAAAATAACATAGATCTGAGAGATCCAGAAGAGAGTTAGGGTTTCAAAAGGAAACCTAAGTAGAAATCAAAAGAACCTGTTGTAACTTCACAAATTGTAACACACATGGTGTGATTTTACCCAAAATCACACTAGAGAATCCTTGAACAACAGAATCAGAAACCCTAGGTCCAAATCGACATGGCCCAGGACCCTTGAGGGCCTTAGAGATGAGGAGCAAGGCGGTGGAGTACATTGGAGGCTTGGGGCTGAGAGATAGTCGTCGGAGATGACCGGAGAAGGAGGTGAGTGGAGGATTCTAGGGTTAGGTTTGAGAGAAGAGTGGAGATGGGAGAGCATCTGAAGGCGGCAGATTGGAGAAATGATTAGGGTTAGGGGGTTGGTTAGAATTAAAAAAGGAAGGGAATTATTTGGACTGTTGATTTGGGAGATCAACGATCAGGATTCAAATGGGTAGGTGGGTTCCGGGTTTGGGTAAGGGTTAATAGGGTATGGGTCGGGTTATCAATTGTAAAATTGGGCTGGGAATGGGGATCTGATTTGGCTATAATTGAAAGCCAAATGTGGTTGTTAATTAAATAGCCAGTTTTTTCCTATTTTAATTTATAAAAATAATAGGTAGTTTCTGAAAAATAATTTAAGGTGCCAAAATGATTTAAAACACATAATTAATATTTTAAAAATATAGGAACCAATGTTATGCACATAAAATATAATTATATCTTAAAATTGGGTAATATTGCAATTATATGCAATTTAGCTTTAAAATACTAAATGTAATTGTAAAAATACATAACAATTACATTAGCAATATTTTGGCATAAATATAGAAATATAATATTATGGGAAAAATAATGAAAGCCTTGTGCATGCTTATATATGCATATATATGCTATTTTGAAAGCTTTTATGCATATTTAAAATATATAGGGAAACATTGGGTATCAACAATAACATGACTGAGTAAAGATATTAAGTCAAAATAGTAAGGAATAGTAGTAAAAAGCCCTTAAGGGTCCAAAATAGTTGGCACAAGACCCAAATATGACATTCAACCCAAAACATGGTAATACTTTCGAAAACACAAAGATATCAAATAGTTTTCAATTAAATACACGACTTAACAGTCTTATGGGACGGACACGTCACAATCCCCAATGGTGCACGACCCCACACTCGTCATCTAGTATGTGCATCACCTCAAAGTATCACAATGATGTAAAATCTGGGGTTTTATACCCTCACAACAACATTTACAATCATTTCTTACCTCAAACCGGTGCAAACACTAGCCCTCGATGCCTTTGCCTCTTGACTCGGCCTCCGAGTGCTCCAAATCTAACCAAAATCGGTATCATACCATTAATATGCGCTAAAGGAACAAAGCCCAAGCGAAAATAATCAAATTAACTCAAAAATCCCGAAATCGGCCAAACCCAACCCCAAGGCCCACGTCTCAAATTTCGATAAAAATCACATCACTAGAATCCTTATTCTCCCTCGAGTCTATGCATACCAATAACAACAAAATCGGACCCCAAATGGCTCCTCAATCACCAATGGAAACTCTCCAATACCAAGCCCTAATTCTCCAATATTTAACCCTTAATTTCCATTAATTTAAAGCCTAATCAGTAAAATAATGCCATGGAATTGAGTATTGGGTTCAAAAATCAATCCTCCAAGCGTTATCCCTTGAATCCCTCTTCAAATCCTCTCAAAAAGCTCTCAAGCTGTCGTAAAAATGGTGGAACAAGGCTAAAAATCGCAAAGGAAAGCTTATATAGTTTCTTCCTAGGTGTTCCCGCACCTGCGGACCAATTACCGCACCAGCGGACCTCTTCTGCGGTCAAAATAACCGCACCTGCGGTTTTCACTTAAGGGACAGTTCTGCATCTGCGGTTAGAACCTCGCACCTGCGGGGTGCGGCCCCGCAGGTGTGCTAGAAGATCCACACCTACTATCTAGCTCCAAATTACCAAAATCGCTTCTGCGACCTTCTCCACGTATCTGCGACACCACACCTGCGGTCCCCGATCCGCAGGTGCGGTTATGACAGGAACAGCAGATGAAGCTGCTCAACTACAGTTTCCAAACTCTCCATCAACCTTTTGAATCCATCCCGAGGACCCCAGGTTCCCAACCAAAAATACGAACAAGTCATATACCACTATTTAAACTTGTACCAATCCTCAGAATACTCAAAACAACGCGGAAACATCAAATCACCCTCAGATTCAAGCCTAGGGATTCCAAAACTTCCGAATTCCGCAATCGATCAAAAAGTCTATCACACCTCATCCGAATGACCTAAAATTTTGCACACACGTCCCAAATGAGACAACGGACCTACTCAAATTTTCGGAATTCCATTCCGACCCCGATATCAAAAAATTTCACTACTGACCGAAAAAATGCCAAAATTCCAATTTCACCAATTCAAGACTAAATCTACCCGGACCTCCAAAATACATTCTGATCATGCTCCTAAGTCCCATATCACCTCACAAAGCTATCCGAATCATAAAAACCAAGTTTCGAGATCATTTACTCACAATTCCACTTCCGGTTGACTTTTCTAACTAAAAGGCAGACTTAAGAAACTAAGTGTCTCATTTCTTTACAAAACCACTCCGAACCCAAACTAACCAACACGATGCAATGAAATACAGCTGAACAACACATAGATAAGCATAAAGGGGGAAAACGGAGCGGTAACTCATGAAACGACCGGCTGGATCATTACATCCTCCCCCTCTTAAACAAACGTTCGTCCTCGAACGAGTCAAAAAACATACCTGAAGCCTCAAATAGGTGAGGATATCTGCTCTGCATCTCCCTCTCAGTCTCCCACCTAGAATCCTCTATGGGCCGACCTCTCCATTGTACTTTCACTAAAGCTATATCCTTTGATCTCAACTTTCGAACTTTACACTCCAAAATAGCCACTGGCTCCACATCATAAGTCAAATCACCGTCTAACTGAACCGTGCTGAAATCCAAAACATGAGATAGATCGCCAATATACTTCTGGAGTATAGAAACGTGAAATACCGAATGCACACTTGACAAGTTAGGTGGTAAAGCCAACTCATAAGCCACATCCACAATCCTCTGAAGCACCTAAAAGGCCCAATGAACCGAGGACTCAATTTACCCTTCTTCCCAAATCTCATAACACCCTTCATGGGTGATACCTTAAGTAGAACCTTCTCCCTAACCATGTAAGACACATCATAGACCATCCTATCAGCATAACCCTTTTGTCTTGATTGTGCTATACGAAGCCACTCCTAAATCACCTTCACCTTGTCCAAAGCATCCTGCACAAAGTCTGTACCCAAAAGTCTAGCCTCACCCAGCTCAAACCAACCAACTGGAGATCTACATTGTCTCCCATATAAAGCCTCATATGGAGCCATCTGAATACTCGACTGATAATTGTTGTTATAAGCAAACTCCGCGAGCGGTAGAAACTGATCCCGTGAACTATCAAAATCGATGACACAAGCGCACAATATCTCCTCCAATATTTGAATAATGCGCTCAGACTGCCCATCTGTCTGAGGGTGAAAATCTATGCTCAACTCGACTTGAGTACCCAACTCTCTCTGCACGGCCCTCCAAAACTGCAAAGTAAACTAAGTAACCTTATCTGAAATGATGGAAACTGGGACACCATGCAACCGAACAATCTCTCAGATATAGATCTTTGCCAACCGCTCTGAAGAATAGGTAGTACATACAGGAATGAAGTGTTTGGTCAGCCGATACACAATTACCCAAATAACATCGAACTTGTTCAAGTTCGTGGGAGTCCAACTACAAAATCCATGGTGATCTGCTCACACTTCCACTTTAGAATATCTATCTGCTGAAGCAAGCCAGCCGGTCTCTGATGCTCATATTTCACCTACTGAAAATTTAGACACTGAGCTACAAATCCCATAATATCCTTCTTCATTCTCCTCCACCAATAATGTTGTCTCATATCATGATATATCTTCACGGCACCCAAATGAATGGAATACCACAAGCTATGGTCCTCCTCCAGAATCAACTCCCGAAGCCCATCTGCATTGGTACACATACCCGACCCTGCATCCTCAATACCCCATCATCACCGATAGTCACATCTTTGGTATCGTCGTGCTGAACTCTATACTTAAGGACAAGCAAATGAGGATCATCATACTGGCGCTCTCAGATGCGATTTAACAAGGAAAACCGAAAAACCACACAAGCTAAGACCCGACTGGGCTCCAAAATAATAAACCTCACAAACCGATTGGCCAAGGCCTGAACATCAACTGCAAAATATCTCTCCCCAATAGGAATATACGCCAAATAGCCCATACTCACGGCCTTCCTACTCAAAGCATTGGCCACTACATTGGCCTTCCCCAGATGATACAAGATACTGATGTCATAGTCTTTTAGCAGCTCCAACCATCTTTGCTGCCTCAAATTAAGATCCTTCTGTTTAAACAGGTGCTGGAGGCTACGATGATCAGTAAATACCTCACAAGACACACCATACAAATAATGCCTCCAAATCTTCAACGCGTGAATAATGGCAGCCAACTCTAGATCGTGAACAGGGTAGTTCTTCTCATGGGGCTTCAACTGACGAGAAGCATAAACAACAACCCAACCCTCCTACATCAACACACACCCAATACCCACTCACAAAGCATCACAATACACTGTATATGAACCTGAAGCTGATGGCAAAACTAACACTAGAGTTGTGATCAAAACAGTCTTGAGCTTCTAAAAGCTCGCCTCACACTCATCCGACCACTTGAATAGAGCACCCTTTTGAGTAAACTTGGTCAAGGGTGATGCTATAGATGAAAATCCCTGAACGAACCGATGGTAATATCCCGCCAAACCAATAAAGTTGGAAATCTCTATGGCTGAAGACGGTCTGGGCCAACTCTGAACCCCCTCTATCTTCTTCGAATCAACTTGAATACCCTCACTGGACACCACGTGCCCCAAGAAAGCCACTGAACTGAGCCAAAACTCACATTTGGAGAACTTTGCATAAAGTTTCTCCTCCCTCAACCGCTGCAACACAACTCTCAAATGCTCAGCATGCTCCTCCTGGATATGCAAGTACAACAGAATATCATCATTGAAAACAATTATGAACGAGTCAAGATAAGGCCAAAATACGATGTTCATCAAATGCATGAACGTTGTTGGGGCATTGGTCAGCCAAAAAGACATCGCAAGGAACTTATAATGACCATATCGAGTCCTGAAGGTTGTCTTAAGAATATCTGACTCCCTGATCTTCAACTGGTTATACCTTGAACGGAGATCAATCTTGGAGAACACTCTCGCTCCCTAAAGCTGGTCAAATAAATCATCGATACGAGGCAAAGGATACTTGTTCTTGATTCTAACTTTACTCAATTGCCTGTATCAATGCACATCCTTATCGTGCCATCCCTCTTCTTCACAAATAGAACAGGCGCACCCCAAGGAGACACACTAGGCCGAATAAACCCCTTATTAAGGAGTTCCTGAAGCTGCTCCTTCAACTCCTCTAGTGTCATACGACATAGTCTACACTAGAAATGGACTGAGTGCCCAGCACCAGATCAATACCAAAATTAATATTCCTATCTGATGGCATGCCCGGCAAGTCTACACGAAACACGTCCGAAAAGTCCCTCACTACCGGGACCGAAGCAATGGTGGGAGTGTCTGCAGTGACATCCCTCACAAAAGCTAAGTATGAAAGACAACCTTTCCCAAACATCCGGTAGGCCTTCAGAAATGAAATCACCCTACTAGGAACAAAATCAGTCGAACCTCGCCACTCAATTTGTGGCACACCCGACATAGCAAACGTCACTCTTTTAGCATGACAGTCTGAAATAGCACGACACCGAGATAGCCAATCCATGCCTAATATCACATCAAAGTCAACCATACAAAGCAATAGAAGGTCCACTTGGGTCTCTAAACCCCCAATAGTCACCACACACGACCGATATACGCGGTCCACAATAATAGTATCGCCTACCGGAGTAGATACACGAACAGATGAAACAAGAGACTCACGAGGTGTATCCAAATAATGAGCAAAATATTATGACACATATGAAAAAGTGGAACCAGGATCAAATAACACAGAGGCATCTCTATGGCAAACTGAGACAGTACCTGTAATCACAACATCTGAAGTAATAGCATTGCATCTAGCTGGGAGTGCATAGAAATGGGCCTGACCACCACCTAATCGACCTCCACCTCTAGGGCGACCCCTAGCTAACTGTCCTCCACCCCTAGCTGGGTGGGTGGGTGGTAAAGTAATTGGTGTTGAAGTCGATGGTTGACTCTTCTGCTGAGATGAACCCCAACGACGAGGACATTGCCTCCATTTTTGCCCCAACTCTCCACACTCATAACAACCCTTCGGTGATGGAGACAGGGACTGAAGGGAACCTCTAGCACTGAGATGACTAGCAGAAGAACCTGGCATAGAAGAGCCCTGAACTAATAGAATACGGGACGAACTCTGGGCTAGAAGGGCGCTGAGTGATGAATGGACCTGATAAGAACTGTGAGAACCACGGCCCGATGATGCCCAAGATAACCTAGGTGAGCTGACTGAGCATGCCTGAATGGACGGCCTCTGCCATGCTGAAACTAACCCCTATGAGGAGTACCACTTAATCCACCCTGACCACGAGGCCTCTTAGCCTCCCTTTCAATCCTCTCCTGACCACGAACCATCTCAATCTGTCGAGCTATGTCAACAACCTCATCAAAGGAAGCACTAGATACGCTCTCTCTAGTCATAAGCAACCGAAGCTAAAAACCAAGGCCATCTATAAACCTCTTGATCCTCTCTCGATCTGTAGGAACCAACCAGACTGTATGTCGAGCCAACTCAGAGGACCGCATCTCATACTATGTAACAGATCTGTCGCCCTAACGAAGCTACTCGAACTGCCTACACAGCTCCTCTCGGCAAGACTCAGGTACAAACTTCTCTAGAAAGAGAACGGAGAACTGCTGCCAAGAAAGGGGCACTGTACCAACCGGCCTACGCCTCTCTTAAGCCTTCCACCAACTAAGTGCAACCCCTAAAAACTAGAAAGTAGTGAACGAGACCTCACTGGTCTCCAAAATACCCGCGATCCGAAGTATCCTCTGACACTTGTCCAAGAAACCCTTGGCATCCTTGCCCTCTGCACCACTGAAAGTCGGAGGCTGAAGTCTACCAAACCTCTCCAATCTACGTTGCTCGTCCTCTAGCATAACAGAAGCCACATAGTCCTAAGCAGCTGCAACCAGCAGGGCTGGAGGTGCCCCCGGTGTCTGAAGTCCCTACGACCTGTTCAGGTGTACGAGTGGCAGGAGTCTGAGCGCCTCCCCCGTCCTGAGAAGTAGCTGTGATTGTAGTAACTGATACTGCCTAAGCTAGGCTAGTGCACATTGATAGAATCTAGGCCAGGGCCTCCCAAAGGCTTGGAATCACAATAGGCACAGCCGATGCTTGAGCTGGTGCTGCTGGAGCGTCCACAACTGGGACCTAATCATGAACTAGGGCGGCTGGTGGATTTGCAGGTGTTGGGCTAGCTGTTATGCGAGTTACACCCCTGCCCCTACCATGGCCACAACCGCGTCCTTGGCTTCTGGTGGCCCCAGCTGGTGGTACTGGTGGTCATCCGCCCTGACTGGTAGCATGTATCCTCACCATCTGTAAGAGAATAGAATAACATAAGTTTAGTTATCAGAATCAACAGATTTGCATGACAAGAATTTAAGAATGTGAAGTTTTTTCTAATGGTTCTCCAGCCTCTCGAGGATAAGTACAGACGTCTCTGTACGGATCCACGAGACTCTACTAAACCTACTCATGACTCGTGACACCTATGTAACCTAGGATCTAATACCAACTTGTCACGACCCTAAAACTAACTTGGTCGTGATGGCGTCTGTCGTAAAACTAGGCCAGACGACACAAACCCAAAACCAACCAGAAAATTAAAAGAACTCATTTTAAGCCATTAATTAACTAAAATCCCATAACATAAGTTTAAATAAGCAGTGCGGAAATATAACGCATGCCCGACATCAGGGTGTCACCAGTCATGAGCAACTACAAACTCATCTATGAATAAGAAAGGACAACATAGTTCAAAAATAAAAATACTAAGACAATCTAAGTAAGATAAGAATGAGAAGCACAGGGCTGCGAACGCCAAGCAGCTACCTAATCAACTCCGGAGACCTGCTGGAATACTGATCAACACTCACTATCGCGTCCCAAGACTCCTGGATCTGCATACAAGGTGCAGAGAGTAATGTGAGTACGCCAACTTAGTAAGTAATAAAAGTAAAATCTGCTGAGCAGTAAGAAAATAGGTAATTCCACGTCATAACACTACAACAAAACAGTATATGTTAAGAACAATACAGTAAATCGATTAACTCGTAAAAATAACTCAGTTCAGTAAAACCTTTTTAAAACATCTTTCAATAGTTTCAAATGAGTAATGAAAACAGTGAGTAAAAGGATAACTGGACCCTCGGGCAAAACATGTACCATAAACTGCCCCTCGGGCAAAATATCAACAGAACCAGCCCCTCAGGCTACCTCACCATCACTCGTAATCAGCCCCTCGGGCAATGTCACATCACTCTCACTACGTACTCGCGCTTACTGGCGATGTTCAGAATCCGAAGGGGCTCCTACAGCCCAAGCGCTATCACAAGACATCTCGTGGCATAACAAATCAGGCCATCAACCTCTCATATATCACAAATCAGTACAACATACTGTGGAATGCATCCCGATCCCATAATATCCTCACAACACAGGCCCTCGCCCTCACTCAGTCAGAAACCTCTCATGCCACTCGGGCAACAGTAAAACATGATGCTCAACCCAAAATATCATATAAAATATCAAAACAGAATAAATATGGTTGAGTTATGAAAATAGAAGAATACAGCATAATTGAGTACAGATATTAAGTCAAAACAATGAGAAATAGTACTAAGAAGCCCCTAAGGGTCCAAAACAGTTGGCACAATGCCCAAATATGGCATTCAGCCCAAAACATGGTAATACTTTCCAAAATTCAATGATATCAAATAGTTTTCAATCAAATACTCAACTTAACAGTCATACGGGAAGGACAAGTCACAATCCCCAACGGTGCACGACCCCACGCTCGTCATCTAGCGTGTGCGTCACCTTAAAGTAGCACAACGATGTGAAATCCGGGGTTTCATACCCTTAGGACAACATTTACAATCATTACTTACCTCAAACCGGACCAAACTCTAGCCCATGATGCCTTTGCCTCTCGACTCGGCCTCCGAATGCTCCAAATCTAACCAAAATCAGTATCATACCATTAATACACGCTAAAGGAACAAAGCCCAAGCGAAAATAATCAAATTAAGTCAAAAAATCCAAAAATCGGCCAAACTAGACCTCAGGCCCACGTCTCGGATTTTGATAAAAATCACATAACTAGAATCATTATCCTCCCACGAGTCTATGCATACCAAGAAAATCAAAATCGAACCCCAAATGGCTCCTCAATCCCCAATGGAAACTCTCCAATACCAAGCCCTAATTCTCCAATTTTTAACCCTTAATTTCCATTAATTTCAAGCCTAATCAGTAAAATAATGCCATGGAATCGAGTATTGGGTTCAAAAATTTTACCTCCAAGCATTATCCCTTGAATCCCTCTTCAAATCCTCTCAAAAAGCTCTCAAGCCATCTTAAACATGGTGGAACAAGGCTAAAAAACGCGAAGCAAAGCTTATATAGTATTTGCCCAGGTGTTCCCGCACCAGCGGACTGCTTCTGCAGTCAAAGTAACCGCATCTACGGTTTTCACTTAAGGGCCAATTCCGCATATGCGGTTAGAACCTCGCACCTGCGGCCCCCAAGGTGCGCTAGAAGCTCTGCACCTGCAATCCAGCTCCAAATGACCAAAACCGCTTCTGCAACCTTCTCCATGCATCTGCGACACAGCATCTGCGGTCCCCAATCCGCAGTTGCGGTTATGACAGAAACAACAGTTGAAGCTGCTCAACTTCAATTTCCAAAGTCCCCGTCAAAATTACGAATCCATCCGAGGGCCTCGGGACCCCAACCAAAAATACAAACAAGTCATATACCACTATTCAAACCTGTATCAATCCACGGAACACTCAAAACAATGCTGAAACACCAAATCACCCTCGGATTCAAGCCTAAGGATTCCAAAACTTCTGAATTCCGCAATCGATCAAAAGGTCTATCACACCTCATCCGAATAACCTGAAATTTTGCACATACGTCCCAAATGACACAACGGATATACTCAAATTTTCGAAATTCCATTCGACCCCGATATCAAAATTTTCACTACCAACGGGAAAATGCCAAAATTTCAATTTCACCAATTCAAGCCTAAATCTACCCCTGGCCTCCAAAATGCATTCTAATCACGCTCCTAAGTCCCAAATCACCTCACGAAGCTATCTGAACCATAAAAACCAAGTTCCGAGATCATTTACTCACAAGTCAACTTCTGGTTGTCTTTTCCAACTAAAAGGCCAAATTAAGAGACTAAGTGTCTCATTTCTATACAAAAACACTCCGAACCCAAACTAACCAACACGATGCGATGAAATACAGCTGAACAACACATAAACAAGCAGAAATGGGGAAAATGGAGCGATAACTCATGAAATGACAGGTCGGGTCGTTACAAAATTCTCCCGATTAATCCAAAACTCGATCCGGACGTACGCCCAAGTCCAAAATCATCATACAAACCTGTTGGGACCTTCAAATCCTGATTCTGAGGTCGTTTACTCAAAACATTGACCAAAGTCAAACTTGTCCTTTTGAACCAACCTTAAGGAACCAAGTGTTCCGATTTTAACCAAAACTCTTCCAAATCCCAAACCAACCATCCCCGCAAGTCATAAATCGGTAAAATCAAGTACGGAAAATGTTATTTAGGGGAACGGGGTTCTAGAAAGCAAAACGACTATTCGGGTCATTACAGTGATGTTTATTACACTTTAAAATAGTTCAGGGAGGTAATAGGACTCCTTAAAAGAAAATGTGTGTAGTTGGTAATATGGTCATAGGTCGGGGAGGATTTTATGCATTATCCCTATATAATAGACTAAGTTAAAATTTATCTTCCATTGCATACATTTGATTTTGAAGAAAAATATGCCCATCGTGCTACTGAAAAATTTAGATTTGTCGAATATCTTATGTTATAGCACACAAATGATATATAGAAGTTTGACAATAACATCATACATGCCTTGAATTCTACTTTTGTCTTCCGAAACTAAAAAATTTCATTTTAAATTTGTGAAAATAAATTTTAATATGTTTATGTTTTGCAATTATAATAAACAAAACACAATGACAAACATACTAAATATTGAGATATATTTACCGCAATATATTTCTTGCACGAACAACTATATGTTGAACTTTCAAGAGGGATATCAATATCGACAATAAGAATTCTGGTTATGACAGAGCAACCAAAGCATTAGAAAGAAACATAAGTAAAAAAAATCATCTACAAAGAAGTGTTTAGTAAGATATCATTGCATTAAATACTTTTAAACTATAATATATAGTTATCTACTAACATGACTAAATTGATCATTTGTATAAGTTCTGATGATGTCCTTTCATTTTAAATAATTATTTGGCATTTAGATGCTTGTTTTATTATTATACATAAGTTTCTCTATTAATTAAATCATATAAATAAATATTAAACTATCATATGCCATTATTAACATGCAACGCACGTTTATAGATACTAGTTATTATAAAGTACTAGTATTTAATACTTAATATTGTTCTATTGTTTGGTAATGATCTTACTACTACTTTGTAATAGTTGATTAAAATCGTACAAATTGCACGGGGCGTCCTATTTGGTCGCCCCTATTTAACCATTACCCATATTTTTAAAATTATTTAACTTATGCCTTAATTTTTACAACTTCAGGCGTCTCCTTCTTCCTGCTACCTGTACGCTCCTTTCTTCCTCCTTTCTTTTCTACTCTTTATTCTACTCTTCGTTTTTTGTAATTTATAGTATATTTTACTGTTGTTTTGCTTATAGTGACTGCCATTTTTGTTGAAACAACATTTTAGAATTTTTCTTCATTTATTTATAATTCATTGTCTGTATTTATTATATTTGTAATAAATTCAGAAGCTGATTGCGGTTTTATTGATGCAATTCTTACACTAAGCTTTGAGAGTTGAACTATTATGCTAAAGCTTTGAAATTTCAGGTAATACGACTATAGGACAAAAACTTCAGCTTATTTAGTGCTGAAGTTTTTACAAATAAACTAAATAACTTCATCATCTTCTGCTGAAGTTTTTGAAAAAGCTTTATGACAAAACTAATGAATCCGGGACAAAACTTCAGCTTATTTAGTATTGAAGTTTTTACAAATGAACAAAATAACTTCAGCATCTTCTGCTGAAGTTTTTGAAATAGCTTGATGATAAAACTAATGAATCTAGGACAAAACTTCAGCTTATTTAGTGCTTAAGTTTTTACAAATGAACTACATAACTTCAGCATCTTCTACTGAAGTTTTTGAAAAAGCTTTACGACAAAACTAT
Organism: Nicotiana sylvestris; assembly: GCF_000393655.2. Taxonomy (NCBI): domain Eukaryota; kingdom Viridiplantae; phylum Streptophyta; class Magnoliopsida; order Solanales; family Solanaceae; genus Nicotiana; species Nicotiana sylvestris. Next base: position 149,679,829 of record NC_091068.1, read on the forward strand.
TGAATCCAGGGCAAAACTTTAGTTAAAACATGCTGAAGTTTAGCAAATAGAGAACAAAACTTCAGTTAGTAGAATGCTTAAGTTCAGCAATTACAAATAACTTTAGGCTCGTCTACTAGAATGCTAAAGTTTGCGTGATTGCATTTTCTACTTCATGCCCGTATGCCTGAAGTTTAAACGAAAAGTAGGTACGATTGCAATTTTTTTTGCAAAGCTGATATAAGTTAAAATGTGACCCAAAAAGCGGGTATAGATGCAAACCCCCCATTAAAATCTCGTTAGTCAGTGTGCACATGTTTTAAGATTTTAATGTATTTCATTCAAACAAATCAAAAGCCCAAAACCCCTAAATCCTAATGGAAAACGTACACTTTATAACTGCTCCAAAAAATCAGTGTATATTTTTTATATTTTGGCTACCGAATATAATTATTTTTGACTGACGAGTCAAATGTGTAACTTATCCAATCCCATTCTTGCCTGCAATGTATTAAGCTAGCAAGCCCAAACAAAACTGGGCGATGTGCACAAATAGCCACTAATAGCAAGCTTAAACAAAACAACACTGGCTTTATTTTAAAGCCAGTGTTTTAAATATTTTTTGGCTTTAGCCACTGGTTTAATAAACTTATACGTGACTGGATGAAAATACCCGTCTGCTATAACTTATACCTACACTTTTATTAACGATCAGTAGCAACAGCAGCGCACGTAACTACTTCACTGTGGTCGTCGAATTTCAAAGTATAGAATTACAGAAGATTCTCTTCCGATTTCAAACTATCGAATTCAACCTTCTCGTCCAAAAATTGACATAAATTTACAGTAAGTTATATTTTATGTGTTTCTAATGATTTTTATTTCGACATAGTTATACTTTTTTCGACTTCTATTGATTTTTATACTATACGTAGAAATTTAATATTTTTTGAATTTTTGGATTGATAAGGTTAAGGACATCACATTCTGTGATAATTCTATGAAAATTGAGCATATAATATTAAGGACATAGTGTCCTGATTTTGCAAATTGAAATGAAAAAGTTAAGGACACAATGTCCTTAACTTTGTTGATGTTCTTTTGTATAATAAGGACATATTGTCATAGTTTTGAAAATTATTTTGAAAAAGTTAAGGATACTTGCTCCTGAAGTTTGAGTTTCAAGTTGAAAAGTTCAGGACACTTGGTCCTGAACTTTGACTTACATGTTTAGTATTTAAGGACCATGTCCTTAACTTACAGTTATAAGTTAAAAAGTTAAGGACATGTAGTCCTTAATTTCAAGTTTCAAGTTCAATAATTAAGGACACTCTGTCCTGAAATTTGACTTGCATGTTGAATAGTTAAGGACACTTGGTCCTTAACTTAGAGTTCCAAGTTAAAAAGTTAAGGACAGGGGGTCCTTAACTTCAAGTTTCAAGTTCAAAAGTTAAGGAGACTTGGTTCTTAACTTTGAGTTTCAAGTTCAAAAGTTAAAGACACTTGGTCCTTAACTTTGAGTTTCAAGTACAAAAGTTAAGGACAGGAGTCCTTAAGTTTGACTTGCAGGTTCAAAGGTAAGGACACGCAGTCCTTAAGTTTGAATTACATGTTCAAAAGTTAAGGATAGGCAGTCCTTAACTTTGAATTCCAAGTTTAAAAGTTAAGGACACTTGGTCCTTAACTTGGTCTTGAACTTACAATACCTATTATTAATTATACAAGGATTGCTCTATAAAATATGTCCCGAGTTTCCCATTCTCTTGACTTGCAGGATGGAAACAATATGCATTATAGTTACTTTTAATGGTAGATGGACTGGAGACTATAAGTATCTTGATCATCAAACAAAGCTTGTTCTAGTACCTGAGGCAATTCAGTTTCAAGATTTCATTAAATAGATCTTTGAAGTTATTGAATTGAATAGTGACAGGTTTGAAGCAGTGATATGGTTTGATATCAACCTTGGAACAAGCAAGAGAATGCTTGTATCCAAAAATTTAGATCTTCACACATGTATAGAGTTACTAAAAACTCATTCACTCTTCAAGGGCTGTCATTTCATTGTTGATATTTTGGAAAGAGTTTTTGGATCAACAAGCAACTTTGAACATGTCAACAGAGAAACTCAACATGAAAATCAAAACAAATGCCAACGGATAATGGAAATAGATATGGTTGAAGCTCAACCAATAACTGAAGAGGTGCTTCAAACACATGTCAACAGAGAAACTCAACATGACAATCAAAACAAATGCCAACAGATAATGAAAATAGATATGGTTGAAGCTTAACCAATAACTGAAGAGGTACTTCAAACATTAGATTCTATTCAAGTAGAAGGACAAAGCATTATAGAGATTGACAACGAACAAGCTTTGGGTATACAAGTCTTAGAGAGTGCATCGGTAATCGAAGAAGTTGCTGAAAAAACCTCTACTCAACTAACTAGACGAAGACCAAATTTGAAACAAAAGGAATCCCCAACTACGATATTAAGAGAAAATGCTTCGTTGGATGAAATAAAAGTGGGATTAATATTTGACAAAAAGAAGAGTATAATTAACTGTTTTTCGAATATAGCAATTAAAGGACATTTTGAATTCAAGGTTGTTAGATCAAGCTCGACAAGAAATTCGTTGAAATGCAATGATGATAGGTGTGGGTAGTGTGTGTGTGTGCTTTCAGAATTAAAGATTCAACACTGTTCAAGATAGTAAAGATTGAGAAAAATCATGACTGCTCTGTTAACACTATGAAAGTTGATCAAAGGCATGCAACTTCAAAGTTGATTAGTGGTTACATTACCGACAATCTTCGAGACCCAAGGTTTGAAGTTACACCAGCTTTTGTCAAGGCAGAGATGCAAAAATTGCATGGACTAGACATTGGGTATCACAAGGCGTGGCGTGTTATTCAACTTGCTTCTGCTTTAATAAGAGGAACTCCTAAAGAGAATTCTGAATTATTGTCTTCATACTTGTATTTGATAGAAGTAAAAACCCGGGAACATGTACTAACATAAAGATAGACGACAACAACAGGTAAACAATCAAAAAAAAAGTTTATTAGTCCGTTTTATAAAATTTAGGACATGATGTCTTTAACTAGTTAACTTTTGAGCTTGTAACCAGAAGTATAGGACTGGTTGTCCTTAACTTTTGAACTTGTAAGTCAAAGTTAAGGACTGTATGTCCTTACTTTTGAACTTTGAACTCAAAGCTAAGGACTGCATATCCTTAACTTTATAACTTGTAACTCTAAGTTAAGGACTGACTGTCCTTAACTTTTGACCTTGTAAGTCTAACTACAGGACTACTTGTCCTTAACTTTTGGCCTTGTAATCTGAAGTTCAGGACTACCTGTCCTTAACTTCTGTTAATCTTGTTTTTTACTGTATTTTCAGGTTTCTTTATATGTTTTATGCATATGGATCATCAATATTTGGTTGGAATCATTGTAGACCAGTGATTGTTGTTGATGCAACTTTTTTAAAGTCAAAGTTTCATGGTGTTTTAATGATTTTAGTTTCAAAGGATGCAAATAACCAAATTTTTCCACTAGCCTTTGGAATAGCAGAATCTGAAAATAACAATTCCTATGAGTGGTACTTTAGTCAGCTTCGCAATGCAATTGGGAGCCGTGAGAATTTAATTTTTTTTATCAGACAGGCATCAAGCTATTGCATATGGCATTGCAAAGGTATATCTTTAAATCCATCATGGGATTTGTATCTATCATTTAGAGCAGAACCTAAACCGAAGGAAAGTAAAAAATGAGGTCATAAAACTTTACCAAAGTGCTACAAAAGTATACAGGTGCAAAGAATTTGATCTATACATGTCAGATATAGCAAAAGTAGATAAGAAGACTTATGACTACTTGATGGAAGAACCACCGGAAAGGTGAGCACGTTCTTGTAGTCCACGACGAAGATATGACATGCTCACAACAAACATAGTTGAGTCAATGAATTATATCCTATTAGAAGCAAGGGAGTTGCCTATATTAAGAAATATGGATTTCATTCAAGTGAAGCTACAACGTTGGTTTTATGAAAGAAGAAATGAAGCAGAAGGAACTTTTTATGATGTTTCTTGTTGGGTTGAGGAGGAATTGAAGAAAAAGATAGATTTAGCATTTACTTTGAATGTAAATATTATGTTCTATGTTAATCTTATGATTTTAATATAATTTAACATAATGTACTAACTTATAATTTTTCAACATTGAAGGTCTTCCCTGTTGATTCATGATGTTCTAGAGTTGAAAAAGAAAGAATAACTTTCTTGGTGGACTTAAACAAAAGAACATGTGATTATTTTCAGTTTCAATTTGATGAATTACCATGCATACATGCAATTTCAGCTATCGAGAAGAGAAACATCAAGAAGTCCAACTTTTGCTCACACTGATACTTAAAAGAATCATGGCTGAAAACATATGAAAGACAAATACATCCTGTAGGACATACTAATTCTTCGAATGTACCAGAGAGTGTTAAGTCACAAATTGTAAAACCTCCTGATTTCAAAGTGCCACCAGGTAGAAGGCTGAAGAAAAGACATATTCCAGCTACCGAGTCATCAAAAATAACATTCAAATGTGGTCGTTGCAGAAGAATTGGTCATAATAGAATAGCTTGTATATATTATCCGGCAGTCCATCCATTTTCAAAAAAGCATAGATAATATTAGATATATCCACTTATGTACTCTTTTAAGTTTTTGCTATAAATTGGATTCATTCAGATTATTCTTATTTGAGAAGATGTCTGAATTTTCAAAATTTCTTTCTGCTTACGCTCTTTTTGTTTCTTTTGAGTTCAAAGTTTAAAAGTTAAGGACAAGAGACCTTAAGTTTGACTTGCAGGTTCAAAATTTAAGGACATGCAGTCCTTAAGTTTCAATTACTGGTTCAAAAGTTAAGGACAGGTAGTCTTCAACTTTGAGTTCAAAGTTCAAAGGTTAAGGACTAATTGTCCTTAACTTTGAGTTTCAAGTGCAAAAGTTAAGGACATGAGTCCGTTAATTTGACTTGCAGGTTCAAAAGTTAAGGACAGACAGTCCTTAAGTTTGAATTATAGGTTCAAAAGTTAAGGACAGGCAATCCTCAACTTTGAGTTCAAAGTTCAAAAGTTAAGGACTGACTATCCTTAACTTTGAGTTTCAAGTTCAAAAGTTAAGGACAGGAGTCCTTCAGTTTGACTTGCAGGTTCAAAGGTTAAGGACATGCAGTCCTTAACTTTTAGTTCAAAGTTCAAAAGTTAAGGACTGACTGTCCTTACCTTTAAGTTTCAAGTTCAAAAGTTAAGGACAGGAGTCCTTAAGTTTGACTTGCAAGTTCAAAAGTTAAGGACAGGCAGTCCATAAGTGTGAATTACAGGTTCAAAAGTTAAGGACAGGCAATCCATAACTTTGAGTTTCAAGTTCAAAAGTTAAGGATAGGCAGTCCTTAACTTTGAGTTTCAAGTTCAAAAGTTAAGGACAAGAGTCCTTAAGTGTGACTTACAGGTTCAAAAGTTAAGGACAGGCAGTCCCTAAGTTTGAATTACAGGTTCAAAAGTTAAGGACAGGCAATCCCTAAGTTTGAATTACATGTTCAAAAGTTAAGGACATGCAGTCCTTAACTTTGAATTACAGGTTCAAAAGTTAAGGACAGGTAGTCCTTAACTTTGAGTTTTAAGTTCAAAAGTTAAGAACAGGAGTCCTTAAGTTAGACTTGTAGGTTCAAAAGTTAAGAACAGGCAGTCCTTATGTTTGAATTACAGGTTCAAAAGTTAAGGACACGCAGTCCTTAACTTTAAGTTTCAAGTTCAAAAGTTAAGGACAGGTAGTCCTTAACTTTGAGTTTCAAGTTCAAACGTTAAGGACAGGAGTCCTTAAGTTTGACTTGCATATTCAAAAGTTAAGGACAGGCAGTCTTTAAGTTTGCATTACAGGTTCAAAAGTTAAGGACAGGCAGTCCTTAACTTTAAGTTTAAAGTTCAAAAGTTAAGGATACATGGTCCTAAACTTTGACTTACAAGTTCAAAAGTTAAGGACATTTGGTCCTTAGCTTTGAATTTGAAGTTTAATTACACTTGGTCATGAACTATTAATTACACTTGGTCATGAACTAATAATAACAAGCTCAGTGGACAAATCAATTCTTGACAGAAACAAAGAAATTAATAACATGATGCCTTCATATTACTTCTGAAATTGTAATTTTGCATAGCTGTGACAAAATATTATGTTATGCAAACAAAATATAAGTGCCTTTTGAGGAATTTACAGAATATTTCAGAATTTATGTAGATTCTTTACATCAATTTTATACAAAAGATCAACCACAACTAACTTTCTTTACAACTAAACTACAACTCCTTCAGATAGTAAGTTTCATTTTCACTATCATAGTCATCGCCAACATTTTCTGGTGATGTATCATAACCAAAATTTCTTTTCCACTCACCATGTTCCCAATGATTTGTGGCAAATTCTTTTCTAAAGTCTTTTATGTCTTATGGTTGGAATTTCTCCACATCCTTTCCAATTATCAACAACTCCACATACTTGATCAGGAATGCACCACAATCAGTCCTAAGAAAAATGTAAGATATGGAGACAATCAGTACTATATATATATTAGTTTGCTGCAAGTCATCAAATGAAGAGACAAAACTAAGAACATTATTTTTGAAATGTACCGGCAGTTTCAATTATGAATATAATATTTAGGACATAATCAACACTTGTCTTGTTCACACTGCCTTCTTGTGTTTTTTCAACGGACAATTGAGCTGACATATTGGTTGCATCACTTTCTTTATCTTCCAACTGCACATTTTCTTTATCTTGCAACTGTTCTCCATGTTCTTCAGTGGTAAGTTCACAAGATTCTGCAAAATATTTACAAGAGCTAACACAATTAGTACTTGTTACTAATCTTTGATTAAAACAAACATGTATAAAATTAAAAAAAAATACTGTCTAACCGTTTGCAATTGTCAAGATCATCTCAGTTAAATCATTATCTTCACTAGCATTTTCTTGGCTTCCAATATTGTCGGTAAGAGAGCGAGGTGTAGAGAGATCACATGTTCCATCTATGCATTTGGAAACAATCTCACTTATGCTTGTTCCTTCGGTATTTTCTAGGTCTTGTGATTGTACTCCATTTTTATCTTGATACTCCACTCCAGCTTCTTCCCTTGCAGCTTCAAAATATTCTGTAACATTTGCAATTAATACCCATTTTAATAGTTCACTAAAGCTAACATTCAACATATCATGAAAATTTTGTCTAACCTTGATTGGCACAATTTTGAACTCCAAATTTCTCTTTATATGAGAGAGGTGTAGACAAATCATATGTTCCTTCTAAGAATTTGCATACAATCTCACTGACACTTGTTCCCAATGGACTTTCTAAATCCTCCTGAGATTGCAATCCACATTTATAAATTTTTTCTGTTGCTCCTGTCTCTTTTGGATTTTCTTGTTCTTGACATTCTACTACATCTTGAACTTCCACTCCATCAATAGATTCTACAAATATTTGTAATCACAAAAAAATTTATATGTATTACGCTATTGAATATATATTTCAATGAAAAAAAATTCAAAATCTATATCTAACCTTTCCTAATATCAGTGACGTTATCAGTTTCATCATCTAGATGTGCATCTCTAAAATCACTTTCATACTGAATTTCTGCATGCACATCCATATCATCACGTTCAACACCACCTGCAACTTTGTTGATTGTAACAGTAGGCTCTGTACCATGACAATGATCATCAACTCCATCTTTAGTAATTGGAACATTAGATTCTCTCTCTATGTTACTTTCATCAGGTTTCACATAAATCTTCAACCAAGTATCAAGCTTTGATCCTAGACTTTTCTTTAAATCTTGTGAAAGAAACTAAGTTAGAAATTTAAGGACAGGTAGTCCTAAACTTCAAGTTACAAGTAAGGAAGTTAAGGACAGGCAGTCCTTAACTTAGAGTAACAAGTTCAAAAGTTAAGGACATGCAGTCCTTAACTTTGAATTCAAAGTTAAAAAGTTAAGGATACTTGGTCCTGAACTTCAAGTTTCAAATTGAAAAGTTAAGGACATTTGGTCCTGTACTTCAAGTTTCAAGTTCAAAAGTTAAGGACAGGTAGTCCTTAACTTTGAATTCCAAGTTCAAAAGTTAAGGACAATGGTCCTGAACTTCAAGTTTCAAGTTCAAAAGTTCAGGACATATGGTCCTGAACTTAGACTTACAAGTTCAAAAGTTAAGGACATGCAGTCTTTAACTTTGAGTTACAAGTTCAAAAGTTAAGGACACAAGGTCCTGAACTTAGACTAACTGAAATTAATGATATTACCTTGATTTCATTCTTAATCTTTTTTCTGATATAGATATTTTCTGATTTATTCTAGTAACTTCAGCGTGCAGATCCTTTTTAAAACTCTCTGATAATCTCTGAATCAAAAACCATAAAAACAAAAAATTCTCTTAAGAAAAAACTAATCAAGTAAAAAACTAATGCTATTCAAAGGCAGAAAACCTACTTTAACAATTTCCTTAAGCATGGCTTCATCAAATTGTGTGGAAGAAGGCATTGAGCTTTGATCTTGAGAAATTGGATCTTGCACACTAATAGGCTCTGTATCTTCTTCAATACGAATAAATGGTGCCACCTCGTTTAACTTATACAACTATTATATAACAAAAAAAACATAAGTTTTTAGAACTAAAACAAATAAAAAAAATAGCTAGTAATTATATTAACTTACATTTTCATTATGGAAGTATTTCTTGCACAGAGAATCATATTGTAGAGATTTCATTTCCAAATAACATAACATCTAAGGAAAACCACATTCTCGGAAGTTCACAAATTATTTTTCCTGGAAAATAGGCAATACTTCCATAATCCAAACACAAAAAGCAAAAAGAAAGCCAAGTATAGTGTAGCTAACCTTGTCTTTATCTTTGTCTTTTTTTTCTCATTCTCATTCTCATTGGGCTTCAAACAACTCTTCAATGATTTTAATAACGTTTCATAAGAAAGAGAGCCCCATTTGAAAGAAGAGCAGAGTTCATCATCGTCTACAATTTTCATTATCTGCTCAGACACATTCCTATTCTTCTGCTTCCCCATCAAAACAGATTCAACAAAATAAATTGTTGCCAACTTCACAGCATTATCATCGCTACCTACAAATGATGCAGTTGTACCATGTGGGTGACTAGTAATAAAATTAAACAAATCGCCCAACTCAACTCTATCCTTTCTAGGGAAATAGACTTTCGAAAGCCTATTCTCTTTTTCATGCAAACCTTTGATGTCTAGTGAAGAATAACACTTCAAACCAGTAATTATATGAAATGTTCTATGTGTAAACATAATTTCATGGTCAAAAACCTTGAATGTCATCGAATCAGGGTCATTATTTACAATTTCTGAAAGCAATACACAGTGAATAAATTTACCACAGAATTTCACATTTTGTAATCAAAAAAGGTTTCCGAAAATACCATCCCTCAACTTCTTCCACTGCCTGTTTGACAAAAAGGTTTTGATTGTTTCCTTATACTGTAACTCTCATTTCCAATAGATCATAAAATTACGCCAAACATAAAACTCGAACACACGATCTCCTTCCATTATCACACTACAAAGAAGGAAAAAGAACATAAAGATTAGGACTTATAGTTACAACTTGAAAAGTTCGAGGCACTTGGTCCTTAACTTCAAGTTTCAAGTAAAAAAATTAAGGACAGACTGTCCTTAACTTAAAGTTTCAAGTTGAAAAGTTAAGGACAATAGGTCATGAACTTCAAATTTCAAGTTCAAAAGTTAAGGACATTTGGTCCTTAACTTCAAGTTTCAAGTTAAAAAGTTAAGGACAGGTAGTCCTTAACTTATAGTTTCATGTTGAAAAGTTAAGGACACTTGGTCTTGAACTTCAAGTTTCAAGTTCAAAAGTAAAGGACACTTGGTCCTTAACTTTGAATTCCAAGTTCAAAAGTTAAGGACACTTAGTCCTGAACTTTGATTTACAAGTTCAAAAGTTAAGGACACTTGGCCCTTAACTTAGAGTTAAAAGTTAAAAAGGTAAAAACAGGCAGTCCTTAACTTATAGTTTCAAGTTGAAAAGTTAAGGACACTTGGTCCTGAACTTCAACTGTCAAGTTCCAAAGTTAAGGACACTTGATCCTTAACTTCAAGTTTCAAGTTCAAAAGTTAAGGACACTCACTCCTTAACTTTGAGTTCCAAGTTCAAAAGTTAATGTCGTTTGGTCCTTAACGTTTATGGACATAGTTAACTAAAAATTCATAAACACAATTAGCTTATGAATTCGTACGACTATTTTTATGAAATGTCCTTACATAATCAAATATATTTATTGAACCACAAACACATTTCAATACCAAAAAATTCTGAATAACAGCCTCACAAAAATATGCTACTTATTCGACACTGAATCAACTTATAATCATTATTTTTGAAATTGCACACATACTTGACACAGCATTGATCGTGATTACATATATACAAAAACAAAAATGCATAAAAGAAAAAAATAAAATTACCAGTTCGATCTTTCAATACAGAGAAGATGACAGAGAAGATGAAGAAGGAGAAAAATTAAGTGCAGTTGGTTTGCATGCGAGGACGATACAGATGAGGAGCACGCGAAACTTGCCCTGAAATTTTCGCTCTCAAATTTTCCCTCTTCTGAATGAATAAAACAAGGGTTTGGAATATAAGAATTGAAGAAAGGGTAAAGCTGTCTGTTTCCTATTAGTAGTGGCTATTTTTGCTGAGCATTATAATTAGTGGATAAAAAATAAAGACCACCTTACTTAGTGGCTACCACATGCCATTTTTACAACAAAACCCAAAATTTCCTTTTCAGCAGCCCACTTTAGCTCGCATTAACCAACGCCTCGAGGTTTGCACAAATATTTCCTATAGGATGATTTGAGACCACTGCCTATATTTTGGTAAAAATAGCACAGTATAGCCAGTTTTCAGACTGGTCATTCAAAAATAGCGAACGTTTACGAAGTCAATGAAAAATAGCCACTATTTTGCTGCAACAGAGACCGATCCAGCATAATATACTGGAGTTCGGTGCACCTGTGTATAAACTCCAGTATATTATGCTGGAGCGGTATACTTTGCTGACTCCAGTATAATATACTGGAGACTGGAGCACCGGTGCTCCAAACTCCAGTATATTATACTGGACAATTATACTTGCTGGAACTCTAGTATGTTATGCTAGAGTTCTAGTGTACTTATGCTAGAACTCCATCATATTATGCTGGAGTTCCAGCATACTTATCCTAGAACTCCAGTAAAATATACTGGAGTTTAAGCATACTTATGCTGGAACTCCAGTATGATATACTGGAGTATTTTTCGGGTTTTGAATAGTGTTTTCGCTCAGATTTATCTTTACATGAAAAGTGGCTAAATTTCGATTACTTTTGAAACTAGACTATTTTTGAACGATCAGTTGTAAATCTGGCTATTTTTGAATTTCTCCCTATATTTTGTTTTTGTTTAAGGAAGTTTCACAAATATAGCTTTAACGCTATACAATTGGAAGAATTAAAAAATTTAGGGGTATCATCACTTTTACCCAACGTCAGAAACTATTTATATATGATACCCAAAATAGTATATAAAATTTGTATAATTTTTATGTATAACAAAGAGAATGTGTATATATACAAAAAATATACGAGTATAATTTTTATACATTTTTTGGACTATTATTTTTACCGTGACTATACAGTGTTATTTTTCCAAATATTTACAGTGTTCAATTATTTATAAGTTTTACCGGACAATCCAAATTTGGTACCATTTAATTATTCACAAGAATTACTGAATGAACAAATTTTGCTTGTGTTATTTATTGTTCACAAGTTTTATTGGACGGTCACAACTTGATACTCTTTTCGGTCCATTTTAAATGATTTTTTTGGCTCTTTTTATGTATATTAAGGAATTCATTTTTAGCATTAGTTAACAATAAAATTGATCATATTAATCTTAATTTGTTCATTGAAAATATAACAAACTGCACCTAGGATCTTTACTCCAAGGACAACTTTGGAAAGAAAAAAGTTCATTTCATCAAGGAAGTACTACCTTTATTCTAGGTAAATTTGGAGTGATTTTATTTTGTGCCGCACACAACTGACACTAGTTGTGTGACATTTATTTTTATCTCACATATTTGTGGACCCATATCTTACACATCTGAGTCCACAAAATTTTGGGACCCCACAGTTGTGAGATAAAAAAGAGGTCTCGCACAACTATTGTCAGTTGTGTGAGGTACAAAATAAAATTTTCCGTAAATTTGTGTTTTAAGTTTTTTTGTTTGGTTGTAGTAATGTACTATCACGACCCGGATTTTTCACCCTCGGGAGTCGTGATGGCGCCTACTCGTAGAAGCTAGGCAAGCCACTAAATATAGAAATTGCTAACTTTTTAATTTTTAACCCTTTTTAACAATGTGGATTAACAGGTAATCAATATTTAGATATTAACAGTAAATGGAAACAAGCGGAAGACTTAATCTAATATAATAACCAAAACCAGTATAATAAAAACAACACACATCTCTACCCGGAATTTGGTGTCACAATATCACAGACGGACTAAGATTTCTACTACAAATGTTTGAAAGAAATACAATCTGTCTCGAAATCAAATGAGAACGGAGTACATAATAAAGTAGAAGAGAACGTCGGGCATGCGAACACCTGCAAGAATACCTCGGGATCTCTAGCTCGACTAAAGGCAGACTCCCCAAGTGCTACTGTCCAAAAGCTGCTCTGGAATCTGTACATAGTGCAGAGTGTAGCATCAGCACAACCGACCCTATATGCTGGTAAGTGTCGGGCCTATCCCCGGTGAGGTAGTGACGAGGCTAGGACCAAACTCCAGAAAAACCTGTGCAGTTATATAATATACAACAGAAAATAAATAGGAATAACAATTTAAATGGGAGGGGGTACATGCTACGGGGGAAATATCAATCCAGCTGAAACTTAAGAGAAATATGAGAGAATATTTCAAGATCTACAACAAAACAATAATGACACTGTTGCGGCGCGCAACCCGATCCTTATCATTTAACACTGTTGCAGCGTGTAACCCGATCCCTGTCATTTGACACTGTTGCAGCGTGTAACCCGATCCATTTGTATAACTGTTGCGGTGTGCAACCCGATCTAATATAACATTGTTGCAGCGTGCAACCCGATACATTTATAACATTATTGCGGCGTGCAACCCGATCCAATATAACATTGTTGCGGTGTGTAACCCGATCCATATATAGTATTGTTGCAGCGCGCAACCCGATCCATATATTTATATACCTTTAACAACAACCATACCAAGAGTCCCGACAAGGGATCAACAAATAACTACACTATCCCGGCAAGGGATTCGACAGTAAAAGTAAATATGTCCCGGTAAGGGAGAAACAGCTATAACCAATCTTAACCCAATATCTCACCATCTCAGATAACACCAATACTCTATCATAAGTAATTTTCACGAAAACAATTTTAATCCTTGCTCAATACCGAGAATCATCAATTAAAGCATCCGTAGTATCATTTAAGAACACAATAGATTGCAATTTAAGACTCACGGTCATGCGCGATACCAACATATAGAAACTCATCATCATGCATATATGTCGTACTCAATAAGCAAATAGCAAATAGGACACCACTACTAATCCCTCAAGCTAAGGTTAGACAGAACACTTACCTCGATGCCACGAACACAACTCAAGTTTCAATTATAGCTTTACCCCTTGATTCCACCTCCAATTCGCTCGTATCTAGTCACAAGTTACTTAATTACATCAATAAACGCTAAATGAATCAATTTGAATGCATGAAAATGACTTTCCCAAAGTTTTGCCAAAAAAGTCAAAAATCGCCCCTGGCCCACATGGTCAAAACCCGAGGTTCGAACCAAAACCCGATTACCCATTCCCCCATGAACCCAAATATATAATTTGTTTTAAAATCGGACCTCAAATCGAGGTCCAAATCCCCAATTTTTGAAAAACCTAGGTTCTACCCAAAACACCCAATTTCCCCCATGAAAATCATTGATTCTATGTTGAAATCATGTTAAAAGATGTTAATGATTGAAGAAAACTAGTTAAAAATGATTTATAATTGATTTGGAGAAGAAGAAGCCTTTGAAAAATCGCCCTAGTGTGTTTATGTTTTGAGAGGATATGAAAAATAGGTTTAAAATCGTCTAATTATAAAAGTTGCAGGTCTCAGGTATGCGAATTGCGAACAGGGGTTCGCATGACCTCTGCTAAGCTGGGAAATGCAAAATAGGGCTCGCATTTGCGAACCCTTCAGAAATGCTGGACTTTCGCATTTGCGAAAACAATGTCGCATTTGCGACATCGCATTTGCGACTTCGCATTTGCGACACATATGTCGCATTTGCGGCGAAGGCATCGCATTTGCGGAAAGGACACTCGCATTTGCGAGACAAGGCAGGCCTGGGCTGTTTTCGCATTTGCGAGCTCGCATTTACAAGCCAGGCTTCGCAAATGCGAAACCTGCAGGCCTGGACATACCAGCTAAAATTTGCAACTTTCTAAGTTCAAAATGCACCCCGTGGCTTATCCAAAACTCACTCGAGCCCTCGAGGCTCCAAACCAAATGTACACACAACCTTAAAAACATCCCACGGACTTATTCGTGTACTCATACCACCAAAATAACATCAGAAATATCGAATTAAACCTCAATATCAATGAAATGTCTCAAAACTTCTTTGAACATCAAATTTTTGCATTTAAGGTCCGAATAACGTCAAACGGATTTCGTTTCTCACCAAACATCACAGAATTATCTTAAATAAGATATAACACCTGTACCGGGTGCCGCAACCAAAATACGGGCCCGACACCAACATGTTCTAATCAAAATTCATTTCCAAATACTTTAAACACTTTCAGAAAATAATTTTCTTTAAAAATTTATTTCTCGTGCTTGGGACCTCGGAATTCGATTCTGGGTATACGCCTAAGTCCCATATTTTCCTACGGACCCTTCGGGACCGTCAAATCACGGGTCCGGGTCCGTTTACCCAAAACATTGACCGAAGTAAAATTAATTCATTTTATAGTCAAAATTTATCATTTTTCACAGATTTTCACATATAAGCTTTTCGGCTACGCACTCGGACTGCGCACGCAAATCAAGGTGATGCTAAAAAAGTTTTTTAAAGACTCGGAATGTAGAGGTCATCATATTCTCCACCTCTAAAACAACTGTTTGTCCTCGAACGGATAGAAGAAGGATATACTTGAGTCGGGGAAAAGATAGGGATAACGGCTCTGCATATCGGACTCGGACTCCCAGGTCGATGCCTCAGGAGGCTGACCTATCCACTGAACACGAACAGAAGGAAAACTCTTCGATCTCAACTGACGAACCTGCCAATCTAGGATAGCTACCGACTCCTCCTCATAAGACAGGTCCTTGTCCAATTGGACAGTGCTAAAATCTAACACGTGTGATGGATCGTCGTGATACTTCTGAAGCATGGACATATGAGACACTGGATGCACGGCTGACAAGCTCAGTGGCAATGCAAGTCTATAAGCCACCTCTCCCACTCGATCAAGAATCTCAAACGGGCCAATGAACCTAGGGCTAAGCTTGCCCTTCTTCCCAAATCTCATCACGCCCTTCATAGGCGACACTCGAAGCAATACCCGCTCACCGACCATGAATGCCAAATCACGAACTTTGTAGTCGGCATAACCCTTTTGCCTTGACTGAGCTGTACGAAGCCTATCCTAAATAATCTGACCTTCTCCAAGGCATCCTGAACTAGATCCGTACCCAACAACCAAGCCTCTCCCAGCTCAAACCATCCAACCGGAGACCGACACCGCCTACCATATAAAGCCTCATAAGGAGCCATCAGGATACTCAACTGGTAGCTATTGTTGTAGGCAAACTCTACTAAAGGCAAAAACTGATCCCACGAGCCTCCAAAGTCAATGACACAAGCTCAGAGCATATCCTCCAAAATCTGAATAGTCCGCTCGGACTGTCCGTCCGTCTAAGGATGAAATGTTGTGCTCAACTCAACCCGTGTTTCCAACTCTCGCTGAACTGCTCTCCAGAAATGTGAGGTAAACTGCGTACCTTGGTCCGAAATAATAGACTCGGTCACACCATGAAGACGAACAATCTCCCGGATACGACTGCCACATGAATGAAATGTGCTGACTTGGTTAGCCTTTCAACAATAACTCATACTGCATCGAACTTCCTCTGAGTTAGTGGGAGTCCAACAACGAAGTCCATAGTGATTTGCTCCCACTCCCACTCAGCAATCTCAATCTTCTGGAACAAACCACTAGGCCTCTGATGCTCATACTTAACCTGCTGACAATTCAAACACCGAGCCACATATGCAACGATATCCTTCTTCATTCTCCACCACCAATAATGTTGCCGCAAATCTTGATACATCTTCGCGACACCCGGATGAATAGAGTACCGGGAGCTATGGGCCTCCTCTAAAATCAACTCTCGAAGACCATCTACATTAGGCACACAAACTCGACCCTGCAATATCAAAACTCCATCATCACCTAAGGTAACCTACTTTGCACCTCCGTGCTGCACCGTGTCTCTAAGGACACATAAATGGGGATCATCATACTGCTGATCTCGGATCCGCTCCAATAATAAAGATCGAGTGACTATGAAAGCTAACACATGGCTGGGATCAAAAACATCAGACCTCACGAACTGATTGGGCAAAGCCTAAACATCCAAAGCAAGCGGCCTCTCACCGACCGGACTATAAGCAAGACTGCCTATACTGGCTGACTTCCTACTCAAAGCATTGGCCACCACATTGGCCTTTCCCGGATGATATAATATGGTGATGTCATAATCCTTCAACAACTCCAACCACCTCCTCTGCCTCAAATTCAACTCCTTTTGCTTGAATAAATACTGAAGACTCTTGTGATCCGTGAACACCTCACATGCCATGCCATACAGATAATGCCTCCAAATCTTCAACGCCTGAACAATGACTACCAATTCCAAATTATGAACCAGATAGTTCTTCTCATGAATCTTCAACTGTCGCGAAGCATAAGCAATGCCTTTGCCATCCTACATCAACACAGCACCAAGTCTAATACGAGATGCATCACAATAAACTGTGTAAGGCCCTGAACCTGTGGGCAAAACCAACACCGGTGTCGTAGTCAAAGCTGTCTTGAGCTTCTGAAAGCTCACCTCACACTCGTCTGACCATCTAAATTGGGCACCCTTTTGGGTCAACTTGGTCATCGGGGTTGCGATAGATGAGAACCCCTTCACGAACCGACGATAGTAACCTGCCAATCCCAAGAAACTCCTAATCTCTGTAGCTGATGCTGGTCTAGGCCAGTTCTTGACTGCCTCAATCTTCTTCAGATCAACCTGAATACCCTCTGCTGATACAACATGCCCAGAAATGCAACTGAACTAAACCAGAATTCACACTTCGAGAACTTAGCATATAACTGACTATCCATCAAGGTTTGAAGAACCACTCTAAGATGCTACTCGTGCTCCTCCCGACTGCGGGAATATATCAAAATATCATCAATGAAAACTATCAGAACGAATCCAAGTAAGGCCTGAACACTAGGTTCATCAAATCCATAAAAGCTGCTGGGGCATTCGTCAACTCGAATGACATCACCAAGAACTCATAATACTCATACCGAGTGCGAAAGGCTGTCTTAGGGACATCGGATGCCCCAATCCTCAAATGATGGTAGCAAGATCTCAAATCAATCTTCGAAAATACCTTGGCACCCTGAAGCTGATCAAACAAATCATCAATCATCGGCAATGGATACTTATTATTGATTGTAACCTTGTTCAACTGTCGGTAATCAATACACATTCTCATCGATCCATACTTCTTCTTAACAAACAACACCGGCGCACCCCAAGGCGAAACAATCAACCTAATGAAACCCTTCTCAAGCAAGTCTTGCAACAGCTCCTTCAACTCTTTCAACTTAGGCGGGGCCATATGATACGATGGGATAGAAATGGGCTGAGTGCCCAGAGCCAAATCAATGCAGAAATCAATATCCCTATCGGGTGGCATACCCAGCATGTCTGAAAGGAATACCTCAGGAAACTCACGAACAACAGGCACAGAATCAATTGAAGGAACCTCAGCACTAGAATCACGAACATATGTCAAATAAGCCAAACACCCTTTCTCGACCATATACCGAGCCTTCACATAAGAAATAACACTACGGGTAGAATGTCCAGGAGTTCCCCTCCACTCTAAAGAACGTAAACCCGATAAGGCTAAGGTCACAATCTTGGCATGAAAATCCAAGATGGCATGGTAAGGTCATAACCAGTCCATCCCCAATATGACATTGAAATCAACCATGTCTAGAAGCAACAAATCTACACGAGTCTCAAGACCCCCAATCACGACTATACAAGAGAGATGGACTCGATCTACCACAATAGAATCACCCACCGGTGTAGACACATAAACAGGATCACTCAAAGAATTACTAGGCATAACCAGAGACGGTGCAAAATAGGATGACACATATGAGTACATAGACCATGGATCAAATAACATTGAAGCATCTCTATCACAAACCAGAATCGTACCTGTAATAACTACATCTAAAGCCTCATCCTCGGGCCTGGCTAGTAGAGCATAACATCGAGGCTGGGCCCCACCGCCCTGAACGACATCTCTAGGATGGCATGCTGCTGGCTGGCCTCCACCTCTAGCGATCTCTCACTGAGTTACTTACGGAATCTCAAATCTCTCTCAACACCGAGAATTATTTATGTGTGCAAGTCGATTAGAGATTCGGCTTCTTTCTCCCCCACCTTTTAGCCTTCTGGACCCCTAGAAAAAAAAAGCTGAAATCAAAAAGAAAGAAGAGAAATTGGGCCATCTTTCCCTAGAGAGGTCGCCTTCTCTCAGGCTAGTAGTGGCTTGAATCAAATCGTTTGTCTAGAGAGGGTGTAGCGATAACCAAAGTGGACTCTACTAGAAAGTAAAGATGTTGTATAGGCAACTGGCCTTAGAGTAGTGTATCGAACTAAAGGACAGGAAAGACCCATAATCATTGACGAAGAGGAAGAAATGCATCTCCTTCGCCCGCACGAGAGACTTCTATGCTAGCCAGGAATAACGGCTCTGTAATGAAAGAAAGCAGCAGACAGACTAATTTGGCCGGTATTCCCTAATGAGTAGCTTTAGGAGATAAACGTCCTCCAATCCACGAAATAATTTGATCTATGGACAACATCATTGTGGTAACCTGGTGGTGGAAACTGAACGAAATCAAAGGGGGCCTTAGCCCTTAGAATCTAATTCTAAACCGGCGTGGTGCTGTTGGACGCTTCAGCTCGTAGTGACCCTAAGACTGTGTTATGGCGAACTGGGAATGCCTTCCAAGTCTATAGTCTTATAAAAGTAGTAATGTCGCATTCCCTCTTCAGCTATCGTGAAATTTCTCAGGGCTCTTCTCTATGAAGAATGCTTCTTCATTCTTCGTCTGTTCCCGTTCGATAGAGAAAGAACTTCTTTCGGGTGTTTGGTCAGGCTTTCTTAGGAGCTGGGTAGAGAGATAATAGATCCCCCCCCCCCAAGATGGTAGCTTTTATTCCTTGATTTTCCCGCAAGTTAAATAAAGGATTCTAATGCCTCTTGAAGCCAAGTAAGGGTATAAACCACTATATAGAGTCTTGAGTGCCTTCCTTTTGGAAACCAACTAAGGAAACTCCGATTGAATGCAAAATCCCACTAGCCATTATTCGTATGAACTCCTAGATCCATAAAGGACTACCCAACCGATAGGAATAGGGTCTTGTTTCCATAACTAAAAGAGAATCTGAAGCAGGATCAAAAACAGAATAAGATTGAGGAGCAGAAGTCCAATACCACCAGTACCACAAATACATCTCCTTCGCCTGCGCAAGAGACTTCTATGCCAGCCGAGAATAACGACTCTGTTATGAAATAAAGTGACATCGCCCAGAAAAGGAATGATTTTTTTCCCAAAGCTGACTTTCTTTATCGAGCGGCTCTCTCTCTTGATGATAAAAGCGATGGTCTGGGCTGTCTAAAATAAGCGGTAATTTTTCTCAGTCCTAATCTTAATAAATACCATGTGAAGCGCGTGATCACCGAGCTCCACCTCTAGCACCTCTACCTCCACCTCTAGCACCTCTACCCCCACCTCTAGCAGGCTGGGCGGCCTATGGAACACCTGGTGCCTGAACCATAGCACGAGAACTCTGACTGAGTACCTACCAACCTCGGACAAGCTCTCCTGATATGACCATACTCACCACACGCAAAACATCCACTTGAGTGTTACGGCTGAGGAAACTGAGATTGACCCTGGCGACCCGAATGACCACCCCGAAAACTCTGGAGCTGCCGTGCATTGATAGGAGTTGGTGGTGCACTATAGGGTTGCTGATCAGGATACTGCATGTGAGAACCGCGGCCACTTGAAGCACCGTGAAAAACCTGAAGCGCTGACTGAAAGGGCCTAGGAGGAAGGCCTCTACCATACGAATCCCTGCCTCCAGACGAGGCACCATTAAATCTGCTTGAATGATGGGGCCTCTTGTCCGACAGAACCATCTCCACTCTCCTGGCCGCATTGGCTGCCTCCTGGAAAGTAATCTCACTCCCAATCTCCCTAGACATCTGAAGATGAATCGGCTGAATAAGTCCATCAATAAACCTCCTCACCCTCTCTCTCTCTCTCGGTGGGAAGTATGACAAGAGCATGATGAGCCAAGTCGATGAATCTGGTCTCATACTGGGTAACAGTCATAGAACCCTGCTAGAGATGCTCAAACTGCCTCCGATAAGCCTCTCTCTGAGTGATGGGGAGAAACTTCTCCATAAACAGCTGAGTAAACTGCTCCCAAGTCAAAGCTGGTGATCCGGTTGGTCTAGTCAAACAGAAATCCCTCCACCAAATCTTGGCAGATCCAGACAAGCGAAAAGTAGCAAAATCGACCCAATTGGTCTCAACTATCCCCATGTTCCTGAACCTCATAACAGCTGTCTAGGTAATCCTAGGGATCCTCAGCTGATGCACCGTTGAAAGTAGTAGTAAAGAGCTTGGTGAACCGATCTAGCATCCACAAAGCATCGGCAGGCATAGTTGCTCCATCACCGGTTTGAGATACCACACCCGGCTGAACTGCTCTAATTGGTTGAACCGCTGGAGTCTGTAACTGCGGAGTTACCTGCTTCGGAGTGCGAGTAGCAGGAGTCTGGGCTCCTCCTCCAGCCTGAGAAACGGCTGGTACTATAGGAAGCAAACTTGCCCAGGTGACACTCTCTATAAGGCCCACTAGTCGGACCAGAGCATCTTGAAGAACTAGGGTAGCAATAAACCCCTCTGGGGTCTGAGCTGGGCCCATTTGAACTGCTGGGGCTGGAACCTCATCATCAAAATCAACCTGAGGCTCCGCCGCTGGTGTTGCTGCTCGGGGCTGAGCTCTGCCCCTACCTTGGCCTCTAGCACGGCCTCGGCCTCGCCCTTTGCCCCTCGTGGGAGCTATTGCCTTGGGCTCGGGCTGCTGGTTAGTGGATGAGAAAGCGCGTGTTCTTGCCATCTACGAAAGAACATAGTAGAATTTCAATTAGCATTGAGAAACCAATCCGCACAACAAAAAAGAATAAATGTGAAATTTTTCCTAACTCTGTAGCCTCTGGGGATAAATACAGACATCTCTAAACCGATCCCTCATACTCTCCTAAGCTTGTCCGTGAATTGTGAGACCTATGCAACCTAGAGCTCTGATACCAACTTATCACGACCCGAATGTTCCACCCTCGGGATTCGTGATGGCGCCTACTTGTAGAAGCTAGGCAAGCCGCTAAATATAGAAATTACTAACTCTTTCATTTTTAACACTTTTTAACAATCTGGATTAACAGGTAATCAACATTTAGATATTAACCGTAAATGGAAACAAGCGGAAGACTCAATATAATATAATAACCAAAACCAGTACGATAAAAACAACACACATCTCTTCCCGGAATTTGGTGTCACAATATCACAGACGGACTAAGATTTCTACAACAAATGTCTGAAAGAAATATAATCTGTCTCGAAATCAAATGAGAATGGAGTACATAATAAAGTATAAGAGAACGTCAGGCTTGCAGACGCCTGCAGGACTACCTCGGGATCTCTAACTGGACTGAAGGCAGACTCTCCAAGTGTTATTGTCCAAAAGCTGCTCTGGAATCTGCATATAGTGCAGAGTGTAGCATCAGCACAACCGACCTCATGTGCTGGTAAGTGTCTGGCCTAACCCCGGCGAGGTAGTGACGAAGCTAGAACCAGACTCCAGATAAACATGTGCAGTTATATAATATACAGCGAAAAATAAATAGGAATAACAATTTAAATGGGAGGGGGTACATGCTACGGGGGATATATCAATCCAGCAGAAACTAGGGAGAAATATGACAGAACATTTCAAGATCTACAACAAAACAATAATGACACTGTTGCGGCGCGCAGCCTGATCCCTATCATTTGACACTGTTGCGACATACAACCCGATCCCTGTCATTTGACACTGTTGTGGAGTGCAAACTGATCCGTTTAAATCACTTTTGTGGCATGCAACCCGATCCAATATAACACTGTTGCAGCGTGCAACCCGATACATTTATAACATTATTGCGGCGTGCAACCCGATCCAATATAAAATTGTTGCAGTGTGCAACCCGATCCATATATAGTATTATTGTGGCGTGTAACCCGATCCATATATTTATATACCTTTATCAACAAGCATACCAAGAGTCTCGGCAAGGGATCAACAAATAACTACACTATCCCGGCAAGGGATTCGATAGTAAAAGTAAATACGTCCCGGTAAGGGAGAAACAAATATAACCAATCTTAACCCAATATCTCACCATCTTAGCTAACACCAATACTCTATCATAAGTAATTTCCACAAAAACAATTTTAATCCTTGCTTAATACCGAGAATCATCAATTAAAGCATTCGTAGTATCATTTAAGAACACAATAGATTGCAATTTAAGACTCACGATCATGCTCGACACCAACGTATAGATACTCGTCACAATGCCTATACGTCGTACTCAATAAAAGCAAATAGCAAATAGGATACCACTCCTAATCCCTCAAGCTAAGGTTAGACCGACCACTTACCTCGATGTCACAAACACAACTCAAGTTTCAATTATAGCTTTACCCCTTGATTCAACCTCCAATTCACTCGTATCTAGTCACAAGTTACTTAATTACATCAATAAACGCTAAATGAATCAATTTGAATGCATGAAAATGAATTTCCCAAAGTTTTGCCCAAAAAGTCAAAAATCGCCTCGGGACCACGTGGTCAAAACCCGAGGTTCGAACCAAAACCCGATTACCCATTCCCCCACGAACCCAAATATATAATTTGTTTTGAAATTGGACCTCAAATCGAGGTCCAAATCCCCAATTTTCTAAAAACCTAGGTTCTACCCAAAACACCCAATTTCCCCCATGAAAATCATTGATTTTAAGTTGAAATCATGTTAAAAGATGTTAATGATTGAAGAAAACTAATTAAAAATGACATACAATTGATTTGGAGAAGAAGGAGCCTTTGAAAAATCGCCCTAGTGTGTTTATGTTTTGAGAGGATATGAAAAATGGGTTTAAAATCGTTTAAGTATAAAAGTTGCAGGTCTCAGGTATGGGAATTGTGAACCCCGACCTCTGCTAAGCTGGGAAATGCGAAACAGGGCTCGCATTTGCGAACCCTTAGAAATGCTTGACTTTCGCATTTGCGACTTCGCATTTGCGACACATATGTCGCATTTGCAGCGAAGGCATCACATTTGCGGAAAGGACACTCGCATTTGCGAGACAAGGCAGGCCTGAGCTGGTTTCGCATTTGCGAGCTAAGCTTCGCAAATGCGAAGCCTGCAAGCCTGGATACACCAGCTAAAATCTACAACTTTCTAAGTTCAAAATGCACCCCGTGGCCTATCCAAATCTGTGACAATCCGGCCAGTCGTCTCATGAGTTACCGCTCTGTTTTCCCTATTTCTACTTCTTTATATTTCATTATTCGTGTTTTATGTGGTCGAGTTGATTGGTTTGTGTTTGGTGTGGTTTTGGTAAGAAATGAGACACTTAGTCTCTTTTAAGAAGGCTTACGTTGGAAAAGTCAACCGGATGTTGACTTATGAGTTAGAGGGCTCGGATGTGAGTTCCGATGGTTCGGTTAGCTTTGGGAGGTAATTTGTGACTTAGGAGCGCCATCGGAATGGGTTTTGGAGTTGTAGAGAAGATTTAGGCTTAAATTGGTGAAGTTGATATTTTGGCGATTACGGTTGATAGGCGAGATTTTGACATAGGGGTCGGAATGGAATTCCGAGTGTGACAGTAGCTTCGTTGTGTCATTTGGGATGTGTGTGCAAAATTTTAGGTCATTCGTACGAAATTTGATAGACTTTTTGATTGAAAGCATAATTTAAGAGTTCTTGGTTTTCGTAGTCTTGAATCCTATGTTAAAATGGTGATTTGATGTTGTTGTAAGCATTATGAAGTGTTGAACAAGTTTGAACGATGTCATGGGATGTGTTGGTACAATTAGTTTGAAGTTTCGGGGGTCCCGGGTAGGTTCCGGGATGTTTTAGGCCTTGTAGCAGGTCCAGGAGGGTTGTCGGCCTCGCAAACCACCCGTGTGGTCCGCACAGCCGCGATCTGTGCTGTGCGGACCGCACAAAAAGAAGTGTGGCCGCAGTAGGTGTCATGCGGACAGCACAAAATGGTGTGCAGCCGCGGTGGGGAACGATTCGCTAGTCCTACTTCAGAAACTCATATCTTTTGATCTACAAGGAATTTCGAGATGATTCAAAATCGAAAGTTGTATCCCTTCGTGTCTAGTTTACAGAAAAGTAAAGATATCGCAATTTAGACATCTGTAGAAAATGTTATGACAAAAATACTAAGGCCAATCACTGCATATGAAGGCCTGTGCGGCCGCGGTTGTTTTTGCGCGGGCTGCAGTCGATTTGGTGCGGCCCGCGGAGGCTAAAATCTAAGGGGTACTCTATAAATACGATGTTTTAGGTTTTATTTGATAATTTTACCTACAGAGCTCGGATTTCGACAATTTTTCAAAGGTTTTTCAAGAAATTTATCGGGGTAAGTGATTCTAACTCAGATTTAGCTAGAGTACATGAATCTATCATTGAATTCATCATTTAATTTGTGATTTGGGATGGAATTTGGGAAGAAAATTGTGAAATCTTTCAAAAATATAAAACGATGATTTGAAGGACCAAATGGTATCAGAATTGGATAATTTTCATATGGTTAGACTCGTGAGAGTATAAGGATTCGAGTTTTGTGAATTTTGTCAAATTTCGGGATGTGGGCCCGGGGCTCATGTTTTGCTAATTTCGGGAGTTTTTATATTTTTTGAGTGTTTTCGCTTGGGCTTTGTTCCCTTAGCATATTGTGACGTATTCGTTCTAATTTTGGATAGATTCGACGTGCGTAGAGGCTGATTCGAGGGGCAAAGGCGCCGCGAGCTAGAGTTGTAGTCGGTCTGAGGTGAGTAATGATTGTAAATGATGTCCTGAAGGTTTGAAACCTCGGATTGCACATCGTAGTGCTATATTGAGGTGATCTACGCACTGGATGATGAGTGTGGGGTCTTTTACTACTGGGGATCGAGACTTGGTCCGTCCCGACTGATGATTTTACCACGTATTTGATTGAAACTTATTTGTTATCATTATGATTTGGGCTAATTGCCATATTTGGGCTTTGTGCCAACTATTTGAACCCTTTGGGGATTTTGACTGATTTTTCTCACTATACTTGTTAAAAATCATATCCTCGATCATGTTTCTATCTGTTTTAAATGAATTGAGCCGGTTTTTATAATATTATTCCTAAATGAGAGGAATTTGTGGGCTGAGATCCCTATTTTCTATTATTGTGCCCGAGAGGCTGTGAGGTAAATGACTAAGGGGGGTTGAGAACCCAATGGTGAGGATATTATATATGTTATGGGTTGGGTTGCACACCGTAGCAATACTTATATGGATCAGGCTGCACGCCGCAGCAATATAGCGTTTGGACTGTAGGAGCCCCTCCGGAGTTTGCACACCCCCAGTGAGCGTAGTCAACTATCTATAAGGATCAGGCTGCAAGCCGCAGCGATGTACGGATCGGGTTGCACGCCGCAGTGGTTTTTTTCTGATTTCTGTTATTACGAGAGATATATGGGTCGATAGCTGAGAATGAGCACTAAGTGATGAGAGTGAGACCGCGGAGCTGATACTGTTCTGAGTGATTAATACTGTGCCCGAGGGGCGGATTTCTACTTATTAATTACCTGCTAAATTACCTGTTTTACTTGGTTTAAAGGGATTCCATTTGACTTCTTCACTAATCTACTGCTTTGTGCCTTTATGTGTTTTCTTTCTTTCAGCCATTCTTTATGATTATTACTCACTAGGTCGGAGTACTCACATTACTCCCTACACCGTGTGTGCAAATTCAAACATCGCAGGGTCCGCTCCTGAGTGTTGATCTTCCCGTCCAGGCAGTGTTTCGGAAATCACGAGGTAGTTGTTGGTGTTCGCAGCCCCCGTGCCTCCCTTATCTTACTATTTTCATATCCTTCAACTGCTGTATCGGATTTCGTATCTAGTAGACCGGTATCCGGATTTATTAGTTGCTCATGACTTTTGGCACCCCGATTTGTGCTATGTCGGGATGGTTTCCACTGTTGTTATTGTTAAATTTTCGCAATCTATGGATATTATATTATGTTTATTACTGTTTATGATAATTAACTTCTTAAAGAGGTGTTCCGTTTTGGTCTGGATGGCCTTGTCTTCACGAGAGGCGTCATCACGCCCGGGTTCGGCAATTGGGTTATGACAAGTTGGTATCAAAGCCAAGGTTACATAGGTCTCACGAGTCATGAACGGGTTTAGTAGAGTTTCACGGATCGGTACGGAGACGTCTGTATTTATCCTCGAGAGGCTGCAGAACCTTTTTAGGAAAAAATTCTTATTCTTGAAATTCTTGTCGTGCAAACTTGTTGGTCCGAGTACTAAACTTCTTTATTCCATTCTCTCACAGATGGTGAGGACGCGAGCTACCGGACAAGATGGATGACCACCAGTACCACCCACTGAGGTCACTAGAGGTCGTGGACGTGGTTGTGGTCGTGGTAGAGATAGAGCAGCGAGGGCAGCACCTATAGATCCACCAGCTGCCCTAGCTCCAGATCAGACTCCAGCTATGGATGCTCCAGCAGCACCAGTTCAGGCACCATCTGTGCCCATCATGATTCCGGGTCTTCAGGAGGCCTTGGCACAGATCTTATCAATTTGCACTGGTCTGGCTCAGGCAATTTTAGCCACTATAGCAGCAGCTACTTCACAGGCCGAGGGAGGCAATCAGACCCCTGCTACTCGCACACTTGAGCAGGTAGTGCAGTGACTACAGACATCGGGGGCACCTCCAGCTCAGCTGGTTGCACCAGCTCAGGAGTTTGTTGTGCCGGTTATGCCAGATGATAAGCAGCATCGTCTTGAGAGGTTTGGTAGACTCCAGCCTCCGTCATTCAGTGGTATTGAGGGCGAGGATGCCCAGGGTTTTCTTGATAAGTGTCAGCGGATGCTCCGTACAGCATGAATTCTTGAGACTAGTGGTGTGGCATTTACCACCTTTCAGTTTACTGGGGCTGCCTTCACTTGGTAGGAGGCATATGAGAGGCGTAGGCCGGTTGGAGCAGTGCCCCTTACTTGGCAGCACTTCTCCACTCTCTTCTTGGAGAAGCATGTACCGCAGTCCCGTAGAGAAGAGCTGCGTAGACAGTTCGAGTGGTTGCGACAGGGGGATATGACTGTGTCATAGTATGAGTCGAGGTTTTCTGAGTTGGCTCGTCATGCCATTTGGATGGTTCCGACAGATCGTGAGAGGATCAGGAGATTTGTTGATGGCCTTAACTATCATTTCCGTATTATTATGACCCGAGAGAGGGTGTTGGGTGCTACGTTTGAGGAGGTGGTTGATATCGCTCGCGAGATTGAGACGGTTCGCCATTAGGATCGAGAGGAGAGGGAGGCCAAGAGGACTCGAGGATCAGGCAGTTACAGTGGTGCTCCTTCGAGAGGCCAGTTTCAACATGGTAGAGGTCGTTCTTTTAGGCCTGCTCAGTCAACTCGCCCAGGTTATCGTGGGGCATCTTCGGGTCATGGTTATCACGGTACTCAGTAGGGACATTCATCACTTAGTGCCCTCCTAACTCAGAGTTCATCTCGTGCCCCGTCAGCTCAGGGTTCTTCTATGCCAGGTCCTTCTATCGGTCATTCTGGTGCCAGGGGTTCCCTTCAGTCCCCATCTCCAGCACCGGGTAGTTGTTATGAGTGCAGAGAGTTTGGGCATATGAGGAGACAGTGACCTCGACTTCGTGATGGTCAGCTTCAGCAGAGGGGTCAACCCTCGACTTCTGCTCTAGTTACTTCACCACCTGCCCAGCCAGCTAGGTGTGGGGGTCAGGCAGCCAAAGGTCGCCCCAGAGGGGGAGGTCGATTAGGAGGTGGCCAGGCTCGTCTTTATGCTATTCCAAGTAGGACAAATGCTATTGCTTCAGATGCTGTCATTACAGGTATTGTTTCAGTCTGCCACAGAGATGCCTCTATATTATTTGATCCCGGTTCCACCTTTTCCTATGTGTCATCATACTTTGCTCGTTATTTGGGTAAGCCCCGTGTTTCTTGCTTTACCTGTTCATGTATCTACCCCGGTGGGTGATACTGTTGTTGTAGACCGGGTGTACCGGTCATTTGTGGTGACTATTGGGGGTCTGGAAACCCGAGTAGATCTATTGCTATTGAGCATGGTGGATTTTGATGTCATTTTGGGCATGGATTGGCTATCTCTGTGTTGTGCTATTCTAGACTGTCATGCTAAGACAGTCACATTGGCTATGCCGGGTGTACCGTGGATCGAGTAGTATGGTGTGACTGATTATGTTCCTAGTAGAGTGACATCTTTCTTGAAGGCCCAACGTATGGTTGGGAAGGGTTGTTTTTCATATCTAGCATTTGTGAGGGATGTTGGAGCTGAGACTCCTAGTATCGATTCTTTCCCAGTTGTGAGGGATTTTCCTGATGTGTTTCCTGCAGACTTGTCGGGCATGCCACCGGACAGGGATATTGATTTTGGTATTGACCTGGTGCCGGGCACTGAACCCATTTATATCCCGCCATATCGTATGGCACCAGCAGAGTTGAAAGAGTTGAAGGAACAGCTTTAGAAACTCCTAGATAAGGGGTTCATTCGGCCTAGTGTGTCACCTTGGGGTGCACCAGTTTTGTTTGTGAAGAAGAAAGATGGCACGATGAGAATGTGCATTGATTATAAGCAATTGAACAAAGTAACAATTAAAAACAAGTATCCTTTGCCTCGCATTAATGATTTATTTGATCAGCTTCAGGGAGCGAGGGTGTTCTCTAAGATTGATCTCTGTTCGGGCTATCAACAGATGAAGATCAGGGATTCAGATATTCTTAAGGCTGCTTTCAGGACTAGATATGGTCATTATGAGTTTCTTGTCATGTCTTTCGGGCTGACCAATGCCCTAGCAGCGTTCATGCATTTGATGAACAGTGTATTTCGACCTTATCTGGATTCATTCGTTATTGTATTCATTGATGATATTCTGGTGTACTCGCGTAGTCAGGAAGAGCACGCGGAGCATTTGAGAGTTGTATTGCAGAGATTGAGGGAAGAGAAGCTTTATGCAATTCTCCAAGTGTGAGTTTTGGTTTAGTTCAGTGGCTCTCTTGGGGCACGTGGTGTCCAGTGAGGGTATTCAGGTTTATCCGAAGAAAATAGAAGCTGTTCAGAGTTGGCCCAGACCATCCTCAGCCACAGATATTCATAGCTTTCTTGGGTTGGCAGGCTATTATCGCTGGTTTGTTCAGGGATTCTCATCGATCGCATCGGCCTTGACCAAGTTGACTCAGAAGGGTGCTCTATTTGTATGGTCGGGCGAGTGTAAGGAGAGCTTCAAAGGCTCAAGACAGCTTTGACCACAGCTCTAATATTGGTTTTGCCATCAGCTTCAGGTTCATATACCGTGTATTGTTACGCTTCGAGAGTTGGGATTGGTTGTGTATTGATGCAGTAGGGTAGAGTTATTGGTTATGCTTATCGTCAGTTGAAGCCCCATGAGAAGAACTACCCCATTCATGATTTGGAGTTGGATGCTATAGTTCATGCAGTGAAGATTTGGAGGCACTCTTGTATGGAATATCTTGTGAGATATTCACTGATCATCGCAGTCTTCAGCATTTGTTCAAGCAAAAGGATCTTAATTTGAGGCAGCGAAGATGGTTAGATTTGCTTAAGGATTATGATATCACCATATTGTACCATCCGGGAAAGGCCAATGTAGTGGCCGATGCTTTGAGCCGAAAGGCAGGGAGCATGGGGAGTTTGGCATATACTCCAGTTGGGGAGAGACTCCTTGTAGTTGATGTTCAGGCCTTGGCCAATCGGTTCGTGATATTGGATATTTTGGAGCCTAGTCGGGTGTTAGCATGTGTGGTTTCTCGGTCTTCCTTATATGATCGCATCAGAGAGCACTAGTATGATGATCCGCATTTGCTTGTCCTTAAAGACAGAGTTTAGCATGATAATGCCAAAAATGTGACCATCGGTGATGATGGTGTGTTGAGAATACAGGGCCGGATTTGTGTGCCCAATGTGGATGGGCTTAGAGAGTTGATTCTAGAGGAGGCCCATAGCTCGCGGTATTCTATCCATCCGGGTGCCGCGAAGATATACCAGGATTTGAGGCAGCACTATTGGTGGAGAAGAATGAAGAAAGATATTATGGGATTTGTAGCTCGGTGTCTCAACTGCCAGCAGGTAAAATATAAGTATTAGAGACCGGGTGGCTTGCTTCAGTAGATGGTTATTCCTGAGTGGAAGTGGGAGAGGATCACTATGGACTTTGTGGTTGGACTTCCTCGGACTTTGAAGAAGTTTGATACTATTTGGGTGATTGTGGATCGGCAAACCAAGTCCGCGCACTTTATCCCTGTGTGTACTACCTATTCTTCAGAGCGGTTGGCATGGATTTATATCCGGGAGATTGTTCGGTTGCATGGTGTTCCGGTTTCCATCATCTCAGATAGCGGTACTCAGTTTACTTCCCAGTTTTGGAAATTTGTTCAGCGAGAGTTGGGTACTCATGTGGAGTTAAGCACAATATTTCATCTTCAGACGGACGGACAGTCCGAGCGTACGATTCAGATATTGGAGGACATGTTGCGTGCTTGTATCATCGACTTTGGAGGTTCATGGGATGAGTTTCTACCGCTTGCAGAGTTTGCTTACAACAACAGCTACCAGTCGAGTATTCAAATAGCTCCATATGAGGCTTTGTATGGGAGGCAGTGTAGATCTCCAGTTGGTTGGTTCGAGCCCGACGAGGCTAGACTATTGGGGACAGATTTGGTTCAGGATGCCTTAGAGAAGGTGAAGGTGATTCAGGAGAGGCTTCGTATAGCGCAGTTGCGTCAGAAGAGTTATGCGGACCGGAAGGTTCGAGATGTGTCCTACATGGTCGGTGAGAAGGTCTTGCTGAAGGTTTCGCCCATGAATGGTGTTATGAAGTTTGTGAGGAAAGGAAAGTTGAGTCCGCGGTTCGTTGGGCCTTTTGAGGTGCTTTGGAGGATTGGGGAGTATGAGCTTGCTTTGCCACCCAGCCTGTTGAGTGTGCATCCGATATTTCATGTTTCTATGCTCCGGAAGTATATTGGGGATCTTTCTCATGTTTTGGACTTCAGCACGAATCAGTTGGATGATGATTTGACTTATGATGTGGAGCCAATAGCTATTTTGGGTCATCAGGTTTGGAAGTTGAGGTCAAAGAATATAGCTTCAGTGAAAGTGCAGTAGAGAGGTCGGCCCATGGAGGAGGCTACCTGGGAGGCCAAGCGGGAGATACGGAGCAGATATCCTCATCTGTTTGGGACTTCAGGTATATTTCTTGACTCGTTCAAGGACGAACATTTGTTTAAGTTGGGGAGGATGTGACGACTCATCCAGTTGTATCATGAGTTACCGCTCTGCTTCCCCCATTTCTGCTTCTTTATATTTTGTTATCCGTGTTTTATGTGGTCGAGTTGATTGGTTTGTGTTTGGAGTGGTTTTGGTAAGAAATGAGACACTTAGTCTCTTTTAAGAAGGCTTAAGTTGGAAAAATCAACCGGATGTTGACTTATGAGTTAGAGGGTTCGGATGTGAGTTCCGATGGTTCGGTTAGCTTCGGGAGGTGATTTGTGACTTAGGAGCGCGATCGGAATGGGTTTTGGAGTTGTAGAGAAGATTTAGGCTTAAATTGGCGAAGTTGATATTTTGGCAATTCCGGTTGATAGGCGAGATTTTGACATAGGGGTCGGAATGGAATTCCGAGAGTGGCGGTAGCTTCGTTATGTCATTTGGGATGTGTGTGCAAAATTTTAGGTCATTCGGACGAGATTTGATAGACTTTTTGATCAAAAGCATAATTTAAGAGTTCTTGGAGTTCGTAGGCTTGAATCCTATGTTAAATTGGTGATTTGATGTTGTTGTAAGCGTTCCGAAGTGTTGAACAAGTTTGAACGATGTCATGGGATGTGTTGTTACAATTAGTTTTAAGTTTCGGGGGTCTCGGGTAGGTTCCGGGATGTTTTAGGCCGAAAATCATAGCTATAGCAAGTCCAGGAGGGTTGCAGGCCTCGGAAACCACCCGTGGTCCGCACAAAAAGAAGTGCAACCGCGGTATGTGTTGTGCGGCTGTAGTAGGTGTCATGCGGACCGCACAAAATGGTGTGCGGCCGCGGTGGGGAATGATTTGTTGGTCCTATTTCGGAAGCTCATATCTTTTGATCTACAAGGAATTTCGAGATGATTCAAAAACGAAAGTTGTAGCCCTTCGTGTCTAGTTTCCAAAAAAGTAAAAATATCGCAATTTAGACATAAGTAGAAAAAGTTATAACCATAATACTAAGGCCGGTCACTGCAGAGGAAGGCCTGTGCGGCCGCAGTTGTTTTTGCTCGGACCGCACTGGCTTGTGCGGACCGCGGTCGATTTGGTGCGGCCCGCGGAGGCAGAAATCTGAGGGGTACTCTATAAATACGAGGTTTTGGGTTTTATTTGATATTTTGACGTGCAGAGCTTGGATTTTGGCGATTTTTCGAAGGTTTTTCAAGAAATTTATCGGGATAAGTGATTCTAACTCAGATTTGGCTAGAGTACATGAATCTGTCATTGAATTCATCATTTAATTCGTGATTTGGGATGGAATTTGGGAAGAAAATTGTGAAATCTTTCAAAAATATAAAATGATGATTTGAAGGACCAAATGGTACCGGAATTGGATAATTTTCATATAGTTAGATCTTGAGAGTATAAGGATTCGAGTTTTGTGAATTTTGTCAAATTTCGAGATGTGGGCCCGGGGCTCGGGTTTTGCTAATTCGGGATTTTTGATATTTTTTGATTGTTTTCGCTTGGGCTCTGTTCCCTTAGCATATTGTGACGTATTCGTTTTGATTTTTGATAGATTCGACGCGCGTGGAGGCCGATTCGAGGGGCAAAGACATCGCGAGCTAGAGTTGTAGTCGGTCCGAGGTGAGTAATGATTGTAAATGATGTCCTGAGGGTTTAAAACCTCGGATTGCACATAGTAGTTCTATATTAAGGTGAGACACGCGTTGGATGATGAATGTGGGGTCTTTTACTACTGGGGATAGAGACTTGGTTTGTCCCGACTGATGATTTTACCGCGTATTTTACTGAAACTTATTTGTTATCATTATAATTTGGTCTAATTGCCATATTTGGGCTTTGTGTCAACTATTTGAACCCTTCGGGGATTTTGACTGATTTTCCTCACTATACTTGTTAAAAATCATATCCTCAGTCATGTTTCTATCTGTTTTAAACGATTCGAGCCGGTTTTTATCATACTATTACTAGATGAGAGGAATTTGTAGGCTGAGATCCCTATCTTCTATTATTGTGCCCGAGATGCTGTGACGTAAATGACTGAGAGGGGTTGAGAACCCAATGGTGAGGATATTATATATCTTATGGATCGGGCTGCACGCCACAACAATACTTATATGGATCGGGCTGCACGCCACAACAATACTTATATGGATCGGGCTGCACGCCGCAGCAATATAGCGCTTGGGCTGTAGGAGCCCCTCCAGAGTCTGCACACCCCCAGTGAGCGCAGTCGACTATCTATAAGGATCGGATTGCATACCGCAGCGATGTAAGGATCGGGCTACACGCCGCAGTGGTTTTTTACTAATTTCTATTATTATGAGAGATATATGGGTCGAGAGCTGAGAATGAGCACTAAGTGACGAGAGTGAGCCTGCGGAGCTGATACTGTTCTGAGTGATTGATACTGTGCCCGAGGGGCGAATTTCTACTTATTAATTACCTGCTAAATTACCTGTTTTACTTGGTTTAAAGGGATTCCATTTGACTTCTTCACCGATCTACTGCTTTAAGTGATTTTACTGCTTGATATAGAACTGCTTTATGCCTTTACGTGTTTTCTTGCTTTCAGCCATTATTTATGACTATTACTCACTGGGTCGGAGTACTCACATTACTCTCTGCACCGTGTGTGCTAATTCAGGCATCGCATGTGCAGATTCAGGCATCGCAGAGTCCGCTCCTGAGTGTTGATCTTCCCGTCCAGGCAGTGTTTCGGAGATCACGAGGTATCTGTTGGCGTCCGCAACCCTCGTTCCTTCCTTATCTTACTATTTTCATGTCCTTGAACTGTTGTATCGGATTTCGTATCTAGTAGACCGGTATCCGGATTTATTAGTTGCTTATGACTTGTGACACTCCGGTTTGGGCTGTGTCGGGATGGTTTCCACTATTGTTATTGTTAAATTTTCGCAATCTATGGATATTATATTATGTTTATTACTATTTATGATAGTTAACTGCTTAAAGAGGTGTTCCGTTTTGGTCTGGCTGGCCTTGTATTCACGAGAGGCGCCATCACGACCCGATTTGGGAATTGGGTCATGACAAAAACTCACCCGAGCCCTCGGGGCTCCAAACCAAATGTACACAAAACCTCAAAAACATCCCACGTACTTATTTGTGTACTCATATCACCAAAATAACATCAGAACATCGAATTAAACCTCAATATCAATGAAATTCCTCAAAACTTCTTTGAACATCAAATTTTTGCATGTAAAGTCCGAATCACGTCAAACGGATTTCGTTTCTCACCAAACTTTACAGAATTATCTTAAATCACATATAAGACCTGTATCGGGCGCCGGAACCAAAATACGGGCCCGATACCAACATGTTCTAATCAAAATTCATTTCCAAATCCTTTAAACAATTTCAGAAAATAATTTTTTTAAAAATTCATTTCTCGGGCGTGAGACCTCGGAATTCAATTCCGGGCATACGCCCAAGTCCCATATTTTTCTACGGGCCCTCCGGGACCGTCAAATCACGTGTCCGGGTTCGTTTACCCAAAACGTTGACCGAAGTCAAATTAATTCATTTTATAATCAAAATTTATTATTTTTCATAGATTTTCACATAAGCTTTACGGCTACGTTTCCGGACTGCGCACGCAAATCGAGGTGATGCTAAAAGAGGTTTTTAAAGGCTCGAAATACAGAATTTCATTTTAAAACAAGTGATGAGCTCTTGGGTCATCACATGTACACCTAGTGTAGTAATCTTTATCAATATGTATCGTCAATTCCAACTTTCTTTCTATCTACGAATACTTTTACGAAATAATAAGTTTACTAACAAACATCTCAAAAATAGTTATACGAGTGACATTACTAAAATCTAAATCAACATAACGCGTAATAAAATATGTAAATGTATACTGAGTTTTCATTATTGGCTTGGCATCTCTTTCTTTGGCATAGTCAGGATTATTCAAAAATTATTACTTTTTGAAGGAAAAGGTGTGTCTATTTCTTTTTCTTTTTTCCTATTTAAATTTCTATCTTTTTCTCTCTCTATATTAGAGTCCCACGTGCACCAGCCTATATTGTTGTTTGGATCTCTGTTTTAAAAGGTAAAATTGGGGCTCGTCCAGGGCTCGTCCGAGCACTCGTAAAACGCTCCTGGACTTATGTGCATGGGACTTAGTTCCGTGAGACTTACGCTTTGGTTGTTGGGCCTTATGCCTCGGACACGCCTAACGGGAAAAAAAAAAGCACAGGATAGTCAGTTTTCGAATTGGTCATTCAAAAATAGCCAGCGTTTGCAAAGTCATTGAAAAATAGCCACTATTTGGCTACAACACGAAAAGTTCCACAGTGCACATGTGTATGAATTTTCAGCATATTATGCTGGAACTCCAACACGCGAAAAGTTCCAGTATAATATACTGGACGGTGCTCTAATCTCCAGTATATTATGTTGGACCGGTATATTATACTCGAGTATTTTTTCGGATTTTGAATAGTATTTTCTTTCAGATTTATTTTTACATGAAAAGTGGCTAAATTTCGATTACTTTTGAAACTGTGGCCAGTTTTGAATGACCACTTGTAAATCTGGTTATTTTTTAATTTCTCCCCGCCTAACACCCAGTGTACTGGACTCGCCTAATAGAACTTTATGCGATTGTGTGTAACTAATCTTGTAAATTCTCAAATTTTCTTAATAAATCGTTGACTATTCAAAATTACTTTTTTCTTAATCATAAATCATTAAGTTGAGAGTATTTTATGTCATATTTAAAATAAAAATTATTGCACGTTATCCACTAAGACTGCTATGATAGTAAATTTTAAAGAAATCTTTCATTTAAAAAGTATTTATTTATTAACTTTTGTTATGTTTTTATTATAATAGTCCATATTTTTTTATAATTATTTTCTTAAATATTATTTTTTCACGTTTACGAGATACAATACCTATTAATTTAATAGCTCAGTATTAGCTATTAACTATTTACAAATAATTAGTTATCATAGAGTTGTACGGTGAATTATGTGCATTTTATTAACTTATTGAAACTTAAAAATAAATGATGCTAGAGAATCATATTTAAATTGTGAATTTATTTTTATATAAATTCTCTTTCAAATAAAAAATATATTATATAAAAGGATTATTTTAAAAAATAACAAAGTATAATATCGAAATCCTTTCAAGATTTATTACTCTTTAAGAGATACATATAAAATTTCTTATCGAATACATTACTTTCGATGTTTGGGTTATAACTACGTTGCAACTAATTTGCATATTATGATATATGTCATACTTTTTGAATTATTCATAGTTGAATTATAATTTATAAATATTTTAAATAGATTATTTGTTATTATTTTGTGATTTTAATGTAATTTTTATAATTATTTTCTATTTTATACTATCTTAAAATTCTTGAAATTAGTAAAATTTAAAGATCTGTGGGACTTATGCCCCATGTCTCAAGGCTTACGTCTCACCTTATAAGAGGTAAAACGCCTCGCCTCACGCCCCCGCCTTTTAAAACAATGGTTTGTGTTATAGAATGAACCTAGACACTTTACACAATGAACATAGACTGTTTCTTAGCAGTGTACATAACCCATATATAGATAGCAGATTTGTAGGAATCTCTTTTATTTCTTTCCTTAGTTAGCACCTTATGTACATGTATATATATGTATCACTACATGGAATAATATGCCAATTTGATTCTTCCATACCTTGTTAATTACATGGTATCAGAGCCACATTTGTGGCTTTGCCGGAGTTGAGTTTGTCTCGCCGGAGTTGACCGAAACTTTCCGGTAGACACGTAAGGGGCGTGTGTGGTCCATTCTTTGGCCAGCTTTGTTCTCCGAGATCAACTTGATTATTTTTAGTCGATTGTTGGTTATCCTCTAATAACATAACCTTATTTTTGTGAAGAACAGACACGGACAAGGTTGTATTACGTCAATTTTGGTCAGGTTTGAGTTCTTCTACTGTTTGGTTTATTTTTGGGATACTGAAGTAGTCGTGGAACAATATTTTTGCATCTGATTGCTTGTTTGTGAATTGGTATTTGTTGGGTCTTCCTTTTAAGATGATTTGTTACAATTTAAGACTTAATATTATCTATTGGGTCTTCCCTTATCAGAAACTTTGTTCGTCTCTGATTTTATTTGATTTGGGGACAAATTTGTTTGGTTCTTTGATTTGGTTGAGTGAATTATTGGAGTGGAGTTTTTTAAATAGATTGTTGACTTTGTGTTTACCAGAGATCTATTTTGGTATCTTTTATCTTTGGGGACCTCTGTTAATTTAATCGGTTTATTATTCAAAGGAAAACATGATGGTAAAGAATAATAATGCAACAACTCCTAGTCCCGCAATGTTGGTTTCAGATGAGTTTCTAAAGTTCCTTCAAAATCATAAATCAGTTAAAGAATCTTATTTAGTTACTGCCTTTGCTGGGTCGGATAAAAAATGTCTTATCACCTCTTCCAATAAATGGGTGATCGATTCAGGTTCCACAAATCACATGACAGGCAATCCAAATATTTTTTCTAGCTTTCGCTCACATAAAGCACCCTCTCCAGTTACTGTAGCTGATGGATCAACTTGTAGCAGTGTTGGATCTGGGACTGTTAAACCAACTTCCTCTATTACCCTGTCATCTGTATTAAGTCTACCAAACTTAGCCTTTAACTTGATTTCTTTTAGTAAAATCACCAAAGACCTTAATTGTTATGTTGCATTCTTTCTAGATTATTGTTTGTTTCTAGATATTACAACAAAACAGGTTATTAGTAAAGGATATTTATCTGGTGATCTCTACATCCTTGATGAAGAGGAGCCACGGTCTATTGTATGCTTTAGTGTTGTGTCTCCCTTTGAAGCACATTGTCGATTGGGACACCCCTCTCTACCTTTGTTGAAGAAGCTTTGTCCTCAGTTTTAGAATATTTCTTCATTGGATTGTGAGTCATGTCCATTTGCAAAACACCATCGCATCTCGTTAAGTCCAAGGGTTAATAAACGAGTTGAGTCAGCTTTTGAGTTAGTTCATTCTGATGTTTGGGGACCATGTCTCGTTGTTTCCAAAACTGGGCATAAGTATTTTGTTACCTTTGTAGATGATTTTTCTCGAATAACTTGGATTTACTTTATGAAGAGCCGCTCTGAAGTGTTTACTCACTTTTCTGCTTTCTGTGCTGAAGTCAAAACTCAATTTAATGCTTCGGTGCGTATTCTAAGGAGTGATGATGCTAAAGAATACATGTCAGAGTTATTTCACTCATACATGAGACAACATGGTATACTACATCAGCCTTCATGTGTTGATACACCCTCTCAAAATAGAGTTGCTGAGAGGAAAAATAGGCATCTACTTGAGACAACTGGGGCATTTTTGTTCCAAATGAAGGTTCCTAAATAGTTCTAGGCTGATGAGGTCTCTACGGCTTGCTTTCTGACTAATCGCATACCGTCTACTGTGCTTGGTGGTAATGTGCCTTACAATGTCCTTTTTCCAAACAAAGCATTATTTCCGGTGGAACCTAAGGTATTTGGAAGCACATGTTGTGTTCGAGATGTTCTACCATCTGTTACCAAGTTGGATCCCAAGGCATTGAAGTGTGTTTTCCTTGGTTATTCTCGCCTTCAGAAGGGGTATCAGTGTTATTATACTGAACGTGGCAAATATTTGGTGTCAATAGATATGGTATTTTCAGATACTACACCATTCTTCTATGCACCTCCCATTTCTACAAGTCAGGGGGTGGAAGATGACTGGCTAGTATATCAGGTTACTCGTACTTTGACAAAACAATGAGATGATGTTCCTCCATCTCCTAGTTCTATCGAGCACCAATCCACTATTCTGCCTTCAGGACTTGCTCCAATTGTGTTAGCAAGACCGCCAATTACTCAAGTTTACTCGTGGAGGAAACAGACGAATGATACATGTTCTGCAGCAGTTCCTTCATCATCAGTTTTGCCTCCACCTAACCCTCCACAAGACCTTGACCTTTCAATTGCTCTTTGCAAAGGTATACGTACTTGCAAATCCACATATTCTATTGCTAATTTTGTTTCCTATGACCACTTATCCGTTGCATCTAGATCTTTGATTGTGTCTCTAGACTCTGTTTTTATACCCAAATGGTGAAGGAGGCTTTGAATCATCTTGGATGGTCTGAAGCAATGCTTGAGGAAATACATGCCTTAGAGAAAAATCACACTTAGGATTTAGTGGATTTACCCAGTGGAAAGAAAGTAGTGGGATGCAAGTGGGTCTTTACGGTTAAAGTTAATCCTGATGGCTCTGTGGCGAGACTTAAGGCTAGGCTTGTGGCTAAGGGGTATGCTCAGACTTATGGGATGGATTATTCAAACACCTTCTCTGCACTTGCCAAACTTACTTCTGTCCGCTTGTTCATTTCTCTAGCTGCTTCTGAGAATTGGCCTTTGCATCAATTGGATATTAAGAATACTTTTCTTCATGGTGATCTCCATGAAGAGGTATATATGGAGCAACCACCTGGTTTTGTTGCTCAGGGGGAGTATGGCAAGGTCTGTCATTTGAAAAAATTCTTATATGGCTTGATGTAGAGTCCCCGGGCTTGGTTTGGTAAATTTAGTGAAGCAGTTCAAGAATTTGGGCTGAAAAAGAGAAAATGTGATCATTCTGTCTTCTTTAAGCAATCAACAGCTGGATCTATTCTCCTTGTCGTATATGTGGATGACATTGTTACCACAGGGAGTGATTATGTAGGAATATCTTCTCTCAAGTCTTTCTTGCATATTAAGTTTCATACAAAAGACTTGGGAAAACTGAAATACTTCTTGGGAGTAGAAATAACTATAAGCAAGAAGGAAATTTTTCTATCTCAGAGATAGTATATTCTTGACTTACTAGCAGAAACTGGTAAGCTAGTTTCCAAGCCTTGCAGTACTTAAATGGTTCCTAATTTGCATCTTTGGAAAGATGATGGCGATCCA
Source organism: Nicotiana sylvestris (assembly GCF_000393655.2). NCBI lineage: Eukaryota > Viridiplantae > Streptophyta > Magnoliopsida > Solanales > Solanaceae > Nicotiana > Nicotiana sylvestris. The sequence continues at coordinate 149,720,965 of NC_091068.1, forward strand.
TTTAATGATCCAGATAGATACAGGAGGTTAGTTGGGAGATTAAACTATTTCACTGTGACTCGTCCAAATATTGCTTTTACAGTGAGTATGGTTAGCCAGTTCATGTCCGCGCTCACTGTTAAACATTGAGAGGCTTTGGAGCAGATCCTATGTTACTTAAAGGGAGCTACTGGACTTGGCATATTATATAGCAATCACGGTCATTCTCGCATTGAGTATTTTGCAGATGCAGATTGGGCTGGATCCAAGATTGATAGAAGATCTACTATTGGTTACTGTGTATTTGTTAGTGGAAACTTGGTATCATGGAGAAGTAAGAAACAAAATGTTGTATCTAGGTCCAGTGCAGAATCTGAGTATAGAGCTATGGCATAATCAACATGTGAGATAATGTGGATACATCACCATTTAACTGAAATTGGGTTGAAGCATCCTACTCCATTAAAACTCTGGTGTGATAATCAAGATGCACTCCATATTGCCTCAAATCCAGTGTATCATGAAAGAACCAAACATATTGAAGTTGACTATCATTTTATTCATGAGAAGATTCGGGAGAACTTGATTTCTACTGGCTACGTGAAGACATGAGAGCAGCTAGCTGATTTGTTCACTAAAACATTGAATGACACTCGAGTTGATTACCTTTGTAACAAGCTGGGCATGATCAATATATATGCTCTAGCTTGAGGGGGAGTGTTACAGAATGAACCTAGACACTTTATACAATGAACATAGACTGTTTCTTAGTAGTGTACATAACCCATATATAGATAGCAGATTTGTAGGAATCTCTTTTATTTCTTTCCTTAGTTAGCACCTTATGTACATGTATATATATGTATCACTACATGGAATAATATGCCAATTTGATTCTTCCATACCTTATTAATTACCGTTTGGATATTCATAGATTAAATGGAATTTGAAATTGATTCCAAATCAATTGGTTTTAAGTCAAACTAGCTACTTCAACGGTTTTCATATTGCAATTTTGTACTCGTGTGAAATTAAATCCCCATAATCTTTTTGAATAAACATATGAATTTTAAATCTCACATATAATTTAGAGCATCATTAACAAGATTAATGAAACGAAACTTATAAATCCTAATTAATGAGATATTAGAATGTTGGACTCCTAAAAAGAAATAAAATAGAAAAAAAGAATAAAGAGAACTACTAATCTCGAGCTGCATAAGAGGTTGTACATTTTACGAGGTGGATGCATGTGCATGTATTATTAACAAACATTCGTCAAAATTTCAGCACGTTTATCGCCAGACATTGGAAGAATCTTGCAGAAAATGACAATAAACTAGCTGGAAAAAAAATTAAAAATGAAAGGAAAATAAAAAGAGAGAGAAAGAAAAGATTGCGTATCTCTAAACAGAAATTAAATAGACTAAAATTGCAGATCATGTAGAAATTAAAGAAACAACAATTACATTTTGCTGCATGTTCCGTCTTCTAGTTAATTATATAAAGGACAGCCCGACGCACAATGTATTCCGTGTACACATGATCCGAGAAAGAGCCGCACATTAAGTGATGTGATGTAGGCAACCTAACCTAATACAAGTATTAATGGTTGTTTCCACGGTTCGAACCCGTGAACCTATAAATCACATGGAAACAACTTTATCGTTGCTTCAAAAGTCCTTATCACTTCTAGTTAATTAGATACCAGAATAAATTAAGAACTTAAACAAATTAAATTAACTCATAGTAATAGCGATAATAAAGACTTAAACAGACTCATAAAAATCAGATTAAGTGAGCTCCTAATTCACTAAAAATCTCACTTACAGATTAGGTGAACTTAAACTTATTAAATTATTTAGAGAAGTAGTTTCATGATTTATCAGAAAAAGTAAAATAAAACCAACTAAATCACAGCTAATAGTTCATAGTACTACTAGTTTTTGACCAGCTTCTGTTTTATTTTTATTTAATAATCCTCTGTGTTTTGTTTTTTTGTTTAGTGATAGTTTTCTTTTTGCAAAAAAAAAAGAGGCAAAGATTGTTTACTAACTCAGACTGACAAAACAAGAAAAGAAAAGCAGTTGAAATTTCTTTCAAATTCAACAACTCTGCTTCTCCTTCTTACTATAAGTATCAGTAACCTCATAAGAAGATTAAAAGAGTTTTTTTGAGAGAACATAATGGCAAGTGCAGAAAAAGTAGTACATAAATCATGGGTAGTCCTATATAATTTGCATTATATTTTTGGAATCCTGCTCTTGGTCTTTCTTTTTATGTCTTTTTATCTTATAGGAGATAGTAATAATGCTGGTAAAATCCTAGCAAATAAGCCTATAAGAAAAAACTCATCTCCAAAACCAAAATGCAATTTGTTTTCTGGAAGTTGGGTTTTTGATAATGTCTCATATCCTCTATACAAAGAACAACAATGTTCTTTTATGACTGATGATTTTGCTTGTCATAAGTTTGGAAGAAAAAACTCAAAATTTCAACATTGGAGATGGCAACCTCATGATTGTGATCTTCCAAGGTACAAACTCAAAATGTATTTTAATGTATGTATTTTCTTGAGTTGGGGGTCACAGCCTCTCTATTCCCTCGGAGTAGGGATAATGTTTGCTTATACTCTACCCTTCCCAGACCCCACTTGTAAAATTTTACTGGGTTGTCGTTGTATTTATGTTATGAAATTGTAGGTTTAATGCCAAAGCATTGTTGGAGAAGCTAAAAGGGAAGAGGGTGTTGTTTGTTGGAGATTCATTGAATAAGAACCAATGGGTTTCTATGGTATGCTTAATTGAATCCTCTGGAATTCCATCTCTTAAACCACCTATTTGGAAAGGCAACTTGATCACCTTTGAGGTCAAGGTAATTACTCTTCTCTCTCAACATCTAAGATTTAGTTTGCTAGTTACAGATACTGCTCTTGGTTTCATGGATCAATTTGTACTCCATGGAAAGCAAGCCTTTTTACGATACCGGCTACCTTTCACCAGTATAAATTAAAATGTGAATTTTATGACCTAGGTAAGAAAACTTAGGGTCGGATCAGGTAGGTGGATCGAAATAAGACTCATTTTTTGCTTTCAGCCTGAGCTTGCCACGTGGCCTAGTAAAAAACGGCCACATCATTAAATTGGCCCAGAGGTTCTGCCATTAGACGTGTGAGCAATTTTATTATTAGAATTAACGTCATGTGCTTTTTTGGACGGATAGATGGACGGGGTATCTATAAACCATTTAGCAAGCGATAAGGTTAGTTTAGATCCGTTTCAATAAAAAGAATTCACTAAGCGTTTTTTGTCTTTACTGGAATTTGAACTCTGGTCTCCTATTATTTTTGTTCCACGTTATACTATTAGGCCACATTACTCTTGGGTGGTTAGTCATGTTGTATTTGTTGCATTTGTCTGTCGTTAGAGTTTGTTAGAGTTCTCTTTGCTGAAATTGCCTGATTGTTAGGTGGTATATTCAAATAGATGAGAATATTACTAATATCAACTGGCTTATATTTTCTTGCTTCAAGAGAAATAATTGTTCTGTGTGGCTAAGATTTTCATTTTCTAAACATTATGAAGGAATACAATGCAACAATTGATTTCTACTGGTCACCATTGCTAGTGGAATCAAATTGTGATGATCCAGTGAAGCACCGTGTCCGGGATAGAATTATCAGAATTGAGGCAATTGAAAAGCATGCTAGGAATTGGATTGATGCAGATATTCTCATCTTTGATTCCTTCACCTGGTGGCTTGAATCCCAAATGACACTTCTGTAAGTTTATTCCATGAAAATAACTACTCCTTTAGAATTCACAGTCTATACCAAGCATTTCATATTTGGATTTAAGTGGAACACTAAGTCACTGTTTTTATCAGGTCGCTTTATAGGTGATTTGATTGTGTAAATATTTTTGATACTGTCAGTGTATAGAACTTGAACTTTTTTGTATTTCTATGCCAACTTTACACAGGTGGGGATCTTTTGAAAGCTCTGATGCAATCTATAAAAAGGTTGGGATGAAGTTGCGCCGGTATGAGATGGCATTAAGAACATGGTCAGATTGGTTGGAATTTCAAATTGACAGAAAAAGGACAAGATTGTTTTTCATGAGCCTCTCTCCTCCTCACAGAAAGTATGATAATGATGACGAAGTTGTTCGTCCACATAAATCTAAATTCTTTTATAAACAATGAAAGATTGATTTTTTGTTTTGTTTTGTTATATGCAGTGCCACAGATTGGGGCATGGGAAATGGTCAAAACTGCTATAATGAAACAGAACCAATATCAAGAAAACAGTATTGGGGAAGTGAAAATGATGTAAAGATGATGGAAATAGCTGAGGAAGCTGTAAATGGGCTGCAAAAAAGGGGTTTAGATATACAATATCTTAACATAACACATTTATCAGATTATAGAAAAGATGCACATCCATCAATTTACAAAAGGAATTGGGTTGCTCTAACTAAAGAAGAATTGTTAAATCCAAGAAGTTATGCAGATTGCGTACATTGGTGTCTTCCTGGTGTGCCTGATGTTTGGAATCAGATTCTTTTTGCCTATATCATGAACTCCTCAAGAGAAAATAGAGTGAAATTGTAATGATCTATTTTTTGTGCATAGAATCTTGAAATGTATGAAGTAGTTCAGCCAGATTTACAATTATTGTATATATTAAGCAGCACCCGATATTTCAACTTAAAAAGGCAGTCCGGTGCACTAAGCTCCCGCTATACGCGGGGCCCGGAGACGTGCCGGACCACAAGGGTCTAATGTACGCAGTCTTACCTTGCATTTTTGCTAGAGACTGTTTCCACGGCTCATGGCAGCACTTAACCAGTTACGCTAAGACTCCCATATATTTCAACCTAAAAGTGTCCCAACTGCCCTCAAATTGGGTGTAAATTCACCTGCTCCTCTCCCATCATATATAAGAATAGCATTAGGAAAAAAGAGAGACATAATAAAGGTGGAATCCAATGACTAGTGCGAGCCCTAGTACTTCAGAAACAAGTTGAATTTGATTAATTTATTGGAACCGATAAAATTAGGAGTTCAGAAAAGAAATTCAGTTTATATCATTCCATATTATAAGTATCTAACAATGCAGCATGGACAAGAACCCCACATGAAATGCAATTGGTAGAAATGGGGCACAAATTTCAAATTTCTACTTTAAATAATTTTACAGGACAGTTAAAGTTTGCTGCTTGTCAATATATTTCAAACATCTATATTGTTCAAGGTTGAGATGATCTCTAACCTGTTGAACGCGTTTTTGGAGCTCATCATCCTGATAGCATGTCCTAATTACAGTCTTTTTCTTGTCTAATAGAAAGGGGGAAACTCAGAACAATATGTACTATATTCCAGATATTCTTTTGTGGGTGCTTAATTGTTATTTGATCGATTAACCCCCCATCCTTATTATGAAGATAGTGGATTAATGTTCATTGTAACACTATTTGATCAAAAACACTGACCAATGTTTCCTTATAGGTGACCAAGCACTAGCCAAAATGCAGCCACCAACGTGGTAAACAGAAATCCACAACTAGAATGAAAGGTAGCATACCTAAAACATTAGTTGATTTGGCACATAGATACTGCTACTATGTCCATTGCAATCTTGTTTAAAGCTCAGATGTAAGTTACAAAAATAGTAGTAATATGCTACATAATTGATGGAGATATATAATATTCCACGTGATCAGTAGTTAAGGGGTGTATAAAGGTACCGTTTCACTCATCTGTCTTTATAAGTTTTTGAGTTGAATATGTACTCAGATTCCGTCATCTTAGCTATGAGATGACAAGAACTTGGTAGCATTGGCTTGAAATCCGTCTTTAATTGTATCGAGATTTTATTCATTAGCGTGTCTCCAACTCGTGTACAAGGACCTTTCATTTGTCTCTATTATTGCATCTTCCTTGGAGAGGGATGGAATGAGGAATTGAGTGTCAGCTGGATGCTAGCTCTTCACATTGTAAGTATCTGATTTACAAGTTTTTTGAAAAAATTAATTATTCACTAATGTTGTACGCAATCATGGCATTACTTTTAGCGTTACTTCCTCTCACGATACTGTTGTTGCTGTTCTTCTATAGGAAAAATCAAGTCCAATGATTGATTTGCTTAATCAGTTAAGGACCTTCTTTAAATGCAGGGGCCATGAATTTGGAATGGTCAAAAAATGGAAATTGCTTCAATGAATCTGAGCATGTACCTATAGAAGATTATAGAGGAAGTAATCAAACTAGAAGACGATGAAAATAGTAGTTTAGCGAAGTCTGCAGTAGAGGAATTAAGTATAAGATATATGAATGTTGAAGAAATACGCAGCTCTCGGATTTCAGAAAAGATGATCATTCAAGTACCTATTAAAAACCAAATCTTTCTCAAAGTGGAAATAGTTTCTTCCTTTTCTGCAGAATGTAAGATTAATGAATTCTTAGGTAAAGAAACAAAAAACAGATTCTAATACACAAGCAAATCAACAAGTCAATAGATGGACCAATCTATTTTTTAGACACATCCAGGTTTTAATTATCATTAAGAACATACTTTGATCATAGACAATAAGCAGAAATCAATTTTAGTCGTGCTTTGATTTAAACATCATTATCAGCTGTCTACAAAAATATGCCTAACTGAATCGTTATCGACCAAGAGTCTTCAAATCATTGCTTTTTCTTATTGTTACAGACACAAATACACAATGCAGATATGGCTGATGAACAGAATACAGTATCCTCTCATAACACTCGTGTTTTTCCTCTTCGTAGTCTTCTTCATCTTATATAATGTAGAAGACCCCTTTTTCAATGGTGTTACATTTTCATCCAAGAAAGAACCTTTATTGAAATCTAGTCATAATGAAAACCTCACCATCCCAAGAAATCCTCCAGGTCAGTCCCCAAAAAAGTTTTGGGATCGTCAAAATTATATTCTCTTTTCAAACTTTTTCCTTTTTTTCATTAGCAAGTTCTTTAGGGCTTGTTAATGGATTTTTACCATATATTATTTTCTGCATTCTGTAGAAATTCGGGGTTATACATGCATAGTTTAATTTCATGTTTTTCTTAGCTGGCCTGATGGGATTTTCCTGTGAATATGTTTGATTTTTTTTTTTTTTTAATAGTGCCTTTGGATAAATCAAGTACCTGCCATTTTACTGTTAAGCATAGCGGAAGGAGAGCTAAATGGGGTAGCCCTGTACTGGAGTCCGGAGGCCGGAGAGAACTATTGGAGACGTGTGATTACACTTCTGGCAAATGGGTCTTTGATAACACTTCACATCCACTGTATAACGAATCTGATTGTCCGTATATGTCAGATCAAGTAGCTTGCCAAAAATATGGACGGCCTGATCTGGATTACCAGTATTGGAGATGGCAGCCTCACAACTGCAATTTGAAGATGTAACTTTCTTTCTTTTGGCTCTTGTTCGGACTCACTAACAATTTTGAGACTGAGACGTAATTGTTGTTGTTGTTGTTACATCTTCTACGGTCTGGAGCTACTTATTCTTGTACCTTGCTATGCAGTGTCAAGCTTCTCGCTGATCTTAGTATTCAATAGTTGAAAGCAGTTCAGTAAAAAAAAAAAAAATTCTAAAATCTTAACTACGAGAATGGTTCAAGGTTTTGTTGGGAATAAACCTCTTACCAAAATAATATTCACGGTAATAAAGCGGAATAATAATGTAGCACCGAGATACGGTAATTAACAAGAATAAAAGAGTAACAATGACACCAAGATTTTTACGTGGAAAACCCTTCTGAATAAGGGAAAAAAACCACGACCCCGAGAGGAGCAACTGATATCACTATAGTAAGGAATTTTACAACTTTGTAGGTCGGAGGTAAATACTCCAAAGACCACTACAACACTCAAAAGAAATAACCCTCTTTTGATATTCCCACCTCACTACAATATCGCTCACTCTCTATTTTCCTCACAGACTATTTTCTTATACCTTGTCTGTGAAACCTCACTCTTTCTTTCTCTCTTTGTTGGTGTGTAGAAATGAGAGTTGAAGCTCTCCTTTTATAGCCAAAGCTTCACCCTCTAAAGCCTACAATATTTGACAATTTACACACACTTTTCACAATTCAACAAAGTTGGCTACCAAACCAAAGAAATTCAACAAGGTTGGCTACCAAACCAAACTAATTCAACAAGGTTGGCTACCAACCAAACCAAGTCAACAAGGTTGGCTACCAAACCAAAGAAAACTCTTATTAGGCACATGCCTAATACTTCTTCAATGAGATGGACATCATCAATCTCCCCCTCCAGTCTCATTCATCTAGAGGAGGTAGCACTGTCTTCTAGTTTGAGTGCATGCCGACAAGTTCTTTGCATAGCTCGAACTTGTTCCTTGGTACCACCTTGGTCAGCATATCTGCGGGATTCTCACTTGTAGAAATCTTCAAGACTTTTAGAGATTCATCATCTACCATTTCTCGAATCCAATGATATCTCACATCAATGTGTTTGGTCCTTGCATGGTACATAGAGTTCTTGCTAAGGTCTATTGCACTTTGACTGTCACAATAGACGACATACTCCTTCTGATGCAATCCAAGCTCTTGAAGGAATCGCTTGAGCCATATCATCTCCTTGCCAGTTTCTGTAGCGGCAATGTACTCTGCTTCAGTTGTTGAAAGTGCAACGCACTTCTGCAACTTAGACTGCCATGATATAGCTCCCCCTGAAAATGTAAATAAATATCCAGTAGTAGATTTTCTGTTGTCAATGTCACCTGCCATATCAGCATCTGTATAGCCCTTCAAGATTGGATCAGATCCTCCAAAGCACAAACAATCTCCCGTGGTACCTCTCAGGTACCTGAGTATCCACTTGACTGCTTCCCAATGTTCCTTTCCAGGATTTTCAAGAAACCTGCTGACAACACCAACTGCGTGAGCAATATCAGGTCTAGTACATACCATTGCATACATCAAGCTTCCGACTGCTGAAGCATAAGGAACTTTAGCCATGTTCCCTTTCTCCTCCACTGTTGTAGGACACATCTTCTTACTCAACTTTAGATGACCAGCAAGAGGTGTGCTGACTGGCTTAGCATTCTTCATGTTGAAGCGTTCTAGTACACGTTCAATGTACTTCTCCTGAGATAGCCACAACTTTCTACTTGTTCTCTCTCGAACTATCTTCATCCCTAGAATTTGTTGTGCTGGGCCCAAGTCCTTCATATCAAATGACTTGGACAGATCTCCTTTCAACTTTGCTATCAACCCCTTGTCTTTTCCTACAATTAACATGTCATCCACATACAACAACAATATAATAAAGTTATTCTCAGAAAATCTTTTGAAGTATACACATGGATCAGAATAGGTCTTTAGGTATGTTTGACTTTTCATGAATGAATCAAACTTCATGTACCACTGCCTTGGTGCCTGCTTCAATCCATAAAGACTCTTATTCAATTTGCACACCATGTGTTTCTTTCCAGCTACTTCAAATCCTTCTGGTTGCTCCATATAAATCTCCTCTTCCAAATCTCCATGAAGAAATGCAGTTTTCACATCCAACTGCTCCACTTCAAGATCTAGGCTAGCTGCTAAGCTCAAAATTGTTCGAATAGAAGTCATTTTAACAACGGGGGAGAAAATTTCGTCAAAATCAATACCTTTCTTCTGTTCGAAGCCTTTAACCACCAATCGAGCTTTGTATCTGACCAGCTTGCCATCTCCATCTTTCTTGAGTTTAAAGACCCATTTGCATTTGAGTGGTCTTTTACCCTTTGGAAGTTCAACCAGCTTGTATGTGCCATTTTTCTGGAGAGATTCCATCTCTTCTTGCATAGCTTTCATCCACTGGTTCTTTTCTGGATGGGACAACACCTCCTTAAGACTTTCTGGCTCCCCCTCATCACTGATGAGGACATACTCTGTGGAAGGGTACCTGCGTGACTCTACCCTTGGCCTCTCTGATCTCCTCAGAGGTTGAGGTTGTTCTTCTCCCTGAGTGGGGTGCTCCACTTCCTCGACACCTTCATCAAGTTGCTCCCCCTGCTCAATAACCTCACCAGGTTGCTCCCCCTGCTCGGCAACCTCGTCGGTCGTACTTTCTGCACTTGTGGGATTGTTAGAAGTAGAAGGAATAGTAACAAAGTTAGGAATTATACCATTCTTCGCCTTTTCTGACATATCAGCAGCAGTTCCAACTTCACTTTCTCGGAAGACTACATCTCTACTTCTGATGACCTTCTTCTTTACAAGATCCCACAGTCTGTACCCGAACTCTTCATCTCCATATCCGATAAATATGCAGGGAATAGATTTATCATCCAGCTTTGTTCTCTGCTCTTTTGGTACATGTGCAAAAGCTCTGCAACCGAACACCTTCAGATGCGAGTAGGACACCTCCTTGTTGGTCCAGACTCTCTCTGGGATTTCAAACGCCAACGGAACTGATGGACTCCTATTGATCAGGTAACAGGCTGTCTGAACTGCTTCACCCCAGAATGACTTAGGCAGTTTAGCCATTCTGAGCATGCTTCTCACCTTCTCCACAATGGTGCGGTTCATCCTCTCGGCTACGCCATTGTGCTGTGGGGTTCCAGGAACTGTCTTTTCATGTCTGATCCCATGACTTGAACAATACTCTTCAAATTCCCTTGAAGTGTACTCACCTCCATTGTCACTTCGGAGACGCTTTAGCTTTCGACCCGTCTCCCTTTCTACTAGAGCATGAAACTTCTGGAAAACTTGAAACACCTGATCTTTGGTTTTCAAAATATAAACCCATAATTTTCGTGAAGCATCATCAATAAAAGTAACAAAATATTTGTTACCGCCCATTGATTCAATTTCCATTGGGCCGCAAACATCAGAATATACTAAATCAAGTATATTCAATTTTCTTTCAGACGATGTCTGAAATGAGACTCTATGCTGCTTACCAAATAAACAGTAGTCACAAGGTTTTACCGTTGTACCTTTGGCATAAGAAATGAGTGATTTCTTGGCAAGAATCTGCAATCCCTTCTCGCTCATATGACCCATTCTTTTGTGCCACAAATCTACAGAAATCTCATCTTGTGCCGCGTTCAATTCACCTTGGCATATTTCTGCATTTGTCCTGTACAACGTGCCACGAGCAACTCCCTTTGCAATCACCAATGATCCCTTAGTGAGTCTCCACTTTTGATTTGCAAAATAGCTCTCGTATCCATCTCGGTCTAAAGCAATTCCCGAGATCAAGTTCATCCGTAAATCAGGTACATGCCGCACATCCTTTAGAACCAATGTGCATCCGACATTTGTCTTGATACAAATGTCACCAATCCCCGCAATCTTTGAGTAACTTGTGTTACCCATTTTCACTGTGCCGAAATCACCTGCTACATATCTGCAAAAAAGATCTCTTACCGGTGTGGCATGGTGAGATGCCGCTGTGTCAACCACCCATTCCGACTCTGAACCTGACAGGTGCATGCATTCCTCTTCCTCATTTATAAAGAGGACAACATTATCATTATTTTGCACCATGGCGGCTGTGTTGTCGTCATTCTTCTGGCCACTGGTTTCACCTTTGCCCTTCCTTGGATTTGGGCAATCTCTTTTGAAGTGACCTGGTTGATTACAGTTGTAGCAATTTCTGACTCTTGATTTGGATCGGTTCTTTGACTTCCCACGAGCTCCGGATCTACCATAGTTGTTCGAACTCCTTTGATAACTCCTGCCTCTACCTTCTGTGATGAGAGCCTGTCCTTGATTTTCAGGCTTCTTTCTCATCTTCTCATTGAGTAGAAGAGCCGATGTGACATCTTTCAACTCAATAGTAGTCTTACCGTGCAGGATGGTTGTTGCCAAATTATCGTACGAAGATGGCAACGAGTTCAATAGCAAGATGGCTTTATCTTCTTCCTCGATTTTCACTCCGAGGTTGGCAAGCTGTGTGATTAGTCCGTTAAACACATTTAAATGTGACAAAAAATTCGTACCTTCACTCATGTGTAGGGCGTATAACTGCTTCTTCAGGTACAATTTATTTGTCAGCGTTTTGGACATGTATAGGCTTTCCAACCTTGTCCAAATTCCACGTGCAGTGTCTTCATCAATGATGTTATTTACCACATCATCTGATAAGTGCAACCTGATTGCACTAGCAGCTCTTTCATCCAAGTCAGCCCAATCCTCAGCTTTCATGGTATCAGGCTTTTTGGAATCAACATCTAGAACCTTGTGTAATCCTTGTTGGATGAGCAGATCTCTCATCCTTCTTTGCCATGTTGAGAAACCGTTATCTCCATTGAATTTTGCTACCTCGTACTTTACTCCGGACATTTTTATTTTTCACCAAGTATAGTACTACCGACAGTGAATAGTATTTCAGTGAACGAGCAGAACCTGTGCTCTGATACCAGTTGTTGGGAATAAACCCCTTACCAAAATAATATTCACGGTAATAAAGCGGAATAATAATGTAGCACCGAGATACGGTAATTAACAAGAATAAAAGAGTAACAATGACACCAAGATTTTTACGTGGAAAACCCTTCTGAATAAGGGAAAAAAACCACGACCCCGAGAGGAGCAACTGATATCACTATAGTAAGGAATTTTACAACTTTGTAGGTCGGAGGTAAATACTCCAAAGACCACTACAACACTCAAAAGAAATAACCCTCTTTTGATATTCCCACCTCACTACAATATCGCTCACTCTCTATTTTCCTCACAGACTATTTTCTTATACCTTGTCTGTGAAACCTCACTCTTTCTTTCTCTCTTTGTTGGTGTGTAGAAATGAGAGTTGAAGCTCTCCTTTTATAGCCAAAGCTTCACCCTCTAAAGCCTACAATATTTGACAATTTACACACACTTTTCACAATTCAACAAAGTTGGCTACCAAACCAAAGAAATTCAACAAGGTTGGCTACCAAACCAAACTAATTCAACAAGGTTGGCTACCAACCAAACCAAGTCAACAAGGTTGGCTACCAAACCAAAGAAAACTCTTATTAGGCACATGCCTAATACTTCTTCAATGAGATGGACATCATCAGGTTTCCCCTTTATATTTTAGACCATCTTGTCTTCTTTGTATTTGCTATATATGACTTCTTTTCTTTCATCAAAATCGTCTCAAAAATTGTTGCAATTCTTGTTACCATTGTTGACTTGTTAATGTACGGTATATAGGTGGAATTCGACTGAAATGTGGGAGAAATTAAGAGGGAAAAGACTAATGTTTGTAGGCGATTCACTGAATAGAGGACAATGGTTATCGATGGTATGTCTAATGCAATCTGTTATTCCGGCTGAGAAGCAGTTCATGACACAACAAGATCACCTCACCAGTTTTAGAGCAGAGGTCAAGTGAACTTAAAACATTATATGGAAAGATAACCTGTTATTCTATCAATGATATTAAACTTTAAATGATGATTTTGCATTTGTTTCATAATAAAGAAAGTTTAACACCTGGTGCTAAATTGGAGTGTTTTTGTGTTGACTACAGGAATACAATGCCAGCATAGAGTTCCTTTGGGCACCATTTCTTGTCGAATCAAATTCTGATGAGCCAATGGGTCACAGATTGCCTGAGAAAATACTGCGTCCTGACTCAAATCTTAGGCATTCATCGCGTTGGATTCATGCTGATATATTGGTCTTTAATTCATATATTTGGTGGAGAAAGGGCTCTGTTAAGCTATTGTAAGTGTGAATTATTAGATCATGGCTTCTTCAGATATGCAACTTAAGTTCATCTTTCCAGTTGAAAAGAGAGTCAAATATATTCGACGAACAAGTAGTTGACATCTTAGATTTGATACAGTACAAGGGATTTGCTATCTAATTAGTTCCATTACCTTCTTAGATGGAGCTCAGAAGAAAATGGAGTTTGCGAAGAAATAGATGGATTGAGCGGCATGGAGTTGGCCATGGACGCCTGGGCCAATTGGGTAGAATCCAATGTTGATCCCATGAAGAAGGTCTTTTTCGTTACGATGTCTCCTACACATTTATTGTAAGTGAGGACCAACTTTTATATTGCTGAATGTTAGTTTATGCATGAATCTATAATGGTCTAAATCAGGAACTTTGACATATAAAGTTTTTCATTTGAAGTCTTATCAGTTTACTATGGTGCCTGTTAAGGTTTGTCAAGTCAGATTGCCAAATGCCTAAACATTGGTGGTGAACTAATTACATCACAGAAGACATATAGTTCTCTATTTCATTGCCAATGTACAGATATTTATGAGTCCGCTCCACAAATCTTACTAGAACTGCTTGTTTTTTTAAGAAAAGTGTGATACTGTTTTTGATGCAGTAAGTAGGGGAAAAGAGCTCTTAATTGTAAGTATCAAACTTAAAGCTGATTCTGCACAGTAGAGTGTGCTGCAATTAGGGGTCTGGCGTCATTTTGTTAACAAGAAAATGGCTTTATGGTATGTTAATGAATTGATCTATTACAAAAACAAGACTTCATAAGTTCTGCCAATGTATAGATATACTTATGTTGGCTCATACATATCCGATCCATCTCATAGGTTGAGGTCAAGTTTCCAGTACATTTCATTTGAAACAAAAGTTTCAGAATTTTCAGGGTGGATTCTTTATTAACCTTTAGCTTCCATTCTGTATACAGTATGCTTGTGGCGAACAATAATCACTTCTTTGTATTGAGCATGATGTTTCTCGTGTGATCATAACATATGAGACATTGAGGAGCAGGGAAACACACACACAGTTCTGAACATAGAAATGCATATATGCTTTCTAAGCGTCTTATAGTTTCCGTTGAATATGACATTATTATGGCTCAATTTTCTACTGGAAATTCAAACTAAAAGATTTCCTAGTTAGCTTTATTTCTTGTTCTTTTTTTTCATTTTATCTTCTATACAGAAAGAAATTATGCTACATCTTTTTGCTTCTCTGTATATTCAGGAAACAAGAATGGGAACCAGGAAAAAGAGGAAACTGTTATGGCGAGAAGCTCCCAATAAAGAACCAAACCAGGGAAACTAACCTCGACTTGCCCACAACGCTGATGATGGAAAAAGTACTAGCTAGGCTGAGCTCAAAGGTCACTGTTCTCAACATCACTCGCCTTACAGCACACAGGAAAGATGGCCATCCTAGTATTTATCGCAAATTTTATGGTATACTCTCCCCTGAGGAATTAGCAAACCCTGCAAGTTACTCGGATTGCATCCACTGGTGCTTGCCAGGGGTGTCTGATGTATGGAATGAGCTGCTATTTCAATTTTTTTGACACGGAGGCTTAGCCCGATGAGTAAGCGAAGAATACTACTGCACCCACGAGTACTATTTTGTGGCAGTTGGTGCAAATATGTGAGTGTGACCGATAATACTACATACATCTGCAACAGGACTTGTTGTATCTTGTCACGACCCTACACCCGAACCCGGTCGTGATGGTGCCTCTCGTGAAGACAAGGCCAGCCAACTAGACCCAATTCATTTGTTAAAGCAGTTAAACAATATAAAAGAAGTCTAAAACATGATTTAATGATAATAAGTAGCGGAAATACAACCCGACACAGCCCTAACCGAGGTGTCACAAGTCACGAGCATCTAACAATACTGAATCCTCAAATGTAACTACAGAGTTTTAAATACTGAACTAAGAACATAAAGGAAATAGATAGGGAGGAGCTCCAGGCTGCGAACGCCAACAGCTACCTAAAGACTCCTCGAGATCCGCCTGAAGCTAGAATGAATCAACACTCGGGAGCGAGACCAGCTACGTCTGAATCTGCATACGGGGTACATGGAGTAAAGTGAGTACTCCAACTCAGTGAGAAACAAATATAAATAACGACTGAAAGTAAGAAAACACGTAGGGCACAAGGCATTCGATAATGAAGCAGTAAAATCATTTAAAAACAGTAAACCAGTGAAAAATCAAGTAAAATTCTATTTCAACAAGTAAACAAGTAATTGACAGGTAATTAATGTAAAGTAAACAAATAGAAGTTTGCCCCTCGGGCAACATCTCAGAACAATACCAGCCCCTCGGGCTCAATCTCACATCACAATGGGTACCCGCGCTCACTGGGGGTGTGTAGACTCCTGGAGGGGCCCCTTACGCCCCAAGCGCAATAACAAGCCATCTCGTGGCATCAAATCTAGGCCCTCGGCCTCATATCAATCAAGCCACCTCGTGGCGTACATATCTCAGGCCCTCGACCTCAAATCAGTATCAGTGTTTCCTCACAATGTAGGCCCCCAATCTTACTCAGACAAAAATCATCACAAGCCTCTCGGGCAATAGTAAAACAGTATTTGTTAGCCCAAACATCATTTAAAATATCATTGAGGAAATAGTAAAACAGTGAGGAAATAGTAAAAAAAATTCCCGAAGGGTTCAAATAGTTGGCACGGAGCACAAATATGGCATTCAACCCAAATAATGATGATAGCAATTAGTTTTCAGTCAAATACGCGGTAAAATCATCAACCAGGACAGACCAAGTCACAATCCCCAATAGTGCACGACCCCACGCTCTTCATCAAGCGTGTGTCTCGCCTCAACATAGCACTACGATGTGCAATCCGGGGTTTCAAACCCTCAGAGCATCATTTACAATCATTACTCACCTCGAACCGGCTAAATCTCTAGCTCGTGATGCCTTTGCCCCGCGAATCGGCCTCCACGCGCGTCGAATCTATCCAAAATCAGAATGAGGACGTCAAAATATGCTAAGGGAACGAATCCCAAGCGAAAACAATCAATAAAGGGCACAAATCCCGAAATTACCAAAACCCGACCCCCGGGCCCACGTCTCGAAATTCAGAAATTTTTACATCAATAGATTATTCATCTCCCCACGAGTCTATGCATATCAAGAACACTAATATCGAAGTCCAAATGGCCCTTCAAATCCTCCTTTAAATGCCTCTTATACTCAAGCCTTAATCCTCCATTTTTAGCCCTTTAATTCCTTTAATTACAGCCTTAACTCATGAAATACCACCATAGAAATGTGTTTTAGATCCAAAATCCTTACCTTTATGAAGTCTCCTTGATTTCTCTCTTCAAAATCGCCCAAAGCTCCCGAATTCCTGTTCAAAAATGGTGAAAACCTTCAAAAATCGCGAAGGAAGACTTATATACATTCTGCCCAGGGATACTTGCATCTGCGGTCCGAAACCCGCTTCTGCGGTACCCCATATGCGGTCAAATCCTCCGCTTCTACGGAATTCATTTACCCAGCCTACATCGCATCTGCGACCCAACTTCCGCATCTGCGACATCGCAGATGCGGTCACCGTACTGCTTCTGCGGTCTCTGCTCATCTAGCCCTTTTTCGCTTCTGCGATAGATCACCTGTACATGCGGCACCGCACATGCGGTCCCCAATCCGCAAGTGCGACAATACCAGAAGCAGCAAATTCACCTGCTGCAACAAAATTCCAACTTCTCCGTTAACCATCCGAAATCACTCTGAGCCCTTGGGACCTCAACCAAAAGCACAAACATAACACAATACCTTATTCAAACTTGTTCCAATCATCAAATCAACCAAAACACCTCGGATTCAAGCCTAAGTTTCTAAAATCCTCCAAATTTTGCTTTTGATAAAAAACCCAACCAAACCGCGTCCGAATGACCTGAAGTTTTACACACACATTACAAACGACACAAAGGAGCTACTTCAACTCTCGGAATTCCATTCCGACCCCTATATCAAAATCTCGCCTATCAACCGGAAATCGCCAAAATATCAACTTCGCCAATTCAAGCCTAAAACTACTCCAACCCTCGAAAACCCATTCCGATCACACTCCTAAGCCATAAATCACCTCCCGAAGCTACTCGAACCATCGGAACTCGCGTCTGAGCCCTCTAACACATAAGTCAACATCCAGTTGACTTTTCCAACTTAAACTTCCTTAAAAGAGACTAAATGTCTCAAACCTTACCAAAATCATTCCGGACTCGATCCGACCAACCCGATACCATAAAACACGGATAAGAAAATATAAAGAAACAGAAATGGGGAAAACGAAGCGGTAACTCATGAGACGACTGGCCGGGTCGACACATATCTGATCGTACAACTATCAAAGTTATGCATAGAGCACAATGTACATCTGAAATGATTTTTGTTGTTCAAAGTGATTAAAAATTAGTGAGGGCACCAATTGCCCAATGAAGAGAGTTTCACTTATTTCGTGTTCCATTTCAGTAGTTGTGCTCATTACTTGTAGTAATTTTGAATGAAAATTTGAAGCAATATCTGGCCATATGCGGCTTGGTCATCAGTCAATTTTATTCTCCCTTTGCTTTTCAAAATACAAACTGTATTATAGTTTGAATTCAAATCCTTCAGAAAATCAAACCTATAAAACTTGAGTTTTCTCATCCCACATGTTTGAAACAAGCAACATTATAAAGCTTGATCCAAACTAATAGCCAAAAATCAAAGGAGAAAATCAACAATGCAGAGCAATTCAATCCACCATATTAACACAAAATGAGTATTGTTCTAAAGGTTTGCTGTTTGTTTTATCATTAAAACTAATTTGTTGGAGTCACTCAAAAGTGCAAGTTGAGCTAATACGAGTTGCTAAGTTATAAATTTATAGCCGTCCTGCGGGTTATCTGACATCACCAAGTTAATTTATACAACATATAGTAGATCCAAACATAAACTTGCTTTGAATTACTGTATGGGTAAATGTCGAACTTAAGACTAAGGATATATAAAGCTAACATAGCGGTGAGAAATTTAAGTTAATAAAAATCACACCTTCATTTTTTTTTTAACAAAGTTCGCAGTAGCTTCATTTGATATTGTAATTTGCACATTTTAATATATAAGCATGCCTATAATTGACTTAGATAACCACATTGATCACAATGTTGTTTCCTTGTAAAGTTACTTGATACTGACTAGCATATCCGTATTTTCTTTTACCCTGAACTTAATCTATTTTTGTTGCGACAGAAATAGTTAGGAAGAGAGTGATAAGTTCAAATTGACATTGAACACTTCAGCGGATGGGGTGACCGAGCTATCTCAGTTTCTGCCACATTCATGTCAACATCACATTTACAGTAGTCTCCATTTTTAACTTGATCTTCACACTTACAGTAGTCAGAATCTTTAATTTGATCTTCTAAAGAGACTTGAGCAGAATCTACATCAACCAATCTTGGCATGTCCTTCACCGGATTCTGTCAAGATTGATCAAACACAAAAATCACCATATAATAGTTGAATTTCATTAAAGCTCAAATCCTTCAAACATCAAACCGTAGCAATAATTTTGAATATATATTAGATCGATGGTAGCATGTTTAAATGCTCTTAGAAGCTTAGAGATATGTATGAGAACAAAAGGAGAATGAAAATAGTTAAAGCACACACATACTAGTCCAGTACAATATATCAAATTCAAAATTATGCATTTTCCTATGTTTTTGATATTTTTCGGCTTATAGAAGCCGAGTTCCATGTGAACATTAGATAGCAAGATTTAAAATTCATAGGGAAAGCATTAATTCATGCACAGACAGAGAAATATTCAAAAGAGTGTAGACCTTCTCCTTCCTGTAAACGGTGCCATCTTCTTCAATATGCCAACCAGCTTCATCACACAAAGCCAGGAGAAGATCATTCGTGTCAGCATGCTTGGGCAGCTTATAGTTTCCATGAGCCCTCAGTCCGGCAAAGATCTTGTGTGCGACAGCCCTACGCTTTTGTTCTCTTTGCTTGTTTTTCTGCCTCTCCCTATCGGAAGGATATCGGAACCTTGTCACCACGCTGCCGTCTTTGGTGGTTTTGTGAACCAACCATGGTCCTCTGGTGGTTTTAATGCACCCTCTAAGAATACTTTTGAGTTCTAGCTGCTTTCCCTCTTAGCTTGTTACTTTGTTGTTCGTTCTTCTTCTGCTTGTGGTGGTAATGATTGATTTATATATAGAAAGACAACATGTAGACAAATTAGGGATAGTACAAATAGCACAGCATATATTCCTCCAGTTTGGCGTGAGTACTATGTTCTGTGGAGTGCAAAAGATTTTATTTCAGTTGGCCTTCTTACAGGAACATTGACAAGTGTCAAATTAATAGAATTAACATCCTCCTCTAAGTTTCTGTTTGAGACATATTATCAATTAACTCATGAACTAAAATAGGATTTTTAATTTCTATGTTGCATAAATTCTTCAAAAATGTTACCGTATCCGTGTCGGATCTTTTAAAAATACACTATTTTTGGAGGATCAGACGCATACTTGGTAATATTTTTGCAAAGTCCGAGGAACATACGTTAATTTAGTTGATATTTAATTGATGTTGGTGAGAAAACACTTTTTTTTTTATATAAAAATCGTGGATAGGTTATAATGTTGCCAATTATTAGTTAAAAGAAGAATAAAGCTAGTTGAGACAAGAAAAACAAATACTTCTATAATTGGCTAAGAAACAACAGAAGTATGGAAAATTTGCTTTGAGATATTCCATGCATAGATGGAGGAGATTTCTCCTTTTCAGCATATAATTATTTGTTGCTGTCGGATATCAAGACATGATTTCAGGTGAAAGTACTTATTTTCTGAAATTTTGATTTTCTGCTTCCTTTTGTCCAAATCCCATGAGGAAATCAAAGAATATATGATGAGTACAGCATACTACAGCCTTCTTTCTGATATGCCACAGACAAATGTACTCTTTATTCTTTGATACCCCATATGATATTTGGACAAAAGGAAAGGTTAATGATATAAAGCTCATCTGCTACTTAATTGTTTTCGTTCAAGTTCATATTAAAACTTTTTGATTCAGATCTTTGGAAGATATAATCTACATAGAGCATTCAATAATAATAACTTAATATATAACCAATTAATAGTGATGAAGAGTCAAATGAGATTAATTTTAATTCAAATACCAATATGTTAATATTAAATGTGACTAAATTAAGCAACCTAACAACAACAGATTTAGTCTAATCCCACAAGTGAAATTTCGGGAAAGTATTGTGTACGCAGACCTTACGGTTATTTTGGGTAGACCCTCGAAAATTGAGCAACATAAACGGCAGTAATTCTATCATGAACGGCTTAAGTGAAGTTTCAATCCCACCAAATTAAGAGCCCTCCATCATTATTCTTATCATTTCCTTTTTCACTATTCAAGAGTGCACACTATACCTTGAAATTCTCTTTTTAAAAGGTCAGAAAAGAAGAATTAATTGAAATATCAGAATATGGTTAAATAAAAAAAAGGTTCAAACTTGTTTTGCTAAATCTAATGGAATCACATGAGAGTAATTAACTAATTACAATTAAGATATGTTTATATTAGTGGTAGTAGAGAAGATATATTAGATTGATGGTTGCAAAATAAAAATTTTGGGTTGAAAAGTTAGTTTGATATAAGGAACACCACATCAAAATAAAAAATATTGTATTTAATCTTTGAAAGTTGTAATGTTATTATATATGATAAAATTGAAGAGTCTCCTGTAAACACTTTCCCTTGTCCTCCGTTTGCAAAATCCCATTCTTGCTTTTGGATAATTGCTTTTTTGACTAGTCATAATGAGAGATTATGAAAAAGCAACAAACTCTGGTTTCTGAAATCTGAAGAAAGAATGGAGAGAAAATAGGTTATGAAACTTTTTATTGGATCTCACAAAAGTAACCATTTTAATGAAAGAATCTTCTCTTTTTTCTCCTTAACCAAACAAGGGCAAAGCTACTTTCTATCATTTCTTTTTGTCTTATTCATTGTACATTCCTTTTCTAGTTTACTTTCTTACTCGTTACTTCCTTCTCAAGTTGCAGAGTAGTTTGTTTAGGCATATTTGGATTTAATTTAAATATATAAATGGTTATAATTAAATTAGAAAAAATAGTTCTACTTTTAATTTCCTTCTCTCTTCCACTGATCATTACTCTTCATGATACGACACGAACATGATATAACACCAGCCCATAATTAGGTAAAAACTTATTCATACCGGGTATTTATATTAATTCAATAAATATATGATACATGCCTTCATAAATATAATTAACAGTAAATAATAATTAATTAATACATATTTTTACAAAGAAATTAGTATGATGGATAGGGCTAGAAAGTTATCTGCAGGTTTAAACGAATCCAGTAGCTTTAATTCAAACTTTCTATTTATATGAAGAAATCCATTACATATATATAAAAATTAAACGGAAACGGCCTAAAAATGCCACTCAACTTTAAGTAGTTATCTATCCATGTCATCCGTTAAAAAATTGTTATTTTCATGCCACTGCCGTTACAGAAATGGCCCATCTATGCCATTATTTGACTAACGACACAAATTTTTATTTTTTATTTTTTTAACACTAACATTTTCACGTGTAATATTTTCATTGGTCCGAATTAACCCATGCCCCACTTAATTAGCCTCAGTTAGGTCGATTAACCCAAACCCCACCCGGTTAAGTTTTTACCCAAATAATCAACTCAACCCAAAACCAAACCTAACCCTTCCAAATCCCCCCTCTCCGGTCATCTTCCCCAAATCAAAAATTGGCCCTTCGTGTCATGGCCCTTTCCACCATTTTTCTTAAGGAAGCCGCTGCTTATGGTCTCTGCCTTGCTGAAATTGGTGAGATGATGAGCATGGAATTCCGCAGTGGGGGAGGAGGAACCAAATGAGCTTGAAGTTGTTTGCTTGGAGGCAAGAAGGTTGATTGCTGAGAGGGAGATTCTTTCTCCCAAGTGTCACACCTTTTTTTTTATCTACACCCCGTAAAGGGTGTAAAGGAGTTTTTTCAATTAAAGGACAATCGAAACGGGATTTATTTAAAAGATTTAGAGTCGCCACTTGGGAGATTTAGGGTGTCTCAAGTCACCAGTTGAATCCCGAATCGAGGAAAATATGACTCTGTAATAGAGTCCGCGAACCAGAAATCCAGGTAAGGAATTTTGTTAACACTGGAGAAAGTGTTAGGCACTCCCGAGTTCCATAGTTCTAGCACGGTCGCTCAACTATTATTTTCGGCTTAATTATCTGATTTAGTACATGTTCAAACCTACGTGCAATTTTAATTTTAACTCCTTTTATTTATTTTTAGAGAAGATTGCAACGTTATTAAAACACGTTTCAAACCATGTCACATAAATGCACCCGTAGTTTTTGACATATTCTAATATCATTGAGATTTGGATTTGGGTCACATAAATGCGCACCCTAGTTTAGGAAGGTAACATTATTAAAGTAACGCGCCTAAAGCAACTAAACATTTGCAGCTTTGCGAGGACCGTAGTAATTTTGCTAAACGGCGCGCTTCGAATTCTAAGGATAAAACAGAACTTAATTAAAACGAGGATTATGCAATTGTCATTTGTGTTTGGCATGATGCATCTTGATTCTAATTTAAAAGGGTTCTCAAATTACATTTGGAGGGCCATGTACTATTTATTATCTACTACGGTTCACCCCTAATCTACTTTGAAAAGAAAACCAATTAATTAGATAAATAAAGAAAATTAGAGAACCTCTATTCGTTCGAAATAAAATTTCAATCTACTGGCTAATTAGAAAAACATTGAATTAAGGGAATATTTAATTCAAGAATCTAATTCACAACTGCTTTCAAACTTGACCAAACGAGCCTACTTAGCCTTCCAGTTTCCAATTATCCCATTTCCTACCTACTTAGCCTTCCAATTTTAATCATCTTATCCCGTCATTAATAACACAACTCAGCATTATACAATCAGGTAAGCATGCTTGATTCAGCTTTTACTAATTTTAACATGACTCTGAACCTTAGCTTCACTAATGGGCATGTTTACAAGGCAGAATATGAGTGAATCGATACAAGCCAATATTTAGCAATTCACTGAAATTAAATGGTTACCCAAGCTAAGACATCTGGTCTGCAGTATAAGCTAAACAAGAATCTACAAGCCAAAGCATTACACTAAACCTTTATACAAAACCTTAATAAATCTTTTAACTAGCACCCACTTAGATTCGTTAAAAGAAAACTAAGTAAATGGAATCCATAGTTCATACATCAATACAAATGCGAACTTACTACTGCAGACTACTCTTCACGCACGAATTCAGAAAACCTAACTGACATTTGTAATTCAAAGCCTAACTACGTAATATTGAAACAGCAAGAGAAACATGGGAGGTCAAATTCAAATGCAGCTTCTATTCAACCAGAATTTCGTTAGAATTACATGTCCAGCAGTCGTACTGTACTCATAAGCTAAAGAAAAGTACCTGAAATTCGAAAACAACACGGAAAATGAGGAAGCAGCAGCAGGACAGTAGCAATAACAGTGATCAGCAAAAGAAACCACCAGGTAACATTATTAAAGTAACGCGCCTAAAGCAACTAAACATTTGCAGCTTTGCGAGGACCGTAGTAATTTTGCTAAACGGCGCGCCTCGAATTCTAAGGATAAAACAGAACTTAATTAAAACGAGGATTATGCAATTGTCATTTTTGTTTGGCATGATGCATCTTGATTCTAATTTAAAAGGGTTCTCAAATTACATTTGGAGGGCCATGTACTATTTATTATCTACTACGGTTCACCCCTAATCTACTTTGAAAAGAAAACCAATTAATTAGATAAATAAAGAAAATTAGAGAACCTCTATTCGTTCGAAATAAAATTTCAATCTACTGGCTAATTAGAAAAACATTGAATTAAGGGAATATTTAATTCAAGAATCTAATTCACAACTGCTTTCAAACTTGACCAAACGAGCCTACTTAGCCTTCCAGTTTCCAATTATCCCATTTCCTACCTACTTAGCCTTCCAATTTTAATCATCTTATCCCGTCATTAATAACACAACTCAGCATTATACAATCAGGTAAGCATGCTTGATTCAGCTTTTACTAATTTTAACATGACTCTGAACCTTAGCTTCACTAATGGGCATGTTTACAAGGCAGAATATGAGTGAATCGATACAAGCCAATATTTAGCAATTCACTGAAATTAAATGGTTACCCAAGCTAAGACATCTGGTCTGCAGTATAAGCTAAACAAGAATCTACAAGCCAAAGCATTACACTAAACCTTTATACAAAACCTTAATAAATCTTTTAACTAGCACCCACTTAGATTCGTTAAAAGAAAACTAAGTAAATGGAATCCATAGTTCATACATCAATACAAATGCGAACTTACTACTGCAGACTACTCTTCACGCACGAATTCAGAAAACCTAACTGACATTTGTAATTCAAAGCCTAACTACGTAATATTGAAACAGCAAGAGAAACATGGGAGGTCAAATTCAAATGCAGCTTCTATTCAACCAGAATTTCGTTAGAATTACATGTCCAGCAGTCGTACTGTACTCATAAGCTAAAGAAAAGTACCTGAAATTCGAAAACAACACGGAAAATGAGGAAGCAGCAGCAGGACAGTAGCAATAACAGTGATCAGCAAAAGAAACCACCAGGTAACATTATTAAAGTAACGCGCCTAAAGCAACTAAACATTTGCAGCTTTGCGAGGACCGTAGTAATTTTGCTAAACGGCGCGCTTCGAATTCTAAGGATAAAACAGAACTTAATTAAAACGAGGATTATGCAATTGTCATTTGTGTTTGGCATGATGCATCTTGATTCTAATTTAAAAGGGTTCTCAAATTACATTTGGAGGGCCATGTACTATTTATTATCTACTACGGTTCACCCCTAATCTACTTTGAAAAGAAAACCAATTAATTAGATAAATAAAGAAAATTAGAGAACCTCTATTCGTTCGAAATAAAATTTCAATCTACTGGCTAATTAGAAAAACATTGAATTAAGGGAATATTTAATTCAAGAATCTAATTCACAACTGCTTTCAAACTTGACCAAACGAGCCTACTTAGCCTTCCAGTTTCCAATTATCCCATTTCCTACCTACTTAGCCTTCCAATTTTAATCATCTTATCCCGTCATTAATAACACAACTCAGCATTATACAATCAGGTAAGCATGCTTGATTCAGCTTTTACTAATTTTAACATGACTCTGAACCTTAGCTTCACTAATGGGCATGTTTACAAGGCAGAATATGAGTGAATCGATACAAGCCAATATTTAGCAATTCACTGAAATTAAATGGTTACCCAAGCTAAGACATCTGGTCTGCAGTATAAGCTAAACAAGAATCTACAAGCCAAAGCATTACACTAAACCTTTATACAAAACCTTAATAAATCTTTTAACTAGCACCCACTTAGATTCGTTAAAAGAAAACTAAGTAAATGGAATCCATAGTTCATACATCAATACAAATGCGAACTTACTACTGCAGACTACTCTTCACGCACGAATTCAGAAAACCTAACTGACATTTGTAATTCAAAGCCTAACTACGTAATATTGAAACAGCAAGAGAAACATGGGAGGTCAAATTCAAATGCAGCTTCTATTCAACCAGAATTTCGTTAGAATTACATGTCCAGCAGTCGTACTGTACTCATAAGCTAAAGAAAAGTACCTGAAATTCGAAAACAACACGGAAAATGAGGAAGCAGCAGCAGGACAGTAGCAATAACAGTGATCAGCAAAAGAAACCACCAGGTAACATTATTAAAGTAACGCGCCTAAAGCAACTAAACATTTGCAGCTTTGCGAGGACCGTAGTAATTTTGCTAAACGGCGCGCCTCGAATTCTAAGGATAAAACAGAACTTAATTAAAACGAGGATTATGCAATTGTCATTTTTGTTTGGCATGATGCATCTTGATTCTAATTTAAAAGGGTTCTCAAATTACATTTGGAGGGCCATGTACTATTTATTATCTACTACGGTTCACCCCTAATCTACTTTGAAAAGAAAACCAATTAATTAGATAAATAAAGAAAATTAGAGAACCTCTATTCGTTCGAAATAAAATTTCAATCTACTGGCTAATTAGAAAAACATTGAATTAAGGGAATATTTAATTCAAGAATCTAATTCACAACTGCTTTCAAACTTGACCAAACGAGCCTACTTAGCCTTCCAGTTTCCAATTATCCCATTTCCTACCTACTTAGCCTTCCAATTTTAATCATCTTATCCCGTCATTAATAACACAACTCAGCATTATACAATCAGGTAAGCATGCTTGATTCAGCTTTTACTAATTTTAACATGACTCTGAACCTTAGCTTCACTAATGGGCATGTTTACAAGGCAGAATATGAGTGAATCGATACAAGCCAATATTTAGCAATTCACTGAAATTAAATGGTTACCCAAGCTAAGACATCTGGTCTGCAGTATAAGCTAAACAAGAATCTACAAGCCAAAGCATTACACTAAACCTTTATACAAAACCTTAATAAATCTTTTAACTAGCACCCACTTAGATTCGTTAAAAGAAAACTAAGTAAATGGAATCCATAGTTCATACATCAATACAAATGCGAACTTACTACTGCAGACTACTCTTCACGCACGAATTCAGAAAACCTAACTGACATTTGTAATTCAAAGCCTAACTACGTAATATTGAAACAGCAAGAGAAACATGGGAGGTCAAATTCAAATGCAGCTTCTATTCAACCAGAATTTTGTTAGAATTACATGTCCAGCAGTCGTACTGTACTCATAAGCTAAAGAAAAGTACCTGAAATTCGAAAACAACACGGAAAATGAGGAAGCAGCAGCAGGACAGTAGCAATAACAGTGATCAGCAAAAGAAACCACCAGGTAACATTATTAAAGTAACGCGCCTAAAGCAACTAAACATTTGCAGCTTTGCGAGGACCGTAGTAATTTTGCTAAACGGCGCGCCTCGAATTCTAAGGATAAAACAGAACTTAATTAAAACGAGGATTATGCAATTGTCATTTTTGTTTGGCATGATGCATCTTGATTCTAATTTAAAAGGGTTCTCAAATTACATTTGGAGGGCCATGTACTATTTATTATCTACTACGGTTCACCCCTAATCTACTTTGAAAAGAAAACCAATTAATTAGATAAATAAAGAAAATTAGAGAACCTCTATTCGTTCGAAATAAAATTTCAATCTACTGGCTAATTAGAAAAACATTGAATTAAGGGAATATTTAATTCAAGAATCTAATTCACAACTGCTTTCAAACTTGACCAAACGAGCCTACTTAGCCTTCCAGTTTCCAATTATCCCATTTCCTACCTACTTAGCCTTCCAATTTTAATCATCTTATCCCGTCATTAATAACACAACTCAGCATTATACAATCAGGTAAGCATGCTTGATTCAGCTTTTACTAATTTTAACATGACTCTGAACCTTAGCTTCACTAATGGGCATGTTTACAAGGCAGAATATGAGTGAATCGATACAAGCCAATATTTAGCAATTCACTGAAATTAAATGGTTACCCAAGCTAAGACATCTGGTCTGCAGTATAAGCTAAACAAGAATCTACAAGCCAAAGCATTACACTAAACCTTTATACAAAACCTTAATAAATCTTTTAACTGGCACCCACTTAGATTCGTTAAAAGAAAACTAAGTAAATGGAATCCATAGTTCATACATCAATACAAATGCGAACTTACTACTGCAGACTACTCTTCACGCACGAATTCAGAAAACCTAACTGACATTTGTAATTCAAAGCCTAACTACGTAATATTGAAACAGCAAGAGAAACATGGGAGGTCAAATTCAAATGCAGCTTCTATTCAACCAGAATTTCGTTAGAATTACATGTCCAGCAGTCGTACTGTACTCATAAGCTAAAGAAAAGTACCTGAAATTCGAAAACAACACGGAAAATGAGGAAGCAGCAGCAGGACAGTAGCAATAACAGTGATCAGCAAAAAAAACCACCAGGTAACATTATTAAAGTAACGCGCCTAAAGCAACTAAACATTTGCAGCTTTGCGAGGACCGTAGTAATTTTGCTAAACGGCGCGCCTCGAATTCTAAGGATAAAACAGAACTTAATTAAAACGAGGATTATGCAATTGTCATTTTTGTTTGGCATGATGCATCTTGATTCTAATTTAAAAGGGTTCTCAAATTACATTTGGAGGGCCATGTACTATTTATTATCTACTACGGTTCACCCCTAATCTACTTTGAAAAGAAAACCAATTAATTAGATAAATAAAGAAAATTAGAGAACCTCTATTCGTTCGAAATAAAATTTCAATCTACTGGCTAATTAGAAAAACATTGAATTAAGGGAATATTTAATTCAAGAATCTAATTCACAACTGCTTTCAAACTTGACCAAACGAGCCTACTTAGCCTTCCAGTTTCCAATTATCCCATTTCCTACCTACTTAGCCTTCCAATTTTAATCATCTTATCCCGTCATTAATAACACAACTCAGCATTATACAATCAGGTAAGCATGCTTGATTCAGCTTTTACTAATTTTAACATGACTCTGAACCTTAGCTTCACTAATGGGCATGTTTACAAGGCAGAATATGAGTGAATCGATACAAGCCAATATTTAGCAATTCACTGAAATTAAATGGTTACCCAAGCTAAGACATCTGGTCTGCAGTATAAGCTAAACAAGAATCTACAAGCCAAAGCATTACACTAAACCTTTATACAAAACCTTAATAAATCTTTTAACTAGCACCCACTTAGATTCGTTAAAAGAAAACTAAGTAAATGGAATCCATAGTTCATACATCAATACAAATGCGAACTTACTACTGCAGACTACTCTTCACGCACGAATTCAGAAAACCTAACTGACATTTGTAATTCAAAGCCTAACTACGTAATATTGAAACAGCAAGAGAAACATGGGAGGTCAAATTCAAATGCAGCTTCTATTCAACCAGAATTTCGTTAGAATTACATGTCCAGCAGTCGTACTGTACTCATAAGCTAAAGAAAAGTACCTGAAATTCGAAAACAACACGGAAAATGAGGAAGCAGCAGCAGGACAGTAGCAATAACAGTGATCAGCAAAAAAAACCACCAGGTAACATTATTAAAGTAACGCGCCTAAAGCAACTAAACATTTGCAGCTTTGCGAGGACCGTAGTAATTTTGCTAAACGGCGCGCCTCGAATTCTAAGGATAAAACAGAACTTAATTAAAACGAGGATTATGCAATTGTCATTTTTGTTTGGCATGATGCATCTTGATTCTAATTTAAAAGGGTTCTCAAATTACATTTGGAGGGCCATGTACTATTTATTATCTACTACGGTTCACCCCTAATCTACTTTGAAAAGAAAACCAATTAATTAGATAAATAAAGAAAATTAGAGAACCTCTATTCGTTCGAAATAAAATTTCAATCTACTGGCTAATTAGAAAAACATTGAATTAAGGGAATATTTAATTCAAGAATCTAATTCACAACTGCTTTCAAACTTGACCAAACGAGCCTACTTAGCCTTCCAGTTTCCAATTATCCCATTTCCTACCTACTTAGCCTTCCAATTTTAATCATCTTATCCCGTCATTAATAACACAACTCAGCATTATACAATCAGGTAAGCATGCTTGATTCAGCTTTTACTAATTTTAACATGACTCTGAACCTTAGCTTCACTAATGGGCATGTTTACAAGGCAGAATATGAGTGAATCGATACAAGCCAATATTTAGCAATTCACTGAAATTAAATGGTTACCCAAGCTAAGACATCTGGTCTGCAGTATAAGCTAAACAAGAATCTACAAGCCAAAGCATTACACTAAACCTTTATACAAAACCTTAATAAATCTTTTAACTAGCACCCACTTAGATTCGTTAAAAGAAAACTAAGTAAATGGAATCCATAGTTCATACATCAATACAAATGCGAACTTACTACTGCAGACTACTCTTCACGCACGAATTCAGAAAACCTAACTGACATTTGTAATTCAAAGCCTAACTACGTAATATTGAAACAGCAAGAGAAACATGGGAGGTCAAATTCAAATGCAGCTTCTATTCAACCAGAATTTCGTTAGAATTACATGTCCAGCAGTCGTACTGTACTCATAAGCTAAAGAAAAGTACCTGAAATTCGAAAACAACACGGAAAATGAGGAAGCAGCAGCAGGACAGTAGCAATAACAGTGATCAGCAAAAGAAACCACCAGGTAACATTATTAAAGTAACGCGCCTAAAGCAACTAAACATTTGCAGCTTTGCGAGGACCGTAGTAATTTTGCTAAACGGCGCGCCTCGAATTCTAAGGATAAAACAGAACTTAATTAAAACGAGGATTATGCAATTGTCATTTTTGTTTGGCATGATGCATCTTGATTCTAATTTAAAAGGGTTCTCAAATTACATTTGGAGGGCCATGTACTATTTATTATCTACTACGGTTCACCCCTAATCTACTTTGAAAAGAAAACCAATTAATTAGATAAATAAAGAAAATTAGAGAACCTCTATTCGTTCGAAATAAAATTTCAATCTACTGGCTAATTAGAAAAACATTGAATTAAGGGAATATTTAATTCAAGAATCTAATTCACAACTGCTTTCAAACTTGACCAAACGAGCCTACTTAGCCTTCCAGTTTCCAATTATCCCATTTCCTACCTACTTAGCCTTCCAATTTTAATCATCTTATCCCGTCATTAATAACACAACTCAGCATTATACAATCAGGTAAGCATGCTTGATTCAGCTTTTACTAATTTTAACATGACTCTGAACCTTAGCTTCACTAATGGGCATGTTTACAAGGCAGAATATGAGTGAATCGATACAAGCCAATATTTAGCAATTCACTGAAATTAAATGGTTACCCAAGCTAAGACATCTGGTCTGCAGTATAAGCTAAACAAGAATCTACAAGCCAAAGCATTACACTAAACCTTTATACAAAACCTTAATAAATCTTTTAACTAGCACCCACTTAGATTCGTTAAAAGAAAACTAAGTAAATGGAATCCATAGTTCATACATCAATACAAATGCGAACTTACTACTGCAGACTACTCTTCACGCACGAATTCAGAAAACCTAACTGACATTTGTAATTCAAAGCCTAACTACGTAATATTGAAACAGCAAGAGAAACATGGGAGGTCAAATTCAAATGCAGCTTCTATTCAACCAGAATTTCGTTAGAATTACATGTCCAGCAGTCGTACTGTACTCATAAGCTAAAGAAAAGTACCTGAAATTCGAAAACAACACGGAAAATGAGGAAGCAGCAGCAGGACAGTAGCAATAACAGTGATCAGCAAAAAAAACCACCAGGTAACATTATTAAAGTAACGCGCCTAAAGCAACTAAACATTTGCAGCTTTGCGAGGACCGTAGTAATTTTGCTAAACGGCGCGCCTCGAATTCTAAGGATAAAACAGAACTTAATTAAAACGAGGATTATGCAATTGTCATTTTTGTTTGGCATGATGCATCTTGATTCTAATTTAAAAGGGTTCTCAAATTACATTTGGAGGGCCATGTACTATTTATTATCTACTACGGTTCACCCCTAATCTACTTTGAAAAGAAAACCAATTAATTAGATAAATAAAGAAAATTAGAGAACCTCTATTCGTTCGAAATAAAATTTCAATCTACTGGCTAATTAGAAAAACATTGAATTAAGGGAATATTTAATTCAAGAATCTAATTCACAACTGCTTTCAAACTTGACCAAACGAGCCTACTTAGCCTTCCAGTTTCCAATTATCCCATTTCCTACCTACTTAGCCTTCCAATTTTAATCATCTTATCCCGTCATTAATAACACAACTCAGCATTATACAATCAGGTAAGCATGCTTGATTCAGCTTTTACTAATTTTAACATGACTCTGAACCTTAGCTTCACTAATGGGCATGTTTACAAGGCAGAATATGAGTGAATCGATACAAGCCAATATTTAGCAATTCACTGAAATTAAATGGTTACCCAAGCTAAGACATCTGGTCTGCAGTATAAGCTAAACAAGAATCTACAAGCCAAAGCATTACACTAAACCTTTATACAAAACCTTAATAAATCTTTTAACTAGCACCCACTTAGATTCGTTAAAAGAAAACTAAGTAAATGGAATCCATAGTTCATACATCAATACAAATGCGAACTTACTACTGCAGACTACTCTTCACGCACGAATTCAGAAAACCTAACTGACATTTGTAATTCAAAGCCTAACTACGTAATATTGAAACAGCAAGAGAAACATGGGAGGTCAAATTCAAATGCAGCTTCTATTCAACCAGAATTTCGTTAGAATTACATGTCCAGCAGTCGTACTGTACTCATAAGCTAAAGAAAAGTACCTGAAATTCGAAAACAACACGGAAAATGAGGAAGCAGCAGCAGGACAGTAGCAATAACAGTGATCAGCAAAAGAAACCACCAGGTAACATTATTAAAGTAACGCGCCTAAAGCAACTAAACATTTGCAGCTTTGCGAGGACCGTAGTAATTTTGCTAAACGGCGCGCCTCGAATTCTAAGGATAAAACAGAACTTAATTAAAACGAGGATTATGCAATTGTCATTTTTGTTTGGCATGATGCATCTTGATTCTAATTTAAAAGGGTTCTCAAATTACATTTGGAGGGCCATGTACTATTTATTATCTACTACGGTTCACCCCTAATCTACTTTGAAAAGAAAACCAATTAATTAGATAAATAAAGAAAATTAGAGAACCTCTATTCGTTCGAAATAAAATTTCAATCTACTGGCTAATTAGAAAAACATTGAATTAAGGGAATATTTAATTCAAGAATCTAATTCACAACTGCTTTCAAACTTGACCAAACGAGCCTACTTAGCCTTCCAGTTTCCAATTATCCCATTTCCTACCTACTTAGCCTTCCAATTTTAATCATCTTATCCCGTCATTAATAACACAACTCAGCATTATACAATCAGGTAAGCATGCTTGATTCAGCTTTTACTAATTTTAACATGACTCTGAACCTTAGCTTCACTAATGGGCATGTTTACAAGGCAGAATATGAGTGAATCGATACAAGCCAATATTTAGCAATTCACTGAAATTAAATGGTTACCCAAGCTAAGACATCTGGTCTGCAGTATAAGCTAAACAAGAATCTACAAGCCAAAGCATTACACTAAACCTTTATACAAAACCTTAATAAATCTTTTAACTAGCACCCACTTAGATTCGTTAAAAGAAAACTAAGTAAATGGAATCCATAGTTCATACATCAATACAAATGCGAACTTACTACTGCAGACTACTCTTCACGCACGAATTCAGAAAACCTAACTGACATTTGTAATTCAAAGCCTAACTACGTAATATTGAAACAGCAAGAGAAACATGGGAGGTCAAATTCAAATGCAGCTTCTATTCAACCAGAATTTCGTTAGAATTACATGTCCAGCAGTCGTACTGTACTCATAAGCTAAAGAAAAGTACCTGAAATTCGAAAACAACACGGAAAATGAGGAAGCAGCAGCAGGACAGTAGCAATAACAGTGATCAGCAAAAGAAACCACCAGGTAACATTATTAAAGTAACGCGCCTAAAGCAACTAAACATTTGCAGCTTTGCGAGGACCGTAGTAATTTTGCTAAACGGCGCGCCTCGAATTCTAAGGATAAAACAGAACTTAATTAAAACGAGGATTATGCAATTGTCATTTTTGTTTGGCATGATGCATCTTGATTCTAATTTAAAAGGGTTCTCAAATTACATTTGGAGGGCCATGTACTATTTATTATCTACTACGGTTCACCCCTAATCTACTTTGAAAAGAAAACCAATTAATTAGATAAATAAAGAAAATTAGAGAACCTCTATTCGTTCGAAATAAAATTTCAATCTACTGGCTAATTAGAAAAACATTGAATTAAGGGAATATTTAATTCAAGAATCTAATTCACAACTGCTTTCAAACTTGACCAAACGAGCCTACTTAGCCTTCCAGTTTCCAATTATCCCATTTCCTACCTACTTAGCCTTCCAATTTTAATCATCTTATCCCGTCATTAATAACACAACTCAGCATTATACAATCAGGTAAGCATGCTTGATTCAGCTTTTACTAATTTTAACATGACTCTGAACCTTAGCTTCACTAATGGGCATGTTTACAAGGCAGAATATGAGTGAATCGATACAAGCCAATATTTAGCAATTCACTGAAATTAAATGGTTACCCAAGCTAAGACATCTGGTCTGCAGTATAAGCTAAACAAGAATCTACAAGCCAAAGCATTACACTAAACCTTTATACAAAACCTTAATAAATCTTTTAACTAGCACCCACTTAGATTCGTTAAAAGAAAACTAAGTAAATGGAATCCATAGTTCATACATCAATACAAATGCGAACTTACTACTGCAGACTACTCTTCACGCACGAATTCAGAAAACCTAACTGACATTTGTAATTCAAAGCCTAACTACGTAATATTGAAACAGCAAGAGAAACATGGGAGGTCAAATTCAAATGCAGCTTCTATTCAACCAGAATTTCGTTAGAATTACATGTCCAGCAGTCGTACTGTACTCATAAGCTAAAGAAAAGTACCTGAAATTCGAAAACAACACGGAAAATGAGGAAGCAGCAGCAGGACAGTAGCAATAACAGTGATCAGCAAAAAAAACCACCAGGTAACATTATTAAAGTAACGCGCCTAAAGCAACTAAACATTTGCAGCTTTGCGAGGACCGTAGTAATTTTGCTAAACGGCACGCCTCGAATTCTAAGGATAAAACAGAACTTAATTAAAACGAGGATTATGCAATTGTCATTTTTGTTTGGCATGATGCATCTTGATTCTAATTTAAAAGGGTTCTCAAATTACATTTGGAGGGCCATGTACTATTTATTATCTACTACGGTTCACCCCTAATCTACTTTGAAAAGAAAACCAATTAATTAGATAAATAAAGAAAATTAGAGAACCTCTATTCGTTCGAAATAAAATTTCAATCTACTGGCTAATTAGAAAAACATTGAATTAAGGGAATATTTAATTCAAGAATCTAATTCACAACTGCTTTCAAACTTGACCAAACGAGCCTACTTAGCCTTCCAGTTTCCAATTATCCCATTTCCTACCTACTTAGCCTTCCAATTTTAATCATCTTATCCCGTCATTAATAACACAACTCAGCATTATACAATCAGGTAAGCATGCTTGATTCAGCTTTTACTAATTTTAACATGACTCTGAACCTTAGCTTCACTAATGGGCATGTTTACAAGGCAGAATATGAGTGAATCGATACAAGCCAATATTTAGCAATTCACTGAAATTAAATGGTTACCCAAGCTAAGACATCTGGTCTGCAGTATAAGCTAAACAAGAATCTACAAGCCAAAGCATTACACTAAACCTTTATACAAAACCTTAATAAATCTTTTAACTAGCACCCACTTAGATTCGTTAAAAGAAAACTAAGTAAATGGAATCCATAGTTCATACATCAATACAAATGCGAACTTACTACTGCAGACTACTCTTCACGCACGAATTCAGAAAACCTAACTGACATTTGTAATTCAAAGCCTAACTACGTAATATTGAAACAGCAAGAGAAACATGGGAGGTCAAATTCAAATGCAGCTTCTATTCAACCAGAATTTCGTTAGAATTACATGTCCAGCAGTCGTACTGTACTCATAAGCTAAAGAAAAGTACCTGAAATTCGAAAACAACACGGAAAATGAGGAAGCAGCAGCAGGACAGTAGAAATAACAGTGATCAGCAAAAGAAACCACCAGGTAAACCAGTTTTAAACCAGGAAACGAAGTGCAACACTCACGAGAATGCGGCCAGAACTTTAAAAAACCAAACTCAAATCATTTTAGCCTAGATAGCCCGGAAACTATTTCAGAAATTGAAAACTTTAGAAATCAAATCAAAACTCAAAATGGAACAGTAGCCAATTTTTTAGCAGTTTCAGTTTTTCTTTTTTGAGTCCTTCCCTCTTCCCTTAGGTCTGTCCCTTCTCTTAAGTTGGTATCTCTCTTAGAATATTTTTCTTCCTAATCTCCTCACCCCTCCCGTGTCTCTGTGTGTGTCTATCCTTGTGTGTCTATTTAAAGACTAGAGCCAACTCCCTTTTTATTCCAATTTTTTCCGTTTTCCAGCTTGTATATTCCCTTACCATGTGTATCCCTTAGCCTTTTAATCACCCCCATGTTCTTTTGATTTCCAACTCTTAAAAGGGTCCTTAAACGAGTGTAGTTTCCACTATCAATGCCCTTTTCTATTTTTTAATTCATTCCCCTAACCTAGTGCTTTTAATTAATTCATTAATGCAATTTCTACCCTACCACTACTTCCTAAGTTAGGTAAACAATCTCCTTTTATTGAATAATTCCCAGACTAACCCTTTAAGTTCATAATTATTCAATTAGAATCTCTGAAAGTTATAAACATTTACAGAACTGCTAGGCAACAAAACCAAAGGGCATCAGTTTCTGAAACCTAAATAGATTTAGCATTGAAACAGAGTCAAAAATAACCCTTCATATGAACAATCTGAACAGACATTAACAAGAAACGAAAATTGAAGAGCCTATTTGAGATTCGACCTTTGACACATTTAACATAATCATCTTAACAAGGAATCAAAACATCACGAGGATACTAATATGCTGCCTATTAGAATAATATAAACCTAAATTGAAAATTGACAACCTATCGATTCAAAGGCAAATCCATGAACTTTAAACAACTATTCATAGAATCTGTAAAACAAACCTACAATCAGAAATCAAAACAAACAGGACCAAATAAATTTAAAAGGAAAATTGAAATTAACAAAAATAAATATGAATAAATAAACTAACCTAAAGCAAAGAAATCGGGTTCGAAGCTAGTCGTAACTTTACTCAAAAAAATTGACCAATCAAAAACATATGTAGAAGAGAAGGAGAAGAGGCAGAGGTGAAATGGATTTAAAGAGGAACAGAAAACAATAAAGGGAACTCACCGGCTAGACTTGAAATTACCCTTGATACTTCGA
Source organism: Nicotiana sylvestris (assembly GCF_000393655.2). Lineage (NCBI taxonomy): Eukaryota > Viridiplantae > Streptophyta > Magnoliopsida > Solanales > Solanaceae > Nicotiana > Nicotiana sylvestris. The sequence continues at coordinate 149,758,828 of NC_091068.1, forward strand.
TTCACCCGAAACTGATGTTACTCATTTGTTCTTGTCAAGAACAAATGAGTAACATCGGTTTTGTAGTGAATCGACCTTCTAATCATAGAAAACTAGAGGCTTGACTCGATGCATGTCATCAGGTTCAATGGAAATTGATTTTGAACTTTTAGGGTTAAAACTTGGATTTAAAATTCGACGAGTCTTGGTTAGATTCAAAGGAAACTAATGATGGATTTGGTAAGAGAAGCTCGGGGTGGTTCTATGGTGTAAAGATGAGAGTGATTGGATAGGCTAGGATTTTTGACTGAACTTCGATTGAAGATTCGGGGCGCTTGGCTATGATTCAAAGAGAGGTGTTTGGATATTTGGAATGGGGAGGTCGAAGGGGTTCTTAGGTGTATTTCTGGGGTTGTTTGGCCACCGTCCGCCGCCTTGGGCGATTTTCGGAGGGCGGAAGGCAGTGGTGTGTGGTGGTATGTGTTTTGGTCTCTGAAGAGACGAATGGGGGGAGTATTTGGCATATTAAAATGAAGAATTAACCAGGGCCGTTGGATTAGAGGAGATCGACGGCCCAGATCAGTTAGGAAAGGAAAAACGGGGTCGTTTGGAGTTCTATCGGGCGGTCCGGGTATGGGAATGGGTCGGGTTGTGGGGAAGGCTTGGGACCGTTTGATCAAAGGAGATCAACGGTCCTGATCAAAGCATGTCCAAACGACGTCGTTTGGTTCTGGTAGGGGCTGGACCGGTTGGGCTTTGGTTTTGGGTAATCGTTTGGGCTTCTTGAATTAAACTGAATTTGGCCCATTTCTGAGTTCCTTTTCTTTTACTTAATTCTTTTCCTTTTCTTTTCTTCCCTTTTTTTCAAAAATTAAAACTAAAATCCTAAATTAAATTATAAAAACCCAAATTAATTTTAAAATACTAATTAACTCTAAATGATAATTATCACGAATAATTACATACTAAATTAAAAGAAAATCACACAATTTGATTAAAAATACAAAAATATGTTATTATTTTTGAACTTTCATTTTTTGTAAAACAGCTAATCATTTAATTAATCCGAAAAATGTAAAAATCAAATCCTAAATGCAGATACTATATTTTTTGTATTTTCAATGCGTTAATAAAATTAAACATGTACACAAATATATGCAAACAATCAAAAAAATTACATAGTAATTTCTAGAATAATGCATAATTAAAGAAAAAGACCTAATTTTGAGAATTCTTTTGGAATAATTCATGTGAGGCAAAAATCACGTGCTCACACCAAGTCTGAAGTGGATGAGGAGTTTCCATTTGACATAGATTGCCAAGATGCTGGATATAATTATAGTCCCAAATTGATTTCTCAGGACTTCATGAACCGAAACCCATTTCATTTTCCAATTGGAGGAAATGACTGCTTCCCACTCTCTAAACTAGATGAAAGGATTTAATGGAGCTAGGGGGTACAATTTCATAAAGATAAAGGAGAAATTGGATTTAATGGAGGTTTTAGGATTGCTGATTTGGGGAAGAGGACTAGAGAGTGAAGGGGATTTGGTTTTGTTTTAACCGGGTTGGGTTTGGGTAGATGCACCTAACCAAGATTAGAATTAAGTGGAGCATGGGTTAATTCGGACCAATAATGACAGGACACGTGAAAATTCAAGTCTTATAAATATTTTTTTAAAAAAATTCCAGTCGTTAGTCAAATAATGGCATAGATGGGCCATTTCTGTAACGGCAGTGGCATGGAAATAGCAATTTTTTAACGGATGGCATGAATAGACCATTTCTGAAAGTTGAGTAGCATTTTTATGCTTTTTCCGAAAATTAAATTTAAAGCGAAGTTACTATTATTTGGTGTCACTACTATCCTAAAATTTAAAATTCATAAAATTAAAAATCTTGGCTCCGCATCTAATAATATGATATAAATATCCGATGCAGATAAGTTTTTACTGTAACTAATTATGAGCTGGTATTTTATCAGGGCTTTGTGGCATCATAGTTGTGTTATGTGTCAAAAATAACCTGCCTTATCATGGATCAAAGGCTAACAATATTATGACGAATGTATCGTAAGATAGCTATATTATTATGATTATACTAGATAGGCATTGCTCGTGCAAAGCCCGACCCCAACATAGAAGTTAATATATTCTCAATAAGTTTGCCCCAAACAATGAAATTAAAGAACAGAAATTCAAGCAATTAGTTTTCAAGCTCTATGGATAAAGATAAGCTGAAGGGTTAGGTTGGAGACGAAGGGAGAAATTCAAAAATAGCCAGATTTACAACTGGTCGTTCAAAAATAGCCCAATTTCAAAAGTAATCAAATTTTGGTCACTTTTTATATAAAGATAAATCTGAGCGAAAACATTGTTCAAAACTCGAAAAATACGCTAGTATATTTGTAAGCACGTGATTTTTGCTCTATATGAGTAATACTCCCAAAAAATGCAAAATAAAATGATTTTCCTTGGTGTGCAATTTTTGAGTATTTTTGTGATTTTTGGATAATTATTTGTATTTGTTTGTGCTTGCTTATTTGTTAAATTAATAAAAAATATAAAAAAATATGTCGCATTTTGCATGTAGGATTTAATTCTATAATTGTTAGTAATTAAATTAGTTTTACAAAAATTAAAAATTACAAAAATAGGCACCTTTTGCATTTTTAGCATTTAATGTCTAAATATACAATTTTATGCTTAATTATTACTTAATTGTGCGTTAATTGTTATTGGAAGTTAATTTGCGCTTTTATAACTTAATTTAGTTCTTAATAATAATTTAAGTACTTTTATAATTTAGTTTTAGAAAAATAAAAGAAGAAAAGAGAACAAAAATACAAAGAAAAATCGGATTGGGCCACTTCTTCAATTTCAAACCACAGGCCCAAATAATTGCCCAACTTTCCCCATGACCCGGTCCGTTTCAAACCGGGTCGATCCGGTCCGCTCCATTAACCCAACACCCCTTCTTTATTTTTGTCCAACACAAAACAAAACCAAAAAAATAAAAAATAAAAAGTGAATTATCACTATTAATAGTTTTATTTTTTATTTTTTTTATATATAAAAAAAATCTGAAAATATTTTATTTTATTTATTATTTTTATTTTAAAATATATATATATATATATATATATATAGTAATTTCGGAAATGATTTTAAAAAAATAAAAAAATAAAAAAAAGTAAAAGAATGTAGAAAATTTAAAAAAAAAGTAAAAAGTTTTAAAAAATTTAAAAAGTAAAATAAGGTTGGAATTAAAAAATAAATATAAAGGTATCTGAAAATTTAAAAAAATTAAAGTAATTGAAAGTAGCATTTTTAAAAGAAAAAGAAAAGATAGTGGTTTGTTTTTTAAAGAAAAGTTAAATAAAGTGAGATTCTCTTTTAAAAAAATAAAAAGTGGGATTTTAAATAAGATAAAGTAATTAAAGTTGGAATTTTAAAAATAAAAGTAAATAAAGGTGGGATTTGTCCATTTAAAATAAATGAGATGAGCCTCGCCTAGTAAAATATATAGATTGCGGGGCCCTCACAAATGTATGTGTTAATTACTTAGAACTCGGGATCGGCCGCTTAGCGAACTTCACGGCCTTTTCTCAAAATAACCCTGCGCTAGTCGCTTTAGGCGCGTATTTAATAATGTTATCTCCTTAAATTCGGGTGCACATTTATGTGACCCAAATCCAAATCTCAACGAAATCGAAATGTGTCTCTAATCACGGGTACATTGATTGTGACGTGGTCTGAGATGTATTTCCATGACATTGCAAATTCTTTTTAATAATGAATGAGACGAGCCTCGACAAACAAAAAATGCACAAGCTGCGGGGCCCTCTAAATGTATATATTAAAATACTTAGAATTCGAGGACAGGCCGTTTAGCGAATTTTACGGCCTTCCCCAAAATAACAAGACGCTAGTTGCTTTAGGCGCGCCTTTAATAATTTATTTTCCTTAACTCGGGTGCACATTTATGTGACCCAAATCCAAATCTCAACCGAGTCGAGATATGCCAAACAACTACGGGTGCATTGATGTAACGTGGTTCGAGATATGTTTCCACGACGTTGCAATTCTCGTAAAATAATAACAATAAGTAAGAAAGCGGTAAAAAGATAAAATTTTGCACATAAGTTCATATTTGTATAAAATCAGATAATCAAGCCGAATATAACAGTTGAGCGACCGTGCTAGAACCACGGAACTCGGGAATGCCTAACACCTTCTCCCGGGTTAACAGAATTCCTTATCCGGATTTCTGGTGCGCAGACTGTAATATGGAGTCATTCTTTTCCTCGATTCGGGATTAAAATTGGTGACTTGGGACACCCTAAATCTCCCAAGTGGCGACTCTGAAATAAATAAACGAATCCCGTTTCGATTGTCCTTTAATTGGAAAAACTCCCTTGCACCCTCTCGGGTATGTAAAAAGGAGGTGTGACAATATTATGCTGGAGTTCCAGCATAAGTATACTTGAACTCCAGCATATTATACTGGAGTTCCAGAATAAGTATGCTGGAACACCAGCATAATATGATGGAGTTCCAGCATAAGTACACTAGAACTCCAGCATAATATACTGGAGTTCCAGCATAATATGCTGGGGATTACTTTGACCCAGAACCACTGGTTCAGGGTTAGAAATTCGAGCTTAGATAAATTGTTATGTTTGGCTTTATCTGATTTTTACATGTTTTGAGCCTAATGTGCTAAATGTTGCCTTTACCGCTTTGATATTATCTGAACTGTATATAAACTGTGCCGAAACCTACTCTTCTTACCTCCGGGGATGTGCTTACTGGTTAAGACTCCCTATTCTATTAGTGTCATACCCTAAATAAAAGAGGCTCGGAAAGTTTCTAAGCCGGCTGGCCTTTTGGTTCCCGGACAGGAGCTCCTTCCTCAACTCGAGTGGTCCGCTCGGGTACACTGTCTAGAACACCGACCCAGGTTTTGAACATAGAATAACGTGACTTCATGCCGGATCCCTAGTAGGAACGCTTATTTGCATCACGTTGCATTTGACTTAGGGGACTCAACACAGGGGTTGAGTCCGTCTAGGACTAACAACCTGATATGAAAAGGTCATCCTGATGCATCCTATTTGTTTTCCGTGCATTTATTTGTCTCGTGCCCGCATGCTGACCGGTGTTTGAATATTATGAATATTGTGAAATTGAAAAAAAGGAAATAGCGGTTAGGGAATTGATTGTTTATTTTTGAAAAAACCCAATACCCAAATACTGTCAAAACTCTGCCGAAATTTTGGAAAGAAAAAAAAACGTCTTATTAGTTTGTTTTATTAAAAGCAAAGGAAAAATAGAAAAAAAAAATCGTTGTTCTGTTTTGTTTTTCAAAAAAAAATATATAGAAATATATAGTTTGTCTTGTCATAAAAATAAAAATTAAAAAGAGTCTTACTTTTTTAAAATGGGGTTTTTATGAAAATTCAAATAATAATAATAATAATAAAAAAAAGAGTCTTTCATTATTTGTCACAAATATATACATGTATAATAATAATAATAATAATAATAAAAAAGAGTCTTTCATTATTTGTCACAAATATATACATGTATATATATATATATATCCAAAAGTTTTTATTTCCAAAAAATATATATATGTCTTTATTTGTTGCAAAAATATTTGTCTTGCCAAAAAGTCTAGAAAGGTTTTTAGACCCCCAATTTTCAAAAACAAAAAAAAAATCCAAAAATATTTTCCATTATTAACTTCTTTAGAAAGTCTTTTAACTATTTTTTTTTAAAAAAAATGTATAATAAGATAGAAAAAAATCCGAAAATATTTTTCTTCTTTCAAAATTGAAAAGAAAATTCAAAATTCAAAAAAAAATATTTTTTAGAAGCATTTCTTTTATTAAAGGTAAAATTCCGAAAAATATTTTCTTCTTCCTTTAGAATAAGAAAAAAAAACAAATGGAAATTAAAAAAAATATATATATCTTAGAAGTCTTTCTTTTAAAAAGAAAATCAATCAAAAATATTTCCTTTCTCCTTTTAAAGTAGTTCTTTCACAAATTCAAAAAAGGAAGTTAGTTCATCTACTTATTCTTGATTGCCCGAACTACGCGGGTTTGATTCTCACCGGATGTGAGATACGTAGGCAACCCTCATCGGGTCCAACCCCACCTTTTGCTAAAAAAGCCAAAAACAAATAAATAATAGTAAAATAATAATAATAATAATAATGATAAAAAATGTCAAAATTTTAATTTTGTCATAAAGAAGTCGGGTGACGCTGTTTTATCAAGACATAGCCGAATGTTCCCGAAGGGACGCCGGAAGGCTGACTTTGCATAAACAGCCACTTTTGGGTCATTTTTTAAGATTTGGTCCAGTTGACCCACACAGCCTTAAAAATCTTCGTCCCCGAGACGTTGACAGGCCGTGTTTGCAATATTGAGTTTCCTATTTTTGAAAAACAATAAAAGAGTCATAACTAAGTCAGGAGATGCTGTTTGTCATAAATAGCCGAATGTTCCCGAAAGGGACGCCGGAAGGCTGACTTTGCGTAAACAGCCACCTTTTGGGTCATGTCTAGGAGTTTGGTCCAATTGACCCACACAACCTTAAAAAGCTTCGTCCCCGAGACGTCGAAAGGCCGTGTTTGCAACACAAGGTTTTTATCGTAATTTGAAAAAAAAACAAAGAGTCGGCGGTCAGGTGAATACCGTTTGAATTTTGTCATAATAAGCCGAGCCAGCTTCGGCCGCGTCTTAAACCGTTCTTGCCGAAACAGCCTTAGAGTATCTTTCAGTTGTCGAAAGGTTGTTTTCGTAAAAGAACGGACAAGTTTGTAAAGTGTCATAAAATAATCCTCCTCGGCCTCAAAATTCATGTGACATTTGGAAGGGGCCACATTTGCAAAAATAGTCGCTTGGTTGCATTTGACAAATAGCCGTTTGAGTATTGTTTATCTTTATTGGCACGAACTGCGCTCGGTCTGATTCATGCGGGGACATGATACGTAGGCAATCTCCATAAGATTCGACCACCACTAAAATAAAATAAAAAATAACAAAAAAAATATAATAATAAATAAATAAAAAGAGTGTGGAAGATTTTCAGGGGGCACAATTGTCTAACTGCTTGGGTACATTGTATCTCTGATATATGATTGTCTGTCCAATGCCCTAACACTAACGTGATGGCTTCCCTTTGATGTGTCCATATATAGAAAGTGGTTGGTTGTGGTAACTCCTCCCTGCAAAGCAAAATCAAAGGACAATGGCTCAGAACCGCAGAACCGAGTGGGTCGGTACTGATGACCGACAACAATTGGTCGAACGGAACAACGGGTTGGTAGAAGAAGTGAAAATGCTGAGACAGCATGTGGCAGACATGTATCAGGCATGGATAACGGGAAAAGCACCACCCCCTCCACCGCCAAGTCTCTTAAACTCGGTCATTTCTCAAGCACCCAACACCATAATGGAAGATCCCCCATACTCTCCATCCCAACCTACTTATGGAAGCTTTCCCAGCTATCCGAGTAGCTCTATCGCTCCTCAATGCTTCGTCGCTCCCCAACACCACTTCTTTCCCCGTGACCTCAAAAGCCATACCTCACTTCCCAGGTACCCGACTCCACGAAATGCTTACCCACCCATACAAGCCTACCAAAAGCCATCTAGATCAGGTTTCCGGCCCTGTCAACATGCAAGAATGAAGAGGTTGCTGAAACGAGAAAAGGCTCTCACCCCTATCGGGGTATCTTATGCCAGTCTGTTTGAAAGTCTAAGGCACGCTGGCTCGATTGAGCCACTCCCCGCATGTACGCTAAATCCACTTGCAAGGAGCTTTGATCCGGCAGCGCGATGCGCCTACCACTCCAATGTCATAGGGCACAACATTGAGAGCTGTCATAGTTGGAGAAGGGAAGTAGAGAAAATGATCCGAGAAGGGCGGGTTGTGATTAATAACAGTGACATGGAGCACTCGAACCCCCTCGAGAACTTGCCGACGGAGGTTGATGAGATTGAAGCTGGTAATGGTCTCGGCAGTATTGATGCAAAGCTCAGTGGCTAAAATGCCAATTTTGATAAAGTGGGAGGACGCTCTGTTACTTGGTTAAGAGGAGAGAAGCTTGTGGTGGCTTATTTTGTTTTCATTTCTGTTGTTCGGATCATTAGGATTGTAATTCGGATTGTTTTGTGTCAATATCATGCCGCTTATCTTTCCGTTTTTGTCATAGCGGTCTGTTTAAGTTTTGTCAGGGTTGTTTAGGATTTTGTTCTGGTTTGTTTTGTTTTGTTAATTCAAACCATTTCGCCGGTAGTCTAATGCAAAATCCGGTCTTTTATTATTTCCAATCTTCTTTTGTTTAGTCCTTTTATCATTTTTTCAACGACGATTCTAGTGACATGACATGCGCACACAGTTTGGGGCCTAATCTTAAAGTTAATTATAAAACCCCGATCAGACCATTTAAAGGAAATAAGGACGGTTGAGATTATTCAGAGCTCGAGTCATATGGAACTGGGGCAAGTAAAATATGAAGAAAAATCGTTAAAAGCAAGATTCGCCAAATTGGCATGAGGGTCGTTCATGATAATGAGAGTGTCGCCCAACGGTTCTTTAGAAAGGACCAATGAAAAAGCAAATGTTGAATATAATTGTCAAGTCCAGCACCATCGGAAGAGGCTACAAATCGTTGTTTAAATTGTGTTGTTTGCACTTGGCATAGTTTGAAGACTGGAATGACGAAGGCATTTTATTCTGCTACCTAAACACTTTATCCTTCGTTACCCCTTTTGAGCCTTACTTATTTTTGTCATACCCCTCGTTCGGAATCAGAAAAAACGACTAGAAAACGCAAGCATATGGCATGAAAAAAAAACAACAAAACGAAAAAAGAGAAAAATGAAAGAAGAAAAAAAGAAAAGAAAAAAAAACAAACAAAAGAAAGTCGGAATGAAAAGAGGAATTGGGAACTACGTTTGACCTGATTCCTCAAAGAGGATACGTAGGCGCTTCACGGCTCGGTCATAGTTTTGAAAAATGAAAAAAAAAATCAGTTAGGATATCCCCAAGCAAGAAACTGGGGCAAAGGTTGCGTTTATTGTGAATAAATCTAATTCCGAAGGTTGTAACTAATAACCCAAAATTAATGTATTTTTTTGAGCCTTTTATACCCTTTCTTTCTAGCCTATCCAAAACCCACATTACGGTCCAAAGAAAGACCTTCTGACCAGTCTTCAAAAGATGCCAAGTCAGACAAATGAGAGTCTTACCGGCGAACATAACATTCTGTTCCACAGCAGAAAGGACTCTAATCTCCAACAGAAAGAGTCATACCGGCGACACTCCAAATCCCCAGCTGGAAAGTAATACAAATGAGAGAGTCTTATCGGTGAAAACCTTCACAGGCACCATAAGGCGATGAAAGCTGAGAGAAAACCAAAATGAGAGAGGCTTGATAGTGAAAAAACCCTTCGGGCACTACAAGTCGAATAAGATTGGGAATCAGATGGGGAATCGTCAAGGGAAGGTCTTGAGAGACGATTGACGGCAGAGGATAGGCCACATACGCATGTCATGGCCATTAGAGTCGGTATCTGCGTTTGATAGATTTTTATTTATAGTTTCTTTTGTTAAAGAGTCATCTTTTCCTTTGTCTTTATTTTGTTTCTTTTTATTTTTTTCCTTTCATAGGAAAATTCCCTAGTAGAGTCTGTTTGGTCGGAACCAGTGGGAAATGACTTCAAAATAGGCCATCAACTAGTACATCCAAGTGGTACAAGGAACAGGCGCAAAACCCGTGTCAAGAAGGGTATCCCTATCAAGATGAGATTGATAAAAGGGATGGGCCAGTGTCAGCAATTAATATCATCCCCAGCAAGTTTGATAGCATAATGGAACACAAAGCTGGGAAAGGAGAAAGAGGAAACCATCCCCAACAAGAGTGGCATGACCGCTTACCATGTTTTTAAACTAACAAATTTTTCTTTGATTTAGAAACAGGGAAAATGAACGTTATTGATGGCGGAAAGACAGGCCATAAAGAAAATCATCAAACCGGGGCAGAAAATTTTCTCATTGTGAAAATTTTCTCGAAGACAGGCGCCCACCTGAATAACGAGAGGAATACTTTTATGTCTTAGTATAGACAGGCGCCCACCTGAATAACGAGAGGAATACTTTTATGTCTTAGTATAGACAGGCGCCCACCTGAATAACGAGAGGAATACTTTTTGTCTGTGCATTTCATATTTCAGGCACCCACCTGTATAACAAGGGAATACATTTCATGTCTTTACCATTAGGCGCCCACCTGTATAACAAGGGAATACATTCCACGTCTGTTCCAATAGGAGACGCACTTCCTAAGCCTAGCCTTTACCAATAGGAGACGCACTTCCTAAGCCTAGCCTTTACCAATAGGAGACGCACTTCCTAAGTCTAGTTTTGCCAATAGGAGACGCACTTCCTAAGCTTTACCCATAGGAGACGCACTTCCTAAGTTATTTCACCCATAGGAGATGCATTTCCTCCTAAGTTTATTTTTACCCATAGGAGATGCATTTCCTCCTAAGTTTGTTTTAGTTTCACCCATAGGAGATGCATTTCCTCCTAAGTTTGTTTTAGTCCACCCATAGGAGATGCATTTCCTCCTAAGTTTGTTTTAGTCCACCCATAGGAGATGCATTTCCTCCTAAGTTTGTTTTAGTTTCACCCATAGGAGATGCATTTCCTCCTAAGTTTGTTTTAGTCCACCCATAGGAGATGCATTTCCTCCTAAGTTTGTTTTAGTTCCACCCATAGGAGATGCATTTCCTCCTAAGTTTGTTTTGGTCCACCCATAGGAGATGCATTTCCTCCTAAGTTTGTTTTAGTTTCACCCTTAGGAGATGCATTTCCTCCTAAGTTTGTTTTTTACCCATAGGAGATGTATTTCCTCCTAAAGTTTATTTTTACCAATAGGAGACGCACATCCTAAGTTAAGTTTCACCAATAGGAGACGCACATCCTAAGATAAGTTTCACCATTAGGAGACGCACTTCCTAAGTCAATTTCACCAATAGGAGACGCACATCCTAAGTAAGTTCCACCAAGAGGAGACGCACATCCTAAGTTAGTTTCACCAAGAGGAGACGCACTTCCTAAGAAAAATTTCACCAATAGGAGACGCACGTCCTAAGGAGATGCACTTCCTAAAAATAGTTTCACCAAGAGGAGACGCACATCCTAAGTTAGTTTCACCAACAGGAGACGCACATCCTAAGTTAGTTTCACCAACAGGAGACGCACATCCTAAGTTAAGTTTCACCAAGAGGAGACGCACTTCCTAAGTAAGTTTCACCAAGAGGAGACGCACATCCTAAGTCAGTTTCACCAATAGGAGACGCACATCCTAAGAATAGTTTCATCAATAGGAGACGCACTTCCTAAGAATAGTTTCACCAATAGGAGACGCACTTCCTAAGCTAAGTTTCACCAATAGGAGACGCACATCCTAAGGAGACGCACTTCCTAAGAATAGTTTCACCAAGAGGAGATGCACTTCCTAAGAATAGTTTCACCAAGAGGAGACGCACATCCTAAGTTAGTCCTAAGATAAGTTTCACCAAGAGGAGACGCACTTCCTAAGAATAGTTTCACCTATAGGAGACGCACTTCCTAAGAATAGTTTCACCAATAGGAGACGCACTTCCTAAGAATAGTTTCACCAATAGGATACGCACTTCCTAAGAATAGTTTCACCAATAGGAGACACACTTCCTAAGTTTAGTTGTACCAATAGGAGACGCACTTCCTAAGTTATTTCACCCAATAGGAGACGCACATCCTAAGTTATTTCACCCAATAGGAGACGCACTTCCTAAGTTAGTTTTACCCAATAGGAGACGCACTTCCTAAGAAAAGTTTCACCAATAGGAGACGCACTTCCTAAGTTTATTTCACCAATAGGAGACGCACTTCCTAAGTATAGTTGTACCCATAGGAGACGCACTTCCTAAGTTTAGTTTTTCCCAATAGGAGACGCACTTCCTAAGTTTATTGTACCCAATAGGAGACGCACTTCCTAAGTTCAGTTTTACCATAGGAGACGCACTTCCTAAGTTCAGTTCTACCAATAGGAGACGCACTTCCTAAGTTCAGTTTTACCATAGGAGACGCACTTCCCAAGTTCAGTTCTACCAATAGGAGACGCACTTCCTAAGTTTATTGTACCCACAGGAGACGCACTTCCTAAGTTTATTGTACCCAATAGGAGACGCACTTCCTTAAAGTTTAGTTTTGCCCATAGGAGACGCACTTCCTAAGTTTACTTTTATCCCATAGGAGACGCACTTCCTAAATTAAGATTTCACGCATAGGAGACGCATTTCCTAAATTATTTTCATTCATAGGAGACGCACTTCCTAGTTCAAAATCATTAAGGTTTCACCCATAGGAGACGCACTTCCTAAGACTATTTAACCCCTAGGAGACGCACTTCCTAAGTTTAATTTCGTGCATAGGAAACGCACTTCCTGAATTAAGTTTACTTTAGGAGACGCACTTCCTAGTTTGGCTTTTTCAGGTTATACTTTTACTTTAGGAGATGCACTTCCTAGTTTGGCTTTTTCAGGTTATACTTTATTTCAGGAGACGCACTTCCGGAATTGAGATTTCACCCTTAGGAGATGCACTTCGTAGTTTGATTCATTTTGAGTTCGACCATAGGAAACACAATTCCTAGTCTAGTTCTTTGAAGTTTTCACCCTTAGGAGACGCACTTCCTAGTTTAGCTCATTCCGATTCAACCATAGAAGAAGCACTTTCTAGTTTGAGTCATTGAGGTTTTTTTAGCAGACACATTTGCTAGCAAGAGTTTTGGTTTTACTCGTAGGAGATGCACATCCTAGTCTAGTCTTTAGTTTACTCTCATCATTGCATTAGTAGTATAAATAGGTTACAATTTTGCTAACGACTCAAAAATCTTCCCAGTGCAAACTGGGTTAGGAAATTTTCGTTTGTATTGTTCGTTTTGGTTGTAGGATCCGGCATACATTCCAGTCTTTACTTTTCAAGTGTTGAAGTTGGGAGCCCGCCCAGATAACAGAGGCATACATTCCAGTCTTTACTTTTCAAGTGTTGAAGTTGGGAGCCCGCCCATAATAACAGAGGCATACATTTCAAGATCAAGTCAGAAGACAATAAAACAGAGGGTTACAACAAGAATCTCCAGCAGGAAACAATAAAATCTCAGCACCGGAAACAGAAGGTTGCAACAAGAGGTCCCAGCACAAATTCAGGCGCATGAGTCAAAAGGAAGAAAAGAGGCGTCTTGAAAGAAGCAGCTGGTGAACATTAAATCATGCCCAACATAACAAGTCTGATGAAGAGAGCCATACCCACCAGAGGAACCGCCAAAAAGCTTGATGAAGAAAGCCATGTCCCTAGCGGACCAAGCAAAATGATGAAAACTGGTATTCAGAAAAGCAAAAGGCCAGTATCATGCCCAAATTCAAGAAAGAAAAGCACCGGAGGAAACACAAGCCGACAAGAAAGCAAGGCAACAAGAACAAATTTTAGTCTAGCCTAGCTTCTTGTTTTCTTTTAAGCACGGTGTAACAAGGAGATCGGTAAGCAGTGATAACAGCATGCAACAACAGTAACATTGCAGTCCCACGGTAGTCCCAGCTACCAAAGCTTCCCGAACTACATTAACCTGATTCCCCTTTAGCCAGGGATATGTAGGAAACCTTTGAAGCAAAGGTTCGGTTAAATCTTTTTCAAAAAATGCTTCACACGGAGTACTCGGATAGGCAAAAATCGCTCGCTTTATCTTTGCACGAAAACCCTTCGTGTCTCCGGGCAAAGAGGGGCAGCTGTAAGCACGTGATTTTTGCCCTATATGAGAAATACTCCCAAAAAATGCAAAATAAAATGATTTTCCTTGGTGTGCAATTTTTGAGTATTTTTGTGATATTTTTGGATAATTATTTGTATTTGTTTGTGTTTGCTTATTTGTTAAATTAATAAAAAATATAAAAATATGTCGCATTTTGCATGTAGGATTTAATTCTACAATTGTTAGTAATTAAATTAGTTTTACAAAAATTAAAAATTACAAAAATAGGCACCTTTTGCATTTTTAGCATTTAATGTCCAAATATACAATTTTATGCTTAATTATTACTTAATTGTGCGTTAATTGTTATTGGAAGTTAATTTGCGCTTTTATAACTTAATTTAGTTCTTAATAATAATTTAAGTACTTTTATAATTTAGTTTTAGAAAAATAAAAGAAGAAAAGAGAACAAAAATACAAAGAAAAATCGGATTGGGCCACTTCTTCAATTTCAAACCACAGGCCCAAATAATTGCCCAACTTTCCCCATGACCCGGTCCGTTTCAAACCGGGTCGATCCGGTCCGCTCCATTAACCCAACACCCCTTCTTCATTTTTGTCCAACACAAAACAAAACCAAAAAAATAAAAAATAAAAAGTGAATTATCACTATTAATAGTTTTATTTTTTGTTTTTTTTATATATAAAAAAATCCGAAAATATTTTATTTTATTTATTATTTTTATTTTTAAAAAATATATATATATAGTAATTTCGGAAATGATTTTAAAAAAATAAAAAAATAAAAAAATAAAAAAAAGTAAAAGAATGTAGAAAATTTAAAAAAAAAGTAAAAAGTTTTAAAAAATTTAAAAGTAAAATAAGGTTGGAATTAAAAAATAAATATAAAGGTATCTGAAAATTTAAAAAATTTAAAGTAATTGAAAGTAGCATTTTTAAAAGAAAAAGAAAAGATAGTGGTTTGTTTTTTAAAGAAAAGTTAAATAAAGTGAGATTCTCTTTTAAAAAAATAAAAAGTGGGATTTTAAATAAGATAAAGTAATTAAAGTTGGAATTTTAAAAATAAAAGTAAATAAAGGTGGGATTTCGTTTTCTAAAAAAATAAAAGCAATTTGTAAGTGGGATTTCTTTTAATTAAAAAAATAATAAAATAATAAAAAAACAAATCTGAAAATTTCGAAAATTTTGCTATAAATATAAGAGAAAATTTAGGAAGAGGTGGAAAAAAAAGAGGAAAAACTAGATAGAGAGAAGAAAAAAAGAGGGGGCGGAGTGAGAAGTATACACCCGATATACATTCTGGATACACTGAATATACAGGGACAGAATTCATTTTGGAGAGTTTTGAAGTTGAAAAGAATAGTTACTGTTTCATTGCCTCGCTTAAGATCTGAAATAGTCAGAACCTTCCTGCCTTTTACTTCTTCTCTATACTTGGAGTCGTTTATAGTCTCCTGGGTTTTCTACTATTCCTACTGTTACTGGTCTATTCCTGTGTTGCTGGACTGTCGTTGTTGTGCTACATTGTTACTACTGTTGCTGCTTCTCAGCTTCATCTTCTCTTGTTTTCCAATACCAGGTACACGAATGTAATACTAGTTATTGCAAGCTAAAAATGTGGAAGCATGAATACATATGAAGAATCGAATTTTGAAGTTTTAATTTCGCTTTTTCTCTGTTCCTTTTATTGATTGTATTTAGGCTATTTTATGTATTATTGAATAATAATTGGAATAAGAGAAAATAACATAAGTTAGTCTTTAATGAATCGGCTTGGCAAAACGGGTTAATTCACTAGCTATGAAGGTTCTAAGATTATCAACAGTAGGTTAATTGTGAACAAGTACTTAAATTTAGCTAAGGCATGAATTTGAACTAAATTTCGTGAATTAGGTATTAAGGCATGATTTGAGTTCAAACAAAATTAGAAGAACGTTTAAGTCTAATAAACTTTCTATTAAGCTTTAGTAATTATGGTTAAATCCAGTTTCAAATGGTTGTGAATAATTAATTCCAATAGTTTTTTTATATATAACAATGCGAGCTTCAATCTAACTATATTTGATTCTTTTGAATATTAGTTGTCAAATTTTTATTTTATTTATAATTTCGAATTTTTTTAGTAAAATTCTTGTTCATCAATATTTGTATTAATATAGCAATTAGTATGCCATGCTTTCTTAAATAAAAAAAACTCGTAATTAATTAGGATTTTCTTTATTTATTTTAGAGACTAATTTTAATAGAAAAGATGTAGTCGCTTTAGGATTTGTCCATTTAAAATAAATGAGATGAGCCTCGCCTAGTAAAATATATAGATTGCGGGGCCCTCACAAATGTATGTGTTAATTACTTAGAACTCGGGATCGGCCGCTTAGCGAACTTCACGGCCTTTTCTCAAAATAACCCTGCGCTAGTCGCTTTAGGCGCGTATTTAATAATGTTATCTCCTTAAATTCGGGTGCACATTTATGTGACCCAAATCCAAATCTCAACGAAATCGAAATGTGTCTCTAATCACGGGTACATTGATTGTGACGTGGTCTGAGATGTATTTCCATGACATTGCAAATTCTTTTTAATAATGAATGAGACGAGCCTCGACAAACAAAAAATGCACAAGCTGCGGGGCCCTCTAAATGTATATATTAAAATACTTAGAATTCGAGGACAGGCCGTTTAGCGAATTTTACGGCCTTCCCCAAAATAACAAGACGCTAGTTGCTTTAGGCGCGCCTTTAATAATTTATTTTCCTTAACTCGGGTGCACATTTATGTGACCCAAATCCAAATCTCAACCGAGTCGAGATATGCCAAACAACTACGGGTGCATTGATGTAACGTGGTTCGAGATATGTTTCCACGACGTTGCAATTCTCGTAAAATAATAACAATAAGTAAGAAAGCGGTAAAAAGATAAAATTTTGCACATAAGTTCATATTTGTATAAAATCAGATAATCAAGCCGAATATAACAGTTGAGCGACCGTGCTAGAACCACGGAACTCGGGAATGCCTAACACCTTCTCCCGGGTTAACAGAATTCCTTATCCGGATTTCTGGTGCGCAGACTGTAATATGGAGTCATTCTTTTCCTCGATTCGGGATTAAAATTGGTGACTTGGGACACCCTAAATCTCCCAAGTGGCGACTCTGAAATAAATAAACGAATCCCGTTTCGATTGTCCTTTAATTGGAAAAAACTCCCTTGCACCCTCTCGGGTATGTAAAAAGGAGGTGTGACAATATTATGCTGGAGTTCCAGCATAAGTATACTTGAACTCCAGCATATTATACTGGAGTTCCAGAATAAGTATGCTGGAACACCAGCATAATATGATGGAGTTCCAGCATAAGTACACTAGAACTCCAGCATAATATACTGGAGTTCCAGCAAGTATACCGGTCCAGTATAATATAATGAAGTTTGGAGCACCGGTGCTCCAGTCTCCAGTATATTATACTGGAACCAGCAAAGTATACCGGTCCAGCATAATATGCTGGAGTTCATACACAGGTGCATCGAACTCCAGTATATTATGCTGGACCGGTCTCTGTTGCAGCAAAATAGTGGCTATTTTATTGACTTGGTAAACACTGCTATTTTTGAATGACCAATCCGAAAACTGGCTATACCGTGCTATTTTTACCGGTAATTTGGATGAAATGTGCATTTATTTCACGAATTGACTAAATGAGAAACAACAAAATAGAGAATAGCACTAGAGAAGATTTATCTTGAAACTTATGGACATGTACTATTTAGCGAAAAATCCACTTGGAAACAGAATCAAGCAATCGGAAAATTCATGTTTTCCGAAGAAAATCTAAAATCTTAAATTCCTTCTAACCTTGGCCTTACAAACAAAACTTCTAAATTCTCTCTGAAGAGCTTAGTTTCAAATTTGAAGTGTAGGTTACATCTTAAGTCAAAAGTTATCAACAGATAAATCAAGTACTATCATAAACTATTTTTATACATAATATAACATTAAAAAAACGACAATCTACATGTGTATTCTTCAACTTGATCACAACCTATTATGATCCACAAAAGTAGTGTTTTCATCTTTGTGAATGAGCAATTGAAATATAGAGAGTAATGATATCTCAGGATGAAAATCTTGAAATTCAATTGACAGGCCTGAGATATTTTGTTCCTATAGAACAAGATCGTATTTTCATCACTGTACACCTAAGAGAGAGTTTGGTGTATTTCATAATTTTACTTTATTAGTAGTTCTGCCCGTTAATAGTAGTATTTTTGATGGAAAATTTGAACCAATAGCAGTGACCACATGCGACTTCGTCAGTCAGTTTAATTTGTTCACCCTTTGCCTTTTAAAATACAAATTGTATTATAGCTTGCATTCAAATAATCAAACCTACCAAACGTAAATTTTCTCATCCCACATATTTGAATGAATCATTTTTAAAAGGCCTGAGTTTAAACTAATATCCAGAAATCAAAGGAGAAAATCAACAAAGCAGACCAAATTCAAGCCACTATCATGACACAAAATGAGTATAGTTCTAAAGGTTGGCTGTTTGCTTATCATTAAAACTAATTATGTTTTATGACTCAAAAATGCAAGTTGAGTATATTAGATCCAGACATAAACTTGCCATGGAGTGAACTATTTGAGTTGTCACTTGACCATTAACAAGAAATAACATGGTCACAGTTGAACTCGATTATGACAATGTGAAATTAAACTTGTATGGACAAAAGTTCAATCTTTAAGGAAATATAAAAACTAATATGGCAATGAGAGATTTAAATCGAAATGCCGCAGCTTCCTTTGATATCTTAATTTGTACATTTTAATAAGATGCCTATAGTTGACTTAGATGATCACATATTGATCACAAGACTCACTTCTTTTCAAGTAACTTGATACTGATCATTAACATATTCTTTGCCCTATTACTCATTCATTTAATTTAAAGTAAACTTTAAACAATTAAACTATTTCAAACTAAAACTATGTTTTCTTCTATCCTGAAATTAATCTATTTTTGCTGCGACAGAAATAGTTAGGAAGAGAGTGATAAGTTCAAATTGACATTGAACACTTCAGCGGATGGGGTGACCGAGCCTTCTGGCCGAGCTGTCTCAGTTTCTGCCACATTCATGTCAATATCACATTTACAGTAGTCTCCATCTTTAATTTGATCTTCACACTTACAATAGTCTGAATCTTTAATTTTATCTTCCACATAGACTTGAGCAGAATCTACATCAATCAATCCTGGCATATCCTTCACCGGATTCTGTCAAGATTCAAATACAAAAGTCATCATATAATTAAGTACTAGTTGAATGTTTTTTAAGCTCAAACCCTTCAAACATCAAACCGAAGCAAAGGTATTGAATATTAGATCGTAGCATGTTAAAATGCTCTTAGAAGCTTAGAGATATGTATGAGTACAAAAGGAAAATGAAAACATAAAGGTTAAAGCACACACAAAACTTGTCCAGTTCAATATATCAAACTCAAAATTATGCATTTTTTCTAGGTTTTTCATTTTGTTCAGCTTAAGAAGCCGAGTTCGATGTGAAAACATGAAATGCCATTTCTATATTTATATCGTTTTTAATTTCTCTTGGTGAAAACATAAAAATAATTCCATGATAAATGTACAAACAGACAAATATTCAAAAGAGTGTTTACCTTCTCCTTCCTGTAAATGGTGCCATCTTCTTCAACACGCCAACCAGCTTCGTCACAAAGAGCCTTGAGAAGATCATTCGTGTCAGCATGCTTCGGCAGCTCATAGTTTCCATGAGCCCTCAGTCCGGCAAAGATCTTGTGTGCGACAGCCCGACGCTTTTGTTCTCTTTGCTTGTTTTTCTGCCTCTCCCTATCGGAAGGATAACGGAACCTTGTCACCACACTGCCGTCTTTGGTGGTTTTGTGAACCAACCATGGCCCTCTACTGGTTTTTATGCAGCCTCTAAGAACACTTCTTCTTTCTGTAACCATAATTTTGAGTTCTAGCTAGCTACTTTCTTCTTAGCTTGTTACTTTGCCTCTTCTAGTTGTGGTAAGTAATAATTGATTTATATATAGAAAGACAACATGTAGACAAATTAGGGATAGTACAAAAAGCACAGCATATATTCCTCCAGTTTGGCGTGAGTACTATGTTCTGTGAAATCCTTTTAGCTTACTATGAATATTACACAAATATCAATGATGATCAAAGGAGAGAACTTTACTGAGTACAGAAGATTTTATATCAGTTGGCCCTTTTTTTTGGTTTCCCGTTCCGGTACTCGCATTAAAGCTCATCCGCTGCACCATATCTTTTGGTGGTCATGCCTTTTTACTATTCTCATGAACATTGACAAGTGAAATAAAATAGGATTGTAAATTTCTATGTTATGTGGACTCGATCTCCATAAATACTATGTATGCGTGTCGAATTTTCTAAAAATATACTTTTTTAGAAGGATCCGTCACGTACTCGGCGAATATTTTTTGTTAAGTCCGAGCAACATAAGTTAATTTAATTGATATTTAATTGGTGTTAGTGATAAAACTCTTTTTTTTTTAAATCTTGGATTAGTTATAATGTTTCCAACTTATTACTAGTTAATATATTAAAGGAAAAATAAAGCTATTTCATGTGACACGAAAAACGATTACTTCTATAATTGGCTAAGAAACAACAAATAAAACAGCATAGAATTATTTGTTGCTGCTGTCGGATATATATCAAGACATGATTTCAGGTGAGAGTGTACTTAATTATTTTCTGAATATTTGATCTTCTGTTCCCTTTTGTCCAAACGACATGAGGAAATCAAAGAATATATGAGTATACTACAACCTTCTTTCTGATTAGCCACAGACAAAAGTACACTTTTTATTCTTTGATTCCTTATATGACAGACAAAAGTTACACTTTAATTGATCTTTATATAGTTTAATTTGGAAGTTTACTGATATCAAGCTCATCCACTAGTTAATTGTTTTCGGTCAAGTGATCAGATTAATTCTTTACAGATAATCTGCATATAGAGTAATAATAACTCTGTTTATATAACCACCTACTCTTATCAATAATAATGAAGAATCGGATGGGATTAAATTACTAAAACAGACACCAATAACTTAATACAATTAAGTCCAAAAGATTTGAGAACTAGCTAGTAGGTCGAATCGATTCAAAATAATATAAGTTTAACTCAATATTTTAAATTCAGAAAATATAGGAAACAATAGATTAAAAAAATTGAAAAGAGTCTCCTGTAATCTTTTTCTACTTTCACTAGTCTTCCTTTCAAAAATCCTAATCTTGCTTTTGGATAATTGCTTTTTTGACTAGTCATACTCTGAGTTTATAAAAAAGCAACAAACTCTGAGTTCTGAAGAAAGAATGGAGAGAAAATAGGTTATGAAACTTTCTATTGGATCTCATAAAATTAACCATTTTGATGAAAGAATCTTCTCTTTTTTCTCCTTAACCAAACAAGGGAAAAGCTACTTTTATCATTTCGTCTTTGTTTTATTCATTCTGCAGTCCTTTTCTTTCTAGTTCTAACTCGTTACTTTGATTTGAATATGTAAAATGGTTATTTTTATTTTAAGAAAATAGTTCTACTTTCCCTTTTTTTCCTCTCTGACTATTTGTACATCATGCTCTTTTACGATTAAGAAAATGATCTTTTTAGATCATTTATATTTATATGTCAATATTTTTACTTGTAAAAGTAACGCTAGTAGGAATAAAACAATTGACCTTACAAAGGTTTTGAACCGCCTTAACCACTAAGCTATGTTTTTGGGCTTTGTCATAGGGATTCAAAAAATAATATATAGAGTTAAAAAATAAATTTTACCTTCGGCAAAGGGGATTCGGGTGAACGCCCACTACTAGAAATCTGGGAATTACAGACCAAAAATTTGCGACCAAAGTTGGTTGGTCAAAAAAAGCGACCAACTTTGGTGGCTAATGTGGAGAAAATTATTAAATAATTATTTTAAATAATTTACCGACCAAGATTGGTCGCTTTTTGGTCGGTAAAGTGGTCAACATGTTGACTGGGCTAGTCAAACTTACTTGGTGAAAGAAATATTGAAATTAGCGACCAACTTTGGTCGCTAATGTGGGACCCAGTTATAACGTTTTAATAATTATATTAATTTTTAAATTATTTTATAAAATATAAATAAATAATATTTAAAATTGGCGACCAAAGTTGGTCGGTTATGAAAGAGGAAGCAAGTTAATTTGGGACCCAGTTCTAAAGTTTAATAATTCTATTATTATTTAAAATATTTTATAAAATATAAATAAATCTTATTTAAAATTAGCGACCAACGTTGGTCGCTATTTTTTAATTCTGGATAATTAGCGACCAAAGTTGGTCTTTTTTCAGGTCAACATTGGTCAAAATTAAAAATCACTTTTGTATTTACTATCTAAATAATATAAATGTAATCCATTAACACTTTTGTAATACAAGGGATGAATATACTAATATATACTCTAACATACTATATATGTAGTTAAAGTAGTACAACAAAGCGTGTTATATATATATATATATATATATATATATATATATATATATATATATATATATAGAGAGAGAGAGAGAGAGACGTTTTGTTTTTAATATTCAACGATGCATCTGAGTAGGCTATAAGTCGATGAATCAATGTACACACAAATATATTTGATGAAAAATTATATATACTAATTAGGATCTTGACAGGTCTATCCATCACGACCCAATTCCCGAACCCGGTCGTGATGGTGCCTCTCGTGAAGACAAGGCCAGCCAGACTAAACAGAACACCTCTTTTAAATAGTTAACTATTATAAATAGTTCTAAAGCATGATATAATATCCATAATTTGCGGAATTAACGATAACCTCAGTAAGAGCCATTCCGACACAGCCGAAACCGGGGTGTCACAAGTCATCAGCAACTAAGAGAAATCCTGATACAGTCTACTAATCACTAAACCCGATACAATAGTTCTAAGAACAATAAAATGATAAGATAAGGGAGGCACGGGGCTGTGGATGCCAACAACTGCCTCGTGATCTCCGAACACTGCCTGGACGGGAAGATCAACACTCAGGAGCGGACTCAGCGATGCCTAAATCTCCACACACGGTGCAGGGAGTAATGTAAGTACTCCGACCCAGTGAGTAATAATTATAAATAATGACTGAAAGCATGAAAACACGTAAGGCACAAAGCAATTCTATATCAAAGCAGTAAAAATCACGTAAAACAGTAAATCAGTGAAGAAGTCAAGTGAAATCTCTTTAAATCAGGTAAAACAGGTAATTTAGCAGGTAAATAACGAGTAGAAATCTACCCCTCAAGCACAGTATCAATCACTCCGAACAGTATCAGCTCCTCGGGCTCACTCTCATCACTAGTGCTCATTCTCAGCTCTCAACCCATATATCTCTCATAATAACGGCAATCAGAATAACCGTTGCGGCGTGCACCCCGATCCGTACATCGCTGCGGCGTGCAGCCCGATCCATATAGATAGTTAACTGCGCTCACAGGGGGTGTGCAGACTCCGGATGGCTCCTACAGCCTAAGCGCTATATTGTTGCGGCGTGCAACCCGATCCATAACATATATAATATCCTCACCATTTGGTTCTCAACCCCTCTCAGTCATTAACCTCACAGTCTCTCGGGCACAATAACAGAAGATAGGGATCTCAGCCCACAAATTCCTCTCATTTAGGAATAGTATGATAAAACCAGCTCGAATCGTTTAAAACAGATAGAAACATGACTGATAATATGATTTTTAACAAGTATAGGGAGGAAAATCAGTCAAAATCCCCGAAGGGTTCAAATAGTGGGTCTGATGCCCAAATATGGCAATTAGCCCAAATCATGATGATAGCAAATAAGTTTCAGTCAAATACGCGGTAAAATCATCAGTCGGGACGGACCAAGTCTCAATACCCAGTAGTAAAAGACCCCATGTTCATCATCCAGTGCGTGTCTCACCTCAATATAGCACTACGATGTGCAAATCTGAGGTTTCAAACCCTCATGACATCATTTACAATCATTACTCACCTCGAACCAGCTACAACTCTACCTCTCAATGCCTTTGCCCCTCGAATTGGCCTCCACGCTCGTCAAATCTATCCAAAATCAGAGCGAATACGTTACATTATGCTAAGGGAATAAAGCCTAAGCGAAAACAATCGAATTACCACAAAATTTCAGAAATTGGTCAAACCCGACCCCCGGGCCCACATCTCGAAATTTGACAAAATTCACAAAACTAGAATCATTATATTCTCACGAGTCTAACCATACAAAAATTATCCAATTCTGATACCATTTGGTCCTTCAAATCATCATTTTACATTTTTGAAAGATTTCACAATTTTCTTCCCAAATCACGAATTAAATGATGAATTCAATGATAGATTCATGTACTCTAGCCAAATCTGAGTTAGAATCACTTATTCTGATGAATTTCTTGAAAAACCTTCAAAAAATCGCCAAAATCCGAGCTCTAGGTCAAAATATCAAATAAAACTCAAAACCTCGTAAATATAGAGTACCCCCACAGGTTTCCACCTCCGCGGTCTGCACAGAACCACCGCGGTCCGCACAAAACCACCACGGCCCGCACAAAACCACCGCGGCCGCACTTCATTTTGTGCTATCTGCACAACACATACCGCGACCGTACTTCTTTTTGTGCGGTCCGCGCGGGTGGGTTCTGAGGCCTGCAACCCTTCTGGGCCTTCTATAGCTATGATTTTGGCCTAAAATATCCCGGATCCTACCCGGAACTCCTGGAATTTCAAACCAATTGTACCAACACATCCCATGACATCGTTCAAACTTGTTCAAAACCTGGGGACGCTCACAACAACATCAAATCACCAATTTAACATGGGATTTAAGCCTAAGAACTCCAAGGACTCTTAAATTATGATTTCAATCAAAAGTCTATCAAATCTCACCCGAATGACACAACGAAGCTACTGCAACTCTCGGAATTCCTTTCCGACCCCTATATCAAAATCTCGCCTATCAACCGGAAATTACCAAACTATCAACTTCGCTAATTCAAGACAAAATCTTCTCTACAACTCCAAAACCCATTCCGATCGTGCTCCTAAGTCACAAATCATCTCCCGAAGCTAACCGAACCATCAGAACTCACATACAAGCCCTCTAATACATAAGTCAATATCCGGTTGACTTTTCCAACTTAAGCCTTCTTAAAAGAGACTAAGTGTCTCATTTCCTACCAAAATCCTCTCCGAACTCAAACTAATCAACCTGATCACATAAAACACGGATAACGAAGCATAAAGAAGTTGAAATGGGAGAAAACGGAGCGGTAACTCGTGAGACGACTGGCCGGGTCGTCACACTATCAATCTGTGAAATTTTTTTTAGGGATTGATAGACTTGTCAAAATCCTAATTAGTATATATAATTTTTCATCAAATATATTTGTGTGTAAATTGATTCATCGACTTATAACCTACTCAGATACATCGTTGAATATTAAAAATAAAACGTCTCGACTTATACCAATTAATCTGTTATAATTGATTCATCGACTTATAACCTAGAGATGAATGAATGTAATTCATTAACTCTATTACAATACATTTAATGAATGCAGTATCATATATTATAACATGCTATATATGTATTTACAGTAGCACGAAGTGTGTGTGTTATATATATACACACATTAACATATATTATAACAAGTTATATATACGTTATAGTATTACAGTGAAGTGTCTGTGTGTGTGTATGTGTGTGTGTCTACATATATAAGAACATGAAGTGCTAGGAACACAAGGTCGGGTTCTTTTAGGTATTGATACACTTGTAAATTGATTCATCGACTTATAACCTACTCAGATGCATCGTTGAATATTAAAACCAAAACGTCTCGACTTATATCAATTAATCTGTTATAATTGATTCATCGACTTATAACCTAGTGATGAATGAATGTAATTCACTAACTCTGTTATAATACAAAAAATGAATACTATTATATCAATTAATAGAATAATATTATATTGGTTTATCACTTCATTAATTATTCGTACGTAGTACTGTATAAGATTGATCGTCAATTACAATATAGTTTATGCGTGTGTGTGAAATTACTCATATACTTAAATATAACTTAAAAGATTCCTTTACGTACATGCTATTATAATCTATTAAAAGTAATTACCTAGTTAATATAATTTTTTTTAAAGATTATGCTTATAATTTATAATTATTTATAATAATTGTAGTTAAATAAAATAAATATTTATAGCTAATAAGAATTTTTTATATCTTATAATATTTAAAAACTATAAAAGAAAAAAAAATTAATTTTTTTAGAAATAGCGACCAACGTTGGTCGCTTTTTCTAAAACCAGACTCAAAAACGAGTTCTCCCCCCCTCCATTTCTCTTATTTTCTTCCCCAAAATTTCCTCAACTCTCTCTGAACACCTTCCCCACCCCTTCTTTATTTCCCTCACTCAAATCCCATTCCCCCACCCCGTTCCACCACTGCGACCGCCGGTACGCCGCCGCCGACTGCCGCCGCCCCTCTCTTTCCTTCTCCACCTAAAAATAACCTAGGTTTGAATTATAACCTTGAATCTTTGTTATTTCTAATTTTTGTTTCAATTATTTCAATATTGTAGTTTATTGTTTCATTTAGTGTTTCAATTCTTTGAACATTGTATTTTATTGAGGATTAGGGTTTAGGTCTTGTTTTAATTAGTTTTGTTAATTAATTTTATTAACTAATTAGTAACTAGTGTTGAATTTAGTTTAGTTAGATTTGAACTATACTTTGTATTGTCTTGATAGTTTAGTTAGAATCTAGGGTTTAGGATATGAATTGAACTTTTAGGATATGAATTGGACTTTTATTTTATGTATTGGAATTTTAGAATTGGACTTGTAGTTTATAAATTGTAATTTTAGGATATGATTTGAATTTTTAATTTATGAATTGAACTTTTAGTTTATAAATTGAAATTTAAGGATATGAATTGAACTTTTAGGATATTAATTGGACTTTTAGTTTATGTATTGGAATTTTAGTTTATGAATTGAACTTGTAGTTTATAAATTATAATTTTAGGATATGATTTGAACTTTTAATTTATGAATTGAACTTTTTGGATATGAATTGAACTTTTACGATATGAATTGGACTTTTAGTTTATGTATTGGAATTTTAGGTTATGAATTGGACTTGTGGTTTATAAATTGAATGTTTAGGATATGATTTGAACTTTGTGGTTATGAATTGAACTCTTAGTTTATAAATTGAAATTTTAGGATATGAATTGAACTTTTAGTTTATAAATTGAGTATTTTAGGATATGAATTGGACTTTTAGTTTATGAATTGAACCTTTTGGATATGAATTGAAATTTTAGTGTATGAATTGAACTTTTTGGATATGAATTAAACTTTTAGTTTATAAATTGAACTTTTATTTTGTAAATTGAAAATTTAGGATATGAATTGAAATTTTAGGATATGAAATTAATTAACTAAAAAAAGTTTAGGATATGAATTAACTAAATTAATTTATTCTTGTTTTATTTATATA
Source organism: Nicotiana sylvestris (assembly GCF_000393655.2). Classification (NCBI taxonomy): domain Eukaryota; kingdom Viridiplantae; phylum Streptophyta; class Magnoliopsida; order Solanales; family Solanaceae; genus Nicotiana; species Nicotiana sylvestris. Next base: position 149,786,257 of record NC_091068.1, read on the forward strand.
GATGGAACATCGTACTTGGATGTACAATAGGAATTATCCTAATCGGCGGGGATTGCGGGAGGATTTTATAGAAGGGGTTGATGAATTTATTAGACATGCAATGTCACTTCCACCATACCAAAATGAAGGAGTAATTAGGTGCCCTTGTGTTAGGTGCGACTGTATGAAGTTTGGAAAATCGAAGGAAGTTAAGCTTCATCTTTATAGGAAGGGGTTTATAGGGAATTACTTTGTGTGGATTAATCATGGAGAGATCGATGGTAGCCATGAGATATTTCATAACATGGTTGTGGGTGAAAGTAGTAGGTCGGTGGAGAATACAAATCGTGATTCTAATGATATGGTTGCAGATGCTTTTGGAATGCACTTAGGGGGTGAGCCCAACGAAAATGTTGAACAAACTCCTAATGATGACACGAAACGTTTTTATGAACAGTTAGAGGAAGCTAGTCGTCCACTACGTAAAGGAAGTCCGCGTCACATCCACATGGATCACAGCCACTCGGGTCACAGACATCAGTATCACAACCATCAGTATCACATCCACTTGTGGTCCATCAAACTATGTCGCAGTCACAGGGATCACAACCATCTTCATCAGCGACTCCATCTATTTCAGGCCTTTGCCTGCGAGATAGTAGCTCTGACCCCCCTACACCTTCCATACATGCCTCTGATATACATGCTTCAGACGGTGATGCTGATGATGACGAGGAGGTGCATTATGATTAATATGGCAGGATCATCATAGTCCCTGAGGGTGATGGGTAAGATTTATTTGTTTTTTTTACGTTTATTGTTTTGTACAGTTTGTACTAAGATATTAATGTATTTTTTTTGTTAATGTCACGACCCAAAATCCCAACCCGGTCGTGATGGCGCCTCTCGTAGGGACAAGGCCAGCCAACAACAAAATAATACATCTCTTTATAATTACTTAGCAGGAATAAGTTTAATTCACAGATAATATAATCACAAGTGCGAAGTAAACATGATAGAATAATGGAAACCATCCCGACTCAGCCCGAAAGCGGGGTGTCACAAGCTACGAGCATCTAAAGATCTAAATACTAATACAAGACCAACAATATACAGAATGGAATTTAGAATCAATGAAGAAATACGGTGTCGTGAACGCTGACGGTCACCTTGCTCAGCTACAATAGTATACCTTCAGTCCGCTAATAACCCGCTACCGGGTGAACAGTACCTGCAACTGCACGCGAGGTGCAGGGAGTAAAGTGAGTACTTCCAACTCAGTGGTAATAAGAGTAAATAATAACTGAGCGATAAGAAATCACGTAAGAACACTTCATCATGCTATCTAAGACGGTACAACCCTTTTTGAAAACAGTAATTCCATGAAAATCCTTTATAAAATATCTGACTCAGTTTTAAACCTCTTTTGAAAATAATCTTTTTAACAGTTGCAAAATAATTCCAGCCATCAGTGTCACTATGCACAAAAACCCGCCCCTCGGGCAACATCTTCGTTCCTGGTCAGCCACTCGGGTCCCAACACTCAAGGATCAAATAGCACCAGCAAAAGCAGATAAATATCTCCAGAAATATCACAACAACAAATAATGAACAAATGCATGAAAGCAATGCATATGATGGTACATTCCAGTACCCACTGCGGCGTGCAGCCCGAGCCATCCATATTTATTTATCGTCGACGACGCTCACTAGAGGTGTGTACAGACTCCGTAGGGGCTCCTACAGCCCAAGCGCAATATCTTGGTCAGTCATTGTTACCTGACCGGTAAGCCATTGTTACCTGACCAATTTATATCATACAGTGCCATTGTTACCACTGTTCAAGTATATCATCCAGTGTCATTGTTACCACTGTTTTAAGTATATCACACAGTGTCATTGTTACCATTGTTTCAAGTATATCACACAGTGTCATTGTTACCACTGTTTCAAGTATCTCACACAGTGTCATTGTTACCACTATTTCAAGTCACTTTATAATCAGTCTAGAAACTAATATAATAAGCCCCTTGGGCATTTACAAAACAGTAGTCCTCAGCCCGAAATAACACTTAAAATATCATTTGAGTTTTCAAAACTTAGAAATATGGCTGAGTTTGCAAAACAGTATTCAAAACCTTGGTCTGAGACCGTATAATATGCAAATTATGCTAAGCAGTAATATCAATCCTCGAAGGATTTTACAAGTCGGCACAAGGACCCAAACATGGCAATCAGCCCAAATTATGATGATAACAAGTAATTTCAGTCAAATACGCAGTAAAATCAACAACCGGGACGAACCAAGTCACAATCCCCAACGGTGCTCTAGCCCACGCTCATATTCGGCGTGCAAGTCACCTCAATACAACACTATGATGTGCAAATCCGGGGTTTCAAACCCTCAAGATATCATTTACAAGTATTACTCACCTCGAACCGGTGAAATCTCTAGCCCGCGACGCCTTTGACCATTAAACCGGCCTCCACGCGCGTCGAATCTAACCAAAATCAAAGCGAATACATCACAATATGCTAAGGGGACAATACCCAATCGAAAACAATCGAAAAATATCAAGAATCTCGAAATTAGAAAAACTCGAGCCCCGGGCCCACGTCCCTGAATCGGGTAAAATTTACATTTTAGAATCCTCATGCCCTCACGAGTCTAACCATACTAAAATTATCCAATTCCGATACCATTTGGTCCTTCAAATCATCATTTTACACTTTTGAAAGGTTTCACAATTTTCTTCCCAAATTCCATCTCAAATCACGAATTAAATGATGAATTCAGTGATAGATTCATGTATTCTAGCCAAATCTGAGTTAAAACCACTTACCCCGATGAGTTCCTTGAAAAACCTTCGAAAAATCACCAAAATCCGAGCTCTCTAGGTCAAAACATTAAATAAAACTCAAAACTTCGTATTTATATAGTACCCTTCGGATTCCGACACCGCTTACCGCATAAAAATGACCGCGGTCCGCGCAAAATCAGCGGGGTCCGCGCAAAAATGACTGCGGCCGCGCAGCTTTTTGACTGCAGTGACATGCTTCAGTATTTTGGCCGTAGCTTTCGCTACAAGTGTCCAAATTGCGGTATCTTTACCTTTTTGGAAACTAGACACGAAGGGTTACAACATTCATTTTTTAATCACCTCCAAATTCCTTGTGGATCAAAAGATATGAGCTTCCAAAGTATGACCAGTAACCTGCAGATTCTTCCCCTGCACGGCCGCGCGCCCAGCGCGAGAAGGAGCGCGGTCCGCGCCGCCACTGCTGCCCTCTCCATTTTTCTAAGTTCCGGGGTGTCCGTACTCACTCAAAACTCACCCGAAACACACCCAGGGCCCCCGGGACCTCAACCAAAAGCACCAACAAGTCTGAAAACACATCACGGACTTAGTCGAGGCCTCAAATCACATCACATATCATCAAAATCACCAATTATGCATGGATTCAAGCCTAAGAACTTATTTAATTTTTCAAATTTCACAACCGATGCCGAAACACATGAAAACTAGTCCGAATGCCCTCAATTTTTGCAGACAAGTCCAAAATGACGTAACGAAGTTACAGAAACTCTCAGAATTCCATTTCGACCCTCGGATCAAAATCTCACTTATCAACCGGAATTCGCCAAAATACGAACTTCCGCCAATTCAAGCCTAATTCTACACCGCACCTCCAAAACCACTTCTGATCACTCTCCTAAGTCACAAATCACCTCCCGAAGCTAACCGAACCATCAGAACTCACATCCGAACCCTCTAACACATAAGTCAACATTCGATTAACTTTTCCAAAATAAGCCTTCCTTAAAGAGACTAAGTGTCTCATTTCCTATCAAAACCAATCCGATTTAACTCTAACACACCGAAGACTGATAACGAAACATGAAGAAGCATAAAATGGGAAAGACGAAGCGGTTCTCATGAGACGACGGGTTGGGTCGTCACATCCTCCCCAACTTAAACAAACGCTCGTCCTCGAGCGTACCCAGAGTTATCCTAGAAGCTAACCAATAGCTGAATGACCTTACCAAGAATATACCCGGGGGTGATCCTACGTCACCCTATCTCGCATAGGTCTGATAACACAACATATCTGAAATTTCACAATCCATCTAGTCTATAAACCATAGAACCACATTACACTTTCCGAAATCATACACAAGATCTGATCCTCACATCCATACTCAGAATAGGCCCGAACCAGCTATAATAACCCTCAATCATATGATATACTACATAACCCAAACACTCGAAACAATAACTTCTATTCACAGCAGTTGCCCACAGTGCCCGAATACCGGTAGGAAACCTCTTATCAACTAAGGTCTTATTCTAACACTTCCATATACTGCCAACGATAAATGAAACACGCAACAAACCATAACCATTTCTCAGATCAACCACTCATGAAGCCACTTCCCTTTTGACTAATACCATAACAGGTTTCTGAGCCGAACCTCGATATTATCCTTCTAACAAGCTGAAATCAAATCTGTTCGTATTCATTAATGAACCCAACGATCACCTCGAATCCAACACACCACTCTGGTGATATGACGCCTCAATACAGGCCTAAGCCACAACTTGCATAATACACGCACCAATAAGAAACAGTCTGAACATACTTAAATCATAAAAAAAAGACTCAAACGAAAGAGCTGTACCTCAAGCTCATCAATACCATCACAACACAAGGCTGAGACCCCGTCTCACATCATATAAATAGAACACTGAATCCACCCCGAAAGGTCATATCTCCATGTGGCCTCGCTACAACGCGCGATCCTATTCAACACTGTTATACATAAAACACCTACAGTCACCATGCTCAAAATCGACAGCCACACACAATTTGATGTTTGAAACCAAAGTAGATCATTACACCCACGGTGAAACAAGTAGCATATACCATGCAAACCCGATAGGACGTAACCGGTACGCCATCCACTGAGCAACACCCAATTATTCTTCCGCTCGACTTCCACTATGAACCCCAACAGAATCGCACCATTGGTGCCCATAACCAATAAATCATAACGTCTCGCAACACAGAAGGTAACTCACGGACCTCCCGATCACTAATAGGCTCAATAACGGTCGAGTCAACCTAACCCTCAACGATTCAATTCGGAGCCAACCGAGCCGACTCAAGCTAGAGCACGCATCCACATTAGCCTGCCAACGAACTCCTTACCGAGGAAGCCTAAAGTTGCTTCTTCCACTACCATAACTTCTGTCGGAGTCATACGATACGGTGTTCGGCACCAAATCAATACCAAAATCCACAACTCCGTCCGGCGACATGCCCGGCCACAAGAAACATATTCGAAAAGTCCCTCAACATCAAAACCGAATCAATGATGGCAACCTCTCCGCTGACATACATCACGAGGCCCAAATAATGAAGGCAACCCTTCCCATCCGTCCGCTGGTTCTTTGAAACATAAACCACTCTACTAGAGCATACTTCGACACACCTTGCTACTCACCTTGTGGCATTTCCGACATAGCCCATAACGCAATAATCCATAATAACCCAACACTGAGAAATCCAGTCTAAACCCCGATATCATATCCAAAATCTGATATACCAGACAAGGAAAGGTCCACTCGGGCCCCCAAATCCCGATAGCCGTTACACATGATCCACAATCACAACATAGCCTTAATATGAGAACTTCCGTCTTCAAATCCACGCGACACATGAATCACCACATCATATCCCAATTTCACCGTCCGAAAGCATACCACACCTTAATACCCAATAATTCCACGATAGACTCTAAAAGTTCCCTGTACTACCAAGCCAACCCGAATATCACCAGTCGATCTAATAAGAAAGTGCCGCAATACCACCGAAGTTCCATCCATTTAATCACATTGCCCTTTTCCTGAAACATATACTCTCGTCAAATCACTTTCAAATAGCAGTACCATTTTCCTTGATTATCTGAGGCTACCCACTGCCTAAGTGTTTCATGAGCTTCCTTTCTGAACCGAACTGTAACCTAACACACGCATGTCTCGGTCCTCCACAACATACCGCATATAACATACCATCCGAGGATACATGAAAACCTCACCTCCCTTCCGGGCCACAGACATCTATGCACTTCACTAGTCAAGAAGTTCCATCGATCCCATCTAGATGAAAAATCATTACATATCCCATGTCTCTCATATTCATAGAAAATGTACCTCTTCAACCACGGTAGAAATCAACAAGAACTCTCTCAATTCCGTTTGCATAAATTAAACTTCCAGGACGGAATCCTTCTAACTCGACCAAGCTAAGCAAGCCAACAAAACCCAAGATCATTGCTGCAAAGTACTTGTATGAACTCATTACCTCGAACACATACCAAGAATTAATCATACCTTTACCATACCGATCCGGTCTACTATCAAGCTACTCCATCTATCTAAATTTCCTTCTGATTCATATTCAACTTGATATTTCTCCTTGCTGTAGCACCACAATTCCTCAACCCAGGCTCACTACGCGAGACCCAAGCACAAGACCACACCGTCTAAGACCCATAAGCCACTGAATCCTCTCTCAATTATATCCAGATACCCCACATTCCAACATACTTCACTCTGAAGAACTTCCTGCGAATCTAAATACGTTACCTTTGCTTTCCTGATATTGATACATAGGATCTTATAATCAATATAGAGATATCATAAGTCTTAACCTCATCCAATGAAAACACAATTTCTAACCCCATATACAACTTTAAGATACCCAATTGTTACATGTGGAACCTCAAACACATTAGGACCATTTTCGAGAGTCATTCACTCTATTCAACTTGCATTTAGCCTGCTCAACTAACAAAACCACTTGTGCCTCATTAGCACTCTGACACCGCAAGATACAACCTTATCCCAATACAATCAAGCATCTTCCTTCTCTATACACTGAGCATTCTTTACAACAGCTCAAGACATCCTATTGTTTTCACACATCTACGAAGCACCATATAACCTTTATTAAAATTTTCCTTCACTCGTGCCATCTTCGACTCAATTTCTACTCGCCAGCAGACCTCAATTCAAAACTAGCATAGCAACACCACCGTACAATCAGCTGACCAATAACAAGCTCCCCAACTTGGCTCGAAGCCATAGATCAGAACACACAATACTCATAACGTGTATACTCCACCGCTGCCTTAATACCATAGTGAGATTAAACTCACTCTTTCATAAGCTTGTGGAAACACAAATCATCTGGAATTTTTAACTCTTCTGCATTTTCTTGCATTCACTCACATAACAGTCAAGCCTACTCTCTAGGCGACCAAAATTTTACTAAGTCCCAAATATTTCAAAATTTTTGGCAGAGTTTCCTTTGTAATTGGGCCTATCCACCTGCCATAGAATCACCAAAACCATCCTAACAACACGTCCACAACTTGACAAAGCATCACAATGTATATCAATAACACTAATCCCAATATTACATGTATTATATCATCAAAATTGATACATGGACATGCGTTGCACCTATTTGAATCATAACACATAGAAATACCTTTCAATCCTCCATTATTGGGCTATTCAACCGAGTAAGAACATATTCATTCTTTAATGTTTTCGACTTTCAAGGTGGTCTCCTCGACTCAACGATTTCGTCATAATACATTTACAGAAGCGATCTCAGCTCCCAAACTCATCTCACGTCATATAGAAACATTTCACAGTACTAACATACCCTCACGTAGCTATCCAGTCTTCACTCCCACTATTAGGGACAATACTGAACATATACGTTCAAAACACTTACTCGTACGATCAGCACCTCGGTGCTCAAGCCATAGGCAAAAATCCGGCCTCAAGTCCTCCAGACGGGCCCAACATAAACTCACAGGGATTACATCTCGCCCCTCGATCGGGGATTCACAAGCCATCAAGGCACATCTGATACTGAGCACTCATGCGTGCATACGGACACATGGAAGGAATTTCAAGAGTTACTTTTCAAGCTGAATCAAGGACGCATGATAAGAATTCAAGAAGGTGAAGTTTTTCCTAAGGTTCTCCGTACCGATCCGCAAGACTCTACTAAACCTGCTCATGACTCGTGAGACCTAGTAACCTAGGCTCTGATACCAACTTGTCACGACCCAAAATCCCAACTCGGTCGTGATGGCGCCTCTCGTGGGGACAAGGCCAGCCAACAACAAAACAATACATCTCTTTATAATTACTTAGCAGGAATAAGTCTAATTCGCAGATAATATAATCACAAGTACGAAGTAAACATGATAGAATAATGGAAACCATCTCGACTCAGCCCGAAATCGGGGTGTCACAAGCCACGAGCATCTAAAGATCTAAATACTAATACAAGACCAGCAATATACAGAATGGAATTTAGAATCAATGAAGAAATACGGCGCCGTGAACGCTGATGGTCACCTTGCTCAGCTACAATAGTATACCTTCAGTCCGCTAATAACCCGCTACTGGGTGAACAGTACCTGCAACTGCACGCAAGGTGCAGGGAGTAAAGTGAGTACTTCCAACTCAGTGGTAATAAAAATAAATAATAACTGAGCGATAAGAAATCACGTAAGAACACTTTATCATGCTATCTAAGACGGTACAACCCTTTTTGAAAACAGTAATTCCATGAAAATCCTTTATAAAATATCTGACTCAGTTTTAAACCTCTTTTGAAAATAATCTTTTTAACAGTTGCAAAATAATTCCAGCCATCAGTGTCACTATGCACAGAAACCCGCCCCTCGGGCAATATCTTCGTTCCTGGTCAGCCACTCGGGCCCCAACACTCAAGGATCAGATAGCACCAGCAAAAGCAGATAAATATCTCCAGAAATATCACAACAACAAATAATGAACAAATGCATGAATGCAATGCAATGCATATGATGGTACATTCCAGTACCCACTGCGGCATGCAGCCCGAGCCATCCATATTTATTTATCGTCGACAGCGCTCACTGGGGGTGTGTACAGACTCCGGAGGGGCTCCTACAGCCCAAGCGCAATATCTTGGTCAGTCATTGTTACCTGACCGGTCATCCATTGTTACCCGACCAATTTATATCATACAATGCAATTGTTACCACTGTTCAAGTATATTATCCAGTGTCATTGTTACCACTGTTTCAAGTATATCACACAGTGTCATTGTTACCACTGTTTCAAGTATATCACACAGTGTGATTGTTACCACTGTTTCAAGTATCTCACACAGTGTCATTGTTACCACTATTTCAAGTCACTTTATAATCAGTCCAGAAAATAATATAATAAGCCCCTTGGGCATTTACAAAATAGTAGTCCTCAGCCCGAAATAACACTTAAAATATCATTTGAGTTTTCAAAACTTAGAAATATGGTTGAGTTTGCAAAATAGTATTCAAAACCTTGGTCTGAGACCGTATAATATGCAAATTATGCTAAGCAGTAATATCAATTCTCGAAGGATTTTACAAGTCGGCACAAGGCCCCAAACATGACAATCAGCCCAAATTATGATGATAACAAGTAATTTCAGTCAAATACGCAGTAAAATCAACAACCGGGACGGACCAAGTCAAAATCCCCAACGGTGCTCTACCCCACGCTCATATTCGGCGTGCAAGTCACCTCAATACAACACTATGATGTACAAATCCGGGGTTTCAAACCCTCAAGATATCATTTACAAGTATTACTCACCTCGAACCAGTGAAATCTCTAGCCCGCGACGCCTTTGACCGTTAAACTGGCCTCCACACGTGTCGAATCTAACCAAAATCAAAGCGAATACATCACAATATGCTAAGGGGACAATACCCAATCGAAAACAATCGAAGAATATCAAGAATCTCGAAATTAGCAAAACCCGAGCCCCGGGCCCACGTCTTGGAATCGGGTAAAATTTACATTTTTAGAATCCTCATGCCCTCACGAGTCTAACCATACCAAAATTATCCAATTCCGATACCATTTGGTCCTTCAAATCATCATTTTACACTTTTGAAAGGTTTCACAATTTTCTTCCCAAATTCCATCTCAAATCACGAATTAAATGATGAATTTAGTGATAGATTCATGTATTCTAGCCAAATCTGAGTTTAAATCACTTACCCCGATGAGTTCCTTGAAAAACCTTCGAAAAATCACCAAAATCCGAGCTCTCTAGGTCAAAACATTAAATAAAACTCAAAACTTCGTATTTATATAGTACCCTTCGGATTCCGACACCGCTGACCGCATAAAAATGACCGCGGTCCGCGCAAAATCAGCGGGGTCCGCGCAAAAATGACTGCGTCCGCGCAACTTTTTGACTGCAGTGACAGGCTTCAGTATTTTGGCCATAACTTTCGTTACAAGTGTCCAAATTACGGTATCTTTAGCTTTCTGGAAACTAGACACGAAGGGTTACAACTTTCGTTTTTGAATTACCTCCAAATTCCCTGTGGATCAAAAGATATGAGCTTCTGAAGTAGGACCAGTAACCTGCAGATTCTTCCCCTGCACGGCCGCGCGCCCAGCGCGAGAAGGAGCGCGGTCCGCGCCGCCACTGCTGCCCTCTCCATTTTTCTAAGTTCCGGGGTGTCCGTACTCACTCAAAACTCACCCGAAACACACCCGAGGCCCCCGGGATCTCAACCAAAAGCACCAACAAGTCTGAAAACACATCACGGACTTAGTTGAGGCCTCAAATCACATCACATATCATCAAAATCACCAATTATGCATGGATTCAAGCCTAAGAACTTATTTAATTTTTCAAATTTCATAACCGATGCCGAAACACATGAAAACTAGTGCGAATGCCCTCCATTTTTGCAGACAAGTCCAAAATGATGTAACGAAGTTACAGAAACTCTCGGAATTCCATTCCGACCCTCGGATCAAAATCTCACCTATCAACCGGAATTCGCCAAAATACGAACTTCTGCCAATTCAAGCCTAATTCTACACCGCACCTCCAAAACCACTTCCGATCACTCTCCTAAGTCACAAATCACCTCCCGAAGCTAACCGAACCATCAGAACTCACATCCGAACCCTCTAACACATAAGTCAACATCCGGTTGACTTTTCCAAAATAAGCCTTCCTTAAAGAGACTAAGTGTCTCATTTCCTGTCAAAATCAATCCGATTTAACTCTAACACACCGAAGACTGATAACGAAACAAGAAGAAGCATAAAATGGGAAAGACGAAGCGGTTCTCATGAGACGACGGGTTGGGTCGTCACAGTTAAATTGCAAGTTCAACCCAAGTAATATTACTACGAGGATAATCACCAAAGCCACCAGAAAGCTTTATGATAGCCCTTATGCGACTTGGAGTGAATTCTCATTCTCGCTGAAGGAGCAAATTTTCAATCAATTTAAGGTATAAATGTTCTTTTAAGCAGTATAATTATTTATATTTATGATATTTCCATATAATATTTAACTTTTGAAATACAGAGCAAGTGTGTATGGGAACACCGCTATAGCACGGAAGTGGCTGCAAATTTCATCACAAAGCTCGCAAGCGGTTGTCGCATAATTTCTCCAAAGCTAGAAAGTTGAACCAAAAGCCTGACTGGTTGCTTCAGAATTTATTGGAGGATTTGCAAAGGCAATGGCTTACCGTAAAATTCTTAGAGAAGAGCAAAAAAGGAAAGAAAACTCGTGCATCCGAGAAGGGAGGCTCCTTGCACACTGGAGGTGCAATCAGCCTAGGGACAATAAAAAGAAGATTGGTATGTAATTGCTTAATTTATTTTAATTTTCAAAGTATATCTATTCTGTTTATTAACTAAAATTTATGATTTTTCAGGAAAAGAAGTTGGGGCATCCAATGAACCAAGATGAACTATTCAAGAAGACTCATATTGTAAAGAAGAAGAAAGAGACGGATCAAGAAAGGTGGATCGAGGGCCGAGCCTCGACTGTATATGTAAGTTTTCACTTTTCATTAAGTATTTTGATTTACTTTTATATAAATTTTGAAATACTAATTTAATGTAATTTTTCTTATAGAGTCACTTTATAGCCGACATGGAGGAATTCATATGCAGTCAGCCACCTAATGAGTCGAGCGAGCCAATCCAACCTTCGGACAAAGATGCTGAAAGAATGTGGATGGAGGCTGCTGGCGGTCCAAAATGGGGGAAGTTATACGGGCTTCCTACTAAGAAATTCCATCGCTATAAGTGTGGAATGCAAGTAATAGGGACTTCCTCGCAAGGCGAGCAACTTGATGGGGAGAGCCTCTCCGCTATGCGGGAGACTGTAACAAAGCTCACATCTAATCTAGAAGCTAAGCGGCCAAGGAAAGAGAAAAGCTTAGAGATGCTCGGTACATTGGCATGCAAGCTCAGTACCAAGGCATGCAAAAGCAGCTTAAATCTCTCCTAGCTTCTGGAGGTTTTCGATTCCCCGATCTCGTGAGTCATCGCCAGAGGCTCGACTTGAACGTGAGCGTTCCTTCCGTCCTCCCTATGCTCGTTCCTCCCGTCCTCCCCGTGATCGTTCTTCCCGTCCTCGACAAGTAGATCCTTCTGTATACCATCTTGTTGATGAAAGTTCATCAGACTGTAATGATAATGATGTTGTACAAAATACTCCTTGACTTTTATATACTTTGAACTTGACAAATAGAACCGGTTTTGAACTAGGTGTAATAAGCGTTAACTTAGTTTTGTTAGTTTAATTTGTTAGTTCTATTGAACTTTAATTTGTTGGTTTTAATGTATTTTTTTAATTGTGTTGTTGTTGTTGGGTTGTTGTGGAGATTTTGGTATTGAAATTATAGTTTATGAATTGAATTATATTTTTATTTAGGGATTTTGGTATGCTGGCAGGTGGTGTAGCTGCCAAAACAGGCATTTTATGCCAAAATTATTACCCAGTTTCCCGACCCAAAATCCACTAAGGGTCATTATGGTGTCGGACACCACTATCAGGCAAGCCAACAACAATTTACTAGCAATTTCTCATTTTATTTATTTTGAGATCATTTCCTTTAAACAAATGAATAATAAATAATAAACTCTACTGAATAAATGAGGATGTCTTTACAAAATTTTACTACTAAAAAATCCCGTGATCATCCCAGAACCCGGTGTCACAAGTGCATGAGCATCTACCAGTGAATGAAATAAAATATAGTGACTGTATGGAATACAAGTGGACAGAAATGAAACTACAATACAATACTTTGAAGGAGACTCTGCCGACTGCAGGGCGTCTCGAAAATGCAGCTCACCTAAGTCTTCGTACTAACCATGTCACTATGCCACTAAGCCACTAGACCCGCATAAACCTGTGCAACAAAAATGCACAGCAAGTGTAATATGAGTACGAAAACAACGTGTACTCAGCAAGTACCCCTCTAATCTCGAAGAAGTAGAGACGAGAGGTCGACTTCGACACTTGCTAGTGGTCCAATAATAATATACCAATAATGTAGTGAATCGAGAATATTCATAAAATGACTCTAAATCAATAGCATGAGGCAAATAAACAGTTCTTTCATTAATGGGAAATTTCCAAATTCAATTTCATCAATTAAGCATTTATCTCAGGACAAGGAGAACAATTATCAACATCTATCATTCTCAAGGCAAGAAATGCAAACATACTCAACTGATGCCGAGGTCGTACGACCCGATCCAATAATATTTAAACTGTGCACTGCCAGAGGGTCGAATGGCGCGAGCCATATATGCATCTATTTAATCTACCGAGGTGTTTGGCCCGCTCCAAAATTAAACACATACATACAGTTAATCAAAAAGTAAATAGGGGATAATCATCCAAAGAAAATCCCATTCTCTCTTAACAATTTTATAAAAATAAGTTTATTTCTTTTTAGAAATTCATTTACCAATTCGATAGGATTTAAACAATTCACTGTCAATAAGGTTACAGATATTTCAAGTATAGCATGCTTTTGGATCCTAGACTACCCGGACTTACACATAATAGTAGCTACACACGGACTCTCATCACCTCGTGCGTACGTAGCCCCCACAAATAGGAGCACATAACCAATTATTTCACCTATGGGGACAATTCCCTCTTACAAGGTTAGAAAGGAGACTCACCTCGCTCCGAAGCCTATATTCCGATTCAAGAACGCGCTCAAACCTCCAATTTGGAGCCGAATGATCCAAAACTACTCAAATAGGATAAGAACTAGTCAATACATGCTCAAAAGTTCATATTCTAATTATTAAACCAATTTCCCAACCCTAAATGCAAGGTTCCTAAAATTCATCCCCGGAACCACATGCCCGGATTCCGAAAATTTTGAAGAAAATTGTTACCCATAACCTAGGGATCCAAAACATATGATTTTTACTCCATTCCTTAACAAAATTCATGGTTAAATCTTGTTTTTACCAAATTCTAGGTTTTTCATCTAAAACCCTTAATTTTCCCTAATTTTCACATGTTAATCTACCCATAATCTATGTATTTAACTTATGATATGTAGAAATTACTTACCTCTTTAATGATGATGGAATCCCTCCTCAAATGCTCTTAAAAATTGCCTAAGGCCAAGTGGGAAATGAAGGAAATGGGCTAAGTCTTGGGATAAAAACCATTGCACCAGACGCAGAAGTCGCATTTGCGACTCCCAGCTTGCAATTGTGATGGTCGCCCAGCTTTCCCTGCCATGGTCGTATTTGCCACAAAATTCTTCGCAGATGAGAAGAGGACAGCATCGCAAAAGTGATTCCCCCTCGCAAATGCGATCTCTCCTCAGCATCCCCCAGGTTCGCAAATGCGTGATCCCTCTCACAAATGCGATGTCGCATTTGCGACCCAAACACCGCAAATGCGGTTATACCAGTACCAGCAGCATCAAACCTTCTCCAAATTCCATTTTTGATTCATTAACTATCCGGAATCCACCCGAGGCTCCCGGGACCCCGTCCAATCACACAAACCAGTCCCATAACTTAACACGGACCTGCTCGAGACCTCAAATCACAACAAACAACATCGAAATCATGAATCGCATTCCAATTCAAGCTTAATTAACTCTAAAATTTCAAACTTCTACTTCGGTGTTTAAACCTATCGAATCACGTCCGATTGACCTAATATTTTGCACACAAGTCACATTTGCTATTACGGACCTACTCCCACTTCCAGAATCAGAATCCGACCCCGATATCAAAAAGTCCACTTCCGGTCAAACTTCTCAAAAACCTTCAAATTTCTATCTTTATCCAAATGACTCCAAAATAACCTACGGACCTCCGGATTCACTTCCGATCGCGCTCCCAATACAAGAATCACCATACGGAGCTATTTCTAGACTTGGAATCTCAAACAGACATTGATAACCCTGAAATGCACTTCAATCCAAACTTATGAGATTCTTCCAAAAATGTTAACTTCCACAATAGGCACCGAAACATTCCCGGGTCTTCCAAAACCCAGTCCGGACATATGACTAAGTCCGAAATCATCATACGAACCTGCTGGAACCTTCGAATCCCGATTCCGAGGTCGTTTACTCATAAACCCAATCTTAGTCAATTCTTTCAACTTAAGGTTTTCTAAATGAGAATTCTCTTTCCAAATCAACTCTGAACTTTTCGAAATTCAGTTCCGACCATCTGTATCAAGTCATAATACCTGAAGTGAAGCTGCTCATGGCCTCAAACTGTGGAACGACGCGCTAGAACTTGAAACGACCGGTCGGGTCGTTACATTCTCTCCCACTTAAACATACGTTCGTCCACGAACGTGCCGAGAACTACACTGAAGTAGTCTAAAATCACTATTTAACACCTCGTGCACCTACCCGTGCTACCACAACTCAGTTGAGCACATTAGTTCAATCAATTTTGAAGATATTCCCTTTTATTCAAGCAAATAAGCTTTGGAGCCTAATTTCATCATCCGGAGTTCTCTGCTAGGCCTGTTTCCAACATACGCTCACAGTATCAATAACTACACGCAGTACAAAACATGACTGCATACCTTAGCTGAATTTGCACCTTGCACCACTTTACTAACATGCCCACAATAACATTCTCTGATCAAATTAGTCGAAATTCCACTAACACGGTGCTCCCAATACACCTCATGATATATATAAGTTTTGCTCTAACTCTTACAATACTGCCGCAACGGAAAAGATGTGTAGAATTTCATAACTAACTGCTGAATCAATAAATCATTACGTCTATACTCCTGACAAGAACCATCACCTCATTCTGACCCAAATAATGGTCTTAGCTCCTTAATAAACTTCATATAATCATATTGCACTGCTCCTAAATCCAATGATCTTGTCTTACCCAGTACGAACTGCTCAGGCAATAGGCCACCCCGAACATGATCAAAAGTCTTATATGATGCCACAATGTGCCAATGGCTATGAACTCGAACGTGACAAAAGGAAAACGAACTCTGGAAGGAACTACTCAACTCACCCACTAATATGAACTTTCCTTAGAAAATAGGAAACAAGGCATACAAAAATAGCATATAGAAAACTGTACTCAACATCACACTGTTGCGGCGTGCAACCCGATCCAAATAATATACCCATGATGGCGTGCCACCCGATCCACACATAGAATTCACATAAGGAGATATACATCGAGCTAAATTGCTTATTACAACAAAATACCGAATATCGATCACAAGCACACTAAGTGCATAATACCGTCCCTGGGGAGACATATAGTGCCATAGGCTACAAAACTCAAGCACAATTGAGGTGCGATATATGATCTGAATCTCGAGAAACATCCTGCTCCTATAACATCATCTCTACACAGAATCTCAACACATAAAAAATTCACCAAGCCGTCTCACAACTCACACGGCGCAATATGTCATTACATGAAATAGCTGACGACGAAATAACACCCTGACTACTCTTCCATAAGGAGTGCACTCCTGAAATGAACATATCTGGCATGATATAGAGCTCATATTCACATTTAAATCCATCCACAGACCTCAAGCTGGTTCTGATCACACCGAACTAGGCTATTAACCTTTCATGGGTCCATAATACCCCCCATTTTTCTCCTAACACACAAGAACAACCATCATAACCGGAGTAATCCTCCACAGTCAACAACCCGATAAACCGAGTGCCCTCTAGGCATCAATTCTCAATTTAACTACGTCACTACAATCTTCATACTTGGTTAACTCTTCAATCGATCAAGTGACTACATGTCACACTTATACAACCTTCTCGTGGGGCACACTCCCACAACCTTCCGTAACAGATGACAGGTCTGTACATCCAAACCACCGGCCGCACTAACACTGAAAAACGGTTAAGAATCCTTAATCAGGATGCAAAGCCTTTTTCACAAAACACCGACCTCAGGTGACGCCGAAGACAATACCAACTTACTTTAAATATCGAAACTCCTTTCCTGCTCATTTGAGCTCGTAACATCCTTGTCAACACCGAACTGCAACCTTGATCCTCACTTCGAATTCCATACCACTCACTACACCCATCATGCCAATATACGATAAGACACGATTTTCATCATCACTCTGGAACCGCTAACAGATCAACACTTCACCATATGAAAACTTTTCACTTAACTCACTCCAGCAGAATCAAAGCAATACACAGATAAATTCTCATAACCATAGAATATGCAAATCTTTAAGTAGTGGTCAAATCCACCATAGCCCTTCTGGGATCCGCCTCCACATAACAGGCCATACTAGTAGAATGCTTCTTAATAACATCAATTACGGCGGCCGACAAGCCTCACACGTTCTGTCACACTCACTTGCATAACTTGATCACGCTGGAGGAACTGATCACTACCACTAATATGCCAACTCAACTATGGCTAACCAATCTATCTTCTTCTAATTTATCCTTGATTGCCTTAGAAATAATAATAACTCCATTCAACGCATAACACACTCCATCCGCACTTATCCCGAGTGACCTTGAATTATGAGACCATGCTGTCTCAAATCCCACGAACCATTTCATACCCCCACCAAATGCTACACTGCAAGTCAAAACATTATAGGACATTCTGTTCCTCTTCTCATAAGCTGCTACAAAGTTTGCTTCTTAACCGTACCTATAGGCTCGAAATCATTAGACAACACATGTAAACCCCTTTGAATCCACTAGGGCCATTGTTGAGAGCCACCCGCTCTGACTTGGCCCCGAATATAATCAACTCCATGAATCTTCTAGCACATGAATACCCTCTCAATGAAGCACCTGGAAGAATCACTTCCCTTGAAACCCGCACCTATACAAGGCATAAATCCCGAATCCTTCCCTAAGTCTGAACGTGAGCCAATAAGGCCAACCATAGCATACCTTTAACAATTATTTTGCTCAAATTACCACTTATGTTCTTTTCCCATAGCTGAAATAACCCTTTAATATGCTAATAACCAGAAACCTCACAAGTAGTTAACCATGCAACCCAATCATAGGTGGTGGGACTCTCCCACTTAGCTCAAAACCACTATTACACAACTCTGAAATTCACCAGGATTCTTTATCTCTTATTGACATAACCGTGCGCAATCAACCACCCAAATTCTCGGAATCTTCCTGTAAAACCCTTTTTTTATACTCTAAATCATCAACCACATTCGCACGACCGATCTATTTGTTGTACAACCAATAGAATTCTTCGCAGAAGCCTCGCCAACCATGCGACCAGTAACCTGCTCACAGGGAATAACCCACATATAGAAATCACTTCCCGACATCTTCCAACGCTGATGCATGGGGTACAATCATTACGACATCAATAACCCATCATGAGTCTGGGCTCACTCTCTAGCTGCACAAGTCCATTCACCCCTCATGGACATCAATTAAATGTGTGGCAACATACTTCTAATTCAAAGTTATGTTGTATCCTTCTTCATTTCAAGCAGCTCCTTCCCGTTATATCAAATCTCATGCCGTATAATAGCTCATACTTCAAATTAAATCCGTAGACCCCAATCACCAATCACTGAAATTCCCAAATCATTCCAAACTCTCCTTAAGGTGTGTAGTCATCCTACCACAAAGCCCACACGCAACTCTGCCACTCTCCTAATTTGGCAGAACTCACCCCTTTAATCAACTACTCGACCTTTGCTTCTTGTAACTGTCCTTCTAGAAATTTTAACCACCGCCTGACACTCCCCACATGTCCTTTTCTCATCCTCCACTACTCAGGTGTTGCCTTAAATAATATCTATCTTCGCAGCACTTGAACCCTCAAATCGCTACTAACTTTAAATTTTTCTGAAGAAAATCTTTCTCGAGCCGTCAACATTAGAAACACCAATTCAATCCTGAACCACCGTACCCCGCGATCTCTGGCAATTATTTTTCCTATTTTATTTCATAATATCTTACCCCAAAGGCGAATTGAAGAAGACCATAACACCGACGAACTTAACACATACAATCGAGGATGACGACACTACATCACAGATGAAAATTCCACCACGCTTGAAAATACCAAGTCTTGTTTCTCCATCACCCAAAATCTGGACATTCATAGGCCAATTGATTTTCCTCCACCGGAAATGAAATATCAGATCTCTGAATCGTGCACTGAGTAGACTTACTTTCAAATTATTCACCGCCCCCACACATAGGCAAGTATCCTACTATCAAGTCAGTACTGTGTGATAACCAATCCTGAGCAATCATAATGATCTGTGCATAGTCTCAAAGCTCTCAAGAATACTGTTACTGAGCTGAAATGAAAGATATCCTCCCGTAAGGCAACGACAATAGTCCAATCAACAATACCGGAAGAAACATCCCGCACCACTTCTGTAGTGTCATTCAATGCTTGATTTATAACCAGTGGTTCACGTCGCGTAAGATTGAGTATGAAGGAAACAAGGGCATAAGCCTCAAGGAATCACATCGCATGATGAAGAATCAAGAAGGGAACTACTCCTAACAGTCCTGTAGCCTCCCGAAGATAAGTACAGACGTCTCCGTACCGATCCGCAAAACACTACTAGACTTGCTCATGACTCGTGAGACATAAGGGAACCTAGTGCTCTAATACCATGTTGTCCGACCCAAAATCCACTAAGGGTCATGATGGTGTCGGGCACCACTATCAGGCAAGCCAACAACAATTTACTAGAAATTTCTCATTTTATTTATTTTGAGATCATTTCCTTTAAACAAATGAATATTAAATAATAAACTCCACTGAATAAATGAGGATGCCTTTACAAAATTTGACTACTGAAAAATCTCGTGATCATCCCAGAACCCGGTGTCACAAGTGCATGAGCATCTATCAGTGAATGAAATAAAATACAGTGATTATCCGGAATACAAGTGGGCGGAAATGAAACTACAATACAATACTCTAAAGGAGACTCTGCCGACTGCGGGGCATCTTGAAAATGTAGCTCATCTAAGTCTCCGTACTAACTATGCCACTGAGCCACTAGCCTGGCATAAACCTGTACAACAAAAATGCACAGCAAGTGTAGTATGAGTATGAAAATGTAACGACTCGACTGATCGTTTGCCTTTTAGAACCCCGTTACCTTAAATAAAACTTTTTGTGCTTGCTTTAACTAATTTTTGACTTGCGGGGATGGTGGGTTCAGGATTTGGAAGAGTTTGGAGTGAAATATGCCCATTTGATTCCTTAGGATTTTCTTAAAAGGCTAAGTTTGATTTTGGTCAACATTTTGAGAAAACAGACCCAGATTCATGATTTGACGGTCCTGGAGGGTCCATAGGAAAATATGGGACCTGGGCGTATGCCCGGAATCAAATTCCGAGGTCACTAGCCCGAGAAATGAATTTTTATTAGAAATTGTTAAACTGAAATTCTAAGGATTTAAAGAAACTAATTAATGATTGATTTCATGGATATCAGGCTCGTATGTCGGTTCCGAAGCTTGGTACAGGTCTAAAATATCATTTAAGACTTACTTGCAAAATTTGGTGTCGATCCGAGTAGTTTTAGGGCATTTTGGCTTGTTAGAGGAAAATTAAGAACTTGAAGTTCTTAAGTTTGATTCATTTAATTTTAGGGGTGATTCTTAGCTTTAGCATTGTTTCGGGCATTCCAAAGGTTCAAGTAGGTCCATCTCGTGATTTTAGACTTTTCGGTATGTTCGGGCCGGGCCCGGAAGCCCCGAGCATCAATCAAACGAGGCTCGAGTGAAGTTGAAATTTTTGAGAAGTGCTGAAGCTGCTACTTCTATCATAACTGCATTTACGGTTGGTGGACCGCAGGTGTGAGACCGCAGATATGGTCCATCTATCGCATATGCGGCCTAGGGAAGGCCAGGCCAAACCGCAGAAGCAGCTCTCGAACCACAGAAGCGGCTCCGCAGACGCGGCCTCAAGACCGCAGAAGCGGTCCCAGCCCTTTTAGCCCATTTCGCAGATGCGGTCCTTTCTCGCAGATGCGGGACCATAGATGCGGTCCCTTGACCACAGAAGCGGAAATCGCAGAAGCAGTGAGCTTCATTTAATACGGGTTCTAAGTTATTTTGGACACTTTTCACTCCCCCATTGGCGATTTTGGTAGCTTTTGGAAGAGGGCTTCTACTTGGCATCTTGATGTAAGCTTACCCCACTTATTCTTAGTTTAACACTTGTGTTTTAGGTAGATTAAACACTAGAATTAAGGTAAAATCATGGGGTTAGTGCTAGACCTAGCGTTTTAATAAAACTTAGATTTTACCACGAAATTGGTTGTGAAATGAATTAGAAATCATATATGATTGATCCTTAGGTTATAGAGAATAACTTCCTTCGAAAAATTTCGGAATCCGGGCATGTGGGCCTGGGGTCAGATTTTAGGAAACTCGTGTTAAGGGTTGGGTAATTGCTTAAATAGCTAGAATACGATCTTTCGAGCTTCTATTGATTAGTTCCTACCTCATTTAACTAGTTTTGGATCGTTCAGCTCCAAATTGAGGGTTTGGGCTCGTTCTTGGCATTGGAAGTATACTTTGGAGTGAGGTAACTCTCCTTTCTAACTTTGTAAGAGGGAATTGTCCCCATATGTGTAATAATTGAGTAATTTGATACTAAATGCGGGGGTTACGTACGCACGAGGTGACAAGAGTCCGTGCGTAGCTGCTATTATATTAATTGTACGGGTAGCCTAGGACCCACATCATGCTATATTTATGAATGTCTCTATATTTTCTTGGTAATGTGATCACTTAGGATATGCTAGAGGCTTGGAAAGGGATATAAGTGAGCATATATACTTGTTGAACCCTTGTGTGAATTTATTTGAATATAAATGTGCCTTCGTGTGCTTCCTTGATATTATTTGATATTTGTGGATCGGGCCAATCGCCTCGGTATAAATAGATGCATCTATGGTTCGCACCATTCGACTCTCTGGCAGTGCACAGTTTATTTCTGTTGGATCGGGTCGTCGACCTCGGTATAGTGTGCGCATGATATCTATGTGAAATCTTATCCATGACTTGACCGGCTAAATATTTGAAATGTAAATGGCTAATTGTAAAATTGTTAAGAACATGACATATTACCTCTTGCTACAAACTGTTGATTATTTGTGACTTCCATGCTTAGTGTAACAATTCATTGTATTATTTGACCTTAGTAAGTATCAAGTCGACCTCTCGTCTCTACCTCTGGTGCACACCCCTGATTCATAGACCGAGATTCCACGTTGAGCTGCTCCCTTCTTGTGCCGTTCAGCAGCTTGATGGGGTCTTTATTTACTTTTGTTGTCTATTCTATCCCGGACAGTATGATAGTATTATTCTTTTGTACATTCTACTAGTTGCCCACTACTTGTGATACCAGATCTTGGCACCTACATTAGTAGACAGTTCTTTTGGGTTGTATAATTATTATTAAATATTGCTTATCATCGCCTGTTTTAATTGCAAATTAAGAAATGTTGTAACCGATTTGGGTAAGTAAAATAAGAATTTACTAATACTTCCATGTTGGCTTGCCTGACAATGGTGTTGGGCGCCATCACAACCCTTAGTGGATTTTGGGTCGTGACAACATGGTATCAGAGCACTAGGTTCACGTAGGTCTCACAAGTTATGGGCAAACCTAATAGAGTTTTGTAGATCGGTGTGGAGACGTCTGTATTTATCTTCGAGAGGCTATATGGTGTTAGGAAAAACTATTCTTTATTCATTTCCTATTGTGCAATGGTTGGTATCTAAATTTCCCTTTTCTATTATCTCACAGATGGTGAGGACACGCACGACTGATGTTCCAGACCCGGGATGAGCTGCTCCCCCCATTTCTAGAGGCCGAGGTAAAAGCCGGGGGAGGGCACTGGCCCGAGGTAGGGGACGAGGCATCCTAGAGTTATCCCAGTGGTACCACCAGTAGATCTGGCGGGAGATCCTATTATCGAGGAGCAAGGCGAGGTGCCCGCAACTGAGCCTACCCCGACGGACTTTATAACAGCACCGGGATTCTAGGAGGTCATAGGCCGTATACTGCGGTTCATGGATTCTATGACTCAGGCTGGTTTATTTCCAGCAGATCCAGCTACATCACATGCAGGAGGGGGAGCACAGACCCCTACTACTCCGGCTCCTGGACATGCAGCTGCAGTGTATCAGACTCCGGATGCACTACCTGCAAATGGGGATCCGCCAGTTGCTGCAGTGGCACCCCAGCCCAAGCCAGCTGTGGATGGCGATTCGCACAAGTTATTGGATAGATGGACTAGGCTTTACCCTCCGGTCTTCGAGGGCGAGCGTCATGAGGATACCCAGGACTTCATAGATAGGTGTAGGGACAGATTGCACTATATGAGGATATTGGAATCACATGGAGTTGACTTCACTACTTTTCAGCTTGAGGGCAGGGCCCGTAGATGGTGGCAGTCTTATGTTCTAGGCAAGCCAGCAGGTTCTCCTCCCATCACTTGGGGTCAGTTCGCACAGTTATTCTTGGATAGGTACATTCCACCCTCTGAGAGGGAAGATCTACGGTATCAGTTTGAGCATCTTGAGCAGGGTCAGATGTCTGTGACCGATTATGAGGCGAGGTTTTTTGAGCTGTCTCACCATGCACTCATGATACTTCCCACAGATATAGAGAGAGCTCGGAGATTTGTTGCAGGGTTACACCCCAGTATTCTGGCATGGCCCGAGAGGTGGAGATAGGTACAGAGTATCAGCTAGTGGAAGAGATTGCTCGTAGGATTGAGGGATATCACCAGAGGGGTAGAGAGCAGATGCAGCATGATAAGAGGGCTAGATTCTTCGGAGAGTTCAGAGGTACCCCGGCTAGGGGTAGAGGTCAGTTAGGGAGGGATCACCCAAGCAGGCCCCCATATTCAGCACCACCTTCTGCTCGGGGTGCTCCAGCGCGTCCTTATTTCAGTGCCATGCCAAAGAGCTTGTATCACCCTCCAGCTATTCAGGGTTCCTCCGGGGGGTATTCAGGTCCTCAGGGCTCTTCTGATTCTTATTTCAGTGCTATGCCGGAGAGTTCATACCGGCTATTCAGGCTTCTTCCAATGGGTCTACAGGCCATCAGGGTCAGCCATCAGGACAGCAGGCTGCCGCACTGCGGGGTTATTTGAGTACAGAGATCTTAGCCATATGAAGAGGTACTGCCCCAGGCTTCGGGGCAAGGCAGTACAGCAGGGTCAGTAGCCTATGATTTCAGCACCGACTGCCTCGCTGCCTAGAGGTGGAGGGCATACGGGTAGGGGCCGTCCTAAAGGTGGAGGCCAGGCATAGAGAGGTCAGCCAGCTACTGCTCAGTCCGATTGAGGCCAGCCAGCCGGCGCTTCAGCCAGATTTTATGCCCTTCCGGCTAGGCCTGATGCAGTGGCCTCAGATGCCGTCATCACAAGTATTATTTCTGTCGGTGGTAGAGATACTTCAATATTATTTGATCCAGGGTCTACTTATTCATATGTATCATCTCTATTTGCTCATTTCCTAGTTATTTCTCTTGAGCCTTTGGGCATTCCTGTTCATGTGTCCACCCTTGTGGGCGATTCTATGGTTGTGGATCGGATCTACCGGTCCTGTATGGTCACATTCTATGGTTTTAAGACTAGTGTGGATCTCCTGTTGCTTGATATGATCGACTTTGAGATCATCCTGGGCATGGATTGGTTATCAACATATCACTCTGTCATAGATTGCCATGCCAAGACTATTACTTTAGCAATGCCAGGGTTGTCGAGGTTGGAGTGGAAGGGTTCCACAGTTGATACATCTAGTTGGGTTATCTCTATCCTGAAGGCTCGGAAAATGGTCGAGAAGTGGTGTTTGGCTTATTTGGCTTATGTTCGAGACACCACCGCAGAGTCTCCGACGATTGATTCAGTTCCAGTAGTTCGAGAGTTCGCCGATGTGTTTCCTTCTGATCTTCCTAGCATGCCACCAGATCGTGATATTGATTTCTACATTGATTTGTCTCCAGGCACCCAGCCTGCATCTGTCCCACCATACCGTATGGCTTCGAAAGAGTTGAAGGAGTTGAAGGAGCAGCTTGGGGAGTTATTAGCAAAGGGTTTTGTTAGACCCAGTGTATCGTCTTGGGGTGCACCAATGTTATTTGTGAAGAAAAAGGATGGAACTATGCGGATGTGCATTGATTACCGCCATTTGAACAAAGTCACCATCAAGAACAAGTATCTGTTGCCTCGTATCGATGATTTATTCGACCAATTGCAGGGTGTTAGGGTGTTCTCCAAGATTGAATTGAGTTTAGGGTATCATCAGCTGAAGATTCGGGACTCGGATGTTCTGAAGACTGCATTCCGGGCTACATATGGCAACTATGAGTTCTTGGTGATATCCTTTGGCTTGACTAACACCCCAGCATCATTCATGGACTTGATGAACAGGGTATTCAGGCCTTACATTGATTCATTTGTCGTCATCTTCATTGACGACATCTTGATATACTCCTGTAGCTTGGGGGAGCACGAGCAGCATTTGAGGGTAGTGCTTCAAACCTTGCGAGAGCAGAAGCTATATGCTAAGTTCTCCAAGTGTGAGTTCTGCCTAGAGGCAGTGGCATTCTTGGGGCATATTGTGTTAGGAGAAGGTATTAAGGTGGACCCCAAGAAGATTGAGGTAGTTCAGAGTTGGCCATGTCCTACTTCGGTGACCGAGATTAGGAGTTTCTTGGGGTTAGCAGGTTATTACTGTCACACCTCCTTTTTACCTACACCCCCGAGAAGGGAGTGTATAAGGGAGTTTTTCCAATTAAAGGGCAATCGAAACGAGATTTATTTATTAAAGATTCAGAGTCGCCACTTGGAATAATTTGTGGTGTCCCGAGTCACCGGTTCAAATCCCGAGTCGAGGAAAAGATTGACTCTGTTTAATAGTCTGCGAACCAGAAATCCGAGTAAGGAATTTTGTTAACCCGGGAGAAGGTGTTAGGCATTCCCGAGTTCCGTGGTTCTAGCATGGTCTCTTAACTGTTATATTCGGCTTAATTATCTGATTTTAGAAACATGTTTTAACCTATGATGCCATTTTAAACTTTTGACCGCTTTTATTAATTTTTAAAGAAGATTGAACGTCATTTAAAACGTGCCTTTGGATCGTGCCACATGAAATGCACCCGCAATCCTAAACACATTTTAGTCAACGTTTTAAGATTTCGATTTGGGTAACATGAAATACGCACCCGAGTTTAGGAAGGTAATATTATTAAATGACGCGCCTCAAGCAACTACGCGTTAACAACTTTGCGAGGGCCATGGAAAATTTACTAAATGGCACGCCTCGAATTCTAAGGACTAAAATATTAACTAAGCGAGGGCCATGCATTTTAAGATTTTGTTTGGCATGGCGCACCTCGGTTCTACTTTTTAAAGAACATTCAGAACTAAACTCTTGAGGGCCAAAACTATATTCTATTCAATATGGCACATCTCATGACTTAATCAGCGAAATCTAATTAACTAAGGGAAAGAATTATCACTACTTTTGGACTGAAAATTTGGACCAACTTTAGACTAACAGACCGACATGAGAGAGAACGAATGGATGGCATGATGATTAGAAAATAACGCGAAAGAGCCTTGGGCTCGAACAACTGGCTCTACGTGTGAAGAAAGGTGGATGGTCTTCACTCCAGGCCCAACATGAGCCCAGACCTTTGGAGGATTGAGCATTAAGGAGTGCTGGACTCGAAGTGGAGTCCCCAAGCACGTGGGATATCAGATTATGGATGAACGGGCGTGAGCCAAATTTTATTGTTAAAAGGGAATGTCACACAAGTAGACTTGGGCTGGCCTTAATTTAATCAATTGGGCCAATATTAGGCCCAAGTCTAAAACCCTCCTTTATGCACAATTAGCTACTTGTAATTCCATCAAAACACTTCATGAAATATGGAATGGAATTAACCTTCTACTTCTGAATCTCAACTATTCGAGCACATGATGACTAACTAACCATTACAAAATTGCAATACCATTTTCAGCTAAAAATGCCTAATGCACAATTAAAAACTTGCAATTCAATTAAGAAACTATATGAAACATGAAATGAAACTAACCTTTGTTTCTGAATTTTAAACTATCAGATAAACATTCTGAGTTTAAAAACAACAAATCCCGCTTAAACATACCCACAATCAACACCAACGTAAAGTAGTATTTTCTTCTATTCCTAAAGTATTCTGAACTATTTCATTCCCTTCAAACATGATCTCAATACCTCATTTAACCTAAAAATACATTCAGCTGACCCATAGCATTATCCAGACACAACTAACATGATATCCAAAATTTAAATGAACTACATATCAGATCCCTTAGTTGTCACATGTTCCACCCAAGTCTAAATCACTCTAGAGCTTTTATATCGAAACAAAATTCAATTTCAGCAACAAGCTGACAACAGCTTCAATTAAGATTCAGAGCAAAAAGAATACAAGATATAACCAAACTTGACTAGACTTACTGTTAATCAAACTTTCGTAATAGTTCAGAATCATGTTAAAGTTCAGTTATACAATACCAAGCCTTTAACTATGAGACATTTAACAGGAAATTGAGTCTCTTGCTAATTCTAAACCAAATTCAACCCTCAAAGGATACTATCACCAAAAAGGAGAACATGCACCAATAACTCATGATTTTAAAGAAAAATAAAGCTACATTACGACAAAAGAACAGGTTGATGTTAAGCTCCCAATCTCCAGATTTCCATATCAAACTTGAAGCAAGTTTTACATTAGGTAGAATTAAAGAATATATACCTGGAAAAACAAAGAAAATAAGAAGAGAAAAGGGTCAGCAATAGTAGAAAGTGAACTTCAGTAGATTAGCAACAACAAGATTCAGCTTGTTTAAACCATTTTGATCCCGGAAAGAGTCTAAAATCACTTCAAACTTTTGAAAACCCAAAGAATGGTCTATAGTGCTCCAATCAAACAGTGTTTTATGGTGTTGTTTTGTGTTTTTCCTCTGGTTTTTAGACCCTTTCTATGTTGAATATTTTCTTCTGGCCGCTTATCATTTTTCTAGATCTTATCCCCCAAAAACAATCAACTAATGGGGCTTTTATATCAGGGAATTAGGGTAGCAATAAAGATTTCAGATTTTGCTTGTTGCTCCTTTCAATATTTTCGTTTTTGCTTAAAGAACCTCAGTTCAAAACTTCTATTTCATTTTAGTCTCCAGGTCAGCTTCTAAGAAACTTCCCACTTCTGTTACAGAATGATTCCCTCCAATAGAATCCCTAAACTACCCTTTCAAACCCCATATATTCACCTTAAGGCCAGGCAGACCCAGGTCAAAATGACCCAATTTAATGGGTCTGACAATCCATATTAAACCCCCATCTAGGCCTTTGATACCTCAGAACCCAATTAAAATCTATCAAGGATTCACCATTTTAAAAACTGACCTAAAATTACCCAAAAGAAAAATCACGGAAGCCTTAAACCAAAACCCAAAAACAAAAGAAAAGGAAAATGAAACAGAATTAACTAATTTTAAATAACAACAAAGTAACTATGCTGATTAACAAACAAGTCATGCATGAACAATATTGACAACGAGCATACAATGAAGAAACAGAAACAAAGACACAAAAAAGAGATGAAGAAGGACGACTTAAAAAAGAAAAATACAAGAAAAGAAACATAAAAACGTAAAAATACCTAAACGGGCTGGCCAAGCCTTGGAGTCTTTCCCTTGATTTCTAGACTTTGACCAAAAGGGGTCTCAATCATGTGTTCTCAGATGAAAACACATGACCAAGGTCCATTTTATCCTCAATCATCACCAAGTCTGTCGATTTTAGGGTTTGACATGTTAGGCCTCAATTTCGATTTAAGATTCGACGAGTTCGGGAGATATTTGAGGGAAAAGAGTCGTGGATTTGAAAAAAGGGGAGTGAGGGAGTTTTGGGGTGTTACTTTGGTGGTGTTTGGAGCCGCCGCCGCCCGCTGAGAGCGGTGGAAAGAGAGGCGGTGCCTTAGGGTTTGGCCTTTGGTCTCTGGAACAGGGAAGTGAAAGAGACGAGAGATGAGGAGGGGGTCTGAGGGTTCCGACACTTAAATATTAAGCACACCCTCAGTTCATGTCCGTTGGATTGAACAACATCGACGGCCCAGATCTGTCGAGCCTTCAAAACGGGGTCGTTTGGTTTAGTGGGGAAAGGGACCAGGTTAAGGGCGGGTTTGGGCCGGTTAAGGCCGGTTTTGGTCGGGTACCGGGCGGGTATTTGGGCTGGGGTGAGGGAATTCACATTGGGCTTGGACAAATTAAAACAAGACAGCCCAACTTTCTAACTTTTCAATTCCCTTTTTTCAAAATAATTCTTTTTCTTCTTTTTTTTTTCAAAATTAAATTAAAATCTAAATTAAATCCTAGAACTTAATTAACCTGAAAAACACTAATTAAACCTAAATAAAAATTATCACAATTAATTAAAAATAAATTAAAAGAAGACTACTCAAAATCAAAGTTAAAATTAAAGAGTGCAAATTAAACTATTTTTGTGATTTTCCTCTTTTTTTTATAAAATAACTAATTACTAATTAATTCTTAAAAATGCAAAGTTAAATCCTAAATGCACATGTAGCATATTTTTTGTATTTTTTTATTAATTAAATAAAATAAACATGCACCGACAAATGCAAACAATAACAAACAAAAATCTACGAAATTGCAAACAAATGGAAAAATTATTTTGTTTTGAATTTATGGGAGTAATTCATATAGGGTAAAAATCATGTGCTCACAACTGCCCCTCTTTGTTCGGAAACACGAAAAGTTTTCGTGCAAAGATAAAGTGAGCAGATACGAGCGATTTTTGCCCGTTTGAATATTCCATGGGAAGCATTTTAGAAAGAGTTGACCGCACCCTGCTTCTGAGGTTGCCTACATATCCTTGGCTAAAAGGAATTAGGTCAGTGTAGTTCAGGAATGTTTGGTAGCTGGGACTACCATGAAGTTGTGATTTCACTGTTGCTGCTGCTGCTGCTACTGCTAACTGAATCCCCTTGTTACACCATAATAATATAAAAAAGAAGCTAGACTAGACTATGATCTATGCATTACAAAATCCTATCTATATCTTCAAACTTGCTCTTGTGGTTCATGTTGCCTTGTTGACTTGCATTCTCCCAGTGGAATCCCCTTGTTATCGCTTTGAATTGTAATTTGAGATGTTTTCCCTTTCTCCAGGTGAACGCCTGACTACTGAAACTTGAGTGTATTCCCTTGTTTTCCAGGTGGGCGCCTGATTGCTGAAATTTGAAAATGTATTCCCTTGTTCTCCAGGTGGGCGCCTGATTGCTGAACTTTGAAAAATGTATTCTCTTGTTCTCTAGGTGGGCGCCTGATTGCTGAACTTTGAAAAATGTATTCCCTTGTTCTCCAGGTGGGCGCTTGATTGCTGAACTTTGAAAAATGTATTTCCTTGTTCTCCAGGTGGGCGCCGAATTATTGAACTTTGAAAAATGTATTTCCTTGCTCTCCAGGTAGGCGCTTGATTGCTGAACTTGAAAAATGTATTCCCTTGTTCTCCAGGTGGGCACCTGATTGCTGAACTTTGAAAAATGTATTCCCTTGTTCTCCAGGTGGGCGCTTGATTGCTGAATTTTGAAAAATGTATTCCCTTGTTCTTCAGATGGGCACCTGATTACTGAACTTGAAAAATGTATTCCCTTGTTCTCCAGGTGGGCGCCTGATTGATGAACTTTGAAAAATGTATTCCCTTGTTCTCCAGGTGGGTACCTGATTGCTGAACTTGAAAAATGTATTCCCTTGTTCTCCAGGTGGGCACCTTATTGCTAAACTTGAAAAATGTATTCCCTTGTTCTCTATGTGGGCGCCTAATTGCTAACTTGAAATGTATTCCCTTGTTCTCCAAGTGGGCGCCTGATTTCCACAAAATAGACAAAAACAAAGAAAACTTCTGCCCCGATTTGGTGCTGGGCGCATTTGTGAGTGTTAATTGAATCATGTTACAAAATATCTCTATGAACTTGAAAGCTAAATCCCATTATCCATGAGGGTCCTGAAAACTCCTAGCTAAATGATGGCTTTAAAAGCTAAATTATATCTTCTAAAGGTGTTACTCCTGCTACATCTTGTTATCTAAGAAAGTCTTAAACTACATCCCATTATCCAGGAGGGTCCTGACAACAAAAATTTAAATCCCATTATCCAGGAGGGTCCTGAAACCTTAAAACTAAATCCCATTATCCAGGCGGGTCCTGAACACCTAAAACTAAATCCCATTATCCAGGCGGGTCCTGAACACCTAAAACTAAATCTCATTATCCAGGAGGATCCTGAAATTTAAAATCAAATCTCATCTTAAGGGTGAAAATTTTAGAGCTAAATTCAACTTCCTAACGGTGAAACTTATGCTAAATCTTAGCATCTAAGGGAGGTATTAAACTAAGTCCCATTATTTAGGAGGGTCCTTAAAATTTCAAATTGAATCTTATCCTAAGCATGAAAACTTCAAAGCCAAACTTATATTTCCTCAAGGTAGAACCTAGCTAGATCTTGTTACTCATGAACGTTTTGAATTTTAACTAAGTCTCATTGTCTAGGAGGGTCCTGAGAATTTTTAAGGTTAAATCCCATTATCCAGGAGGTCCCTAAAATTTTAAAATTAAATCTCATTATCTAGGAGGGTCCTGAAAATTTAAAAACTAAATCTCATTATTCAAGAGGGTCCTGAAAACATAAAAACTAAATCCTATTATCCATGAGGGTCCTGAGAACTTTTAAAATTAAATCCCATTATCCAGGAAGGTCCTGAAAATTTTAAATTAAATCCCATTATCCAGGAGGGTCCTGAAAATTTTAAATTAAATCCCATTATCCAGGAGGATCCTGAGAATTTAAAAACTAAATCTCATTATCCAGGAGGGTCCTAAAAATTTTAAATTAAATCCCATTATCCAGGAGGGTCCACAAAATTTTAAATTAAATCCCATTATCCAGGAGGGTCCTGAGAATTTAAAAACTAAATCTTATTATCCAGGCGGGTCCTGAACATTTAAAACTAAATCCCATTATCCAGGAGGGTCCTGAATATTTAAAATTAAATCTCATTATCCAGGAGGGCCCTTTAAACTTAAAACTAAATTCTATTATCCAGGCGGGTCCTGAACATTTAAAATTAAATCCCATTATCCAGAAGGGTCCTGAAAATTTAAAATTAAATCCCATTATCCAGGAGGGTCCTGAAAATTTAAAATTAAATCTCATTATCCAGGAGGGCCCTGAAATTTTACAACTAAATCCCATTATCTAGGAGGGTCCTGAAATTTTACAATTAAATCCCATTATCCAGGAGGGTCCTGAAAATTTAAAAATTAAATACCATTATCCAGGAGGGTCCTGAAAATTTAAAATTAAATCCCATTATCTAGGAGGGCTCTAAAAACTTAAAACTAAATCCCATTATCCAGTCGGGTCCTGAACATTTTAAATTAAATTCCATTATCCAGGAGGGTCCTAAGATTTAAAAATTAAAACCCATTATCCAAGAAGGTCCTGAAAATTTAAAATCGAATCTCATTATCCAGGAGGGTCCTGAAAATCAAAAGTCAAACCTATTTGGTGCTTGGCTTTCCCCTGCGGAGGATTTCTCCGAAGCAACCAAAATTTCCTGCCCCTGTTTCAATCAAAGAGAAATCTTGTTAATTTAAATGCGGTGGTTAGTTGATGGCATTCTTTGCTGAAGGTCTTTCCGCTATCGTGCTTTGTTTTGATTGGCTCCTTCTGAATTGGCTAAGAACCGTTTGACTTCCCGGCTGACTTTCAAACCCCCATGACTTTGGATGACCCGAGTGTTCTATAATCGAACCGTTGTTTCACACCTCTGACCCCTTTAACTAATCCTCTGCATCTCCCATGAAATTACTAAATCATTCTGCCGATGGAACTTTTGCTGGCACTTTATCCCACTTTACATCATGATATCTTTGGTATGCTCTGGCCGCACTGTGCTTTGCAATTTTTGCAGCTGGTAGTTAGCTTTGAAATTTCTTCTTATTTTCTTAAACAGAACTGACACTGGGAACATTTTAGCGAAATAAACCCAAAAGAAATGAAATGCAATGACTTTCAGAGTTAAGGATAAGAAAATCCAAAACTGGAAGACTATCTGAAGGGGAAAAAGAAAAGAGACTTATCTGAGTGGAGCAACTGGCACCAATGATCATGACAAGCATTTCGGATTAATCGTCCAATCTGTCCAACCAATCAACTTTCAGTTGCTATACTTTGCTGCTCCGGAGTTTCCATAACCTGATTTCTTCACCAAAACCTTGACCTTGTTCGGCATGCGGTGCCCTGAAGGGTTTTTACCAACAAGCCTCTCTCATTTATTGATCTCTCAACTCACTTTCGCCTTACGGTGCCCGTGAGGGTTTTCACCAATAAGGCTCTCTCATTTTGATTTTTCTCAGCTCCCGTCGCCTCATGGTGCCCGTGGGGGTTTTCACCAATAAGACTCTCTTATTTTTAATATTTTCTGCTTGGACTAGAGTGTTGCCCTTGATGAATCACCTCTACTTGCTTGACTTGGCATCTCTCGAAGACTGATCGGAAGGTCTTTCTTTCGACCGTAACACAGTCTTTTGGATAGGGTTAGAAAGAAAGGATATCAAAGGCTCAAAACAATTCGAATGGGTTCAAAATTACAACTTTGGAACCATTGACAGAGATCGTGCAAGCACTGTCGGTACGGTATAAGTTTTAAATCTCGTGTTTCGCATTCTCCCTGAATCTGGTGCACCAAAAGGTCCGAGTCACCAAGACCAAGAATTCCTGGACACCTATATCCATAGCCATACTCAAACCCAAAATGCATGCCTCGTACTCAGCCATGTTGTTAGTACAGTAGAACCGAAGCTGAGTCGTAATAGGGTAGTGATGTCCTGTTTCAGAAACAAGTACCGCTCTTATCCCAACGCCTTTCATGTTAGTAGCCCCATCAAAGAAAAGTTTCCATCCTGGCTTTGCAATCTGTTCCAATTCATCAATGTGCATTACCTCTTCATCAAGGAAATAGGTCTTCAAAGGTTCGTATTCTTCATCCATAGGATTCTCAGCCAAATGGTCGGCCAATGCTTGAGCTTTCATCGCAGTCCGAGTCACGTAGACAATGTCAAATTCTGTGAGCAAAATCTGCCACTTTGCGAACTTTCCCATGGACATAGGCTTCTGGAAGATATACTTCAACGGATCCAAGCGAGAGATGAGGTAAGCAGTATAAGATGACAAATAATGTTTCAACTTATGAGCTACCCAAGTTAGGGCGCAACACGTCCTCTCAAGATGAGTGTACTTAACCTCGTAAGATGTGAACTTATTGTTGAGATAATATATGGCATGCTCCTTCTTGCCAGTGATGTCATGCTGTCCCAACACACATCCAAATGAATTGTCCAAGACCGTAAAATACAGAATCAAAGGTCTCCCTGGTTCTGGCGGGACCAACATAGGTGGGTTTGACAAGTACCCCTTTATCTTATCAAATGCTTCCTGACATTCATCTGTCCACTTGACCGCAATATCTTTCTTTAACAATTTGAAGATAGGCTCACAAGTTCTCGTGAGCTGAGCAATAAACCTGCTGATGTAATTCAATCTCCCCAACAGACTCATCACCTCAGTCCTGTTCTTTGAGGGTGGCAATTCTTGGATAGCTTTGATCTTTGACAAGTTAAATTCAATACCTCGGCGGCTGACTATGAATCCCAACAACTTTCCATACGGAACACCGAACACGCATTTTGCAGGATTAAGCTTGAGATTGTACCTGCGAAGCCTTTGGATGAACTTTCTCAGATCTCTGACATGGTCAGACTGCTTTCTAGACTTTACAATCACATCATCCACATAAACATCGATCTCCCTGTGTATTATGTCGTGGAATATGATCATCATTGCTCTCATGTTGGTTGCCCCAGCATTTTTCAAACCAAATGGCATGACCCGATAGCAATACGTTCCCCATGGCGTGATGAATGCCGTCTTTTCTGTGTCCTCCTCATCCATTAAGATTTGGTGGTAGCCCACGTAACAATCCACAAAAGAACCAATCTCATGTTTGGCACAATTATAGATCAATATATGGATGTTCGGCAAAGGAAAGTTATCCTTGGGACTTGCCTTGTTGAGATCTCGATAATCAACACATACCCTGGTCTTGCCATCCTTCTTCGGCACAGGCACAACATTGGCTAACCAAGTGGGATACCGGGTGATCTGAATGACCTTGGCCTCAAACTGTTTGGTGACCTCTTCCTTAATCTTCACACTCATATCAGTTTTAAATTTCCTCAGCTTCTGCTTGACAGGGGGGAATGCCGGGTCAGTGAGCAATTTGTGAACCACCAAGTCAGTGCTTAGACCCGGCATGTCGTCATAGGACCATGCAAAAACATCTTTAATTAAAACTGATTTGTGAACCACCAAGTCAGTGCTTTAATTATCTCCTCTATGAGTTGTGGTTCAAGATAGACACTTATTTTAGTTTCCCGGACATTATCTTGGTCCCTTTAATTGATTGCTTCTGTATCACTCAGGTTAGGCTTGGGTTTTTCTTCAAAATGGCTTAATTCTTTACTAATCTCTTCGAAGGCTTCATCTTCGTCATATTCCGATTCACCATCACACTCTATTTCTTAAATTACTATTTCAGAATTAGATTGGCTTTTAAAACTGGGCCGGAGATTACTCATGCATGTCATATCATTGAAGCTAGCATAAAAAGAACTGTACAAGGAAGAAAAGAAAAACAAAAATAAAACTATCAAGAAGGAAGAAAAGGCGAAATTACATTTCATTGAAATTAAAGATAACAAGGTTTATGTATCCAAACGGATGGAACCTAGAATCTGAATTACAACCCTGGCATAATCCAGATAAATTGAAAGAAAATCAAAGCAAACTACCAAAACTCCTTCCTGGTGGGAAGATGAGTAGCTTCCCAATAGTTAATCTTTGCATTGGGCCCAACAAACTGCACATCCACTTTACTCAAGCCCTCTCCAGCTTCCAACATGTTCACATCGGTGAATAGCCTCTCAAAGTTTTCAATCAAATCTCTATCTACATCAACCACTGAACTGGGAACTGTTGCCACTGGGCGTTTCTTGGTGTCAGACCTAACAAATGATCTGAAGAGCCGTGAGATGGGCTTTGGGAGGACCCAGGCCCTCTGTTTTAACTTTCTAGCTCTTTTCACGTCCGCAGTTGTGGGCTTGAATCCCAAACCAAACGTATCCAAGTTTTTGGGGAGAGACACCGGCTGTACGATACCTTGCAGAGATGCACCCAAACCCTTGCCCGGTACAAAACTATTTTTCAACATTTTGGTTGCTACCATGACTGATGCGGCAACTACCCTCGGGGTTGGAATGCACTTCCCTTCTAGAATTTTCTCTACTGATACCGTGTCAAAAACCTGATAAACCCATGGCCCCTTGTTGTCCTCGAACTCTATGAACGGAACAATGGCATCGCTGGGAACACACCTATTATCTTCGTCATGCACAATGATTTCCTGTCTATCCCATTCAAACTTGACCATTTGATGCAGAGTAGACTGGACCGCTTTGGCAGCATGAATCCAGGGTCGACCTAATAGCAGATTGTAAGAAACAGCCACATCGAGCACCTGGAACTCTATGGTGAATTCAACTGGCCCTATTGTAAGCTCAAGCACTATGTCCCCGACTGAATCTTTCCCTCCACTGTCGAATCCCCGAACGCAGATACTGTTCTTGTGAATTCTTTCATCATCAACCTTCAACTTGTTCAGAGTGGAGAGAGGGCAAATTTTTGTGCTGGAACCATTGTCAACCAGCACCCGAGTAACCACGGAATCTTTGCATTTCACTGTCAGATAGAGGGCTCTATTGTGCTCGGTACCCTCCATGGGCAACTCATCATCAGAAAAAGTGACTCTGTTCACCTCAAATATCTTGTTAGCTATCTTTTTCAAGTGGTTTACTGAGATTTTGTCAGGAACGTGGGCCTCATTCAGGATCTTCATCAAAGCCCGACGGTGCTCGTCTGAATGGATCAATAATGACAATAATGAAATATGAGCCGGTGTCTTCCTCAACTGCTCCACAATGGAATAATCCTGCACTTTCATCTTTCTCAAGAACTCCTCTGCTTCTTCCTCAGTCACAGCTTTCTTCGCCAATACCGGGTTGTCTTTGGAACCTTTAGCTTTTCTCAACTCTTCGGGGGCAAAGCATCTTCCTAATCGAGTCAAATCATGGGTCTCACATACTTCTTCTTTAAATACTTTCCCCTTGTAAGTCAGTGTCACGTGTTAATAATTCCACGGGACCGCCCTGCTGTTGACTATTAGTAATTGAGTTACCGGCTTGATGATGACAGGGTCTATGCAGGCACCTTCTACAATTACAACAGGCTTGTTCGCCATTCCCGGCACAACCACTTTCGCTCTTTCATGTTTCGCTACGACGTCACTTGAGGACCCATGTTTGACCACCACAGATGGTTCACTATTTGCCCCATTCAACTTGATCGCAGACTTCTCACTTGTTGACTTTTCGAACGGCCTGGCATCACTGGACCGAATCATCATGACAGTTTGCGAAGGCTTCTTAGGCTCCCCTTCCTTATGCACTATCTCAATCATATTCGTCTCTTGATGAGCTGGCAATGAGTTCGAGTTGATATTAGGTGCCTTAGGGGCTTGGACCTCAATCCGATTAGTATCAATGAGCTCTTGAATAGCTGTTTTCAATTGCCAGCACTTCTCTGTGTTGTGCCCCGGGGCACCAGAACAATATTCGCAACTCACGGAGTGATCAAGATTCCTCGGGGGAGGATTTGGCAATTTT
This sequence comes from Nicotiana sylvestris, assembly GCF_000393655.2. NCBI lineage: Eukaryota > Viridiplantae > Streptophyta > Magnoliopsida > Solanales > Solanaceae > Nicotiana > Nicotiana sylvestris. The sequence goes on from NC_091068.1 coordinate 149,824,553, forward strand.
GGTTAAATCAGACTCAGCATGCCCAATTGTCTCAACCTGCGGAACAAACTGGTATAGGATTCTCCCAATGGAGTGAAAGTCTTCTTCTTCTACGACCTCTCATTCTTGGTGGCCTGATTGGGCCGAAAACCTGTTCCAGGGGGAATTCGGTAGGCTCTTGAGGGTGGATAGGCATTTTGTGGAACTAGGTATATGTTTTGTGGGACTGGCGCATGCCATTGTGCGTGGGCCGGAGGTTGGCTATATGTTTGGGCATGGTGGGCAGAAAAATCGGGGACTGGTGGTGGGTAGTAGTGTTGTGGTGGGTTATATGTGGTATGAGGATATGTTTGGTGGTGGGGTTGAGGTTGGCTATAGTAATGTGATAGACTCCTGGGTCCGAACCAAGCTCCTGAATCAATCGTTGCTACATCCTCTTTCTTCTTATTTCCAATTACTCCCCCAGTTCTGCTTTGAATGGTCTGAGTAGTTGCCTTGATAGCCGAATAACTCATGATTTTGTTTGTCTTGAGCCCTTCTTCTACCATACTGCCCATCTTTACTACTTTATTGAAAGACTTGCCTACCGCTGATACCAGATGACCGTAATAAGTAGGTTCTAAGGCCTGCAGAAAATAATCCACCATTTTACTTTCTTTCATTTGAGGGTCAACCCTTGTTGTCTGCTCTCTCCACCTAAAACCATATTCCCTGAAACTTTCATTGTGTTTTTCTTAAGTTTTGTCAAAGACAGGCGGTCCAGAATAATTTCAAGATTATACTGAAAATGGCAGGTGAAGGCTTGGGCCAAATCGTTCCATGTGTACCACATGCTGTGATCTTGTCTGGTATACTATTCCAATGCCGATCCACTCAGATTTTGGCTGAAATAAGCCATCAGTAATTCATCTATTCTGCCTGCTCCTCTCATCTTGCTACAAAATCCTCTTAAGTGTGCTACTAGGTCACCATGCCCGTCATACAGATCAAACTTGGGCATCTTGAATCCCGCTGATAATTGAACCTCCGGGAACAGACATAAATCCTTATAGGCCACACTTACTTGACCTCCCAACCCCCTCATATCTCTGAACGATTGTTCCAAGCTTTTGACCTTTTTGATCATCTCCTCATGTTCGGGATTTTTGGGTGGCTTCTTGGTCTCTGCCGGGAGATCAAGATGAGGAGTGTAAGAATATGGTTCCGAAACTTTGAAGGTGGGCTCAGGGGGATAATACTGGTTATCTTGAGTCTGGAACAGAGGTTCACTGGAAGATCGGTGTAATGCAGCAGGTGCAGGTGCCACAAAAATAGGAGAGACTGGTGGAGGGGGGTGCGGGACTTGTTTGGGTAGTGGAGCTTGTGATGTATGGGAAGTGGTGCCATAGCACTGTTGGTAGAGGGGAAAGGCCGGAGACGAGTTCACAGTGGGAGGTTCCTGAGGTTGAGCCAATTAAGGGATATAGGCAGGGTTGGCGGGATAAACCGGTGGTGGATGACCCTTTGCCCAGGCCTGGTACATTTCAGCCATTTGTTGCTTTAACTTATACATCTCATCCTTCATCGTATTAACATCCAATTCTTCCACCTCTTTTGACGGATCAACAATACTTGTCTCCGATTCTTGGTTGGCCATGTTCAGCTTGTCTTTCGATCGGGTGTTGTAGGAGTGAGTTGCCAGAATCCCAATCAACTAACCACCTGCCTGAACTCAATATATCAACAACAACCTTGTTAGTGACTAGGGCTTTAACAAATTGGTAACCGCACATTTTGGGGAATGAATGCACCTAAGCAGTTAATCGTTTCTATTATGCATTTGATCGGCTGTTTGCTTCATCCCGACTTTTCCTTATTTCCAATTGCAATTTCTCTTTTCCCACTTTTTCTCTCTTTTCATTCTGGCCTTTGCTTTTTCTTTGTTTTTATCCTCTCATTTCCCTCTTGTTTTGCCATTGCTTCTTTCTCTTGGTTTTCTTATTTTCTCTCTTTTCTTTTCTTTTTCTCTCTTGTTTTTCCTCTCTTTTTTTCTTTTTCTTCTCTATTTTTTCTTTTGGTTATGGTCGAATCCTATGGAGATTTCCTACGTATCATGACCCCGCATGAATCAGACCGAGCGTAGTTCTGGGAGATAAGTGTGAAAGTAAATAATAAAACATTTTGGGATTTTCAATTTTCATAAAAAGCAAATGCTTTGATTACAAAGACTCAAAACCAACAGACTCCAAAAGAAACTAACAGACTCTGATGCAAAGACGAAATACAGATTCCGAACATAAACTATCATACTCCAACAAAAGAAAATACAGACTTGAAAACAACTGACAGACTCCAGCAGAAAGAAAATACAGACCCAAAACAACTAACAGACTCTAACGAAAAAGGAAATACATACTCAAATGAAAAATCATGAATACATTAATGCTCCTGGTGCCCGCGGGACATCATTCGGTCTCGCCGCGGGCCTATACGCAAGATTCCTTTGAAGTCGATCCAAGTCACTCATTATCTGTTTAACAAATGTCATCACTGCCGCGAAGAAGGTGGTGTGAGTCATATCCTCACAGGCTTGGCACTTCACAACAATGTAATCGTCGATGTTTCTAATTCTCTCTCTTATGACACCTTTTTCTTGTAACAAACATCCGATCTACTAGGCCCTGGCTTCCAAAGTTTTCTCGGCACATGATTCTGCTCCTGAAGTTGTTGCAAATCTATTTCTAATTGTGCCAATGATGTATAACAATGTTCCCTTTCAACCTTGAAGTCTTTCGCATGTTTGATCATTTTGTTTTCTGCGGCAATGACCCTTTTCTTTAATGTCGTGACCTCATTGTCGTACTTTTCTTTCAACTACTTAACCAAGCATGCTCGTTCATCTGCGTTATTAGCCAATTTCTTTCGAGCCCTAGCTAGTTCATTTGCTGCTTTGTTCAAATCAAAATTATAGTCACTCACTTTCTGCCTCAGGTTATCTATGAGTTTTTCATCTTTGGCACTTCGGGCGGTGGTTTCTGCCGCTATTTTCATTTTCTGAATTTGGGCTCGAAGGGCCTCATTTTCTTTGGATAGCTTTTTCTTTTCTCATTCGTCCACCGCGACTTGCAAACTATTCCTGAATTGAAGTTCTCTGACTTGTTTTTTCAATTTGCTTATGGTAACCCTGTACTCGTTTTCTTGGGTCAACCAATCCCATTGCACTTGTGCTCCGTCGGTGAACTGTTAGACATAGGGTCTCTTTGCAGGCTTTTCGGGCTCATGATGAACTCAGGATCTTTTACCATACCAAGCAGTGTAACCAGGCTCCACCTTGCCTCTGGATAGATCTCGTACTTGAGTATTGGGCCCTAAGAATCTGCACTGATGCCAAATCCGACGCACTTTTTCTTCTGGGAAGGCAGCTTTTGATTCTAACTCAATGACCTACCGACTCAAATCTTCATCGTGTGGGATGGTCTGGTATCGGCCTAACTGACGTAGGACTCTGTGCGGAGCATAAGGTTGGATACTCCAAAGACCCATCAACTTCATAAAACACTCCTCAGCCGACATATAGATTACTTCACTGACCGAGAGCCACCCGATTGTCCATTCGATCTTGTTTGCAGTCAAAGATCTCAAATGAGCATGCCATGCTTCCGTACCATCCGGGAACTCATAACCCTCTACCCGCTTTTTATGTTTTTCGATGCATTCAAGGCCAGTCATACCACAATTCAAGTATCCGAGATGATGGCAAAGGTGTTCCTCCATCCATAGTTGTAACAGCATATTGCACCCTTCAAAAAACTTCCCTCCTTCTCGACAAAGGGTCAGAGCTCGGTAAATTTCCACCAAGATCAGCGGCACTACAGTCCCATTTTCCTTTTTCATCAAGAAGTCAGCTATCCCTACAAGCCCCAACTCTATGTTCCCGTCTTTTCTGGGGCAAACCAAAATACCCAGGAACGCCACTATGAAAGCTAATCCTCTCCGAGCTTCCCACTTGTCTTGGTTTCCCATGTGAGTAAGACCAGTATCCGGCATTTCGAAGCCACGGGGATTCCCATAACGTCGATAAAAAAATTAGAAGGTACAGAATCCTTTGGCCAAATTTCCATCTCGGATGTCTCGACTGATGCTTAACAAGTCCAAAAATTTGTGAGGGGTTACTGTTCTCGGTGCTACCGGGTATTAACTTCTAAGATTCCCTTCGAAACCGGCATAGCCTGCTATCTCTTCCAGTGTAGGAGTTAACTCGAAATCAGCAAAGTGGAATACATTATGTGTTGGGTCCCAAAACTGTATCAAGGCCTCAATCACGTCTTTTCTTGGCTTAACCTTCAAGAGCCCGATAAGACCGCCCAACGCTTTTGTCACAACTTTCCTACTGTCGTCCCCCAAATCATGCCACCACATATGTAACTCCAAAGGGATCTCTTCACGGACTGAGAAAGGTTCATTTTGAATTGTGCTCATCCTGCACATTTATTAAGGTGATTTTAATTAAAAGAAAACTATGACTCATCTTGACTCAAGAAAAATGACCATTTTTTCAAAATTTTCACAAAAATATCCGGCCTTGCCAATACGGCCTTTCATCATTTCAAAAACGAAGATTTTAAGGCTATGTCGGCTAACCCGCCAAAACATTTAAAAGTGACTATAAGTGGTTGTTCTTGCAAAAATAGTCTTCTGGCGCCCTTTTGAGGGATATTCGGCTATTTTGAGAAGAATGGCATCATCTTACTTTATTTGCAATGAAAATAAAATTTTTATTCTTTTTGGGCTGCTTTTACAAAAGAGAAGTTGGACCCGATGGGGGTTGCCTATGTATCTTACACCCTGTGAGAATCAAACTGGCGTAGTTCGGGCAAATAAAATAAACTATTTTTTGAAAGCAAACTCTTTCCTTTCATTTTTCACTTCGTTTTTTCTGAAAAATTTGGCAGAGTTTCAACACTATTGGGACATTGGTTTTTCTCAAAACAGGTGATTAACTCTCCTAACCCTCTACACTGCTATTTCCTTTTCTCGACTTTTCCCAATACTCAAAAGCCGATCAGCATGCAGGTCCGAGGCAAATAAATGCACAAGTAGCAAGTAAGATGCATCAGGATGGTCTTTTTCATTTTTGGTATACCTATCCTAGACAGACCCAACGCCTGTGTTGAGTCTCCAAAGTTAAATGCACATGATGCAAGCAAACTTTCCTACTAGGGAACCGACATGAGGTCTTGTTGTACTAGGTTCAAAACCTGGGTTTATTGTTATAGACCTGGCTTACCCGGGCGGACAGCTCGAGCCGAGGTGGGGGCAGCGTACCGGGAATACAGAAGCTTCACCGGCTTTGCAACTTGTCCGAACCTCATTCTAAATTTGGGATATGACTCTAACAGAAAAGAAGTCACACGAAGTGCACACTTCTTCATGATTTAGAAGAATCAAAGAGAAGAGGGATTTTGCAACAGTTTATATACAGTTCATGGAATATCAAAGTGGTAAAAGCAATCAATTAGCACATTAGGCCCAATTCATGTAACAAATTCAGATAATGGATTAAGCTAACTATAACAATTATTCTAAGCTCGAATTCTTGAACCCTGAACTAGAGATCTGGGTTCGATCCCTAGCAGAGTCGCCAGAGCTGTCACACATCCTTTTTACCTACACCCCCGAGAAGGGAGTGTATAAGGGAGTTTTTCCAATTAAAGGACAATCGAAACATGATTTATTTATTTAAAGATTCACAGTCGCCACTTGGGATGATTTGTGGTGTCCCAAGTCACCAGTTCAAATCCCGAGTCGAGGAAAAGATTGACTTTGTTTAACAATCCGCGAACCAGAAATCCGAGTAAGGAATTCTATTAACCTGGGAGAAGGTGTTAGGCATTCCCGAGTTCTGTGGTTCTAGCACGGTCGCTTAACTGTTATATTCAGCTTAATTATCTGATTTTAGAAACACGTTTTAACCTATGATGCCATTTTAAACTTTTGACCGCTTTTACTAATTTTTAAAGAAGATTGAACGTCATTTAAAACGTGCCTTTGGATCGCGCCACATGAAATGCACCCACAATCCTAAACACATTTTAGTCAACGTTTTAAGATTTTGATTTGGGTCACATGAAATGCGCACCCAAGTTTAGGAAGGTAATATTATTAAATGACGCGCCTAAAGTAACTACACGTTAACAACTTTGCGAGGGCCATGGAAAATTCGCTAAATGGCACGCCTCGAATTCTAAGGATTAAAATATTAACTAAGCGAGGACCATGCATTTTAAGATTTTGTTTGGCATGGCGCACCTCGGTTCTACTTTTTAAAGAACATTCAGAACTAAACTCTTAAGGGCCGAAACTATATTCTATTCAATATGGCGCATCTTATGACTTAATCAGCGAAATCTAATTAACTAAGGGAAAGAATTATCACTACTTTTGGACTGAAAATTTGGACCAACTTTAGACTAACAGACCGATGTGAGAGAGAATGAACGGATGACATGATGATTAGAAAATAACACGAAAGAGCCTTGGGCTCGAACAACTGGCTCTACGTGTGAAGAAAGGTGGTCGGTCTTCACTCCAGGCCCAACATGAACCCATACCTTTGGAGGATTGAGCATTAAGGAGTGTTGGACTCGAGGTCGAGTCCCCAAGCACGCGGGATATCAGATTATGGATGAACGGGCGTGAGCCCAATTTTATTAGTAAAAGGGAATGTCACACAAGCAGACTTGGGCTGACCTTAATTTAATCAATTGGGCCAATATTACGTCCAAGTCTAAAACCCTCCTTTATGCACAATTAGCTACTTGTAATTCCATCAAAACACTTCATGAAACATGGAATGGAATTAACCTTCTACTTCTGAATCTCAACTATTCGAGCACATGATGACTAACTAACCATTACGAAATTGCAATACCATTTCCAGCTAAAAATGCCCAATGCACAATTAATTACTTGCAATTCAATTAAGAAACTATATGAAACATGAAATGAAACTAACCTTTGTTTCTGAATTTTAAACTATCAGATAAACATTCTGAGTTTGCAAACAACAAATCCCACTTAAACATACCTACAATCAACACCAAAGTAAAGTAGTATTTGCTTCTATTCCTAAAGTATTCTGAACTATTTCCTTCCCTTCAAACATGATCTCAATACCCCCATTTAACCTAAAAATACATTCAGTTGACCCATAGCATTATCCAGACACAACTAACATGATATCCAAAATTTTAATGAACTACATATCAGATCCCTTAGTTGTCACATGTTCCACCCAAGTCTAAATCACTCTAGAGCTTTTATATCCAAATAAAATTCAATTTCAGCCTTTGAAACAGGCTGACAACAGCTTCAATTAAGATTCAGAGCAAAAAGAATACAAGATATAACCAAATTTGACTAGACCTACTGTTAATCAAACTTTCGTAATAGTCCAGAATCATGATAAAGTTCAGTTATACAATACCAAGCCTTTAACTATGAGACATTTAACAGGAAATTGAGTTTCTTGCTAATTCTAAACCAAATTCAACCCTCAAAGGATACTATTACCAAAAAGGAGAACATGCACCAATAACTCATGATTTTAAAGAAAAATAAAGCTACAATACGACAAAAGAACAGGTTGATGTTAAACTCCCAATCTCCATATTTCCATATCAAACTTGAAGCAAGTTTTACATTAGGGAGAATTAAAGAATATATACCTAGAAAAGCAAAGAAAATAAGAAGAGAGAAGGGTCAGCAGTAGCAGAAAGTGAACTTCAGCAGATTAGCAACAATAAGATTCATCTTGTTTAAACTATTTTGATCCCAGAAAGAGTCTAAAATCACTTCAAACTTTTGAAAACCCAAAGAATGGTCTATAGTGCTCCAATCAAACAGTGTTTTATGGTGTTGTTTTGTGTTTTTCCTCTGGTTTTTAGACCCTTTATATGTTGAATATTTTCTTCTGGCCGCTTATCATTTTTCTAGATCTTATCCCCCCAAAACAATCAACAAATGGGGCTTTTATATCAGGGAATTAGGGCAGCAATAAAGATTTCAGATTTTGCTTGTTGCTCCTTTCAATATTTTCGTTTTTGCTTAAAGAACCTCAGTTCAAAACTCCCATTTCATTTTAGTCTCCAGGTCAGCTTCTAAGAAGCTTCCCACTTCTGTTACAGAATGATTCCATCCAATAGAATCCCTACACTACCTTTCAAACCCTAGATATTCACCTTAAGGTCAGGCAGACTCAGGTCGAAATGACCCAATTTAATGGGTCTGACAATCCAAATTAAACCATCATCTGGGCCTTTGATACCTCAGAACCCAATTAAAATCAATCAAGGATTCACCATTTTAAAAACTGACATAAATTACCCAAAAGAAAAATCACGGAAGCCTTAAACCAAAGCCCAAAAACAAAAGAAAAGGAAAATGAAACTGAATTAACTAATTTTAAATAACAACAAAGTAACTACTCTAATTAACAAACAAGTCATGCATGAACAATATTGACAACGAGTATACAATGAAGAAACAGAAACAAAGACACAGAAAAAAGATGAAGAAAGACGACTTAAAAAAGAAAAATACAAGAAAAGAAACATAAAAAACGTAAAAATACCTAAACGGGATGGCCAAGCCTTGGAGTCTTTCCCTTGATTTCTAGATTTTGACCGAAAGAGGTCTCAATCATGTGTTATCAGATGAAAACACATGACCAAGGTTCATTTTAGCCTCAATCATCACCAAGTTTGTTGATTTTAGGGTTTGACATGTTAGGCCTCAATTTCGATTTAAAATTCGACGAGTTCAAGGGAAAAGAGTCGTGGATTTGAAAAGAGGGGAGTGAGGGGGTTTTGGGGTGTTACTTTGGTGGTGTTTGGATCCGGCGCCGTCGGCTGAGAGCGATGGAAAGAGAGGCGGCGCCTTAGGGTTTGGCCTTTGGTCTCTGGAACGGGGAAGTGAAAGAGACGAGAGTTGAGGAGGGGGAAAGAGACCGGGTTAAGGGCGGGTTTGGGCCGGTTTTGGTCGGGTACCGGGCCGGTATTTGGGTTGGGGTGAGGGAATTCACATTGGGCTTGGACAAATTAAAACAAGACAGCCCAACTTTCTAACTTTTCAATTCCCTTTTTTTCAAAATAATTCTTTTTCTTCTTTTTTCAAAATTAAATTAAAATCTAAATTAAATCCTAGAACTTAATTAACCTGAAAAACACTAATTAAATCTAAATAAAAATTATCACAATTAATTAAAAATAAATTAAAATAAGACTACTCAAAATCAAAGTTAAAATTAAAGAGTGCAAATTAAACTATTTTTGTGATTTTTCACTTTTTTTTGTAAAATAACTAATTACTAATTAAGTCCTAAAAATGCAAAGTCAAATCCTAAATGCACATGCAGCATATTTTTTGTATTTTTCATTAATTAAATAAAGTAAACATGCACAGACAAATACAAACAATAACAAACAAAAATCTACGAAATTGCAAACAAATGGAAAAATTATTTTGTTTTGAATTTATGGGAGTAATTCATATAGGGCAAAAATCACGTGCTCATAATTACAGATGATTCGTGCAGGGCTTTTCATCTATTGCATCACCTCTGACTAGATTGACCCAGAAGGGTGCTCTTTTCCATTGGTCCAATGATTGTGAGGCGAGCTTTCAGAAGCTCAAAACAGCTTTGACTACAGCACCAGTTCTTGTGTTGCCTTCCGGTTCAAGGATGTATACGGTATATTGTGACGCCTTGCGCGTTGGATTGGGATGTGTATTGATACAGGAGGGGTGAGTTATTGCCTATGCTTCGCACCAGCTGAAGGTTTATGAGAAGAATTATCATGTGCACGATCTAGAGTTGGTCGCGATCGTTCATGCTCTTAAGATATGGAGGCATTATCTTTATGGGGTGTCATGTGAGGTATATATGGATCATCACAGCTTACAACATTTGTTCAACCAGAGGGATCTTAATTTGAGGCAGCGCAGGTGGCTTGAGTTATTGAAGGATTATGACAACACCATTCTTTATCATCCGGGCAAGGCTAATGCGGTTGCGGATGCCTTAATAGGAAGGCAGAGAGTATGGGTAGCTTGGCATTCATTCCAGCGGAGGAGAGGCAACTAGCTTTGGACATCCAGTCCTTGGCTAATAGACTTGTGAGGTTGGATATTTTAGAGCCCAGCCGAGTTCTTGCGTGTTTGGTTGCTCAGTCTTCATTATTGGGGCAGATCAAGGCCCGACAGTTTGATGATCCACATTTGGCGGTTATCAGAGAGACGGTGCTTTAGGGAGGTGCCAAGAAGGTTTCTATTGGCGAGGATGGTATTTTGCGACTCCAGGGTCGTCTATGTGTTCCTAATATTGATGGTCTGAGGGAGAGGATTCTAGAGGAGGCACACAGTTTGCGGTATTCCATTCATCCGGGAGCTACGAAGATGTATCGTGACTTGAGGCAGCATTATTGGTAGCAGAGGATGAAGAAAGACATAGTGGAGTATGTGGCTAGGTGTTTGAACTGCCAGCAGGTCAAGTATGGACACCAGAGACCGGGTGGCCTACTTCAGCAGATGCCTATACCAGAGTGGAAGTGGGAGCGTATTACCATGGATTTCATAGTTGGGTTGCCACAGACTTTGTAGAAGTTTGATTCAGTGTGGGTCGTTGTCAATAGATTGACCAAGTCGGCACACTTCATACCGGTGGTGACTACTTATACTTCGGAGAGACTGGTTCAGATTTACATTCGGGAGATAGTTCGGTTGCATGGTGTGCCTGTTTCCATCATATCAGATAGAGGCCCTCAGTTCACTTCATATTTCTAGAGAGTTGTTCAGGGTGAGTTGGGGACCCATGTGGAGCTTAGCATGGCATTTCATCCATAGACCGATGAGCAGTCGGAGCGGACAGTTCAGATTTTGGAGGACATGCTCAGAGCATGTGTTATTGACTTTGGAGGGTAGTGGGATCAGTTCTTGCCCTTGGCGGAGTCTGCGTACAACAACAGCTATCAGTCCAGCATAGAGATGGCTCCATACGAGGCTTTATATGGTCGACGTTGTCGTTCTCCTATCGGGTGGTTTGAGCCTGGTGAGGCTAAGTTATACGGTACAGATTTGGTATAGGATGCCTTGGACAAGGTGAAGTTGATTCAGGAAAGGCTTCACACAGCTCAGTCCAAACAGAAGAGCTACGCGGATCAGAAGGCGCGTGATCTTTCATTCATGGTTGGCGAGAAGGTCCTCTTGAAAGTCTCGCCAATGAAGGGCGTAATGATATTCGTGAAGAAAAGCAAGCTGAGCCCAAGGTTTATTGGCCCATTTGAGGTGTTAAGGCGAGTTGGGGAGGTTGCTTACGAGCTTGCTTTACCCCCCAACTTATCGGGAGTTCATTCGATTTTTCATATATCGATGCATCGGAAATATCATGCCGACATGTCCCATGTATTAGACTTCAGTATTATTCAGCTGGATGAGAGTTTAGGTTATGAGGAGGAGCTACTTGCCATTATTGATAGATGGGATCGAAAGTTGAGGTCCAAGAGGTTTCTGCGGTGAGGGTCCAGTGGAGGGGCCAACCAGTTGAAGAGGCGACCTGGGAGTCCGAGGAGGACATGCAGAGCAGATATCCACATTTATTCAGCAGCTCAGGTACTTTTCTATGACCGTTCGAGCACGAACGTTTGTTTAAGAGGTGGAGAATGTAACGACCTGACTGATCGTTTTGCCTTTTAGAACCCCGTTCCCTTAAATAAAAACTTCCCGCACTTGTTTTAACTAATTTATGACTTGCGAGGATGGTGGGTTCGGGATTTGGAAGAGTTTGGAGTGAAATATGCCCATTTGGTTCCTTAGGATTTTCTTAAAAGGCTAAATTTGACTTTGGTCAACATTTTGAGCAAATGGACCGGGATTCGTGATTTGACGGTCCCGAAGGGTCCGTAGGAAAATATGGGACCTAGGCGTATGCCCAGAATCGAATTCTGAGGTCCCTAGACCGAGAAATGAATTTTTATTAGAAATTGTTAAACTGAAATTCTAAGGATTTAAAGAAACTAATTAATGATTGATTTCATGGGTATCGGGCTCGTATGTTGGTTCCGAAGCCCGGTACAGGTCTGAAATATCAGTTAAGACTTACCCGTAAAATTTGGTGTCGATCCGAGTAGTTTTAGGGCATTTTGGCTTGTTAGAGGAAAATTAAGAACTTGAACTTCATAAGTTTGATTCATTTGGTTTTAGGGTGTGATTCATAGATTTAGCATTGTTTGGGGCGTTCTGAAGGTTCGAGTAGGTCTGTCTCGTGATTTCAGACTTGTCGGTATGTTCGGGCGGGGCCTGGGATCCCCGAGCCTCAATCGAACGAGGCTCAAGTAAAGTTGAAATTTTTGAGAAGTGCTGAAGCTGCTGTGGTGGACCGCAGGTGCGAGACCGCAGATGCGGTCCATCTATCACATATGCGGCCCAGGGAAGGCTAGGCCAAACCGCAAAAGCGGCTACACAGACGCGGCCTCAAGACCGCAGAAGCAGTCCCAGCCCTTTTAGCCCATTTCGCAGATGCAGTCCCCTGACCGCAGAAGTGGAAATCGCAGAAGCAGTGAGCTTCATTTAATACGGGTTCTAAGTCATTTTTGACACTTTTCACTCCCCCATTGGCGATTTTGGGAGCTTTTGGAAGAGGGCTTCTACTTGGCATCTTGAGGTAGGCTTACCCTACCTATTCTTAGTTTAACACTTGTGTTTTAGGTAGATTAAACACTAGGATTAAGGTAAAATCATGGGGTTAGAGCTAGACCTAGGGTTTTAATAAAACTTAGATTTTACCATGAAATTGGTTGTGAAATGAATTAGAATCATATATTATTGATCCTTAGGTTATAGAGAACAACTTCCTTCGAAAAATTTCGGAATCCAGACATGTAGGCCCGGGGTCGGATTTTAGGCAACTCGTGTTAAGTATTGGGAAATTTCTTAAATAGCTAGAATACGATCTTGTGACTTCTATTGATTAATTCCTACCTCATTTAACTAGTTTTGGATCAGTCATCTCCAAATTGAGGGTTTGGGCTCGTTCTTGGCATGGAAGTATACTTTGGAGCGAGGTAAGTTTCCTTTCTAACCTTGTAAGAGGGAATTGTCCCCATAGGTGTAATAATTGAGTAATTTGCTACTAAATGCGGGGGCTACGTACGCACGAGGTGATGAGAGTCCGTGCGTAGCTACTATTATGTCAATTATCCGGGTAGCCTAGGACCCACATCATGCTATATTTGTGAATGTCTCTATATTTTCTTGCTAATGTGATCACTTAGGATATGCTAGAGGCTTGGAAAGGGATATAAGTGAGCATATATACTTGTTGAACCCTTGTATGAATTTATTTGAAAATAAATACGCCTTCGTGTGCTTTCTTGATATTATTTGATATTTATGGATCGAGCCGATCGCCTCGATATTAATAGATGCATCTATTGTTCGCGTCATTCGACCCTCTGGCAATGCACATTTTATTTTCTATTGGATCGGGTCGTCGACCTCGGCATAGTGTGCGCATGATATCTATGTGAAATCTTATCCATGACTTGACCGGTTAAATATTTGAAATGTAAATGGCTAATTGTAAAATTGTTAAGAACATGACATATTACCTCTTGGTACAAACTGTTGATTATTTGTGACTTCCATGCTTAGTGTAACACTTCATTGTATTATTTGACCTTAGTAAGTATCAAGTCGACCTCTCGTCTCTACTTCTTCGAGATTAGACGGGATACTTACGGGGTACATATTATTTATATACTCATACTACACTTATGTACTTAATTGTACAGGATCTGAGGCAGGTATATCTGGCTATCAGTCTAGTGCGCGCCCCTAATTCATAGACCAAGACTTCCACGGTGAGTTGCTCCCTTCCTGTGCCGTTCAGCAGCTTTATGGGGTCTTTCTTTACTTTGCTGTATATTCTATCCCGGACAGTAGGATAGTATTATTCTTTTGTACATTCTACTAGTTGTCCACTACTTGTGACATCAGGTCTTGGCACACACATTAATAGACAGTTCTTTTGGGTTGTATAATTATTATTAAATATTGCTTATAATCACCTGTTTTAATTGCAAAGTAAGAAACGTTGTAACCGATTTGGGTAAGTAAAATAAGAATTTATTAATACTTCCACGTTGGCTTGCCTGATAACGGTGTTGGGCGCCATCACGACCCTTAGTGGATGTTGGGTCGTGACAGAAAACAACGTGTACTCAGCAAGTATCCCGTCTAATCTCAAAGAAGTAGAGACGAGAGGTCGACTTAGACACTTGCTAGTGGTCCAATAATAATATACCAATAATGTAGTGAATCGAGAATATTCATAAAATGACTCAAAATCAATAGCATGAGGCAAATAAATAGTTCTTTAATTAATGGAATATTTCCAGATTCAATTTCATCAATTAAGCATTTATCTCAGGACAGGGAGAACAATTATCAACATCTATAATTCTCAAGGCAAGAAATGCAAACATGCTCAATTTATGCCGAGGTCGTACGGCCCTATCCAACAATATTTAAACTGTGCACTGCCAGAGGGTCGAATGGAGTGAACCATAGATGCATCTATTTAATCTACCGAGGTGTTCGGCCCGCTCCAAAATTAAACACATACAGACAGTCAATCAAGAAGTCAACAGGGGACAATCATCCAAAGAAAAGCCCATTCTCTCTTAACAATTTTACAAAAAAGAAGTTTAATTCTTTTTAGAAATTCATTTACCAATTCGATAGGATTTAAGCAATTCATCTGTCAATAAGGTTACAAATATTCCAAGTATAGCATGCTTTTGGATCCTAGACTACCTCGACTTACACATAATAGTAGCTACACACGGACTCTCATCACCTCGTGCGTACGTAGCCCCCACAAATAGGAGCACATAATCAATTATTTCACCTATGGGGACAATTCCCTCTTACAAGGTTAGAAAGGAGACTCACCTCGCTCCGAAGCCTATATTCCAATTCAAGAACGCGCTCAAACCTCCAATTTGGAGCCGAACAATCTAAAACAATTCAAATAGGGTAAGAACTTATCAATACATGCTCAAAAGTTCATATTCTAATTATTAAACTAATTTTCCAACCCTAAATGCAAGG
Organism: Nicotiana sylvestris; assembly: GCF_000393655.2. NCBI lineage: Eukaryota > Viridiplantae > Streptophyta > Magnoliopsida > Solanales > Solanaceae > Nicotiana > Nicotiana sylvestris. Next base: position 149,839,679 of record NC_091068.1, read on the forward strand.
TTCCTAAAATTCATCTCCGGGCTCACGTGACTGGATTCCAGAAATTTTTGAAGAAAATTGTTACCCATAACCTAAGGATCAATAATATATGATTTTTACTCCATTCCCTAATCAATTTCGTGGTTAAATCTTGTTTTTACCAAATTCTAGGTTTTTCATCCCTTGATTTTCCCTAATTTTCACATGTTAATCTACCCATAATCTATGTATTTAACTTATGATGTGTAGAAATTACTTACCTCTTTGATAATTATGGAATCCTTCCTCAAATGCTCTCAAAAATCGCCTAAGGCCGTGAAGGAAATGGGCTAAGTCTCGGGATAAAAACCATTGCACCAGACGCAGAAATCGCATTTGCGACTCCCAGCTCGCAATTGTGTTGGTCGCATTTGCGACAAAGGCATCGCAAATGCGAAGCCCAGCTTTCCTTGTCATGGTCGCATTTGCTACAAAATTCTTCGCAAAAGCGATGGCCCCCTCACAAATGCGATCTCTCCTCAGCAGCCCCCAGGTTCGCAAATACGAGCTCCCTCTCGCAAATGTGATGTCGCATTTGCGACCCAAACACCGCAAATGCGGTCATACTAGTACCAGTAGCATCAAACCTTCTCCAAATTCCATTTTTGATCCGTTAACTATCCGGAATCCACCCGAGGCCCCCGGGACCCCGTCTAATCACACAAACCAGTCCCATAACTTAACACGGACCTGCTCGAGGCCTCAAATCATATCAAACAATATCGATATCCTGAATCACACTCCAATTCAAGCTTAATGAACTCTATAATTTCAAACTTCTACTCTCGGTGTTTAAACCTATCGAATCACATCTGATTGACCTCAAATTTTGCACACAAGTCATATTTGCCATTACGGACCTACTCCCATTTCTGGAATCGGAATCCGACCCCGATATCAAAAAGTCCACTTCCGGTCAAACTTGTTAAAAACATTCAAATTTCTATATTTAGCCAAATGACTTCAAAATGACCTACGAGCCTCCGAATTCACTTCCGATCGCGCTCTCAATACCAGAATCATCATATGGAGCTATTCCCAGACTCGGAATCTCAAACGGACATTGATAACCCTGAAATGCACTTCAATCCAAACTTATGAGATTCTTCCAAAAATGCTAACTTCCACAATAGGCGCCGAAACGTTCTCGGGTCTTCCAATATCCGGTTCGGACATACGCCCAAGTCCGAAATCATCATACGAACCTGCTGGAACCTTGAATCCCGATTCCGAGGTCATTTACTCAAAAACTCAATCTTAGTCTATTCTTTCAATTTAAGATTTTCGAAATGAGAATTCTCTTTCCAAATCAACTCCGAACTTCCTAGAATTCAGTTCCGACCACGCGTAAAAGTCATAATCCCTGAAGTGAAGTTGCTCATGGCCTCAAACTGCGGAACAACATGCTAGAGCTCAAAACGACCGGTCGGGTCGCTACATTCTCTCCCACTTAAACATACGTTCGACCTCGAACGTGTCGAAAACTACACTGAAGTAGTTTGAAATCATTGTTTAACACCTCGTGCACCTACCCATGCTACCACAACTCAGTTGAGCACATTAGTTCGATCAATTTTGAAGATATTCCCTTTTATTCAAGCAAATAGCCTTGGAGCCCAATTCCAACATCCGGAATTCTCTACCAGGCCTGTTTACAGCATACGCTCACTGTATCAATAACTACACGCAACAACAAAACATGACTGCATACCTTAGCAGAATTTGCACCTTGCACCACTTTACTCATAGGACCACAATAACATTCTCTGATCAAATTAGTCGAAATTCCATGAACCTGATGCTTCCAATGCACCTCATGATATATATAAGTCTTGCTCTAACTCTTACAATACCGCCACAACGGAAGAGATGTGTAGAAATTCATAACCAATTGTTGAATCAATAAATCATTGGGTTTATACTCCTGACAAGAACTATCACCTCATTCTAAACCAAATAATGGTCTTAGCTCCTTAATATACTTCCTATAAGCAGATTGCACTAATCCTAAATCCAATGATCTCGTCTCACCCAGTACGAACTGCTCTGGAAATAGGCCACCCCGTACATGATCAAAAGTTTCATGTGATGCCACAATGTGCCAATGGCTATGAACTCGAACGTGACAAAAGGAAAACGAACTCTGGAAGGAACTACTCAACTCACGCACTAATATGGACTTTCCTTAGAAAATAGGAAACAAGGCATACAAAAATAGCATATAGAAAATTTTACTCAACATCACACTGTTGCGGCATGCAACTCGATCCAAATAACATACCCATGGTGGCGTGCCACCCGATCTATATGTAGAATTCACATAAGGAGATATACATCGAGCTAAATTGCTCATTACAACAAAATACCGAATATCGGTCACAAGCACGCTAAGTGCATAATACCATCCCTGGGGAGACATATAGTGCCATAGGCTACAAAACTCAAGCACAATTGAGGTGTGATATACGATCTGAATCTCGAGAGACATCCTGCTCATATAACACTATCTCTACACAGAATCTCAACACATAAGAAATTCACCAAGCCGTTTCACAACTCACACGGCGCAATATGTCATTACATGAAATAGCTGACGACGATATAACACCCCGACTACTCTTCCATAAGGAGAGCATTACTGAAATGAACACATTTGGCCTGATATAGAGCCCATATTCACATTTAAATCCATCCACAGACCTCAAGCTGGTTCTGATCACACCGAACTAGACCATTAACCTTTCATGGGTCCATAATACCCCCAATTTTTTTCATAACACACAAGAATAACCATCATACCCAAATTAATCCTCTACAGTCAACAACCCAATAAACCGAGTGCCCTTCAGGCATCAATTCTCAATTTAACGACATCACTACAATCTCCATACTTGGTTTAACTCTTCAATCGATCAAGTGACTACATGCCACACTTATACAACCTTCCCGTGGAGCACACTCCCACAACCTTCCGTAACAGAGGACAAGTCTATACATCTAAACCACCGGCCGCACTAACATTGAAAAGCGCTTAAGAATCCTTAACCAGGATACAAAGCCTTTTTCACAAAACATCGATCTCAGGTGACGCTGAAGACAATACTAACTTACTTTAAACATCGAAACTCCTTTCCTGCTCATCCGAGCTTGTGACATCCTTGTCAACACCGAACTGCAACCTTGATCCTCACTTTGAATTCCATACCACTCACTGCACCCATCATGCCAATATACGATAGGACACGATTTTCATCATCACTCCGAAACCGTTAATAGATCAACACTTCATCATATAAAAACTTTTCACTTAACTCACTCTAGGAGAACTATAGCATCACACAGATGAATTCTTATAACCATAGAATATGCAAATCTCTAAGTAGTGGTCTAAGCCACTATAGCCCTTCCGGGATCCGCCTCCATATAACATGCCATAACAGTAGAATGCTTCTTAATAACATCAATTATGGAGGTCGACAAGCCTCACACGTTCCGTCACAATCACATACATAACTTGATCACGCTGAAGGAACCGATCACTACCACCAATATACCAACTAAACTATGGCTAACCAATCTATCTTCTTCCAATTTATCCTTGATTGCCTTAGAAATAATAATAACTCCATTCAACGCATAACACACTTCATCCGCACTCATCCCGAGTGACCTTGAATCACGAGACCATGCTGTCTCAAATCCCACGAACCATTTCATGCCCCCCAAATACTACACTGCAAGTCAAAACATCATAGGACATTCTGTTCCTCTTCTCATAAGCAGCTACAAAGCTTGCTTCTTAACCGTACCTATAGGCTCAAAATCATTAGACACCACATTTTACCCCTTTGAATCCACTAGGACCATTGTTGAGAGCCACCCGCTCTGACTTGGCCCCAAATATAATCAACTTCATGAATCTACTAGCACATGAATACCCTCTCAACGAAGCACCCGGCAGAATCACTTCCCTTGAAACTTGCACATATACAAGGCATAAATCCTGAATCCTTCCCCAAGTCTGAACGTGAGCCAATAAGGCCAACCATAGCACACCTTTAACAATTCTTTTGCTCATTACCACTTATGTTCTTTTCCCGTAGCTGAAGTAACCCATCAATATGATAATAGCCAGAAACCTCGCAAGTAGTTAACCATGCAACCCAATCATAGGCGGTGGGACTCTCCCACTTAGCTCGAAGCCACTATTACACAACTCTGGAATTCACCAGGATTCTTTATCTCTTATTGACATTACCTTGCGCAATCAACCGTCAAAATTCTCGGAATCTTCCTATAAAACCCCTTTTTATACTCTGAATCATCAACCACATTCGCACGACCGATCTCTTTGTTGTACAACCAATAGAATTCTTCGCAGAAGCCTCGCCAACCACGCAACCGCTAACCTGCCCACAGGGAATAACCCACTTGTGGAAATCACTTCCCGACATCTTCCATTGCTGCTACGCAGGGTACAATCACTACGACATCAATAACCCATCCTGAGTCCGAGCTCACTCTCTAGCTGCACAAGTCCATTCACCCCTCATGGACATCAATTAAATGTGCGGCAATATCCTTCCAATTCAAAGTTATGTTGTATCCTTCTTCATTTCAAGAAGCTCCTTTTGGTTATATCAAATCTCCTGCCGCATAATAGCCCATACTTCAAATTAAATTCATAGACCCCAATCACCAATCACTAAAATTCCCAAATCATTCCAAACTCTCCTTAAAGTGCGTAGTCATCCCACCACAAAACCCACACGCAACTCCGCCACTCTCCCACTTTGGCAGAACTCACCCCTTTAATCGACTACTCGACATTTGCTTCTTGTTACTGGCCTTCTAGAATTTTAACCACCGTCTGACACTCCCCACATGTCATTTTCTCATCCTTTGCTGCTCAGGTGTTGCCTTAAATAAAATCTATCTTCGCAGCACTTGAACCCTCAAATCGCTACTAACCTTAAACTTTTTCGAAGAAAATCTTTCTCGAGCCGTCAACATTAGAAACACCGATTCAATCTTGAACCACCATACTCTGTGATCTCTGACAGTTGTTTCTCCCATTTTATTTCATAATATCTTACCCCAAAGACGAATTGCAGAAGACCATAACACCGGCGAACTTAACACATACAATCGAGGACGACAACATTACATCGCAGATGAAAATTTCCACCACGCTTGAAAATACCAAGTCTCATTTCTCGATCACCCCAAATCTGGACATTCATAGGCCAATTGCTTTTCCTCCACCGGAAATGAAATATCAGATCTCTGAATCATGCACTGAGTAGACTTCCTTTCAAATTATTCACCGCCCCCACACATAGGTAACTATCCTACCATCAAGTCAGTACTGTGCGATAACCAATCATCAGTAATCATAGCAATCTTTGCATAGTCTCAAAGCTCTCAGGAATACTGCTACTGAGCTAAAATGACAAGATATCCTCCCGCAAAGCAATGACAATAGCCCAATCAACAATAACGGGAGAAACATCCCGCACCACATTTGTAGTGCCATTACAATCCTTCAATTCTCTATTTACAACCAACGGTTCGTGTCACGTAAGATTGAGTAGGAAGGAAACAAGGGCATAAGCCTCAAGGAATCAAATCGCACGATGAGGAATCAAGAAGGGAAGTACTCCTAACGGCCCTGTAGCCTCCCGAAAATAAGTATAGACGTCTCTGTACCGATCCGCGAGACTCTACTAGACTTGCTCATGACTCGTGAAACCTAAGGGAACCTAGTGCTCTAATACCATGTTGTCACCCAAAATCCACTAAGGGTCATGATGGCACCGGACACCACTGTCAGGCAAGCCAACAATAATTTACTAGCAATTTCTCATTTTATTTATTTTGAGATCATTTCCTTTAAACAAATGAATAATAAATAATAAACTCCACTGAATAAATTAGGATGTCTTTACAAAGTCGTGATCATCCCAGAACCCGGTGTCACAAGTGCATGAGCATCTACCAGTGAATGAAATAAAATACAGTGACTGTCTGGAATTCAAGTGGACAGAAATAAAACTACAATACAATACTCTGAAGGAGACTATGTCGACTGCAAGGCATCTCAAAAATGCAGATCACCTAAGTCTCCGTACTAACCATGCCACTATACCACTGAGCCAATAGCCACGTATAAACCTGTGCAACAAAATTTCACAGCAAGTGTAGTATGAGTATGAAAACAACGTGTACTCAGCAAGTATCCCGTCTAATCTCGAAGAAGTAGAGATGAGAGGTCGACTTCGACACTTGCTAGTGGTCCAATAATAATATAACAATAATGTAGTGAATCGAGAATATTAATAAAATGACTCTAAATCAATAGTATGAGGCAAATAAACAATTCTTTCATTAATGGGAAATTTCTAGATTCAATTTCATCAATTAAGCATTTATCTCAGGACAGGGAGAACAATTATCAACATCTATAATTCTCAAGGCAAGAAATGCAAACATGCTCAACTCATGTTGAGGTCGTACGACCAGATCCAATAATATTTAAACTGTGCACTGCAAGAGGGTCGAATGGCGCGAATCATAGATGCATCTATTTAATCTACCGAAGCATTCGGCCCTCTCCAAAATTAAACACATACAGACAGTCAATCAAAAAGTCAACAGGGGACAATCATCCAAAGAAAAGCCCATTTTCTCTTAACAATTTTATAAAAATAAAGTTTAATTCTTTTTAGAAATTCATTTACCAATTCGATAGGATTTAAGCAATTAATCTGTCAATAAGGTTACAAATATTCCAAGTATAGCATGTTTTTGGATCCTAGACTACCCGGACTTACACATAATAGTAGCTACGCACGGACTCTCGTCACCTCGTGCGTACGTAGCCCCTACAAATAGGAGCACATAACTAATTATTTCACCTATTGGGACAATTCCCTCTTACAAGGTTAGAAAGGAGACTCACATCGCTCTGAAGCCTATATTCCGATTCAAGAATGCGCTCAAACCTCCAATTTGGAGACGAACGATCCAAAACTATTCAAATAGGGTAAGAACTAGTCAATACATGCTAAAAAGTTCATATTCTAATTATTAAACTAATTTTCCAACACTAAATGCAAGGTTCCTAAAATTCATCCCCGGGCCCACGTGCTCGGATTCTGAAAGATTTTGAAGAAAATTGTTACCCATAACCTAAGGATCAAGAATATATGATTTTTACTCCATTTCCTAATCAATTTCGTGGTTAAATCTTGTTTTTACCAAATTCTAGGTGTTTCATCCAAAACCCTTGATTTTCCTTAATTTTCACATGTTAATCTACCCATAATCTATGTATTTAACTTATGATGTGTAGAAATTACTTACCTCTTTGATAATGATGGAATCCTTCCTCAAATGCTCTCAAAAATCGCCAGAGGCCAAGTGGGAAATGGGATAAGTCTGGGGATAAAAACCATTGCACCAGATGCAGAAGTCGCATTTGCGACTCCCAGTTCGCAATTGCGATGGTCGCATTTGCGACAAAGGCATCGCAAATGCGAAGCCCAGCTTTCCCTGCCATGGTCGCATTTGCGACAAAATTCTTCACAAATGCGAAGAGGACAGCATCGCAAATGCGAGCTCTCTCTCGCATTTGCGACCCAAACACCGCAAATGCGGTCATACCAGTACCAGCAGCATCAAACCTTCTCCAAATTCCATTTTTGATCCGTTAACCATCTGGAATACACCTGAGGCCCCCAGGACCCTGTCCAATCACACAAACCAGTCCCATAACATAACACAGACCTGCTCAAGGCCTCAAATAACATCAAACAACATCGAAATCATGAATCGGCTTCCAATTCAAACTTTATGAACTCTAAAATTTCAAACTTCTACTTTCAGTGTTTAAACCTATCGAATCACGTCCGATTGACCTCAAATTTTGCACACAAGTCATATTTGCCATTAAGAACCTATTCCCACTTCCGAAATCAGAATCTGACCCCGATATCAAAAAGTCTACTTCCGGTCAAACCTCTCAAAAACCTTCAAATTTCTATCTTTAGCCAAATGACTCCAAAATGACCTACGGACCTCCGAATTCATTTCTGATCGCTCTCCCAATACCATAATCACCATACGGAGCTATTCCCAAACTCAGAATCTCACACGGACATTGATAATCCTAAAATGCACTTCAATCCAAACTTATGAGTTTCTTCCAAAAATGTTAACTTCCACAATAGGTACCGAAACGTTCCCGAGTCTTCCAAAACCTAGTCCGGACATACGCCCAAGTACGAAATCATCATACGAACTTGTTGGAACCTTCGAATCCCGATTCTGAGGCTGTTTACTCAAAAGCCCAATCTTAGTCAATTCTTTCAACTTAAGGTGAAGTTCCGACCTTAAGTTTTGAGCTTTCTGGGTGTAACGACCCGACCGGTCATTTTGAGCTCTAGCACGTCGTTCAGCAGTTTGAGGCCATGAAAAACTTCACTTCAGGTATTATGACTTGTGTGGACAGTCGGAATTGAATTTCGAGAAGTTTGGAGTTGATTTGGAAAGATAATTCTTATTTCGGAAGCCTTAAGTTGGAAGAATAGACTAAAATTGGATTTTTGAGTAAACGACCTTTGAATTGGGATTTGAAGGTTCCAGCAGGTTCATATGATAATTTCGGACTTGGGCGTATGTTCGGAATGGGTTTTGAAAAACCTGGGAACGTTTCGGCACCTATTGTGGAAGTTAGCATTTTTGGAAGAATTTCATAAGTTTGGGTTGAAGTGCATTTCAGTGATATCAATGTCTATTTGGGATTCCGAGTCTGGGAATAGCTCTGTATGGTGATTCTGGTATTGGAAGCACGATCAGAAGTAAATTCGGAGGTCCATAGGTCCTTTTGGAGTCATTTGGCTAAAGATAGAAATTTGAAGGTTTTTGAGAAGTTTGATCGGAAGCGGACTTTTTGATATTGGGATCGGAATCTAATTCTGGAAATTGGAGTAGGTCCGTAATGTCAAATATGACTTGTGTGCAAATATTTGAGGTAAATTGGAGGTGAATAGATAGGCTTGGACATCGAATGTAGAAGTTTGAAGTTCTAAAGTTCATTAAGCTTGAATTGGGGTGCGATTCATGATTTCGATGTTGTTTGATGTGATTTGAGGCCTCGAGCAGGTCCGTGTTAAGTTATAGGACTGGTTTATGTGATTGGACGGGGTCCCGGGTGGCTCGGGTGTGTTTCGCGGTGGTTTCGGATCGAATTTGGATAAAAGTTGTTGCTGATTGCTAGTACCTAGTTTCCTTCTTCGCGAACGCGAAGGGAGTCCCGCGTTCGCGAAAAGGAAAGTGGGAGGCTGCTGGATTTGGCCTTCGCGAACACGAACTGGAAATCGCGAATGCGAAGGGGTGGGCTGAGTTGACCACACGAACGCGTGTGGGAGATCGCGAACGCGTAGAAGGAAAGAGGGGAGCGGGGCCTGAGGTCGTTGGTCTACGTGAACGCATAGGGTCCGGGGAGCTGGCCTTCGCAAATGCGAGCGTCGGGTCGCGGACGCGATGAAGAAATTTTATGGCTGAAGTTGGTTGTGCTTCGTGAACGCGAGGGCATTTCCGTGTTCGCGAAGAAGGGCAGTGCTAGGCAGTGACTTGTTTTAAGACGGTATTTGGCCCATTTCTTTGATTTTTCTCTTGGCTTGGGCGATTCTTGGAGGATTTCAAGAGGGGGTTTCATCATTCAATGGCAAGCTTTGGAGCAATGTGCTTCGATTCGAGTCTTCTGAAGGGCGTGGAATGCCAGTTATGGATCTTCGGAGCGAGGTAAGTCTCCTTTCTAACCTTGTAAGAGGGAATTGTCCCCATAGGTGAGTTAATTGGTTATGTGCTCCTATTTGTGGGAGCTACGTACGCACGAGGTGACGAGAGTCCATGCGTAGCTACTATTATGTTTGAGTTCGGGTAGTCTAGGACCCAAAAGTATGCTATAATTGGAATATTTGTAATTTTATTGACAGTTTGATTTTCTTAAATCACGTCGAATTAGTAAATGAATTTCTAAAAAGATTAAACTTCATTTTTCTTAAATTGTTAAAAGAGAATTAGCTTTCTTTGGATAATTGTTCCATGTTGACTCCTTGGTTGACTATCTGTGTGTATTTAGTTTCGGAACGGGCCGAACGCCTCGGGAGATTAAATAGATGCATCTATAATTCGCGCCATTCAACCCTCTGGCAGTGCACAGTTTAAATATTATTGGATCAGGTCGTACGTCCTCGGCATGAATTGTGCATGCTTGTATTGCTTGCCTTGAGATTTATCGATATTGATATTTGCCCTCCCTGGCTTGAGATAATTGAAAATTAATAGATTATAAATCCGGAGATTATTGATATAAAAAGAAACTTTTACCTGTTCCTGACTTATTTGAAATTACTATCGTTCTTAATAACTTCATGATTACTCGCATTAATAATATATTACTATTGGACCACTAGTAAGTGTCGAAGTCGACCTCTCGTCTCTACTTTTTCGAGATTAGACGGGATACTCATTGGATACACGTTGTTTTCGTACTCATACTACACTTGCTGCGCATTTTTGTTGCACAGGTTTATGCGTGGCTAGTGGCATAGTGGCATGATTGATACAGAGACTTAGGTGAGTTGCATTTATCGAGACGACCATAGCCAGCAGAGTCTCCTTCAGTGTATTGTACTGTATTTTTATTTCTGTCCACTTGTATACCAGACAGTTACTGTATTTTATTCCATTCCGTAGTAAATGTTCATGCACTTGTGACACCGGGTTCTGGGATGATTATGGGGTATCTTGTATTAACTGTTTAATATTTATATTTGATTTGAAACGATTATGATTATCTTTTACTGGTAAAATTGAAGGAAAATTATAGTTTTTAAATTATTAAAACGAGAATTTAATTAAGTATTTTGGTTGGCTTGTCTGACAACAGTGTCCGGCACCATCACGGCCCTTAGTGAATTTTGGGTCGTGACAGCTACCAAGCTTGTTTGTACGCATTTTGGTCGGTATATTGAGATAAGCGACCAACGTTGGTTTCTATATGCGGTCGCTTTTTACTGAATTTCTAGTAGTGGCCCTTCCACCCCCCTAAATTTGCCCCCTCCAACAACAACAACAAACCCAGTGTAATCCCATAAATGGGGTCTAACGAGGGTAGTGTGTACGCAGACCTTACCCCTAGCTTATAAAGGTAGAGATGCTAAAAATAAGTGGGCATTTGGACATAAGAATTGTATAATTTCAAAAAAAGTGAAATTTTTATTCAAGTGAAAATGGTGTTTGAAAATTAGAGTTGTGTTTGAACATGAATAAAATTTTAGGAGTGAGTGATCTGAGTACAAATTTTGAAAAATAGCTTTTTGGAATTTTTTAAATTTTCAACAAATTCCAAAATGCATCTTCAAGTGAAAATTGAAATTTTAGAGCCAAACACTGATTTTGAAAAAAAGTGAAAATTTTCGGAAAAAGTAAAAAAATTCTTATGTCCAAATTGGCTCTTCTCTCATGTATAAAAAAGATATAAAGTCATAAAACTAAAAACAAGTTCGTAAAAAGCCACAAAATCAATTGACCATAAAACTAAAAACAACTGCTTCTAACAGTTGGTGTTATATAATGTTCGTGTCGTATCATAATATTATTTATCAAAAATAAAACCTGCCTTATCATGGATCAAAGGCTAGTAATACCATGAAAAATGTGTCTAAAGATAGTTATATTATAGGGTTAATATCACAAATGGTCATATAACTATAGCTTTTTTTTCATTAAAGTCATATAACTTTGTTTTCTCAAACAAAGGTCATATAACTATGACTTTTTCACTAAAGTTCATATAACTTTGTCTTTTCACACAAAAAACATATAACTATAAAAACAATTAACCAAAATCATTTAATTATGTTTTCTCACACAAAAATCATAGTGATCGAAAAATATAATTTTTCACTAGTATTTCCTTATTTTATAGATTTTTATTTTCTTATTTTCAGCCGAATAAATAATAATCCAATTAAAATAGGAATGACTCAACCCGACCTGACCCACCCGACCCAATACTCATATATATAAATTAAAAGTTGAGTCATTCCTATTTATTACAAGTGAATTCTTTCCCCATAAAAAATTCAATTCGGAATACATGAGATTCTGACAAAAAATAAAGAAATAAAAAATATAATTAGAGAGCACTTAAAATAAAAATACTATCAATTTGAATAGAAATCTCGAAAAGAAAAATAAACTATAGAAGTATCATGTTTTGAAGGATTTACTATTCGCTTTTAGTATTATTTTAATTTATATATATATATATGAGTATTGGGTCGGGTGGGCCAGGTCGGGTTGACTCATTCCTATTTTAATTGGATTATTATTTATTAGGCTGAAAATAAGAAAATAAAAATCTACAAAATAAGAAAATACTAGTGAAAAATCATATTTTCCGATCACTATGATTTTTGTGTGAATTAGTAAAAGTTTTATGATTTTTGTGTGAGAAAACATAATTATATGATTTTGTTAAAAAAATTATAGTTATATAATTTCTATGTGAAAAGACAAAGTTATATGCTTTAGTGAAAAAAAGTCATAGTTATATGATTTTTGTGTGAGAAAATAACGCTATATGACTTTAGCGAAAAAATACCATAGTTATATGGCCATTTGTGAAATTAACCCTTATATTGTGATTATTGTATAGGTCCAAATTTGGATGACCACGGCTATTGTTGAATATGACATGAGATGAGGTCTTCACGACACGGCGTCCTGTGGCCGTTGAAAACGGTGACGATCGACATCGGTTAAAGGACGCATGACCTTTGCAGTAGTATAGGCCCAACAGGAGGCAGTAGGAGTATACTTTCGAATATTCTCTATGACGTGTCTTTTAGGATTCAGGAGGGGATTGTCCCTTATATATAGTGAGTAGAAACCCTTGTATACGGAGAAAACTTTTGGCTAAGAGCACCCATTGTAATATCTTTCTACATTTTAGGTGATCATTTTTTCACGCTTAATCATTCGGTTCCACGAGATCAATAAATATTATCTACCTTATTCATCCCTTATGTCTCTCATTCTAGAGTTTATTATACTTAGCTGAGATTTACCCATTCATCTTCTTTAATTGATTTAATCAAAAAGGTTTCAATATCTTTTGGGTGAAATAATTTGGCGTCGTCTGTAGGGATTTTTTTAGCTAAGATTATAGTTTCATCTAGACTCCTGAAAGGGATAATCACTTATTCCAAGTTTGGTATAACCAACAATGGCAGGGAAAGGAGATGCAAGGCAAAAAGCCATAGTAGGCGTCACAGCCAACCTCCAAGACACCATCAACGAAGATAACAGAGAGGATCACGAAAATGAAACACCAAACATCACACCCAGGGGAGACACTTCACCTCCCTCGCACGGAAGCGTGACTGCTTCACGCGAAAGGGAAGCCTCCACATCTGCAACAGGAGAGGCACCACCGGTAGTAAGAAAACTGCTGGAACAATGGCTAACAAGTGCTCTGAACACCATCCTTGATAAACCCGCCCAAAGGAAGATAGAAATGTGGCACATACAGATGTCAAGATAAACGAGGGTGAGCAAGGTGCCCTCCGTATAGGTAACACATATGTTGCTAACAACGTAGGCAATGTTACGCTTGCAGTCGTTTTCAAGGAAATAGAGGAGATGGAAAATGAGAATGAGGCACTCCGTGACCAAATGAAGGAACCCCAAGAGAGAGTTGACAAAATACCAGGCGCTCTAAAGTTGTTGCCAAAACGCAATGTTGGTCGATTCATCTAGCAACCATACAGTGAAGAAACGGCCCCCTACACTATTCCAAAGACCTTCAAAATGCCTCCCTACTTAAAGATATATGATAGTACTACCGATCCAGAAGACCACATGATCCACTACGTTACAGCCATAAAAGGCAATGATCTCTCAAAAGAGTAGGTACCATCGGTGTTGTTGAAAAAGTTTAGCGAAACCTTAACAGGGGAGCCTTGACATGGTACTCTCAACTACCATCACGCTCGATAGCAACATTCGAGGAAATGGCAGACAAATTCTCCACCGCCCATACAGGAGCCAAAAAGGCAGAGGCTAGGGTAAATGATATATTTTCCATAAGACAGATGCACGTCGAGTGACTTAGGGACTTCTTAGCTCGGTTCCACAGGGTGAGAATGAGCTTGCCAAATGTGTCAGTAAGGAATGGCAGTAGCAGCCTTCCAGAACAGATTAAACAGAAACGGGTCGAGAGCAACCAGAAAATTGCTAAGCAGGCTCATGAAATACCCTCCAACTACTTGGGAAGAAATCCATAACGCCTACTGCACTGAGGTACAAGCCGACGAGGATGACCTAATGGTTGACATCACTCCAAACTGAAGCAAGGAAAGATCGTCGCAACGACGGTCAAAGAGATCAGTTGGGGTCCGGCCCTTATCGGGAAAGGCATCAACCCTATATCAGAACGTCTGCCCCGCCTCCACTACGACGCACGGATGCTCCTCCTCGACATACGGCACCATATCGACACGAGAAAGGTATGCCTTCACTCCTATCCGCTCAGGATTTTTGTGTTTCTCCTTCAGAAATAGTGTATGCCCTAGAGAAACTTGGTCCAAAGGTGCAATGGCTGCAAAAGATGAGGTCAGGCCCTAACACTCGAAAGTCAAGCGCTTTCTGTGAATTTCACCAAGAAAAGGGTCACAAAACTGAAGATTGCATAGGACTGCGATAGGAAGTAGTACGAATGCTAAACTAGGGTCACCTGAAAGAGCTGCTGAGCGATCGAGGACGGGCTAACTTTGCCCGCGGATGCGAACAAACCCAAGGACCTCCAAAACTACCTTCTCCCGCTTGCACCATACATATGATCATCGGCGGGGGTGACGGTGCAGTGATCAATCATGTCAAGTTAACCACCACACATAAACGCAAGCGATCAATCACCCATGAATGGTATGATGACCTCGAAGAAAGTATCATCTTCGATAAGTCAGATGCCGACGATTTGTCTTTCCCACACTATGATGCTCTTGTTATCACTTTAAGTATCACAGATACTGATGTAAAAAAGAATAATGGTAGATGACAGGAGCGGCGCATGTATTATCCATCCTTGAGTCCTCGTGCATATGAGACTTAAAGATAAAATAATATTGCGCTGTATAACACTAACAGGTTTTAATAATACAGATAAACGGACTTCTGGAGAGATAGTTCTACCCGTCCTAGCTGGAGGAGTCACCCTGGAAATGACATTTCATATCATGAACCAGGAAACAGCTTACAACGCCATCATAGGGTGCCCGTGGATACACGCTATGCGAGCGGTCCCTTCCAGTCTCTATCAAGTGATCAAGTTTCCTACCCCATGGGGAATATTCAGCATTCGAGGGGAGCAACGCACCGGCACAAGAATGTTATCGCATCGCCCAAGATTGCGCACACACCCAACAACTCAAAGGAGCAAATGCGGAAGCATAGCAATCAGCGATGTCGGGAGCCAAACTTAACGTGCAGATAGACGTTATCAAAGACCCTGACATCATGGAAGCATCCGAATCAACAATAGAAAATCTTGATCCCGTCCTGCTAGATGGCAACGACAGCAAAAAAAGGCTTATATCGGGCACAACCTCTCGGAACCAAGTAAATTTCATAAGTTCTTGACTGACCATGCTGATCTGTTTGCCTTCTCCCATGCAGATATGCCAGGCATCCCAAAAATTATCGCCGTCCACAAGTTAAACATCGACCCCCTATACCCGTCGGTGCAGCAAATGAGATGGAAGTTCAATGTCACAATCAACGAAGTCGTCAGCGAAGAGGTCGATAAGTTGCTCGCAAATGGTTTTGTCCCGGAATTGAAATATCCTCAATGGGTCGCCAATGTGGTCATGGTAAAAAAGCAAAATGGAAAATGGCGGATGTGTGTAGATTTCACGGACCTAAACAAGGAATGTCCGAAATATTCTTTTCCATTGCCACACATCGGCCAGTTTATCGACGCAACAGCAGGACATGAGTTGCTTAGATTCTTGGATGCTTATTCGGGTTACAATCAGATCATCATGGAAGAAGAAGACCAGGAGAAAACCACTTTTATCACTCACCAGGGAACATACTACTATAAAGTGATGCCGTTCGGACTAAAGAATACGGGGGCGACATATCAGAGATTGGTCACCAAAATATTCAAAAACCAACTCGACAAAATAATGGAAGTCTACATCGACGATATGCTGGTTAAGTCGAAAAGGAAAGAAGATCATATCGGTCATTTGAAGGAAGCCTTCCACATATTAAGATGGTACAGCATGAAACTAAACCCCAAAAAATGCGCCTTCGGCGTAAGCTCGGGAAAGTTTCTCGGTTTCCTAGTGTTGCAAAATGGCATCGAGGTCAACTCGGAACAGATTAAGGCCACCGAAGGAATACCCAAAATACTGACCAACAAAAAACAGGTACAAAAATTGACGAGACGGATAGCCGCCCTATCGAGGTTCATCTCACAGTCATCAGATAAGTTTCATAAATTCTTTAATGTATTAAGGAAGGAGAACGAGCTCTAGTGGAATGCAGAATGTGTCGACGCCCTAAGGAAACTAAAAGCGTACTTGTCTTTGCCACCCTTACTCGCCAAAGCAGACCCAGGCGGATGCTTCCTAGTCTACCTAGTCGTATCCGAAGTCGCGGTAAGTGCAGTTCTACTCCGGGAAAGCCAAGGTACGCAATCTCAAATTTACTATATCAGCAAACCTTAATTGATGCTGAAACAACGTACCCCCTCCTTGAAAAACTGGCTCTGGCGCTAGTCGTAGCTTCACGAAAGCTTAGACCATATTTTCAGTGTCACCCCACAAAGGTGGTAACAACCTTTCCTATCAGGAGTATCCTGTACAAACCCGAATTATCGGGTCGGTAGGCCAAATGGGCTATAGAACTGAGCGATCACGATATAACATACCAACTGCGAACCGTAATAAAGTTGCAAGTGCTCACCGACTTTGTTGTCGATTTCAGCGCAAAGATACTACCCGAAGTCGAGCAAGAAGCGCTTCGCACTTCATCTGAGTGATCCGACCTCTAGGTCCTCTACATCGATGGCGCGTCCAACACGTCGGTATCGGGACTGGGACTCGTACTCGAAGTCCTAACGGGAGAAGTAATTCATCAATCTGTAGAATATCCTGAATGACTAACAATGAGGCCGAGTATGAGGCCATAATTGCAGGATTAAAACTGGCCCTCAAGTATGGTTCTCGTCGGGTCATCCTCCGCTGCGACTCTCAACTCGTTGTGAACCAAGTTACTGGGACTTTCCAAATTAAGGAACAAAGGTTGCAGAAATACCAGACTGAAATCCACAAACTGCTGCCAGAATTCGACGAATGTCGATTCGACCAAATACCCCGAGAACAAAACATCAAAGCAGATGGTGTCCCCAAGCTGGCAGCAGCAACTAAAAACATCATCAAGGAGAACGTGGTCACCCTTCTCCACTCATCAATATACCAAATCGAGGTACATTCTGTAAATTTAACTTGAGACTGGCGTAATCGCATCACATCATATCTATAGGAAGGAACACTATCACAAGATAAAAAAGAAGCCAAAAAGCTATGAATACAAATGGCCAGATACAGCCTCATAAACGACGACCTTTACAAAAGGACGTTCGGCGGCTCGTTATCCAAATGCCTCGGACCCAATCAGACAAGGTGTGTGCTCTAAGAGGTACACGAAGGCCACTGCGGCGCCTATACCTGCAATCAAGCCCTCGTTAGGTGTCTTATTCATGCAAAATACTACTGACCTACTATGAAAAAAGAGGTTGTGGAGTACATCAAGAAATGTGAGCAATGCCAGAAATACGCCCCTATGATACACCAGGCGGGGGAACTCCTGCACTCTGTCACCTCTCCATGGCTATTTATAAAATGGGGGATGGATATAGTCGAGCCCATCCCAGCAGGGCAAGGTAAGATATGTTTCCTTTAGGTTTTAACTGGCTATTTTTCCAAATGGGTGGAAGCATGTGCATTCGCTCAGATACGTAAACAAGAAGTCATCACGTTCATCTGAAAAAACATCATATGCCGCTTCGGCATTCCCAAAGAAATCAGTTGCGACAACAAACCCCAGTTTGTCGGGAAAAAGACAACTGAGTTATTCGAAAAATGGCATATCAAGCAAATACTCTCCACTCCATATCATCCTGACGGCAACGATCAGCGAAATCCTCCAATAAAATAATATTAAACATATTAAAGAAAAAGCTTGAAGATGCCAAAGGGCTATGGCCGAAACTACTACCGGAGGTGCTATGGGCCTACCACACAACGCCAAAGACTAGCACAGGTGAGACGCCATACTCACTGGTCTACGGCACCGATGCAGTCATACCCGTTGAGGTCGGGGAACCTAGCCTGAGATACTCCAATAAGAGTGGATCAAGCAATGACGAAAGCATGTTACAAGATCTGGATGAGGTCGAAAACGAAGGGATATGGAACACATAATAATGGTGGCCCAAAAACAACAAGGAGAAAGGTACTATAACAAGAAGGCCAAAGTACGACCACTCAAAGTTGGGGACTACGTACTAAAGTCCAAAACGCAAGCAGCAAAGGACCCGAATGAAGGGAAACTAGGAAAAAATTGGGACAGGCCATACAAAATCACAGCAGTAGCAAGTAAAAGAGCATTCCAGCTACAAATAATGGAAGGAAAGCTATTACAAAATAATTGGAATGTCTCCCACCTCAAGTACTTCCACTTCTGAAAAAAGATGCGGCCCAAGTCGTACTCTTTTCCCTTGCCCGGATTTTGTCCCAATCGGGTTTTCTCGGGGAGGTTTTTAATGAGGCAACGAGGGGGACGTCTCAAGGTTCGAAGTATTGTTCATTGCCTCGCTTACCGATTACATCTCCAGGCCGAGCAATGAAGGGACTAGATATAATCTCCATTATATGTACGAAGTCGACATGTATATCCGACATATGAATAAAATCACTCCATTATGTATACGAAATCAACACGCATCTCCAATGTATGAATGAAACTGGCATCCACGATACTCCAACAAATAAAATTGAATGCCACCCTCACGACGGGATATTACTTCGGCACCAGCTCGAAAGTAACATCCCAATGGCCAAGGCCATCGACAAAAAATGAGTTCGATGCCACTCGAACCACGACGGGATATTACTTCGGCGCTAGCTCGAAAGTAACATCCCAATGGCTAAGGCCATCGACAAAAAATGAGTTTGACACCACTCAAACTATGACGGGACATTACTTCGGCGCCAACTCGAAAGTAACATCCCAATGGCCAAGGCCATCAACAAAAAATGAGTTCGATGCCACCCGAACCACGACGGGATATTACTTCGGCGCCATCTCGAAAGTAACATCCCAATGGCTAAGGACATCGATAAAAAACGAGTTTGACATCACTCAAACTACGACGAGATATTACTTCGGCGCCAGCTCGAAAGTAACATCCCAATGGCTAAGGACATCGACAAAAAACGAGTTCGACATAACTCGAACTACGACGGGATATTACATCGGCTCCAACTCGAAAGTAACATCCCAATGGCTAAGGCCATCGACAAAAAATGAGTTCGACATCACTCGAACTATGACGAGATATTACTTCGGCGCCAGCTCGAAAGTAATATCCCAATGGCTAAGGCCATTGACAAAAAATGAGTTAGACATCACTCGAACTATGACGGGATATAACTTCGGCGCTAGCTCGATAGTAGCATCCCAATGGTCAAGGCCATCATTAGAAAAAACAGTTCGACTTCATTCAAACCGCGATGGGGTATTATTTAGGCACCAACTCAAAAGTCATATCCCTACGGATAAGGATGTTGCTAACGAAAAGAGGTCGACTAAACTCAATACAATATGTTTAGCATTTCAACAAACAGCAAAAGTTATCGTCAAACAAACCAAAGAAAGGAAATGACTCAGAGATATACGACCAAAACGACCTTCATTTACAGCAAATATGTTACAAATGTTTGTCTTTACAAAGGGCTCAAAGATGCCCTTACAAAAATCGCGAAGCAAAAAGTAAGTACAAAACAAATACTACACATCATTTTCGTTGGCATACACGTCTTCGTACCAAGAGTCGGAGGTGAGTCTGTTCGCATCATCAAAATTAATATCATCTCCGTCAGATGAGAGAGGATTGTACTCGCATGCCTCACGAGTTGCACGAGCCTTGGCGCGTACATCCCGAAGCTCCGATTCAGACGCCCTCCTATCAACATGAAGAGCCTTGTACATATCAAACTGAGCCTCGGCGTGAACCCACAACTCATATAAATGTCGAGGCATGACAGGATCAGTAAGATCATAAGATGTAGAAGGCTGCAACTACCGTCGTACATCCTCCGCTTTCAAAGAATCCATTTGCTTGTTCAATGCGGACAGTTCCGCCTCCAACCCTTGAATACGCCCGTCAAGTTCCTGTCTTAAGCGCAAACATCTCCATCTCCTTAGTCCACTCTAACCTACAAACACAGAGGGCATCTTCTGAAACCGCCACCTCGGAGATGGTAGTCGCCCTCTCCCTATCTGCACGAGCCAATCTATCAGCATTCACACTCAACTCACCCTTAAGTTCATCGACCTCACCCGTATTCATATCCAGTTCAGCAGTTAAACTTGCTACATTTGCTTGAAGGTCGGCATTTTTGGCCACTACTCCCCTACTTAGCTCGAGCTCATCTTCCCTGGCTCTGAGGGCTGCCTCAAGCTCACTGCTACGGGCAACGACCTTCATCAGGTCCTCATCTCGTTCCTTCAACTCCTCGACCTTACGCGCCAGTTGATCCTCCCTCTGCTTAAGCCCTTCACGGAACAATTGGAAGTCGTGATCCTTATTGTAGATGTCGACCATCGCTCGATGCTTGCTGCGATATTCTTGATACTTGGAAGACATCTTTCCATATATAGTCTTCCTCTTACTTTCCTGATGCTCATGCTCGATCTCCATGATGAGGGTCTAGCACGAGAAGTAAAGTTAGAACAAATGAGCCAAAATTAGTAACGCAGATCCAACGATGAAATAAAAAGAAAAGACATTTACCCGTAGAGTCATGCCGAAAACACTCCGAGACAACTCTGCATCACTCATCGCTTTAAGTGCCTCGCTCTCAGGGGCATCACACAAAAGGGGAAAAAGCGGATGCCACCTGGTCACAGTCCGATAGCAAGTCGTAGTCCTCAGGAATGACTATTTGTCGACCAGAACCCTCCATTCTGAACTCTACGCGAGTATGACACTCCAAAAACTTGCGAACATCCCCTAAGTCGACATTAGAGCCCGAGCCGTCGCCCTCGGCGCGTAAACCCCCTGCCGACAGTGGATGATGTGCCACTCTCGGCGAAGCGCGCATACCCCCTCCTTGACAAATCCCTTCTGTTTGGGGAGACCTCCCCGCCAAGATGGCTTCGGCCATAAACATAGGTACCGGTGTCATCTCTAATGCACTCGTCCTACTTTTACCGGTATCAACAACCACGCTCTTCCCGAGATCTATCCTCCTCTTTTTTCTTAACGAAGATTCGTCCCCATTAGAGGACTCATCCACGAGGTGATGGACTGGTAAAGAAGGGATCTCCCCCCTCACAACCATATCCCAAGAGGGGTCCCTCGCCTGCACCAATTGAGCACGACACTCTCGGGCAGACTCATCTAAAGTGAATTGCGTTCCTACGGAGGCGACAACCTGACGAAACGCAGGGACTGGGTTTCTCCGCCTAGAAGCTCTGTGACCTGTCATCATAAAGAGTCGTAACAATTGACAATGTTATATAGCCGAAGAGTGATACAGAGGAAGACACTTACTAGATGAAACTTTCGGCCCAAAATGTTTCACGAAAGCGAGCCAGCCTCGAGTCTCCGCTGCATAGGACAGCAGACGGGCTACCTAATCCCTTATACCTGCAATGGGATGGGGTGGGCACCCCATAGCTGCAAAAGAGAGCCGCAAATAAACACTAAGGTGAATGAAGTAGAAAAGAAAGAGTAAATGAGTGGCGACACTTACGATTCTCATTCCACCACTCCGGGAATCTAGCAGGGTTAGACACGATGTGTTCAGTTCTGATGAAGAAGTACTTATTCCAAAATTTGCGACTCGCCCGGTCATCAATTCTGACCACCAGCCTTTTTTTCCCACGGTGCCTCAGATGCACCATAGTACCCCTATGAAATCTGGGTGAAAACAAGTGTAGGAGGTGGTGTACGGTAACTTCGCACCCCGCCAACTCCGCCTATTTTGTCAACAATAGGAGCATTTTGAGCGTGTACGGCGAAAGTTGCGCCGGGCAAACCTGATAAAATCAACAGAATTCTTCCGCCAACTTGAGAAGGGGGAAGGAATGACAAATCACGAAGGGGTACTCATAAAAAGCACAGTACCCCGGTCTATGGACTTCCACGAAGTCCCTTCCCGCTGGAACCATCTCAATATGAGCGGGAATGTTATATTTTGCATGAAGAGCATTGATATGGACTTGCTTAGTTTTAGAGAATACTGAGGCGGGAGTAGGAGGGGGATCTTTAAGAAAGTCGTTTCGAGACATGGGGTGTCTCGGCAATAACTCCTCCATGGTGGGAAAGATATCCCCTTCCTTCACTGTCATGTCCTCACCGCCAGAGGGGAGCGCCATAGATAACGGAGTGGCGTCAGAAATCCCCTCACGAGATCGATGTGTTCTAGGCATCTCTATGGCAGAAGATGTGTTAATACAACAGAAAAAGCTAAGAACGGAGAATGGAAGAGAGAAAGCAAAGAAATAGGTGGAGCAAACATGGGAGGGACGAGAAAGAATAACCAGAGACGAAATGGCCAAGAGTTTTTGAAAAAACAAACCCTCCACCTATTTATAGGATTGGGTGGCGCCAGAATCGAAGCGGAAAGTTACAAAATGGCATCAAAATCGAAGCGACAAACCATCAGCCTCTATCTCGAAAACATGCATAATGATGACGCACGTGGAAGTGATGTCATTTCCCGATAAGACACACCACCCAGGGTATCGTTGGGCACGCTAACCTTTCATTGTTAGCCAAACCATGGCGATTCGTAAAACCAAATTTCTCCACATGTGTGGGCGATGTCCGCTTATCGAGGACGCACCAAGCTACAACCTTAACAAGCGGAGAGACTAACTGTATAGGTCCAAATTTGGACGACCACGGCTACTGTCGAATACGACACGAGACGGGGTCTTCATGACATGGCATCCTGTGGCCGTTGAAAACGGCGACAATCGACAGCGGTTAAAGTACGCACGACCTTTGTAGTAGTATAGGCCCAACAGGAGGCAGTAGGAATATACTTTCGAATATTCTCTATGACATGTTTTTAAGGGTTCAGGAGAGGATTGCCCGTTATATATAGTGAGTAGAAATGCTTGTATAGGGAGAAAACTTTTGGCTAAGAGCACCCATTGTAATATCTTTCTACATTCTAGGCGATCATTTTTTCACGTTTAATCATTCGGTTCCACGAGATCAATAAGTATTATCTACCTTATTCATCCCTTATGTCTCTCATTCTAGAATTTATTACACTTGGTTGAGATTTACCCCTTCATCTTCTTTGATTGATTTAATCAAAAAAGTGTCAATATCTTTTGGGTCAAACAATTATACTACTCGGAGAAAATGACACTGCATCTGGAAACCGTCTTCAAAAAAGAACTGATAACCTCTAAATTGATTTGAACATGCTACGGGAAAAGTTAAAGAACATACTCAAGAAGCCCATTAGCCCCGTCCCAAAAAGAAGAATTAATCAAAAATGCACAACGTTTAAACTAAAAAAAACTTGGTTGATATTTTAATATAAGTATAATTCAAAGTCGTGATAAAAGAAGTCCATGTTGAAAAGGTCCAAATAAACTTTAAACCGAAATAACTAACGATTTAACCAAAACAAATTAACCATAAATTTTAGCTTTATTTAAAAAAAAAAATTGAAAATATTATTTGTTTATGATATTGATCATGTAAAATTCAAAAAAAATCAAGTTCCCAAACATTGGTTAAGTGTAATTTTTGGGCGGAATTTTTTCTTCCACTTACGAAACTTTAACTTTTCTTCAAATAAATATTAAAATGCATGTCCAAACACCATTTTAACTTTTAAAAATTATTTTTCAACACAACTTTAAAAACTCTTTTTTTAAGTTTCAATCAAATTTATATCCAAATGCTAGCTAAGAAACTCGACTACTCGGATTGAACTGACGAAAAAATAGTCGAATGAACCAATTTACAAACCAAAAATCGAAATTTGTAACCTACATATTCAAAAACTAAACCAAATATTCCGATGCCCACCTTTAAAAGAAAAACTGCCGGTTAAGTTACCTATTTTTACTTGCCATAACCTCAGTATTATAGTTTTACAGATCATGATGAGCTAAATTCATTTGACACGTCACTTAGTGAATCTGTTGACATTTTCAAAAAGGGGTTGGGTAGGTCATAAAATTAATTATGACACATTAATTTTCTTGGCTTTCTCTGCCACTTTCTTTTTACCTACTCACATCTGGGGAATAACGAGAGTCAGGAAAATAGGTGTTCAATTTCTGAAAAGACTCTCCAGTTTCATAAAGAGTAACCATAAAATTATTTTTGTTTGACTTATAGGTTATAGGTTCGAACCATGAAAGTAGTCATTAATATTTATATTAGGTAACACCGTCTACATCACATCTCTTAGAATGCAACATTTCCCTAAATTCTGCGTGAATAGGATACTTTATACACCAAAATGCCATTTTTCCCGATAACTCACTCCTACATTAATTAATTAATTAACTGTGAATGTGTAATGACAAAACTTGTGATTTGCCATGAATGAGATGTGCTCAGTGCGCGGTTTAGACAGTTCATAGTTCACCTAATATCTGTTTCTTGTCTTAGATATTATGAAAAAGCCAAAGTTAATTTAAAATATCCAACATGCTAATTTACAGAATTTATTTTCGATGTTCCAAAACAATTCCGTGGTCAAACTGATAGCTAATTTATCTAATCTTCAGAGTAAATTCGGATGTAATGCATCTAATGTGTGTCAATCGGCTGAATTGAACGAAAGAAGATAAACAGCCCCGGATACTCATAACATTTGATATGGAGTATGAATTTATACGTAAAAATCGATTATAATTTAATAAATATTTAATTGAATATATAATTTTAACTGGATAATGAATTTAATATTAAAAAACTTAAAAGTCGAACCCTTAAATTTAAATATTCTATATACGCCCCTGAAGATTAAGTGAGTCAGTCAAAGCACTGAGTTTTGAAAACGAGATTACCATATTTGCCAAGATCTCATCCACATATAAGAATGAGAACTAATCCACAATAGACATAAAACATGTGTATTTTTAAAACATAACGAATTATCTAATCCACAATCTTTGATCTCCAGTATAGCTCTATGGGTCCAAATTTGACCGACCTTGACCTATGATGAGTACGACCAACGACCGAGTATTTTTGAATCGGCGTTCCGAGGAAGACAATCTTAAGGCAAAAGTAGAAACTGTACGACTCTTGTAGAAATGTAAGCCCATTAGGAGACATTGAGAATATTCTGTCGAATATTTCTTGTATTTTTATTTCTTATAATTCTGAATGTTTTCTCTCTAGTATATAAAGGGAAAAAAAGATCTTGTAAAAGGGAGAGACATTCGGAAAGTGAACGAATCTTGAATACAAAGAAACTTTGCAACTCTCTTCTCCTTACCTACTATTAGTCTAGATACAATTATCTTCAACTACGATTTACCCCTTCATCTTTGATTGTTTTGTCCAAAAAGGTCTTAACATCTTTTGAGTCAAACAATTTGGCGCCGTTTGTGGGGATTTCCATAGCTGAAATCATAGTTCTCATCTAGATCCCTGAAAGTGATCACCTTTCTTCGAACCTCCAAAACCAACAATGGCGGGAAAGGAAGCGAGGCTGAAGGCGATAGCAGACGTCTAGAACAATCTCCTAAACTCCCTCGACGAAACCGGTAGAGAAGATGATGGGAATACAACACCAAGAGCTACACCTGGGGGGGAGATCTCACCTCTTCTACACGAAGATCTAACGATCTTACGCGAAAGGGGAGTCTCGACATCCACCATGGGGGAAGCACCACCAACAGTCAAAAAGTTGTTGGAAGAATGGTTGACAAGTGCTTTGAGCAACATGATCGAGAAACCCACTCAAGGAGGTGTCGAAGGCATACCACCCATAAAAATCCCAGCTACCGTCGATGAGCCAAGCACTACACGAGCAAATAATACCCACATTGTCACTAACGCAGGTGACCCTGCACTCATGGCCATCTTAAAGAAAATGGAAGAGATGAAAAATAAGAACAAAACACTCCGCGACCAAATAAAGGAACATCAGGAGAGGATCGATAAAATACCAGGCGCTCCAAAGCTATTACCGAAACGCGACATAGGCCGATTCGTCAAACTACCTTACAGCAAAGGGGGTGCTCCTCATCCTATTCCAAAGACCTTCAAGATGCCGCCATACTTGAAAATATATGACGGGACCACAGACCCGGAGTATCACCTAATCCATTATGTTACCGCAGTAAAAGGCAATGATCTATCAAAAGAACAGGTACCGTCTGTGACATGGTACTCCTAGCTATCAGCACGATCGATATCGACGTTCGAAGAAATGGCAGATAAATTTGCCACCCCTCATGTAGGAGCGAAGAAGGCTGAGGCTAGGGTCAACGATATCTTCACTGTCAGACAAACGGCGGGCGAGGGACTTCGGGATTTCTTGGCCCGATTCAACAGAGTAAGGATGAGCCTACCGAATGTATCGGAAGGGATGGCAGTCGCAGCCTTTTAGAATGGATTAAACATGAGCGGGTCAAAGGCAACCAAAAAACTGCTCAGTAAACTCATGAAGTACCCCCCTACCACATGGGAAGAGATTCA
This sequence comes from Nicotiana sylvestris, assembly GCF_000393655.2. Lineage (NCBI taxonomy): Eukaryota > Viridiplantae > Streptophyta > Magnoliopsida > Solanales > Solanaceae > Nicotiana > Nicotiana sylvestris. The sequence goes on from NC_091068.1 coordinate 149,866,758, forward strand.
CAATGCCTATAGTGCCGAAGTGAGGGCGGATGAGGACGACCTGAACATCCCACTTCAACGATTAACATCACTCCAGACTGAGATAGAGAGATCGACGTAGCGACGGGCGACGAGATCAACCACCGCATTTCAATCGCGAAAGGCATCAGCCCTATATCCGAACATCTAACCCGCCACCTACCACGACATGCAGATGTCGTTCCACGACAAGCAAACACCGTTCCATGACACATTGCACCCCTCCGGAGCGAAAGAGGTATGCCTCCACTACTATTTGCTCATAATTGCTGTGTTTTCCCTTCAGAAATAGTGTACGCACTGGAAAGCTGGGCACGAAGGTGCAGTGGTCACAAAAGATGAAATCAGATCCAAGCACCAGGAGGTCGAACGTCCTATGTGAGTTCTACCATGAAACAGGACACAAGACCAAAGATTGTATAGGTCTGAGGCAAGAAGTAGTTAGAATGTTGAACCAAGGGTACCTGAAAGAACTGTTAAACGATAAAGGAAGGGCCAACTTCGCTTGAGGACGTGACCCATCTCAAGGACCTCCAAAGCCACCATCGCCAGTGCGTACCATACAAATGATCATTGGCGGCGGCGATGATACGGTAATCAACCATGTGAAGTTCATTAACACGCACAAACTCAAACGGACGGTCGCCCACGAATAGTATGATGACCTCGAAGACAGTATCATCTTCAATAAGTCAGATACCGACAGTTTGTCTTTTCCTCACTATGATGCTTTGGTTATAACTTTACGCATCGCTGACACCGATGCGAAAAGAATCATGGTGGATGACGGAAGTGGCACGTGCATTGTTCACCCGTGAGTTCTCATGCAAATGAGGCTCGAGGATAAAATAATATCGCGTTGCATAACACTAACAGGTTTTAATAATGCAGTAGAGCGGACGTCCGGAGAAATAGTGCTACATGTCCTAGTTAGATGGGTCACCCTGGAAACAACGTTCCATGTCATGAACCAGGAAACGGCCTACAACACCATCATAGGACGACCATGGATACACGCCATGCGAGCCGTCCCCTCAAGTTTTTATCAAGTGATCAAATTTCCCACCCCATGGGGGATATTCAGCATCCGAGACGAGCCATGGACCGCCCAAGAATGCTATCGGATCGCCCAAGATTACACACACACCAGACAGCTAAAAGGAGAAAGCGCGGAAGCATAGCAGTCAACCCTGTCGGGCACCAGCCCGACATACAAGAAGAGGCCATCAAAGATCCAGACATTGTAGAAGCTTGCAAGGTGACCGTAGAGGATCTCGACCCCATCCAGTTAGATAACACTGACTGCGCCAAAAAGGCTTACGTTGGGCACAACCTCTTAGAGCAAGGTGAGTATCGTGATTTTTTAACTAATAACACCGATTTGTTTGTTTTTTTCCATTCAGATATGCCAGGAATCCCAAGGGATATCGCCACACACAAGCTAAATGTCGATCCACTTTATCCACTGGTATGACAAATGAGGAGGAAATTCAATGCCACGATCAATAAGTCAATCAGCGAAGAAGTTGATAAATTACTTGCCAACGGTTCCATCAGAGAATCGAAATACCCCCAATGGGTCGCCAATGTAGTCATGGTCAAAAAGAAGAACGGGAAGTGGCGAATGTGTGTCGACTTCAACGATTTGAACAAAGCATGCCCGAAAGATTCTTTCCTGCTACCTCACATAGACCAACTTATCGATGCAACAGCGAGCCACGAACTGCTAAGCTTCTTGGACGCATACTCCGGTTATAATCAGATTCTAATGGGTGAAGAGGATCAGGAAAAGACCATTTTCATCATTCACCAAGGTACGTACTGCTACAAGGTAATGTTGTTCGGGCTCAAAAACGCAGGGGCACATATCAAAGATTGGTCACCAAAATGTTCAAAAAACAACTCGGTAAAACAATGGAGGTTTACATCGATGACATGCTAGTGAAATTAGCAAAGAAAGAAGATCGCATTGGTCATCTGAAGGAATCCTTCGAAATACTAAGGCAGCACGAAATGAAACTGAACCCCGAAAAATGCACCTTCAGCGTGACTTCTGGAAAGTTCCTCGGTTTTCTAGTGTCGCAAAGGAGAATCGAGGTCAACCCGGATCAAATCAAGGCCATCGACGCAATACCGAAAATACTGACCAGCAAAAAGCAGGTGCAGAAGTTGACGGGACGAACAACTGCCCTATCAAGGTTCATTTCACGATCCTCGGATAGATGCCATAAATTCTTCAATGTACTAAGGAAATACCACGGGTTGCAATGGAACAGTAAACGCATCGACGCCCTAAAAAAGCTGAAAATGTATCTATCCTCACCACCGCTGCTCGTCAAAACAGATCCAGGTGAATGCCTACTTGTGTATCTAGCAGTTTTCGAAGTTGTGGTAAGCGTAGTCTTGGTCTGTGAAAATAAAGGTACGCAATCTCCAATTTACTATATCAGCAAAACTTTAATTGATTCCGAAACGAGGTACCCTCACCTTGAAAAATTAGCTCTGGCATTGGTCGTAGCTTCACGGAAGCTTCGACCGTACTTCCAATGCCACCCTATAAAAGTGGTGACAACCTTCCCCCTAAGAGGTATCCTATAAAAACCCGAACTATCGGGTAGACTAGCCAAAAGGGCCATAGAGCTAAGCGAGCACGACATAACATACCAACCGTGAACTGCCATCAAGTCGCAGGTGCTCGCAGACTTCATCGCTGATTTCAGCACGAAAATATTTCCCGAGGTAGAACAGGAAGCACTCCGCACTTCTGCACATACCGACTTCTGGGACCTTTACACCGATGGTGCCTCTAATGCCTTGGTCTCGGGACTGGGACTCGTCCTCGAGGTCCCTACAGGCGAAGTAATTTGCCAATCCATATGATTCCCCGAGATGACTAACAACGAGGCCGAATATGAAGCTGTGATTGCAGGTTTGAAGCTAGCCCTCAAATATGGCGCCCGACGACTCGTCCTCCGCTGCGACTCCTAACTCGTGGTGAATCAGGTCACCGGGACTTTCCAAATCAAAGAGCAGAGGCTACAAAGATACCAGTCAGAAATCCACAAACTTCTGCCGAAGTTTGATGAATGTCGCCTCGACCAAATACCCAGGGAACAAAATATCGAAGCGGATGGCCTCGCTAAACTGGCTGCGACCACCAAGAACATCGGCAAAGAAAACGTGGTCGCCCTACTCCATTCCGCAATAGACCACGTCGAGGTACAATCTATAAACCTAACTTGGGACTGGCGTAACCGCTTCGTAGCCTATTTGTAGGATGGAACACTCCCGCAAGACAAAAAATAAGCCAAAAAACTCCAAATGCAGGTAGCCCGATACAGCCTAGTAAACGACGATCTCTACAAAAGAACATTCGGCGGCCCTCTAGCCAAATATTTTGGGCCGCATCAGACAAGGCGAGACTAGAAGAAGTACACGAGGGGCACTGCGGCACCCACACGGGAAACTGCACCCTCATCAGATGCCTCATTCGCGCCGGATACTACTAGCCCACCATGAAAAAAGAAGTCGTCGACTATGTTAGGAGATGTGAACAATGTCAAAAGTACGCCCCTATGATACACCAAGTATGGGAACTCCTTCACTCCGTCACTTCGCCATTGTCATTCATAAAATGGGGAATGGACATAGTCGGCCCCCTCCCAGCAGGACGAGGTAAGGTACACTTCCTTTTGGTTTTAACTAACTACTTCTCCAAATGGGTGGAAGAAGGTGCATACACTCAGATACGCAAGCAGGAGGTCATCGCCTTCATATGAAAAAACATTATATGCTGTTTTGGCATCCCCAAAGAGATCAGCTGCGATAACGGACCTCAGTTTGTCGAAAAAAGAACGACCGAGTTTTTTGAAAAATGGCACATCAAACGGATACTTTCCACGCACTACCACCCTGCCACCAATAGTCAAGCCGAATCCTCCAATAAAGTAATATTGAACATATTGAAAAAGAATCTTGAGGAAGCTAAGGGTTGTGGCCTGAACTACTACCGAAAGTGTTATGGGCATACTGTACTACGCCAAAAACCAGCACAGGAGAAACGACATATTCACTGGTCTACAGGACCGACGCAGTCATACCCGTTAAGGTCGGGGAGCCCAATTTGAGATACTCCAACGAGAGAGGAACATGCAATGACGAAAGTAGACTACAAGATCTGGATGAAGTTGAAGAACGAAGAGACATGGCCCACATAAGAATGGTATCCCAGAAATAGCAAGTAGAAAGATACTACAATAAGAGTGCCAAGGTACGACTGCTCAAAGTCGGAGATTAGGTCCTCAAGGCTAAAACACATGCTTCAAAGGACCCTAATGAGGGAAAATTGGGAACAAACTGGGATGGACCATACAAAATCATAGCAACAGCAAATAAAGAAGCGTTCCATCTAGAAACAATGGAGGGAAAACTACTCCAAAACAACTGGAACATCGCCTATCTCAAGTACTTCCACTTCTAAAAGAAGGCGTCACCTAAGTCGTACTCTTTTTCCTTCACCCGGGTTTTGTCCCAATTAGGTTTTCCCGGGGAGGTTTTTAACGAGGCGGCGAGGGGGATGCCTTAAGGATCGACACGTTGTTCATCACCTTGACCTATCGATATGACCTCCGGATCAAAGTAATGAAGGGACTACATATAGATAATCAAATCTCCATTGTATGAACGGAATCAAATCTCCATTGTATGTACGGAATCAAATCTTCATTATATGAATGGAATCAAATCTCCATTGTACGTACGGAATCGAATCTCCATTGTATATGCATAACCAGATCTCCACTAGTCGATATGTGACGTCTTCCTACAGGAATACGATCAAATCCCCATGGCCAAAGCCGTCAACGAAAGTATAAGTTTGACTTTGTTTGAACCACGACGGGATTCCACTTCGACGACATGTCGAAGCAACATCCCCACGGCCAAGGCTATCAATGAAAGTATAAGTTTGACCTCGTTTGAACCACGACGGGATTCCACTTCGATGACAGTTCGAAGCAACATCCCCACGGCCAAGGCCGTCAATGAAAGTATAAGTTCGACCTTGTTCGAACCACGACAAGATTCCACTTCGATGATAGGTCGAAGCAACATCCCCACGGCCAAGGTCGTCGACGAAAGTATAAGTTCGACCTCGTTCGAACCACGATGGGATTCCACTTCGACGATAGTTCGAAGCAACATCCCTACGGCCAAGGCTGTCGACAAAAGTATAAGTTCGACCTCGTTCGAACCACGATGGGATTCCACTTCAACGACAGTTCAAAGCAACATCCCCATAGCCAAGGCCATAGACAAAAGTATAATATTCGAATCACGATGGGATTCCACTTCGACAATAGTTCGAAGTAATATCCCCACGGCCAAGGCCGTCGATGAAAGTATAAGTTCGACCTCGTTCGAACCACGACGGGATTCCACTTCGATGATAGTTTGAAGTAACATCCCCACGGCCAAGGCCGTCGACGAAAGTATAAGTTCGACCTCGTTCAAACCACAATAAGATTCCACTTCGATGACAGTTTGAAGTAACATCCCCACAACCAAGGTCGTCGATGAAAGTATAAGTTCGACCCCGTTCGAACCACGACAGGATTCTACTTCGACGATAGGTCGAAGTAACATCTCAATAGCCAAGGACGGTAATATAATATGCGATAAATACAGGAAAAAAAACAAGTCGACGAAAGTAAAATTTTACATTACAGCAAAATATCATTTACATTTGCCCCTACAAATAGGCCCAAGTACGACCCGTGCAAAAATTCCTAAACAAAAGTAAATACAAACCAGGACTACATATCATCCCCAGCGGGGTACGCGTCTTCATACCACGAATCTGAAGTAAGGTGATTTGCATCATCAGAATTAATGCCTTCCCCGTCAGGTGTGAGGGAGTCGTACCCACATGACTCAAAGCTGCACGAGCTTCGGTGTGCACAACCTGAACCTCCACCTCAGTAACCTTGCCCTCGGTGTGAAAAGCCTTATACACATCAAGTCGAGCCTCCGCATGGACCCACAACTCGTACAAACAGCGGGACACACTCGGATCATCTGAGGCACGAGACGTAGAAGGCTGAGAATGTCGACTTTCCTCCTCCGTCCTTAGCGAGGCCATTTGTCCCTTCAATGCGGCCAACTCCGCCTCCAGCTCCTTGACACGCCCTTCGAGCCCTGCAACTTGATGACCAAAGGCTTCCCTCTCCCCAATCAATTCCGACCTGGAAATACGGAGGGCATCCTCTAAAGATACTAATTCAGAAATAGCTGCTGCCAGCTTATCGGCACTGACGTTCAGCTCGCCCTTAAGCCCCTCAGTCTCCGCTACCTTAGCACTCAACTCAGCGGTCAAATCGGCCACCTTCAGCTGCAAGTCGGCATTCTCAATCATCACCCCCTTCTCAATTCAAGCTCGTCCTCCTTCGCCTTAAGGGAGGCCTCCAGTTCACTATTACGGGTGACAGCCTTCACAAGCTCCTCGTCCCTCTCCCTCAAATCCTCTATCTTGTGCTCCAATTGGTCCTCCCGCTGCTTGAGCCCCTCATGAAACACCTGGAACTCAGGATCCTGATGATAAATGTCGGACATCGCCCGATGCTTAGCACGATGCTTCTGATATTTGGATGACATCTTCTCATAAAGGCCCATTATTTTTCTCTCACGACGCTCTCTCTCCACTTTCAGGATGAGAGTCTGACAAAAGACAAGGGCAGAAGTTAGAAACAAAATACAGAACGACGATTATCTTACCAATCCAATGACAAAAAGAGGAGAGGTACCTACCTGCAGGGCCATACCAGCGACCTTCTGAGATAACTCCACGCCGCTCATTACTCCAAGCATCTCGCTTTCAAGAGAAGCACATAAAGGAGCAAGGACCAATGCCACCTGCTCCCTGTTCGGCAGCAAATTATAGTTCCCCGGGACTACCATATGATGGTCGGATCCGTCCATCCTAACCTCCACGTGGGTATGGCGACCCACAAATTCATTAACATCCTCTGGGTCGATATCCGAACCCGAGCTGCCATCCTCGACACGAAACCCTCCAACATTAGATGACGCACCACCCTCAACGGAGCGCACTGAACCGGCTCCCGGGCCAACTCCCTCCACTTGGGAGATCTCCCCGGCAAAATGGTGTCGGCCATGAATACGGGAACCGGGGCCGTCCGGGATGCCCTGCTGCCATCGGCGTCCATAGCCACGCCCTTCCCCAGCTCCAGCCTCCTCCTTTTTCTCTCCAACGGTTCGTCCCTATTAGAAGATTCATCCAAAGGATGTGAGGCCGGTACCGAAGAAGCCTCCTCCCTCGTGGTCACAACTCGAGACGAATCTCCCAATTGAATAGGTTGAGGACGACCCTCCCGAACAGACTCGCTTAAGATAAACCGCATATCTGCAGTAGTAACGGCTTGTCTAAAGGCGGGAACTGGCACCCTTCGCCTAGAAGCTCCCAGACCTATCATCACAAAAGGTCTTGCTATTAAGAAAGCTCGCATGGCCAACGAAGTAGTAAGTAAATCACTTACCATAGGAAACTTTAGGGCCATAACGCTGCACGAAGGCAGGCCAACTCCGAGTTTCTACTGCATGAGGCAACAGGCGGGCTACCCAATCCTTGATAACCGCAATGGGGCGAGGCGGACGACCCATAGCTACAAAATGGCAAGTAAGTAAAAGTTACAGTAATTATAAAAGAGAGGGGAACATAACGAACGATGGTGCTTACGAGTACCGTTCCATCGCTCCAGAAATCTAGAGGAATCAGAAACGACGTGTTCGGTTTTGACAAAGAAATACTTGTGCCAAAACTTGCAGCTCACCCGGTCGTCCATCCCGACCACTAGCCCTTTCGTACCACGAAGCCTCAAATGCACCATGGTACCCATGAGGAAGCCAAGCGTGAATAAGTGCAAAAGGTGATGGACGGAAACGCTACATTTCGCCAACTCTACATACTTTAATAGTAAAAGCATCTTGAGTGTGTATGGCGAAAGTTGTGCTGGGCAAACTTGGTAAAATCTACAGAATTCTTCCTCTAAGGGGAAGAGAGGAAGGGTGCAGCCGATCATAAAAGGGTACTCATAGAAAGCACAATACCAAGGTCTGTGGACGTCTACGTAATCTCTCCCCGCTGGAACCATTTCTATATGAGCAGGAATGCTATACTTTATATGAAGGGCATCAATATGGACCTGCTCCGTCTAAAAAAATACGAGGTTCAAAGTGGGAGGTAGATCTTTGAGGAAGTCGCTCCTGGATAAGGGGTGCCTCGGTAGCAGCTCCTCCACCATAGGAGGGTTGTCATTATCTTCTACCACCACGTCTCCACTATCAGAAGGAGGCATCGTTGATGATGGGGTGGCTTCAGAAACCTCCTTGTGAGAACGACGAGACCTCGGCATAATATCGTATGGAGGCGTATCAACACAAAAGGAGGAAAGAAGAAGAAGCTTCGGGTGAAGATCGAAAGAAGAGCGGAGATATGAAAGCAAATAAGGAATAACGAAAGAGGTCTTCAGGAAGAGGAATGGCCAAAGTTTTTCAAAAAATCAAACCATTCACCTATTTATAGGATTGGGAGGTGCTAGAATCGAGGCATCAGGCTTCAAAGCCGCACAAGAATCAAAGCACCAAGTCGTCAGTCCTTACCTCGATAATCTGCGCAATGATGACGCACGCAATGCTGACATCATTTCCCAGAGAAGTGTACCGCACGATATCTTGCTAAATACGATGACCAATCCCCGTTGGCCACGCCATGTCGTTCTCACAAGTCAAATTTTTCCAAAAGAATGCACGTGGTCCGCTCATCGAGGACATATCCGGCCGCGACCCCGACAAGGGGAAGGACTAACTGTATGGGTCCAAATTTGACCGACCTCAACCTATGATGGTACGACTAACGACCGAGTATCTTCGAATCGGCGTCCCGAGGAAGACGACCATAAGGCAAAAGTAGAAACTGTACGACCCTTATAGAAATGTAAGCCCATTAGGAGACATTGAGAATATTCTGTCGAATATTCCTTGTATTTTTGTTTCTTATAATTTTGAATGTTTTCTCTCTAGTATATAAAGAGAAAAAAAGATCTTGTAACAGGGAGAGACATTCGGAAAGTGAACGTATCTTGAATACAAAGAAACTTTGCAACTCTATTCTCCTTATCTACTATTAGTCTAGAGATAATTATTTTCAGTTACAATTTACCCCCTTCATCTTTGATTGCTTTATCCAAAAAGGTCTTAACATCTTTTGAGTCAAACAATATCATTATGTTGTTGTCAATTTTGTCACATTGGCTAACAATTTAAGTTGGTTCGCTATCACTAGATTTTAGTAGTAGATGAAGATTGCATTGGTCCCCCAACGTGACTTCAGCGATTTGATGTGATTATGACGTAATTTGACATTCAATAAGTTCTTTAACCCTTGTTTAATTAACATCATCGGAGTTAAGGTAGAAAAATATCTCAAAAACATAAGGTCAATAATGGCTTAATTGCCCAAAAAAAAAAAATCTCCCGTCATGCTAAAACCAGACTCTTCCCGACTTCATGATAAATACTTATTCGCACCCATGTTTACACCAAATCAAATAATTTAATCTTACAGTAAATTAAAATAAAAATACATGTTATTTAACCATGGTTAAGCAAGAAATATACATACATCTTGCATTAATTAGTTATATGTAAATATCGAATGCGAATAAACTTTTATCTGTCTTCACAGTACAAAGTCCTTGTTTAGAAAAGGATGGGGATGATTTGGGAGAGTTACCAAAAGGAACCGCGTGAGTAGCTCATTTGTTTGTTGGCAAGATAAGTTTTTATAGATTCTAATAGTAGGATGTAACTTGCTAATTTTTTGAAGGATATTTTTCGTTCACAAGAATAACTCTATGGATGTAAAATAAGTTTGTGTATAGTTACGGATATTTTTGGCTAAAAAGTCAAGAAATTTGGGTATTTGTGTGGCAATGACGAAGCAGACGTAAAGTTTGGAAAATTTGTCTTCAAATAAGACGAAATTGTAATATCGAAATTCTATACAGCCATTTGTAAAGCAAGAAAAAATTAGCAATTTCCAATTTAGACCGTACCTCGCGACCTATTTCAAAATTGGAAGGTAGTTTGAGTAACGTAGTCGGCAGAGCACTAAACTATTTAAGTATTGATTTTCCAAATAAATATTACAATAATGACCAAAGGACAAATCGAAAATCAGTCAAATAGCACCAATATAGAGACAAATGCCTAATTTCGTACACACGTTGTGCAAAAACTTAGTCAAATTCCAATGTTACTTTAGCTACTATAAATAGACCTAGCTCTTCTTCAACACTTCCCAGCCATCCATTAGTATATCTTTAGTCCTTTCTTCTGCCTTTTTCTTTCACTTATTATATATTGAAAAAACTATGGTGATGTTGTGGAAATTGCATGGGAAATCTGTAAAGCTCAGGAGGGATAGCACCATGGAGAGACTATACTATCTTCATGAGCTTAAAACTGCGATCCGTTGCGCTATCCATCCTGAGTTTCATGGCTTCTTTCATGCTCTCTATTGGTATATGTTACTGTGATATACGCATACAATGTATAGATTCTATATACTGGCCACCAGTATAGTTAGTCAGTTGGCTCAATAAAATATATGGCCTAAAGCGAAAGTTAAAAAGAGTCTTTGTTTAATAGTATTAGAATCTTTATATAATTTATTTGAATGTTACTGTTATTGTTTCTCAAAATGCAAAGTACTCAAATTTTTGAGCAACTGCTTTGAAGGCTTGGGGGTTAAGCAGCGGGCCGTCTCTATTATGGTTGTATCTGGTTTAAATGCGTATCTGCAGTTATTTTTTTAAACTGATCTGATTATATGAATATTTTCTGCACCATCAATTTATATAAACTTAAATTCTGAAGGAGGTGTATGTATATGATTAGCATGAGCGATAGATGAAAATAGTGTTTATCCATATCTGGTGCAAAGACTAACTGGATATACACTTCTGCTACAGTATTTTGTTTGTTGTGCAGTAAAGGGAATTTGGCCATGTAAAAATTGCACGGGGTGTCCTATTTGGTCGCCCCCATTTAATCTATACTCATTTTTATAAAAACTTCTATCTTGTACCCACTTTTTAAACAACTTCAGCCCCTTTTCTTCTCGTCAAAGTTATATCCGCCTCTTCTTTCTCAAACTTCTCCTTCTCCCTTTTCTGCAAGAAATCTGTTACGGCTATGTATATAACTTGTATTCACACAACGCTTTTATCTAGGATTTCGTTTTCAAGAAACTAATAATCATTTTTAGAAAGAGCTTGCTATAGCCAGAAGCATAATTGAAGCAAGTAGAAAACTAACCTTGTATATGTGAATAATATGTTTCTGTGTTCAGAAAAAGAAAAATTTGTGTTGTCTAAATGTATAATAGAACTGTATAATGTATTTTGGAATATCAGTTGCTTAGCAATAAAAATGGCTGAGCAAAGCTGAGTGTGAGTTAGACGAAATGAGGTTGCTGCATTTAAAGCGGACGATAACATAAAAAGCTGATTTTTCCAGAAAAAACTTCAGCTCTAGAGTTGAAGTTCGCTAGTTACAAACAAAAATTTCAGCTCTAGAGTTGAAGTTCGACAGTTACAAAACAAAAACTTCAGCTCTCTTACAAACAAAATTCGACAGTTACAAAACAAAAACTTCAGCTCTAGTTACAAACAAAAACTAGAGCTGAAGTTCGACAGTTACAAACAAAAACTTCAGCTCAAGAACTGAAGCTTACAAACAAAAACTTCAGCAGCTGAAGTTCGCCAGTTACAAACAAAAACTTTAGCTCTAGAGCTGAAGTTCGACAGTTACAAAACAAAAACTTCAGTTCTAGAGCTGAAGCTTACAAACAAAAACTTCAGTTCCAGTTACAAACAAAAACTTAGCTGAAGTTCGACAGTTACAAAAGAAAAACTTCAGCAGCTGAAGTTCACCAGTTACAAACAAAAACTTCAGCTCTAGAACTGAAGTTCGATAGTTACAAAACAAAAACTTCAGCTCTAGAGCTGAACTTCAGGCCCGGCTACTAGAATGCTGAAGTTTTGCGTGATTGCCTTTGCTACTTCAGCCCCGTATGCTGAAGTTATGCGAAAAAGCGGGTACGCTTGCAAATTTTTTTGCAAAGCGGGCACAAGTTAAAACGTGACACAAAAAGCAGATATAGATGCAAATGCCTCTTCAATTTCCTATACAATTACTTTTTTTTAATTAAATAAGAAATTAACAACAAAGAAATAATAATAATAACAAATGAAACAAAAGACCTATATTTTATAAATTTCAAAACTTTGCGAATTATAAGTTTACAAATTGACTAACTGATGTAGAAAACAGAAATAAATGACTGGAGCGCTTGAGAAAAATGTAATTATTTCTTATTAGGCCGAGCCAGGAATTTTTATGAGCATACTCAAAAAGAAACTACAATGTTAGACCAAGGATCTGACATGCGATAAAAAAATTTTTTGAACCGCCTTTGTCATTGCACTAGAAATTTTCAGTATATCAAAAGGTGTTCAATAGTTTATATATAATTAAAAAAATCATTTTTCTCTGTTTGCACTATATTATCTATGTAAATGCAACCCTCTTATTCCTATCTAGCTATGTGGCTAAGTCGGAGTTGGCCGGCAAGTCATCAATTGGACTTGAGCTTAATAGCCAGATTTACAATTGGTAATTAAAAAATAGACACAGTTTTAAAAGTAATTTAAATTTAGTCGCCTTTTCATTTAAAGATAAAATCTGAATAAAAACACTTTTAAAAATCCAAAAAAATCTAGCATAATATGTTGGAGTTCCAATTTTTACATAAGAGATTCCAACATAAAGTACTGAAATTTCATAATGTGCTGGAGTTCCTACATAATATGCTGAAAGTTTATATGTTGGAGCTCCATAATCCAGCATATTATGCTAGAATCTAGAACTTTTCGTATGCTAGAGTTCCAACATAATATGTTGCAAGTATATATGCAGGAGCACCATAATCCAACATATTATATTAAAACTCTCCATGTTTCAGCAAAATAATAGCTATTTTTTAATAATTTTACAAATACTAGTTATTTTTTAATTACTAGTCCGAAAACTGATTAGCTCGTGCTATTTTCCCATGGTTAATGGGTTAGAAGAGAACCTGTCCAGACCTCTTATCTTAGTGAGCCAGATCGGACCATAATTGAAGGAGGTCGGGCCAGTTAGGGATCCGTTTGAAGTTGTTCAATGGGCCGGGTTAAAGTCAGCTTTCCAAATCAAACAGAATCCTAGCTAGAATCAATTGGAGTCCTCAGGTTAAAACTGGTGAAGGGAATGCTTGGACTTGAATAATCTCGACAGTGCTCTTCTACCTTTTAAATTCTAAAGATGGACAAAACTGTAAATGTTACTTTGGATTTTAGTAAAGACAGCATATCCAAATATATTTGTTACTGTAGGGTCCTTTCTTGAAGCCAAAACTGAAAATAAGAAAAAAGGGTTTCATTCTCGTTTTTAAGCCAGTATAATTAAAGACGGATCTCGGATTTCTAAAGTATGGGTGCACCATAAAGAAAGAAGAGACAAAAAATATTAAGTGAGAGTTGACGAAAAATGATATTGTATAGCCGCTGTAAAAATAATAGCCAAAAAAATATATATAATTTGTATAATTTTTGTATATAACATACAATATATATATATATATATATATATATATATATATATATATATATATATATATATATATATACAAATTTTATATACTTTTCCGACTACCAGATCTAAATAATTTCTGACGCAATAATACCCCGGAGTTGATCCCTATTTCTTTGAGTAAATAATTAAGTATTGAACCAAGTGTATCATTCAACATTTATGGAGTATAGGTGCCAATACATAACATTGGACTAATTCTAAAAAATACGTACATAAAATTTATATAATTTTTGTATATATATATATATACAAAAATTATATAAATTTTATACACTTTTTCGGCTACCAAATCTAAATAGTTTCTGACGTAATAATACCCCGGAGTTGATCCCTATTTCTTTAAGTAATAATACCCCAGTTCCCAACTGCCCCAAGCAAAAGTTTTTTGCTTATAAAACATATCCCTTGATTTTAGGATTAAGAATAGTTCAGGATTCTTATATAATATCTTAAGGTAAGAACTAATGAACAGGAGAAGCTATCTGATACAGGTCTTTCCTTTTTCTTGTTTCATTTTTTTTAATGTATTTCGCTTTTTAACAAACTTATTTTCAGGAAAATTTAAGAGTCTTCCCCAGATCTGTATTTGTAATTCTCCCCTGTGATTTAAAATATTAAACCCACCTACCTTACTTAAAATTATTTGCAACGAAACTCAAATGACAAATTTTTTATAATATTCCAAAAGTGTCCTTTTATGTGGTATTGATCACATTATCCCATTTGGGCATTGTCCCGTGTAGGGGCGGCTGTAGCCCTTATCTCTATAGGGTCATCTGATTATAAACTTTTGATATGTAGTTTATATATATATAACGTGATAACACCTAACATTACCACTGGGCAAGTCAATAGCGAACTAACCACCTAATTGTTTCTTTTAACAATTTAGAAATAGTTATTTTTAATTAGTGAATAAATAAGAAGTGAGAATTTAATAAAATAAGAGATAAACAATTTTTAAGAGCAAATAAAATGAGTAAGTAACCAAAAATCGTCATGTGTCTACTAGCATAATCTCCAAGATCTAGTATCACTAAATTTAAATCTTGAATTCATTTTTCCTTTAATTTATTTTTCTCTTTTTAGGACGGTGTTTGTACTTGTCTGTTTTTCTTCACCTTCATTGTGACTGAACTCGAGACGAGCATATTTCTATATGTTATAGTATTACTTCACCCAAATTTTAACCATTTTTTGTTGCTATTTGGTGTTAAAAATGCCCAACATGATTTAATTATTGGTTTTATGACTAATTGAGTGGTGTGTGATGATTTAGGGTGTTTGAAAAGCAAAATATGAAGAAAAGATGCTCCAACTAGAGGAGAAAGGGTGGATGAGTCGCATCCAACCTTAGAAAGAAGGTTACTTGGTGCACCCTTAGCAGTGAAGTCGGCCCATAGCATCTGGACCTAGGCAAAGCTGAGATGGAGGAACAAAGGGTGGATGCAAAGCTGAGAAGCGGAGGACGAGGTGGATGCGAAGCATCCACCCCAGCATCAATCCCTAAAGCTTAGTCGGACTAGGAATAGGAGAACTTTGGCCCACAACTTTCGTACGCAATATATAAGCCAAAAACACCTCTTTTAGGTCATCTAACATATTGGGAAGGGAGAAAAAGCCACGACAAAGCTTGGAAATCACGGAATTCGTCTTGAGTTCTTAATTTTTCCTTCTTTTATTGATTTTTATGTATTCTTGGGAATCAATTGAAATTGTTACTATGAGCATGCATGGCTAAGAACCCTATTGTTCTAGGGTGAAACATGAATGTTGATGTTTGAAGTTTAATTTGACGAAGTTGATTTTATCATATTGGGTTGTTTATCTGATTCTATTCTTAATTATTTTGCTGAGTAGCTAACGGTGAAATACTAGCTACGAATCTAGAGTTGAGCTCGAAAGTGAAAATTCTAGATTGCATATAGAATTAAATAGAGCAAGTTCTTGAACCCGGGCATCGGGGAACGAATTCGCAATTAGGATAGAAATATACCTGATTGTCTTTCTTGGTTGAAATACATGAAGTATAAATGCATTTTTGTTAATCTTAATTCCATAGACATATAAGTATTAAGTTAGCTTGAATAGGCGAGTAAGAATTCGACAGATTCTTATGAGTAATATCAACCCTGTCAATCAACAATCCAGATAAATCAATTAGTCATTTTAAGCCAAGAATGCAAAACGATTGTTATCTAACTCATGACCTTGGAATATTCTCTCCTACTGATTGTTATTCGAAATTGCCATTTGTTTTGGTTGATTTGAAGTTCATTCATTGCTTGATAATTTTAGGTAGTAAATTAGTCACTTCTATATTTTGTGGAAAATCTCTTGAATCGATAAGTTAATTGAGTTTGAATCAGTCAATAGTTAATCGCAAGTCTTTGTGGGAATGATACTCTACTCACTACTTTATTACTTGACGGCTGCGTACACTTGCATGAGTGTTTTTTTGTTGCAACAAATTTTTGGCGCAATTGCTGGGGACTTAGAAATTAGCTATTTGACTGAAGTGAGATTTTATTAGTTATTTATTCAAGTTTTACTTTTTAGTTTACCTTGTTTGCATTAACGCAAGCTCTTCTCTTGAATGCGGAGGAGTAGAAGCGCAAACAATCTCCTTCCTCTTGATCCTGAAATTGAACTAACACTTCACAGAATGAGGAGGGAAGTCGAAGCTAGAACTAGAATAGAAAGAGAGTTGGACATCGTAGTTCAACCGCAGCCAACCCAGTGGCAGGTAATGAAGAACGTGCGGTCATTGAAGCCGCAAGGCCCAATCTAGCTAATATGACTCAGGCTATTGTGAAGCCTGAGATCACAGGGCATTTTGAACTCAAACAGTACATGGTACAGCTGATTTAGTCCATAGGGCAATATATGGGTCTATCTCATTAAGACTCACAGAGGCACATTCAAAATTTCCTGGAAATTACGGATACATACAATTATCCTGCCCCTCTTTGACTGGAAACACGAAGAGTTTTCCGACAAAGAACGACTAGACATGTTTTTGACCCGACCATTATTTGGAGGGACTACACTAAGGAAAGGAAGGGAATGTGACCGAGCCCTGGTATCTGAGCTGCCTACATATCCTTGGTTATAAAGGAATCAGGTCACGTGTAGTTCGGAAATGAGAGGGATGATAGAGTGTACCAAGGTGAAGAGGCGATCGAGGTGCCATTCCGTCGAGGTTCTGGTCCGCGGTCCTGCTGTTACATTAAAAATGAAAAATGAAAAGACTAACTAAGCCTATCAGCTACTAGTTACAAGGATTCCTATCTATAAGTCTTCTGAAACTTGATCTTGAGTCTTGAATGGTGTTTCATACAGACTTTGGATTTGAACCTTGATACTTGCTAGTTGTAGGTGCTAGTTCTTGAGCAGACCACATCTTTTCTCCACTTCTGCACTTTGGATTCATTCATCATTCATTTTTTTTATGCCTTTTTTTTTCTTTTCTTGTTTTTGTTTTTGTGACTAGCTTCTATTGATCATCTCAGACTATTGACTCACATTCTTGAGGCGAGCTTCTGCTATTTATAACTTGGATTGAATGCTGGGGATTTTTGTTGTAACCCTCCGCTCTCCGGGCGGGATCCTACAACCAAAATAAACAAAACAAAAGAAATTTTCTGCCCCAGTTTGCACTGGGAAGATTTGTGAGTTGTTAGCAAAATTGTAAGCCACTTATACCACTGATGCAATGAGAGTAAACCAAAGACTAGACTAAGATGTGCGTCTCCTATGAGTAAAACCAAGAATTGACTAGCAAATGCTTCTGCTAAAATAAAATCTGAATAAACCAATCTAGGAAGTGCGTCTCATATGAGTGAATTTAAATGACCAAGACTAGGAAGTGCGTCTCCTAGGGGTGAAAACTTCAGTGACTAAAATTAGGAAGTGCATCTCCTATGAATAAAATCTCAATTTAAGAAGTGTGTCTCCTAAAAGAAAAACTTGAAAGACCTTGATTAGGAAGTGTGTTTCCTATAGGTAAAACTTCAATGAACTAGACTAGGAAGTGTGTCTCATATGGTCGAACTTAAAATGAATCAAACTAGGAAGTGCATCTCCTAAGGGTAAAACTTCAATGACTCAAACTAGGAAGTGCATCTCCTACGGGTGAACTTTCAATTTAGTAAGTGTGTCTCCTATGGGTAAAACTTCGTGAACCAGACTAGGAAGTGTGTCTCCTATGGTTGAACTGGAATGAACTAAACTAGGAAGTGCATCTCCTAAGGGTGAAATCTCAATTCCGGAAGTGCGTCTCCTAAAATAAAATATAACCTGAAAAAACAAAACTAGGAAGTGCGTCTCCTATAAATGAACTATCAATTTTAGGAAGTGTGCCTCCTATGGGTAAAATCTCAATGACTCAAACTAGGAAGTGCATCTCCTACGGGTGAACTTTCAATTTAGGAAGTGTGTCTCCTATGGGTAAAACTTCGTGCACCACACTAGGAAGTGTGTCTCCTATGGTTGAACTGGAATGAACTAAACTAGGAAGTGCATCTCCTAAGGGTGAAATCTCAATTCCGGAAGTGCGTCTCCTAAAATAAAATATAACCTGAAAAAGCCAAACTAGGAAGTGTGTCACCTATAAATGAACTATCAATTTTAGGAAGTGCGTCTCCTATGAGTAAAATTTCAATGACTCAAACTAGGAAGAGCGTCTCCTACGAATGAAATCTTAAATGAACCAGACTAGGAAGTGCGTCTCCTAAAGCAAAAATATAACCTGAACGACCCAGACTACGAAAATGCGTTTTCTAGGGGTGAAACTTCAATGATTCAAACTAGGAAGTGCGTCTCCTATGCATGAACTTACATGAACCAGACTAGGAAGTGCATCTCCTAGGGGTAAAATAAACTTAGGAAGTGCGTCTCCTATGGGTGAAATTTTAATGATTTTAAACTAGGAAGTGCGTCTCCTATTAATGAAAACTTAATTTAAGAAGTGTGTCTCCTATGCATGAAATTAAACTTAGGAAGTGCATCTCCTATAGGTAAAATAAACTTAGGAAGTGCGTCTCCTATGGGTGAAATTTTAATGATTTTAAAATAGGAAGTGTGTCTCCTATGCGTGAACCATTTCCTTCTTCCTGAATTACCTTCTTACAGAACTGCTTTCCTTAAAAACTTGTGTTGTCTTCCCTCAAAATTGTCGGGGATAACACTGCTGGGGAATTATTTACTCACCTGTTGGGGGATAAAATGTTATCAGCTCGGGATAACGCTGTCGAGGAGAACACTGCTGGGGGATTTTGATTCCTTCAAACTAGTGCTTCACTCTTCGGAAGGCTGCATGGGAATGACACTGGCCTTTTGCTTTTTCCAAGCACAAGTTTCATCCTTTTGTTCCGTCCGCTAGGGAACAACTTCCTTCATCAAAACTTATTATGTTGGGGGTAACACTGGTTCAAAGACCACTTCCTTTGAGACTGGTACTATCTTTATTCTTCCCCAAATGGGTACCTGACTTCCAAAAAATTTTCTAAATGAAAGGAAAATTTTCTGCCCCAGTCTGATAATCTCTCTTGTGGCATGCATTTCCGTCATCATTGTCATTTCCTTTACCTGTTTCAAATCAAACAAAATTTGTTAGTTTAAAACGCGGTGGTTGGTTGTGATACTCCTACTGGGATGGCTTTTCCCTTTCTCCTTCCCTGCTCTGCATTCCAAAACTTGTTGGGGATGATATTATTTGCTGGGGATAATCCCTTTCTGCTGGGGATATCCCTCTTCTTTTGTGGCATAGATCGGAAACTTGCATTTCCCCGACCTTTTAGTCTCGTATGAATTTCCCATACCATGCTCATTGCTCTCCTTGATTTGTCCACGGGCCTCGGCCTTGAGGTTTATAACCTTTGATTTCGGCAAGGATATCCCTCTTGACACTCGTCAATCCTTTTGTCAATTCCTTTTTGTTGGGGATATATTTTTTGACACTGGCCTCGTGCTTGTTCCTTGCTGACTATACCCACTTGGATGTACTAGTCAGATCTTATCTTGCATGATTGGAAAGTTGATGGCCTATTTTGAAGTCATTTCCCACTGGTTCTGACCAAACAGACTCTACTGGGGAATGTTTCTATGAAAGGAGAAAGATAAACAAAAGGGGAACCGAATAAAAGACAAAGGAAAAAGATGACTCTTTAACAAAAGAAACTATAAATAAAAGCCTATCAAACACCAGATACCGACTCTAATAATCATGACATGCACATGTGGCCTATCCTCTGCCGTCAATCGTCTTTCAAGATCTTCACTTGGCGATTCCCCATCTGATTCTCAATCTTATTCGACTTGTAGTGCCCGAAGGGTTTTCACTATCAAGCCTCTCTCATTTTGGTTTTTCTCTCAGCTTTCATCGCCTTACGGTGTCCGTAAAGATTTTCACCGATAAGACTCTCTCATTTATATCACTTTCCAGCTGGGGATTTGGGGTGTTGCCGGTATGATTCTCTCTGCTGGGGATTAGAGTCCTTCTGCTGTGGAATAGAGTGTTATGTTCACCGATAAGACTCTCATTTGTCTGACTTGGCATCCTTTGAAGACTGATCAGAAGGTCTTTCTTTGGACTGTAATGTGGTTTTTTGGATAGGCTAGAAAGAAAGGGTATCAAAGGCTCAAAAACAAATCAATTTGGGGTTCAAAATTACAACCTTCAGAACCATATTTGTTTACAACAAGCGCAACCCTTGCACCAGTTTCTTGCTTGGGGATTATTTATTTTTATTTTTTTTTAATTTTTAACACCATGACCGAGTCGTGAGGCACCTACGTATCCTCTTTGAGAAATCAGGTCGAACGTAGTTCCCACTGATTCCTTTTTCTTGTGACTCATTTCGTATCTTCCTTTTATTTTTATTTTTCTTTTCCTTTTCCTTTTATCTTTTGCTTTTTTTGTTCTTTTTGTTTTTGTTGTTTTCTCCTTTTCTTTTCTTTTTCTTATCTTTTCTGTTTGTGTTTCTACTCTTTGCTACTGATTCCGAAAGAGAAGTATGAAAGAAAATAAATAAGACTCAAAAGGGGTAACAAAGGATAAAGTGTTTAGGTAGCAGAACAAAATGTCTTCGTCATTCCAGTATTCAAAACATGCCAAGTGCAAACAACAGAATTAAACAAAGATTTGTAGCCTCTTCTGATGGTGCTGAACTTGACAATTATAATCACACATTTGCTTTTTCATTTGTCATCTCTAAAGCACCGTTGGGCAACACTCTCACTCGCATTATCATGAACGACCCTCATGTCAATTTGGCAAACCTTGCATTTAACGGTTTTCTTTATATTTTACTTGCCCTAGTTCCACATGACTCGGGCTCCAAATAACCTCAAACCGTTCTTATTTCCTTTAAACGTTTCGATCACCTCCCAATGGTTTAATGATCAGCTTTTAAGATTGGGCCAAAATTGTGTGCGCATGTCATGTCACTAGAATCGGTGTTTGAACAAAAGACACAACAAAAGGATAGAAGAACTAAACAAAGAAAATTACTGGAAATAATAAAAGACCGAAATTTGCATTAGACTAACGGTGGAATAGTTCGAATAACAAAGTAAGCAAAACAAACCAAAGTACACCATGAAACAAACCTGGACTAAACTAAATAAACCATTGTGGCAAAAATGGAGGGACAAGAGGGTTTGACACAAGACAATATCCGGATTACAACCCTAAGAATAATCTAGACAACAGAAATGACAACAAAATAAACCATCAAAGATCCTCTTCGGCTGACCCAAAATGGAGTGTCTTTCCAACTACCAAGCACGGCATTTTAGCCATTGAGCTCTATATCAACATTGCCAAGACCATCACCAACTTCAGTATCATCAACATCAGTCAACGAGTTCTCAAGAGGATTTGCGTGCTCCCTGTCACTATCATTGATCACAATTACCCCCTCCTGAATCATTCTTTCTATTTCCTTTTTCAAAGAACGACAGTCTTCAATGCTATGTCCTTGGACATTAGAGTGGTACATGCATCGTACATCAGGATCAAATCCTTTTGCATATGGGTCTGGAGTATAGCCAAGGAGCGGCTCAATCAGGCCAGAAAGCTTTAACTTTTCAAACAAACTTGTGTAGGACTCCCCAATCGGCGTGAAACTATTTCTTTGCCTTTGTTACCCTCCATGCCCCTGTTTTCTAGGGTCGTTGGGTGCTCGAAAACGTTGTGAAGGCAAGAATGCATTATGTGGTGCTGGCTCTCGCCATAGGGGGTGACCTGATGGTTGAACCTGTGACCGGATATTGTTCGGGGGATAATACTGAGGCGGATTATATGGAGCTCGGGGGCAGGTTTGGGCATGATGGGCTGAAAAGAGTGGCTTTGATGGTGGGTAGTAGGGTTGTGGAAGGTTGTATGGAGTGTGTGGATAATTTGGGTGACGGGGTCAGGGCTGGTAGTGAGGGGAAGGACCTCTAAATTTGGACCCAGTACCTGCTTCGACTGTTGCGACCTCGAGCGCACCTCCCGCGCCGCTCTGGATGGCCTGAGTGGTTGCTTTAATCGCCGAATAGCTCAGGATTTTGTTGGATCTGAGTCCCTCTTCGATCATACCGCCCATTTTTACTACTTCGTTGAAAGATTTACCAACTGATGTCACTAGGTGACCAAAGTAAGTTGGCTCCAAAGTTTGTAAGAAGCAGTCCACCATTTCACCTTCCCTCATTGGTGGATCGACTCTTGCTGCTTGTTCCCTCCAACGGAATCTGAATTCCCTGAAGCTCTCTCCAGGCTTTTTCTCAAGTTTCAACAGTGTGAGACGGTCCGGGACGTTCTCAAGGTTATACTGGAAGTGACCCGCAAATGCTTGTGCTAGATCGTCCCAGGTATACCACCTGCTAGGATCTTGTCTTGTATACCACTCCAGTGCCGACCCGCTCAAACTCTGGCCAAAGTAAGCTATCAGTAGCTCATCTTTTCCCCCTGCTCCCCCCATTTTGCTACAAAATCCCCGTAGATGTGCCATAGGATCGCCATGCCCTTCATACAAATCGAACTTGGGCATCTTGAACCCTGCTGGTAATTGAACGTCAGGAAAAGGGCATAAATCCTTATAGGCCACGCTGACCTGGTTGCCTAACCCGTGTATGTTCCTGAAGGACTGCTCCAGGCTTTTAAATTTCCACATCATCTCATCCTGCTCTGGGCTCTTAGCCGGTTTTTCAATATCTGTTGGGCCCTCAAAATGGGGATTATAGGTATGTGGCTTGGGTGCTTTGAATGTGAGTTCAGGGGGGTAATATTGTGTGTCGTGAGCCTGAAACAGTGGCTCACTGGACGATCTGTGCAATGGGGCTGGGGGAGGTGCCACAAAGACGGGAACATTTGGTGGAGGAGGGTTTTGACTAGGTGGTGGAGCTTGGGAATCATAGGCCTCTCTTCCCTGATAGTAGTGATGGCTTGGGAAACTCGTTGAAGGACCGGGAAATGGGTGTCCTGGTTGGAGAGTAGGAGTAACGGGTAGTTCCTGCCCCTTTTGGGCTCTAGCTAAGGCTATGTGCATTTCATTCATTTCCAGCCTCATCTTTTCCATTTTTTCCATGGCTTCCTTTAGCATCTGATTTGTCGTCTTTTCCGACTCAACACTGTTGTCTGAGTCAGTCATGCTTTCTGGCATAAGCCCTTTTGATCTTGTTTGATAATGGTATGGTGCGAGTATGCTTTAACAACTAACTATTTGGAATTGGACAAACAACAAACTTGTTAGCGTTAGAGTTTTAACAGATATTGCAATTGCATGTTGGGGGATGCAATATTCTTAGGCAGTTAACCATTTCTAACATGTTTTTGCTCCTACTGTGTGCATCTTCCCGGCTGGTTTTTATTTGTGCCTTTTTCAAGTGTTTCGGAAACCCTCCATTCCACTTTTTCCTTTTTTATTTATTCACTTTCTTTTCTTTTTTTTTGTTGTGGTCGAATCTTATGGAGATTGCCTACGTATCATGACCCCGCATGAATCAGACCTTGCGTAGTTCGGCCCAAAAAGATAAACAATAATAAACATTTTTTTTCAATTTTCATATTAAAACAAACTGGGTTTCAAAGGTTTGAAGATGACCTACAAACTCGAAAATCAAACAATCCACATATTCTAATCAAAAGATTTACAAACTCCAAAAACAAATGTCTAGCTTCTTTTCTCCATTTGACAAATGCAACCGAACGGTTATTTTTTGCAAACGTGGACCCTTCCAAATTTCACATGAATTTTGAGGTCGGGGAGGATTATTTTATGACACTTTACAAACTTGTCCGTTCTTTTACGAAAATAGCCTTTCGACAACGGAAAGATACTCTAAGGCTATTTCGGCAAGAACGGTTTAAGACGCGGCCGAAGCTGGCTCGGCTTATTTTTGACTAAAAATCCAAACGGTATTCACCTGACCGCTGACTCTTTGTTTTTTTTCTTTTCAAATTACAATAAAAATCTGGTGTTGCAAACACGGCCCTTCAGTGCCTCGGGGCCGAAGATTTTTAAGGCTGTGTGGGTCAACTGGACCGAAAATCCTAAACATGACCCAAAAGGTGGCTGTTTATGCAAAGTCAGCCTTCCGGCGTCCCTTTCGGCAACATTCGACTATTTATGACAAAACAGCATCACCTGACTTATTTATGACTCTTTTTAGCGTATTTTCAAATTAGAAAACTCAATATTGCAAACACGGCCTTTCAACGTCTCGGGGACGGAGATTTTTAAGGCTATGTGGGTCAACTGGACCAAATCTTAAAAAATGACCCAAAGGTGGATGTTTATGCAAAGTCAGCCTTCCGGCGTTCCTTTTGGGAACATTCGGCTATGTTTTGACAAAACAGCGTCACCCGACTTCTTTATGAAAGAATTAAAATTTTGACATGTTTTTTATTATTATTATTTATTTGTTTTTGGCTATTTTAGCAAAAAGTGGGGTTGGACCCGATGAGGGTTGCCTACGTATCTCACATCCGGTGAGAATCAAACCGGCGTAGTTCGCCCAATTTAAACAAACTATATATAAAAAAACTATTTTTGCTTTCGTTGGCAAATAAGCTAAAACAAAATCAAGACACTTTCCTCATAACAGAACAAATTATCTTTTCATTTTCCATTTCTGCAGACCAGACAAACTAAAAACGATAGACTCTTTTTTTTTGAATAAAACAAACTATATTAAAAATATTTTTCTCAAAATTTTGTCAGAGTTTCGACGCTATCGGGACATTGTTATTTTCTTTTCAAACAGAAGATTAAAAAAAATATTTTTTTTCCTTTTTATGTATTCGGAGTCGGTCGTCATGCAAATTCAAAACAAGTGAATGCACAGCGTTGAGTAAGATGCATCAGGATGGTCTTTTCTGTTTTAGGTTGCTATTCCTAGACGGATCCAACCCCTGTGTTGAGTCCCCTAAGTCAAAAATGCACATGATGCAGATAAGCGTTCCTACTAGGGATCCGGCATGTGGCTTTGTTATACTAGGTTCAGAACCTGGGTGTTTGTTCTAGACCTGGCTTACCCGAGCGGACAGCTCGAGCCGAGGGGGGCAGCGTACCGGGAATACAGAAGCTTCACCGGCTTAGCAACTTGTCCGAACCTCGTTCTAAATTGGGATTTGACACTATACAGAAAAGAAGTCGTACGAAGTACACCCTTCTTCATGATTCAGAAGACTCAGAGAGGATATGGGTTTCGGCACAGTTATTATACAGTTCACAAAATATCAAAGCGGTAAAAGCAGTTAGTTAGCGCATTAAGCACAGATCATGCAACAAAATCAGATAAAGCTAAACATAACAATTATACTAAGCTCGATTTCTAACCCTGAACCAGCGGTTCTGGGTCATATCCCCAGCAGAGTCGCCAGAGCTGTCACACCTCCTTTTTCCGCCCCCGCGAGGGGCGTAGGGGGAGTTTTTCCAATTAAAGGACAATCGAAACGGGATTTGTTTATTTATTTCAGAGTCGCCATTTGGGAGATTTAGGGTGTCCCAAGTCACCAATTTAATCCCGAATCAAGGAAAAGGATGACTCTATATTACAGTCTGCGTACCAGAAATCCGGATAAGGAATTTTTTTAACCCGGGAGAAGGTGTTAGGCATTCCCGAGTTCTGTGGTTCTAGCACGGTCGCTCAACTATCATATTCGGCTTATTTGTCTGATTTTAATACAATTATGAACCTGTGTGCCAATTTTAACTTTTTACCACTTTATTATTATTATTTTTAAAAGAATGTGAACATCGTTTAAAACACGTCTTTGGATTGCGTCACATGAAATGCACCCACAATCCGGAACACATTTTATTTGATGTTTTGGGATTTGGATTTGGGTCGCATGAAATGCACACCCAAGCTTACGAAAGTAAACTATTAAACACGCGCCTAAAGAGACTATCGCGTTATTATTTTGGGAAGGCCGTGAAATTCGCTAAACGGCCCTTCCAAATTCTAAGTAATTAACACATATTTTTGTGAGGGCCCCGCAATCTGTGCGTTTTTATTTGACGAGGCTCGTCTCATTTTTATTTTAAAAGGGTAAGCTTAAAGTAACTACATTTTACTTTATTTATTTAAAGAGTTAATTCAAGGTTATTAAAATATATTGCAAGCCACGCTACATGAAATGCACCCGTGAGTCACGACACGTTCTATAACCGTGCGGGAAATTAGAATCGGGTCACATGAAATGCGCTCCCGGATTTTAATAAATAAAAGAAAATCAATTTAAAGGACGCGCCTAAATCAAGTAGCGCATTTGACTTATTTTCCTAATCTTTGTGATGCCAAATTTATGGACAAGATGTTACTACTAACGCATTTTTTCTTCCCTAAACTTAGAGATACGAGATCAATTTTATCACTAAGTGGTAGGACAATTATTTACAATTACCTTGGGGAAAATGTGGGCTAACCTGCTACACACAAAGACATAATTCCTTTATCTTTTAAAAGAACGCACGAGCAAACAATTAAAGTAAACACAAACAGAATAATAAAAAAGACTAAAAATTATTTAAAAGAGTACAATATATCCAAACAAACAAATTAGTAATCCAAAGAAAGCATATCGATAGTGGCGTAACAATAGTGCCGTGAATCACTGCACAAACCAATACTCCTGAGGCATTTACTGGTGCCAATGTCTTTCATATCATTTAACAGGTTAATAGCAAAGACCAAGAAGAGTGAGAAATGGACCTCAAATGGCGACAATGAGAACCTCAGACAGAAAAAACGGAATGCTTCGCCGGAGCCTCAACGAAGCTCGACCAAACCTCTTCGAACTCGGCTACGATGGACACCTCGGCTCAACTTCTTGGACTTTGGACTGAACGCTCGACTTCAACACAAGGTCGAGCCGCTCACCTCCATGAATTCCTGTTCAGCTGGTGGGCGTGAAGATGGGGAAACAGCCGCAGTGCTGCTTGGCGTAAAGCTGACGGGTCGTTTGGTGGTGGACGATCGGAGCTTGGCGTCGCTTGTGGTCGACGAAGGAAGTTTGGATAGGAGGATGGTCGATGATGCAGCAGTGGTTGCTGCTGCTCAAAAACGAGGGGTCGCAGGTTATGGAGGTGTTCGCGGGTGATGGACGACGGTGAGAGTTGGGGCTGGTTATGGCGACTGGGTCGTTTGGACAGAAACAACGACGGAGGGTGGTCGACGGGATGTGTATGGTGGTGTGCGAGGATGGAGTTTTGAAGGGGTGGCGATGGTTATGGCGTCAAGGTTTTTTTAGTCGTGTTTCATCTTCTTCAAAGATGAAGAAGATCAACAGTCAGTGGGTTCCTTTTCCATCTTCCTTTTCTTTTGTTCTATCTGTGTGTTTTATATCTTGTTCATAGAACATGGACCTCACGTGTGTAGGGGTCCAAGACTTGTGTCCCCCATGCGCAGTGGGGTTCCCCGTGTGTGGTGTGTGGTGTTCCGTCCGTGTTCCCCACGCGTATCCCCCATGTGTGGTGAGCTCGGATTATTACGGGCTAGATCCGAAAATTAGGCCTAAAACGGGTAGTTTGAACCCAAATATTATTCTTTGCCCAGACCCGAGAATAAAAACACGATGTTATTCAATTAATCCTATGCAAGCAAAATAACTACCAAAATAAGACTAACATTTAAAACAAAACTATTTCTTTTCTTTTTTTTAGTATTATTTCAAGATTAAAATAGCTACAAAGCATAAATAAAACTATTTTTGTCATTTTCGTTTTTATATAAAGACAAAATATAAAGTACTATTTTTTTGTATTTTTCAAGATTAAAATGGCTACAAAACGTTAATAACTTTTTTGTAATTTTCGAAATTATACGACGATAAAAATATAAAGTACTTTTTTTTGTATTTTTTCAAGTTTATGAGAAATACATAAGCTAAAATTTATATATATTTTTTTGTAATTTTTCTTTTGCGACGAAATAAAGTAAAATAGTCAAAATAGCTATATTAGACCCAATTTAAATATTCACGCTAAAAATGTGAAAATTCTCGGGGATGGTCAAAAATCACACGTCTACACATGGTACAACTGATTTAGTCCATAGGGCAATATATGGGTCTATCTCATTAAGACTCACAGAGGCACATTCAAAATTTCCTAGAAATTACGGATACATACAATTATCCAAACGTTTTCACGGACTATGTCAGGCTGACACTATTTCCCTTTTTATTATTAGGGGAAGCTAAAGAATGGTTGCAAAAGGATCCCTCAAACTCAATCCACACCTAGTATGATCTATCAAGGAAATTCCTAATCAAGTTTTTTCCCACTAAGAAGACAAAGTCATTAGGGAGTCAGATTCTTGGGTTCGAAGAACGGGATGGCGAGACACTTCGTCAAGCTTGGGAAAGATACAAGAAGCTACTCAGAGACTGCCCGCATCATTGTCAGACTAATGAGGTATTGGGTCACACTTTTGTTGATGTGCTAGATGATGCATCAAAGATGAATCTTGATTCAGCTTGTGGGGGTAGTTGCATGGCAAAATCGTATAGTGAAATCCAACTCTTGCTAAATAACTTCACTGGTAATGATCATAATTGTCAAGGAGATGGGGATTCACGAAGGGCAATTAAACAGAAAGCAGCCGGATTAATTGAGCTTGATGACTTCTCATCCATGAGAGTCGATATAGCAAAAGTGGCAAATCAGATGAATAGAATGACAATGCAACAAACACAACAGATGAAACATGTACAACAAATGTCTATTTGTTGCGAACTATGTGGTGACAGTCATATGAGTGACATGTGCCACACGAATCATAAATCCATATACTATATGGGGTAACAGAGCAGAGGTCCAATAAATCAGCACACAATATGGGAACACTTACCATCCAAATTGGAAGAATCATCACAACTTCTCATGGGGTGGAAATCAGCCGAATAAAAATCATTATAGACCCCAAAGAAATTTCAATCGACCTCAGAAGCCACCCCAACAAATGGAAGAGAGTACAGATGACTTGCTAAAGAAGTTGTTGCTTGACAATCAACAGCTCAGAACCGATTTCAGATATCTTGAGAGGCAAATAGGGCAGTTAGCAACAAATCAAAATACTAGACTTGCAGGCACTCTCCCCAGTGATATAGAGAAGAACCCTCAAGTTAATGCAGTTACACTCAGAAATGGGAGGGAACTAGAGGAAGTGCCAAAAAATAGAAAAGACAAGACGATACCTGAGGGGGAGTTGATTCCTAAAGAAACACATGAGTTAAAGGAATATGATGCAACTTCAGAGCCAGTGGAGGATGAAAGGCCATCACCACCTTTCCCCCAGAGATTGCAAAAAAAAAAGAATAATGATCGCATGTTTAGCAAATTTCTCTCTATGTTGAGCAAGGTTCAATTAAATATTCCATTGGTGGATGTACTTCGTGAAATTCCAAAGTATGCTAAGTACATAAAAGATATAGTGGCTCACAAGAGAAGATTTACTAAATTCGAGACAGTTGCACTTACTGAGGAGTACGCTTCAAGGGTCTAAAACAAGCTTCCTCAAAAGCTTAAGGATCCTGACAGCTTTACCATTCCTGTGTGAATTGGTAATATTAATGTGGGTCGTGCACTTTGTGATTTGGGGCGAGCATAAATCTGATGCCCTTATCCTTGTTCAAGAAATTGGGTTTGGGAGCTCCAAGACCAACTACTATGATGTTGCGGCTGGCTGATAGGTCCATAACACACCTTGAGGGAGTGATTGGAGACGTGTTGCTACAAATTGGGAAGTTCATATTCCATGCGGACTTCATTATCCTAGATTATGAGGCTGATGAACTAGTTCCAATCATATAGGGATGACCTCTCTTGGCTACTAGTAATGCAATTATTAAAGTGAGAGAGGGAAAAATGATTTTGAGGGTGGATGACGAGGAAGTAGTCTTTAATGTCTACAAAGCAATCCAACTTCCCCGCCACTATGAGAAGATCTCGATGATATCTGTTGTGGAGGTGGATGAGCAACTTCTTGACACAAGTGTATATCTAGACGATTCTCTAGAGAAAGTACTTATTTTGTTCGATAGCTTAGAGATTGATGATGAGGTTGAGGAGATGATGCATATCCTAGATGCATCATGTGCTTACTTGCAGGGGATATACCCCTGGATAGGCCAAGTGGGCTCTCTCCAAAGTCGTCAATTGAGGAAGCTCCAAAATTGGAGCTTAAACCCTTGCCCCCTCACCTTCAATATGCTTATTTGGGAGGTTCTGACACTTTACCTGTTATTGTTTCTTCTGACTTGTCTAAATTGCAGGAAGAAAAGCTGTTGAGAGTGCTACATGAGCACAAGCTGAGTCGGACTAGGAATAGGAGAACTTTGGCCCACGACTTCTGTATGCAATATATAAGCCAAAAATACCTCTTTTAGTTCATCTAACATATTAGGAAGGGAGAAAAAGCCACGATAAAGCTTGGGAATCACAGAATTCGTCTTGAGTTCTTACTTTTTCCTTCTTTTATTGATTTTTATGTATTCTTGGGAATCAATTGAAATTGTTACTATGAGCATGCGTAGCTAAGAACCCTATTGTTCTAGGGTCATGGCTGAAACATGAATATTGATGTTTGAATTTTAATTTGACGAAGTTGATTTTATCATATTGGGTTATTTATTTTATTCTGTTCTTAATTATTTTGCTGAGTAGCTAACAGTGAAATACTATCTACGAATCTAGAGCTGAACTCGAAAATGGGAATTCTAGATTGCATATAGAATTAAATAGAGCAAGTTCTTGAACCAAGGCATCAGGGAATGGATTCGCAATTATGATAGAAATATACCTAATTGTCTTGCTTGGTTGAAATACAGGAAGTATAAATGCATTTTTGTTAATCTTAATTCCATAGACATATAGGCATTAAGTTAGCTTGAATAAGCGAGTAAGAATTCGACAGATTCTTATGAGTAATATCAACTCTGTCAATCAACAATCCAAATAAATCAATTAGT
This sequence comes from Nicotiana sylvestris, assembly GCF_000393655.2. Classification (NCBI taxonomy): domain Eukaryota; kingdom Viridiplantae; phylum Streptophyta; class Magnoliopsida; order Solanales; family Solanaceae; genus Nicotiana; species Nicotiana sylvestris. The sequence continues at coordinate 149,898,010 of NC_091068.1, forward strand.
CATTTTAAGCCAAGAATGCAACACGATTGTTAGCTAACTCGTGACCCTGGAATATTCTCTCCTACTGATTGTTATTCGAAATTGCTATTTGTTTTGGTTGATTTTTAGTTCATTCATTGCTTGATAACTTTAGGTAATAAATTAATCACTTTTATATTTTGTGGGAAATCTCTTGAATCGATAAGTTAATTGAGTTTGAATCAGTCAATAGTTAATCACAAGTCTTTGTGGGAACAATACTCTACTCACTACTTTATTACTTGATGACCGCATATACTTGCGTGAGTATTTTTTGGTCGCAACACATACAAATTCACATGCATGTATAAAACCAACGTGTATATATTTTTTATCAGTAAAAAATTACTCGCACTCGGTATACGTCAATCTAATTAATTATGACACATATGTTCACACATACTGTTATTATTAAATCATAGGTGTTATAAATAGAATTTTATTTATGGTGAATGTCTATATTTAGAGAGATTCTAGGGATTATTACTTGGTGGCTAAGTCACTATTTCCCTATAAATAGAGGGTTTTATTCCATTGTAATTCATCCCATATCAATAAGAATTCTCTTCTTTATACTTTTCTCTGCAATATTCTTCTTCTTCTTTTATTATTTTATAACACGTTTTCAGCACGAGGCTCTAACCAATTGAGTAGAAGCTTTGGGATTGAGCATAATGATTGTCAATTGTTCCATTAACTTCCTTCATGATTAAATTCTAGATTTAAGGTAAGTATTTTACTTTATTTTTCTCTTTTAAATTCTTGACATTCTATAATTTGATTTTAAATACAAGCAAAGAAAATAAATTTTTGATTATAACTCTAATGGAGTTAGTAAAAAATTATAACCACTCGAAGTCGTAAAATTTCTATGTCTTTCCATGATCAAAGTCATGTATAATCGTGAGCTCAATAATTGAAAACTCGTCCCATTAAATTTGCTTCATTCTCATTCCCTTAAGGGATTGTGATAGCAATATGTGATAAGTCTGAAAGAAGACAAAATTATTACCATAAAGGTATCAATAGATGTGGACGTGGCAATAAACGAAATTATAATCGTCATCATTGTGATAATGAGAATAATAGGATTCTCAAAATAATCCTTCACTTTGTGAAAGTGATATCTGTCATTGATTTGACATGAGATTTTATAAAGCACATATAGATGATTATGGTTCATTCATAATGTGAATGTGACAACATCTGATTTATGAATACATATTCATTTTTGAAATAATATGAACATGCTATTGGTATTGAATATACCACACTCACCTCTAGAAGGAGGTTTGAGATGATATAAGAAAATAATATCATTATTATGGCATGAATCATCATTGGTCACGTACCTATTACACGCCAAACTAAAATATTTTGGTAATATAATTATTAAAGAATAATATTAACGCAAGAAACATATCTTGCATATAATTTTGACCATAACCATAATGGTATAACTTTCTCTTTAAAAGAGATATTCACCATATGGATGTTGATGAATATGTAGTAGTACCAAATTAATTGAGAGCTTTGGAAGAGCCAATTATTACTATTTTGGAGGAATAAAATTGATTATCAATAAGGCATTGTGTTGTAGTAAGTCTCAAAGAAATTTAATTGAGTTTCTAAAGTATTCACGAAAGCGGTTGGTCATACTGAGACTATAAATAAAGGAAGATTTAATATCTTCTATTACTACAACTTGTATGGGGTAATATGTATGTGAAAAGCTACCCGCTTTATTTTCCAGTTTTTACTACACAAACAAAAGAATGCCACAATAAAGTAGAAGTTTATTGATATAAAAACTCATATCATAATAAACTTGGAATTTATTGATAATTGCACACGTCATGGTATAATTTTGAAGTTTATCAATATTGATAATTTTATTCAGTTGGCATAATTGGTTTAACCATATCAATTTAAGTATGATGTGCAAAAATAATAAAGAATTCACATGGGTAAATATTAAAGAACTAGAAAGTTCTTCACGAATTCTCCTATATTACTTGTTCTCATTATTTAATAGATTAACTAAAATTGGGATTGAATCCCATGAATACTAGAAATATCAAAGGTGAATATGGGTCCACTCACCTGCCATGTATACCACATAAGATGCATCTATGATATGGTTACATGTGCATTAACCCGCAACAAGGTATTTTGCGAGGTAACTTGCTCAATAATTTAATTTCGAGCATAATTTTCAGATTTTCTATTCAAGAAGTTCATCTTGATAAGTTGGTTTAGCAAAATAATTTATTGAGTGCCTTAACATAATAGCTAAACTATTTCTTATGAGAACAAAGTTATCTAAGTATATTACATTCTCCCATCACAAGTGGTTCAGGGTCAGGAACCAAATAATTCTATCTTATTATTATTGATGTGTGATGTATATTTTGATTAATACCATAACACACAAAGATAGATTCTCAAAGTTGAGGAAATAAGTTAGTTTTTCTAACATGAGGGGGAGACTGGATAAACAGATGAGAAAAGTTACGTGGAATGAATTATTATTTGTACATCTAGATCCTCGAATAAGACAATATGAACTTGAAGTTCATAAATGTAACGACCCGACCGGTCGTTTTGAGCTTTTGCATTTCGCTCTCCAGTTCTCGGGCATGACTTGCCTTGTGTAATGCAATATGACTTATATAAATCGTTGGTGTTGGGTTTCAGGTTAATCAGAATTTAATTTGGAAGAACAGTCTCAGTTGAAAGCTTAAAATTTGAAAGGTTTGACCAATATTTGACTTGTTTGTATATGATCTCGGATTGAAATTTTTATGATTTAGTTAGCTCCGTTAGGTGATTTGGGACTTAGGAGCGTGATCGGAATGCATTTTGAAAGTCCGTGGAAGGTTTAGGCTTGGATTGGCGAAATTAAGATTTCGGCGCTTTCCGGTTGATAGGTGAGATTTTAATATAGGGGTCAGAATGGAATTCTGAAGGTTGCAGTAGTTTCGTTGTGTCATTTGGGATATGTGCGCAAAATTTCAGGTCATTCAGACGAGATTTGATAGACTTTTTGATCGAAAGCATAATTTAAGAGTTCTTGGAGTTCTTAGGCTTGAATCCTATGTTAAATTGGTGATTTGATGTTGTTGTGAGGGTTCCGAAGTTTTGAACAAGTTTGAACGATGTCATGGGATGTGTTGATACAATTGGTTTGAAGTTCCAGGAGTTCCGGGATGTTTTAGGCCAAAAATCATAGCTGTAGCAGGTCCAAAAAGGTTGCAGGCCTCAGAACTCACCCGCGCGGTCCGCACAAAAAGAAGTGCGGCCACGGTATGTGCTGTGCAGACCGCACAAAATGGTGTGCGGCCGCGGTAGGTGCTGTGCGGACCGCACAAAATGGTGTGCGGCCGCGGTGAAGAACATTCCACTGATCCTACTTCGGAAGCTCATATCTTTTGATCTACAAGGAATTTTGAAATGATTCAAAAACGAAAGTTGTAGCTCTTCGTGTCTTGTTTCCAGAAAGGTAAAGATATCATAATTGAAAATCTGTAGTGAACGTTATGGCCAAAATACTAAATCTTGTCACTGTCGAAGAAAGCCTGTGCGGCCACGGTCGTTTCTGTGCGGACCGCCCTGGCTTTGTGCGGATTGCGGTCGATTTTGTGCGGCCCGCGAAGGCGAAAATCTGTGGGGTACTCTATAAATATGAGGTTTTGGGTTTTATTTGATATTTTGACCTAGAGAGCTCGAATTTTGGCAATTTTTCAAAGGTTTTTCAAGAAATTCATCAGGGTAAGTGATTCTAACTCAGATTTGGCTAGAGTACATGAATCTATCATTGAATTCATCATTTAATTCGTGATTTGGGATGGAATTTTGGAAGAAAATTGTGAAAACTTTTAAAAATATAAAATGATGATTTGAAGGACCAAATGGTATCGGAATTGGATAATTTTCATATGGATAGACTCGTGAGAGTATAAGGATTCTAGTTTGTGAATTTTGTCAAATTTCGAGATGTGGGCCCAGGGGTCGGGTTTGACCAATTTCTGAAATTTTGTGATAATTCGATTGTTTTTGCTTGGGCTTTATTTCCTCAGCATATTATGATGTATTCGTTCTGATTATGGATAGATTCGACGCACGCGGAGGCCAATTTGAGGGGCAAAGGCGTCGCGAGCTAGAGAATTAGCTGGTTTGAGGTCAGTGATGGTTGTAAATGATGTCCTGAGGGTTTAAAACCCTGGATTGCACATCGTAGTGCTGTATTGAGGTGAGACACGCGCTAGGTGATGAGCGTGGGGTCTTTTACTACTGGGTATTGTGACTTGGTCCGCCCCGATTGATGATTTCACCGCGTATTTGAATGAAACTTATTTGTTATCGTTATTATTTGGGCTGATTGCCATATTTGGGCTTCGTGCTAACTATTTGAACCCTCTGGGGATTTTTATCACTAATTCCTCGTTGTTTAACTTATTACTTGAACTCAGTCCTGTTAATATTTATTGTTTTACAAACTCAACCACTTTTATTCGTAATTGAACTTAAATGATATTTCTTAATGATATTTTGGGCTAAGAACTACTGTTTTACTAATGCTCGAGGGGCTTGTGATGATTTTCGGACTGAGTGAGGCCGAGGTCCATATGTGAGGATATGCTGAGTGATATGAGGTCGAGGGCCTGAGATACTTTTTATTGCCACGAGATGGCTTGATATTGCGCTTGGTCCATAAGGGCCCCCTCTAGAGTCTGCACCCCCACAGTGAGCGTGGGTACCCATCATGATTTGAGAGTGAGCCCGAGGGGCTGATACCGAGGGGCTGATATTGTACCGAGAGTGAGCCCGAGGGGCTGATACTGTTCTGAGTTATTGTTACTGTGCCCGAGGAGCGGATTTCCACTTGTTATTCACCTGCTAAATTACCTGTTTTACTTGGTTTAAAGGAACTTCATTTGATTTCTTCATGGATTTACTGCCTTAAGTGATTTTATTGCTTGATATAGAATTGTTTTGTGCCTTTACGTGTTTTCTTGCTTTCAGCCATTATTTATGATTATTACTCACTGAGTCGGAGTACTCACATTACTTCCTGCACCGTGTGTGCAGATTCAGGCGTCGCAGAGTCCGCTCATGAGTGCTGATCCTCCCAGTCCAGGCAATGTTTTCGGAGACTACGAGGTAGTCGTTGGCATCCGCAGCCCCCGTGCCTCCCTTATCTTACTATTTTCATGTTCTTGAACTTCTATAACGGATTTCGTATCTAGTAGACTAGTATCCGGAACTATTAGTTGCTCATGACTTGTGACACCCCGGTTTTGGCTGTGTCGGGATGGTTTCTACTATTGTTATTGTTAATTCCGCAAATTATGGTTATTATATCACGTTTTAGAACTACTTATGGTATTTAACTATTTAAACTAGGTGGTCTGTTTGGTCTGGCTGGCCTTGTCTTCACGAGAGGCGCCATCATAACCGAGTTTAGGGAATTGGGTCGTGACAATAAAAGGATAATTCATTTGCAATATATTGCAAAGCATGCCAGACGCATTTGCTGACCCAAAGAAAGTAACTATATTCTTATTGCAAATGCTCCTATTAAGTCCTAGAAGGATAAAGTCTATGGTACGCTTAAAGTGTATAGACAAAACGATTTCAAATAAAACTTCTTGATAAAGAAGATGAGCAACTGATCAAAATGATCACAATAAGGAGGCAAGTGATCTAGAAGATCACATGACATAACACTTCATAAAATCTCAGGAGAGATTCGGGTACCTGAAAATATGAATGAAGAGATCTCTATGTTATGTCTTTATGAAAAATTATTGGAACCGATATAAAATGTTTGTCGACGACATCTATCGTAGCGCTAAGTATATGTCACGACCCTAAACCCGAACCCAATCGTGATAGTGCCTCTCGTGAAGACAATGCCAATCAATTAGTCCCAATTCAGATTTTTAAACAGTTAAGCATTAACAATCAGTCTAAATATGAGTAAATAAGTCAAAGACTAAGCAAAAGATATTATAATGCGTGGAATACAGCCCAAACACAGCCCGATATCGGGGTGTCACAAGTCACAAGCATCTACTAGGGTCTAAATACAACTGAAAAGTCTGAAATGTACAAAATACAGACTAATGAAATCAAGAGGGAGAAAAGCAGTGATGCGAACGCCGGCAACTACCTTTCTAAACTCTGTTAACTCTGCCTCCGATCAACCAATACCCGCTATCGGGTTCAGAAATACCTGAATCTTCACACGAGGTGCAGGGAGTAAAGTGAGTACTCCAAATCAGTGAGTAATAATCATAACTAAAGTCTGAATGGTAAGAAATCACGAAAAGTGCATCAACATGTTGTATAAAAGTAGTTCAAAAATCAGTAAGAAAGCAATGAAGCTATAAAATCTCTTAAAATATCTTAGCTCAGTTTAAAATATTTTGAAATGACTTTTTCAACAGTTGCGCAAATGAATGCAAAACAATTAGTGCAGATAAGCACAGAAATCCACCCCTCTGGCACAAATACACAATTAAACAGGTACATGACATGCAAATAAGAAAGATAAGCACATAAGGTTCGCCCCTTGGGCACAATGTCAACAAATCCGCCCCTCGGATAATATCTCAGAACAATACCAGCACCTCGGGCAATCACATAGAACAATACCAGCCCCTCAGGCTATATCTCACATCAAAATGGGTACCTGCTCTCACTGGGGGTGTGCAGACTCTTGGAGGGGCCCCTTACGGCCCAAACACAATATCAAGCCACCTCGTGGCATCATAAACAGGCTCTCGGCCTCATATCAATATCAACATATCCATCTCGTGGCGTACATATCTCAGGCCCTCGGCCTCATAATCAAATCAGTGTATCACAACTGCGACGTGCAGCCCGACCCAAAAGTATCCTCACAACACAAGCCCTCGACCTTACTCAGTCAAAAATAACATAAGCCACTCGGGCAACAGTAAAACATGATTCTCAGCCCAAAATATGATTTAAAATATCATTTCAAGTGTTAAAGCATAGTAAACATAGCTGAGTTTTGAAAACAGTAGAATATAACATGACCGAGTACAAGTTTAAAGTCAAAATAGTGAGGAAATATCAATAAAAATCCCTGAAGGGTTCAAATAGTTGGCACGAAGCCCAAATATGGCATTCAACCCAAATAATGATGATAGCAAATAGATTTCAGTCAAATATACGGTAAAATCATCAATCGGGACGGACCAAGTCACAATCCCTAATAGTGCACGACCCCACGTTCGTCATCCAGCGTGTGCCTCGCCTCAATATATCACTACGATGTGCAATCTGGAGTTTCAAACCCTCAAAACATCATTTACAATCATTACTCACTTCGATCCGGTCCAACCTCTAACCGGCAATGCCTTCGCCCATACAAATCGACCTCCGGATGCTCCAAATCTAGCCACAATCAGTACATAATCATTAAAATATGCAAAGGGAACGAAGCTCACTCGAAAATATCCAATTTACATCCAAATCCCGAAATAGCTCAAATCCAGCCCCCGAACCCACGTCTCGAAACTCGATAAAATTAACATCAACGGAATCATCATCCTCTCACGAGTTCGTACATATCAAATTTACCAAAATCCGAACAAATATGGTCACTCAAATTCTCAGAATCCACTCTCCAATTTCAAGCCCTAATTTCCATACTTTTTCTTAGATTTTTCCACTAATTTTCATGATTAAACAATGAAATAATCACCATAAACACAAGGTATAAAGCCCAAGTAGCTTACCTCTTTGGAAATACTTGATCCTCTCTTGAAATCACAGCTTGGAGCTCCAAAATAGCAAAAATGGTGAACGCATGACTGAAAATCGCGAAGGGGCATTTTTTTTATACATTCTTCCCAACACTTCCGCACCTGCTCTCCCATAAACACACTTGCGCTTCCGCTTCTGCGGATTTCACTTACTCCATCAGATTCCGCATCTACGACCCAAGTATCGCACCTACGGCCTCGCAGATACGGTCAAGCTATTCGCTTCTACAGCCAGCACTGCTTCTGCGGTTTCCTTTACGCACCAGCGTCATCGCACCTGCGGTCACCAATCCGTAGGTGTGGAAACAATAGAAGCAACAAATTTCCTGCTGCAAAACTCCAAGTCTGACCTCCCGATAACTATCCGAAACCATCCCGAGGCCCCCGGGACCTCAACCAAAAGCACAAACATATCCCAATACTTTATTCAAAGTTGCACCAATCTTCAAAACACCTCAAACAACACCAAATCAACCTAAACACATCGGATTCAAGCTAAACTTTCCAAAAATCTTCCGAATTCCGCTCTTGATCAAAAACCCAACCAAAACACGTCCGAATGGCCTGAAATTTTGCGCGCACATCCCAAATGACACAACGGAACTACTGCAACTTCTGGAATTCTATTTCGACCTCTATATCAAAATCTCACCTATCAACTGGAAAACGCCGAAATCTCAATTTCGCCAATTCAAGCCTAAACCTTCTACGGGCCTCCAAAGTGCATTTCGATCACGCTCCTAAGTCCCAAATCACCTAACGGAGCTAACCAAATCATAAAAATTCCAATCCAAGATCGCAAACAAACAAGTCAAATCTTGGTCAAACTTTTCAAATTTTAAGATTTAAACTGAGAACCATTCTTCCAAATTCATTCTGATTAACCTGAAACCAAAACTAACAATTTACATAAGTCATAATACACCACACAGGGAAAGTCATGCCCGAGAACTAATGAGCAAAGTGCAAAAGCTCAAAACGACCGGTCGGATTGTTACATCCTCCCTCACTTAAACATACGTTTGTCCTCGAACGTGCCCAGAGTTGTTCCAAAAGCCAACCAATCACTGAATAACCTTACCATGCATATACTCGGGGGTGATCTCATGTCACCCTATCTCATATAGGTCCGATAATACAATGTAACTGAAATTCCACAATCCCACCTAGCACATAAACCTTAGAGCCACATTTTTACTTCTGAGATCAACCACAAGGTCAGAATCTCACATCTATAATCTGAATAAGCCAGAACCAGTTGTAATAACCCATACCATATAACTCAAACACTTGTAGCGATAACTTTTAATCACCGCAGCTGTACACAACAACCAAATACTGGTAGAAAACCTCTTATCAACTAAAGTCTCATTCCAACACTTTCATATTTTGCCAATGATAAATAAAACACGCAGTAAACCACAACCATTTCTCATATCAACCATTCCTGAAGCCACTTCTCCTTTGGTAAAGACCATAGCAAATTTCTGAGCCGAACCTCGATATTATCCTTCCAACATGCTGAAATCGAATCCGTTCGTATTCATTAATGATCCCAACAATCTTATCTAATCCAACATACTAATCTAGTGACATGACACATCAATACATGCCTAAGCCACAACTTGCACAATACGCGCACCAATAAGCAACAGTCCGAACATACTCAAATCATAAAAATGACTCAAATGAAAGAGTTGTACCTCAGGCTCACCAGTACCACCACAACACAAGGCTGAGAACCCGTCTCACATCATAGGAATAGAACACACGAATCTAACCCGCAAGGTCATACCTCCACATAACTTCGCTGCGATGCGCGATCCTATCCAAACACTGCTCAATAGGAAACACCTCAGGTTACTATGCTCGAAATCGGCAACCACGCGCAATTTGATGTCTGGAACCAAAGCAAATCATCATACCCACAGTGAAGCAAATAACATACACCACACAAACCCGAAAGGGCATAACCGATACGCCATTCACCGAGCAACACCCAAATACTCTTCCCGCTCGACTTCCACTATGAAACCCCAATAAAACCACGCCATATGTGCCTGTAACCAACAAATCATAACACCTCACAACACAGAAAGGTAACTCATAGATCTCCCTAGATTACTAATAAGCTTAATAACAATCGAATCAACACATCCCTCAATAATACAATTCGGAGCCAACCAAGCCGACTCAAGTTAGAACACACATCCACATTGGCCTGCAAACGAACACCTTATCAAGGAAACCCTGAAGCTGATCCTTCAATTCCTTTAACTCTGTCGGTGCCATACGATACGGTGTCGAGCATCAAATCAATACTGAATCAACAACCTTGCCCGGCGACATGCCCGACGAAATACCCGGCCACAAGAAACACATCTTAAAAGTCCCTCACCACCGAAACTGAATCAATGGTAGGAGTCTCTACACTGACATCTAACCCAAAAGCCCAAATAAGAAAGACAATCCTTCCCAGCCATCCGCTGGGTCTTCGAAATATGAAACCATCCTACCAAGAACATAATCCGTCGAACCTCACCACTCAACCCGTGGCATTACCGGCATAGCCAACAGAGCTGCCTTAGCGCAATAGTTCAGAATAACACAACACGGAGACAACCAGTTCGTACCCAATGTCACATCCTAAAATCTAACATACTAAGCAACAAAAGATCCATTCCGGTCTCTAAACCCCGATAGTTACTAAACAGTGCCGATACACGCGACCCACAACCACAACATGGCCTAAACATAAGAACTCCCAGTCTCCAACTCCATATAGCACACGAATCACCACACCTGATCCCAATTCCGCCGTCTGAATACATACCACAGCTCTTAATACCCAATCATTCCACGAGAGATACTCTAAAATTCTTCTGTGCCGCCAAGCAAACTCGAATATCAGCAGTCGATCTAATACAAAAGTGCAGCGATACTACCGAAGTACCATCAACTTAATCACATTGCCTTTTTCCGAAACCTATGCCCTCGTCAAATCACCCCAATTAGCAATACCATTTCCTTAATCATCTAGCGCTCATTTCTCTAATTGTCTGAAGCTCATTTCTCTAATTGTCTAAAGTTGCCCGCTGCCTAAGAGTTTTATGGACCTTCCTTTCAGAACTGAACCGTAACCTTACACACGCAATCTCATTCCTCCACAACATACCGCAGATACCATACCATCCTAGGGTAACATGAGAACTTCATATCCCTTCCGAGCCACAAGCAACTATGTACTCAACCAACCAAGAACTTCCATTTATCCCATTCAGAAGAGAATCACAACACATCCCATGCTTCTCACACTCGCAGAAAATACGCATCTCTAATCACAGTAGAAATCATCAAGAACTCTCTTACTCCCTTTTGCACAAAAACCAAACATGACATGACTGAATCATTCTCACTCAACCAAGCTACGCAGGTCACTAAAACCCAAGAGTATTGCCACAAAACACTTGTAGAAACTCATTACCTCGTAAGCATCCAAAGAACTAATCATATCCTTGCCATACCGATTCGACCTACTACCAAGCTACCCCATCTATCCGAGTTTCCTTCTGATTTACCTTCAACTTGATACTCCTTCTTGCTATACCATCACGATTCCTCAACCCATACTTATCACATGAGACCCAAGTATAAAGTCACACCGTCTAAGGCTCATAAGCCGCTGAATACTTTCTTAGATATCCCCAATAGCACCACGTTCAAAGTACTTACCCTGAAGAGACCTCATACGAATTTCGAGCCATTACCTTTACCTTCCTAATACCGATGTATAGAAGCCTATAATTGATATAGAAATACTACAAATCTTGACACCCTCCAAATGCAAACCTCAGTTTCTGGCCAAAATTACAACCTAAAAATCTCCAATTATTACATGCAAAGTCTTGAGCCTATTAGAACCATTCTCGAGGGTCATCCACTCTACTCAAACTGCAACTAGCTTGCTCAAACGAACCGAACAACCCGTGCCTTATTAGCACTCTAACATCGCAGAATGTGACATCATTCTATTACAACCAAGCAACTTCCTACTCTATGCACTGAGCATCCTTTACCAACAACGACTCAAGACATCCCGTGATTCTCACACACTTGTGAAGCACCCTATAACCTTTGCCAAGAATTTTCCTTTACTCGAGCCATCCTCGGTCTCAATCTCCACCGGCCATAACTTATTCACCCGAATGCCTCAAACTAGAATCGACATAGCACATAACCGTGCAATCAACTAATCAATAGCAGGCTCCCCTACTTGGGCCGAAGCCATAGATCAAAACACGCTCAATAACTCATAACGCATGTACTCTATTGCTGCCATAATACCATAGTGAGGTTAAACTCAAATCTTTTGTAAGCTTGTGAAAACACAGATCATCTAGTATTTTAAATCTTCTGCAAATCTCGCATTCACTCTCGCAACAGTTAAACCCACTCTCTTAAGCGACCCAATTTTAAATTTCAACACATATCTTTCACTTGCAAGTGATATCTTCTAACAGACAACATAAAGATCGCACAAACTTCCGAACACTCCGCAAGAGATGACCCACCTACTTCGCCTTGATCTGACCTTTCCGCATACCTTCCACCGTCATAAACTTTACGCAGTCACTTTGTCTTCCCGAGTCTAAACTCATACCGCAACATGAAATTTACTTCACTCCCAACTAGGAAACATGAAAAGATTCTTCACACGCCTATAACTCGGGGTTATACCTCGAATCAAGATGGAATTCAAGCACCGAATAGTTCTTCTATCCTCTAGTAGACCCTTATTTCAGCTTCCAAATCATATGGATACGCAGTACTAACATACTCATCACATAGTCATCCATTCGTCTCTTCCACTAATAGGGACACTACCAAACATATAAGTTCAAAAACACTTGCTCACATAATCAGTACCTCGGTGCTCTAGCTATAGGCAAAAATCTGGCCTCAAGTCCTCCAGACCGGCCAACATCAACTCACAGATATCACATCTCGCCCCTCGATCAGGGAATCACAAGCCATCGATGCTCATCTGATACTGAGCGCTCATGCGCGCACACGAACGCGTGGAAGGAATTCAAAGAGTTACATTTCAAGCTGAATCAAAGGACGCACGATAAGAATTCAAGAATGTGAAGTTTTTCCTAAAGGTTCTGCAGCCTCTCGAGGATAAATACAGACGTCTCCGTACCGATCCGCGAGACTTTACTAAACATGTTCATGACTCGTGAGACCTATGTAACCTAGGCTCTAATACCAATTTGTCACGACCCTAAACCCGAACTCGGTCGTGATGGCGCCTCACGTGAAGACAAGGACAGCCAATTAGTCCCAATTCAGATACTTAAATAGTTAAGCATTAACAGTCAGTATAAATATTAGTAAATAAGTCAAAGACTAAGCAAAAGATAGTATAATGTGCGGAATACAGCCCAACCACAGCCCGATATCGGGGTGTCACAAGTCACGAGCATCAACTAGGGTCTAAATACAACTAAAAATTCTGAAATGTACAAAATATAGACTAATGAAATGAAGAGGGAGAAAAGCAGTGATGCGAATGCCGACAACTACCTTGCTAAACTCCGATAACTCTACCTCCGATCAACCAATACCCGCTACCGGGTTCAGAAATACCTGAATCTGCACACGAGGTGCAGGGAGTAAAGTGAGTACTCCAACTCAGTGAGTAATAATCATAACTAAAGTCTGAATGGTAAGAAATCACGAAAAGTGCATCAACATGTTGTATAGAAGCAGTTCAAAAACCAGTAAGAAAGCAATGAAGCTGTAAAATCTCTTAAAATATCTTAGCTCACTTTAAACTTCTTTGAAATGATTTTTTCAACAGTTGCACAAATGAATGCAAAACAATTAGTGCAGATAAGAAAAAGGGGCAGATACACCATTAAACAGGTACATAACAGGAAAATAAAAAAGATAAGCACATAAGGTTCGCCCCTCGGGTACAATGTCAACAAATCCGCCCCTCGGGCAATATCTCAGAGCAATACCAGCCCTTCAGGCAATCACATAGAACAATACCAGCCCCTCGGGCTATATCTCATAACACAATGGGTACTCGCGCTCACTGGGGGTGTGCAGACTCCTGGAGGGGCCCGTTACGGCCCAAGCGCAATATCAAGCCACCTCGTGGCATCATAAACAAACTATCGGCCTCATATCAATATCCACAAGCCACATCGTGGTGTACATATCTCAGGCCCTCGGCCTCGTAATCAAATCAGTGTATCACCGTAGCGGCGTGCAGCCCAACCCAAAAGTATCCTCACAACACAGACCCTCAGCCTTACTCAGTCAAAAATCACATAAGCCACTCGGGCAACAGTAAAATATGATGCTCAGCCCAAAATATGATTTAAAATATCATTTCAAGTGTTAAAGCATAGTAAACATGGCTGAGTTTTGAAAACAGTAGAATATAGCATGACTGAGTACAAGTTTAAAGTCAAAACAGTGAGGAAATATCAATAAAAATTCCCGAAGGGTTCAAATAGTTGGCATGAAGCCCAAATAATGATGATAGCAAATAGATTTCAGTCAAATATATGGTAAAATCATCAATCGGGACGGACCAAGTCACAATCTCCAATAGTGCACAACCCCACGCTCGTCATCCAGTGTGTGCCTTACCTCAATATAACACTACAATGTGCAATCCGGGGTTTCAAACCTTCAGAACATCATTTGCAATCATTACTCACCTCGATCCGGTCCAACCTCTAGCCCGCGATGCCTTCGCCCCCACAAATCGACCTCCGGATGCTTCAAATCTAGCCACAATCAGTACATAATCATTAAAATATGCAAAGGGAACGAAGCCCACTCGAAAATATCCAATTTACATCCAAATCCCGAAATTGCTCAAACCCGGCCCTTGGGCCCACATCTTGAAACTCGATAAAATTAACATCAATGGAATCCTCATCCTCTCACGAGTTCGTACATATCAAATTTACCAAAATCCGACCTCATATGGTCACTCAAATTCTCAGAATCCACTCTCCAATTTCAAGCCCTAATTTCCCTACTTTTCCTCAGATTTTTCCACTAATTTTCATGATTAAACAATGAAATAATCACCATAAACACAAGGTATAACGCCCAAGTAGCTTACCTCTTTGGAAGTACTTGATTCTCTCTTGAAATCACAATTTGGAGCTCCTAAAATCGCACAAAAATGGTGAATACATGACTGAAAATCACGAAGGGGCATTTTTTTATACATTCTGCGCAGCACTTCCGCACCTGCGATCCCATAAGCACACATGTGCTTCCACTTCTGCGAAAAAACACCCGCTTCTGCGGATTTCACTTACTCCATCAGATTCCGCATCGCGACCCAGGTATCGCACCTACGGCCTCACAGATACGGTCAAGGTCTTCGCTTCTGCGGCCAGCACCGCTTCTGCGGTCTTCTTTACGCACTAGCGGCATCGCACCTGCAGTCACCAATCCGCAGGTGCGGAAACAACAGAAGCAGCAAATTTTCTGCTGCAAAACTCGAAGTCTGACCTCCCGATAACTATCCGAAACCATCCCGAGGCCCCCGGGACCTCAACCAAAAGCACAAACATATCCCAATACCTTATTCAAACTTGCACCAATCTTCAAAACACCTCAAACAACACCAAATCAACCCAAACACATCGGATTCAAGCCAAACTTTCCAAAATCTTCCAAATTCCGCTCTTGATAAAAAACCCAACCAAAACACGTCCGAATGCCCTGAAATTTTGCACGCACATCCCAAATGACACAACGGAACTGCTGCAACTTCCGTAATTCCATTCCGATCTCTATATCAATATCGCACCTATCAACCGGAAAATACCGAAATCTCAATTTCGCCAATTCAAGCCTAATCCTTCCACAGACCTCCAAAGTGCATTCCAATCACGCTCTGAAGTCCCGAATCACCTAACGGAGCTAACCAAATCATAAAAATTTCAGTCCGAGATCGCATACAAACAAGTCAAATCTTGGTCAAATCTTTCAAATTTTAAGCTTTAAACTGAGAACCGTTCTTCCAAATTCATTCTGATTAACCTGAAACCAAAACTAACGATTTACATAAGTCATAATACAGCACACGTGGTAAGTCATGCCCGAGAACTAACGAGCAAAGTGCAAAAGCTCAAAACGACTGATCGAGTCATTACAGTATAGATGAAGATCTTAAGACTGTCAGACAGACACAAAAATATTGGCCAAATAGACGATTCACAATTCAAATAGAATTGGTTTCATATGAAAGACATGTAGTTTTGAACATGTAGTTCAAATACTTGAAAGTATAAAGTCAATGATATGTGCAATCAGTTTTCGATATCTTATTTGTCTAGCATGACATAAAAACTTGATATGCATCTAAAGTTTATTTATATGGCTTATTTGACTATACGTATATGATAATCCCTGGAGGATTTAAATAGCTTGAAGCATATACAATTCTTGATCTTGAAGTACTACTTCCTTAGTGCAATTTGTGCACAAATGTATCTTGCTATAACTATAAGCATGATAATGTGATAGCGAAAATACCTCTATGGAGATATTAAAAAGGCTATTCCACGACATTAGATGAAGACATTACATATCTCTCAAGAATGATGATTTCAAGGTGCAATATATTCGTTCAAGTTAATATGGCTGATTTGTTTGTCGAATCTCTACCAACGATCTTTTGAAGATGGTGCATAAGATTGGAATGCAAAGGCTGCTTAAATATGTGCATTGATGCTCTCATCAGGAGGAGTTAATGCGCGTTGCACTCTTTTTCTCTTATAAGGCTTTGTCCCACTGAGTTTTTCTTGCAAGGTTTTTAACGAGATAACCAAAAGGCATATTGTTAAATATGTGTACTCTTTTTCTTTCACTAGAATTTTTTTCCCACTGAATTTTATTTTAGTTAAGGTTTTAACGAGGCACATTATCTGTTGAATAGACATTTAAAGGGGAGTGTTATCAATAGAATTTTATTTATAGTGAATGTCTATATTTAGAGAGATTCTAGGGATTATTACTTGGTGGCTAAGTCACTCTTTCCCTATAAATAGAGGGTTTTATTCCATTGTAATTCATCTCATATCAAAAAGAATTCCCTTCTCTCTACTTTTCTCTGCAATGCTCTTCTTCTTCTTCTTTTATTATTTTATAACAATAGGTGATTAATATATATTTTCTCCTTAATTTATTATTTAGCCATGGTAAATTAATACTACTCCCTCCGTTTCATATTATATGAGGTAGTTTGACTCGACACGGAGTTTAAGAAAAAAGAATAAGATTTTTAAAATTTGTGGTCTTAAAAGTTTAAGGGGTCAAAAGTTTGTAGGGTCATGACATTTGTGTGGCTATAAAAGCTTCTCATTAAGGGTAAATGGGTAAAATGAAAGAGTTTAAAGTTGAATTATTTCCAAATTTAGAAATGTGTCATTTGTTTTGGAACAGACTAAAAGGAAAGTACCTCATTTAATATAAAACGGAGGGAGTATAATTTACTGGAAAGACCGGGTAAATATAAAAGGTAAAACTAATAGAAAAGACACACTTTATATATACATAAAATTATGTCGTATTTAACTATCACAATAAATAAAAAAAACTATCACAATAATATCAAAGTTCTCATCAGACTAAAATGAAAAGTCAAGCCGAAATTAGGACGGAAAGCAATAATCTCGGTGGTATGAACTATGAAACGGTTTTATCGTACGGAAATAATCATTTTTCTAAAGTTTTATTCTATTGGACCATTCCTCTCAATTACCACGTGTTTTCTGCTCCATATTTAATACTCTTTCAAATGACTAAGCTGCCTCCAGCCTTGACTCTATATATCCTTCCTAAAAAAAAATAAAAAAAAATATCTGTTTCAAATTTTCCTATGAATAGGAATGTGTATAAGATGACAACATCTTAGATGGTCAACGTAATATATAGAGAGCTCGTTGATATTACTCCATTTAAAAAAGCATTAGGTACTTTCTTCCATTCATTTTATATGACGGTCAAATTATGAAGTTCAAAATATTATGTATTTTACTTGCGATAATGAAAAATTAACACACCAATTGCAAAGTCCGGAGACATTACATAAAATAGTATACGTATATAATACAAATTGAAATGGACGGAATGTTTGAGCATAGTGAAGGGACAACACTGGCACCCTCTTTGCTATTTGTCATCAGAAGAAGATTATAAATGAGCCTTTGAAAACTGGAGTAGTTAATATACAGAGGCGGATCTAAAATTTAAGCTTTATGAGTTTACAATTTAAATTTAATATATTTTTGAAGTTATGAGTTCATATCTACTATATTTTTGCCATTTTAGTGAATATTTACATTTAAGTTTATTTGCCGCGTCGAAAGTATTGAGTTCAAATGAACCCGGTGCTTTCAAACTACATCCTGTTAATTTGGGGCGAAGGTGCATTTCTTAAAAGGTGGCCAACTGACCACCCTTCGTTGGAAAATTACAATGCATATGTAGGTAAATATTAGGTTTTAAAGGTATATAACATATATTGAACACTTTTTGTCGAAGAATTGTTTTTCACTTCTTTCTAGTTTGAACACCCTTGAGGAAATTTCTGACTTCCACTACTAGAAATTCGGGAAAAATCGTCCAAAAAAACCGACCAAAGTTGGTCGGTAATGGCCAATAACCGTTCAAAATGCGACCATTAACGTGTGGTCGGTATTTTGAAGGTCAGAAGGGCATACCGATCAAAGTTGGTCGGAAATTACCAACCAACTTTGGTCAGTCAATTAAATTCAAAAGCAAATTACCGAAAATTGATTGTTTTTTTCCGACCAAAGTTGGTCGGTATTATAATTATGTAATTAAAATGCACCATCTGGTACTGTGGCAGAATACTATTCTACCACTATACCATTGGTGCATTTTGTTTTAAGACTGTCTTTTATTTTATTTATACTCTTTAATTGTATTTTCATACGAAAATAACTGACTAAAATTTGTCGTTTTTAAAAAATAAGATTCGGACGGGTTTTTTAATATTAATTTTAATTTATTTTAAATAAAAAACCGACCAAAGTTGGTTGGTTTCTTGAAAAATAAATTTCGCGGGGACTCAAAAATAGTTTCCTACATTTTTGCGCCAAAGAAAACTGACCAAAATAGTCAGTTTCGTTAAAAAAAAAATAAAAAAAAAATATTTTGATAAACCAACTAAAGTTAGGTCGATTTTTTGACCGATCAAAATTAATCGATCAATCGTGATTGGTTTTTGCTGAAATTCTAGTAGTGTTCGCCACTGCCGTTAATAGATATTACTGGGATCAAAGCGGTGAAAGACTATTTTAAATGATCAACCTAAGAAGAATCATGCTGCAATATAATTATGAAGGGGTATAAGAGGCAAGTTCCTCCAGTACAGAGAAATGAGGTGAGTGGACACAGAGCAACAAAAAAGGAACCCATCCTTATTAACCAAAAAACTATAAGATTGAAACCTTTAACACATCGACAATTTCCGATGCAATTCTCGCTAAGAATATGGTTAATTTGCTGCTTCAAAAATATTTTGGTTCATCTAAAAAATCATATACTAGTAGACAAAAATTAAGATTATCCTTTTATTACACTAGGGCGAAATTACGTACAACGTTTGATCAAAATTCAAATCCAATAACTTTTAGTCAAATAATATACTTGTATTAAAAAGTTCATTAAACATATACAAATTTTCTATTTAGATCCTAGTTATTACTTTCTCCGGTCTACTTTAATATTATTTTTTGGTAATTTTTTTATGATTCACAATATTTAATTTTTCCAAATATCAAGAAGGAGTTAACTCTTTTTTGCAAAGTTACCTTTGGAGTAAAGAGCCTATGACTATGAGTATTTGTTATAATTATTATAAACAAATTAAGGTTCATATAGTCAATTTTATTAATAATTAATACTAAAAGGTGATTCCTATATATATAAATTTAAAAAATCAATTAAAATGGACAATAGAAAGTAACATTTAAAGTAATAATAGCAAGAACCTATAAAATTAAAATTCTAGCTCCTTCTTTAGGGGCATTTACATCTATACCCGTTTTTTGTGTCAAATTTTAACTTGTGGCAAATTGCAAAAAAATTGCAAGCGTACCCAATTTTTCGCATAACTTCAGAATATGGGGCTGAAGTAGCAAAGGCAATCGCGCAAAACTTCAGCATTCTAGTAGCCGAGCCTAAAGTTCAGTTCTAGAGCTGAAGTTTTTGTTTTGTAACTGTCGAACTTCAGCTCTAGAGCTGAAGTTTTTGTTTGTAACTGACGAACTTCAGCTCTAGAGTTGAAGTTTTTGTTTGTAAGCTTCAGCTCTAGAGCTAAAGTTTTTGTTTTGTAACTGTCGAACTTCAACTCTAGAGCTGAAGTTTTTGTTTGTAAACTATCGAACTTCAGCTCTAGAGCTGAAGTTTTTATTTTTTAACTATCGAACTTTAGCTCTAGAGCTGAAGTTTTTGTTTGTAAGCTTCAGCTCTAGAGCTGGTAGCCGGTGGAACTAAATAACAACTTCACGATCCACAATATACGTAATCTAGAAATGTAAATTCCGAATAACAAGTAGCAACACCTAATAAAATGTACATTAACAGTAGTTCAATTTATTTACACATATACACAATGCAGCAGGTAGCGGGAGGAATTAAAAAAGCACTTTCACGATATACAATATACATAAACTAGATATGTAAATTTTGAGTAACAAGTAGCAATTCCTAATAAAATGAACATCAACAGTAGTTCACTTTATCTATACAAATACACAACGTAAAATTTATATATAAGTATGGAATTTGAGAGTGTGTGCGTGTTACCTGGCTAGAACAGAAAGACGAGAACCCCCTCTCACTGAAGTTTTATTTTGTAAACTTCAGCTCTAGAGCTGAAGTTTTTTCTGGAAAAATAAGCTTTTTATGTTATCGTCCGCTTTAAATGCAGCAACCTCATTTCGTCTAACTCACACTCAGCTTTGCTCAGCCATTTTTATTGCTAAGCAACTGATATTCGAAAATACAAAACAATTAGGAAATCCTTATGAGGATTTATCTTTATGATATGTTGGAGTCGAAGTCTGGCTTATAGGTTCAGTTACAGCTTTAAAATAAGAGAATGACAATGACTAAGGGTAATGGCGTGTAATACAGTAAAAGAGAAGCAACACAGAAAAAGCATTCCACTTTGAAATGAAAACAACAAAGACTCAGACTACCAAGAACAGTAATGATTTCTAAGATGACATATTCAAAAGATTCAGTAGCTCCACCACACTGTACAATCTCAGACAACCACCAAAAAACTTGCATTCACAGGTTATATACATAGCCGTAACAGATTTCTTGCAGAAAAGGGAGAAGGAGAAGTTTGAGAAAGAAGAGATGGATATAACTTTAAGGAGGAAAAGGAGGAGGAGAAATAATGCTGAAATTGTTTAAAAAGTGGATACAAGTTGAAAGTTTAAAAAAAAAAAATATAGGTTAAATGAGAGCGACCAAATAGGACGCCCGTGCAATTTTTACCCTTCTTTATTAGTATTACCGATGCTCAATTTGTTACCATATATTCACAAATAAGGCGGGATTGAGGGAGGGGACACCTAGTCAACGTGAATTTCTCACTGACACATTGATCTAAGAATTATGTTGTCACGAAGTTTGGTTAGGAGTTAGGACCTGCATGAGATATATCCTCGCTGTATTTATTAATTTCCTTATCTGGTGGACTCTTTATTCTAGTTTTATGTAATGTGGGGTAATCCCATTTCTTCTATCTATATCAAAATTAAGCCGTTCTTATTAGGGTACAGGACTACAGGTAGGTACTAGTGGTGGAGCCACCTTATACGAAAGGGTATCAAATGATATTCTTTCGCGGGAAAAATATACTATGTAAGTAGGTAAACAACTAAATTATATGTATATATACTATGTATTGACTCCCCTTAATTTCCTGGTATGTTTACTTTTATATATTTTGACACCTCTTAACGAAAATTCTGGCTCTGCCACTGGTAGGTACATTTTTTTCTTCTTCTTTTTTTTTCGAGGTTGATCCCCACAGAAAATGTCATTGGATACAGTCTATGTGATTCCTAGTGAAGGTTGGTAATAGATTGTTTTGCATGGAGTAGTTTGGAATGATGGCCAGAACTGAGTGTAGAAGGATACTTCATCCTGCCATATTGAGAGTTTTTGCTTTCCAACGGGAGGGCTTATTGTTCATTTCATCGATAATGAATTGGTAATCCTTGCTTTTAGGAAAGTTATTTGTTAGGTAGAAGCCAAGATATTTTTCAAAGTTAGTGGACTTGTGGATATTTAGAGCTCTAGTCAAACAATCTCGTGTGATGATGGGCACATTTTTTGAAAAGAAGACTTTGGGTTTGGAGAAGTTGATTTTTTCCCCAAATTGGCGGTGCAGTTTATTAAATATATTTATAATAGAGCGGGTGTTATGAAGGTCAGCGCGTGAGAATAATATAGGATCGTCCGGAAAAAAGCAGGCAGGTGAGAGACCGGCAGTCCAGATCTACTAATCTTGACTGTTGTCTAGTATCCATTGGCTATTGCTTGGTCAATTTGGTAAGATAATGATTGCATACAAATAATGAGAATGTAGGGAGAAAGGGGTTCTCCTTGGTGTATACCTAGCGATGGTTCAAAGGATTTTGTGGGTTTTCCATTTTATCATGATAGAAATGATATGAAAAGATATACAATTCATGATTATATTGATAAGCTTTGTGGGGAATCCTAAGTTACGTTGTGGAGCGATTTGCGGATGAAAGACCATTCAAGTCTATCAAGCGCTTTTGCAAGGTCTAGTTTGAGCATCATGATGCTCATGCGGCCTGACATGCGTTTGAAAGAGTGAATCGCTTCTTTCACTGAACTGGTTAGGAATAATTAGGTGTTTGAGGAATGGAAGGATCATATTAACTATTATTTTAGTAATGATTTTTATAGACGGTATTGCAAAGACTGATTGGCCTATATTGAGATTTGTGCTCAGGGTTCTTAACTTTTGGGATGAGCGTGATAAAGGTGGTGCTTATTTTACTTGGAATGGTAGAAGATTCAAAAGCATCCTTGCAAATTTGGAAGATAGTGCTTCTAATGGAGTTCCAATGTTTTTGGCAAAAAATTGAATGTAGCCCATCCGGCCAAAGGGCTTTAAGGGTTTGAAGGACCTAATCACTCCCAAATTACTAAGGGGACTGGGACTATATAAAATTGCTGATAAAAATCATGCTATGCTAGCAGGGTAACTTTGGCATTTTCATAGGAGTGCAAACTCATTATGGGTCAAAATACTTCAAGCAAAATATGTTCAGCATAGACAAGCAGGGACATATCAGGCCAAGCTAGTTGATTCTTACATACGGAAAAGTATGACAAAAGTCACTGGCCTCTTCCAATCAGGACTCTCTTGAAACATAAGGGATGGAACAAACATCAACCTCTGGAATGACAGCTGGCTTCCAAACAATAGCTATCTGCGCCATACAATCTAGGGCCCCCTACACCACATGGAGAAATAATTGACAGTATTATCAGTTCTTTCAAACCACTCGTGAATTCCGGGAAGATTATCCTTGTCCTTACATTCCGATACAGTTAAATTAATCAACCACACTCATATTCCATTCCCCACCAACAAATCTGACCAATCTTTCTGGAACCAAATATCCCTTGGTAATTTTACTACTAAAGCTGCCTATCTGCTCCAACTCCATATCACCAACCAACTACCATTGCCCACACCTATAAATTACTCTTGGCTTTGGCACTTCAAGTGCTTGAATGAACAAAAGTCTTTTTGTAGTTACTTGTTCACCACAAGCTCCCTATTAGAGATTTTCTGTACAAGAAAAAAAATATTTCAATCATACTTCTGCCAATTCTGCCCAAATATTGTGGAAGACATATACCATATTTTCTTTGTCTGCAAACTCTCCTGCCATTTGTGGCTTTTGTTCAACTTATGCATACCTCCAACATACAACCTTACCAACTGTCTGAAGGATAGTGCACCTAAGACATTACCATCCACACACCATATGCCTCCCTCAAAGCACCATACTCCATCTTATTGCCATTCATCCTCTGGAACATATGGATTAATAGAAATTCAAACCTCTTCAACTATACTTCAACCGCTACATGCAAAAAAAATAAATTATGCTACAAGTAGCAGACTTCCTATCACTCACCCAGACCATAACAAGCCAAAACGACAGTTACAAGTCCTAGTAACGTGGCTACCACCTTCTGCGAACCATTACAAGCTAAACATCGATGGAGCTTGTGATCCAACTTACCAGACCAGTGGTACTAGGGGAATCATTAGAGACCACAGTGGCTCATGGGTTATGGATTTTGCGGGGAAAGTGACTGCAATTTTGGTCCTACATGCTGAGATGCTCGCACTACTAGCTCGACTGGAACTCTCCTTCACAAAAAAATCTCTTTTCAATTATAGTGGAAACAAATTCACAGGTATTATGTTATTTGTTTAAGACTGAACAACATCGATTCTCACAGCTTCTTAATGGTTTCAGTTTTCTTCTTGATGATGTTGGATTGGAGGCTATTACCCATATATATAGGGAAGGCATGCAACTCTGTGGTTGACGCTCTAGCAAAGTACAGACGTTCCATGCAATCATCAATAACGGAGGAAGATAACACAATATTCTAGGAAACTCCTCCTAACTTTGTTTTAAACGCTTTCAATAAAGATAGATTGGGACAATCGCTATGCAATCTACCGTATGTTATGTAATAACTAGACTTCTTCAATTTTAATATAAAGTATTCCTTTCTTTAGCCAAAAAAAAAAAAGAAGAAGGTAGGTACATACTAGTGGAAAGGCCAACCATTAGTACGGCCCTTACCCAAAATAATAATTTCTTAATTCTTATAACCTTTTATGTTTTAAGTATATTTGTGGGCTAATAATTATAAGTTTGATTTTTAAGCAATAACCTCAGTGGCAAGTACTCATCAATTATCATGGCAAGTACTCATCAATTATCATATATCCGTATCCAAGATAGTAGTCAACTACGACCTAAGTTTTACTTCAAAATTTATATTTAACTTTATTTATTTAAATAAGTTTTGTAAGTTTAATAGAAAAATAGATTAAAAAAATTAATTACTTCTTTAATCCCTAATTAACGTAGACAAAGTCAAGATTTTTATATATCAACTCATAGTCAAATTGATGGATGCATTCTTGAAATATAAAAAGTTTCAAATAAATAATGTATCTATTCTTAAAAGTTCCTCAAAACCCATTTTTTCTCTCTTCCATAAGAATTTTAGTTTTCTTTACCAGAATAGAGTACTTAAGCCCACATTTCTCTTATCAAAAGCTAAATAATACTCCTTTTCCAACCTTTTTAACTAGTCGTGCAAACTAAAACTAAATATACTCAAGACGGAAAAGTCTATGCTTGCACTAGGAAAAGCTAAAGTAACGAACAATTTAAGATACTTATATTTGGTTTGAAACAAAATTTAACATGAATTAGTAGTAATACCACCAAGTATCACGGGGATCTGTTGGGGGAATACGAGATCTCTTTACCCGACCTTTAACGAGAGATCTCATGTTTGAATGTTGAAAATGAAAAAAAAAACTAATAAAAAGTGTTTCCCTCTTCATAGGTCATATATGATGCGAATCTGAATTAGTTGAGTTAATTTGAACGATAAAGTTGTCTATATGTGATCTATAAGTCATGAGTTCGAACCGTAAAAAGAGCCACTAATACTTATATTATAGTAGACTATCTATGCCACATCCTTCGAAGCACGACCCTTCCTTAAATCCTGCATAAATATAAAATGTCTTTATGCACCGAACTATTATTTTAATAAATTTCAAATTACGAATACTAGGGACAAATAATATTATCTTGTCAAGCAGGTCAGATAAGACCTGTGCGAGAAAGAACCTCCCTTAGGTCCTCAACAAAGTTTCTTTAGTTGTTGATCTCTTTGGTGTTGTGGGCCCCAACTTTTTCTCTTTCTTATTAAATTCCTCTATCTATATATTAAAGTTCAAAGCTCAGCCGTTCTTATCAGGGTAAGGTAGGTACGTTACTTTGTTGACAATCCATCCCAATAAGTACGGCCCTTTACCCACAATACCATATAGTATTACTTATTATTTTTGTTGAATTGATAAGTTTGATTTTGAGTCAATATCTTTATTGTCCACCAAAAATATCATCATTTCATGCTCAGGAGCTAGTATTTTTCCCCCCTCTCTCTCCATATTAAAAAAAAATATTGTTTTACTTTTCTATTTAGGTGATAATATCAAACTTATTAGAAATATTAAAAAGAAGCGTTTGTTGCTCAGATGATCAATACTCCTCACTTACAACTTCAAGATCGTGGGTTCGAATCATTAAAGAAGCAATAACTCCAACACAAAAGAGAGGAATCAAAAGGGAATCAAACGAGAAGGAATCACAAAAAAAGAAGAAGCTAAAAACAAAATTTGCTTGATATCATTTAATAAGACATATATAGAAAAAAAGATTTTTAAAACTTATAATTAAGTTTATGTGACTTTAATTATGTTATCAAGAGTAAATAAGTATATTACAATTATATTTTTTCTAAATATCAATAATAACATATCCAGTATAATTTTACAAATAGAATATGTTGAGAATAGCTTGTGCACAACCTTACCTTTCCTTGTGAGATAGAAAAACTATTTTGATATCAATGTTTTCTTTTAAATTTAAAATTATTATTTGTTTTTAGAAGAGACTAAAAAACATACGGGAATATAATAATAAAAAGCTCTTGCAACACATGAAAGGTTATCTTTTATTCTTTGTGTGGGGACAGAAGTGTTGAAAAAATCAATGAAAAAAAGGATAATCGTACCGTCCGTTTGCACTTGAATGTGTCCTTCCTCACATATTTTCTCCACCGAATGAAATGGTCTACGTAATGACCTGTTTTGTGTATTTGGGTTTGGGCCCAATTCCATTTCCAGAAGAAAATGACTTCATTGCGCCTTCGTCAACATCCCCCGTTGCTACCATCCTTTTCTGTCCTTTCCCGTACGGCATTCTCCCTTCCTCCTTATTTGACCATTCTACCCCTTTTTTTATACAAGTACTATACAAACATTTTTTTAGTAGTTTGGTTGGTCGTTGAGAAGAGCCTTAGCGTAATTGGTACAGTTGTTATTATGTGATTAGGAGGTCACAGGTTCCAGCCGTAAAAATAACCTTTTGCAGAAATATAGGGTTCGACACTTCCCCAGACCCCGCACATAGTAAGAGCTTAGTGCACCGAGCTGCTCTTTTCTAATCTGGTTGGCAGAGTTTCCAAAATCCACTTAATTTAAAAATTATTTTTTCTGAAAATGTTATTCAAAAAAGTACTTTTAGTGAGAAGCAGTTTGTGTTTGGCTAATTAATTTGAAAAATATAGCAGTTTGTATTTGGCTAATTAATTTGAAAAATATTTTGAGCATCAATTAGTGTTTGGACAAGTTTTTAAAAAGTGTATATTTTCTCAAAAATATTTTTTAAGAAAGTGTTTTTGGAAAGTAACTACTTTTTTTTCGCTTATCAACAACTGCTTCTACTAAAAAAAAAAATTTCCTTCTAGAAGAATGATCAAACACCTAAACTTTAGAAAATACAGTAGCCCTTTGGTAATAAAAACACTTTTAGACAAAAAGAAATTTGGCAAAACATGCTATAAGTATACCAATAGTAGCAGAATCAAGTTAATTTCCCTAGTAAACTTTCTAAATTACCATTAAAAATTAGCAATTAGGCTTTTTTACTACCAAGTGTAGAAGAATCAAGTTAATTTTCCTAGTAAACTTTCTAAATTACCATTAAAACATAGCAATTTTACTTTTTTACTCACAAGGAAGCTATGGAAAAGTCTATTTCGTATACGAATATGAGAGAGGCTCTCACTATTTTTTGCGTTTTCTCATCTTTATTTATTCCCTTACATTTAGTTTTGACATAAATAGAACATTTCCATTTTTCACTTATGATTTAGCTTCTCAAAATTTTAATGCAAATGAGAAATATTTTTACCAAGTTAGGTTTGTTTTGGAAAAACAAACACATTCTTAATAGTATTGCAACACATGCATCATCTAGGATAGGTATTATTATACATGAAGTCTCAAAGCTAAGAGGGTACATTGGTCTTTTCAAGAATATGGAGAAGTCCAAGAAGGATAAAAAAGTAAATTGAGACATTCTTCATCTTCACTTGGTTCTGAACTGCTCAAACTAGGCCAGTGTTTTTCTGTTAACGGTTGCTTCTAATTTTCCAACTTTTTCGGTCATCAAATTCACATACAAAATTTATATCCCCACCTTCAAATTTTCCCCTAAAATCCCACATACCCTCTTCTTATTCTTCCAAATTTCTCAACACATAGTATTTTTTTTTTTTTTTTTGAAAACCAAATCTGAGCTACAAAACAAAAGCTCTGTGTCAACTTGTATAGAAAACCATAAAGCTCCAATCTTTAGCTCAAAATGATCCCTAAAGTTTCAATCTTGGGAAAAATGAAGAAGCAAAAACCAAATTCAGAATCGAATTTCAACAACCACTTTGATCTTCTTTCTGAAGAAATTGTCTTTTCAATTCTTGATTATCTTAATGACAACCCAATTGACAAAAAATCATTTTCTCTTGTTTGCAAGTCTTTTTATGCTATTGAATCTCACCATAGGAAAACCTTGAAACCCCTTAGGTCAGAACACTTAACAAAGATTCTTAGCAGATACCCACAAGTTAACCATCTTGATCTTTCCCTTTGTCCTAGAATAACAGACAGTTCACTTACACTTATAGCTAGTTTTTGTAGGGAAATGTTGAGGTCAATTAATCTTTCAAGGTCTAAGTTTTTTACCCATGTGGGGTTGTCTAATTTGGTGTTGAACTGTGGGAATTTGGTTGAAATTGATTTGTCAAATGCAACAGAGTTGAAGGATGTGGGTGCTGCTGCATTAGCTGAGGCAAAGAACTTGGAGAAGTTGTGGTTGGTGAGGTGTAAGTCTATAACAGATATTGGACTTGGTTGTATTGCTGTAGGCTGCAGGAAGCTGAGGTTGCTTAGCCTGAGATGGTGTTTGGGTGTTGGTGATTTAGGTGTGGGTTTAATTGCTGTTAAGTGTAAGGAGATTCGTTGTTTGGATCTTTCTTACCTGCCGGTAATGGATCTTTTCTTCCCTTTATTTTGATTTTGAGATTGTTCTTTTGTGTTGTATATTCTTTTGGATGGTGAGTTTGTTTGGGTTGTTATCTTTTTGTGTTTCCCCTTTTGAGTTTAGTCCAACTTGTTTCTGTTTTATGCTTTCATAGTAAGCTTGTTTGTCTGTCTAATATACTCCCTCGGATTAATTTATATGACGTAATTTGATTGGACATGAAGCTTAACAAAGAAAGAAAGACTTTTGAAACTCGTGATCTTAAATATGCGATAATAGTTGTGTGGCTATGAGAATTCTGAAACTTGTGGACTATGAGAATTCTGAAACTTGTGGACTTAAACATGCCGTAACATTTCTATAGCTATAAAAGCTTGTCACGAAGGGTAAATGGGAGGTTCAAGTTAAATCTTTTCCAAATTTAGAAAGGTTCCATTCATTTTGAACCTGCTAACTAATAAGGAAATAGTGTCATTCTTTTTGGAACAGAGGGAGTAGTTCATTTAAACTCATTGTCATGCTATGAGTATGCTGTTGATTGGTTGGTTGTTCAGTTGACAATATTTATTCAGGACCTGAAGCTGGTGAATTCTATGTGTATCTTCATGTCGCAATCAATGATTATCATGTGACTTGTCACTTTACTTGAGGATTTCGAGAACTGTTTCATTTCTCATTGTCATAATTTTACCAAGCTAGTTAACATATTAATTGCTTATCAGATTAATTGACATACTTTCAAAATGGTTATGGAATTGGTTTATTTGAATTCTTATGTATCCTTGATGCCTAATATGCATATGTGTGTCGTATAACAAATGTAGCGTAAGTGAAGATTGTTTTGGGAATGTTAGTTTGTTATATCGTTAACATGGTCTAAGAGACTGCTATATTTAATCTTTGTAATTGAATGGAAGAACTTGTATATTATTCCAAGAGGTAACAGCTATAAATACATGTACATAGGGTTCTAACTATGGAAAGAATCAAAAAGGGAAATCCTATACATCTGCTATTAATGCTTATAACTATGCTATCTGCGCACATCACATCAAATGTGACTAAGTTCATTCTATAACAATCTTCTTTCTTAAAACTTCATAAGCATATTTTTGTTCTCTATCCTCCATAAGGAACGTAATGAGTTTGCAGTGGTCAACAAGTGCTTACGTGTCACTAATTCATCAAACTCAATGCTGATTCTTTTGAATTAGAAGGGAAAGGACATCCGTCAAAAAATTATCTAACATTATTACACATTTGCTAATATTCAACCTGTCTTAGACAAGTGTATCCTTTGTATTGCGTTTTCTCCACTGAGGAGATGCGCCTTTTAGCATGCTTCTGGCCTGAAGTTTGCCAAAGAGAAGCTACATTGCAGAGTCCAGCTATTGAATCCTCTTGAACACGCGTAACTCTACAATCCTATACCTTTTTGGATGAATAATTGAATGTTATCTTATTGTACTCCTGGATGACTTGAAATTATTGCAGGTTTTATTGCTGTAGAGCATCTACGCAGATTCTCTCATATGTGCACGCTGCTTAAGTATTAGTATAAGACCTAGTAAAGTAGCTGAATTTGTCTGGTCTACTCTACTGGCCTCAGTTACATTGGTGACCATTAATTACTATGAGAAAGTTCTTGTTGACGTGATTTCAAAGTCTCTTTTTTACTTACCAGTTTACTACGACTTTGGTTCTGAAGTTAAATTCCAGATGTAACAACGTTCTGGTGGCTTCCTTTATTTATGAAGTTGTTATATGTCATCTTTTTCAATGTCTTGTTATGAGATCCTATCTTCTTTTCTTTCTTCCCCCTTTTTTTTTCCGGTTTTGCTATGTTTTCCCCCCCTTTCTGCGGGCTCTATCTGAGTATTGTACAATAATATGTTAATCTTCTTATGATGCAGATCACTAATGAATGCTTATCGTCAATCTCGAAACTGCAATATCTTGAAGATTTGGTTCTAGAAGGTTGCTATGGGATTGATGATGACAGCCTTGCATCCCTCAAGCAAGGCTGCAAGTCACTAAAGGTGTGTACTCTTGAAGACTTTGGTTCTCATATTCTTCTTTCTTCAGAAAATAGAAAAAAATAAAGGGATATTGTTATTGTGTGGACTACAATTTGTGAATTGTGATATAATCCTAGCTTCAAGCACCCTTTCTTTCACATGTACAAAGTATATGGCTACTTTTCTTAATTGCCTAGTTAATAATTGGAGTCTCACGGAACTCAAGGGTGTGGCCTAGAGGTCAATGAA
Source organism: Nicotiana sylvestris (assembly GCF_000393655.2). Lineage (NCBI taxonomy): Eukaryota > Viridiplantae > Streptophyta > Magnoliopsida > Solanales > Solanaceae > Nicotiana > Nicotiana sylvestris. Next base: position 149,929,378 of record NC_091068.1, read on the forward strand.
GTGGGTTAGGAACCATGAAGTGTAACAGCCCAGCCCGCTAGTAATATTTTGCGCTCTGGGCCTAGGCCCTCACGGGTTTAAAATGCGTCACTAGGGTCTAAGGCTTGTTAACTTATATACCCAGCATCCCTCTTGTGTTTTGCCGATGTGTGACTATGTCTAAAGCCTGAGGTGTTACATACACTCCCTCTTATGGACTCAACGTCCTCGCTAAGGTTTGTCCCACCGCATGGGATTTGCCTAAACTCAGCACTGAGGTTTGCCCCACCGCATGGGATTTGCCTAGACTCAGCACTGAGGTTTGCCCCGCCTAACCCGGATTTGCCTAAACTCAGTTGAACTCTGACCTACATCGGCATGGCTGACACAAGAGTGGCTCTGATACCATCTGTAACAGCCCAACCCGCTAGTGATATTGTCCGCTCTGGGCCTAGGCCCTCACGGGTTTAAAACGCGTCACTAGGGTCTAAGGCTTGTTAACTTATATACCCAACATCCCTCTTGTGTTTTGCCGATGTAGGACTATGTCTAAAGCCTGGGGTGTTACATGAAGTCTCAGGTTCAAATCCCAGCAGAGGCGAAAAGACTAGGTGACTTCCATCTGTCCAAGCTTGGAGGACAGACTTACCTGGTACTTGTTACTGGTGGGAGGTAGCAGGTATCTCGTTCTCGTGGAATTAGTCGAGGTTCGCATAAGCCGGCCCGGACATCACAATTATCAATAACAGAAAATAATACTTGGAGTCTCACTATGCCAACACTACTATAAGTTCTCTGAGATAGTTAATAATTGAGGTAACCTGGAGTATAGGCAGCTCAGAATTCTACCTGATTGTCAGATGTCCCAAAGAAGTGGCCTATTATGAAATTAAAGTGTTCCCTTGCACATCATTATCTGTTTTTGTTTTTGCTCCCCATTTACAAGTTATTGCTACTTTTCATTCAAAGTCACTGTTGACTAATATCACTACATGTATGTTGGCTTTTTTCAGGCACTTGATATGTCAAGCTGTCAGAATGTTAGTCACGTGGGTTTGTCATCTCTCACTAGCAGTGCCGAATGTCTGCAGCGACTTATCTTAGCATATGGTTCTCCTGTAAGGCTTAACTGACTTAAGCATCTTTCAGTAGTATGAGTTTTAATTCGATTGCTGATTTACAATTATTGGTATTTCAGGTAACATCAGCTGTCGCGGATAGCTTGCAGAAGCTTTCCAGGTTGCGGTCCGTCAAACTAGATGGTTGCCAAGTTACATGCTCTGGACTGCAAGCTATTGGAAATTGGTGTGTTTCACTAAGGGAACTGAGCTTAAGTAAATGCTTGGGGGTGACGGATGAAGGTCTCTGCTCCCTCGTAACAAAGCACAAAGACTTAAGGAAGCTTGACATTACTTGTTGCCGCAAGATAACTCACGTATCCATTTCCCATATAACAAATTCCTGTGCCTCCCTTACTTCTCTCAGGATGGAGTCTTGTACTCTAGTCCCGAGAGAAGCTTTTGTTCTAATTGGACAGCGTTGCCAGTACCTTGAAGAGCTTGACCTTACGGACAACGAAGTTGACGATGAAGGTCGCCCCTTTGCCCTAAAGGTTTCAGGCTTTTGTCGTAATTTCAAAACTTCCACCTTTTTGTATCTTATGCTCTCCTACATGTGCAGGCTTGAAGTCCATTTCCAAGTGTGCCCGTCTTTCCAGCCTAAAGCTGGGGATCTGCCTGAATATAACTGATCAGGGAGTTACTCACATTGGCATGTGCTGCTCAAATCTTAAGGAGCTTGATTTATACAGGTGTATATTTCACAGTGCTTCATATCTTGTGCAATTTCTTTGACCTTTTTTTTTTGGTGATAGACTGGGAAACTCTAACTCTACGCTATGACATTCGAGAGATAAAGTGTGCTGATTGCTGGATTAATTATTCTTCTTGACAGATCAGCTGGAATATCCGACTTGGGAATGTTAGCAGTTGCTCGCGGTTGTGTTGGCCTTGAAATGATCAATATTGCCTATTGCAATCGTATTACTGATGGCTCGTTCGTATCTTTATCCAAGTGTTCAAAGTTGAATACACTCGAAAGTAGAAGTTGTCCTTTTGTCACATCTTTTGGTCTTGCCGCTGTTGCTGTGGGATGTAAGCAACTTACCAAGCTAGACATCAAAAACTGCCGCAACATTGATGATGCTGGAATGATTCCACTTGCTCACTTCTCGCTTAACCTCAAACAGGTAACTACAGTTTCTCTTTCATTGAATGTAATGTTCGACGGAGTGAAGCATTGGCATCTAATAATAGCTGGTCATCCGTCACATACACAGATAAATCTATCGTACACTTCAGTGACGGACGTAGGGCTGTTGTCTCTTGCCAGCATCAGCAGTCTGCAGAACATTACAATCCTACACCTGAAAGGTTTGTCTCCCGGTGGACTAGGAGCTGCACTTTTGGCTTGCGGCGGACTTACTAAAGTTAAACTGCAGACATCATTTAAACCTTTGCTACCACAACCTCTTCTTCAACATTTAGAAGCCCGAGGTTGTGTGTTCCAATGGAGAGAGAAACCATTTCAGGTACTTTTCTCATATGATTCTAACCCTTTCCATTTCCCCTGAAAAGTATGTCATGCCACTTCTGTGTTCGTCAGAAATACATTGTAGCGTGAATCAATTAGAATTGCATAGTTTAGCTAAAGATGACAATAGCTCCGAATTGTTTGATCTAAAACACGTTTTTGCTTTAATTATCATTGTTGTAATAATGAAAATATCTTGTTTCTTAATCCTATTGGTTAAACACAGGCTGAAGTAGATCCAATATGCTGGAAAATTCAGCTGGATAATTTAGATGAAGATTAAAGTCAACCGTTTGAGCCATTTATGCTGGTGGCCTGTGACGAATGGATCGTCGTCCCAAAGCTTTCTAGTCAGGTCATTTGTTCATCTGTTAGCACTTTATCTGGCATTAGGTGCATTATTTCTGGTGCCTGTTTTTCCGGTTTCGCGTCTGCAACTTGTTCATATGTACTCTTTAAATACTCTGTAAATTCCAAAGAAGAGGGAAAGTAATTTGCCATTCAGCATTGCCCTACCTGGCATTAGATCAATTTTGTCACAAATAGATGGATTGAACAGATTGAGAAAACCATGTTTCGATGACTGCTTTGTGAATCGTTTATTACTTTCTACTTAATTTTTTTTTAAAAAAAATTACTACAAGAAGCTTTTCTCTTGCCTTAAAACGTCACTCGGTTTTCTGGAAAAAAAGAACAGCAGAAAGTGTAGTCTCACAACTTTCTAGCTAAACTATGCACCCAGATGAAGCGGCAAGCAGCATGCATTGCTCCGAAGAACCTATAAAAAGGAGATGGTTGTGGCGCGAAGTACTCTTGTGCACCTATGTCATTCGGCTTGTGCGCAAGCCCGCCCTCTTATGTTATGGAAGAATTGAGGAAAGATGCCTTTGAATGGTCGTAATCGTTGACAACCCGACCGATGTACCTCTTCATCCTTAATCAGATATCTCAGGTTCAAGTTCTGCGAATGGAGTCTCCTTTGGAAGAGAGCGCTTTACTAATGTCTTGGTTTCAACTCCTGGGAATGGAATAGCCTTTGGTAGAGAGCGTTTTACCATCTATAGTGAGACCTTCTAGCGCAAATTCGAATTAGTCGGGCCACACAGCAACTAGCGGACACCGGTGAAGAACAAAAAGAATTGAGAAACTAAATAAATGTTCCCTCATTCCATTTTCGCTGATTTACATTCTATTATAGGGTCAGAAGTAATTTTCTCTCACGGCAATTTTCTGTCAACAATCTAAATGAAATTTCTATCTAGTTATAATTTTAATTTCCAAAAGAAAAATTAATCTATATCTCAATGCAAGACCAAACGATATGTAAATGGAGTAAGTTTAACAAATATTATGAGATGTGGAGAAGGAATAACCTCTCTGCAGCTTTGATACATATGTACAGATCAATTTACACTCTGAATTTTAACATACAGGTTCAGCAAACAGGAAATATTGAGGTTCAGATGAACCGGTGATGGAACTCTACAGCCGCCCCTGTACATAGGCAGAATAATCAGACTCAGAATATCTTTATGATCTCATCAGATGTAGGATTTATTTGAGAGCTTATATCCAGAAATCAGAGCTGACACTGCCAAAGCAAAGAATGCCAAGAACTCCATACTAATTGCTGCTACTGAAGAATCTGTGAATATGTTGTCACTATTTTCTCTCATCCTATTTGTCAATGGCACAGCAGATGATGCAGCTGATAATAACAAGTATGCTACTACCTGCAATTCCCATAAAATTTTAGATCAAAATTCAATCAAGAATTACTCTTCCTTTTTCAAGTTTATTGAATTTAATTGTTTCATGTAAATATAGAAAATTACTAACCTGATCACTAATGAAGCTTAGCAAAGCTAATTTCTGCCGTGAAAATGATTCCTTGCCAGTTGAAAGTTCATGAATTTGTCTCAGAACTTGCAATCCTGTATATAATGTGGACAGAATTGCAATAGCCAACACATACCTGTTATAACCACATCCCAAAAATCCAATTTAATTTCCAAGATTAGAAATTACTACTACATCTCCCAAACTCATTTCATCCAATATTATGCAATATATATAATTAAATATAAAAATGAAAAATATCTGAAAATTTCTATATATTTTTTCAAGGCAAAATACAGAAACAAACATTTAAGTTGACCGCAACTGTCCAACTTACCAAGTGACCATATAGACATCTCAACTTAACACAAATATATCTCGTGGACACCCATACAGAAACATACACTTAAAATGATGGAGATAGCCAGATAGGAAAGTCGGTTGCCAAAGTGGTGGTGCCGATGGTGGCAGATGGCTGGTGCTGGTTATGGCTTGATTACGGATGAAGAAATTGGGGTCCACACAAAAGAATAAGAAAAAAATGTAACTTTAAGAGCCTTCACGCGCCCAAAGATACGTGAAGGTCAAACATTTTGGCCATGTTAGCGGAATAGGTCCACGAGACATATTTGTGTCAAGTTGAGGTGTCTATATGGTCACTTGGTAAATTGGTAAATTGGAGCGTGAGACTAATAGTTGAGACGAACTTTTAAGTGTTTGTTTCTGTATTTTGACTTTTTCTACTTTCATATAAACCTCCAACTGAACTAAAAGATTCCTAAAACATATAGGATCTAAAATAAATTAACATAGTAACATAACTAAAACTTAGTCAAAACAAATTGATATTGCCTATACCTTTTTTAATTCAAAGAAGAAAAAAAAAATCACGATTATGGTCCAAATGAAGTGTATACCTGTATTCTTCATATCGATCAAAATCTTTCCAATCACCATGAGTATTGCTAGCCATGACAATGAAAGCAATCAATGAAAAAACCAAGCCAAAACCATGCAAAACTAAAGAACCCCTCTTCACCAAATCTTCTCTTTTCCACCTTCTGACGATGTTGGACACTCCGGCGCCGATTCCCGGTGCTTGGCTCTCTCCATCTCCGGCTGCCGGAGGTGTAGCAGGTGCTGGCAAACCATCTATCACCTTATGAACGTTTTCATCCGCCATTTTCTACTCAAAAAACAAGGCCGTTAATAGGCTAATAAAACAGTAAAATTGGGGAAGGTCAAGTATTATTGATAGTTTGGGGATTGGGAAGTTATTATAAGTAGAAGAAAGAAGAAGGGGAAAGAAGAGAAGGCTGAGGGTGGCTTAAAGGATGAGAACATTGCAGAGACTACAAACTAGGACTACTGTTTTCTTTGCTGTATTTGACAACTCAGTTTTGTCCTCATTTTAAAATTGGTTCGGGATGAGAAAAAGAATGTTTTTCTGCTATAGTAAATTATATGGAGTTATGTACACCGAAAATATGCACAAGCGTAAAGTTGTTGTCATGTCAACGGGAGGTCGTGGGTTTGAGCCATGGAAACAGTATCTTATAGAAATGCAGGTTAAGACTGCAAATAATAAATTCTTGAGTTCCGATTCTTCATCGAATCCCGCATATAATGAAAACTTAATCCATCAAACTGCCTTTTATGTACATAAAAAATATGCGTAGATTATACACTGAAAAACATATATATCGGTTAAATATTACTCCTACTTGTTACAGTTATATATTATCTTTTGAACTCTTCACGCGCCATTTCTTACTGAATTACACGCTACATGTCGTGTTAGTAAAAGTGTTTAATAAATATAAATGTTGATTGGTATAAGTGTTTAATAGTTACTAGTCTTAGTTCATATGTCAAAATAAAAGGATCGGATAAGTTTAGGAGGTCATGTATGTATTATTGCTAAATATGGTTTTCATATTAACAGTCCAAAAATTAAACAAGATGATTATTATGGACAACAAATTAAATGATACTCTCACTGGTCCACAATAAGTGATTTTTTGACTATTTTCACACAAATTAAGAAATTAACCTTTTAATATTTTAGCAATAAAATTGACCTTATTAACCTTTACTATCTCTTCACATGAACACTTGTAACACATACTCCAACACTATTTACTCCAAGAGAAATATAAAAAAAAATAATTAATTCATTCTTAAAATAAAAAAAAAAATATCTTAGACCATAAAAAAACCAAAAGATCACTAAGACCGGAGGAAGGTGAAACTCATATCTGATTGGCTGAGCTGTTAAAAGCTTTCGTGTCAATATTCGTAAGGAACTTCGGTTGATGCCGCTTTACACTGTAGACCCAGTTTCCAGATAGATCGGGTTTGTATGAGTGGACCCTGCTGAGTCAACTCAGATTCCAGGTCATCTAATCGAGATCCGTCCAATTGAAATTAGACTGTTTCAATTTAGATGACATACTTTCTCTATTAGGGGTCGTTTGGTAGGATGCATTAGATAAATTAATGCATGCATTAGCTTTGTGTATTAATAATACATTGTTTGGTAGATATTTTGAATCTATGCATTAGTTATGCAGACATTAGTTATACATCCTATTTGGTATTATCCTATGCATAACTAATGCATAGAAAATAATGGTATTAGCAATGCAATGGATTTTAATGCATGCATCAGCTTAGTTAAAGACAAAATTGTCCTTCAAAATTTATGTTTTATTAAAATATACTAGTTAATATATTAATGCAAGTTCAAAATAATCCAAATAGTGAGAAATAAAATTATATCCCTAGTAAATAAATAAATACTTAGCATATTTTCTTTTCTTATAAATAAATATTTAATTTTATTTTACAACATAGGTAGACAAATAAAATAATTTTTTTTAAAACTTTTTCATATAAAAATATTTCTCAACATATATTTCTTTTAAAAAGTTAGAGTGTGGACTAGATTTGAGGGCATTTTTGTAAACAAATAATTCTTTTAGAAATTGTGCAATACTTTAATACATCAAACCAAATAATGGATAAGAAATATGTCAGCATAACTAATACTAGCATAACTAATGCAAGTATAACTAATACCAGCATTACTAATACACCATATTCAACATTATTCTTATGCACCCTACCAAACGACCCCTAAGTTCGTTCAAAAAATAGTAGCATATTATACAATTGAAAATTTATTGGGAAACTTAGACAAATGTCCCAAATAAGTTTCAACTTACCAACCTCTAGTAATTAGTCATAGACTTACCAAAACTAGCCAAACATATATAAAAATTAAAAAACCAAATAATAAGGCTCTTTCTCTCAAAGAATCACATGCAAAAATCATCTTCCATATATTTTAAGCGTGATTAGCAACACTAGATGTAAGACGGAAAGGAAATTTCATGGATGAGCTAGCAAATAAGGTGATGAAATACAAAAATAAAATAAAATACAATATTCCAAAAATCTAAACAAAAAAGGAATTCTTTTTTAATGAGTATAGTTGAAATTCATTGAAAACATATAGATAAGTCAATATACAAAATCTGAGGAAGATTGGAGGTGATTTGGACTGGTTTTGTATCAAAATTCGTAATTAAATCGAGTTCAAAAAATTCTTCTGCGACACATGTATCAAACATGTATCACATATGTATCTCAAACACATGTATACATGGATATACATGTGATACACAATTGATACAAACATGATACATATGTGATACACAAATGATACACATATATATATTTTTTTTCATATTCAGTTTTTACTTCGAATTTTTAATTCAAACCACCTCAAAACTTCACCAAATCATCCCAAAACTGAGATTCAAAACTCCTTAAGATATACCCAATCTATTCTAATAGCATCCACTCAAAAAAAAGCAAAAATTTGATATTTTTTGGCTACAAATAGCTAATTGGTTAATATTAGTAATATTATATTAGTACTCCCTCCATTTCATATTAAATGAGGTACTTTTCTTTTTATTCTCTTCTAAAACAAATGACACATTTCTAAATTTGAAAATAATTCAACTTTAAACTCTTTCATTTTACCCATTTACCCTTAATGAGAAGTTTTTATAGCTACACAAATGTCATGACCCCACAAACTTTTTACCCCTTAAGCTTTTAAGACCACAAGTTTCAAAAGTCTTCTTCTTTTTTCTTAAACTCCGTGCCGAGTCAAACTACCTGATATAATATGAAACGAAGGAGGTAATATTTTAGGAATTGGCCAGTTTTTGTAATGAGCTACTTATAAATGGAAATAGATGGTAGTTTTCCAAATTTATTTTACCCTTAATGAGAATTTTGTATAATCACATAAATATCATGGGCCCACAAAACTTTTATCCCTTAAACTTTTAATATTACAAGTTTCAAAAATCTTCTTTTCTTTTTCTTAAATTCCGTGCCGAATCAAATTACCTCATCTAAATTGAAACGCAAGGAATATGTTTTTATTAAGCGACAACTTAAGTTACAAACTTGGTTTCCTATATAAAATAGCTTATATAGGAAATCTAAGTTCGTGACTTAAATTATCGCTTAATAAACACATAGCGAGAATTATTATTGCATTTTTTTTCTCGTTGTTAGCTTATTTCGTCGTTCGAAAAGAGTTATTGCTGATATGTATGTTACTGATAAGAGTAATAATAAAAGGGCAAAAGTTACTGGAATGATGTCAAGGTCTAGTTCTAGAAGTACTACAAATATGTCTAGAAGATTAATTAGGGACGCCAAATCATAAAAATTAAGATAACAAAAACTTTAGGCCAAAAGAGATTATGTTCACCCATTTCCTTATGTAAAATTGGGTTTTTCTTACTCTATAATATTAATTATTATGTAAAAGGAAAAAGACAAAAGAAAATCAAGGGCTGAAATGGCAAGTAAGAGTCAAATTGACTGGCCATATTGGTGTAACAAAAAAGAATTATGACCTTTGCATGGGTAAAAATGAGGTCTATTTTTTTACGCTAATAATATTCTCTCTATACTACTACATGTTTCATTTTTTTTCCTCTACAAATCATGAATGTTCTCTTATGAGACAACATTCATGATTTGCTCATCACCTTCCTCTTCTTTTTTTCTGATTTCCCTATTTAATTAAGGAATCAGACATATACTCCATATCCACAATTCTGTCCAAACTAAATCAGGTTTTTTTGTTGCAGAATCTTGTTTAATTACATGTGATAATGGCTTTGATCTCCATCTAATCTCAAAGGGGGCTGAATTAATTAAGGCAAATTAATTAGAGATGGGTGCATGTTGTACCTGTCAAAGGGGGCAAAATTTTGAAGGCAAACATCATAATCACAATCATAATCATAATCATCATAATTATTATGAGGAAAATAATGGGGAGCAGAAAGAGATTGAAGATGATTATCAAAGCATAGTAGGAAGAGGAGATTTGGGTGCCAATGTCAGATTATGTGGATTTTCTAAATTTGTATCAATGTATAGTCAACAAGGTAAAAAGGGGATCAATCAAGATGCCATGACTGTTTGGGAGGTATTCTTCTTTTCATTTCTTTTGGATTATTAGGGTGCCCTCTTTCTTCATCATCCTATATTCCATTCAAAAATGATTCCCTAAAAGATACAAATTTTCTCCTCTATTTTTTCCTTTTTTTCCTCTTCTAAATCATTTTTTCGGAAACAGCCTCTAAGATTTGTTTACACACTACTCCTCATACCCCTTTTTTGTGGGATTACACTGAGATTGTTGTTGTTGTTGTAAATCATTTGAACAATACAAGTTAGATATATTTCACAATTCAAAGGCAGGGTATTATGTATATTGTCATTAATAATCTCTAAATTCATTCAAATAATTCATTTTAATTCATACTAATGTTTCCGAGCCATATTGGCCCAAGGGTGGTCAATTGAATCCCGTTATCAAAAAATTATGTTGAGGCTTAGGCCATCAACTTTTTTATGCATATTGATAGTTGAATCCCATTAATACAATGAAAATTTCCTTCGTTGTGGTCAGGGGGTTTAAAATATGTTTTAGGTCATGGATAACTCGTAGCTGTTAGGGGTGGAGCTAGTGTTAGATTTATGTGTTCGGCCGAGACCAGCAGTTTTGAGTATTTGTCGAAATCTATTGAATATCTCTGAATGTTAAATTAGAACCTAGTAACTCAAAAAGACTAGAATCTTGAACTGATAAGCTTCAAATCCCGACTCCGACTCTGGTAGCTGTGATGTTTTCACATTTTCTGGATCCCTTTGTCTCCAATCCAGTCCTGACCCTGCTGACATTCATCTTGAATTCTCATGACTTTCAACTTCCATAGGGATAGTAGTTTTATTTTTCTATTCTAGAGCTTACAGTATAATTTATTATCTGAAAATGGAGGCAGAGGATTGATATTTTAAATGATTACATACTATTATACAGAACTTTGGTGGACAGAAAGGTATGTTCTTCTGTGGTGTTTTTGATGGACATGGACCCTCCGGCCACAAGGTGGCGCGCTATGTTAGAGATTTCTTACCTTCCAAAATTTCATCATATAATAATGAGATCAGTACCAACAGTATTAGATGGGATGTCGAAAAGGATGATAGTGAAGCTGACAACCCATACTTTGTTGCATGGAGAGATAAATTTCTCAAGTCTTTTAAAGAAATGGATGAAGAACTTGAAGGTGATGGTTCTATTGAAAGTTACTGCAGTGGCACGACAGCAGTAACTCTAGTTAAACAGGTAAAAAAACATACTTGAAAGAACCAAAATTTGTTGAGATGATCAGTTTTTTCTCCTGTTTTTTTTGGGTGTATTTTGAGGTGGCTCTAATTGTTGAATTTTTCAGGGAGAACATTTGATAGTTGGAAATTTAGGAGATTCTCGCGCTATTATTTGCACCAGGGACGACAAAAATGAGCTCGTTTCTGAACAACTCACAGTGGACTTGAAACCTAACCTCCCAGGTAGGTGTTTTTTTGACGCTATCAATGTATTATAATCGTCGGTTATAACAGTTTATTCACTGCATTTTAAGGTTACCAAATTATAGTTACTATAGATAGTTACCTGTTGTTACATGTCATCTTAATCTGATGGTATTAACAATCTTTATTCTGTCACTGCTTGCGAAAGTGTTTACATATGTTAGTTTTATTGGATTGACTTCACTTTGTTAACATATTGTGCTGTCGATTTCATCAGCTGAATATGAGAGAATAAGAAGTTGTGAAGGAAGAGTAATGGCGATGGAGGAAGAGCCAAGTGTATATAGGGTGTGGATGCCGGATCAAGATTGCCCTGGCCTAGCCATGGCTAGAGCTTTCGGAGATTTTTGCTTGAAAGATTTCGGCCTTATCTCTGTCCCTGAAGTTTATTATAGAAAGCTTACTGAGAAAGATGAATTCATCGTCTTGGCTTCAGATGGGGTAAGCTATATCAGAATTCAAACTTCTTACTTATTCACTTATTCCAAGTTTTTTGGCTATAACTTACAAAAAAGAACAATGCTATCTTTTTATGTCTCTAAAATTTGTGATAATAAGTACATGTTTTTGTGTAGCTTATTGATCAAACTATTACTACATTGTTGCCTACAGTGGTTGAGCCAGGATTCTCATTAAGAAGTGTTAAAATATACAAAAGTAAATATATGGAAAAAATTAAGGGAAGTCGACATGTAATATATATGCATATAAGTTTTTTTTAATTATCTACACCTGTATCTTTTCCGCTACTGGTTGTGTAGTATGCCAAACTTGGAGTTAGACTTCAACATCTAATGAAAAGCTCCCCCTAAAACATTTTGGCCAACACTATAGGACTAGAGGCGGATCCATGACTTAAGAGTCTTAGGTCCAGAGTGATCGCTATCTAATATATATGTGTATGCACACAATGGCCGAGTCATGAATTTCACTAAGAGGAGTCAAAATATAAAGAAGTAAGCATATGAAGAAGCTAAGGGGACTCAATATATAGATACATAAAATGAAAAAAGAATGACTTATATACACAGTGTAGTTTCCTGGTAAAGGGGCGTCAGTTGACTTTCCTTGGCAAATGGTGGCTCTGGCACTGCATGCACATATACAATCATATACATAGTCCAAGTCGAAAGCAAGGGGTCAGTCACTATATATATGTAGGACCTTAAGCGACTCATAGACTTAATAAGGCAGCTAATGCACATCTTCTTTTTTTAATATATAGTTGTGGGATGTTTTAAGCAACGATGAAGTGATTCGTATAGTAGCAACAGCAAGGAAGCGATCTATTGCAGCAAGACTGGTGGTGCATCATGCAGTTCGAGCCTGGAAATACAAGTACCCGTGTGCCAAGGTCGATGATTGTGCTGTCGTTTGCTTGTTCTTGAAACGCCAAAGGCCTCTGCTAACGAAATCATTGTCAGAAGTGACTGAACTGAGCTTAAATTACACAGAGCTAGTGAGCAGTCAAAACTACACCCCCAATTCCAAGATAGATGATGGTCTTGATACACTGCTAAATTATCAACTCAAGGAAGAAAAAGATCCAAATGTTGTTGCAACTGGACTTAATGATGGATCAGGTAATGATCATAACAAGAGTTCGTCAAGGCACGCTCGTTACCTTAGCAGAAGAAAATCTGCAATGAATTTTTGAGTCCATTGATCAGCTGTATATGTTAAACTAAAAAATGTACACTACAAATTTAAATGAAATACTTGTATGTATTTTGATTTGTATAGTAGTCATGGGATAAAAGTTTTAAGGCAAAAGAATTTGGTGGGTAAAATATCGTAAAATCAAGTCTGACACTTTTGGATAGTTGAAATCGTTAGCAGTATATTGAGGCTAGTTAGATAACCTTAACCTAAATATAGCGCAGTCACTCCACTCAGAGGTGGAGCTAGCATGTCGGTTACGAGTTCGGTCGAACTTAGTAACTTTCATCCAAACCATTTTATTTGTCCAAATTCATTAAATATGTGCAAATTATTAATTTAGAACCGATTAATTTAATAAAAAAACTAAAATCCCAAACATTATTAGTTTCAAATCTTGTCTCCGCTACTGACTCTGCGCTCCAACTAATCATGTGCTAAAATAGGATTTGACATTGTCATTGAAAGTTGAATTGACTTTGTTTTTGAATTGGAGAGTTGAAAGAGCCTCTAAATTTTTCTTTACTAATTGACAAAATGATTCAGTCTGTTTAATAAAACCGGGTTCAGCCAAACTTGATTTTAGGAATTTTTACTTTCTATAGCAAAGGTTAACATCTTATTTATTTTAAATAAATACCATTTAAAAAAATTATATTTTATAGATATTTTTTAAGGTTTATAACAAAATATTTAATTTTAATTATCTCCTAGCCCTAAGCCACTGAATACGCTAATCAGTTACACTTTTTTTTCCTCTACTTTGATACATCCCATTATATTCTATCCAAGGTGGTCTTTCAAATCGCCATCCGTGGTCGGAACTCGTTGATTGCTCGGCCTTCTCCAAACCCGAATCCGTTTCTGATGCTACCCTCCGTATCCGCAAAAACTATTCCTATTTCCGTACCAATTACCTTTCCCTCATCACCATTGTTCTCGCCTTTTCCCCAATCACAAACCCATTTTCCCTTTTTCTTCTCGCCGGTCTCCTTGCTGCTTGGCTTTTCCTCTACCTTTTTCGTCCGTCGGATCCACCTTTGGTTTTATTCGGTCGGCAGTTTTCTGAACGTGATACGCTTGGGGTTCTTATTGTTTCTACGGTGGTCGTGATCTTTCTAACCAGTTGTCTAACTAGTTCTTATAGATACCATTTCAATGTATTTTCATGTATTTCATTGTCTTTTTTTTCCATTATAATTCAATGTATCTCGTTATATTCCATGTATTTCATTGTATTCATGGTCTTTTTTTTCTCATTGTATTTCAATGTATCCCGCTGTATTCTATGTATTTCATTGTATTCACTGTCTCGCTATATGCCATGAATGCATTCAAAAAAATTTTTTTTAATTAATATAATTTATGTATTGAGATGTATTATATAATTTCTCTGAAGATTACTATGTTTTTGGGGTATTTTTCGGTTGAGAATCTTTTTTATAATTGAAAATACAAAATTTGTGTGTTATATTTGAGTTTGTTGAGTTATATTAGGAGTCTATTATGTTAATTGATCCACTTTCCGTTTTAAAAACAGTGTAATCCCCTATTTCACGCCGTGAATACAGTCAAATACAATAATCTATCCAGCTGTAATCTCATGTTTCACTCCATGAATACAGTTGAATACACTCGAATACAACAACTGATTAGTTGGACTTCCCTGATTCATGCCTATTTTTGCTACTGTATTCATGAATACAATAGCTTAAATACATCAAATACATCTTATAATCACATAAAAAGTATCTATAATCCGTAATATAGCAAATGATATCTATAGATGGCTAATTACTACTAAAATATAGTGCTTTATGAAAATTTCTCTTGATTTTAAGGATGTCCTGAATCTTGAAGAATTGAGAAGATTTAGAGAATTTTCATTCGTATATATTGATGTGAATATGCTTTGTACAACTCTACCTTTTATACAAAAAAAATGAAATCTATTCTATAACTAACTATGCCATGTGGCTCTGTTCTAATAGCTAGTGTATAACTACTATTTGGATTTATTACATAGAATAAAGAAATATTTATAGGGTATAAAATAGTTGTTTCTGAAAGCTTCTAGAATGTGGCCTTTAATTCCCTTCAGTAAGGCCCAAATGTTCATCCCTATATCAGTCCATTTTAGAGCCCAAGTTGTCAAAGCCTAGTCTATATGCCAAAATGTAAACCTCTTCTCTTAGACATAACCAAACGTAGCCACTACACTTTAACTCAACTGTGTCACCTATTCTTGTTCATATCATCGAAACCATCGTTATCATCACCAACACCAACACCCCTCCTCAAGTTGGAGGGGGATGAAAAAACACCCAACTTGCCAAAAAGGTTGTGATGTAAAGGCCCATGGAGAGATTTCGTGAAGAGATCTTCTAGCTGAGAGGTAGATCGGACATGGGAGAGAGAGGGATAAGGCCGACAAGATACTGTTGGCACACAAAATGGCAGTCAAGCTCCACATGTTTCGTTCTTTCATGAAATGCAGCATTTTTAGTGATGTTGTTGACCTGAGTGGTTTTGGTTTTGATGATTAACAAAGGAACACATGCATGAACCTGAACAAAAAGGTTGCATATGATAAGGAGTATGACTCCTTACTTGAAGAGAACTCTATTCAAGATAAGGGAAGAGTTAGAAGTTGAAGTTGACTAGAACTCTTCCACCATGGAGGAGTAAAATATTAGAACTCTAGTTAATCTTTATTTACTAACTCTATATATATCAGTTGTGTTCTCTTTTACAGGTAACACACAAATACTGAAGTTAAGCACGAATTGAGAGCAAAATAGCAATGCATTTTATGCGCAATTCCTGTGAGATTTAAGAGCGGGATCCTGAAGTTACACGAACCAGATTGAAGAACCAGCTCCACAAAGAGTTTTATATGTCTTTCTTTATTTCTAGTTCAAAGTGTAGAAGAGTTTTGAGTTGTACCTTTCATCTTTCTTAGAAGCAAATTGTACTAGGTACCTGAATTGTACAAAGGAACACATGCATGAAGCATGTCGATGGACAGTGTTCACAAGTGACAGACATAATCAAATAAAAGACATTCACGTGAAAGGGATAAGTATAAGTGGTTATTTCTAACAATTCTTGAACGAAAAGGCTGCATATTTGATAAGAAGCAGGACTCCTTACTTGAAGAGAACTCTATCCAAGATAAGGGAAGAGTTAGAAGTTGAAGTTGACTAGAACTCTTCCACCATGGAAGAGTAAAACATTAGACTCTAGTTAATCTTTATTTACTAACTCTATATATGTCAGTTGTGTTCTCTTTTACAAGTGACACACAAATACTTAAGTTAAACACGAATTGAGAGCAAAACAGCAAGGCATTTTGTGAGCAATTCCTGTGAGATTTAAGACTGCGACCCTAAAGCTACACGAACTAGATTGAAGAACCTAGGGGTGTTCATTCAAATCGGTTTATCGATAAATCGAATCGATTATTTTTTATCGATTTATCGATTTCGATTTCGAAATTTTCCTTATCGAGTTATCGATTTCGATTTTGTCCTCTTCGGTTATCGGTTTATCGATAAACCGGTAAGATATACTAAAAATACAATTTTTTTACCCTTATTCTATAATACCCTTTCCTTTACCCTAAGTCCCTAACCTATTATTTCCTCTACCACATTTAAGGAATGATCATATTTAAAGATCAAGGGAATGAAGTTCAAATTACTGGAAAACAGAATTGGCCATGATGATGTATTTTGTTTTTTTATACCATTGGAGTGTTGGTGACATACATTTGATCCCTTACTTTAGTTTTGTTGCATATGCTTGTTGGCATATTTTTATGTTATAAACGGTGTTCGTCTTATTTTAGCTTCTTTTTGTCCATATTAGTTAGGCGTGTTTATAGCGATATACTTTCTGTGGAATCCCGCAAATTTTCTTATTGGTGTAATCGATAACCGATTCGATAAGCTCCAAATCGATAAATCGAAATCGAAAAAATCGAAACCTTATTGAAACGATAACGATAAGTATATGTACAAATAGATAATCGATAAGTAATTATAGATAAGGGTCAAAATCGAATCGATAAATCGAATGCACACTGTAAGCACGCGATTTTTGCTTCACGGACAATCACTCCAAAAGAAATCAAAAAATAAATGACAAATGACCTCGCTGTACAATTTTTCGATTTTACGTGACATGTGCTGATAGTCATTTGTGGTTATGTCCATTTTTCATTTAATCTTATCGAACGAAATACAAATATGTATGTCATGGTAATTAAACCGTAATTCGGTCATTAAAAGAAAATTCACAAAAAATATATATGCATTTTTTAGGTTGTGATTTAACCTATTTAAATATTTTAATGTGTGTGTGATAATTGTGTTAAAGTGTTAGATTAATGGTTGTTTTAATTTCATTTTTTTCATTTTAGTTTTAAAATTAGAAAACAAAAGAAAAGAGTGGGGAAAATCGGTTTGGGCCAAGAAATGAAACAAAAATAGGCCCAAGACCAGGACACAGATCCAGTCCGAACACAGGCTGCCCGGACACGTCCCAAACGACGTCGTATCAGCGCCTCAATCTGAGCCGTTGATTCATGGCAATCAAACGGTCCAATGCAGCCCCTGCTAAGTCGACACGACGCCGTTTCAGGGACAGTTAATCTGAGCCATTCATCTCCATTGATCCAATGGCCTTCATTGGCCCTCATGACCCGACCCCTTCCCATTTTAAACCGACCCCTTACTTAACCAAACGGTACCGTATTTTTAAACTCCCCCAATCCTGGCCATCGATGGTAATCAATCCAACGGACAGGATTGAACCACCCTCCCCATATATAAACCTAACCCCTTACCCCACGCCCCAAACCAGACCCCCCCTCTTCAGCCACTGTTCACCATCGTCCCAGACCCCCCTCTCAAACCATAAGCAACCTTAGGTTTCCCCTCTGTAACCCCGGCCAACCGGATTCCGATGACCACCAAAATAACACTCCCGATGCACCCAACCATCCTGAACATGAATCTGTTAATCGTTCATCTCGAATCACCCCGTAGCTTCTCGAATCTTCGATCGAAGATTCGAGCGAAAACCAGATCTACACCGACTGACCCCAAACTCACCACAGCACCTCCTGACCTCCCTCACCCCCCGAATGGCTTTGGTTCCATTCAAATCTAACCCAAGAGGCTCGAACCCCTAAAATCGAACCTCAAGAACCCTAAGATTCAGATCTATGGGTTCTGTCCGAATCAGCAACAGGATCAGGGTCCAATAGACTTTTGCCGAGGTGTTCTCAGTTGAGAACACTTCGATTAAAGTCCATTCGACCCTTAAATGATCTGGTCCAAGTCCAAGCTTTTTCAGTCTTATTTTCATTTCCCTGAGGTATTTTTTCCTTTTCTTTTGTCCTCCTAAATTCTATTTGTCGTTCATGTTCTGCTTTGTTTTAGTTTCTGACTTGTCTGTCCATGTATGTGAATTTTGAGTTAAGGTTTAGTTTGTTTCGTTGGTTTTTGATGATTGTTGCTGTATATTATAGTTTGTGTAGTCATCTAAATAAGTGTCGTCAACTGAATTCACTTGAAAGATTGAAAATCAGGAGCCTGCATTTCAGTATGATTACTGTGCCTGTTCTTTTATTTATGATGTTACTTATAGGTCTAATGTAGTATCACTTCGATCATAGTTTACACCCTTAACTGCATATTGGATCAATTGGTTTTGAGTTGTTCAGGATTGGCTCCCAATGTGGCCAACTCATACCGTTTGATGGGCACCCCTGTTTGTTTAAGTTTGAATCATTGCTTGAACATAGGCAGGGGATTGGCTATTAGCTGCAGAAATCTAATAGATCAGCTTAAAAGCAGTATTGAGTTTAAGTTGATTAACTAGTAGTCAGTTATTGACTAAAATCAGAAGGGTCTATATACTAACTGTTAAGAGTTAGGGTAATACAGTAATAAGCAAGGGTTAAGGGTAGTTTTGGCATATGACAGAGTCTGATTAGGGATTACTTTAAGAATATGTCAAGTGGTAATTAAAATACTATTAACCTAATGACAATGGGGAACAAAACATAAGGGCATGGGTTCAAAGTAAATACTTTAATGCACCCATAACTCTTGATTAGAGCAATAGGACAAGCATGGGGAGCAGATGAGTTTCATTTCAAGAAAGTGCACTTAGGCATGGGGAGTTAAGAGGTATGGGCAGGTTACAACCTGGGGGAATCCGGGCAGTTGGACTAACCTGGGGATTGGCTTATAAATAGGCTGTTTCAGGACAATAAAGGGGCTGGACATTTTTTAGTCTTCAGAGAGGTTTTAAGTTGGAAAAACTGAAAGAAAGAAAGATAAGGAAAAATTTCAGAATATTGTAACAAAACATTGTCTGAAAACTACATAAGAGTTCAAGTTGGTCAAGCTGTCTTTGCCAATTGCTGTTGGTTATCTGCCGAGCTGTTTGTGATTGTTGAACTGCTGGTGCTGTTACATTGAATACTCTGTTTTTTCTGCTGGATTCACTGTTCTGTTTCTGGGATTGTTTGTTTGTTGCTCGGCTACTTGTGAGCTTCATCATTGTTGGTTGGTTGTTGTTGCTGTGTTGTTGCTGTGTATCTGCTGTTGCTGTGTTTGTTGCATACTACTCAGTTGATCATTCTCCTTCTTCTTTTGCTTTGCTATACCAGGTACACGATTAATACACTGTCAATGTAACTTGAAAGCTGAGCATGAATACAAAAGAGAAGAGTTGAAGATGTTTATTTCATACATAGACTGTTATATTGAACATCATTTAATGTATAATAGTTTACATTCTTGTTTGGATACTGGAGATAACCCTCATGCCTAATAAATATCAATGTATGGTAATTGAATGTTAGATTGTGTATATAGGCTGGTAGATAAAAGGATTTACAGTGCAGTAGGTTGTATCTTAGACTTTGGCTAATTGTGTTTAGCATATCCTTTAATGCACGCCAAGTATGGAAGTTATCCCTTGATAGTTAAATTCATTTCCCTTCAACAAACTGCCTCATTATAATTGGCAAATCATTGCCTTTAGAATAAATAATACAAGCCTGCATTTCTCAACCTCACGAAGGTTGGGCCCAAGTCAAACGAACCAAGCAGGCTTCCGTCGGAAAAGCAGTGGCCCAGGCCCTGCCGATACTGTGTAGGCTGGGTTTGGGCCCATAATATTCGGGATGCGGCCTGTGTATGTGGCCGTGATTCTGATCGTGTAAAATCATTCTGAATCCTGCTATAAATAACCTGCAAGCATGTAATTAACTAGGACTATCTCTGTTTTCAATTAGTAGAGACAAACGCGACAAGAAATGTAGTTGCTATAGGATATCCTTTTAAAATAAGGACGAGATGAGCCTCGACAAATAAAAACGCACAAGCTGCGGGGCCCTCGTTAAATGTATATATCGAAGCATTCAGTTTCCAAGGCGGGTCGTTTAGCAAATCTCACGACCCTCCCGGAATAATAACGCGATAGTCTCTTTAAGCGCGTATTTAATAATGTTATCTCCTTAAACTCGGGTGCACATTTATGTGACCCAAATCCAAATCTCATCGGAATTGAAATGTGTCTCTAATCATGGGTACATCGACTGTGGCGTGATCCGAGATGCATTTCCATGACGTTGCAAGCTCTTTTAATAATAAATGAGACGAGCCTCGACAAACAAAAATGTACAAAGCTGCGGGGCCCTCTAAATGTATATATATTAAAATATTTAGAATTCGGGACGTGCCGTTTAGCAAATTTTACGGCTTTCCCCAAAATAGCAATACGCTAGTTACTTTAGGCGCGCCTTTAATAATTTATTTTCCTTAACTCGGGTGCACATTTATGTGACCCAAATCCAAATCTCAACCGAGTCAAGATGTGTCAACAACCACGTGTGCATTGATGTAACGTGGTTCGAGATATGTTTTCACGACGTTGCAATTCCTTATAAAAAATATATAATAATAATAATGATAAAAGCGGTTAAAAGATAAAATTTGCACATAAGTTCACATTTGTATAAAATCAGATAATCAAGCCAAATATGACAGTTGAGCGACCGTGCTAGAACCACGGAACTCGGGAATGCCTAACACCTTCTCCCGGGTTAACAGAATTCCTTATCCGGATTTCTGGTGCGCAGATTGTAATACGGAGTCATTCTTTTCCTCGATTCGGGATTAAAATTGGTGACTTGGGACACCCTAAATCTCCCAAGTGGCGACTCTGAAATAAATAAAAAATCCCGTTTTGATTGTCCTTTAATTGGAAAAAACTCCCTTGTACCCTCTCGGGTGCGGAAAAAGGAGGTGTGACACACACCCCTAGAAGAACCAGCTCCATAAAGAGTTTTATGTGTATTTCTTTATTTCTAGTTCAAAATGTAGTAGGCATTTTGAATTGTACCTTTCAGCTTTCATAGAAGAAAAATGTACTAGGTACCTGAGTTGTATCTTTCTAGTTAGAGTCAACTTGAAGTAGTCGCAACAGCCTGTGACATGTTGCTATAAAGGTTAGAGTTAATCCTTTGGTTTGCAAGAGGTTATAAACTCTAGTTGTATTTTTCAAGTTAGAGTTAAATTGAAGCAGTCGCAACAACATGTGGTTGGTTGCTATAAGGGCTAGAGGTAATCCTTAGGTTTGCAAGAGTTTGTAAACTTTGTTGTTGGCTCAGAGTTATAGTGAAGTGTTTGGGAAAAATTCTACTGGGCAGTAGGTCGTGATTTTTTATATTTTGAGTAGAGTGTTTTCCACATAAAAATCATTGTGTTCTTTACTTTTTGCATTATTTATTCCACAACTGTAGTGTAAGGAACACATAGAAGAACCAGGTCCTTCGATAAACCAATGCATGCGAAAATTGGACATCACACAAATCACCCCTTCTCTTGTGTGGTATTGAAGTATAAAACTTCAATTAGTATCAGAGCGGGTTATCCTTGAAGAGAATAACACCTTAGGAGAAGATCAAGATGAGTGCACCACCTGAAAACTGAGAAGGGAAATCCACTGCTAGGCCACCACTCTTTAATAGCCAATACTACTCTTGATGGAAAAAACAGAATGAGAGATCACATTCAAGGAAAGGACTATGAGCTGTGGGACATTGTCATTGATGGTCCACTGGCAACCTTGAAGAAAAATGCTTGAGGAGTAGATGTGCCAAGGACTTGAAGAAGTGGGAGAAGAAAGATAAAGCCAAGAAATGGCTTGTTTGTGGACTTGGTCCAGATGAGTACAACAGAATCCAAGGTTGTGCCATTGCTAAGCAAATTTGAGATATACTACAAATGGTTCACGATGGAACTACTTAGGTAAAGAGATTTAGAGGAACTCTACTGTACTCTCAGTATGAGAACTTTGCTATGAAGGATAAATAAACCATTCAAGAGATGTATACAGGATTCACTACACTAACAAGTGAGCTAAAATCTTTTCGACGAATTATTCTTGAAGAAGAAAGAGTCGAGAAAATACTGGCTACGGTTTTGCCTATCACTTGGGAGAGCAAGA
The DNA here is from genome assembly GCF_000393655.2 of Nicotiana sylvestris. Classification (NCBI taxonomy): domain Eukaryota; kingdom Viridiplantae; phylum Streptophyta; class Magnoliopsida; order Solanales; family Solanaceae; genus Nicotiana; species Nicotiana sylvestris. The sequence goes on from NC_091068.1 coordinate 149,951,956, forward strand.
TCAATGTCATCCAGGAATCAAAGTATATTGCCACTCTCCCACTAGATGAATTGATTGGAAATATCACTGCCTATGAACTTAGGAGACAAACCATGAAGATGGATGTACCTAAGAAGGAAATGAGCTTGGCATCAGAATCACTGAAGGTTCTGATCTGGAAGATGATGAAATGGCTATGGTAACTAAAGACTTCAAGAAGTACCTGATGAGAGGAAAGAGTTCTTCAAGAAGTGGAAGCTACAACAAGTCAAAAGCTCCTGAGAAGCAAACCAATGATGGCTACTACAAGTGTGGAAAAACTGATTACCACATCAAGAACTGTCCTTTATGGGAAATTAAATGGAAGAAGGAAAGAATTGAACGAAGGAACAGGAAGAAGGAACGGGTTCAACCTAAGAAAAGTAACAACAAAGGATCAACCACGCCTATGGTCGCTGCTTGGGGAGAAAGCTCAAGTGATGATGATGATGATGAAAGAACACTTATGGCTATTGGAGAATCTGATGAAGAAACTGAGGTAAATATCCTTCATCTTAAAGGCAAAATTAATTTTTTGTCTAAAAATGGTTGTCTGAGTTGCTAGTAGAGCTAACTAATAAATCTGAGGATGTAAATAATGAAAAGGAACAACTGTCATAAGAATGTGTGATTTTAAAAGTTAAGTGCAAAAACCTGAAACTTAGGGCTAGTGAAACTGAAAGTGAAAATACTGTGTTGAAAAACCAGATTCATGAACTTGACACAACTATTCTAGAACTTAGATTTGAAAATCTAAAACTGAAATTAGGAACATGCAAAATGACAGCTGATCATACACAACTCACTTTAGAAGAAAATATAGAAAAAATAAAAGATGAGTTGTACAAAAGAGATGAATAGATAAGAATCCTAAAGGAGGATCTAAGCAAGGTCAAGCATGAGCTAGACAGAACTTGTAAATGAAATAGGTCTTCTGATGCACTTTCATGGCTATAAGACAACCATAGTAGCAACAGAAGAGGACTTGGCTTTGGGAACCCTGCACCTAAGTGGTATCCCAAAAGCAAGTACCTCACACTTCCTAAGAACAAGATTTGCACACATTATGGTAAACTGGTTACTATAAAAGTGAATGCACTGCAAAAGAAAAGGCAAACTAAAAGAACAAAGAATTTGTTCAAGAAAAGATAGGTTGCCAAGTTAGGCTAAAAAGAATTTGATTCATCCTTTTATCTATAGAAAGGGACCCAAACTAGTTTAGGTTCCTAAGACTAACTCCTGATTTCCTTTTGCAGGTCCGAGTGAAGGGGAGCAGCCAAATATGGTACATAGATAATGGCTGCTCAAAGCATATGACAGGAAGCAAGAACTAGTTCCTTTCACTTGAGGACCTTAAAAGAAGTAATGTCTTCTTTAGAAATGGGAAGAAAGGTGGGATCATTAGGGTTGGAAAGGTGGGTAAAACTGATTCTTACTCTATTGAGAATGTCTACTTGATAGATGGATTGAAGTAAAGTCTGATAAGTGTATCACAATTATGTGATAGAGGGCATGGTAGCATTCACTTGTACAAAATGCTTTGTGTTTAATCTTACCACTGACAAGATAGTTTTGTAGGGAAAACGAGTAAATAACATATATGTTGTGGATATGTCCACACTTTCAGATAATAAACTCACTTGCTTAAGTGTGTTAGATAATGATCCTTTCCTTTGGCACAAAAGACTTGGATATGCCGGTCTAATCTAACTCAATAAACTAGTCTCCAAGGACTTGGTGATAGGACTGCCTAACATTAAGTTCAAGGAAGATAAAGTTTGTGAGGCTTGTGAAAGAGGGAAGCATGTAAGATACTCTTTCAAAAGCAAGAAAATAGTAAGCACCACTAGGACAATGGAACTGGTCCATATAGATCTTTGCGGACCAATGAGAATAGTGAGCAAAGGTGGTAAAAGATACATTATAATGCTTGTTGATGATTACTCTAGGTTTACTTGGAAATTATTTTTAACGTCTAAAGATGAAGCATTTGACATGTTCACTTCTTTTGTTAGAAAAACTCAGAAACAACTAGGTAATCAACTTGCATCAATTAGGTCTGATCATGGTAGTGAATTTGAGAATGCTAAATTTGCTGAATTTTGGGATGAGCATGGCATAAATCATAATTTTTCTGATCCTAGGACTCCTCAACAAAATGGAGTAGTTGAAAGAAAGAATAAGACATTGGAAGAAATGGCTAGGACTATGCTAAACTGCCCCATAGCTTCTGGACAGAAGCTGTGAACACTGCATGCTACATCATAAATAGGTGCATGACCAGACCTCTTGTTGAGAAGACTCCCTATGAGGTACTTAAAGGGAGAAAACCTAATATATCCCATATTAGGGCATTTGGATGAAGTACTTTGTGCACAATAATGGAAAAGACTCCCTAGGTAAGTTTGATCCTAGAAGTGATGAGGGAGTATTCTTGGGATATTCTTCACATAGTAAAGTTAATAAGTTATATAACCAAAGAATTATGTGTGTATAAGAAAGTGTACATGTTATTTTTGATGAAACTAACATACTTTCTGAGAAATAGGAACAAGATGCTGAAGAGATTGGGCTGATAAAAAATTCAAGTGATGAAATAATAGTCCAACATAAAGCTGAATCATAGGAAGGAACAGGTTATGGAACATGTCCTTCCACCTTGAGCAACATGACCAGGGGAACTGAATAGAGAGGAATTGATCCTCAAACCTCGAGAGAATATGTCCATAAACATGTTGCTCAACAACAAAATATTGAAGGAATATCTAGAAAATTTCTTTCTTGAGCATGGATACAAGAGAGGCCTTTGTGCTAGATTTCAGCAAATCCAAGGGAGTCTCACCTGAAGGCTGTCAATAGGATCCTGAGATACCTAAAAGGCACCACTGATATTTGCTTATGGTATCCAAAAGGTTGTAATTTTGATTTATTAGGGTATGATGATATTGATTATGCGGGTTTTCTTGTGGATAGAAAGAGCACTTTAGGTATGACACACTTTCTTGGCTCATTTCTTGTATCTTGGGCCACCAAAAAGCAAAACTCTATGGCTTTGTCTACTGCTGAAACTAAGTATTTGGTTGTTGCCTCATATTGTGCTCAATTGTTGTGGATAAAATATCAATTAATGCATTTTGAAATTGATGTAGGTCATATCACCATCTTTTGTGATAACACTAGTGCAATTAGTATGAGCAGAACCCAATCTATCACAAAAGAACTAAGCACATAGATGTTGGACATCATTTTAAAGTGATAATTTTGAGAAGTGTTGATCACTGTGGAATTTTGTGCTACTAATAAGGAAATTATTGACATATTCACAAAATCTTTGAGTAGGAATCACTTTAAAAGGAACATGTTAGAATTAGGGATGATTAAGATCACCTAAAAGAAACCGGTTCTAACTCAATGATTGGTTAGATAATTTGTGAATTTGTAAATAATTAGATTAGATATTGGTCAGCCTCATGCTTTTATAGTATAATCTTGTGCCATGTGCTATAATGTATCACTAATGTCTAATGATATTATCCTTATTTTGTTGGAAAAAATCAATCTGACACAAGAGAACTTTCAGTGAAGAACCTGGTTTATCGAACTTATAAGGTATGTATTTTACACTTCGCATAATTTGAAATAATTGCATATGGATCATGAAATGAAAAAGTCCCATTGTATCCTAAACTACTTTTGAACCAATAAGTTACAAACAAACCAATTTCACGAAGAGACCCACACGCTATAATTATCGAAATTTTTGGAGAAGAGCCTAACGTCTCTTTAAACTGACACTCCCAAGGTGAAAAAACTTATAACCTCCAAATGGCTGTTGTTACACACTCAACCTTTGCCCTCTTTAAATTGATCTGACCTTACCCTCTTATCTTAATTTTTTTTCGAAAGATTAAAATCTCCAAAACCTCAAAACTCTCTCCACTTCTCTCAAGTTTCTGAACTGATCAAATGGAAAACATTAGTGAGAATCCCAAAAACTCTAAAAACCCTTCCTCACCACCCAAAGAACCTTCACCCACACTTTCAACCACCCAAACCCCCAAGAAAAAGCATATCAAAATGATTGCATGTAAATAGTAGCAAGCAAAGAACAAGCCAAGAAATTAAATAAGAAGCTACAGGCCAGTCACGTAGAAGAACCACAAAACTCTACTGATTCTTTTTGGTCTACGACTGAAGGGGAAGAACCAGTTTCTTCTAAAGCTAAACAGGCAACCTCTAAGTTTCCCACCTGTAAGTTTAGTTCTGAAATTGCAGAAAATCTTGAGAATTAGTTTGTTTTGATTTGGTCTATGGTCGGTATTGAAAAGAGAAATGTTGCTACTGAAGACATTGGTGGTAAAAATGAAAAATAAAAAAAATAAAAGAATAAGAGTAAGAGTGTTATAGCAGATGTGAGGGGAAGGTAAGAAGAAAGAGTGGCTGGATCTACTTCACCCACTCTTGTTGGTTTGAGTGAAAAGACATGTGCAATGGTGGTCTGGAATGAAGAGATTAGTGATAATGAGGAGACTATGAATGAAAGTACGGGGATAGAATCACATGAGATAGGTGATAGTTCTGGTGAAAGAAGTATAACAGATGGGTTGGTTAGGTTAAGGAAACAGTTTCATGAACCAGTTTCTTCTCTTGCTAAAATAGACAAGAGTCCCGATCTGCTACAAAAGGTGTCAGATAGTTGCAATCAAAAGAAGAAGAACAAAGTTGGAAAGACTGCAGGAAAGGTCATGGGTAGCACTAAGAGAAAGAGTGCTCCTTCTATACCTGTAGCAACTCCTCCCACAAGACAAAGAACTACAAGGAGCCAGAAGAAGCAAAGTGAGGCTAATGTAAAAAGGGTCTTAGCTGAGAGTGCCAAGAAAGTCGCCTGGAAAGGAAAAGAAAAAGGCCGGTAATCCAAGTGGAGCAGTCCAAATTAAGGAGATGAACCTGGTTCTTGAAGAAGAATATGAGGATGTCGAAGTACCCACACCTAGTGACAAAAAAAGAAAGACTTCTCAAAAGAATTATCGAAAAGCAGAGGCTGAGGTAGAGGGATCAATTGTGTCTAAAAGAATTAGGTACGCCAAAAGGAGCAAGGAGGCTCAAATAGTGGAAGAAAATGAATAAGGATGCTGAGATTGAAAGGCTCAAGAAACGATTGGTTGAAGTAGAATTTGAGAAAGACTCTCTCAAGTGTGAGCTTGCTAAGTAAAAGGAGAAGAATGATGGTATTCTTCAAGATACACTGAAGCTGCTTCAAACCAATAACCAAGAACCTGGTCTTTCCCAGTCCTAAATCATTCGTAGCCCGTTTGTAACCAATGATCCAAGTGGGATTATTTTTTGTTTTTTTGCTCATGTTTTGTGATTTTATTTCTTTTTATACTTTGTGGAAGAATATTATCAATAATATTCACTACCTTTACTCTAATTGTTTGCTGATATTTCTTAGATGGATAATATCCTTAGATTGATAAAGAGAAATTTGAATCCATAATTGCATTTGAAGTAGTCCCAGTGGCCATGAGTGATATCTGCTAAAATCTGATTACTTAGCTTAATTATGCAACTTTTTGATGATGCCAAAAGGGGAAGATAGGTTGTGTTTTTGCTTTGGACTTTGATGTTTATAACCTAATGAATCTGGTCCTTGATGATTAGTGACTTTAAATGAAAAATATTCTCACATTGTGTTTGATATTGAGTTGAGCTAAAAGAGATTCATGCTTTTGAAAATCACAGAGCTTGTCATTATAAGAAACGAAGAATTGGTTGACCTGAGCGGTTTTAATTTTGATGTTTGACAAAGGAACACATGCATAAACCAAGTCCATGGATAGTGTTCACATGTGATGAGCATAATCAAGCAAAAGACATGCACGTGAAAGGGATAAGTATAAGTGGTTATTTATGAAAATCCCTTGACGAAAAGGTTGCATATTTGATAAGGATCAGAACTCCTTACTTGAAAAGTACTCTATCCAAGATAAGGGAAGAGTTAGAAGCTAAAGTTGACTAGAACTCTTCCACTATGGAAGAGTAAAGAATTAGAGTTCTAGTTAATCTTTATTTACTAACTCTATATATATCAATTGTGTTATCTTTTATAGGTGATGCACAAATACCGATGTTAAGCACGAATTGAGAGCAAAATAGCAAGACATTTTGTGAGCAATTCCTGTGAGATTTAAGAGTGCGATCTTGAAGCTACACGAACTAGATTGAAGAACCAGCTCCATAAAGAGTTTTATGTGTCTTTCTTTATTTCTAGTTCAAAGCGTAGTAGGCGTTTTGAGTTGTACCTTTCAGCTTTCTTAGAAGAAAATTGTACTAGGTATGTGAGTTGTATCTTTCAAGTTAGAGTTAACTTGAAGTAGTCGCAATATCCTATGGCGTGTTGCTATAAGGGTTAGATTTAATCCTTAAGTTTGTAAGAGGTTGTAAACTCTAGTTTCATTGTTCAAGTTAGAGTCAACTTGAAGCAGTCGCAACAGCCTGTGGCTGGTTTCTACAAGGGTTAGAGGTAATCCTTAAGTTTGCAAGAGTTTGTAAACTTTGTTGTTGGCTTAGAGTTGTAGTGATATTTTTGGGGAAAATCCTATTAGGTAGTAGGTCGTGGGTTTTTGTAACAGCCCATCCTGCTAGTGATATTGTTCGCTCTAGGCCTAGGCCCTCACGGGTTTAAAATGCGTCACTAAGGTCTAAGACTTGTAAACTTATATACTAACATCCCTTTTGTGTTTTATCGATGTGGGACTCTGTCTAAAGTATGAGGTGTTACATACACCTCCTCTTATGGACTCAACATCATCGCTGAGGTTTGCCCCACCGTATGGGATTTGCCTAGACTCAGCACTGAGGTTTGCCCCATCTAATCGGGATTTGCCTAAACTAGTTGAACTCTGACCCACCATCGGCATGGCTGACACAAGAGTGGCTCTGATACCATCTATAACAGCCCAGTCCGCTAGTGATATTGTCCACTCTAGGCCTAGGCCCTCACGGGTTTAAAATACATCACTAGGGTCTAAGGCTTATAACTTATATACCCAACATCGCTCTTGTATTTTGTCGATGTGGGACTCTATCTAAAGTATAAGGTTTTACAGTTTTTCATCTTTTGAGCCGGGTGATTTTCATGTAAAATCCTTGTGTTCTTTACTTTCTGCATTATTTATTCCACAACTGAGTGTAAGGAATGCATAGAAGAACCATGCCCTTCGATAATCCAGTGCATACAAAAATTGTGCACCACACAAATGACCCCCCCTCTTATGTGGTATTGAAGTATAAAACATCAGACGTGAATCGCATCTTGACTGTCCGGTTGAAAAGGAGGTGGAAGTGAAATCAGAATTGAGAGATCTTCGAAGAGGCGAACAAACCAAGTTAATTCAACCATGACGCGTCTCATAGAGCGATACTCTACCTCGATAGAACTATGGGAGATGGAGGTCTGATTTTTGGACTTCCATGAAATCTGAGAAGACCCAAGAGAGATATCGAATCCACTCACAGAACTTCTTGAGTTCGGACATATGCCTCAATTATAATCGCAAAAGGACAACAATTGAAATGAGGAAAAGGAATTCATAAAAAGCCCCAAACCAGGGTCCTTCAGAAGATAACGTAGAACACGAAGCGCAACAGTGAGATATGGAGTCCGAGGGTCCTGCATGTATTGACTTAGATGCTGGACGGTTAAGGAAAGGTCAGGCCTTGTGTGGGTGAAATAATTTAGCTTTCCCAATAGATGACGATATAAGGTTGGATCTTTAATAGGATCCCCTATTTTTGCCTTCAATCTTACTGTGGGATCCAATGGAGAAGAAACAGGGTTGAGATGAAGAGATTCAAATTCTGTTAAGAGATCTTGGGTGAACTTCTGCTGACATAGAATCATACCTTGAGGCTCATGAATGACTTCCATGCCTAAGAAGAAATGTAAGTCTCCTAGGTCCTTAATTTTGAATTTAGCATGTAAATATTCCTTTAATGCATTCAATTCTGCCTTGTCATTACCTGTTAAAAGTATATCATCGACATAGATGGCCACAATAGAAATATAGATATCTGTCTTTTTAACAAACATTGGTAATCATTTAAAGAATGTGTGAACCTTTTAAAAATTAAGGCAGTTGTGTGCTTAGAGTACCACTGTTGAGATGCTTGCCGAAGTCCATAAAGTGACTTCCTCAATCAACATACATATGTAGGAGATGGAGGAGTAGCACCAAGAGAAAACTTCATATAGACTTTTTAATCTAGATCACCATGCAAGAATGTATTATTCACATCTAACTGATAAAGCTCTCATCCTTTCTTCACTACAGTAGCTAGGATGCACGTCATTTTCACCACTGGTGAAAATGTCTAATTGAAATCTATGCCTTCACGTCGAATATCAGCCCTATCACTATTCTGGCCTTTAATCTTTCTATACTTCCATCTGAGTGATGTTTTTACCTTGTATACCCATTTTCTAAGGGTAGTGCCTTCCTTCTAGGTGGTAGCTCAAATACATCCCATGTTTTATTGAGTTCTAGAGCCTCAATTTCTTTTGTCCTGGCCTCTGTCCAACCTGGGTGTTGTGCTACCTGTACATAGGTGTTAGGTTCATAAATAGTAGATAATGAGTTGAGCATATGTTGATTAGAAGAATTTAACCCACCAAACGGAATTGAAACAAGAGTAATAGGAGTGATAAAACAGAAAGAACTAGCATCAGTAAGTTAGAAAGAATTATAGATGTAGTTTTTTTTAGGTATGTAGATGTTTTGTGTGTTTTAGTGGAATTTTTGGTCAGTGTTTTTAGAGGTTCTGAATCTAGTGAGGAAAATATAGGAGATAGCCCTCTTGAAATTGAAGAAGAACCCGAAGTATAAGTACTGGAGAAACCCTTAAAAGGACTGAGAGTTCTAAGACTTGACAGTATATGATCAGATATATCAGTGTTGTTAGTAGCTGAAGATTTGTTAGTTGGGAAATCTAGAACTTGTGGATTGTCTTTGTTGTAACTAGCATAGGGTAAATACGAAACATCAGGATTGGTAGATTTGATATATGCAAAAGGAAAAAAGTCTTCATGAAATACAACATCTCTTGAAATAAAAGGTTTCAAAGTTATATCCCTTTTTGCCATGTGGGTATCCTAGAAACACATAAGGAACAACTTTTTCTTCAGACTTTGATCTATGATATGAAAGAGTAGAAACAAAATACAAACACTCAAAGCATCTAAGATTGGAGTGAGATGGCTTAGTTTTGAATAGATAGTTTTGAAGTTCAATACTCTTGAAGGGAATCTATTGATTAAATAAGTGGTAGTAAGTAAACAGTTCCCCCCTCCCCCAATGTGATATAGGGAAGTGAGATTGGAATAGCAAAGCCTTAGAAGTCTCCAATAGATGTTTATGTTTTCTCTCCACAACTCCATTTTGTTGTGAAATTGATACACAAGTGGTCTGGCGTATTATGCCTTGAGAAAGAAAAAAATATGTCTGAATAGACCCACTCCCCAATTCAAAAGCATTATCAGATCTTATTGCCTTTACTTTAGTGTGAAATTATCTTTCTACCATTGCTAGAAAAGACTTCAAAACTGGAAAGGCATTGGATTTGGTACTTAGTAGGTAAGTCCATGTACCTCTACTAAAATCATCTACAATGGTGAAAAAAATATTTATATCCATCATAGGTTGAATGCTTATAAGGTCCCCAAGTATCCATATGAATTAGTTCAAACACATATTTAGTTGTAATAGAACTAGAGGGAAAAAGGAGCTTGGATTGCCTTGCCATAGGACAAATAACACAAGGAACAGAAAATTTAGAACAAGAACGATTTGAAATAGATGAAATATTCTTCATATTACTCAAATGCATATGAACCAATCTATAGTGCCAAAGCTTGTCTTTTACATTGGAATCAAAAAATGTAAAACATGAATTGGAAATAGCCCTAGGCTTTGATTGCTTGCTGGGGAGAAAAACACTACTAGACTTAGGATGACTCCTAAAATCAGCTACTGACTCTCTAGACTTAAGGATGTATAGTTCTCCAATCTCCTTACCAATCTCCAGAGGGTTCTTAAGTGAAGCACCCTACAGTAGAAAACAAGTAAAGGGAGTAAGTAAGACTGATTTTTTTGATTTGCCTGCACAATTTATGCATATACAAGATATTAAACCTGAATGAGGGTATGTATAAAACATTCTGTAATACCAAATTAGATAGAAGTGAAACAGAACCAAAATGTGTGACTCTGACTTTAGTAGAATTTGGAAGATTGACTATAAGAGGCTCGGGCAAAGCCTTAAAATCTGAAAGATAGCATTTGTTAAAAGTCATATGCTCAGTTGCTCCACTATCTATTATTCATGGCTGACTATTTATCTCAATGAAACAACTGTAAAAGTTGAAGAATTTTGATATACCAGCGTAGTTCAAATTTGCAAATGCACCAAAATTCCCTATACCACCTTGCCGATTTATCTGTTGTAGAAGATGCAGAAGTTGAGTAACATTTTCCTGAGTAAGTGGCTTTGCTTCTGAAACATTCTCTGTACCCTGCTCTTCATTCTCAGTGATATTGGGTGCATTGTTAGCTTGAACTGTCCCTTGAAATTTCCTTTGATTTATGAATTTGAAATCTGCAGGAAAATCATGTATCATGTAGCATTTGTCTATGATATGCGTTATTTTCTTGCAGTAGTTACATAAGTTTGAGTTCTTCTTTGCTTCAGAACCTGTCTTCTTTCCCTTGTAATCATTTAACTTCTTCCCCCCTCCTTGATTAGCCACCACAAAAGATCCTGATTCTCTTGGATAAATAGGTGTGGCATGTATTTCCCTATGCTTCTCATCTTGAATTATGAGAGAGTAAGCCTGGCCAATAGAGGGCAGGTGAAAAGACAATAACATGTTGCTTCTGACTCCTATAAAGGAGTCATTCAGTCCCATTAAAAATTGCATCAGTCTTCCATCTTACTGTGCTTTAGGTTCTTAGTTTTAGCTCCACAATCACAGTCACAAACACAAGTAGAGAAAGTGTTTAAAGCATCCAATTCATCCCACAAACTTTTCATTTTAGTAAAATAGCTTGATACACTATTATTATCTTGTATAACAACACTTAACTCTTTCTGCAACTGGAATAATTTAGTCTCATTGGTCTGTCCAAATCTATCCTCTAAATCACCCCAGAGATCTTTAGCACTTTGTGAGTATAACACACTCTCAGCAATTTCCTTTGACAGGAAATTGAGTAACCATGATAGCATCATGTCATTGCAGCGGAGCCAAACCTTTTGAAGACCAGATTCAACACTTGAAATAGCTAGGGTTCCATCAATAAACCCTAGTTTTTTTCTTTGCTGATAAAGCTATGACAACTGCTCTCCTCCAGCCTCCATAGCTCTTACCATCGAAGACTGAAGAGACCAAGTTCATCCTTGGATAATCAGAAGGGCGAAGGTAGTACGAATGAGCAGAATCTACTACTGAATTCATTCCAGATCTAGCAGATGTAGAAGAAATTAAAGTGGTGGTAGCTGTTGCTATAGCATCAGCAGGTGGAGGGACAGTACCCATTGTTAAGGAAGATAAATAAAAGAAAAAAGATACTTGATTTCAAAATGTAATGAGTATATTAAACCTGCTCTGATACCATGAAGAATTGAGAAGATTTAGAGAATTTTCTTCCGTGTATATTGATGTGAATATGCTATGTACAACTCTGCCTTTTATACAAGAAAAATGGAATCTATTCTATAACTAACAATGCCATGTGTCTCTATTCTAATAGCTAGTGTATAACTACCATTTAGATAATTACGTAGAATAAGGAATAGTATTTACATGCTGTAAAATGGCTATTTTTGAAAGCTTCTAGAATGTGGCCTTTAATTCGTAAAAATTGCGTAAAGCCATTTTTTAAAACATTTTAACTTGTACCCACTTTTTAAATAACTTCAGCCCGGTTTCTCCTCCTCCTTCTCCTCATTCGTTTTCTTCTTCTCTTCTTCTTCTTCTTCTTCTTCTTCTTATTCTTCTTCTTCTTCTTCTTCTTCTTCTTCTTCTTTATTCTGCTGCTGTTGGTACTGCTATGAAACTTCAGTTCATGGGATGATTGCCATAAATATGTTTATCAAATTATTTAAAAATAAATTATAAATAATTACTTAAGTTAGTAGACAATAATTTGTGAATATTTCTACGTATGTAAGTTAGTAGACAATGATAATTCTGTTCTTTTCACGTTTATTGTTTTCAAAATTTATGATTTAGATACTGTTGGCAATCTGATTATTTATCTAGTATGCTAGAAAGCTTTTTCAAAAACTTCAGCTTATATAGTGCTGAAGTTTTTATAAATGAACTAAATAACTTCAACATCTCTACTGAAGTTTTTGAAAAAGCTTTATAACAAAACTAATGAATCCAGGACAAAAAAACTTCAGCTTTTAGTGTTGAAGTTTTTATAAATGAACTAAATAACTTCAGCATCTTCTGCTGAAATTTTTGAAAAAGCTTTATGACAAAACTAATGAATCCAGGACAAAAAAACTTCAACTTTTAGTGCTGAAGGTTTTACAAATGAACTAAATAACTTCAACATCTTCTGCTGAAGTTTTTGAAAAAGCTTATCCAGGACAAAAAAACTTCATCTTATTTAGTGCTGAGGTTATTATAAATGAACTAAATAACTTCAGCATCTTCTCCTGAAGTTTTTGAAAAAGCTTAATGACAAAACTAATGAATCCAGGACAAAAATATTTCAGCTTAATTAGTGCAATTATAAACAAAAACTTCAGCAAATAGAGAATAAAACTTTAGCTACTATACTTAAGTTCAGCAATTACAAATAGAAACTTCAGCAAATAGAGAATAAAACTTCAGCTACTATGCTTAAGTTCAGGCCCGTCTACTAAGAATGCTGAAGTTTTGCATGATTACCTTTGCTACTTCAGCCCCGTATGCTGAAGTTACGCGAAAAAGTGGGTAAGTTTGCAATTTTTTTTGCAAAGAGGGTACAAGTTAAAACGTGACCCAAAAATCAGGTATAGATGCAAATCCCCCTTTTAATTCACTTCAGTAAGGCCCAAATGTTCATCCCTCTATCAGTCCATTTTATAGCCCAAGTTGTCTGAAGCCCTGTCTATATGCCAAAATGTAAACCTCTTCTCTCAAACATAACCAAGCATAGTCACTACACTTTAACTCAATTGTGTCGCCTCTTCTTGTTCATATCATTGAAACCTTCGTTATCATCACCAACAGACAAGCGCAAAACACACACTTAAATATGCTCGCTAGTCAAATATAGTATAATATAATATCGCAGCCACATATATTGAAGTTAAACAGTATTATCATAGTTCGTAGCAAGGTTTCTGTCTAAGATGATCAACAGTTGAGATTTATGTGATTAAAACTAAAATTAACTAAGAGTCTAAACTATTGACTAATGACAATCGACGCAAGTTATGAGCAAAGAAGGTTATCAATGGGAGAAGATAGAGTTTTGATAGGATAGGTGCAAGATAATTGTTGAGATCTAACTCTAGATAATTCACTTCTAAATTCAAGTGTGTCTCTCGATTTCACTCAATTATTAGTTCAAACGTTTAGTCGAAACTCCTCTCACGATTAAGTCTCAACATCACAAGATGAACCAATTCAAGCTCTGTGAAGATATGCATGAATTCGTAGTGGATTGGTCTTTAGGAGAATCTCTCTCGATTATCCTCCTAACCAGGTTTAATCAAAAATTCAACTAGCCTCTTTCGATTACTAAGAAGAATTAATGAATTCAACCAACAGAATAATGCAAGGTATCACAAGTTATGCCTCTCTCGATTACATGAATAAGTGAATATAGATGAACGATTAAAACATTCAAAATGATTCAATACATAAAGCTAGATTTATAATCCACAAACAAATATCAATACACCAAATTCATCTAACTCTAAAGAGAACTACTCTATTGATATGGAGCAATTCATCGCAAATACGTTTAAAGTATAAAAAACATAAAACGATCCAAACTCGTGTCTTGAGTGAGGATTGAATGATGAATTCCTTATGCTTTTGCTTCCTCAACTCCTCCTTAGCCTCCCTAGGTCTAAGATGTGTCAAAAGTTCAAAAAATAATATTTATACTAATTAGGGTCGGGCCCAGACGAAATCACCTTCTCCTAGCCGAAATAGGATTTTCACTCTGTAAAAATTATACAGGCGTGCCATATGGGGAAATGCGGAATGCGAGGCATTAGTGGGAAACTTTAGAGAGCTTGTAATTTTATACGCAGTAGAAAATAGGTCGTCGCAGCTGTGGAGGTTTCTCAGAGTGAACCTTTTTCGCTCACTTTTTGATATCCAGGCTTGGTCCTTGACCCCTGAACGCGATCCCAGCTTAATTCTTTGGACTTTTACTCAGACTTCAAAGCTCCAAATAGCTCAAATAAGCTCCATAACATCTACATCACTCGGATTCACTCATACAAGGCATAAAACACAAAATAAGTACAAAATACTAGCAATTAAAGCTCAAACACCATTAAAGTGCAGTAAACTAGAGTGTAATAAATGACTAAAATACGAGATTATAGCCTACCATCAACACCCTACACTTAAACCATTGTTCATCCTCGAGCAATCAAACTACACTTTATAAATACATGACCTTCTTAAATCCTAACTCATCATACCAAGAATATTTAAAATAGAATAAGCACAATCGTGTAACATCTTTGCCTCAAGATTTGACTCACAAGTACCACGCATTATTCGCACCCCGCTCACTTACTCTAACATAGAGGTCAATGACATTACCTTTACTTCATGAATCAAGTTCCCTCACACAACAATCGAGAGTAGTTCCACACACCATAAAATTTAACAACAATCAGAATCATGATAGAAAAAGTTCACACATTGCAGAAACAAAATTCATATACCACAACAGACGTACCATAGGCTTTCCCATAGTGTACTACTCTAGTAATTGAGCTTATTCAGCCAAGGATCACGTAGGACTTTTGGTTGTAATGTAAGTTGCAGGACAGGTAGGATACATTTGGATATAAGAGTGACTTCACCTCCCTATATACTTTAATACATACAATTTAACTTTCAAAACTCCACACTTATGTCAAACCATGACTCTACCTTCATATCACTATTAATCAACTCCCAAATTCTTTAAGCACAATTGCATCAAGAGTCACCACTATCAAGGAATATCTTTCACAACAATACAAATTTATATAATTTTTTTCTTTTTCAATTCAAGTGGTCTCTACTTTTTCAAAACAGTGCACCTTGCTCCTTATTTCAATAGTTCCACTCAAAAGCCAAATCAACCACCCCCCACACTTCAACTTTTACAAAGTTCATAACAAATTCAAGTGCTCACGAGAGGTGAAAAGGTTCAAATATGGTCAATTCAAACAAATGGGTAAGACTTGTAATGTGATTTCCAAAGAAACAGGATTGCAGGCTCAAAAAGGGTTAAATAAGATACACAATAATTAGGCGGGTAAACACATATAACTAGCTCAACAAAGAAATGTCTGTATCCCTTTCAAGAATAAAACTACTATTTCGCTTTGCAAACATATGGGGAAAGGTTTAGACATCAAATGCAATGCACAGAATAATACAAAACCTCACACACATATGGCACATAACTCACTCAGGATTGGACTCATCACGACACTCTAGTCAAAGCAGTTAAATGCAATGTTAAGATCATACAATTTAAGATATGTATACAAGAGTCAAAACCTGAGCCTAAACGTCACAACTAAAGCACTTACCATTCTCAAGGAATACTACCTACAAAATCAAGAGATATTGCTTTCATTTCAAATCACAGCACAAGGTTCCCTACTCCTACAAAATAAAAAACTAACTACACCCGGTTCAAACAAAACCCTTGGAAAAGAACCACAACCCAAAGAAAAACAAGGGGGAATCGTTATACTACCTACAAAAGAAAATCTTTTTATATTTTTCCTTCGACTTTAGTCCCTTAAGAAACCTGCCGATATGATATCCATCGCTAGGACAAGTCAAAAATTTCAAAAAATTTTAATGTTTTGTTTCAATTTTTTCTCTAACTCTAACTGCTAAAACTAACAAAAGCAAAACTAAAACTAACATACATACATACATACATACAAATATATCCCCCACCACACACTTTAAGTTGTGGCATGTCCCCATGACACACAATTAAAAAGCATAAGGTAAAGAAAACTTCCCTGAATATCTAGTTGGGGTCTGAATCAAAGTCCGACTCCATTCTTCACGCCCGAACTAGTGCACATATCCATTCAGACAGCTTCTTTTCAGCCTTCTTGGGGTACACCCCACATTTATCTTTCTCAATCACTGGAGCTTTCTCTTTTGCGCCCTTCACTTTCCACTCAACTTGCAACTAGCTTCTCCTTTTTCACCCCCATTGCTACATTTATCTCAAAAGTCACAGTTTTCTCACTCGCTCTAAGCATGTTTTTTCTCTCATGTATATCTAATACCGCTCTACCCGTTGCTAAAAATGGTCTTCCTAAGATGAGGGGGACCTCCTTGTTCTCCTCCATTTTTACTACTATAAAATCTACAGAAAATACGAACCTATCCACCCACACTAAGACATCTTCCACTATTCCCTCGGATGTCATAGTCGTTTGGTCTGCCAGCTACAAAGATATTGGTGCAGACTTTATCTCTCCAATCTCATTCTCCAATTTCCTGTAAATAGACAGAGGCATTAGATTAATTGAGGCACCAGAATCACATAAAGACTTCTCAAAATTAATAGTGCCTAAAGAGTAAGGTATAGTAAAACTCTCTGGATCTCCACACTTTTGTAGGAGTTTGTTTTGCAAGATTATGCTACAATGCTCTGTGAGCTTAACCACTGAGGTCTCTTTTATATTTCTCTTCTTTATCATGATCTTCTTCAAGAATTTGGCATAAGCTGGCATTTGTGAGAGCACTTCACTGAATGACAAATTTACATTAACTTGTTTCAGCATATCCAGAAATCTCTCAAATTGCTTGTCCAATTTTTCTCTATACAACTTTTGGGGAAAAGGTAAAGCAGGCATGCACTTGCTCTCTTCATGTTCCTCTCTTCTCGAACTCTCTTCCCTCTTCTTTTTGTTAGCTCCATTCTTGCCTTTCTTCTTCTTATCAACTTTAATTTTCAGCTGCTCCCCACTTTCTTTTTCAAGTATCACATCTTTTTGGATCAGAGTGGGATTTTTCAACACTAGCCCACTTTTAAAGGTTATAACATTCACCAATTTTTGGGGATTTCTCTCAGTATCAGCAAGGAGAGTACCGAGACTATCGTAGATAATATTGTTACTATTTGTCCTACTTGCTTCTCTAGATTTCGGGTTGCTACCCCATGAGCATCTAGCCTCTCATCTGTCTTGATAATGAAAGGCTTTCATTAGATCTTCTAAACCAGGCTGATTGGACTGTTGATGCTGAAACAGTGGCCTCGGCTGATTCACAAAACCAGGAGCTCTTTGCCCCTTAAATATGGGGTTGTTTTGTTGCCATGCATTTGCAGTACCCCCAGGTGAACTCCATGAAAAACTGGGGTGCTTCTAACCCATTGCATTGAAGTTATAATTCCCCACAACATTCACTTCCTCAATTAAGGCTTGACACTTATGAGTAGGGTGTCATCTTCCACATATATCACAAGCTGCATGAGGCTCACTTTGTATCGAGGCTTAGGTCAGCCTTCGTATTTCTTTGGCCATAGCATTAAGCTGTACCTGCAAAGATTTATTAGCATCAAGTTGATGAGCACCAGTTGATCTTCTTCTTTCAGCACAATCAGAGGGCCACTGATTTGCATCTTTAGACATCTCATCAAGAATTGTAGCTATCTCATCTGGAGTCTTCTTTATCAATGGGCCTCCAACTACATTACTCAATGTTCTAGGTGAGGTCGGTGTCAATCCATCCTAAAAATTCTAGATTTGCATCTAGAGTTAAATTTCGCTATGTTGACACTTTCGAACAATTTGCTTAAACCTCTCCCAAGCTTCAAACACAGTTTCAGTATCTTTCTGGCAGAAGTTATGGATTTCTCTTCTAAACTTGCCCGTCTTAGCTGATGAGAAATATTTATCAAGAAATTTTCTAGTCATCTCATCCCATATTCTAATTGATCCCGTGGGCAAGCTTCGAAGCAACTGCTTTGCATCATCTTTGAGTGTGAAGGGGAATGCCCTTAAGTATATTGCATCTTGTGACACACCATTGTATTGAAAAGTGTTCATAATCTCCTCGAAGTTCATTAGATGATTTTTTGGATCTTCGTTCATCTTTCCTCTGAAGACACAACAGTTTTGAAGGGTTTGAAGCAACCCTTGCTTTAACTCAAAATTGTTAGCTGCAACTGGAGATGGTCTAATATTTGATAATCCTTGGTTGTAGATTGGTCTAACATAATCACCAAGTGTTCTCCCAGCACCGGGAGCTATGTTTCTGAACTGGGCTGTAGCCAAGGGTTGATTGAGCAATTCTCCGAGCTCTCTCCTCTTTATAGATAATCTGCACATCTCTAATCGCTGCTTCCTCAGAATCCCTTGCAGCTTTCTCTCATTGTTGGGCTGCCTCTCTTGCAGCCATAACCACATTATCATCATCTCCAGCCATAGTTTCTTTGGTTGAGGATTGCTCAACCTTCTCTAAAGTCTCGGGGATATTTCTTTCCTTCCTCAGTTGTCGCAGTTGTTTATCTATCTTTGGTTCATATGGTAGTACTTCCTCATGCACCAATCTAACTTGTAGCATGCGCACAGTCAAAGAACACCAAATGTAAAAAGGGAAAAATCAAATAAAAAGAATATTCCTGAATTAGCACTACAAACTATTTCAAACACTATTGATTGCCAATCACAGGCAATGACGCCAAAATTTGACGAGCGAAAACACAGACTTAAATGTGATCGCTAGTCAAATATAGTATAATATAATATCATATCCATGGGGATTGGAGTTAAACAATATTATCATAGTTTGTAGCTAGATTGCTATCCAAGATGATCAACAGTTGGGATTTATGTGATAAAACTAAAATTAACTAAGAGTCTAAACTATTGACTAATGACTGACGCAAGTAATGAGCAAAGAAGGTTATCAATGGGAGAAGAAAGGGTTTTGATAGGATAGGTGCAAGACAATTATTGGGATCTAACTCTAGATGATTCACTTCTAATGCTCAAGCGCTTCTCTCGAATTCACTTAATTGTTAGTTCAGACGTTTAGTAGAAACTCCTCTCTCGATTAAGTATCAACCTCACAAGATGAACCAATTCAAGCTATGTGAAGATATGCACGAATTCGTAGTGGATTGGTCTTTAAGAGAACCTCTCCCGATTATCCTCCTAACCAGGTTTAATCAATAATTCAACTAGCCTCTTTCGATTATGAAGAAGAATTAATGAATTCAACCAACAAAATAATGCAAAAATATCACAAGTTTTGTCTCTCTCGATTGCATGAACAAGTGAATATAGATGCACGGTTAAAACATCCAAAACAATTCAATACATAAAGATAGAGTTATAATCGACAAACAAATATCAATACACCAAATCCATCAAACTCTAAAGAGAACTACTCCATAGATATGGAGCAATTCATTACAAATATGTTTAAAGTATAGAAAAACATAAAATAATCCAAACTCGTCTCTTGAATGAGGATTGAATGATGAATTCATTGTGCTTTTGCTTCCCCAACTCCTTCTTAGCCTCCCTAGGTCTAAAATGTATCAAAAGTCTAGAAAATAATATTTTTCCATGTATTTATACTAATTAGGGTCGGGCCTGGACAAAACCACCTTCTCCTAGACGAAAATAGGATTTTCACTCAGTAAAAATTGTACAGGCGCACCATATGGGGCGACGCACCATGCGTGGCACTAGTGGGAAACTTCAGAGAGCTTGTAATTTGATAGGCAATAGAAAATAGGCAGCCGCAGCGCCCCACGCACCGTGGTTGTGGAGGTTTCTCAGAGTGAACCTTTTTTGCTCGCCTTTTGATATCCAGGCTTGGTCCTTGGCCCCCGAACGTGATGCTGGCTTAATTCCTTGGGCTTTTACTCAGACTTCAAAGCTCAAAATAGCTCTAATAAGCTCTATAACATCTACATTACTCGAAATCACTCCTACAAGGTATAAAACACACAATAAGTACAAAACACTAGAAATTAAAGCTCAAACACCATTAAAGTGCAGTAAATTAGAGTGCAATACGTGACTAAAACACGAGATTATAGCCTACAATCACCAATACCAACAAATCCTAATATTGCATGAAGTACTGATTTATACTTATAGAAGAATTCATGATTCGATGTTTATAATTCTAGATTCTCACTGCTTGAAGTTATTGGGGTTTAAAATTATAATTTATATATATTAAATGAATTTTTTATGTCACGACCCCAACTCCGGTTATGATGGAGCCCAACACACTGCTAGGCAAGCTTGACCAATTAACAACCTTAACCCATTTCTCATATAGTTCATTATCAGCTAACACAGTTAAGTTACCAAATCATCATATTAGAAGTCTGAAGTAAGAGTTAAACATGCTGAATTTCAAATAATAAACCTACTACATAGCCCATATAGATCCGGTGTCACAAGTCTCGAGCCTCTAGTACAAGTTTAATAGCCTAATACATAATCAGTCTAGGAAATGCGGATAAAACGAAAGGATAGAAGGGAGAGATCCGGGTCGCGGACATCGTGCAGCTACCTCGATGCTCCCGAATATGAACTGATTGACTGAAAATCCTCACTCAGCCTCTGGAACACCTGGATCTACACGCAAGGTGCAGGGAGTAATGTGAGTACTCCGACCCAGTGAGTAATAAGCATAAATAATGACTGAGAATAAGAAATCACGGAAAAACACAGAGTAATCTATAATACGACAGTTTAAACAAGTACCATGAAAGCAATAAACCAATGGAAACAAAATATGGTAATGCTACAACAAATAAGCAGTTAAATGACAAACATATAAAGAAAAAAAATCAACACATAGATTGGTACCCTATAGTACCCGCTGCGGCGTGCAGCCAGATCCATTTATTTATCGTCGACGACTCTTATTGGGGGTGTGCAGACTCCGGGAGGGGCCCCTTACGACCCAAGCGCAATATCAAGCCATCTCGTGGCATCAAATCTAGGCACTCGACCTCATATCAATATCAGTATAACACTGTTGCAGCGCGCAGACCGATCCCATGGTATCCTCATATCTGACCCTTGACCGTACTCAGTCTGGAAATCATATAAGCCCCTCGGGCAATATTAAAACAATATTTCTCATCCCAAAACATCATTTAATATATCATTTTAGTTTCAAAATCGAGTAAAAGTGGCTGAGTTGTAAAACAGTGAAAAACGATACGACTGAGTCCAAGTAGTAATTCAAAACAGCGAGGAAATAGTGATAAAAACTCCCCGAAGGGTTCAAACAGTTGGCACAAAACCCAAATATGACAATCAGTCAAACCCTGATGATAACAAATAAGCTTCGATCAATTACGTGGTAAAACATCACTCGGGACGGACCAAGTCACAATCCCCAATAGTAAACGACCCCGCGCTCATCATCAAGCGCGTGTCTCACCTCAATATAGCACTATGATGTGCAAATCCGGGGTTTCAAACCCTCAGGACATCATTTACATTCATTACTCACCTCGAATCGGCTAAAACTCTAGCCCGCGATGCCTTTGCCTCTCAAATTGGCCTCCACGCGCATCGAATCTATTTAAAATCAGAATGAATACGTCACAATATGCTAAGGGAACAAGGCCCAAGCAAAAACAATCGAAAAGCACCAAAAATCTCGAAATTAGCAAAACTCGAGCCCCGAGCCCACTTCTCGAAACTCAAATTTTTTTACATCAACTGGTTCCTTATATCCCCACGAGTTCAACCATACCAATTTTACCAAAATCCGACATCAACTCGGCCCTCAAATCTTCAAATTAAACCAAGAGGGTTTTCAAGATTTTACCAACTAAAATCACCAATTAAATGTTAAAAACAACGATGTATTCGAGTAATCTAACCAAAAATTGAGTTAAAAACACTTACCCTGATGTTTTTCTTGAAAATCTCTCGAAAAATCGCCTCACCCGAGCTCCCCCAACTCTATTTTTGTCAAAAATGGCCAAAACCCCCGTTTTATAACATTTTTCTGATTCGGACGCCACAGGTGGCGCTGGTTCCAGTAGCCAAAACAAATCCTGGCGCCATGGATTGCGCCCCGCGCTACCCTGGACGCTGGCGATGTGAAATTATTTTTCCCCGACACGAAAATGGGCATAACTCTCTCATACGATGTTCGAATTGAATGATTATTTTTGCTATGGCTCTGAAATTTCGATATGGATCTAATGCTTCAATAAAAACTGAATTTGGAGCTCATTTGCATAATTTGATACCACTTACTCTTGAAGAACAACATCGAAACATTCTTGAAATGCCCAAGTTAAACTCCAATAACCATCCAAAGTCCACCCGAGGCCCTCGGGACCTCAACCAAATATATCAACAAGTCCTAAAATATCATGCGGACTTACACGGAGTTTCAAATCATGCCAAGAAACGTCGAAACTACAATTCACACCTCAATTCGGACTTATGAGTTTCAAACTTTTCCTTTTACTAAGCGCGTGCCGAAACGTATAAAATAAATCCGGAATGACTTCAAATTTTGCACACATATCCCAAATAACATAAAAAAGCTACAACAACTCCCGAAATTCCATTTGACCCCCCCATCAAAATCTCACCTATCAACCGGAAATCGCCAAAATACTAACTTCGTCAATTCAAGCCTAATTCTACATCGGACCTCCAAAACCACTTTTGATCACACTCCTAAGTCACAAATCACCTCCCAAAGCTAACTGAACCATCGGAACTCACATCCGAGCCCTCTAACTCATAAGTCAATATCCGGTTAACTTTTCCAACTTAAGCCTTCTTAAAAGAGACTAAGTGTCTCATTTCTTACCAAAACCACACCAAACGCAAGACAATTAACTCGACCACATAAAACACAGATAACGAGGCATAAAGAAGCAGAAATGGGGGAAACGGAGCAATAAATCATGAGACAACAGGTCGGGTCGTCACATTTTAATAACAAATACAAAGTTTAAGCCAAACATATTGATTTTGCCGATCTCGTCTCATAAAATGTTCATCCGCCCCTGTCTATACTAGACACAACCGATTCAACATAACTCAATATGGAATATGTCCATGTGTGAGAATAACTTCGCATATATATAAAGAGTAGAATTTACTGGCTTAGCTCTAAATAGTTGGAGGTTTTTTGGGAGGTGATAGCAGAAATAGCGAAATCTAGCAGTATATTTCTAAAATTCAATGATTCGAGTTTGCATTTTTAACCAAGTAAAATAGAAAAATTCGTGTCGTACAACAAAATTTTGCCTATCATAGGGAAGCTTAACGCAAAGCAAATTCTTGTGGAAAAGGCTATTAAAAATGGAAAATAATTATATAGATGACCATTGTAGTGGCTAAGCTTAAGTCAAATATTGATGTATACGTTGAGAAATTATTTTGTTAAAGAAAACATTACTTAATAGAATTTGAATTGCATGTAAAGTTTGAACACTAGATTTTAGAGAATTAAGAAAAGAAGAAGGAAGAAGAAGAACTTGATTTCATTTCATTAAGCACTATTACAAGACGAAACAATATTTAACAAACTAACTGACTATCACATGCCTCTCACGTGTTGTGTCTGTGTATTGACTAAAATGCCCTCTCTTATGACTAACTTAATTCCCAATATTCCCCCTCAAGCTGGAGGGTGAAAGATGTCTAACACGCCAAGCTTGGACACTAAGAAGGAATGTTGTGCAGTAGTGAGTCCTTTTGTTAGAAGATCTGCTAATTGTAAGGAGGAAGAAACATGACATGGAGTAATAAGGCCTGACTTGATCTTCTCTCTGAAAAAGTGGTAATTGATCTCGATATGCTTTGTACGCCCGTGAAATATTGGATTCGCAGCTATTTGTATTGCAGCCTTGTTGTCACAAAACAATGTAATAGGTCTAGACACTTTAATTCCCAAGACTTCCAACAATCATGTTAACCATGTGATCCTTGTAGTTGCAGTAGCCATACTTATGTATTCAGCTTCTACTGAACTCCTGCTTACTGTAGGTTGCTTCTTTGATTTCCATGATATCAAAGAGTTACCTAGTTTAACAACATATCCTGTCACAGATTTTCTTGTATTAAAGCATGGTGCCCAGTCTGAATCACAGTAAGCAATCATATGATCAATAGGTCCTGCTTCCATCAACAGCCCCATGCCTGGTGCTCCTTTGACATATCTGACTACTCTCAATGTTGCCTTCATATGTGACTGTTTGGGCCTTTGCATAAATTGGCTTAGAGTTTGCACTACAAAACTTATATCAGGTCTGGTGATAGTTAGGTATAACAACCTTCCTATCAGTCTTTGATAAGCTGGATTATCTCTTAGCTCTAAATCTCCTGCCTTCCCAACACATGTGTCATACTCCATAGTTGTCAATTTTTGATTTAACTCTATAGGAGTTGCAACTGGCTTTACACCACTTAAGCCTACCTCTAAAATTAATTCTAGAGCATACTTTCTTTTATTGAGCAAGATTCCTTTCTTTGACCTTGATACCTCAATTCCCAAAAAATATCTTAGCTTGCCTAAGTCCTTAACTTTGAACTTACTGTGCAGAATTGTCTTGGCATCATTGACTAAGTTGGAGGAGCTCCCACTAATCATCAAATCATCCACATAAACCAGTATAATGACTATCTCTCCTCCTTGCTGCTTTGTGAATAAGGAATGATTAAAAGGACTTTGTTTGTAACCACTTTGAACAAGTGCATCAGTGAGCTTTATGTTCCGTTGCCTAGATGCTTGTTTAAGACCATAGAGGGATTTCATAAGCCTACACACTTTCAACTCCCCTGTTTATGAAATCCTTGAGGCAACTGCATATAAACTTCTTCATAGAGATCTCCCTGTAGAAAAACATTGCTAACATCTATTTGAGATAAAGGCCAACCCTTGGCTGCTATGCTCATAATAGTCCTGACTGTGACCATCTTTTCTATAGGTGAGAATATGTCATGGTAGTCCAGTACTTCTTTTTGATTATAACCTTTAGCAACCAGCCTTGCCTTGTATATGTCTACCTCTCGATTGGCCTTGTACTTGATCTTGTATACCCATTTGGAACAATAGCTTGCTTCCCTACTGGTAAGTCCACTATCTCCCAAGTATGATTATCTTCAAGAGCTTGGATCTCCTGTTGCATAGTTGTTACCCATATGCTATCAGTAAAAGCCTGCTGAAAATTAGTAGGTTCAACTTCAGCTGAGAAAGCCTACAAGTATGCTTGATAACCTGGTATGAGATTAGCATAAGTAAGGGTATTAGTCAATGGATATAAGCATTAGCCAGAGAACTTCTTAGCAGTTTGGTAGTCTTTTAACCAAACTAGAGGTTTGGATGTCCTAGTAGTCTTCCTAGGCTCTTGATCATTTCTAGGCTCAAATATGCTATTGTCAAGAGTAGCATTGAGCTCTGGCTCAGTGTTTGGAACTAAGTCAGTTGAGGTATCTTTCTCATCAGGCTCAATCTCTGCTGCTTTTATGTTTTGGACTGTATGATCAATCTGTAGGACTTCTGTAGTAGGTATATTGGTTGACTGAAATATTGTTTGTAGAAGGAATGTGAGGGTCTGTAGATGTAGGCAATGAGGGATCAGGATGTGATGGTATATAAGCTTGTGTAGGAAAGTGATCTTCTAGAATGGTCATACTTTCTTTAAAAGGGAAGATATGTTCTCTAAAACTAACATCCCTACTTACAAAGACAATCTTAGTTTCTAGGTCAAACAATCTGTACCCTTTTTGAACTTCAGAGTAACCTATGAGGACTGCTTTTCTTGCTCTCTTTGCAAACTTTTCTCCTTTTGGTAAGTTGCTAGAGAAACATAAACAACCAAACACCTTTAAGTGATCCATAACAGGTGTTTTATTATACAAAACCTCATAAGGAGATTTTCTTTGTAGTATGAATGTAGGCCACTTGTTGATCAGATAAACATATGTCTTGATGCAATCTCCCCAAAATCTACTAGGAACAGAACTCTGAAATTGTAATGCCCTAGCCACTTCAAGTATATGTCTGTGTTTTCCTTCCACTACCCCATTCTATTGAGGTGTGTATGGGCAACTTCTTTGATGCACAATGCCTAAGGATGCTAATAGTGCATTACAGCTGGCATTAAAGAACTCTCTTCCATTATCAGATCCCAATACTTTCACATTCATGTCAAATTGAGTCATTACCATTATAAGAAAGTCTTTCAACACTGTTACAACTTCACACTTAGACTGCAACAAACACACCCAAATATATCTACTAAAGTCATCCACAATTGTAAGAAAATAATGTTTTCTATCATACGTAGGCAGCTTGTGAGGACCTCAGATATGAAGATCAATAAGCTGAAAAATACACTCAGTTTGCTGCTACTAAGAGGGAATTTCAATCTACTTTGCTTAGCTAAAGGACATACTTCACAGTTATGTTTCAAACTATCCACTACTTTATTCTTCAAGGCAGAAATGTGCTTCATTGCCATTATTGATGGATGTCCTAATCTCATAAGCCAAAGACTGCACTCATCAGTGTCCTTGGTAGCCAATGCTGCTACAGGCTTGTCTCTCCATTTGAGTATATAAAGTCCACAATTCTCTTTACCAATCCCCATCACCTTCCCATTATAAAGACCCTACAATACACAATATTGAACTTAAAATCTGGAACATATAACACATCCTTTAGTTCATATCCCTGTAGTATAGAAGCACTTCCTTTGTGTGTAACTGAACATTTGCTACCTATTAGAACCTGCACTTTTTGATTCCTGTGTTGCTCAATGTTTTCTAAATTAGATAAATTTCTCTATAACATATGATATGGTGAGATGCTCCTGTTTCTACTATCCATTCATACAAAGATGTATTAGACAATAATGTAATTATACCTTCCATTAGTGTATGACAATCACCTGCAGGTGTTTTGTTCAGAAGCTCTAGTATCTGTTTGTATTGACTTTCAGTGAACAGTTGTCCCATCTGTTGGCCTTGATATGAGCTTGTAGTTTCTTTTGTTATCATGTTAACATAAGTTTTGTTTCCTTGTGATTGTTGTTTCTTCTTGCTCTTGAAGTCGGGCGGATATCCTATAATTTTGTAGCAATTTTTCTTGAGGTGTACTTTATATCCATAGTGTTCACAAACAATCCCAATCTTCATAGCCTTATATCCTTGATTTTGTCCTGCCATCATAGTTAAAGGTTCCTTATTTACCTCAAGCACACTTAGTTCAAATTGGCTTTCTTCTTGAATGACCAAAGCATAAGCCTAATTTACATTCAATACTGGCATCTTAAGTAATATCTGACTTCTCACCTAACTATAGCTTTCATTAAGAACAACTAGGAACTGTAACAAATGCAAATTCTTAAATTGCTCAATGAAAATCCTAGTTTCTTCACAATCACAACCAGGCGCTGGAACTAGTAGGTTAATTTTATCTAGAGATCTTTCATTTTCGTATAATATGATGTTACAGAATCAGTACCCTGCTTTAATGATCCAATTTGTATCCATAAAAGGTAAAAACGAGTGAGATTAGATTTATCAAACCTCTCCTTGAACTAGTTCCATACTGTTTTTGCATTCGAAGAATAAATGATACTTGGCTGTAATTCTGTAGATACTGTACGTCCTATCCATGAAAGAATAATCCCGTTACATCTTTCCCATTTATTCGCCAATTCTCCATTTATTCGCCAATTCTTCTTTGCAAGTTCCTTCTATGAAACCTAGCTTATTTTTCACCAAAAGTGTCATCCGCATCGATCTACTCCACAAACCATAATTTTCAGGTCCGGTGAGCTTGATATCGTGAAATGCAACTCCAGGCGTATCTGTAGATTCTAAAAACAGAGGATGATTGTGATCAATTGGAAGACTTGTTGTTTCCGCCATTTCCCCCATGGATGATGAAATCGAAGCTTTTAATCAGTGTTCGATGTTCACATCCTGCAGAATTTTATCTCGATTACAACAACCTGCTCTGATACCATGATAGAATTTGAATTACATGTAAAGTTTGAACCCTAGATTCTAGAGAATTCAGAGAAGAAGAAGAACTTGATTTCATTTCATTAAGCACTGTTACAAGACGAAATAGTATTTAGCAAACTAACTGACTATCACATGCCTCTCACGTGTGTGTGTCTGTGTATTGACTAAAATGCCCTCTCTTATGACTAACTTAATTCTCAATGTCACACCTCCTTTTTACCACCCGAGGGGTATATAAAGGAGCTTTTCCAATTAAAGTGACATTATTCGAAATGAGATTATTTTATTTATTTTTAGAGTCGCTACTTGGGATATTTATGGTGTCCCAAGTCACCAGTTTATTTTAAATCCCAAATCGAGGAAAATCAATTTTATTTAAAAGTCTATGAAACTAGAAAATGAGGTAAAAAATTCTGTTAACCCTGGAGAAGGTGTTAGGCATTAGCGGGTTCCGTGGTTCGAGTACGATCGCTTAATTATTAATATTGGCCTAATTATCTGATTTACTACATGTTTCAAACCTAGTGTGCATTTTTAACATTCTAACTGCTTTTAAATTTTTATTCAACCGCTTTTAGTTATTTTATGGAATTATTCTGGAACAAGTTACGATTGTCGTACACCTTTTTGTTTGATACATTGCGAATCATGTCACATGAACCGTACCCACGATCTACAACATGTTTAATTTATTAAAGTTATTAGAAGTTGTGGCCGGGTCACATAAATGTACCCCCAGATTTGGAGATTAGGTATCACAACTACGTCACAGGAACCGTACCAATAGCTATGATGATTTTATTATAAACGCACCTAAACAAAACTACGAATGTTCAAAACGTTTTCTATACTAAGTTATAATATTAATATGAGGGCCATAGATTAGGTGATTCAATTATGAATGGCACGCCTCGATTTATTTTAAAAGATTTGTATTTCACTAAAGCAAAGATGCTCATGTTTAAATCTAATTTGAAATTCAATAAAAAGCTATTAATTATATACATGCTTTGCGATATAGGTATTGGGCCTTAATCATTTTTTGGATAAGGGGAATTGGGCCAGTAGTAGCTCATTAAGTTATTTGGTCAAGGCCAAACCAATATTGAAGTTGTGTTGGGCTCAGAATTCAGCCCAAAACGAAAGAGACTCAAGGGCCCTTGCCCAGTTCGAGTTTTGACCAAGTCTTCCCACATTGGGCTTATATTAGGCGGGCCCAATCGTGAAGGTTTACTGCCTGGGCCTATCTACCTTTACATTTTAAGCCATAATACATGTTTGCAAGAGTTGTAACTCAATTTACTTTTAAGTATGAAAATCAGAATCTAGAAAATCAAAATACAATTCAAGTTTGACAATTAATTATACTACTATGATTTGCAAAACATAAAAGACATGTATTTATACTGGAATTCACAAGAGAAACTTTATAGTTAAGGGTTAAACTGCTGGGCTTAATGCCCAGGCCCATTCGCCTGGGCCTAGACTTGCTCAGGTGATTCCCATATTGAGCCTTGTTGCAAGTCTGACCCAACTTGTGTTACATTCAAAAAATTCTACGATAATAGGCTATGTTTATTACAAAGAAATCATACTGCTATGAACCTAAACTAATAATCAAACATAATCAAAATTTGAAATTAAAACGTTCCAACAGTCCCTTTACTACTGTCAGTCCACCAATTTACAATATGCTTCTAAATATATTTATATGTCTAAAGAAAGAACAGTTTTAAGATAAGATAAAAAATGACATTTCTTCTTAATTCTGAACCTCTTAGTTGTTACAAAATCCTTCAAACTAGCTTCAACTTGCAAGAAATCAGCTGTAGAGTTATTTCTTACAAGTTAGCATTCAATTCCGGCCTTGAGGCTTCTTTGCCTTATTGCCACTCACATACGAAACAACATAAAATAAAATACAGGTTTCAGTACTTGTGGGATTCCATTTAAAAGTGTATTACCAACTAAATAGCAAAGTAGGCAGAAAGAAAGAAGGAAAAGATCTTTAGTAAGCAAGTTTTAGGTTCAGTATAACTCAGAATTAGGCTCATAGTTGTAAAATAGACTCACCAGTTAAAATAGTCACATAGTAAGGCCATGGACTCTTGCTCTTTTTATGTCAACACATCAAATAACAAAAGAACACTCATGAGTTTAAATGGGAAACATCACTCAAACTTTCCAGAAAATCAGAACATCAGGAAAACTAACCTAGAAATCTAGCTATAAAGCTGGAGTTTTAAGGGCAGGGAAGTTTCAGGGTATTTTTCTTTGTATTATGAAATTTAGGGTCAAAATATGTTGATCGATGACATCAAAAAGGGAATATTCTAACCTAAATTCTGAAATTTCAGAATAGTACAACATCTTTGATAATTGTATGTCCTTTTTCCTACCCAATTTCAGCATCTTTTGCTAAAAATAGGGGCAGCTGTAGAAAATACTAGAACCTTCTGATATTTATCCTATGAAAAAAATCCAATTTTACCCTTTTAATTACTAGATATTTCAATTCTAAACAAATCTGATCCTATTGTAATTCTAGAAATCTTTTTAGGACCTTCTACAATGTCACGACCCTAAACCCAGACCTGGTCGTGATGGTGCCTCTCGTGAAGACAAGGCAGATGACACTTCCCATTTCAATTATTAACAGATAAACGACAAGAAATAAGTCTAAAGCGTAATAATAGCATCTCAAAGTAGCAGATAATAGTAACGTTTGCGAAAAATAACCCAACACAGCCCGATACCGTGGTGTCACTAGTCATGAGCATCTACAAGTTCTAATACAAGTCTGAGAAGTCTATAAATTATTACAAACTGTCTGATAAAGAGATAGAAATCATAAGTGGGAGAAACACGGGACTGCGGACGCCAAGCAGCTACCTCGTGGATTCCAAAATCTGCCGGGAGCTCTCAACTCGCGCTGGCAGGATCCGCAAAGCCTGAATATGCACACGGGGTGCAGGGAGTAAAGTGAGTACTCCAACTCAGTGAGTAATAATCATAAATAAAGACTGAAAGAAGGAAATCACGTAAGGCACAAAAGCATGCTATAATGAAGCAGTAAAACCATTTAAAACAGTAAACCAGTGAAAAATAGGTAAAATCCTTTAACTCAAAATTTACTTTATAAAAGCCTTTTCAACAATTAAGCAGGTAATTGACAGTCAATTATGAAAATAAGCACATAAAGGTTCGCCCCTCGGGCACAGTACCATCAAAACTGCCCCTCGGGCAACATCTCAGAACAATACCAGCTCCTCGGGCAATCACATAGAACAATACCAGCCCCTCGGGCTCAATCTCACATCACAATGGGTACCCTCGCTCACTGGGGGTGTACAGACTCCTAGAGGGACCCCTTACGGCCCAAGCGAAATATCAAGCCATCCTGTGGCATCATCACTAGGCCATCGGCCTCATATCAAACAAGCCACCTCGTGGCGTACATATCTCAGGCCCTCGGCCTCATAATCAGTGTCAAATGTTTCCTCACAACATAGGCCCTCGGCCTTACTCAGTCAAAATCCTTACAAGCCACTCGGGCAATAGTAAAACAGTGATTCTCAGCCCAAAACATCATTTACAAGATCACGTAAGTGTTAAAACAAAGTAAAACATGGCTGAGTACGAAAACAGTGAAATATAACATGACTGAGTTCAAGTATAAAGTCAAAACAGTGAGGAAAATACCAGTAAAAATCCCCGAAAGGTTCAAATAGTTGGCACAAGGCCCAAATATGTCATTCAGCACAAATCATGATGATAGCAAATAGATTTCAATCAAATATGCGGTAAAATAGTCATTCGGGATGGACTAAGTCACAATCCCCAATAGTGCACAACCCCATGCTCATCATCAAGCGTGTGTGTCACCTCAATATAGCACCACGATGTGCAAGTCCGGGGTTTTATACCCTCAGAACATCATTTACAATAATTACTCACCTCGAACCGGTCAAATCTCTAGCCCACGACATCTTTGCCCCTCGAATCGGCCTCCACTCATGTCGAATCTATCCAAAATCAGAATGAGAACGTCAAAATATGCTAAGGGAACGAAGCCCAAGCAAAAATAATCAAAATACGACACAAATCCCGAAATTACCAAAACCTGACCCCCGGGCCCACGTCTCGGAATTCAATAATTTTTACATCAATAGATTCCTTATCTCCCCACGAGTTCATACATATCAAAAGTTCTCAAAACCGACCTCAAATGGTCCTTCAAATCCTTAAGAAAATGTCTAAGTTTCCAAGCCCTAGTTTCCCCAATTTTAGCCCTTAAATTCCCTTAATCATAGCTCTAATCCGTGAAATAATAGCATAGGAACGACTTTAAGTCCAAATTCCTTACCTCAATGAAGTTCCCTTGAAATCCCTCTTTCAATTCGTCCAAGAAGCTCCAAAGCCGAAGTAAAAATGGTAAAAATAGCTCAAAATCGCAAAAGAGACAATTTATACCTTTTGCCCAGACACTTTCGCACCTGTGACCCTATTTACCACTTCTGCGGTACAGCATTTGCGGTACTTTATCCGGTTTTTTGGAAATCACTTAAACTCACCACTTTTCTGCATCTGCAATGCCATTCCCGCATCTGCGGTCCCTATAACCGCTTTTGCGGTTCTTGCCATCTTCCCAGCTTCTGCTTCTGCGACCGCTTTTCCGCATATGTGGCGTCGCACCTGCGGTCCCCAATCCGCAGGTGCGGAAATACCAGAAGCAGCAAAAATCTGCAGTTGCAACAATTTCTCAAACTCCCCGTCAACCATTCAAAATCACCCCCCCCCCGGGAACTTAACCAACAACCCCAACATATCCTAAAACCTTATTCAAACTTGTACCAATCTTCAAAACACCTCAAACAACATCAAATCAACCAAAACACATCGCATTCAAGCCTAAGTTTCCAAAAATCTTCCGAATTCCGCTTTTGATCAAAAACCCAACCAAACCACGTTCGAGTGACCTAAAATTTTGCACACACATCCCAAATAACACAACGGAACTACTCCAACTCTCGGAATTCCATTCTGACCCCTATATCAAAATCTCGCCTACCAACCGAAAATCGCCAATATATCAACTTCGCCAATTTAAGCCTAAATCTACTCCGAACCTCCAAAACTCATTCCGATCGCGCTCCTAAGTCCTAAATCACCTCCCGAAGCTATCCGAACCATCGGAACTCACATCCGAGCCCTCTAACACATAAGTCAATGTCCTATTGACTTTTCCAACTTAAGCTTCCTCAAAAGACACTAAGTGTCTCAAACCTTACCAAAATCATTCCGAATTCGATCCGACCAACCCGATACCACAAAACACTGATAACAAAGCATAAAGAAGTAGATATAGGGAAAACGGAGCGGTAACTCATGAGACGACTGGCCGGGCCGTCACATCCTCCCCAACTTAAATAAAAGTTCGTCCTCGAACGAGTCAAGAAACATACTTGAAGCCTCAAACAGGTGAGGATATCTGCTCTACATCTCCCGCTCGGTCTCCCAGGTAGCCTCCTCTACGGGCCGACCTCTCCACTGCACTTTCACTGAAGCTATGTCCAGTGACCTCAACTTTCGAACCTGACGACCCAAAATAGCTATTGGCTCCACATCATAAGTCAAATCATCATCCAACTGAACCGTGTTAAAATCCAAAACATGAGACGGATCCCTAATATACTTCCGGAGGATAGAAACATGAAATACCGGATGCACACTCGATAAGCTGGGCGGCAAAACAAGCTCATAAGCCACCTCCACAATCCTCTGAAGCACCTCAAAAGGCCCAATGAACCGAGGACTCAATTTCCCTTTCTTCCAAAATCTCATTAAAACTTTCATGGGTGAAGCCTTCAACAGGACCTTCTCGCCAACCATGTAGGACACATCCCGAACCTTCCTATCAGCATAGCTCTTTTGCCTCGACTACGCTGTATGAAGCCTCTCTTGAATCACCTTCACCTTTTCTAAGGCATCCTGCACCAAGTCTGTCCCTAATAGCCTAGCCTCACCGGGCTCGAACCAACCAACTGGAGATCTATACCGCCTCCCATACAAAGCCTGATATGGAGCCATCTGAATACTCAACTGGTAGTTGTTGTTATAATCAAACTCTACAAGCGGTAGAAACTGATCCCATGACCCTCCGAAATCAATGACACAAGCACCCAACATGTCCTTCAATATTTGGATAGTGCGCTCGGACTGCCCGTCCGTTTGAGGGTGACAAGATGTGCTCAACTCAACCTGAGTACCCAACTCTTACTGCACAGACCTCCAAAACTGCGATGTAAACTGAGTGCTCCTATCTGAAATGATGGAAACTGGGACACCATGCAAATAAACAATCTCCCGGATGTAGATCTCTGCCAACCGTTCTGAAGAGTAGGTAGTACATACAGGAATGAAGTGCGCGGACTTGGTCAGCCGATCCACAATCACCCAAATAGCATTGAGCTTCCTCAAAGTCCATGGAAGCCCAACTACAAAGTCCATAGTGATCCTCTCCCACTTCCACTCTAGAATATCTATCCGCTGAAGCAAGCCACCCGATCTCTGATGCTCATATTTCACCTGCTAACAATTGAGACACCGAGCTACAAATCCCACAATGTCTTTATTCATTCTCCTACACCAATAGTGTTGCCTCAAATCCTGAACAGTTGATTAATAGAAGTATTAGGTTCAAAATCCCAGAAACTGGCCGAAAAATCAAAAGGAAAAAGATTAGGTTTTCTGTGAATCTTATATCTAAGATTCAAGTGATTTGAGAGAGATTTGAGGGAAATAGTTTGGGGATTTGAAAAGGGGAGGGAAAGGTGGTTATAGGGTGTTAATTTGGTAGGGTTTGGAGGTGGTCCACTGTCGTGAGGCGATTTCCAATCGGCGGAGCACGATGGAGGCGGCGTAGGATATAAGGGCGGGTAGGGTTTGGTTCATTCAGAGAGATGAGAGACTAAGATGTATTTTTGGGGTTAGGGGGAAGGGCTGTTTGGACAGTAATATACAGAAGGGACAATCGATTCCCAACCGTTAGATCATGGGAGATCAACGGCTGGGATTGAAACCAAGAAAACGATGGCGTTTGGTTTATCAGGGTGGACCGGGTTTTTGAAAGGATTTGGCTGGGTTTGGATGGATTGGGCATTAAAATTGGCCCAATTAATTCTCCTTTTCCAAATTCTTTCTTATTTCTTTTTCTTTGTTTTCTTTTTCTTTAATTAAAAATCCTAAATCAAATTCCTAAATTAATCTAAATTGTATTATTAAGATAATTATCTAATTATAATATTTATAAAAATTAGTTGATCCTAAATTAAAAGAGAAAAATTACTAATCTAAAATTAAAAACTAAAATGCAACAATGAGCCATTTTTTGTGATTTTCATCTTAATAAAGCAATTAATTAATTAATTAATCCTAAAATATGAAAACAAAATCTCAATGCAATGCATGGTATTTTTGATATTTTTCATGATCTTAATAAAATTAAACATGCAAAAAATGCAAATAATGAATAAAAAATCCTGCAAAAATCCTATAAAATTGCTAATAATTTGGAAAAAATCTATTTTCTTTATTTTTATAGGAGTATTTCACATAGGTTAAAAATCACATGCTCACAGCTGCCCCTCTTTGCTCGGAAACATAAAGAGTTTTCGGGTAAAGATAAAATGAGCAACTACGAGCGATTTTTGCCTGTTTGAAACTCCATGGGAAATATTTTTTGGAAAAAGTCTGATCGAACTTTGCTTCGGAGGTTGCCTAAATATCCTTGGCTATAAAGGAATCAGGTCAGTGTAGTTATGGAAGTTTTGGTAGCTGGGACTACCGAGAAACTATGATTTCACTGCTGTTGCTATTGTTTTTGCTTGCTGAACTCCTTATTACACCGAAATAAAGATAAAAAGCTAAACTAGCTAAACCTATCAACTATGAGTTACAAGATTCCTATGTACAAACCTTCTAAAGCTTGATCTTGAGGCTTGGCTAGTTCTTCCTGCAGACTCTGATCTGAATCTTAATGCTCGTTAGCTGCAACCACTGGTTCATTCTTCCTCAGCTTTTCGGATCAAGGTGGGACATGCAAAGTTTATAACTTCAATCATATCTTGAGCTGTCTATATCTTTTCTCCGCTTCTGCACTTACAGTTCACTTCTTTTTCTTGTTTTTCTTTTCTTTTATTTGGATTGAGACTTCTTCTTCTGGTCATCTCAAACCTCATGCCTTATGGTAATAACCTGTTTAGGCACCAA
The DNA here is from genome assembly GCF_000393655.2 of Nicotiana sylvestris. Lineage (NCBI taxonomy): Eukaryota > Viridiplantae > Streptophyta > Magnoliopsida > Solanales > Solanaceae > Nicotiana > Nicotiana sylvestris. The sequence continues at coordinate 149,988,505 of NC_091068.1, forward strand.
AATAAACAAACGAACAAAATTTTTCTGCTCCAATTTTCACTAGAAAAATTTCGTGAGTTATTGCAACAAAATCTAAACTATTTCTTTATTGGAAGAAATAAAATTGGGGTTGTGTATCCTTGAGATAAAGAGATTTGGGGGTGGAGACCCTATATCTAAGAAGAAATCAAATGGGGATCGGAGGCCCTAAGTTGGGAAGATTACCAGGTTATGCTGGAAAAATGACCGGGTTATGCCGGGAAAGGTCATTGGGTTATGCCGGAAAGGTCCACGGGTTATGTCGGAAAGTTCCTCGGCTTATGCCGGAGAGTTCATCGGGTTATGCCGGAAAAGGTCCACGAGTTATGCCGGAAAAGTTATCGAATTATGCCGGAAAGGTCCTCGGATTATGCCGGGAAAGGTCATCGGGTTATGCTAGAAAGGTCCTCGAGTTACGCCAAAAAAGTCATCAGGTTATGTCGGAAAGGTCCATGGATTATGTCGGAAAAGTCATCGGGTTATGCTGAAAAGGTCCACGGGTTATGCCGGGAAAGTCATTAGGTTATGCCAGAAAGGTCCTCGGGTTATGCCGGGGAAGATCATCGGGTTATTCCGGAAAGGTCCTCAGGTTATGCCGGAAGGTCATCAGGTTATGCCGGAAAGGTCCTCGGGTTATGCCGGAAAGGTCAACTAGGGAGTGATACCCTATGTTGGAAAAGACTACCAGGTTATGATGGCATCAACCTATGTTGGAAAAGACGTAGCTAGAGACTGGAAACCCTATGCTACCATGATTTGAATTTTTTTTAATTTCAGAGAATGAGTAAAAATGCAGGAAAGAGTTTGGAGGAGACTTCCCTTTTGGATTGATTATTGATGCAAAGTTGTTTCTAGCCCTTGCGCAATTTCTTTTTGATTGTGCCTGCTTCTTGCAAGGTTACTTTGGATTACACTTGTTTCCTGTTTTTCAAACAAAGAACAATTGTTAGTTTGAAAAGGTGGTTGGTTTTGTGGCCTTGATTGTTTCAATCGCTTGATCTCGGCTCAGTTCTTTCAGTAAAAATCTCTATTGCTCGCTGACTCTCTGGAAATTGGTTTCATTTCTAAAATCGGGGATCTGGACTTTCTCAAATTCCACATGATGATTGACCCATGCGGGGCTTAGCCTTTTTCCATCTTATCCCGCCTTTATGGGCATTTGCTTTGATTTCCTTTATTTTCAAGCGTTTGGACTCTGGAGCATCTGCCAACATGGCCAGTCGAGATCAACTTGATGCACCTGCTGAGGCTGGGTGCTTTTTCTTGAATTTTAGCTTTCTGTTAGACAAAGTCCTATAAAACCAATCTTGCCATCTTTCTTTGTACTAGTTTCAAAAGAGAATTAGACCGAAAGGGATTCAAAGAAAAGTAAACAACGGACAGGATAATGAATTTAAACGAGAAGTGTCCCTTTCAGGGCAAGGAAAGAAGGACTTATCTGGAGTGCATGCGGACTTCAATAGACATGACATGCTTCTTGGACTGGATATCCGATCTGTGTGAACCATCCAACTCTCATAAATCCATCATAACTCATACCTCAAAATCGAGAAACTTTGCCAGGACTCTATTAGTGCCGATGGTTGTAAGTGATTCCTTTTTCAATCAGTGGCGCGATTTGCGGGTCTCACCAAGTGATCTCTCTCATTTCTCTTCTCACCATCGCCTTATAGTGCTCTTTGTTAGTTTTCACTAACAAGACTCTCTCATTTTCAATTTCTTTGCTCACCATCGCCTTACGGTGCCCGTGTGGGTTTTCACCAATAAGACTCTCTCATTTTATTTCTCTCATTTGATTGCATCAGATCCAAGTAACCAACATCCTCCCATTCGGAACATCTTTACCGATTGATCAGAAGGACTTTGAATAAGATTTAGGTTAAAAATAGTTTGGATTGAATTACAACTTTGGAACCTTTCAAGCGAACCGTCGCCGAACCATTATAACTTCTGCCCTAGTTTCAACTTTGGGGAAATATGGATTTTTGTTTTGGTGTGACTGAACCCTAGAGAGAGGCTGCCTACGTATCCTTTCGGAATCAAGTCGAACGTAGTACAGGAAACTTTGTTTTTTTTTTGTTTTTTTTGTTTTTTTACAACATTTCGGGTTCCAAAGAGGGTAATCAAAGAAAGGTAACCGGCTCAAAGGGTTTGCATAGGGTTAACAGTATTTGGGTAGCGAGAATGAAAGCCTTCGTCATCCCAATCGGAGAATATTTGTACCGCAAAAGGGTTAAACATAATACCTTTTGGCCATGTCTGCATTGACAGCAGTTTCAGGGTCATTCCTTTTAATGTCTCCCAAGTACAATGCCCCTTTTGATAAAAAATTTCTTATAATGTATGGAGCCTTCTAGTTTGGAGCGAACTTTCCTTTTGCTTCCTTGTGATGCGGGAGAATACATCTCAAAACGAGTTGCCCCACTTCAAAGTTCCTAGGCCGCACTTTCTTGTTGTAGGCACGGGTCATTCTTTGTTGATACAACTGCCTGTGGCAAACTACGGCCATCCGCTTGTCATCAATCAAGGTTAACTATTCTATACGGGTCTTGACCCATTTATTGTCCTCAATCTCAGCTTCAACGATGATCCGAAGGGATGGAATTTCCACTTCTGCGGGTATTATGGCTTTAGTGCCATAAACCAATAGGTAGGGTGTTGCCCAACTGATGTGCGCACGGTTGTGCAATATCCCAACAATGCAAAAGGCAACTTTTCATGCCATTGTCTAGAACTTTGAATCATTTTCCTAAGAATCTTCTTGATGTTTTTGTTCGTTGCTTCAACAACACCATTAGCTTTAGGCCGATAAGGGGTAGAATTCCGATACGTGATCTTAAATTGTTCGCATACCTCCCTCATCAAATGACTGTTCAAATTTATAGCATTGTCTGTAATGATAGTATTAGGAATACCAAAATGACAAATAATGTTGGTATGCACGAAGTCCACCACTACTTTCTTGGTGACGACTTTGAGAGTGACTGCTTAAATCCACTTTGTGAAATAGTAAATGGCAACTAAGATGAATCTGTGCCCGTTTGAAGCTTTTGGATCAATTTGTCCAATGACATCTATACCCCAAGCAACAAATGGCCACAGTGCTGACATAGGGTGTAATTCTAAAGGCGGTGCATGAATCAGGTCATTGTGTACCTGACACTGATGATACTTTCGGACAAAACTAAAGCAATCCTTTTCCATAGTCATCCAGTAATAACCTGCCCAAAGGATTTTCTTTGCAAGGACGTATCCGTTCATATGGGGTCCACACACTCCTGCGTGCACTTCATTGATGATTCTTCCGACCTCTTGGGCATCCACACATCTTAAAAGGTTCAGATCTGGAGTCCTTTTGTACAAGACTTCTCCGCTCAAGAAGAAACCACTAGCGAGCCTTCTAATGGTTCTCTTTTGGTCTCCACTAGCTTGCTCGTGATATTCATTTGTTTTCAAGAATCTTTTGATATTGCACATCCTGATCGATTGCCATGATTAACAAGTCAAAATCTCCCATGATTAACAATTCTTCCACATCCTGATCGATTGTCATGTTCATGCCCATAATGCAGGCTTTATATTTGGCAGTGTTGTTCGTGCAGAAAAATCGAAGCCAGGCTGTGGCCGAATAATGCTGACCATTGGGTGAAATCAAAATTTCCCCAATCCTAACACCTTTTGCATTCACAGCTCTATCGAAGAACATTTTTCAAGCATTAGTGTCTTCTGGAATTACCTCAACTGAATTTACTTCCTCGTCCGGAAAGTAAGTACTCAAAGGCTGATATTCATCATCAACTGGATTTTCAGCTAGGTGATCTCCCAAGGCCTGAGCTTTCATTTCCATGCGGGTGACATAGACTATGTCGAACTCGGTGAGCATGATTTGCCATTTTGCTTACCTTCCCGTGGGCATCAGCTTTTGGAATATGTACTTCAAAGGATCCAATCTGGTTATGAGGTGGGTGGTGTAGGCCAACAAGTAATGCCTAAGCTTCTGAGCGACCCAAGTTAGGGCGCAACAAGTTCTTTCCAACAAAGTGTATTTGGCTTCAAAACTAGTGAAATTCTTGCTTAAATAGTATATGGCTTGTTCTTTCTTCCTGGTCACATCATGTTGCCCAAGAATACATCCAAAAGAATTCTCCAATACTGTCAAGTACAAGAACAAAGGCCTTCCAGTCTTGGGTGGAACCAACACTGGCGGATTCGACAGATATTCTTTGATTTTGTCGAAAGCTTCCTGACACTCATCTGTCCATCTAATCGCTGCATCTTTCTTCAACAACTTAAAAATGGGCTCACACGTGGAAGTCAACTGAGCAATGAATCTGCTGATGTAATTCAACCTACCCAACAGACTCATAACATCTTTCTTGGTTTTCGGAGGAGGCAAATCCCGAATAGACTTTATCTTTGTTGGATCTAGATTGATGCCCCTCCGACTGACTACGAACCCCAAAGGTTTCCTAGATGGTACTCCAAATGCACACTTAGCTGGATTTAACTTCAAGTCATACTTACGCAGATACTCAAAGAACTTTCTCAGATCCTGCACATTGTCGTCCTGCATTCTTGATTTAATGATCACATCATCCACATACACCTCAATTTCCTGGTGCATCATGTTGTGAAAGATGGCAGCCATAACTCTCATGTAAGCTACCCCGGTGTTCTTCAAACTGAACGGCATGACCCTATAGCAGTAAGTACCCCAAGGTGTGGTGAAAGTCATCTTTTCTGCGTCTTCTTCATCCATCAAAACCTGATGATACCCAGCATAACAATCCAAAAAAGACTGTATCTCATGTTTGGCACAGTTGTCAACAAGGATGTGTATGTTTGGCAATGGAAAGTTGTCCTTGGGGCTTGCTTTGTTCAAATCTTGATAATCAACATACACTCGGGTTTTCCAATCTTTCTTTGGCACTGGGACCACATTAGCCAACCGTGTGGTATACCGGACCACTTAGATTACACCCGCTTTCAACTGTTTGGTGACTTCCTCTTTAATCATTTCACTAATATCTGTTTTAAACTTTCTCTGTTTTTGTTGGATAGGGGGATAACCGGGGTAAGTTGGCAACTTGTGCACCACTAAATCAACGCTCAGTCCTGGCATATCATCATAGGACCAGGCAAACACATCTTTGAATTTGAACAAAAGTTGGATTAATTCATCCCTAGTCCTTTCATCATCGTGAATGCTTATCATGGTTTCCTGAACCTCTTCCGAACTACCCAAATTAACTGGCTCAGTTTCATTTAAGTTTGGCATATGCTTATTCTCCAATTTTTCCAGTTCTCGGTTTATTTCCCTAAAATCCTCATCTTCATCGTATTTTGGTTCTTGGTTTATTATTTCATGGTTAGACAGGGTGTTAGGATCTGGGCATGAAGTCCGCAAGCATGTCATATTATTTAAGTACACATTATTAGAACTGAAAGAAGAAATAAAATAATAACAAAATCATAAAGAATAAAGAAAGAGATTCATGGACAATGAAATATTGATTTCATTTCATTAAATTTGAAGATAGAAGGGTTTACATTGGAATTTTAAAGACAATAAACTAAAGACATTCAAGTTACACCCTGAAATAACTCGGAATGCAGAAAAGATAGCAAGACTAAATTACCGGGATTCCTGCCTAACTGGGAACGGAGTAGCTTTCCAATTTTGAAGCTTGGCATTGGGCCCCATATATTGCACCTCAGCAGTGTTTGAGCCTTCACCTGGCTGGACCTTATGAGCCTCATATAACATTTGCCTCATTGCCCCACAGATGTCCTTAGTTTCTTCAGCCATGAAGGCCTCATCTTCTTCTTCTATGTACCTTGGCTTAACAAACGTTTTAGAGAGATGCGGGACCGGTTGAGGCAGGACCCACCCATTGTTCTTACGTTCATTAGCCCATGTTATGTCAGCTTTTGTGGCTTGGAAACCCACACCGAAGAATTTCTCACTAGCAGTCAAAGTGATAGGCTCTGTAATGCCTTGCAAAGATGCCCCAAGCCCTTTCCCGAGCTTGTAGACATGTTTGATCATTTCACTAGAGACCATGATTGACACGTTTAACAAGAAGGGTTGAGGACACGGGGTTCCTTCCTTACACTGGTCTGCAACCACGATCTCGAAAGCTTGGTAGACTATGTGCTCACTACCTTCCCTAGCCTCCAAACATGGTACATATGGGTCCCTGTAGATTGATTCCTCATCTTCTCCGTGGACCACGATTTCCTTGTTTTCATGTTCAAACTTAATCATTTGGTGGAGAGTAGATGGTACGGCCCCTGCCGTATGGATCCAAGGCCTTCCTAAGAGAAAATTGTAAGAGGTGTCCATGTCCAAAACCTGAAATATTACTTCAAAATCCATAGGGCCGATAGTTAAGATCAAATCAATCTCTCCGATCGTATCTCTGTTGATGCCATCGAAAGCATTTACGCAAACATTGTTGGTCCTAATCCTTTAGTATCAATTTCCATTCTCTATAAGGTCGAGAGAAGGCAGATGTTAACCCTAGATCCGCCATCCAGCATAACTTTTTTCACGTAGTAGCCTTCACACTTAATAGTCAAATAAGAGCTTTTTTGTGACCTTCCGGAGGCAAATCATTTCGGTTGAATGAGATCTGGTTGACTTCAAAAAATCATTCTGCCATTCTTTCCAATTGCTCAACAGTGGTCTCGACCGAAACATATACCTTATTAAGGGTTTTTATCAGCACTTTCTGAAGCTCATTCGAGCTTATCAGTAGAGACAAAAGTGAGACCTAGGAGGGAGACTTCCGGAGTTGGTCAATTACATCGTAGTCCATGGCTTTCATCTTTCGAAAGAATTCTTCTGCCTCTTCAGCACTGACTGGCTTTTTAAGCGAAAAACTCTTCTATTTGGCCTTGTTCAATTCCTCCAGATTGAGGTACTTTTCAGACGGGTTTGTTTCGTTCACTTAACCCATGATTTATTTTCCTTTGTACATCACTACTGCTTTGTTGTAATTCTAGGGGACGACAGTAGGGTCCTTCATGGGCTTATGTGGTGCACGGATGATAACCACAGGCGCAGTCAACCTTGGTGAAATTACCCCCCCCCTCGCCACATAAGTCCCCTTTGGTACATACATCTTTGGTGCCGTAAGTGTGACCTTGTTTTTCTCAAACCTTTTGGGAGGACTCAATACAAACTGTTCTTTTCTGAGGGCCCTAGGAACATATAGAACTGCATCTTTAGGAGGTACTGCCCCGGTCTTGATTTCCACAACCTTTTCTACGTTTTGAGGAGTGGAATTATTTTTCTTCAAATCCTTAGCTTGCTTCGCTGCCGTTTTGGGTTCTTTTCAACTTCGGCAATAGCAATAATAACTTTCAGAGCCGGGTCAAACTCTTTGTCCTCACAAATCATCCCAATAACTAGTCCATTGTTGTGAGCTGGCAATGGGTTATTGGTTACATTGGGGACCTCTTCATCCCTCAACACTACCCATTTTTGTTCTATTACGTTTTCAACCGCCCTTTTGAGGGTCCAACAATCCTCAGTGTCGTGCCTTTTTGCCCCTGAATGATAAGCACATCGGGTACCGGGTCTATAAGAAGGTGACTCTAGGTTTTGCCTGTTTGGAGGTACAGGCTGCAACAAACCCATTTGGACCAACTTTGGGAAAAGGCTCGAATATGATTCACCGATGGGTGTGAAGTTGGTCTTTCTGGGTGGATCACGAGCACGGGCGTTATATGGAAAATTATTTTGTGGGGGACGAGGATTATATGAAGCTTGGTAAGGAGGGTTATTTCTGGGAGGTGGAGCTCAGTTCTGGTTATACTGTTGTTATGGCCGAGCATATGGTTGGGCATTCATCACTGCATAAGGCTGAGGAATCATGGCATACACCGCATCTTGGTGAGGGTAATAATGTTGCGGGGTGCTTGAAGAGGAACCGAAGTAACCTCGGGGTTGACGAGGGTTTCTCAGACTTGAGGCCATCATTGCCACTTCTTCTTTCTTATTTTGGTTTGCTGCGCCCCCTGACCCGCTCTGGATTTCTTGAGAAGTAGCTCTTATAGCTGACTGGCTTAGGATGCGACCTGTTTTCAAACCATTCTCTATCATTTCCCCAATCTTTATGGCTTCTGCAAATGGCTTGACCATAGCGGACATTATATTCTGGAAATAATTAGCCTCTTGGGCTTGCAGGAAGACACTGGCTATCTCGGTCTCATCCATTGGGGGTTTCACCCTAGCAGCTTGCTCACGCCACTTGACGACGTACTCTCGGAAGCTCTCCGAAGACATCTTCTTAAAATTATACAAAGAGTTTCTACCTGGAGCTATGTCCATGTTGTACTGGAACTGTTTGACAAAGTCTCGGGCCAAGTCATCCCATATGTGCCAGCGGGAGATGTCTTGGTGACATAGGAGTTTGTGGTGACATGAGCCGTGTCCGATGGAAATGGTGGTATTTGAAAAGTAAAGGATGACGGCTCAAAGCTTGGCCTGGGTAATGTTGGCTGTGTCGTAGCCGAGGTTGGTGGTGCGGTGAATATGTTAGAAGCCACTCCTGAAATCAGTGCCTGGGGGCGAACCTCAGAAGGCATTCCGGCGAAATGGGCTGACATGGTGAGGTATCTGAGTGGGGTGTTCGGGTAATTTATAGGGATGTTGGACTGGGAATCAACTAAGGGAAGCCAGGTATTGGACTAGGCGGCTCTCTACCTTTAGACCAAGCGTTCCACATTTCTAACATGCAGAGGCGCAGTGCCCTCTTCTCTTCAGCAGTCGCTGACTCTGACATTGGGATAACCGACAATGGGCTGTCCTCTAGGATGGGAATTGTTGGTAGATAACTCTCTGACGACATTTCGACACTTCCCTTGGATCTTGTAAAGTAAGGGTTCGAAGCCAGGTTACCACAAAACCAACCACCTTAAAAATAGAACCTGGTCTCAAAGCATACACAACAAACTGATTAGTTCGAGATAATTAACACATAGGGTATCGCACGTTAGGGAATGCAATGCACCTAATAGTTAAATGTGTTTCTAAATGTTTTGCAACAGTTGCATGTCTCATCCCAGCTTTTGTCTATCTCCTAGATCTTTGCATCTTTCTTTTCTTTTTGCACTTTTCATTATTTTCTCTCTTTTCTTTGCACTCTCTTGCATTGTTTTCTCTCTTATTCTTGTTTTCTCTCTTTTTCTGGGTTTTCGTCATTTTCTCTCATATTTGAGTTATCTAAAACCATGACCGGATCCGATGGGGATTGCCTATGTATCACGATGCCGCGTAAATCAGATCATCACGTAGTTCAAGGGATAAAAGCGGAAAGAAAGAAACAATTTTTTTGGGTTTTTCAAATTTTCATTAAAATAAAAACTTCTAATTTTTCTCTATTACAACGGCTCCATCATATATACTTAAAAACTGGAAAACTAAAACATACTCAAAACAGACTCTAAAAAGAAACTAAAATACAGACTCGGAAAGAAAAATTAGGAATACATAAGTGCTCCAAATCTACTCCAGGGGCCCGCAGGACATCAGTCGGTCTCACCACAGGCCTACGTGCAAGATCTCCTTGGAGATGATACAGATCATCCATTATCTGGTGAACAAAGGTCATCACTGCGGCGAAGAAGGTGGATCGAGTCATATCCTCACACTCATGGAATTTCATGATAATGTAGTCAGCAATTTCTCTAACCATTTCTCTAATGATGCCTTTGTCTTGGAGTAGGCACCCAATTTGTTGAGATCTAGCTTCCAGAACTTGGGTGTCATTATGGCTTTGCTCCTGCAATTGTTGCTTGTCCTATTCTAGTCGGGCCATTAATGCATAATAATGTTCCCTCTCTGCCTTGAAGTTCTTTGTCTGTTTAGCCATTTCATTCTCGAGGGTAGTTAGCTTCTTCTTTATATTTGCAACCTCTCTATCATATTTTCCTTTTAATGGCTGAACAAACTTTGACTGTCCTTCGCCAACTGTGCCAGGCCTCTTGCCAGACTACTTTTATATTTTTCCAAATCAGTCCCATACTCTCACACTTTCCGCTTAAGACCATTTATAAGTCTTTCATCTTCTTGGCTCCTTCCCGGGTTTTCAGCAGCTATCTTCATTCTTTAGATTTGGTATCAGAGGACTTTATTTTCTTGGGCCAACTTCTTCTTTTCACCCTCATCTGCAGCGGCTTGAAAACCACTATCAAATTTAAGATCCCTGATTTGCCCTTGCAACTTGCTTATGGTGTCTCTGTATTCATTTTCTTTGGTCAGCTAATCCCATTGTTCTTGTGAGGCTTCAACAAATTCTTGGAGGTGGGGTCTCTTAGCTGGTCTCCCAAACTCAACACTCCTTTTATACCAAACAAGGTAACCGGGCGAGACTTCACCCTTGGATAAATCATATACTCGGGTGTTCGCCATCAAGTATTGGCACTCACTCCAGATCTGGCGAACCACTGCTTCATGAAATTGGCCATCAGAGTGGATCTCAACTGCATGAATGCTAAGGTCTTCGTCCTTTGGGACTATTTGGCATCTTCCAAGCTGTCTCAAAACTCGGTACGAGGCATAAGGTTGGATACTCCTGAGACCCATTAGGAAGAAATGAGGACCGGTGGCAGGCATGTATATAATCTTATTAATAGGAAGCCAACCCAACGTCCACTCTATCTGGTCTACAGTTATGGAGCAGAGGCAGGATATCCAATCTACAACCCCTTCTGGCATCTTGAACCCATTAACCCTAGTATCAAGCTCCTCTATGCAGTTTTCCCTGTAGATCCGTAATTCATGTACCGAGGACGATGACACAGATGCTCAATCATCCACATTTGTAGTAATAAATTGCACCCTTCGAAAAAATCTACCCCGTATTTGCAAGCTGTGAGAGCTCGGAATATTTCTGATACTATCATAGGTGCGAGGGTGCTCTTGGCATTGGTAATCAAAGTGTTGAAAACTCTGGCTACCCGTAGATCAATATTCCCATCCTTCCTGGGAAACACCAGAAGACCTAAGAATGCCACCATGAAAGCGAAACATCTATGCTCCTCCCACTTTGGTCGATTCCCTTTACTACAGATTCTGCTTTCTGGGTTTTCAAATCCCTCTATATGTCCGTACCGCCGGTATATGAAGTGTAGAGTGGAAAACCCATTTGCCAAATCTGCATACTGGACCTGCCTGCTTATTTTCAACAAATCTAGAAACTTGTGAGGGGTGACGACCCTTGGAGCGACCAGGTATTTATGTCTTAGACCCTCGGTAATCCCAGCATAACCCGTTATCTCTTCCAAAGTAGGTGTGAGTTCGAAGTCCGAGAAATGCAGAACGTTATGAGATGGGTCCCAAAATGTCACCAGTGCTTTTATTATGTCCCCCCTTGGCTTGATCTTTAATAATCCGGTGAGAGCCTCCAAGTAATGGTTGACCATGTCTCGTCCTGGCTTACCCAAATCTTCCCACCACATGTGTAGTTCCAATGAGATCTTGGTCATAACCTTCATTGGTAAGTTTTGACTCGTGCTCATTCTGCTTATTTAGATTAAGGTGATTGGTTTAAAACAAAGTGAATTTTATTAAAGCTGATAAAAAGAGGTCTTTTTGCAAAATTTAAATAAACACGGCTACTTTTGCAAATACGGCCCTTCAGCACTTCAAAAGGAAGATTTTAGGGCTGTGTTTGCTAGGTGGCCAAAAATTAGCAAAGAAACCGTCGGTGGCTATTCTTGCAAAAACGGCCTTCCGGCGCCCAATCGGGACGTTCGGCTTATTTAGACAAAAACGACATCACTCACTTTATTTATGACAACAAATGACGTTATTTTCAAATTTTTGGGTTATTTTTGCAAAAGCAGGGCTGAACCCGATGAGGGTTGCCTATATATCCCACATTTGGTGAGAATCAAACTCGCGTAGTTTGGGCAATTTTGACGCAATAGAAAAACATGAAATATTTTTTTTGAACTATTTTCCTTTTCTTTTCTTTCTTTTCTTCTCTCTCTCTTTTTTTTCTTCAAAATTTTGGTAGAGTTTCGGTATATTTTGGACACCAAATTTTTCAAAAGAGGGTAATTATCTCTCTCATACCTCAATTTGATTTTTTCCAATTTTTCTCTCTATTTTAGAAACCGGTCAACATGCAAATCGAAGCAAATAATGGTACAAGTAGCACGTAAAATGCATCAGGATGGTCTTTTGATTTTTGAGTACACCTATTCGAGACGGAACCAACCCTTGTGTTGAGTCCCCAAAGTCAAATGCACATGATGCAAACAAGCGTTCCTACTAGGGATCCGGCATGCGGTTGAGTTATTCTAGGTTTAAAACCTGGGTGTATTGTTCTAGACTTGGTGTACCCGAACGGACAACTCGAGCCGAGAGGGAGCTACGTACTGAGAACCAAAAGGCCATCCGACTTTGTAACTTGTCCGAACCTCTTTCTAAATTAGGGTACGACACTAACAGAAAAGAAGTCACACCAGCGTGCACTTCCCCGAAGATGAGAAGAGAAGGGTTTCGCAGCAGTTTATATACTGTTCAAATAATATCAAAGCAGTAAAATGCGGCATTTAGCACATTAGGCCCAAACATGTAATAAACAATCAAATAATAAGTAGAATCCAATTATAAAAGTTATTCTAAGCTCGAATTCTTGAACCCTAAACCAAAAGTTCTGAGTTATGTTCCCCAGCGGAGTCGCCAGAGCTGTCACACCTCCTTTTTACCATCCGAGGGGGTATACAAGGAAGTTTTTCCAATTAGAGTGACATTATTCGAAATGGAATTATTTTATTTATTTTCAGAGTCACCACTTGAGATATTTATGGTGTCTCAAGTCACCGGTTTATTTTAAATCCCAAATCGAGGAAAATTGGCTTTATTTAAAAGTTTGGAAAATCAAAAAACTAGGTAAGAAATTCTGTTAACCCGGGAGAAGGTGTTATGTATTACTAGATTTTATTGTTCGAGCACCACCGCTTAACTATTAATATTGGCCTAATTAACTGATTTACTACATGTTTCAAACCTAGTGTGCATTTTTAACTTTCTAACCGCTTTTAATTTTTATTCAACCGTTTTTGGTTATTTTATGGAATTATTCTGGAATAAGTTACGATTGTCGTACACTTGTTTGTTTGATACGCATTGCGAATCATGTCACGGAAATCGTACCCACGATGTACAACATGTTTAATTTATTAAAGTTATTAGAGGTTGTGGTCGGGTCACATAAATGTACCCCGGATTTGGAGATTAAGTATCACAACTACGTCACGGGAACCGTATCCGTAGTTATGATGATTTTATTATAAACGCGCCTAAAGAAAACTACAAATGTTCAAGATGTTTTCTGCACTAATTTATAATATTAATGTGAGGGCCATAGATTAGGTGATTCAATTATGAATGGCACGCCTCGATTTATTTTAAAAGATTTGTATTTCACTAAAGCATACTAAGGATGCCCCTATTTAAATCTAATTTGAAATTCAATAAAAAGCTATTAATTATATACATGCTTTGGGATATAGGTATTGGGCCTTTAATCATGGTTTGGATAAGGGGAGTTGGGCCAGCAGTAGCTCATTAAGTTATTTGGTCAAGGCCAAACCAGCAGTGAAGCTCTGTTGGGCTCAAAATTTAGCCCAAAACGAAAGAGACTTAAGGGCCATTGCCCAGTCCGTGTTTTGACCAAGTCTTCCCACATTGGGCTTATATTAGGTGGGCCCAATCGCAAAGGTTTACTGCTTGGGCCTATCTGCCTTTACATTTTAAGCCATACTACATGTTTGCAAGAGTTGTAACTCAATTTACTTTTAAGTAGGAAAATCAGAATCTAGAAAATCAAAATACAATTCAAGTTTGAAAATTAATTATACTACTATGATTTGCAATACATAAAAGACATGTATTTATACTGGAATTCACAAGAGAAACTTTATAACTAAGGGTTAAATTGATGGGCTTAACTCCCATGCCCATTCGCCTAGGCCCCAACTTGCTCAGGTGATTCCCATATTGGGCCTTGTTGCAAGTTTGGCCCAACTTGTGTTACATTCAAACAGTTCTGCGATAATAGGCTATGCTTATTACAAAGAAATCATACTGTTATGAACCTAAACTAATAATCAAACATAATCAAAATTTGATATTAAAACGTTCCGACAGTCCATTTACTACTGTCAGTCCACCAATTTACAATATGCTTCTAAATACAACTATATGTCTAAACAAAGAATAGTTTTAAGATAAGATAAAAAATGACATTTCTTCCTAATTCTGAACCTCTCAGTTGTTATAAAATCCTTCAAACTAACTTCAACTTGCAAGAAATCAGCTATAGAGCTGTTTCTTACAAGCTAACATTTAATTCCAGCCTTGAGGCTTCTTTTCCTTATTGCCACTCACATACAAAACAACAGAAAACAAAATACAGGTTTCAGTACTTGTGGGATTCCATTTAATAGTATATTACCAACTAAATAGCAAAGCAGACAGAAAGAAAGAAGCAAAACAACTTTAGTAAGCAAGGTTTAGGTTCAGTATAACTCAGAAATAGGCTCATAGTTGTAAAATGGACACACTAGTTCAAACAGTCACATAATAAGGCCATGGACTCTTGCTCTTTTCATGTCAACACATCAAATAACAGAAGAACACTCATGAGTTTAAATGAAACAAGGTTTACTAAAACATGCTAGATGCAAAGAAACCAACACATGATGAGAGAGGATCAAGACTTCATAGAACATATAAAAGCTATCAACTTATTCATGCTAAAACTGAATCTTGGATTCAAGGCAAATACCTGATTACAGCAAAATAGACTAGACTAGGAGAAATAGATCTCTTAAACAGCAAAAACCAGCCACAGAACAAATGAACAACAGATTTGAAGTTTAGTAGCCACCAAAACCCAAATAGCAGCAGTAAAATCACAGCCCAGAAAACCAGGAAACAACACTCAAACTTTCCAGAAAATCAGAACATCATGAAAACTAACCTATAAATCTAGCTATAAAGCTGAAGTTTTAAGGACATGGAAGTTTCAGGGGATTTATCTTTGTATTCTGAAATTTAGGGTCAAAATATGATGATCGATGGCATCAAAAATGGAATATTCTAACCTAAATTCTGAAATTTCAGAATAGTATAGCATCTTTGACAGTTGTATGTCCTTTTTCCCACCCAATTTCAGCATCTTTTGCTAAAAATGGGGGCAGCTGTCCAAAATACTAGAACCTTCTGATATTTATCCTATGTAAAAATCCAATTTTACACTTTTAATTACTAGATATTTCAATTCTAAACAAATTTGATCATATTGTGATTCTAGAAATCTTTTTAGGACCTTCTAGAAACAGCAAAGTGATTAGGTTTTCCTAAACTTGCTTTAATTTGTAGCCCTAGGGTATTTAGCCTTTATTTCTGAAATTAAACTAAAGCCTATGTTTCAATTCTAAGGTTTAAACCTAATTGACAAGTTTTAACCAACTAATCCTAAACAATAATGCATTTAACTTGTAACAAGACAAATACTAAATAAAGCAGAATGCCTATGCAAAGAAGACTATAAATCAGCTATATTAATCAACTAAGGCTAAAGTGTTCTTAATTAACCAGAAATCGGCCAAATAGGTGGTCAATTAACTCTTAACATTATTCTAGTCAACTTAACTAACATTGAAACAAATATAAAAGAGAAACAAACACAAAAGAAAAAACAGAACAAAACAATTTATCAAAACCTAAAACATTAAGCCTTATTAAACTTGAACTTAAGCATATTAAAGTTGAACTTCAAATGATGAAATTTAACATGCTTCAGTTACTCTAATGAACAAATGTAAGCAAACAAACTAACAGTTAAAGAAAAGAGAAAAACCTAAATCATGCGGCTAGATAAGAAATTGAACATGAAGAAGGAAAAGAAAACCAAAACGAAAATAACAGAAAAGTAAGAAGAATTACCTAAGCTCATTACAGGAATGGATTAGCTACGAATCTGACCAAATCTAAGAAGGGAAAGCGGACTTGGACGACCATTAATCAATTGTTCTTAACAAGAACAGTTGATTAATAGAAGTCTTAGGTTCAAAAATCCCAGAAACTGGCCGAAAAATCAAAAGGGAAAAGATTAGGTTTTCTGTGAATCTTATATCTAAGATTCGAGTGATTTGAGAGATATTTGAGGGAAATGATTTGGGAATTTGGAAATGGGAGGGAAAGGTGGTTATAGGGTGTTAATTTGGTAGGGGTTGGAGGTGGTCCGCTGCCGTGAGACGATTTCCGGTCGGCGGACCACGGCGGAGGCGGCGTGGGATATAATGGCGGGTAGGGTTTGGTCCAATAAGAGAGATGAGAGACTGAGATGTATTTTTGGGGTTAGGGGGAAGGGCTGTTTGGACAGTAATATACAGAAGGGACAATCAGCTCCCAACTATTAGATCATGGGAGATCAACGGCTGGGATTGAAACCAAGAAACGACGCCGTTTGGTTTATCAAGGGTGGACCAGGTTTTTGAAAGGATTGGGCTGGGTTTGGACGGATTGAGCATTAAAATTGGCCTAATTAATTCTCTTTTTCCAAATTCTTTTCTTATTTCTTTTTCTATATTTTCTTTAATTAAAAATTCTAAATCAAATTCCTAAATTAATCTAAATTGTAATATTAAGCTAATTATCTAATTCTAATATTTATAAAAATTAGTTGATCCTAAATTAAAAGAGAAAAATTACTAATCTAAAATTAAAAGCTAAAATGTAACAATGAGCCATTTTTTGTGATTTTCATCTTAATAAAGCAATTAATTAACTAATTAATCCTAAAATATGAAAATAAAATCTCAATGCAATGCATGGTATTTTTGATATTTTTCATGATTTTAATAAAATTAAACATGCACAAAAATGCAAACAATTAATAAAAAATTCTGCAAAAATCCTATAAAATTGCAAATAATTTGAAAAAAATCTATTTTCTTTATTTTTATAGGAGTATTTCACATAGGGCAAAAATCACATGCTCACACTCAATACTTTATATTTACTTTTATTCGAAATCTTTCGAGCTGAACTCGATCCGCTTCGATTTTTAGATATAGCTTATTGGTTTGAGATTCTTCATTAGGTGTATTGTGTTGTTCTATTATTGTTTTCCTACCATATCTTTAATAGTAGGTTGGATACACCTATAACCAAAGCAAAAATCGAGCATTTCGTGGTTGAAAATTTTGGAATCTCGAATTATGATTTATTGGGACCTTTGGCATAGTTTCTTGACTTGGGTGGGGCATTTAGAACACATTTATATCTAAGTTTATTAGAAATAAGAAGATAGGAAATTTCTCAAATTTAATTGAAAGAAGAGTTATAAATGAATTTGAATTTGTGAAAGTTGTTAAAGTTTTATAACATAATTTATTGGTGAAAGGGTGTCAAATAATTTACTACGTTTAAATAAAACGAGTGTTATATAACTAAGACAAAAGGCTTTGCATTTGCATACACAAAAAACTTGTTTCACTGCAACCTTAGCTGGACATATTCCACGGTACTGCTATATGCATTCCCTTGACCATCCTTGTGAGGTCCAATTCATGCAATAATCGGTTCATTGATATTCCTTAATCAAAACTATACACTTAGAAGGATCTGTCTCTCCCCTATATTTTACAACAATAGCAACAAAATTTACAAATTTAATCTTTTGTGTTATTGAGATTATTATTGTAGTTTCCAGCAACAAAAGCTAGAAGCAAATAATAAAATAAAATAGAAACGTCAAAAAGAAAAATAAAAGACTTTCCTAATTTTCATTGTTAAGGCATTATATTGGACTTTTTTCAATACAAGTTGACTTACTCATTACCAGTATTTGAATTTTCTAAAGCACTTTATTAATGGTAGTAATTTATAAATTTCACATAAATACAATGGTTACATCTCCCATTATGCTGGTTGGGAAAAATAAAACACTTTCACATTCTATCACTGTACCAAATTATATTAATTTATCTTGGCTTAATCATGAATTGAGGGAAATTACTCCCATGTAGGCATGAAATGTAGATAATTTTTTGTTACATTGTGAATTTATGATGGTGCTAGCCCCTACTTAAATCTAAACTTACATTTCAGAGGTTAGAGAAACAAATACTCATCATTTATAAAATTAGTGGGTTAAGAATAAATATAAATCGACAAATATGTCTATATTTAAAAACCTATAAAAATTGCTTTTGAATTGTATTTTCAATTCCATAAATGATTGAAAAATTAATTTGATAAAAGAGAAACATCATTTAAATTTAAAATATAAATATAAAAAAAAAACCACAAGTTGGGTATGCGGAGGGATGTGTGTATACATATTTTAGCCCTACCTTGAGAAGGTCGAGATATGTTTCCGGTAGACCCTCGACACAAAAAAAGAAAATTTTAAAATGTAAGTGGTAATAAAAAATATATTTTCTTATAATAATTCCATATAATAGAAAAATGTGAGTATAAGTCCGTAGAATATTTTATAATGTTTAAAAATAAATAAAATATAAAATATAAAATATAACATGCGAAATAAAAAGAAAAGTACAGTGGGGTCAGGTTGTTGTTGCCTTCTTTCATTCATCAACTATATGTCAAGTACCTGGGAAGGCCATTTCGCGCCTCTTTCTTTTTTACACTTTCTCTCATTTGAAGTCCAAACTCTCTCAATTCTCAACAATTCTCAGCTCTTGAAATTTACTCATTGCCAGGTTCTTTAACCTTTAATTTTCACTTTACTTCATCTATACGTATGTATAAATTCATTTCCGCATTATATAATCTCACTTCTGTTGTATTGTTGCATTTGGTTCTGGTAATTAATTACCGTTGATCCTGATTTGGCAGCTCAAATATTTTCTTGTTGAACAAGAAAATTGTTCATTGCATTTCAATTTATATTTTTATTGGCCGATTTTGCTATGCATGTGATCATCTCGGTTTCCTTCATTTTACGATTTTTTTTATTGAATTTACTTTTGCAGAAGAATTTTAGACTCAGTACAAGTATTTGTAGTTTGATTTTAGGGCTTAGTTCGTCGTATAATAATTCATCCAATGTGGTTAAATTTCACTCTCTTTTTTTCTTTTGGATTTAAGTTACATACACGGATTGTGCAAAGATACTAGAGGCAGAGCCAGGATTTGAAGTTTATGGGTTCTGAACTTGTCAGTAAACTCATAGCTCGTTTAATTACTGGGTTTGCAATTAAATATTTATATATATTCAATGGATTTTCTAATATAAAACTGGGTCTAAGCAAAAGCTACTGAATTCGACCGAACCAGTAAACAATACACTACTGCCGCCCCTAAAAGATAATATCAGTGAACGTTAATGTGTGATAGCAGGTTGCTTACCATTTATATCGGATTACCCAATTAGGAGTAATACATATCAAGAGATTTACATGTAATTACCTAATAACTGGCCCAGTGTAAATATTTTTAAAATATCAATGCATAGAATTTAAACTCTTTGAAGTCGAAATTCTCTCAATCTCAATTGGCAACTCTCAACATTTTTCCACTTCTAGGTTCTTTCGCCTCCCTGACTCCACTTCATTCATCTGGATGTATGTGTAAATTCGTTTCCTATATAGTTACACTTTGATTTGTATAGTTACATTTGGTCGTCGTTAACTTCAGTCATTGAACTGGTTGCTAAAGTACATTCTTAAAGATGAAATTTGTTCATTTGACCAGTTATTTCCTTTTAAATTTGTGACGTGGGGTTATTTGCCGATTTTGCTATGTGATCATCTCAGTTTCCTTCTTTTTGCGAATTTTTAATGAATCATTTGATGTAACTCCCTTTATTTCTCATTTGGTTTTAGGTTAGATTCTATGGATATTAATTTCATCCAATGAGATTATTTTTTTCCTTTTTTCTTTTCTTTCCTTTAGATTTGGGGGGGGGGGGGAGCTAGCGTCAGGGATGATTGAAGAGGAAAGATCTCTACGTTACCCCGTTGTCCCAATTGCATTTAACTTTTGATGCGAATTTGGACACAGATTTCTTAAATTTCTGATGTGTAATATGTCTTTAGAAACTGAATGAGAAGTAATATAGATCAAAACATTTTTATAGGTAAAATCCTACTGTGAGTGCCTTTGAGTGTTTTATTGCTATCACCATCCTATTACATTAGTACAACTTGCATCAATTTTTAGGTTAGTGAATGTTTTCGTGGCTGACGTTTTTCTTTTTCAGTCATGATGATTTTGTTTTGTCCGTACGGATTTTTCAGGATGGGAGCACCGAGAAGAATGCATATGTTCGTACCTTACTCAGCACCTTCATCACCATACCTGGCAAAGAATGCTCGAGGTTTTAGGAATTTGATGATAGATCAACTTGGGGGTGTTGTATTTGGCTGCACGAGCTCTACAATGAAAGAATGCCTTGAAAATCAACTATTTGGTCAGTTATTCGGCCTTAATATTTTGGCCTTTGAAAAGGCATATATATATATATATATATATATATAGTTTATAATGTTTTTTAACTATCATGTGAGAGTTGATTATTACTTTATTCTTGTTTCATTTTGTCACCCTTTACTCAATTATACGCATATTGAAATCTTTGACAGGTTTGCCTATTGAACACTTTTCATATGTGAAAAATGTACATCCTGGTTTGCCACTGTTCTTGTTCAACTACAACGATAGGAAGATCCATGGAATCTTCGAGGCAGTAAGCTCTGGTCAAATGCATATCAATCCATATTCTTGGACATCAGATGGTTATGAAAAAACACGATATCCTGCACAGGTTTTATATCATGTTTTCTTCTTAGCTTTATCTGCTTTTGTTGATGCTTGCCTGGTAATATCCTAGTAGGGATTCTTATACTGAAACTTTGCTGTTTCTTTTGAAGGTTCAGATACGTGTCCGTCTGCAGTGTCAACCACTGCCAGAAAATCAGTTTAAACCAATAATATTGGATAACTATTATAGTCAGAACCATTTCTGGTTTGAGCTAGATCATGTTCAATCTAATAAATTGATCTCCAAACTGGCATCTCTTGCAATTGCTCCAAGTAAAACACTGTATAACTCAGCAAACTGGGGAAATATAATCCAAGATCTACCTGAAAATGTCATGATAGCGGATAATGGATCTTTTGAGCCACAAGTCTTGGAAAATAAGTCGTCCAGTTCCGTTGATGTGAACAGGAAGTTCGGTGCCGGAGACATTTCTCCTTGTTCAAAGGGCAGTGTTCTGCAGTTGGAGTCACCACTTGATTTTCACGCTGCACTAGATGAGAAGGATTTTATATACAAGAAACTCAGAGAATTAGTTCTTGAGCGTGAATGTTCAGGGGCCCCTACAAATGGACATGCAGAGGAAAGAACCAACTAAGTGCTAGGTAACCCTGTAAATGATGTAAGCATTGGCAAAGCAGCTTTTCGGAAAGCACGGCTTCCTGGAGAAGAGAAGAATGAAGAAAGCTCCTGTGACTCGGCTGTTTATCCTTCTTTTGTAGTTCAGGTTCTTCATCTTTGCGTAATATGTGCTTCTTTTCATCATGCATGACAGCATTTCTGTTGTACATTTGTTCTATGTGACTCAGCTTTCTCTCTTAGTGTAGCTGCTTCAAGGAATGGAGGAACTAATAGCTTTTAACGAAGAGCAACATAAAAAGATGGGTGGTCTGGAGCAGAAGCTGGTAAAACCTTATCTTTTTGCAATCTCAGTTTTATGGTGACACATCTGTTTCACGCTAAAATCACTTTTTCAGTGGTCTAGGCTAGAGAATTTTCTATATTTTAGACATCTTGGAAGGATGGTAAAAAATATAGCATTTTCCTCTTTCTTTTTGTTTTATGTCTGCTTGGAGAGGAAAGGGTGTTGGAATGAAAACTGCAACACAAAAAATTCTTATGTCAAAAGAATCGATAGGTGATATAAAGGAATTATGCAACACGTTCAGGACTGTCAGAGATCATTAGTAGGTAGTCATCCAAATTCGAAAAGGAACTTGATATTTTTTCATATTGCATATGGTGTCTGTTCTGTTACTCTTCATGAATCAACACGTTCATACTTGAATTTATGTTGCGTCTGCTGTAGAAGTAAAAACCAGATAATCATAGTGTTTTTGTCCTTTCTTATTCCCTTGTCTCCACATGGAATGTAGGCTGATATACAAGAAGAAATTAAACTGTTAAAAAATAAATGCTTGATGTTGGAGTCCTCAAATCCTTTGCGTACACATGCTGGTGAAAATGTGGTTGATTCAGATGATGTAGCACATCTGAATGATGAGTCAATCATCCTAGCTGGAGGATATGATGGTGTATCGTGGTTATCGGCCTTCGACTCATACTCTCCTTTAAATGATGTCTTCAAGTCACTTAAGCCAATGAATTCAGTTCGATCGTTTTTCGCACTTGCAAACCTGAGTAGAGAAATTTATGTATTTGGTGGCAGATGTGGAAGCTTGTGGTCCAACGGAGGTAATGCTAGTAGTCCCTTCCTTCACATACCCTCCTTTCCCCACCCCCTTTCTCTTAAGTTGCTGATACTGATGTCACTCTCTTCTTGTGAAGTTGAATCATATAACCCCGCTGATAATAAGTGGACTGTGCACCCTTGTTTGAATGAGAAAAAAGGTAGCTTATCTGGAGCTGCTTTAAAGGACAAGATCTTTGCAGTTGGCGGTGGAAATGGAATTGAAAGCTTTTCACAAGTTGAAATGTATGATCCTCAAGTAGGTCGATGGATTTCTACACGATCCATGTGGCAGAAGGTTTATTCTATTCCTTGCTCACTTTGGCAACAGTAAAAGTTAATTGCAATGCGACAGCTTATGTGCATTACCCTTGGATATTATTCTCATCCTCTTAATTTTTGTAGCAAGTCTTTAGTGTGGTCATTTATCTTCATTTTTCCATGGAAGTTCTTTTGTCTCTACGTTGTTCAATCCTTTAGTAGTATTCAGGTAATATGAAGAAATAAACAAGTGAGGAAACCTTAAAGAGTTGAGGGGAAAAATTGCAAAATGAAATGATGTGTTGTTTAGCAATTATTTTACCACAATGGCCAACTGAATTCGTCTCATTACTGGCTAACTAAAGACAATATGTTGTCTCTTTCTTGTCCGGGCTTCCATTTGCTTAGTTTTCTTTTTTTTTCTTGGACTATGTCTCTTAAGTAGCATCCATTTGTATCTCCATTTTCTTGCTACAAGTGCTAAACTATCTCCTCTGACATGAATGTCTACCATGCATGTACATCTGCAGCGATTTGCTCTTGCAGCAGCAGAACTTAATGGTGCACTATATGCTGTTGGTGGATTTGATGGAAACAATTATTTGGCGTAAGTTATTGCTGAATTGCTGTTCTTTTCTTTCTTTATAATGTATATGTGCCCAAGAAGCTTGACATTTGGGCGTTATTTCTCCAATCATTGAATTGCAATTCTCTTTGATCTTTCCCTGAGAAAGGAGAGTTGCTTGTTGTTTTCCAACATGTGGTCCATTTTAGTGCTAACTGCATCGAGATGTTTTAATAGAAATCTGCAACAGCTCTTTTATTTCATATAAACAGGAGGATTATCTGCATGTGTGAAAGTAGTCGAGTCTATTTTTAGTTTTCTGCTGTGTTCTCTTGTAACATCTTTCTTATTAGCTATTACCTCAGGACTGCTGAAAGATTTGACCCCAGAGAACATTCTTGGACAAAAATTGAGAGTATGAGCACGAAAAGAGGATCTCATGCGTTGGTTGCTTTGAGGGGAAAGTTGTATGTTGTCCTTTTATAACTTTTTTGGATTGTATATCTTTGGTACTGAGTTATGTCCTCAAGAATAGAAGTATTTTATCTGAAGAGTTACTAGGGGGGTTTATTAGGCATTGCCCGCAACCTTTATTTGGGTTGAATTTCTTCTTGTTATTCACTTTTAGCGTCATTTCAGATATGCACTTGGTGGCCATGATGGGTATCAAATGGTGCCGAGCATTGAGATATATGATCCCCGTCGTGGAACATGGATGATTGGGGAACCAATGAACTGTTCTAGGGGGTATTCAGCAGCTGCTGTTCTAAAGGAGTCCATTTATGTAATCGGAGGGGTTAAATCTGATAATGAAATAATAGACACGGTATATAGTTATTTATTTCATTGTTTTTGTTATGCTTAGCTTCATTATATACAGGTTTCGGTTCTGGTAGCCAACGCTCCTTTTTGTGATTGCAGATTGAATGTTACAAGGAGGATCAAGGTTGGCAAACAACTACCTCGAGGGCTGTCGGAAAAAGGTGTTTTTCCTCTGCTGTAGTTTCGGAGGAATGCTGAACTATGCCTTCTTAAGCATTCATGCTGTCTCATCTTGGGCACTCTTTGTTCAAGAAAGGTCAATATCTGCTGTTTTGGTATAATGAATATGGTTAATGCTTAGTAGTAGCATTTATGGAACATTAGAAAGTAACTAATTCCTATTCCTTGACTTCTTTTCTCTGTACAGAAAACAGAATGTTGAAACTTATTGACAATTATGGTATAGTTTGAAGTAGTATTGCTGCAACGCAGATAGTTTTCTGCAACTTCCTTCTAAGTTAAAACTTGTGCACAACACTTAGATGTTTTTGCACCCTTAAATTTGTTGCCTAGCATGAAATCAGGGTAAAAAGTTGAGTTTTAGGGGATTTTGATGATCCAATAATTTGTCATTTCTATCTGCTTATGATCACATATACTTAAACATAAAGAGTGTGTCCAAAATTTTGAAATATTTGTGGCGATGGGGGCTGCTTTATGTGACTAGAGATTTAGAAGAATGCAAAGAAAGGAGAAGATAACATTGGCTGGACTTTAATAGACTTTTTTCACAGTCAAATTAACAATTAAAGAGAAGAGTTTTACTTGTCGGGCTTGCTGTATATGTTAGTGTCTCCTAAGGTTTTACATGATTGTATTTTAGTCTCTCCTTCACTAAGATGTCTATTATGCTTTCCAAGACTAAAATCTTTAATTTTCTTTTTCTCATTAGGATGAAATAACAAAGTTTTCAGGGATTACTAGGGTAAGGAAGAAGAGAAGCTAATTCTGTAGGATTCTATTCTTTTTACCAACTCATTTCAAATATCCACATTTAGATAAGACTTCTAGCATTTAATAAGAAATTTATAAACTGAAGATAACGTAAAAAGTACTCTTCAGTTTCAATTTGTTTGGCATCATTAAACTAGGGACATAGCTTAGGAAATAAAGAATGATTTCATTACGTCATTTTTAATAGGAGTATATAAAAACTACCAAAAGTACCCTTATAATGAGGCCACACTAATCATGTCAATTACTAAAAAGAGCACATACAAAGGTATCAATCTTTTTCCGATCAACAAGAAAAATATCAAGTCAAATGTGACAAAAGGGGTCTAAATTTTAATTTTTTATTGTTACAATTATTCATATTCAATGGAAAATTTACTACTTTCCTGAAATAATAATTGTTAAAGAACTAAAGAAGAAAAAGAATAGAATGAATAATAAGAGAGCAGAGATCAAATTCTAGCACAAGCCAAAAAGTTAAGATGATTTTTTCTTATTTTTGTATTAGTGATGAATAGGTAAACGAACTTGTTAAAATGAAATCAAATTAAGGGAGGTAAATATAACACTATTATAAACTATATAAGGGAGGTTAATGTTACAAAGTAAAACCTCGGGGAAAAATTCTGAAACTAAAGAAGCTAGGGGGTTTATTAAAGAAATGAAGCAAAGTGCGGAAGGTCAGTACTTTAGGGTACAAACACAAAACACCCAATCTTTTTATTTGGTGGAGAAAAATAGGCATTGTGAAAGATTCGAAGCTAATTTTGAGGGTTTCACAGCACTGGTCGAGAACAGAGAGGAAAAATGCCGTGCCTTAACATTTCGACAAACGTGAATTTGGAGGGAGTTGATACTTCCTCTATTCTTTCTGAAGCTACCTCTTCTGTTGCCAAACTCATCGGCAAACCAGAGGCCGTATGTTCACTTTACTCCTTTCCTATTTTCATCTAAATTCAATTACATAGATGCACAAATGTTAAATTTTAGTACTATTTTACTTTAGATCGCTTTTTTTTTAGCCTTGAAATGCCTGCACAGTTACAAATATACACTGATGTTAACTTATATGTGTGTATTTTATTGGGTGTCGTTCTGTGTGCTTAAGTTACTTGTACACTTTATGTCAAAGTTCCAAATAAAACAGTAATATAAAATTACATAAAGAGTACTGTACAACAACATTGCCTCAATCCAAAGCTAGTTGCGGTCGACGATGTAACTCGTCTCAGTCCAGTATTTAAGGTTCTCTAGCACTAGAAATTCTGAGCCGAGTGTCTACCGAAAACAGTCTGTCTGCCTTATCAAGTAGGGGCAAGATCTGCATACACCCTACTCCACTTGTGGGATTACACTGAGTCTTTGGTTGTTGTTGTTGTAGCACTAGACATTCTCTACATTTCCTATAGATGGACGAATAGACAGCCAATAGTGAATCTAAAGTAAATGTACAAACATGACTAAAACGTAACTCCCAATTAGTTGTTATTGCATACATGAATTTGTTTCCCATTGCAATAGAAAACCCTATGAACCTTATCAAGGTTACTATGTTTTGATATTTTTTTTGTTGGAGATTGATCAAAGTTTTGTCTCAATGTACAACCTAAGCTTGTAGGTTTGGAAAATACTGTTTTCCCCAAATTGAATGCTCATGTTTTGGCACAATGCGC
The DNA here is from genome assembly GCF_000393655.2 of Nicotiana sylvestris. Classification (NCBI taxonomy): domain Eukaryota; kingdom Viridiplantae; phylum Streptophyta; class Magnoliopsida; order Solanales; family Solanaceae; genus Nicotiana; species Nicotiana sylvestris. The sequence goes on from NC_091068.1 coordinate 150,015,307, forward strand.
GTTTGTTAGTTGCTTGAGATTGTTTACCAAATGTTTTGACTCCAGTTTCATGATTCTTACTCCGGCTAACTTGTCATTTTTTGTTCACTGCACATCTGTCTTACAGAATGAAAATCAAGGATCAGAAAGGGCAACCTTAACATCTTTAATAACCAAAATTATTTGCAATATGCTAAACAATCCTATCTAAGTTCTATTATTTAGGATGGAAAGGAAAGAGTAGCTTGGAAACATGAGTAAATAGATTAGTTTGACTTCTAATGCACTATATTTCTTGTTCATTCCTTTCCTCTCAGTTCTATCCATCAAATCAATCAACCCTATTATGTATTTGACTGACAATGAACTTCAAGAGCGGAAGAGCCCCTAAAATTGAGAGGAGAAAAGTATTGATGTTACCGAGAAAAACTGTTGGTCGAGGGGAGACCAATAATAAGCATTGGAATGTTAGATATTGACTGAGGAGGAAAAAAGAGCTGTTTTGCTGGTGTTTCTCAAAGATAGTTTTACGAGAGAATCAGTCTCTGGCGTTTGATGAATTATTAAATCTAACTAAGTAGAAAGTAATGGCCTATTTGTATCAAATTCATTCGTGGATGAATACTTAAGCAAGTAGCTTCACTCTATGGTTTTGCCTTGTACTCTATACAGAAGCTCAATTGACATGTTCTAGTGGCGTTTTCTAATTCGGATGGTTTCTCTGGTAGTACATTAAGATTGCTTTCATTGTGCAGTATGTCATGATTGTGTTGAAGGGATCGGTTCCCATGTCTTTTGGGGGTACAGAACAACCAGCTGCCTATGGTGAGTTGGTCTCGATTGGGGGCTTAAATGCTGATGTTAACAAGAAGCTCAGTGCTGCAATTGCTGGCATACTTGAGACTAAATTGTCTATCCCCAAATCTCGATTTTTCCTGAAATTCTATGATACTAAGGTAATGTGCTTGGCTTCTTAATATTTCAAGGATGGGTAAACTATCCGCATCTCTCTCATTGCATTCTTCCTGTTTGTTTAGGCCCACCAAAGTCAAGAATGTGCACAATGTCTGCATGCTTTACACCAGTGCTAGATCATGTAATTAAACTTTTCACCGTCTAAGAACACGAGGAGAAGTTTTATACTTTTCTGATTCCTTAAATATTTGTGAATATAGTGTTCTACTTTAGGGGTGTCGGTCATATAGTATTTTGTCCTTTTAAATCTGACAAGACTGATGACTGTTGCTCTTTTTTTTTAGGGTTCCTTCTTTGGCTGGAATGGATCTACCTTCTGAATTTCTATTTCACAATTGGTCATCTTTGAGCCACTTATGAACTGTATGTATGTGCTTGGATCTGTATTTGCCAAGTAACTTGATACTATATCTTTTCTTGTAACTTGGAATGATGAATGTCTGGTCCTTGTTGTGACCGATGGAATTATCCTGCTTCTAAGCCCTATATTTGATCTTGGAAACGTTGTCTTGAATAGAAGGTTCGAGCTATCAGCACTCTTATGCAATGACATGATATCTTTAAAGGAATAAATTGTTTCTTGGAACTAAAGCAACTCATGTTGTCATCGCTGAGATTATTTTGTTCATCGTGTAAGATGCTCACATGTGTGCATGTTCTTGTTTCATCCGTATTTTCTCATTTCTCTGCCTCATTTTGTTTGCATGCCTACCGAGGATTGCCTAGACTTGGTTTTCTTATCCTCTTACGTTTGTCATGAAGGCTCCATAATCTGCTTTTTAAACTATGACTCAATCATTAGCAGATTTGTTTCACACATTTCACGAACTTGGTATTGTGCTATTTCTTGTTAGCTTCGTCTTTCAATGCATTCATTTATCTCATGATAAATTTATTAGCTCTAATTGTCGTAGTATCTTTTGTTGTTTTTTATTTTATTTATATCTTTTGCAAAGAGATGTCAAATCAGGCTTCGAAGTCTTGGGACAGTCTAAATCTTCTCAAAGCTCAATGTGTTGATTGCTTGGGTAATTTTCAACTAATTATAACTTTTTGCTGAGGGAGATTATTCGATGTTACACATATTTTAAGCTCCCTTATTCACGTCTTAGCACAAATTATTTAGTTGTATTTGGCAATAGCGCTAAATCTTTTTGCTTTAGGAACGCTGAAGTTTGCAGCTTCACGTATATTTGTGCCCTATGGTTAACGTTGTTTTGTGAAAGTGCGAAGTTTTGCTAAACCATAAAGTAACAAGGAATACAACATACCCAGTATAATCCCACATAGTGGGGTCTGGGGAGGGTAGTGTGTACGCAGACTTTAACCCTACCTTGAGGAGGTAGAGATGCGATTTCCAATAGACCTTCGGCTGAGGCAAGAATAGGTACCACAATAATAACAAGAAAACAAGATGGGTCAACACCGAAAAACCATGTAAAAGCAGCATACATAACAAGATAGTAAGATGATCGAAATGAAAAAAAACGACAGGTACTCAAATAAGCCTACTACCAACCAAATGCGAGAGTATGTACTAATACTACCGATATGAATAATCTAGACTACCTAACCTACTATCCTAATCTTCGGCATCCACACCTTCCTATCACGGATCATGTCCTTCACGGAAGGAAAAAGCTTTCTTATACTGTACGTTTGCACAAAATTATATTCTTGTACTTATCCTGTGATTCCAGGACAGAGGTAGTAGTAATATGTGCTTAATAAAATAAATCGAATCGAGGTAGTAGTAATATGTGCTTAATAAAATAAATCGAATCGATGTCTCGCATTAATCCAAAAATAACTAAAATCTTTCTGATGTTTATTATTAAAGCAAATGATTAAATCGTTTTTCTTTTACCCATAGGGTATGAGTATGATAGTGTGTACGTCGACCTTACCCCCTACTCCTGAGGAGTAGAGATGTTGTTTTCGATAGACCCTCGACTCAAGAAGATGAAAAAAGACTGTTGGCCTAAGTAAATGTGAAGTTTTGAAGACTGACAAAAGGAACTCAAATATGGACCAGGTTCATCTTGTGAAGTACAGTCGTGATCAACCCAAACATGTGAAATGCATGTGACGGAGATAAATCTAACTTATCAGAAGTAATATCTCCTGATCTGATCGAAAAGGTTGCATATTGGATAAAGAGAGAAAGACTCCTTACACGAAGAGAACACAGTTTAGGAAAAGGATAGAATTAGAGTATGAGATCAAGTAGAACTTTTCTACCATAGAAGATTAGCATCTGTATCCCAGTCAATCTCTAATTACTAACTCCTTAAATATCAGTATTGTTCTCTTTTACAGGTAATGCACATAAGCAGAAGTTAAACGTGAATTAGCAAAATAGCAAGGCAATTAAGCAATTTACGTGTGATTCAAGCGTGCAATCCTGAAGCTACTTGAACAAGATAGAAGAACCAGTTCCAAGTGTCTAATCTTTTATTCTAGTTCGATTGTAGTAGGTGATTTTACATTGTACCTTTCAGCTTTTATAGAAGCAATTGTATTAGGTACTTAGAGTGTTCAAGTTAGAGTTAACTTGAAATTGTCGCAACAGTTGACGCTGTGTGTCACAACAAGATTAGAGTTAATCCTAGGTTTACAAAAGAGTTTTTGTAAATGCAATTTTTGGCCCAGTGATTTTAGTGGAAGTTTGGGAAAATCCTACTGAGTAATAGGTCGTGGTTTTTTTACCTTTTGAACCAGGTGTTTTCCACGTAAAAATTTCTATGTTCTTTATTTTTCTTACTAATTATTCCGCAAACAGCAGTAGTTGGAACACATAGAAGAACCAGGTCCTTCTATAATCAAGTTAAGCGAAAATTGGGTACCACACAAATCACCTCCCTAGTGTGTGATATTGTCTTGTGTGGTATTGAAGTATAAAACATCAATTAATATCAGAGCAGGTTATCCTTGAAGAGGCTAACACCTTAGGAACAGATCAAGATGAGTGCACTACTTGGAAACTGGGAAGGGCAATCCACTGCTAGGCTCCCACTCTTTAGTGGTCAGTACTATTCTTGGTGGAAGAACAGGATGATAGACCACATCATAGGAGAAGACTATGAACTCTGGGACATAGTCATTGATGGTCCCATGGCTACTACAAAGAACAATGTTGAAGGAGTGGACGTGCCAAAGACAAGAGCTGACTGCATTGCTGAAGATTTGAAGAAATGGGAAAAGAATGTCAAGGCCAAGAAATGGCTTGTATGTGGACTAGGTCCATACGAGTAACTACACAAATCACCCCCCCCCCCCTCCCCCCGCCTCTTGTATGGTATTGAAGTATAAAACATCAATTAGTATCAGAGCAGGTTATCCTTGAAGAGGCTAACACCTTAGGAACAGATCAAGATGAGTGCACTACTTGGAAACTGGGAAGGGCAATCCACTACTATGCTCCCATTCTTTAATGGTCAGTACTATTCTTGGTGGAAGAACAGGATGATAGACCACATCATAGGAGAAGACTATGAACTCTGGGACATAGTCATTGATGGTCCCATGGCTACTACAAAGAACAATGCTGAAGGAGTGGACGTGCCAAAGACAAGAGCTGACTGCATTGCTGAAGATTTGAAGAAATGGGAAAAGAATGTCAAGGCCAAGAAATGGCTTGTGTGTGGACTAGGTCCATACGAGTACAGCAGGATTCAAAGATGTACCACTGCTAAGGAGATATGAGACACTTTACAAGTGGCCCATGAAGGAACTCCTCAAGTAAAGAGATCAAGAAGAACACTGTTATATTCTCAATATGAGAATTTCACCATGAAGGAAGGAGAAATTATCCAGGATATGTACACAAAGTTCATAACACTAACAAATGAAATTAAATCTCTTGGAAGAATTATCCTTGAAGAAGACAAGGTTGAGAAAATCTTGACAAGGGTCTTATCAGTAACTTGGGAAAGCAAAATCACTGTTATTCAAGAATCAAAGAACATTGCTACTCTCAAGTTGGATGAACTAATTGGAAATCTCACTGCTTATGAACTGAGAAGGCAAACCATGAAAATGGATGCACCCAAGAAGGAAAGGAGTCTGACTCTCAAAATAGCTGAAGGAGAAGATCTAGAGGATGATGAAATGGTCATGATCACAAGGGATTTCAAGAAGTACCTGATGAGAGTAAAGGGTTCTTCAAGAGGTACAACCTTCAACAAACCAAGGGCTCCTGAGAAACAGACCAATGAAGGCTGCTACAAATGTGGCAAGACTGACCACATGATCAAGAATTGTCCTCAGTGGGAAATTGAATGGAAGAAGGAAAGGGCTTAACGAAGGAACAGGAAGAAGGAACAGGTTCAACCCAAAAATAACAAAGGATCAACAAGGGCTATGGTTGCTGCTTGGGGAGAAACATCAGATGAGGATTCAGAAGATGAAGTTGGAGATGAACAAGCATTTATGGCTATTGGAGAATCAAATTATGAACAAGAGGTAAGTGTAATTTATCTCAAAGACAAAATTAATTTTTTTTCTAAAGAAAGGTTATCTGAATTATTGCTAGACTTCATCGATGAGTCTGACGTAATAAACAATGAGAAGGAACAGTTGTCTAGGGAGAGTGTGATCTTAAAAGCCAAGTGCAAAAATCTAGAATCTAGGGCTAGTGAGGGTGACAGTAAAAATGTTGAGTTGAAGAACCAGGTTCTTGAACTTGACACCAGTGTCTTAGAACTTAGCTCTGAAAATTTAAAACTGAAATTAGGAACAAGTAAGAAGAAAGTTGATCACACACATCTCACCTTAGAAGAAAATCTAGTAAAGATGAAGGATGAGTTGTACAAGAAAAATGAGCAGATAAGAGTCCTAAAAGAAGATCTAGGCAAGGTGAAGCATGAAGTAGATAGAACTTGCAAATGGAATAAGTCCTCTGATGCACTATCCTGGCTACAAGAGCACCACAGTAGAAACAAGAAAGGACTTGGCTATGGGACCCCAGCACCTAAGTGGGATCCCAAAAGCAAATACATCACACTTTCTAAAAATAAAATCTGCACACACTGTGGCAAGACTGGTCATTACAAAAGTGAATGCAATGCAAAAGAAAAGGCCAGTCAAAAGAATAAAACCTTTGTTCAAGAGAAAAATAGGCTGCCTAGATGGGCCAAAAGGAATTTAATTCTCCCCTTTGCCTATAGAAAGGGACCCAAACTAGTTTGGGTTCCTAAGACTAACCCCTGATTTCGTTTTGCAGGTCCAAGTGAATGGAAGTAGCCAAATATGATATATGGATAGTGGCTGCTCAAAGCATATGACTAGAAGCAAGAACCAGTTCCTTTCACTTGAGGATCTAAAAAGAGGTAATGTCTCCTTTGAAAATGGAAAGAAAGATGAGATCATTAGGGTTGGAAAGGTAGGTAGGACAGACTCACATTCCATTGAGAATGTCTACTTGATAGATTGCTTGAAATATAGCCTAATCAGTGTATCACAAATATGTGACAGAGGTAACTTTGTAGCATTTACCTCTACTAAATGCTTTGTGATTAATCTTACCACTGACAAGATTGTTTTGCAGGAAAAAAGAGTTAACAATATTTACATTGTAGATTTATCTACTCTTTCAGAAAATGAACTCACTTTCTTGAGTGTGTTGGACAATGATCCCCTCATGTGGCACAAAAGACTTGGTCATGCAATTCCGAATCAACTCAACAAATTAGTCTCCAAGGACCTGGTGATAGGGTTACCTAACATCAATTTCAAGGAAGATAAAGTTTGTGAGGCCTGTGCAAGGGAGAAGCAGGTAAGATCATCTTTTAAAAGCAAGAAAATGGTAAGCACAACCAGGATGATGGAACTGGTTCATATAGATCTCTGTGGTCCAATGAGAACATTAAGCATAGGTGGTAAGAAATATGTGATGGTACTTGTTGATGATTATTCTAGGTTTACTTGGGTACTGTTTTTAACATCTAAGGATGAAACATTTGACGTGTTTACTGCCTTGTTAGAAAAATTTAGAAACAACTAGGTAATCAACTTGCATCAATCAGGTCTGATCATGGAACTGAATTTGAAAATGCTAAGTTTGCTGAATTTTGTGATGAGCATGGTATAGATCATAATTTCTCTGCCCCTAGGACTCCTCAACAAAATGCAGTAGTTGAAAGAAAGAATAAGACTCTTAAAGATATGGTTAGGACTATGCTTCTTTCTAGTAAACTGCCTCATAGCTTCTGGGAAGAGGCTGTAAATACTGCATGTTACTTTATTAATAGATGCATGACTAGATCTCTTGTAGAGAAGACTCTCTATGAGTTACTTAAAGGTAGAAAACCAAATATATCCCATCTTAGGGCATTTGGATGCAAGTGTTTTGTGCACAATAATGGAAAGGACTCCCTAGGTAAGTTTGATCCCAAAAGTGAGATAAGGGAGTATTCTTGGGATATTCTTCACATAGCAAAGCTTATAAAGTGTACAATAAAAGAACTTTGTGTGTAGAAGAAAGTGTACATGCAGTTTTTGATGAAACTAACATTCTTTCTAAGAGACAAGAATACGAAGATGAAGCTATTGGGCTGGTAAAGGAATTGAATAAAGTCACAGCTCAAGCTAAAGATGCACCAAAAGAAGGAACAGGTGATGGAACAGGTTCTTCCATACAGGGCAACCTGACATGGGGAACTAAACAAAGAAGAACTGAAACCAATCCCCTAATGGAACTTGTCCATGACCATGTTCCTCAGCAACAGAACATGGAAGAAACATCAAGAAGAAACTAGTTGGTTGTGAAACCTTACAAGTATCAAAGTTCTCATCCCATTGAGAACATAATTACTGATCAAACATCTAGAGTTAAAACTAGATCACAATTAAAGAATATGTGTGATTTTGATGATTTCTTTTCTCTTATTGAACCTAAAAATGTTGTTGAGACTCTGCAGGATGCAGATTGGGTAAATGCAATGCAATATGAACTCAATAAGTTTGAGAGAGTCAAGTTTGGCATCTAGTTCCAAGACCCATGGATAGATCAGTAATTGACACTAAATGGGTCTTCAGAAACAAGCTTGATGAAGATGGAACAGTTACAAGGAACAAGGCAAGACTGGTGGTCCAAGATTATAGCCAAGAGGATGGCATAGATTATGATGAGACCTTTGCTCCAGTTGCAAGGTTGGAGGCAACAAGACTCCTCATAGCATTTGCAGCACACATGGAATTCACTCTTCATCAGATGAATGTCAAAAGTGCTTTCCTGAATGGCTACCTAAAAGAAGAAGTGCTTGTCAAACAACCTCCAGGGTTTGAGAGCAAGGAGTGTCCGGAACGAACATGTGTAAAAATTAGACAAGGCTCTCTATGGACTCAAGCAGGCTCCTAGAGCATGGTATGAACGACTGTCCAAATTCCTACTTGAACATGGCTACAAGAGAGGTAAAATTGACAATACTCTATTCCTGAGGGAAAAAGGTAAGGATCTTTTTGTAGTACAAATATATGTTGATGACATAATTTTTGGGGCAACCACGGACAAACGACGTAAAGATTTTGCCAAATTAATGGAGAGTGAGTTTGAAATGAGTGTGATGGGAGAGCTTAACTTTTTCTTAGGCTTAAAAATCAAACAAAACCCAAATGGAACCATGATCCATCAGTAGAAATATGCAAAAGAGTTGATTAAAAAGTTTAAAATGGATGAATCAAAGGAAATAGACACACCCATTGCAACAACTACTAAATTAGACATAGATGAACCTGGTTCATCTGTTGATCAGAAGTTGTATAGGGGTATGATTGGTTCACTTTTGTATCTTACTGCTAGCAGACCTGACATAGTTTTCATTGTAGGGCTTTGTGCTCATTTTCAGGCAAATCCTAAGAAATCTCACTTGACAGCTGTCAAAAGGATACTGAGATATTTGAAAGGCACTACTGATCTTTGTTTTTGGTACCCTAAAGATAGTAATTTTAATCTAGTGAGATATGTTGATGCTGATTATGCATGTTTCCTTGTGAATAGGAAGAGCACCTCAGGTATGACTCATTTTCTTGGATCATGTCTTGTATCATGGGCCACTAAAAAGTAGAATTCAGTGGCCTTATCCACTGGTGAGGCTGAATATGTTGTTGCTGCCTCTTGTTGTGCTCAATTGTTATGGATCAAACAGCAGCTGATAGATTTTGGCATTGAAGTTGGTTGCATTCCTATCTTTTGTAATAACATTAGTGCTATAAGTATGACAAAGAACCCAGTTCATCATAAGAGGACTAAGCACATAGATGTTAGACATTACTTCTTAAGGGATAACTATGAGAAAAGATTGATCACCATAGAATTCTGTGCTACTGAAAAACAAATTGTTGACATCTTAAAGCACTGAGTAGAAAAAGCTTTGAAAGGAACAAGTTAGCATTAGGGATGATTAAGATCACCTAATGGGACCAGCTCAGAATGCACAATGAAAAAAAATGTGAAAAAAAAATGAAAAAAAAAATTTGGCTAGGAAATCTGGAATTTGTGTAAATATCTAGATTAATTTTTACTAGCTTCATACTATAAATAGTATACTCTTGTGGCATATGTTAATATGACTCACTGATCTCTAACAAAATTTTCTCTATTGTGGTAAATTGAGGCATGATCAAAAGAATTTTAAATGAAGAACCTGGTTCATCATTATTAGTTCTTCTAAATGCCAAGGTATGTTTTCTATACTCTGCACAATTAGAAATATAAATATTTAAATCATGAGCAGAGTCCTACCATCATTCAACACATTAGAAAATCCTATCCGTTTGTTTTTGAACTAGTTTCATCCTCATTAGAATTCTAACCACAAAAAATGCCTAAAATATAGGGAAGTATAACCGTTCGTTCACCCTGCAATTTCAGGTTGATTAGACCTCGAATTGACTGCTAAAGCTACCGTTATCCATTAAATGACTCGTTCCCTTTAAATACTCATTATTACCTCCTGCCACCCTCATAATTCAAAATCGTCAAAAATCTTCTTCACTCACAATTGCTTTCTTCTCCAAAGGTTTAACTCACCAATTCTCTCAAGAAATCAGCTATAATGACGAACCCACAAGACAACCCTGAAACTCCTCCACAGCCTACTCCCTCGTATTCATCTACCCCTCCTCCACCTAGCACGACTCCCCAACCCAGGTGAAGGAGTAAAAATGCTTGCTCGTAAAACAGTGGCATCCAGTTCTCTTTCAAAGAAATTGAATGAGAAATTAAAAGCAAGTCAGGCCCAAGATTTTGATTCGTTCAAATCTGCTAGTGAGGGGGGAGGACCTGGGTCTTCTAACTCTGAGAAGGCTCAAGAATCCCCTTCTAAGGTAAGTTCTTCTTTAGCTGAAAATTTAGAAAATAGGGTTATTTTGGTTGGGCCTATCAGGGATGTGGAATTACCTGAGTTAGGAAGGAGTGGAGGTAAAAAGAAATTTGAAAAAGAAAAGGAGAGAGAGGGTGAATGTGGTGATGTGAGGAGAAAGAGAAAATGATTGCTTGTACATGCTGTTTGTGGGGCTACATAGGAAAATGTAAAGTGGCAAGAAGTTAGGGGGAAGCGGTTTAGGGGAGGCTGCTGAAGGGCTAGTTAATCTAAGCTCATAGGGAGATGAACCTGGTTCATCAACTGAAGAGACCCTAGTAGACCTTTTGGAAAAGGTAAGGTTGCAGATTCTGAAGCTGTTGATGTTGAGGAGGTGGAACAGGTCCATCAGGAGGACCATACAACAATGGAGGTTCAGATCCCCAAGCCCAAAAAGTCCAAGACTTCTTCCAAGAAGTCTTCATCTGTGTCTAAGGCTGCTGAACCTTTATTGGCCAAGAGGACAAGGTCTATAGTGAAAAGAAAACAAGTTAGAGTTTTTGAAGATGAGGAATGGAGTGGCGAAGAAGAAAGTGAGTCTGATGGTGAACAAGACAAGCTGGCCATGTTTGGCAAAAGAAAAATTTAGAAGGGAAGATTGCTGAAAGATTTGGTGGAACTAAGCATGGTTTGTATGGTTGAGATGGTCAAGTCTGGATTCCCTTCCATCTGCCCTTACAATCACTAGGAGATTCTATGATATTGTAGAAGTGAATGAGGCCAAGTTTGTGCACAAGAGTGAAATGAAGCCACAACACAAAGTCATTTTTGAGATTGTCAACAAGTGTCTACTGCCCAAGTAGGAGAGAAGGCATATTGCAAATTATACGGACTTAGTTTTAATGGAGTGCCTTGAAAGTGGAAGGCAAATTAACTAGCTTGAATTTATCATCAAGCTACTGGACAGGGTTATCAATGGCTCCAAGGCTTATGCCACCCCTATGGCTTTATTCTGACTACGGTTCTGGATATGTGCAATGTGCCTCTGAAGAAATGGGAAATGGCCACAAGCAAGGATTACTTTGGCATTAATACTCTGCTTGCTTGTGACTATTTAGTCAATGTCATTCCAAATGAACCTGGTTCATCCAAGAAGACACCTATCAAAAGTAAAGTCTGGGCTCTTGTTCAGGAAAGTGAGGCCAAGGATACTGAGATAGCTAGGCTAATGGCTCGTTTGGCAGAGGTTGAATCTGAGAGGGATGCTTTCAGAACTGAGCTTACCAAGGAAAAGGAGAAGAATGATGGGATTCTTCACAATATGCCGAATCTTCTCCAAGCCCAAAACCAACCCTCTAGCTCCTCCAAGCCTTAGGATTCTAGCCTTTATCTCCTGAACTTGTCTAGTACCTTCAGTGACCCGGATTATGGATTTTTCTTTCTTTTTGCTCATGGTTTGAATATTTTTGCTTTCTGGTTGTGGATTGTGGTAGTGTCACGGCCCCAGTTCGCCCTCCGTGAACTGTCGTAATGGTACCTAGTCTCTACGACTAGGTAAGCCTAACAAATGTGGAACATAAACGAAACTTGCGGAAGAAATAATCAAAAACCAAATAAGTGAATCGAAACAATAGTTATAATGCCGCTTAGCATATACTACACAACATTCTCAAAACCAAGTACACTATCCCAAAACTCGGAAACTCACGGAAACACAAGCCTTTGGAATATCTAACAGTCTAACTCCAGAATATCTAACAAGGAAGAAAAGAAATATAGAAGGGCAATGTTTAACAGCTAGAATAGAAAGGGACTTCTCGGTCTGCGGACGCGACAGATATACCTCGAAATCTCTAGAGCAGTCACCTCCTCAAGGATGGTAGGCCTGAGTAGCGGTACCTAGATCTGCACATGAAAAACATGCGTAGAAGGGGCATGAGTACACAACAACGGTACTCAGTAAGTGCCAAGCCTAACCTCGGTTGGGTAGTGACGAGGAAGGTTAGGGCTCTACTGAGATTAAATAAATATAAAGATGACAGGATAATATAAGCAGTACAATTGAGAATCTATAGTAAGAATCTATACAGGATAATAAGAGTACAATAACGGACATAGAGATAGGCAAACCACAAGGAAGTACCACTCATAACAAGGATGATAACCGGGGATCTCTTGGTATCCCGAGAATCTCTTGGTATCCTCTATGTATACAAGGGATCTCTTGGTATCCCGAGGATCTCTTGGTATCCTCAATATATGTTGGGGATCTCTTGGTATCCCGAGGATCTCTTGGTATCCTCAATATACGTGTCAGGGATCTCTTGGTATCCCGCACCCTAGTCCAGATCATAAATACGTACAGGGAATCTCCCGGGATGCCGTTCCGTAGTCCTAATTAAAAACACACAGCAACAACGCAAGAATACTCAATAATTGCTAAATTTCGTACTAAGTAAACAGTAAATTTTAGTCTAACATGCTTCACGAAGTACAATGAGACAGTTTAAGCAAATAGGCAATTAAGTCAACTAAACATGCTTTTTCTAACTAACAACAGGCTAAATTCACAAGTAGAACAAAACAGGAAAAAGGAACTCAATTGAAATACTTAAAGAAAAATCGGATTTTCAACAATTAGCTCAAGTACGCACTCGTCACCTCACGTACAAGACATTTCAATTATCAAATATATCATATCCTAAGGGGAAGGTCCCCCACACAAGGTTAGACTAGCCACTTACCTCGAACCGACTCAAAATCAATCTGAAACCACGCTCTTGCCACGAGTACTCGACTCCAAATGGCCCAAATCTATTCAATTCAATTTTATAATATAAATAACATTTCTAGTAACTGATTCTACAATTAAATTCTAAGCTAATACGCGAAATTAGGTAAAATAACCAAAACGCCCCTCGGGCTCACATCTCGGAATCAGGTAAAATTTATATTTTCAGAAACCTCGCACTCTCACGAGTTCATCCATATCAAGAGTACTAAAATTGGACCTCAATTTGTCCCTCAAATCATCACTCAAAGGTCTCCAATTATACAAGCCCTACCCCCCCCCCCCCAATTACCACTGATTTTTCTTAATTTTTCATGCTTAAATTAATAAAAATCACTCCAATAACGAGTTTAGGGATCAAAGACCTTACCCCAATGAGCTCCTATGAAAATCCCTCTTGAAAAGTGCTCCCCAAGCTTCTTCCCGTTTTGAAAAAATAAAAAATGGCTAAATTTTGCGAATGCAAGAATTTATATGTTCTGCTCAGCGATTTCCGCATTTGCGGCCCTGAGACCACATCTACGGTCCCGCTTCTACGAAACCAAGGTCACATCTGCGACTTTTCATTAAAGGGCCAGCTTCCGCATCTGTGACTCCTAATCCGCAGATGCGGTATTACCACCGCTTCTGTGGTTCCTGAGGGAATGACCAAATTCCTCTTCTGCGGCCACTAAGCCGCTTCTGCGGCACCGCACCTGCGGAACCTAAATCGCAGGTGCGGTTATGATAGAACCAGCAGTTGAAGTTGTAACTCTAACTCCAAAAATCTTTCCGTCAACCATCTGAATTCATCCCGAGGCCTCTGGGACAACAACCAAACATACCAACCAATCCTAAAACATCATTCAAACTTGTTCCAACCTTAGGAACGCTCAAAACATATTTTTCATCGAATTCAAGCCTAAGAATTTCAAAAACTCTAAAAATACGCTTTCGAACAAAAAGTCTATCAAACCTCGTCCGAATGACCGGAAATTTTGCGCACACGTCACATTCAACACTACAGAGCTACTTCAACTTTCGGAATTCCATTCCGACCCTTGGATCAAAATCTCACTATCGGACCGAAAACTTCAAAAATTCAACTTTCGGTATTTCAAGCCTAAATTAGCTACGGACCTCCAAAACACAATCCGAACACGCCCCTAAGCCCGGAATCACCTAACGGAGCTAACAGAACCATCGAATTTCCATTCCGAGGCTGTCTTTATACTGTTCCGACTGTGGTCAACTTCCCAACACCTAAGCTCTCATTTAGGGACCAAGTGTCCTAAAACTCTCCGAAACTCAAAACCGAACATCTCGGCAAATCAAAATAGCAGAAATAAACTCGGAAAAAGCAGTTAATAGGGGATCAGAGCGTAAATTTTTAAGACGACCGGTCGGGTCGTCACAGGTAGCAACATATCTTCTATCAATGATATCTCCTATTTTTTTTGCTCTTGTTGAATGTTAATATTTCCTTGATAGTTTAAATATATTTGCTTTATTATTGATGATTAATCCATGATTGCACTTGTAGTTTTCCCAGTGGCCATGAGTACTTATTAAAATTTGGGTCTCACACTTTGTTTATGCAACTTTTCGATGATGCCAAAAGGGGGAAGAGATATTGTGCTTTACATATTCTGAATAAGTGATATTTATAACCTAATTAACATGGTCCTTGATGATAAGTGAATTCTCTAAACTTTGTATTGATGGTTAAGCTGAGTTCTTATAGGGTCCAAGTGAGTAAAAAGCACAGAGTTTGTTATCATCAAAAAGGAAAAATTTGTTGGCCCAAGTAAATGTGAAGTTTTGAAGACTGACAAAAGGAACTCAAACATGGACCAAGTCCATCTTGTGAAGCACAGTCGTGATCAACCCAAACATATGAGATGCACGTGAAGGAGATAAATCTAACTTATCAGAAGTAATATCTCCTGATCTGATCGAAAAGGTTGCATATCGGATAAGGAGAGAAAGACTCCTTACACGAAGAGAACACAGTTTAGGAAGAGGATAGAGTTAGAGTATGAGATCAACTAGAACTCTTCTACCATAGAAGAGTAGCATCTGTATCCCAGTCAATCTCAAATTACTAACCCCTTAAATATTAGTGTTGTTCTTTTTTTACAGGTAATGCACATAAGTAGAAGTTAAACGTGAATTAGCAAAATAGCAAGGCAATTTTGCAAGCAATTTACGTGTGATTCAAGCGTGCAATCCTGAAGCTACTTGAACCAGATAGAAGAACTAATTCCAAGTGTCTAATCTTTTATTCTAGTTCAATTGTAGTAGGTGATTTTGCATTGTACCTTTCAGCTTTTATAGAAGCAAATATATTAGGTACTTAGAGTGTTCAAGGTAGAGTTAACTTGAAGTTGTCGCTACAGTTGAGGTTGTGTGCCACAACGGGATTAGAGTTAATCCTAGGTTTACAAAAGAATTTTTATAAATGCAGTTTTTGGCTCAGTAATTTTAGTGAAAGTTTGGGAAAATCCCACTGAATAGTAGGTTGTAGTTTTTTCACTTTTTGAGCCAGGTGTTTTCCACGTAAAAATCTCTGTGTTCTTTATTTTCCTTACTTATTATTCCGCAAACAGTAGTAATTGAAACACATAGAAGAACCAGGTCCTTCTATAATCAAGTGAAGCAAAAATTGGGTACCACACAAATTACCCTCCCCCCTCTTGTGTGGTATTGAAGTAAAAAATATCAAAGACAGTAAAGCAGTATCAGCAATGGAAACTAAAAAAATAATAGCAGCAACGCAATATAGATAATTTTTCGTTTTAAATAACTTGAGTGTTCAAATATATTTTTTTACTGCAACTTCAACTCATTATATAGTCCATTAATAGTACAAGTATAGTAGTAAGATAAAATCAATCACATAATGAAGTCTAGTTATTTGATTTGGAACAACAACAAAAAAACTTGTATAAATTTTTTTTTGCAGTCATCCACCCCTATAACGTCGTCCCACTACTTACTGTACAAAATTCTGTCCCTTGCATTGCACACTTGCAGTCCAGAAAAACCATCACCTTCTCCCTTATAATTTTACTTCTTCTCTTTTTTTTGCAGTCATCTTCATTACCTTCTCCATTGAGTGGTAAGCACTCCTCTCTCTCTCTAGATTTTTTTTCAAGAGCTTCTCATTTTTCATAGCTCAATCTTTCTTACTTGAACTTTTGGGGTTTGGTAGTTTATACAAGTTAGTAGAAATTTTGACAAAAAATATTTTATTGATTTTTTTCCCGAAATCTAGAAAAAAGAAAAAAAAGTGATGCAACATACTTACCCAGGTTACATCTCGGAAACTGATCTGTTTGCCAAAATATTTTTAATGAATTTCTTGTAGTGTTTTGGTACTAAGGGGTTTCATGGTTTGGATTTTTGAAAAAGGAAACCAAATACACTCTATATCGGTTCATGATTTTCTCTTTTCTTAAATATACTTACCCATTTTTGGTTTTTTTCAAGAATCATTTCTTTCATTTTGTGTCACGTTCTCCTTTTTCTTTTGTAGTCACAATGGCAGATGAGCACGAAAATGTAGAATTTAGTTTTGAGTAAAAAAAACATGTTAGGACGTCAACAAGTTTGATTTGTTGATATCCTGTAGTATGACTTGAATCCTTCTCAAAGATGTTACAATAGGAAATCAGTTTGTGTTTAAATTTTTAGTTTCAGCTAAGTGGAAGCTTTCAAAATCATATTTAACCTTGTATAGGGTGTAGAAAGGAATCAATAAAATTCTTCCTAGTCACCCACTATTTTTTGAACTCAATAGCCCATAACAAGAAGTCAATAAGCCATTTATCAAGAACGTGCATCTGCTTAAGACATAAATTAACGAGATGTTAGTCATGTGTTTATAATACATCATCTTGGATTTTGTTATAAAAAAGTTATCTATTAATATGAATATTTAAGTAGTTTAATTTAAATTCTTGAAATATTAGGCAAAGTTCTACTAAAAAACTTAAGAATTTGAAATAAAAAATTTAAAACTTGGAAATGCAAATTATCAGATTCTTAAAATTGCCATTAGGTAACCTACTATTAATTTAATACGATGTGATGGGTTGAGCAGTACAGTTAGACGTGAGATCAATTTTACTCATGAGGTAACCCATTATTAATCTTGAAGATTTATGCAAACTGATCATCATACAAATTTTATAGTACTAGTTAATTACTACTAAGATGGCTCCGATCGAGTAGATGCACAAAACCAGACAAAGATTTGTTAGCTCATTTTTATCCATGTTAAATATGGGCAGGCCGTTGGATACGGATATATTATCCATTTTACATAACCCGTCAATCCGGCCATATTCGACCCGACTCGACCCGCCCGTTTAATTTCTTATTGCATGTGTCTGTTGATGCCCTTTTATATTTTGCTATACAGAGAACTCAGTTTTTTACCACACAAACTAGCTTTGTGCTGCTGTTTTGAATGAAATGTTACCATTCCTCAAAAGAAAATTATCACTTCATCATAGTTATTTGACTTTGTTTTAATTAATTTCTATTTTAATTTTATAGATATGTGCTATGCATATAGCACGGGAGAAGCCGTATCGGCTCTATTTGCAAAAGAATTCAGTGAATCGCTTGTTGAACTCTCTATACAACAAATCGCAGATCAAGTGCCAATAAACTTTAATTATGAAAACAGACAGATCAAGTCGGGTGTTATTTTGGTTCGCATGTTGATGCTCTTCTATACGCAACGGATTCTGGTTTGTTCAAAGAATGTGACTATCCCAGAAGAGGGAGTAGAAATGAAGATGATATCTCTCATATTCCTGATGTATGTATGTTTCTCCCTTTTCAAAAATATTTTATATTTTGAAATCAAACATATTTCTTTGTTTTTTTGTAGCACATGTTAGAAACCGAGATATCGAATTGAACATGTCAATCGTGTGTGTATTGCTAGGGATTCACATAGGATTAGGAAGGATTCTGAGAAATTGGTGACTGCAGAAGAACGTAATCAAGTGTTGGCATACCAAATATGGTTGGTGCAATATATATCTATGAGAGTTTCACGAACTTCAAGGGAGATCTATGTATTATTTTTATTCATATAGTATAAAAGTGTTGAAAGAAACTAAATCTGTTTCTCAAATTTTCTTGCTATATATCTAAAATAAACTACTATTGTTTTCATTATTGTAGGGTGTATTGCTGGTGAACCGGATTCTTATGGTGGACATTCTATTCTCATAATAGGATGGAGTATTAAGAACGGAATAGAGTACTACTTGATTAAGAACACATGGGGTGATGAATGAGGAGATGGAGGTTATGCTAAAGTTAGAAGGGACTTAATATACAACTTGGCTTTCCCGAAGGTGTTGATAAAGTAGGTAATCATTTTGATGATTATAGCAACAGTGGAACCAAAAAGGAGAAGGAAAAAGGTGCTCCCAGCAGCAGCGAAACCAAAAAGGAGAAGGGGAAGGGTGCTCGAAGCACTAGTGGATCCAGAAAAGGAAAAAGAGAAAGCTTGAAAGACTTGTTATTTGGAGTAGGTTTATGTTTTTGTTGTTAGAGAGACAATTTTGAGTTATCCCACTTGGGGCTCTATCAACTCCTCAGTTTAGCCAAGTTACCAACTTTATTTAGTTATTGCATAGTATGTTAGCACTATTATTCAATAACATCCCAATATATCATTTTGCTACTACTATTATATGCTTATGTTTCAATTATATGCAAAGTATATTTTTTTAGAACTGCAAGTGTTATTTCACTGCCTGGTAGAAATTATGTGCTTGGGCTAGGCGTTTTGCCAGGTCAACAATTGATCTTTAGCTGAGTCAATATATCTCCTTCAAATCAAGAAATCCAGATATCATTACACTCATAACATGAATTATTGTTTTGCTGGAATTGATTTTGTGAAAGTCATATCACATCTTTTTCTTTACAAGTATTTCATTTTTATTTATTTCTCATCCGGTATTCGGTACCCACATTAAGGCCCGACTAATCCGGATTCGCGCCGTGAAGTCCCACATTGGGAGGGGGGAGGGGGGGGAGGGGGTAAAGCGCTCCCTAACAAAGTCAACTTCATACCCAAGGGCTCGAACTCGAGACCTCTGGTTAAGGATGAAGGAGTACTTACCCCTCCACCACAACCCATGTTGGTACAAGTATTTCATTTAGCATTATAACAAGAGCTAAAGTTTTAGCCATTTGTTATTTTGCTCCTTGATTTGTTCAATCTTATGTGGTACACTCGTCTGTACTATGCATATTTGTTATAGAAACTAGTACTGCATAGGAGCAGAAAAATTAAAGCAGAAGGTTAGAGTAAAATGTGTTTTAACATATATTTGGATAGGTGAATGATTGGACAATAAGTGACAACGACGGTATTTCCTTGGAGACGTGCGATGCACGTATACTTTATCTTAATGAGAACAAATTTTTGAAAATAATATTATAATATTCAAATTATATATTTGCGTTATAAAATAAAAATTAATATAGCTTTTCAAGTTGATATAAGTCATGTTTTACGATTCGGATTTACTCTAGAAGTTCTTCCTTTTGTTCCGGTATATGCTTCATTATACAAAAATGTTAGAAATAGTGTTCGAGTGAAAGATAAAAGGGAAAATTTCATATAAGAAGAAGTGGGATCATTATAGCCCATATTTTAATTTACAACCAACTAGTCCAAAAATAATAGGCTAAGATTCGATATCCAACTCCAATAAATTATCGAAATTACTATTTAATTTTTAAAAAAGATTGCTCAAGCTTTTAAGTTAATTTTCGAATCAGCAACTATAACTCAAATATTAGTTCAACAAACTAAATCCATTTGAATGGTGAAAATTAAATTTTTAACAAGCTTAAATATGTGTTTTTTGATTCCGAATTTAAATTTATGAGAAATTTAAGGTGGGTATTATTTAGAATTGTTAGAAATAGTATAAGGAGGTTGTATATAAAATTTGAAGTCATTTAATGGAGATTTGGACTGGTTTTGAACAAGAATTGCAACTAAAAATCGTGGAAGAAGCTCGTCTACATACGCTTGTATAAAGGCGTATAAAAGTGTATAAGATGTGTTTATACACTCATACACACTATTATACAAGATTATACATAATTATACAAAAAAACTGATTTCGTCTTCTTCCTTGCATCTTTTCTGAAATTTAACTCAAATCTTGCGCAAATTTACTCAAAATCACTTCAAATTGAAATTTTGAACTCCTTTTAATATTTTCAATCAACTGGAACAACACCCAATCCAAACAACTAGCAAACTCAAAAAATCATTTTTTCGAAAGCAAAGCTTTGAATAGCCTTTAATGGTGGACTACTATCCCTCAATTTTGTTACACTGCAACCAGGTGACACAGGGGGAGAAGTAGTAATGGCGGACGGCCCCTTCAAGCATATGTAAAAGATGTGAGAAGAAAAGAGAATGAAAGCAATGGTTGTGTGAACACAAATTTAACTCCATAAATTTTTAATTTTCTTGTGCTTTCAAATATGTACAATATGAGTTAGGTCGGGTAAAACTTAAAAATATGGACCATTTTTTGTTATGGTGTGATGGCAAATGTAAAGGTCATTCCACTTTATATAGACATTTTGATATTTTAATTTTCTACTTTGGACGATCCACTTTTATAATAATAGGAACAATTAACAGATAATAGTTAGCTACATTCTAAAATCAAAGAATATATAATATATCCTGATTATCTACATTTTAAAATCAAAGAATATATAATCTATCCTCTGTTTAACTTTGTTTGGCAGTATTTTCTTATCAATTTGTTCCCAAAAGATTGACATATTTCTATATTTCTTTATTGGGAAGTTTTTATAGCCACACAAATGCTATGATTAGTTTAAGATTACAAGTTTAAAATTTTTATAGCTAAACAAAATATTATGATATATTTAAGACTATATTTTAAAAGTTTTTTCTTCTTTATTAAACTTTGTGCCAAGTCAAACTATGACAAATAAAGTAAAATAGAAGGAATAATGAAGAGGTATGAAACACATGTCTGAAAGTACAAGAGGAGGTGAATTGTATATTTTTAAACTTAATCTCTGTTAGTTGACTAGTTTTTCAATTAGTCGACTACATGTAATAAACTAACAATTGTAATAACAAAATATAAGATGCTGAAAGTAAATGTAGGAATTAAAGACACCAGAAATTTTATACTGGTTTGGATTCAATGTGAATCCTAGTCCAGTCCCCTTGAGTTGCAAGGGAGTTCTCTTTAGTGAATAAGTTTCTTCGAGTACAATGAAAATGACGTGATAGCTCAGTTCCTATATCATTCGTCTCTTTTGATAGAATGTCTCACCAGTGTTGTTCTCTCTTTCTTCTCTAACTTGTTACACAAGAGGTCTTAGAGAGCTTCAATGTTTGTTTGTAGTAGAGCAAAGAGAGGGTGTTTGGTTCGATCAAAGTATGTCTAGCTAAGGTGTGATTACAGGTTTAAATACTTTGAGATAGAGGCTTGAATTCTGAAAAGATTTGCCAACCCAAGAGATTTGATCTTTGGAAAGAGATTGATTCTTTCCAAGAATAAAGTTGTTCTGAAACGGCTCTGTTGAACTTGGAATCTTGATCTTCTATATTTAGACACTTGATTGAATATTCAGTGAGATCTTGATTTATCTGATTCCTTGAGTTTAGCTATAATTGATCCCATCTGTATCTTCTGTGATTTCGTCTTCCTTTAATCGCGTCCCTTGATTCCGTCAGTATCTTTACGATTGATTTCTTCTTCCTTTAACCGCGCCTATATTTTGTCAATCTTGTAACTCAATCCATACGTTTCCATACGTTCCTTTATCATTGATTTCGCCAATCCAAGAGTTCCTACACAATAAGCAAATATATTATTTTTATCATTAAAATTAGATCTAATAATGTTTAGTAAATTGTTTTTTGATGTGTAATGCAATGCTATAACCTACATATGACACTTGTCAGCAACAAATTTGAATTATGCGCTCAAAAATAATAAACCACCATTGCTAATCAAGATGAAAAGATTATATCAGTAGATCAAAGTCATTAAAACTTCTATATAATCTTTTTTCAGGCTATCATGAGAAAAACTGTGCATATGAAATAATATGATATTGGCCATATTGAAAAAATTATAGTAAGGGGACTTGATTCACAAAGCAATATTCAACGGACTTCTATTATTTTTTGTTAATCGACTGATGCAGAGATCAAACATGCTAAGATTAATAAACAAAGTCTAATGTCTCCCTTCGGAACACCACCACAAAAGTTTGAATTGTGGCTCAATCCAAACAAACCGTCCAACTCAAAGCACCATATATATCAAATTATCAAAAACATATGTAAGTATAATTGAAAACGGAGCTATACATACTATATAGTCGTAATACTCTAACATTTAAAAAAATAGTTAAAATAAATAAAACCAATGTCTTTGTTTATTAATCTTAGCATGTTTGATCTCTGCATGCTAAGATTAAAATTAGATCCTTGTAGTTTGCTCCTCCTCAATAGGAGCAGTAAGTAACTTGAGGTGCATGTAGTTGACTGCATCAGTTGATTTCTTTGTAGTTTACTCCCCCTCGATAGGAGCGGTGAGGAGCTTGAGATGCATGTAGTCGACTTCTTCAGGATCTATGACTCCCCCTCAAGGGCTGCCATAGTTGACTTGTTATGTACCTGCACACAATACATATATCCTTTCTCCCCCTTTTTGACATCAGCAAAGAGGGAATAACACGATAACATGCATAAACAGAATCCATAGCAGAATGTACTAGTAGAGTTAGACCATAACAAAAGAAGAAAGAAAAATATCCACAGACTGATATCTCAGTCGAAAAACAGCACAGCAAAAAAATATTGTCTTAAACTTCCGTACTAACGATGCAAAAAATAGGTAAGAGTGTTGCAGACGGCCTCCTTTAGTCAATCAATGCTGGCGTTGGCTGAGACACTCATTCCATCAAGACTGTCATGAACCTCCTTGAAAGCCTTGACGGCATTTTCCCTAATTCTGAGAACTGCAACCCGTGTTTTGGAGACATCAGACCCTGTTTTCTTGGAGATAGCATGATTGGTACCAACAGTGGACTGGGTGGCAATGAGGAGATCCTTGATTGCAGAGAGCTCTTTCCCAATGGCGCTAATTTTCTCAAACAGGTCAAATCCACTAAGGATGGATGAGAAGCAGAAGGTTTGGGCTTGGAGTCTATATGGACAGTCTGACATCACTCTCCTGTTACTTGACTGATGAAGCCTTCACACACACATACCCCATACTTGCAATGGCTTTGGAGTTATATGATTTTGAAATAGTAGTAAAGGAGTATGCAGAGAGGGAAATGTTGTGGGCTTCCAGAATATGGGTGATGGTCATTCCATAGGGTAGACTAGTGGAATCTTTGGCACTTTCAATCATGAAATTGATAACCCAGGAGGACAACTTGAATTTGAGTTTGGTCACAAGACAGTAGATCAAAAAAGTATCTCGTAGAGGAAAGGTTGAGAAAGAGCCAGTACGGGGAAGCAGAGTAGTTGCCATAATGTGAGCTAGAACACGAGTTTCAAAACTAACATCACTAGGACCTAGTTGGTTTGGAAGGGATTCAGATGGACACTCAGCAATACATTTTTTGCTTGATCAAAAGAGATTTCAAAATCATCGGGCCAGGAATTTTAAAGAGCATAGGAAAACTAGAACACTTGCACTGAAAGATCAAACCAAACTTGGAACAGTCAAGAACAATACGCTTTCATAGTACTAAGGATTCCAACTTATCAGACCTACTGGAACGAAGATTTGCATAGAACATTCTCACTAGAGGTTCATAGACTTTAGGAGGAGGAACATAAGAGAACTTTGACCACCCTTGATAAATAAAAATGTCCTTTACCTTGCAATTTAAGGCTTCTATGTCATCAAAGTCGACTACCCTCCCATGAGCAATAGGCTTGTCTGATAGGGCAAAAAGAGGTCCCTGTTAGGAGAATCCCAGAAATTGAGTTCTGACTCAAGGGAACTGGGGATGTCAACTTTTGATTTCTTTGAAGTGGAGGAGACAGGGGGTTCTTCCATGGGTCTTTTACCCAGGGCTTTTTCTCCTAAGGGTTGAGAATGATGGAGAAATTTGCTCGAGAAGAGGCAAACCCCTCAGAGTGATCGGACCCTAGGTCTACCTGTTCAGGGGGTTGAGAAGGGGGTTTTCCCTTAGAGCGGGTGCTCTTTCTAGTGGAGGCAGAAGGGGTTTTGGATTGTTTAGCCAATGTAGGAGGTTGGTGGTGGAGCAAGATTTCGGAGAAGGGGTATGAGGGCTATAGAGACAATGGAGATTGATATGAGAAAACAGCATAAAAAGGGGTTTTCTGACGGTTGAGTACAGAAAAGGAAAAGGCGTCAGTTGATCAGACGCAATGATTGGTTTTCTTTTTTTGAGTTCTGTGACTGATGTGAAAAGAGAAGAAAAAGGAGGGAAAATGGAGTCGTAATTAATGCATAAAAAATGTGGACTATTCTATATATAAGATTAAATAATGACACAAAGGTCCTACTATTAGCTATTAATGCAAATAATGCCAAGAAGTTTTCTAAGTGAACAGAATCTTTCTTCTAATAATGGCTTGGTAAAGATATCCGCTAGTTGATCAGCTGTTCCTACAAAGGATATTTCTATATTTCCCTCAAGAACATGATCTCTAATGAAGTGATGCTTGATATCTATATGCTTTGCCCTAGAATGATGAACATGATTTTTAGAAAGACAAATAACACTTGAATTATCACAAAAAAATTTGAATAGGTTAAAAGGAAAGTTCATAGTCACCCAGTCGATGGGACATCCACAGTAATTGTGCACAGTATTGTCCAATAGCAATGTATTTAGCTTCAGTGGTAGATAATGCAACTGATGCTTGTTTTTTATTGTTCCAGGATATTAATGCCTTTCCAAGTAATTGACATGTACCACTTGTACTCTTTCTATCTTCCTTATCACCTGCAAGGTCAGCATATGAAAAACCTTCTAATTTAAAAGAGTTAGAGCGAGGATACCATAGTCCATGGGAGACAGTCCCAATGAGATATCGAATGATTCTCTTTACTGTAGTCAGATGAGATTCTTAGGAGCTGGCCGAAACCTGGCACATTTACACACACTGAACATAATATCCGATCGACTTGCAGTCAGATACAGTAGTGAGCCAATCATTCCACGATACTTAGTTTCATCAACAGGGATTCCCTGTTCATCTTTGTCTAGACTCATAGAAGGACTCATTGGTATGCCAATGGATTTTGTATTGCTCATGTCAAATTTTTGAATCAGTTCCTTTGTGTATTTGGTCTGAAATATAAAGGTTCCTTCTTCAGATTGTTGAATTTGAAGTCCAAGGAAGAATGTTAGCTCTCCTATCATGCTCATTTCGAATTCACTTTGCATAAGATTTGAAAATTCCTTGCACATAAGAGGGTTAGCACTACCAAATATAATATCATCAACATAAATCTAAATAATGAGATTACCTTCTGATGATCTTTTAATAAACAAGGTAGTGTCTACTTTACCTCTTATGAAGACATGATCAATAAGAAAAGAACTAAGTCTATCATACCATGCTCGTGGAGCTTGCTTTAGTATATATAGTGCTTTAGTGAGCTTATATACATGGTAGGGAAACTTTGAATCTACAAACCCAGGCGGTTGTTTCACGTATACTTCTTCCTCAATAAATTCGTTCAAAAAGGCACTTTTGATGCCCATTTGAAACAACCTAAATCTCTTAATGATGCATATGCCAGAAGGATTCGTATAGACTCCAAGCGAGCTACTGGAGCAAAAGTTTCATCATAGTCGACTCCTTCATGTTGTGAATATCCCTGAGCAACTAATCTGGCTTTATTCCTTACGACCTTTCCATCCTCATTCAATTTATTTTTAAAGACCCACTTTGTTCCAATTACAAAAACATTTTCAGGTTTGGGTATCAGTTTCCACACTTGATTTTTACCAAACTTATCTAACTTTTCCTGCATTGCTTGTACCCAACTTGAATCTTTTAGAGCTTCATCTATCTTCTTTGGTTCAACTTGAGAGATTAATGCTAAATTTGCTTTCTTTTTTAGAGTTCCCTGATTTTCATTCCTTCATTTGGATCCCCTATGATGAATTTTTGAGGATATTCAAGTTCGTTTCTCTATTCATTTGGACGCACTACATTGGTAGTCGACTCGATCGGATGATCTGATACACTGCTACTGATTTCATTTGTTGACTCTATCATAGCAAATTTATCAGTTGACTCTTGAGATTTGCTTGTCTCCTGAGTTTCTTGAGCTTGATCTTCATCACCTGCAATAATTCTTTTCTCGACCAAGGGGTTATTTTCATCGAATATTACATGTACAGGTTCTTCCACGCATAATATGTGTTTATTATAAACTCTAAAAGATCTACTATTTAATGAGTAGCCCAGAAAAATACCTTCATCACTTCTTGGATTGAATTTTTCAAGGTTGTCCTTACCGTTATTGTGAATAAAACACTTACTTCCGAAGGGATGAAAGTAACTGATATTAGGACATTTACCTGTCCATAGTTCATAAGGAGTCTTCTTCAAAATGGGCCTTACGAGACATCAGTTGAGAATGTGACATGTTGTACTTACACCTTCTACCCAAAAGTGATTTGGTAGTGAATGATCTAGTAATATGGTTCTTGTCATGTTGGAGGGTTCTGTTTTTCCTCTCAACAACCCTATTTTATTGTGGTGATCGTGGTGCAGAGAAATTATAAGTGTATCCCTGATCATTACAGAAGTCTTCAAATGCTCTACTTTCAAATTCTCCTCCATGATCACTCTGAATTGTTGAAATCAGATATCCCTTTTCTCTTTCAACCTTTTTGCAGAAAATCTCAAAATTTCTTAATGCTTCATCTTTATGAGATAAGAAAATTACCCAAGTTAAACGTGAATAATCATCAACAATAACAAAAGCATATCTTTTTCCTCCTATACTAGCAGTTCTAGTAGGCATGGATAAGTCCATATGAAGTAATTGCAA
Organism: Nicotiana sylvestris; assembly: GCF_000393655.2. NCBI lineage: Eukaryota > Viridiplantae > Streptophyta > Magnoliopsida > Solanales > Solanaceae > Nicotiana > Nicotiana sylvestris. The sequence goes on from NC_091068.1 coordinate 150,042,444, forward strand.
AGGTTTAGAAGTAAATACAATATCTTTATTTTTTAAAGATTTTCTGGTTTGCTTACCTATTTGACATGCATCACAGATATGAGTTCTAGAAAAATTTAGTTTGGGTAGACCAATAACTAACTCATGTTTGGACAATTTTTCTATCAAATGCATGCTTGCATGACCAAGTTTCTTATGCCATAACCATGGATCATCAGACATAGATGTTAAGCAAATATGACCATCTATCTTTTCAAAACCATCAAGGATATAAACATTTCCATACCTTTTTTCTGAGAGGACTATTTTACCTGTCTCATTTGCAATAGCACAGCCTGTTTTCTTAAAATTTACCTCATATCGAAGGGAATTGTTCCAGTACCAATTATCTTTCCCTTTGAGTCATCTCCAAACTTAACACTTCCTCCATCAATTCTTGTAACTTCTTTGAACAGGTTTTTAATCACCTGTCATGTGACTGGAACACGTACTATCTAAGTACCATTTTCCTTTGTGGCTTATTCTGTGGTGTTCCTGCAAAATATAGTGATTACTTTCTTTTAGGTACCCAAGCTTGCTTGGGTCCTAGAGGGTTAGGATTACTAGATTCAGAATTGTTTTTTGGTTTCCAAACCCATCCTGAAACATTTTCTTTACGAAAGCGACAAAAGGAGTATTATGTCCACTTTTGTTATAGTAGTGACACATAACTCCTGACCCATCTTTAGGTCTTTTATTAGTGTTAGTAGTAGTGAACTTTGTTCTAGCTGTTCTTTTCCAGTTGACTTGTAAGTCGCCTAGTTTGACATGATAGAACTGTGACTGGTGGATTTGCACATGCCATTGAGTTGCATTTGCAATTCCTCAAATTCTTCTTGAAGTTCTTCTTTTTCAATTTCACATACTTCATGTTTGAGTTTCCAGTCTTTAACTTCTTTATTGAGTCTCTTAAGCTCATTCATCATTTTTTTAGACTCTTTCAAAATTAAATCAAGAATATCCTGCAATTCATTGTATCTTTCACAGTTATAAGATCTTACCTCACTTGGTCCCCCTCGTGCCATGAAACAGTTCTCATTGTCATATTTGCATTCGTCATCTGAAGTGTCCTCATCCGTCTAGCAGCCTGAGGATTTTTTCATCTCATTTTCCAGAATCGTCATGAAGCAAAGATTTGTTATCTCTTTGTGTTCAGAATTGTCTTCATCGCTCCAACTTCCAAAAGATTTGTTTTTGTTAAAGCCTTTGGAAATTTTTCTTTTTAGATCTGGGCACTCAGCTTGAATGTGTCCAAATCTTCCACACTCATAGCATTTTTCATCATTCTTGTCATGTTCGTTGTATTGCCTGGATCGCCTAGGTGGAATTCTTCCTTTCCTCATATTCATGAATCTTCTCATTAAGCCATCCATGTTTCTTGATAGCATAGCAATCTCTTCTTGGAGAGCTTCAGGATCATCATTGATTTCATTTTCAGCTAATTCAGTTGAGGCCTTGAATGCAATTGTTTTCCTTTTTTCTTCTTGACTAGTCTTCTTGAGATGTGTCTTCTCAAAGGCTATGAGTTCTCCTCGTAGTTCATCATAGGATAAATTATTTAGATCCTGAGATTCAAGTGTGACTACTTTGGTCTGCCAAGTGGTTGGTAGGCTTTTGAGAAATTTTCTGACTTGATCACCACTCGTATATGATTTGTCAAATGCTTTTAGATCGCTAATTATTTTGCTGAATCTGGCAAACATCTCTTCAATAGACTCTCATTCTTTCATTGAAAAGAGTTCTTAATGATAAACCAACATGTTGATATGTATTTCCTTTACTTTGCTGGTTCCTTCGTATGTAACCTCAAGCTTGTCCCACATTTCTTTGGTTATGTCACAGCTAAATATTTTCTCATACTCTTCACCACTTATGACATTATAAAGTAGGTTTCTTGTTTTATTGTTAACTTGTACCACTTCCATTTGCTCTTTTGTATATGAATCTATATCTTCAGGATCAGCAAGTGGTGGAGTAGCAGCTGGCAGGGGATAGTTCCCCTTTTTGACTACTCTCCAGATTTTAACATCATATTCCTTGACATAGATCTCCATATGCACTTTTCAGTGAGAGAAATATTGTCCATTGAAGTATGGTGACCTAATTTGTGAAGTTACTTCCTGGAAGAAAGCTCCTATGATAACTTGATTTGTCATGATCTTTTCTCACAAGCTGCTAAGCAAAAGAAAAATGTGAGCCTTGCTCTTATACCAATTGAAAGTATAAGAGGGGGGTGAATTGTATATTTTTAAACTTAATCTCTGTTAGTTGACTGGTTTTTCAATTAGTCGACTAGATGTAATAAACTAACAGTTGTAATAACAGAATATAAGATGCAGAATATAGGATTCAATGTGAATCCTAGTCCAGTTCCCTTGGGTTGCAAGAAGTTCTCTTTAGTGAATGAGTATCTTCGAGTACAATGGAAATGACGTGATAGCTCAGTTCCTATATCACTAGTCTCTTTTGATAGAATGTCTCACTAGTGTTGTTCTCTCTTTCTTCTCTAACTTGTTACACAGCAGGTCTTAGAGAGTTACAATGTTTGTTTGCAGTAGAACAAAGAAAGGGTGTTTGGTTTGATCAAAGTATGTCTAGCTAAGGTGTGATTACAGGTTTAAATACTTTGAGAGAGGCTTAAATTCTGGAAAGATTTGCCAACCCAAGAGATTTGATCCTTGGAAAGAGATTGATTATTTCCAAGAATAAAGTTGTTCTGCAATGACTCTGTTGAACTTGGAATCTTAATCTTCTATATTTAGACACTTGATTGAATATTCAGTGAGATCTTGATTTATCTTATTCCTTGAGTTTAGCTATAATTGATCCCATCTGTATCTTCTGTGATTTCGTCTTCCTTTAATCGCGTCCCTTGATTCCGTCAGTATCTTCACGATTGATTTCTTCTTCCTTTAACCGCGCCTATATTTTGTCAATCTTGTAACTCAATTCATATGTTTCCATACGTTCCTTTATCATTGATTTCGCCAATCCAAGAGTTCCTACACAAGAAGCAAATATATTATTTTTATCATTAAAATTAGATCTAATAATGTCTAGTAAATTATTTTTTGATGTGTAATCAATGCTATAACCTACATATGACACATGTCAGCAACAAATTTGAATTATGCGCTCAAAAATAATAAATCACCATTGCTAATCAAGATGAAAAGATTATATTAGTAGATCAAAGTCATTAAAACTTCTATATAATCTTTTTTCAGGCTATCATGAGAAAAACTGTGCATATGAAATAATATGATATTGGCCATATTGAAAAAATTATAGTAAGGGGACTTGATTCACAAAGCAACATTTAACGGACTTCTATTATTTTTCGTTAATCGACTGATGCAGAGATCAAACATGCTAAGATTAATAAACAAAGTCTAATGTCTCCCTTCGGAACACCGCCACAAAAGTTTGAATTGTGGCTTAATCCAAACAAATAGTCCAACTCAAAGCACCATATATATCAAATTATCAAAAATATATGTAAGTATAATTGAAAACAGAGCTATACATACTATATAGTCGTAATAATCTAACATTTAAAAAAACAGTTAAAATAAATGAAACCAAGATGACATTACAGAATTGACATATATAAATACACGCAATAATATGAATTAACCGACATATAACTCGATGACAGGGCGCAATGATCTTGGTTGACCGCCTTTCAAATTTCCTATCCAAACTTAGATCTCCTATATCAGCCTGGCCTAAATTTAACTCCTACCTCTGCTTGGTGCCCTCCCTCTCCCTCGTATGTTTACTTCCTCCCTTGTTACGTATTTTATGCGACTAAAGTGCTAGACAACAACATTTTTTTGGCCACATGACATTTTAAAAAGATAAAATATATTTTATTATATTTTAGGTTCTTTAACTTTTTGAATCTAGGCTGAAATTTCACTTTTAGGCTGATTTTTTTATTTAGCTAAAAAATAGAGGTCCAATTTTTTTTTATAAATTCAAAAAAAATACACAATTGAAACAAATTCTCATTGCATGTAAAGAAGAACTACAAAGAAATACAGTTAAAACTCCTTTATTTTGGATAAAAGAATTATTTAGCTAAAAATAATGGACTCTTTTTGTTCTATATACTTTGGCCGAAAAATTTATGTAAGAATAAAGAGCCATTGTAATATTTTATTTGGCTAAAAAAAATAAAGCTTCAGTCTAAAAAAATAAGCAATTATATCGTGTCTAAAAAAGGAGTAAATAGACAATATTTTGGCTAAAAATTTAATGATTCCAGCCGAAATAATAAGTTTCAATAATTTTCTTACAGATTAGACCTGGAAAAAAAGAAGAAGAAACGTACAGTTAGAAAAAATACCAATTGCATCTAAAAAAGAATAAAAATGAAATACATATGTAGACAATAAATTGCGTCGAGAAAATAAAACCAGGACCGAAAAATATTGCAACAATCGTAGTATTTTATTTTGAATATTTTAGTGTTACAATCTCTATGAATCCTCTGATTCTTCTTTTCAATAGTAAATAAATTCAAGGGTCTTTGAGCTTGATCTTGAATCTATGTTTGTTGCCAGGAACGATGATTTCGTTCTTGAGCTTGAGCATGATTGCTTGAACTTGACCTTGATTTGTTCTTCGTTCTTGAGCTTGAACTTGATTTGTTCTTCCTTCTTGAGCTTGAATTTGATTGCTTGAAGCTTGAAACTTGTGGAGGAATTTGCAGCGTTTGATCCACGAGCTCTTTCTTGCTTCTTGTTATAACTTCTGGTCCCTTTTTTGAGTTGTGAAGACTCCTATTTATAGTTGTGGAAGGGAAGAGTTATGATAAGAACAAACTCTTTCCGACCAATCAAATTGAAGTGTGACAAGGCCGTATTTGATCGGCCAGAACATGTCACTTGCACACATGGCGCGATTTCATTGGCCTTTTAGTGTGACTTGGCATGCCTTGTCATTTTGACACGTGGCATGATCCTATTGGTTCTTCCGTTTGACTTGGTGCGCCACGTAATTTGACAAGTGGCACCAAACTGGGCCTCTAGGAAGATGTCATCTTGGGCTTAACGAAGTGGGCTCATCACCTTAGCCCAATTAAATGGGCTAGCCCAACGGATTAAGACTTATTTATGTAATCTATATATATTGGGCCTATATAATTAATTCATTTATATATTAGCCCATAATATTTATTTGGACCAATATATCTTGAATTTAAAATATAGTCCAAATTATTTATGGATTTAATTTAAATAAAATTTATATGCCTACAAATACCTCTATATCAAGAGTTATGGGTAGGCAATCTTTGTTAATAGGCTTGAAGTACCACAATAATAATATAGCATCCATGTTTTGTTACAAAGGATATGTGTTGCTAAGCAAACCATTAATTGGAGAATTCCTCCTTAGGCGCGTTGCTTAAATAGTCTCCACGTGAATTGGTTTATAGGAAACCAACTTGATTTGTGGGCCAAAAGTCTAGGGAGGAGTACTGCTCACTTCAAGAATAAGGTAAAAATAGCACGGTATAGCCAGTTTTTGGATTGGTCATTCAAAAATAACCAGCGTTTACGAAGTCAATGAAAAATAGTCACTATTTTACTGCAACAGAGATCGGTCCAGCATAATATACTGGAGTCCGGTGCACCTGTGTATGAATTCCAACATATTATGCTAGACCGATATACTTTGCTGACTCCAGTATAATATACTGGAGACTGGAGCACCAGTGCTCCAAACTCCAGTATATTATACTGGACAATTATACTTGCTGGAACTCCAGTATATTATGCTAGAGTTCTAGTGTACTTATGCTGGAACTCCATCATATTATGCTGGAGTTTCAGCATACTTATCCTGGAACTCCAGTATAATATGTTGGAGTTCAAGCATACTTATGCTGGAACTTCAGTATAATATACTGGCGTATTTTCCGGATTTTGAACAATGTTTTCGCTCAGATTTATCTTTGTATAAAAAGTGGCTAAATTTCGATTACTTTTGAAACTGGGCTATTTTTGAACGACCAGTTGTAAATCTGGTTATTTTTGAATTTCTCCCAAGAATAAGGTCATGTGGGCCCCATGAAAGCCTTTTCCCCTTCTTCTTTGGCTTAGACTTATTTTCCGTATTTTGTCGCACGCCTCTAGTCTTCTGATTGAGTTAGGACACAATCTTTTAAGAGAATTTTTCATAAAGCACCATCTTTTAGGTCTAATTAGCCATTTATATATACATTTTGTTATATTACGTGTTATAGATACCTTTTATGTTTTTATACAATGTATTTTATGTATTTAAGCTATTGTATTCATTAATACAATAGAAAAAATAGGCGTTGAAAAGGGAATTCCAGTTAAGGTTGATATGTATTTAACTGTATTCATGCGGTATTATCGTGAATACAGTAACGTATCTGCGTAAAATCTGAAAAGTTAAACTAGTTAAAAATGGAAAGGAAATCAAATCACATGATATTCTCCTAATTTAACTCAACGAATAAAATGTAGTACCCATTAATCTGTATTCTGACATACACGATTCAAAAAAAAGTAGCGAAAAGCAGAGCAACATCTGTTCGAAGTTCTTCCATTCACTTCTCCATCTTCTATGTTCGCAGATATTATTTCAACCATGGAAAATTAGATGGATACAAATTATATACAAAATACGGTATAGTTCCTTTATACATATAGCAAGTTTAACAGTGTTGTTGTGTCATTCTGGCAAGTGGAACGATGAGGGAAATTACATCGATTTTTCAGTTTAGGGAATACTGATAAAGGAGTATGCGTCCTTTAATGATTTGGTTGCTTCAATTTCTAATCAACTGGGCATAGATTTGAGCTTAAAGTCCATTAAAATTTAATACAAAGTAGAAGGAAATTGCACGCCAATGGAAATACACAATGATATGGGTTACAGAGTGTATGTATAATTGAAAAAAGAGAACAGAGAATTTGGGATGTATTCTTTGTGCATAACAACTATTGAAAAAGAACTTGTCTCCGGAGGTAGTTTAAATCAAGGCGACATTGTGCAAATAGATGAAGCAGTTCAAAGGTACGATTCCAATACAGATGATACACTGGCTCTAAATTTTGTCAATTCAGGAGAAGTAATTGGAGTGTTCGAACTCCACAAGGATTTGGTAATTTGAAAAACTAATCAAAGGGAGGTTATGGCTGGACAAGTGTATAAAGATAAGGCTACATTGAAAGAGGTGATGGAGAATTATGCTATATCTCAAAGGTTTCAATTCCAGGTTGATAGGTCTAATGCTATCAGGTTTGCATGTATTTAATTTTTTTTTTTTTGTATTTTCTATTATTGGTTCGAGCTGTAAGTTTAACGTTGTTGTATTTATGCGTATTTGTGGATTTCATCTTGATTAGCACTGATATAGTTAACATATGTTTGTTTATGGTTCTTAAATACATGTATTCATATGTATTTTACTGGTATAATTATATTACAGTGTCTCTAATTATTTTCTTATTTTGTCTACTGTGGTTTTAAGTGTATGCATATACCCACAATTGTATTCAGTTGTATTCATTGTATTTAAATGCATATAACTATAATTGAATTCAATAGTATAAAAATTTATATATATATAGATGTCAGAATATATTCATGTCAGATTGTATTCGTGTGTATATGAGTGCATTTTTTTGTAAACACTTATGCTAATCATATGTACAATGATTAATTCTTTGCAACTATGCATTATTATATATTTAAGAAGATTGTGAATGGAGATTTAAGGCTTCAAGCATTAACAAATCAGAACTATTCAAAGTGAGAGAATTCACTGATAACCATACATGTCCGCTGAAGGACAAGGTGTATGAGCTGCGGCAGGCAAGTAGCAGCCTTAGAGGTGGTATGATAAGGCCTAAGCTTACTAATCATAAGAGGAAATACACCCCAAAGGATAATATTGATGATGTGAAATCGGATTTAGGTGTATATGTTAGCTACATGTTGGCGTGGAGGGCTAAAGAAAAGGCAATGAATTTTTTGAGAGGTGAACCGGCTGATTCATACAAAAAATTACCAGAATACTTATATATAATGGATATGACATATCCAGGTTCCCACATCAGAATGGTAAAATCGCCAAAAATGAATTCATGTACGTGTATATATCTTTGTATGCCTTTATAAAGGGGTTTGATCATTGTAGACTCATTGTTGTTGTGGATGGAAGTCACCTAAAATCTTACTACACCGGGACTTTCTTTTCGGCAAGCATGTTGGATGGTGCAGGTGAGTATCTGAATTATAATAAAATCTATTACTATTTTAAAGATTGAAATATATGTTTTAAAAATATGTATTCAATTATATTTACAGGTCATATATTGCCACTAGCATATGGTATTATTGATTCAGAGAACGATGCTGCTTGGACGTGGTTCTTTGAGCAATTCAAGATAGCATACGGTGACAGGGGAAACATGTGCATCGCTTCAGATAGAAATGAGAGTATCATTAAATCTGTATTGAGAATGTATCCAGATGTACCGTATTTTGCTTGTATATGGCATCTATGGAACAACGTATATAAGAAATTCAAAAAGATCCATGCCAAGTTGAGCGAGATATACTTCTCGATGGCAAAAGCATACACACAAGCTGAATTTGACAGTCTGATGGAGAAGGTGGAGAAGGTAGTTATTAGGGTGAAAGAATACATAGAGTTAGCTGGATACGAAAAGTGGGCTAGGTTGTATGCACCTGTTAACAGGGGATGGACAATGACGTCAAATATTGCTGAGTCAATCAATGTCGCACTAGTTTCAGCAAGTGAATTGCCAATATACGAATTCCTCGAAGAAGTTAGGAAGATGTTTGGATGTTGGAATTGTAGTAACCGCAAAGAAACTACAAATACATACACGACGCTTGGAAAAAAATATCAGGAGATGTTGACTTTGAATGAGGCAATGTCTACACGTATGACTGTAAGTTTTATTTTAATGTCATTGTATTATATAGCTTGATTTTTTTCTGAAATAACTGACATGAATACAACTGAATACAAATATTTTTTATAATACAACTGCCATGAATACAACTAAATTCAAACAGATACAAGACATATTTTATCAAAGATCTGATATGAATACAACTAAATATAACTAAAAACATGCTGCAAAAACTATTCGAAAACATCAGAATACAACTAACAAATCTGTATTATATATAATTTTAATATGCATTGTCATGTCGTATCCTTCTAATGTTTTTGTTACACTTCAATTGCCTAAAGTACAGCAGATTTTTCTTAAGATAAGACGTAATTACACTTGATAGTCTGCCGGTCTAAATATATGATGTATTCATCTGTATGCAAATATTTCAGTTGTATGTAACTGAGTAATTCAGCATTAAAAATATGGTAATTCAGTTATATGTGCTCAAAACTTATATTTCTATTTTTAAATGTAGGTGGTACCATCAACTGATTACTTACATACGGTTAACGATGGAGGGAGGAATTACATGTCTGCCTGTTAGAGAGAAAATGTGTTTGTGAGAGGTTCCAAGTTGATGAATTACCATGCCTACATGCTTGGGCTATATTGAAAAGCAAGTTTCTAATGCCAGAAGAATATTGCTCTAACTATTACAAACCAAATACTATTGTAATGACATACGATGTGCCTGTGTACCCGCTACCGGACAGAAATGACTGGAATATACCAGCACATATTGCAGAGGAGGTTGTACTACCACCCAAATGGAAAAGACCTTCTGGAAGGCCAAAGAAGAAGCGCGATAAACCTTTAAGTGAATTGTTGCAGCCGAAAAATCAACATTCATGTAGCATATGTGGGCAGGGAGGACATAACAAGCGAACGTGTAGAAATGCTCTACGTAACAAATAGTTAACACTCTGACATGTATTGGTGCTTTAACGATTTGTCAATACTTATGATGACATTGTCAAGTAATAAATTCTCATTGTCAAGTAATAATTTTTGAAATGACTTTCGTGAATAGATTCTGTATACATTTAGTTGCCTTAATGTGTTTGATACAATCGAATATAACCTGGTCCACATATACTTTGACAATTTATTATAGACAGTGCCTGAGTTATATACGTAACTAGTCATAATTCATCGGAATACATTTATATACTCAGTTGTAATATAACAATTTCAATAAATCTGAATTTGTATTCTCTAACTAGACAATAACCTGTTTAATACATCTGAATTTATATTCTTTAACATGTATTAATTGAATTTGAAAGATATATATTAAAGAATATAGCTGAATACAGAGAAATACATATGAATAATACAATTGAGTACAACTGAATACAGCTGAATACAGAAAAATACAACTGAATACAGCTGAATAATATAGTTGAATACAACTGACTACAGCTCAATAATACAGTTGAATACAACTGACTACAGCGGAATATAGCTGAATACATATAACCTGTTTAATACATCTGAATTTGTATTCTTTAATATGTATTAATTGAACTTGAAAGATACATATAAATGAATGCTGCTGAATACAGCTGAATAATACAGTTGAATACAACTGATTACACCTGAATCCAGAAAAATATATCTGAATTCTTTAATATAACCTACCATCAGTATACATAAAGTTTCTGACTTTGATATTAACCTGTTCAATACCTAAAACCTGTTCAAGCAAAGTTACTGAATATTAATACATACTAATACATTGTCAAGTAATAAATTCTCATTGTCAAGTAATAATTTTTGAATGACTTTCGTGAATAGATTCTGTATACATTTAGTTGCCTTAATGTGTTGGATACAATCAAATATAAACTTGTCCACATATACTTTGACAATTTATTATAGACAGTGCCTGAGTTATATACATAACGAGTCAGAATTCATCGGAATACATCTATATACTCAGTTGTAATATAACAATTTCAATAAGTCTGAATTTGTATTCTCTAACTAGACAATAACCTGTTTAATACATCTGAATTTATATTCTTTAACATGTATTAACTGAATTTGAAAGATACATATTAAAGAATATAACTGAATACAGAGAAATACATATGAATAATACAATTGAGTACAACTGAATACAATTGAATACAGCTGAATAATATAATTGAATACAACTGACTACAGCTGAATAATACAATTGAATACAACTGACTACAGCTGAATACAGCTAAATACGTATAACCTGTTTAATACATCTGAATTTGTATTCTTTAATATGTATTAACTGAACGTGAAAGATACTTATAAATGAATGCTGCTGAATACAACTGAATAATACAGTTGAATACAACTGAATCCAGAAAAATACATCTGAATTCTTTAATATAACCTACCATCAGTATACATAAAGTTTCTGACTTTGATATTAACCTGTTCAATACCTAAAACTTGTTCAAGTAAAGTTACTAAATATTAATACATGCTTGAATCCTGTAAGATACATATGAATATAAACTGAAGAATAAGCATGAATACTTATGAATAAACCAGTGAAACAACGATTGAAAAGTTGCAATTGTCATACACGAACACTGTTGATAAAGAGATTAGTTTTTCTAACTAAATACCACCTTCACCAAAAAAAACTACTCAAAACAGTATTCACCTAAAAACTACATTCCAAAACTACATTAACCTAAAGCTACTCTAACACTATCTGTATCTTTGAATCTGACTCCGTGATTTGTCTAGTAATCTTTGAGGGTGCTTCATTCTCTCTTATGGCATCAGCGTCTATCTTCCGCATAGCATAGTCCCAGAGGAGAGCACCATATCTTTGACGGAGTAGATTTGAATCAAATGTTATTTGTGGAATCTCACCAAGAGTGCTCAGAAACTCTGCATATGCCGCAACATGCACCCCACAATCCCGAAAAAATAATTGATTAAAACAATTAAAAATAATTCATACAATTAGATTTGTATATAACATACAAGAATGACGATTGAATACTTACATGCTCCCAACTTTCTGTTGAGGCATATCTGATATGAAAAAAACTTCAAAGGGATCATTATGTGACTTGTCAGTGTATGCTGAGTAAGTAGACCAATCTATGCCTTGACTATCTCTGTAAAAGACACTGATTGATAGATACAGAGGTACAAGCGTAGCTAGCTTATCAATCTCAGAAGCTACATAGGCATCATGACCTGTAGATCTATACGAGTCATACACTTTGATACATCTCTCCTTGAATGAGACAACAACCAATACCCAGTGTAGTTTGTCCTTCAAGTTGACTGGTATCAAGACATTATCCACAGTATGCCAAGGTACATTAGCTAGCAATCTGTAGCCCCTTATGTACTCACATACCACATCCTCTTCTTTGGCTACATTAGCATTACTATTTGTATCAGCATACCTATCGAAGATTTCAGCGATTCTTATCTTGAATATACAATCAACAGTTGTATACTTGAAGTTGCTTGTTTGATTGTACTTTCCCTTCTTTCTCAGATAGTAAAATATGACGTCAATATGCTATACACAAATTTAATTACATGGTGTGAGTCCAATTAATCGAACTAAGAAAAAAATATGACAAGTGAAATTTCAGCTAAATACATCACACAGATTAAAGAATAATACATCTAAATAGAGAAAAATACATCTGAATACGTTGTATTATAGCAGATATTCAAGAATAAATACCAATTGATGTTATCATATAGAGTGTTTGAAAACAGTAAAAATTCAGCAGATATTACAGTAGGTATTACAGCAGAAACTGTTAAAATACAGCATTTGCATATTGTTAAAATACTACAGCAGATATTACAGATATTACAACTACCCATTGATGTTAAAATACATCTGAATACAATCAAATACATGTTGTTATTCAAAGAAAATGAGTCCGTTAAATACAACATATAATAAATTTGAAAATACATCAGAATACATTAAAATAAAGCAGTTCTTCAGGAGTAATGATGCCATTGCATTCATCATACAGATTCAGTTTAAAACATGATACATTTTTAGCTAATAAAACTTGTTACAATGCACTTGAATATAATTAAATACAGCAGATTTAATTGTTGTATAATTGAGAACTATAGAACTAGACAAACCAATAATAAATAAATAAATTATGTTGGAGTTGCAAGGGGAAAAACTTACATTGTCATCTCATAGCTCCCCGTCAAACGATAGAAGGTAAAACCAATGTTTTGAATTAACTTGATCAACTCCAAAATCCAATGGTATATGAAGTGTTGACTTGTTCTTCTTGTAATGGTCTTCCAAATTACTTCTACAAGTATGATATAAAAAATATTATATACATTTTTTAAAATATATAAACATAATAAACATACCGGGGGAAAACTCACCTCTGATCATGTCTAGCGAGATGACCATCACGAATCCATTTGTCATATTCCTGAATGATTAATGTAGGATGTGGCCCCGTTATTTAATCATCCTCAAAGAGGTGTCTTTTTTCAAAAATGGGAGTCAACTTTACTGAGGTGCCTGTTGTTCATTGAATTCGTGAGTAGAGAATTTTAATTTTAAAAACCATGAGGAAATAGATCTTTAGTTTATAAAAACACTAACCTGCGGAGACGAAGTTAGACTCATAAGGCGAAGAATACCATCTACTTGGTCGCCGATTCCTATGAGATGGTACTGGGGTTGATTCAGCTTTTTTTGCACTATTGTGTATCACAATTCTAGTTTCTGGAAGTTGACTAGGAAGAAACTTGTCATCCAGCTCAAATTGAGATACATAGAATTTTGTAGATACACTCTCTTGACCTGTAGGTGGTATGTTGCACAGCACCTCTGATGTAGTATTCCCCTCACCTCTTGACTCCACACATTGAGCATTAAGCACTGGTTTCTGTTAGTCGTATATATCATTGTTAGTGTAGTAACTTAGTGTAACAATACAGTTAAATACATATAAATACAATTGATTATAACTGAATAATATAGTGGAATACAATTGACTACAGCTGAATAATACAATTGAATACAAATGACTACAATTGAATACAGTTGATGTTGAGAACAGACCGATGAATTCTGACTAGTTATGTATATAACCTGTTTAATACATCTGAATTTGTATTCTTTAATATGTATTAACTGAACTTGAAAGATACATATAAATGAATGCTGCTGAATACAGCTGAATAATACAGTTAAATACAACTTAATACACCTGAACCCAGAAAAATACATATAAATACATATTAATATGGCTAATTTGTAAGACTCATAACAAATCAGAATACATTAAAATATGGCTAAATATATTTAAATACAACAGTTAATGCCAATTACATATTAAGGTTAACATACATCTGAATACATTTAAATACATGTGTTGGTCGAATACATTTATCATTTTAGTGAGGCAGTTAAATGCTTGTTGAATACATACAACTTTTAAAATACAATTATTTAAGTATAACAGCAAACGGGAGATATAAACATATGCTAAAGATGTTAAAAATATTAAACCTTAACATTATCTCCGACAGTTGTGTCAATACCATCATCACGTCTCCCTATGGGTTCCTTTCTCTGGTGTAAACTTTCATTTTGTTGATTTTGTTGACGATGGTCAGAAAGCATCTTGAAGTTATCATTGATCAAAGTTCCCAGAGATTTGAACTCTCCCACAACCTTAACAAGACAGAAATAATTAAAAGATTGCGCCAAAAATATATGAATGTTAAGCACTAAACTGTAATGTTTAATATGTGGTTAAATACTCACGTATTCTTTGAATACATTTAGGTCTTTCCTCAAAGAAGATACTTCGTCATTTTTGGAATCTGGCAGCTGATTGTGATGTAAAACATTCTGTCCAAATTCGGATACACAAATAGGAGGAATCTTGGATTGATACTCTATTTCATTCGGATGCCTTTCGTGTTCTTTGCGCTTTTTATGGGGGCGGTGATGAAGATGGACCAAAACTTGCAACATGTTTCTTCTTAAATTGAAGATCAGGTGTAGGAGAAAAGTCATCTGAATCCTCTCCCGACTTGTCTGAATGAGAAGGAGTAGGTCTGTTCTCAACATCAGCGCCTACAGGAGGAATCTGAATAATAGCAAGCTCTATATCGGTTGGATGGACGTCCTTGTAAACAATCTGAAAAATGAAATACAATCAAAGTCTTACTACAAACATACACATGCATATCTTGAATCAAACTGAAATTTGTATTGAAATTAAGGCAGCACTAATGATTGGGAAATTATATGCAATTGTATGAAGAATTAATAATGAAGGCTACATTAGCTGTATATTGTCGTATGCATATGAATACAAATGTATGCAGTAGTTGTATTTAAATGTATGCAGTATCGTATGCATTTGTATACAAGTGTATGCATCATATTTATGCATCTAAATGCAACTGTATACTGCTGTATGTATCTGAATGCAAATTTATACAGTATCCTATATGCAAATGTATGCAGCATGTGTATGCATTTGTATGCAATTGTATGCAGCATACATGTGAGAATATGACAGCAGGTATTACAACAGAAACTACAACAGGTATTGTAGCAGGTATTACAACATCAAAAATGTATCTGTATGCAACTATATACTTCTGTATGCAAATATATGCAAAATTAATTATTAATAAAATCTAAACTAGTCATGATATTGCAACATCAAAAATGTATATGTATGCAACTGTATACTTCTGTATGCAAATGTATGTAGAACTAATTATTAATCAAATTTAAACTAGCCATGATACAAATTGTATATTACCATGTTTCCATTGTCGTTGAACATGCCGTTCATCAGATAAGCAAAGTTTGGCTGATTTTCGGTGGTTCTCCAATTGAGTATTATGGGGACCACGTCATAAACTCGGAGTGCAATTTTGGGACCAATATCTGAACAGTACTCATAAAACCATACTTGCATAGCTAGGGGCATCTCAGCTATCCTGTAATACTTCTTCTGAGCATCCATCTTCTTGCTAATTGATTTTGTCAGCGTTTCAAATGCTTTTAAACCCCAATGATATTCAGAATAGTGCTCACTCTCTACCAAGTCAAAATGTAGCCTTGGTATGGTTGTACTATTCTTCTCGGATGAAAAAATGAAGGTGTGTATGAAATACAACAAAGATATCTTCAACGCATCACCATCATTGTCGGGACCCTAGTTCTTGTCAGCAAAGCATTTCATCAAATGTTTCTTCTTGACAAGATTAGCACCTCCAAAGTAAGTCTCAATAAGACGGTTAGGAACCTTTTCACTAAACTCAAAATCAGCATCATTACCAACACATTTGAGGCTAGTCACAAGCGCAAAATCCCTTAATGTGAAATGTAATGAAGTACCATTGACGTGTATTGCAAATACATTGTTAGGAGTTCCTTCTAACTGGAGAGTCATGAAGCATCTGAAGAGTTGATATTGGACTTCACAACGCTTCATTTGAAGAAAATTTCTAAAACAAGTATTACCCAGTTGTTTGTACTGCTCTGGAGTAAGATTCTCTTTTAGCTCGGAGACTATGTCAGTGTTAGTATATACACTGATATGGTGCAAATATTGGCTGGTGTTTCACAAAAAACTTAATTCCTTGCATTTAACATGAATAAATACATATAAATACAACTGAATACAACGCATATTTCATAGTAAATCTGACATGAGTACATATGAATATAACTTCAAACACCTAAAAGTATAAAAATAACTGAATACAACGCAATTTCATAGTAAATCTGACATTAATACATACGAATACAACTAAATACACTGACAAGACTAAATGCATATAAAAACAACTGCATACAACACACATGACATAAATATATCTAACATGAATACAACTAAATACAGACTGGAAAATTAAACATTTGAATACAACAAATAAATACGTTGAAATTAGAATAAAAACAGTGATGGGAACCTTGAAAATCCTTAAAAAGTCAACTATAAAAATACATCAGAACACATATACATACGTATAAATACAACTGAATACATGAATAATACAGATGAATACATCAGAAAATTACCTTTTCTTCGACTTTATCATAGCTTTTACTTGCTTCAACCTCCTTCCCCTTGACAAATGAAGCTTCAGAGATATGGATTTTCCTGTTTTCCGGAATGGGAAGTCTTGTCTCCTTCATTGATTTCTCGACTTGGGTTTCTTTGAGATTTTCATGTCGAGCTTTTGTTCTCTTCTCCAAAGCCATATTTTTGGCTAAACCTGCATCCAATTCCCCTTGAGTGATTTGCAAGGAGAACGAGGGACCATCGAAATTGAGAATTTTAGTGGGTACACCTCTAGTAATCAACTTGCGGGGTGTATTCTCAGACATTGTGAGAATACGACTTGGGTACTATTGATTAGATACAATTTGGTAAGTAGAGATGTTGAGAATAAGCAAAAATGGCGAATAAAAAAAGCTTACCACACTACTTATAGAAACAAGTCAGTACAATGTCGATGAGATTAAGGTTTACCCGAGATTGAAGAATGAGGAAGCAGCGTTGTGGGTGAGGAGGATTCTGAATTTTAGCGCGATTACAGGGGATTTGGAATGAAAAACAGATTGTATCAATTTAGAGAGAGAGGGTGAACTTGTATTGAGAAGTTAAATGAAAAACGGTATCTATGAGAGAGAATCTGAGAATGGAGAGAGGAAAATAAAACATAGCGTATATAATGACTTAAGTGTATGAGATACCAAAATTAGAAATTTTGCTATAAATCATATAACATATCTATAGGAGGTAATTTATTTAAATGGTATTTATTTTAAATAAATAGGGGGTTAACCTATTCTATAGGAAGCAAATTTCTCTACTTTTTTTCTTGACCCAAATAACCTTCATAAGATAAAATGGTCATGGATAAACGTTAGTGACTCTTAGCATCGTTATTAGAGTACATTTAATCATTCTCAAACTGTAGTATCCAAACAGTATTAAATTAGGAGAGAACTACCGACATTACTCTTCTATAAATAGGGGCTCCAGCCACATATCGTACCATTCATCATATTGTCTCTCTAGTTGATTATTTAGCATTAAGAGAATTGAGATCTGAGCTTACGGCGCCTCGACTTCCTTCAGGTAGTTATTTCTCTTATATTAGACTCCCACGTAGCATGAATATAGCTGCTAACACTATTTTTTTACGTTTGTTTGCTCATAATGAATTTGATAGCAAACTGATGTTGCGAAGAGAATCTTGCTTTTCTTTACCCCAGTGAGGATTATCCATGAAGAAACTTTGACAACTTGTACACCAAATATTTAGAGGGCAAATAACAGTAGACTTTCTCCGATACTATGCCAAAATTGCATTGAGCTTTGCTACTTGCTGATCTCTTTCCTTTGTGATTATTATTCCGCGCAAAAATAATCTGTTCAATTTCAGTTGCTCTAACATCTCCTCTCTTTTTTTTTCTTTGCAGCAGACAAACAAAAGGCTCGAGCAATTTAGGAATTACCCAAGGTAATTCTTTTTCCTTCATCAATTTTTTTCATTTTTATCCTTTTCTGTTTCTAAGGCAGCGTGAAGAATAAATTCTTCCCAAGCAAGGATTTGCTCCACCAAAAATTTCAAGACTTCCTACTTCTTGGGACGAGGATTTTTTAAAAGTTCGAAATGAAGATCTTTAAAATTTGCGGCGGCAAACCATAAAAGTTCGTGACGAAGACCTTTAAAAATTGTGACGAAGATTCGCGTAAAGATCCTTAAAAGCTCGTGGCCAAGATTTCTAAAAGCTCACAGTGAAGACCTTTAAAAGCTCGCAATGAAGATCTTTGAAAGTTCGTGGTGAAGACCTTTAAAAGTTTGCGGTGAAGATCTTTAAACGTTCGCAGTGAATATCTTTAAAAGTTCCCGACGAATACCTTTAAAATTTGCAAGGAAGACCCATAAAGGTTCGTGCGAAGATCCTTAAAAGCTTATGGTCAAGACCTTTAAAAATTCGCGGTGGATACCTTTAAAATTTGAGATAAAGACCCATAAAAGTTCGTGCAAAGATTCTTAACAGCTCGTGGTCAAGATCTTAAAAGTTCGCGGTGAAGACCTTTAAAAGTTCGCGACGAATACCTTTAAAATTTGCGGGGAAGACCCATAAAAGTTCGTACGAGGATCCTTAGAAGCTGGTGGTCAAGATCTTTAAAAGTTCGCGGTGAAGACCTTTAAAAACACGTAATGAAGACTGTCACACCTCCTTTTTCCAACCCCGCGAAGGGCGTAGGGAGTTTTTCCAATTAAAGGACAATCAAAACGGGATTTATTTATTTATTTCAGAGTCGCCACTTGGGAGATTTAGGGTGTCCCAAGTCACCAATTTTAATCCCGGATCGAGGAAAAGAATGACTCCATATTACAGTCTGCGTACCAGAAATCCGGATAAGGAATTCTGTTAACCCGGGAGAAGGTGTTAGGCATTCCCGAGTTCCGTGGTTTTAGCACGGTCGCTCAATTGTCATATTTGGCTTATTTATCTGATTTTAATACAATTATGACCCGATGTGCCAATTTTAACTTTTTACCACTTTATTATTATTATTATTATTATTTTTTTTTTTTTAAAAAAATAAAATAAAATTGTGAACATCGTTTAAAACATGTCTTTGGATTACGTCACATGAAATGCACCCGTAATCCGGAACACATTTTTATTCAATGTTTTAGGATTTAGATTTGGGTCGCATGAAATGCGCATCCGAGTTTAAGAAGGTAAAATTAATTAAATCGCGCCTAAAGAGTCTAGCGCGTCATTATCTTTGGGGAAGGAAGTGAAATTCACTAAACAATCCATCCCAAATTCTAAGTAATTTTTTTTAAATAATTAAATAAATAAATGAGATTGGAGAATCCTGTAAATTTGTATTATTTACATCTATTTATTTTTAGCGAAATCCTTCCTTATTTTAAGAATATCCTTTAATGACTACCTTTTTATTATTACTAAGTTTGTCTATAAATATAAAATCAATATCTACATTCTTGAAAATAACATATTAAATAGAAGAGAAAAACAAATATTAACATAAAGTAATAAAAATTATAATCATAAATACAACATGGAATTATCGAAAAATAAAATAAAAAAATAAAAATAAATTAATTATCCCATAGTTGGATTAAAATTTAAATTGTTAGAAAGACTTAAGCTTATTGAAACTAATTATTTACAAATACTGAAAATTGAAAGAAAAAAAACTTGATTACTAAACCATATTTCTAAAAAATTTAAACAATTTAACCTTAACTAACTTTGTTTTAATTCACATCATGTCCTAATACTTATTCGCAAACTAATTCATGTTTTAACTGAAATTGACTACATGATTCCGATTAACTTATCGTTGACGAAAAACCTTATGAATAAGGAACTTAGTTAATTTTTGCCAAACTGATTCAATAACGCCATTTTTTACGTTATTTCTTCTATTTTTTTATTAAACAGTTTTAATTAATAATCAGGCTTAAATATATTTCCTAATAATCTGGTTAAGGCGTTATTTAATATGTCGCTATAATATGCCTAGTTATGCCAAATGACAGTGATTTACAGAATAATAATACATGAATAACCTAAATACAATACAAAAAATTAAATTAAACTAAATTAAAAATTTAACACTCCATTCTTCATTTCAGCTTACAAAATGCCAAAATTACAGTTGTGTACCTGATATTGTCAATATAAGAAGAAGAAAGTCAGCAACGTAATACGTAACACAGCAACAACAACAATAACCAGCAATAACCAGTCAACGAAAATCCCAGTGACAGCTTTGAAAAATTCAAAATAAAATCCAGGAATGCCGAAAATAACGGACAGAAACCAAGGGAAATTTTCAGATTTTTGAAAGGCTAGTTAATCTTCAACCCTTAATTTCTACACCTGTATACCAGAATATTTATCAGGTGTGTACTACTTTCTCTTCTAATTTTCAACTTTTTTTTTTATTTTTCTTTGTATGTTTTTCTTTTCTTGAGAGTTTCAATGTTTTTTTTCGGAATAAATGTTCAGCTCCTTTTTTTCTCTAATCTCTCTTTTTTTCTCTCCCCTCTCTGATTTTTCAGACCTCTATATATATAATCCTCACCCTTTAATCAATTAAAATCAATCCCTTTCTCTACCAAACCCATTATCTTCCCACTCATCCCCATTATATTAAATAAACATATCACACCACCCCATTTCATTTTGTCCCCCATGCTTCATTTAAAATAATGCAAGATTCCCCTTTAAATTAAATCTTGTCCCCCCTTTATATTAAATAATCATATCACAACCCACCCCATTTTATTTTGTCCCCCATGCTTCAAATAAACAATTACAAAATGTACAATTCCTAAACTACCCCTTCCGACCTTACTGAAATTACCAAACTACCCCTGAACGTATTACAAATTTACCAAACTACCCATCAGCTATAACACATCAATTAATCAAACTTAACCAAAATATAGACAATATGATCAATTTCTAACAATGTTCAAACAACAATATGAACACGGATGAACATCATAACAACAATATCACATGAACATGATTTTAACAACATTTCAACAACAAATCACATGAACACAAATTGAACAACCAAGAACAACTAAAATTTGATTGAACAATATTTTAGCAACAAACAATCCTATTTTCGGATTCAACACCAACAACAAACAAAGTATGAAGATTTCTAAATTCAATCATATTGAACTTAAAATCAACTCTAACAACATTACAACAAACAATTCTTATATTAAACTTTAAACAAGATTATGAGAACAATTCAAGAAATAATCATAAATGGTAAACAAGAAATCAAACTATACAAAATTCGGATTCAAGATCATCCAAACATGAACATGAATGAATCTATTTTAACACAACAAACATGACGGATTCAAACGATTAAATCAATATATTTCCTTCAACACAACTAAATTTTTTTAGACAAATAACAAGATTTGTTGTTAGAAACAATTATGAACTTAAACTTGAACTTAACAATATTAACAATTTCTAAAAATACATAAACACATGAAACAAATTGAAGAAATAATCAATTAAATTTCAATTTGAATCTAACAAACATCAAACTAACAAATATTTATTCTAACAATAAAACAAACATGAAAAAACCACTAATTAACTTTCCATTTGAAATCTGAAAATTAATTCAATCAAAACATATGAACAAACTAGAAAATTATTTCAACGAAGAACAAACCAAACAAGAATTGAATCATTTATCGATTTTGGATCCGAAAAATACCAAACAAAAATATGGACGATAAATGAGATTCAAAAAACCAACTAACCGGAAATGAAACGACGAACAACGACCAACCAACGACGAACTCGAACAGTGATCGACGACATCGACCAAAACTCAATCAGGTATGCGAACTCGACTGGACTGAAGCAGCTGCAATGGGATTTGTTTGGATGACGAAGAAGAAAGCCGAAGAAGCTGGCCACGGCGAGCTGTAGCATCGCGGAGCAGCAGTGACAGCTGCCATGGCGTCGTCTGCGGGAAGAAGAAGCAGTGTGAAGCAGAAGCGTGCAGCCATGGTGATGAGGCAGGAGTGGTCGCGGGCATGGTGAGTTTTCCGGCGACTTAGGGTGAGCTAGGACGAAGAAGAAGCTGGCAGCAGCCATGGCGACATGAAGCTGGCAGTAGTGACGCAACCATGGTAGTAACAACAGTGGAGAAGAAGAATAAGAAATGGGCGACGTAGTAGGGGAAGCCATGGATGAGCTTTGAGCTCGCCATGGATGACGAAGCTCGATGGAGGAGGGCAGCTATGGAGTTGTTGGTGCATGTGAGTGTGATGGGGTGGTCGTGGTGGAGGGTGGTCGACGTTGGTGAGGGCAGCCATTGATGGCTTGGGAGGGGAGCTTGAGGAAGAAGAAGGAAAATGAGGGGGGGCGGGTAGTTTAGTGTTTAGGTTAGGGTTTTTGATTTTGTTTTTTTTCTTTTTTTGTTTTTGTTTTATTTTTGAAATGCAAGGTAATAAGGGTGTTGGGTTATGGACCGGGTCGACCCGGTTTGAAATGGACTGGGTCGTAGGGAAGATTGGGCCATTTTTGGGCTTATGGCTTGAAGTTGAAGAAGAGGCCTAATTCCGACTTTCTTTATATTTTCGCTCTCTTTTCTTCTTTTATTTTTCTAAAACTAAATTATAAAAATACTTAAATTATTATTAAGAACTACATTAAGTTATAAAAGTGCAAATTAACTCCCAATAATAATTAACGCACAATTAAGTATTAATTAAGCATAAAATTGTATATTTGGACATTAAATGCTAAAAATGCAAACGATGCCTATTTTTGTAATTTTTAATTTTTGTAAAACAAATTTAATTACTAACAATTGTAGAATTAAATCCTACATGCAAAATGCGACATATTTTTGTATTTTTATTAATTTAACAAATAAACATGCACAGACAAATACAAATAATTTATTCAAAATATCACAAAATATCACAAAATTGCACACCAAAGAAAAATCATTTTATTTTTGAATTTTTTGGGAGTAATTCTCATATAGGGCAAAAATCACGTGCTTACAGCTGCCCCTCTTTGCCCGGAGACACGAAGGGTTTTCGTGCAAAGATAAAGCGAGCGATTTTTGCCCATCCGAGTACTCTGTTGAAGCATTTTTTGAAAAAGATTTGACCGAACCTTTGCTTCAAAGGTTTCCTACATATCCTGGGCTAAACAGGAATCAGGTCAATGTAGTTCGGGAAGTCTTGGTAGCTGGGACTACCATGGGACTGCAATGTTACTGCTGTTGCATGCTACTTTTACTGTTTGCTGACCTCCTTATTACACCATGCTTAAAAAAATAAGAAGCTAGACTAAGCTAGAAATTACAGAATCTTATCTGTTTTCCCCCTTGCTCCGGTTGCCTTGCTTTTTGTCGGTTTGTGTTTCCTCTGGTGCCTTTTTACCAAGACTTCTGGCCCTTGGCTTTTTTTTTTTTGAATACCAGTTTTCATCATTTTGTTCGGTCCGCTGGGGACATGGCTTTCTTCATTAAGCTTTTTGGCTGTTCCTCTAGGGACACGATTATCTTCATCAGATTCATTAGGTTGGACATGATTTAATGTTCACACACCATTTTTCAAGACGCGTCTTTTCTTTCTTTTGACTCATGCGCTTGAATTTGCGTTGGGACTTCTTGTTGCCACCTTCTGCCTTCCGGTGTTGGGATTTTTATTGTTTCCTGCTGGGGATTCTTGTTGTAACCTTCTGCCTTCCGGTGGGGTTACTGACTTCAAAATCTGCAGTATAAGACTGAAAAGTATTCCTCTCGTTATACAGGTGGGCGCCTGGACATGAAATGAAAATGTATACCCGCATTATACTGGTGGGCGACCTGGAAATGAAAAACTGAAATGTATGCCCGCATTATACTGGTGGGCGACCTAGAACAGAAATGAAAAGACAGAAATGTATTCCCGCATTATACTGGTGGGCGACCTAGAACATGAAATGAAAACATAAATGCATACCCGCATTATACTGGTGGGCGACCTAGAACATGAAATGAAAGAGAAATTCATACCCGCATTATACTGGTGGGCGACCTAGAACATGAAATGAAAACATAAATGCATACCCGCATTATACTGGTGGGCGACCTAGAACATGAGATGAAAAGAGAAATGCATACCCGCATTATACTGGTGGGCGACCTAGAACATGAAATGAAAACATAAATGCATACCCGCATTATACTGGTGGGCGACCTAGAACATGAAATGAAAGAGAAATTCATACCCGCATTATACTGGTGGGCGACCTAGAACATGAAATGAAAACATAAATGCATACCCGCATTATACTGGTGGGCGACCTAGAACATGAAATGAAAAGAGAAATGCATACCCGTATTATACTGGTGGGCGACCTAGAACATAAAAACATAAATGCATACCCGCATTATACTGGTGGGCGACCTAGAACATGAAATGAAAACATAAATGCATACCCGCATTATACTGGTGGGCGACCTAGAACATAAAATGAAAACATAAATGTATACCCGCATTATACTGGTGGGCGACCTAGAACATGAAATGAAAACATAAATGCATACCCGCATTATACTGGTGGGCGACCTAGAACATGAAATGAAAAGAGAAATGCATACCCGCATTATACTGGTGGGCGACCTAGAACATAAAATGAAAACATAAATGCATACCCGCATTATACTGGTGGGCGACCTAGAACATGAAATGAAAAGAGAAATGCATACCCGCATTATACTGGTGGGCGACCTAAAACATGAAATGAAAACATAAATGCATACCCGCATTATACTGGTGGGCGACCTAGAACATGAAATGAAAAGAGAAATGCATACCCGCATTATACTGGTGGGCGACCTAAAACATGAAATGAAAACATAAATGCATACCCGCATTATACTGGTGGGCGACCTAGAACATGAAATGAAAACATAAAATGTATTCCCGCATTATACTGGTGGGCGCCTAATTGGTAAAGAATAATTTGAATTTGTTTCCTCGATTCTCCGAGAAAATTTCCACTTGTGGCAGAAAATTTTCTGCCCCAATTCTGGCGATCTTTCTTATGGCGTATCTTTAGGCCATCATCAACACTTTATTTTCCTGTTCAAATCAAAGAAAATTTAGTTAGTTTTTTTTTTTTTTTTGAAATATGGCGAGTGGTCATGTCACTCCTGATGGGGATGATTGTTCCCTTTCCCTTATTCCTGTTCGGCGTTCTCAAAACTTGTTGGGGATGATGTTATTTGCTGGGGATAACATTCTGCTGGGGATGGTTTTTCCATTTATCCCTTCACCATTTTGTATCTCAAAAATTTCTGGAGGTTATTTTGCCGAAGATGGATTTTCCTTTCTTCCCTTCCCATTTTGTGTTGTCCGACCACCTCGGAGCTTGGTCGATATTCGGTCGGAGTCCTCTGGGGATCGTCTTGGAACTTGGCCCACAATTTCTTCAACATGTTTTTTTTTCGGCTCTTCCCCGTACTTTCCTTGCCATTTTTAGGACAGTATTATTCGGCCTGGCAATCAACGTCTTTTGTCTTATTGCCTTGTCTCTGGATTGCCCTTTTCACATTTTATGTTGTACCATTTTGGCAACTGGTAGTAAGCTCTGAAAGACCTTCCTTAAAACATAAATTTCTAGAAAAATTCTTTTAAACAAAGAAATGAAAAGATAGAAAAATGAGAAAATCTTTCTGAACAAATGATGGAAAAAAAATGAACTTATCTGGGTGATATAACCGATTCCAATGATCATGTTGTGCATTCTGGATTAATCAACCCAGTCTATTTGTGTCGATCAAACTTTCTGATGTCTTCACTTGCTGGGGATAAATAGGTGCCCAATTCTTCGCAAAATGCAGATCTTTTCCGTCAATCTATCTTGTCGCCTTATAGTGCCCTTCGCGGGGTTTTCACTAACAAGGTTCTCTCATTTCTCACAACTCACGTCGCCTTATGGTGCCTGTGAAGGTTTTCACCGATAAGACTCTCTCATTTTTTATTTCTCAGCTTACGTCGCCTTATGGTGCCTGTGAAGGTTTTCGCCGATAAGACTCTCTTATCTTATTTTCTCAGTTTGGAATTGGAGTGTTGCCGATAAGATTTTTCTCTGTTGGGAATTCTTATGGCTATCAATTCTTTCAACTCATGATCCTCATGCAGTCGAGGATCGGCGTTTTATTCTTGGTTTTCATTTGCCTGTCTTAACACCTCTCGGATACTGATCGGGAGGTCTTTTTTGGACATCAATATAGGTTTTAGAAGAAAAGGATATAAAATTCAAAATAACTTTGATGGGTAAAGTATTACAACTCTTGGAATCAAACTCTTTTTTTTTCAAAATTTAGAAACATAATTTCTGCCCCAGTTTTCTTGCTTGGGGGATTTTTCTTTTGATTTTTTTTCCTTTTTTTTTTATATATAACCGAGCCGTGAGGCGCCTACGTATCCTCTTTGAGGAATCAGGTCGAACGTAGTTCACTGACTCCTTTGTTTTCTTGCGACCTTCAAAAAGTTTTTTTTTTCATACATTTTTTCATTAATGATTCCAAGAGAGGGGTATAAAAAGATAAGTATGGCTCAAAGGGGTAAAGCAAAGGTTAAAAGTGTTTGGATAGAAGAAAGAATTGCCTCCGTCATTTCATTATCCGATAAGCACTAAGTACAAACAAACAAATAAACAACAAAAGAAATTACACATAATATCTTTTGACTGCATCAGAATTGATAGCCATGTCGACGCATCTTCCTTCAACATCTGTCAGACGCAAAGCGCCGTTGGATAATACTCTGGTCACAATATACGGCCCTTGCCAATTCGGGGCGAACTTGCCTTTTGCCTCAATCTGATGTGGGAGGATCCGTTTCAATACTTGTTGCCCTACTTCAAATTTCCTGGGGCGCACCTTCTTATTGTATGCTCTTGCCATTCTCTTCTGATATAACTGGCCATGACATACTGCTGCCAATCTTTTTTCATCCATTAAACTCAGCTGCTCTAGTCGGGCTTTGACCCATTCATCATCGTCAATCCCGGCCTCAGCGATAATTCGAAGGGAAGGAATTTCAACTTCTGCTGGTATTACTGCTTCGGTTCCGTATACCAACAAATAAGGAGTCGCACCTATTGAAGTACGAACAGTAGTGCGGTATCCTAACAACGCAAATGGTAGCTTTTCATGCCATTGTCTGGATCCTTCAATCATTTTCCTCAATATCTTCTTTATATTTTTGTTGGCTGCCTCAACTGCTCCATTCGCCTTGGGCCGATACGGGGTGGAATTATGGTGTGTAATCTTAAACTGTTCACATACTTCTCTCATCAAGTTGCTGTTAAGATTAGCACCATTGTCCGTGATTATTATTTTTGGGATCCCAAATCTACAAATGATATGGGAATGGACGAAATCCACCACTGCCTTCTTGGTTACAGACTTGAAAGTTTTGGCTTCAACCCACTTAGTGAAATAATCGATGGCTACCAGAATGAACCTGTGACCGTTCGAAGCTGCCGGCTCGATAGGCCCAATGACATCCATGCCCCATGCTACAAATGGCCATGGTGCGGACATTGTGTGCAATTCCGTTGGTGGAGAATGAATCAGATCTCCGTGTATCTGACACTGATGGCATTTTCGTACGAAACTGATACAATCATGCTCCATAGTGAGCCAATAATATCCCGCTCGCAGAATCTTCTTTGCCAACACATATCCGCTCATATGGGGCCCACAGACTCCAGCATGTACCTCTGTCATCACTATCGTGGCTTGACCTGCATCAATACATCTCAGCAATCCCAGATCTGGGGTTCTTTTGTACAACATTCCTCCACTGAGGAAAAATCCATTTGCCAGTCGTCGAATGGCTCTCTTTTGATCTCCGGTTGCCTGCTCCGGGTATATTCCCATCCTGAGGTATTCCTTGATATCATAAAACCATGGCTCGCCATCCATTTCTTCTTCTATTATGTTGCAGTAGGCATGCTGATTACGAACCTGAATATACAATGGGTCAACATGGATTTTGTCTGGATGGTGCAACATCGATGCTAAAGTGGCCAAAGCATCGGCAACCTCATTGTGAACTCTCGGGATGTGTCTGAACTCCACTGATCGAAATCGCTTGCTCAGATCGTGCAAACATTGTCGATATGGTATAAGCTTCAAATCTCGTGTTTCCCATTCACCCTGGATCTGATGTACTAGGAGGTCCGAGTCTCCCAAGACCAAGACGTCCTGAACATCCATGTCTGCAGCCAATCGTAGGCCCAAAATACATGCCTCATATTCAGCCATGTTGTTGGTACAATAGAAACGTAGCTGAGCTGTAACAGGATAGTGATGTCCTGTTTCTGAAATAAGTACTGCTCCTACTCCAACTCCTTTTGCATTAGCAGCCCCGTCAAAGAAAAGCTTCCACCCTGGTTCCTCATTCAGTTCTAACTCCTCTATATGTATCACTTCTTCATCAGGAAAATACGTCCTCAAAGGCTCGTATTCTTCATCAATAGGATTCTCAGCCAAGTGATCGGCCAATGCTTGAGCTTTCATGGCCGTCCTCGTCACATAGACAATGTCGAACTCTGTGAGTAATATCTGCCATTTTGCCAATCTTCCTGTGGGCATAGGCTTCTGGAAAATATACTTTAATGGATCCAGACGTGAAATAAGGTAAGTAGTATGTGACGACAGATAATGCTTAAACTTCTGTGCTACCCAAGTTAGAGCACAACATGTCTTCTCAAGTTGAGTGTACTTATTCTCATAGACTGTAAACTTCTTGCTGAGATAATAGATGGCTTGCTCTTTTCTTCCTGTGATGTCGTGTTGACCCAACACGCAACCAAACGAATGATCCAGGACCGTTAGATAAAGGATTAATGGCCTCCCCGACTCAGGTGGAACCAATACAGGTGGATTGGATAAATAACCTTTGATCTGGTCAAATGCCTCCTGACATTCTGCCGTCCATTCTATCGCGGCATCTTTCCTCAGCAATCGAAAGATGGGTTCACAAGTTGTTGTGAGCTGAGCGATGAATCTGCTGATATAGTTCAACCTTCCCAACAGACTCATTACTTCTGTTTTGTTCCTCGGTGGCGGCAATTCCTGGATGGATTTGATCTTTGACGGATCCAACTCAATGCCTCGCCGACTGACGATAAATCCTAACAGCTTTCCAGATGGAACACCAAATGCACATTTGGCTGGGTTGAGCTTAATGTCGTACCTTCGAAGTCTTTGGAAAAACTTCCTAAGGTCTGCTACGTGGTCTTCCTGACGCTTGGATTTGATGATCACATCATCTACGTACACTTCGATCTCTTTGTGTATCATATCATGGAACACAGTAGTCATTGCTCTCATGTACGTTGCCCCAGCGTTCTTCAAACCGAATGGCATTACCCGATAACAATAAGTCCCCCATGGCGTAATGAAAGCTGTTTTCTCTGCATCTTCTTCATCCATCAAAATCTGATGATACCCAGCGTAGCAATCCACAAAGGAGCCGATTTCTCGCCCGGCGCAATTGTCGATCAAGATATGGATATTGGGCAATGGAAAGTTATCCTTTGGGCTTGCCCTGTTCAGATTACGGTAGTCGACGCATACCCTGATCTTCCCATCTTTCTTTGGTACTGGCACCACATTAGCCAACCAATCAGGATATCGAGAGACCCGAATAACCTTTGCTTGCAGCTGCTTGGTTACTTCTTCTTTAATCTTCACACTCATATCTGTCTTGAACTTCCTCAGTTTCTGCTTGACGGGAAGGCATGCCGGGTCAATGGGCAATTTGTGAACCACTAGCTTGGTGCTTAAACCCGGCATGTCGTCATACGACCATGCAAAAATATCTTTAAACTCAATGAGTGCTTTGATTAATTCTTCCCTGATGCCAGGCTCAATGTGGATGCTGATTTTGGTTTCTCGGACATTATCCGCATCCCCTAGATTTACAGCCTCGGTGTCATTCAGATTAGGCTTGGGTTTCTCTTCAAATTGGCATAGTTCTCGGTTTATTTCTTCGAAGGCTTTATCCTCATCATATTCAGACTCATCGTCATAATCGATCTCTTGTATCATTAAATCAGAGTCAGATTGATTTATTAGACTAGGTCGAAGATCCGTCGTGCATGCCATGTCATTAGAACCAGTAAAAAGAGAACTGTTCAGAAAGAGAAAAGAATAAAACAAAATTAAAATGAGACAAGAAAAGAATTTTTTATTAAAATGCGGGGTAACAGGGTTCACACTTTTACAAGACAAAATAAGATTTGGATTACACCCTGAATAATCCGAAAAATAAGAAAGCAAAAATCAAAGCCTACTACCAGGACTCTCCCCGAGTAGGAAGAGGAGTAACCGTCCAATTGTTGGTTTTGGCCTCAGGCCCCATAAACTGTATGTCTGTTCCGCTGGAACCCTCTCCGACTTCTACCATATTGACATCAGTGAACAATCTTTCGAAGCTCTGATTCAGATCCCCGTCAATCCCAATCAATGGCCCGAGAACTTTCGGGACCGGTGACCCCTTGGCGCTTGCTCTAACAAAAGATCTTGAGAGACGTGGCACAGGTTTGGGAAGAAACCAAACTTTCTTCTTCATTTTCCGCGCTCGTTTTACATCTGCCGCAGTCGGTTTGAACCCCAACCCAAAGGTCTCCAAATTCTTGGGCAAGGAAACAGGTTGAACAATTCCTTGAAGTTCAGCTCCCAAGCCTTTTCCTGGCATAAACCCATTACCCAGCATTTCTGAAACCATCATAACCGTTGCGGAAGCTATCCTAGGATGCTGAATGATTTCACCCTCGGGGATCTTGTTTGCCGACACTGCATCAAAAATCTGGTAGACCCAGGGACCTTTGTCATCATTGGTCTCTATGAAGGGTACAATGGCGCCTCCTACGGTGCACGCAGTGTCCTCGCCGTGCAACACGACCTCTTGTCTATCCCACTCGAACTTGACCATCTGATGCAAGGTGGATGGCACTGCTTTGGCTGCATGGATCCACGGTCGTCCCAACAGAAGGTTATAAGATACCGTAGCATCTAATACCTGGAATTCCATGGTAAACTGGACTGGACCGATGGTCAACTCAAGTACAATATCCCCCACGGTGGCTGTTCCATTTCCGTCAAATCCTCGGACGCAAATGCTATTCTTGTGGATTCTTCCGTGGTCGATCTTCAATTGGTTCAGGGTGGATAATGGACAAATATTGGCACTTGAGCCGTTATCCACCAATGCCCGAGTAACTGCCGAATCTTCACATTTGACAGTTAGGTAGAGAGCTTTATTATGCTCCGTGCCCTCCACTGGCAGATCATCATCTGAAAATGTTACCCTGTTCACCTCGAAAATTTTGTTGGCAATCGTTTCCAGGTGATTTACAGAAATCTCATTGGGCACATGAGCTTCATTCAGTATCTTCATCAGGGCCCGACGATGTTCATCCGAATGGATTAATAATGATAGCAGTGAGATCTGGGCCGGTGTTTTCTTCAACTGTTCGACCACGGAGTAATCCTGCACTTTCATCTTCTTTAAGAAATCCTCAGCTTCTTCTTCTGACACAGGTTTCTTTGTTGCAGCTGGATTGGGTCTTCTCAACTCCGCCGGAGCAAAACACCGTCCTGATCGAGTCAGTCCCTGCGCCTCACAACTATTCTCCTCCACTTGTTGTCCCTTGTACATCACCACTGCCTTCTCATACTTCCAAGGCACAGCCTTGCTATCAATCACTGGTGTTTGGACTACTGGTTTTATGATGACCGGTTCCCTGCAGACCCCCTTCACAACAACCACGGGTGCAGATGATGCTCCCGTTATTACCAACTTGGCTGGTTCTGGTTTCCTTGTAGCGGCAGATGGATTCTTCCCCAATATCACCACTGGCTTGACATCTTCCCCCTTCAACTGTACCCCTGCTTCCTCATTGATCGATTTTTCTTTCGGAGTGGCACGGATCATCATCACTGTCTGTGAGGGTTTCTTCGGCTCCCCTCCTTCGTGCACAAGCTCGATCATGTGGGCTTCAGGGTGCTTTGGCAATGGGTTCTGGTTAATGTTGGGTGCCTCCGGTGCCTGTACCTCGATCTTGTTGGTATCAATAAGATCTTGTATTGCATGTTTCAGCCTCCAACATTTCTCGGTATCATGTCCGGGAGCTCCCGAACAATATTCACATCTTACCGAGTGATCCATATTTTGGGGTAAGGGATTTGGTAATCTAGGCTCAACAGGATTTAATAAACCCAACTGCCTCAATTTGTGGAACAAGGCAATATAAGTTTCCCCCAACTCAGTAAAAGTTCTTTGCCTCTGCAATCTTTCATTTCTGGCGGCCGGATTTCCCCTGAAACCCATCCCTGGAGGGTTCCTGTAGGCTCTTGGTGGTGGATAGGTGTTTTGTGGTGGTGGGTATGTGTTATGTGGAGGTGGGTATGTATTGTGGGGAACCGGCGCGCGCCATTGTGGGCGAACCGGAGGTTGGGTGTATGTCTGGGCTTGATGGACGGTGAAATGTTGTTCTTGTGGTTGGTAGTAGGGTTGTGGAGGGTAATTTGGAATGTGTGGGTAGTTTAGACGATGGGGTCTGGGTTGGTAATGAGGGGAAGGACCTCTAGATCTGGACCAATTGTCGGCCTCTAATGTCGTGACCTCCTCTCTCCTTTTCTTCCCTAGCGCACCTCCCGTGCCGCTCTGAATGGCCTGAGTTGTTGCCTTAATTGCCGAATAACTCAGGATCTTATTGGACTTAAGTCCCTCTTCTATCATACCTCCCATTTTCACCACTTCATTAAATGATTTGCCAACTGACGTCACCAAGTGACCAAAGTAAGTTGGCTCGAGAGTTTGTAAGAAGTAATCCACCATTTCTCCTTCTCTCATTGGGGGATCAACTCTGGCTGCCTGTTCTCTCCATCGGAACCCAAATTCCCGGAAGCTCTCTCCGGGTTTCTTCTCGAGCTTTAGCAATGTGAGACGGTCTGGGACTATCTCAAGGTTGTATTGGAAATGTCCTGCGAAAGCCTGTGCCAAGTCATCCCAGGTGTACCACCTGCTCGGATCTTGTCTTGTATACCACTCTAATGCCGACCCGCTCAAACTCTGGCCAAAGTAAGCTATTAATAGCTCATCTTTGCCCCCTGCTCCCCTCATTTTGCTACAAAAACCCCGTAGATGTGCCATAGGATCACCATGCCCTTCGTATAAATCGAACTTGGGCATCTTGAACCCTGCTGGTAATTGAACGTCAGGGAAAGGGCATAGATCCTTGTAAGCCACGCTGACCTGGTTACCTAACCCGTGTATGTTCCTGAAGGATTGCTCCAGGCTTTTAAATTTCCGCATCACCTCGTCCTGCTCTGGGCTCTTAGCCGGCTTTTCAATCTCCGCCGGGACCTCAAAGTGGGGATTATAGGTATGTGGCTCGGGTGCTTTGAATGTGAGTTCAGGGGGGTAATATTGTGTATCGTGAGCCTGAAACAGTGGCTCACTAGATGATCTGTGCAATGGGGCTGGGGGAGGTGCCACAAAGACGGGAACATTTGGTGGAGGAGGGTTTTGAGTGGGTGGTGGAGCTTGGGAATCATAAGCCTCTCTTCCCTGATAATAGTGATGGCTTGGGAAACTTGTTGAAGGACCGGGAGAGGGGTATTCCGGCGTGTGTGTTGGTTGGAGGGTAGGAGTAACGGGTAGTTCTTGCCCCTTCTGGGCTCTAGCTAAGGCTATCTGCATTTCATTCATTTCTAGCCTCATTTTTTCCATTTTCTCCAGGGCTTCCTTCAGCATCTGATTGGCCGTTTTTTCTGACTCAACGCTGTTGTCTGACCCAGTCATGCTTTCTGGTATAGGACCTTTTGATCTTGTTTGATAATGGTACGGTGCCAGTACGCTCTAACAACTAACTGATATTGATTGGAAAAACAACAAACTTGTCAGTGTTAGAGTCTTAACAGATATTGTAATTGCACGTTAGGGGGATGCAATGCTCCTAGGCAGTTAATCATTTCTAACATGCTTTTGCTCTGACCGCATGCATCATCCCGACTTATTTTTGCTCTGACAAATATATATTCTTCTTTTTTTTTTTTTGAGAATGTTTGAAAAAAAAAACATATGGGTAGACAACAGACTCGAAAAACAAACAAGTGCAAGATTGAACTAGGGATACATTAAAGCTTTGAATTTTGGTGCCCGCGAGACATCATTCGGCCTTTCTGCGGGCTTGGGGGCCAGGCTTCTTTGCAAGCTTTTTAGTTCCTCCATGATCTGATGGACATAACCCATGACTGAGGCAAAAAGGATATCACGAGGCATCTCTTCACATGTTAGGCACTTCGTGGTGATATAGCGCCCTATATCATTGATCCTACCCCTGATTCTATCCCTCTCTATGCACAGCTGTTCTATCCGTTGATTCTTTAGTCCCAATATTCGAGTATTGTCAATGAGCTGCTCTTGGAACCTCTCCATTTGTTCTTCCATCCGGGCTATCGACTCATAGCAGCGTTCTCTATCTGTTCTAGCATCCCGGGCTTGTTTGAGGACCCGATTATTGAGAATGGAGTTTATCTCTCTCAATGTCGCAACACTCATTTCGTAGTCCCTTTTTACTTGCCATAGGTGCTCTCTCCGTGATGTTGTAACTGTGGCCCACCTGACCCGCATTCTTGTTATACAAGCCTGGGATCTCTCCAAGTCTTCTCGGCTTTGGCTGACTTGATTTCTCAATTCCGCTATCAACCTTTCATCAGAACGACGTTTCTGTCGGTCGCTATTACTCTTACCGACTTGGCGAATTCAGGCTTTCAGTGCCTGGTTTTCTTTGGCTAATTTGTTCTTCTCACCCTGCTCTGAGGCTACTTGAACATTGTTTTCAAACATAAGCCTTTCAATTTGTCGCTTCAGCTTCCCGATTTCAACCCGGTAGCCTTCCTCTCTTACTAACCATCCCCACTGTTCCTGCGAATCATCCGTAAATTGTTGTACGTGAGCTCTTTTGGCAGGCCTCTGACGAATCTGAAACCTTTTCCCGAACCAAACATCGTATTTTGGGTCTACCTCACCCTTAGCCAGCTCTCGAACCATAGTCTTGGGTTCAAGGAATCTACATTCGTGCCACAGCTTTCTAATTTTTCCTTCGGGGAACACGACTCCTGGACTCAACTCAATGGCGTGCTTGCTTAGATCCTCATCAGTGGGAATTACCTGAAATCTTCCTAGTTGGCGCAGTACCCGATGAGGAGCATATGGTTGGATGCTACGAAGTCCCATCAAAAGAACATGACATTCCTCGGCCGCCATGTATATTACCTCAGTATCATTCAACCACCCAAATGCCCATTCAACTTGGTCGGCTGTTGTTGACCTCAATTGTGCAAGCCATGCTTCGACGCCTTCGGGAAATATGACGCCTGTCATTCGTTTCTCAAAGCCGCTAATGCAGTTTCTCTCAGTCAACCCGTGGTTCATGTATCCCACTCGGTGATGGAGGTGTTCTTGCATCCACAGCTGGAGTAACAGATTGCATCCCTGAAAGAACTTGCCTCCTTCTCGGCATATAGTTAAAGCTCGGTAGATTTCGGACAAAATCAAAGGAACCACAGTACTGTCGGTTCTTTTGATTGCAACATCGGCCATCCCTACAAGGCCTATCTCTATTTTTTTATCTTTGCGGGGACAGACCACAACTCCCAGAAATGCTGTGATAAATGCCAAAGTACGTCTTGCTTCCCACTTGATTCTGTTCCCAGTGTGAATTAATCTGAGGTTTGGTTCTTCCAAACCCTGAGGAATTCCGTACCGTTGATACAAGAATTGGAGAGTACAAC
Organism: Nicotiana sylvestris; assembly: GCF_000393655.2. NCBI lineage: Eukaryota > Viridiplantae > Streptophyta > Magnoliopsida > Solanales > Solanaceae > Nicotiana > Nicotiana sylvestris. The sequence continues at coordinate 150,078,859 of NC_091068.1, forward strand.
ATCCCTTCGACAAATCATCATTCTGCACCTTCCGACTAATGCTTAGCAAATCCAAGAACGCGTGCGGAGATACTGGTCTTGGTGAAAGTAAATACTGCCCTCTTAGTTTCCCATTCAACCCCGCATATCCGGCGACTTCCTCTAGTGTAGGTGAAAGTTCAAAGTCAGCAAAACGAAACACGTTGCGTGTTGGGTCCCAGAACGGTATTAGAGCCTCGATGATATCTGTCCTTGGCTTGATATTCAACAGATCGACAAAACCTCCCAAAACTCTTTCCACTATCTTTATACTATCCTTTCCCATATCATTCCACCACATGTGGAGTTGCAAAGGGACCTCGCTACACACTGAGAATGGTTCATTTTGACTTGCGCTCATCCTGCACATTTATTATAGTGATTAAAGAAGGAAAAACTTTTATTTGACTTAAAAACTATCTATATTCTAAAGAAATATTTTTTGGATTTTAAATTTTTTTTTTTTTTCGAAAAAACTTTTAAGGAGAAAGGAAATATTTTTGAACTAATATTCTGAATTTATGAAAGAAATACTACAGAAAAAAATATTTTTGAATTTTGTTTTGAATATCTTTTAAACAAATAATTGGGATTTTGAGATTAAAAGGAAATATTTTTTTTTTAAAAAAAAATTGAGGTCTAAAAGAAAAACTTTCTAAAGAAGTGAGTAATGTTAAATATTTTTGAATTTTTTTTTTGAATACGGTGAGCCGAAACCAAAGAGGTTTGCCTCTGATCTCACATCCGGTGAGAATCAGACCCGCGTAGTTCAGGCTATAAACTAACTAATTTTTGAAAACAAACAAATTTTTCCTTTTTCTTTTATAGCAAAAAAAACTATTTTCCTTTTTCATTTTTTTTTGAAAATAAAGCAAATTAAAATAAAAGACTTATTCCTACACACTTTCTGCTTTCTAGGCAAACAAACAATTCTAAAAGTAAAAATATATATGTTTTTTTTTAAAAAAAATTTCGGCAGCATTTCGACAGTACTTGGACACTGATTTTTCTAAATTAATCATCTAACTTTCCACTTGCTATTTTTATTTTATTTTATTTTTTACACTCCCGAGACTCAGAAGCCGGTCAACATGCAAGACCGAGCAAATAAATGCACATAAAACAAATAAGATGCATCAGGATGGTCATTTTCATTTTTGGTGCACCTGTCCTAGACAGACCCAACCCCTGTGTTGAGCCTCCAAAGTCAGATGCACGTGATGCAAACAAACGTTCCTACTAGGGATCCGGCATGTGGCTTTGTTATTCTAGGTTCAGAACTTGGGTGTTTGTTCTAGACCTGGCTTACCCGAGCGGACAGCTCGAGCCGAGGGGGAGGCAGCGTACCGGGAATACAGAAGTTTCACCGGCTTTGCAACTTATCCAACCTCGTTCTAAATTGGGAATTTAGACACTATACAGAAAAGAAGTCACACGAAGTGCACCCTTCTTCATGATTTAGAAGACTCAGAGAGGAGATGGGTTTCGGCACAGCTTATATACAGTTCACATAAGATCAAAGCGGTAAAAGCAGTTAATTAGCACATTAAGCACAGATCATGTAACAAAATCAAACGAAGCCAAATACAACAATTATTACAAGCTCGAATTCTGAACCCTGAACCAGAGATTCTGGGTCCGCATCCCCTGTGGAGTCGCCAGAGCTGTCACACCTCCTTTTTCCAACCCCGCGAAGGGCGTAGGGAGTTTTTCCAATTAAAGGACAATCAAAACGGGATTTATTTATTTATTTCAGAGTCGCCACTTGGGAGATTTAGGGTGTCCCAAGTCACCAATTTTAATCCCGGATCGAGGAAAAGAATGACTCCATATTACAGTCTGCGTACCAGAAATCCGGATAAGGAATTCTGTTAACCCGGGAGAAGGTGTTAGGCATTCCCGAGTTCCGTGGTTTTAGCACGGTCGCTCAATTGTCATATTTGGCTTATTTATCTGATTTTAATACAATTATGACCCGGTATGCCAATTTTAACTTTTTACCACTTTATTATTATTATTATTATTATTATTATTATTATTATTATTATTATTATTATTATTATTATTATTATTATTATTTATTATTATTTTTTTTAAAAAAAATATTGTGAACATCGTTTAAAACATGTCTTTGGATTATGTCACATGAAATGCACCCGTAATCCGGAACACATTTTTATTCAATATTTTAGGATTTAGATTTGGGTCGCATGAAATGCGCATCCGAGTTTAAGAAGGTAAAATTAATTAAATCGCGCCTAAAGAGTCTAGCGCGTCATTATCTTTGGGGAAGGAAGTAAAATTCACTAAACAATCCATCCCAAATTCTAAGTAATTTTTTTAAAATAATTAAATAAATAAATGAGATTGGAGAATCCTGTAAATTTGTATTATTTACATCTATTTATTTTTAGCGAAATCCTTCCTTATTTTAAGAATATCCTTTAATGACTACCTTTTTATTATTACTAAGTTTGTCTATAAATATAAAATCAATATCTACATTCTTGAAAATAACATATTAAATAGAAGAGAAAAACAAATATTAACATAAAGTAATAAAAATTATAATCATAAATACAACATGGAATTATCGAAAAATAAAATAAAAAAATAAAAAAAACTAATTATCCCATAGTTGGATTAAAATTTAAATTGTTAGTAAGACTTAAGCTTATTGAAACTAATTATTTACAAATACTGAAAATTGAAAGAAAGAAAAAAAACTTGATTATTAAACCATATTTCTAAAAAATTTAAACAATTTAACCTTAACTAACTTTGTTTTAATTCACATCATGTCCTAATACTTGTTCGCAAACTAATTCATGTTTTAACCGAAATTGACTACATGATTCCGATTAACTTATCGTTGACGAAAAACCTTATGAATAAGGAACTTAGTTAATTTTTGCCAAACTGATTCAATAACGCCATTTTTTACATTATTTCTTCTATTTTTTTTATTAAACAGTTTTAATTAATAATCAGGCTTAAATATATTTCCTAATAATCTGGTTAAGGCGTTATTTAATATGTCGCTATAATATGCCTAGTTATGCCAAATGACAGTGATTTACAGAATAATAATACATGAATAACCTAAATACAATACAAAAAATTAAATTAAACTAAATTAAAAATTTAACACTCCATTCTTCATTTCAGCTTACAAAATGCCAAAATTACAGTTGTGTACCTGATATTGTCAATATAAGAAGAAGAAAGTCAGCAACGTAATACGTAACACAGCAACAGCAACAATAACCAGCAATAACCAGTCAACGAAAATCCCAGTGACAGCTTTGAAAAATTCAAAATAAAATCCAGGAATGCCGAAAATAACGGACAGAAACCAAGGGAAATTTTCAGATTTTTGAAAGGCTAGTTAATCTTCAACCCTTAATTTCTACACCTGTATACCAGAATATTTATCAGGTGTGTACTACTTTCTCTTCTAATTTTCAACTTTTTATTTTTATTTTTCTTTGTATGTTTTTCTTTTCTTGAGAGTTTCAATGTTTTTTTTTTCGGAATAAATGTTCAGCTCTTTTTTTTCTCTAATCTCTCTTTTTTTCTCTCCTCTCTCTGATTTTTCAGACCTCTATATATATAATCTCCACCCTTTAATCAATTAAAATCAATCCCTTTCTCTACCAAACCCATTATCTTCCCACTCATCCCCATTACATTAAATAAATATATCACACCACCCCATTATATTTTGTCCCCCATGCCTAACATAAAATAATGCAAGATTCCCCTTTAAATTAAATCTTGTCCCCCCTTTATATTAAATAATCATATCACAACCCACCCCATTTCATTTTGTCCCCCATGCTTCAAATAAACAATTACAAAATGTACAATTCCTAAACTACCCCTTCCGACCTTACTGAAATTACCAAACTACCCCTGAACGTATTACAAATTTACCAAACTACCCATCAGCTATAACACATCAATTAATCAAACTTAACCAAAATATAGACAATATGATCAATTTCTAACAATGTTCAAACAACAATATGAACACGGATGAACATCATAACAACAATATCACATGAACATGATTTTAACAACATTTCAACAACAAATCACATGAACACAAATTGAACAACCAAGAACAACTAAAATTTGATTGAACAATATTTTAGCAACAAACAATCCTATTTTCGGATTCAACACCAACAACAAACAAAGTATGAAGATTTCTAAATTCAATCATATTGAACTTAAAATCAACTCTAACAACATTACAACAAACAATTCTTATATTAAACTTTAAACAAGATTATGAGAACAATTCAAGAAATAATCATAAATGGTAAACAAGAAATCAAACTATACAAAATTCGGATTCAAGATCATCCAAACAAAGTATGAACATGAATTAAATCTATATTAAACAACAAGCATGACGGATTCAAACGATTAAATCAATATATTTCCTTCAACACAACTAAATTTTTTTAGACAAATAACAAGATTTGTTGTTAGAAACAATTATGAACTTAAACTTGAACTTAACAATATTAACAATTTCTAAAAATACATAAACACATGAAACAAATTGAAGAAATAATCAATTAAATTTCAATTTGAATCTAACACACATCAAACTAACAAATATTTATTCTAACAATAAAACAAACATGAAAAAACCACTAATTAACTTTCCATTTGAAATCTGAAAATTAATTCAATCAAAACATATGAACAAACTAGAAAAGTATTTCAACGAAGAACAAACCAAACAAGAATTGAATCATTTATCGATTTTGGATCCGAAAAATACCAAACAAAAATATGGACGATAAATGAGATTCAAAAAACCAACTAACCGGAAATGAAACGACGAACAACGACCAACCAACGACGAACTCGAACAGTGATCGACGACATCGACCAAAACTCAATCAGGTATGCGAACTCGACTGGACTGAAGCAGCTGCAATGGGATTTGTTTGGATGACGAAGAAGAAAGCCGAAGAAGCTGGCCACGGCGAGCTGTAGCATCGCGGAGCAGCAGTGACAGCTGCCATGGCGTCGTCTGCGGGAAGAAGAAGCAGTGTGAAGCAGAAGCGTGCAGCCATGGTGATGAGGCAGAAGTGGTTGCGGGCATGGTGAGTTTTCCGGCGACTTAGGGTGAGCTAGGACGAAGAAGAAGCTGGCAGCAGCCATGGCGACGTGAAGCTGGCAGCAGTGATGCAACCATGGTAGTAACAACAGTGGAGAAGAAGAATAAGAAACGGGCGACGTAGTAGGGGAAGCCATGGATGAGCTTTGAGCTCGCCATGGATGACGAAGCTCGATGGAGGAGGGCAGCTATGGAGTTGTTGGTGCGTGTGTGTGTGAGTGTGATGGGGTGGTCGTGGTGGAGGGTGGTCGACGTTGGTGAGGGCAGCCATTGATGGCTTGGGAGGGGAGCTTGAGGAAGAAGAAGGAAAATGAGGGGGGGGCGGGTAGTTTAGTGTTTAGGTTAGGGTTTTTGATTTTGTTTTTTTTCTTTTTTTGTTTTTGTTTTATTTTTGAAATGCAAGGTAATAAGGGTGTTGGGTTATGGACCGAGTCGACCCGGTTTGAAATGGACTGGGTCGTAGGGAAGATTGAGCCATTTTTGGGCCTATGGCTTGAAGTTGAAGAAGAGGTTTAATTCCGACTTTCTTTATATTTTCGCTCTCTTTTCTTCTTTTATTTTTCTAAAACTAAATTATAAAAATACTTAAATTATTATTAAGAACTAAATTAAGTTATAAAAGCGCAAATTAACTCCCAATAACAATTAACGCACAATTAAGTATTAATTAAGCATAAAATTGTATATTTGGACATTAAATGCTAAAAATGCAAACGATGCCTATTTTTGTAATTTTTAATTTTTGTAAAACAAATTTAATTACTAACAATTGTAGAATTAAATCCTACATGCAAAATGCGACATATTTTTGTATTTTTATTAATTTAACAAATAAACATGCACAGACAAATACAAATATTTATTCAAAATATCACAAAATATCACAAAATTGCACACCAAAGAAAAATCATTTTATTTTTGAATTTTTTGGGAGTAATTCTCATATAGGGAAAAAAATCACGTGCTTACAAAGACTCTTAAAAATTCATGGCGAAGATCCATAAAAGTTCGTGGTAAAAATCTTTAAAAGTCGGCAATGGGGACCCTTAAAGTTTTCCATGAGCACCTTTAAAAGTTCGAAGCATACGCCTTAAAAGTGCATAACGAAAACCTTAAAAATCCGACTGCCTTTAAAAGTTCGAGACGAACACCTTTAAAAGTTCGCAACGAAAACCTTTAAAAATTCGGATGCCTTTAAAAGTTCGAGACGAACACCTTTAAAAATTCGGATGCCTTTAAAAGTTTGAGACGAACACCCTTAAAAGTTCGCAACAAAAACTGTTAAAAATTCGGATGCCTTTAAAAGTTAGAGACGAACACCTTTAAAAGTTCGCAACGAAAGCCGTTAAAAATTCGGATGCCTTTAAAAGTCGAGACGAACACCTTTAAAAGTTCGCAACGAAAATCGTTAAAAGAAGTTTGACACAGACATCCCCTCTTTTTTTTTTTACTTATCTATGCTCTCTTTCAAGATTGCGATTGTTACTCTTCCCTTTTTGACTTAGGTACTAACAATTTTCTTTTGCAGCTTGAACATGGTTTACTTTAGAGACTCAACTCATCTTCCTCCACGTCCAAGTATCTTGTAATTTCAGAGCACAAGGATAGTAAAACGGAGACCATATTACTAGTTGACACAACACTGACCGGCTTATATGCAGCTTCGTGGCCATTTTTGCAAAATCCGTTTCGTTTGGTAGATTGGAACTTTGAAAACACCAAACATAAATTTAAGACATGGACTCTTCGTTCCCATAATCACAAAGTTAAGAATGTGGCAAGTTCCCTCCCATGCTTAGGACGATGAATCTTCAAAGGAGAAGTATACTAGAGTGATTCCTTAACTTTTGGTGGCAAATTTCATTATATTCCCGACTATTGGGAGTGGACCGAAGATATCCTTAGTAGGAACCATCGATCATTGCGAGCTATCAATATTTACGATGTTGTCTTTGCCTCATTGTTTACTTATGATCATTCTACAAGTATCATGCAAGCCTTTTGTGAGGCTTGGTGTTCTCTTACAAATACGTTGCTTACCTCAGTTGGAGAGTTATCCATATCCCTTTGGGACTTGTGCATTATTGGGGGTCTGCCTTTAATCAGGTCTCCTTATGAAGAGGTTATTCCAAATACTCAAGAACTTACAGGTGCTTAAGACAAGGATAAAATGTTCCTTCCATAAGCCTGTCAGCAATTGTTTGATGCATATCACCAACTCCAAGTGGGAAACACTAAAAATCATAATATCCATGTGAGAAGATGGATAGAGTTTTGGAGCAAAAAGGTTGTGAAGTATGAACAACCTCCAGCGAGAAAAGAAAAAAAGTCAGCTCGTCCCGAATCAACACACAACCCTACTGGAGCCATAAGTAAAATGGCCAATTGGCCGGAAGTTGAAGACGCACTATTTGTTAAACTTGGCATTGGAAGTGACAAGAAAGACGAAGTATACCTGGCTGCCTTTTTATCATGCTGGTTATGTGTCTTTGTGCTCCCTACAAAAGAAGGCGACTTTATTCGGCCTGAGACTTTCAAAATTGCAGGCCTTCTAGCGCGTGGGCAAAGAATTAACCTCGTCGTTCTAGTCTTAGCTAGCATTTACAGGGGATTAAACACAATTTCAAATGGCTTACCACTCGATCATTCTAGAGTTCACTTCCCAATTCATTATGTGTATGGTTAGTTGGCCTGTTACTTCAAGACTCATTTTCTCTAAAAAATAGGCCGGCTACCCTTATGATGGCCATATATTTAGGTGAGGGAACATCGAGATACTTCGGGAATGAAGATGCAAGAAAACGTATTCATGGAGGAGAAAGTACCGCATGGACTTCCACAATTCCAAGTAATTCTCAACCGTATTATTATCGTGATGATTGCAATGAGGAAGAGTCCGAGTCAAATTATTTTATGAGTATTCGCTCGAATTACCTTCCTTTGAGAAATGGATCAACCTTCATCGTGGAGCCTTATATCCCTCATCGCTTAAGTCGTCAATTTGGTTTTTATCAAGACATCCCTGGTTGCTTAGATCAAGATTTTTGTGAGTGCTCTTTAGACAAAGGATTGGAACTTTTACGAACTTGTGTTTTGTCTAAATGCAGGTCAAAGGCCACATTTCCCCCTATTATGCCCAAGATGAAGAAGTATGTCTCGTCCGATTATAAGTCTTGGTGGGAAAGAGTGCATGGAAACTTCCTTGAAAACCACTTGCAATCTTTGGTGAATACCGTTGGGCCAGTTACTACTACGCTTTTAGAGATCACACCTCAAAAGTATAACAGGGAGGGCAAGCCTCCTACTTTAAAATCCAAAATGGTTGCACCACGAGACGTCAAGGGACCTCCATATAAAGAAGTTTGTAAAAAGAAGGGACCTTCTCAGGCTCTCCAAGTCCATGGGGTTCCTCTCCATTAGGCACCGTTGTCCCTACCTCCAACAAACGCCTACCCCAAAACGAGTGATAGTAGTCATGGAGATTAAAACTTCAAGCGAGTGAAGCCATATTCAAACAAACAGGGAGATGCTAATTTGGGTGTAGTCGAGATTACTGACAGCATCGGTAGTGCTTCAAGGACTTTGACGGCTATCAAAGAGGTAAAGATTAAAACTTTCATAATATCTTATAATATCCAAGTAATTTTACTAACTGTATATTCTTTTCTATGCAACCAAATGGTGTTCATATTTTAATGGCGTCACACCAGAGCAAGTCACAAGGTAGTAGTGAATCCGTGGCACAGCCAAATTTGAGGAAATCACTTCTAATACCTAAGTCAGACCTAGAGGCGACTTCCATTCCTAGTCTTGGAGCAAAATCGATGCCTAATTTTCATCAACAATCAACACCAATAATGTCTATCTTTGATGGAAGAGAGGTTGTATTGACTCTTCGCAAGGATTACATTTCGAATGCCTGGGCTAAAATTCAGGCCAAACTCAACGATGCTACCACAGACAATGCTTCTTCTCTTCAATTCGCGATCCAAGTGATTTTTTAGGAGATGGATGGAAACGGTGTGGATATTTCCCCTCTAAAAGACCTACTGACGTCTTTGTTTGAGCTCGCCACTTCATATGACCATGCACGATCAGCTCTTTCTGACAAGGTTGTGGATGTTGAAAATTTTGAGTCATTTTTAAATGACAAGGAACATCTTGATCTTGTCTTGATTGAGAACGAGGAGAAGGTCGAGAAATTGTCTGACACCAGTCAGTCTCTCAAAGTGGCCAAGGAGAAGGTGAAACAGTTAAGAGCTCTTCGAGTAATTGCCAAGAAAGATGTTGAAAAGATTAAATCTAAAGTATCATTTGCTGAAGAGGAGTACCGTAGATGTTCTGATGTTTCCTTGACAATTGTTGATGACTTGGCCGATGTGGAGATGAAGAAACAGCACTTAGAGGCCACCCTTAAGGACTTAGTCGATTAAAAGTTGTATTTGGATTAGCCTATATAGAGTATTTTATTTGCCTTTTTTTTCTTGCATTTAGTTAACTAGCGAGTATCCTTGAAACTGAAAACTCCACCTGTTTTATTTTACATTGCACATCTGTATTGATGTTTCTCCTTCTTTCTTTTTTTTTTTATCAGTACCAATAGTTTCTTGCTTAGCATGATGCGTTGACGTTTACGTAACAAAACTTGGTTCTCTTTGAGACAATATTTTGAAATCAACTTTATATTGCACCGTGCTGTCAATTCCAGATTTGCGCAGTCTCACCAAAAAATTCATATCTTGGTGTAGAAATGTTGAAATAACGAACCGTTTAATTTATTGAAAACTAAACTTCAAGATATAGAACATATCCAAAAATCTAAATCAAACAACTTCAGAATTGTCCCAGATAATATTTTGAAATCAACTTTATATTGCACCAGGCTATCAATTCCAGATTTATGCAGTCTCACCAAAAAATTCATATCTTGGCGTAGAAATGTCGAAATAGTGAACTGTTTGATTTTTTGGAAACCCAGCTTCAAATTTTAAATCATATCCAAAATGCAAAATTTAATTCCTTAAGGATAGTTTCAGAAAATATTCCAAAGTCAACATAAAATTCTGATATGCTGACGATTTCAGATTGCGCGACTTCACCAAAACTTTTGTATCTTGGTATGGAAGCCTCGAGATTGGAAGATGTATTACTTGCCATCAATAGAAATTTAAGACTATATTCTCACAAATATCTTGAGTTCAAGTCTCACTGAATTTGAAACATTGTGCCAAGCAATCTTTTCCTTATACTTGTGTTTCTTTTTGACACCTCTCTTCTCTTCCACCCCTTTTTTTAAGGCAGAGGGCGGACTTGGAGACCAACAAACTTAAAGGTTTGGCGAACCTAAAGACATAGAGAATCTCTGGACTTCAATGCAAATACTTGTCATCATTATAGTGAAGACACCATTTTAGCATAGTAGCTTGCCCTCTTTAGATCAAATGGGATCCAAGTTCAACAGGAGGATGACGTTTCAGCTTGATTTTACATTCCTTCATACTTCATTTGAACAACAATTGGGGAAATATGTATCGTTTGAACTTATGCTGTAAGCACGTGATTTTTGACCCTCCCCGAGAATTTTCACATTTTTAGCATGAATATGTGAAATTGGGTCTAGTATAGCTATTTTAACTATTTTTACTTTATTTCGTTGCAAAAAGAAAATTTCAAAAATATATAATATAAATTTTAGTTTATGTATCTCTCATAAACTTGAAAAATACAAAAATTGTACTTTATTTTGGTGCTTTATATAAATTCGAAAATTACAAAAAAATATAGTTCTATTAATGTTTGCAGTCATTATAATTTTGAAAAATACAAAAATATTACTTCATATTTTTGTCTTTATCAAAAAAAACGAAAATTACAAAAAAATAGTTTTATTAATATTTTATAGTCATTTTAACTTTGAAAAAAGTACAAAAACATTACTTCATATTTTATCTTAATATTTACGAAAATTACAAAAATAGTTTTATTAATATTTTGTAGCTATTTTTAATCCTTAAAAAAAATTTAAAAAAGATATAGTTTTGTTAAATACTAGTCTTATTTTTGGTAGTTATTTTGCTTACATAGGACTAGTTAAGCAACGTGTTCCTATTTCTCGGGTCCAGGCAAAAGAATAATATTCGGGTTCAAACTACCCGGTTTTAGGCCTAATTTTCGGACCTAGCCCATAATAAACCGTGTCCAGGACACGTGGGGAACCCCACCACGCGTGAGGAACATATGCCTTGAACCCCACCACGCGTGGGCTCATTTTTCTGGGCAAAGCCATGTCAAATACACGGACTAACACATTTTGACAGAGGAGGGACTTTGGAATTTTTAAAAAGATTAGTACTGTTCATCATCTTCTTCTTCATAAAAGAAGAAGAAGAAAAAACCCTAGGAAAAAGGAAAAAACCCACGACGACCCTCCTCCTCGCAGCGTCCAAACCCAAAGACCTCCCCGTCACCTTCCCCACCGCCTACAACCACCGGCAGTCCCCGTCGTTGCTTTGCTCGTCGTCATTTCCAGCCCACGACCAAAACCCTACTTCCCCGCGCCCAAACCCAACACCACCAAGCATCAACCCCCCCCCCCCCACGCCGGAACCCAGCAAAGGGACCCAAACACCATCACCGTCCCAGCCCCATCGCCTTCTTCCTCACCACAACACCCTAGCAAAAACCTAGGAGCCCTCCTCGTCAACCTGTTGCCTCAAGACCACCGGCGAACCACCAGCTTCCCTTCTTCCTGACGAGCAACCATAACCCAAAACCACCAGCTCCCTCCACCTCCGTCAACGGTTCAAACGACCATAACCACCTCCCCTCCGTCGACCCACTGTCGCACCCAACAGGCCCGTCACCTTCCCCCAGCTCCCTCTCCGCCATCGTCACTGCCCACGTTGCCACTGTCCCTCGCCTTCGACCACCAAACACCGGCAACCACCCCTCCTCCTCCTAGCTCTAACGAACCAGTCCGCCATTTTCAGTCCGACGAGCAGCTATCGCTGCATGCCAGGCAGTCGTAGCTGCGTTTCCGAGCAGCGGTGGGTTGCTGCGATCTTGCTTGGCCGAGTTTTCTGTTTTTCCGTCGAGGTCGACTTTGGTTCGTCGAGGTCCGGTACGTCGAGGTGCTGTCCGAGGTTCCGTCGTTGTTCTTCGTTCAGAGAGGTCCGGCTTGAGTTCCGTCGGAATCGTGTTTGTCGTTCTGAGTTTGTCGAGGTGCAAAGGTCAGTAAACCTCGATGTATTAGATAAATAAACTTTACGTTGAATGTTCGAGATGCAATATAAAAATTGGTATGGAAATTTTCTGCCTATGTTTCATTGTCTGCATTTTGGTTCATTTTCATTTTATGTTATTCTTGTTTATTTGATGTCATTTAATTAAGTTGGACTAGTCGTTCTATGACACAAGTTTGACGTTAATCTGTTCGTCCTTTCCTTTGGTTAGGTCATTCGGAAAAAATAGTATTAGTGCATGCTGTTACTACTCCCGAAACACTCATTCACTAAACTCCTTTTATTAAACTTCTAACAAGTCATGGGATTTTAGTTGTAAAGAAGCCGTAAGGTTTAGCATTGTTAAAGGCGTAAAAATGACATCCTTTTAAAAATATAAAAAAAATAAATAATAATAAAATAAAAAAAAACGGGACAAGCTTCGCCAAAAATAAAAAATGTATAGATTGTGGAGCCCTCGCAAAATATATGTATTAAATACTTAGATTCCGGGTCGGGCCGTTTAGTAAATTTCGCGGCCCTACCCGAAAATAATAATGCGCTAGTTGCTTTAGGCGCGCCTTTAATAATGTTATCTCCCTAAACTCGGGTGCACATTTATGTGACCCAAATCCAAATCTCAACGAAATCGAAATGTGTCCCTAATCACGGGTACATTGACTGTGACGTGGTGTGAGATGCATTTCCATGACGTTACAAATTCCTTTTAAAAATAAGAATGAGATGAGCCTCGCCGAATAACAACACAAATTGCGGGGCCCTCAGTAAATACTTGTTTAAAATTACTTAGAATTCAGGAGGGTCGTTTAGCGAATTTCACGGCCTCCGCAAAATAATAACGCGATAGTCTCTTTAGGCGCGTGTTTAATAATTTACTTTCTTAAGCTCGGGTGTGCATTTCATGCGACCCAAATCCAAATCTCAAAACATCAAATAAAATGCGTTCCGGATTGTGGGTGCATTTCATGTGACGCAGTCCAAAGACGTGTTTTAAGCGATGTTCACATTCTTGTAAAAACAATAATAATAAAGCGGTTAAAAGTTAAAATTTGCACATAAGTTCATATTCGTATAAAATCAGATAATCAAGCCAAATATAACAGTTGAGCGACCGTGCTAGAACCACGGAACTCGGGAATGCCTAACACCTTCTCCCGGGTTAACAGAATTCCTTATCCGGATTTCTGGTACGCAGACTGTAATATAGAGTCATTATTTTCCTCGATTCGGGATTAAAATTGGTGACTTGGGACACCCTAAATCTCCCAAGTGGCGACTCTGAAATTAATAAATAAATCCCGTTTCGATTGTCCTTTAATTGGAAAAAACTCCCCCTGCCCCCCGCGGGCGCGGAAAAAGGAGGTGTGACAGCTCTGACGACTCTGCTGGGGAATATATGACCCAGAACCACTGGTTCAGGGTTAAGAATTCGAGCTTAGAATAATTGTTATTATTTGGCTTTATTTATTATCTGATTATTACATGTTTTGAGCCTAATGTGCTAAATGCTGCTTTTACCGCTTTGATATTATTTGAACTGTATATAAACTGTGCCGAAACCTTTCTCTTCTTACCTCCGGGGATGTGCTTACTGGTTGAGACTCCCTATTCTGTTAGTGTCATACCCTAAATAAAAGAGGCTCGGAAAGTTTCTAAGCCGGCTGGCCTTTTGGTTCCCGGAAAGGAGCTCCTTCCTCAGCTCGAGTTGTCCGCTTGGGTACACTGTCTAGAACACCGACCCAGGGTTTTGAACCTAGTATAACAAAGCCACATGTCGGATCCCTAGTAGGAACGTTTATTTGCATCATGTGCATTTGACTTAGGGGACTCAACATAGGGGTTGGGTCCGTCTAGGACAAGCAACCTGAAAATAATAGACCATCTTTCGGCATCCTATGTGCTACATGTTGTATTTAGTCAAGGGCGTATGGGTCATTTGGTCATTTCCAGCATGATGTTATTTTAATCAAAGCATGAGGAACATTTGTGGAATCCAAGAAGCCTTGGAATTCCCTATGTCCCCCACGCTTGCTTTTTGGGAAAGCACATGGGGAACATTTGTGGAATCCAAGAAGTCTTGGAATTCTCATATGTCCCCCACGCTTCATATATTGGGAAAAGCGAATGGGGAGCATTTGCGGAATCCAAGAAGTCTTGGAAATCATTATGTCTCCCATGCCACATTTTTGAAAGAAATAATAAATATAAAAAATAAAATTACAAATAAAACAAAGCATGAAAATTCAAAAAGATTTTGTATGTTTTCATTATTTTCCACAGATTAAAAAAAATCGTGAAAAAAAAGGAGGAAAAGATGACAGTGTAGAAATATAACTACTTATTTTTAGAGAAAAATCAATGTCCGAGTAGTATCGAAACTCTGCCGAAATTTTGAGAAAAATGAAAATGAATGTGTTATTAGTTTGTTATATTAAAAGCAAAGGAAAAATAGAGAAAAAATCATCATTGTTCTGTCTTGTTTTTAAAAAATATAGAAAAGAAAATAGTTTGTTTTGCCATAAAAATGAAAAAAAAAGGTTTTGTTTTAAAATGGGTTTTTATTTATTTATCTGTTTATGAAAAGGTCAAAATAAAAATAAAAATAATAAAATAAAAAGAGTTGGGCGTTGAAAGTAGTTTTATTATTTGTTGCAAATATATATATATATATAAAATCCAAAAGTTTTTCTTTATTTCCAAAATATGTATATATATATCTTTATCTGTTGCAAGAACATTTGTCTTACCAAAAGTTTTTAGAATCCCAATTTTCAAAACAAATAATCCAAAAATATTTTCCATTATTGACTTCTTTAGAAAGTCTTTCTAGTTGTTTCTTTAAAAAATATATATATATATATATATATATAATATAAAAAAAAACAAATCCGAAAATATTTTGATTCTTCTTTCAGAAATTGAAAAGAAAATTCAAAATTCAAAAAAAAAACATTTTAGGAGCCTTTCTTATATTAAAGGTAAAATTCCGAAAAATATTTTCTTCTTTTCTTTAGAATAAAAAAAACGAAAATTCAAAAAATATTAGTCTTTCTTTTAAAAAGAAAATCAATCAAAAAATAATATTTCCTTGCTTCTTTTAAAGTAGTTCTTTTAAACGAAAATTCAAAAAAAAGTTAGTTCATCTGCTTAGTATTATTTGCCTACTTATTCTTATTTGCCCGAACTACGCGGGTTTGATTCTCACCGGATATAAGATACGTAGGCAACCCTCATCGGGTCCAACCCCACCTTTTGCTAAAAAAAAAACAAATAATAATAAATAAAAAAAAATACATGTCAAATTTTAGTGTTGTCGTAAAGAAGTCGGGTGACGCTGTTTTATCAAGACATAGCCGAATGTTCCCGAAAGGGACGCCGGAAGGCTGACTTTGCATAAACAGCCACTTTTTGGGTCATGTTTTGGATTTGGTCCAATTGGCCCACACAGCCTTAAAAATCTTCGTCCCCGAGACGTTGAAAGGCCGTGCTTGCAATATTGACTTTTCTAATTTGAAAAATGATAAAAAGAGTCATAAATAAGCCAAGTGATGTTGTTTTGCCATAATTAGCCGAATGTTCCCGAAAGGGACGCCGGAAGGCTAACTTTGCATAAATAGCCACCTTCGGGTCATGTTTAGGATTTTTGGTCTAGTTGACCCACACAGCCTTATAAATCTTCGTCCCCGAGGCGCTGAAGGGCCGTGTTTGCAATACCAGGTTTTTATTATAAGTTGAAAAGAAAAAGAAAAAAAACAACTAGTCAACGGTCAGGTGAATACCGTTCAAATTTTGTCATAATAAGCCGAGCCAGCTTCGGCCGCATCTTAAACCGTTCTTGTCGAAATAGCCTTAGAGTATCTTTCAGTTGTCGAAAGGTTATCTTCGTAAAAGAATGGACAAATTTGTAAAGTGTCATAAAATAATCTTCCCCGGCCTCAAAATTTATATGAAATTTGGAAGGGGCCACATTTGCAAAAAATAACCGTCTGGTTGCATTAGCAAATGGAAGAAGGAAGTTGGCCATTTGTTTTTGAAGTTTGTAAACCCTTTGATTAAAATAGGCGGGTTGTTTGATTTTCAAGTTTGTAGGTCATCTTTAAACCTTTGAAACCCAGTTTGTTTTAATATGAAAGTGAAAAGAAAAAATGTTCATTATTGTTTATCTTTTATTGGTCCGAACTACGCAAGGTCTGATTCACGCAGGGACGTGATACGTAGGCAATCTCCATAAGATTCGACCACCACTAAAATGAAAAAATAATAAAATAAAATAAAAAGAAAATAAAATAAATATATAATAATAAATAAATAAAAGAGAGTGTGGAAGATTTTCAGGGGGCACAATTGCCTAACTGCTTGGGTACATTTTTGATATATGATTGTCTGTCCAATGCCCTAACACTAACGTGATGACTTCCCTTTGATGTGTCCATATATAGAGAGTGGTTGGTTGTGGTAACTCCTCCCTGCAAAGCAAAATCAAAGGACAATGGCTCAGAACCGCAGAACCGAGTGGGTCGGTACTGATGACCGACAACAATTGGTCGAACGGAACAACGGGTTGGTAGAAGAAGTGAAAATGCTGAGACAGCATGTGGCAGACATGTATCAGGCATGGATAACAGGAAAAGCACCACCCCCTCCACCGCCAAGTCTCTTGAACTCGGTCAATTCCCAAGCACCCAACACCATAATGGAAGATCCCCCATACTCTCCATCCCAACCCACTTATGGCAGCCTTCCCAGCTACCCGAGTAGCTCCATCACTCCTCAATGCTTCTCCGCTCCCCAACACCACTTCTTTCCCCGCCATACTTCACTTTCCAGGCACCCGGCTCCACAAAATGCCTACCCACCTACACAAGCCTACCAAAAGCCACCTGGATCAGGTTTCCGGCCCTGTCAACATGCAAGAATGAAGAGGTTGCTGAAACGAGGAAAGGCTCTCGCCCCCATCGGGGTATCTTATGCCAGTCTGTTTGAAAGGCTAAGGCATGCTGGTTCGATTGAGCCACTCCCCGCATGTACTATAAATCCGCTTGCAAGGAGCTTTGATCCGGCAGCACGATGCGCCTACCACTCCAATGTCGTAGGGCACAACATTGAGAGCTGTCATAGCTGGAGAAAGGAAGTAGAGAAAATGATCCGAGAAGGGCGGGTTGCGATTAATAACAGTGACATGGAGCACTCGAACCTCCTCGAGAACTTGCCTACGGAGGTTGATGAGGTTGAAGCTGGTAATATTGATGCAAAGCTCAGTGGCTAAAATGCCAATTTTGATAAAGTGGGAGGACGTTTTGTTCCTTGGTCAGCAAGAGAGAAGCTTGTGGTGGCTCATTTTGTTGTCATTTCTGTTGTTCGGATTATTAGGGTTATGAGTCGGATGTTGTCTTATCCAGTTTGTTTTTAGGATTTTGTTCTGGATTGTTTTGTTTGTTTTGTTATTAAAACCATTTCGCCGGTAGTCTAATACGAAGTCCGGTCTTTTATTATTTCCAGTCACCTTTTGTTTAGTCCTTTTTACCATTTTTGTTCAATGCCGATTCTAGGGACATGACATGCGCACCCAGTTTGGGCCTAATCTTAAAAGTTAATCATAAAACCCTGGAAAGGCGATTCAGACCATTTAAAGGAAATAAGGACGGTTGAGATTATTCAGAGCTCGAGTCATGTGGAACTGGGGCAAGTTGAACACAAAGAAAACCGTTAAAAAAGATTCGCCTAAATTGGCATGAGGGTCGTTCATAATAATGAGAATGAGAGTGTCGCCCAACGGTGCTTTAGAAGTGACAAATGAACAAACAAATGTTGAATATAATTGTCAAGTCCAGCACCATCAGAAGAGACTACAAATTCAAATCGTGTTGTTTGCATTTGGCATATTTTGAAGACTGGAATGACGAAGGCATTTTGTTCTGCTACCCAAACACTTTATCCTTCGTTACCCCTTTTGAGCCTTATTTATTTTTCTTTCATACCCCTCGTTCGGAATCAGTAACAACGAAAAAAAAAAGAAAAGAAAAGAAAAGAAAAGAAAATCGATAACAAAGAAAAAAAAAAATGAAAGAAAAGAAAAGAAATTGATAACAAAGAAGAAAAAAAGAAAATCAAATGAAAAGAGGAATTGGGAACTACGTTTGACCTGATTCCTCAAAGAGGATACGTAGGCGCTTCACGGCTCGGTCATAGTTTTGAAAAATGAAAAAATCATCAATTAAAATATCCCCAAGCAAGAAACTGGGGCAGATGTTGCGTTTGATGTAAATAAATCTAATTCCGAAGGTTGTAATTAATAACCCAAAATTAATGCATTTTTGAGCCTTTTATACCCTTTCTTTCTAGCCCTATCCAAAACCCACATTACGGTCCAAAGAAAGACCTTCTGACCAGTCTTCAAAAGATGCCAAGTCAGACAAATGAAGAGTCTTACCGGCGAACATAACATTCTGTTCCACAGCAGAAAGGACTCTAATCTCCAGCAGAAAGAGTCATACCGGCGACACTCCAAATCCCCAGCTGGAAAGTGATACAAATGAGAGAGTCTTATCGGTGAAAACCTTCACAGGCACCATAAGGCGATGAAAGCTGAGAGAAAACCAAAATGAGAGAGACTTGATAGTGAAAACCCTTCGGGCACTACAAGTCGAATAAGATTGAGAATCAGAGGGGGAATCGCCAATGGAAGATCTTAAAAGATGATTGACGGCAGAGGATAGGCCACATACGCATGTCATGGCCATTAGAGTCGGTATCTGCGTTTGATAGGTTTTTATTTATAGTTTCTTTTGTAAAAGAGTCATCGTTTCCTTTGTCTTTTATTTTGTTTCTGTTATCTTTCTCCTTTCATAAAAAATTTCCCCAATAGAGTCTGTCCGGTCAGAACAAGTATGAAATGACTTCAAAATATGCCATCAGCTTTCCAAGATGAGATCTGACTAGTATATCCGAATGGTATAGTCAGCAAGGAACAAGCGCGAGGTCAGTGTCAAAAAAGATATCCCCAGCAAAGGGAATTGACAAAAGGATTGACGAGCATCAAGAGGGATATCCTTGCCAAAACCAAGGTTATAAACCTCAAAGACAAGGCCCGTGAACAGAGCAAGGAGAGCAGTGAGCATGATTTGGCGAAATCCATACTAGACTAAAAGGTCGGGAAAATGCCAGTTTCCGAGCTATGCCACAAAAGAAGATGGATATCCCCAGCAGGAAGGGATTATCCCCAGCACATAATATCATCCCCAACAAGTTGTGGAACACAGAGCAAGGAGGGAGAAAGGGAACACCATCCCAGCAGGAGTATCACAACCAACCACCATGTTTTAAACTAACAATTTTGTTTGATTTGAAACAGGTAAGGGAAATGGCATTGAGGCAGAAACGCATGCCACAAGGGATATTATCAAACTGGGGCAGAAAATTTTCCTTCCATTTAGAAAATTTTCTGGAAGTCAGGTACCCCCAGCTGATAACATTTTACCCCCAACAGGTAAGTAAATAATTCCTCAACAGTGTTATCCCTAGCAGTTGCGAGGGGTCCAACACAAGGTTGGAAAGTCGGTATCCTCAGCGGTTAGACTTCAAAGGAGGAAGCTAATAATAATAATAATAATAATAATAATAATAATAATAATAATAATAATAAATAAATAAATAAAAAAGAATAATAATAAAAAATGGGGAAGGTAGAAAATGAAAATTCATCCCAATCCCCAGCAAGTATTCGAGGTAAGACATTTTCAAGTCTTAAAGATATTTTGGGTTCATCCGCCCTCAAATAGGATATGTCGGGTTCATCCGCCCTCAAATAGGATATGTTGGGTTCATCCGCCCTCAAATAGGATATGTCGGGTTCATCCGCCCTCAAATAGGATCTGTCGGGTTCATCCGCCCTCAAATAGGATCTGTTGGGTTCATCCGCCCTCAAATAGGATATGTTGGGTTCATCCGCCCTCAAATAGGATATGTTGGGTTCATCCGCCCTCAAATAGGATATGTCGGGTTCATCCGCCCTCAAATAGGATATGTCGGGTTCATCCGCCCTCAAATAGGATCTGTCGGGTTCATCCGCCCTCAAATAGGATCTGTTGGGTTCATCCGCCCTCAAATAGGATATGTTGGGTTCATCCGCCCTCAAATAGGATCTGTTGGGTTCATCCGCCCTCAAATAGGATCTGTCGGGTTCATCCGCCCTCAAATAGGATATGTTGGGTTCATCCACCCTCAAATAGGATATGTTGGGTTCATCCGCCCTCAAATAGGATCTGTCGGGTTCATCCGCCCTCAAATAGGATATGTTGGGTTCATCCGCCCTCAAATAGGATATGTTGGGTTCATCCGCCCTCAAATAGGATATGTTGGGTTCATCCGCCCTCAAATAGGATATGTCGGGTTCATCCGCCCTCAAATAGGATCTGTTGGGTTCATCCGCCCTCAAATAGGATATGTTGGGTTCATCCGCCCTCAAATAGGATATGTTGGGTTCATCCGCCCTCAAATAGGATATGTCGGGTTCATCCGCCCTCAAATAGGATCTGTCGGGTTAATCCGCCCTCAAATAGGATCTGTCGGGTTCATCCGCCCTCAAATAGGATATGTCGGGTTAATCCGCCCTCAAATAGGATCTGTCGGGTTCATCCGCCCTCAAATAGGATCTGTTGGGTTCATCCGCCCTCAAATAGGATATGTCGGGTTAATCCGCCCTCAAATAGGATCTGTTGGGTTCATCCGCCCTCAAATAGGATATGTTGGGTTCATCCGCCCTCAAATAGGATATGTTGGGTTCATCCGCCCTCAAATAGGATATGTCGGGTTCATCCGCCCTCAAATAGGATCTGTTGGGTTCATCCGCCCTCAAATAGGATATGTTGGGTTCATCCGCCCTCAAATAGGATCTGTTGGGTTCATCCGCCCTCAAACAGGATATGTTGGGTTCATCCGCCCTCAAATAGGATATGTCGGGTTAATCCGCCCCCAAATAGGATCTGTTGGGTTCATCCGCCCTCAAATAGGATATGTCGGGTTAATCCGCCCTCAAATAGGATCTGTTGGGTTCATCCGCCCTCAAATAGGATATGTTGGGTTCATCCGCCCTCAAATAGGATATGTTGGGTTCATCCGCCCTCAAATAGGATATGTTGGGTTCATCCGCCCTCAAATAGGATATGTCGGGTTCATCCGCCCTCAAATAGGATCTGTTGGGTTCATCCGCCCTCAAATAGGATATGTTGGGTTCATCCGCCCTCAAATAGGATATGTTGGGTTCATCCGCCCTCAAATAGGATATGTTGGGTTCATCCGCCCTCAAATAGGATATGTTGGGTTCATCCGCCCTCAAATAGGATCTGTTGGGTTCATCCGCCCTCAAATAGGATATGTTGGGTTCATCCGCCCTCAAATAGGATATGTTGGGTTCATCCGCCCTCAAATAGGATATGTTGGGTTCATCCGCCCTCGAATAGGATATGTTGGTTTCAGTCTTTACTTTTAAGTGTTGATGTTGGGAGCCCGCCCAGATAATAGAGGCATACATTCAGTCTTTACTTTTAAGTGTTGAAGTTGGGAGCCCGCCCAGATAATAGAGGCATACATTCAGTCTTTACTTTTAAGTGTTGAAGTTGGGAGCCCGCCCAGATAACAGAGGCATACATTCAGTCTTTTTGTTTTAAGTGTTGAAGTTGGGAGCCCTACCAGATAACAGAGGCATACATTCCACGTCTTTACCCATAGGAGATGCATTTCCTCCTAGGTTTGTTTAGTTTTACCCATAGGAGATGCATTTCCTCCTAGGTTTGTTTTAGTTTCACCCATAGAAGACGCATTTCCTCCTAGGTTTGTTTTAGTTTCACCCATAGGAGACGCATTTCCTCCTAGGTTTGTTTAGTTTCACCCATAGGAGATGCATTTCCTCCTAGGTTTGTTTCAGTTTCACCCATAGGAGATGCATTTCCTCCTAGGTTTGTTTCAGTTTCACCCATAGGAGATGCATTTCCTCCTAAGTTCAGTTCTACCAATAGGAGACGCACTTCCTAAGTTTATTGCACCCAATAGGAGACGCACTTCCTAAGCAAGTTTTTACCAGTAGGAGACGCACTTTCTAAGAATAGTTCACCAATAGGAGACGCACTTCCTAAAGTTTAGTTTCACCCAGTAGGAGACGCACTTCCTAAAAACAGTTATCCCCAATAAGAGACGCACTTCCTAAGTTTATTGTACCCACAGGAGACGCACTTCCTCAAAGTTAAGTTTTACCCATAGGAGATGCATTTCCTCCTAAGTTGTTTGAAAAAAAAAAAGAAAAAAAGACCTAGTCTGATGAACCTTCTCCTAGGATCAAAATCTTAGTCCGACGAATTTTTCTCCTAAGATAGAGACCTAGTCTGACGAACCTTCTCCTAGGATCAAAATCTTAGTCTGATGAATCTTTCTCCTAAGATACCAAAAAGAAAAGACCTAGTCTGATGAACCTTCTCCTAGGATCAAAATCTTAGTCCGATGAATTTTTCTCCTAAGATAGAGACCTAGTCTGACGAACCTTCTCCTAGGATCAAAATCTTAGTCTGATGAATCTTTCTCCTAAGATAACCAAAAAACAAAAAATGACCTAGTCTGATGAACCTTCTCCTAGGATCAAAATCTTAGTCTGACGAATTTTTCTCCTAAGATAGAGACCTAGTCAGATAGAGACCTAGTCTGACGAACCTTCTCCTAGGATCAAAATCTTAGTCTGATGAATCTTTCTCCTAAGATAACCAAAAACAAAAAATGACCTAGTCTGATGAACCTTCTCCTAGGATCAAAATCTTAGTCTGACGAATTTTTCTCCTAAGATAGAGACCTAGTCTGACGAACCTTCTCCTAGGATCAAAATCTTAGTCTGATGAATCTTTCTCCTAAGATACCAAAAAGAAAAGACCTAGTCTGATGAACCTTCTCCTAGGATCAAAATCTTAGTCTGACGAATTTTTCTCCTAAGATAGAGACCTAGTCTGACGAACCTTCTCCTAGGATCAAAATCTTAGTCCGACGAATCTTTCTCCTAAGATGCTAAAAACAAAAACAAAACAAAAAAAGCATTTTGAAAAAGAGTCATTTTCCTAAAACCAGGCGCCCACCTGTATAACAAGGGAATACATCCTAATCTAGTGTTTAGTTCACTCTCAGCACTGCATCAGTAGTATCAGTGGGCTACAATTTTGCTAACGACTCACAAACCTTCCCAGTACAAACTGGGTTAGGAAATTTTGTTTGTTTTGTTTGTTTTGATTGTCAGGGGCCTGCCTGTAGAGCAGAAGATTGTTATATGTCAAAGATTGAAGAAGTTAGGGGTCCGCCTGTAGAACAGCGGGATCGTTCAAAGTCAAGCCGTAACCCATTGGAAGGCAGAAGGCTACAACAAAAATCCCCAGCACTCAATCCAAGATAGAAGCAACAAGAAGCTCGCCCCAAGAATGCGAGTCAACAGTCTGAGAGGGTCAACAAAAGCTAGTCACAAAAAAAAACAAAAAAAAAGAAGAAAAAAGAAGAAAAATGAATGAATCCAAAGCACGGAAGTGGAGAACAGATGTGATCTGCTCAAGAACTAGCGCCTACAACTAGCAAGGATCAAGGTTCAAATCCAAAGTCTGTATGAAGCACCATTCAAGACTCAAGACCAAGTTTCAGAAGACTTAAGAGATAGGGATCCTTGTAACTAGTAGCTGATAGGCTTAGTTAGTCTTTTTCAGTTTTCATTTTTTGTAATGACAGGACCGCGGACCGGAACCTCAACGGAACGGCACCTCGATCGGCTCTTCACCTCGGTACCCTCTACCACCTCTCTCATTCCCGAACTACACGTGGCCTGATTCCTGTATAACCAAGGATATGTAGGCAGCTCAGATACCAGGGCTCGGTCACATTCCCTCCCTTTCCTTAAGTGTAGTCCGTCCAAGTAATGGTCGGGTCAAAAACACGTCTAGTCGTTCTTTGTCGGAAAACTCTTCGTGTTTCCAGTCAAAGAGGGGCAGCTGTAAGCACGTGATTTTTGACCCTCCCCGAGAATTTTCACATTTTTAGCATGAATATGTGAAATTGGGTCTAGTATAGCTATTTTAACTATTTTTACTTTATTTCGTTGCAAAAAGAAAATTTAAAAAATATATAATATAAATTTTAGTTTATGTATCTCTCATAAACTTGAAAAATACAAAAATTGTACTTTATTTTGGTGCTTTATATAAATTCGAAAATTACAAAAAAATATAGTTCTATTAATGTTTGCAGTCATTATAATTTTGAAAAATACAAAAATATTACTTCATATTTTTGTCTTTATAAAAAAATGAAAATTACAAAAAAATAGTTTTATTAATATTTTATAGTCATTTTAACTTTGAAAAAAGTACAAAAACATTACTTCATATTTTATCTTAATATTTACGAAAATTACAAAAATAGTTTTATTAATATTTTGTAGCTATTTTTAATCCTTAAAAAAAAAATTTAAAAAAGATATAGTTTTGTTAAATACTAGTCTTATTTTTGGTAGTTATTTTGCTTACATAGGACTAGTTAAGCAACGTGTTCCTATTTCTCGGGTCCGGGCAAAAGAATAATATTCGGGTTCAAACTACCCGGTTTTAGGCCTAATTTTCGGACCTAGCCCATAATAAACCGTGTCCAGGACACGTGGGGAACCCCACCACGCGTGGGGAACATATGCCTTGAACCCCACCATGCGTGGGCTCATTTTTCTGGGCAAAGCCATGTCAAATACACGGACTAACACATTTTGACAGAGGAGGGACTTTGGAATTTTTAAAAAGATTAGTACTGTTCATCATCTTCTTCTTCATAAAAGAAGAAGAAGAAGAAAAAACCCTAGGAAAAAGGAAAAAACCCACGACGACCCTCCTCCTCGCAGCGTCCAAACCCAAAGACCTCCCTGTCACCTTCCCCATCGCCTACAACCACCGGCAGTCCCCGTCGTTGCTTTGCTCGTCGTCATTTCCAGCCCACGACCAAAACCCTACCTCCCCGCGCCCAAACCCAACACCACCAAGCGTCACCCCCCGACGCCGGAACCCAGCAAAGGGACCCAAACACCATCACCGTCGCAGCCCAATCGCCTTCTTCCTCATCACAACACCCTAGCAAAAACCTAGGAGCCCTCCCCGTCAACCTGCTGCCTCAAGACCACCGGCGAACCACCAGTTTCCCTTCTTCCTGACGAGCAACCATAACCCAAAACCACCAGCTCCCTCCATATCCGTCAACGGTTCAAACGACCATAACCACCTCCCCTCCGTCGACCCACTGTCGCACCCAACAGGCCCGTCACCTTCCCCCAGCTCCCTATCCGCCATCGTCACTGCCCACGTTGCCACTGTCCCTCGCCTTCGACCACCAAACACCGGCAACCACCCCTCCTCCTCCTAGCTCTAACGAACCAGTCCGCCATTTTCAGTCCGACGAGCAGCTATCGCTGCATGCCAGGCAGTCGTAGCTGCGTTTCCGAGCAGCGGTGGGTTGCTGCGATCTTGCTTGGCCGAGTTTTCTGTTTTTCCGTCGAGGTCGACTTTGGTTCGTCGAGGTCCGGTACGTCGAGGTGCTGTCCGAGGTTCCGTCGTTGTTCTTCGTTCAGAGAGGTCCGGCTTGAGTTCCGTCGGAATCGTGTTTGTCGTTCTGAGTTTGTCGAGGTGCAAAGGTCAGTAAACCTCGATGTATTAGATAAATAAACTTTACGTTGAATGTTCGAGATGCAATATAAAAATTGGTATGGAAATTTTCTGCCTATGTTTCATTGTCTGCATTTTGGTTCATTTTCATGTTATGTTATTCTTGTTTATTTGATGTCATTTAATTAAGTTGGACTAGTCGTTCTATGACACAAGTTTGACGTTAATCTGTTCGTCCTTTCCTTTGGTTAGGTCATTCGGAAAAAATAGTATTAGTGCATGCTGTTACTACTCCCGAAACACTCATTCACTAAACTCCTTTTATTAAACTTCTAACAAGTCATGGGATTTTAGTTGTAAAGAAGCCGTAAGGTTTAGCATTGTTAAAGGCGTAAAAATGGCATCCTTTTAAAAATATAAAAAAAAAAATAATAAAATATAAAAAAAACGGGACAAGCTTCGCCAAAAATAAAAAATGTATAGATTGTGGAGCCCTCGCAAAATATATGTATTAAATACTTAGATTCCGGGACGGGCCGTTTAGTAAATTTCGCGGCCCTACCCGAAAATAATAATGCGCTAGTTGCTTTAGGCGCGCCTTTAATAATGTTATCTCCCTAAACTCGGGTGCACATTTATGTGACCCAAATCCAAATCTCAACGAAATCGAAATGTGTCCCTAATCACGGGTACATTGACTGTGACGTGGTGTGAGATGCATTTCCATGACGTTACAAATTCCTTTTAAAAATAAGAATGAGATGAGCCTCGCCGAATAACAACACAAATTGCGGGGCCCTCAGTAAATACTTGTTTAAAATTACTTAGAATTCAGGAGGGTCGTTTAGCGAATTTCACGGCCTCCGCAAAATAATAACGCGATAGTCTCTTTAGGCGCGTGTTTAATAATTTACTTTCTTAAGCTCGGGTGTGCATTTCATGCGACCCAAATCCAAATCTCAAAACATCAAATAAAATGCGTTCCGGATTGTGGGTGCATTTCATGTGACGCAGTCCAAAGACGTGTTTTAAGCGATGTTCACATTCTTGTAAAAACAATAATAATAAAGCGGTTAAAAGTTAAAATTTGCACATAAGTTCATATTCGTATAAAATCAGATAATCAAGCCAAATATAACAGTTGAGCGACCGTGCTAGAACCACGGAACTCGGGAATGCCTAACACCTTCTCCCGGGTTAACAGAATTCCTTATCTAGATTTCTGGTACGCAGACTGTAATATAGAGTCATTATTTTCCTCGATTCGGGATTAAAATTGGTGACTTGGGACACCCTAAATCTCCCAAGTGGCGACTCTGAAATTAATAAATAAATCCCGTTTCGATTGTCCTTTAATTGGAAAAAACTCCCCCTGCCCCCGCGGGCGCGGAAAAAGGAGGTGTGACATATGCGACTGAACTTAGAATAAAACTCTAAGCTGCCTACGTACCTCGGTGAAGAGGATCAAGTCATACCGTAGTTCAGACTGGGTGATTTTTTTTATTTTTTTATTAATGTCCTAACTTTTTCCTAGACCGCCTTTTTCGAAGTTTTCAACCTAGCGGACTCTTTTTTTTTTGTAAGGGCCGTAAACAGTTTAGACTCATGCGGGCCAGGAGTGTAGAAACATGCAGTTTAGGCTCGTGCATCAAGGAGTGTTGCAACTTCAAGGATAATACTTGTTCAAAAACTTGCCATTGATAGGGCCGATTCTCATGCCATCTGCATCAACCAGCTTGTAAGCCCCACTTGAGTAAGCTTCTTGTATGACATATGGCCCATCCCATTTTGAGGTGAACTTCCTTACAGGTTTATGGGAAGTAATTATGGGTCTACGTACGGCAAGGACTTGATCTCCTACTTGAAAGGATCTCGGGCAAACTCTTTTGTTGAAGGCACGAGATAATCGAGCTTGATAACATTCAAGACTCTGTTGAGCTGCCAACCTCTTCTCATCAAGAGCCTTCAACTCTGCTAATCGAAGTCGAGCATTTTCTTCATCAGTGATCCCTTCTTGAATTGCCAGTCGCAACCAAGGTGTTTGACCCTCAAGTGGCAAGACGACTTCGACTCCATAAACGAGTGAATATGGAGTCGTCTGTGTTGGTGTGCGGTGAGTCGTCCTATATGCCCATAGAGCTTCTTTCAAACGGTCATTCTAATCTCATTTGAATTTGGAGACGACTTTCTTTAACAAGTTGCATAGAGTCTTGTTGAATGCCTCAGCTAGAACATTGGCGGCAACATTGTACATCGAAGAGTTACGTTGCTTGAAGCCAAAGAGATCACAAATCTTGTTCATAAGCCTATTATCGAATGCCTTTCCATTATCCTTTATTATGTAACGAGGAATGCCAAAGCGATAAATAATGTTTACTCGGATGAAACATGCAACATTTTCCTTCTTTACTTCCTTAAGAGCAACAACTTCAGCCTATTTTGAGAAGTAGTCAGTTGCAGCCAAGATGTATAGGTGCCCACCAGAGGACTTTGGCAATGGTCCAACAACATCTAATCCCCAAGCGTCAAACGACCAGGATGCAACAGCCGGGTGCAACCCTTCAGTAGGTTGATGAATAAAATTCGCATAAAATTGACAAGCCTTGCATCTTCGAGCATAGCAATTGTGAGCACCTAATTTTTGATAATATTTAATTTTTTATCACTTCTTCTATGTAAATATTTAAGGGGTTTTAACCTACAATTTTTAGCTTTGTTACACTTTTTATTATAGGGTAAAAATACAAAATTTAAAAGGTGAATTATTACTATTAATATTATTTTATTTTTATTTTTATATTAAAATAATAAAAAAAATTCGAAAAAATATTTTATTTTATTTTAATTTTCAGGAGTGATTTAAAAAATAAGAAAAAGGGAAGTATTGAATAAAAAAATAAAAATAAAAGTAGGTGGAATTCTCTTTTAAAAAGTAAAAGAAAGTAGAAAATTAAAAAAATAAAAGTAAAGTTTTGTGGAAATTTTAAAAAAATAAAAAGTAAAAGAAAGTTGGAATTAAAAAACAAATATAAAGGTATCTGAAAATTTAAAAAATTTAAAGTAAAATAAAGTAGCATTTTTAAAAGAAAAGCAAAAGAAAGTGGATTGTTTTTTTAAGAAAAGTTAAATAAAGTGGAATTCTCTTTTAAAAAGTAAAAAAAGTGGGATTTTAAATAAGATAAAAGTAATTAAAGTTAGAATTTAAAAAATAAAAGTAAATAAAGGTGTGATTTCTTTTTATAAAAAAATAAAAGCAATTTGTAAGTGAGATTTCTTTTAATAAAAAAATAATAAAATAATAAAATATTTTTTTTAAAAAAAGCCTGAAAATTTTCGAAAATTTTGCTATAAATAGAAGAGAAAATTTGAGAAGAAAGAGAAAAAAATAAAGAGAGGAGAAGAAAAAAGAAGGGGGCGGAGAGAGCGGTATACACTTGATATACACTCTGGATACACTGAATATACAGGGGAAGAATTCATTTTGGAGAGAGTAAGAAAGATAGAACCAAATTTTCTGAAATATTGAGAGCGGAAGAACACCAGAGAGAGTTCAAAGCTAGAAAGAGGAAACAAAGAGAGATTTTCGGATTATTTTTCTTCTCCATTTTCACTGGTTTTCTCCGTGTTGCTGGGATTTCTTGATTGAGGTGTTGAAGCTACTGTGTTGGGCTTTCTGTTGTTGTATTTTGCTGTTTGCTGTTGCTGATTGCTTACCCCATTTTTCTGTTCTACATACCAGGTACATGTCCGGAAACCCGATGTATGTAAATATCCAGTTGAAAATGAATGAAGTGGAGGCCTATTGTTGTTGAAGTGGAGGCCTATTGTTGATTTATTACTTTCATTATACCGTAATAACCGTACTGATGGACTGTTAATTATAAGTTTGTGCATTTGAACCGTTAAGTGTGTGTTAGATATTTAGAAATGCATATGAGTTTAGTTGAGTATTCGCTGTAATAATTCCATGCTGGACTAACAGAATAGTTTCTATTAGTTTAGTTAATTTCCGGTTTTCCTCGATCTGTATAAATGGTATTTTCAAGCTGTGATTAATTAGGCTATAGACTGTTAAAGTAGTGTGATACTTCTTCTGATCATGGGAGCTTTATATTTAGTAGTGATGATGTGAGTTAATCTATAATTCTGAGTTTGAGTGGTTGTGTGTGGGTTCGAAATCAGAAAGTTAAAAGTAGATATGAGATATGTAATTCGTAAGGTTAATTTAGGCAATCCATTTTCGTCCAACATCCTTAATTCTCGAGTTTCAATTCTCATATGTGGTCATGTTAGTATTTAATCAAAGTTCATGAGTCAGCATTTTAATAAAAATGAGTCATAGTAGGGAATTTGAAATTTGAACTAGTATGCACCATGTTTGAAATTGTGATCATAGGGAGTTTACGTGGGTAATGAAATCTGAAATCAGTTGCTTTCCAACTCAAGTTTAATGTTGCATTAAATTTATTTTACTGGCTAGTTAATTTTAGTAGTAGATTCATCAGATTTGTGTTCTTAATTAAATTGAAATTCCATTCAGTGAAAAGACAGGGCTTAACAGGCTAGTCCCTAAACGTTTGGGCCTCAGGATAATTGATGCACGGCCCAGGCCAGTTTTGGCCCCTTTCTCATTTAGGCCAGGGCCAAGGTCTGTTTTGGCCGATTTTATGGTGTATATCTGGTTTTAAATTCCCTCTGTTGGGCTCACATCGGAGCCCAATGGTCGGATGTTGGTGCAAAAATATTACTTAGTTTGCATCAGTCCAGTAACAAATTAATTAGGGCCTTTATTTTATTTTAGAGACAAATTAAGTAGAAAACTATAGATTGCTCTAGGTTTGCACTTTAAATTAATAAAACTGGATGAGCCTCGCTAAACAAAACACATAAATTGCGGGGCCCTCGATAATTGTATATATTAAAATACTTAGATTTCGGGACGGGCCGTTTAGCGAATTTCACGGCCTTCCCCAAAATAATAACGCGTTAGTCTCTTTAGGCGCGTATTTTAATAACATTACCTCCCTAAACTCGGGTGCGCATTTATGTGACCCAAATCCAAATCCCAACGATGTTAAAGTATGTCCAAAAACCACGGGTGCATTTATGTGATGTGGTTCAAGACTTGTTTTAATGACGTTGCAATTTTCTTTAAAAATGATTAAAAGCGGTTAAGGTTAAAATTTGCACATAGGTTCATAATTGTTAAAATCAGATAATTTAAGCCAAATATAACAGTTGAGCGACCGTGCTAGAAACACGGAACTCGGGAATGCCTAACACCTTCTCCCGGGTTAACAGAATTCCTTACTCAGATTTCTGGTTCGCGGACTGTAATACAGAGTCAATCTTTTCCTCGATTCGGGATTCAACCGGTGACTTGGGACACCATAAATCTCCCAAGTGGCGACTCTAAATCTTTAATAATAAATCTCGTTTCGATTGTCCTTTAATTGGAAAAACTCTCTTATGCCCTTGCGGGTGTAGGTAAAAAGGAGGTGTGACAGCTCTGGCGACTCTGCTGGGGACCAAGAACCCAGAACTTTTGGTTCAGGGTTCAAAATTCGAGCTTATAATAATTGTTATATCTGACTTTATTTATTATCTGATTTTATTACATGTTTGGGCCTAATGTGCTAAATGTTGCTTTTACAGCTTTGATATTATCTGAACTGTATATATAAACTGCTACGAAATCCCTCTCTTCTCTCTCTTGAGGAGTGCACGCTGGTCGTGACTTCTTTCTGTTGGTGTCCTATTCCAAATAGAACGAGGTTCGGACAAGTTGAAAAATCGGATGATCTTTTGGTTACCGGTACGCAGCCCCCTCTCGGCTCGAGTTGTCCGCTCGGGTAAGCCAGGTCTAGAACAAATAAATCTAGGTTTTAAACCTAGTATAACAATACCTCATGTCGGATCCCTAGTAGGAACGCTTGTTTGCATCATGTGCATTTTGACTTTGGGGACTCAACACAGGGGTTGGGTCCGTCTAGGACAGGTGTACCCAAAATAACAGACCATCTTGATGTATCATATGTGCTACATGTTGCATTTCTTCGAGGGTAAAAGTGTCACTTGGCAGATTAATGATAGTTGAGGGCAAATGAGAAAAAAAAAAAAGAGAGGGTGAAGTGTGAAGATAAAGCGAGCGAGGCCTAATTATGTTTTCTGTTACATTTTGTTAAGAGAAAAAAAAAAGAGCTTGGAAAATTCAAAAGATTTTTATACTTTTTCATCATTTTTCAAAAATCAAAAATCAAAAAAAGGGAAAAAGAAAAAAAAGAGTTTACATGTTTCATCATTTTTTTTTTTTAAAAAAAAAAGAGAAAGAAAAAAATATATATTTTCTCTAAATTAGTTGTTATTTTTACTTCTCGCCCGTATCCTCTCAGCCCGAACTACGCGAACCTGATTCTCGTCTCTCGGGGCGGGATACGTAGGCAACCCACATAGGGTCCGGTCTTACTAGTAAATATTATGTTCTTGGCTCTACGGGGTCTTAGCCAAATTTTGCACTTCTAGCCACCTTTTGGCCAAATAAGCCATTTTGCAAAAATAGCCTCAATCATGTCTTGCATGTGTCCAGTAGGGAGTGTTATTGTCTCACATAGTGTTGGTTTAAAATTTTCTCATAAAGGTGTGGATTTATTTACCGGAGTTTGAGCATGACAGACACCCCGTGACCATCCAGTCAGGATCGCTCAATTAGGAGTTGCTTAAGGAGATTTGTTTTATTTTTATGTTTTGAGTCTGTTCTTAATTTTATATCGTCTTTTATTTTCTAGTTTTGTATAGTAATGTCAAGTCTTTTGTTATTGTATTTTCTTCTTTATATTTGAAAAAATGTGTTGTAACTCAAAAATCCAAAAAAAAAAGAAGAGATATTGCATTTTATATTTCCGTTATAAGTTTTCTTTAGATTACTAATTCTAGAAATGAAAAAAAAATCTGAGGTTGTTTTCCCTTTAGGCAATAAATATCTAGGACTTAAAATGAATTATTTTTATGTTTCCTTTAAGTATAGTAGGACCAAAATTCAAAAAAAAAAAGAGAATTTTCTTTTAATATTTCTTTAAAAGCTTTATTTAAGGTGTTAATTCAAAATCCAAAAAGATTTTCTTTTGAGAAGTTTCTTTGGGAAATTAGTAAAAAATGAAAAAAATTCTTTTCATTAGAACTTTAGGATATTGTACATAAAAGAAAAAAAGACAACACTGTAAGCACGTGATTTTTGCCCTATGAAAGAATTACTCCCAAAAAATTCAAAATAAAATGATTTTTCCTTGGTGTGCAATTTTTTTAAATTTTTGTGGTATTTTTGTATAATTATTTGTATTTTTGTCTGTGCATGTTTATTTGTTTAAATTAATAAAAATATAAAATATATCGCATTTTCATTTAGTATTTAAGTTTGTTTTACAAAAAATGAGAAAATCATAAAAAATAATGTATGTTGCATTTTAGCATTTAACGTCTAAATTGTTTGATTTTATCATTAATTGCTATTTAAATGTGCGATAATAGTTATTGGGAATTATTTAGTATTTTTGATAAGTTAATTTAGTTTATAACTTAATTTAGAATTTTAGTTTTATTAATTAGAAAATAGAAGAAAATAGAGCAAAAAATATAAAGAAAATCGGAATTGGGCTCTTCTTCAAATTCAAGCCACAGGCCCAAAAAATACCCAACCTTCCCCATGACCCGGTCCATTTCAAACCGAGTTGACACGGTCCATAACCCAAATACCCAACACCCCCCTATCTTACACAAAACAAAACAAAAACCAAAAAACCCTAAAAAACAAAAACCACCCGCCCCCCACCTCTCTTTTTCTTCTTCTTCACCAAGCTTCACCAAGCTCCTCCCATGGCAGCCCTTCCCCCTCACACCCCCCCCCCCGTCCTTCACCTTCCACACACACACACACAACGAAACACACACACTGCTGCGTCTTCTTCTTCTTCGACGTCTTCACGTCGTTTACTCCACCATCATCTTCTTCGTCGCTGCTGGTTGCTTCTTCTTCGTCGCTTCGCTGCTACCATGGATGCGTCCAGATGTTGCTGAAGCCCGTTGCTATTTCTTCTTCGTCGATCTGCTTCACTATCGGTGCTGCTCCGTCGTGCTGCTGCTGCTGCGTTCGTCGTCCATGGCTGCTACTGTTTTTCTCCATTGATGCCTCTGCTGGTCCTTTCTTTTTCTCCATAGCTGCTGCTCCCGTGCTGCTACTGTTTCAGTAGTGTGACAGCAACATGCTGCTACTGCTTCAGCTTTCTTCATCGCACATCACCCTCACCCATCGTCCTTATTGCAAGAGACGAGATCGTCCAGTCATGGATCGTCCGTTCGAGTTCATGTCCAGTCACCAGTTTGAGTTCGGATCTGACGAGATCGCCCGTTCGTTAGTTTCATTCGTGATTCAAAAATCGAGCTTTTCAATGGAGTTTCTTTGATGTTGAAAATGAAGAAGTTTCTATTAAGAAGGTCATATTCTAACTTTGCTCATCTTTCGATTTTCAGATCTTGCGTCGTGGGTATATGAGTTGTTTTGTTCGATTTCCTTTTTTCCAGTTTTATGACTCACGTGATACTGATATCTTGGCCCTTTCATTTGTGATGTTTGTTTGTTTAATTGCTGAATCACATAAGAAGTTTTACATAGTCGTTTGTCTCCATTAATTGTCATATTATCTCGTTTCCGTTAGTTGGTTTGTATATTTGTATTGTTGTAGTTTGCTATTTGTTGAAATGGTGCCAGTTTGCTCTTTGTTGTTGATCACGTTGTTTGGTTCCCTGTTCGTTCAGGTTTTGTCTAAGTTAAATCACGATTTTATTCCCAATACAGTTAGTTTAGTCCCTTGCATCTGTGTGTCAATCGTAGTCTGAAATCTGCCCGTAGTAGTTCAACATAGCTTCGTTTTGAATCATTCATCTTTATTGTAATGTTGTTGTATTTAATTTTAGGTACAAATAATTATTGAATTTAGAAATCTGAATATACTTGTTTATTGTTGTTGTTGTTGTTGTTGAATCTGAAAGTAGGTTTGTTTGTTGTTAAAAATATTGTTCAATCAAAATAATTTTATTTGTTTCTTTGTTGTTCATCATTTAGTTTGAATTTTTTGTTGAAAATTGGTTAGAAATTGGTAATATTTTGCTATATTTTGGTTGAAATTAATTAGGTGAATTGGTTATAATTGATGGGGGTAGTTTGATAATTTGCAGTACGTTCAGGGGTAAAATGGTAATTTCAGTAAGGTCAGAGGGGTATTTTGGAATTAAAATTCTGAACAATTATTTATTTTGAGTGCTCTGTAAATTAGGATTAAAATAATATTAAAATAATCAATAATGAGGGGACAAGATATAATGGGGGGAATAATGTATTTGTTTAATGTAAGCATAGGGGACAAGATATAATGGGGTATTTGTTTAATGTAGTGGGGGACAAAACATTAGGTAGTGGGATTAAAAGGGGGATGAGTGGGAATATAGTGGATTTTATGTTTAAAAATGCTGAAAGATGATAATAAAGAGGGGACTTGATCAGATTTTTGAGAAAGACAGAAAAAAGGACAGAAAAAAAAGAGGAAGATAGGGAGGGAGATAAAAAAGAGCTGAATATTTAAGAGAAAAAAAAATCCTGAAAATATTAAGACTTCAGAAAAATAAAAAGAAAAACATTCTGGAAATCAAAAGAGAGAGTATTATACACCTGATATACAATCTAAATATTCTGATATACGGATTCAAAAATTAAGGGTTGAACATTAATTAGTCTTTCAAATCTGAAAAGATTCCTTTGGATTCTGTCCGTTGATTGTTATCGGTCTTTCTGGATTTTTTTCTTGATTTTAAAATCGGTCACTGGTTTCTCATTGCTAGTTGTTACTGGTTGTTGGGGTTGCTGTTGTTGTATGCTACTGAATTTCTGCTGATCTCGCTTTTCTTTTGCTTCCAATATCAGGTACACAACTGACACGCTGGTTACTGTAAACTGAAATATGAAGCATGAATACGAAAATAAAGAGTTGAAGTTCTAAATTTATTT
Organism: Nicotiana sylvestris; assembly: GCF_000393655.2. Classification (NCBI taxonomy): domain Eukaryota; kingdom Viridiplantae; phylum Streptophyta; class Magnoliopsida; order Solanales; family Solanaceae; genus Nicotiana; species Nicotiana sylvestris. The sequence goes on from NC_091068.1 coordinate 150,114,967, forward strand.
TAATTATATTCTGAATTTTATTTGTATATATAAATTATTTAGCTTACAAAAATCAGAATCATGTAGCTATTTAATATATATAGTGGAACATCTGACGATAGCTTAACGGATGAACTATCTATATATTGCCTAAAAATAAATAAATGGTGTAGTAACTCCGTCTAGTTAAAATCAAACGAATAGGCCATTTCGGAACTTGGTAGGAATATTGTTTAGTTAAATAATATTGGTTAATTTCAGCATATAAATGGTCTAGGATTAAAATTAGATTGCTAATTTTTTTTTAATTTGACAAACTGAGAACATGCCTAGTATAATGTAACTAGGTAGTAACATGTGAATAAGACAGCCCAGGTCTAGTTTTATGTCATACACGTTGGGCCTGGGCCCGCAGTGGTAACGGATTGTCCTGTTTGCATCATTTTCAGATTTTATGAATCATATTCAAAACCCATCTATAACAACTCAAGCATGTAAATAAATTAAGACATTTTCTCTTTTATTTTGTAGAGACAAATTTAATAAGAGAAAAATGTAGGCATTTTAGGACTGTCCTTTAAAAATAAAATGAGATGAGCCTCGCCCAATAAAATGCACCAATTGCGGGGCCCTCAATAAATGTTTAATTGAATATTTAGAATTCGGGATGGACTGTTTAGTGAATTCCACAGTCTTACCCATAAATAATAATACGCTAATCGCTTTAGGCACGATTTTAATAATAATACATTCTTAAACACGGGTGCGCATTTATGCGACCCAAATCCAAATCCCAAAACATTGAATAAAAATACGTTCCGGATCGCGGGTGCATTTTATGTGACGCAATCCAAAGACATGTTTTTAAACGATGTTCAGATTCTTTTAAAAATATGATAATAAAAGCGGTAAAGAGTTAAAAATTTGCACATGAGCTCATAATTGTATAATAATCAGATATTTAAGCCAAATATGACAGTTGAGCGACCGTGCTAGAACCACGGAACTCGGGAATGCCTAATACCTTCTCCCGGGTTAACAGAATTCCTTATCCGGATTTCTAGTTCGCGGACTGTAATACAGAGTCATTCTTTTCCTCGATTCGGGATTAAAATTGGTGACTTGGGACACCCTAAATCTCCCAAGTGGCGACTCTGAAATAAATAAACAAATTCCGTTTCGATTGTCCTTTAATTGAAAAAAACTCCTTCACCCCTCGCGGGGGCGGAAAAAGGAGGTGTGACAGCTCTGGCGACTCTGCTGCGGACTTTATACCCAGAACCACTAGTTTAGGGTTAGAAATCGAGCTTAGAATAAATTGTTATGTTTAGCTTTATCTGATTTTGTTACATGATATGTGCTTGATGTGCTAACTAACTGCTTTTACCGCTTTGATATTTTGTGAACTGTACATAAACTGTGTCGAAAACCATCTCCTCTCTAAGTCTTCTGAATCATGAAGAAGGGTGTACTTCGTACGACTTCTTTTCTGTATAGTGTCAAATCCCAATTTAGAATGAGGTTCAGACAAGTTGCTAAACCGGTGAAGCTTTTGTATTTCCGGTACGCTGCCCCCCCTCCCCGGCTCGAGCTGTCCGCTCGGGTAAGCCAAGTCTAGAACAAATACCCAGGTTCTGAATTTAGAATAACTCAACTTCATGCCGGATCCCTAGTAGGAACACTTATCTGTATCATGTGCATTTTTTTTTACTTAGGGGACTCAACACAGGGGTTGGGTCCGTCTAGGAATAGCAACCTGAAACAGAAAAGACCCTCCTGATGCATCCTACTTACTGCTTGTGCATGTTAATTGCTTTGGACTTGCATGCTGACCGGTTTTGAATATTGGAAAATTTTGAAAAGAAGAAAAAAAAAGAAGAAAAAAAAAATAGCAGTGTATAGGGTTAATTTTTTGCTTTGAAAAAATAACAATGTCCAAATAGTGTCGAAACTCTAATATATATATATATATATATATATTTTAATAGTTTGTTTTACCAAAAGCAAAGGAAAAATAATAAAAAAAGAGTCTTTATTTCTGGAAATTGTTCGCAGAAAAAAAAAAGTCTTTATTTTAGTTTGAGAATAGGTTGTTTTATTATTTGTTGAAGATGAAAAGAAAAAAAGAGAAAAGGAGAAAAATAGCAAGTGGAGAGTTAGATGATTAATTTAGAAAAAAACCAGTGTCCAAGTATTGTCGGAACACTACCGAAATTTTGAAAAATATATATTTTTACTTTTAAAATTGTTTGTTTGCCTAAAAAAGCAGAAAGTGTGTAGCAATGAGTCTTTTATTTTAATTTGCTTTGTTTTCAAGAAAGAATAAAAAATGAAAAAGAAAAAATATGTTTGTTTTCAAAAATTAGTTAGTTTATTTTCCGAACTATGCGGGTCTGATTCTCACCGGATGTGAGATACGTAGGTAAACCTCTTCGGTTCCGGCCTACCATATTCCAAAAATAAAAAATAAAAAAATTTGATTACTCAGTCTTTTAGACCTCAAATTAAAAAAAAATAATACAAAAAAATATTTCTTTTAAAAGTTCAAAAGAAAATTCAAAATTCAAAAATATTTTTTCTTTCCTTTTGTAGTATTTCTTTCAGAAAATCCAGAGTAATAGTCCAAAAATATTTCCTTTTTCTTTAGAAGATTTTTTGAACTTTTCAAAAAAAAAAGGGGGAAAAGAAGTCAAAAATAATATATATATATATATATATATATATATATATATATATATATATATATATATATATATATATATTGTTTTTTTTTTAAAGAAACGACGGCTATATATATATATATATATATATATATATATATATATAATTAAAAACAAAAATCAAAATCAGAAATATTTTCTCTTTTCTTTGTAAGTATTGTTATTCGAAAAAAAAAGTTAGCTTATTTGCTTTATTTCTGAGTCCGAACTACGCGAGTTTGATTCTCACCGGATGTGAGATACGTAGGCAACCCTCATCGGTTCCAACCTCCCCTTTTTGCTAAAATAACCAAAAAACAAATAAATAAAAAAATATGTCAAAATTTTAATTTTGTCATAAATAAGTCGGGTGATGCTGTTTTTGTCAAAAATAGCCGAATGTTCCCGAAAGGGACGCCGGAGGGCTGACTTTGCATAAACAACCACCTTTGGGTCATTGTTTTAGATTTGGTCCAGTTGACCCACACAGCCTTAAAAATCTTCATCCCTGAGGCGCTGAAGGGCCGTGTTTGCAACACCAGGTTTTTATTGTAATTTGAAAAAAAACAAAGAGTCAGCGGTCAGGTGAATACCCTTTGGATTTTTAATCAAAAATAAGCCGAGTCAGCTTCGGCCGCGTCTTAAACCGTTCTTGCCGAAATAGCCTTAGAGTATCTTTCAGTTGTCGAAAGGCTATTTTTGTAAAAGAACGGACGAGTTTGTAAAGTGTACTAAAATAATCCTCCCCGGCCTCAAAATTCATGTGAAAATTGGAAGGGGCCACATTTGCAAAAATAACCATTTGGTATCATTTGTCAAACGGAGAAAGGAAGCTGACCATTTGTTTTGGAGTTTGTAAATCTTTTGATTAGAATATGTGGGCTGTTTGATTTTCGAGTTTGTAGGTCATCTTCAAACCTTTGAAACCCAGTTTGTTTTAATATGAAAATTGTTAAAAAAAATATTTATTATTTTTTATCTTTTATTGGTCCGAACTACGCAAGGTCTGATTCATGCGGGGTCATGATACATAGGCAATCTCCATAACATTCGACCACCATTGAAAAAAAAATAAAAAATAAAGGAAAGTGTGGGAGATTTTCAAAATGGCACAATTACAAGAAGCCGGAACGACGCACGTAACTAAAGTGAATGCGTGATAGAACGGTCTAACTGCTTAGGGGCACTGTATCTCTGATATATGATTATAATTCAAATGCCCTAACACTAACGTGAAGGCTTCACTTTGCTGTTGTTCATATATAGAAAAGTGATTGGTTGCGGTAACTCCTCCCTGCAAAGCAAAGTCAAAGGACAATGACTCAGAATCTCAGAACCAAGTGGGTCGGTACTGATGACCGACAACAACTGGTCGAACGGAACAGCGGGTTGGTAGAAGACGTGAAAATGCTGAGACAGCATATGGCAGACATGTATCAGGCATGGATGACTGGGAAAGCACCACCCCCTCCACTGCCAAGCTTCTTGAACTCTGTCATTACCCAAGCACCCAATACCATAACAGAAGATCCCCCATACTCTCCATCCCAACCCACTTATGGCAGCTTTCCCAGCTACCCGAGTAGCTCCATCACTCGTCAACGCTACTCCCCTCCTCGACACTACTTCTATCCACGAGACTCCCAAAGATATGCTTCACTTTCCAAATACCCAGCTCCACAGAAGGCCTATCCACCCTCACAAACCTACCGGAAGCCCCCTGGATCAGGTTTCCGGCCCAATCAAGCATTTAGGAACGAGAGGTTGCTGAAACGAGGAAAGGCTCTCACCCCTATCGGAGTATCTTATGCAAGTCTGTTTGAAAGGCTAAGGCATGTTGGCTTGATTGAGCCGCTCCCCGCATATACTCCAGATCCACGTGCAAGAAACTTTGATCCGGCAGCACGATGCGCATACCACTCCAATGTCAGAGGGCACAACATTGAGAGCTGTCGTAATCTGAAAAGGGAAGTAGAAAAAATGATCCAAAAGGGCGGATTGTGATCAATAACAGTGACATAGAGCACTCGGACCCTATCGAGAACTTGTTGACGGAGGTTGATGATGTTGAAGCTGGTGATGGTCTTGGCAATGTTGATATAGAGCTCAATGGCTAAAAATGCCATACTTGGTAGTTGGAAAGACACTTCATTTTTGGGTCAGCTGGAGATGATCTTTGATGGCTTATTTCGTTATCATTTCTGTTGTCTGGATTATTCTTAGGGTTGTAATCCGAATATTGTCTTGTGTCAAACCCTCTTATCCTTCCATTTTGCCACAATGGTTTGTTTAAGTTTTGTCCAGGTTATTTTAGGATTTTATTCTGATTTGTTTTTGTTTGTTTTGTTATTCAAACCATTTCACCATTAGTCTAATGCAAAATCCGGTCTTTTATTATTTCCAGTCCTCTTTTCATTTAGTTCTTTTATCATTTTGTTCAGCGCCAATTCTAGTGACATGACATGCGTACATAGTTTGGGCCTAATCCTAATAGTTAATCATAAAACTCCGGAAAGGTGATCAGAACATTTAAAGGAAATAAGGACGGTTTGAGATTATTCAGAGCTCGAGTCATACGGAATTAGGGCAAGTAAAACACAAAGAAAATCGTTAAAAGCAAGATTCGCCTTTCATGATAATGAGAGTGAGAGTGTTGCCCAGCAGCGCTTTATAGATGACAAATGAAAAGGCAAATGTGTGAATATAATTGTCAAGTCCAGCACCATCAGAAGAGGCTACAAATTTTTGTTTAAATTATGATGTTTGCACTTGGCATGTTTTGAAGACCGGAATGACGAAGACATTTTATTCTGCTATCTAAACAATTTATCCTTCGTTAACCCTTTGAGCCTTATTTGTTTTCTTTCATACCCCTCGTTCGAAATCAGTAGCAAAGGTTAGAAACACAAATGTGGAAGAAAAAGAAAAAAAAAGGAAAAGAAAACAACAAAACGACAAAAGAAAAATGAAAAAAAAATGATAACAAAAAACAAAAGAAAGTCAGAAGAAAACAGAGGAAGTGGGAACTACGTTTGACCTGATTCCTCAAAGAGGATACGTAGGCGCCTCACGGCTCGGTCATAGGGTGCATAGGGTGCGTAATGTGCATAGTGTAACATAGTATAACAAAAATAAAAATCCCCAAGCAAGAAACTGGGGCAAGAGTTGCGCTTGTTATAAACAAATATGATTCCGAAGGTTGTAATTTTGAACCCCAAATTTATTTTGTTTTTTGAGCCTTTAAGACCCTTTCTTTCTAGCCCTATCCAAAAACCCACATTACGGTCCAAAGAAAGACCTTTTGATCAGTCTGCAAAAGATGCCAAGTCAGACAAATGATAGTCTTACCGGTGAACATAACACTTTGTTCCACAACAGAAAGGACTCTAATCCCCAGCAGAAAGAGTCATATCGGCAATACTCCAAATCCCCAGCTGGAAAGTGATACAAATAAGAGAGTCTTATTGGTGAAAATCTTCACAGGCACCAAAATGAGAGAGACTTGATAGTGAAAACCCTTCGGAAACTACAAGTCGAATAAGATTGAGAATCAGATGGGGAATCGCCAAATGAAGATCTTGAAAGACGATTGACGGTGGAGGATAGGCCACATGTACATGTCATGACCATTAGAGTCGGTATCTGCGTTTGATAGGTTTTTATTTATAGTTTCTTTTGTTAAGGAGTCATCTTTTTCCTTTGTCTTTTATTCTGTTCCCTTTTTGTTTATCTTTCTCATTTCATAGAAAAATTTCCCAGTAGAGTTGTTTGGTCAGAACAAGTGAGAAATGACTTCAAAATCTGCCATCAGCTTTTCAATTATGCAAGATGAGATCTGACTAGTACATCCAAGTGGTATAGTCAGCAAGGAACAAGCGCGAGGCCAGTGTCAAGAAAGATATCCCCAGCCAAAGGAGATTGACAAAAGGATTGACGAGTGTTAAGAGGGATATCCTTGCCGAAACCAAAGGTTATTAAACCTCAAGGCCAAGGCCCGTGGACAAATCAAGAGGAGCAATGAGCATGATTTGGGAGATTCATGCGAGACTAAAAGGTTGGTGAAATGCCAGTTTCCGAGCTATGCCACAAAAGAAGAGGGATATCCCCAACAGAAAGGGATCATCCCCAGCAAATAATATCATCCCCAACAAGTTTTGGAATGCAGAGCAAGGAGGGAGAAAGGGAAAACCATCTCAGTAGGAGTATCACAACCAACCACCGCATTTTAAACTAACAAATTTTGTTTGATTTGAAACAGGTAAAAGAAATGGCATTGATGACGGGAATGCATGTCACAAGAAAGATTATCAAACTGGGGCAGAAAATTTTCCTTCCATTTAGAAAATTTTCTGGAAGTCAGGTACCCATTCGGGGAAGAATAAAGATAATACCAGTATCAAGGGAAGTGGTCTTTGAACCAGTGTTGCCCCCAACATAATAAGTTTCAATGGAGGAAGTTGTTCCTCAGCGGACGGAACAAAAGGATGAAACTTATGCTCGAAGAAGCAAAAGGCCGGCCAGTGCCATTCCCAGCAGCCTTCCGAAGAGTGAAGCACTAGTTTTGAAGAATCAAAATCCCCCAGCAGTGTTATCCTCGACAGCGTTATCCCCAGCTGATAACATTTTATCCCTTAACATGTAAGTAAATAATTCCCCAACAGTGTTATCCCCGGCAGTTGCGAGGGAAGACAACACAAGTTTTTAAGGAAATGGCTCACGAATAGGAGACGCACTTCCTAAGTTTAATTTCATGCATAGGAGACACACTTCCTAAATTAAAATTTCATGCATAGGAGACGCACTTCCTAAATTAAGTTTGTAGGAGATGCACTTCCTAGATTAAAAGCATTAAAGTTTTACCCCTAGGAGACGCACTTCCTAAGTTTATTTTACTCATAGGAGACGCATTTCCTCCTAGGTTTATTGTTACCCATAGGAGAGGCATTTCCTCCTAAGTTTGTCTTACCTATAGGAGAGACATTTCCTCCTAAGTTTATTTTTACCCATAGGAGACGCATTTCCTCCTAGGTTTAATGTTACCCATACGAGAGGCATTTCCTCCTAAGTTTGTCTTACCTATAGGAGAGACATTTCCTCCTAAGTTTATTTTTACCCATAGGAGAGGCATTTCCTCCTAAGTTTAGTTTTACCCATAGGAGAGGCATTTCCTCCTATGTTTGTTTTACCCATAGGAGAGGCATTTCCTCTTAAGTTTATTTTACCCATAGGAGACGCATTTCCTCCTAGGTTTATTGTTATCCATAGGAGAGGCATTTCCTCTTAAGTTTGTCTTACCTATAGGAGAGGCATTTCCTCCTAAGTTTATTTTTACCCATAGGAGACGCATTTCCTCCTAGGTTTAATTTTACCCATAGGAGAGATATTTCCTCCTAAGTTTGTCTTACCCATAGGAGAGGCATTTCCTCCTAAGTTTGTTTTACCCATAGGAGAGGTATTTCCTCCTAAGTTTGTTTTACTCATAGGAGAGGCATTTCCTCCTAAGTTTATTTTTACCCATAGGAGAGACATTTCCTCCTAAGTTTAGTTTTACCCATAGGATACGTACTTCCTAAGTTTAGTTACCCCTAGGAGACGCACTTCCTAGTCTGGTTCATTTAAGTTCATGCATAGGAGACACACTTCCTAGTTTGAATCATTTAAGTTTTACCCCTAGGAGACGCACTTCCTAATCTGGTTCATTTAAGTTCATTTGTAGGAGACACACTTTCTAGTTTGAATCATTAAAGTTTCACCCATAGGAGACGCACTTCCTAGGCTGGGTCTTTCAGTTTATATTTTGCTTTAGGAGACGCACTTCCTGATTTTGGTTCATACAAGTTTTACTCGTAGGAGACGCACTTCCTAGTTGGGTTCATCCGCCCTCAAAATAGGATATGTTGGGTTCATCCGCCCTCAAAAAGGATTTTATTTTTCAAAGTTGTTGTTGAAATCAGGAGCCCACCTGAAGAGAGGAAAGACGTTTATTTTTCAAAATTGTTGAAGACAGGAGCCCGCCTGAAGAGAGGAAAGGCGTTTATTTTTCAAAATTGTTGAAGTCAGGAGACCGCCTGAAGAGAGGAAAGGCATTTTTTTTTCAAAGTCGTTGAAGTCAGGAGCCCGCTTGAAGAGAGGAAAGGAGTTTATTTTTCAAAGTTGTTGAAGTCAGGAGCCCGCCTGAAGAGAGGAAAGGCGTTTTATTTTTAAAAGTTGTTGAAATCTCGCCAGCCTAAAGAAAGGAATGGCATTTTATTTTCAAAGTAGTTGAAGTCAGGAGCCCGCCTGAAGAAAGGAAAGGCGTTTTATTTTTAAAAGTTGTTGAAATCTCACCAGCCTGAAGAAAGGAATGACATTTTATTTTCAAAGTTGTTTTGAGGTCAGGAGCCCGCCTGAAGAAAGGAAAGACGTTTTTATTTTAAAAAGTTGTTGAAATCTCGCCAGCCTAAAGAAAGGAATGGCATTTTATTTTCAATGTTGTTGTTGAGGTCAGGAGCCCGCCTGAAGAAAGGAAAGGCGTTTTATTTTTCAAAGTTGTTGATGAAGTCAGGAGCCCGCCTGAAGAGAGGAATGACGGAAGAGAGGAATGACGAATTTATTTTCAAAAGTTATTGTTTGAAGTTGGGAGCCCACCCATATAATAGAGGAATACATTGCAAGTCAGTAAAGCAGAAGAATCCAACAGGAATCCCCAACGGGAAACAATAAAAATCCCCAGCACCGGAAAGTGGAAGGTTGCAACAAGAGATCCCATCGCAAAATCAAGCGCATGAGTCAAAAGGGAGAAAAGACGCATCTTGAAAGAAGCGGCCTGTGAACATTGAATTATGCCCAGCATAACAAAGCCTAAATGAAGAAAGCCATATCTTCAGCGGACCAAACCAGACAGTGAGAATTGGTATTCAGAGTAGCAAAAGGTCGGTGTCACCCCCGTCAGTTCTCGGAAGAAAGAAGCACTGGAATCGACGCAAGCCGACAAGAAAGCAAGACATCAAGAACAAATGGAAGATAGATGAGATTTTGTAATCCGTAGTCTAGCCTAACTTCTTGATTTTTATTTTAAGCATGGTGTAATAAGGAGGTCAGCAAACAAGTAAAAGTAGCAAGCAACATCAGTAACATTGCAGTACCATGGTAGTCCCAGCTACCAAAACTTCCCGAACTACATTGACCTGATTCTTGTTTTAGCCCAGGATATGTAGGAAACCTCTGAAGCAAAGGTTCGGTCAAATATTTCAAAAAATGCTTCACACGGAGTACTCGGATGGGCAAAAATCGCTCACTTTATCTTTGCACGAAAACCCTTCGTGTCTTCGGGCAAAGAGGGGCAGCTGTAAGCACGTGATTTTTGCCCTATGAAAGAATTACTCCCAAAAAATTCAAAATAAAACGATTTTTCCTTGGTGTACAATTTTTTTTAATTTTTGTGGTATTTTTGTATAATTATTTGTATTTTTGTCTGTGAATGTTTATTTGTTTAAATTAATAAAAATATAAAATATGTCGCATTTTCATTTAGTATTTAAGTTTGTTTTACAAAAAATGAGAAAATCATAAAAAATAATGTATGTTGCATTTTAGCATTTAACGTCTAAATTGTGCGATTTTATCATTAATTGCTATTTAAATGCACGATAATAGTTATTGGGAATTATTTAGTATTTTTGATAAGTTAATTTAGTTTATAACTTAATTTAGAATTTTAGTTTTATTAATTAAAAAATAGAAGAAAATAGAGCAAAAAATATAAAGAAAATCGGAATTGGGCTCTTCTTCAAATTCAAGCCACAGGTCCAAAAAATACCCAACCTTCCCCATGACACGGTCCATTTCAAACTGGGTTGACCCGGTCCATAACCCAAATACCCAACACCCCCCTATCTTACACAAAACAAAACAAAAACCAAAAAACCTTAAAAAAACAAAAACCACTGGCCCCCCACCTCTCTTTTTCTTCTTCTTCTCCAAGCTTCACCAAGCTCCTCCCATGGCAGCCCTTCCCCCTCACACCCCCCCGTCCTTCACCTTCTGCACACGCACACACACACACACAACGAAACACACACACTGCTGCGTCTTCTTCTTCTTCGACGTCTTCACGTCGTTCACTCCATCATCATCTTCTTCGTCGCTGCTGGTTGCTTCTTCTTCGTCGCTTCGCTGCTACCATGGATGCGTCCAGATGTTGCTGAAGCCCGTTGCTGTTTCTTCTTCGTTGATCTGCTTCACTGTCGTTGCTGCTCCGTCGTGCTGCTGCTGCTGCGTTCGTCGTCCATGGCTGCTACTGTTTTTCTCCATTGATGTCGCTGTTGCTCCGTTCTTTTTCTCCATAGCTGATGCTCCCGTGCTGCTACTGTTTCAGCAGCGCGACAGCAGCATGCTGCTACTGCTTCAGCTTTCTTCATCGCACATCACCCTCACCCATCATCCTCATTGCAAGAGACGAGATCATCCAGTCATGGATCGTCCGTTCGAGTTCATGTCCAGTCGCCAGTTTGAGTTCGGATCCGATGAGATCGCCCGTTCGTTAGTTCCATTTGTGATTCAAAAATTGAGCTTTTCAATGGAGTTTCTTTGATGTTGAAAATGAAGAAGTTTCTATTAAGAAGGTCATATTCTAACTTTGCTCATCTTTCGATTTTCAGATCTTGCGTCGTGGGTATATGAGTTGTTTTGTTCGATTTCCTTCGTTCCAGTTTTATGACTCACGTGATACTGATATCTTGGCCCTTTCATTTGTGATGTTTGTTTGTTTAATTACTGAATCACATAAGAAGTTTTACATAGTCGTTTGTCTCCATTAATTGTCATATTATCTCGTTTCCGTTAGTTGGTTTGTATATTTGTATTGTTGTAGTTTGCTATTTGTTGAAATGGTGCCAGTTTGCTCTTTGTTGTTGATCACGTTGTTTGGTTCCCTGTTCGTTCAGGTTTTGTCTAAGTTAAATCACGATTTTATTCCCAATACAGTTAGTTTAGTCCCTTGCATCTGTGTGTCAATCGTAGTCTGAAATCTGCCCGTAGTAGTTCAACATAGCTTCGTTTTGAATCATTCATCTTTATTGTAATGTTGTTGTATTTAATTTTAGGTACAAATAATTATTGAATTTAGAAATCTGAATATACTTGTTTATTGTTGTTGTTGTTGTTGAATCTGAAAGTAGGTTTGTTTGTTGTTAAAAATATTGTTCAATCAAAATAATTTTATTTGTTTCTTTGTTGTTCATCATTTAGTTTGAATTTGTTGTTGAAAATTGTTTAGAAATTGGTCATATTTGCTGTATTTTGGTTGAAATTAATTAGGTGAATTGGTTATAATTGATGGGGGTAGTTTGATAATTTGCAGTACGTTTAGGGGTAAAATGGTAATTTCAGTAAGGTCAGAGGGGTATTTTTGGAATTAAAATTCTGAACAATTATTTATTTTGAGTGCTCTGTCAATTAGGATTAAAATAATATTAAAATAATCAATAATGGGGGGACAAGATATAATGGGGGGAATAATGTATTTGTTTAATGTAAGCATGGGGGACAAGATATAATGAGGTATTTGTTTAATGTAGTGGGGGACAAAACATTAGGTAGTGGGATTAAAAGGGGGATGAGTGGGAATATAGTGGATTTTATGTTTAAAAATGCTGAAAGATGGTAATAAAGAGGGGACTTGATCAGATTTTTGAGAAAGACAGAAAAAAGGACAGAAAAAAAGAGGAAGATAGGGAGGGAGATAAAAAAGAGCTGAATATTTAAGAGAGAGAAAAATCCTGAAAATATTAAGACTTAAGAGAAATAAAAAGAAAAACATTCTGGAAATCAAAAGAGAGAGTAGTATACACCTGATATACAATCTAAATATTCTGATATACGGATTCAGAAATTAAGGGTTGAACATTAATTAGTCTTTCAAATCTGAAAAGATTCCTTTGGATTCTGTCCGTTTATTGTTATCGGTGTTTCTGGATTTTTATCTTGATTTTAAAATCGGTCACTGGTTTCTCGTTGCTGGTTGTTACTGGTTGCTAGGGTTGCTGTTGTTGTATGCTACTGAATTTCTGCTGATCTCCCTTTTCTTTTGCTACCAATATCAGGTACACAACTGACACGCTGGTTACTGTAAACTGAAATATGAAGCATGAATACGAAAATGAAGAGTTGAAGTTCTAAATTTATTTTAATTATATTCTGAATTTTATTTGTATATATAAATTATTTAGCTTACAAAAATCAGAATCATGTAGCTATTTAATATATATAGTGGAACATCTGACGATAGCTTAACGGATGAACTATCTATATATTGCCTAAAAATAAATAAATGGTGTAGTAACTCCGTCTAGTTAAAATCAAACGAATAGGCCATTTCGGAACTTGGTAGGAATATTGTTTAGTTAAATAATATTGATTAATTTCAGCATATATGGTCTAGGATTAAAATTAGATTGCTAAGTTTTTTTTTTTAATTTGACAAACTGAGAACATGCCTAGTATAATGTAACTAGGTTGTAACATGTGAATAAGACGGCCCAGGTCTAGTTTTATGTCATACACGTTGGGCATGGGCCCGCAGTGGCAACAGACTGTCTTGTTTGCATCATTTTCAGATTTTATGAATCATATTCGAAACCCATCTATAACAACTCAAGCATGTAAATAAATTAAGACATTTTCTCTTTTATTTTGTAGAGACAAATTTAATAAGAGAAAAATGTAGGCATTTTAGGACTGTCCTTTAAAAATAAAATGAGATGAGCCTCGCCCAATAAAATGCACCAATTGCGGGGCCCTCAATAAATGTTTAATTGAATATTTAGAATTCGGGATGGACTGTTTAGTGAATTCCACGGTCTTACCCAGAAATAATAATACGCTAATCGCTTTAGACACGATTTTAATAATCATACATTCCTAAACTCGGGTGCGCATTTATGCGACCCAAATCCAAATCCCAAAATATTGAATAAAAATACGTTCCGGATCGCGGGTGCATTTTATGTGACGCAATCCAAAGACATGTTTTTAAACGATGTTCACATTCTTTTAAAAATATGATAATAAAAGCGGTAAAGAGTTAAAAATTTGCACATGAGCTCATAATTGTATAAAAATCAGATATTTAAGCCAAATATGACAGTTGAGCGACCGTGCTAGAACCACGGAACTCGGGAATGCCTAACACCTTCTACCGGGTTAACAAAATTCCTTATCCGGATTTCTAGTTCGCAGACTGTAATACAGAGTTATTCTTTTCCTCGATTCGGGATTAAAATTGGTGACTTGGGACACCCTAAATCTCCCAAGTGGCGACTCTGAAATAAATAAACAAATCCCGTTTCGATTGTCCTTTAATTGAAAAAAACTCCTTCACCCCTCGCGGGGGCGGAAAAAGGAGGTGTGACAAACATACTTTATCTTTGATTTATTTATAGAGTTTCTCTTTTAGGCAATCAAAACTGAAACCCAAAAATATTTGTTTTTTGTTTGTTTCAAAATCTTGCGTCAAGATATCAAAGAAAAATTCAAAATAATTTTCTGTGATTTATTCTTTAGATTTTCTTCCTAAAAAAAAGAATCAAAAAAAAAATATTTTTCTCTTCTAGGATATTTCCTTAATAGAATATTTGTTTCAAATGGATAAAAAAAACATGCTCGTTAAGCTTGAGTTTAGAATAGGTCATAGAACGTTAAGTCTAGAAATTCAAAAAAAAGGATTTTCTAGTTTTATTTATCTTTTCTCATCAGAGTAGCTGTGGAGGTAAAAAAAAGAGGAGAATGTCAGTTTGTTTACTTTATACCTGTTCTTCCAGAACTACGCAAAGATCTGATTCATGCGGCGTCATGATACGTAGGCAGCCTACATAGGGTTCGATCGAATCATTTTATTTTTTTAAAAAAGAAAAAAAAGAAGGAAAAAAAGGGGAAAAATAAAAGAAAAAGGGTGAAATTATGGGACGTGAGAAATGAGAGGAAAGAAAAGAGTGATAATTAGAAAAAAAAGGAAGGAAAATGATCGAGCAAGTGCTATAAAAGCAAAGAAAAGGGAGGTTGAAATGAAAAAATTGGGATGATGCCAAGTGACCTTATGACCCTCGAAGTCATTCTAGAACCGTTAATTGTGGCTAGGTGCATTGCACGCAATGTGATATTTTTGTTGTTAAATGCCCTAACGCTAACGTGATGGCCTCATTTTGTTATATTCATAGCAGAAGGGTGGTTGGTTTGTGGTTTTTAAAGTGGTAACTCTTCTCTACAACACAAAGTCAAAAGACAATGGCAGACAACAACAGTACTGAGCTGGTTGATACCGGTGCCCGAAAGCAGTTGGTTGAACGGGACAATGGGTTGGTTGAAGAGGTAGAGATGTTAAGACAACACATGGCGGACATGTATCAGGCTTGGATGACTGGGAAGGCACCACCCCCGCCACCACTTAGCTTCCTAGATGTTGCCCTTACCCAAACTCCGGACACAATGCCAGATGATCCTCCATACTCTCCAGATCTACCCGCTTATCACAACTTTCCCAACCACCCTAGTAGCTCTATCACTCGTCCTCCAACTATCTTTTCCCAAAAGTGCCCTCCTGTCATATCCACTATTCCCAACAATGAATATCCACGCAAAGCTCATGACCAAAACTACCCCGTAGAGGTTACCTACAAGGTTCCTGACTCATACAAGAAGAGCCCTCGGGATAAGCTTCATATTGAAAATGAAAGGTTCACAGGAAGAGAAGGAAAATAAGAGATACCCAGGAGGCTGAAAGACATAGAAAAATCCTTGAAGAACAAACAAGGAAGGGAAGACCAGGGTAGCATGGCTTACAAAGAACTGTCTGTGTCCCCTGACGTTCGCCTGCCCGCGGGGTTCAAAGTGCCAAAATTTAACTTGTATGATGGGTGTGGAGATCCGGTAGCCCACCTGAGGGTCTATTGCAGTGAAATGAGAAGCGTTGGAGAGAAAGATGTCCTGTTGAGGGCATATTTCAGTAAGAGCCTAACTGGGGAAGCTTTGGACTGGCATATTCGTCAAGATATTGGTCTGTGGCCTACATTGGGAGACATGGCTCAAGATTTTGTTCGATACTTTCAGTACAGATCAGGTGTTACCCTAGACCGCTCCTCCCTATCTAAAATGTAAAAGAAGCCGGACGAAAGCTTTAGAGAGTTTGGGCTCAGATGGAGGGAACAAGCTTCTCAAATCAATACCCCGATTGGTAAAGAAGAAACGGTTGAGCTTTTCCTACGAGCCCAAGGGCCCACCTACTTCAGTCACTTGATCCCGGTCTTGGGAAAGACTTTCAAAGATGTGTTAAAAATGGGGGAGCTAGTAGAAGAGGGAATCAAGTCAGGCAAAATCATGAGTTGTTCGAAAGACATTCAGAACATCCCAGTAAGCTTGGGTGGAAGAAAGAGAAACAAAAAAGATGATCCGATGGACTTTCCCGATCAACACTTCCAGGCTCGACATCGTCCTCATGGATATCCTGATGCACCTGGTGATCCTCCCCAATGCCACTTCTCTCCACGGAACTCCTAAAATCGTACATCACTCTCTCAGTACTCAGCTCCACAAAATGCCTATCCACCCCCACGAGCCTATTGAAAACCTCCTGGATCAGGTTTCCGGCCTAATCAAGTATTTAAGAATGAGAGGTTGCTGAAAAAAGAAAAGGCTTTCACCCCATTGGGAGTGTCATACGCCAGTTTGTTCCAAAAGTTAAAGCAATTGGACATGTTGAAGCCGATCCAGATAAAAATGCCAAACCCTCTTCCAAAGAAGTTTGATTTTTCTCAAAGGTGCGCATGTTGCTCAGATGCCCCGGGGCATAACATAGAGAAGTGTTGGAATCTGAAGAAAGCAATTCAGAAGCTTATTGATGTAGGCGACATTGTTGTGCAAAATCCAGATGCAGCAGACACTAGCCAAAGTCCATCGCCTATGCATAATGAGATGCATATGATGGGTATGATTTATTTTGAAAAGGAATATGAGAATTCTTCCGAGAACCTCGGAGGTCCACATGCTACAAAGCTTTCAGCGCTATTAGAGGTTGATCCTAAGAAAGAGCAAGCAAAGGGAACCCAAAAGAAATTTGCTAAGAACAATGTGATAGAGACTTGTGAAGGTCCTAGTATTGTTGATGCAGAAGTCAGTGGCTAAGATGTTGAGTTTGGTGATTGGAAAAACGCTCTTTTCTTGGTTAGCTAGGGAGGAGTTTGGTGGCTTATTTTGTTGTCATTTCTGTTGTTCGGATTATTCCAAGGGTTGTAATCCGGATATGGTCTTGTGACTCAAACCCTTCTATCCTTTTATTTTTGCCTAGTTTGTTTAGTCGTAGTAACTCCTTTAGTGCTGTCTAGGTTGTTCCAGGTTTGTAACCCCAGTTTAGTGCTTG
The DNA here is from genome assembly GCF_000393655.2 of Nicotiana sylvestris. Taxonomy (NCBI): domain Eukaryota; kingdom Viridiplantae; phylum Streptophyta; class Magnoliopsida; order Solanales; family Solanaceae; genus Nicotiana; species Nicotiana sylvestris. The sequence goes on from NC_091068.1 coordinate 150,132,034, forward strand.
TTTTGTTGTTCAAAAGCCTTCACCATCTATCTAATGCAAGTTTCCATTTTCTGTTATTTATGGTCATTTTTTTTAGTTCTCTTTTCTTTTTACAGTTTTTTCCCTGTTGACTCTAGTGACATGACATGCATAATTCTCAGCCTGGTCTTAAAAAAAGAGTCAGTTTAGTCATGAAATAATGAAACAATTTTATAGATGATAGGGACATTTGAGGGAAATAAGTAAAGGCATTTTGAGATCATTTCAAGCCCGAATTGCGTGAAACTGGGGCAGATAGAACATAGAGAAACCCTATTGAAATGCATCCTGCCGCATCAGGTTGAAGCCAACGGCAAGTTTGCCCCAAATTGACAGGGGTCGTTCATGGTAATGAGAGTGAGGGTGTTGTCCAATGGTGCTTTGTAGTTAACAGATGTAGAAAGCGAACGCGTGGATATGGTTATCAAGTCTGGTACAATCTAAAGATGATACAAATGTTTTCCTTGGTTTGTTTAATTGTGTAGTTTGCACTTGACATGTTTTGGTGATTGGAATGATGAAGGCATTTTTTTCTGCTATCTAAACACTTTATCCTTCGTTACCCCTTTGAGCCTTATTTATTTTCTTTTATACCCCTATTTCAGAATCAGTAGCAAAGATCAGAAACCCAAGCATGAAAGATAAGTGAAGGAAAAAGAGAAAATAAAAAGAATGAAAAAAGGAGAAGCAAAAGAAGAAGAAAAGGAAAAAAAAGAGAAGAAAAAGAAAAAAGAAAAAAAACAATAAAACAACAAAAAAAGAAAAGGAAGAAAGAAAAGAAAAGAAGAGGAAGAAAAAGAAAAGAAAAATCACAAAAACAAAGTAATTTCTATGACATGAACTACGTTCGACTTGATTCCTTTCAAGGATACGTAGGCAGCCTCACGGTTTGGTCCCATCAAAATAAAAATCCAAAAGTCCCCAAGCAAAGAAACCGGGGCAGAAGTTGTGTTTGCTGTAAGAAATCTGATTCCAAAAGTTGTAATTTTAAACTCATGTCGAACTGTTTTGAGCCTTTGATACCCTTTCTTTCTAACCCCATCCAAAATCCCACATTACAGTTCAAATAAAGACCTTCCGATAAGTCTTCGAGAGATGCCAATTCGAGCAAATAGAGGTGATTCATATCAGGGTAACACTCTGGTCCAAGTAGGAAAAATAATGAAAATGAGAGAGTCTTATCGGTGAAAACCCTCACAGGCACCGTAAGGCTATAGGAGTTGAGAGAAATAAAAATGAGAGAGTCTTATTGGTGAAAACCTTCACGGGCACCTTGAGGCGACGAAAGTTGATAGAAAGAATAAAATGAGAGAGGCTTGATGGTGAAAACCCTTTAGGCACTACAAGTCGAATAAGGATTGTAAATCAGATTGGATAATCGGAGCATTGAAGCCCAGTTTCACGGCTTAGAGGGTACAACAATAGTTGAACATCAGACTTGCTTGACAAAATAGGCCATAGGTGCATGTCATGGTCGTTAGAGTTGGTATCCAATCTGATAGGTTTCTCATTTGTAGTTTTCTTGTTAGGAATCATCTCTTTCCCTTGTCCTTTATTCTGCTTCTTTTGTCGTGTTTACTTCCTTTTTCTGAGTCTGTTTGGTCCAAACAAGTGAGAAATAACTTCAAAATTTGCCACCAGCTTTCCAAGTGCACAAAATGAGATCTGGCTAGCACATCAAAGCATCATAAGTCAGTAAAGAACAACAAGCGCACTGAACTGGTAACAATCAACTTGCTTTGGGATCCTTGTGAAATACAAAGCTTTGGTACATATCAATCCATAGACAATGCAACAAATAGAGGGTGTTAGGTGAACGGATCAAATGTATCTTCTGTGTTAAGATTGACAAAAGTGGTTAACTAGTGGCAAGCGAGGTCTGTCACACCTCCTTTTTACGCACCCGCGAGGGCGCAGGAGTTTTTTCCAATTAAAGGACAATCGAAACGGGATTGGTTTAATTATTTCAGAGTCGCCACTTGGGAGATTTAGGGTGTCCCAAGTCACCAATTTTAATCCCGAATCGAGGAAAAGAATGACTCTATATTATGGTCTGCGTACCAGAAATCCGGATAAGGAATTCTGTTAACCCGGGAGAAGGTGTTAGGCATTCCCGAGTTCCGTGGTTCTAGCACGGTCGCTCAACTGTTATATTCGGCTTGATTATCTGATTTTATACAAGTATGAACTTATGTGCAAATTTTATCCTTCAACCGCTTTTATCATTTACTATTATTTTTATCAAGAATTACAACGTTATAAAATGTATCTCGAACCACGTTACAATCAATGTACCCGTGGTCGTCGACACACTTTGACTCCGTTGAGATTTGGATTTGGGTCACATCAATGTGCACCCGAGTTTAAGGAAATTAAATTATTAGAGGCGTGCCTAAAGCGACTAGCGTATTTATTTTGGGTAGGACCGTGGAATTTTACTAAACGGTTCATCCTGAAGTCTAAACAATTTTTAAAGCAGATATTTACTGAGGGCCCCGCAATTTGTATTTTTATTTGATGAGGCTCATCTCATTCTTATTTTAAAATGAATTTGCAACGCCATGGACACGCATTTCGAACCACGTCACAATCAATGTACCCGTGATTAGAAACACATTTCGACTCCATTGAGAATTGGATTTGGGTCACATAAATGTGCACCCGAGTTTAAGAAGGTAAGATTTACTAAAGCGCGTCCTAAAAGAGTCTAACGTATTGTTAATTTAGGAGGGTTGTGAGATTTGCTAAACGACCCGTCCTAGAAACTAAATGCTTCGATAATATACGTTTAACGAGGGCCCCGCATCTTGTGCGTTTTTGTTTGTCGAAGCTCATCTCGTCTTTATTTTAAAAGGAGATCCTATAGCAACTACGTTTCTTGTCGCATTTGTCTCTACTAGTTGAGAATAAAAATGACCCTATTCAATTACATGCTTGCAGGTTATTATAACGGAATTCTGAGTGCCTTTGCAGAATAAGAAAACATGGCCATGCCCATGGGCAGCTAATCGAGCATCGTGGGCCCGAACCCAGCCCACACAGTATCGGCTGGACCTGGGCCAATGCCTTTCTGATGAAAGCCTGCTGGGTTCGTTTGATTCGGGCTCGACCTTCGTGAGGTTGAGGAGTGCAGACTTGCGCCGTTTATTTTAAGGCAATGGTTTGCCAATTGTAAGGAGACAGTTTATCAAAAGGACATGAAATTAACTAACATGGATAGTTCTATGTATTTAAGGACATGCTAACCATATAAAACCTAAGATACAACCTACTGCATTGGAGACCCTTTTATCTATCAACTTTCATATACAAACTAGCATTCAATCACCACATATTGACATCTACTGGGCACACAGGCTACCTTCAGTATCTAAACAAGAATGCAAACTACTACACATTACATGAATATTTAATGTAACAATCTATGTATAAAAGACATTCTTCAGGACTTTCATTTGTATTCATGCTTCAAATTTCCCAATTACATTTTTGACAGTGCATTGGTTGTGTACCTGGTATAGAGGACAAAGAAGAAAGGAATGATCAGCTGGGCAGTATGTAGTAAACACAGCAACAGCAGATACACAGCAACAACACAGCAACAAATCAACAATCCAAGTGTTTTCCACAGCCCACGACAACCAACAATATTTCCCAGAATAAGGAAAACCAGCAAATAGTCGAGCACCAAATGAGCAATCCCAGGAAAGAGTGATGAAACAAGCAGCAGTAACAGAGTATTCAATGCAGCAACACCAACAGTTCAACAACCACAAACAGATCAATCAATGCGAACAACAGAACTTGGCCAAGGCAGCTTGACCAATATGAACTCTTATACAACTTTCAGGCAGTGTTTGGTTACAATCTATTTGAAAACTAACTTATGTTATTCAGCTTTTTTTTTTTAAAACTCAGTAAAACTTTTTAGACTAAAAGTTTCAGCTTTCAAACTAAAAATTCCAGCCTTTTCTCTCTTTTTTTCTGAAGACTAAAAGTCCAGCCCTTTTTCAGTTCTCGAATGGCCTATTTATAAGCCAAAGTGACCAAGTGCAGCTAAGCTGCCCCCATGCTGCAACTTGCAGCCTGCCCTTACCCTGTTAAACCCATGCTTGAGCATCTCTTGATGCCAGCCCCCTTTGTTCCCCACGTCTGGTTTATTCTTTAATCCAGGATTATGGGCTTATTTTAGTATTCCTTTTAAACCCATACTCTTGTGTCTTGTCCCCCCATTGGCATTAGTTTAATCCTAATTTAGTACCCCATTTGTCAGTTCACTTAAACTAATTACTTTTGTTCTTTTTTAACACCCCAGAATACCCCTGTCAACCTTGATTATTACTGCCCCTGCCTACTGCAACATCGGGGCATTTTTTGAACTGATGAAAGTTCGAACTCAAGACTGCCTGGGCTGAACCTTTTCAGTCAGTTTTATAGTGCCAACAAACCATTTCAAACAATGCTGGGGCATACAGTCAGTGACAAAGCTCAATTAATCATGCGACCTTATTAGCTCATTCGATTTATTAGTTATAGAAAGCTAATCGACGATATTTATCGAGTCGACTATACTAATTATAACAGGTAATAATCAATCGCTCACATAAACAATATGTTTAGGGACCTAAAGGGCATCGGACAATTCTGTGTTCAAAACTGGGAACCTATATAAGTTTATTCATTTGACGACCAATCTAATCGAACATGTTCATCACAGAGTACATTCAGAATACACCCATAGAAAATTAACCGACCAAAGAAAAAGGTCTTTAAAGAGATGAAAGAAATCTGGATGAAAAATAACAAAAATAACAAACAAAACCAACGAAACATGCTGACCACTTAATTAAAAACTAAACAGAAGAAAGGAAAACGTACCGAAAATGTTTAAATCACACAGACCCAAATCTGATTCATCTTCGAACTTTTGAGGCCGAACAAACTTTAATCAGGGTGTTCTCACATGAGAGCACCTTGATTAAGGTCTATTAGACCTCAAACCCATGTCAAAACTGGCCGGGTTCCCCAGGTGCATGTGTTTCAAAAGTCTGGATTTCCAGATCTGGATTTTTGGGAGTTGTGGGTAGATTCGGACCAAACCAAGTTTGGTTTGGTCACGAGGAAGGTCAGGGGAGTGTCTGGTATGAAGATGGGATGGTTTGGCATAGATCCGGGTTCGACTCAAATCTTCAAATGAAGATTCGAGACGAACGAAAGTGATTCGAGGTTCGTGGTTAGTGGATTCGTGTTCAGGGGAGTGAGGGGGTCTTAGGGTGTTCAGGGGGTGGTCACCGGCGTTCGTGCCGCCGGCTTTAATGGCGAAGGAGACTAGGGCGGCTGCTAGGGTTTGGGGGTTTCAGGGTTCAGGGAAGGAGACGAGTGAGGGGTGGGGTTCGGATAGGGGGCGTGGGGTGTAAGGGAAGGTTTATATATGGTGAGGTTGATCGGATCTGAGCCGTTGGATCATACGATCTCAACGGCTTGGATCTGAGGGTGAGAAACAAGACGGGGTCGTTCAGTAGTTAAACGGGGTCGTTTGGTTTAAATGAGGGGTTGGGTCAGACCGGTTATTGGGTCGGGTTCAAAAACGGGTTGCTGAAAGAGGTCCTGAGCCGTTGGATCGGCTAGGACGGACGGCTCAGATTGATTTGCCTGAAACGACGTCGTTTCAGGAGGTTCCTGGGCAGGCCTGGTCTGGACCGGGTCAGATCGTTGGTTTGGGCCTTTTTTTTGTTTTATTTTTGGGCCTAAATTGATTTCAACTTTCTTTTGTTTTCCAATTTAAAGAAAAATAATAAAAATAAAATAAAAAAAATAAAAATAACTAATAAAACAAATGAAATTAAAACAAATAACAATATGGCGTTTCAACATAATTATCATACCAAGTAAGTTAAATCACAACCTAAAACGGACGATGCACATATATTTATATTTTTTTGATTTTTTTTTGAATTTTCTTTTAACGCCACATATATTTTTTGTATTTTTGTTTGATAATGACTAGATGCAAAATGGACAGACTCACAAACGACTAACAACACATGTCACGGAAAGATCGAAAAATTGTACAGCGAAGCCTTTTGCCACTATTTTTATTTTCTTTTGGAGCGATTGTCCGTGAAGCAAAAATCACGTGCTTACAGCTGCCCCTCTTTGCACGAAGACACGAAGGGTTTTCGTGCAAAGATAAAGCGAGCGATTTTTGCCCGTCCGAATACTCCATGTGAAGCATTTTTTGAAAAAGATTTGACCGAACCTTTGCTTCAGAGGTTTCCTACATATCCTGGGCTGAAACAGGAATCAGGTCAATGTAGTTCGGGAAATTTTGGTAGCTGGGACTACCGTGCGACTGTAGTGTTTGCTGTTGTTGTGCGCTGCTGTATGCTGCTGTAGGATGCTACTGCTCAACCGATCCCCCTATTACATTGCTCTAAAAGGAAAACAAGAAGCTAAGCTAAACTGAGGATCCTGAGATCTCATCCATCTTCAACTTGTTCTTGCTGCCTTGCTTTCTTGTCGGCTAACGTTTTCCTCTGACGCCTTTATTTTGTGAACTTGGAGATGATGCCGGTCCTTCACCTTTTCTGAATGTCAGTTCTCATCACTTTGCTTGATCTGCTGGGGATACGACTTCCTTCTTTAAATCTTCCAATGGTTTCTTCAGTGGCATGGCTTTTCATCGGAATTGTTATACTGGGCATGCTACAACGTTCCCAAACTACTTCTTTTGAGACGCGTTCCTTTTTCCTTTTGAATTGCGCGCTTGCCTCTGCAGTTGTCTGCTTCTTGGTGCTGGGGATTTCATTGTTTCCCGTTTGGGGATCTCTGTTGTACCCTTCCGTCTTCAGGTGGGGTGACTGATTCCAAAATCTAGAGCTGAATGTATTCCCGCATTATACTGGTGGGCGACCTAGAACTTAAGAGTATTCCCGCATTATACTGGTGGGCGACCTAGAACTTAAAAGTATTCCCGCATTATACTGGTGGGCGACCTAGAACTTAAATGTATTCCCGCATTATACTGGTGGGCGACCTAGAACTTAAAAGTATTCCCGCATTATACTGGTGGGCGACCTAGAACTTAAAAGTATTCCCGCATTATACTGGTGGGCGACCTAGAACTTAAAAGTATTCCCGCATTATACTGGTGGGCGACCTAGAACTTAAAAGTATTCCCGCATTATACTGGTGGGCGACCTAGAACTTAAAAGTATTCCCGCATTATACTGGTGGGCGACCTAGAACTTAAATGTATTCCCGCATTATACTGGTGGGCGACCTAGAACTTAAATGTATTCCCGCATTATACTGGTGGGCGACCTAGAACTTAAAAGTATTCCCGCATTATACTGGTGGGCGACCTAGAACTTAAATGTATTCCCGCATTATACTGGTGGGCGACCTAGAACTTAAAAGTATTCCCGCATTATACTGGTGGGCGACCTAGAACTTAAAAGTATTCCCGCATTATACTGGTGGGCGACCTAGAACTTAAAAGTATTCCCGCATTATACTGGTGGGCGACCTAGAACTTAAAAGTATTCCCGCATTATACTGGTGGGCGACCTAGAACTTAAAAGTATTCCCGCATTATACTGGTGGGCGACCTAGAACTTAAAAGTATTCCCGCATTATACTGGTGGGCGACCTAGAACTTAAAAGTATTCCCGCATTATACTGGTGGGCGACCTAGAACTTAAAAGTATTCCCGCATTATACTGGTGGGCGACCTAGAACTTAAATGTATTCCCGCATTATACTGGTGGGCGACCTAGAACTTAAAAGTATTCCCGCATTATACTGGTGGGCGACCTAGAACTTAAATGTATTCCCGCATTATACTGGTGGGCGACCTAGAACTTAAATGTATTCCCGCATTATACTGGTGGGCGACCTAGAACTTAAAAGTATTCCCGCATTATACTGGTGGGCGACCTAGAACTTAAATGTATTCCCGCATTATACTGGTGGGCGACCTAGAACTTAAAAGTATTCCCGCATTATACTGGTGGGCGACCTAGAACTTAAAAGTATTCCCGCATTATACTGGTGGGCGACCTAGAACTTAAAAGTATTCCCGCATTATACTGGTGGGCGACCTAGAACTTAAATGTATTCCCGCATTATACTGGTGGGCGACCTAGAACTTAAAAGTATTAAAATTGCTTCCTCGTTCTTCCGAGAAAATTTTCGACAACCGGCAGAAAATTTTCTGCCCCGGTCTTGGTGACTCCCTTGGCGTTGCTGTTCTCGTCAATCCTTTGCTTTCCTGCAGCAGACAGAAGGATTTAATTAGTTTTTATCGTGGTGGTAGAGGGTGCCTTTCTGGCGGATGGTCTTCCTTTCTTCCCCTTTTCTTGCTCTTTGTCCCCATAATTGGTTGGCGGGCAAAGTTGCCTGTTGGGGGTCTCTCGCCTGCTGGGGATCGGTTTTCAATTTATCCCCTTTTCTTCTTTCTCTTTAAACACATGATGTGGGGGTCTGCTTCTAACTCCCGAAACCACTCCCTTTTGGAGCTTACTTCTTCCAAAATTTCCGGGCACAATCCCTGCATTGCCTGGGACCGGCCTTTACGACTGTTTGTATCATCCGGCATTTGGATGAATTCTCCTTTGGTTTCTGGTAGTAAGCTTTGAAAAATCCTTTCAAGACACATTTTAGGAAAAGAAATAAAGATATGGAAAAAAGAAAAACTTTCTGAACCAATATTTTTGTGGGAGGAGACAATCCAAAGAACTTATCTGGAGGACACAATTGGTCCCCGTGATCATGACGTGCACCATAGATTCCCGACCCAGTCTATTTGTATCAATCAATTTGTCCGACGGTCTGACTTGCTGGGGATGATAAATGGATGTTCATCTTGTTGCAAATGTGGTAGCTTCGCTGATCTGTCTCGTCGCCTCATAGTGCCCTTCGAGGGGTTTTCACTAATGAGACTCTCTCTTTTCTCTCATCTCCCGGCGCCTTATGGTGCCTGTGAAGGTTTTCACCAATAAGACTCTCTCATTTTATATCCCTCATCTTACATCGCCTCTCGGTGCCTGCGAAGGTTTTCACCGATGAGACTCTCTCATTTTATTTCTTTCGAGGAATCGGGGTGTTGTAGATACGACCCTCTTTTCTGGAGATTCCTTTGACTAATCAATTCGTTCCCAATCTTACGATCCTCTTCTTTGCTGGGGCTTGGTGTATTATTCTCGGCCTTATTTTCCGGATTTGGCATCTCTCGAACATTGATCGGGAGGTCTTTTGGATGTTGACGTTGGTTTTGGTGTGGGATTGAAGAAAGGCTACAAAAATGAAAACAATTTGAAGGGTGATGTGCTACAACTTTTGGAATCTAACCTTTGTTGGAACTTAAAACATAACCTCTGCCCCAGTTTTCTTGCTTGGAGAATTTTATTTTTTATGCTTATGTTGAGTTACGTGCGTTACGCACATTGTGCTATATTGTGCACACTATGTACATTATGCATCCTATATTTGCTATGATGCATACTATGACCGAGCCGTGAGGCGCCTACGTATCCTCTTTGAGGAATCAGGTCAAACGTAGTTCCCACGGTTTTATATTCCTTGATTTTTCTTTTCTTTCTTTTCATTTTCTTTTCCTTTTCTTTTTCTTTTTCTTTTCTTTTCCTTTCTTTTCTTTTTTTTTTTTTTTTTTTTATATATCTTTCCCATTAGTGATTCCAAAAGAGGGGTATTGAAAGAATTTGCTCAAGGCTCAAAGGGGAAAGCGAAGGTTAAAAGTGTTTGGATAGGAGAAAGAATTGCCTCCGTCATCTCATTATTCAACAAATGCCAAATACAAACAAATAAACCAAAATTGCCATAATTTAAAGAAATTACGCATAATATCTCTTGACTGCATCTGAATTGATAGCCATGTCGACACATCCACCTTCGACATCTGTCAAACACAAGGCACCATTGGCCAAGACTCTGGTCACAATATAAGGCCCTTGCCAATTTGGGGCGAATTTGCCTTTCGCCTCGACCTGATGTGGGAGGATCTTCTTCAATACCTGCTGCCCTACTTCAAACTTCCTGGGGCGCACCTTTTTATTATACGTTCTTGCCATTCTCTTCTGGTACAGCTGACCATGGCACACTGCTGCCAATCTTTTCTCATCTATCAGGCTCAACTGTTCCAATCGAGCTTTGACCCATTCATCATCATCAATCCCGGCTTCAGCGACAATTCGGAGGGACGGAATTTCGACCTCCGCTGGTATCACGGCCTCAGTCCCATACACCAACAAATAAGGAGTTGTGCCTATGGAAGTCCGGACGGTAGTGCGGTAGCCCAACAAAGCAAAGGGCAATTTCTCGTGCCACTGTCTGGACCCTTCCACCATTTTTCGCAGTATCTTCTTGATATTCTTATTGGCTGCTTCGACTGCTCCATTTGCCTTAGGACGATATGGGGTGGAATTGCGGTGTGTAATCTTGAATTGTTGGCATACCTCTCTCATCAAGCTGCTATTAAGATTCGCACCGTTATCCGTGATGATCACTTTTGGGATCCCAAATCTGCAGATGATATGGGAGTGAATAAAGTCCACCACTGCCTTCTTGGTTACCGACTTGAAGGTTTTAGCCTCAACCCATTTGGTGAAGTAATCAATGGTCACTAGAATGAACCTGTGACCGTTGGATGCTGCTGGCTCGATGGGCCCGATGACATCCATGCCCCAGGCCACAAACGGCCAAGGTGCTGACATCGTATGTAACTCTGTTGGCGGAGAATGAATCAAATCTCCATGTATCTGGCACTGATGGCATTTCCTCACAAAAGTGATACAGTCGCGTTCCATGGTGAGCCAATAACACCCTGTTCGAAGGATCTTTCTCGCCAATACATATCCGCTCATGTGTGGTCCGCAAACTCCCGCATGTACCTCTTCCATGACCGTCATTGCTTGACTGGCATCTACGCATCTCAACAATCCCAAATCCGGGGTTCTTTTGTACAATACTCCTCCACTGAGGAAGAAACCATTCGATAAACGCCGAAGGGCTCTTTTTTGGTCTCCCGAGGCATGTTCTGGATATATCCCCATTCTGAGGTATTCCTTGATATCATGAAACCAGGGTTCGCCATCTGCTTCTTCTTCTATGGTATTGCAGTAGGCGTGCTGATCACGGACTTGGATATGCAGAGGATCAACATACATTTTGTCAGGGTGGTGCAGCATTGATGCTAAGGTGGCTAAGGCATCTGCAACCTCATTGTGAACTCTCGGGATGTGTTTGAACTTCACCGATCGAAATTGCTTGCTCAGATCATGCAAGCATTGTCGGTATGGTATGAGCTTTAGATCTCGTGTTTCCCATTCCCCCTGAATTTGATGTACCAAGAGGTCCGAGTCTCCCAAGACCAAGACGTCTTGGACATCCATGTCAGCAGCCAAGCGCAGACCCAGAATGCAAGCCTCATATTCGGCCATATTGTTAGTGCAGTAGAAGCGCAGTTGGGCCGTAACAGGATAATGCCGTCCTGTTTCAGAAATGAGTACTGCCCCTATTCCAACCCCTTTTGCGTTTGCAGCTCCATCGAAGAAAAGCTTCCAACCTGATTCCTCGGGTAATTCCAACTCATTCGTATGCATCACCTCTTCGTCAGGAAAATACGTTCTTAAGGGCTCGTATTTTTCATCAACGGGATTTTCTGCCAAATGGTCTGCCAGTGCCTGGGCTTTCATGGCCGTCCTTGTCACGTAGATGATATCAAATTCTGTGAGCAGAATTTGCCATTTTGCCAACCTCCCCGTGGGCATAGGTTTCTGAAAGATATACTTCAATGGGTCCAAGCGGGATATGAGATAAGTAGTATATGAAGACAGGTAGTGCTTCAACTTCTGAGCTACCCAAGTCAGGGCGCAGCATGTTTTCTCGAGTTGAGTGTACTTGACCTCATGCACTGTGAATTTCTTGCTAAGATAGTAGATGGCCTGCTCCTTCCTCCCTGTGTCATCATGTTGCCCCAGTACACAACCAAATGAATTTTCCAAGACCGTCAGGTAAAGGATTAGGGGTTTCCCGGGCTTAGGCGGGACCAATACGGGTGGATTAGACAGATACCCTTTGATTTGGTCGAAAGCCTCCTGGCACTCTGCCGTCCAACCTACTGCAGCATCCTTTCTCAGTAGCCGAAATATGGGCTCACAAGTTGCTGTGAGTTGAGCGATGAACCTGCTGATATAATTGAGTCTACCCAGCAAGCTCATTACCTCTGTTTTGTTCCTTGGCGGTGGCAAATCTCGGATGGATTCAATTTTGGATGGGTCCAACTCAATCCCCCGTCGACTGACGATGAATCCTAGCAACTTCCCTGATGGAACCCCGAATGCGCATTTGGCCGGGTTAAGCTTGATATCATACCTCCGGAGTCTTTGGAAAAATCTCCTTAGGTCTGCTACATGGTCCTCCTGACGCCAAGATTTGATGATCACATCATCGACGTACACCTCAATTTCCTTGTGTATCATGTCATGAAACACCGCAGGTCATTGCTCGCATGTACGTTGCCCCGGCGTTCTTTAACCCGAACGGCATTACCCGATAGCAGTAGGTTCCCCATGGCGTAATAAACGCTGTCTTCTCAGCATCCTCTTCGTCCATTAGGATCTGATGATAACCCGCATAGCAATCCACAAAGGATCCGATCTCGCGCCCAGCGCAATTATCGATCAGGATATGAATGTTGGGTAACGGGAAATTGTCCTTGGGACTTGCTTTGTTGAGATTGCGGTAGTCGACGCACACCCTGATTTTTCCATCCTTCTTTGGGACTGGTACCACATTGGCCAGCCACTCGGGATACCGAGTGACCCGAATGACCTTAGATTGTAATTGCTTAATCACCTCTTCTTTGATCTTTACACTCATTTCTGTTTTAAATTTCCTTAGTTTTTGCTTGACCGGAGGGTATGCCGGGTCAGTGGGCAATTTGTGAACCACTAAATCGGTGCTCAATCCAGGCATATCATCATATGACCATGCAAAAACATCTTTGAATTCCCTGAGAGTTTCGATCAATTCTGCTTTGACATTCGGCTCAATGTGGATGCTAATTTTGGTCTCTTGGATGTTATCAGCGTTTCCTAGGTTCACAGCCTCAGTGTCATTTAGGTTAGGCTTGGGTTTCTCTTCAAATTGGCATAGTTCTCGATTTATTTCTTCGAAGGCTTCCCTTTCGTCACATTCGGATTCATTATCACAAACGACCTCTTGCATCATTGAGTCAGATTCAGATTGATTTATTAGACTAGGTCGAAGATCCGTTGTGCATGCCATGTCATTAGGACCAGTAAAAAGAGAACTGTTCAGAAAGAAAACAAAACCAGAAATTAAAATGGGACAAAAGAAAAGAACTTTATTAAATTTGCAGGATAAAAAGGGTTCACACTTTTACAAAACGAAAGTAAAATTGGGATTACACCCTTGGATAATCCGATCAAACAAACAAACAAACAAAACATTAATCAAAGCCTACTACCAAGACTCCCCTCGGACAGGGAGAGGAGTAATCGTCCAATTGTTGGTCTTGGCCTCAGGCCCCACAAATTGTATCTCTGCCCTGCTGGAACCCTCTCCAGCTTCCACCATACTGACATCTGCGAATAGTCTCTCAAAACTCTGATTCAGGTCTTCATTTACACCGATCAAAGGTCCTCGAATCTTTGGGATCGCTGACCCCTTGGCACTTGCTTTAACAAAAGACCTTGAGAGGCGTGGCACTGGTTTAGGCAGAAACCAGACCTTCTTCTTCATTCTTCGCGCCTCCTTCCTGTCTGCTGCGGTTGGTTTGAACCCCAACCCGAAGGTTTCCAGATTCTTAGGAAGGGAAACAGGTTGGACTATCCCTTGAAGTTCAACTCCCAGGCCTTTTCCCGGCACAAATCCGTTACCCAGCATCTCCGATACCATCATGACTGTTGCGGCAGCTACCCTAGGGTGCGGGATGATTTCTCCTTCAGAGATTTTGTTGGCCGACCCTGTATCGAGAATCTGGTAGACCCAAGGACCCTTGTCATCACTGGTCTCTATGAAAGGCACAATGATTCCGCCCATGGTGTATGTTGTATCCTCACCGTGCAACACGACCTCTTGTCTTTCCCACTCGAACTTCACTGTCTGATGTAGGGTGGAAGGCACCGCTTTAGCTGCGTGAATCCAGGGTCGTCCTAACAGCAAGTTGTAAGATACCGTGGCGTCCAATACCTGGAATTCCATGGTAAACAGGACCGGGCCAATGGTTAGTTCAAGTACAACATCCCCCACAGTGGCTGTTCCGTTTCCGTCAAACCCTCGGACACAGATGCTATTCTCCCGGATTCTTCCACGGTCAATCTTTAACTGGTCCAGGGTGGACAATGGACAAATATTGGCGCTTGAGCCGTTATCCACCAATACTCGGGTTACCACCGAGTCTTCACATTTGACAGCTAGGTATAGAGCTTTGTTATGCTCCGTACCTTCCACCGGCAGGTCATCATCTGAGAATGTCACTCTGTTCACCTCGAAAATCTTGCTAGCAATGGTTTCCAGGTGGTTTACAGAAATCTCACTGGGTACATGAGCCTCGTTCAATATCTTTAACAGGGCCCGACGATGTTCCTCGGAATGGAGGAGTAATGACAATAGTGAGATCTGGGCAGGTGTTTTTCTCAGCTGCTCAACCACAGAATAGTCTTGTACTTTCATCTTCCTCAGGAAGTCTTCAGCCTCTTCTTCTGACACTGGCTTCTTGGTTGCCACTGGGTTGGTTTTTCTTAACTCCGCCGGAGCAAAACATCGACCTGATCGAGTCAAACCTTGCGCTTCACAACTGACTTCTTCCACCTGTTTTCCTTGGTACGTTACCACTGCTTTTTCATATTTCCAGGGCACAGCCCTGCTGTCAAGCACAGGCAGTTGGACCACCGGCTTTATGGTCACCCGTTCTCTACATACCCCTTTCAACATGACTGCCGGTGTGGGCAGGATCCCTGGTATTACCAATTTGCTTGGCTCGGGTTTGCTTGTTATGACGGACGGGTTCTTCCCCCATATTACTACCGGCTTGACACCTTCTCCCTGCGACTGTACATTTGTTCCTCCCCTGGTTAAGACTTCTTTTGGGGCAGCTTGGATCATCATCACTGTTTGTGAGGGTTTTCTTAATTCACCTCCCTCACACACCAACTCAATCATGTGAGCTTCGTGGTGCGCTGGCAGCGGGTTTTGGTTGATGTTAGGAGCCTCCGGTGTCTGGACCTCGATCTTATTGGTGTCAATAAGATCCTGTATGGCATGCCTTAACTTCCAACACTTCTCGGTATCGTGCCCGAGCATCCCTGAACAGTATTCACAACTGATTGAACGGTCCAAATTCTGAGGTGGGGGATTTGGTTCCCGAGTATGGACGGGACTAACCAAACCCAATTGCCGCAGCTTGTGGAACACAGCGGTGTAGGTTTCTCCCAGTTCGGTGAAGGTTCTTTGCTTCCGCAACCTGTCATTTCTGGCATCTGGATTTCCCCGGAAACCTGCCCCTGAAGGATTTCTATATGCCCTTGGTGGAGGGTAAGTGTTTTGTGGTGGTGCATATATGTTCTGGGGAGCCGGTGCGCGCCATTGTGGGCGAACCGGGGGCTGAGTGTATATCTGGGCTTGGTGTACGGAACAATGCGGTTCTCGAGGTGGATAGAAATTTTGTGGTGGGTTGTATGGATAGTTTGACCTGTGAGGCCTGGGTTGGTTGTAGTGTGGCCTGCCAGCCCTGGGCCAACTGCCTGCCTCGATCGTGGCAACCTCTTCTTTCTTTCTTCTTAGCGCACCTCCCGTGCCGCTTTGAATAGCCTGGGTTGTGGCCTTAAGTGCCGAATAGTTTAAGATCTTGTCCGACCTCAAACCTTCTTCTATCATGACCCCTATTTTGACCACCTCGTTGAAAGATTTTCCAACCGTTGTCACCAAGTGACCAAAGTAGGTTGGATCCAATGTCTGCAAAAAGTAGTCTACCATCTCTCCCTCTCTCATGGGAGGATCGACCCTAGCTGCTTGTTCTCTCCAGCGGAACCCGAACTCGCGAAAACTTTCCCCGGGTTTCTTCCCAGTTCTCAATAACGTGAGACGGTCAGGGACTATCTCCAGATTGTATTGGAAATGACCTGCAAAAGCCTGCGCCAGGTCATCCCACGTGTACCACCTGCTGAAATCCTGCCTGGTATACCATTCCAGTGCAGATCCGCTCAGACTTTGGCCGAAATAAGCTATCAACAGCTCATCCTTGCCTCCTGCCCCTCTCATTTTGCTACAGAATCCCCGCAAATGTGCCATGGGATCACCGTGCCCTTCATATAAATCAAACTTGGGCATCTTGAACCCTGCCGGGAGTTGGACATCTGGGAAAGGGCACAGATCTTTGTATGCCATGCTGACTTGATTGCCCAGCCCGTGTAAGTTCCTGAAGGATTGCTCCAGGCTTTTGAACTTTCTCAACACTTCATCCTGTTCAGGGGCCTTAACCGGCTTCTCAACCTCTGCCGGGACTTCCAAATGGGGATTGTAAGCCTGTGGTTCGGGTGCATGGAATGTAGGTTCAGGGGGGTAGTATTGTGTATCGTGAGCCTGAAACAATGGCTCACTGGTCGTTCGCTGCAAAGGGGCTGATGCAGGTCCCACAAAAATGGGAATATTGGGTGTTGGGAGAGGTTGATGGGGTGGTGGAGCTTGGGAATCATGAGGGCTTCTTTCTTGATGATAGAGGGGATTTGGGCGGCTTGTGGAGGGGCCAGAGTGAGGGTATTCCGGCATGTGTCCCAGTGTCTCAGGGCTCTTTTGTGTTTTGGCCAGGGCTAGCTGCATTGCATGCATCTCTAGTCCCATCCTTTCAATCTTTTCCATTGCCTCTTTTAGCAACTGGCTCATCGGCCTTTCTTCCTCATTACTATTCTCTGAAGTAGTCATGCTTGTTGCTACCGGTCCTTTGGATCTGGTTTGGTATGAATGTGTTGCCAGAATTCTTTAACAACTAACTGTCTGGTTATCAGACAACAACAAACTTTGTTAGTGTTAGAGCTTAACAGATTTGATCATAACACATAGAGGATGCAATGCACCTAGGCAGTTAACCGTTTCTACATGCTTTGCTTCAAACCACATGCGTCATCCCGGTTTGTTCATTCGTCTCTTTTTAGAGTATTCTGCGAAACCCCGCGTCTTATTTTATTTACATTTTCTTTTCTTTATTTATTAAAAGCGGTCGAATCTTATGGGGATTGCCTACGTATCACGTCCCCGCGTGAATCAGACCAGGCGTAGTTCTGCCTTAAAGTAAAAACACACAATTTTTGTGAAATCATTGAATTCATTCTCAAAATTTTGCTATTACAAATTACATCAAGCAAGGAATAGCAATAGTACAAACTCGACGGTTTCAAACTCGGTTTAACGAAAAAGAAAACAACATATGGAAAAACAACCCAAGCCAAATAAACAGGACTTGACCAAAACTAATTCTCCAATTTAAGGGGCCGTGAGGCATCATCCGGCCTTTTTGCGGCTCTAGGTGTAAGGTCTCTTTGCAAGCTCTTCAATTCGTTCATAATCCGGCGGACGCAACCCATGATGGAAACAAGGAGGGTCTTCCGAGGTGTTCGCTCATATGCCAAGCATTTCATGTAGATGTAATGCCCTATTTCATCAATCCTTCCCCGGATGTTGTCCCTTTCTGCGAACAAATGCCTTATCTGTTGGTTCTTCAATCCCAGTGTTTGCGCATTGTTGGCAAGCTGATCCTGGAACATCTCCATTTGCCTTTCCATTCTGGTCATTGCATCGTAATAATGCCTTCTGTCGTCTTGGGCATTTCGTGTTTGCTTGAGGATCCTTTCTCGAAGAGAGGCATTCGTTTCCCTTAATGTCCCGATGCTCAGTTCATACTCCCTTATGACTTGTTGCAGGTGCTGCCTCCGAGCCATCGCACCCTTTGCCCACTTGGTTCGCAATTTTGCTGTGCTGGCCCTGGCTTTTTCCAAATCTTCCTGGCATTCCGCAACCTGATCTTTTAACCCTGCTATCAATCTTTTATCTGCCCGGCTTCCTAGCTGGCTATTAGCCTCTTTTTTCATTCTCCGGATCTGAGTTTTGAGGATCTCGCCTTCTCTGATTAACTTGTTCTTTTCTCCCTTGTGGGCAGCAGACTGTAATTGGCACTCAAACTTCATATCCTGAACTTGTTGCTTCAGTTTGCCTGCTTTGACAAGATATTCCTGCTCTTTGGCCAACCAGCCCCACTGTTCTTGTGAAGATTTGGCAAATTCTTGCAGGTGAGGTCTTTTGGTCGGTCTTCCAGATGATGTCTCCCCTTTGTACCAGGCCTGATACCCGGGCGAAACTTCCCCTTTTGCTCGATTCAATACACAAGTATTTGCTTCTAAGTATTGACATTGGCTCCAAATTTGACGAACCCTTGCTTCAGGAAACTGGCCGTCGGGACTGATCTCGATTACCTGGATGCTCAGATCCTCGTCTTTCGGCACTATCTGATACCTCCCAAGTTGCCTTAAAACCCGATGCGGCGCGTATGGTTGAATGCTCTTAAGTCCCATTAAAAGAAAATGGGGCCTGGCTGCTGGCATGTATATGACTTCGTCGATCGGTAACCATCCTAGCGCCCACTGTATTTGACTGGCGTTGAGGGTTTGGAAATATGAGGTCCATGCTACAACTCCTTCTGGTAGGTAGGTTTCATCAACTCTGGTATAGAACTCCTCTATGCAGGTCTTTCCAGCGGATCCATGGCTCAGAAACTGGGCTCGGTGACATAGGTGTTCGATCATCCACATTTGCAACAACAAATTGCAACCCTCGAAAAAGCTTCCTCCGGCTTTGCAAGAAGTGAGTGCCCGGAATATATCAGATACTATCATGGGCGCCAACGTACTATCACTCTGTGTGAGCAACGTACTGACGACCCCTGCTATCTTTATGTCAATATTCCCATCTTTTCTTGGGAATACTAGTAGTCCTAAGAAAGTTATCATGAAAGCAATTCGTCTATGTTCTTCCCACTTCTGGCGATTACCTTTGCTGCACAACTGGTTTTCTGGCTTGTCGAATCCTCCTATGTGACCATATCTTTGATATATGAAACTCATGCTGCAAAAACCTTTTGCCAAGTCAGGGTTATGAACTGTTCTGACTATCTTTAAGGAGTCCAGGAACCGGTGTACTGCTACAGCTCTTGGAGCAATCAGATATTTGTGCCTCAAAGGAGTCTCAGTGCTGCCGATATACCCTGCTATTTCTTCTAAAGTTGGGGTAAGTTCGAAATCTGAGAAGCGGAAGACATTGTGCGCAGGATCCCAGTGGGGGACTAGTGCCCTTATGATATCTCCTCGTGGCCTGATATCCAACAAACTCGTGAGGCCTTTCAGATACTTCTTGATTTCGTCATGCCCCTCTTTGCCCAAATCATTCCACCAGAGCCGCAATTGGAGGGGAATTTTATTCATGATTGAAAAGGGTTCATTCGGAATCGTGCTCATTCTGCACATTTATTAATAAGATTTTAACAAACGACACTTATCCTGATAAAACAAAAATATATGCGATTTTTTGTGAATTTTCGTATATATATATAAAAACTTTCTAAAGAAGTCAATAACGGAAAATATTTTGGATTTTTGTTTCGAAAACTGGGAGCCTGAAAGGACTTTTCTAGACCTTTAGCAAGACAAATACTTTTGCCACAAATAAAGATATATATACATTTTGAAGTAAAGAAAAACTTTTGAATTTTTCATATATATATATATATATATATATATATATATACATATATTTGTAACAAATAATAAAAGTAAAGACAACACAAGACTTTCTTTTTTTATTATAAAAAAACAATTTTAAAAATAAGATTTTTTTTGATTTTTATGACAAGACAAACTCTATATTTCTGTTGATATATTTTTATTATTATTATTATTTATTTTTTCTAAGACAGAACAGCGACTTTCCTAACCGTTATTTCCTTTTTTTCACAATATTCCAAATATTCAAACACCGGTCAGCGTGCGGGTATGAGACAAATAAATGCACGAAAAACAATAGGATGCATCAGCATGGCCTTTTCATATCAGGTTGCTAGTCCTAGACGGACCCAACCCCTGTGTTGAGTCCCCTAAGTCAAATGCAACGTGATGCAAATAAGCGTTCCTACTAGGGATCCGGCATGAAGTCACGTTATTCTATGTTCAAAACCTGGGTCGGTGTTCTAGACAGTGTACCCGAGCGGACAACTCGAGTTGAGGAAGGAGCTCCTTTCCGGGAACCAAAAGGCCAGCCGGCTTAGAAACTTTCCGAGCCTCTTTTATTTAGGGTATGACACTAACAGAATAGGGAGTCTCAACCAGTGAGCACATCCCCGGAGGCAAGAAGAGAAAGGTTTCGGCACAGTTTATATACAGTTCAAATAATATCAAAGCGGTAAAGGCAGCATTTAGCACATTAGGCTCAAAACATGTAATAATCAGATAATAAATAAAGCCAAATAATAATAATTACTCTAAGCTCGAATTCTTAACCCTGAACCAGTGGTTCTGGGTTTTTAAATCCCCAGCAGAGTCGCCAGAGCTGTCACACCTCCTTTTTACGCACCCGCGAGGGCGCAGGAGTTTTTTCCAATTAAAGGACAATCGAAACGGGATTGGTTTAATTATTTCAGAGTCGCCACTTGGGAGATTTAGGGTGTCCCAAGTCACCAATTTTAATCCCGAATCGAGGAAAAGAATGACTCTATATTATGGTCTGCGTACCAGAAATCCGGATAAGGAATTCTGTTAACCCGGGAGAAGGTGTTAGGCATTCCCGAGTTCCGTGGTTCTAGCACGGTCGCTCAACTGTTATATTCGGCTTGATTATCTGATTTTATACAAGTATGAACTTATGTGCAAATTTTATCCTTCAACCGCTTTTATCATTTACTATTATTTTTATCAAGAATTACAACGTTATAAAATGTATCTCGAACCACGTTACAATCAATGTACCCGTGGTCGTCGACACACTTTGACTCCGTTGAGATTTGGATTTGGGTCACATCAATGTGCACCCGAGTTTAAGGAAATTAAATTATTAGAGGCGTGCCTAAAGCGACTAGCGTATTTATTTTGGGTAGGACCGTGGAATTTTACTAAACGGTTCATCCTGAAGTCTAAACAATTTTTAAAGCAGATATTTACTGAGGGCCCCGCAATTTGTATTTTTATTTGATGAGGCTCATCTCATTCTTATTTTAAAATGAATTTGCAACGCCATGGACACGCATTTCGAACCACGTCACAATCAATGTACCCGTGATTAGAAACACATTTCGACTCCATTGAGAATTGGATTTGGGTCACATAAATGTGCACCCGAGTTTAAGAAGGTAAGATTTACTAAAGCGCGTCCTAAAAGAGTCTAACGTATTGTTAATTTAGGAGGGTTGTGAGATTTGCTAAACGACCCGTCCTAGAAACTAAATGCTTCGATAATATACGTTTAACGAGGGCCCCGCATCTTGTGCGTTTTTGTTTGTCGAAGCTCATCTCGTCTTTATTTTAAAAGGAGATCCTATAGCAACTACGTTTCTTGTCGCATTTGTCTCTACTAGTTGAGAATAAAAATGACCCTATTCAATTACATGCTTGCAGGTTATTATAACGGAATTCTGAGTGCCTTTGCAGAATAAGAAAACATGGCCATGCCCATGGGCAGCTAATCGAGCATCGTGGGCCCGAACCCAGCCCACACAGTATCGGCTGGACCTGGGCCAATGCCTTTCTGATGAAAGCCTGCTGGGTTCGTTTGATTCGGGCTCGACCTTCGTGAGGTTGAGGAGTGCAGACTTGCGCCGTTTATTTTAAGGCAATGGTTTGCCAATTGTAAGGAGACAGTTTATCAAAAGGACATGAAATTAACTAACATGGATAGTTCTATGTATTTAAGGACATGCTAACCATATAAAACCTAAGATACAACCTACTGCATTGGAGACCCTTTTATCTATCAACTTTCATATACAAACTAGCATTCAATCACCACATATTGACATCTACTGGGCACACAGGCTACCTTCAGTATCTAAACAAGAATGCAAACTACTACACATTACATGAATATTTAATGTAACAATCTATGTATAAAAGACATTCTTCAGGACTTTCATTTGTATTCATGCTTCAAATTTCCCAATTACATTTTTGACAGTGCATTGGTTGTGTACCTGGTATAGAGGACAAAGAAGAAAGGAATGATCAGCTGGGCAATATGTAGTAAACACAGCAACAGCAGATACACAGCAACAACACAGCAACAAATCAACAATCCAAGTGTTTTCCACAGCCCACGACAACCAACAATATTTCCCAGAATAAGGAAAACCAGCAAATAGTCGAGCACCAAATGAGCAATCCCAGGAAAGAGTGATGAAACAAGCAGCAGTAACAGAGTATTCAATGCAGCAACACCAACAGTTCAACAACCACAAACAGATCAATCAATGCGAACAACAGAACTTGGCCAAGGCAGCTTGACCAATATGAACTCTTATACAACTTTCAGGCAGTGTTTGGTTACAATCTATTTGAAAACTAACTTATGTTATTCAGCTTTTTTTTTTTAAAACTCAGTAAAACTTTTTAGACTAAAAGTTTCAGCTTTCAAACTAAAAATTCCAGCCTTTTCTCTCTTTTTTTTTCTGAAGACTAAAAGTCCAGCCCTTTTTCAGTTCTCGAATGGCCTATTTATAAGCCAAAGTGACCAAGTGCAGCTAAGCTGCCCCCATGCTGCAACTTGCAGCCTGCCCTTACCCTGTTAAACCCATGCTTGAGCATCTCTTGATGCCAGCCCCCTTTGTTCCCCACGTCTGGTTTATTCTTTAATCCAGGATTATGGGCTTATTTTAGTATTCCTTTTAAACCCATACTCTTGTGTCTTGTCCCCCCATTGGCATTAGTTTAATCCTAATTTAGTACCCCATTTGTCAGTTCACTTAAACTAATTACTTTTGTTCTTTTTTAACACCCCAGAATACCCCTGTCAACCTTGATTATTACTGCCCCTGCCTACTGCAACATCGGGGCATTTTTTGAACTGATGAAAGTTCGAACTCAAGACTGCCTGGGCTGAACCTTTTCAGTCAGTTTTATAGTGCCAACAAACCATTTCAAACAATGCTGGGGCATACAGTCAGTGACAAAGCTCAATTAATCATGCGACCTTATTAGCTCATTCGATTTATTAGTTATAGAAAGCTAATCGACGATATTTATCGAGTCGACTATACTAATTATAACAGGTAATAATCAATCGCTCACATAAACAATATGTTTAGGGACCTAAAGGGCATCGGACAATTCTGTGTTCAAAACTGGGAACCTATATAAGTTTATTCATTTGACGACCAATCTAATCGAACATGTTCATCACAGAGTACATTCAGAATACACCCATAGAAAATTAACCGACCAAAGAAAAAGGTCTTTAAAGAGATGAAAGAAATCTGGATGAAAAATAACAAAAATAACAAACAAAACCAACGAAACATGCTGACCACTTAATTAAAAACTAAACAGAAGAAAGGAAAACGTACCGAAAATGTTTAAATCACACAGACCCAAATCTGATTCATCTTCGAACTTTTGAGGCCGAACAAACTTTAATCAGGGTGTTCTCACATGAGAGCACCTTGATTAAGGTCTATTAGACCTCAAACCCATGTCAAAACTGGCCGGGTTCCCCAGGTGCATGTGTTTCAAAAGTCTGGATTTCCAGATCTGGATTTTTGGGAGTTGTGGGTAGATTCGGACCAAACCAAGTTTGGTTTGGTCACGAGGAAGGTCAGGGGAGTGTCTGGTATGAAGATGGGATGGTTTGGCATAGATCCGGGTTCGACTCAAATCTTCAAATGAAGATTCGAGACGAACGAAAGTGATTCGAGGTTCGTGGTTAGTGGATTCGTGTTCAGGGGAGTGAGGGGGTCTTAGGGTGTTCAGGGGGTGGTCACCGGCGTTCGTGCCGCCGGCTTTAATGGCGAAGGAGACTAGGGCGGCTGCTAGGGTTTGGGGGTTTCAGGGTTCAGGGAAGGAGACGAGTGAGGGGTGGGGTTCGGATAGGGGGCGTGGGGTGTAAGGGAAGGTTTATATATGGTGAGGTTGATCGGATCTGAGCCGTTGGATCATACGATCTCAACGGCTTGGATCTGAGGGTGAGAAACAAGACGGGGTCGTTCAGTAGTTAAACGGGGTCGTTTGGTTTAAATGAGGGGTTGGGTCAGACCGGTTATTGGGTCGGGTTCAAAAACGGGTTGCTGAAAGAGGTCCTGAGCCGTTGGATCGGCTAGGACGGACGGCTCAGATTGATTTGCCTGAAACGACGTCGTTTCAGGAGGTTCCTGGGCAGGCCTGGTCTGGACCGGGTCAGATCGTTGGTTTGGGCCTTTTTTTTGTTTTATTTTTGGGCCTAAATTGATTTCAACTTTCTTTTGTTTTCCAATTTAAAGAAAAATAATAAAAATAATAAAAAAAATAAAAATAACTAATAAAACAAATGAAATTAAAACAAATAACAATATGGCGTTTCAACATAATTATCATACCAAGTAAGTTAAATCACAACCTAAAACGGACGATGCACATATATTTATATTTTTTTGATTTTTTTTTGAATTTTCTTTTAACGCCACATATATTTTTTGTATTTTTGTTTGATAATGACTAGATGCAAAATGGACAGACTCACAAACGACTAACAACACATGTCACGGAAAGATCGAAAAATTGTACAGCGAAGCCTTTTGCCACTATTTTTATTTTCTTTTGGAGCGATTGTCCGTGAAGCAAAAATCACGTGCTTACAGCTGCCCCTCTTTGCACGAAGACACGAAGGGTTTTCGCGCAAAGATAAAGCGAGCGATTTTTGCCCGTCCGAATACTCTACACTGAGTTAGTAACAATCAACATGCGTTGGGATCCATATGAAATACAAGGAAAAAAAAGGTGGTAAACCAGTGACAAGCAAGATCTTCCATACAGAAATCAAAGCTATCATGGCAAGCAATGGAGCAATAGACCTCAAGACCAAGGCCAGTGATTTAAATCGGGAAAGAACAATGTGTGCATTGAAGTTGGTAATAATCAATATACCGTGGGGATCATGTGAAACACAAAAGTTTGGTAGATGTCGGTTCATGAGCAATGCAACAGATAGAAGGTATTGGGTCTGAATGGATCAGAGGTATTTTCTGTGATAAGGGTGACAGAGAAAGTGGTCAGTCAATAAACAGGCAAGGTATTTCAAGATGAAACCAAAGTTATCATAGGAAGTGAAGGAGCAATCGCCCTCAAAGTCAAGGCCACAAACCAACCACCATATTTATAAACTCACATGTTTTCTTTGTTTGAAACAGGGACGAAAATTGTGTCCAAATCAAAGCTTGGAAGTTTGAATTTTTTTTCAAGTGTCATGCCCAAATTTTGTCAGCACAAAGGCAGTTGGAGAAGGGGAAAGGAAAATTTGTTCGATCTATAAGAACCCTCAATGAGGAAAAGCATGGTTCAGAGGCAAGGAATTTTATCCGTTCTGCAGAGATCCTCCAGAAAGAAAGCATGGCTCAGGTAAGTTCATTCTCAGCTCTCCGGGACCCTCCTGGATAATGAGATTTAGTTTTAAGTGTTTAGGACCCTCCTGAAAAATGGAACTTAGTCTAAAATTCAAAACAATCATGAGTAGTAAGATATAGCATAAATGTACCCCAAAAGAATATAAGTTGGTTTCAAAATTTTCGTTCTGGAGATAGGATTTAGTTTTAAGCGTTTAGGACCCTCCTGGAAAATGGAACTTAGTTTAAAATTCAAAACAATCATCAGTAGCAAGATCTGGCATAAATGTATTACAAAAGAATATAAGTTGGTTTCAAAATTTTCATTCTGGAGATAGAATTCAGTTAGGAGTTGTCAGGACCCTCCTGGAAAATGAGACCTAGTTTAAAATTTAAAACAGTCATGAGTAGTAAAATCTAGCATAAATGTACCCCAAGAAATATAAGATAATTTTAAAGTTCGCATGTGGGAGATAAGATTCAATTAGGAGTTTTCAGGACCCTCCTGGATAATGGGGCCTAGCTTTGAGATCTCCATTAGATAATAAGGTTTAGCATAAGTTCTTGTTGTAGGGTAATATAATTTAGCCGTAGAATTGTCACTCTTAAGATAAGACTTGATTTAAGAGTTGTCAGGGCCCGCCTGGATAATGGGACGTAGTTTAAAACTGGTTTGGATAACAAGATTTAGCATAAGACATATCCTTCAGTAGATATAATTTAGCTCTAAAATTGTCGTTTAATTAAGAATTGTCAGGACCCTCCTGGATAATGGGGAGTAGTTTAAGACCTCCTTAGATAACAAGATATAGCTTAGATTTAAAATCGTCGTTTAGTTAAGAGTTGTCAGGACCCCCCTGGATAATGAGACCTAGCTTTCAAATTCTTAGTAATATTTGGTGATGTGATTCAGTTTAAACTCACAGATGCGCCTAGCTACCAAACTGGGGCAGAAAATTTTCTTTTGTTTTGTCTATTTTTTTTGAAGTCAGGTGCCCATCTGAAGAATAGGGAGAACAACACGCATATCAAAGATAAGAGCATGACCAAGTACTAGCAATCAGGCATCCACCTGGAGAACAAGGAACAACAGTTGAAGTATCAACAATCAGGAGCCCACCTGGAGAACAAGGGAATACATTCGAGTTTTAGAAGTCAGGAGCCCACCTGGAGAGCAAGGGAATACATTTCGAGTTCAGCAATCAGGAACCTACCTGGAGAATAAGAGAATACATTTCAAGTTTCAGCAGACCTAGAGAACAAGGGAATACATTCGAGTTTTAGCAGTCAGGAGCCCACCTGGAGAGCAAGGGAATACAATTCCATTTTTGGCAATCAGGCGCCCACCTGGAGAGCAAGGGAATACAATTCAAGTTTTGGCAATCAGGCGCCCACCTGGAGAGCAAGGGAATACAATTCAAGTTTTGGCAATCAGGCGCCCACCTGGAGAGCAAGGGAATACAATTCAAGTTTTGGCAATCAGGCTTCCACCTGGAGAGCAAGGGAATACAGTTCAAGTATTGGTAATCAGGAGCCCACCTGAAGAACGAAGGGAAGAAGCAAGTCAAGTGTTGGTAATCAGGAGCCCACCTGAAGAACGAAGGGAAGCAGTTCAAGTTTCGAGGAAAAGCAGTGCAAGTATTGGCAATCAGGAGCACACCAGGAGAACGAAGGGAAGCATCAAGGTTCAAAGGAGTTCAGCAATCAGGAAACCACCTAAAAAATGAAGGGAAGCAGTTCAAGTTTCGAGGAAAAGCAACGCAAGTGTTGGTAATCAGGAGCCCACCTGGAGAACGAAGGGAAACAACAAGGTTTAAAGGAAGACAACAATCAGGAGCCCACTTGAAGAACAATGGGAAAGCATCTCAGAATGCAATTCAAGTCAGCAACAAAGGAATCTCACTCAGAGAGTACAAGTCAGTAGGGCAGCAGAAACTGCAAGTTCAATATATAGATAGGATTCTTGTAATTCGTATATCATAGTTTAGTCTGGCTTCTTTTATTTTGTCACGGTGTAATAAGGAGTTCAGTAAGCAAAAACAACAGCAATAACAGCAAAATCACAGCTCTTCGGTAGTACCAGCTACCAAAACTTCTTGAACTACACGCAACCTGATTCCCCTATAACTCGGGATATGTAGGCTATCCAGAACCAAGACTCGGTTGCACCCTTTCTCTTTTCTCTTATCCTTATTTCTTCCCTTTTGAATAAAAATATGTTCAAAAATTAGTCACATGCCTCACCTTATCTTTGCTTGAAAACTCTTCATGTTTCCAAACAAAGAGGGCAGCTGTGAGCACCTAATTTTTGATAATATTTAATTTTTTATCACTTCTTCTATGTAAATATTTTAGAGGTTTTAACCTACAATTTTTAGCTTTGTTATACTTTTTATTATAGGGTAAAAATACAAAATTTAAAAGGTGAATTATTACTATTAATATTATTTTATTTTTATTTTTATTTTAAAATAATAAAAAATTCCGAAAAAATATTATTTTTTTTATTTTCAGGAGTGATTTAAAAATAATAAAAAGGGAAGTATTGAATAAAAAAAATAAAAATAAAAGTAGGTGGAATTCTCTTTTAAAAAGTAGAAAGTAGAAAATTAAAAAAATAAAATTAAAGTTTTGTGGAAATTTTAAGAAAATAAAAAGTAAAAGAAAGTTGGAATTAAAAAACAAATATAAAGGTATCTGAAATTAAAAAAAAATTAAAGTAAAAGAAAGTAGCATTTTTAAAAGAAAAGCAAAAGAAAGTGGATTGTTTTTTTAAGAAAAGTTAAATAAAGTGGAATTCTCTTATAAAAAGTAAAAAAAGTGGGATTTTAAATAAGATAAAAGTAATTAAAGTTGGAATTTAAAAAATTAAAGTAAAGAAAAGTGGGATTTATTTTTATAAAAAAAATAAAAGCAATTTGTAAGTGGGATTTCTTTTAATTAAAAAATAATAAAATAATAAAATATTTAAAAAAAATCTGAAAAATCTCGAAAATTTTGCTATAAATAGAAGAGAAAATTTGAGAAGAAAGAGAAAAAAAAAAAGAGAGGAGAAGAAAAAAGAAGGGGGCGGAGAGAGCGGTATACACTCGATATACACTCTGGATACACTGGATATACAGGGGCAGAATTCATTTTGGAGAGAGTAAAAAATATAGAACCAAATTTTCTGAAATATTGGGAGCGGAAGAACACCAGAGAGAGTTCAAAGCTAGAAAGAGAAAACAAAGAGAGATTTCCGGACTATTTTTCTTCTCCATTTTCACTGGTTTTCTCCGTGTTGCTGGGATTTCTGAATTGAGGTGTTGAAGCTACTGTGTTGGGCTTTCTGCTGCTGTATTTTGCTGTTTGTTGTTGCTGATTGCTTACCCCATTTTTCTGTTCTACATACCAGCATGTCCGGAAACTCGATGTATGTAAATATCCAGTTGAAAATGAATGAAGTGGAGGCCTATTGTTGATTTACTGCTTTCATTATACTGTAATAACCGTACTGATGGACTGTTAATTATAAGTTTGTGCATTTGAATCGTTAAGTGTGTATTAGATATTTAAAAATGCATATGAGTTTAGTTGAGTATTCGCTGTAGTAATTCCATGCTGGACTAACAAAATAGTTTCTATTAGTTTAGTTAATTTCCGATTTTCCTAGATCGGTATAAATGGTATTTTCAAGTTGTGATTAATTAGGCTGTAGACTGTTAAAGTAGTGTGATACTTCTTCTGATCATGGGAACTTTATATTTAGTAGTGATGATGTGAGTTAATCTATAATTCTGAGTTTGAGTGGTTGTATGCGGGTTCGAAATCAGAAAGTTAAAAGTAGATATGAGATATGTAATTCGTAAGGTTAATTTAGGCAATCCATTTTCGTCCAGCATCCTTAATTCTCGAGTTTCAATTCTCATATGTGGTCACGTTAGTGTTTAATCAAAGTTCATGAGTCAGCATTTTAATAAAAATGAGTCATAGTAGGGAATTTGAAATTTGAACTAGTATGCACCATGTTTGAAATTGTGATCATAGGCAGTTTACGTGGGTCATGAAATCTGAAATCGGTTGCTTTCCAACTCATGTTTAATGTTGCATTGAATTTATTTTACTGGCTAGTTAATTTTAGTAGTAGATTCATCAGATTTGTGTTCTTAATTAAATTGAAATTCCATTCAGTGTAAAAGACAGGGGTTAACAGGCTAGTCCCTAAACGTTTGGGCCTCAGGATAATTGATGCACGGCCCAGGCCAGTTTTGGCCCCTTTCTCATTTAGGTCTGGGCCAAGGTCTGTTTTGGCCGATTTTATGGTGTATATCTGGTTTTAAATTCCCGCTGCTGGGCTCGCATCGGAGCCCAATGGTCGGATGTTGGTGCAAAAATATTACTTAGTTTGCATCAGTCCAGTAACAAATTAATTAGGGCCTTTCTTTTATTTTAGAGACAAATTAAGTAGAAAACTATAGATTGCTCTAGGTTTGCACTTTAAAATAATAAAACGGGATGAGCCTCGCTAAACAAAACACATAAATTGCGGGGCCCTCGATAATTGTATATATTAAAATACTTAGATTTCGGGACGGGCCGTTTAGCGAATTTCACGGCCTTCCCCAAAATAATAACGCGTTAGTCTCTTTAGGCGCGTATTTTAATAACATTACCTCCCTAAACTCGGGTGCGCATTTATGTGACCCAAATCCAAACCCCAACGATGTTAAAGTATGTCCAAAAACCACGGGTGCATTTATGTGACGTGGTTCAAGACTTGTTTTAATAACGTTGCAATTTTCTTTAAAAATGAATAAAAGCGGTTAAGGTTAAAATTTGCACATAGGTTCATAATTGTTAAAATCAGATAATTTAAGCCAAATATAACAGTTGAGCGACCGTGTTAGAACCACGGAACTCGGGAATGCCTAACACCTTCTCCCGGGTTAACAGAATTCCTTACTCAGATTTCTGGTTCGCGGACTGTAATACATAGTCAATCTTTTCCTCGATTCGGGATTCAACCGGTGACTTGGGACACCATAAATCTCCCAAGTGGTGATTCTAAATCTTTAATAATAAATCCCGTTTCGATTTTCCTTTAATTGGAAAAACTCCTTTATGCCCTTGCGGGTGTAGGTAAAAAGGAGGTGTGACAACAATCTTTTACCATCGTTGGCCAATAATATCCCATCCTTTTTATAAGAAAGTGGAGCTTTGGTCCAGACTGGTGTGACCCACATACCCCAGAATGAGCTTCTTGCAAAGCTTGGAGTGCTTCATCTTACCCTAAGCATCGCAAGAGTACTCCCTTGAATGATCTTCTGTGTAGGGTATCTTTGTAGTAAAGGAAGCGAGGTGCACGACGACGGATTTCAATTCTTCTCTGCGGATTTTCTGGAAGTATCCCATAGCACAAGTAGTCGATAATGGGTTGTCTCCATTCTTCTTTCTCGACTTCGGAAACAGCGACAAGATGCTTGAGTTTATTTTCTTCACCTTCAGCCTCATTTGGCAGCGGTACTACCCATTTTTGGCAGATAATAACTTGCACTTGATCAGGCAGGGTTAAAGATGAAGCTAGGGAGGCTAAAGCATCTGCCTTCTTATTTTCTTTCCTTGGCACATGTTGAATAGTCACATCACCGAGCCACCCCATTAAATTTTTAGCGTAATCATGAAATGGGCGTAGTTCAGGCTTCTTGACCTCGTAACTACCTAAAAGTTAATTGATCACTAACTGAGAGTCACCAAAGACTTGCAATTGCAACCGCTTCATTTCAACAGCCATTTCGAGCCCAAGTATTAGTGCTTGATATTCAGCAACGTCGTTAGAGCAGAGTTGCGTCAAAGTAAAAGAGTAGGGCAGAACTTCACCTTGAGAAGTGATAAATACTACACCAGCACCAGCTCCTCCGTGATATGCAGCACCATTAAAGTACATCTTTCATGGAGGCTGAACTTTTATGACCATGGCGTCCTTATCAGGTAGTTCGTCAGTTAGCTCCCAATCATTAGGTATAGGGTGATCTGCCAAGAAGTCCGCTAACGATTGTTTTTTTATAGCCTTTTGAGAGATGTACACAATTTCAAATTGTTGAAACTGGAGGTACCACCTTGCTAGTCGATCACTAAGGACAGGTTTTGACATCACTAACTTGATGGGATTTGCCCTAGAAACCAAACGAATGACATGATATTGAAAGTAGTGCTTCAACTTTTGGATTGCGAAGACTAGCACCAAACATAACTTTTCAATTGGCGAATAATTCAACTCATTTGGTGTCATCATCCTGCTCAAGTAGTAAAGGGAGTTTTCTTTCCTTTCACTATTTTCTTGGGCCAATAGTGCTCCAACAAACCTTTCTTGTGCTGAAATGTATAGTATCAGCGGCTTTCCAAGTATAGGGCTGCCAGAACAGGAGGTTTCATCAAGTAGGATTTAATGCTCTCAAAGGCATTGTTACACGCTTGGTCCCATTTGAAAGGGACACCTTTCTTCATAAGGCGACTGAATGGTTGGCACCTCCTAGCTAGGTTTGAGATGAATCTCCTAAGGTACGTTAACTTTCCTTGCAGACTTTTCAATTCGTGAATATCCCGAGGCTCATGCATTTTCAAGATTACATCTACTTTGGCTTGATCAATTTCAATCCCCCAATGTCTTACAATGAAACCAAGGAACTTTCTGGAAGTAACTGCAAAGGTGCATTTCAATGGGTTCATCCTAAGTTGGTACCTCCGGAGTAACTCAAACACCATTCTCAAGTCTTTCAAGTGGTTGCCCTTCTCTCTTGATTTTACCACCAAGTCATCAATATAGCATTTGACATTCTTGTAGAGAAGATCGTCAAAAATATTCTGCATAGCCTTTTGGTAAGTAGCACCAGTATTTTCAAGCCAAAAGACATTACCTTGTAGCAATAAATACCCTTGGGGGTGCGGAATACAGTAAGCTCTTCATCTTTTGGCACCATGCAAATTTGGTTATAGCCTGATGAACCGTCCATAAATGACATTGCCTCGTACCCAGTGGTAGCATCGATCATCAGTTCTAGAATGGGAAGCGGGAACTCATCTTTCGAACATGCATTGTTAAGATCCCTAAAGTCAACGCACACTCGAATCTGGCCATTTTTCTTCATTACAGGGACAATGCTTGAAACCCATGTTGGGTATTTAACTTCACAAATAAAGCCAGCTTCGATGAGTTTGTTAACTTCGGTTTTAATTAAGGGAACCAAGTCCGGCCTAAAATGCCTTTAAGCTTGTTTAACAAGGCGAGCACCATTTTTGACTGCAAGGTGATGGACTGCTACTTTCGGGTCCAAGCCAGACATCTCTTTGTAACTCCAAGCGAAGACATCCCTGAACTCCTTGAGTAACTCAATATAAGTGCTCTCTTCATTAGCTTCTAATAAAGCACTTAGGTAGGTGGGTCTTGGTTCCTCATTGGTGCCAAGGTTAACTTCTTTTAAGGCATCAACTGTCGTCTTCACTCCTTCTTCAAGTTTGGGTGGAGCGTCTTTCGCATCTTCATCTTCTCGAGGGTCCCCATCGTTTAAGGATATGTAATAACACGGTAAAACATCCTCCAATTCTGCATTATCCTCCATTGAAGATGGAACATCATTCTTGCCTTGTACAGTAATATGATACAAAGAACCCACACTCTCTTCATCTTTGTCACGCTCCTTAGCGTAGATCACAGTATATGGCTTTACCTTCAGCACTTCTTTACATGAAACCATAAGTTTTATTTGTCGCCTCATTCTAGAAGGAGCCAAACTTTGGAAATCCTTAGAGATCTCCTGGATTTTGGGTGAAGCGGGTGTTCTTATGCTTTGAAAATTTCTCTGGAACTTGTTCCCCTTCTTTAATGGACCCAATCTTTTAAACACGGAGGTTCTCACAAGTGATTTTCCAAGTCGATCAAAGACAGAAGGCTTGTTAGAAGCGACCGATTCATCTTCTACAGTGATATAATTGATGCTCGCCTTTCTTATTGAGATGCGCACTGGTGACGGTTGCTTGTATCCCAAACCTTCACGTGGTTGCCTCATTGCAGCTTCTGATGGGAGCTTCCCTAACTTTGACGGCTCATTGGGATTGTATCCAGCTTTTGCAAATAGCTTATAAGCGTTAGGGTCAAAACCTTCATCTATTCGCTTTGTAAGAAGTGCCACATTCTGCAAATGATTTTGGGCTACAAACCCTGTAAGCGGCTTCGGGGACAACTTTACTGCCTCAATTCATTTTACTGGAAGAGTTAACTCCTTTAGCTTATTAGTTTGGAGGTTAGATGATTCACCCTCATCTTTCTTCCTTTTAGGGACATACTGGAGCGCAGGATTCACTTTCTTGCCATAAGACGCAATACCCCCTCTATAAGATTTATACGGGTTGGGTTGTACCTCCTCGATAACATCTTTGACTCTACCAGTAGGGACTTTGACTCTTTTAGTTGTGGGCTCGTCATTTTTGCTTTTTATGACATTATCGACTTTTAGCTCCTTCACAATGCGGTTCTTTAAGTAGAATTCTGCATCGACGAAGTATGACTCAGCCTCGGTGAATTGCTCATCATCAGCAACTATTTTCTTCTCGACTTCACCCTCGTAGAAACATTGATGATAGGTAGATGGAACCACTTTGTTCTCATGTATCCAAGGCCTTTTAAGAAAGACGTTATATGAAGTCTTTGCATCGATCACATGTAGCCATGCACTTAATTGCATATCTTCAATGGTGATTTCCAGCCTGATCACGCCTATGGCTCTTTTCCCCCCTTGGTTGAATCCTTAGATCATCACATGACTTTTTAAGAGTTCACTCATGGGAATACCAAGTTCTTTCGTAGTGCGAATTGGCAAAATGTTCACTGAGGATCCCCTATCAACCAAAATTTGATTTATTCTTTCATCGCGCATATAGCCAACCAGGTATAATGGGCGATTATGAAGAACGTCACCCAGTAGAAGATCGTCGTTTGTGAACGTACCTTTTTCTCGCATGCATTAGCTTCTTGAGGAATAGACTCGATGAGCTTTTCTGAAGATGGTATCTTTTTCTTCCCCTTTATCAGCATTGCAACAAGAGGCTTCAATACCATCATGGGAAATCTTCATACGGAACCAACATGGTAAGAAATCCTCCAAAGTCATTGGATGTCGTGGCTTTTGAGGTTGGTGCATCTCCACTTTTGCTTTCTTCAGCGCCTAAGTAGATTATTTTTTGTTAGTCTTTTTACCATCATCTTCCTTGTTGGTTGTTCTATTGATTCTTTTTGTGGGCTCCTTTTTTAGCGCCTACGACGAGTCACCAACGTCCAACCTTCATCATCATCAGGTTGATCATCTTCAACTTTGTTGTTCTACAGTAATTCTTCATTTTTTATTCTTTTTAAACTGCATAACTCATCTAGACTGAATGAGCCAAAGGTAATAGAGACTTGGTTCGCGCTTGCTTTCTCATCTTCAAGCACGATCTTCTTTTCATGGGCCAAGTCCATAACTTTGTCCTTGAAGACAAAGCACTTCTCTAGTGGGTGGCTTACAAGTCGGTGATATTTGTAATAATTTGGGTCATTCGTTTTCTTAGCTTCATCTGGTCGCTTCATCTCCGAAAGCTCAATGAGATTTAACTTAAGGAGTTCTTCGAAAATGGATGGCACATCAGAATCCAGGAATGGGTACTCTTTCTCCTGCATTTCTTTTAGAGTCAACTTTCCACTTGGCTTATCTTGAAAAGAAGTGGATTTCATACTCTATTTCTTGCTCACCTTCGTCATGAACTTCATAGGTGACATGTTGTCATTCATAGCTTCTTTGCTTTCAGACTTGAGTACGAACTTGCCCCACTTCCTGACTTCTTGCTGGTCATTCCCTTTGCGAGGTTCATAGATGGGCAGCCTTTCATTTTCAGCGGAGGCCATGCTCAATTCTATGTCATGGGCACGAGTTGCAAGGTTTTCAAATGTGCCAGGTTTGATACCTTGTAAGATGTAGCGCAATCACCAATGCATGCCTTGGATGTATATCTCTATGCCTGAAGTTTCACTAAGCCTGTCTTTGTAGTTGAGGCTTCATTCCTCCAACTATTGATAAAGTCGATAACCAGTTCCCCCTTTCGTTGACGAGTATTTGTAAGTTCTATCATACTTACAGTACGTCTCATGCTATAAAAGCGATTGAGGAACTCTTGCTCTAGTTGACCACAGCTATCGGTAGATCCAGCTTCGAGGTCCGTGTACCAGTCAAAAGCATTTCCTTTTAGCGAGCGGACAAACTGCTTGATGAGGTAATATCCATAAGTCCCAACATTGTTGCACGTCTCCACGAAGTGCGCAACATGTTGCTTTGGATTACCTTTACCATCAAATTGTTGAAACTTTGGAGGTTGATAACCAGCAGGCATCTTCAACATATCGACCCTTGTGGTGTACGACTTTGCATATATAAGGGAGGATTTGGCAGCAACTTCATATTTGTTCTTAATGGTTCCTTCAATGAACTCCTTCAGTTGATCGATTAGAATCATCCCTTCAGATGAGATGGGGATAGCCTTAGTGGATGCTGCTTGTCGTGGGAGAGAGTCATTCTCTAGAACTTTTGGGAGCTTGTCGGGTGCATGGGTGGATTCTTCTTCCATCAAGATTCCCACTATGTCTGTTAGATTGTCAATTCTAGCCTCTTGATTTTGCATGCATTTGGTCAAGCCAGCGATTGCTTCCATCAAGTTTCCCAACTTCTCCTCCATAGATGAAGTGTTTGTCACCATGGCTTGCATGATTATCGTTGACTACGGATAGTAGCATGGATTTTCACACAGATTGATCCTTGATTGGCTCACGCTATGTGGTGTAAGTAGGGAGGATTCATCACTTGAAGCATCATCATCTTCCTTCACAGCAGAGTGCTTGGATCCGGAGAGGTAAAGAAGAGCAAGAGTTTTCTTGATCTTTTCAACAACATCGCTTCCTCCTTCAGATGCGTTTGTGGAAGATCTTGCTCCTTTTGAGGATGAAGATCCGAAAACAAGGGTTGATGCGAATGGCACTTGGGGTGCTTGTTGTCCTAAAGAACTTGCTTTGCTCCTCGTAACTGGTCCGAAGCTTCAAAAGGTAACATCGAGGATGCTTTCCACATCAGCGTAGAACCTGGAGTTAGTAGCCTTGGTGGAAGTTGAACTGGAGCTAATTTTCTTTGAAGTCATTTCAATGTTCTCAGACTTTGGTGATTGAAAACTTGAGATGAGAGGTAGAGATTGCCCCATTGGACATGCTAGAATTTGTAGATAATAAATTGCATCGAGAAAATAAAATCAGGACCGAAAAATATTGCAACAATTGTAGTATTTTATTTCGAATATTTGAGTGTTAAAATTCCTATGAATCCTCTGATTCTTATTTTCAATAGTAAATAAATTCAAGGGCCTTTGAGCTTGATCTTGAATCTATGTTTGTTGCCACGAACGATGATCTTGTTCTTGAGCTTGAGCTTGATTGCTTGAACTTGACTTTGATTTGTTCTTCGTTCTTGAGCTTGAACTTGATTTGTTCTTCGTTCTTGAGCTTGAATTTGATTGCTTGAAACTTGTGGAAGAATTTGCAGCGTTTGATCCATGAGCTCCTTCTTGCTTCTTATTATAACTTCTGGTCCTTTTTTTGAGTTGTGAAGACCCCTATTTATAGTTGTGGGAGGGAAGAGTTATGATAAGAACAAACTCTTTCCGACCAATCAAATTGAAGTGCGACAAGACCGTATTTGATTGGTCAGAACATGTCACTTGAAGAGTAGAAGTCCACTATTGATGGGCATTCAAAGTTTTGCTTTCGAAAATAGGATTTTTTTTGAGTTTGTTAGTTGTTTGGATTGAGTGTTGTTCTAATGTATTGAAAATATCAAAATGAGTTCAAAATTTAAATTTGAAGTGATTTGGAGTAGATTTGAGTTAAACTTTAGAAAAGACGTAAAGAAGAAGACGAAGTCAATTTTTTTGTATAATTATGTATAATCTTGTATAATAGTGTATATGAGTGTATAAACACATCTTATACACTTTTATACACCTTTATGCAACGTCTGTAAATGAACTTCGTCCACAATTTTCAATTGCAATTCTTGTGCAAAACTAGTCCAAATCTCCATTAAATGACTTCAAATTTTATATACAACATCCTTATACTATTCTAACAAGTCTAAATAACACTCACTCCAAATTTCTCACAAAATCAAATTCGAAATTTAAACCCACATGTTTAAGCTTGTTAGAAATTTAATTTTCACCATCCAAATGGATTTGGTTTGTTGAACTAATATTTGAGTCACAGTTACTGATTCGAAAATTAACTTAAAAGCTTGAGGAATCTTTTTTAAAAATTAAATAGTAATTTCTAGAACCTATTGGAGTTGGATGTTGAATCTTAGCCTATTATTTTTTGGGCTAGTTTGTTGTAAATTGAAATATAAGCTATAAAATTGAAAAGTAGGGAGCTCAGTTGTTCTTATATGAAATGTTCCCTATAATTTATCATATTTTTCGTTGGGAAAAATTTTATTAACTTAAAAGACCTCCCTAATCTAAAAGGAGAAATTTAATACTCCTAAATATAAATGGAGTTGAAAGTGAACAAAACTCTCCTTTGTGAATCGCTTAAAATTCAAGAACTAAAAGGAATTGAAAATTAAAGTTTCAAATATTAGGAGAAAATTAAATGACTATTCCTAAATAGTCAAAAATTATTTAAATAATTATTTTTAATATTAGAAAAATAATTAAATGACTATTTTGTATAGTGTGAAAGTTATTTTTAAAGGGTAAAAAGATGAACGACATTTCGCTAAAGGCTTTCGCGCTTTTAATATAGTTATATTATATTATATTCTATTATATTGTATTAATAGATAGATTGTTTCCAAGACAGAAGTAGTATTAATATGTGCTTAATAAAATAAATCGAATCGATGTCACGTATTAATCCAAAAATAAATAAAATCTTTCTGATGTTTATTATTAAAGCAAATGATTAAATCGCTTTTCTTTTACCCATATTTTGTAATAGCATAATAGTCTAAATGATACCTATACTTATGTCACTTTGTTATTCAGGTCCCTGTATCCAATAAAGTTTCATCCAAACATCTGAACTTAGTCAAAACATGTATTTTAAACTCCTCTGACCATTGACTGAGCTTATGTGTTATTCATTTTGCTGAGTCAGAAAAATGAGTGATCACACGCTCTAAAAAGGAGAGTGGATATATTTGTTTTGATTTACAAATATTAAAAATAATAAAGAATAATCATAAAAAAAAGAGTAAATTAATTAATTTCCCAACCTTTCTGTTCCCCCCGTTTCTCCCCGTCTTCTTCTCCCCCCTCTTTCCTATTGTAACCCCCCAACTCCCCACTCCCACTCCTTTCTGGATAGTTAGGAACAAAATTAATAGTACAAAAAGGAGAAGAATTTTCTTTGAGGAAAGTTAAATAAGCAGATTTATTAATGGGGTTAAAGTTTTTAAAGATACCAAAAAGCTATGGCCAAGTAATTTTCGTGTTCATCAGTCCGTTGTGGTCATGAGTTTTCCAAAGGAGTCCGGTGAGTGAAGAAATAGGTGGTGTAGTCCGCTAGTGATTATTTTCCAACGATCTGATTTTGCTTTGTGGTGGTCAGCAGTGAAATACTTCCAGTAATATAGTTCTTTATTTTCTAGTGATGGTACGCTGCTCGTTGGTTGTTGCCCCTTTTTGCATCTCAGTAAATTCTAAGATTACATTGGTTTTACCTAAAATAGTAAGAGTAAATAGATGAAGCAGGATAAAAATAAAATTATCGAAATTGAAGAGTTTTATGTATATGAATTAGGGTTAAGATTGTGCTCAAAAAGGAGGAAAGAGAGCAAAACGGTGAAGGCGATTCCGATTTTTTGGTTGTTTTCCATGATAAGGGTCGCCGACAACATAGGAAGATGGGGTGGATTTGAAATATTATTAAAAATTAATTTTTAATAAATAAAAATGTGTCATTGATTTATCTGATGTGGACATGATATTTTGTCCACGTCAGGCGAGTGACCAACACGTAATGCCGAAGTGGTTTAAAATACATGTTTTGATTAAATTCACGTGTTTGGATAAAACTTTATTAGATACAGGGATCAGAATAATAAAGTAATACAAGTATATGTGTCATTTAGACTATTCTATCTTTTGTAATTAAAACAACTTACTCAAACTACGTCCACCTCTAAATTTCCTGTCAAAGAAAAATCGTATGCTATATAAATGAGAAAATCGGTGAATAGGAAATTCAGAGATCCACCGACGAAAATTGGATCTCCTTTCTCTCTCAGTCAACCTCTCAAACCGTACAAATCAAGCAAATCCCCAATTTCCATATAAATCAATTAACCAAATAATCTTCCAATTTCTCTTTGCATTTCCAATTTCTTCACAACAATGGCCGCAGCCGCTTCATCGCCAGCAGTTCTTCCAATTTCCAACCCTCAAACCACCACCACCACCACCACCAACACCCAACAAACCACCACCGGCGTGGGTCCCACACCTGCTCTCCGATCCTTCATCAACCGCATTTCCGAGACTATCCAAGGTGGTCTTTCCAATCGCCGTCCATGGTCTGAACTCGTTGATCGTTCGGCCTTCTCCAAACCCGAATCCGTTTCCGATGCTACCCTCCGCATCCGCAAAAACTATTCCTATTTCCGTACCAATTACCTTTCCCTCATCGCCGTTGTTCTCGCCTTTTCCCTAATCACAAACCCATTTTCCCTTTTTCTTCTCGCCGGTCTCCTTGCTGCTTGGCTTTTCCTCTACCTTTTCCGGCCGTCGGATCCGCCTTTGGTTTTATTTGGTCGGCAGTTTTCTGAACGTGAGACGCTTGGGGCTCTTATTGTTTCTACGGTTGTTGTGATCTTTCTAACCAGTGTTGGATCGGTCCTTGTTTCAGCTTTGATGGTTGGTGTTGCTATTGTGTGTACCCATGCTGCTTTTAGGGCTCCGGAAGATCTTTTCCTTGAGGAGCAAGAGTCTCCGGCCACTGGGTTCCTCTCATTCTTGTCCGGCGCTGCCGCTTCCTCCGCCGCTGGCCCAGCTGTTGCTGCTAGGGTTTGAGGTGCACGACGTCGTATTGGTGTCCAAAGAGATCGATAGCGGTTCTGTTGGGGTAATTTCGTGTTTGTTTTTTAAAGGTATTGGAATTGGAATTTTAGTATAGAAAGGGAACGATCAGTATGAGATGAGAATATATTACGAATAAGATTTTACTTTGATTGTTCTTAATGTTTTTGTTTTAAAAAAAAATTGGAAATGTATAATAGGGGAGATGTGTTGGGGATTTTGTTTCCGTAATTTGTTATACGAAATGATGTTAAATCATTCAGATTAATTCATTTCTTATTGTTTGTTTAGAATACTTGGGAGAATTACATCCTTGTCCCTTGGCCCAACGACCCAATCAAAAAATGGCCCACATTTGAAGAAAATTATTTTCACTAGTTAGCCCACTCTTATTTCTTCGTTCCCCTTTTTTTCTTCGTTCTTCTTCTCCTTCTCATGCCATCATTTGCACTACAAAATTTTTTCTACTATTGTTATTCTCCTTCAATTCTTTACGGGATTCCAATGGTTAACTAATAATTTGAAAAATAATAGTCACCATTACAAGTGGTTCGAAGATTCGATTTCAGAAATTGAATTTTCCGATTTGTTAGTTGTTTGGAATGAGTGCTATCTCAATTGATTGGAATCATCAATATGAGTTCAAAACTTAAATTTCAAGTGATTTGGAGTAGATTTAGGCTATATTTGAGATTTCAGAAATTGAATTTTCCGATTTGTTAGTTGTTTGGAATGAGTGTTATCTCAATTGATTGGAATCATCAATATGAGTTCAAAACTTAAATTTCAAGTGATTTGGAGTAGATTTAGGCTATATTTGAGTTAAATTTCAGAGTATTTGTGAAGCTACATTAATAGGACTCATTTGTATAATAATGTATATAATATTATATAAATAGTATGTAATAGTGTATAAACATAACTTATACACTATTATATATAAGGTTGATACATTATTTACAGTTATTTGGTAAATTTCTCGCATTTTCTTCATCTTCTTCTTCTCATTCTTCTTATACACCTATATACATCGTGTATCAAGAATATTTCACTCTGTGATTATATATCTTTATACACTTTTATACAACTATATATATAATGTACCTCTTTGTATAAAAGTGTATGAGCATCGCCAGCGAAATTTTTGTACGATTTTCACTTGCAATTCATGTATAAAACTAGTCCAAATCTCCGGCAAATAACTTCAAACTTTGTATACAACCTACTTAAACTATTTCTAATAAGTTCAAACAATACCCACTCTAAATTTCTCACAAAATCATAATCGAAATTTAACAAAATTAGCATTAAAGGAGATGAGATTAAATATTTATGGGTGAAAAATGAGGAGAGAGTTACAATAGGGACAAGTAGGAATAAATGAGGTTGTTATAATTAGAGGGAATGAGAAAAGAAAAGATGTTATTGATATGAGATTTTTTCATTCCTATACACTATTTGAAATTTTATTACCGTTAATGTCCATGTTTAGCTAATTACCTGGCATAAACAAGTTTTATTTACAAAATATATACAATCTACCTTAAAGGCTCCCAAATTCATTATTTGTGCCTTCAATCAAGGAAATTAGATATATCTTTTTCCTTTTTTCTCTCCTTTTTCCCCTCTTCTCTCAATATTCTCTTTTTCTCCCCTCGTCGGTTCCAAAGCTGCAGCCCAACACTGAGGAAAAGGAAAAACCAAAAGACAGCATCCACAGTCCAATTCCGAAAGACCATTTCTATTTTTCTATGTAGTGAACTAAATAACGCACAAAATAAAATAAGAAAAAAAACCCACCTATTTAATATGTAGGAATTTTTATTTCCTATAACAAATGTTAACACCTTATTTATTTTAAATAAATAGCATTTAAAAAAAGTATATTC
This sequence comes from Nicotiana sylvestris, assembly GCF_000393655.2. NCBI lineage: Eukaryota > Viridiplantae > Streptophyta > Magnoliopsida > Solanales > Solanaceae > Nicotiana > Nicotiana sylvestris. The sequence continues at coordinate 150,174,703 of NC_091068.1, forward strand.
TATAGATACCTTTTAAGATTTATAGCAAAATATTTAATTTTGGTTACCTCCTAACCCTAAGTTACTAAATACGCTAATCAGTTACACTATTTTCTTTCTCTCTCTACTTTGATACATCCCATCATCTCCCGTCATCCCATTAAAATTTTCGATCTCCTTGAAATATCCTCAACATATTCACCTATCTTTTTCTCGTTACAGTCTCGAGAGTCAATTTCAAGTTCAATCTCGACTTCAGAAGCATCTGGCATAATATCACATATCATGATTATTTTCGTACAATATTTTTTTGGTACTCTTAATGTGAAAAACATACTGTAAGTAATGATTATGTTATGACGTTGAGGATGGAATTGACTGGGCCAGCAGGGGAAGCAGCCATAGCGAGGCAAGTGTTACTGCTTGAACTGCTACAGATCAAGAAGTTGTCTTGCGGCAATGTATTTCCATGCCCGCAAACATCAACATTATTGTTGGAATTGTAATGGGGACTGTGCAGCAAGTGTCGAATCCCCCAAGGCTTGTCATTGTCGTTTTCCTTCCCATTCTCCTCCTAAACTCGTTCATCACTGCTGTATAAGCTGGCTCCACTAGCCTCGTGAATATCGTCCCTGCCAATTGAAAAAATTGAGATATGGATGTTGTAGGATGATTTTCTGTTAATATATGTCAATGTATTTTCATGTATTTCATTGTATTCATTGTCTTTTTTTTTTTCATTGTAATTCAATGTATCTCGTTGTATTCCATATATTTTATTGTATTCACTGTCTTTTTTTCTCATTATATTTCAATGTATCCCGTTGTATTTATGTATTTCATTGTATTCACTGTTTCGCTATTTATCATGAATGTATTCATAAGTTTTTTTTTATAATTGATATAATAATTTCTCTGCAGATTGCTATATTTTTGGGGTATTTTTCGGTTGAGAATCTTTTTTATAACTGAATATACAAAATTTGTGTGTTATAATTGAGTTTGTTGAGTTATATTAAGAGTCTATTATGTTAATTGATTCATTTTCCCTTTTAAAAATAGTGTAATCTCATATTTCACGCCGTGAATACAGTCAAATACAATAATCTGTCCAGCTGTAATCCCATGTTTCACTCCATGAATACAGTCGAATACAACAACTGATTAGCTGGACTTCCCCGATTCACGCCTATTTTTGCTATATTACAATAGTTTAAATACATCAAATACATCTTATAACCACATAAAAGGTATCTATAATCCGTAATATAGCAAATGATATCTATAAATGACTAATTATTATTAAAAGATAGTGCTTTATGAAAATTTCCCAAAAAAATATCTGGCCTGTTGGGTATAAGAGGTAAGCCACCGCCAAAAAGTCCGAGAGAATCACATCTTAGGCTCCGTTTGTCCATTAAAAAAAATTCTTTTTCTTTTCAATAAAAATTTTCAAAAATATATTTGTTCATGAAATTTTGCAAGTTTTCAAAAAAAAAAATCGAAGATGAGTCTTTTGATTACAACTACAATAACATACAACTTAAATACAAAATTTATATAGTATGTATTTTGTATATTTTGTATCTGATTTATACGTAGTAAAAACAAATTTCATACAATTAATTATATACTATACAACTTATCTACAATTTTCATACATTATTTCTACTCAGTTATATACAACTACAATATCATACAACTAAAATATAATTTTTATACAATATTGTTCAACTTTCATATATATAAACAGAATATAACTTTTTTACAATTTTACTACTCCCTCCGTTCCAATTTATGTGAACCTGTTTGACTGGGCACGGAGTTTAAGAAAAAAATGAAGACTTTTAGAATTTGTGATCCTAAACAAGTCCAAATGGGCCCAGAGTATTTGTGTGGTTATAAAAATTTCTCATTAAGGGTAAAGTTGTAACTTTAAGCTAAATTGTTACCAAATTTAGAAAGGGTTCATTCTTTTTAGAACGGACCAAAAAAGAAATAGGTTCACATAAACTGGAACAGAGGGAGTACAAGTTTGTAAATATAATGTATATCATGTCTTCTTCTTCTTCTTATTCTTCTTATTCTTCTTCTTCTTCTTCTTCTTCTTCTTCTTCTTCTTCTTCTTCTTCTTCTTCTTCTTCTTCTTCTTCTTCTTCTTCTTCTTCTTCTTCGAGTTTCAATATGAAATTCAGCCAAAATCAAGTTTAATCTTCACCAAAACACCCTCAAAATCGAGATATAAACTTCAAACCATATTTTCAATTGTTTGCAACAACACCCAATCCAAACAAATAATGATTTTTTAAAACCCAAATTCAAATTCAAAGCTTTTTAATGGCTGTCAATGGTGAAATTGCTCCTCTCTTTTTCGTTGCTTTACATTACTGAAATTAGGGATTGGGAGATTGAGAGCGACATAGAGAGAATTTCCAATTCTTTGCAACAACACCCAATTCAAACAAATAATATTTTTTTGGGTGAATTCTCTAAGAAAATACCCAAATCAAATGTAGGAATATTGGCTCCTTTGCCTTTTTAGGGCTGTTCTTTGAAGCTGTTTTCTTTTTCATTAAAAATCAAGCTAAGCACGGACGTTAATGGAGGTGATTTTTTGAAGAAGAGAGTAAAAGTTTAGAATGCTTATGGAAGAAGAGAGGAAATAGGCGTTAATGGAGGGATTCTGAATTTTGTGAAGAGAAAATTATGGGTGAGTGCAAGATACGTAGGGGGAGGGGGGATGTGGAGAGAGAAACGTGGGAGGAGTGGAAGATACGTTAGAGTGATTTTAGGACAGTAATTATTATCATTAATTCCCATAAAATGTACATAAATGGTAATTGGTATATAATATGTAATTATAGTAAAACTTGAGTAGGGAGGGTAATATAATTCTATATAGTGTATAGGAATGTAAAAATCTCTATTGATATTTGGCTATACATTTGCAAACTTATAACTGAGCTAAAATAGTGCAAGGTCAACTTATGAAATGCATTATTCTGTAATTTTGTCTTTTTTTATTTGTAGACATGCCTCGGTTGAGTAACCCGATCTGAAATTGGAGGTCGTAATGAGTATTTTAACATATAATAAAAAATTAAATACGTTTAAATTACGTAATAGTTTAAAAAAATATTTAAAATTATGGTAAAAACAATTTGAGATGTGAAAGGGTAATGGTTCATAGACCATCTTCATAAAAAGCCCTATGTACTGAGCTCTAACTAGGGGTGTAGATAGGTGGGTGGAAGGGATTCAAACCCCTTTCGTTGAAAATTACCCATGTTATATTTTTTTTTATGTATATATATTAGGTGTTGAATTTCCTTAGCTTATTTGCGTATTTATTTTTTCAAATTTTTAAATCCGGTAAAATAATCTTGCTTTCGCCACGGGCTCTAAGATTCTCACTTTAGAATAGCTATTGTAGGCTATTATAAGAAATGATAAACCAGATTAGTCTTCAATCTCCAATGTTCATCCTAGTATTTTTTGGTTCATCCTAGTTATTGTGTGTGCAAATGGTGAACCCTTCTAATCTTAGGCATTCCAAACAACATACACTTTCTATAGAAAGTGAATCAGCCAATTCCCCATTTACAAACTTCAATGTTACTTCCTTGAAGAAAATATGCTAGCCACATGAAATATTGGATGCATGTATACGTGTCTTCGTGAGACAAATTATGTAATCGGGGAAATTTACAAGATGTACGCACATTTAGCACTTTTTTTTTTAAAAAAAAAACAAAAAATTCCCCTCTCCTATGATTCCCGTTGATCCTCTTTGTTGGAGCTATTGTTCCTTTGGTGACTCGAACCCATAATTCTGAAATTGTAGGTGGAAAGTGCCGACCATGGCATTTCATATGAGTCCGAGTGATTTTATTTTGTACCTCACACAACTTATACTAGTTGTGTGAGACATCTTTTTATCTGACATATTTGTGGACCGATATCTTACACATCTGGGTTTATAAAAATTCTAGACCACACAATTGTGAGACAAAAAAAAGACCTCACACAACTAGTGTCAGTTATGTGAGGCACAAAATAAAAAGTTTCGAGTAATGATCGGTCCGATTTATATATGGGCAAGACTAGGGGTGTTCATATATAAAAACCCGAAAAATCGAACCAAACCGAAAATCAAACCAAACCGACCAAAAAATCCGATACTTTTTGGTTTGGTTTGGTTTTAGTTTTGAATTTTAAAAACCGATCAAATTTGATTTGGGTTTGGTTTTAATCAGAGAAAAATGAAAAACAAACCAAACCAAACTGACTATAGGAGTAGCTATTTCAAATTTATTATTACACCTATATATATGTATATTTTTATACAAAGTTTCAAAATTTTCATGGTAAATGTTAATAATTTGCACTTTTAGTATAGTTCTTTACCATTACATTCTAGTTTGATTGGTAGTTTTCTTTTGTTAAATGTAAGAATCCATTTCGTGTTAAAAATAATATATTTTTAGTTGAGTCCTTATATTATTCATCACTATTTGATTCCATTATCATCAATATATTTTGATAAATAATAGATTTCTCAAAGGGCAATTGATTTGATAGTGTTACGTTGAAAATGTGGTCGCCGGAATATGTGTTTGGTAATGTATGTCTTATATTTAAGAAAAAACCGCCAAATAACCGAAAAACCAAAAACCCGACAAAACCCGACATAAACCGAATCGAGAAAAAACCGACTTAATTGGTTTGATTTGGTTCTAATATTGGAAAAACCGACTTACTTGATTTGGTTTTTTTGTAGTGAAAAATCGATTCAAACCGAACCATAAACACGCGTACGCAAGACCTTTCCAGTTTCTGTATATTTAATAGTCAAGCACATAAAAATCTCTTTCTTTTTTCTGAGGTTAGGTTGAAACATAGATATCAGAAGCATTTGGATACAGCGGTAGGACCCCTATTTTTTTTTTATTTTTTGTTTGCAGTAATCCTTTTCAGCTTTATCAAATTATTTTTATTTGGAGATACTGGGTGCGAAGGATATTTAATACTAGTGTTGAATACTATAAACGTTGAAACTGTTGGCTTTGCCATTAAGAATTGCTCGTTCATAAGTTATAATTTGACTTGTAAAGATCAACTCTATCTGTCCTGCTTTTTCAACTCCAAAATATCTGAACAATAATTCGACAAAAAAATGGAGTAAATACGTAATCACTGCTGCAAATCCTTGTATTAGCAGTGTAGGCCGTCATTACCATTTACCACTAGCTAATGTTTTCTTAATGTTTACTTCCACTTATATATATATATATTCTCCAATTCTTAAGAAAAAAAATTACTCTATTTATATATAAGAGTATATGTTTTTGTGATTTTTCGACCAAACGAAGTGAAGGCGTCTCTGCCGATGGATGTAATATTGATCAGTTACCTTATTATATTATTCTTCTGCCTTTCTTTCTTTGCGCGCAAGAAACAAATAGCCGCAATATAATTTGTGTTTGGTAGAAAATGAAACATCTCTAATCTGGAAAGAGACAGGAAAACACAAATTCCGTGGTCGCCAAGAAAAGATAAGGACAGCCAACCAAAACATTATCATAAACAAAAACTATTAATTTAAGTTTCCTGTGTGCCCCAAATTCGCTTACGTTCCTTATAGTTAAATTAAATACTTAATTAATCCCCAAGGAAAAAAAACTAAATATGGTTTATCATTTATTGCTCTTACTAAATATAGTTAAGATACAATCAGCACACGTTAATACTAAGTAGTAAGTACCAAAATAACACGCTATTTATTTATTTGTTTTCCCAAAAATAAATGAAACCCAATTTGACAAGGAAAAGGATTCTATATAAATACACACCAAACAAGGAGAGGAACATTCTTGAAACGACAAATATTCCATTGGCAAAGCAAATAACAAGACTTCAAATCAGATTTATAAATTAATACCTTTGACGTACATGTCTTCTCACATTCTTCACAGGTGATTTTCTTCTCTTTTATTCCTTTCTCTATCTATTTTAAAAAAATACTAAAACATCTGCCAACTTTGTAGTACTTAGTATTCTCTGCAATTAGCCACTATACAATTCTTGTATTCAATTAATAGCTTTTTTCTAATCTTTATTTTAACATAATAATGGCTTCTTTTGCAAACAGGAAACAGAAAAGAAGGCGCAATGGATGTGATTCTCTGGAGGAAATTTTATTAAAGTGGAAAAATCATTATCAGGAGCTTAATTCTAGCATTGAAGATGTACAAGTAAAGAAAAAGAGAAAAATTCCAGTTAAGAGATCAAGAAAAGGTTGTATGCGAGGTAAAGGCGGTCCTGAGAATTCAGGTTGTATATATAGAGGAGTTAGACAAAGGACATGGGGAAAGTGGGTAGCTGAAATTAGAGAACCTGTATATAATAGTGGTCGGTTTAAAACTAGCGGTAAACGTCTTTGGCTCGGTACATTCTCTACATCTGTTGATGCTGCTCTTGCTTATGATGAAGCTGCTAAGGTTATGTATGGTTCTAATGCCATGCTTAATTTTCCAGATTATTGTATACAGAATGACTCGTCGAGTATTGTTAGCATTGCTCGAACATCTTCACTTGAATCGACTGATCAATCGTCCGTTGATCATGAGGATTCAGGTGCTGAAGATGCGAAGATTAGAGTTGATCAGTCCACTTTTGCAACATCAGTAGTTACAGCAGATGAAAAGCAACGTTCTTGTTGTTGTTTGACTGAGAAATCAGATGTAATGCCAGAGGAGGATTATGAGAACGAGTTAAACGATTCAGGATGCAGTTCTAGAATTGATTTTAAGCCTCCGAATTATTGTGTTAAAGTTGAGACACCTATAAAGGAAGAAATCGAGAAGGATGAGTTTGTACATGATAATGATTTGGAACGCCTGAAATCGTATGAAGTCTCAAATAGTTTACACATTATGAACGAGGAGACGACAGATGTGAAGCCACACGATCTGAATATATTGCAAGAACAACCATTGGATTTCAGGTCTACTGAAAACCCGAGTGAAGATTTTTGTAAGCGTCTAGAATACATGGAGCATTGGCTAATGGAAGACGATTGTTCAACCGAAGCAACAAAAGTACCAGACACGTTTTGTTTGACAAAGAACCATGATGAAGATAACAGTTTTCAAAAGTTTTTAGAGGAATCATTTGATTTCAAGCCAATTATGGTCTCTCAAGAGTCTGCTGAGTTTAACTATGTGAAGACTGAGGAGCAATTTGATTGTACATACAACCAGCAAATTGACCAGCAGACAGATGGAATTATTAGCAACCAAGCTGATTGGAATTCTTCGATTAGTTGGCAACCGGAAGATAGTATCAAAGATTTGTCTGTCTTTAACTTTGATTTTGATATATAATCCTTTCTTGATGATGTTCATTAATTATTACAAATTGCTGTTTCATTTCATCATCCTTGTAATTTGTTTCTATAGTCTTCTATACTAGAGATTAGAAAGTTAATAGGTTAGAGTGCGTACTATTTTTTGTAAGTAGAAAGTCAGCCTTCTATTCGCCACATATATAGTCTATCGTTCTTCATAGAATTCAAAACGGAAAAAAAGGAGAGTTTTGATGTTCTAATCCTCTATTCTAGACCTCTTACTGTTTGTTTTTGATAACCTTGTTGTTAAACTTCCAAAAAGTTGTCTTCTTTTGAATCGCCAATCATGTACAGTTTCAGATTAGGATATCTCAAATTATCAGTCAATGAACAAAACATAAGCATATTACAATATATAGTATTAGAATTGCTTGGATGCGAGTGTTTGCACTAAGTTTGAGCGCGTTGGAAAGGATGTCTTGCTGCTTTTCCGCTCATTATCCTTGTTATAGGCGGGATCATATTATTTATTTAAGTTACATATAATGAAGGCAGAGGCCAAAGAACTACACATGTTATCGAGATAAATATGCAATTGGTCATCAAAGTTTCATATATGTTGTCAATATGATACCACTATTAGGATCTATGGATTTGTCCTCAGAATCCAAGCTCCAGTGACCGCAAACAGTGAGAGAGAAGGAAGGAGAGGTAGGGGTTGGGTAATGTGCAGAGTATATGTGTGTCAGCAATATCAATAGACAGTTAATGGTGGGATGAAAAGAGAGCAGCGCGTATACCAGGTAGAACTAAGGGACTAATGTTGTTTGGTTTAGTGATGGATTCAAAAGATTTCTTGAACTATAAAAAGACTGCAAGTAGATAGTACAGCTGAAACTATTCGGATGTCTAGCTTGTGCTTGTTAGCTGAAATCTTGTTCCTCTTTCTACATGGTGCTGTATCTAAGAACATCAATTTACCAGTCAGGAATTTATAAAAGAAAATTGTATGAAGTATTCCAAGTCACGATTTTACTACCACTGAAGAGCTAAAAGTGATCTGTAGAAGGAGGGGATAGCCTGGCCTTCTGTTGCAATTTGTGAACTTTGAGACAAAATTTTGAACAACAAATAACAATGACTCTAAGAAGTGGTAATAATGCTGAGATTATCAAGGTGGCTCATATACTAGAGCATTAGACCACCTCTTCCTGACTCGGAAAGATGGAAACTATCATCTATCAACATTGAGTAATCCTTTGACTTGCCTTGGCATTGTCTCGAAGTAGTTATAAATGTGAGTTTCCTCCAGTTTGGTGGCTTAAAGAGGCCATTCTGTCCGCAATCTGATTAGCCTCATGAAAACAATGTCTAATGAAAAGACACCATTGGCATCTACTAACTGTTTCATCTCAGACATTATACTGATGAATTCAATGTGCCTGTGGAATAGACTTACAGAAATCCAGAGTCCAAGACGGGGCAAGACCTTTATCTAGAGCATCGACAAAGACTAGCTTAGTGATACGTAGGGGTGTCAAAATGGTTAAAAGAAAGTAGTTATCCCCCCATATTATTAACTAAAAAATGGGTTGGATAATGAATTGTTTAAAAATGGGTCATAATATGGATAAGAACCATATTATCTATTTAAAAAATGGACTAATGAGTTTAACTTTTACATTTATAAATCCTCAAATTGGGGGTTCCTCAAGTTTGGGAGACTAGGAATTCTTCCAAAAGTGATCATATTGAAAAAGCCATGGATAATATGGATATCCATATTATCTGCCGGTTAACCCTTTTTTATCCGTATTAAATATGGGTCGGATTGGATAATTTATTCGTATTTACATTACTCGTTTTCGACCCGAATCATATTCGACCCGATTGTCACGACCCAATTAAGGATCATGACCAGCACCTAGGAGCAAGTGCCCCCAAGTAAGCCTCGTCGATATTTTACAGAAAATCGGACAGAGTTTTCCCTGTTTTTGGACTATCCCAAAAATTTCCTTGTCTTAAATCAGCAACCAAACATCCTAATAGCAATTCAAATTACAATATCTTTATCAATTAACCAAAACATATATCTACCTTTAACAGTCTACCCACTAACAACTAGAAATACTATTTTATCTCCCAATTTGATAAGAATGAGCATTACTCAACATAAGTCTATAATAACAAAGAATACTCAAGACTCTAAAAGAATGACTATAGAGCGACTCTAAGAGTTCAAAGAAAAGATCATAACAATAAATAAATCTCCGCCCACACGAACAAGTGTGAGGCTCACCAGGAACTATCAACCTGTGCGCTCTAATTAACGAAATCCTCGCCTGCGTCAACTGCTGTCTCTAAAAAAAATTAGCCGGGAATGAGTCGCTAGCTCAGTGAGTAATGACGCTTAACCATAACCGTTTTATTGGGGACAAGTCAGAAAACATGTTAGTATCTCAAACAGAAAATAACATAAAAATGTCCTTTCCGAAATAATAAATAATTTTCAGTCTCATCATATTTTTCTTGTAGTATAATACAATCAACAATTCAGTAATATGCTCGGTAACCACTGTATAATATCAATATTCACATTTGGGAGGTTTCAATGAACGGATCATATAATCGGTATAACTGTGGACTTCATTGCAAGAAGTCAAATATAACGGTAGTCCCTACTCGCGGAAAATCGGTAACGGTATGCTAGTTCTACCTTCCCACTAGAGAGGGCTATAACTGTACTCTGTAATCGGTAAATACAAGGTGCACCAGGTCTAACGAACCCGCCATTAGCTACGGGATCCTTCAAAGTCTACTCCCATTTATACTTGTCTCTGTATCCGTATATACTCATAGGAAAATATTTTAAAACAATATAGGGCATTTCAGTTCTTATCAAATCATGTAATTTTATTTCGATAACAGTAAATTCAAGTAACGGTAGAACATATCTAGTGACAACAAGAATATTTAAAACAACGATAATCATCTCAAATAATTATTTCGGTATCATATCGAGTAAAAGACGTGTCCCATATGCAACTCAAAATAATCAGTAACATATTCATATTAAAAATCATGTGTAAATCATGCAAGTTATAAAAACACAAATTGCAATAAGATAACTACTCACAGTACTCGTACCGAAATACCAAATGCTTCACCTCGAGCAAATTCATACAAATTCCTCCAATCAATCTATAATTAGATAATATTGATCTCATGTTAATTTCCTTGTTTAGGCTAATTTATAGTAGCTAATTTAGAATACCCAACCCTCGAGGTTTCATATTTGACTCTTAATTCGCTGAATTATATTTACCTACATATGAGTAATTACTAATCTATCAACTCCAACATATTCATATATTTTATTAATCCAATTTCATAAATTTCTATTGATTCTTTAGGACGAAAATTCCCAATTGCGAGAATAAACTAGTGTAATTTCTATTACTCTGTAGATCTTCCGAGAATCGAAACTAAAATCTACCAAAAGAAGAAGCTCAAGCAATACCCGTAACACACAATTCGTGCTTAAGATTCTTCAACAGATTTCCAAAGATTAACAAAACTTATACATATCTTTCTTTGTTTCACTGACTTTTGCCAATCTCCTCATTTAACTCTAACCATTAAAATATATTCTCAAATTTGTGGAATACAGTACCTGAAGATTTGAACAAATAATGGCTAGAAGTGGCTTCTTTTGTGGCACCAAGCTTTTTTCCCAACTCACCTTCTGAATTTTTTTGTTTTTTTCCTTAACCCTTGACCCGTCAAAATCCCTTTTTGCTTCTGGCTTAGTTTTCGCAACAAATTTGATTTTTTGGCAAGAGAAAGGGGCTTCAGCCTTTTTCCTTTTTGTTTCTGTTAGCTAGCGTGGGGCTTTTCCCTATTTCATCTTATTTTGTAATTTTTTTTGTTGGTAAATTACTTAATTACCTTTTTTTTGTAATGAGTATTACACCGACATGCTCGTTTGCCATTTCTAGTGATATGCATAAGCTACAGTCAGCAACTTACATTACCCTGCCTAAAGATAAGCCTGAAAAGTTTGCCTTCATCTGTAAATGATGAGAACTGTAAAAAAGATCCATCATTTGGTTAAACTACAAGTCACTCACCAGGAGCACTTGCCAAATATTGCATTGGTAGTAACATAAGATTTAAAATGAACTACGATGTGATAAGCTGAAGCACATACAATTGGATACGTTTATGTTTTCGTAGTGACCAAATGTTGAACTTCGTGGCCAGAGGGGCATTTGCATCTATACCCGCTTTTTGTGTCACGTTTTAACTTGTGTCCGCTTTGCAAAAATAATTGCAAGCGTACCCGCTTTTTCACATAACTTCAGCATACATGACTGAAGTAGAAAAGACAATCACGCAAAACTTCAGCATTCTAGTAGCCGGGCCTGAAGTTCAGCTCTAGAGCTGAAGTTTTTGTTTTGTAACTGTCGAACTTCAGCTCTAGAGCTGAAGTTTTTGTTTGTAACTGGAGAACTTCAGCTGCTGAAGTTTTTGTTTGTAAGCTTCAGCTCTAAAGCTGAAGTTTTTGTTTTGTAACTGTCGAACTTCAGCTCTAGAGCTGAAGTTTTTGTTTGTAAGCTTCAGCTCTAGAGCTGAAGTTTTTGTTTGTAACTAGAGCTGAAGTTTTTGTTTGTAAGCTTCAGCTCTAGAGCTGAAGTTTTTGTTTTTAACTGTCGAATTTCAGCTCTAGAGCTGAAGTTTGTGTTTGTAACTGGCGAACTTCAGCTCTAGAACTGAAGTTTTTTCTGGAAAAATCAGCTTTTTATGTCATCGTCCGCTTTAAACGCAGCAACCTCATTTCGTCTAACTCACACTCAGCTTTGCTCAACCATATTTATTGCTAAGCAACTGATATTCCAAAATACATTATATAGTTCTATTATACATTCAGACAACACAATTTTTTTTTTCTGAACACAGAAACATATAATTCACATATATAAGGTTAGCTTTCTACTTGCTTCAATTGTGCTTCTGGCTATAGCAATAAGTTTCTCCACAAATTATGTTGGAAAAATCCCAAGTACTAGAGGCTCTTTCTAAAAATGATTATTAATTTCTTGAAAACGAAATCCTAGATAAAAACGTTATGTGAATACAAGTTATATACATAGCCGTAACAGGTTTCTTGCAGAAAAGGGAGAAGGAGAAGTTTGAGAAAGAAGAGGCGGGTATAACTTTGACGAGGAGAAAGGAGGCTGAAGTTGTTTAAAAAGTGGGTACAAGTTAAATGTTTTAAAAAAAATGCGTATAGGTTAAATGGGGGCGACCAATAGGGCGCCCCGTGCAATTTTTACGAAATTGAAAAGTAATGTGGATCCATTTAATGGCTTGGCCTTGTTTAATTGGGTCATGGATCTAGTTATCGGCCCACTTATCTCCTTAATGTGTTGGAGCCGGCAACTTACAATCCTTAATCGGATAAGCCTGCCCCTGGCTCGCGTCAATTGAATTGGGCCTGTATTGGCCCATTTGATATGCCTGCTACCAATGCAGCAGCACTTGGCTTAGGATTTCGTGGAAATAACACTAGGTAGCCACTTTTAAGTATGTTGTTTAAAATATATCCACAATTTATGATGTATTTAAAGATTAACCAATTAGCTCAAACTTTAGAACACTGCGGCCTAGAGTTTAAACATCAAAGTTCAAACTTCAAGACATCACATCCTAGAATTCGAGAATTATATCCAGAGGTTCAAATCTTATGTCCTGAATTTTAAATTAATAATTTAGATATTTAAGACACTTAGTCCTGAATTTCAAAATAGTAGCTCAAAAATTCAGGATACTAAGTCCTGAATTTTCAAATTCAGGATACTTAGCCCTAAAGTTTGGGTGAATTGTCTAATCTTTAAATACAATTGTAAATTATAGATATATTTTAAACAACGAGCTTAAAAGTGGCTACTGGTACACTTTGCCCCTGCATTTCCTCTACAAACACCATTGGGGCAAGTACACAAACAACCATTCTTAGGGCTGTTATTTCGGGATTAGCTAATACTTATTTTGTCCTGAAAATTTGAACTAAAAATCTTAATTTCAGGACAATTCAGGACATTTATGTCCTGAATTTGAACTTAAAAACTGAAATTCATGACACATTGGCTAATTCTTAAATAGCAGCCCTTTAGAGTGGCTACCTGGTGCCATTTCTACTTGTTGATTTTTATCCATCATGTTGTAAATATTACCACATAACTCTAATTTAGAGGTTATATACGGCCTAGGGATGGCAATGGGGCGGTGCGGGTGCGGGATGGTGCGGGTTTATACATATGCAGTGCGGGGCGGGGCGGGGCTGCGTGGGTCAACATAAAAACAAATTCAGTTTTTTGCGGGTGCGGTGCGGGTTAAGATCTAAATTTTTTGAATAAGCACAACTTTTCAGCTATCGATCACTAATATTCAACCAAGAGATATTTGTTTTCCAGTTTTGAACTTATAATTCCATTCTCCTACGAATTGGATCATTGTAGTCTCAAATTGATTTAGTTTTTAAAATTGATTCATAGTAGACGTCTATTCAGTTTATTGTAAATATGAATGCTTCTGCTAATTGCATCACTAATTGCATCACTGGGAAGAAGAGATGCTTGTTTTATATTTTATTTACTGCTCCAACGTCTCACTTTTAACTATATAGTTAATTTGTTTTAAGCTAAGTTCAGGTATATGATCTTATTACATTGTACAATCTGAATTGTATATTTGAATGACATACTAATAGCATTCAGTAGGGTTTATAGTTATTTCCTAGTTATGCGTATTCAAAATATGACTTGGTTTGCCACTGGATTCTGATAGAAACTTTTACATTAGCAATGACATATACAAACATAATTAAAAAGACAAAAAAAATAAAAAAATAGGAGAAAATGTTAAAGCTATAGGCTTAAAGTTTCTCTCTTTTCTCTTTCTCTCTCGGTGCATTTTAGTGTGAATTGCTAATATGCGCTCACCGGAATGGCGAGAGCACGAGGACGACCATCGAAGGCTACTAAGCTACTGATTGAGGAAGACAACAACTCAATGGAAGGAAGGGCTCTAGAAACGGTGAGATTGGTTACACCAAAACCTCTAGCAATTGGAGGTGATGGTACTGTTACATTGAACAAAGCAGGAGTCAAAGAGGCGAACATCATAATTGAAAGGAAATTGAGTGAGGAAACATCAGTACACAAAGGAAAGGATCATGCAATACCGAATTTGGAGATATGGCCAACCCTACCAGCTCGAAGTGGAGGAAGCAAAGCATCAGCAGGTACATGGACAACGCCGACTAACATGCAGAAGGTATCAAGCTCGGAAGGACCAACACAACAACAGATGCAAGCTGTAGATCTGAAATTGAAGTCTGCTCCAAGTGAAAACACCAATGGAACAGTAGCTCAAACTTGAGGTGCACAGAGGAAATTGCAGTTGGAATCTGACCAAAGCCAGCTAAGACATGGTCGATGCTGTTTGAGGAGAATAAATTAGCAAAAAGAGGTATAGATCTGAAGTTTATACTGCCTACTATTGTTGAGGGTGAGGTGATTATAGAACTGGTACAAGAGGATATTGATAGTGAAGTACATAAGTGAAAATATGCGGCAATAGTATATGTCATAGGTGGATCACCTTCAATTAGGGCTATGGAGAGATTTATAGCAGGACAAGGGGATTTCTCAATGAAACCAAAAGTATATTATCATAATGCTGGTTATTTTGTGATTAATTTTTCATGTTCGGAGGAGAGGGATATGGTGATGTATTCAGAACCACATATGCTTAACAATAGACCAATTATTATGAAGGCATGGACTGCTGAATTTGACTTTGATGCTGAGGTTTGAGGATAATTCCCATTTGGATCAAACCGCCTAACTTACCTCTATGTTGTTGGAGTGAAAGTGCATTGAGCAAAATTGGTAGTGGTTTCGGCCAGCTAATATATGCAGGTGCTTGTACTTCAAATACTGAGAGAATTTCATATGCAAGGCTATTGATAGAAGTTGATGTTACTAAGGAGTTACCAAATGTTATTAAAATGAAAGATCCAAAGGGAAGAATCATGGCGCAAGAGATATGGTATGACTGGAAACCTACATATTGTTTAAGATGTATGAAAATAGGACACAATTGTCAACAAAAGCAGACCAACACAGTAGGGGTAGAGAAGAAAATAGGACAACAACAACAGAAGACAACGGCAAAACAGAGAATAGAATGAAGGCCTATCAATAATGAAGCTGGATTACAAAGCCAGCATCAACAGGAGGTACAAAGGAAAACTAATAAGTAACAAGTGAATAATGATAAAAGAGAAGGAAGTGGAGATGTATGGCAACAAGTTAAAAGTAAATCTGCAGCAAAAGGGCAAAAAACACAAGATGCTAGGAAATGCATTCTAGTTCTGAATGGTTTCAACAGCCTAGTGGAGACAGTATAAGAACAAATAACAAGAGGAATAGCTGAATGTAGTACAAGTAGAGGGGTGGAGGTGGAGAGGTTGGAACAAAACACTTTAGCAACATCAACATAATAGTCACATGGAATGTAAGGAGGTTCAATAAAGTGTTTAAGCACAAGGAGTTAAAGGTGTTTATGGGGGATAATAAAGTAGATGTGATAGCAATATGTGAGCATAGAGTAAAAGATACAAAAGCATATAAAATTATTGAGAAAATACTACCAGGATGGGAATGGAGTCATAATGTGTCAAATACATATAAAGGCAGAATCTGGGTAATATGGAATCCAAATGTGTTGCAGTATACAGTGGTAGAGAAACATTCCCAGGTTATACATGGCAGTGTGAAGATTCTGAAGACTAACAAGTATTTCTATTTTTCAGCAATCTATGGATTACATAGTGTGCAAGACAGAAAATCACTATGGGAGGTAATTAGGAACTTAACAGGGTAATGCATGAGACC
Source organism: Nicotiana sylvestris (assembly GCF_000393655.2). Classification (NCBI taxonomy): domain Eukaryota; kingdom Viridiplantae; phylum Streptophyta; class Magnoliopsida; order Solanales; family Solanaceae; genus Nicotiana; species Nicotiana sylvestris. Next base: position 150,190,993 of record NC_091068.1, read on the forward strand.
TTGATTGCTGATGGGAGATTTTAACTCTATATTAGGGGTTGATGAGAGAATGCATGGAAGTGAAGTTCAGGATAATGAAACAAAATATTTTAAATAAGTTATAGAAGATTGTAGTTTGGCAGAATTACCTACTGTCACACCTCCTTTTTGCGCGCCCCGTCCCGAAGGGTAAAAATGCGCGAGGGAGTTTTTCCAATTTAAGTGACAATATTCGAAATGGGATTATTTATTTAATTTAGAGTCGCCACTTGGGAAAGGTTTGGCTTTTGGTGTCCCAAGTCACCGGTTTATCTTGAATCCCAAATCGAGGAAATTTTCGACTTTTCCAAATGAAGTCTACGAACCAGAAATTCTAAGTAAGGAATTCTGTTGACCCGAGGGAAGGTGTTAGGCACCCTCGAATCCCGTGGTTCTAGCACGGTCGCTTAAATTGTTATAATGGCTAAATATCTGATTTAAATACATGTTATGACTTACGTGCTTTTATTAAGTTTAAACCGCTTTTATTATTATCATTTATTTTTATAGAATTGCAACGTCGTGAAAATGCATCTCGAACCACGTCACAATCAATGCACCCGTAGTTGTTAACACATTTCGACTCCGTTGAGATTTGAATTTGGGTCACATCAATGTGCACCCGTGTTTAAGAAGGTTAAATTATTAAAGGTGCGCCTAAAGCAACTAGCGTATTGTTATTTTGGGAAGGCCGTAAAATTCGCTAAACGGCCTGTCCCGAATTCTAAGTATTTTAATATATACATTTAGAGGGCCCCGCAGCTTGTGCATTTTTGTTTGTCGAGGCTCGTCTCATTTTTATTTAAAAGGATAAACCTACAGTGACTATATTTTTCTATTAAGTTCATCTCTAAAATAAAAGAAAATCTCTTAATTAATTACATGCTAAAACGTAACTTATTAGTTATTAGTTTACGGCTAATGCGAATGGAAAATTGCGACCGAGTTTGTACAAAGAAAAACTGCTTTCACTCTATATTCTACTATTCAATAATACTAAAACGTGAGATTGACACACCATAATATCAAAACAGATTAACTATTCTTTGATTAATTTAAACTAACATTATTAGATGAAGAAGTTATACATATGTGACATCTTTACTCATTTAATCAATCAACTACATTTTTATACAAGAAAGGAAAATTATATTCAAACACAAATCTAAACAGGAGGGATTCAACAGGAACTAAGCCTGATTAATATTTCATTTCTCTTCAATCCGAGAGTATACAAATGTGTACCTGGAAATGGCAGTACAAGAACAAAAGAAGGGGAAGTCAGCAGCAATAATAACACAGCAACAACAGGTTCAGCAACACCGCAAACCAGTAATAACCAGTAGAATAACCCAACAACGGATTGAAAAAATCAGCAATACCAAAGTGCAATCACAGTCAAAGCAGAAGAGAGACGGATACAAGATGCAGTAGTTTACTGATTTTGAATAACACTCGAGAAAAGACAAACAGAATTTATTCAAGTAGAAGTTCAAGTTGTCCTTCTCTTCTTTAAAACTCTACCACACTTCTTCAAATTTTCAGAGAGTATTACTCTCAAAAAATATTTTCCCAAATAATAATCCTCTCCCTCTCTAAGTCTTTTTTAATCTTCAAGTTCTAGTCTAAGTTTTTTCTCTAAGTCTAGTCCTCTTTTAATGTCAATAAATGACTCTATATATAGCAAGACAAGTCTTCAATTCCCAACCCCAAATTATTCCTTAATGGCATGCTTTGTCCCACTTATTAATAATTTCTTTATTTTAAACTTTGTCCCCCATGCCTACATTAAATAAATACATCCACCACAACCCATTACAATTTGTCCCCCATGCTTACATAAACAAATGCAATATTCTCCTCCACTACATTATGTTTTGTCCCCCATTATGTTAAACAATTATATCACCCACACCCCATTATATTTTGTCCCCCATGCTTAACATAAAGAATCAAAATAATGTTCAATTACCAAACTACCCCTCCGACCTTATTGCAATTACAAATCTACCCCCGAATGCAATGCAATTTACCAAATTACCCCCATCAGCTCTAAACACTCAATTAATCATAACTTGACCAAAATATAGTCAAGATGACCAATTTCTCAACAATCTTCAACAACAAATCACATGAACATGATGAACAAACACAACTCCAAATTAATGGAAATAAATTAACCATATCGGGAACCAATCCTGGTTAATTTAGACCATCAATGGATGAGCAAGGATACAACAATACAAACAACAAAATACATGATTCAAACTAAATCAACAAATCAAAACAAACATAAAACTCACATTAAACCACTGGATTAAACATGAACTTCAAGCAAAGATGAACATGAACTAAAAACAACAAACATGACGGATTAAAACGATTCAAACAACATTAATAATTTCTGGAAAATACATAACAACACATGAAACAAATTGAAGAAATAATTAATTAAATTTCAATTTGAATCTAACAAACTAACAAATATTTAAACAATAATACAAACATGAAAAACAACTAATTAATCTTTCATTTGAAATCTGAAAAATTAATTTAACAAAGCACATGAACAAACTAAAAAATTAATTCAAACGATAGACATGAACAAAACAAACATTTTGCCGATTTTAGATTCGAGAAATATCAAAACAAAATACGGACAAAAATAAAAACTCAAAATCTACTAACCGGATCGAAACGACGAACAATCGACTAACCAACGACGAACTCGACGAGCCTCGACCAAAGTTCGAACAAACGACGATGAATACGAACCTAATTAGTTGGCGCCAGAACAGTAGTGATGAGACAGAAGCAGCTGGAGGTGCGCTTGGTTTGTTCGCGTGAAGAAGATGAGGGCAGCAACAGTAGCGTGAAGACAGCTTGGCCATGGTGATGCCCAAGCTCAAAGAGGACGAAGCAGTAACGGAGGTCGTTTGGCCATGGAAACGAGTGGTCGACGAGGGCAATGACAGCAGTAGCATGATGGGTCTGTTTGGTTCGAACTGGACGAAGAGCAGCTGTTCGTCGAGGAGGAAGAAGGTGGTTGATGCAGCAAGCAGAAAACTCGAGCTTGAAGCAGCGTCAATGGCGGGAAGGCAACGCCGCCATGGATGACGATGGCAAAGCTCAGAGACGACGGAGCAATAGCAGTGACGCTGCTGGATCAGGCTGAAGAAGATGAAGCAGTAGCAACACACAAAACATGGCATCCATGGCGATGGGTTTTCCTTCCATTTTGGCCGAGGGTTTTCCGGCGAAGCAGCGGCGAAGCAGACGGGGAGGTCGACGTGGATGGTGGTGACGTTGGTTGTTCTGAGTAGACGAAGAATAAGGTAAGGGCAGCCATGGTTGTGTGCTTGGAGCTTTGGAGAAGAAGTGAAGAAGAAGAGAAGGGATGGGGGCGGGTGAGTTCTTTTTGTTTTTTAGGGTTTTTGTTTTTGTGTTTTGCTTTGTGTTAGGCCAAAATGAAGAGTGGGTGTTGGGTTAATGGGGCGGAACGGGTCGACCCGGCCTGAAGTGGACTGGGTCGTGAGGAATATTGGACAATTGTTTGGGTCTGGGGTTGAAATTTGAAGAAGTGGCCCAATCCGATTTTTCTTTGTATTTTTGTTATCTTTTCTTCTTTTATTTTTCTAAATCTAAATTATAAAAATACTTAAATGATTATTAAGAACTAAATTAAGTTATGAAAGCGCAAATTAACTACCAATAATAATTAACGCACAATTAAGTAATAATTAAGCATAAAATTGTATATTTGGACATTAAATGCTAAAAATGCAAAAGATGCTTATTTTTGTAATTTTCATTTTTTGTAAACAAACTTAATTACTAACAATTGTAGAATTAAATCCTACATGCAAAATGCGACATATTTTTGTATATTTTTATTAATTTAACAAATAAACATGCACAGAAAAATACAAATAATTATTCAAAATATCACAAAATTGCACACCAAGGAAAATCATTTTATTTTGAATTTTTGGGAGTAATTATCATATAGGGCAAAAATCACGTGCTTACAGCTGCCCCTCTTTGCCCGAAGACACGAATGGTTTTCGCGCAAAGATAAAGTGAGCGATTTTTGCCCATTCGAGTACTCCGTGTGAAGCATTTTTTTTTTTTGAAAAAGATTGAACCAAACCTTTGCTTCAAAGGTTTCCTACATATCCCTGGCTAAAGGGGAATCAGGTTAATGTAGTTCAGGAAGTTTTGGTAGCTGGGACTACCGTGGGTCTGCAGTGCTTGCTGTTACTGTTGTTGCTGTTGCTACCACCGCTTTACTGACCGCCTTATTACAACCAAAGGAAATTGAAACTAAACTAACTATTTATGCCTGTCACTTGCTAGTTACAAGATTCCTATCTATGATTCTTTTGTAACTTGATCTCGGGTCTCAGCTGATTTTGCTTGTAGACTTCGATCCGAATCTTGATGCTTGCAAGTTGTAGGTGCATGTTTATTTCTGCGACACTGAGTGAGACGGGAGTGGTAGAACTCGGGGCCTTGATCGAAACTCGGAGCGATCCGCCCTTCGTTTTTTCAAGCATCTCGGAACATCTTCTCTTTTTTTATTCTAGGTTGAGGCTCATCTTATGGGTCTTCTCGATCCATGCGCCTCGAGGTCAGACCTGATGGGAAAAAACAAACGAACGAAATTTTCTGCCCCAGTTTCACTAGGAAAATTTCGTGAGTTATTTGCCAGGAAGTTCATAGCATTGATGAAGGAATTGGATCAACGATATTGCCACAAGGTAAGAATACTCAGTTTAGGGTTGGAACCCTAAGGCTGACGGAATGGAAATAGTTCAGTTCAGGGTTGGAGCCCTAATGCTGACTAGCTGGGGAGAAGCTTAGTTTAGAGTTGAAACTCTAATGTTGACCAACTAGGGAAAAGTTCAGTTTAGGGTTGGGGCCCTAATGCTGACTGAATGGACAGAAGCTCAGTTTTAGGGTTGACGCCCTAATGCTGACTAAGGGAAAGTTCAGTTTAGGGTTTAAAACCCTAATCCTGATTAAAGGGAAAAGTTCAGTTTAGGGTTTAAAACCCTAATGATGACTAAATGGAAGAATTCAGTTTAGGGTTTAAAACTCTAATGCTGACTAAAGGGAAGAGTTCAGTTTAGGGTTTAAAACCCTAATCCTGATTAAAGGGAAGAGTTCAGTTTAGGGTTTAAAACCCTAATGCTGACTAAATGGAAGAGTTCAGTTTAGGGTTTAAAACCCTAATGCTGACTAAAGGGAAGAGTTCAGTTTAGGGTTTAAAACCCTAATGTTGACTAAATGGAAGAATTCAGTTTAGGGTTTAAAACCCTAATGCTGACTAAAGGGAAGAGTTCAGTTTAGGGTTTAAAACCCTAATCCTGACTAAAGGGAAGAGTTCAGTTTAGGGTTTAAATCCCTAATGCTGACTAAATGGAAGAGTTCAGTTTAGGGTTTAAAACCCTAATGCTGACTAAATGGAAGAGTTCAGTTTAGGGTTTAAAACCCTAATCCTGATTAAAGGGAAGAGTTCAGTTTAGGGTTTAAAACCCTAATGCTGACTAAATGGAAGAGTTCAGTTTAGGGTTTAAAACCCTAATGCTGACTAAATAGAGAAAGTTCAGTTTAGGGTTTAAAACCCTAATGCTGACTAAATGGAAAGAGTTCAGTTTAGGGTTTAAAACCCTAATACTGACTAAATGGAAGAGTTCAGTTTAGGGTTTAAAACCCTAATGCTAACTAAATGGAAAGAGTTCAGTTTAGGGTTTAAAACCCTAATGCTGACTAAAGGGAAGAGTTCAGTTTAGGGTTTAAAACCCTAATGCTGACTGAATGGAAAGAGTTCAGTTTAGGGTTTAAAACCCTAATGCTGACTGAATGGAAAGAGTTCAGTTTAGGGTTTAAAACCCTAATGCTGACTAAAGGAAAAAATTCAGTTTAGGGTTTAAAACCCTAATGCTGACTGAAGGGAAAAAGTTCAGTTTAGGGTTTAAAACCCTAATGCTGACTGAATGGAAAAAGTTCAGTTTAGGGTTTAAAACCCTAATGCTGACTGAATGGAAAGAGTTCAGTTTAGGGTTTAAAACCCTAATGTTGACTGAATGGAAAAAGTTTAGTTTATGGTTTAAAACCCTAATGCTGACTAAATAGAGAAAGTTCAGTTTAGGGTTTAAAACCCTAATGCTGACTAAAGGAAAGAGTTCAGTTTAGGGTTTAAAACCCTAATGCTGACTAAATAGAAAAAGTTCAGTTTAGGATTTAAAACCCTAATGCTGACTAAAGGAAAAAGTTCAGTTTAGGGTTTAAAACCCTAATGCTGACTGAATGGAAAAGAGTTCGGTTTAGGGTTTAAAACCCTAATGCTGACTGAATGGAAAGAGTTCAGTTTAGGGTTTAAAACCTTAATGCTGACTAAATGGAAAAAGTTCAGTTTAGGGTTTAAAACCCAAATGCTGATTAAAGGGAAAGTTCAGTTTAGGGTTTAAAACTCTAATCCTGATTAAATGGAAAAGTTCAGTTTAGGGTTTAAAACCCTAATGCTGACTAAATGGAAAGAGTTCAGTTTAGGGTTTAAAACCCTAATGCTGACTGAAGGAAAAAGTTCAGTTTAGGGTTTAAAACCCTAATGCTGACTGAATGGAAAAAGTTCAGTTTTGGGTTTAAAACCCTAATGCTGACTGAATGGAAAAAAGTTCAGTTTAGGGTTTAAAACCCTAATGCTGACTGAAGGAAAAAGTTCAGTTTAGGGTTTAAAACCCTAATGCTGACTGAAGGGAAAAAGTTCAGTTTAGGTTTAAAACCCTAATGCTGACTGAATGGAAAAAGTTCAGTTTAGGGTTTAAAACCCTAATGCTGACTACATGGAAAAAGTTCAGTTTAGGGTTTAAAACCCTAATGCTGACTAAAGGAAAAGTTCAGTTTAGGGTTTAAAACCCTAATACTGACTGAATGGAAAAGAGTTCAGTTTAGGGTTTAAAACCCTAATGCTGACTACATGGAAAAAGTTCAGTTTAGGGTTTAAAACCCTAATGCTGACTACATGGAAAAAGTTCAGTTTAGGGTTTAAAACCCTAATGCTGACTGAATGGAAAGAGTTCAGTTTAGGGTTTAAAACCCTAATGCTGACTAAATGGAAAAAGTTCAGTTTAGGGTTTAAAACCCTAATGCTGACTAAAGGAAAAAGTTCAGTTTAGTATTTAAAACCCTAATGCTGACTGAATGGAAAGAGTTCAGTTTAGGGTTTAAAACCCTAATACTGACTAAAGGAAAGAGTTCAGTTTAGGGTTTAAAACCCTAATGCTGACTGAATGGAAATAGTTCAGTTTAGGGTTTAAAACCCTAATGCTGACTAAATGGAAAAAGTTCAGTTAAGGATTTAAAACCGTAATGCTGACTAAAGGGAAGAGTTCAGTTTAGGGTTTAAAACCCTAATGCTGACTGAATGGAAAAGAGTTCGGTTTAGGATTTAAAACCCTAATGCTGATTGAATGGAAAGAGTTCAGTTTAGGGTTTAAAACCCTAATGCTGACTGAATGGAAAAAGTTCAGTTTAGGGTTTAAAACCCTAATGCTGACTGAAGGGAAAAAGTTCAGTTTAGGGTTTAAAACCCTAATGCTGACTGAATGGAAAAAGTTCAGTTTAGGGTTTAAAACCCTAATGCTGACTGAATGGAAAGAGTTCAGTTTAGGGTTTAAAACCCTAATGCTGACTGAATGGAAATAGTTTAGTTTAGGGTTTAAAACCCTAATGTTGACTAAATAGAGAAAGTTCAGTTTAGGGTTTAAAACCCTAATGCTGACTAAAGGAAAGAGTTCAGTTTAGGGTTTAAAACCCTAATGCTGACTAAATGGAAAAAATCTAGTTTAGGATTTAAAACCCTAATGCTGACTAAAGGAAAGAGTTCAGTTTAGGGTTTAAAACCCTAATGCTGACTGAATGGAAAAGAGTTCGGTTTAGGGTTTAAAACCCTAATGCTGACTGAATGGAAAAAGTTCAGTTTAAGGTTTAAAATCCTAATGCTGACTAAATGGAAAAAGTTCAGTTTAGGGTTTAAAACTCTAATCCTAATTAAATGGAAAAGTTTAGTTTAGGGTTTAAAACTCTAATGCTGACTAAATGGAAAGAGTTCAGTTTAGGGTTTAAAACCCTAATGCTGACTGAAGGAAAAAGTTCAGTTTAGGGTTTAAAACCCTAATGCTGACTGAAGGGAAAAAGTTCAGTTTAGGGTTTAAAACCTTAATGCTGACTGAATGGAAAAAGTTCAGTTTAGGGTTTAAAACCCTAATGCTGACTAAATGGAAAAAGTTCAGTTTAGGGTTTAAAACCCTAATGCTGACTGAAGGGAAAAAGTTCAGTTTAGGGTTTAAAACCCTAATGCTGACTGAAGGGAAAAAGTTCAGTTTAGGGTTTAAAACCCTAATGCTGACTGAATGGAAAAAGTTCAGTTTAGGGTTTAAAACCCTAATGCTGACTACATGGAAAAAGTTAAGTTTAGGGTTTAAAACCCTAATGCTGACTAAATGGAAAAGTTTAGTTTAGGGTTTAAAACCCTAATGCTGACTGAAAGAAAAGAGTTCAGTTTAGGGTTTAAAACCCTAATGCTGACTACATGGAAAAAGTTCAGTTTAGGGTTTAAAACCCTAATGCTGACTGAATGGAAAGAGTTCAGTTTAGGGTTTAAAACTCTAATGCTGACTAAATGGAAAAAGTTCAGTTTAGGGTTTAAAACCCTAATGCTGACTAAAGGAAAAAGTTCAGTTTAGGGTTTAAAACCCTAATGCTGACTGAATGGAAAGAGTTCAGTTTAGGGTTTAAAACCCTAATGCTGACTAAATGGAAAAAGTTCAGTTTAGGGTTTAAAACCCTAATGCTGACTAAAGGAAAAAGTTCAGTTTAGTATTTAAAACCCTAATGCTGACTGAATGGAAAGAGTTCAGTTTAGGGTTTAAAACCCTAATACTGACTAAAGGAAAGAGTTCAGTTTAGGGTTTAAAACCCTAATGCTGACTGAATGGAAATAGTTCAGTTTAGGGTTTAAAACCCTAATGCTGACTAAATGGAAAAAGTTCAGTTTAGGATTTAAAACCCTAATGCTGACTAAAGGGAAGAGTTCAGTTTAGGGTTTAAAACCCTAATGCTGACTGAATGGAAAAGAGTTCGGTTTAGGATTTAAAACCCTAATGCTGATTGAATGGAAAGAGTTCAGTTTAGGGTTTAAAACCCTAATGCTGACTAAAGGAAAAATTCAGTTTAGGGTTTAAAACCCTAATGCTGACTGAATGGAAATAGTTTAGTTTAGGGTTTAAAACCCTAATGTTGACTAAATAGAGAAAGTTCAGTTTAGGGTTTAAAACCCTAATGCTGACTAAAGGAAAGAGTTCAGTTTAGGGTTTAAAACCCTAATGCTGACTAAATGGAAAAAATCTAGTTTAGGATTTAAAACCCTAATGCTGACTAAAGGAAAGAGTTCAGTTTAGGGTTTAAAACCCTAATGCTGACTGAATGGAAAAGAGTTCGGTTTAAGGTTTAAAACCCTAATGCTGACTGAATGGAAAAAGTTCAGTTTAAGGTTTAAAATCCTAATGCTGACTAAATGGAAAAAGTTCAGTTTAGGGTTTAAAACTCTAATCCTAATTAAATGGAAAAGTTTAGTTTAGGGTTTAAAACCCTAATGCTGACTAAATGGAAAGAGTTCAGTTTAGGGTTTAAAACCCTAATGCTGACTGAAGGAAAAAGTTCAGTTTAGGGTTTAAAACCCTAATGCTGACTGAAGGGAAAAAGTTCAGTTTAGGGTTTAAAACCCTAATGCTGACTGAATGGAAAAAGTTCAGTTTAGGGTTTAAAACCCTAATGCTGACTAAATGGAAAAAGTTCAGTTTAGGGTTTAAAACCCTAATGCTGACTGAAGGGAAAAAGTTCAGTTTAGGGTTTAAAACCCTAATGCTGACTGAAGGGAAAAAGTTCAGTTTAGGGTTTAAAACCCTAATGCTGACTGAATGGAAAAAGTTCAGTTTAGGGTTTAAAACCCTAATGCTGACTACATGGAAAAAGTTAAGTTTAGGGTTTAAAACCCTAATGCTGACTAAATGGAAAAGTTTAGTTTAGGGTTTAAAACCCTAATGCTGACTGAAAGAAAAGAGTTCAGTTTAGGGTTTAAAACCCTAATGCTGACTACATGGAAAAAGTTCAGTTTAGGGTTTAAAACTCTAATGCTGACTGAATGGAAAGAGTTCAGTTTAGGGTTTAAAACTCTAATGCTGACTAAAGGAAAAAGTTTAGTTTAGGGTTTAAAACCCTAATGCTGACTGAATGGAAAGAGTTCAGTTCAGGGTTTAAAACCCTAATACTGACTAAAGGAAAGAGTTCAGTTTAGGGTTTAAAACCCTAATGCTGACTGAATGGAAAGAGTTCAGTTTAGGGTTTAAAACCCTAATGCTGACTGGCTGGGGACAAAGTTCGAGGATACTAACTGACCTCTTTTTTTGAATTTTCTTGTTTTAGTAGAAGATAAAAGGGAATCTCTTGGAAACTTACCTTTCGAGTGAATTCCTTATTGCCAAACTGTTTCTTGTACTCATGTACCTTCTTCTTTGGGTGACACCTGCTTCTTACACGGTTGTCTTGGATTATACCTGTTTCAACTTCTCAAACAAAGATCAATTATTAGTTCGGAAATGGCGGTTGGTTCGATGACCTTGATTGTTCCCATTGCTTTGTTGCGTCCTTATTTCTGTTGAGAAATCCTGCCATTGATTGGATTCAAATGGCGAAACCCTTTTGGACTGCTCAGGCTTGTATTTCCAAATTCCGTGATGATTTGCCTTGTAAGGCTCTTTTTGTGTCCTGTTTTGCTTGGAGATCCTCAACGGGGATTTTACTGGGGATACTCTGTGGGGATTTGTACAAGGCGGACTTGCCGGGGATTTGTTGCAAAGCGGACTTGCAAGGATTTGTTGGGAAAGCTCGCTGGGGAATTTTTACAAAGGGAGGCTCTGTGGGGATTTGTACAAAGGGAAGTTCTGTGGGGATTTGTACAAGGGAAGTTCTGTGGGGATTTGTACAAGGCAAACTTGATGGGCAAATTTCTCTCTTTTTTTATTTTTTATTTTTATTTTTTTATTTTTAAATGCAGTCAAACATCATGATTCATCAGGTTTGGACAAACGTACCAACGAAACGAGGCGTTTTCCTTCGTGAAACGGAATTTCGTGAAACCAAACCTGCCACCTATCCTTTCCGGTATATCTGGAACTCAGGGTTAAAAAAAATGAGAGGGAATCGAAGAAAAACAAAGAAAGGAGAAAGCAAACTTCAGAAAAGAAGTGTCCCTTTCGGAACGAAAAAGACTTATCTGAGGAAGACAATGCTGACTTTAAATGGACATGACATGCTCTTTGGACTGGACGCCTGACCTTCAATGAACTTGCATTTCCTCCCGAACCAAAATGGGTCTGTGTTTCAAACCGATGGAATTTTGCCGAGACTTCCTGGGGCGGAGTCATCTTTTTGGCCAACAACGCCCTTTGCGGGTTTTCGCTAGTTGACCTCCCTCATTTCCCTCCTTGCTGTCGCTTGATAGCACTCTTTACGAGTTTTTACTACACAAGCTCTCTCATTTTGGTTTCTCTACTCCCGTCGCCTCGCGGTGCCCGGAGGTTTTCACCGACGAGACTCTCTCATTTTATTTCTCTCAATTTATAGGGTACCGGTCTCCATTTGTGACGCTTTTTGGCTTCCCGTTACCTTTGGTAATTGATCTGAAAGGCTTGTGCTTGGCAAAGAAAAGTAGATGATACTAACTTCTAAACCGCTTGACGTGCCCCGGTTTCAATTTCAGGGTAAATGGGATTTTATTGTTGGTGTGACTGAACCTCAGGGAGAGGCTGCCTACGTATCCTTTCGGAATCAAGTCAAACGTAGTTCAGGCTCAATCAATTGTTGGTTTTTTTTTTCGGAGCATCAGAGATTTTTTTGATCCTCAAACCTAACTGCAATGACTAGTCGCGTGGGACTTAACCTTTCTAACTTTATTTTGCCTTTGTAGGCCTTTCTTTTCTGTCTTTTTTCTTCCAACTTCAATTTTAGAGCATTTGGGGGTACCTTGGTTTCTTCGACTTTGCTGAGGCGATTAGCCATGTGAAACTCAACCCTTTCAACTTCAATTGCCTTTATAGGCGCTTTAATTTGATTTTCTCCTTCCAAGAGTTTTGATTCCTGAGCATCGGCCGCCATGGCCAGTCGAGGTCGACTTGATGCACCTGCTGAGGCTGGGTGCCTTTTGCACATTAGCGTGTATCAAACGAAAGCCCTGTAAATCAGTCTTGCCAATCTTTCTTTGTCTTGGTTTTGGAACAGTGTTAGACCAAAAGGGATTCAAAGAGAAACAAATAATTGAATGGAGAGAGTTTAAAACTAGAAGTGTCCCTTTCGGGGAAATGAGAGAAGGACTTATCCGGAGTACATGCGGACTTCAATGAACATGACATGCCTTTTGGACTGGATGCCTGATCTGTGTAAACCGTCTGACTCCCAAAAATTTATCACAACTTTGCTTTGAATACCGAGGAACCTTGCTAGGACTCTGTTGATGACGGTGGTTGTGAGGATCTCATTTTCGATCATGGGCGCCCTTTGCGGGTTTTCACGAGCTGACATTTTCATTTCATTTCTTACCATCTCCTTATAGTGTCCGTGTGGGTGTTCACTAACAAGACTTCTCATTTGATTTTCTCTGCTTACCGTCGCCTTACGGTGCCCGTGTGGGTTTTCACCAATAAGACTCTCTCATTTTATTCTTCTCATTTTGTTGTATCAGGTCCAAATAACTCCATCCTCCCATTTTGAACCGCTTTGCCGATTGATCAGAAGGACTTGAACAAGGTTTGGGGTGAAAAGAATTTGGATTGAACTACAACTTTGGAACCTTTTGGGCGGGATCATTGTTGAATCGTTATAACTTCTGCCCCAGTTTCACTTTTGGGGGATTTCTTGGATTTTTGTTTTGGTGTGACTGAACCCCAAGGAGAGGTTGCCTACGTATCCTTTCGGAATCAAGTCAGACGTAGTTCAGGCCACTTTTGTTTTTGGATTTTTTTTTGTATATATATTTTCTTATTTTTCCAATTCTTTCTTCTTCTTTTTTCATTTTTCTTTTTCATTTTATTTTCAATAATATTTTCATGTTCCAAAGAGGGTAATCAAAGAAGAGTAACCAGCTCAAATGGGTTTTGCAAACCGTTGATAGTGTTTGGGTAGCGAGAATGAAAGTCTTCGTCATCTCAAACGGACAAGATTTTATTATATAAAGGATCCAACATAGTACCTTTTGACTACATTTGCATTGACAGTTATTTCAAGGCCATTTCCTTCGATGTGTCCCAAGTACAACGCACTCTTTCTGGCAGTACTCTTGTTGTAATGTATGGACCTTTCCAATTTCGGGAATCAATTTTCCTTCAGTTGTTCCAACTCTTTGTCTTGTTTCCTTAAGCTATTCTTCATGGCGACCCAATTCTTGATTCATTATTTCGAGGTCTGACAGAGTTTTAAGATCCGGGCATGAAGTCCGCAAGCATGTCATATTATTGAAATCTGCATTTAACAGAACTAAAAGAGAATGAGAAAATTGACAAGATTTAAGAAAAGAGACATTCTGGGAAAATGAAATATCAATTTTATTTGATTTTTTTTTGAATTTTTTTAATTTTTGAAGATAGAAGGGTTTACATCGGAAAGTAAGACAATAAAGTAAAACATCCGGATCACACCCTGAGATAATCCAGATGCAGAAAGGATAGCAAGACTGGCTACCGAGACTCCCGTCTGATGGGGAACTTTCAGGCTTGACAATCGTTTTTTGGCTTTTCTTCTGTCTCGGCAATGGCTGCAATAGCCTTCAGTGCCGGATCAAATTCCTCAGCTTCACAGATCATCCCGGGGAACGATTCTTTCAGCTTCAATCAAGTCTTTCATATTAGGTCTTCAACTGCCATTTTGAGGGTCCAATGACCAACAGTCCTTTATACCGTGCCCCACTGCTCCAGAGTGGCATTCACATCTTGTATCAGCTTGATGCGGGGAGGGGGGACTCGGTGTTTGGTCGATTTGGGGCCACTGGCTGCAGCAGACTTCGCCTGTCTAGGTTTTGGAACAAGCCTGAGTATGATTCACCAACAGAGGTGAACTGATTCCTTTTGAAAGACTCTCTTGGGTGAGGATTGTACTGAGGAACATTTAATTGGGGACTATATGGAGCTTGGTAAGGATGGGCATTTCTGGGAGGTGGAGCTCTGTTTTGTGTATAATGTTGTGGCCGCGTGCAAGGCTGCTCATCACTGCATACCAACAAAACCAATCACCTGAACAGAACCTGGCTAATTTACTCACACACACAACCTTGTTAGTTTTGAAGCATTTAACATATAGGAAATCGCAAGATGGGATGCAATGCACCTAAACAGTTAAACGCTTTTACCATGTGTTTGAACGGGTTGCATGTTTCATCCCGACCCTAAACTAGCCCTCTTCACTATGTACCTCTTTTCTTTTATTCTTGCCTCTCTTTAGTCACTCTTGATCTTGTTTTTGCCACTCTTTTATTTTTTGCTCTTTTTTTTTTCTTTTTTCCTTTTTGTTTTTTTTCTATTTTCTTTTTCACTCGATTTTCTTTTTCCTTTTCTTTCAGTTTGTTTTTTTTCTCAATTTATTTTATAGCTATGATCGAATCCAATGGAGATTGCCTACGTATCATGACCCCGCATGAATCAGATCTTGCGTAGTTCGGGCCAAATGAAAGGTAAAAGTAATGAAACATTTTTTTTCTTCATAATAAAAAATTGGGTTTCAACACTCACAAAATGCAACCGAACGGTTGTTTTTTTGCAAACGTGGCCCCTTCCAAATTTCACATGAATTTTGAGGCCGGGGAGGATCATTTTACAAACTTGTCCGTTCTTTTATGAAAATAACCTTTCGACAACTGAAAGATACTCTAAGGCTACTTCGGCAAGAACGGTTTAAGACGCGACCGAAGCTGGCTCGGCTTATTATGACAACATTCAAACGGTAAGCATCACCTGACTTATTTATGACTCTTTTTATCGTTTTTCAAATTAGAAAACTCAATATTGCCAACACGGCCTTTCAACGCCTCGGTGACGAAGATTTTAAGGCTGTGTGGGTCAACTGGACCAAACCTTAAAAAATGACCCAAAGGTGGCTGTTTATGCAAAGTCAGCCTTCCGGCGTCCCTTTCGGGAACATTCGGCTATTTATGACAAAACAGCATCACCTGACTTATTTATGACTCTTTTTATCGTTTTTCAAATTAGAAAACTCAATATTGCCAACACGGCCTTTCAACGCCTCGGTGACGAAGATTTTAAGGCTGTGTGGGTCAACTGGACCAAACCTTAAAAAATGACCCAAAGGTGGTTGTTTATGCAAAGTCAGCCTTCCGGCGTCCCTTTCGGGAACATTCGGCTATTTATGACAAAACAGCATCACCTGACTTATTTATGACTCTTTTTATCGTTTTTCAAATTAGAAAACTCAATATTGCCAACACGGCCTTTCAACGCCTCGGTGACGAAGATTTTAAGGCTGTGTGGGTCAACTGGACCAAACCTTAAAAAATGACCCAAAGGTGGCTGTTTATGCAAAGTCAGCCTTCCGGCGTCCCTTTCGGGAACATTCGGCTATTTATGACAAAACAACATCACCTGACTTATTTATGACAGATTTAAAATTTGACATATATTTTTGGCTATTTTTAGCAAAAGGGAAGGTTGGACACCACCCAACTTATTTATGGCAAAATTTAAAATTTGACACGTTTTTATTTATTTATTGATTTTGGCTATTTTAGCAAAAGGTGGGGTTGGACCCGATGAGGGTTGCCTACGTATCTCACATCCGGTGAGAATCAAACCCGCGTAGTTCGAGCGATCGTGAATGGAGTAAGTAAACTAAATCTCTTTTTTTTTTTGGAATTTTCGAAAGAAATGCTTTAAAAGAAGAAAGAAGATATTTTTTTTATATTGATTTTTGTTTTATTTTTTTAAAGAAAGACTTCTAAAAAAGTTATTTGCTTTTGACTTGAACTTTGGGAATATATATATATATATATATATATATATATATATATATATATATATATATATATATATATATATATATATATATATATATATATTTTTTTTTTTTTTTTTAAAAAAAAGAAAAGAAAAATGTGTTTGGTTGATTTTTCATTTGTTTCACCTTTTTCTACGGAAGAAAGAATATATTTTTTGATTTATGATGTTGCCTCTTAAATTTTGAAAGAGGGACTTTTAAGAAAAATGATTTGGAATTTCTGAGTTTTTATTTATTTACAAAAGCGCTTCTAAAGAAGAGCGAAAATATTTTTTTTGGAATTAATTTTTCAAATATTTATTTTTTATGGACATTTACAAAAGAAAGACTAAAAAAGAAAAGAGTATTTTTGGATTTTTGTTGCTGATTTTTAATTCTTATTTCATTTTTCGTATGAAAGACTTCAGAAAGAAGGAAACTATTTTTTTTATTTGAGTTTAAAGAAAACTTCTATATTATTTTTTTATTTCTTTTTTTTTTGCATTTTCTAAGGAAAGATTTATAAAGAAGGAACTAAAGGAAAATATTTTTGGATATTTTTTTGAAAATTGGGGTCGAAACCGATGAGGTTTGCCTACGTATCTCACATCCGGTGAGAATTAGACCCGCGTAGTTCGGTCATAAATAGGGGAAACAAATAAAATCTTTTAAAGAAAAGAGGAATAACTATTATATATATCTTTATTTTATTTTATATATATTTTTTGAACAAGAGACTAAGGAGATCTTTATACATTTAAACTTCTTTTTTTTTTGAAATTTCGAAAATCTTTTAAAGAGGTACTACAATAAAACAATATTGAATTTTTTTTATTTATATATATTTTGGATTTTGAAAGTGATTAAAAGGAATAGTCAAACTGAAAGACAAGCTTTGTTTTCATTTTTTTATATATATATATATTTTTTTAAGAAAATATATAAAAGAAAATTCCGGTGAGGTTTTGATATTACTTGGACATTGGTTTTATTTTTTCCGAAAAATAAGTAATTATCTCCCTACCCTGCTATTCTTTTTTTTTTTGAAAATTTTTCGGAAACCGGTCAGCATGCAGATCTGAAGCAAATAGATGCCCAAACAAACGGGATGCCGCAGGATGGTCTTTTCATTTCAGGTTGTCTGTCCTAGACGGACCCAACCCCTGTGTTGAGTCCCCTATGTCAAATGCAACATGATGCAGATAAGCGTTCCTACTAGGGATCCGGCATGAGGTTTCGTTATACTAGGTTTATAACTTGGGTAGATGTTCTAGACTGTGTACTCGAGCGAACAACTCGAGTCGAGGAGGGGCAACTTACCGGGAACCAAAAGGCCGTCCGGCTTCGTAACTTATCCGTCCTCTTTCTTATTTCAGGTATTGACACTAACAGAATAGGGAGCCTCGACCAGCGAGCTTCTCCCCGGAGGTGAAGAGAGAAGGGTTTCGGCACAGTTTATATACAGTTCAGATAATATCAAAGCGGTAAAAGACAACATTCAGCACGTTATATCAAAACATGTAATAAATATCAGATAATAAAGCCAAATATAACAATTATTCTAAGCTCGAATTCTTGAACCCTGAACCAGAGATTCTGGGTTCGAATCCCCAGCAGAGTCGCCAGAGCTGTCACACCTCCTTTTTGCGCGCCCGCCCCGAAGGGTTAAATGCGCGAGGGAGTTTTTCCAATTTAAGTGACAATATTCGAAATGGGATTATTTATTTAATTCAGAGTCGCCACTTGGGAAAGGTTTGGCTTTTGGTGTCCCAAGTCACCGGTTTATCTTGAATCCCAAATCGAGGAAATTTTCGACTTTTCCAAATGAAGTCTGCAAACCAGAAATTCTAAGTAAGGAATTCTGTTGACCCGAGGGAAGGTGTTAGGCACCCTCGAATCCCGTGGTTCTAGCACGGTCGCTTAAATTGTTATAATGGCTAAATATCTGATTTAAATACATGTTATGACTTACGTGCTTTTATTAAGTTTAAACCGCTTTTATTATTATCATTTATTTTTTATAGAATTGCAACGTCGTGAAAATGCATCTCGAACCACGTCACAATCAATGCACCCGTGGTCGTCGACACATTTTGACTCCGTTGAGATTTGGATTTGGGTCACATCAATGTGCACCCGTGTTTAAGAAGGTTAAATTATTAAAGGTGCGCCTAAAGCAACTAGCGTATTGTTATTTTGGGAAGGCCGTAAAATTCGCTAAACGGCCTGTCCCGAATTCTAAGTATTTTAATATATACATTTAGAGGGCCCCGCAGCTTGTGCATTTTTGTTTGTCGAGGCTCGTCTCATTTTTATTTAAAAGGATAAACCTACAGTGACTATATTTTCCTATTAAGTTCGTCTCTAAAATAAAAGAAAATCTCTTAATTAATTACATGCTAAAAACGTAACTTATTAATTATTAGTTTACGGCTAATGCGAATGGAAAATTGCGACCGAGTTTGTACAAAGAAAAACTGCTTTCATTCTATATTCTACTATTCAATAATACTAAAACGTGAGATTGACACACCATAATATCAAAACAGATTAACTATTCTTTGATTAATTTAAACTAACATTATTAGATGAAGAAGTTATACATATGCGACATCATTACTCATTTAATCAATCAACTACATTTTTATACAAGAAAGGAAAATTATATTCAAACACAAATCTAAACAGGAGGGATTCAACAGGAACTAAGCCTGATTAATATTTCATTTCTCTTCAATCCGAGAGTATACAAATGTGTACCTGGAAATGGCAGTACAAGAACAAAAGAAGGAGAAGTCAGCAGCAATAATAACACAGCAACAACAGGTTCAGCAACACCGCAAACCAGTAATAACCAGTAGAATAACCCAGCAACGGATTGAAAAAATCAGCAATACCAAAGTGCAATCACAGTCAAAGCAGAAGAGAGACGGATACAAGATGCAGTAGTTTATTGATTTTGAATAACACTCGAGAAAAGACAAACAGAATTTATTCAAGTAGAAGTTCAAGTTGTCCTTCTCTTCTTCAAAACTCTACCACACTTCTTCAGATTTTCAGAGAGTATTACTCTCAAAAAATATTTTCCCAAATAATAATCCTCTCCCTCTCTAAGTCTTTTTTAATCTTCAAGTTCTAGTCTAAGTTTTTTCTTTAAGTCTAGTCCTCTTTTAATGTCAAGAAATGACTCTATATATAGCAAGACAAGTCTTCAATTCCCAACCCCAAATTATTCCTTAATGGCATGCTTTGTCTCACTTATTAATGTTTTCTTTATTTTAAACTTTGTCCCCCATGCCTACATTAAATAAATACATCCACCACAACTCATTACAATTTGTCCCCCATGCCTACATTAAACAAGTGCAAGATTCCTCCCCATTATGTTTTGTCTTGTCCCCCATTATATTAAACAAGTACATCAAAAACCCCACCCCATTATATTTGTCCCCCATGCTTAACATAAAGAATCAAAATAATGTTCAATTACCAAACTACCCCTCCGACCTTATTGCAATTACAAATCTACCCCCGAATGCAATGCAATTTACCAAATTACCCCCATCAGCTCTAAACACTCAATTAATCATAACTTGACCAAAATATAGTCAAGATGACCAATTTCTCAACAATCTTCAACAACAAATCACATGAACACGATGAACAAACACAACTCCAAATTAATGGAAATAAATTAATCATATCGGGAACCAATCATGGTTAATTTAGACCATCAATGGACGAGCAAGGATACAACAATACAAACAACAAAATACATGATTCAAACTAAATCAACAAATCAAAACAAACATAAAACTCACATTAAACCACTGGATTAAACATGAACTTCAAGCAAAGATGAACATGAACTAAAAACAACAAACATGACGGATTAAAACGATTCAAACAATATTAATAATTTCTGGAAAATACATAACAACACATGAAACAAATTGAAGAAATAATTAATTAAATTTCAATTTTAATCTAACAAACTAACAAATATTTAAACAATAATACAAACATGAAAAACAACTAATTAATCTTTCATTTGAAATCTGAAAAATTAATTTAACAAAGCACATGAACAAACTAAAAAATTAATTCAAACGATAGACATGAACAAAACAAACATTTTGCCGATTTTAGATTCGAGAAATATCAAAACAAAATACGGACAAAAATAAAAACTCAAAATCTACTAACCGGATCGAAACGACGAACAATCGACTAACCAACGACGAACTCGACGAGCCTCGACCAAAGTTCGAACAAACGACGATGAATACAAACCTAATTAGTTGGCGCTGGAACAGTAGTGATGAGACAGAAGCAGCTGGAGGTGCGCTTGGTTTGTTCGCGCGAAGAAGATGAGGGCAGCAACAGTAGCGTGAAGACAGCTTGGCCATGGTGATGCCCAAGCTCAAAGAGGACGAAGCAGTAACGAATGTCGTTTGGCCATGGAAACGAGTGGTCGACGAGGGCAATGACAGCAGTAGCATGATGGGTCTGTTTGGTTCGAACTGGACGAAGAGCAGCTGTTCGTCGAGGAGGAGGAAGGTGGTCGATGCAGCAAGCAGAAAACTCGAGCTTGAAGCAGCGTCAATGGCGGGAAGGCAGCGCCGCCATGGACGACGATGGCAAAGCTCAGACACGACGGAGCAACAGCAGTGACGCTGCTGGAGCAGGCTGAAGAAGATGAAGCAGTAGCAACACACAAAACATGACATCCATGGCGATGGGTTTTCCTTCCATTTTGGCCGAGGGTTTTCCGGCGAAGCAGCGGCGAAGCAGCGGGGAGGTCGACGTGGATGGTGGTGACGTTGGTTGTTCTGAGTAGACGAAGAATAAGGTAAGGGCAGCCATGGTTGTGTGCTTGAAGCTTTGGAGAAGAAGTGAAGAAGAAGAGAAGGGATGGGGGCGGGTGAGTTCTTTTTGTTTTTTAGGGTTTTTGTTTTTGTGTTTTGCTTTGTGTTAGGCCAAAATGAAGAGTGGGTGTTGGGTTAATGGGGCGGAACGGGTCGACCCGGTCTGAAGTGGACTGGGTCGTGAGGAAGATTGGACAATTGTTTGGGTCTGGGGTTGAAATTTGAAGAAGTAGCCCAATCCGATTTTTCTTTGTATTTTTGTTATCTTTTCTTCTTTTATTTTTCTAAAACTAAATTATAAAAATACTTAAATGATTATTAAGAACTAAATTAAGTTATAAAAGCGCAAATTAACTACCAATAACAATTAACGCATAATTAAGTAATAATTAAGCATAAAATTGTATATTTGGACATTAAATGCTAAAAATGCAAAAGATGCCTATTTTTGTAATTTTCATTTTTTGTAAACAAACTTAATTACTAACAATTGTAGAATTAAATCCTACATGCAAAATGCGACATATTTTTGTATATTTTTATTAATTTAACAAATAAACATGCACAGAAAAATACAAATAATTATTCAAAATATCACAAAATATCACAAAATTGCACACCAAGGAAAATTATTTTATTTTGAATTTTTGGGAGTAATTCTCATATAGGGCAAAAATCACGTGCTTACACCTACAGTGGGCAAGACATATACATGGACAAATGGTCATGTGTATAGGAAAATTGATAAAGCAATAGTTAATGACAAATGGATGATTAATATGCCTCCTAGACAAATTCAAATATTGAATCCTCTTTTCTCATATCATTCTCCATTGGGGATTGAGGTAGAGGTAAGGTGTGATAACAAGAAAAGGACCTTTAAATCTATAATTGTATGGCTGATCACCCTGACTTTGGGGAGATTGTGAAAAGAAACTAGACAATGAAGAATGGGGGTATGGAAGCTGTATGGAAGAACCTGAAACCTATAAGAGCTGCTTTGAAACAATTAAACAATGTGGAGTTTAAGAATGTTAAGGGAAGTTAACTACCATCAGGAAGGAACCGGATGATATACAAGGAAGAATGAAGATTGCTAATCCAACAAGTGATCTGTTTGAAGAGGAGAAGAAACTACTACTACAACTAGAAAAGTGGGATAAAATTGAGAAGTCCATCTACAAGCAAAAGTCAAGAGTACAATGGTTAAAGCTGGGAGATACTAACAGTGCCTACTTCTTTGCTAGCATGAAAGGAAGGAAAGCACAAAATAAAATTACAAAGCTCACTAATAGTAATGGGGATGTGTTGACAGGTGGAAAGAGTATTGAAACTAAAGTGGTTGAGTTTTATAAGAGACTGTTAGGAACTGCAAGTGGCAGCATACCAACTATTCATCCTGGCTGGATAAGGAATGGACCAGTGCTAACTAGAAGACATTAGTTGCAACTCATAACTCCTTTCACAAAGGAAGATGTAATGGATGCACTAAAAGGTATAGATGACATGAAGGCACCGCGGGGAGGGTGGGGGGGGACAATGGGTTTAATGCATGTTTCTTTAAGAAAGCATGGAATATTGCTGGAGATGATATTGTTTCTGCAGTACTGGAGTTTTTTACTACTGGAGAATGTTCAAGCCAATCAATAACACAATAGTCACTTTTATACCTAAAGTAAAAAACCCAAGTTCAATCAGAGAGTATGGACCTATCTCATATTGCACTACATTATATAAGATCATATCCAAAATGTTGACAAGTAGGTTGAGGCAAGTGATGAATACACTGGTGGATGAGAGTCAAGAAGCCTTTGTTCCAGGAAGAGGCTTGATAGATAATGTACTGCTTAGTCATAAATTAATAAAAGGTTATAGTAGGAAAGGGGTCTCACCTAGATGCATGATTAAGATTAATATGCAAAAGGCATATGACTCACTTGAATGAGTGTTTTTGAAGCAGGTATTAACTGGACTGTGTTTTCCCAAAGTATTTATAGGATGGATTATGGAGTGTCTCAGAACTGTATCTTACTCCATCTCTATTAATGGTAGTCCTACTATGCCATTTGAAGCAAAAAAGGGGGTGAGGCAAGGTGATCCAATGTCACCACTATTGTTTGTATTAGCAACGGAGTACCTGACTAGAATCCTGAAACAATTGAAGGAGGAACCTTATTTCAATTATCATCCAAGGTGTGAGAAACTGAGTATTGTCCAGCTCAGTTTTGCTGCTATTCTGTAGAGGTGATGTGATGTCTATACAGCTATTATGTGAATGTTTCAATAGTTTTTCAAAAGCTTCTGGACTTGTTGCAAACCAAAGTAAAAGTTGCATGTATTTTGGTGGAGTTTCAACAACAGTGCAGTAGGAAATTGTTCAAGCTACTGGTTTTACCATTGGTGAACTTCCTTTTAGATACTTAGGAGTTCCTTTGAGCTCAAAAAAACTGTCAGTGAGCCAATGTCAACCTCTACTAGATAAAATGCTGGGAAAGTCAAACTATAGACAGTAAAATTCTTAAGCTATGCAGGAAGATTACAGTTGATAAAGAGTGTGTTAATTGCCATCCATGCTTTCTGGTCACATGTCTTTCCACTGCCAAAGAAAATTATACAGATAGTTGAAGGTATTTGCAGGAGATTTCTCTGGACTGGTGACACCAATTCAAGTAAAAAAGCTTTGGTGGCTTGGGAGAAGATGTGTAGGCCTAAATCCAAAGGAGGACTAAATATCACTGATTTCAGTACATGGAATAGAGCAGCACTATTAAAGCACCTATGGAATATTTGTTTGAAGAAGGACAAAGTATGGATAAGGTAGCTGCATGTTTATTATATAAAAGAAAAGATTCCATGGCAAGTAGATGTAAAACAAGCTTTATGGGTAATCAGGAAGATACTACAGGCTGGAAAATATATAAATGAATCAAGGTTGGATATTGGGAAGGTGTTAGGGACAAAAGCATTCTCTATCAGGAGAATGTACAATCAATTGAGAGGAGATTTCCCAAGTGAAAATTGGAGCATACTATTATGCAATAACAAAGGTTGTCCAAGGTGGAAGTTCATACTATACCTTGCTGTGCAGGAGAAGCTATATACCAAAGACAAATTGAGCAGCTGAGGATTACGAGTTAATCCAAATTATCCACTATGTGATCAAGAGCTGGAGAGTCATCAACACCTATTCTTTATGTGCGTCACACCCTTTTTTTAAACCTACTTCACTAACCCTCTTAAATTAATAAAAGAATTTTTGTAAAGTTCAAAAGAAAGTTTTTCAATTAGAAAGTGACAAAAATTGATGTTCAAAAGGAAATAACTCAGAGTCGCCACTTGACATTTGATCTCGGTGTGCCAGGTCACCGTTTTAAAAAATAATTTTTTCTTTTAAAAATACTTTGGACTCCAAACTAAGTCTGCACCAGAGATTCAAGTAAGGGGGTTTATTTGACTCGGGGAGAAGGTGTTAGGCACTCCCCAAGTCCCGTAACTAGTACGGTTGCATACTTGATCTAGTCGGCTTTTAAAATATTCAAGTTGAGGTAAAATCACAGAAAAACAAAATAAACAATCAAGGAGGCTCGATGTCGTCTCCACCTAATAAAATAAAATAAAAGCAAAAATAAAAATACTTCGGGTTCTACTTTCGGCCTCTAAATACAAATACTTCAGGGCATACCCCAGATAAAAATATATACAAATTTTGCGGGGCATTCCCCGGATAATAAACTAAAAGAAACAACTTCTTGCCTCAAAAATAAAAATAAAAATAAAAATAAAAATAAAAATAAAATAAATAAAACCTAAGATTTGCCTACCCGAGTGTTAGCGGACCTAAGAAAACTATTGACGATTCAACCCAAAAGCAAGAACAAGGAGTAACGAACTTGTCTTGATTCCAAACTTTTTAATTTTAGTCCAAAAGGCTACTACCCACTTAATTCCATTAACAATTGATGTCTAGGCCTATTTGCTCAGTTCACTTAATAGTCTATTTATTTGAATTAGAGCAAATCCACGGACCCATTTCAAATCTTTGAAGAGAATTTCAAACAAACCCAATAGGATACAACAATTAAATTCTCATTCAATACACTAATTGAGGATATCAAAATGATATAAGCACACAAATGGAAAAAAAATTCAGCAAAATTTTCATTCAAATCCCAAACACACAAGGAAGAATATTGAAAATTAATTAAAAACAAGGTTTAGGAATGGACCTCAAATGAGTAACAATGAAGCCGAGAGTAGAGCGCGGCAGGAAAACCTCTAATGGAACTCGAATTGGTACCGGAAAGCTTTGGTATAGATCAACCAAATCGGAATTTCAAGAAGCTAAACAAACTCGCCGACTCTTGACCGGAGCTTTCGCCGGTGAACCCGGATGAAAACGACAACCTCGACCTCCACGCGGAAGCTTAATGAATAGGTACGGTTAAATCAAGCTCAATCTTTGCCTGATGGAAGAGGGTGTTAACAATTTCCTTCTAGTTCATGTAAAGCTAAAAATATCATTCTATGAGATTTTGCACCAGTTGTATATCTTCACGTGAAACTTTCTTAAGCTCCCCACTAGACATTTTTCAATCTTTCAATGCCATATACGTTCAGCAGAAATCTCGACGCAAGTCTTGTTGACAAGCCCCAATACAGGAAAAATCCACTACAATTGATATCACACCTGTTACACTAATTAGTTTGCGAAATTACCAAAGCTAGAATAAAGTCGTTGGGGAAGACGAATCGGACAAGCCGCCGATGCCAACACTCTAATTTTGTTCATCATTCTTTTTCTCTTAATTTTGTCTGTGGCTATGGGGGAATTGAGGAGTTCTAGGGTTCAGGGGTCCTTGTAGTGTGCTCAAGGGTTATTTCTTGTATGTTTTTTGTCTCCATCCAGAAGAAGGGTTTTGTTTCTAGTTTAAAAAGAAAGAAAATCTGATGGGTTTGGATGAGTTTTTGGGCGTAGGTCATGGGTTACATGGGTTGGGAAGATTTGGGCTTGCTAAAATTGGGCCATCTCCTTGCAAGAATTCAACTTGGACTAAAATTCTATAAAATTGGGCTAAGAAAAGGCTAAAAATTTAATCTACTTCTAAAAATATTTATAAGAAGATACAAGTAAAACTAAAATTAAAATTGAGATTATTATAATAAACTATTGTATTTAAAATATAACTAAAAATTAAAGTTGAAACTATTTTTGGTATTTTCAAAGATTATATTAAAATAAAATATAAATAGGTCCAAAGTAATATATCCTTCTAAAAATATCTAATACGTGAATTAAGTAGAGAAATATGGAACTATTTTTGTATTTTTCAATTTTGTGATAAAAATAATGTAAAAAAGTCAAAATTAGTTGAAATAACTATATTAGACCTAAACTAAATATTTAAATGTTAAAATATGTAAAATCTTGGGGAGAGTTAAAAATCACATGACTACAGCTGCCCCTCTTTGACTGGAAATACGAAGTATTTTCAGACAAAGAATGACTAGATAGGTTTTTTGGACCCGACCCTTATTTAGGAAGACCAAAAACTAAGAGGAAGGAGAATGTGACTGAGCCATGGTATTTGAGCCGCCTACATATCCTTGGCTATTAAGGAATCAGGTCACGTGTAGTTCAAAAGTAGGAACAATGATGGAGTATACTGAGGTGGAGAGCCGATTGAGGTGTCGTTTCGTCGAGGTTCCGGTCCGCGGTCCTGCTATTACATCAAAATCAAAAAAATAGAAAGACTAACTAAGCATGTCAGCTATGAGTTACAAAATTCCTATCTATAAGTCTTCTGAAGCTTAATCTTGAGTCTTGAATGGTTCTTCATACAGATTTTAGATTTGAACCTCGACGCTCGCTAGCTGCAAGTGCTAGTTCATTCTTCTTCAGCTTTTTCGGATCAAGACCGGACATGTAGCGCTCGTGACTTCAACCACGTCTTGAGCAGTTCACATCTTTTTTCTGCTTCTGCATTTTGGATTCACTTTCTTTCTTTTCTTTTTGTTCTTTTTTTTTGGATTGAGACTACTTCTGTTGGTCACCTCGGACTGTTGACTCGCATTCTTGCCGCGAGCTTTTGCTGCGTTTAACTTGAATTGAATTCTGAAATGACTTCCCTTGTTCTCCAGGTGGGTGTCTGCTACTAACTTAAAACTTGAAATGACTCTGAAATGAACTTTGAAATGTCTTCCCTCGTTCTCCAGGTAGGTGCCTGCAATCAAAACAACAAAACAAACAAAATTTTCTGTCCCAGTTTGCACTAGGAAGATTTGTGAGTTATTAGTAAAACTGTAAATCACCTATGCTATTGATGCAGTGATGAGAGTAACAATAAAGACTTGACTGGGATGTGCGTCTCCTGTGAGTAAAACCAAGAAAATTTAACTAGCAAATTCATCAGACTAGGTCTTCTATCTTAGGAGAAAGATTCATCAAACTAAGATTTCGACCCTAGGAGAAAATTCAAGAGACTAAGTTTTCTATCTTAGGAGAAATATTCATCAGACTAAGATTCTATCCTAGGAGAAAATTTATCAGACTAGGTATTCTATCTTAGGAGAAAGATTCATCAGACTAAGATTTCGATCCTAGGAGAAAATTCATCAGACTAGGTCTCTTATTTTTGGAGAAAGATTCATCAGACTATGATTTTGATCATAGGAGAAAATTCATCAGACTAGGTCCCTTTTGTTATCTTAGGAGAAAGATTCATCAGACTAAGATTTTGATCCTTGGAGAAAGTTCATCAGACTAGGTTTTCTTTTTTTGTTATCTTAGGAGAAAGATTCATCAGACTAAGACGTCGATCCTAGGAGAAAATACATCAGACTAGGTTTTCTATCTTAGGAGAAAAATTTATCAGATTAAGATTTTGATCCTAGGAGAAAATTCATCAGACTAGGATTTTGATGTTATCTTAGGAGAAAAATTCATCAGACTAAGATTTTGATCTTAGGAGAAAATTCATCAAACTAGGTCCCTTTTTGTTATCTTAGGAGAAAGATTCACCAGACTAAGATTTTGATATCTTAGGAGAAAGATTAATCAGACTAAGATTTTGATCCTAGGAGAAAGTTCATCAGACTAGGTCTTTTTTGTTATCTTAGGAGAAAAATTCATCAGACTATGATTTTGATCCTAGGAGAAAATTCATTAGACTAGGTTTTATATCTTAGGAGAAAAATTCATCAGACTAAGATTTCTTATCTTAGGAGAAAGATTCATCAGACTAAGATTTTGATCCTAGGAGAAAATTCATCAGACTAGGTTTCTTCTCTTAGGAGAAAGATTCATCAGACTAAGATTTTTATTGGGAGGAAAATCCATCAGACTATGACTTTTATCCTAGGAGGAAAAATATGAAGAGCAATGACAACATTTTATGCATACTAGCAAGACAGGTAAGGGAAAAGATTTGAGAAACTTTCCTTTGTCGACTCTTCTCTTCTTTTTTCTCTTTTTTTTTTTCTTTTTCTTCTTGTTTTTGAACCAACTTGCTTGCACTGTTTTGTTCCTGTTTCAAATAAAGAAAACTTGTGAGTTTAAATGTGGTGGTTAGTTTGTCGCCTTGACCTTGAGGGCGGCTGCTACTACACTTGCTAAGATAACTTTGATTTCAACTTGGACGACCTTGATTGTTATCGACTACCCATTTTCTTTCAGCCCTTATCACAAAAGCAACTCTACTCCATTCGATCCCAATATCCTCTATCTGTTGCATTTTGCTCATGAATTGACATTTACCGAACCCTTGCATTTCACATGAATCCCAAAGCATGTTGATTGTTACCAACTCAATGCGCATACCACTTTTCCCTGACCTATGCCACTTTGATGTGCTAGCCAAATTCGTTTTGTGTAATTGGAAAGTTGGAAGATAATTTTGAAGTCATTTCTCACTTGTTCTGACCAAACAAACTCAATAAGGGACTCAAACAAAACGAGAGGAACAAAATAAGGGACAAGGGAAAGAGATGATACCTAACAAAAAAATTACAAAGTAGAAACTTATCAGACGTGGATACCAACTCTAATGACCATGACATGCACCTTTGGATTAAGTGGCCTAATCTCTTCGCTGTGAAACTAGGCTTCAGCGCTTCAATTGTCCCATCTGATCCACAATCCTCAATCAACTGGTAGTGCCTTGATGGTTTTCACCATCAAGCCTCTCTCATTTTGTTCTTTTCTCAACTCACCATCGCCTTACGATGCCCATGAGGGTTTTCACTGATAAAACTCTCTCATTTTACCATTTTCTCTCTTTGTGCAGAGAACAACGTATTACCCATGATGCAGGAAGGTCATACTTTCGCCACACACTTGATTTGACATCCTCAAAGATTGGTCGGAAGGTTTTTCTTTGGACCATAATGTGGGCTTTTAGACAGGGTTGTAAAGAAAGGGTGGCATGAAGGCTCAAAATAATTTAAGATGAAAGGGTTCAAAATTACAACTTTTGGAATCGAGTCTGTTGGCAAAATTAAAACTTCTGCCCCAGTTTCTTGGAGTTTGGAGATTTTTTTTTGTTTTTTATGAGAATTCTAAGAAAAACTGCCTCACTCTTGACTTCGAGGATTATGAAATATTTTATTTGGTGCTACCGAACCTTAAGGCTGCCTACGTATCTTGTGGTGACAAGAATCAAGTCGAACGTAGTTCAAACACAAAGTTGGTTTTGTTTTCATTTCCTTTTCTTTCTTGTCTTTTCTTTTTTTTTTTTCTCTTTTTTTTCCTTTTTTTCCTTTTTTTTATTTTTTTTATTTTCTAGTTCCTAACTCTACTTTTGATTCCAAAAGAGGGGTATGGAACAAAACAAATTAAGGTTCAAAAGGGGTAGCAAAAGATAAAAGTATTTGGGTAGCAGAATAAAATGTCTTCGTCATACCAAACTTTAAAAATGCCAAGTACAAATGTGCAATTAAAGATACGCAAAGAAATCACACACAGTATCTATTGATGGCATAATCACAAACAAAAGTACCAATGTGCAATACCTGTATCCCAATGAATGAACCTTGCCAGTTCAAAGCAAACTTGATTCAAACTTATCTTGATGTGGAAGAATGTATTTCAGCACTGTTTGATCTACCTCAAACTGCTTGAGAGACATTCCCTTGTTGTATGCTCTCACCAACCTCTTGATTTTCCAGACTTACTACCTCAGTTTCACTCAATTCAAGCTTCAGGTTATCTCAGAATGCGTAAATCTTTATTTGTTTCCTCAAATGCCTCTTTTTATCATGTTCAAAACTGTGTCATTGCTTCATGATTAGACTAACTTTCAAGACCAGGCTAAGAATTATGCATGCATGTTATGTCACTAGAGTCAGCATGAAAATAACTATAAAAGAAAAAGTGACCTAAACAAGAATTGACTAGAACTAACAAAAAATAAGAGATTGCATTAGATAGATGGTGAAACGGGCTTGAACAAAACAAGAAAAATAGACATGGATTACAATCCTGGAACAATCCTAGATAACACTAGATGGGTTACTACCATTAAACAAACTAGGAAAAATAAGAAAAAGAAGGGTTTGAGCCACAAGACAATATCTGGATAACAACCCTGAAATAACCCGAACAACAGAAATGACAACAAAATAAACCACCAAAACTCATCCCTGGCTAGCCAAGAAAGGAGTGTCTTTCCAATTACCAATCTCGACATCTTAGCCACTGGACTGCACATCAAAATTACTGGGACCTTCACCAGTTTCAATATCATTAACTTCAGTTAGCAAGTTCCCAAGAGGATTCTCAAACTCCATATCACCGTGCATCTTTCCCACAAAGTGTGCATCATCATGTGCAGTTAAAGGATTCTATGCAATGTTCTGGGTGTCACTGTCCTGGACCATAATTATCCTTTCTTGAATCATTCTTTCTATCTCCCTTTTCAAAGCACGACAATCTTCAATACTATGTCCTTGGACATTAGAATGGTACATGCACTATATAGTAGGATCAAAACATTTTGCATATGGGTCCGGAGTATAGCCGAGGAGCGGCTCAGTCAGGCCAGACTATTTTAGTTTTTCAAACAAGCTTGTGTAGGGTTCTCCGATTGGCGTGAAACTATTTCTTTGACTTTGTTCCCCTCTATGCCCCTATTTACTAGGGTTATTTGGTGATCAAAAATATTGTGAAGGCTAAAGAGTATTATGCGGTGCTGGTGCTTACCGTAAGGATTGACCCCGTGGCTGGACAGAGGACCGGACGTTTTTCGGAGGAGAATACTGAGGTGGATTATGTGGAGCTCGGGGATAGGTTTGGGGTTGAGGTCGAGGTTGGGGTCGAGGATGAGTATATTGGTGAGGCGGACCCATTGGGCCATGTCGTGATCCTGAGACAACCATAACAACATCATCATTTTTCTTCTGACCCGGCAAGCTTCTTGTAACACTTTGGATTGCCTGTGTGGTTGCTTCTATAGCAGAGTAGCTCATGATCTTGCTCGACTTGAGTCCCTCTTCCGCCATTTCTCCCATCTTTACCACATCATTGAAAGGCTTACCAATGACTAAGATCAAATGGCCGAAGTAAGTAGGCTCCAAGGCTTGAAGAAATTATTCAACCATCTCATCTCATTCCATCGGAGGATTGACCCGTGCAGCTTGCTCCCTCCATCGGAACCCATATTCTCTAAAGCTATTACTGGGCTTCTTTTCTACCTTGGTCAGGGACAGGTGATCCGGGACATTGTCTATGTTGTATTGAAAAGGCCGAGCAAAGCCTGAACCAAATCGTCCCATGTATACCACCTGCTGGCATCCTGGCGGGTGTACCATTCTAGAGCTGCCCCACTCAAACTCTGGCTGAAGTACGCCATCAATAATTCGTCTTTTCCTCTGGCGCCTCTCATTTTTATGCAATAACCTCTCAGATGAGCTACAGGATCCCCATGTCCGTCATACAAGTCAAACTTTGGCATCTTGAACCCGACAGGTAGTTGAACATCAGGGAACAAACAGAAATCTTTATAATCCACACTCACCTGGATTCGTAACCCTTGCATATTTCTCAATGATTGCTCTAAACTCTTTACCTTCTTAAATATCTCCTCTTGCTCCACATTCTTGGGTGGTTTCTCAGTTTCAACATAAGGCTCAAAGTGAGGAGTGTAGGAATAAGGATCTGGGACTTTGAAAGTGTGTTCTGGGGCATAGTATTGGGTATCTGGAGCTCGGAATGCGGGCTCACTAGAGGATCGGTGGAGGGTAGCTTGTGGAGGGGGTACAAAAATAAGAGCAGATATCGAAGTAGGGTATGAGGTTGGTTTGGCTGGTGGAGGATGGAAGATTTGGGCCGAAGTGCCGGGGTAGTTGTGGTAAGGGGTAAATCCCGGTAAGTGTTGTGGGGAAAGATCAACAGTATTTGGCATATGGGCTTGGGACAATGGTGGAATGGAAGC
Organism: Nicotiana sylvestris; assembly: GCF_000393655.2. Lineage (NCBI taxonomy): Eukaryota > Viridiplantae > Streptophyta > Magnoliopsida > Solanales > Solanaceae > Nicotiana > Nicotiana sylvestris. The sequence goes on from NC_091068.1 coordinate 150,223,403, forward strand.
AGGGTTTTCTGCATAGTTGGTAGGGAATGAGGGTGGAGGGTGTCCCTTAATCCAGGCCGAATACATTTCTGTCATCTGACGCTTCAACCTTCGGACCTCCTCTTTCAATTCAGACTCCGACTCTACAAACTCTCTCGACGGGTCAACAACTCATATGTCCAAATCTTTGACATCTATGTCTACCTTGTTCTTTGACCTTGTGTTGTACAGATAACTCGCCAAAGTGCTACAAATTAACCACCCTCTGTTATGATAACGATGAAAGTAATAAAGGAGAGCAAAACAAAGCCAACATGTTAGCGTTAGAGCATTTATCAGATAGAAATATCATATTGCGTGCAATGCCCCTAGCAACAATTAATGGTTCTAGAATGGCTTCGAGGGTACAAAGGTCATATGGCGTCATCCCAATTTCACTCTTCCTAGCCCATTTCCTTCTTCATTTTCCTTTCTAGGACCGCTTGTTTTTTCATTTCTTTCACTCTTTTTTCTTTCTGATTATCGCTCTTTTCTTTCCTTTCATTTCTCGCGTCCCACACTTCATCTTTTTTTTTTCTTCTTTATCTTAATGATGATTCGATTGAACCCTATGTAGGTTGCCTACGTATCATGTCCCTCATGAATCAGATCAAGCGTAGTTCTGGAAAAAAGTAATGAACAAATAAACTAAAAATCTTTTTGAATTTTTCATTTATAATTTTTTTTTTGGTTTTTCAAATACAAAATGGAAAGTGCGATGATAAAAGACTTGACAAAATCTTACACCACCTAAAAGACTTAAAACTACTAGACATGACTACAAAGGGAAAGACAAACATAAAAACAGACTCATAATATAAAAAGGCTCCTTAAGCGGCTCCTGAATGTAGTGGTCCTGGGGTATCTGTCATGCTCGAGTCTTGGCAAATGAATCCACACCTGAATGAGAAAAATAATACCAAATAGATCAATGACTCAAGACACTTTGCGACACCACAATACTTCCTATTGGGCACATGCAAGACACGATTGAGCTATTTTTAAAAATTAACCTATGCGGCCAAGAATGACTAGAAGTGCAAACTCAGCAAGGGTGACTACTTAGATATGGAAGTACCTCACTAAGTCTTATATGGATTCAACTCCCAATAACCATGGCCCAAAATCAATTTGCAGAAATGATCCATTTTGCAAAAAACGGCCGATATGGCCAGAAGTGGCCAAAGATGCAAACTCAAAAAGGACGGACCTTAAAGTAATATGACACCTAGTTGTGGACTCAAGATCCTAAGACATGGGTTATTGAACTACTTTTGCGAAAATGACCCAATTTTGCAAGAATAGCCGATGTGGCCAAAAGTGGCTAAGCATGCAAGATATGGCTAAGACCCCGCAAAGACAAGAACCTAAGACTCACTAGGAAGACCGGACCCTATGTGGGTTGTCTACGTATCACGTCTCGAAAGACGAGAATCAAGTTTGCGTAGTTCAGAAAGATTGGATATGGGAGAAAGCTTTAAAAATGACACTAACTTGAAAAAAAAAAATATTTTTTGTCTTTTTGAAAAATGATGGATCTTTTTTTTGGATTTTTTTTCTCTTTTTTTCGATTTTTGGAAAATGATGGGAAAGTGTAAAATCTTTTTGGATTTTTCTTTTTCAATTTTTTTTGAAAGAAAAATATAACTAGGCCCTTCTTGTTTCATTTTCACCCTACTTTCCCAATTATTGGTACACCAAATGACCTTTTTACCCTCAAAGATGCAACATGTATCACATTGAATGTCTTTTTGGGCCACGAGCCTATTTTTAACAAAATTTGGATAGGCTTCCTACAAAGGGACACGGTACCTAGGACCGAGCCCTGCTAGGTCTAAATGACATGATGCAAATAAAAATGACCTAAAGGTTGACCTAAATTTTGGGTTCATTAACAAGGCAATTCGGGGGAGCGTATCGTCGATGGTGGTTGCTCAAACTTTCCACCCACTCCATACGTCCGACGACCCCCCTCCTAAATTAAGGGTGACTCAAAAAAGAGTTCGTGCACGCGACGCGTACTCCGAGACTTGTTGCAGAAAGAAGACCCGTGATTATGCAAATGATGTCAGTTTATAATGCAATAACACATTAAGAAAAGCGATAAATAAACAACCAACAAAACAAGAAAATAAGACAAACAAAGCAAATAAACAAAACAAATGAAGAAAACAAACACCTCAATCGAATATCCTAAAAGCCAACCAGATCAAGTACCAGCTCGAACGTGCAAGTCCCCAGCAGAGTCGCCAGAGATGTCACACCCCTTTTCTTAAACCTACTTCAAACTAACCCTCTTAAATTAATAAAAGGATTTTTGTAAATTTTAAAAGAAGGGTTTTCAATTAGAAAGTGACAAAAATTGATGTTCAAAAGGAAATAACTCAGAGTCGCCACCTGACATTTAATCTCAATGTGCCAGGTCACCGTTTTTTAAAAATGATTTTTCCTTTTAAAAACACTTTGGACTCCAAACTAAGTCTGCACCAGAGATTCGGGTAAGGGGGTTCATTTGACTCGGGGAGAAGGTGTTAGGCACTCCCCAAATCCCGTAACTAGTACGGTTACATACTTGATCTAGTCGGCTTTTAAAATATTCAAGTTGAGGTAAAATCACAGAAAAACAAAATAAACAATCAAGGAGGCTCGAAGTCGTCTCCACCTAACAAAAGAAAATGAAAGCAAAAATAAAAATACTTCGAGTTCTACTTTCGGCCTCCAAATACAAATACTTCGGGGCATATAAAGGATAAAAATATATACAAATTTCGCGGGCCATTCCTCGGATAATAAACTAAAAGAAACGACCTCTTGCCTCAAAAATAAAAATAAAAATAAAATAAATAAAACATAAGATTTGCCTATCCGAGTGTTAGCGGACCTAAGCAAACTATTGACGATTCAACCCAAAAGCAAGAACAAGGAGTAACGAACTTGTCTTGATTCCAAACTTTTTAGTTTTAGTCCAAAAGCCTATTGTAGGGTGCTCAAGGGTTAGTTCTTGTATGTTTTTTGTCTCCATTGAGAAGAAGGGTTTTGTTTCTAGTTTAAAAAGAAAGAAAATCTGATGGGTTTGGACGGGTTTTTGGGCGTAGGTCATGGGTTGGGAAGATTTGGGCTTGCTAAAATTGGGCCATCTCCTTGCAAGAATTCAACTTGGACTAAAATTCTATAAAATTGGGCTAAGAAAAGGCTAAAAACTTAGTCTACTTCTAAAAATATTTATAAGAAGATGCAAGTAAAACTAAGATTAAAATTGAGATTATTATAATAAACTATTGTATTTAAAATAGAACTAAAAATTAAAGTTGAAGCTATTTTTGGTATTTTCAAAGATTTTATTAAAATAAAATAAAAATAGGTCCAAAGTAATATATCCTTCTAAAAATATCTAATAAGTGAATTAAGTAGAGAAATATGGAATTATTTTTGTATTTTTCAATTTTGTGATAAAAATAATATAAAAGAGTCAAAATTAGTTGAAATAACTATATTAGACCTAAACTAAATATTTAAATGCTAAAATATATAAAATCTTGGGGAGGGTCAAAAATCACATGTCTACAATGTGTATATTCTCAGCAGAAGTATTGGGGAAACTGTTAGCATGGATAGGACTGGTACGAAGGGTAATTGGCGGGAATGAGGAGCTCAAATGGACATCAGAACATATGAAAGTCAAAGGGTCGAAAACCATGTTTACAGGATATGTATTACAAATGCTATTTACCAGATATGGATGGAAAGAAATAGTAGAATTTTTCAGCACGAAAAGAGAAACAACTTCATAATACAGGAGATACATTGTATAGGACATGGACAGAGTAGCTTAAGGAAAGAACTTCAAAAGTTAAATTTCTATCCTTAGGAGTTGTTAGAGAAGAAGGATTGTACTGAGTTTGGGGCTGCATGTCCAAACTTAGTTATACTGTTATACTTGTACATATTTACTTGGTAATAAAGATTGTCTAATTACCAAAAAAAAAAAAAAAGATATATTGGAAAAAAAAAGAAGAGGAAAATTTTGCGGGGCGGGACGGGTAATGAGGGTGTGGATGCGGGGTGGGTGGATGCGGGTGAAAATGCAATGCGGGGCGGGGCGGGTTGAAATTTTGCGGGTTAAGGTAGAACCCGCCCCTCACCGTTTGCCATCTCTATTACGGCCCTCCAAATAATCATTCGTATGTTCCTGCAACACGACTCCAATGGCACTTTAGGATTTAATATATTCACTAGGTAGTGTACACAACTTGTAATTTGAGTGATGACTTTGAATATCTGTATATGCTCTCATTACTTACTTTTATTTCTTCTCACGCAAATAAAGAAGAAATAAAAATGTAAGAAAAAATAGATTAGTCAGATTCGAACCTGAGCCCGCGTTGGCCTTCGAGTCAACCTCGCTGAATACAAGTGTGTCATGCAGCTTTCTACCAAAAAGTAATTCAGAAGATGCAAGAAAATTACATGCAAAAAATACTTGAACAGAGGAGGAGCACATCTCTTGACATTATTGTTTGACCACAAGCCACCTAAAAATGCTATGGCTAAATAGAAAGAATAAAGAAAGTATGTAACATGTTTACCATATTTATCAGGGCAGAGTCTAAGATGATCTTACTAAACAACGGACGAGAAAATAGAACTTCTCAAAGTGAAAGAGGTGCTTCCTAACGCGATATACATGTATACTGTATAGCATTGCAGCCAGCGTCACCAAAAGGAAAGATAACATGATCAACTTCCAAAAATCCTAGGAAAAAATTGCAGCAGAAGAAACAAGTTAAAACACAATTAAAGTATGCAATCAGGAATGAATATTTAACACCCGAAAAAAAATGTACTAAGACGTGTTTTTTCTATTGGTCGAATAAAAAGGTGGAATCAACAGCTGTTATGAATCAACTATACGTGATACTTATGCAGAGTGGTCAGGGTTATACTGTTAATGAAATAACATACATTAGTATGATAATACTAAGGCTTCAGTACAATGCAATGATCAATACCTGGGGATTGGATATAATTATGCCAGAGAGATAAGTCATCAATTCCAGAACAGACTGTAGTGAGTTTTGAACTCCGCCTACCACACAGCGATCACTTTCACGGACATGATCCTGTCCAAGTCCAGTAACGAATATAAGATTATGTAATTTGCAATCAAGAAAAACGACCAAGATGACGAATATTCAACTATGGTTGAAAATTTTAACTATCCACACCTGCATTTGCTGAATGACCGATAAGTCAAACATCCACAAACCCAAGCGCGATGCAGCCACACCAGCCATAAGCATAAATGCTGATAGAAATTTCTTATGGACCCATATCGAAGCTGCACATACCAACAGGCAAGTCCACTGCACACGCAACAGACTATAACCAACTTAAAAAATCAACAAGATTCAACGATTACTCAGTATTTCTGCTGGGAAATTTTTATCATATCATATATTCATACAGCTTTTGGCTTCTAAATTATTTACTACTGCAGTTGATACCTGGGACCATATTGACCAAAGACCGGTTCGAAGTGTTGAAATATGTGATTCTAAGATGGGGTAGAGAAATGTTGCAGCTATCCCTATTGTTGCGCTTGCTCCACGTGCAATTCCAATGACATATGCAGGAATTCCCTCCCATTCCAGCATAGCAGTCATTAACGTTCCGAAGCTGTGGCACAAATTAGACAAAAACATATAAATATACCCTGAGTGTAATAGCTTTAAGACATTTTACAAGAAAGTTAAAGTCCTGCTAAGTATCTTTAAAACCTTTCTCAGGTAAAAAAAGGCAAAAGCACTGAGACTACTGAGCGCATCATCCAACCAGCACGCTGATGCAGTTTCTAATTTCAAGGATGATCTATTGGAAATGATTTTAAATTCAATTGCATGAAAAAAGAAGAAGGAAAAAAGCGTTTCAACAATAAACATAACTACATCTGTAGCGTCACTAAGTTTTACCTGAGTACGGTGAAAAAGAGTAAAGCAAGGGCCAGCCCTGGGAGGACTACATCTTGCTGCATGTACACTTTCCATGCACTAACACAAGGCAATCTTGAGATCCAGCCGACTATTTTCCTCCAGCAATTTTCAGATTGTTCCAAGCCAATTCCATCTGAATGTAGCAAGTTTTTCTGTTCAGGAGAAATAGAGGGGCTTAAATCCAAATATGTTGGCGTAGATCTTGATGCCCTCCTCAGGTTGCTCTCAGTTAGAGCTGGAATACCATTGTATACAGATGTAAGAAGCCAGTATTCTAAGCACACCGATATAACATTCCAAAGTGCTAGAGTCATGGCTGATGCAGTTAGTGAAACAAAACTGATAATGAAGCCAGAAATGACCGGGGCAAATAGCTTGCAAATCAAATCTATTCGTCTTATGACTGAATTCATCTTTGTTAGTTCCCCAGGAGGGTGGCCTTCTGATATTACGACTACCCTGCCAATAAAATACAATTGTAAGTGCCTCCAAATAAGTTAAAAATGAAAATTTTAAGAAAAGGAGGTCGGTCAAAACATTCAGATAGCTCACCATTCTCTTTCGATCAAGATGGTTCCGGCGAGAGTCGAGAGCACAGCAACAGCTCCAGAGATATTAATTAAACTGACAAGTGATATAAATGCCATAAAATTGGCAGATATCAAGTCTGTACGGATTAAAAGAGCAATTACGGCACCTCCAGCAACAATAAACGAGAGATTTTGGCTTAACAACCAAAGTTGGAGAACCTGCAAAAGAGTGTGAGGATTCTATAGCTAATCAGAGGTAAATATTAACATATGTCAATTTTAGAATGGATATTAATCAATCATGTTCAGGGGCTGTGTTAAGAAAGAATGAGAACAAACCTTAACATATGTCAACCTATCCACCCACTGTCCAACGAGGGGACCAAACAATGCCGTAGAAGCAGACTCCACCACACCATAAGCAGCCGTTAGGAGTAAAGAATCTGGCCAGACGTTGATCATGTATAAACCAACAGAGAATTCCCACATCCTGTAATTAGAAAATATAATCAGAAAATACTATGTTCTGATAATTGAATCTAACTACAATGCATTTGTACAATCATTATGCCTTTCATGACATGAATCTTATGCTATATTATTATCGATTTTACAGTGCTACACCGTAGCTCCCGAATCAGAATACCTAGAAAGTCATTGATGCCAGACTAAATTGCACATTAATTTTGTAACTGCTAAAATGTCTTACACGCACGGCACTGCCTAGCTAGAAGTTAATTTCCATCGTGTTCGTTCAGAAAAGAATTATGATTCAACCACAAATAAAATATTAGTTCCATTGATTTCTTTACATGAAAGGGTGACAGTGCTGCAGGTTTAGGTGCAATTTAATCAAGCATAAGGAGAAGTGCACCTCATTTCTCAATTGTAAGACCACATTGTGAAATTCCTGTAGAGAGAGTCCAATTTGTTGGATGTCTGGGGTAGGAAATCAGTTCAATTCTAGTGACAAAATTCAACCTTTTGTATAGAATTTAGAACTTCATAATTCCTAATAAACTGAAAATTTAAATATAAAAAAAAACAATTGTAATCCAACAAGTAGGGTCTGGGGAGAGTATGGAGAAAAGATATGCAATAGTGAAAATGTCAAAAAAGCAGTAATAACAGCAATATAATAGTAAAATCGAAACACAACATCGCTAGATATTAATAGAAATCTAACAATACGAAAATACGAGAACAACGCTACCAAAAAAAAAAAAAAAACAAAGAAAGGAAGCAAAGAACATCAGAACCAAATTGCACAACAATGAATAATTTGACCAAAGAACAATTCTCAAATCCAAATCTCAAAATTAAACAAGAAAAGCCAGAAAATAGAGTGAATAATTGTAACCTGGCACTCCATCTAGATAGGAAATGGCCAACATATAGATAATTGAGAAGAGCTGTTGGAAATGGAGAAGGGGTCTGATTTTCTTGGAAAATCAATGGCTCATTCAACATGTTCATGCTCATTTTTTTTGGTCTGAAGCTGAATTCTTTGTAGTTTTAGAACCAAATAATTTTGGATTTCACCAATATAACAAAAAAAGTTGAGGGTTATGATTAATTAAGATTTGATGAACTCTGAATTGAGATATAAAACGATTTCTGACCCTTCACCATTTCATGAATTATAATTAAATACTGTAGTAACTAATGTTTCAGAGGTGCAAAACCCGTAACCAGGCAATGCAGTTGAGTTCTGACTTACGACTTATTACTAGTGTATAGAAGCAGTTGAGGAAAATGCCATTCGGCACGTGCACTGCATTGACATGTGTCATTTCTTAGTGTAATTTTATTTGACTTAAGTTTAACTTACCCCAAAAAAAACTTATACGTTGAATTTTTTTTTAAATAAATGAAATGTATGGGGAATCGTAAGTTTATCGGCCAAAAGTGAAAAAGAAAAAGAAAATCATTGTCCATTTTAGCAATCAGATTTGGCATTTGTCTTCTTACAGAAACAAATCTCTGTTTCATGAGGCTTTCAACAGAGAAGGATTAGAAAAACACATACTGACATTTTTTAAAACCTTTTGTCTTTAATTTGGAGCTATTTGAAAAACATACACTGACTGATCAGAGAAAACATGAGATGGATTTTGTCCCTATGCATGTCTGTCCTTGGACTCTAGTTCAAATTTTAAATAAAAAAATGATGAAGATTACTGAATTAGGAAAGAAAAAAAAACTGAAAGGAGAGTTGGATAACAATTAAATTATAATGTGGTCTTAAGGATATGTGATTTCACCTAATATCGATTGATAAACGTAAAGATAAATGACGCAAATTGACAATAATATAAAGCAAACCAGTATTTGGACAAAGCCCTAGAACTTGGATACCCTCGAGCTAGTTATGCAAGAACAATTAAAATGCAACGAGTTGATAAACAACAGAATGTAAATTAAAGAGAGAATCTTGTATTGCTTTGATCTGTGTGAATGTTAGGTGTCTGCAAGATGATTAGGACCCCCTTTATATAGTAGAGGAATCCTATTTAAGGTACAATTCTAACTATGGAAGTAAATTCTATAATTAACTAGATAACCACCCTTGATTTGATCTGTTCCGAGATTTACGCTATGATCTCCGGCCAGTCACGGATATCTCGCCTTTCCGTTATTGCGCTTTGCTCGAAGTTTGTCATATTCGGTCTTGGTCGCAGTTGGCCTCGATCTCGATAGGCACCTCGATCCTTGGACTCAATGCCTCGTCTTCGTGTTCTGGTCTGATTCATTACGAGGCTACCCCTTGATGCAGTTCCCTTGTTTCGATCGAATAGCATAATCGGGTAGGCCCGGTTTTAACCGTTTATAGATAGTCCCCTCGTTTCTTGGAATGTAATGAGAAGAAATGAATTGAGCCTTCGATTTTGTACCTCGATCCATCATGACGTCATCCTTGTTGCGTAAGCGACGTAAGCGATCGAAAAGTCCCGTCGATACAGTTCCCAAAATCATTAATGAGTGTCAGTTGGTGGTCGGCCACCAGTGCCTTTGAACCGTTGCCGTGAATCCTTAAATATGTCTTCTTCTCACTTCCTCAAACTTTACTTTGAATTTTTCTTGTACTAATCTTCAAAATCCCTTTGAGTTCTTCAAGTCTATCTGCAAATCTTCAAAGCTTTTTCACATCTTCTAAGCCTTCCCGTTCTGCTCCATTATCAACCCTTCCTCAAAACACCAAACATTATCCCCTTCTTCTTTCTTTACAAAAAAAATGGCAAAGACATCAAAAACTGTTCCTCCAAAGGAAAAAGCCTCTTCATCGCGGCCGGCCGAAGACAAAACACTGGTGGAGCTGCGCCCTGAGGAATGCGTTCCCGAGATGGGTTGTGACCTTTCTTCCGACTTCAAAGTCGAGAAAATTTCTTCTATCCCTGGTCGGTGTGAGCCAATGTCTAGGTACATGTGCTCGGTAACTGAGAGCAACTTCGAGCAAGTCAAGGAAGTCTACCATTGGGAGAAGAAAGAGGTGGTGATTCTGTTTCCCGAGGAAGATATCAATACCCATGTGGAAGGATTTTTAAGTCTTTACACTTATCCTTTCACGTTGGGCACTACGATCCCGTCATTATCGACTTCTACCGCCAATACCAAATAACCCTAGGCCAGATCCACCCTTCCTTTTGGCGGATAGTCATTTTGTTACGATTTTTCCTGAGCAAAAAGGAAGGAACACCTTTCACCCTCGACCACATCATCAGGTTGTACAGGCCCATTTTTTTTCGAGGTGGGTTGATAAAGCTTCAATGTCGGGCCACCAAGGTGTTGTTCTTGAGCATAGATGAGGACAAAGATCGAGGGTGGATGGGTCAGTTCGTTCGAGTGAAAACTTCCGACCTAATTCCGGCCGAGAAGATGCCATTTCCTGAGAAGTGGAATATGGAGCGTAAGTTCGATCCTTCCTTTAGCTTTTTTATTTACTGTTTTGTTTCCTTTACTTCTTTTTACTAACATCCTTTTCTGTGATATAGTGGTCTCTTATATTCCTAGTGCGATTTCGGACCATGAGAGCTGGGTTCGGACCCTAGCTTCGACCTCCTCTTACACTGAGCGCTTACGGAACAATTTAGCAAGGGGTCGATGGGAGATCAAAAATCACGGTAAGCCTTTTCTGTATATTTTTCTGTTGCTGCTGTGTATTTATTTTGGGACTATGGATGTGGGATCTGGTAGCTCCTCCTTGTCTGTTTATTTTGGGACTACGAATGTGGGATTCCGGTAGCTCCCCCTTGCATGTTTATTTTGGGACTACGAATGTGGGATTCCGGTAGATCCCCCCTGCACAGTTATATGGAACTACTGGAATGCACCCGGTAGATTCCCCCAGTACTGGGTAGTTATATTTGGGACTACGGAACGGGATTCCGGTAGATCCCCGCGCACTATGAGTTGGACTACGGGATCCCAGGAGATTCATTGGTTATGTACATATGGGACTACATGATGGTATCCTGGGAGGTCCCCGATCGTTATCATTGGTGCTAAGCTGTATTTCCTTTCCGTGTTTACCTTGTTTCTGTATGGTCGTTGTTGTCTTGTACATCCTGTGTTATTTCACTTATGTACTTATTTATACTGTTATGTTCTATACTGTTGACCTTATTATTTTATTTAACCTCAGTAGGGCCCTGACCTTCCTCGTCACTGCTCAACCGAGGTTAGGCTTGGCACTTACTGAGTACCGCTGTGGTGTACTCATGCCTCTCCTGCGCATGTTTTTCATGTGCAGATCCAGGTACTGCTACTCAGGCCTACCATCCTTGAGGCGACTGCTCTAGAGACTTTGAGGTACATCTACCGCGTCCGCAGACCGAGAAGTCCCTTTCTATTCTAGTTGTTAAACATTGCCCTTCTGTATTTTCTTTCTTATTAGATATTCTGGAGTTAGACTGTTAGATATTCCAAAGGCTTGTGTTTCTGTGAGTTTTCGGGTTTTGGGATAGTGTACTTGGTTTTGAAAATGTTGCATTGTATATGCCGAGCATCATTATAACTATTGTTTCCATTCAGTTATTTGGTTTTGATTCTTCTGCAAGTTTCATTTTTATTCCACATTTGTTAGGCTTACCTAGTCGTAGAGACTAGGTGCCGTCACGACAGTTCACGGAGGACGAACTGGGGTTGTGACAAGTTGGTATCAGAGCTCTAGGTTCATAGGAGTCATGGATCACAAGCTAATTTATTAGAGTCTCACTGATCGGTACGGAGATGTCTGTACTTATCTACGAGAGGCAAATTCCACTTCATTTGATTTCCTTATCGTGCGATATTTTGACATCACAATTCTAAACTTCTGTCTTCTATTCTCTCACAAATGGTGAGGACATGCGCTACTCGATATGATCAGGCACCCGCACCCTCTACTGCAGCCGTCAGAGGCTGGGGCTAGGGTATAGGCCGAGGATGCGTACGTAGTGCAGCCTGAGCACCTGTGCGAGCTGCCGCCGAGGTACCACCAGCAGTTCCAGCTGGAGTCCAGGCACCTGACACGCCTACTGCTACTACTACTCCAACTCTTAAGGAGACTTTGGCACAGTTCATGAGCATGTACACCACTCTGGCTGAGGCAGGGTTGCTTCCCCTTGCTGCAGCTATATCTCAGGCCGGGGGAGGAGCACAGACTCTCACTACCCGCACTCCTGATCAGCGAGTGCATATTGAGCAGGTCCCTGATATTATTCCTGTACCGCCTGCAGTGCCAGTTCAGCTCGAGGACAAGGCAGCGGCTTCCGAGGAGGAGCAATTAAGGCTTGAGAGGTTCAAGAGGTACAAGCCTCCTATATTCAGCGGTCTAGCATCGGAGGATGCTCTGGGATTTCTAGATGGCTCTGGGATTTCTAGATGAGAGTTACCACATTCTCCGTACCATGGGTATATCAGGATCGAGCGGGGTTTCCTTCAATACCTTCCAGCTTTGAGGAGCCGCCTATGAGTGGTGGCGCACTTATGAGTTAGACAGTCCGGATGAGGCCGCTTCACTGACTTGGACTCAGTTTTCAGATCTGTTCTTGAGAGAGTATGTTCCTTAGAGCCTTAGGGACGCATGACGCGCAGAGTTTGAGCATTTGCGCGAGGGTGCTATGACTGTCTCAGAGTATGCTGTCCGTTACACCAGTTTGGCTAGGCATGCACCAGCCTTGATTTGCATGGTTCGTGAGTTGGAGATGTATATTTCTTATCAGCAGGTGGTGAACATTACTAGGATGATTGACGGTATGCATGCTAGGGAGAGAGAGGAGAGGGAGGCCAAGAGGTCTCGAGAGTCGAGCTATTATTCTGGTGCCCGTACCTCAGCTGCAGGTCATCATGGTAGGGGTTATATGAGTTTCCCTGTTCATTAAGCTCTTCCAGCAGCTAGTAGTGCTCTAGCTCCTCCTAGGCCTCAGGAGCCTTATTATGCACGTCCAGTTTCTAGCGTGCCTCATGCGTAGGGTGCTTTCAGAGGTCAGTCCAACAGACCTGGCCCGAGCCAGTCACAGCCACCACGTCTTCCCAGAGCTTGTTTTGAGTATGGTGACACGCATCATATGGTGAGGGATTGCCCCAGACTTGGGATGGGTGCACCTCCACATACTTCTTAGCCACAGCATGCCCCGCAGAGTAGGGCTGCTTATCGGGCGGATTGGACAGTTATTTACTCTTAACGGTTTGGCTTATCGGTTATCGACTTTTAAATGTATTAATCTGCTAGCCACCCGATAAGACATCGTGCAGATTGGTATCGGTTTAGCTCTTATCGGGTGGTTATCGGCCTAATTCAAAGTGCGCTAAATTTGTTAGGAATCAATTCCCTGCAATAAAATTAAGAAGAAAATTGTTAGAACATATGATAAAAAGTTAAAGCAATTTTATATAGGATGAAAACTAAAGCTTCATGCTTAGATGAATGTGTCTAGAACCTACATTTTGTTGGCTCATCTGAGGCAAATTCCTTGCAAACAACCTACGTTTTGTAGGCTCATCTAAGGAAAATTCCATGCAAACAGACTCATTTAACTTTTTCGTTACTTTTTACTTAAAAAAGTAATAAAATGGTGGGAAGATTACGGCCCAATTCCAAATAAAATGTCAAATGATTTAGAAAAAGGTACATTTGGAAAGAGAGCCAAACCTTAAACTCTAAAAAATTCCCGCCAAAATTGTCTCAACTTTCGGTGAGTCGGCAAGATGGAGACGGTAGCAATGGCGAGAGGGAGAGGGAGACGGTGGTGAAAGGGCGTAATGGAGTATGCGTTAGGGTTTCTGTTCTGATTATTTAGGAATTAGGCATTAGAACTTAGAGATAAAGTACTGGAAGAGTGGAAGACTAAAGTGGAATGCTTTTTAATATTTAATATTTATATGAATAAAATAAATTTTATATATATATATATATATATATTCTTAATGGGTTAAAGGATTATCCGTTAACAAAATTGAATAATCCACCCTCAAACCGATAAGCCGTTAATGAAAAATTTTCAATCTATTCCCCGTCCGTTAAATTGTTAATCCGATACCAATAAGCCATTAAGCTTTGGTTTTGATTCGGTTTTAAACACCCCTACCGTAGAGTTCTCAAGCTATGGTTACAACTCCAGTTGCTACCCCACCTGCTCTGCCAGCCAGAAGTGGAGGTTGGGGAGGTAGAGGTCGCCCTAGAGGGGGAAGCCAGGCCAGATACTATGCCCTTCCTGCCCGTACCGAGGCTATTGGCTCTAATTCTATCATCACAGGTATTATACTAGTTTGTCACAGAGATGCATTGGTTCTATTCAATCCAGGCTCCACTTATTCTTATGTGTCTTCTTATTTTGCTTCGCATTTGGGTGTATCTCGTGATTCTTTGAGTTTCCCTGTTTATGTTTCTACTCATATGGGAGATTCTCTTGTTGTGGACCGTGTTTATCGGTCGTGTTTGGTTGCTCTTAGTGGTTTTAAGACTAGAGCCGATTTATTATTGCTCATCATGGTAGATTTTGATATTATCTTGGGCATGAACTGGTTGTCACCCCATTATGCTATTTTTGATTGTCACGCCAAAACCCTGATGCTGGCTATGCCAGGTGTACCGCGTGTTGAGTGGAGGGGTACTTTAGATCACACTCCTAGTAGAGTTATTTCTTTTCTTAAAGCTCAGCGTATGGTTGAGAAGGGGTGTGACACATATTTAGCTTATGTGAGAGATGTCAGTATTGATACCCCTTCAGTTGATTCAGTCCTAGTAGTACGGGATTTTCCCGATGTGTTTTCAGTTGATCTTCCAGGCATGCCGCCTGATAGAGATATTAATTTTGGCATTGATCTATTGCCGGGCACTCAGCCCATTTCTATTCCCCCGTATCGTATGGCTCCTCTTGAGTTGAAGGATCAGTTACATGAATTGCTTGATAATGGTTTTATTCGGCCAAAGTATCACCTTAGGGTGCTCCTATCTTGTTTGTGGAGAAAAAGGATGGTTCCATGCGTATGTGCATTGATTATCGCTAGTTGAACAAGGTTACAGTGAAGAACCACTATCCTTTGCCTCTTATTGATAATCTGTTTGACTAGCTTCAGGGCGCACAAGTGTTTTCTAAGATTGATTTGTGCTCAGGTTACCATCAATTGAAGATTCGGGAGCCAGATATCCCGAAGACTGCTTTCAGGACTCGGTATGGTCATTACGAGTTCCTTGTTATGTCATTTGGGCTGACCAATGCCCCAGCAGCCTTTATGCATTTGATGCATAGTGTGTTCCGGCCGTATCTTAACTCGTTCGTCATTGTCTTTATTGATGATATTCTGGTGTATTCCCGGAGTCAGGAAGATCATGAGCAACACTTGAGTACTGTGCTTCAGACTCTGAGAGAGGAGACGTTATATGCTAAGTTCTCGAAATGTAAGTTTTGGTTGGATTCAGTGGCATTCTTAGGCCACATAGTATCGAGTGAGGGTATTCAGGTGGATCCGAAGAAGATAAAGGCCATACAGAGTTGGCCCAGACCATCCTCAGCTACCGAGATCCGCAGTTTCCATGGTTTGTCAGGATACTACCGTCGTTTTGTGGAGGGGTTTTTATCGATTGCAGCCCCTATGACTAGGTTGACCTAGAAGGGTTCTTCGTTCTAGTGTACGGAGGAGTGTGAGATAAGCTTTTAGAAGCCCAAGACAGCTTTGACCACAACCCCAATTTGATATTGCCTACAGGTTCGGGGTCTTATACGGTCTATTGTGATGCCTCGAGTGTTGGCCTCAGAGCGATGTTGATGCAGGACGGTAGGGTGATTGCCTATGCGTCCAGACAATTGAAAATACATAAGAAGAACTACCCTGTTCATGAACTTGAGTTAGCTGCCATTGTTCATGCCCTGAAGATTTGGCACCATTACTTATACGGTGTGCCTTGTGAGATTTATACTGACCATCGGAGCTTGCAGCACCTATTCCAGCAAAAGGATCTCAATTTGTGCTAGAGGAGGTGGTTAGAGTTGCTGAAGACTATGACATCACTATTCTGTATCATCCGGGCAAGGCCAATGTGGTGGTCGATGCTTTGAGTTGCCGGCGGAGAGTTTGGGGAGTTTGGATTATGTACTAGCATCGGAGAGGTCTATGACGATGGATATTTAGGCCTTAGCCAGCCAGTTTGTGAGATTGGATCTTTTGGAGCCCAGTCAGGTTCTAGCTTGCGTGGTTTCTCGGTCTTCCTTATTTGATCGTATCAGGGAGCGGCAGTATGATGACCCTTATTTGCTTGTCCTCAAGGACAAAGTTTAGCACGATGATGCTAGGGATATGACTATTGGTGATAGTGGGGTATTGAGGATGCATGGTCGGATTTGTGTACCCAATGTTGATGGGTTTCGAGAGTTGATTCTAGAGGAGGCCCATAGCTCGCGATATTCCATTTATCTGGGTGCCGCGAAGATGTATCAGGATTTGAGGCAGCACTACTGCTGGAGGCGGATGAAGAAGGATATAGTTGGATTTGTAGCTCGGTGTCTCAATTGTCAGCAGGTGAAGTATGAGCACCAGAGACGGGGTGGGTTGCTTCAGCAGATAGAGATTCTGGAATGGAAGTGGGAGCGGATCACCATGGACTTTATAGTTGGGTTCCCATGGACTTTGGGAAAGTTTGATGCTATTTGGGTGATTGTGGATCGGCTGACCAAGTCCGCTCATTTTATTACTGTGTGTACTACTTGTTCTTCGGAGTGGTTGGCAGAGATTTATATCCGGGAGATTGTTCGTCTGCATGGTATTCAGATGTCCATCATCTCAGATAGGGGTACTCAATTTACATCACAGTTCTGGAGGGCCGTTCAGCATGAGTTGGGTACTCGGGTGGAGTTGAGTACAAAATTTCACCCTCAGATGGATGGACAGTTCGAGCGCACTATTCAGATTCTTGAGGATATGCTCTGTGCATGTGTGATCGAGTTTGGAGGGTCTTGGGATCAGTTCTTTCCATTGGCGGAGTTTTCTTACAACAATAGCAATCAGTCCAGTATTCAGATGGCACCGTATGAGGCTTTATATGGGAGACGGTGTAGATCCCCGGTGGGTTGGTTTGAGCCGGGTGAGGCTAGACTATTGGGCACATACTTGGTTCAGGATTCTTTAGATAAGGTTAAGGTGATTCAGGATAAACTCCATACAGCCCAGTCCAGACAGAAGTGTTACACGGATCGGAAGGTTCGTGATGTTTCCTATATGGTTGGAGAACGGATTCTGCTTCAGCTTTTGCCTATGAAGGGCGTTATGAGATTTGGGAAGAAGGGAAAGTTGAGTCCGAGGTTTATTGGTCCTTTTGAGATATTGAGGCGTGTTGGGGAGGTTGCTTATGAGCTTGCCTTACCTCCCAGCTTGACCGGAGTTCATCCGGTATTTCATGTTTCGATGCTCCGGAGGTATCACGGTGATCCGTCGCATGTGTTGGATTTCAGTTTAGTCAAGTTGGACAAGGATTTATCCTATGTTGAGGAGCTAGTGGCAATATTGGATAGGTAGGTTAGAAAGCTGAGGTCAAAGAACATTGCTTCGGTAAAGGTTCAGTGGCGGGGCTAGCCGGTCGAGGAGGCGACCTGGGAGACCGAGCAGGATATGTGCAGCCGTTACCCTCATCTTTTCACTACTTCAGGTATGTCTTTATGCTCGTTCGAGGACGAACGAATGTTTAAGTGTAGGAGGATGTGACGACCCGGCCGGTCATCTTAAGAATTTACGCCCCGATCCCCTATTAACTACTTTCCCAAGTTTATTTCTGCTAATTTGATTTGTCGGGATATTCGGTTTTGAGTTTCGGAGAGTTTTGGGACACTTAGTTCCTAAATGAGAGCTTAAGTGTTGGAGAGTTGACTGTAGTCAAAAAAGTGTGAAGACAGCCTCGGAATGGAAATCCGATGGTTCCGTTAGTTCCGTTGGGTGATTTTGGGCTTAGGGGTGTATTTAGATTGTGTTTTAGAGGTTCGTAGCTAATTTAGGCTTCAAATGTCGAAAGTTGAATTTTTGAAGTTTCCGGTTCGATACCGAGATTTTGATCCGAGGTTCGGAATGGAATTTCGGAAGTTGGAGTAGCTCTATAGTGTTGAATGTGACGTGTGTGCAAAATTTCAGGTCATTCGGATGAGGTTTGATAGACTTTTTGATCGAAAGCGTATTTTTAGAGTTTTTGGAAATCTTAGGCTTGAATCTGATGAGAAATAGGTGTTTTGATGTTGTTTTGTGCATTTCGAAGGTTGGAACAAGTTTGAATGAGGTTATGGGATATGTGGTATGTTTGGTTGAGGTCCCGGGGGCCTCGGGTGAGTTTCGGGTGGTTAACCGGACCATTTCTTGATGTTTGAAGTTGCAGAAAAACTGCTGGTATGTTGCAGACCAGTTGTTCTTCGCGTTCGCAACTAACCATCGCGTTCACGAAGGGCTGGGGTCTTGATCTACGCGTTCGCGATGGGCTGAGAGCTGAGCCTTCTCGTTCGCGAAGAAGGAAAAATTTTCAACGTAAATTTGTGCTTCGCGAACGCAGAGGTTTGACCGCGTTCGCGAAGAAGGAAACACCTGGATAGATTTTTAAAACCCAATCGAGGGTTTGAGCCATAATTCATATTTTGGACTTGGGAGCTCGGGAGATTTCGATTTTTGAAAAGATTTTCACCTGGGCGATTTGGGTAAGTGATTCCTACTTAGTTTAAACTAATTTCCATGAATCTATACTTAAATCATCCTTCAATTTTGAAATTTTGGTGGAAATTGGGGAAAGGTTCTTAGACCAAGAAATTGAGTTTTGATTGGAGATTTGACACCGGATTGGGATAATTTTGATATGGTTACATTTATGAGAGTGTGAGAATTTTGAAACTATAAATTTCACCCGATTCCGAGACGTGGGGCCGAGGGGCATTTTGGTCATTTTACCTAATTTTGCGTATTAGCTTAGAATTTAATTGTAGAATTAGTTACTTGAAGTGTTATTTACATTATGAAATTGAATTGAATAGATTTGGGTCATTTGGAGTCGAGTACTCGTGGCAAGAGCGTGGTTTCAGATTGATTTTTGAGCTGGTTCGAGGTAAGTGGCTTGTCTAACCTTGTGTGGGGGACCTTCCCCTTAGGATTGGTATATTTGGTAATTGAAATGCCTTGTACATGAGGTGATGAGTGCGTACTTGTGCTAATTGTTGGAAATCCGGTTTTCTTTAAGTAATTACTAGCATGTTTCCTTTTCATGTTTCTATTACTTGCACTATTAAGTTTGTTGTTAGCTTAGGAAAGCATGTCTAAGTGACTTAATTGATTTATTTTGTTCAACCTACCTTACATGAATTCTGTGCAGCATGCTAGGCTAGAATCACTTGTTGCCTTAATATGAAATATTGCCATTTCTGATTTTCCTGTTGCTGCTGTGTATTTATTTTGGGACTACAGATGTGGGATTCCGGTAGCTCCCCCTTGCCTGTTTATTTTGGGACTACGAATGTGGTATTCCGGTAGATCCCCCTGCACAGTTATATGGAACTACGGGAATGCACCCGGTAGATTCCCCCAGTACTGGGTATTTATATTTGGGACTACAGAACGGGATTCCGGTAGATCCCCGCGCACTATGAGTTGGACTATGGGACGGGATCCTGGGAGATCCATTGGATATGTACATATGGGAGTACAAGACAGTATCCTGGGAGATAACCGATCGTTATTATTGATGCTGAGCTGTATTTATTTTCTGTGTTTACCTTGTTTCTGTATGGTCGTTGTTGTCCTGTACATCATGTGTTATTTCACTGATGTACTTATTTATACTATTATGTTCTATACTGTGGACCTTATTATTTTATTTAACCTCAGTAGGGCCCTGACCTTCCTCGTCACTACCCAACCGAGGTTAGGCTTGGCACTTACTGAGTACCGCTGTGGTGTACTCATGCCTCTCCTGCGCATGTTTTTCATTTCCAGATCTAGGTACTGCTACTCAGGCCTACCATCCTTGAGAGAGGCGACTGCTCTAGATACTTCGAGGTACATCTGCCGCATCCGCAGACCGAGAAGTCCCTTTCCATTCTAGCTGTTAAACATTGCCCTTTTGTATTTTCTTTCTTGTTAGATATTCTGGAGTTAGACTATTAGATATTCCAAAGGCTTGTATTTCCGTGAGTTTCCGGGTTTTGGGATAATGTACTTGGTTTTGAAATTTTTGCGTTGTATATGCCGAACGACATTATAACTATTGTTTCCATTCAATTATTTTGGTTTTGATTATTTCTTCCGCAAGTTTCATTTATGTTCCGCATTTATTAGGCTTACCTAGTCGTAGAGACTAGGTACCGTCACTATAATTCATGGAGGGCGAATTGGAGTTGTGACACTATAGGTCCCTACTCGAGGGAAAACTGTAACTGTATGGTAGTTCTACCTTATCACTAGTGAGGACTATAATTGTACTTGATAATCGGTAAATACAAGGTGCACCAGGTCTAATGAACCCGCAGTTAGCTACGAGATCCTTCATAGTCTCCCCCCATTTATACTTTTCTTGTAACTAGTAAATATTCGTAAGAAACCATTTTCAAAATAATAAAGGGCATATCAATTCTTATC
This sequence comes from Nicotiana sylvestris, assembly GCF_000393655.2. Classification (NCBI taxonomy): domain Eukaryota; kingdom Viridiplantae; phylum Streptophyta; class Magnoliopsida; order Solanales; family Solanaceae; genus Nicotiana; species Nicotiana sylvestris. Next base: position 150,244,017 of record NC_091068.1, read on the forward strand.
AAATCATGTAAATCCATTTCGGTAATGGTAACCATATTTCAAGTAACAGTAAAACATGTAACATTTTAAATAATGGTAAACATCTCTAGTAAACTGTTCAGTACCATATCAAGTAAAGGACTTGTTCCACATGCAATTTCAAATATTCAGTAACACATTTTATTTTTTAAATAATGTATAAACCATGCAGGTTATGAAAACACAAATTGTGGTAAGATTACTACTCACAGTACTCGTGTCGAAATATCAAACTCGCCACTTCGAGCAATCCGTATGACTTATTTCAATCTATAATCACATCACATCGACCTTGTGTTAATTGTCTTCTTTAGGCTAATTTACAACTAATTTAGAACATCCAATTCTTGAGATTTCACATCTAATTTTTCTACTGCCAAATTATATTGATGTCACGACCCATTTCCATAATAGGTCATGATGACGCCTATCACCATTGACGGGCAAGCCAATGCGGAAAAATACTAAATAAGCTCTCTTATACTTTTACCCAAAATAGTTGCAATGATTCCTTAAGTTGAAGTAAAATAAAAAATGATCAGTAAGGCCAAAAATAATCATACAACCCCATACATAATACAGTCTACTAATGTGTGTGCCAAGACCTGGTGTCACAAGCTGTGGGCAACTAGTAGAATATACAAAAGAATCACACTATCCTACTGTCCGAAACAGAATAGATAGCAAAAATACATAGGAAAGACTCCTTCAGCCTGCTGAACAGCATGGGAAGGGAAGCAACTCACCGTAGAAGTCTCGAAATCCGCTCAGGGATGCACACCAGACTGACAGCCAGATACACCTACCTCAGATACTGTACAATTAAGTACAGAAGTGTAGTATGAGTACATAAACAATATGTACCCAGTAAGTATCCCGTCTAATCTCGAAGAAATAAAGACGAGAGGTCGACTTGATACTTACTAAGGTCAAATAATGAGAAAGAATTTATAATAAGCATGGATAGCACAATTTATTAGCATTGTATGGCAAGGGATAACAGTTCTTTTCCAAATAATATCATTGTCACACCTCCTTTTCGCGCGCCCGGCCCCGAAGGGTTAAATGCGCGGGTGGAGTTTTTCCAATTTAAGTGACAATATTCGAAATGGGATTATTTATTTAATTCAGAGTCGCCACTTGGGAAAGGTTTGGCTTTTGGTGTCCCAAGTCACCGGTTTATCTTGAATCCCAAATCGAGGAAATTTTAGACTTTTCCAAATGAAGTCTGCGAACCAGAAATTCTAAGTAAGGAATTCTGTTGACCCGAGGGAAGGTGTTAGGCACCCCCGAATCCCGTGGTTCTAGCACGGTCGCTTAAATTATTATAATGGCTAAATATCTGATTTAAATACATGTTGTGACTTATGTGCTTTTATTAAGTTTAAACCGCTTTTATTATTATCATTTATTTTTATGGAATTGCAACGTCATGAAAATGCATCTCGAACCACGTCACAATCAATGCACCCGAAGTTGTTAACACATTTTGACTCCGTTGAGACTTGGATTTGGGTCACATCAATGTGCACCCGATTTTAAGAATATAATTTACTTAAAGTCGTGCCTAAAGAATCTAAACGCGTTATTATCTTTGGGGAAGACAATGGAATTCACTAAAACCGTCCCTCCCAAACTCTAAATATTTATCATTGTCAATTATTGAGGGCCCCGCAATTTGTATTTTTATTTGGCGAGGCTCGTCTCATTATTTTAGAAGGGCATCCTACAGTGACTACATTTCTATTATTTTGTTTCCAGAGATAGAAGAACGAAAAATGTATGCTAATCGAAGTATATGTTTTGGCCTAAATCGGACTCCTATCAATTTCTGATTAATTACTTATAAAGTAAAAAAACATCATGCCTTACGAAAATACTTTGGTCGAACAAAAGATTACATATGAGATTGATGAAATGCAATACTTAATCCGAACATTACATACGAAAAGATTTCTTGTTGAACTTAACTGAACTTATTTGGGCTAGATTAAAGGATAACTGGCAAAGTAAAATGTTTTAATTTGACAAAGAATCATGTACGAGCTAACGAAATACAACACTTAATCCGAACACTTCTCGAGTTGAACTTAACTAAACTTATGTGGACTAATCTGGACTAAAAAAACTAAATGAAACAGGAACAGTATTGTATAAGGTCGAAGTATACATGCCCATATTAACAAACAAACTACCGAGCTAAAACACAACAGGATAAACTTAGTCGAATATCAGTACATACTTTCGAACTGTTGATTATAAACTAATCAATTTTCACAGGCCTGTTAATGTACTATGAATATTACAGCAAATACTTGAACTTCTTCAACCTTTTTCATTTCATGCTTTCAAACTGTTTCAATTACATCAATATGGGACTTGAAATGTGTACCTGAAAATGCTGAAAATGCAAAGGAGAAGAAGAAGAAGATGGGGGAATCAGCAGCAGCAAAAAGCAGAATTAACAGTAGCAGCAGGACAGAAATGCAGCAGCAATAGTGAGCAAGATAGCAGCAGCAATCAGAACAGCACAACAGAAAGGATTCTGTTGCGAGATGGAACTAGAGTTGAAGAAGAAACAGCCAAATGAAATAGCACACAACAATACTCCAGACAATCCAATTCCGGAATATACCAAATGCAACAAAACACTAACAATAATCTCGATTGAAATTTAGAAGAAGGAACACTGCCTAACGTATTGACAATAGATGAACTTCAGACAAACAAGACCAAGTTTCTGATTTCTTAATCTGTTTTTATCTCTTTCTTGCTCTCTTTCTATTCCCGCCAACTCTTTCTTTTTCTTTTATATCCTCACAATGTATGTATTTCAAGCTTTCTCTTTTAAAACTCCTCACAGTGTATTTTTCCCTCTCCCTGTATTTTTCAGATCCCTCCTTTATCTCTGTATGTCCTCCCTTTTATAAGCTTTCATATTACCCCTTTTACAGCCTGATAGATTATCACCAATACCCCTCCCATGTGCCTCCCATTTTCCATCCCAACTTTAGCTAATTAAGTATTAGACCCCATTCACATTCCCTGACAGATTTAACTTTTCCATTTTATTAACTAAAAGCAAGTATGGGCAGTAGAATATATCTGACAGCATATGCTGTCAAACCATTTTAAAATTGAAAGCCCTTTTATGCAGGAAAACAGGCTGTGCACAAGGCACATGAGGTGCACCAATGCACATGCTGTGCTAAGTGCACATGCCCTCCATTTCAGAACTTTAAACAAAACATTCCTTTTACATTACTGATTCAAATTGACAACTATAAGTAAACAAACTGAGTTCTTAATTGATCCAAACAATGCTTAGCAGAAGTAGGTCGACTTGTTATTGCTCGGATAACTGAAACTAATTGACGACACATGTCGACTCGACTATATTAGCATTAACATACACAATCGTAGCCAAAAATCAGACATTTAAACAGTATTGATACATGGTTCGAATTATACTGACTAAGCAGAAATGCACTCGAGGAGTCAACTAGCCAGTACAAATTTGGAATACAACCAATACACATGTCTTATCAGAATAGGAGGGGTTCAAACAAACACAGTGGTTCAGGCAAGGTGGACAAATAGAAGTTGGCAAAAATTCAAAGACACAAATTGAAACAAAACATGAACAGACATTTAATCACTCACATGGACCAAAACAAATAAAGGGAAGAAAGCAGACTCACCTCAAATCTTGAAAAATCAAAAACCTTGACTCGGACTTGGACAGACTTTCTTAAGGCTGAACGGACTTTAATCGAAGTGTTTCTCAGATGAGAAACACTTCGATTAAGGTCCCTTAGACCTTAATTTCTTTGGCTCGAACGGGTATGAACCAGTGACGAAGAACTACAACATTTCCAAAACTCAGATCCGGGATTCATGCTTCCCTGGTCAGATTCGGACCAAACCAAGTATGGTTTGGTCACGAGGGGGTCTGGGGAGTGTCTGGTGTGAAGCTGGGGTTAAACGGTGTAGATCGAGTTTTGACTCGAATCTTCAAATGAAGATTCGAGGACCTAGAGGGTGATTCGAACTAAACGGTTAACAGGTCTATGTTCAGGGTGGTAAGGGGGTTCTATGGTGTTCAGGGCGAGGTCACCGGCGTTCATGCCGCCGGTTTTCATGGTGAAGAGTACAGGGGCGGCTCTAGGGTTTGTGGGTTTGGGTGAAGACGACGAGGCTGGGGTATTGGATAGGGGGGGCAGGGTACTATTAGAGACTTATATAGTTAATGGGTGGGCGGATCTCGACCGTTAGATCAATCAAGATCTACGGTCTGGATCTAAGAGTTTAGGGGAAACGGTGTCGTTTCAACTAATGGGGGTTTGGGTTGGTCCGGGTGGAAACGGGTCGGGTTTGTTGGTGGGTTATGGGGAATTGATCTTGGCCGTTGATCACCCTGAGATCAACGGCCCAGATCAGGCACGATCCAAACGACGTCGTTTGGACACCTTGGGTACTAAGTGGTCTGGACCGGGCAGGCCTGGGTTTTGGGCATTGTTTGTTTGGGCCAATTTTATTAAATTGGCCCAATCCGGAAGAAGAAGGGGTCCTTTCTCTTTTTATTTTTTATTTTTATTTCTCTTTCTTATTTATTTTAAAACTAAACAAAAAATCAAATTAAAATTAAATACACACTCAATACAATTATTTGCACACACACTAAAATATTTCAAAACAAGTAAAATTAAACAAAACAAAATCACGGACAAAGATGCCTGTTTATGCTTTTCTATTTAAACCATGTTACGGTTCCGATTATGCATGATACGTACACATTTTTTGAATTTTGTTTTAATAAAGTAAATAAATAAAAATGGGCCGAAGTCACAAATAAATCAACAAAGTGCCGCACAGAAATCCAAAAATTGTACAGCAGGACCAATTTTTTATTCTTTTGGAGCGACTGTCGCGCAAAAACAAAAATCACGTGCTCACAGCTACCCCTCTTTGTTCGGAAACACGAAGAGTTTTCGTGCAAAGATAAAGTGAGCGTGTATGAGCGATTTTTGCCTATGGACCACTCCGTATGAAGCATGTTTTTTTGAAAGATCTGACCGAATCTTGCTTCAAAGATTTCCTACATATCCTGGGCTAAACAGGAATCAGGTCAATGTAGTTCGAGAAGTTTTGGTAGCTGGGACTACCATGGGACTGCAATGCTTGCTGCTACTGCTGCTGCTGTTGTCACTGCTACGTCACTGACCGCCTTATTACAACCAAACGAAAATTGGAAACTGAACTAACTACTTATATGCATGTCAACTGCTAGTTACAAGATTCCTATCTATGATTCTTTTACGACTTGATCTTGGGTCTTAGCTGATTCTGCTTGTAGACTCCGATCTGAATCTTGATGCTTGCGAGTTGCGGCGACTTGTTTAACCTCTGGGATACTGAGTGAGACGCAATTGGCAGGGTTTAGGACCTTAGTCAAATGTTGGAGTCGATCTTCCTTGCATTTACTCCGATATCTCGGGACATCTTCTCTTTTTTTTCTTTTTTCTTCTTTGATTCCGAACTGGGATTCATCTCGTGGGTCATTTCGATCCATGTGGCTCGAGGTCAGACCTGCGGGAGAAAACAAACGAACGAAATTTTCTGCCCCAGTTTCACTAGGAAAATTTCGTTAATTATTCACCAGGAAGTTCATAAAATTGATGAAAGAGGATATGCATGCTCAGTTCAGGGTTGGAGCCCTAATACCGACTAGCTGGGGAAAGGTTCAGTTTAGGGTTTAAAACCCTAACGCCGAACAAAGGAAGAATTCAGTTTAAGGTTTAAAACCCTAATGCTGACTAAAAGGAAAATTCAGTTTAGGGTTTAAAACCCTAATGCTGATTGCATGAAAATGGCTCAGTTTAGGGTTTAAAACCCTAATGCTGGATGAAAGGGAAAATTCAGTTTAGGGTTTAAAACCCTAATGCTGATTAAAAGGAAAATTCAGTTTAGGGTTTTAAAACCCTAATGCTGATTGCAGGGAAAAGCTCAGTTTAGGGTTTAAAACCCTAATGCTGGCTGAAAGGAAAAAGTTCAGTTTAGGGTTTAAAACCCTAATGCTGACTAAAAGGAAAATTCAGTTTAGGGTTTAAAATCCTAATGCTGATTGCATGGAAAAGCTCAGTTTAGGGTTTTAAAACTCTAATGCTGGCTGAAAGGAAAAAGTTCAGTTTAGGGTTTAAAACCCTAATGCTGACTAAAAGGAAAATTCAGTTTAGGGTTTAAAACCCTAATGCTGATTGCATGAAAAAGCTCAATTTAGAGTTTAAAACTCTAATGCTGGCTGAAAGGAAAAAGTTCAGTTTAGGGTTTAAAACCCTAATGCTGACTAAAAGGAAAATTCATTTTAGGGTTTAAAACCCTAATGCTGATTGCATGGAAAAGCTCAGTTTAGGGTTTAAAACCCTAATGCTGGCTGAAAGGAAAAAGTTCAGTTTAGGGTTTAAAACCCCAATGCTGACTAAAAAGGAAAATTCAGTTTAGGGTTTAAAACCCTAATGCTGATTGCATGGAAAAAGCTCAGTTTAGGGTTTAAAACCCTAATGCTGGCTGAAAGGAAAAAGTTCAGTTTAGGGTTTAAAACCTTAATGCTGACTAAAAGGAAAATTCAGTTTAGGGTTTAAAACCCTAATGCTGATTGCATGGAAAAAGCTCAGTTTAGGGTTTAAAACCCTAATGCTGGCTGAAAGGAAAAAGTTCAGTTTAGGGTTTAAAACCCTAATGCTGACTAAAAGGAAAATTCAGTTTAGGGTTTAAAACCCTAATGTTGATTGCATGGAAAAGCTCAGTTTAGGGTTTAAAACCCTAATGCTGGCTGAAAGGAAAAAGTTCAGTTTAGGGTTTAAAACCCTAATGCTGACTAAAAGGAAAATTCAGTTTAGGGTTTAAAACCCTAATGCTGATTGCATGGAAAAAGCTCAGTTTAGGGTTTAAAACCCTAATGCTGGCTGAAAGGAAAAAGTTCAGTTTAGGGTTTAAAACCCTAATGCTGACTGCATGGAAAAAGCTCGAGAATACTACACGATCTATTTTTGAGTTTTCTTGTTTCAATAGAAGATAAAAGGGAGTTTTGCGGGAACTTACCTTTTGAGTGAATTCCTTATTGCCAAAATGTTTCTTGTACCCGTGTACCTTCTTCTTTGGGCGACACCCGCTTCTTGCATGGTTGTCTTGGATTATTCCTGTTTCAACTTTTCAGACAAAGAACAATTGTTAGTTCGGAAACGACGGTTGGTTCGGTGACCTTGATCGTTCCCAATTGCTTTGTTGCGTCTCTATTTCTGTTGCGAAGTCCCGCCATTGATTTGATTCGAATGGCGAAACCTTTAGACTGCTCAGGCTTGTATTTCCGGATTCTGTGATGATTTGCCTCGTAAGGCCTCTTTTTTTTCTTTTTGTCCCGTTTTGATTGAAGGTTCTCAACGGGGATTTTATTGGAGGTGTTCTGTGGGAACTTGTACAAAAGGAAGCTATGTGGGGGGAATATTTACAAAGTGGATTCTTTGTGCGGATTCTGTACAATGGGGTATGCTGGGTTTTTGTTTCAAAACGGGTTTCCCAGGGTTTGTTGGGGTAAGCTTGTTGGGGAATATTTACAAAAGGACTCGCTGGGGATGTGCTGATGAAATTCCAACGGGGATTTTTTTTTTTTTTTTACTGGGGAGACTTTGTGGGAGATTGTACAAAAAGAGAAACTCTGTGGGGTTTTGTACAGGGGGAGACTCTGTGGGGATTTGTCCGAAGGTGGACTTGCTAGGGAAGATTTCAAGATTTCTCTCTTTCTTCTTTACTCCGAAACACCATCAAACGTCATGATTCATCATGCTTGGGTAATCATATCAACGAGATGAGGCGCTTTCCTTCATGAGACGGGATTCCGTGCAAACAAACCTGCCACCTGTCCTTTCGGTGTGTCCTGAACTCGGGGTTAAAATGCAAAAGGGATTCGGGAAGAAACAAAGAAAGGGGAAAACAAATCAGAAAAGGAATACCCTTTTCGGGACGAGAGAGACTTATCTGAGGAAGATAACACTGGCTTTAAATGACATGACATGCTCTTTGGACTGGACGTCTGACCTTCTAAGAGCTTGCGTTTTCCTGAACCAGAACGGATCTTTGTGATTCCAAACTGGTGGCACTCTGCCGAAACTTTCTTGGGGTGGCGTCATTCTTTTTCGGCCAACAGCGCCCTTTGCGGGTTTTCGCTGGCTGACCTCTCTCATTTCTCTTCCTGTCATCGCTTGATAGAACTCTTTGCGAGTTTTTACTAAACAAGCTCTCTCATTTTGGTTTCTCTACTCCCGTTGCCTCGTGGTGCCCGAAGGTTTTCACCGCCGAGACTCTCTCATTTTATCTCTCTCAAATCAGAGTGTGCTGGTCTCCATTATGACGCTTATTGGTTCCCCACCATATTTGGTAATTAATTTGAAGGCTTGTGCTTGGTGAAAAAAGGTAGATAATACTAGCTTCTCAAGTGCTCGGCGTGCCCCGGTTTTCAATTTCAGGGTGAATGGGATTTTATTGTTGGTGTGACTGAACCTCAGGGAGAGGCTGCCTACGTATCCTTTCGGAATCAAGTCAAATGTAGTTCAGGCCTCAATCAAATTTTGTTTTTGTTTTCTTTCTTTGTTTTTTTTTTGTTTTTCTTCTTTTTTTTTCTTTTTGTAGAGAGGGTTGGGTAGTGTTTGGGGAGTAGTGGGGAATAAAACCTTCGCCATTTTCAAACGTGTCAGGACCACTAGAGTATGATTTAGACGTAGTACCTCTTGACTGCATCTGCATTTACTGCTGTGTCGGGGTCATTTCCTTCGATATCACCTAAATACAATGCTCCTCTTGGCAATATTTTCCTTACGATGTATGGGCCTTTCCAATTTGGGGCAAACTTTCCTTTTGCTTCTTCATGATGCGGCAGAATACGCCTCAGTACCAGCTGACCTACTTCGAAATTCCGGGGTCGGACTTTCTTGTTGTAAGCACGGGCCATCCTTCGTTGGTATAACTGTCCGTGACAAACTGCGGCCATTCGCTTTTCATCAATCAACGTCAATTGCTCCAGTCGAGCCTTAACCCACTCGCTGTCTTCGATTTCTGCTTCGACAATGATTCGAAGCGAAGGAATTTCTACCTCTGCCGGTATTACAGCCTCGGTCCCATAAACCAAAAGATAAGGAGTCGCTCCCACCGATGTGCGTACCGTAGTGCGGTACCCTAATAGTGCAAATGGTAACTGCTCATGCCACTGTCGGGAACTTTGGATAGTCTTCCTCAAAATCTTCTTGATGTTTTTGTTTGCTGCTTCCACGGCACCATTGGCTTTCGGCCGATAAGGAGTAGAATTCCTATGCGTTATCTTGAACTGCTCGCATACATCTCCCATCAAGTGACTGTTCAAGTTTGCTGCATTATCTGTAATGATAGTCGCAGGAATACCGAAACGACAGATAAGATTTGAGTGCACAAAATCTACTACAGCTTTCTTAGTGACCGACTTGAGAGTGACAACTTCTACCCATTTTGTGAAGTAATCGATGGCAACCAGTATAAACCTGTGTCCATTCGAGGCCTTTGGTTCAATTGGTCCAATGACATCCATGCCCCAGGCGACAAATGGCCAAGGCGCAGACATGGGATGCAGTTCCGTGGGAGGTGCATGAATCAAATCACCGTGCACCTGACACTGATGACATTTTCGAACGAAGCTGAAGCAATCCTTTTCCATGGTCATCCAGTAATAACCTGCTCTAAGGATTTTCTTCGCTAAGACATACCCGTTCATGTGAGGTCCGCACACACCTACGTGTACTTCGTGCATGATCTTTCTCGCTTCCTCGATATCGACACATCTTAGGAGATTGAGGTCCGGGGTCCTCTTATACAACAATTCGCCGCTCAGAAAGAAACCACTTGCATGCCGCCTAATGGTCCTTTTTTGATCTCCTGTAGCGTGCTCGGGGTATTCTTGTGTCTTCAGGAATTTCTTGATGTCATGGTACCAAGGCTGCGTATTTGATCCCGCCTCGATTACACTGCAGTAACCGTGTCTTTCCTTGATTTGGATTTCCAAAGGATCGACGTGGGCGTTGCCCGGGTAGGGTAACATTGAAGCCAAAGTAGCAAGTGCATCTGCCAGTTCATTGTGACACCTCGGAATATACCTGAACTCTATTGAGGTAAAGCGCTTGCTGAGGTCCTCCACATGTTGTCGGTATGGGATAAGTTTGACATCCCGAGTTTCCCACTCGCCTTGAGCTTGCCGGATGATCAGGTCAGAATCTCCCATAATCAGTAAGTTTTCGACATCCTGATCGATTGCCATATGCATGCCCATGATGCAGGCTTCATACTCAGCTGTATTATTTGTGCAAAAGAAACGAAGTCTAGCTGTGGCGGGATAATGCTGACCAGAAGGCGAGATCAAAATTGCCCCAATCCCTACACCCTTGGCGTTCACGGCTCCATCAAAGAACATCTTCCAAACATGAGCTTCCTCCGAGATCACTTCTACGGTGTTTACTTCTTCATCTGGAAAGTAGGTATCCAATGGCTGGTATTCCTCATCGACCGGATTTTCGGCCAAATGATCTGCTAACGCCTGGGCTTTCATTGCCGTGCGAGTGACATAAACTATGTCGAATTCCGTAAGCAAGATTTGCCATTTAGCCAATCTCCCAGTAGGCATTGGTTTCTGAAATATATACTTCAAAGGATCCAACCTGCTTATGAGGAACGTAGTGTGGGCTTGGAGATAATGTCTCAGCTTTTGAGCAACCCATGTGAGAGCGCAGCATGTCCTTTCCAGCAGAGTGTATTTGGCCTCGTAGCCGGTGAATTTCTTGCTCAAGTAGTAGATTGCTTGCTCCTTCTTTCCGGTTACGTCGTGTTGCCCGAGGACGCAGCCGAACGAGTTCTCCAAGACTGTCAGATACAAGAAAAGTGGCCTTCCCGGTTCTGGAGGGACCAAGACCGGGGGATTTGAAAGGTATTCTTTGACTTTATCAAAGGCTTCTTGACACTCAGGTGTCCATCTGATCGCCGCATCTTTCCTTAACAGCTTGAATATGGGCTCACACGTGCTTGTCAGCTGGGCAATAAACCGACTGATGTAGTTCAACCTGCCCAAAAGACTCATCACGTCTTTCTTCGTTTTTGGGGGAGGCAGATCTCTGATGGATTTTATCTTGGTTGGATCTAGCTCGATACCTCTCCTGCTTACGATGAAGCCCAGAAGTTTGCCCGACGGAACTCCGTAAGCGCATTTGGCCGGGTTTAGCTTCAAGTCATACTTCCTTAATCTCTCGAAGAATTTCCTCAAGTCTTGGATGTGATTATCCTGCGTCCTGGACTTGACTATCACATCGTCCACGTACACCTCTATTTTCTGGTGCATCATGTCATGGAAAATGGTAGTCATGGCCCTCATGTAAGTAGCCCCAGCATTCTTCAGACCAAATGGCATGACCCGGTAACAGTAGGTGCCCCAAGGCGTGGTGAAGGCAGTTTTCTCGGCGTCCACTTCATCCATCAGTACCTGATGATACCCAGCGTAACAATCTACGAAAGACTGTATCTCGTGTTTGGCACAATTATCAACGAGGATGTGGATGTTGGGCAGCGGGAAATTATCCTTAGGACTTGCTCTGTTCAAATCTCGGTAATCTACACATACTCGAGTTTTCCCGTCCTTCTTTGGTACTGGAACCACATTCGCCAACCATGTTGTATATTGGACTACCCGAATCACTCCCGTTTTCAGTTGTTTGGTGATCTCCTCTTTAATCTTGTCACTGACCTCAGTTTTGAACTTTCGTTGCTTTTGTTGAACTGGAGGACAATCAGGATGAATCGGCAATTTATGAACCACTAGATCAACACCTAGCCCCGGCATGTCATCATATGACCAAGCAAACACGTCTTTAAATTCAAAAAGAAGTTGAATTATCGCCTCTCGCATTTTCTTGTCCGTGTGAATGCTTATCTTGGTCTCCCGGATTTCTTCCGAGGTTCCTAAATTTACCGGTTCAGTGTCATTCAGATTTGGCTTAGGTTTATTCTTGAAATATTCCAACTCTCGGTTTATTTCCCTAAAAGCCTCTTCCGCATCATATTCTGGTTCTGGGTTCATTAATTCGCAGTTAAATAGCTCATTGTGATCTGGGCGTGAAGTCCGCAAGCATGTCATATTTAAAGCCGCATTATTAGGACTGAAAAGAAAGATAAAAGGCAAAATAACAAAAAATTAGAACAAAAGAATGAATGGGAAAGCAATGATGATTTTTTTCTTTGGAAAATTGGAAGACAACAATGTTTACAACTAGGGATTCAAAACAACAAAAAAGAAAAGAAGAAAACGTTCAAGTTATGTCCCGGAGATAACTTGTGACACAGGAAAGGTGGCAGGACAGGTCTACCCGGACTTCTGTCTAGTCGGGAATGGCGTAGCCTCCCAGTTTTGGAGTTTGGCGTTTGGTCCCATGTACAGCATCTCAGCAGTGCTTGTGCCTTCATCTGGTTGAACCATGTGGACCTCGTAAAGCATCTCTCTCATTGCCCCACATATCTCCTCGATTTCCTCAGCTGTGAAGACCTCATCATCTCCTTCTTCGATGTACCTTGGCCTGATGAAAGTCGCATATAAATCCGGCAGCGGTCGAGGTAACTTCCAACCCTCATTTCTCCTTTTCTTTGCCCATTCTTCGTCTGCTGGAGTAGGTTTAAAACCTAGTCCAAAAGGTTTCTTGATGACTGGCAAAGTAACGGGTTCTGTTATTCCCTGAAGGGTTCGTCCAAGTCCCTTCCCTGGCCTAAATCCGTGCCGGATCATTTCTTTGGCCACCATAAACGAGGTGTTAGACAAGAAAGGCTGGGGGCAGGGTATTCCTTCTTCGTGCTGCTCTGCCAGTACAACCTCGAAAGCTTGATAGACCGTATGTTCGCTTCCTTCTCTTGGTTCAAGGTACGGGATGGATGGGTCCCGATAAATGGCATGCTCATCTTCCCCATGGACCACGATCTCTCGGTCTTCGTACTCGAACTTCACCATCTGGTGAAGAGTGGAAGGCACGGCTCCTGCCGCATGGATCCAAGGTCTGCCAAGGAGGAAATTGTAGGATGTGTCCATGTCGATCACCTGGAAGGTTACTCGAAATTCGACTGGTCCTATGACCAACAACAGGTCTATTTCTCCCATGGTATCTCTCTTGATGCCGTCGAAAGCTCTTACGCAGACATTGTTGGGTCGGATTCTTCCGGTCCCAATTTCCATTTTTTGTAGCGTGGAGAGCGGGCAAATGTCAACGCCTGAGCCTCCATCCAACATTACCCGCTTGACATAATAGTCTTCGCATTTAACTGTTAGATGCAAAGCCTTGTTGTGTGCTGCTCCTTCCGGGGGTAAATCATTCTTGCTGAAAGAGATTTGGTTGACGGCGAAGAATCTTTCTGTCATCCGCTCTAGTTGCTCCACCGAGGTTTCAACTGGTACATATGCTTCATTCAGGGTTTTCAGCAGGATCTTTTGATGCTCGGTTGACCTCATTAATAATGACAGCATGGATACTTGCTCAGGGTGCTTGCGCAGCTGATCTATCACTTCGTAATCCGGCATCTTCATTTGTTGGAAGAACACTTCCGCTTCTTCAACACTCACGGGCTTCTTTGGAGGGAAGCGCCTTTGCGTGGCGTTGTTCAGTTCTTGGGTATTTGAGTACCCTCTAACGAAAGTATTTTCTGGAAGTTCTTCCATGACCTCCTTACCTTTGTACATTACCAAAGTCTTTTGATAATTCCACGGCACTGTGGACGGGTTGGTCATTGGCTTTTGTGGCACGCGTCCGATAACCACTGGCTCATTCAGCCGAGGTGGTTGAATCGTCCCCCGGACCACATAGGCCCCTTTTGGCACGTACATAGGTTTTGTCTTTTTGATCCCGGATTTCTGCGTCTTCTCAGCTTGACCTCGTGGTATGTAAAGAACTCCCCCTTTTGCTGGTACCACTTTCTTCTCTACCTTCTTCTCATGCTCTCTGCAACCTTGGCCTCCTCCCCCTTTTCTGATTTTTGGTCTATTTCAGGCCTCTTCCCCGTGTCGACAATGGCAATTATGGCTTTCAAAGCAGGGTCGAACTCTTTGTCTTCACAAATCATGCCGATCAGCGGCCCATTATTGTGAGCGGGCAATGGATTGTTAGTCACATTTGGGATCTCTTCGTCCCTTAGCACTATTTTCCCCTGCTCTATCAAATTTTCGACCACTCTTTTCAATGACCAGCAGTCGTTTGTATCATGTCCCTCGGCTCCCGAATGATAGGCGCATCTGACTCCGGCTTTGTAAGAAGGCGATGTTGGGTTTTGCCTTGTTTGGGGAATTGGTTGCAAGAAACCCAACTGGACTAGCTTAGGGAACAACGTAGAGTATTGTTCACCGATGGGCGTGAAAGTCCGCCGTCGGGGTGGCTCCTGGGGGCGGTAGTTATTCTGCGGGGGTTGTGGGTTATAGTGGTTGCGGTAAGGAGGCTTACTTTTGGGAGGTGGAGCTGGGCCTCGGTTGGTTTGTTGTGGTGGATGGTTATAAGGTTGGGTATTCATGATCATATAAGGTTGATGAGCATATGCCACATTTGAGTGGGGGTAATAGTGTTGTGGGGCTCTTTCCGGAAAATGGGGCCTGGGATGACGATACTCCCTTGCTTCAGAGGCTGCCATAGTCGTTTCTTCTTTCTTCTTCCCCCTTGTTGTTCCTCCAGACCCGCTTTGGACGGCCTGGGAGGTTGCCCTTATGGCTGCTTGACTCAAAATCCTTCCCGTTTTCAACCCATTTTCCACCATCTCTCCAATCTTGATCGCTTCCGCGAATGGCTTACCCATGGCCGACATCATGTTTTGGAAATAGTCAGACTCTTGAGCCTGGAGAAAGGTAGTGACCATTTCCACTTCATCCATGGGAGGCTTCACTCTCGACGCCTGTTCACGCCACTTAATAGCATACTCTCTAAAGCTTTCTGAAGGCTTCTTCTTCAAATTCGACAGAGAGTTTCGGTCTGGCGCAATGTCGATGTTATACTGGAATTGTTTTACAAAATCTTTGGCGAGATCATCCCATATATGCCATCGGGACATTTCCTGATCCATATACCATTCCGAAGCTATCCCTACTAGACTTTCCCCAAAGTATGCCATTAGCAGTTCTTCTTTTCCGCCGGCTCCCCGCAATTGGTTGCAGTATTTCTTAAGATGTGCAATGGGGTCACCGTGCCCATCGTATTTCTCAAACTTGGGGGTCTTGAAACCCGTTGGCAGGTGCACGTGAGGAAACATGCACAGGTCGGCGTAAGAGACGCTCTTTTGCCCGCTCAATCCTTGCATATTCTTCAGACTTTGTTCAAGGCTTCTCATCCTTTTGGCAATCTCATTTTGTTCTGCAAATCTGGGGTTCTGATCCTGCCCGGGTGCAAGCTCGCACTGAGGCGGTAGAGGATTAGTATTGGTAGCGAACCTAGTTGGTTCCATTGAGAACGATGGGGCTTGGAATGTAAAAGATGATGAGTCAAAGCTTGGCTTGTATGTGGTAGGTTGTGCCGTAACCGGGCAAGGCGATGCAGTAAAGATGTTCATGCTTGCATCAGTGGCCGACATTCGGGGATGAGGTTCAGAAGGCGATCCAGCGGAGAAGGCTGAGGTGGCTGGGTACCCGAATGGGGTAGCAGGATAATTTATGGGGACATTAGAAGTCCCACTTGACCTGGAGAATAATTCAGGGAATCCGGGGACGACACTTGGCGGCTCTTTCCCATTGTTCCAGTCGTCCAGCATTTCCAACATGCGGAGCCGTAGGATTCTATTTTCCTCCGCAGTTGCGGATTCAGGTGTGAGGACGGCTGAGATTGAGCTCTCCTCAGAAACAAGGATCGTTTGCAATGGAATTTCAGAAGACATTTCCACACTTCCTTTCGACCTGGTGAAGTAAGTGTGAGTACTGCTTCTGGCCCTAACAACAGGTGGTTGAACACTTCTCCTTGACCTCGTGAAATATGAGTGCGAGGCCAGACTTTCACCAAACCAACCGTCTTTTCAAAAACCCTGAAAAAATGCTCAATGACAAACGCACGGTTAATTTGTAGCAAATAACAGATAGTTAATCTCACGTTGGGCATGATGCACCTATACAGCTAAGTGGATTACTATATGTTTGCTACGAGAGCATGCGTCATTCCGGCGTTCTTATTAGTTTCTTCCCCTTTTTTTCTTTCTTTTCTTTTCTTTTTCTCTTTTGTTTTTCCTTTATTTATTTTATTTTTTTTGCAGTAAAAGAAATGCGACCGGATCCGATGGGGATTGCCTACGTATCACGATGCCTACGTGAATCAGATCATTACGTAGTTCGAAAAACACACATGGGCATGAAAGAAGCAAACTCTTTATTATTGAAACAGTCTATTACAAACTATATTCTGCAAAATCAAACTTTGAAAAATAAACCTAGACTCAAAAATAGACTGAAAATCACCCTGATGGACAAACAAACAGAAGACGCTAAGATACAGGCTTGACTTATGAGTGCATTATGGTTTTGAAAATTGGTGTCCGCGGGGCATCGTTCGGCCTCGCCGCGGTCCTAGGCGTGAGATCCCTCTCAAGTTGCTCCAGCTCGTGCATAGTCTGCTTGACATAAACCATTACTGCCGAGGGGAAGGTAACACTGGACATGTTCTCACATCGCAGACATCGTCTGGTGATGGCATGGGCAATGGCTTTGATCCTATCTCTGGTTTGCTTCTTTTCTATGAGTAGGCGTTTTATCTGATCGCTGCATATCTCGAATACTTGAATATCCTGTATATGCTGATGCTCCAATCGCCGTACTTCCAACTTCATCTGGGCTATTGAGTCATACCAGTATCTGCTCTCAATTTGGAAATCCTTGGCCTGACTAGCTGCTTTGATCTCAAGTGCTGCCATCTCTCTCTTTATCTTAGCAACAGTCTTCTCGTGGTTGCCTTCCAATTGATTCAGGTATCTGCGATGCTTATCTGTTCTTGTATCCCACTGTGCTTTGAGCTCTGCTATGACGTTTTCAGATTTCTCCAAACCATCTTGCCACTCTCTGATCTCGCTTTTTAGCCTTTTTATCAGGTGCTCATCTGATCGACGCCTTGGCTGTTTATCTGCATCCAACCTTATCTGTTTGATCTGGGCTCTGAGCTTTTCATTTTCTTGAATCAACCTGTTCCGCTCTCCCAGATCGGTAGCAACTTGCACGTTGTGTTCATATTTCAAGTTTTCCACTTGTTGCTTTAACCTGCTGATTTCGGCGCAATAGCCTCTTTCTTTTGCTAACCAATCCCACTGCTTTTGTGATGATTCGGTAAAATTCCGGATGTGGGGTCTCTTAGCTGGCCTTTCATGCTCGAGTTCCCTTCTGTACCATGCAAGGTAACCTGGCGCCGTTTCTCCTTTGGCTCGATCCCGCACGCAAGTATCTGATTTCAAATATTGACCCTCATTCCAGATTTGGCGAATCTTTGCTTCTGGGAACTGTCCGTTAGGACTTATCTCAACTGCTTGAGTGCTTAGATCTTCCTCATGAGGTACTGTCTGGCATCTTCCGAACTGTCTTAAAACTCGGCAGGGTGCGTAAGGTTGAATGCTCTTAAGCCCCATCAGTAAGAAATGAATTTTAGCTGCAGACATATATAGGATCTCATTAACAAGCAACCATCCCAACGTCCAGTGTATTTGGCTGGCGGTAAGAGCTTGAAAGAACGAGGTCCATGCCAGGACTCCTTTGGGCAAACTGATCTCTTTGGTTCTCGTGTAAGATTCTTCTATGCGGGTCTTTTCCGGGGAACCATGGCTCAAAATCTCGGAATGATGGCAGAGGTGCTCGGTCATCCATATCTGTAGGAGCAAGTTACAACCTTCGAAGAAATTTCCCCCAGCTTTACAAGCTGTGAGAGCTCGAAAGATGTCGGATACCACCATAGGCGCGAGAGTACTGTCACTTTGCGTGAGTAAAGTGCTGACGACCCCAGATATCTTCAAATCAATGTTTCCATCTTTCCTTGGAAATACCAGAAGGCCCAGGAACATCATCATGAATGCTACCAGTCTGTGCTCGTCCCACTTCTGACGAACTCCTTTGCTGCACAGTTTGTTGATTGGATTATTGAATCCCCCTCGTGACCGTACCTATCATATATGAAGCATGGAGTACAGAATCCGGCTGCTAGATCCGGGTTGTGGACTGTTCTAGGTATTTTCAATGAATCTAGGAACCGATGTACCGTGACGACTCTCGGGGCGACCAAGTATTTTTCCCTCAACGGAAGTTCAGTATTCCCGATGTATCCGGCCATTTCTTCCAAAGTCGGGGTGAGCTCAAAATCAGAGAAATGGAAAACATTGTGCGCCGGGTCCCAATAGGTAACCAAAGCTCTTATGATATCTCCCCGAGGCTGGATTTCCAACAGACCCACAAGACCTTTCAGATATTTCTTAACCTCATTTTGTCCTTCAACACCTAGATCATTCCACCATAGCCGTAACTTGACAGGGATTTTGGTCATTATTGAAAAATGTTCATTTTGCATCGTGCTCATCCTGCACATTTATTAAGGTGATTTTAACAAAATGACTGATTCAAAATATTTTACAGAGGGGGTCAAGTTTTGAACACGACCATTAAACACTTCGGGGATGAAGATTTTAAGGCTGTGTGGGTCAACTAGACAAAAATGCTAAACAAGACCCAAAGGTGGCTGTTTATGCGAAGTCAGCCTTCCGGCGTCCCTTTCGGGAACATTCGTCTATTTATGACAAAACAACGTCACCCGACTTATTTATGACCCTTTTAAAAATTTGACACATTTATTTATTTATTTATTTATTTATTTATTGATTTTGGCTGTTTTAGCAAAAATGGGGGTTGAACCCGACGAGGGTTGCCTACGTATCTCACATCCGGTGAGAATCAAACCGGCGTAGTTCGGGCTATCATGAATAGAGAAAATCAAATAAACCTAGAAATCAAGAATAAATATTTTTATTATTTTTTGAAAAAAGATAGAGACTAAAGAAAAAATATATTTTTTTTGGCAATATTTGGACTATTAGTCTGAATTTATAAAAAGGGGTGCTACAAAAGAAACAACACATTTTTTGAATTATGAATTTTCCATTTTTTTTACTTTTAAAATAAATACCTTCTTTTTTTGATTTTGGACATGAAAGAAATTTTTGTTTTTTTGCATTATTTTTTTTAATAATTCAAACTAAGAAGACAAATTTTATTTTTATTCTTTTTTTTTAGAAAAGAAAAAGTAAAAAAAAAAAAAAATTCCGGCGAGGTTCTGACAATACTTGAACATTGGTTTTATTTTTCCAAAATAAGTAATTATCTCCCTACGCTGCTATTTTTTCCTTTTTTAGAAACCGGTCAGCATGCGGAACCGAAGCAAATAAATGCACAAAACAAATAGGATGCAGCAGGGTGGTCTTCTTCATTTCAGGTTGCCTGTCCTAGACGGACCCAACCCCTGTGTTGAGTCCCCTAAGTCAAATGCAACATGATGCAAATAAGCGTTCCTACTAGGGATCCGGCATGAAGTCAAGTTATTCTAAGTTTGTAACCTGGGTATTTGTTCTAGACTGTGTACCCGAGCGGACAACTCGAGTCGAGGAGGGGCTACGTACCGGGGACCCGCGAGATCGTCCGGCTTTGTAACTTGTCCGACCTCTTTCTTATTTCAGGTATTGACACTAACAGAATAGGGAGTCTCGACCAGCGAGCTTCTCCCCGGAGGTAAGAAGAGAAGGGTTTCGGCACAGTTTATATACAGTTCAGATAATATCAAAGCGGTAAAAGACAACATTTAGCACGTTATGCAAAAACATGTAATAAAGATCAGATAATAAAGCCAAATATAACAATTATTCTAAGCTCGAATTCTTGAACCCTGAACCAGTGGAGCTGTCACACCTCCTTTTTGCGCGCCCGGCCCCGAAGGGTTAAATGCGCGGGTGGAGTTTTTCCAATTTAAGTGACAATATTCGAAATGGGATTATTTATTTAATTCAGAGTCGCCACTTGGGAAAGGTTTGGCTTTTGGTGTCCCAAGTCACCGGTTTATCTTGAATCCCAAATCGAGGAAATTTTAGACTTTTCCAAATGAAGTCTGCGAACCAGAAATTCTAAGTAAGGAATTCTGTTGACCCGAGGGAAGGTGTTAGGCACCCCCGAATCCCGTGGTTCTAGCACGGTCGCTTAAATTGTTATAATGGCTAAATATCTGATTTAAATACATGTTGTGACTTATGTGCTTTTATTAAGTTTAAACCGCTTTTATTATTATCATTTATTTTTATGGAATTGCAACGTCATGAAAATGCATCTCGAACCACGTCACAATCAATGCACCCGTAGTTGTTAACACATTTTGACTCCGTTGAGACTTGGATTTGGGTCACATCAATGTGCACCCGATTTTAAGAATATAATTTACTTAAAGTCGCGCCTAAAGAATCTAAACGCGTTATTATCTTTGGGGAAGGCAATGGAATTCACTAAACCGTCCCTCCCAAAACTCTAAATATTTATCATTGTCAATTATTGAGGGCCCCGCAATTTGTATTTTTATTTGGCGAGGCTCGTCTCATTATTTTAGAAGGGCATCCTACAGTGACTACATTTCTATTATTTTGTTTCCAGAGATAGAAGAACGAAAAATGTATGCTAATCGAAGTATATGTTTTGGCCTAAATCGGACTCCTATCAATTTCTGATTAATTACTTATAAAGTAAAAAAACATCATGCCTTACGAAAATACTTTGGTCGAACAAAAGATTACATATGAGATTGATGAAATGCAATACTTAATCCGAACATTACATACGAAAAGATTTCTTGTTGAACTTAACTGAACTTATTTGGGCTAGATTAAAGGATAACTGGCAAAGTAAAATGTTTTAATTTGACAAAGAATCATGTACGAGCTAACGAAATACAACACTTAATCCGAACACTTCTCGAGTTGAACTTAACTAAACTTATGTGGACTAATCTGGACTAAAAAAAACTAAATGAAACAGGAACAGTATTGTATAAGGTCGAAGTATACATGCCCATATTAACAAACAAACTACCGAGCTAAAACACAACAGGATAAACTTAGTCGAATATCAGTACATACTTTCGAACTGTTGAATTATAAACTAATCAATTTTCACAGGCCTGTTAATGTACTATGAATATTACAGCAAATACTTGAACTTCTTCAACCTTTTTCATTTCATGCTTTCAAACTGTTTCAATTACATCAATATGGGACTTGAAATGTGTACCTGAAAATGCTGAAAATGCAAAGGAGAAGAAGAAGAAGATGGGGGAATCAGCAGCAGCAAAAAGCAGAATTAACAGTAGCAGCAGGACAGAAATGCAGCAGCAATAGTGAGCAAGATAGCAGCAGCAATCAGAACAGCACAACAGAAAGGATTCTGTTGCGAGATGGAACTAGAGTTGAAGAAGAAACAGCCAAATGAAATAGCACACAACAATACTCCAGACAATCCAATTCCGGAATATACCAAATGCAACAAAACACTAACAATAATCTCGATTGAAATTTAGAAGAAGGAACACTGCCTAACGTATTGACAATAGATGAACTTCAGACAAACAAGACCAAGTTTCTGATTTCTTAATCTGTTTTTATCTCTTTCTTGCTCTCTTTCTATTCCTGCCAACTCTTTCTTTTTCTTTTCTATCCTCACAATGTATGTATTTCAAGCTTTCTCTTTTAAAACTCCTCACAGTGTATTTTTCCCTCTCCCTGTATTTTTCAGATCCCTCCTTTATCTCTGTATGTCCTCCCTTTTATAAGCTTTCATATTACCCCTTTTACAGCCTGATAGATTATCACCAATACCCCTCCCATGTGCCTCCCATTTTCCATCCCAACTTTAGCTAATTAAGTATTAGACCCCATTCACATTCCCTGACAGATTTAACTTTTCCATTTTATTAACTAAAAGCAAGTATGGGCAGTAGAATATATCTGACAGCATATGCTGTCAAACCATTTTAAAATTGAAAGCCCTTTTATGCAGGAAAACAGGCTGTGCACAAGGCACATGAGGTGCACCAATGCACATGCTGTGCTAAGTGCACATGCCCTCCATTTCAGAACTTTAAACAAAACATTCCTTTTACATTACTGATTCAAATTGACAACTATAAGTAAACAAACTGAGTTCTTAATTGATCCAAACAATGCTTAGCAGAAGTAGGTCGACTTGTTATTGCTCGGATAACTGAAACTAATTGACGACACATGTCGACTCGACTATATTAGCATTAACATACACAATCGTAGCCAAAAATCAGACATTTAAACAGTATTGATACATGGTTCGAATTATACTGACTAAGCAGAAATGCACTCGAGGAGTCAACTAGCCAGTACAAATTTGGAATACAACCAATACACATGTCTTATCAGAATAGGAGGGGTTCAAACAAACACAGTGGTTCAGGCAAGGTGGACAAATAGAAGTTGGTAAAAATTCAAAGACACAAATTGAAACAAAACATGAACAGACATTTAATCACTCACATGGACCAAAACAAATAAAGGGAAGAAAGCAGACTCACCTCAAATCTTGAAAAATCAAAAACCTTGACTCGGACTTGGACAGACTTTCTTAAGGCTGAACGGACTTTAATCGAAGTGTTTCTCAGATGAGAAACACTTCGATTAAGGTCCCTTAGACCTTAATTTCTTTGGCTCGAACGGGTATGAACCAGTGACGAAGAACTACAACATTTCCAAAACTCAGATCCGGGATTCATGCTTCCCTGGTCAGATTCGGACCAAACCAAGTATGGTTTGGTCACGAGGGGGGTCTGGGGAGTGTCTGGTGTGAAGCTGGGGTTAAACGGTGTAGATCGAGTTTTGACTCGAATCTTCAAATGAAGATTCGAGGACCTAGAGGGTGATTCGAACTAAACGGTTAACAGGTCTATGTTCAGGGTGGTGAGGGGGTTCTATGGTGTTCAGGGCGAGGTCACCGGCGTTCATGCCGCCGGTTTTCATGGTGAAGAGTATAGGGGCGGCTCTAGGGTTTGTGGGTTTGGGTGAAGACGACGAGGCTGGGGTATTGGATGGGGGGGTAGGGTACGATTAGAGACTTATATAGTTAATGGGTGGGCGGATCTCGACCGTTAGATCAATCAAGATCTACGGTCTGGATCTAAGAGTTTAGGGGAAACGGTGTCGTTTCAACTAATGGGGGTTTGGGTTGGTCCGGGTGGAAACGGGTCGGGTTTGTTGGTGGGTTATGGGGAATTGATCTTGGCCGTTGATCACCCTGAGATCAACGGCCCAGATCAGGCACGATCCAAACGACGTCGTTTGGACACCTTGGGTACTAAGTGGTCTGGACCGGGCAGGCCTGGGTTTTGGGCATTGTTTGTTTGGGCCAATTTTATTAAATTGGCCCAATCCGGAAGAAGAAGGGGTCCTTTCTCTTTTTATTTTTTATTTTAATTTCTCTTTCTTATTTATTTTAAAACTAAACAAAAAATCAAATTAAAATTAAATACACACTCAATACAATTATTTGCACACACACTAAAATATTTCAAAACAAGTAAAATTAAACAAAACAAAATCACGGACAAAGATGCCTGTTTATGCTTTTCTATTTAAACCATGTTACGGTTCCGATTATGCATGATACGTACACATTTTTTGAATTTTGTTTTAATAAAGTAAATAAATAAAAATGGGCCGAAGTCACAAATAAATCAACAAAGTGCCGCACAGAAATCCAAAAATTGTACAGCAGGACCAATTTTTTATTCTTTTGGAGCGACTGTCGCGCAAAAACAAAAATCACGTGCTCACAATCATGGATATCCATTTACATTTCAAGGCCTATATGAAGTTCAGTCCACAGAGAAATACTAAGTAAAGCATACGCAAGTAACACCGAGGGACGTATGACCCGATCTAACATAAAAGTAAATTGTGCACTGCCGAGGGTCGAACGGCTCAATCCATATATGCATCTATTACCCCGCTCGTGAATCACACGTGCGATGCAGTCAAATATAAATAAACTCATCAATAAGTAGACAATAATGTATATCCGAGGAGTAGTTATTCACAGGAATATCCAAATTCTCTTCTAAAAGACCAAGCAGGATAAGGTTCCTCTACTAGTCTCATTTACATTAATCAACATAATTTATACGAATCCGAATTTATCATCAAGTTACAAGAATATCACGTAGAGCATGCGTTTGGGTCCTAGACTACCCGAACTTAATATAATAGTAGCGACGCACAGACTCTCATCACCTAGTGCGTATGTAGCCCCACATATAATAACAATTAATTCAATTATTACACCTATGGGGACAATTTCCTCTTACAAGGTTAGAAAGGAGACTCACCTCACTCCAAAGTGCACTTCCAGTACCAAGAATGAGTCCAAGCCCTCAATTCGGAGCCGAACGATCCCAAACTAGTTAAATGAGTAGGAACTAGTCAATATAGACTCACAAGATCGAATTCTAGCTATTTAAGCAATTTCCCAACCTTTAACACAAGTTTTCTAAAATCCGACCCCAGGCCCACGTGCCCGGATTCCGAAATTTTTCGAAGGAAGTTGTTTTTTATAACCTAAGGATACATAATATATGATTTCTAATTTATTCCATAACAAATTTCGTGGTTAAATCTAACTTTTATTAAAACCATAGGTTTTGCTCTAACCCCTTGATCTTACCTAAATTCTAGTGTTTAATCTTCCTAAGACATAAGTATTAAACCAAGAATTAGTGGGATAAACTTACCTCAAGATGCTAGGTGGAAGTCTTCTCTAAAAAGCTCCCAAAATCGCCCATGGAGGAGTGAAAAGTGATAAAAATGACTTAGGACCCGTATTAAATGAACCTCACTGCTTCAGTGATTTTTGCATCTGCGGTCAGGGGATCGCATCTGCGAGAAAGGACCGCATCTGCGAAAGGGGCTAAAAGGGTTGGGACCGCTTATGCGGTTTTGAGGCCGCTTCTGCGGTATGACCTGGCCTTCCTTGGGCTGCATCTGCAATAGATGGACCACATCTGCGGTCTCGTACCTGCGGTCCACCAACCGCAGGTGCGGTTATGACATAAGAAGCATCTTCAACACTTCTTAAAAATTTCAACTTCACTCGAGCCTCGTTTGATTGACGCTCGGGGATCTCGGGCCCCGCCCGAACATACCGACAAGTCTGAAATCACAAAACGGACCTACTCGAACCTTCGGAATACCCGAAACAACGCTAAATCTAAGAATCACTCCCTAAAACCAAATGAATCAAATTTATGAACTTCAAGTTCTTAATTTTCCTCTAACGGGCCAAAACGCCCTTAAACTACTCGAATTGACATCGAATTTTGCGGGAAAGTCTTAAATGTTATTTCAGACATGTACCGGGTTTTAGAACTAACACACTAGCCTGATACCCATATGATCAATCATTAATTAGTTTCTTTAAATCCTTAAAACTTCAAATTAACAATTTCTAATAAAAATTCATTACTCGGACTAGGGACCTCGGAATTCGATTTTGGTCATACGCCCAGGTCCCATATTTTCCTACGGACCCTCTGGGACCGTCAAATTATGAATACGGGTCCGTTTGCTCAAAATGTTGACCAAAGCGAAACTTAGCCTTTTAAGAAAATCCTAAGGAATCAAATGGACATATTTCATTCCAAACTCTTCCAAATCCCTAACCAACCATCCCCGCAAGTCGTAAATTAGTTAAAGCAAGCACAAAATTTTTTGTTTAAGGGAACAGAGTTCTAAAAGGCAAAACGATCAGTCGGGTCGTTACAATTGACTCATGGTACATGTAACTTGAACCAATACATAATATTCTAATAAAAAGGTTATCATATGGTTTATTCATGGTACTGTAAAAAAAATATTTTTTTTTAAACATGTGAATGAGTCCAAGTTTAATTAGTATCGTTGTCCGAAATATGTTTATTGGTATTTAATTTTCTATACTTTGTGAAATTTTTCCAATATATAAATGAGATAAAAAATTACCAGAGGAAAAGAACTCAGATGAGAAGTTCGAGTATTACCCGTAAGAACAAGTACGTATTTAAAATTTATCAAAATTTGGTTCCAGCATATTTCTTCGTCTTCTCCTCCTTTGTTTCATCCTCTGCGATTTTTATTTTCTGTTATACTTGCAGCAAGGCTGCGTTTCCTTTTCCCCCAAATCTTCGTTCTTCCTTTTTGTTTTGTTTTTGGTTTTCCCCTTTTTTTCGTAAAAATAGCACAGTATAGTCAGTTTTCGGACTGGTCATTCAAAAATAGCCAGCGTTTACTAAGTCAATAAAAAATTGTCACTATTTTGCTGCAACAGAGACCGGTCCAGCATAATATACTGGAGTTCGGTGCACCTGTGTATCAACTCCAACATATTATGCTGGACCGATATACTTTGCTGGCTCCAATATATTATACTGGATACTAGAGCACCAGTGCTCCAAACTCTAGTATATTATGCTGGACCGGTATTCTTGTTGGAACTCTAGTATATTATGCTGGAGTTCTAGTGTACTTATGCTGGAACTCCATCATATTATGTTGGAGTTCCAGCATACTTATCCTGGAATTCCAGTATAATATGCTGGAGTTCAAGTATACTTATGCTGGAACTCCAGCACAATATACTGGCGTATTTTCTGGGTTTTGAACAGTATTCGCTCAGATTTATTTTTATATGGAAAGTGGCTAAATTTCGATTACTTTTGAAACTGGGCTATTTTTGAATGACCAGTTGTAAATCTGGCTATTTTTGAATTTCATCCCTTTTTTTGTTTCTCTTTCCAGTGGGCTTAGCCCATTCTTCTATTGTATTTTTTCTTTCTTTCTTAATTAATTATTTTGGACTAATATGCCCTTAGTTAAATTTTGGGATATTACATTCTTCACACCTTATGAAAATCGGTCCCCGAATTTAATCCAAGTACATAGATGTAGACTTAAATAAGTGAGGATACTTGACTCACATAGCGTCTTCCACTTTCCATATAGTTAAAGCTTCTTTGACGGTATAATTTTTCCATAAGACTTTCATGAACACAATTTCTTTCGATCGTATCTTGCTTACTTGCCTATTAACAATGGCCATCGGCTCCTCATCGTAAGAGAACTTCTCATCAAGCGCCATAGTTGGTGCTTCAAGCACTTCAGATGAGTCTGATATACATTTTCTAAGCATGGAGACATGAAACACTGGATAAATAAGAGACAACTCATGGGGAAGTGCCAAACGATACGCCATAGCTCCCACTGGTCAAGTATCTCGTACGGTTCTATAAACATCGGGCTCAACTTACCTCCCTTTTCGGAGTTGCATCACACTTTTCATATTGGAGACTCGTAGAAACACTCTAACCTCAATTGTGAACACTAAGTCTCTTCTCCTCTTATCCACAAAAGACTTTTGTATGCTTTGAGCTATGAGTAATTTTGCCTAGTAAATCGGACCTCATCAATAGCTTCATGTATCAGGTCTGGCCCCAATAACTTAGCGTCACCAGCTTCAAAGAAATCCCATAACTAAATACACCACCTACCATACATGGTTATATGGATCTATTTGGATGCTTGGCTACAAAATACTGTTATAACAAGCTCAGGTGAAAAGATAGGTAATCATCTCAACTATATCAAAAATAAAGAATGCAAACTCTCAACGTATTTTCCAAGATCTATACGTTATGCTCGAATTACCCATCTGCCAGTATATGCAGTGCACTACAAGGATCTACTCGTTGCACCCAATGGTTCTTGGAGAAGTTTTCAAAAGCCTGAAGTAAATTGTGATCCTCTTTCAGAAATGATAGACAATCAAATCCTATGGAGTCGGACAATTTTCAATTCATGTATATCCATGAATATATCACCTCACTATAGTATTTACTAGTAAGAAGTATGCCTATTATGAAAGACAATTTAAAATTCTCCACATATAATAGTAACTTTTTATTGTTTGAGGTAGTTCCGTCATACAACTCACTATAATTATATCCCATTTCCACTTTGGAGTCTCGAGTTGTTGTAGTGGTCCTGCAAGTCATAAATGCTTGCCTTGACATGTTAACAAGTCAAATAGTTAGAAATAAGTTAAGTAATTTGAATTGGTTATTTCTTTCTCACAATTATAATTTCTTCTAGTTATGCTATATCTTATTCAACCCTGAATGTTAGCGTGCCTAGAGTTGTTAGCTCTTCAAGAATAACTTGTCTTAACCCATCTATATCTGGTACACATAACTCGCTACTTAGTCGAATAATACTATCACTATCAATAATCATATTCTTGCTTTTACTACCTAGAAACTCTTCTCGATGTTTGCTTAATCGCTCATTTTATATTGACTGGCCTTTATGCGCTTTACTAATGAAGACCTTACTTGAACACAGGCCAACAATGGCTCTAAATTTTTTTACATTAAATCTGACACCTATACAATTTAATCTGTGTATATTCTTAACCAAAAGTCTCGTTACAGGAGCTATATATGTCGAACTACCTCACAATTTTTTTTCTTAATGCATTAGCCACAACAATGGCATTTCCAGGATGATATAGAATAGTGGAATAATCGTAGTTCTTAAAATTTTTTATCTATCTACCTTGCTAAAAATTTAAATTTCTCTGCTAGAAGACATTCAAACTCTTGTGGTGTATAAAAATCTCAAAGGTTTCATTGTACAAATAGTCTCTTAATCTTCAAAGAAAATACAGTTACGACAATCTCCAAATCATAGATGGGATAGTCCTGATTGTAATTCTTTAGCTATGTTGAAGCATAAGCTATTACATGATCAGTCTACACGAGAACATATCCTAATCTAACATTCGAAGCATTACATAACACTGTGAATCCTCTAGAACATGATTGTAGGGTTAATATTGATAGTCGTCAAACATGTCATGAGCTTCGAAAAGCTCTACTCGTATTTGTTTTCGTTCACTGAACCTTTGATTTTTTTTTCTATGTTAACTTGTTAAATGGCACTGCTACTATAAAATAATTATACAGAAATAGCTTGTAGTAGCCTCCCTAACCCAAGAGGTTGTGAATCTCCATAGAAGTAGTTGATCCTTGCCACTTCTGAACCGCTTCTATCCTATTGGAATTTACCTTAATCATATCCTTACTTATAATATGCCCGAGGAATGCCATTGAGTCTAGCCAAAATTCATGTTTCGGGAACTTGGTAAAAAACTGATTTTCTTCACTGTCTTTAACACATTTTTCAAGTGGTCCTCACATTATTCCTAGCTATGAGAATTTATAAGAATATCACTTTTAAGAACTATGAATTTTTTTCTCCAAAAAAGCCAACTTAAACACCTTATCCATTAAATACATCAATACAACTGGAGCATTAGCTAGTCCAAAATGTATCACAAGTAACTCTTAATGTGTGTACCGAGTTCTAGAGGCAGACATGGAAATATATTCATCGAAATATATTCCTTTCTTATTCTAAGCTGATGATAATTATACTGAAAATCAATCTTTTAAATGTGGGAGACTCCTTGTAACTGATCAAACAAGTTATCTATACAAGACAAGGGGTATGTATCGTGTATCGTTACCTTATTCAATTATCTACAGTCGATGTATATGCTTAGTGACCTATTTTCCCCTTTTTCTTTCAAACAATATTGGTGCACTTGTTGGTGAAACACCTGGTATGATAAAATTATTACCACTAAGTCTTGTAATTATTCATTTAGCTCTCTCAATTTTGTTGGTGCCATATGATATGATTTGCATGTCACGTGTCAAATCAAAGCCTAAGTCTATTTCTCTTACCAGAGGTAGTCCTAGTAATCCTCATGAAAATTCTCTTACTACTGGTACCTTTTCTAAGCTAAGTGTCTCATCTCTTGTACTGATCATAATTATGAGACCCTTACCACCTTAGTTCAATAATCATTAAACATTGATAAATAATATAACTTTGCCCATTACTAGTAAATGATCCTTTTTAGTACAAAACTAATTTTATTGGATATCTCAATCAATCTACCTTTACATGAATATCAAAGGCAATGTGGCAATAAGATAGAGAATTCACACCCATCGGCACGTCAAAGCATATCATATCAAGTACAATTTGGTTAGCTAGGATATTTCTTCTCTAAACTCAGATGTAACAAACTTTTATATACATTTTAACTACTATAGATTTTTCATAAAAGTGGCAACCCGAAAAGGATCGCTCAATATTTCAAGATGTCCTTTATTTTTAACTCTTTGATTTGTATTAAAATCCTTGCTGAAAGATTTTCTACTCAGTCCTTCTCATTGGTTCCTTGTTTGTATGCCTATTATGTTTCTTACTTAATATTTCTAGTAAGATCGACTACCTTAATGTAAGTCAAGTCTTTCTATATGGGGTTATTGCCTTCTTTGGAGAAACCAAACCTTTGACAAACCTACAACTCGAGATATTGCATTAGATACCGAGTAGAGAGCATATCTAGCCCAATGAGAAAACTAGTGTCAAATATTTGTTGATTCATTGTCCAAATTAATTCTTAAATTACCTAGCAGATTCATACTTTCAATTGTTAGGAAGGAAGCGGCTCATAAGCAGTTTAGTGAACTCATTCTCAAGTCAGTTACGTTCACCTATCAAAATTCTTAATAGTACGATATCATGCCATGTATTTACTAGCCATGTTCTCTAGTTTGTAAAGTTCTAGCTTCACGGACTTGCTACTGAAATATCCTAGAGTCATAATGCCTTCAATATTTCTTAGAGCATATGAGTCCTCCAAACTAACAAAATGGTAAACTTAGGAGTTTGATTTTTTTTTTTGGAACTCTATTAAGGATATACATATGTTCTCAATATCTCCTAGGTAAATAAGGCCTCTAAGCCTATTCTGTTGCTCATTCTTCTCATGTCTATCTATTATATCCATCACACTCGCAAATTTTTTTTCTACATAGAAGTAATTACCTCAATGATAACAATCTCCTAGTTATGGTAGCGTATTAGTATTTACTTTAGGAGTGGATTCTATTACAGG
The DNA here is from genome assembly GCF_000393655.2 of Nicotiana sylvestris. Classification (NCBI taxonomy): domain Eukaryota; kingdom Viridiplantae; phylum Streptophyta; class Magnoliopsida; order Solanales; family Solanaceae; genus Nicotiana; species Nicotiana sylvestris. Next base: position 150,275,179 of record NC_091068.1, read on the forward strand.
TCTTGTGGTAGTATGACATTCTATGATGGTGGCACACACCTTCCTTGGCCCTTTGTCTCTTCCCGTTAACTACAGGAGAGACGACTACTAAAGGCATCATTTCATGTCCCTGAACCTCGAGCCTTTACTGATATCAGATAATCAAGCTCGATCCATATAGTAACAAGATAAATAGTGTTAGATTCATCTATTTGACCCTAGTCGTCACACACACATGGAGGAACAAGAAAGAAAGGCTAGATATATCCTATCAATCCCTCGCAGAATCACGATTATGGGAATGGCCGGCTACATAACCATAATTGAGATTCTACTACCGACGTGTGCTCCTTTATTCACAGGAATAACTAAAGCTCGTATACCAACTTTGTCACGACCCAATTTAGGATCACCACCGGCGCTTAGGAGCAAGTGCTCCTAAGTAAGCCTCATCGGTATTTTACAGAAAATCGGACAGAGTCTCCCCTATTTTAGGACTATTCAAAAGTTTTCTTGTCTCATAAACAATATACAACCAACCAATATTCACCTAAATCAATCACAATCATCACGAACTAATCGAAAATGAATTTTCACCAACACTACCATAATAATACTAAGCACATCTCAAAAAAAATATGGAAAGAAAGTATAATACTTGCAACTGGTCCAATATAACGAATGAATACTCATGACACTAATAAAAATGAATATGGAGCAACTCTAAGAGTTCAAAAGAAAAGACGATAATAATAATTAAACTCTTCGCCTACACGAACAAGTGCGGGGCTCACCAAGATCTATCAACTCGTGTGCTATAATTAACGAAATTCTCGCTCACGCCAACTGCTATCTCTATAATATATATATATATATATATATATATATATATATATAACAGGGAGTGAGTCGTTAGCTCAGTGAGTAATAACACTTAACCAAAACTGTTTTTATTTGGGGACATGTCAGAAAACATGCCTTTATAATAATCATCAGAAACTATCATAAAAATAAAATGCTCTATTGAAAAACGGTAATATATTCAGTCTATTCATGTGCTTCATGTAACATAAATCAATTTAACAAATCGATAATAAACTCAGTAGACACTGTCTCATAGCAGATCTTTATATTTGGGAGGTTTTCAAGAAAAGATCGTGTAATCTGTATCACTGTGTGGACCTGTTCGTAAAAGGAGTCAAATAAAACTATAGGTCCCTACTTGAGGGAAAATTGTAACTGTATGCTAGTTCTAGATTTTCACTAGCGAGGGCTATAACTGTACTCGGTAATCGGTAAATACAAGGTGCACCAGGTCTAACGAACCCGCCGTTAACTACGGGATCCTTCAAAGTCTCCCCCCATTTATATTTTTTCTTGTAACTAGTAAATATTCGTAAGAAAGCATTTTCAAAATAATACAGGGCATATCAATTCTTATCAAATCATGTAAATCCATTTTGATAATAGTAACCATATCTCAAGTAACAGTAAAACATGTAACATTTTAAATAATGGTAAACATCTCCAGTAAACTGTTCAGTACCATATCAAGTAAAGAACTTGTCTCACATGCAATTCCAAACATTCGGTAACATATTTTATTTTTAAAATAGCGTATAAACCATGTCGGTTATGAAAATACAAATTGTGGTAAGATTACTACTCACAATACTCGTGTCGAAATATCAAACTCGCCACTTCGAGAAATCCGCATGACTTCTTTCAATCTATAATCACATCACATCGATCTAGTGTTAATTGTCTTCTTTAGGCAAATTTACAACTAATTTAGAATATCCAATTCTTGAGATTTCACTTTTAATTTTTCTACTTGCCTAATTATATTGACTCATGGTACATGTAACTTAAACCGATACATAATATTCTAATAAAAAGGTTATCATATGGTTTATTCATGGTACTGCAAAAAAATATTTTTTCATACACATGTGAATGAGTCCAAGTTTAATTAGTTTCGTTGTCTGAAATATGTTTATTGGTATCTAATTTTCTATACTTCGTGAAATCCTTCCAATATATAAACGAGATAAAAAAATTATCAGAAGAGAAGAACTCAGATAAGAAGTTCGAGTACTACCCGTAAGAATCAGTACGTATTTAAAATTTATCAAAAATTGGTTCCACCATATTTCTTTGTCTTCTCTTCCTTTGTTTCCTCCTCTGCATTTTTTATTTCTTTTCCTGCTTTAGCTTCTGTTATAGCCGCAACAAGGCTACGTTTCCTTTTCCCCCAAATCTTCCATCTTCTTTTTTTATTTTGTTTTGGGTTTCCCTCTTTTTTCGTTTCTCTTTCCAGTGGGCTTAGCCCATTCCTCTATTGTTTTATTATTTTTTTTCTTTCCTAATTAATTTATTTTTACCAATATACCCTCAGTTAAATTTTGGGATATTACATAAAATATGGACTGCCTTGCCTCGGAGAAAGATACTGCTAGAGCCCAGCTGTCTTCGGTCGAACGTCAACTCCAAGCCATGAATGAGGAGAGCTTTGCCCGAGCCAAGAAAATTGAGGAGCTCAAGGCTTGGTTGGTCGCTGGGCTTGCAAAGGTCACCTCTGAGGCAGGAAGAGTAAAGGCTGAAGCTGAGGCGATTGTGGACGTCTATCGAGCTGATGTTGAAGTTGCTCAAGTTCGAGCAAAGGAAGTGGCTGACACCGCCCGGACTCGATCATAGTGGGCCGTGGAGCATGCCAAGTATCAGTCTCAAAGAGAGACTCTCAAGGAGATTCATGCTCGTGGCTTCGACCTTGCTATCGATATCGAGAAAGCAAAAGTACTCGAGGCTGAAGCCAAAGCGTTCCTCTCTTCTGATGATGATGATTCCGGGAGCGCGAGTGTAACGACCCGGCCGATCGTTTTGAGAAATTAAGCTCCATTCAGTGACGTAAGGTATATAACAACTTCAGAATATGAGTATCGACTTGAGTGCATGGTGGAATTCAGTTAACGGATGGTTTAGAGTCAAATTGGAAGAAGGAATCTAGTTTTGGAAGTTTAAATGGTGAAAATTTGACCGGAGTTGGAATTTTGAGTAAACGGCCCCAGAATGAATTTTTGATGATTCCAACAGCTTTGTATTGTGATTTTGGACTTAGGCACGTGTCCGGATTCGAATTTGGAAGTCCGTAGGGTAATTGAGGCGTTTCGGCGAAAGTTGGAAAAATTGAAGTTTGGAAAATGGAGAAGTTTGACCCATAGTGGACTTTTGTGATATCTGGGTCGGAATGCAACTCCGAGAGTTGGAGAAGCTCCGTTATGTCATTTTGGACTTGTCTGCAAAATTTGGCGTCATTTCGGATTGGTTTGATAGGTTTCGACACGAGTTTAGAAATTTGAAGATTTGAAAGTTTATAAGTTCGATTTATGGTTTGATTCATTGTTTTGGTGTTGTTTTATGTGATTTGAAACCTCGAGCGAGTCCGTGTTAGGTTATGTGACTTGTTTGTGTGATTAGACGGGGTCCCGGAAGCCTCGAGTGTGTTTTGGATGGGCTACAAATCATTTTTCTCCTATTTTGAATTGCTGTTTCTGCTTCTGGTATGCCTCTTTTGCGATCGCGAACCTCATGTCGCGTTCGCAATGTGTTGTTGCTGGTCGCCTCTTTTCCCTTCATTGTGTTCGCATATAATCTCCCGTGATCGCGAAGGTCTTTTTTCCTCTACTTCGCGATCGCATCTGAATTCCCGCGTTCGCATTGTAGAAATTAGGAGTTGGGGGACGGTTAGCCATTTTCTCTTCACGTTTGCATGAACCACCCTGCGATCGCGTAAGCCCTGCCTATTGTTCATCATGTTCGCATCCTATTTCTTGCGATCGCGAAGGGTATTTCTTGAATGCTTTAAATTTCTTCTACGCGATCGCGATGCATAAAAGCCTGGGCAGACAGAATATATCCCAAAGTCGAGGGTTTCACCATTTTCATCATATTTTGACTTCTAGACCTCGGTTCTTGGAGATATTGGGATTTTCACGAAATTCAATTGGGTAAGTGTTCTTCAACTATAATTAAATATATTCCATGAATTTGTCTTTATTTTCCTTCATTTAAATTGTGTTTGAGGTTGGGGAAGGAGTTGGTTTTTGAAGAAAATTCTAAAATGAAAAATCATGATTTGAGGGACCAAATGGTATCGGAATTTGATAAATTTTGTATTGTTGAACTCGTATCGGAATGGGTATTCAGTTTTGTAAAATTTGTTGGGTTCCAAGGTGCGGGCCCAAGGGTTGACTTTTGGACCGATTTTTAGAATTTGTTAAAGATTGAAACTTTATAATCTGGAATAGTACCTTATGTGTTTTAATTGTGCTTTGAAGTTATTTTGGGTTGGATTTGAGCTGTCCGGAGGTCTTTCACCCGAGAAGTGCATTTTAGAGTATCGGTCTATCGTCTTTGAGGTAAGTATGTTGCCTAACCTTGTGTGGGGGACTTCCCCGTAGGATTTGAGTCTTCAATGCTAGTTGTAGTTCGTGCATGCGAGGTGACGAGTGTGTGCTCAGACTTATTTGCGAGAAATTTGCTCTAGGATTCTTAGGTCCTTATGTTCATTATGTGTAAAGTAGTCTGTTATAATTGGTTTTTCTAATTGCTTAAATTGCCTCTATATGCTCCATATGATGTTATCAGCTTTCCTCTAATTCTACATGTTACGTTAACATTTAATTGCCTTAATTGAAGTAATTACATTCCTTATTGTTTTGATACTCCTTGATTGTAAGTTCCTCTGAGACTTCGTGCAAATATCTTACATGTCCAATTGTTGTGGTTACCAGTGTAACTATCACGTACTTATTATGTCTTGTTATTTTGTTGAAGTTATCGTGTTTCTTAGTTTTTCCGTGACCCTTATTGTTTCCATTGTTGATTCCCTTGCCAGGACGATATTATTTCTATTGTTGATTCCCTTGCTGGGACGTTATTGTTTCTATTGTTGATTCCCCTGCCGAGACGTTATTGTTTCTATTGTTGACTCCCTTGTCGGGACGTTATTGTTTATGTTGTTGATTCCCTTACCTGAACGTTATTGTTTGTGTTGTTGACTCCCTTGCCGGGATATTATTGTTTTCTATTGTCGACTCCCTTGCCGGGATGTTGTTGTTTCTACTATTTGGGTGAGGAAGAGTGATAAGGCACGAAGGGTGATGTCGTACATATGTACATTTATATTGATTTGAGCTGTAGTGCGGGATACCAAGAGATCCTTAGTACATATATTGAGGATACCAAGAGATCCTCGGGATACAAAGAATCCCTAGGACATATATTGAGGATACCAAGAGATCCTCGGGATACCAAGAGATCCCTAGTACATATATTGAGGATACCAAGAGATCGGGATACCAAGAGATCCCTAGTACATATATTGAGAGTACCAAGAGATCCTCGGGATACCAAGAGATCCGTAGTGCATATGTTGAGGATACTAAGAGATCCTCGGGATACCAAGAGATCCGTAGCATATATATTTACGTTTGGGACTACGAGACGATATCCTGGGAGACCCCCTGTTAAAATCATTGTGTTCTAAGCTGATGTTTTTGTTGATTCTATCCGTGTGCAAACATTTCGGGTGCTGTCTGTTCCATTCCTTATACTTACTAGTTGGTGCGAATTATGTTAGGACATTTGCACAAACATACACGTGGTTAATCACCCTTGTCGAGTAGGAGGCTCTTTGGCATTTCGGAGTATAGACACACCCCTTGTTTATTTCCTTCCATGTGAGAATGACTCTTTGGGCACGTGAGTTTCCAGTATGATGATGAGGGGTAATGAGGGTACAGGATGTCAAGTATTAGGGTTCATGTATTAAGATTCGTATTGCATGATTATGAGGTATCAAAGGGTGACTTATATTCGGAGAATTTTCCTTTTTAGTAAAGATTATATATTGAAGCATTATTTTGAAAGAAAACCCTTTGAAAAGGACCTGTAACTGTAGGGAGTATAACTCAAACCAATTTTTATCCCTTGAAAAGAGTTTGATTATTTAATTGATACTTGCCGGTTAAGACTCAAGGTGAGGGCTGCCATAGTTGCAGGGTTATGATTTGCCCCTTGCTGTATTTGTGATTCGAGTTGGGTTGTATTTACCTTGTTCACTTTTAGGAGCTTTATTATGGTTTTTCCACTATACTTGCTGTTTCCTTTACTTATTGTATTTTCCTGCATTGTTAGAAATATCGCTTAGTCTTTATATTGATATCATGTTCGGTTCCTTTCTATACTTATACTTGGTCTGCTTATTAGACCAGTAGGTATCTCGACCGTTCCTCATCACTACTCCACCGAGGTTAGTCTTGATACTTACTGGAATTTTTGATTGACCTAAAGTATGTGATTTCTTAATATATTTATTTAGAAGAATGATAGCCCACATAGAATTAGGATCTTTGAACATTCTCCAAGCTAAACTAGCCAGTAAAGCAGAATTTTTATAGCTAAGTTTTTGAATTTCTAGTCCTCTTTCTGCCTTCGGGAGAGTTACTGTATCCCATTTAACAAGGTGTAACTTCTTTCGTGTTGAAGTAGTGCCCCATAAAAATATACACTGATATTGTTCCATTTTCTTTATAATGAAAGAAAGCAATCGAATGTATTGCATAATATGGTTTGGCAATTGATTGATAGTAGATTTGATTAGAGTGGTTCTTCCTGCCAAGGTGAGAAAATTAGTTTTCCAGCCTGCCAATTTGTTTTTAAAATGATCAAGGAGAAATTGAAAGTCTTCCTTTTTTGATCTACCCAAGATCATGGAAAACCCCAAATATTTCCCAAAAGAGGTACCTTCCCTAATACTAAAGGAGCTTGTAACAAAAGATTTTTCAGGTGGGTTGCAATTTTTAGAGAAGAATACTTTAGACTTTCCAATGTTGATTTTTTGTCCCGAATGTTGTGAGAAGTTATTCAAAATATCAATTATAGCATGGCAACTCTTCATAGTAATTTTAGAAGCTTTTAACCTAAGCTGGATGACCTAAGGAGGAAATGGTCTTATAGCAACAGTCTCGCAATAACATTGTATGCACTCCATAAAAAAATGGCACCTACCGTGGCTAATGAATGGGAAGTAAAATCAGAAGTGATATTCAATATCATATGAGTTTTATGGAATTTCATTATGCATGGGCACCAAGATAAGCTAAGTATGCACGCAAAAAGGGGACAGAAATACCAGGAAAAGTAACTGCTTACGTTTGAAAAAAGCCGAGATGGAACAAAAAGAATTATTCGATTCATGATCCATAGTTAGTAACGTTATGAACGCACTTAAGGGTTTGGAGTTTTATACATGCAGCATATACAACCGTAGAAGATTCCGGTATAAGTTAAAAGAAAGAATTGAGCCCAGGTCATAGATGAAGGATTGAATTATTAAAGGATCGTATCATGGATATTACTCAGCGTCTATAAAAAGGCTAAACGTAATAACTAATACCATGAACCGTAGATCGGGAGGTAGCTTAAGCCTACATAAAGGCCGATCAGAAGAAATGAGGAAACTAAAGAGTTACATCAATGAAGTAAATCAGGAATCTGATTATTGGATCCAGAAAATTATAGAAATCATGATTGAGAACATGACAGAATCATTCTTAATATCAGAAGTAAAAGAGAAATAACACAACAACCATAATCTATAATGGCTCTACAAGGAAGCCAGTTAGAAGAAGTACCAGCCTCATAAGAAGTCAGTACGAAGCTCTCACCGGATTATGTATGTACCAGAGATGCTTTTGTCACGACCCAAACTGATGGGCCGCGACAGGCACGGGCACTCGGTACCTTACTCAACCAAGTACCAATGTAACGTATCTTTCTTATTACATCATTATATACATGTGACATACGGGCCTAATAGGCCAACATGATCTTTTATAAACACAAAACATAGACTGACAAGGCCGCACAATCTTTTACGTACACGACATATGTCTACAAGCCTCTAAGAGTACATAAATGTCATAAATGTCGGGACACAGTTCCGCCATACCAAAAAATACACGTCTAAATCATACTAACCAAACACGCAACTCCGAAGCAAATGAAGCGCACTAACATCTTCCGCTGATCTAATAGCCTACTTGGAGGGTTCTCGACCTGTCTATCTGGACCTGCGTGCATGAAACACAGTGTCTCCAAGCAAAAGGGACATCTGTACGAATAATGTACTGAGTATGTAAGGTACATAAATAAGCACATAACAAATATGAAGGAAATATAGAGTAATTGAATCCACCTGTAAATCATGAAATAGTTATAGTATCATGTGTAAATGTCATGTCATGCAAAGGTACATGTCTTATAATATCATCAGCCTCTGAAGGCATCCCATCATACCATCTTGGCCACTGTGGGCAAATCATCAATGTATACCAGCTGATCAGATGGTGGTGAGTATATAACGCTATAACCTTTTCCCATATCCCATATGCATATACATACATATATACGCGTATATAATGCCGTTTGAATCATATTTCAGCCACTGTGGGCAACATCATCATCATATACCAGTTGATCAGGTGGTGGTGCGTAGATAACACCATAACCTTTTCCCATATCCCATATACATATATTTACATATATACGCGTATATAATGCCATCTGGTCATGGGTCAATGCACATGTATAAATGAGTGAAATGCATGAAAAATACATAATAATCTCGATATTCCTTCCGGATAAACTTTTCCAACTACGTATTATTCTGAGACCCATGAACAGAAGATAATAATAATTCTCATGGGGAATCAAGAATATAGACACCTCTACTATTTCTATGAATAGAGTAATTTATAGAAACTGTGTATTTGCTCGTTTCTTCAGTATAATTTGGACCATACAAAAAGAAAGAAGGGAAGGCCTTAACATACCTGTTTCTGCGAAATTCTTGAAAGGAATTTATATTTGGATTTGAAATTGGAACGAAATTCTTGACAGAATAAGATGTAATCAGACGAAATTCTTGACTCTGTTCCAACGTTTTTGTTGGATTTGAGTGGAACTTGGATGAAATTGTTTTGGTGAATCTTTTAATATGCTTCTGTTTCAACGTGTTTGAAAATGAAGTTCAATTTGCAGATTGTATCTTTCTTATTGAATTGCTTCTAAGTTTCAAAAATTGATTCCAAAGTCTAATTTGCTAAGACTTATTATGTAACCTATATCTTAGTCATCTTCCAAATTTAGCCATTTGGCAATAATGACTTACTTAATCATCTCCCAACGTTGTGGCATCTTGCCACGTGGGGTGGGGGTGGGATTTTAATAATTTTTATCCACTTATTAGTTAATCGGGTAATGTCCAGTTATCCGGTAATTAACCAATTACCCACATAATTTAAAAATTGCCCCAAATTACTACAAATTCTTGACCCTTCGGTAGGGAAATATGAGTGTTCGGGAGTACAATCTTCAGTTTGATTTGTTGGCTAGGTATGCTCCCACTATTGTATCTAAGATGGAGGATCGTGATAGGATTAGAGCCACACTTGCTTAACGATTGTATGTCGGTTTCACTTTATCCAGACATGGATATTTCTCGTATTCAGGCATACGCTTAGGGTGTAGAAGAGCGTAAACAAAAACAGAGGGCCGATCGTGAGCATGATAGGTCCCAGAATAAGAGAGCGAGGTCTTCAGATCCTTCTGGTGAGTTTCGAGGTGGTCAGAGGCAGCGGTATTCGAGATATCCATCCCAGCCCTCGGCTAGTGCGCCCCCTCAGTTTGGCGGTAAGAGATTTGATCGTTCTACATATTCAGGGCTTGGTCAGAATTTTAGGGCCTCAGGTTCTCAATGTAGAGGTGAGTCAAAACATATGAGGCCACCCTTGCCACGATGTACTCAATGTGGTAAGCAGCATACCAGGTAGTGCCGTATGGGATTAGGTGTTTGTTATACTTGTGGTTATCTGGGCCACGTTATGAGGGATTGTCCGATGAGAGGTGATGCAAGTATAGCTCAGCCAGCAGGATCTATAGCTGGATCGTCATCATCAGTACGCCCCCCTAGGCAAGGTCCCCAAGCACCAATTAGTCGTGGTAGCGGCAGAGGCAAAACATCTAGCTCAAGCAACCCTCAGAACCGCATATATGCGTTGGCAGGACAACAGGACCAAGAGTCATCGCCTGATGTTGTTACAAGTATATTATCATCCTCCTCCTACGATGTATATGCACTGATTGATCCAGGTTCCACCTTATCATACGTTACTCCGTTTATTGCTAGTAAGTTTGAAATAAAACCTGAATTGGTTAAAACTTTTGAGGTGTCTACACCTGTTAGGGACTCAGTGATAGCTAAACAGGTATATAGGAGTTGTATAATAATAGTTCATGGTCGACCTACCGTAGCAGACTTAATCAAGTTAGATATGGTAGAATTTGATGTTATTATGCGTATGGATTGGTTGACTTCTTGTCATGACAACGTTGATTGTAGATCAAAGATAGTCCGATTTCAATTTCCAGAGGAGCCTGTTTGGAGTGGAAAGGTAACACGGCATCGCCGAGAGGTAGATTTATTTCCTATCTCAAGGCAAGGAAGATGATCAGAAAGGGTTGTATTTATCACTTAGTTTGGGTTCAAGATGTGGAAGTAGAGTCACCAACCATTCAGTCCATCCCTGTGGTAAATGAGTTTCCAGATATCTTCTCTGATGAACATCCGGGTCTCCCGCTAGAGCGAGAAATTGAGTTTTTTATTGACCTACTACCAGATACTCACCCAATATCTATTCCTCCCTATAGAATGGCCACCGCAGAGCTGAAAGAGTTGAAAGAACAACTAAAGGACTTGCTTGAATAAGGTTTTATTAGACCTAGTATGTCACCGTGGGGAGCACCTACGTTGTTTGTAAGGAAGAAAGATGGTTCCTTACGAATGTGTATTGATTATAGGCAACTGCATAAGGTGACGATCAAGAATAAGTACCCGCTCCCAAGGATTAATGACTTATTTGATCAATTGCAAGGTGCCAAGTGCTTTTTAAAATTAGACTTGAGGTCTGGGTACCATCAGGTAAGGGTTAAGGATAAAGATATTCCGAAGACAACATTCAGATCTAGATATGGGCACTTTGAGTTTCGGGTTATGTCGTTCGGTCTGACTAATGCCCCAACAGTATTCATGGATTTGATGAACCGTTTGTTTAGGCCTTTATTAGATCTGTTTGTAATTGTATTTATTAACGATATATTGGTATATTCTCGTTTAGAGGATGAGTATGCTGGTCATCTGCATACTTTGCTCAAAATTCTACAAGAAAGGAAGTTGTATGCAAAATTTTCTAAGTATGAATTCTGGTTGAACTCTGTAACTTTCCTTGGGCATATCATTTCGGGTGAAGGCATCTGGGTGGATACACAAAAGATTGAGGCAGTAAAGACTTGGCCTAGGCCCACAACACCAACGGAGATTTGTAGCTTTCTTGGGTTGGCAGGTTATTACAGGAGATTTGTTGAAGGATTTTCTTTCCTTTCAGCACCTTTAACAAATTTGACTCAGAAGGGAGCAAAGTTTCAATGGACTGATGCTTGTGAACGGAGTTTCCAGGCATTAAAGGACAGGTTAACTTCAGCACTAGTTCTAACGCTCCTAGAAGGGACCGATGGTTATGTTATCTATTGCGACGCTTCAGGCGTTGGATTGGGTTGTGTGCTAATGCAGCATAGTAAGGTTGTGGCTTATGCTTCTAGACAACTAAGAAATCACGAGAAGAACTACCCGACCCACGATTTAGAGTTAGCTGCGATGATCCATGCACTAAAGATGTGGAGGCACTACTTGTATGGCATTCATGTGGATATCTATACGGATCATAAAAGCCTCCAATACATCTTCAAGCAAAAGGAATTGAATCTTTGTCAAAGGAGATGGTTGGAGCTACTTGAAGACTATGACGTTGATATTTTATACCATCCGGGGAAGGCGAACGTAGTTGCCGATGCTCTCAGCCGTAGATCTATGGGTAGCCTATCGTATTTACAACCGGAAAAGAGGGGAATAGCCCATGAGGTTCATCAGCTAGCTAGTCTTGGAGTTCGGTTACTGGACTCAGGCGACATTGGAATTACTCTTCAGGATACGACAACATCCTCTTTAGTAACTGAAGTAAAGGAACGCCAGTACGAGGATCCTGTGCTAGTTCATTATAGAGATACCACTCTTCAGAAAGAGAAGACACCATTTAAAATTACCGAAGATGGGGTTCTCAAATATCAAGGGCGATTATGTATACCTAACGTTGCAGGGTTACGTTGGGAGGTTATGGGAGAAACTCACTATTCCCGTTATTCTATCCATCCAAGAGTGACAAAGATGTATCATGACATCAGGGAAATATATTGGTTGGACAAAATGAAAAAGGATATAGCAGAATTTGTTGCTCAGTGCCCTAACTATCAGCAGGTTAAGATTTAGCATCAAAAACCTGGTGGATTATTGCAAGCTATGAAGATTCCGACTTGGAAATGGGAATAATCAATATGGACTTCATTGTAGGCTTACCTCGTACCCAGCGTAAGTTCGATTCGATATGGGTGATTGTTGATATGCTTACAAAGTCAGCCCATTTTCTGCTCGTTAGAACTACATATTCCTCAGAAGATTATGCGAGGCTGTATATTAAGGAGATAGTACGATTGCATGGTGTCCTTGTATCTATTATCTCGGATAGAGGAGCTCAATTTACAGCTAACCTCTGGAGGTCCTTCCAAAAGGGATTGGGGACTCAAGTAAGTCTTAGTACAACATTTCATCCCCAAACAGATGGACAGGCTGAGCGAGCTATTCAAACACCGGAGGATATGTTACGAGCTTGTGTAATAGACTTCAAAGGTAGCTGGGATGATCATTTGCCGCTTATTGAGTTCACATATAGTAATAGCTACCATTCCAGCATTCAGATGCCTCTATACGAAGCTCTTTACGACAAAAGTGTAGGTTGCATATAGGGTGGTTCGACGTTGGAGAATTTGGATTATACGGGCTAGACCTGGTTCAGCAAGCCATAGAAAAAGTAAAGCTTATCCGGGATCGACTATTGACAACTCAGAGTCGTCAGAAGTCATATTCTGACATGTGACTTGAGATTTAGAGTTCGGGGTTGATGACTAGGTATTCTTAAAGGTGTCGCCTATGAAGGGTGTGATGAGATTTGGAAAGAAAGGCAAACTTAGCCCAGGTATATTGGGCTTTATAGGATCATTCAGAGAGTGGGCCGAGTAGCTTATGAGTTAGAATTTCCCTCGAAATTGGAGTCTGTCCATCCAGTTTTTCACGTATCTATGTTACGAAAGAGAATTGGCGATCCTACCCGATTGGTGCCCATGGATGATGTATAGATTACATAAGACTTATCATACGAGGAAGTTCCGGTTGCCATCCTAGACCAAAAAATTTGCAAGTTGTGGAATAAGGAGGTAGCCTCCATGAAAGTACTTTAGAGGAACAACAATATGGAAGAAATGACTTGGGAGGCCGAGGAAGACATGAAGTTTAGATATCCCTACCTATTTCCTCTTCCAGATAAGGGTCCGACTGAGACGTCATAATCATATGGTACGTGTGTAAATTTTTGTATTGGTTATTGTCGTTGGTTATGTGAAGCCATTGTCGCTATTCATAATTATGATCCTGTGTGTCGTTGGGTTATTAAGATTCTATGGGGAGAGTTGGTAGTGGTGTTATTACAGAGACGGCCTTGCCAAAGTTACATAGATCACAGGAAGTTGAACATTCGAGGACGAATGTTTCTAAGGGGGGAAGGATGTTACATCTTGCGATTTTCGTATGTTAAAATTTCGTTTTCAGTTAACCGACGTATCTCGGGGATGAGATCATCTTGACATTAACGTATTTACACTATTTGTATGAAGCGATAAATAAGTGTCATGAAGGATAAAGGGTACACGAATTAAAGAAAACGAGTTTCGTTGAAAGTGGTCAATTTGGATAAAATACGGGTCGAGCAATAATACCCGATAATTATGAACTAGTACCATGCAAGGTACCATATGACCACGGTAGTATAAAATATAAAGTATATATGAAGTATTTTAAAAAAATAAATAGAGTTTTAAGTAATTTGTGGTAATTTTTAAATTATGCAGGTAATTGATTAATTACCGGATAACGGGACATTATCCAGTTAACTAATAAGTGGATAAAAATTATTAAAATCCCACTCCCACCCCACGTGGCAAGATGCCACAACATTGGGAGGTGACTAAGTAAGTCACTTTTTCCAAATGGCTAAATCTTCCATGACTAAGCTTTAAGTCTTAGAAAACAAGACTTGTAGTCTTTATTTTAAAGACTTTATACGTAAAGCTTGAAGAACAAAAATGTTGCCTTGGCTTTCTGAAATCCAAATATTTCCATTTCATTTAATTTAAAAAAGACCTAGGAACGTTACTCCTTCCGAGATGGCAAGAATAATCCTTTCTTAAGGATTGGAATTCAAAAGCTATAATCATTTCTTAAGGATTGAAATTCAGAAGCTTTCTTTCGCCAAGTTTTGTTCAAATTAACAGAAGCAAATTCATTTCAAACAACAATTTACAATTCTACCTTTGGCTTCATTTCAAGAACGTTGGGAATAAAGCTAACATTTAAAATCACATCTCATTCTGGAAGCCAAAAACGCTAGGAGCACAAGACCATTTCGTTCCAATTTCGTTCAAGAATTTCGCAGAAACAGGTATGTTAAGGCCCTCCCTTCTTTCTTTTGGCATGGTCCAAATTATATTGAATAAACGAGCAAATACACAGTTTCCATAAATTACTCTATTCATAGAGTTATTAGGGGTGTCTATATTCTTGATTCTCCATGAGAATTATTATTATCTTCTGTTCATGGGTCTCAGAATAATACGCAGTTGGAAAAGTTATACGGAAGGAATATCGAGATTATTATGTATTTTTCATGCATTTCACTTATTTATACATATGCATTGACCCATGACCCAATGATGTTATATACGCATATATATATAAATATATGTATATGGAATATGGGAAAAGGTTACGGCGTTATATACGCACCACCACCTGATCGGCTGGTATATGATGATGATGTTGCCCACAATGGCTGAAATATGATTCAAACGGCATTATATACGCGTATATATGTATGTATATATATATATATGGGATATGGGAAAAGGTTACAGTGTTATATACACACCACCATCTGATCAGCTGGTATATATTGATGATATTGCCCACAATGGCCGAGATGATATGATGGAATTCCCTCAATGGCTTGATGATATTACGTACAACCATACCTATGCATTACATGACATTTACACGCACGTGCATGACATTATAAACGTTTAGGAATTTACAAAGTTATTCAGATTTAAAGATGTGTTTCAGTATTCCATGTTTCATCTATGTCTTTTACGTAATAATTTCCATGCCTTACATACTCAGTACATTTTTCGTACTGACGCCCTATTTCACGGGGCCTGCGTTTCATGCCCGCAGGTGCAGGTAGGCAAGCTGACGGTCCCCCTTCTTAGAATCCCTGATCAGCAAGAGTTGGCATGCTCCATTTGATTCGGAGCTGCTTTTGATATTGGTACGATACGTTTGTACATATATATGTATATGGGTATGACATGACTTAGTCTCGTCTTTGTTAGTTACAGGTCTGTAGATAGTATGTCTAGTTGGGTTGTATGTGGCCTTGTCGGCTTTTAGTTTTGGATATATAATTGTCTATAGCAGCTTTGCCGGCTCGCCCGCTGTATTCTGCACGTATACGTACATATGCCTTGATGGCAAATTGCCTTCACGTATGTTATTTTCGTAATACAGTAGATGTTATACATGTTCATATCTTAGACGCATGCTTAGGAGTGTTTGACAGATAGGACTTAGGCACCCGTCGCTGCCCATCGGTTTGGGTCGTGACAAAAGTGGTATCATTGTAAATGTGCCTCGGATACTATTGAATTTCTCTAAGTTTGTAACGATCTGACTGGTCATTTTGCTTTTTAGAACCCCGTCCCCCTAAATAAAACTTCCCGCACTTGCTTTAACTAATTTACAACCCGCGGGGATGGTTGGTTCAGGATTTGGAAGAATTTGGGTTGAAACATGCTCATTTGATTCCTTAAGATTTTCTTAAAAGTGCTAAGTTTGACTTTGGTCAACATTTTTAGCAAACGAACCCGGATTTGTGTTTTGACGGTCCCAGAGGGTCTGTAGGAAAATATGAGACATGGGCATATGGCCGAAATTGAATTCTGACGTCCCTAGCCTGAGTAAGGAAATTTTATTAGAAATTGTTAAACTGAAATTCTAAGGATTTAAAGAAACTAAATAATGATTGATCACTTTGGTGTCGGGCTCGTATATTGGTTCTGGAGCCCAGTACACGTCCAATATAGCATTTAAGACCTGCCCACAAAATTTGGTGTCAATCCGAGTAGTATAAGTACGTTTCGGTACGTTAGAAGTGAACTTAAGAACTTGAAGTTCACAAGTTTGATTCAATTATTTTTTGGGGGTGATTCATAGATTTAGCATTGTTTAGGGTGTTCATAAGGTTTGAGTGGGTCCATTTCATGATTTCAGACTTGTTGGTATGTTCGGGCGGGGCTCGGGAGCCCTGAACGTCAATCGGACGAGGCTCGAGTGATGTTGGAAAAGTTGAAAAGAGTTGAAGCATTTGGTTTCTATCATAACCGAACCTGCGATTAGTCAGCCGCAGGTGCGAGACCGCAGAAGCGGTTGTTCTCTCGCAGATGCGGCCAAGGCAGGTCAGGCCCAAAACCGCAAAAGCGGCTCCCAAGCCACAAAAGCGGCTTCAAGACCGCAAAAGCGGTCCCAACCCCGCTTGTCCAATTGCGCAGATGCAGCCACTTCCTCGCAGAAGCGGGACCGCAGATGCAGAAATCATTGAAGCAGTGAGCTTCATTTAATACAGGCACCAGTCATTTTTGCCCATTTTGCACTCGTGTATTGGGCAATTTTGGAGCTCTTGAGAGAAGTTTTCCACCTAGCATCTTGAGGTAAGTTCATCCCCATTATTTCTAAGTTTAATACTTGAGTTTTGGGTAGATTAACACATAAAGATTAGGAAAAATCAAGGGATTAGAGCAAAACCTAGGGTTTTGATAAAACTTATATTTTACCACGGAATTGGTCATGAAATGAAGTAGAAATCATATATTATTGATCCTTAGGTTACAAAGAACAATTTTCTTCGAAAAAATTTAGGAATCCGGGTACGTTGGCCCGGGCTCGGATTTTAGGAAAACTTGTGTTTAAGGGTGGAAAATTGCTTAAATAGTTAGAATGCGATCTTGGGAGTTTGTATTGACTAGTTCCTACCTCGTTTATCTAGTTTTGGATTGTTCAGCTCCAAATTGAGAGTTTGAGCTCGTTCTTGGTATTGGAAGTACGCTTTGGATCGAGGTGAGTCTCCTATCTAACCTTGTAAGAGGGAATTGTCCCCATAGGTGATGTAATCTAATAATTTGCCATTAAATGCGGGGGCTACACTACTATTACGCTAAGTCCGGGTAGTTTAGGACCCAAAGTCATGCTTTATGTGGTATTCTTGCAACTCTATGTTTAACTTGGATTGTTTAAATCATGGTGATTATGATGAATGAGACTAGTTGAGAGGAACATGATCTTTATTGGCCTTTTTAAAGAGAAGTTGATAATTCAGTGAGTAATTTCTCCCCAGTTATATGTTCTTGTCTGCTTGTTGCTGTGTTTAATTACATTTGACCACGTCACATGGTTGATTCACGAGCGGGGTAATAGATGCATCTATGGTTCGTGTCGTTCGACCCTCGGCAATGCACAATTTACTTTTATGTTGGATCGGGCCGTACGACCTCGGCACTACTTGCGCATGCTTTACTCAGTATTTTCTATGACTTGAGTTTATTATTTGTCCTAGAATGGAAGTTTCTAGCTGTGACATTATCTAGGAGAGGACCTATCAGTTCTTGCTATGCACTGCTAATTACTTGTTTTATCCATGCTTAGTACAATTCATCTCTCATTTTATTTGACCCTAGTAAGTGTCAAGTCGACTTCTTGTTTCTACTTCTTCGAGATTAGACAAGATACTTACCGGGTACATATTGTTTATGTACTCATACTACACTTCTGTACTTATTTGTACAGGATCTGAGGTAGGTACATCTGGATATCAGACTGGTGCGTATCCCTAAGCATATTCCAAGACCTCCACGATGAGCTGCTCCCTTCCTGTGTCGTTCAACAACTTGATGGAGTTTCTTTTTATTTATTTTTGCTATCTATTCTATTTCAGACAGTAGGATAAAATTATTCTTTTGTGTATTCTACTAGTTGCCCTCAACTTGTGACACCAGGTCTTGGAACACACTTTAGTAGACTATTATTTTGGGAATTTGTATAATTATTTTGGTATATTACTGGTTATTATTTGCTTTAACTTTAACTTAAGAAATTGCTGCAATTATTTTGGTAAAAGTAAAAAGAGAACTTATTTATATTTCCGCGTTGGCTTGCCCGACAATGGTGTTGGGTGCCATCATGCCCTATTATGGAAATGGGTCATGATAACATGGTATCAGAGCACTAGGTTCACGTAGGTCTCACAAGTCATGGGCAAACCTAATAGAGTCTTGCAGATCGGTACTGAGACGTCTGTATTTATCTTCGAGAGGCCATAGGATGTTAGGAAACTACTCTTCATTCATTTCCTGTTGTGCAGTGGTTGGTATACTAAATTTCCCTCTTCTATTCTCTCACAGATGGTGAGGACACGCACGGTTGATGTTCCAAACCCGGGAGGAGCTGCTCCCCTAATTGCTAGAGGCCGAGACAAAGGCCGGGGGAGGGCACCGGCCCGAGGTAGGGGACGAGGGCATCCTAGAGCTGTCCCAGTAGCACCACTAGAAGATGCTATCGTTGAGGAGCAGGGCGAGGTGCTCGCAGCCGAGCCTACCCCGGTGGACTTTATGATAGCACCGGGTTTTCAGGAGGTCATGGGCCGTATAATGTAGTTCATGAACACCATGACTTAGGCTGGTTTATTTCTAGCATATCCAGTTACATCATAGGCAGGAGGGAGAGCACAGACTCCTACTGCTCAGGCTCTTGGTCATGCAGCTGCAGTGTATCAAACTCCGGGTGCACTACCTACAGATAGGGCTCAGCCAGTCGCTGTAGTGGTGCCCGAGCCCAGACCAGCTGTGGATGGTGACCCACAAAAGTTATTGGATAGATAGAATAGACTTCACCCTCCTATCTTCGGGGGTGAGCGTCATGAGGATGCCCAGAATTTCATTGATAGGTGCATGGACAGACTGCACAACATGAGGATATTAGAGTCGCATGGAGTTGACTTCACTACATTTCAGTTGGAGGGCAGGGCCTGTAGATGGTGGCAGTCCTATGTTCTTGGCAGGCCAGTAGGTTCTCCTCCCCTCACTTGGGGTCAGTTCACGCAGTTATTCTTGGATAGGTATATTCTACCCTATGAAAGGGAAGAGCTACGGTATTAGTATGAGCATCATGAGCAGGGTCAGATGTTCGTGACCGATTATGAAGCGAGGTTCTTTGAGTTATCTCGCCATGCACTCATAATACTTCCCACAAATGCAGAGAGAGTGCAGAGATTTATTGTAGGATTGCACCCCGGTATTTGAGCTAGCATGGCTCGAGAGGTAGAGATGGGTATTGAGTATCAGTTAGTGGTGGAGATTGCTTGCAGGATTGAGGGTTATCACAAGAGGGGTAGAGAGCAGTTTCAGCAGGACAAGAGGGCTTGGTTTTATAGAGAGTTTAGAGGTTCCCTAGCCAGGGGTAGGGTGCTCATGGGGAGGGGTGAGCTCAGTAGGCCCCCATATTCAGCACCACCACCACCTCCCCGAGGTGCTCTAGTGAGACCTTATTTCAGTGCGATACCAGAGAGTTCTTACCGCCCACCATCTATTCAGGGTTCCTCCGGCAGGTATTCTGGTCATTAGGGTTCTCCTAGTGCTTACTTCAGTGCCATGCTAGAGAGTTCATATCGCCCACCAGCCATTCAGGGTTCTTCCGATGGATATTCGGGTCAGCAGGCTCATACTTCAGGGCAGCAGGCTATGGTGCCGAGGGGTTGCTACGAGTGTGGAGATTCGTGTCACATGAAGAGGACCTACCCCAGACTTTGGGGCAAGGCAGTACAACAAGGTCAGCAGCCTATGATTTCAGCATCGGTTGCTCAGCCTCCCAGAGGCGGGGGATAGACGGGTAGAGGCCGTCCTAGAGGTGGAGGCCAGGCAGGGAGAGGTTAGTCAGCTATTGCTCAGTCAGGTGGAGGCCAGCTAGCCGGCGATCCAGTTAGATTTTATGCCCTTCCGGCAAGGCCAGATGTATTGGCCTCAGATGTTGTCATCACACATATTATTTCCGTCTGCGGTAGAGATGCTTCGGTATTATTTGATCCAGGGTCCACCTATTCATATGTATCATCCCTGTTTTCTCGTTTCCTGGTTATCCCTCTTGCGCCTTTGGTCACTCCGGTTCATGTGTCCATTCTTGTGGGCGATTCTGTGGTTATGAATTGGATCTACCGGTCTTGTGTGGTCATATTCTATGGTTTCAAGAATAGAGTGGATCTCATGTTGCTTGATATGATCGACTTTGAGATCATCCTAGGCATGGATTGGTTATCTCCATATCACGTTATCCTAGATTGCCATGCCAAGACTGTTACGTTAGCAATGCCAGGGTTGCCAAGGTTGGAATGGAAGGGTTCCGCAGTTGATACGTCTAGCCGGGTTATCTCTTTCCTGAAGGCTCGGCATATGGTCGAGAAGGGGTGTTTGTCTTATTTGGCTTATGTTCGGGATACCACTATAGAGTCTCCGACGATTGATTCAGTTCCAGTAGTTCGAGAGTTCGCCGATGTGTTTCCTTCTGATCTTGTTGGTATGACACCAGATCGTGATATTGATTTCTGTATTGATTTGGCTCCAGACACCCAGCCCATATCTATCCCACCGTACCGTATGGCTCCAAAGGAGTTGAAGGAGTAGCTTGAGAAGTTGTTAGAAAAGGGGTTTGTTAGACCTAGTGTATCACCTTGGGGTGCACCAGTGTTATTTGTGAAGAAGAAGGATGAGACTATTGTTGATACCCAATTTTTCCCTATTTTCAATATGCAAAATACCTTCAAAATAACATATGTATGCATATATAAGCATGTCCAAGTGTTTTATTATTTTTCCATAATTTTAAAGGTTTTTAAATTGATTTATTTTCCCTTTTTTATCCATAAAATCCTCAATAATTATTTTCAAAATTATTATTTTGATAATTCATCTATTTGATTTTTATTTATGCCAAAATTTAGCTAAATTAATTTTTACAATTTCATTTAGTATTTTTAAAGCTAAATTGCACATAATTACAATATTAGCCCTTTTAAGGTTTAATTATGTTTTATACACATAAAATTCGATCCTATATTTTTAAATTGTTATTTATGTGTTATAAATTATTTTAGTATTTTAAATTAATTTTCAGAAACTAGTTACTATTTTTTATAAATTTAAAAGGAAAATAAATGGCTATTTAAATTCTAGCCAAATTAGTTTTCAAATCTAACCCAAATCAAAACCCAATTTCCCGGCCCAATTTCTAATTAAACCCGACCCTAACCCTTTTAAACCCTACCCAAACCCGGATCCCCACCGACCCCATTTAGTCTGGGCCGTTGATCATTCAGATCAACGACCACCATTCCACCTGCCCAAAATAAACCCAAACGACCCCCTTAATCTAATTCATTTCCACCAACCCGCCGCCCTTGAATCCCCTTCCTCTTCAATTCTCTCCGTAACCCCACTCAAACCCTAGCTGCCACCCAAACTAACCCTAATCCCCTTCGATTCTCACCCAATCCATGGATCTCATGGTTGTTTTAGACGTGTACCAGTCTCCTATGTCTCCTGGTTGCTTGTTTTCGTGATTTCATGGAAAGATCTCAAAGAGATATAGTCCAATCTTTTCTCAACTTCTATCTATGGTCTTTTCCCGGCCATCCATGGCCGTTCGAGTCAGATCCATGGCTTTTTCGGCTAGATCGGTAACTTTTTGAAGTCTTTCTCATTTTTCTTGGTTCTCCAAAACCCTAACTTTAAATGTTTTCCGATTTTCTTTCAGATCTGTCTTAAATCTATGTATTTTATGAACCTCTTAAGTTTTTTCCTTAAAGGTTTTCTGATTTTTCAAAAGTGACTATTCGTCTTCAACAACTAGGGTTTTCTTAACCTCTTTTAAAAGAATCTCTTCTCCGATTTTCAGTGTTGTTTTACAATTTTACTATGTTTAAGCAATTTTTTATATTTTTCTTCTACCTAGTTCATCGTGTTAAAACCCTAAGTATCTTTGGTTTTACCCGGGGTTCTGAAACTGTCTTTTGTATGTATGCCTGTTTCGATTGAGTCCTTTATGGTTAAATCCTTTCCTTGTTTGTCTTGACTGATTCTGTGTTCTTACCGTTTTTGTTAACAATCTAATTTCCTAAAACTTTTCTTACTTGTTACTGTGAGTTTTTAAAGACTTCCTCTACTTATTTCTGTGTGTTGGTCTGATCTTTGTTACCTGTTGCTATGTAATAGACTGGTTTCTTCACTTTGGTTCTATATGTGAGCCATGACTGCTTGACGTTTTTGATTACAATGGTTTGAATAGTCTTTAGCCTATTCATGTCACTTCTGTATGTTTACATTCATCTAGTTTGTTCCTTTTTGTATGTCTGATACGCCTATTCATTCCTATCTATTTATATGTTGAAGTGCAGAATCATGATTCCTTCTTGATTGATCTTGATTTTCTTAAGTTACGATTTGATTGCAAGGTTTTCTTATAAACCCTAATTTTGACTCATTTGTTTATGTTGATTGATTCCCTTCCTTTATTTGTTGTGATGTTTTACCCTGCTGAATCTTTTCCCCAAATTAAGTATATTCTGTACCTAGACTCAATTGTATACTCTATATTCTTACTATCCCTTATATGGTCAGGAATCAATCTTCCTCAAATTGATTTTCTTTTCTTAATTATCCATATGTTAGTATCCGTTAAGCAGTAATTCCTTTATTAAAGGGAAGTACTTGTATTAAAGGGATTCTGATTATGATGATTTCCATATTTGTGTTAAATCTTTACTTGTTACCTTATTTTCTACTCGTTTTCAAAGCTATAAATACCCTACCCTCTCTTCTCTAAAGACACGAACAACCAAGTTAAAAAACATACACTTACACATTCAAACTCTCTTTCTTTCTCTACTACTTATGCTACTGCCTTGTCTAGTCGGCTGAAAGCCAAGGCTAGACTGTGGAATTCTGATTGGTTTACTTTTCTTTTCCTGCACTTTGCTTATTCAACTGGTATGCCCTTAGTTTAAATTCTGAAACTCAAACCTATGTGTTCCCTTGTTGTCAATCACTATCTTTTCTGCATTGACTTAATGGCTCATGTTGTTGCACCTTCTATTTACTACTTTACTTAGTATGCTTAAAATTCTGCCCTCTTTTGTTCGAATGTAATTAGCATGTTTACTTGTTCCTGCCTATGTCCCTCAACTAGCATGTCTTCTAATGTACTTGATTCATGACTACTTATGCATTTTTGTTTTGGATCCTCTATGTCCCCAACCCCTACTCCCCTGTTTGTAACTACTGAAGCATGCACTCCTCTCTGAACTTGTTCTGTATGTGTGTTGTTGCTCTTACCCCTTTCCCTTTCAAAAACTATTTTATTAAGCAATTCTTCTGTTGTTTTACAAACTCACTTCAAACATGCTGTTTCCAAAACTATTTTACAACTCCACTCCTTTGAGTCTATATCAAGCACTTTTACATGCACTCTTAGATCATTAGGTTTTGCCCATCTAGTGTCACGACCTTAACTCGGACCCGGTCGTGATGGCGCCTCTCGTAGAGACAAGGCCAACCAACTATTCCAAATTCGATGTTAAACAATTAAAACAACAATAAAATAGTCTAAGACATGATTAATAATACGAAGTAGCAGATAATATCGATAAAAATACGGAAGTACAACTTTACACAGCCATAACCGGGGTGTCACAAGTCATGAGCATCTATAAAACCTAATACAAATCTGAAAAGTCTATGAACTGTTACAAATGTCTGATAAGAGATAGAAATGATAAAGAGGGAGAAACACGGGTCTACGGATGTCAAACAGCTACCTCGTGAACTCCGAATGTCCGCCGGGAGCTCTCAACTCGCAATTGCAGGATCAGCAACGCCTGAATCTGCACACAGGGGTGCAGGGAGTAAAGTAAGTACTCCAACTCAGTGAGTAACAAATGTAAATAACGACTGAAAGTAAGAAAACACATAAGGCATAAGACATTCTATAATGAAGCAGTAAAATCATTTAAAACCAATAAACTAGTGAAAGTCAAGTAAAATCCTCTTTCAACAAGTAAACAAGTAATTGACAGGTAGTTAAGGTAAGGTAAACAAATAAAAGTTCGCCCATCGGGCACAGTATCAACAAATCCGCCCCTCGGACAACATCTCATAACAATACCAGCCCCTCGGGCTCAATCTTACATCACAATGGGTACTTGTACTCACTGGGGGTGTACAGACTCCTAGAGGGGCCCCTTACGACCCAAACGCAATAACAAGCCATCTCGTGGCATCAAAACTAGGCCCTCGGCCTCAGATCAATCAAGCTACCTCGTGACGTACATATCTCTGGCCTCGGCCTCAAATCAGTATCAGTGTTTCCTCACAACATAGGCCTCAGGCCTTACTCAGTCAAAATCCTCTCAAGTCACTCAGGCAGTAATAAAACATGCTTCTCAACCCAAAAGTATTATTTAAAAGATCATGTAAGTGTTAAAACAGAGTATATATGGCTGAGTACGAAAAACAGTGAAATATAATATGACTGAGTTCAAGTATAAAGTCAAAATAGTGAGGAAATACCAGTAAAAATCTCCGAAGGGTTAAAATAGTTGTCACAAGGCCCAAATATGGTATTTAGCCCAAATAATGATGATGACAAATAGATTCCAGTCAAATAGGTGGTAAAATCATCAATCGGGGCGGACTCACAATCCCCAATAGTGCACGACCCCACGCTCATCATTAAGAGTGTGTCTCACCTCAATATAGGACTACGATGTGCAAATCCGGGGTTTTAAACCCTCAGAACATCATTTACAATCATTACTCACCTCGAACCGGCTAAATCTCTAGCTCGCGACGCCTTTGTCCCTCGAATCGGCCTCCACGTGCATCGAATCTATCCAAAATCAAAATGAGGACGTCAAAATATGCTAATGGAACAAATCCCAAGCGAAAACAATCAATAAATGGCACAAATCCCGAAATTACCAAGACTCGACCCTCGGGCCCACGTCTCGAAATTCAGAAATATTTACACCAATAGATTCCTTATCTCCCCACGAGTTCATACATATCAAAAACATCAAAATACATCCACAAATGACCCTTCAAATCCCAAATGTTTGGTCTCCAATTTCAAGCCCTAGTTCTTCAATTTTAGGCTTAGGTTTCATGATTTTCTAGGTGGAATTCACATAATAATCGAGTTTTTAGTCCAAAATTCTTACTTCCAAGTGTTTCCGCCTTGAATCCCTCTGCAATCTCCTTCAAAAATCTCCAAAAATGACCAACTATGGAGGAAATAAGACCCAAAATCGCGGACAAGACGAGTTTAAAAACCTTCTGCCCAGGCATTTATTCCTTCTCCGCGAACGCGATCAAACCCTCACGTTGGCGAAGCACAAATTTACTTTGACCAAATTTTGCCCCACGCGATCACGACCAAGGCCTCGCGAACGCGCTCCCCCTCCCGCGAACGCGATGAACAATTTGACCTCAAACCCAGTTGACCCAATTCCTCTACGCAAACGCGAAACCCTTCACGCGAATGCGATGCATCACTTCCCAGCTCTCCGCGAATGCGAAGGCCAAAATTCCACTGACTTCCTCTGACTCTTCGCGAACGCGAGGGTCCACTCGCGAATGCGAAGAGTAAAAACCTGCAACAGCTGAACCTGCAACTTATGTAATTTTCTTAACTCCAAAATGATCTGTTCAACCCCTTGAAACTCACCCGAGGCCCCCGGGACCTCAACCAAAGGCACGAACACATCCTAATACCTTATTCAAACTTGTTCCAATCATCAAAACACCTCAAATAACATTAAATCACCCAAAACGCATCGGATTCAAGCCAAACTTTCTAAAAATCTTCCAAATTCCGCTTTTGATAAAAAATCCAACCAAATCACGTCTGAATGACCTAAAAGTTTGTACACACATCCGAAATGACCCAACGAAGCTACTACAACTCTCGAAATTCTATTCCGACCCCTATATCAAAATATCTCCTACCAACCGGAAATCGCCAAAATATTAACTTCGCCAATTCAAGCCTAAATCTACTACGAATCTCCAAAATTCATTATGATCATGCTCCTAAGTCACAAATCACCTCTCAAAGCTAAGCGAACCATCGGAATTCACATCCGAGCCCTCTAACACATAAGTCAATATCCGGTTGACTTTTCCAACTTAAGCTCCCTCAAAAGAGACTAAGTGTCTCAAACCTTACCAAATTCCTTCCGAATTCATCCGACCCACCCGATATTGCATAACGCGGATAAACAAAGCATAAAGAAGCAGAAATGGGGGAAAATGGAGCGATAACTCATGAGACGACTGGTCGGGTCGTCACATCTTGTGTGTGCCCTGCTTTGGGACCCGTGAGCTCCCTCTGAACCTGGACACATAAGATCTGGCCCTTTCCACACTACACTCACTTTGTTTTGGTTATGCATCTGGGTGTGAGCACTACCCGGGATCCTTTGAGGTCCTTAGGGAACTCTGACACACCCAGATATGAGAAAGGCTTTGGAACAATATTGGCATTTGAGGTGGTTTATTATATAACTCAGAGAGGAAGTCAGAATCAGGCTTCCTATGGTTGTAACTTCGTATTTTTGCATTTTTTTATGTAATTCTATCACATGGTCTGTAATAATTTGTAAACAAGTATTGGGGTGGCTAGTGAAAAAGAATGGGAAAATATGTATGCTATAGTTGTTAAATGGTAGAAAGCTTGTTTTTAGGTTTATATTCCTAATTGTGCAATAGAAACCATGTTTAGGATTCATACCTGCATTGGAAAACTATTTTCTTAGGATCTATGTTCTCTTGCTTTGGCACTTCATTCATTAGTCCATGCTTTATGTCAATCACTTAGAAATCCTGCTCCTAGGGCAATAACAACACTGGTATAAAAAAGTTGTTATTTCAAAATTCTGCAACTCTCGTGTATATTTATAAATCAAGCCTCAGGGATTCAGTTTTCAACAATCTTGTAATTTGCATGTGTGTATTAGATACCATGTTCTAGGATCCTGTTTGCATTCTGTTTAAAACGCTTAGTTAACTACTGATTCATGAAAAGGGTAGTATAGCAATAATTTTCACTGTAATGTTTTCTGAATAAAATTGGCAACAATCTCTACAACTAGAACAACATGTTTTAGGTAATCAAAATAACCTCCAAACTATCTTAATGACTTGGAGAAACTGTTGCATCTCGTTTTGCGCCTAGGCAAGCCTTAAGTAATAACTTAAATAAAACTGGAACTGCCTTTGTTTAATTATCAACTGTTACAACCAGCAGGCATGCCTGATTCGAACTTCTTATCTGAGTCATGTAATAAATCTGATTCTACTGTAACAACTTAAACACCCTGCTTTAGGATTTTAAATTCATACCTTAGTTGTGCGTTAGTCATGCTGTCTATGTGCATTATTTGTGGAGGTATACATGAGCCTATTACTTGCTTATATGTTTCCCCCTCTAAGTGCAGTCTTATATGTTTTTGTATGTCGCTTTAGTATTCTTGCCTTTAAACTTAAGCGTCTGTCTAGAACCTCCTTCTTATAGGAATAAGAGTCCTAAATTCCTCCGGGACTGATAGGAATGGGATGGGTAACATGCAATAGGGGTCGAGACCAACCCTCACTTTAATTACCTTCACGAGGGAGGGAAAGGGTAGATATGGACATGATGATCGGTGCGCTAATACCACGTGTATCCCCTCTTTTGAGGAGTGTCATACCGGGTATTGCATTGATGTGATCCATATTACAAACAAACCTAGGACACCCCCTTTATATTCATAAGCATGCTTAGATTATAACTCTTTTCAAAACCTTGCTTTTTATTAATCATTTTTCAAACACTTGTGTATTTAAACTTAAATCCCATATTACTTGAGCCTTACTTGTTTATTTGCTAATTGCACAAATTCACAAAACATTATCTGGCCGGAAACTACACTAGTGGATCCTGAGGGGTGCCTAACACCTTCCCTTTAGGATAATTTCAAGCTCTTACCCTATCTCTGATTATTAAACGTAGTTATTGATAAACCCTATAGGTGCCCTAACGCACCTTAAAATCATTAGGTGGAGACTCTTCAAAAAACACAATACCTAATTCCTAAAAGGAAATAAGTCATCACACCCCATGAATGTCAAAATCCATACTCCTCTCCGCGGAGGGAAAAAGGGGGCCCGACAACTATGCGGATGTGCATTGATTACCGCCAGTTGAACAAAGTCACCATCAAGAACAAGTATCTATTGCCTCGCATTGATGATTTGTTTGACCAGTTTTAGAGTGCTAGGGTGTTCTCTATGATCGACTTGAGGTCGGGGTGCCATCAGTTGAAGATTCGGGGCTCGGATGTTCCGAAGATTGCATTCTAGACTAGATACGGCCATTATGAGTTTCTGGTGATGTCCTTTGGCTTGACTAATGCCCCATCGGCATTTATGGACTTGATGAACAAGGTGTTCAGACCTTATATTGATTCCTTTGTCATCATCTCCATTTACGATATCTTGATATACTCACGTAGCCTAGGGGAGCACGAACAACATTTGAGAGTAGTGCTTCAGACCTTGCGAGAGCAAAAGCTATATGCTAAGTTCTCTAAGTGTGAGTTTTGGTTAGAGTCAGTGGTATTCTTGGGACATGTTGTGTCAGGAGAGGGCATTAAGATGGATACCAAGAAGATTGAGGCAGTTCAGAGCTGGCCACGTCCTACTTCAGTGACCGAGATCAGGAGTTTCCTGGGGTTAGCAGGTTATTACAAACGGTTCGTGCAGGGCTTTTCGTCTATTGCATCACCTCTGACTAGATTGACCCAGAAGGGTGCTCCATTCCTTTGGTCTGATGATTGTAAGGTGAGCTTTCAGAAGCTCAATACAGCTCTAACTACAGCACCAGTTCTTGTGTTACCTTCTGGTTCAGGGATGTATACGGTATATTGCAACGCTTCGCGCGTTGGATTGGGATGTGTATTGATGCAGGAGGGTCGAGTTATATCATATGCTTTGCGTCAGCTGAAGATCCATGAGAAGAATTATCCCAAGCACGATTTGGAGTTGGCCGCGATTGTTCATACTCTTAAGATATGGAGGCATCGCGCGATTGTTCATACTCTTAAGCATCATATGAGGTTTATACCGATCATCGCAGCTTACTACACTTGTTCAAGCAGAGGGATCTCAATTTGAGGCAGCGTAGATGGCTTGAGTTGCTGAATGATTATGACATCACCATTCTTTATCATCCGGGCAAGGCAAACATGGTCGCGGGCCTTAAGCAGGAAAGCGGAGAGTATGGGTAGCTTGGCATTCATTCCAGCAGGGGAGAGACCACTAGCTTGGGACATTCACTCCTTGGCTAACAAACTTGTGAGGTTGGATATTTCAGAGCCCAACCGAGTTCTTGCGTGCGTGGTTGCTTAGTCATCATTATTAGGGCAGATCAACGCCTGACAGTTCGATGATCCACATTTGGCGGTTCTCAGAGAGACAGTGCTTCAGGGCAGTGCCAAGGAGGTTTCTATTAGAGAGGATGTTGTTTTGTGACTCCAGAGTTGCCTATGTTCCTAATGTTGATGGTCTGAAGGAGAGGATACTAGAGGAGGCACATAGTTTGCTATATTCCATTCATCCGGGTGCGACGAAGATGTATCGTGACTTGAGGCAGCATTATTGGTGGCGGAGAATGAAGAAGGACATTGTGGAGTATGTGGCTAAGTGTTTGAATTTCTAGAAAGTTAAGTATGAGCATCAGAGGTCGGGTGGCATATTTCAGCAGATGCCTATACCAGAGTGGAAGTGGGAGTGCATTACTATGGACTTCATAGTTGGATTGCCCTGAACCTTGCAGAAGTTTGATGCATTATGGGTCATTGTTGATAGATTGACCAAGTCGGCACACTTTATTCCTGTTGTGACTACTTACACTTCAGAGATATTGGCCCAGATTTACATTTGGGAGATAGTCAAGTTGCACGGTGTGCCCGTTTCCATCATATTATATAGGGGCCCTCAATTCACTTCCCATTTCTGGAGATCCGTCCAGAGTGAGTTGGGGACCCGTGTAAACTTAGCACGACATTCCATCCTTAGACCGATAGGTAGTCGAAACGGATAGTTCAAATTTTGGAGTACATGCTCAGAGCATGTGTGATTGACTTTGGAGGACAGTGGGATCAGTTCTTGCCTTTGGCAGAGTTTGCTTACAACAACAACTATCGGTCCAACATTGAGATGGATCCATTTGAGGCTTTATACGATCGGCAGTGTCGTTCTCCTATCGGGTGGTTTGAGCTTGGTGAGGCTAAGTTATACGGTACAGATTTGGTGCAAGATGCCTGGACAAGGTAAAGTTGATTCAGGAGAGGCTTCGCATAGCTCAGTCTAGAAATAAGTGTTACGCGGATCAGAAGGCGCGTGATGTGTCATTCATGGTTGGTGAGAAGGTCCTCTTGAAAGTCTCGCCAATGAAAGGTGTTATGAGATTCGGGAAGAAGGGAAAGCTGAGCCCAAGGTTTACTGGCCCATTTGAGGTGTTGAGGCGAGTTGGGGAGGTTGCTTACGAGCTTGCTTTACCCCCCAATTTATCGGGAGTTGACCCAATATTTCACGTGTCTATGCTTTGGAGGTATCACGCCGACTTGTCCTATATGTTGGACTTCAGTACTATTCAGTTAGATGAGAGCCTAAGTTACAAGGAGGAGCCAGTTGCCATTATTGATTGACAAGATCACCAGTTAAGATCCAAGA
Source organism: Nicotiana sylvestris (assembly GCF_000393655.2). NCBI lineage: Eukaryota > Viridiplantae > Streptophyta > Magnoliopsida > Solanales > Solanaceae > Nicotiana > Nicotiana sylvestris. The sequence goes on from NC_091068.1 coordinate 150,306,367, forward strand.
GGATTACAGTGGTAAAGGTCTAGTGGAGGGGCCAACCAATCGAGGAGCCAGTTGCCATTATTGATTGACAAGATCACCAGTTTAGACTTGTCAGTATGTTCGGGCGGGGCCCGGGAGCCCCGGGCATCAATCGGACGAGCCTTGAGTGAAGTTGGAAAAGTTGAAAAGAGTTGAAGCATCTGGTTTCTGTCATAACCCCACCTGCGGTTGGTCAGCCACAGGTGCGAGACTGCAGAAGCGGTCATCCTCTCGCAGATGTGGCCAAGGCAGGCCAAGCTCAAAACTGCAAAAGGGCTCCCAAGCCGTAGAAGCGGCTGCGCAGAAGCAGCTTCAAGACTGCAGAAGCGGTCCCAGCCCCGCTTGGCCAATTCTGTAGATGCCGCCACTTCCTCGCAGAAACGGGACCGCAGATGCGGAAACTGAAGCAATGAGCTTTATTTAATACGGGCACCAGTCATTTTGCCCATTTTGCACCCGTGTATTGGGCGATTTTGGAGCTCTTGAAAGAAGATTTCCACATAGCATCTTGAGGTAAGTTCATCCCCCTTATTTCTAAGTTTAATAATTGAGTTTTGGGTAGATTAACACATAAAGATTAGGAAAAATCAAGGAATTAGAGAAAAACCTATGATTTTGATAAAACTTAGATTTTACCATGGAATTAGTTATGAAATAAAGTAGAAATCATATATTATTGATCCTTAGGTTACAAAGAACAACTTTCTTCAAAAACATTTAGGAATCCGTGCACCTGGGTCCGAGGTCGTATTTTAGGAAAACTTGTGTTTAAGGGTGGGAAATTGCTTAAATAGTTAGAATACGATCTTGGGAGTTTGTATTGACTAGCTCTTGCCTCGCTTATCTAGTTTTGGATCGTTCGGCTCCAAATTGAGAGTTTGAGCTCGTTTTTGGTATTGCAAGTATGCTTTGGATCGAGGTGAGTCTCTTATCTAACCTTGTAAGAGGGAATATTCCCCATAGGTGATGTAATCTAATAATTTTCCATTAAATGCGGGGGCTACGTACGCACTAAGTAATGAGAGACCGTGTGTAGCTACTATTATGCTAAGTCCGGGTAGTTTAGGACCTAAAGGCATGCTTTATGTGGTATTCTTGCAACTCTATGTTTAGCTTGGATTGTTTAAATCATGGTGATTATGATGAATGAGACTAGTTGAGAGGAACATGATCTTTTTTGGCCTTTTTAAAGAGAAGTTGATAATTCAGTGAGTAATTTCTCCCCAGTTATATGTTCTTGTCTGCTTGTTGTTGTGTTTAATTACATTTGACCACGTCTCATGGTTGATTCGCGAGAGGGGTAAAAGATGCATCTATGGTTCGTGCCATTCGACCCTCGGCAGTGCACAATTTACTTTTATGTTGGATCAGGCTGTACGACCTCGACACTACTTGCTCATGCTTTACTCAGTATTTTCTATGACTTGAGTTTATTATTTGTCTTGGAATGGAAGTTGCCAGCTGTGACATTATCTAGGAGAGGATCTGTTAGTTCTTGCTATGCACTGCGAATTACTTGTTTTATCCATGCTCACTACAATTCATCTCTCATATTATTTGACCCTAGTAAGTTTCAAGTCGACTTCTCGTCTCTACTTCTTCGAGATTAGACAGGATACTTACGGGGTACCTATTATTTATGTACTCATACTATACTTTTGTACTTAATTGTACATGATCTAAGGCAGGTATATCTGGCTATCAGACTGGTGCGCATCCCTAATCATATTTCGAGACCTCCACGGTGAGCTGCTCCCTTCCTGTGTCGTTCAGTAGCTTGATGGAGTCCCTCTTTATTATTTTTGTTGTCTATTCTATTTCAGACAATAGGATAGAATTATTCTTTTGTATATTCTACTAGTTTCCCATAACTTATGACATCCGGTCTTGGCACACACATTAGTAGACAATTATTTTGGGAATTTGTATAATTATTTTGGTATATTACTGGTTATTATTTGCTTTAACTTTAACTTAAGAAATTGCTGCAATTATTTTGGTAAAAGTAAAATGAGAACTTATTTATATTTCCGCGTTGGCTTGCCCGATAATGGTGTTGAGCGCCATTATGACCTATTGTGGAAATGGGTCGTGACAAAGTTAGCACGAACAATGGTTGCCTCGTTAAAAACCTTGCTGGAAAAATCCATTTGGGATAAAAACCGGTCGAAGGGAAAAAGAGTGCAACGCGTGCTTTCAGACATAAGGACTTCGTTTTTGGAGCGAACTTCGATGTCTTCGACCAAACATCTACAATAAGTTAGTGTAAAATACAAATGAAAAAGGAGAAGGTCATACCTTAGTAATAATATCATTTGAGGAGTGATATATTCCAATTATTTGGTAATTGTTCATCGTTCATCATGCCAAGTTTGTAAGACCCTTTTCTGATGATGTCGAGGACCTGATGCGGTCCCTCCTAGTTCGGATCGAGCTTTCCCTAGTTTGGGCCTCGAGTGTTGATGGTGACTTTTCTCAGAACTAAGTCCCCAATTTTGAAGTGTCGAAGATTGTCACTTCTATTGTAATATCTTTCGATTCACTATTTCTGGGCGGTCATTCGAACGAGGGCGGCTTGCCCCTTTTCATCTAGCAATTTATTTCTTGTATTCATAACATCGTGATTTGATTCTTCCGCTGTGTATCGAAGCCTAATCCTTGGTTACCCGAGTTTGACCGTGATCAGAGCTTCGGCGCCATATACTAAGGAGAACGGCGTTGCCCCCGTACTGGATTTTGTGGTTGTTCGATATACCCAAAGGACTTCGGGTAAATTTTCTCTCCATTTTCCTTTAGCGTCGTTCAACCTTTTATTTAGATTTTGAATGATGGTCTTGTTTATCGATTTGGCCTGTCCGTTCTGTCACGACCCTAAACTCGAACCCGGTCGTGATGGCGCCCTCTCATGAAGACAAGGCCAAACGACACTTCCCATTTCAATTTTTAATAGTTAAACTATAAGGAATAAGTCTAAGCATAATAAATAGAACCTCAAAGTAGCAGATAATAGCATAATATACGGAATACAACCCAACACAGCCCGATATCGGGGTGTCACTAGTCATGAGCATCTATCAATCCTAATACAAGTTGGAAAAGTCTATAAACTATTACAAAAGATCTGAAAAAGAGATAGAAATGATAAAGGGGGAGAAACACGGGACTGCGGACGCCAAGCAGCTACCTCGTGGACTCCGAAGTCTGTCGGGACCTCTCAACTTGCACTGGCAGGAACAACAATGCCTGAATCTGCACACGGGATGCAGGGAGTAAAATGAGTACTCCAACTCAGTGAGTAATAATCATAACTAAAGACTGAGTGATAGGAAATCACAAAAAGTACATCAACATGCTGTATAGAGTAGTACAAAACCAGTAAGAAAGCAATGAAGCTGTGGAATCTCTTAAAGCACCTTAGCTCAGTTTAAACTTCTTTAAAAAATAACTTTTTAACAGTTAAGTAATTGAATGCAAAGCAATTAGAACAGATAAACGCAGAAAATCCGCCTCTCGGGCTCAAATACACAATTAAACAGGTAAATGACAGACAAATAAGACAGATAAGCACATAAAGGATTGCCCCTCGGGCACAATGTCAACAATACCAGCCCCTCGGGCTTTATCTCACATCACAATGGGTACTCGCGCTCACTGGGGGTGTGTAGACTCCTGGAGGGTCCCCTTTCGGCCCAAGCGCAATATCAAGCCATCTCGTGGCATCATCACTAGGCTCTCGACCTCATATCAACAAGCCATCTCGTGGCATACATATCTCAGGCCCTCGGCCTCATAATCATAGTCAATGTATCACCGCTGTGACGTGCAGCCCGACCCAAAAGTATCCTCACAGCATAGGCCCTCGGCCTTACTCAGTCAAAATCACATAAGCCACTGGTGCAACAGTAAAACATGATGCTCAGCCCAAAATATTATTTGAAATATCATTTGATATATTAAAACATAGTAAACATGGCTGAGTTATGAAAACAGTGAAATATAGCATGACTGAGTTCAAGTATAAAGTCAAGACAGTGAGGAAATATCAATAAACTCCCCTAAGGGTTCAAATAGTTGGCACGAAGCCCAAATATGCGATTCAGCTCAAAACATGATGATAGCAAATAGATTTTCAGTCAAATACGTGGTAAAATAGTCATTTGGGACGGACTAAGTCACAATCCCCAATGGTGCACGGCCCCACGCTCGTCATCTAGCATGTGCGTCACCTCAATATAGCACAATAATGTGCAATTCGGGGTTTCATACCTTCAGAACATCATTTACAATCATTACTCACCTCGATCCGGTCCAAACTGTAGCTCGCGATGCCTTTGCCCTCACGAATCGACCTCTGGATTCTCCAAATCTAGCCACAATCAGTACATAACCATTAAAATATGCTAAGGGAACAAATCCCACTCGAAAATATCCAATTTACATCAAAAATCCCGAAATTGCTCAAACCCGGCCCCCGGGCCCACGTCTTGGAATCCAACAAAATTAATATCAATGTAATCCTCATCCTCTCATGAGTCTATACATACCAAGAACATCAAATTTGGACCTCAATTGTCCCCTCAAATTTCCAATTTACACTCTCCAAATTCAAGCCCTAATTTCCCAATTTTAGGCTTTAATTTTCACATATTTCATGATTAAACAAGTAAGAATCAACATAGGATCGAGTATAGAGTTCAAAAATCTTACCTCCAGGTGTTCCCCTTCGATTCCCTCTTCAATCCTTCTCAAAAGCTCCAAAAATCTCTCAACAATGGAGAAAATAGACCAAAAATCGCGAAACTCACTTTTAAATATTATGCCCCATGTAAAATTACCTTGTTCGCGAACGCGATCGGCCTCTGGCGTTCGCGTAGACCAAATTCACTGCATTTCCACTCTTCCCTTCGCGAACGCGGATAATTTCACGCGAACACGGTGTTTCACCAAACCAGGCTTTTGCGAACGCGATGCAACTCTCGCGAACGCATAGCACATGGGCCTGGGGTGCCCAACGACCTTATTCCTCTATGCGAACGCGACCCCAGTCTCGCATCCGCGATGCACACGAATCCTCCACCTTCGCATTCGTGTTCTCATCCTCGCGAACGTGTAGAACAAAAATATCATCACACAAAACACCCTTCGTGAACGCAAGTCCCTGACCGCGAACGCGAAGAACAATTTGTCTGCAATAAAAACCAACAAAAACTTCCAAGTCCAAAGTCCAAAATTGATCTGTTTAACCACCCGAATCTCACCCGAGGCCCTCGGGACCTCAACCAAACATGAGAACATATCCCATAACCTCATGCAAACTTGTTCCAACCTTCGGAACACTCAAAACAACATCAAAACACCAAAATCACATCGGATTCAAGCCTAAGAGCTTCAAGAACTTCCAAATTTTGCTTTCGATCAAAACGACTATCAAACCTCGTCCAAATGACCTGAAATTTTTCACACACGTCATAAATGACACAACGGAACTACTGCAACTCTCGAAATTTCATTTCGACCCTTATATCAAAATCTCACCTATCAACAGGATAACGCCAAAATCTCATTTTCGCCAATTCAAGCCTAAACCTTCCACGAAATTCTAAAATGCATTCCGATCACGCTCCTAAATCCCAAATCACCTAACGAAGCTAAGCAAATCATAAAAATTCCGATATGAGATCATATACCAACAATTCAAATCTTGGTCAAACTTTTCAAATTTGAAGCTTCAAACTGAGAATTGTTCTTCCAAATTCATTCTGGTTACCCTGAAAACCAAAACCAACAATTTATATAAGTCATAATACATCACACGAGGCAAGTCATGCCTGAGAACTGGCGAGCAAAGTGCAAAAGCCCAAAACGACCGGTCGGGTCGTTACATCCTCCCCCACTTAAACATGCGTTCATCCTCGAACGTGCCCAGAGTTGTTCCAAAAGCCAACCAATCGCTGAATGACCTTACCATGCATATACCCGGGGGTGACCCACGTCACCCTATCTCATATAGGTCCGATAATACAATGTAATTGAAATTTCACAATCCAACCTAGCCCATAAACCTTAGAACCACATTTCTACTTCCGAAATCATCCACAAGATCAGAGTCTCACATCTATACTCTGAATAAGCCCGAACAAGCTGTAATAACCCATGCCTGCCACCTCAAGTGCAATTACATGATATATCACATAACTCAAACGCTTGTAGCGGTAATTTCTAATCACAGTAGCTGCACACAACAACCGAATACCGATAGAAACCCTCTTATCAACTAAAGTCTCATTCCAACACTTTCATATACTGCCAATGATAAATGAAACACGCAGTAAGCCATAACCATTTCTCAGATCAACCATTCATGAAGCTGTTTCTCCTTTGGCAAAGACCATAGCAAATTTCTGCCAAACCTCGATATTACCCTCCCAACACTACTAATATTGAATCTGTTTGTATTCATTAAAGATCCCAACGATCTAATCTAATCCAACACAACTACTATGGTGACATGACACCTCAATACAGACTAAAACCACAACTTGCACAATCCGCGCCCTAATAAACAACAACCCGAACATACTCAAACCATGGAAATGACTCAAATTAAAGAGATGTACTGCAAACTCACTAAAACCACTGCCACAATGTTGAGAACCCGTCACACATCATAGAAATAGAATGCACGAATCCAACCTGAAGGGCCATACCTCCACATAGCTTTGCTCCAATGCGCAACCTCATCCAAACACTGGTCCACATGAAACACCTCAAGCCACTACGTTCAAATCGACAACCACGCTCAATTTGATCTCTAGAACCGAAGCAATTCGGCATAACTGCTGCAAAGCAATTGACATAAAATTACTCAGACCCGAAAGGACATAACCGATACGCCATCCTCCGAACAATACCCATTACTCTTCCTGCTTGAATTCCACTGAGAGACCCCAATTAAAACCGCACCACATGTGCCTATAACCAACAAATCCTAATGTCTCGCAACCCGGAAAGATAACTCATAGATCCTCCTGATTACTAATGGCTCAATAACAACCGAATCAACACATCCCTCACCAATAGCAACTCGAAGTCAACAAAGCCGTCGCGATACAAAACACACATCCATATAGGTCCACCAATGAACTACACATCAACTCTAGTCACCCATAATAGATAAATGACCCTCCGAAGGTTCACAATGACTGAATCATAGAACATACTATCATCTGACTAACTTACCCACATCTTTGTCGTCCACAACTACGAGCTAACCTGTTTATGAGAACTTCCAGTCTCCAAATTCATGAAGCACACGAATTACCATATCTGGTCCCAATTTCGCCGCTCGCATATATAATACACCTCTAGTACTCAATCAACCCATGAGAGGTACACCTAAAATTCTTCTGTGCCACCAGACTCGAATATCATCAAACGATCGGACAAGATAGTGCCACAATACCAATAAAGCATCCATAACTCAAACACATTGCCCCATCTAAAATGTATACCCTCATCAAGCCACACCAATCAGTGATCTCATTTATCTAGTCACCTGAAGATGCCCATGCTATCTACGAATTTGTGACCTTCCTTTCAAATCTGAATCGTGAGCTTAAACATGCAAATCTCAATCCTACACAACATACCGCATAACCCGTACCATCCTAGGATAACCACGAGAACTTCATATCCCTTCTGAACCACAAGCAACTATGTACTCCACTAGCCAAGAACTTCCTATTGATCCCATCTAGAAGTAAATCACTATACATCCCATGCTCCTCACGCCAATAAGAAAAATATACCTCTCTAACTGTGGTGGAAACCATCTAGAGCTCTTCGAATTCCATTTGCACCCCACTAAATCGTCAGGACTGAATCCTTCTAACTAAACCGAGCTACGCAGGTCACTAAAGCGCAAGAGAATTGCCACGAGACACCTATAGGAACTCATCACCTCGTAAGCACCCAAAGAACTAATCATATCCTTACCATACCGATCCGGTCTACTACCAAGATATCCTATCTATCTAGGTTTCCTTCTGATTTACCTTCAACTTGATACTCCTTCTTGCTATAACACCACAATTCCTCAACCCAGACTCACCACACGAGACCCAAGCATAAAACCACACCGTCTAAGGCTCATAAGCAACTGAGTACTCTCTTAAATGTTCCAAATGCACCATGTTCAAAATGCCTACCCCGAAGAGACTTCCTACGAATCTGGAACCATTACCTTCCTAATACTAATATATAGAATCCCATAATTGATATAGAAATGGCACAAGTCTCATCACCCTCCAATGCAAACCTCAGTTTCTACCCAAATTATACACTTGAAATCTCCAATTATTACATGTAAAACCTTGAACGTGTTAGAACTATTCTCTAGAGCCATCCACCCTACTCAAACTACATTTAGCCTAATGAAATGAACTGAACAACCCGTGCCTCATTAGCACTCCAACACTGCAGAGTGTAACCTCACCTTAATGTAACCAAGCAACTCCCTGTTCTAAGCACCGCACACCCTTTACCCATAATAACTCAAGATATTCCGTGATTCTTATACACCTACGAAGCATAACATAACCTTTTCCTTTACTCGAGCCATCCTCGATCTCAAATCTTTGTAAGCCATAACTGATTCTCCCGAACGCCTCAAACTAGAACCAACATAGCACATAACCGTGCAATCAACTAATCAATAACAGACTCCCCCACTTGGCTCGAAGCCATAGATTAAAACATACTCAATAAATCATAACGCATATACTTTATTGTTGCCATAATACCATAGTGAAATTGAACCCAATCCTTCATAAGCTTGTGAAACACAAACCATCTAGCACTTTAACTCTTATGCAAATCTCGCATTCACTCTCGTAACAGTTAAACCCACTCTCTTAAGCGACCCAAATTTAAATTGCAACACATATATTTCACTTATAAATGGGATCTTCTAACAGACAGCATAAGGATCACACAACCTCAGAACACTCCGCAGGAGATAATCCACCTACTTTGCCTCAAACTGGCATTTTTGTATACCTTCCACCGTCACAAACATGATGCAGTCACTTAATCTTCCTGAGTCTGAACTTATACCGCAACATGAAATTTACTTCACTTCCAACTAGAAAACATGAAAGGATTATTCACACACCCATAACTCGGGGCTATACCTCCAATCAAGATGAAAATCGAGCACATAATAGTTCTTCTATCTTCCAGCAGACCCTTCTCGTTGCTTCCACATGAATACATCTCGCAGTCACATCACACTCATCATGTAACTATCAGTCATCACCTCCCTTAATAGGGACACAACAGAACATATGGATCCAGAAACACGCACTCACGTAATCAACAGCTCAAGGCTCAAGCTACAGGCAAAAATCTGGCCTCGAGTCCTCCAGACTGGCCCAACATCAACACACAGAGATCACATCTTGCCCATTGATCAGGGAATCACAAGCCATCGATGCACATCTGATACCGAGCGCTCATGCGCGCATGCAAACGTGTGGAAGGAATTCAAAGAGTTACTTTTCAAGATGAATCAAGGATGCACGATAAAATTTCAAGAATGTGAAGTTCTTCCTAAAAGTTCTGCAGCCTCCCGAGGATAAGTACAGACATCTCCGTACCGATCTGCGAGACTCTACCAAACCTGCTCATGACTCGCGAGACCTATGTAACCTAGGCTCTAATACCAACTTGTCACGATCCTAAACCCGAACTCGGTCGTGATGGCGCCTCTGGTGAAGACAAGGCCAGCCGACACTTCCTATTTCAATTTTTAACAGTTAAACCATAAGAAATAAGTCTAAGCATAATAAATAGAACCTCAAAGTAGTAGATAATAACATAATTTGCACAATACAACCCAACATAGCCCGATACTAGGGTGTCACTGGTCATTAGCATCTATAAATCCTAATACAAGTTGGAAAAGTATATAAGCTATTACAAATGGTCTGCTAAAGAGATAGAAATGATAAAGGGGGAGAAACACGAGACTGCGGACGCCAAGCAGCTACCTCATTGACTCTGAAGTCTATCGGGAGCTCTCAACTCGCACTGGCAGGACCAGCATTGCCTAAATCTGCACACGGGGTGTAGGGAGTAAAGTAAGTACTCCAAATCAGTGAGTAATAATCATAACTAAAGACTGAGTGATAGGAAATCATGAAAAGTACATCAACATGTTGTATAGAGTAGTACAAAACCAGTAAGAAAGCAATGAAGTTGTGAAATCTCTTAAAGCACCTTAGCTCAGTTTAAACTTCTTTAAAAAAATGACTTTTTAATAGTTAAGCAATTAAATGCAAAGCAATTAGAACAGATAAGCATAGAAAATATGCCCCTCGGGCTCAAATACACAATTAAACAAGTAAATGACAGACAAATAAGACAGATAAGCACATAAAGGATTGCCCCTCGGGCACAATGTCAACAATACCAGCCCCTCGGGCTATATCTCACATCACAACGGGTACCCACACTCACTAGGGGTGTGCAGACTCCTGGAGGGTCCCCTTTTGGTCTAAGCGCAAGATCAATCCATCTCGTGGCATCATCACTAGGCTCTCGGCCTCATATCAACAAGCCACCTAGTGGCGTACATTTCTCAGGCCCCTCGGCGTTATAATCATAATTAGTGTATCATCGCTGCGGCGTACAGCCCGACCCAAAAGTATCCTCACAGCACAGGCCCTCGGCCTTACTCAGTCAAAATTACATAAGTCACTCGGGCAACAGTAAAATATGATGCTCAGACCAAAATATTATTTGAAATATCATTTAATATATTAAAACAAAGTAAACATGACTGAGTTATGAAAACAGTGAAATATAGCATGATTGAGTTCAAGTATAAAGTTAAGACAGTGAGAAAATATCAATAAAATCCCCTAAGGGTTCAAATAGTTGGCATGAAGCCCAAATATGACATTCAGCCCAAAATATGATGATAGCAAATAGATTTTCAGTCAAATACGCGGTAAAATAGTCATTCGGGATGGACTAAGTCACAATCCCCAACAGTGCACGACCCCACGCTCGTCATCTAGCGTGTGCGTCACCTTAATATAGTACAATGATGTGCAATCCGGGATTTCATACCCTCAGAACATCATTTATAATCATTACTCACCTCGATCCGGTCCAAACTGTAGCCCGCGATGCCTTTGCCCTCACGAATCTACCTCCAGATGCTCCAAATCTAGCCGCAATCAGTACATAACCATTAAAATATGCTAAGGGAACAAAGCTCACTCGAAAATATCCAATTTATATCAAAAATCCTGAAATTGCTAAAACCCTGCCCCCGGGCCCACGTCTCGAAATATGACAAAATTAACATCAATGGAATCCTCATCCTCTCACGAGTCTATAATACTAAGAACATCAAATTTGGACCTCAATTGCCCCCTCAAATTCCCAATTTATACTTTTCAAATTCAAGCCTTAATTCCCCAATTTTAGCCTTTAATTTCCACATTTTCCATGATTAAACAAGTAAGAATCAACATAGGATCGAGTATAGAGTTCAAAAATCTTACCTCCAAGTGTTCCCCTTCGATTCCCTCTTCAATCCTTCTCAAAAGCTCCAAAAATCGCTCAACAATGGAGAAAATAGACCAAAAATCGCGAAACTCACTTCTAAACATTCTGCCCCAGGTAAAATTACCTTCTTCGCGAACGCGACCGGCCTCTAGCGTTCTCGTAGACCAAATTCACTGCCTCTCCACTTTTCCCCTCGCGAATGCAGACAATTCCACGCGAACGCAATGCTTCTCCATACCAGGCTTTCGCGAATGCGATGCAACTCTCGCGAATGCATAGCACATGGGACTGGGGTGCCCAACGACCTTACTCCTCTACGCGAACGCGACCCCAATCTCGTGTCCGCGATGCACATGAATCCTCCACATTCGTATTCACGCTCTTATCTTCACGAACTCGTAGAATATAAATATTATCACACAAAACACCTTTCGCGAACGCGAAGAACAATTCGTCTACAATAAAAACTAGCAAAAACTGCCAAGTCCAAAGTCCAAAATTGATCTGTTTAACCACCCAAAACTTACCCAAGGCCCTTAGGATCTCAACCAAACATGCCAACATATCCCACAACCTTATTCAAACTTGTTCCAACCTTCAGAACTCTCAAAACAACATTAAAACACTAAAATCACATCGGATTCAAGCTAAGTGCTTCAAGAACTTCCAAATTCTGTTTTCGATCAAAAAGTCTATGTCTGAATGACCTGAAATTTTCCACACACATCACAAATGACACAAAGAAACTACTGTAACTCTCGAAATTCCATTCTGACCCCTATATCAAAATCTCACCTATCAACCGGAAAACGCCAATACCTCATTTTCGCCAATTCAAGCCTAAACCTTCCACAGACTTCCAAAATGCATTCCGGTCACACTCCTAAGTCCCAAATCACCTAACGAAGCTAACTAAAGCATAAAAATTTTGATCCGAGATCATATACCAACAAGTCAAATCTTGGTCAAACTTTTCAAATTTCAAGCTTCAAACTGAGAACTATTCTTCCAAATTCATTCTGGTTACCCTGAAAACCAAAACCAACGATTTATATAAGTCATAATACATCACATAGGGCAAGTCATGCCCGAGAACTGGTGAGCAAACTGCAAAAGCCCAAAACGACCGGTCGGGTCGTTACACGTTCCCACTAGGATAATATGGCGTTGACAAGATCCTTTTTATCTTGTGATCTTCGAGAAACTTTATTATTTTCCTCTTGACGAATTGTTTTCCATTGTCGCATACGATCTTGGCGGGTATCCGAATCAGCATATGATGTGATCCCAAATGAAGTCTATGTCTTCTTTTTCTCTGACTTTCTTGAAGGTCTGTGCTTCAACCCACTTATAAAAATAGTCAGTCATAAATAGAATGAATTTAGCTTTACCTGGGGCTGATGGCAGAGGGCCGATGATATCCATTTCCCATTTCATGAACGTCCATGGGGATAGGACTGAATGAAGTTACTCCCCAGGCTGGTGGATCATCGGTGAATGTCTTTGGCATTTGTCACAATTTCGAATGAACTCCTTAGTATCTTTTTCCATATTGACACAATAGTACCCTACTCGGATGACTTTGTGAACTACTGATTTGGCACCGGAATGGTTCCCACAAGTACCCTCGTTAATTCTCGTAGGACGTAGTCGGTGTCTCCCGGACCCAAATATATTGCCAACGGCTCATCGAACATCCTTCTGTACAATGTTCCATCTTCGGCCAATTTGAATCGTGCATCTTTCGTTCGCAGAGTCCTCGATTCCTTAGGATCCGTGAGCATGTAATTTTTACCTCATTAAAATATTCCTACAAAATTAATGAATAAATTAGTTTTATTTATTTCTAGATTTTTCTTAGAAGTGTTTGGTGTTTATTTGGAATTATTTGCATTTTTTGTCGCATTTTTCATTTTTAGTTACGAAAACTAACAAAAATATTTAAACCTTCATCATCTTGAATTATTAGGCTTTTAATTTTATTTAATGCCTAATCACATAATTAATTACCTCATTAAAAGAAAATCAAAAAAATTATTTGTTCTTGACATTTTTTAGTTGTAGTATTAAATTAGGTAATTTTTCCTTTTTAAATTTAAGATTGACTAATTGTGTAAATAATAAAAATAGATAATTAGTTAAATTTTACAAATAAAGATAATTTAGGACTTATTTAAATTAATTAGTTTTAAAAAAAAATTAAAAAAGGGTTTTTGGCCGAATTGGGCCATTTCTTTCTAAACTAGCCCAATCATAATTTAACCCAAAACACCCCAAGCCCAAAAACCTTAAAAATCTGATCTCAACCCATCTTCCCCCCTTTTAATCCTGGCCATTGATCTCTAACGAGATCCAACAATCCGGAACTCACCCCCTTTTAATATAAAAGTGTCATAAAATCTCCACCCCCTCATTTACAAACTCCCCACTCTTCCACTTCTCTCTCAACTCCCCAAACCTTAAAGCTTCCCATCTCTATCTCTCTTCTCTCTCCTCCCATTTCCGCCGCCACCCTCCTCCACCGGCGGTGGCGCCCGCTGAAAATCTCCACCGGTAGTGACCAACCTCCAAAAAATCCCAAATAACTCCAATCTTCTCCTCTTCTCCTCCTCTACCTCACCCCACCAACTAAACTCACAAAAAACCAACACCTCCAAAACAAAATGGTGGCCGAAACGTTCCCACCACCACTACCCCGTCGCTGGAAATCGCCCAAGGCGGCGGTGGAACTCCAAAACCCCTCAAACTCACACCATACACTCCTCTCATCCTCCTAAACCTCATCCTACCAACCAAATCCCCAAAAACACAACCAAAATCCGTAGATCTTAGATCTTAAAAGGCCAAAACCCTAGATCTACCCCCTTTCCATTTTTCCTAGCCGTCAAAAAGTTCTCCGGCCAAGATCTTCCATCAAGGATCTTAGATCCAAGACGAGAGTCTTGGCTTGAGGGTTTTTTCACGGTTAGACCCCTTGAATCTTGTTATTTTATTTACGTATGTTTATTTATTTATGTTATTTCCGCATTTATTTATTTCTGTTATTTCGTTTTTCCGCATTTTGTTATTTTTTTATTTACGCATTCTGTTTTGTTTTATTTATTTTTGTTATTTTTAGTTTCTGTTATTGTGAGCACCCAATTTTCGCCCTACATGAAAATAACTCCTAAAAATAGACAAAAAATAGTTTTTAAGGGATTTTAGAAGTTTTTCTTTATTTAGTTGCATTTCATACATTTTTAATATTTTAAAATTACAGAAAAAATAAAAAAATCGTCATGTTTTAATTTCATGCCATCATAGGTTTAATTTGTATTTAGGAATTTAATTTTATAATTTAATTGCATTCATTAAACAAAAATCACAAAAAATTACTAAAATAGTCATGTCCACATTTTAGCTTTTAGTTTTAAATTAATTAGTGCTAAATTAGTAAAAATAAGTAAGATTGACTTTACAAAATAATTTAAGGTAAAGCCTAATTTAGGATTTTATTTAGCTTGTTTAATTAATTCAACTATATTTTTTAAAATCAAAGAAAGAAAGAAGAACAAAAGAGAAAAAAAGAAAGTTGTCTTATTTTTGAATTGGGTCAAGGCTCAAGAGGACCAAAACAAGTCAAATTCAACCCAAGCCCAATCTCCCCTTTTCCTATTTTCCCTTAAATCCCTAATACCTAATATACTTTAAAAGACGAAGAGAGGAAAAGGCAGAGGTTCCGATCTAAAAAAAATAAAAGAGTAGCGGCGCTAAAAGAAAAATCGGAGACCATCTCCTCCCCATTTTAACTTTCATTCCAAACACATTTCCACTCTTCCTCCTCTCTTTAATTTCTGGATTTATGTGTGGGGAAGTTTCTTTTGTATCTTTTGAGATAGCATTTTTCAAAAGAATTGAACAAGATTTTTTTTTTGAGTCTTACATATCACTGTTGAAATCCACCCATGCAACTACTATGCTTCCTTTGAAAACTATTTTCTTTTATGATTAGATTGAGTCCACACTTTGGTTTTGAAGTTAATATAACATTTCAGTTAACTAATTTTCTGGGATTCAAAAATGATTTTCCATGGATTACATTTTATTTTATTCGGTTGATTTGGTTTGAAGCCTTTCTGACTCATTGATTAAGATATATGTTCATTCTACTTCCTGCTAAGTCGAATGATGATTAACAACACTCATGAGTCACAATTATTAAAATAATGTATTCAGTGATTAATATTAGTTAAGTACTTAAGTATGTGTTCTCCATTAGGCCAAATTTAGGCAGACACTATGTGATTTATTTATGCTTCATTCACCCGTTTTGCCTAGAGTTCATGCAATCTCAAAGATTAGGAAATAATTTAAAGGCGCTAGTTGCTTTAGGCGCGATTAATAATAAATTATTATAGTTATGAGTACGGTTCTCGTGACATCGTTATGATTAGGGGTGGGCATTCGGTCGGTTCAGTTCGGTTTGAAGAAATTCGGTTCGGTTATTCGGTTTTCGGTTTTGTAAAAGTAGTAACCGAAACCGAACTGAAATAAGTTCGGTTTAGTTCGGTTATTCTAATTTCGGTTCGGTTTTCGGTTTGAACATTATCATATTGGACTCCTTCTATGTAATAATACGACCGGCGAATTTGTTGATTTTTCCCAAAACTTCGAAATTGTTGGAAATATTGTGTTTATAGAAGAAAAAAAATAGACTAAACTTTGCACACTTTATGGATCATAAAATTCAAACATAGTGTAAATTACAACTCTCTGTGAAATTCTCCCGGTATCTATCACATATGTTATGGAAGTTTTAATAGACTCAAAGTCTTTAAGATTGGAAAGTTGATGGACTTACTTAATTGGGTTGAGTCTTTGGTAGATTGGACCTAATAGTATTAATTTATTACCTATGCGCTTAGCCTATGTATAACTTAAAGAACATATATGTTAATAATTCAGTTTTTCGGTTAACTGAACTAAAAAACTTAATAATCGAAAACCGAAATGAAAAACCAAAATTTTAAAATTTTAAACCGAAACCGACCGAACAAACCGAATAACCGAAACCGAAATAAAAACAAATTTGGTTCGGTCGGTTTATTCGGTTCCGACCGAAATATGCCCACCCCTAGTTATGATATCTAATTCCCAAATTCAGGTGTGCATTTCATGTGATCCGACCATAACAACTTCGAATATTAATAAAATAAACATATCGCAAATCGCCGGTGCATTTCATGTAGCGTGATTTGCGGTTTGTCCCAAACGGCAAGTGTACGACAGCCGTAGCTTGTTCAAGAAATAACCCTATAAATCCTAAAAAGCAGCTTAAAATAATTAAAAGTGGTAATAAAGTTTTAAAACTCACAATAGGTTTAAAACATGTAGTAAATCAGATAATTGACCAATATTAGTAGTTTAAGCGATCGTGCTAGAACCACGAAACCTGAGAATGTCTAACACCTTCTTCCGGGTTAACAGAATTCCTTACTTAGAATTTCTGCTTCGCAGGCTTTTAAAATAAAAAGTTAAAATTTTCTCGACTTGGAATTTTAAGATAAACTGGTGACTTGGGACACCAAATAAACTATTCCAAGTGGCAACTCCGAAAATAAATAAAATAATCTCATTTCGAATAATGTCACTTTAATTGGAAAAACTCCCTTATATACCCCTTGCAGGTGTAAAAAAAAGGTGTGACAGCTCTGGCGACTCTGCTGAGAATCATAACCCAGAACTTTTGGTTCAGGGTTCAAGAATTCGAGCTTAGAATAACTGTTATATTTGGCTTTATTTATTATCTGATTTTTATATGTTTGGGCCTAATGTGCTAAATGCCGCTTTTTATCGCTTTGATATTTTTTGGATTGTATATAAACTGTTACGAAATCCTTCTTCTCCCTGAGTCTTCTAAATCATCTGGAAAGTGTACAATTCGTGTGACTTCTTTTCTGTTAAAGTCATATCCCAATTTTAGAATGAGGTTCAGACATATTGCAAAGCCGGTGAAGCTTCTGTATTCCCAGTACGCCCCCCCCCCGGCTCGAGTTGTCCACTCGGGCAAGCCAGGTCTAGAACAATACACCCAGGTTCTAAACATAGAATAACATAGCCTCATGTCGGATCCCTAGTAGGAACGTTGTTTGTATTACGTGCATCTGACTTTGGTGACTCAACACAGGGGTTGGGTCCGTCTAGGACAAATGTTCCCAAACTAAAAAGACCATCCTGATGCATCTTAAGTGTTATTTGCGCATCTCTTTGTTTCGGCTTGCATGTTGACCGGCTTCTAGAATAGGGAAAGAAAAAAAGTCAAAAAAAAGTGAGAGGTAGGTATTTTGAAAAATTCCGAAACTCTATCGAAATTCTGAAAAAAAGGGAAAAAGATAAAGACTAGGTCATTTCAAAATGAGCCAAAATCTTCAAGTTCCATGTTTTCCTGTTCCGTCAAAACTGACCGAACTACGCGGATCTGATTCTCACCGGATGTGAGATATGTAGGTAAACCTCATCGGTTTCGACCTCAATTTTCAAAATTTCAAAAATATTTTCCTTTAGAAATCTTTCCTTAGAAAATTCAAAACAGAAAAGAGGGAAGTTTTTAAAACTCAAAAAAAAAAAGTAGTTTCCTTCTTTCTGGAGTATTTCATATGGGTTTTCTTTGTTTTGAAGTATTTTTCCAACAAATTAAAAAAAATCAAAAAAAAGAATCCAAAAGAAAGAAAATATTCTTTTCCTTCTTTAAAAGTATTTCTTTCGTAAATGTCAAAAAAAATTGAAAATTGAAGTCAAAAAATATTTTGCTTTTCTTTAGAAGTACTTTTGTAAATAAATAAAAAAAACTCAGAAATTCAAAACATTTTCTTAAAAGTCCCTCTTTCGAAAATTAAGAGGCAACATCCAAAATCCAAAATCAAAATCCTTTCTTCTTTAGAAAAAGAGAAAACAATTGAAAATTCAAAGAAAAATATTTTCTTTTTACTTTTAAAATTCCCAAAGTTCAAATCAAAAGCAAATGATTTTTTAGAAGTCTTTCTTTCAAAAACAAAACAAAAATCAAAATAAAAAAATCAACAAAAAAAATATTTCCTTTCTTCTTTTAAAGCATTTCTTTCAAAAATTCCAACAAAAAAAGTTAGTTTATTTACTCCATTTTCGATCTTCCCGAACTACGCAAGATCTGATTCATGCGGCGTCATGATACGTAAGCAATCCCCATCGGATTCTATTATAGCCATAAATTAATTGAGTGAAAAATAAATTGGAAAAAAAGAGGAAAAAAATTAAGTGAAAAAGAAAGAAAGAGTGAAAAAAAGAGCAACATAAAATAAAAGAGTGAAAAAAGAAGAAATGAGAGTGCCAAAAATAAAAGAGCGACAGAAACGAAATGAAAAAAAATCAAGAGTGATTAAAGAGAGACAGAAATAAAAGAAGAGAGGTATATACTGAACGACTAGTTAAGGCCGGGATGAAACATGCAACCGTTCAAACACACGATAGAAGCGTTTAACGGTTAGGTGCATTGCATCCCAACGTGCGATTCCCTATATGTTAAATGTTTTAAAACTAACAAGGTTGTTGGATGTGCAAACTATCAGAGGTTTTGGTGGTTGGTTTTGTTGGTAGTCTAGCCTCCTCTCCTTCACAAGATCCAAAGGCACAAATGGCCTCCGCAAGAAATCTACCAATCATCGGTCCTGAGGATAGCCCAGCATCGGCTATTCTGCAGCTAGAATCAGCATCTGCTGAAGAGAATAAGATGTTGCGTCTCTGCATATTGGAAATGTGGGATGCATGTTCTAATGGTAGGGAACCGCCAAGTGCAATCCCTGAGTTCCTGAGTTGATCCCCAGGTAAGGTGATGTTACCAATGCCCCTGTGCCCAACCCGCTCATTCCATGCGGGCACCCTCCAATGCTGTCCAATGTTCCTGGCATGCCTTTTGTGGTTCGCCCCCAGGCGCTAGATTCCAGGGGTACAACTTCAATCAGAAATCACATATATGACCCCGTACTCTTTCACTCAACCTCCGCAATATGATCTCTCGGTGGAACAAGAAAAGGTTATTAAAAAGCCCGAGCAAGAGGAAATGGCTCTGAAGATGAAGAGTCTAGAACAAAGCCTAAAAAACATGCAAGGTCTGAGTGGTTAGAAGAGTGTCTCATACTCTAACCTCTGTATGTTTTCCCATGTCCACTTGCCAGTTGGCTTCAAGATGCCAAAATTTGAAAAGTACGACGGGCATGGAGACCCGTCGCTCATCTGAAACGATATTCTAACCAGTTGAGAGGTGCTGGTGGAAAAGAGGAGTTGCTAATGGCCTATTTTGGGGAAAGCCTCACCAGAATCACTTTTGAGTGGTCAAGAAATTACTCATTGGCCCATGTGGGATGATATGGCCTGAGATTTTGTCCGCCAGTTCCAGTATAATGTGGACATCGCTCCCGATAGAAACACTTTGTCCAATTTGAAAAAGAAAACTGCTGAAAGCTTCCGCGAATATGTTGTCAAATGGCGTGAGAAAGCTGCCAGGGTAAAGCCTCCAATGGACGAAATTGAAATGGTCACGGTCTTTCTACAAGCCCAAGAGGAAGACTACTTCCAGAACATGATGTCTGCTATGGGAAATCCGTTTGCTGAGGCTATCAAAATTGGGGAGATGGTAGAAAGTGGGCTAAAAACGGGTCGAATCTTAAGTCATGCTGACTTTAAAGCCACATCACCAGATGTTCAAAATGGTTTAGAGGGTTTGATGAACAGAAATGGTAGTGAGGAGGGAGCCATGATGGTTTCAAGCTCGAAGGGGGCCCGTAGGTCATTCAGCCAGTCATATATGCCTCTTATGGTCCCACCGCACTATTATCCCCTTCAAGATGATGCATATGTCGTGGCACCGCCTCCCTATGTGGTGATGAGCGCGCAATCTTACATGCAGCCATAACATTATACACAAAACCGAGATCCACTTCCCAGAAATGACCATCCTTACCAAGCTCCATATAATCCTCAACCAAATGATCCCCAACACAGTCCTCGCCCAAGAGAGCCTTTCAGAAAGAATCAGTTCACCCCTATTGGGGAATCTTATTCAAGCTTGTTTTAAAAGCTAATCAGGCTAGATCTATTGCAGCCAGTGGCCCCGAACCGGCCGAACTCAAGTCCCCAGCGCAGCGAGCTGATGATAGATGTGAATACCACTCTAGAGTAGTGGGACACAGTACAGAGAACTGTTGGACACTGTCACACCTCCTTTTTCCGCCCCCGCGAGGGGACAAGGAGTTTTTTCCAATTAAAGGACAATCGAAACGGGATTTGTTTGTTTATTTCAGAGTCGCCACTTGGGAGATTTAGGGTGTCCCAAGTCACCAATTTAATCCCGAATCGAGGAAAAGAATGACTCTGTATTACAGTCCGCGCACCAGAAATCCGGATAAGGAATTCTGTTAACCCGGGAGAAGGTGTTAGGCATTCCCGAGTTCCGTGGTTCTAGCACGGTCGCTCAACTGTCATATTCGGCTTGATTATCTGATTTTATACAAATATGAACTTATGTGCAAATTTTAACTCTTGACTGCTTTTTATCATTTACTGTTATTTTTATCAAGAATTGCAACGTTGTGAAAATGTATCTCGAACCACGTTACAATTAATGTACCTGTGGTCGTTGACATACTTTGACTCCGTTGAGATTTGGATTTGGGTCACATAATTGTGCACCCGAGTTTAAGAAGGTAAGATTTATTAAAATGTGCGCCTAAAGCAATTAGCATATTGTTATTTTGGGGAAGGCCGTAAAATTCGCTACACGGCCTGTCCCGAGTTCTAAGTATTTTAAACTATACATTTATAGGGCCCCGCAGCTTGTGCATTTTTTGTTTGTCGAGGGTCGTCTCATTCATTATTAAAAAAAGAATTTGCAACGTCACGGAAATGCATCTCAAATCACGTCACAATCAATGTACCCGTGATTAGAGACACATTTCGATCCCGTTGAGATTTGGATTTGGGTCACATAAATGTGCACCCGAGTTTAAGGAGATAACATTATTAAATACGCGCCTAAAGCGACTAGCGTGTCATTATTCTAGGAAAGGCCGTGAAATTTTGCTAAAACGGTCCATCCCGAAGCCTAAGCAATTCTAAAGCAAATATTTACTAAGGCCCCGCAATTTAGTATTTTTATTTGGCGAGGCTCATCTCATTTTTATTTTTTAAAAGGATATCTTAAAGCGACTACATTCTTCTATTTTTGTCCGTCTCTAGAATGAAAGAGAGAAAAAGATCCTAGTCCCATTACATACTTAAAGTTGTCATAGTTGAACTCCAAACAAAAGACAAAATTTATGAGATTCCAAATGCAAGGGCACGTATGGGCCATCCGTTTGCCCAATCATGGGCTTGGGTCCAATGCGTAGGGTATTATACTGGACTTGGGCTGCCCTTATTCCGATATTAGCCTAATTGCTTATTTTTACGCCTATTCGTGAGTTTGCAAAGCTGACAGATAAAAATGATACCCTTTTATTTAACAGTCTGTTGTAAGTTTAAAATAGGCGATCTGTTGTCATGAAAGGACTTTAAGATCAAGTTTTAATCCTAATTCGAACCGTTTGCATGCTGAGATTAGACAATCCAGACAATTAGAAATCCATTTACCCAACTCTAGTTTAACATGCATCTTTATAACAAACTGAAGTAAGCAGGGTGCTTTCTAACATTATATCCTTCTTTTAACTAAGGACCTACATAGGGAGTTCACAAGCTAAATAACGGCATATATAAAAGACGGTCTAATTATACAGCTCCTTGGCAGGATTTACATATCAATGATACACAAAATGGCTCAAGTACAATTAATAAAACAACTAAATTCAATTTATAACTTCGAATTCTTCATGTGTGTATTCATGCTTCAAATGTCAACTTCAAACATGGAATTACATCGACTTAGTATGTGTACCTAGATTCAGACAACAAGAACAAGAAGAAGAGGAAGAATATCAGCAGCAGGCAACCAAGCAGCAGTAACACAGCAGTGCAAACAGCAACAATGCAACCTCTAGCTCAAGAACACCCAACAGCAGTTCAATAACGATAACCCACAGGTGGTCGAGCACCACAAAACAAACCCAGAAACAGAGTACCAAACCAGCAGAAAAACCCAGAATACTCAATGCAATAGCAACAACAGTTCAATAATCACAAAAGCTCGGCAAATAACCAACAACAACTTCAAATAGCAATAAGACCAAAACCAGTTAGCAGCATATAGAAGCCCAGAATAGTAGTAATCCCGCAGAGAAAATCAGAATATCTTAGTGGAATAGTAACAGCCCAACTAGAATAACTGACTTGGCAAAGACAGCTTGACCAACTTAATCTCTTATGCAGTTTTCAGATAGTGTTTAGTTACAGTGTTCTGGAATTTTTTCTGTTTGTTTTCTTTCAGTTTTTTCCAACCTAAAACCGTCCAGCCCTTAGCCAAAAATAGCCCTATTTATAATCTGAAAGAGACCCCCTAAGGTCTGCCTAGAACTTCACAGCCTCCAGGTCTGCCCATACCCTTCACTTCCCATGCCTAAGCATCTTCTTGATGCAAGTCATTTGGTTCCCCATGCTTGGCCTATTGCTCTAATCAAGAGTCATGGGTTCATTTAAGTATTCATTTTAAACTCCCATGCTCTTATGTTTTGTCCCCACTAATACTAGATTAATAGTATTTTTGTTTAAACAATTGATAGCCCGTTAATCCTGAACATTTAATCAGCCTTTGCCCAACCAAAATTACCCAACAGACCCTTGATCATTACTGCCTTGCCCCCCTTTCCATTCTATTGAATCTGCCAGTTATAACCATTTGAGAACTAGTTCGAACCCCCACATCTAACAAACCATAACCTATATAATCAGTCCAACACAACCATTCAACAAAATCAGCCAGTAAAAGTTAAGTCGTTGCCATTTAATACTGCAAAACAAACGACAACATGTGTCGTGTCGACTTTGCGAGTTATAACGTATACTAATTAGTCGCTAATCAACTAGAATCAAAACAGAACAACTGAGTGATTCAGGCATTTTTCGGACAAAAATGGAACTTACGAAACTTAATTATTTGACGACGTTACTCAGGTCGACTATACGGACTTTTACACGTAACAAACAATCGACAAACAACATAGACTAAACAGGGCACCAAATCATTTCAATATTTGGGATATTTAACATGGAGTTTACGAAACTAGTCGACAATATCAATCGAAGCGAATAGACATCTCATAACATATACTTAATCACTGAAGGAAAAGAAATCGACCAAATAAAAGGGTCTTTGAAGATGGGGGGATTAGCAAAAAATAATCAAAAATCCAGATACAAATCTACGAACATATGAATAGAACATAGACAGAAGGAAAGAAAAGAAAAATAAACCGGAAGCTTACCTCAAAACGAACCAGGTTTGGCTTTTAGGGTTCTTGAACTCAGATTTGGGGTTCGAAGAGTTCTGCTTATATTTGACCGGAACCAAAGTTCATTAGGGTATGAGGGATGTCAGGGGAGTGACTAGGGTGAATTTGGGACTCATCTAGTGACTTAGGGTTTAGGTTCGAACCTTCGAATGATTATTCGAGATGTTCCAGGAAGATTCGAGCCAAACCATTACCAGATCGGGGTTGAGGGTGGTCTTGTGTCTTAAGGGTGTTAGTCTGGTGGTCATCGGCGTTGTTGCCGCCGGGTTCAGGTGAAAGGGGAGCTATGGCGGCTGCTAGGGTTCGGGGTATTTTTGGGTCCTTTCTGAGAGAGACGAAGGAACGAGGTGGGGGCTTGGATAGGGGGGCGGGGTAAAAGGGTTAGGTTTATATACAGATTAAGGGTTTAGATCCTGGCCGTTGGATCAAGTGAGATCGATGGCCAGGATCTATTCATTCAGGAGGGGCGACGTCGTTTGGGTTTGATGGTGGATGAGACCGGGTAGGGGAATGGATCGGGTCAGATTAACGGGCCTAGGGGAGGGCCTGGATCCGTTGGATCAATGGGGTTGTACGGCTCAGATCTAATGCCTTGAAACGGCGTCGTTGTGGTTAAATGAGCGGCCTGATCGGGACCGTTCATTTGAATCACATCAACGGATCAAAACAAGGACACCGATACGGCATCGTTTGGGGGCCGTGCTTGGGCAGCCTGGGTTGGGCTGTGTCTGTTTTGGTTTTGGGCCTAATTTTGGTCTCAAATTTGAGCCCAAATCCGGATTTTCCTCCAATTAAAACCCTTTTCTTTTCCTTCTTTTAATTTCTAATTTAACAAAATTCCTAACTAAGTTGTAAAATCAAAAATTAAACTTATACAAATATTGATTATTACTTAAACAAACAATTATCACACACATTAACCACTAAAATAAAATAAAATCACTTAATGACAACAAATAGAATAAAAGATGCATATTTTTGTGATTTTTCTTAAAACCAAATTAAAGTTTAATTAATTCCTAAATGCACAATTCAATCGTAAATGCGCATGTGACACATATTTTTTGTATTCTTAACTATAGCAAGGTGAGCATTTACGGACAGAACAATTATTAAAATGTCACGCAGATTCTCAAAATTGTACCCGAAGGTAACCCTTTTTTTTTTTTTTGATTTTTTTTGGGAGTAATTCTCATACAGAGCAAAAAATCACGTGCTTACAGCTGCCCCTCTTTGCCCGAAGACACGAAGGGTTTTCGTGCAAATATAAAGCGAGCGATTTTTGCTCGTCCGGATACTCCGTGTGAAGCATTTTTTGAAAAAGATTTGACCGAACCTTTACTTCAGAGGTTTCCTACATATCCTGGGCTGAACAGGAATCAGGTCAATGTAGTTCGGGAAGTTTTGGTAGCTGGGACTACCATGTGACTGTAACGTTCGTTGTTGTTTTGTGCTGTTACATGCTGCTGTATGCTGTTATTGCTTACCGATCTCCTTGTTACATCGTGCTAAAAAAAAGAAAAAAACAAGAAGCTAGGCTAGACTACGGATCATAAGATCTCATCTATCTTTAACTTGTTTTTGTTGCCTTGCTTTCTTGTCGTCTTGTGCTTCCTCTGGTGCTTTTCTTCCGTGAATTTGGGAATGACACTAGCCCTTTGCTTTTCTGAATACCGGTTTTCATCATTTTGCTTGGTCTGCTGGGGACATGGCTTTCTTCATTAAGCTTTTCGGCGGTTCCTCTGGGGGGGGGGTACGGCTCTTTTCATCAGATTTGTTATGCTGGGCATAATTTTAATGTTCACAAGCCGCTTCTTTCAAGACACGTCTTTTCTCCCTTTGACTCAGGCGCTTGAATTTATGCTGGGATCTCTTGTTGCAACCTCCTGCTTCCCGGTGCCGGGGATTTTTATCGTTTCATGCTGGAGATTCCTGTTGTAACCTTCTGCCTTCTGGTAGGGTTATCTCAAAATCTGAAATATTTAAACTAAGACATAAAAATTATTCCTCTCGTTATACAGGTGGGCGCCTATTTAAACTAAGACATGAAAAGTATTCCTCTCGTTATACAGGTGGGCGCCTATTTAAACTAAGACATGAAAAGTATTCCTCTCGTTATACAGGTGGGCGCCTATTTAAACTAAGACTGAAAAGTATTCCTCTCATTATACAGGTGGGCGCCTATTTAAACTAAGACTGAAAATATTCCTCTCATTATACAGGTGGGCGCCTATTAAAACTAAGACATGAAAATTATTCCTCTCGTTATACAGGTGGGCGCCTATTTAAACTAAGACTGAAAATATTCCTCTCATTATACAGGTGGGCGCCTATTTAAACTAAGACATGAAAATTATTCCTCTCGTTATACAGGTGGGCACCTATTTAAACTAAGACATGAAAATTATTCCTCTCGTTATACAGGTGGGCGCCTATTTAAACTAAGACTGAAAATATTCCTCTCATTATACAGGTGGGCCCCTATTTAAACTAAAACATGAAAATTATTCCTCTTGTTATACAGGTGGGCGCCTATTTAAACTAAGACATGAAAAGTATTCCTCTTGTTATACAGGTGGGCGCCTATTTAAACTAAGACATGAAAAGTATTCCTCTCGTTATACAGGTGGGCGCCTATTTAAACTAAGACTGAAAATATTCGTCTCATTATACAGGTGGGCGCCTATTTAAACTAAGACATGAAAATTTTTCCTCTCGTTATACAGGTGGGCGCCTATTTAAACTAAGACATGAAAAATATTCCTCTCGTTATACAGGTGGGTGCCTATTTAAACTAAGACATGAAAATATTCCTCTCGTTATACAGGTGGGCGCCTATTTAAACTAAGACATGAAAATTATTCCTCTCGTTATACAGGTGGGCGCCTATTTAAACTAAGATATGAAAAGTATTCCTCTCGTTATACAGGTGGGCTCCTATTTAAACTAAGACATGAAAAGTATTCCTCTCGTTATACAGGTGGACGCCTATTTAAACTAAGACATGAAAAGTATTCCTCTCGTTATACAGGTGGGCGCCTATTTAAACTAAGACATGAAAATATTCCTCTCGTTATACAGGTGGGCGCCTATTTAAACTAAGACATGAAAAGTATTCCTCTCGTTATACAGGTGGGCGCCTATTTAAACTAAGACTGAAAATATTCCTCTCATTATACAGGTGGGCGCCTATTTGAACTAAGACTGAAAATATTCCTCTCATTATACAGGTGAGCGCCTATTTCAACTAAGACTGAAAATATTCCTCTCATTATACAGGTGGGCACCTATTTAAACTAAGACTGAAAAGTATTTGAATATGTTTCCCCGTTTTCCCGGGAAAAAAGTTAAAAATGGCAGAAAATTTTCTGCCCCAGTTTTGGTGACCTTTCTGGCATTGCGTCCCTCTGCCATCATCAACCTTTATTTTCCTGCAGCAGACAAAAGGATTTTGTTAGTTTTAATCATGGTGGGCAGCGGTGTCCTTCCCGCTGGGGGATGATTTTCCTTTCCTTTTCCTTGCTCTGTGCCCCCACAACTGGTTGGTGGATAAAGTTGCTTGCTGGGGGGTGACCTGCTTGCTGGGGGTGGTTCTCCATTTATCCCCCTTTCCTGCTTTCTCTTTACAGAACAAGCTGTGTGAGTCCGCTTCAGTCTTGAAACCCCTCCCTTAGGAGTTTATTTCCTCCCAGAACTGCAAGGCATAGAATTTTATTGCCTGGGGATAACCTTTAGGACTGTTAGGGTTATCTTGCATAGGATTAATTTCCTTTTCCTGTGGTGTCTGACCACTTCGGACTTGGGTCCGTGATTTATCGACATTCTGCGAGGAAACCTTCTCGGAACTTGATCCACAAGTCCTTCACCCGTCGTTTTCCGCTCTCCTCACATCACCCTTAACTTTCTACACCATTCGTCCTTTGGTTTCGCAACCAACGCCTTTTGTCTTATTGCCTCGGATTTTGGCCTGTCCCTTTCGTACTTTGCTTTTGTACCCCTTCGGCCTCTGGTAGTAAACTCTGAAAAATCCTTTTCAAAACGAATTTCTAGAAAGAAATGAAAAGGATAGAAAAAGAGAAAAATCTTTCTGAACCAATACTGGTGGAAAAAAGGAAAGAGAAGAACTTATATGGATAACATGACTGGTCCTTACGATCATGACGTGCACCATAGATTCCCGACCCAGTCTATTTGTATCAATCAACCTGCCTGACGGCCTTACTTGCTGGGGATAAATGGGTGTCCATTTCTTCACGAACATAGACCCTTTTGTCAATCTGGCTTGTCGCCTTATAGTGCCCTTCGAGGGGTTTTCACTAATGAGACTCTCTCTTTTCTCTCAACTCCCGGCGCCTTATGGTGCCTGTGAAGGTTTTCACCGATAAGACTCTCTCGTTTTATATCTCTCATCTTTCGTCGCCTTATGGTGCCTGCGAAGGTTTTCACCGATAAGACTCTCTCATTTTATTTCTTCAGCGGGGAATTGGAGTGCTGCTGATATGACCCTCTCTTCTGGAGATTCTTTTCGACTATCAATTCATTTCCAGTTTTATGATCCTCTTCTTTGCTGGGGATCAGTGTATTATTCTCGGCCTTATTTGCCTGACTTGGAACCTTTCGGAGGTTGATCGGGAGGTCTTTTTTGGACATCGATGTTGGTTTTGGTGTGGGGCTAAAAGAAAAGCTATCAAGAATTCGAAATAACTTTGACGGGTGAGCCACTACAACTCTTGGAATCGAACCTTTGTTGAAACTTTAAAACATAACCTCTGCCCCAATTTTCTTGCTTGGGGGATTTTTTTTTTTACACTATGTTGAGCTATGTGCGTTACACACACTGTGACCGAGCCGTGAGGCGCCTACGTATCCTCTCTGAGGAATCAGGTCAAAAGTAGTTCCTAACGGTTTTGTTTTTCTTGTGATTTTTATCTTCTCTTGTTTTCATTTTCTTTTAAATCTTTTTCCTTTTTTTTTTTTTAATTATTTTTTTATTTTCTTATTTTCATATCTTTTCCATTAGTGATTCCAAAAGAGGGGTATGAAAGAATAACTTAAGGCTCAAAAGGGGGAAACAAGGGTTAAAAGTGTTTGGATAGAAGAAAGAATTGCCTCCGTCATTTCATTATCCAATAAGTACCAAATACAAACAAACGAACCAATAACTACCAATCAAAGAAATTACGCATAATATCTTTTGACTGCATCAGAATTGATAGCCATGTCGACACATCTTCCCTCGATATCTGTTAGACACAAAGCACCGTTGGACAATACTCTAGTCACGATATAAGGCCCTTGCCAATTTGGGGCGAACTTGCCTTTTGCCTCGACCTGATGCGGGAGGATCCGCTTCAATACCTGCTGCCCTACTTCAAACTTCCTGGGGCGTACCTTCTTATTGTATGCCCTTGCCATTCTACTCTGATACAACTGACCATGGCACACTGCTGCCAATCTTTTATCGTCTATCAAGCTCAACTGTTCCAATCGAGCTTTGACCCATTCATCATCATCAATCTCGGCTTCCGCGACAATTCGGAGGGACGGAATTTTGACCTCCGCTGGTATTACTGCCTTAGTTCCGTACACCAGAAAATAAGGAGCTGCACCTATGGAAGTCCGGACCGTAGTGCGATAACCTAACAAGGCAAAGGGTAATTTCTCGTGCCATTGTCTAGATCCTTCCACCATCTTCCGCAGTATCTTCTTGATGTTCTTATTGGCTGCTTCGACCGCTCCATTCGCCTTGGGACGATATGGGGTGGAATTGCGGTGTGTAATCTTGAATTGTTGGCATACCTCTCTCATCAGGCTGCTGTTAAGATTTGCACCGTTGTCCGTGATGATCACTTTTGGGATCCCAAATCTGCAGATGATATGGGAGTGAACAAAATCCACCACTAACTTTTTAGTTACCGACTTGAAGGTTTTAGCCTCGAACCATTTGGTGAAGTAGTCAATGGTCACCAGAATGAACCTATGGTCGTTGGATGCTGCCGACTCGATAGGCCCAATGATATCCATGCCCCATACAACGAACGGCAAGGGTGCTGACATCGTATGTAACTCTGTTGGCGGAGAATGAATCAGATCTCCATGTATCTGACACTGATGGCATTTCCTCACGAAAGTGATACAGGCGTGCTCCATGGTGAGCCAATAATACCCTGCTCGAAGGATCTTCCTTGCCAACACATATCCGCTCATATGTGGCCCACAAACTCCAGCATGTACCTCTGCCATAACTGTCGTGGCCTGACCGGCATCTATACATCTTAACAATCCCAAGTCCGGGGTTCTTCTGTACAAAACTCCTCCGCTGAGGAAGAAACCATTCGACAAACGCCGAAGGGCTCTTTTTTGGTCTCCAGTGGCCTGTTCCGGATATATCCCCATTTTGAGGTACTCCTTGATATCATGAAACCAGGTCTCTCCATCTACTTCCTCTTCTACCGCGTTGCAATAAGTGTGTTGATCACGAACCTGGATGTGCAGAGGGTTAACATACATTTTGTCCGGGTGGTGTAACATTGATGCTAAGGTGGCTAATGCATCTGCGACCTCGTTATGAACTCTCGGGATATGTTTGAATTTCATTGATCGAAATCGCTTGCTCAGATCGTGCAAACATTGTCGATATGGTATGAGTTTCAAATCCCGTGTTTCCCATTCACCCTGAATCTGATGTACCAAGAGGTCCGAGTCTCCCAAGACCAAAACGTCTTGGACATCCATGTCCGCAGCTAATCGCAGACCCAAAATGCAAGCTTCATACTCGGCCATATTATTGGTGCAATAGAAGCGTAGTTGAGCTGTAATAGGATAATGGCGTCCTGTTTTAGAAATGAGTACTACTCCTATTCCAACCCCTTTCGCGTTCGCGGCTCCATCGAAGAAAAGCTTCCAACCCGGTTCCTCGGGTAACTCCAGCTCACCCGTATGCATCACTTCTTCGTCGGGAAAATACGTTCTTAAAGGCTCATATTTTTCATCAGCGGGATTCTCTGCCAAATGGTCGGCCAGCGCTTGGGCTTTCATGGATGTCCTCGTCACATAGACGATATCGAACTCTATGAGCAGAATTTGCCATTTTTCCAACCTCCCTGTGGGCATAGATTTCTGAAAGATGTACTTCAATGGGTCCAAACGGGATATGAGATAAGTAGTATACGAGGACAGGTAGTGTTTCAACTTCTGAGCTACCCAAGTTAGGGCGCAACATGTTTTCTTGAGTTGAGTGTACTTGACCTCATATATTTTGAATTTCTTGCTAAGATAATAAATGGCCTGCTCCTTCCTTCCTGTGTCATCATGTTGCCCCAGTACACAACCAAATGAATTTTCCAGGACCGTCAGATAAAGAATTAAGGGCTTCCCCGGCTTAGGTGGAACCAACACGGGTGGATTGGATAGATACCCTTTGATTTGGTCGAAAGCCTCTTGACACTCTGCTGTCCAGTTTACCGCAGCATCTTTTTTCAGTAGCCGAAATATGGGTTCACAAGTCGCTGTGAGTTGAGCGATGAACCTACTGATGTAATTGAGTCTCCCCAACAGACTCATTACCTCTGTTTTGTTCCTTGGCGGTGGCAAATCTCGAATGGATTTAATCTTGGATGGGTCTAACTCAATACTCCGTCAACTGACGATGAATCCTAACAACTTTCCTGATGGAACCCCGAATGCGCATTTGGCCGGGTTGAGCTTGATATCATACCTTCGGAGTCTTTGGAAAAATATCCTTAGGTCTGCTACATGATCTTCCTGACGCCAAGACTTTATGATCACATCATCTACGTACACCTCAATTTCTTTGTGTATCATGTCGTGAAACACAGTAGTCATTGCTCGCATGTACGTTGCCCCGGCATTCTTCAATCCTAATGGCATTACCCGATAGTAGTAAGTTCCCCATGGCGTAATAAAAGCTGTCTTTTCCGCATCTTCCTCGTCCATTAGGATCTGATGATATCCCGCATAGCAATCCACAAAGGATCCGATCTCGTGCCCGGCGCAATTATCGATCAGGATATGGATGTTGGGCAATGGAAAATTGTCCTTAGGACTTGCTTTGTTGAGGTTGCGGTAGTCGACGCATACCCTGATTTTCCCATCCTTCTTCGGAACGGGTACCACGTTGGCCAACCACTCCGGATATCGAGTGACCCGAATGACCTTCGCCTGCAACTGCTTAATCACCTCTTCTTTGATCTTTACACTCATTTCTGTTTTAAATTTCCTTAGTTTTTGCTTGACTGGAGGGTATGCCGGGTCAGTGGGCAATTTGTGAACCACTAGATTGGTACTTAATCCCAGCATATCGTCATATGACCATGCAAAAACATCTTTGAATTCCACGAGGGTTTTGATCAATTCTTCCCTGACGTTTGGTTCAATGTGGATGCTGATTTTGGTTTCTCTGACATTATCCGCATCTCCTAGATTCACAGCCTCAGTGTCATTTAGGTTAGGCTTGGGTTTCTCTTCAAATTGGCACAGCTCTCGGTTTATCTCTTCGAAGGATTCATCCTCGTCATATTCAGACTCATTGTCACAAATGACCTCTTGTATCATTATGTCAGACTCGGATTGATTTATTAGACTAGGTCGAAGATCCGATGTGCATGCCATGTCATTAGAACCAGTAAAAAGAGAACTGTTCAGAAAGAAAAAGAACAAAACAAAATTAAAATGAGACAAAAGAAGAGAACTTTATTAAACTTGCGGGATAACAGGGTTCACACTTTTACAAAACAAAAATAAAATTTGGATTACACCCTGGAATAATCCGAACAAGAAAAGCATAAATCAAAGCCTACTACCAAGACTCCCCCCGGACAGGAAGAGGAGTAACCGTCCAATTGTTGGTTTTGGCCTCAGGCCCCACAAACTATATATCCGCTCTGCTGGAATTCTCTCCAACTTCTACCATATTGACATTAGCGAATAGCCTCTCGAAGCTCTGATTCAGGTCCCCGTCCATACCAATCAATGGTCCGAGAATCTTCAGGACCAGTGACCCCTTGGTATTTGCTTTAGCAAAAGATCTTGAGAGGCGTGGCACAGGTTTGGGAAGATACCAGACTTTCTTCTTCATTTTCCGCGCTTGCTTTACATCTGCTGCAGTTGGTTTGAACCCCAACCCGAAGGTTTCCAAATTCTTGGGCAGGGAGACAGGTTGGACAATCCCCTGAAGCTCAACTCCCAGGCCTTTTCCCGGCACAAATCCATTACCCAGCATTTCCGAGACCATCATGATCGTTGTGGAAGCTACCCTAGGGTGCTGGAGGATCTCACCCTCAGAAATCTTGTTTGCCGACATTGTATCGAAGATCTGGTAGACCCAAGGACCTTTGTCATCATCGGTCTCTATGAAGGGAACAATGGTGCCACCCAAGGTGCACGCAGTGTCCTTGCCGTACAGTACGACCTCTTGTCTATCGCACTCGAACTTGACCATCTGATGCAGGGTGGAAAGCACTGCTTTGGCTGCGTGAATCCACGGTCATCCCAACAGAAGGTTATAAGATACCGCGGCGTCTAAGACCTGGAACTCCATGGTAAATTGGACTGGACCGATGGTCAATTCGAGTACAATGTCCCCCATGGTGGCTGTTCCATTTCCGTCAAATCCTCGGACGCAAATGCTATTCTTGTGGATTCTTCCGTGGTCGATCTTTAACTAGTTCAGGGTGGATACTGGACAAATATTGGAACTTGAACCGTTATCCACCAATGCCCGAGTAACTATCGAATTTTCACATTTGACAGTTAGGTAGAGAGCTTTATTATTCTCCGTACCTTCCACTGGCAGATCATCATCTGAGAATGTTACCCTGTTCACCTCGAAAATTTTGTTGGCAATTGTTTCCAGGTGGTTTACAGAAATCTCGTTGGGCACATGAGCTTCGTTTAATATCTTCATCAAGGCCCGACGATGTTCCTCAGAATGGATTAGTAATGATAGCAGTGAGATCTGGGCCGGTGTTTTCCTTAGCTGTTCGACCACGGAGTAGTCCTGCACTTTCATCTTCCTCAAGAATTCCTCAGCCTCTTCTTCGGACACAGGTTTCTTGGTTGCAGCTGGGTTGGGTTTTCTCAGCTCCACCGGAGCAAAACACCGTCCTGATCGAGTCAGTCCTTGCGCTTCACAACTATCTTCCTCCACTTGTTTTCCTTTGTACATCACCACCGCCTTCTCATATTTACAAGGCACGGCCTTGCTATCAATCATCGGCAGCTGGACTACAGGCTTTATGGTGACCAGTTCCCTGTATACCCCTTTCAACACAACTGCAGGTGTGGGTGGAGTCCCTGATATTACCAACTTGGTTGGCTCGGGTTTGCTTGTTACGGCGGACGGGCTCTTTCCCAATATCACTACTGGCTTGACGCCTTCTTCCTGCGACTGTACCCCCATTCTTCCACTGGTCGATCCTTCTTTCGGAGCGGCCTGGATCATCATCACTGTCTGTGAGGGCTTCCTCAGCTCTCCTCCCTCATACACCAACTCGATCATGTGAGCCTCGTGGTGCGTTGGCAATGTGTTCTGGTTGATGTTAGGTGCCTCCGGTGTTTGGACCTCGATTTTGTTAGAATCAATGAGATCTTGTATCGCCTACTTCAGCCTCCAACATTTTTCAGTAGCATGTCCCAGCATTCCTGAGCAGTACTCACAGCTCATTGATCTGTTCACATTTTGGGGTGGGGGGTTTTGCTCTTTAGGTTCGACAGGAATCACCAAACCCAACCGTTTCAATTTGTGGAATACGGCGGTATAGGTCTCTCCCAACTCAGTAAAGGCTCTATGTTTCTGCAGCCTATCATTTTTAGCAGCTTGACTCCCTCGAAAACCCGTCCCCGGAGGGTTCCTGTATGCTCTTGGTGGAGGATAGGCATTTTGTGGTGGTGGGTAGGTATTATGTGGAGCTGGAGCACGCCATTATGGGCGAACCGGGGGTTGGGTGTATGTCTGGGCTTGATGGACGGTGAAATGTGGTTCTTGAGGTGGATAGTAGTGATGTGGTGGGTTGTATGGGTAGTTTGGCCTGTGGGGTCTGGGTTGGTTGTAGTGTGGTTTGTCAGACCTGGACCAACTGCTTGCCTCAATCGTGACAATTTCTTCTTTCTTCCTTCTTCCCAGCACACCTCCCGTGCCGCTCTGAGTAGCCTGGGTCGTTGCCTTGAGTGCCGAGTAATTCAGGATTTTGTCAGACCTCAGACCCTCTTCTATCATGACCCCTATCTTCACTACTTTGTTGAAGGATTTTCCAACCGTCGTCACCAAGTGACCAAAGTAAGTTGGATCCAGTGTTTGCAAGAAGTAGTCCACCATTTCTCCCTCTCTCATGGGAGGATCAACTCTGGCCGCTTGCTCTCTCCAGCGGAACCCGAACTCGCGAAAACTTTCCCCAGGCTTCTTGCCGGTCCTCAGCAACGTGGACGGTCAGGGACTATCTTAAGATTTTATTGAAAGTGACCTGCGAAAGCCTGCGCCAGGTCATCCCAAGTGTACCATCTGCTGGAATCCTGCCTGGTATACTATTCTAGTGCCTATCCACTCAGACTTTGGCCGAAATAAGCTATCAGCAGCTCATCTTTGCCACCTGCCCCTATCATTTTGCTACAGAATCCCCACAAATGCACCATGGGATCACCGTGTCCTTCATATAAATCAAACTTATTCATCTTGAAACCAGCCGGGAGTTGGACGTCCGGGAAAGGGCATAGATCCTTGTAGGCCACGCTGACCTGGTTGCCCAATCCGTGCAGGTTCCTGAAGGACTGCTCCAGGCTTTTGAACTTCCTCAATACCTCATCTTGTTCTGGGACTTTAACCGGCTTTTCAATCTCTGCCGGTACCTCCAAGTGCGGATTGTAGGTATGTGGTTCGGGTGCCTGAAATGTGGGCTCAAGGGGATAGTATTGCGTATCATGAGTCTGAAACAATGGCTCGCTGGTTGATCTTTGGAAGGTGGCTGATATGGGTCCCACAAAATTGGGAACATTTGGTGTTGGGAGAGGTTGATGGGGTGGTGGAGCTTGGGAATCATGGGGGCTTCTCTCCTGATGATAACGGTGATTCGGGAGGCTTGTTGAAGGGCCGGAATGAGGGTATTCCGGCATGTGCCCTAGTGGCTCAGGGCTCTTTTGTGCTTTGGCCAGAGCTAACTGCATTGCATTCATCTCTAGTCCCATCCTTTCTATCTTTTCCATCGCTTCTTTTAACAACTGGCTCATCGGCCTTTCTTCCTCGGTACTATTGTATGAAGTAGTCATGCTAGTTGTTACCGGTCCTTTGGATCTGGTTTGGTAAGGGTGTGTTGCCAGAATTCTTTAACAACTAACTGTCTGTATTTTGTGGAAAATAGCAAACTTGTTAGCGTTAGAGCTTTAACAGATTTGATAACAACACATTGGGGATGCAAATGCTCCTAGGCAGTTAACCGTTTCTAACATGCTTTGATTCGACAACATGCGTCATCCCGGCTTGTTTATTTGTCCCTTTTTAAAGTACTTTGGGAATCCCTGTATTTATTTTATTTTCATATTTTCTTTATTTCTTTCTTTTTCTTTTCTTTTCTTTTTGTTAATGGTGGACGAATCTTATGTGAATTGCCTACGTATCACGTCCCCGCGTGAATCAGACCAGGCGTAGTTCTGCCATAAAGTAAAGACACACAAAATTCTTTTGGAATCATTTAATTCATCATCAAAATTCGCTATTACAAATTACTTCAAACAAAGAATAGCAACAGTACAGATTCCAAAGTTTTTTTAACCTAACTCCTTGACATAAAGAAAACAACATATAGGAAGACAACAAAGCCAATTAAACAAGACTCGAACTTAAGGCTACAACTCCAACTTGAGGGCTCGCGAGGCATCGGTCGGCCTTTCCGCGGCCCTTGGTGTAAGGTCTCTCTGCAAGCTCTTCAACTCATTTATGATCCGGTGGACGCAGCCCATGATGGAAACAAGGAGGGTTTTCCGAGGTATTTGCTCACATACTAGGCATCTCATGTAGATGTAGTGCCCGATCTCATCAATCCTTCCTCGAATGTTGTCCCTTTCAACGAACAATTGCTCTATTCACCGGTCTTTTAATCCCAGTGCTTGAGCATTGTCGGCAAGTCGATCCTGGAACATTTCCATTTGTCTCTCCATGCTGGTCATTGCATCGTAACAACGTCTTCTGTCGGCCTGGGCATCTCGTGCTTGTTTGGAGATCCGTTCATGAAGAGTGGAGTTTGTTTTCCTTAATATCCCGATGCTCATTTCATAATCCCTTATGACTTGTTGCAGACGCTGCCTCCGGACCATTGTACCTTTTGCCCATTTGACCTTCATCCTTGCTATGCAAGCTTCTGATTGTTCTAATTCTTCTCGGCTTTGGCTGACGTGATTTCTCAAATCGGCTATCAATCTTTCGTCGGAGCGGCGTTTCTGTCGGTCGGTGTTGCTCGTACCGGCTTGGCGGATGTGGGCCTTTAGTGTCTGGTTTTCTTGGGCTAACTTGTTCTTCTCACCCCGCTCGGAGGCGACTTGCACGTTATTCTCAAATACAAGCCTTTCAATTTGTTGCTTTAGCCTCCCGATTTCAGCCCGGTAGCCTTCCTCCCTTTTTAACCAGCCCCACTGTGTATGTGATGATTCCTCAAAGTCTTGGATGTGAGCTCTCTTAGTTGGTCTCTGATGCTCAAGCTCTCTTCTGTACCACGTGAGGTATTTTGGCGACACTTCGCCCTTTGCCCGATCTCGTACACAAGTATCTACCTTCAGGGTTTGACATTCATTCCAGATTCTCCGAACGACCGCTTCAAGGAACTGCCCACCAGGTCCGATTTCGATCACCTGGCTACTGAGATCCTCTTCCTTCGGGATTATTTGGTATCGCCCCAACTGTCTCAACACTTTGCATGGTGCGTAGGGCTGGATACTTTGGAGACCCATCAACAACAAATGAGATTCGGTGGCTGACATGTGTATGACTTCATCTATGGGTAGTCACCCAAACGCCCACTCTATCTGGTTTGCTGAAATAGAGCGCAGTAGCGTGACCCATTCGGCGACCCCTTATGGCAGGTTGAAACCATCAACCCTAGTGGGAAACTCTTCTATACAAGTCTTTTGTGATGACCCATATCTCAGCAACTGAGGGCGATGGCATAGATGCTCTATCATCCACATTTGCAGTAGTGTATTACATCCCTCGAAGAAACCTCCTCCGATTTTGCAAATAGTGAGTGCGCGGAAAATATCTGCTATTATCATTGGTGCCAGAGTGTTGTTTTCTTGTTTGAGCAAAGTGCTTACGACCCCAGCGATTTGTATGTTAATTTTCCCATCCTTTCTAGGGAACACCAGAAAACCCAAAAAGGCTATCATAAAAGCAATACATTTATGCCTCTCCCATTTCAACCGGCTTTCCCCACTGCAAATCTTACTCTCGGGATTGTTGAACCCTCCCAGATGACCGTACCTGTCGTACAGAAATGCCAAACTACAAAACCCTTTTGATAACTCTGGGTTATGTACCGTTCTGCGGATCTTTACGATGTCCAGGAACTTGTGTATGGTTATGGTCCTTGGTGCAATGAGATACCATTCTTTTATAGGGATTTTAGGACATTCAATGTACCCTGCCAACTCCTCCAGTGTCGGGGTGAGCTCAAAGTCTGAGAAGTGAAATACATAGTGTGTCGAGTCCCAAAATGAAATTAAAGCCCTGATAACGTCCCCTCGCGGATCGATGTCCAGCAATCCAACCAAATTTCCCAAGTATATTTTGACTGTATCTTGCCCTGATTCTTCTAAGTCGTTCCACCACATGCGTAAACCCAAAGGAACTCTGTTTATAATGGCCTCAGATGAACTCCTACTTGTGCTCATTCTGCACATTTATTAAGAAAAAAAAGATTTTTATTTTGACTCCAAACATTTTCCGTTTTTTTTTCTTCTTTTTTTTGAAAGAAACAATATATGTATATACATACATGTGTATAGATATATATACATATATATATCATTATTGGTAAAACAAAACGGGGAGTTGGACCCGATAAGGGTTGCCTACGTATTCCACATCCGGTGAGAATCAAACCGACGTAGTTCGGGTAAGAAAATTATCTAAATCACGGGTTTTTCTCAAAATTGAAAAATATTTGGACATTGCTTTTTCTTAAGTGAGAAACTCTTGAAAATCTTCTTCATTTATTTATTTATTTATTTATTTTTCTTTCAAAATTCCCGTTATCACCCGCCGGTCAACATGCAAATTCGAAGCAAATTAAATGCGCTAACAGACAAGATGCCACATGATGGTCTTTTTGTTCCAGGTTGCTATTCCTAGACGGGCCCAACCCCTGTGTTGAGCCCCCTAAGTCAAATGCAACGTGATGCAAATAAGCATTTTCCTACAAGGGATCCGGCATGAAGTTATGTTTTACTAAGCTTCAAACTGGGCTTTGTTCTAGACCTGGCTTACACGAGCGGACAACTCGAGTCGAGGAGGGGGCTACGTACCGGGGACCCGCGGGGTCGTCCGACTTTGTAACTTATCCGAGCCTCTTTCTACTTGGGTATGACACTTAACAGAATAGGGAGTCTCGACCAGCGAGCTTCTCCCCGGAGGTAAGGAGAGAAAGGTTTCGGCACAGTTTATATATACAGTCAAATAATATCAAAGCGGTAACACACATCATTTTGCACATGAAGCACATATCACATAAAAAATATCAGATAATAAATAAAGCCAAATAGAACAATTATTCTAAGCTCGAATTTCTAACCTTGAACCAGTGGTTCTGGGTTACAAGATCCCCAGCAGAGTCGCCAGAGCTGTCACACCTCCTTTTTCCGCCCCCGCGAGGGGACAAGGAGTTTTTTCCAATTAAAGGACAATCGAAACGGGATTTTTTCGTTTATTTCAGAGTCGCCACTTGGGAGATTTAGGGTGTCCCAAGTCACCAATTTAATCCCGAATCGAGGAAAAGAATGACTCTATATTACAGTCTGCGCACCAGACATCCGGATAAGGAATTCTGTTAACCCGGGAGAAGGTGTTAGGCATTCCCGAGTTCCGTGGTTCTAGCACGGTCGCTCAACTGTCATATTCGGCTTGATTATCTGATTTTATACAAATATGAACTTATGTGCAAATTTTAACTCTTGACCGCTTTTTATCATTTACTGTTATTTTTATCAAGAATTGCAACGTTGTGAAAATGTATCTCGAACCGTGTTACAATCAATGTACCCATGGTCGTCGACACACTTTGACTCCGTTGAGATTTGGATTTGGGTGACATAATTGTGCACCCGAGTTTAAGAAGGTAAGATTTATTAAAATGCGCGCCTAAAGCAATTAGCGTATTGTTATTTTGGGGAAGGCCGTAAAATTCGCTAAATGGCCTGTCCCGAGTTCTAAGTATTTTAATATATACATTTAGAGGGCCCCGCAGCTTGTGCATTTTTTGTTTGTCGAGGCTCGTCTCATTCATTATTAAAAAAAAGAATTTGCAACGTCACGGAAATGCATCTCAAATCACGTTACAATCAATGTACCCGTGATTAGAGACACATTTCGATCCCGTTGAGATTTGGATTTGGGTCACATAAATGTGCACCCGAGTTTAAGGAGATAACATTATTAAATACGCGCCTAAAGCGACTAGCGTGTCATTATTCTGGGAAAGGCCGTGAAATTTTGCTAAAACGGTCTATCCCGAAGCCTAAGCAATTCTAAAGCAAATATTTACTGAGGGCCCCGCAATTTCGTATTTTTATTTGGCGAGACTCATCTCATTTTTAGTTTTTAAAAGGATATCTTAAAGCGACTACATTCTTCTATTTTTGTCCGTCTCTAGAATGAAAGAGAGAAAAAAATCCTAGTCCCATTACATACTTAAAGTTGTCATAGTTGAACTCCAAACAAAAGACAAAATTTATGAGATTCCAAATGCAAGGGCACGTATGGGCCATCCGTTTGCCCAATCGTGGGCTTGGGTCCAATGCGTAGGGTATTATACTGGACTTGGGCTGCCCTTATTCTGATATTAGCCTAATTGCTTATTTCTACGCCTATTCGTGAGTTTGCAAAGCTGACAGATAAAAATGATACCCTTTTATTTAACAGTCTGTTGTAAGTTTAAAATAGGTGATCTGTTGTCATGAAAGGACTTTAAGATCAAGTTTTAATCCTAATTCGAACCGTTTGCATGCTGAGATTAGACTATCCTGACAATTAGAAATCCATTTACCCAACTCTAGTTTAACATGCATATTTATAACAAACTGAAGTAAGCATGGTGCTTTCTAACATTATATCCTTTTTTTAACTAAGGACCTACATAGGGAGTTCACAAGCTAAATAACGGCATATATAAAAGACGGTCTAATTATACAGCTCCTTGGCAGGATTTACATATCAATGATACACAAAATGGCTCAAGTACAATTAATAAAACAACTAAATTCAATTTATAACTTCGAATTCTTCATGTGTGTATTCATGCTTCAAATGTCAACTTCAAACATGGAATTACATCGACTTAGTATGTGTACCTGAATTCAGATAACAAGAACAAGATGAAGAGGAAGAATATCAGCAGCAGGCAACCAAGCAGTAGTAACACAGCAGTGCAAACAGCAACAATGCAACCTCTAGCTCAAGAACACCCAACAGCAGTTCAATAACGATAACCCACAGGTGGTCGAGCACCACAAAACAAACCCAGAAACAGAGTACCAAACCAGCAGAAAAACCCAGAATACTCAATGCAATAGCAACAACAGTTCAATAATCACAAAAGCTCGGCAAATAACCAACAACAACTTCAAATAGCAATAAGACCAAAACCAGTTAGCAGCATATAGAAGCCCAGAATAGTAGTAATCCCGCAGAGAAAATTAGAATATCCTAGTGGAATAGTAACAGCCCAACTAGAATAACTGACTTGGCAAAGACAGCTTGACCAACTTAATCTCTTATGTAGTTTTCAGACAGTGTTTAGTTACAGTGTTCTGGAATTTTTTCTGTTTGTTTTCTTTCAGTTTTTTCCAACCTAAAACCGTCCAGCCCTTAGCCAAAAATAGCCCTATTTATAATCTGAAAGAGACCCCCTAAGGTCTGCCTAGAACTTCACAGCCTCCAGGTCTGCCCATACCCTTCACTTCTCATGCCTAAGCATCTTCTTGATGCAAGTAATTTGGTTCCCCATGCTTGTCCTATTGCTCTAATCAAGAGTCATGGGTTCATTTAAGTATTCATTTTAAACTCCCATGATCTTATGTTTTGTCCCCACTAATACTAGATTAATAGTATTTTTGTTTAAACAATTGATAGCCCGTTAATCCTGAATATTTAATCAGCCTTTGCCCAACCAAAATTACCCAACAGACCCTTGATCATTACTGCCTCGCCCCCCCCCCCTTTCCATTCTATTGAATCTGCCAGTTATAACCATTTGAGAACTAGTTCGAACCCCCACAACTAACAAACCATAACCTATATAATCAGTCCAACACAACCATTCAACAAAATCAGCTAGTAAAAGTTAAGTCGTTGCCATTTAATACTGCAAAACAAACGACAACATGTGTCGAGTCGACTTTGCGAGTTATAACGTATACTAATTAGTCGCTAATCAACTAGAATCAAAACAGAACAAATGAGTGATTCAGGCATTTTTCGGACAAAAATGGAACTTACGAAACTTAATTATTTGACGATGTTACTCAGGTCGACTATTCAGACTATTACACGTAACAAACAATCGACAAACAACATAGACTAAACAGGGCTCCAAATCATTTCAATATTCAGGATATTTAACATGGAGTTTACGAAACTAGTCGACAATATCAATCGAAGCGAATAGACATCTCATAACATATACTTAATCACTGAAGGAAAAGAAATCGACTAAATAAAAGGTTCTTTGAAGATGGGGGGATTGGCAGAAAATAATCAAAAATCCAGAAACAAATCTACGAACATATGAATAGCACATAGACAGAAGGAAAGAAAAGAAAAATAAACCGGAAGCTTACCTCAAAATGAACCAGGTTTGGCTTTTAGGGTTCTTGAATTCAGATTTGGGGTTCGAAGAGTTCTGCTTATATTTGACCGGAACCAAAGTTGATTAGGGTATGAGGGATGTCAGGGGAGTGACTAGGGTGAATTTGGGACTCATCCGGTGACTTAGGGTTTAGGCTCGAACCTTCGAATGATTATTCGAGACGTTCCAGGAAGATTCGAGCCAAACCATTACCAGATCGGGGTTGAGAGTGGTCTTGTGTCTTAAGGGTGTTAGTCTGGTGGTCATCGACGTTGTTGCCGCCGGGTTCAGGTGAAAGGGGAGCTATGGCGGCTGCTAGGGTTCGAGGTATTTTGGGGTCCTTTCTGAGAGAGACGAAGGAACGGGGTGGGGGCTTGGATTGGGGGCGGGGTAAAAGGGTTAGGTTTATATACGGATTAAGGGTTTAGATCCTGGCCGTTGGATCAAGTGAGATCGATGGCCAGGATCTATTCATTCAGGAGGGGCGACGTCGTTTGGGTGTGATGGTGGGTGAGACCGGGTAGGGGAATGGATCGGGTCAGATTAACGGGCCTAGGGGAGGGCCTGGATCCGTTGGATCAATGGGGTTGGACGGCTCAGATCTAACGCCTTGAAACGGCGTCGTTGTGGTTAAATGAGCGGCCTGATCGGGACCATTCATTTGAATCACATCAACGGATCAAAACAAGGACACCGATACGGCGTCGTTTGGGGGCCGTGCTTGGGCAGCCTGGGTTGGGCTGTGTCTATTTTGGTTTTGGGCCTAATTTTGGTCTCAAATTTGAGCCCAAATCCGGATTTTCCTCCAATTAAAACCCTTTTCTTTTCCTTCTTTTAATTTCTAATTTAACAAAATTCCTAACTAAGTTGTAAAATCAAAAATTAAACTTATACAAATATTGATTATTACTTAAACAAACAATTATCACACACATTAACCATTAAAATAAAATAAAATCACTTAATGACAACAAATAGAATAAAAGATGCATATTTTTGTGATTTTCCTTAAAACCAAATTAAAGTTTAATTAATTCCTAAATGCACAATTCAATCGTAAATGCGCATGTGACACATATTTTTTGTATTCTTAACTATAGCAAGGTGAGCATTTACGGACAGAACAATTATTAAAATGTCACGCAAATTCTCAAAATTGTACCCGAAGGTAACCCTTTTTTTTTAATTTTTTTGATTTTTTTTTGGGAGTAATTCTCATACAGAGCAAAAAATCACGTGCTTACAGACCCTCAAAAGGGCAGTTGAAGATTTGATTGAGGCCGAAAGAATTATTTTTCAGAAAGAAGAAGCTTTTGATGTGATAAACAATCTGTTGCCTGCACACAATAGCGGGCCAATAGTTGGAATGATTTGTGAAGATGAGGAATTTGATCTGGCATTGAAGGCCATTTCAGCTATTGCTGAGACAGAAGAAAAGCCAAAAAATGATCGCCAAGCATGAAAGTTCCCCATCAGACGGGAGTCTCGGTAGCCAGTTTTGCTATCCTTTCTGTATCCGGATTATCTCAAGGTGTGATC
This sequence comes from Nicotiana sylvestris, assembly GCF_000393655.2. Taxonomy (NCBI): domain Eukaryota; kingdom Viridiplantae; phylum Streptophyta; class Magnoliopsida; order Solanales; family Solanaceae; genus Nicotiana; species Nicotiana sylvestris. Next base: position 150,351,017 of record NC_091068.1, read on the forward strand.
TGGATGTTTTACTTTATTGTCTTACTTTCCAATGTTAACCCTTCTATCTTTTGAAATTCGAAAAAAAATCAAAAATCAATGAAATTAATATTTCATTGTCTAGGAATGTCTCTTTTCTTAATCTTGTCGTTTTCCTTATTCTCTTTTTAGTTCTGTTAAATGCAGATTTCAATAACATGACATGCTTGTGGACTACATGCCCAGATCCTAAGAAGCTGTCAGACTTCGAAATAAGGAATCAAGAATTAGATTGCAGTGAAGATAAGTTTTAGGAAATAAAACAAAGAGTTGGAGCAACTAAAGGAAAATTGGCTCCAAATTGGAAAGAGCCATATATGGTAACAAGGGTACTGCCAAAGAAAGCATTGTACCTGGGAAACGTCGAAAGAAATGTCCCTGGAACAACTGTCAACGCAAATGCAGTCAAAAGGCTTTGCGAAGGCTTTTGACTGCATGTATATTAATATTCTCCGGTTGGGATGACAAAGGCTTTAATTCTCGCTACCCTAACACCATTAACCCTTTTGTAATCCATTTGAGTTAGTTACTCTTCTTTGATTACCCTCTTTGGAACCTGAAAGTGTTATTGGAAAAAAAATTAAATTGAGAAAATGAAAAAAAATGAAAAGAGAAGAAAAAGAAAAATACAAAGGGGGGGGGGGGAGGGGAGGACAACAAGAAAATGAAATGAAAAATGAAAAAAAGGAATGGAAAGGAAAAAGAAAGAGAAAACAAAACAAAATAGAAAAGCAAAAGAAAACCAAAAACAAAGTTTCCTAAACTATATTCGACTTGATTCCGAAAGGATATGTAGGAAACCTCTCTCTAGGGTTCAGTCACACCAAAACAAAAATTCAAATTCTCCCAAAAGTGAAATTGGGGAAGATGTTATAATGGTTCGGTGATAGTTTCGCTCGAAAGGTTCCAAAGTTGTAATTTAATCCAAATTCTTTTTACCCCAAATCCTGTTCGAGTCCTTCCGATCAATCAGTGAGAATTTTCAAGGATCAGAGAATACAGCTACTTGGATTCGTTGCAATAAAAATGAGAGAAATGAAATGAGAAAGTCTTACTGGTGAAAACCCACACGGGCACCGTGAGGCGACAGTAAGCAGAGAAACTAGAAATGAGAGAGTCTTGTTAGTGAAAACTCGCAAAGAGCACTATAAGGCGATGGTGAGAAGAGAAATGAGAGAGGTCAGCTCGTGAAAACCCACAAAGGGTTCCCCTGATCGAAAAGAGGATCCTCGCAACTATCAGCATCAACAGAGTCCTGGCGAGGTTCCTCGATTTCAGGGCAAAGTTGTGATGAATTTCTGAGAGTCGAACGGTTTACACAGATCAAGCATCTAGTCCAAAAGGCATGTCATGTTCATTGAAGTCCGCATGTACTCCATATAAGTCATTATTTCCTTTCCCCGAAAGGGACACTTCTTGTTTTAAACTCATTCTCCATTCCATTGTTTGCTTTCTTTGAATCCTTTTCGGTCTAACTCTGTTCCAAAACTAAGACAAAGAAAGGATGATAAGACTGATTTATAGGGCTTTCGTTTGATACAAGCTAATGTGCAAAAGGCACCCAGCCTCGTCAGGGGAATAAGTTGGCCTCGACTGGCCATGGCGGCCGATGATTCGAATTCAAAACTCTCGGAAGGAGAAAATCAAATTGAAGTGCCTATAAAGGCAAATGAAGTTGAAAAGGTTGAGTCCCATGTGGCTAACCGACTCGGCAAGGTTTGAAAAGCCAAGATACCCCAAATGCTCTGAAATTGAAGTTGGAAGAACGAAGCTAGAAATGAAAGGCCTATAAAGGCGAAATAAAGTTGGAACAGGTTAAGTCCCACGAGACTAGCCGTTGCGACAAAGTTTGAGGAGCCAAAAGTTCCCCCAATGTTCTGAAGTTAAAAACTGAAAAAAAAAAGAAAAAAAAAGAGTCAGAAGTGAAAGGCCTACAAAGGCAAAATAAAGTCGAAAAGGTTGAGTCCCATTTACCAATCGCCATGGCAAAATCTGAAAAAACCAGAGTTTCTCCAGGGTCAGAAATGCGATCGGTATTCAGGAAGCAACCAGTTGAAGTTGAAAGGGCCGAAATCAAATGATTGAAATAATCAAGGCCACATAACCAACCACCGTTTCAAACTAACAATTGTTCTTTGTTTGAAAACATGAAACAAGTGCAATCTAAAGCAACCTTGCAAGGAGCAGGTGCAACCAAAAGAAACTGTGCAAGGGTTAGAAATAGTTTTGCAGTAATAATCAATCCAAAAGGGAAGCCTCTTCCGAATTCTGTCCTGCATTTTTTTACACATTTCTTAAAACAGAAAAAGAAGAAGAAGAAGAAGAAGAAGAAGAAGGAGGAGAAGAAGAAGAGGAAGAAGAAGAAGAGGAAGAAGAAGAAGAAGAAGAAGACGAGGAAGAAGAAGAAGAAGAAGAAGAAGAAGAAGAAGAAGAAGAAGAAGAAGAAGAAGAAGAAGAAGAAGAAGAAGAAGAAGAAGAAGAAGAAGAAGAAGAAGAAGAAGAAGAAACATGGTAGCCTAGGGTCCCCAATTTCTAGTTACGTTTTTTCTAACATAGGGTCTCCACTCCCTAGTTGATTTTATTTTAGACATAGGATTTCCACTCCCTAGTCGCTTTGCCAACATAGGGTCTCCACTCCCTAGTTAATTTTATTTTAGATATAGGGTCTCCACTCCCTAGTCTGCTTTTCCAACTTAGGGTCTCCACTCTCTAGTTGATTTTATTTTAGACATAGGGTCTCTACTCCCTAGTCGCTTTGCCAACATAGGGTCTCTACTACCTAGTTGATTTTATTTTAGGCATAGGGTCTCATCTCCCTGGTCTGCTTTTCCAACATAGGGTCTCCGCTCCCTAGTTGAAGTTATTTTAGACATAGGGTCTCCACTCCCTAGTTGATTATATTTTAGACATAGGATCTCTACTCCCTAGTCTGCTTTTCCAAAATAGGGTCTCCACTCCCTAGTTGATTTTATTTTAGGCATAGGGTCTCCACTCCCTAGTCGCTTTTCCAACATAGGGTCTCCACTCCCTAGTTGATTTTATTTTAGGCATAGGGTCTCCACTCCCTAGTCTCCTTTCCAACATAGGGTCTCCACTCCCTAGTTGAGTTTAGTTTAGACATAGGGTCTCCACTCCCTAGTCGCCACTCCAACATAGGGTCTCCACTCCCTAGTTGATTTTATTTTAGACATAGGGTCTCCACTCCCTAGTCGCCTTTCCAACATAGTGTCTCAACTCCCTAGTCGCCTTTCCAACATAGGGTCTCCACTCCCTAGTTGAGTTTATTTTAGACATAGGGTCTCCACTCCCTAGTCGCTTTTCCAACATAGGGTCTCCACTCCCTAATTGAGTTTATTTTAGACATAGGGTCTCCACTCCCTAGTCGCTTTTCCAACATAGGGTCTCCACTCCCTAGTTGAGTTTATTTTAGACATAGGGTCTCCACTCCCTAATTGAGCTTATTTTAGACATAGGGTCTCCACTTCCTAGTCGCCTTTCCAACATAGGGTATCCACTCCCTAGTTGATTTTATTTTAGACATAGGGTCTCCACTCCCTAGTCGCATTTCCAACATAGGGTCTGCACTCCCTAGTTGAGTTTATTTTAGACATAGGGTCTCCACTCCCTAGTCGCCTTTCCAACATAGAGTCTCCACTACCTAGTTGAGTTTATTTTAGACATAGGGTCTCCACTCCCTTGTTGCTTTTCCAACATAGGGTCTCCACTCCCTAATTGAGTTTATTTTAGACATAGGGTCTCCACTCCCTAGTCGCTTTTCCAACATAGGGTCTCCACTCCCTAGTTATTTTATTTTTAGACATAGGGTCTCCACTCCCTGATTGATTTTAGTATAGATATAGGGCTCCACTCCCTAATCTATTCTTCTCAAGAATACACAATCCTGATTTTATTGTTTTCAATAAAGAAATAGTTTAGATTTTGTTACAATAACTCACGAAATTTTCCTAGTGAAAACTGGGGCAGAAATTTTTTGTTTGTTTGCTTACTTTGGTGCCTACAAAAGGTTTTTACCATGAGGCACAAGATTTGAGATGACCAAAAGAAGAAGTCTCAACCCAGATAAAAGAAAATAAGAAACAAGAAAATAAGTTGAACTCAAGGTACAGAAGCGGAGAAAAAATGCGGACTACTCAAAATTTGATTGAAGTCACAAGCTTCGCATGTCCTGTTTTGATCCGAAAAGCCAAAGAAGAATGAACCAGCAGTTTTCAGCTAACGAGAATCAAGATTCAGATCAGAGTCTGTAGGAAGAACTAGCCAAGACTCAAGATCAAGCTTTAGAAGGTTTATAGATAGGAATCTTGTAACTCGTAGTTGATAGGCTTAGCTAGTTTAACTTTCCATCTTTTATTTCGGTGTAATAAGGAGCTCAACGAGTAGAAACAGTAGTAACAACAACGAAATCACAGTTTTTTCGGTAGTCCTAGCTACCAAAACTTCCAGAACTACACCGACCTGATTCCTTTATAGCCAAGGATATGTAGGCAACCTCCGAAGCAAGGTTCGGTCAAACTTTTTCAAAATGCTTCCAAATGGAGTTTCAAACGGGCAAAAATTGCTCGTAGTTGCTCATTTTATCTTCGCCCGAAAACTCTTCATGTTTCCGAACAAAGAGGGGCAGCTGTGAGCACCCAATTTTTGCCTTACATGAAAATAACTCCTAAAAATAGACAAAAAATAGTTTTTAAGGGATTTTAGAAGTTTTTCTTTATTTAGTTGCATTTCATGCATTTTTAATATTTTAAAATCACAGAAAAATCATAAAAAATCGTCATGTTTTAATTTCATACCATTTTGGATTTAATTTGCATTTAAGAATTTAATTTTATAATTTAATTGCATTCATTAAACAAAAATCACAAAAAAATTACTTATAGTCATGTCCACATTTTAGCTTTTAGTTTTAAACTAATTAGTGCTAAATTAGTAAAAATAAGTAAGATTGACTTTACAAAATAATTTAAGGTAAAGCCTAATTTAGGATTTTACTTAGCTTGTTTCATTAATTCAACTAGATTTTTTAAAATCAAAGAAAGAAAGAAGAACAAAAGAGAAAAAAAGAAAGTTGTCTTATTTTTGAATTGGGCCAAGGCTCAAGGGGCCCAAAACATGTCAAAATCAACCCAAGCCCAATCTTCCTTTCCTTATTTTCCCTTAAATCCCTAATACCTAATGTACTTTAAATGATGAAGAGAGGAAAAGGCAGAGGTTCTGATCTAAAAAATAAAAGAGCAGCGGCGCTAAAAGAAAAATCGGAGACCATCTCCTCCCCAATTTGAGTTCTGTTCCAAAAACATTTCCACTCTTCCTCCTCTCTTTAATTATTGATCTTTCTTGGTCAGAAACTTGTTTTCTTTGTTCATTTTTGTTACACCAAATAATTCTTCGTCAGAAAAAGTGAAGACGTGTTCTCTTCATTGAAGAAGCTTGACTTACAGCTTTCTTCGGGCTCTCTTTTTAATTATTTTGTCCGATTTTAATCTCCCTTGACACTGCGGATGTTGCTTCGTTGATTTTGCTGTTGCTGTTGATTGCCGAATTGCCAATTTGGCCTTTATTTGTTTTTGCCTTTGTAAAGACCCAAACGCCATCACTTGTGTTGCAAGTGTATTCAATGTTCTGAAGCCTAAAAACCTTCCTTTTTTCCTACCTTGATTTACGTGTGTGGTCCGGACCTATATCCGGAAAGCCTTCTACGTGAAAATATGAGAAATAGAAATTCTAGAGTTAAAATTTTATTATGGTTGACTTTGGTCAATATTTTGAGCAAACGGACCCGGATCCGTGTTCCGACAATCCCGAGAGGTCCGCAGTAAAATATGGGACTTGGGAGTATGCCCGGAAATGAATTTTGAGGTCCAAAGCCTTAGAAATTAATTTTTGAAAGAAATTATTTTACTTAATTATCTAAGAAATAAAGAAAAGAATCAATGTTTGAAACCATTGTTATCGGGCCCATATTTTGGTTCCGGAGCCCGATACAAACTTGTTATAGTATTTGAAAGATAACTGTAAAGTTTGGTAAAAACGGAGTTTATTTGAAGTGAGTTGGACTTCCGGTTGAAGAGTTGTGAACTTTGAGAGTTCTTGAAGAAAATGTTGAGTTTTGAGGTTTAATTCATAATTTTTCATGTTATTTTGATGATGTGGACGCACGAGTAGGTCCATATGATGTTTTTGAGTTATTATGCATACTTGGTTTGGAGTTCCGAGGGCTCGGTGAGTTTTGGGTAGGTTCTGGGATGTCTTAGGCTTAAAACCAGAAGTTGCAGGTCTCTGAACTCGCCAGTGTGGTCCGCATGAAAACGTGTGCGACCGCGGAAGGGGCCAGTGCAGTCTGTGGTTGACCTTGTGCGATGTGCGGTGGAGGGCTGTGCAGCCGCAGTCGACTTTGTGCGGTCCACACAGGGGCACTGGACTGCAGTACCCTCAAGAAGGACTATGCGGCCGCAGTCCATTTTGTGCGGTCCGCACAGGGAAGGTCTGAGAGGGGTATATTTAGATGGGATTTTCAGTTAATTTTCATTTTTCAAAACCCCAAAAACATAAGAGGCAATTTTTCAAACAACCTTTCTTCTCCAAAACGTTGATAAATGATTTCTAACTTATTTTCTTCACTCCTTAACATCTTTTAACATGATTTCGACTCAAAATCAATGATTTTCATGGGGGAAATTGGGTGTTCTGTGTAGAACCTAGGTTTTTCAAAATTGGGGATTTGGACCTCGATTTGAGGTCCATTTCAAAGCAAATTATATATTTGAGTTCGTGGGGGAATGGGTAATCGGGTTTTGGTTCGAACCTCGGGTTTTGACCATGTGGGCCCGGGGGTGATTTTGACTTTTGGGTAAAACTTTAGAAAACTTATTTTCATGCATTCAAATTGATTCATTTAGTGTTTATTGATGTAATTAAGTAACTTGTGACTAGATACAAGCGAATTGGTGGTGGAATCAAGGGGTAAAGTAATAATTGAATCGTGAATTGTATTCATAGAATCAACGGGTAAAGCTATAATTGAATAGTGAGGTGGAATCAATGTGGATATTATTGATGTTGTTACCTTGCCGGGATTCTTATTGTAACTTTCCTTTATTTCCTTGCCCTATTGTTTGTGATTGTTTTTTGGGTGAGGAAGAGAGTTAAAGCACGAAAGGTGATGTCTTGCATTGTTTGTTTTATGAGGAAAGAGTGTAAAGCACGAAGGGTGATGTCGTGCCGCATGATGTACCATTTTGTGCCTATTATATTGATTTCATGGTGAGAATGAGAGTAAAAGCACGAAGGGTGATGCCGTGTAATTTATATTGATTCATATGGTGAGAACGAGAGTAAAAGCACGAAGGGTGATGCCGTGCACTTGACTTTGATTTACCTAATTCTTGCTGATAGTTGAGTTACGTTGTCCTTTACGTTTATTTACTGATTTTATGTTGTTACTTGATTTTATTTCGATGTTATAGATTCCCTTACCCTATTTGCCTTGTGATTGTTATTTGGGTGAGGAAGAGCGTAAAGCTCGAAGGGTGATGTCGTGCATTGTTTTGGTGAGAAAGTGTTAAAGCACGAAGGGAGATGCTGTGTATTGTTTTGGTGAGAGAAAGTGAAAGCACGAAGGGTGATGCCGTGCACTTGTCTTTGATTTCCTAATTTTTATTGATAACTGTGTTACGGTTTCTCTACACTGAATTGTTGATTTCCTGTTGATACTTGTTGTACCCCGCAGCATGATTTTCCCTTCTTTATTTCAATTGAATTGTGCTGATCCTCATATTTATTTGTTGCTCATCTATTACTATTCGATGTTTCCCCGCAAGACGCTTTCCCCCTCCCATACTTGATTGTATATGACTGTTTCTTTATGTACTTCTTTTTTGCTGTATATAGTTAAATTGCACAGGTTTATTTGGTAGTCTAGTCCTAGCCTTGTCACTACTTCGCCAAGGTTAAGCTAGACACTTACCAACACATGGGGTCGGTTGTGCTGATACTATACTTTGCACTATGTGCAGATCCCGGAGCAGCTTTTGGACCGTAGTGTGGAGGCTACCTTCAGTCCATGCGGAGATCCAAGGTAGACCTGCAGGCATCCGCAGGCCCTGGTGTCTCCTCTATTCCTATTCCCTGTTTCATTTTCCTTTTATTTAGAAACAGTGTATTATCATTTTCTTCAGACTTTGTATGTAGTAAATTTTAAACCGTCTATGACGTTGTGACACCATATTTTGGGTGCTTTAGATTTTAAGAGTTGTAATAGATGCAAATTTCAGATATTTAGTTGTTATCTTCCGCTTAATTATTTAAAGTTCCGTTGTTTTCATGCTATCGTCTTACATTTGTTTTAAAGAAATAATTGAGTAATAGAATAAGTAGTTAAATAATTGGCTTTCCTAGCTCACATTAGTAGGTGCTATCACGACTCCCGAGGGTGGTAAATCTGGGTTGTGACAAGTTGGTATCAGAGCTCTAGGTTACATGGGTCTCACAGTTCACAAACAAGCTTAGTAGAGTCTGAGGGATCGGTACAAAGACGTCTGTATTTATCACCAGAGGCTACGGAGTTAGGAAGAACTTTACATTTATTTTCTCTCGTCGTGCGGTTTGGTTTCTCAATGCTAATTGAATTTCTACTCTGTTCTTTCGCAGATGGCGAGAACACGTGCTTCCTCATCCACTGACCAGCAGCTCGAGCCCCCAGCAGCAACTCCCATGAGGGGCAGAGGGCGAGGCCAAGGCCATGCTAGAGGCCGAGGTAGGGGCAGAGCTCAGCCCCAAGCAGAAACACCAATGGCAGAGCCTTATGTTGACATTGATGACGAGGTTCCAGCCCAGCAGTTCCGGTAGACCCAGCTCAGGTCCCAGAGGGGTTTATTGCTACCCCAGTTCTTCAAAATGCTCTAGTCCGTCTAGTGGGCCTCATGGAGAGTGTCACCCGAGCAGGTTTGCTTCCTGTAGCACCGGCCGTCTCTGAAGCTGGAGGAGGGGCCCAGACTCCTGCTCCGGCTCCTGCTACTCACACTCCAGAGCAGGTAGCTCCTCAGATTCAGACTCCAACAGTTCTGCCCGTTGGAGCAGTATAGCCGGGTGTGGTAGCTTAGACCGGTGATGGAACAACTATGTCTGCCAATGCTTTGTGGAGGCTGGATAGGTTCACCAAGCTCTTCAATACTACTTTCAGCTGTGCATCTACTAAGGATCCCCATGATTATCTAGACAGCTATCACGATGTTCTTAGGAACATGGGGATAGTTAAGACTAATGGGGTCAATTTTGCTGCTTTTCGCTTGTCTAGATCCGCCAAGACTTGATGGAGAGATTATTGCTTGGCTAGACCAGCCGGATCGCCAGCCTTGACTTGGGAGTTATTTGCACAGCTATTTCTGGAGAAGTTTCTCCCCATTACTCAGAGAGAGGCCTATCGGAGGCAGTTTGAGTGTCTCCAGTAGGGTTCTATGACTATTATCCAGTATGAGACTAGGTTCATCGACTTAGCTCGTCATGCTCTTATCATACTTCCCACCGAGAGAGAGAGGGTGAGGAGGTTCATTGATGGACTTATTCAGCCGATTTGTCTTCAGATGGCTAGGGAGGCTGGGAGTGAGATTACTTTTTAGGAGGCGGCCAATGTGGCCCGTAGAGTTGAGATGGTTATATCACAGGGAGGTGGTCATGGGTAGGACAAGAGGCCCCGACATTCAAGCAGATTCAGTGGTACCTCGTCTAGAGGTAGGGATTCATATGGTAGAGGCCATCCTCCTAGGCCTTTTCAGTCAGCACTCCAGGTTTCTAACGGTGCTTCAGGTAGTCGTGGTCCTCAGATGCAGTATTCTGATCAGCAGTCCTACAGTGCACCACCAGCTCCTATCAGTGCACCGCCACTCCAGAGTTTTTGGGGTGGTCATTCAGGTCATCAGGGCCAGCATTTTCAGCAGCCAAGGGCTTGCTACACTTGCGGTGATATGGGTCACATTGCTAGGTTTTTCCCTCGAGCACTGAATAACTCTCAACATCAGGGTTCTCGTGTCATGGTACAGGCACTAGGTGTTCCCCACCCCACCCAGCCAACTAGGGGTGGAGGTAGAGGCGCTAGAGGTAGAGCTCAGGCCGCTAGTGGTGGAGGCCAGCTAGCAGTAGGCTGTCCTAGAGATGTAGCTCAGGATGGTGGGGCCCAGCCCCGGTGTTATGCTCTTCCAACCAGGCTTGAGGCTGAGGCTTCAAATGCAGTTATCACAGGTATGGTTCTGGTTTATGATAGAGATGCTTCAGTGTTATTTGATCCAGGGTCTACATACTCGTATGTGTCATCTTATTTCGCACCGTATCTGGTCATGCCTAGTGATTCTTTGAGTGCTCCTGTCTATGTGTCTACACCGGTGGGTGATTCTATTATGGTAGGTCGAGTCCATCGTGCGTGTATAGTTGTGATTGGGGGTCTTAAGACTCATGTAGATTTGCTTCTTCTAGACATGGTAAATTTCAATGTTATATTGGGGATGGATTGGTTATCACCTCACTATGCTATCTTAGACTATCATGCTAATACTATGACCTTAGCCTTACCGAGTTTTCCTTGTTTAGAGTAGAGAGGGACTCCTGGTCATTCTACCCATAGTGTTATCTCTTATATGAAGGCTAGGCGTATGGTCGAGAAGGGGTGTTTGGCCTATTTGGCATATGTTCGTGATTTTAGTGCTGAGGTTCCTTCTATTGATTCTGTGCCCGTTGTTCGTGAGTTTCTTGAGGTTTTTCCTTCAGACCTGCCGGGTATGCCACCTGATAGGGGTATTGACTTTTGCATTGATTTGGCTCCGGGTACTCAGCCCATTTCTATTCCGCCGTATCGTATGGCCCCGCCTGAGTTGAAAGAATTGCAGGAGCAGTTGCAAGACTTGCTTGAGAAGGGTTTAATTAGGCCGAGTGTTTTGCCTTGTGGTGCACCAGTGTTGTTTGTTAAGAAGAAGGATGAATCGATGAGAATGTGTATTGATTACCAACCCCTCGGGCTCAATCTCACATCACAATGCGTACCTGCACTTACTAGGGGTGTACAGACTCCTGGAGGGGCACCATACGGCCCAAGCGCAATATCAAGCCACCTCGTGTCATCATCACTAGGCCCTCGGCCTCATATCAATCAAGCCACCTCGTGGCGTACATATCTCAGGCCCTCGGCCTCATAATCAGTATCAAATGTTTCCTCACAACATAGGCCCTCGGCCTTACTCAGTCAAAATCCACACAAGCCACTCGGGCAGTAGTAAAAAGAGTTTCTTAGCCCAAAATATCATTTAAAAGATCATGTAAGTGGTAAAACAGAGTAAACATGGCTGAGTACGAAAAACAGTGAAATATAACATGATTGAGTTCAAGTATAAAGTCAAAACAGTGAGGAAATACCAGTAAAAACCCCCCGAAGGGTTCAAATAGTAGGCACAAAGCCCAAATATGGCATTCAACCCAAATAATGATGATAACAAATAGATTTCAGTCAAATACGCGGTAAAACCATCAATCGGGACGGACCAAGTCACAATACCCAATAGTGAACCACCCTACACTCGTCATCAAGCATGTGCCTCACCTCAATATAGCACTACGATGTGCAATCCGGGGTTTCAAACCCTTAGAACATCATTTACAATCATTACTCACCTCGAACCGGTCAAATCTCTAGCTCGCAATGCCTTTGCCCCTCGAATCAGCCTCCACTCGCATCGAATCTATCCAAAATCAGAATGAGGATGTCAAAATATGCTAAGGGAACGAAGTCCAAGCGAATATAATCAAAATATGACACAAATTCTGAAATTATCAAAACCCGAGCCTCAGGCCAACGTCTCAGAATTTGATAATTTTTACATCTTTTCTTATCTCCCCACGAGTTCATACATATCAAAGGTTCTGAAATCCGACCTCAAATTGTTCTTCAAATCCTCACTCAAAAGTCTAAATTTCCAAGCCCTAGTTCTTCAATTTTTGGCTTAATTTCCATGATTATTTAGGTGAAATTCACATTAGAATCGAGTTTTAAGTCCAAGAATCTTACCTCCAAGTGATTCCCCTTGAATCCCTATTCAATCCCCTTCAAAAATCTCCAAAAACGACCAACAATGGAGGAAATAAACCCCAAAATCGCGGACAAGACGAGTATTTAAACATTCTGCCTAGGCCTTAATTTCCTTCTTCGTGAACACGGTCAACGCCTCGCGTTCGCGAAGCACAAAATGACTTTGACCAAAAGTCCTCTTACGCGAACGCGATATGCCCATAGCGAACGTGATGGTTCCTCATACTTACTCTTCGCGAACGCACTCCCTCTCTCGCGAACGCGATGAACAACTCGACCTCAAACCCAACTGACCAATTTCCTCTCCGCGAACGTGTTGCCCTTCTCGCGAACGCGATGCACGAACATCCAGACCTTCGCAAACGCGGAGCCTTCCTCGCGAATGCAAAGGCTAAAATCATTTTCCTTCTCAACTAACCCTTCGCGAACGCGAATACCTACTCGCGAATGCGAAGGTCAAATTCTCTACAACACTTCAGTAGTTTTTCTGCAATTCCAAACAACAATAAATGATCCGATTGATCACCCGAAACTCACCCGAGGCCCCCGGGACCTTAACCAAAGGCACCAAAATATCCCAAAACCTTATTCAAACTTGTACCAATCTTAAAAACACCTCAAACAACATGAAATCGACCAAAATACATCGGATTCAAGCCTAAGTTTCCAAAAAACTTGTAAATTCCGCTTTTGATAAAAAACCCGACCAATCTACGTCTGAATGACTTGAAATTTTGCACACACGTCCTAAATGAAAAACAGAACTAATGAGACTCTTGGAATTCCATTCTGACCCCTATATCAAAATCTTGTCTACCAACCGAAAATCGCCAAAATATCAATTTCGTCAATTCAAGCCTAAATCTACTCTGAACCTCCAAAACTCATTCCGATCACGCTCCTAAGTCCCAAATCACCCCTCAAAGCTAATCGAACCATCGGAATTCACATCCGAGCCCTCTAACATATAATTCAATATCCGGTTGACTTTTCCAACTTAAGCTTCCTCAAAAGAGACTAAGTGTCTCAAACCTTACCAAAATCATTCCAAATTTAATCTGACCAACTCGATACCACATAACACGGATAAACAAAACATAAAGAAGTAGAAATAGGAGAAACAGAGCGATAACTCATGAGACGACTCGCCGGGTCGTCACAAAGAGTCATCTGACACAGGCCCGAAACTAATCCGGTTTTGAGGTAATTCTAAGACCCTTAAGGGTCAATTTTGGAAACCTAAATTCTGAAAATCACTCAGAAAGTGCTAGAACTTTCTAGAATAGGGACAACTGTTCCAATGCTGAGTAGGAAAAATGATAAGATTCCAAAAAATATCCATAAATAGGACATTTGTCCATTTTCTGAGATAAGGAAGGTACTAGAAATTGGACAGTTGTCCATTTCTGTAAAGAAGATGCCATTTTCCCTAATTTATAGGGAATTCTGACAAATTCTTTGGACATTAATTCTGATCTCTTTTCACCTCTTCATTCTATAAATACACTCTTTTTTTCATTATACAAAGACCTAGATATACATTTTAGACCTAAAAAATACACTGATTATGCACTACTTTGGAATCTCTTTATTTCACTATTAGCAAAGAACTCCTACTGTTTTTCACACTATCTTCCGAATTTTTGGGTTTTTGGAAGCTGGTTTTGGTTTTCTGTTTGGGTTTCTTGCTTCTACTCTTACTCAACTTCTCAGAGATCTATTATCTTTCTGTCTGTTTTCTTGCTGCTGTCAAGGTACTTTTCTTAACAAAAAATATAAAGTTTCTTTCTTTTGCTGAATCATTGATTGAAATTTGTTGATAAATCTGCAATTAGTTTGAATACTCCATGGACCATGTTGGTTTGAAGTTTGTTTGTTTGTTGCATTGCATATTTATTTACACTATTTTAGGCAAATGTATTAGTTTAAAAGTGTTCTGAAAATTACAGAATCTGCTTAAAGATTCATATATTTATAAAATTTGTATGTTCATATGTAGTAGTATCACATAAATCATTTTCCATAAATTCTGTTAGAATAGTAATAGGCAGTTTGGTTATTCAGTTAGCAAAAAATGTAATAATTTTACTGCATTTTCTTGTGTGTTATTTTACCACACTGTTTTTAATAGATAAATAATGCTGGATTATTATTAACTTAAAGTCATAAATATCAGATTTAACAAAGTAATTGAGGGATAACCATAATACATTTTCAGGCCCAAAACCAATTGGGTTTATGAATTTGTGTTCTGATTTTTTTACTAAAACAAAATGAGTTGATCAATAGGCTTTACACTTCAAGATTTTTTGAAATACAAATAAGCTTAAAAACCAGCATTCCAAAAGTAAAGACTTAGGCAAATCAATAAGAAAATTGTCCAAAATTTAACAGATTTTGATTTATTCAAAAACCCTTTTTATTTTTCAGTTTTAAAAGATAAATAAAATATAGGTAAAATTTTGCATATTTCATTACTACTGTTAATTTCAAATTCCTTCAAATATGTGTTGGGCTAGAGTTCACTTGGACTCATTATTAAATTTATTGATTTGTCCGCAAATGAATATTGGGCCAGAGTTACTTAGTAGGCCCAAATCTTTTTGAATCCATTATGTTTAAATTGATTGAATGCTTAATAATTTATTTGAGCCAGATTCATCTGAATTAAGTCAGGCCCAAGTTCTTTTAGAATTGAATAATAGACAATATATGTCTTGGGTTAGAGTTAATTTGGACTCAACCTTTGTCAGGCCCCAAATATCAAAATCTGGGCTCGTTTGGCATTTAATAAATAAAGTTGCCACATCTAATTCAAATAAATATCTCATGTAGTATTGTACCTTTACACCTAGCTACATGATGTAGAATAGTTTAGTGATATAATCACATCTTTAGGTGCACTTCAAAATTACGCCTTAATCAAATACTCTTAGAAATGCTTTAGACTCGATTAATTAACTATCGTGACTATGGGTATGGTTCCCGTGGCATAGTCAGGGTACATAATCCTCAATTTGGGTA
Source organism: Nicotiana sylvestris (assembly GCF_000393655.2). Taxonomy (NCBI): domain Eukaryota; kingdom Viridiplantae; phylum Streptophyta; class Magnoliopsida; order Solanales; family Solanaceae; genus Nicotiana; species Nicotiana sylvestris. The sequence goes on from NC_091068.1 coordinate 150,366,147, forward strand.
TTCATTTCATGTGACCCGATCATAACAACTTTGAATAATAATAAAATAAACATGTCGCGAATCGCAAGTGCATTTCATGTAGCGTGGTTTGCGTTGTGTTCCAAAACGGCAAGTGTACGACAATCGTAACTTGTTCAAGAAATAATTCCATAAATCCTAAAAAGCGGTTATAATTAATTAAAAATAGTTATAAAGTTAAAAATGTACTAGGTATAAAATATGTATTAATCAGATAATTAGGCCAATATTAATAGTTAAGCGACTATGCTCAAACCAAGAAATCTGGGAATGTCTAACACCTTCTCCCGGGTTAACAGAATTCCTTACTTAGAATTTCAGGTTTCGCAGACTTTTAAATAAAGTCAAAATTCTCCTCGACTTGGGATTTAAAATAAACTGGTGACTTGTAACATTTAAATATTCCAAGTGGCGACTCTAAAAATTAAATAAAATAATCTCATTTCGATTTATGTTACTTTAATTGAAAAAACTCTCTTATATCCCCTCCCAGGTGGTAAAAAGGAGGTGTGACAACTCTGGCAACTCTGCTGGGGATAAGAACCGAGAATCTCTGGTTCAGGGTTCAGAATTCGAGCTTAGAATAACTATTATAGTTGGCTTTTATTTATTATCTATTTTTTATATTTAATTCTAATGTGCTAAATGTCGCTTTTTACCGCTTTGATATTGTTTGGTTTGTATATAAATTGTTACGAAACCCTCTTCTCGCTGAGTCTTCTAAATCATCTGGGAAGTATGCTTCGTGTAACTTCTTTTCTGTTAGAGTCATATCCCAATTTTAGAAGAAGGTTCGGACAAGTTGCAAAGCCGGTGAAGCTTCTGTATTCCCGGTACGCTGCCCTCCTCGGCTCGAGCTGTCCGCTAGGGTAAGCTAGGTTTAGAAAAAATACACCCAAGTTTTAAACCTAGAATAATATAACTCCATGTGGGATCCCTAGTAGGAACGTTTGTTTGCATCACGTGCATTTGACTTTAGGGACTCAACACAGGGGGTGGGTCCGTCTAGGACAGGTGTACCCAAATTCAAAATACCATCCTGATGCATCTTACGAGCTACTTGCGCATCTATTTGTTTCGGATTGCATGTTAACCGGCTTCTAGAATAGGGAAAGAAAATTCAAAAAAGAGAAAAAAAAATTCAAAAATCAAAAACAAGGGTGAGAGGTAGGTATTTGAAAAATTCTGAAACTCTGCCGAAATTCTGAAAAAAAAGGAAAAAAGAAAAAGACAAGGTCATTTCAAAATGAGCCCAAGATCTTCAAGTGTCATATTTTCTTGTTCCGTCAAAACTGACCGAACTATGCGGGTTTGATTCTCACCGGATGTGAGATACGTAGGCAAATCTCATCGGTTCCGACCCCAATTTTCAAAAATCCAAAAATACTTTCCTTTAGTTCCTTCTTTATAAATCTTTCCTTAGAAAATTAAAAAAAAAAAGTTTTTTAAACTCAAAAAAAATCATTTCTTTCTAAAATCTTGCTTACGGAAAAATAAAATCAAAAAAACAAAATCAAAAACATCAAAATCCAAAATACGGGTTTCCTTTATTTTGAAGTATTTTTCCAAAAATTCAAAAGAAATCAGAAGAAAAAAAGAATTTTAAAAAAAAATCCTTCTTTAAAAGTTTTCCTTTCATAAATGTCATAAAAATTGAAAAATTAAAGTCCAAAAATTATTTTTGTTTTTCTTTAAAAGTACTTTTGTAAATTTAAAAAAAAACTCAGAAATCCAAAATATTTTCTTAAAGTCCCTCTTTCGAAAAGTAAGAGGCAACATCCAAAATCCAAAAAAATATTTTCTTTCTTCTTTAGAATAAGAGAAAACAAATAAAAATTCAAACGAAAATATTTTCCTTTTACTTTTGAAATTCCCAAGTTCAAATCAAAAGAAAAGAAATTTTCAAAAGTCTTTCTTTAAAAAAAAAAGAGTCAAAATCAAAAATCGAAAAAAAAATAGTATTTCCTTTCTTCTTTTAAAGCATTTCTTTTGAAAATTCAAAAAAAAAAACAACAAAAAAACAAAACAAAGAATTGAAAAAAAAATATATATTTTTGCCTCAAAGCTTTCATGGTCTGAGTGTTATAAAAAGAAAGAGAGTTAGTTTATTTACTTCATTCTCAATCTTCCCAAACTACGCAAGATCTGATTCATGCGGCGTCATAATACGTAGGCATTCCCCATCGGATTCGATCATAGCCATAAAATTAATTGAGTGAAAAATAAACTGAAAATAAAAAAGAAAAATTTGAGTGAAAAAAAGGAAAGAAAAGAGTGAAAAAAAAAGAAAAAAGAAAAAAGAGAAAGCTTAGTCTTCTATTTTTATGAGGAAAGCTTATATTAGCTATGTGCCCGCGTCGCATGTATGATTCGCGAGCGGGTGTTTGTTTAATTATGCTAACCGCGTCGCATGTATGATTCGCGAGCGGGGTGTCTGTTTAGTTATGTTGACCGCGTTGCATGGATGATTCGCGAACTGGGTAATTGGATTTCGTTCTCAAAGTTTGCTTTCCTTTGCATCGCGTTCGAAATGGTAGCCTATTGGCACATTGTAGCATCATATGAGACTTTTGGTCATGTCAGGGTAGCTTACTGCCTGAGCAGTCCGCATTGGGTGAGACGGGATCCTCGAATTCGAGATCAGTGCAATTTGATTATATGAAGTATATTAAGGAGCTAAGGCCATTGTTTGGTTCAGGATGAGGTGATAGTTCTTGCCAGGAGTATAGGCCCAATGAATTATTGTTTCGGCATTAGTTATGAATTTATACACATCTCTTTCATCGTGGCAGTATTGTAAGAGTTAGAGCAAGACCTATGTATGTCATGAGGTGCAATGGGAGCATCAGAGTCATGGAATTTCGACTAAATTGATCAGAGAATGTTATTGTGGTCCTGTGAGTAAAATGGTGCAAGGTGTGAATTCAGCAAAGGTATGCAGTTATGTTTTGGTGCTGCGTGAGCGTATGTTCGAACAGGCCTAGCAGAAAATTTTGGATGCTGGAATTGGGCTTTAAGGCTTATTTGCTTGAATAAAAAGGGAATATTTTCATAATTGATCGAGCTAATGTGCTCAACTAGGTTGTAGTAGCACGAGTAAGTGCATGAGGTGTTGAATAGTGATTTTGAGCAACCCCAGCGCAGTTCTTAGCATGTTCGAGGACGAACGTATGTTTAAGTAGGAGAGAATGTAACGACCCGACCGGTCGTTTTGAGCTCTAGTGCATCGTTCAGCAGTCTAAGGACATGAGTAGCTTAATTTCAGGTATTATGACTTGTACGCGTAGTTGGGATTGAATTTTGAGAAGTTCATAGATGATTTGGAAAGAGAATTCTCATTTCGGAAGCTTAAAGTTGAAAGAATTAACTGGGATTGGATTTTTGGGTAAATGACCTCGAAATTGGGATCTGAAGGCTCCAGCAGGTTTGTATGATGATTTCGGACTTGGGCGTATGCCCGGATCGAGTTTTGGATGATCTGGGAGCGTTTTGGCGCCTATTGTGGAAGTTGGCATTTTGGAAAAAATTTCATAAGTTTGGCTTGAAGTGCATTTCAGCGTTATTGATGTCCATTTGAGATTTTGAGTCTGGGTGTAGCTCCGTATGGTGATCCTGGAGTTGGAAGCGTGATTGGAAGTGAATTCGGAGGTCTGTAGGTCATTTTGAAGTCATTTGGCTAAAGATAAAAAATTGAAGGCTTTTGAGAAGTTTGATCGGAGGTGGACTTTTTGATATCGGGGTTGGAATCCGATTCCAGAAGTTGGAGTAGGTCTGTAATGCCAAATGTGACTTGTGTGCAAAATGTGAGGTCAATCAGACGTAATTTGATAGGTTTAAACATCGAAAGTAGAAGTTTGAAATTCTAAAGTTCATAAAGCTTGGATTGGAGGTCGATTCATGATTTTAGCGTTGTTTGATATGATTTGAGGTCTCGAGCAAGTCAGTAATGTGTTTTGGGACTGGTAGGTATGATTGGTTGGGGTCCCGGGGGCCTCGAGTGGATTCCGGGTGGTTAAAGGATCGAATTTGGAATTTGAAGAGGGACTGAAGTAGCTGATATCTGGTATAACCACACCTGCGAAGTTTTGATCGCAGGTGCGGAGCCGCAGAATCGGCCAAAATAGAGCAGGTGTGGTTGAGAAGGGAGAAAATTGGGACCGCAGATGAGGTCAAGTCACCGCAGAAGCGGGACCGCATCTGTGGAGGAAGGAGCGCAGAAGAGGAATGAGGTGGGGAGCCCTGGACTGCAGAAGCGGAATCTGGTCTCTCACCTGCGGAACCGCAGAAGCGGTCAGGAGACCACAGGTGCGGAAAGTGCTGAGGCAGTGAGGGTCTTAAAATCGAGGGTTTTGGCCATTATCCTCCATTTTACTCTTGATGGGGCAATTTTTGGAGAGCTTCAAGAGGGGATTTTCTTCATCAACGATAAGGTAAGCTAAACCCACCTATCTTGAGTTAAATATATTGATTATGTACGGATTTTAGCATGTAAATTGGTAGAAACTTGGGGTTTGAGGGAAAACCTTGAAAATTGATTATACTAGGAATTTGTCCACGATTTTGGGTATGGAATTAGGAGAAAATCATATATTTGAGTTCGTGAGTTCATGGGTAAACTTTATCTTCGAAAAATTTCAGAATTCGCGCACGTGGGTCCGAGGGCAATTTTTTCAAATTTTCGACCGAGGTTAGGAATTGTTATAAATTTGATTGTAAAGAGTAATTGAGCATATATTAATGGACTTGCATAATTATTGGCTAGTTTTGGGAGCGTTGTGCATCAATTTGAGTCTTCGGAAGGGCGTGGAATGCCAGTTATGGATCTTCAGAGCGAGGTAAGTCTCCTTTCTAACCTTGTAAGAGGGAATTGTCCCCATAGGTGAAACAATTGGTTATGTGCTCCTATTTGTGGGGGCTACGTACGCACGAGGTGACGAGAGTCCGTGCGTAGCTACTGTTATGCTATTGTCCGGGTAGTCTAGGACCCAAAAGCATGCTATACTTGAAATATCTGTAACCTTATTGACAGTTGATTGCTTAAATCTTATCGAATTGGTAAATGGATTTCTAAAAAGAATTAAACTTCATTTTTTGCTTAATTGTTAAAAAGAATTGGTTTTCTTTGGGTAATTATTTCCTGATGACTTCTTGATTGATTGTATGTGCGTGTTTAAATTCTGGAACAGGCCGAACGCTTCGGCAGATTAAATAGATGCATTTATGGTTCGTGCCGTTTGACCCTCGGCAGTGCACAATTTAAATATTGTTGGATCGGGTCGTATGACCTCTGCAGGATTTGTGCATGCTTGTATTGCTTGCCTTGAGAATGTTATGTGATAATATTTGCCTTCCCTGGCTAGACATAGTTGATAAGCATAATGAAAAATAAACCTTGGAAATCCGTATTTATTTTAGATGTTGTTTACCTGCTATCTGGTTTTATGAGTTTATAATTTCTTTATAATAAATCCATGATTACACGCATCAATAATATATTATCATTGGACCAATGGTAAGTGTCGAAGTCGACCTCTCGTCTCTACTTCTTCGAGATTAGACGGGATACTCATTGGGTATACGTTGTTTTCGTACTCATACTACACTTGCTGTGCATTTTTGTTGCACAGTCACATGCATATCTATTAGCCTAGCGGGCGTAGCAGCATTGTTGATATGAAAACTTACGTGAGCTGCACTTCTCAAGCCGTCCCGCAGCCAGCAGGGTCAGATTACTGTACTTACTTTCTGTCCAATTTGTATTGCGAACAACTGTTGTATTATATTGTTTCGTAGAGATAGCTCATGCACTTGTGACACCGGGTTCATGGATAGTTTTTTGGATTATTCAGTATTAAGTTTGTTAAAGACTTCATGGTTATTTCGGTAAATTTCATTATTTATTATTTAAAGTATAAAGAAAATGATTTCAACAAATGCTAAAAATTGCAACTTAATTGAGTATTTATGGTTGGCGTGCCTGACAGTGATGTCCGGTGCCATCACGACCCTTAGTGGATTTTGGGTTGTGACAACATGGTATCAGAGCCCTAGGTTGCTTTAGGTCTCACGAGTCATGAGCAAGTCTAGTGGAGTCTCGCGTATCGGTACGGAGACGTTTGTACTTATCTTCGGGAGGCTACAAGGCTGTTAGGAGTACTTCCCTTCTTGATTCCTTGAGGCATATGCCCTTGTTTCCTTCCTAATCAATCTTACGCGACGCGAACCACTTGTTATAAATCGAGAATTGAAGAATTGTAATGGTACTACGAATGTGGTGCAGGGTGTTTCTCCCTGCGGGGTTGTTTGAGCTATTATCGTCGCCTTGTGGAGGGATATTCTATTGTTTCAGCCCAGTAGCGGTACTTCTGAGGGCTCTGAGGTTAGGCACAATTTGTCATGATGTTTATGAACGATTGTTCCGCAGTATTGATATGATGGTAGGATGTTTGCCTACTTGTCGGGGTAGTGAATGACTTGAATGGAGGTTTACTCAGTGCATGATCTAAAGATGCGGTATTTTATTCCCGGTAGGGGAAAGGCGATCGGGCTAAGAATGTTCAAATTCGGGTTGATGGGGTAACGAGACTTGATATTTTCGAGCGTGGTGGAATTTTCATCTGCGATTTAGTGTTGTCGTCCTCAATTGTATGTGTTAAGTTCATCGGTGTTATGGTCTTCTGCAATTCGCCTTGGGGTAGGATATTGTGAAATAATATTGGAGAAACGACTGTTCAATATCGCGGGGTGCGATGGCGCAGGATTGAATCGGTGTTCCTAATGTTGATGGCTCGAGAAAGATGATCTTCGGAAAGGTTTAAAGTTAGTAGCGATTTATGGGTTCAAGTGCTACAAGGATGGATTTATTTGAGGCAACAACTGAGCAACAAAGGATGAGGAAGGACATGTGGGAAGTGTTAGGCGGTGGGTAAAATTTCTAGAAGGTCAGGTATAAGAAGCAAAGGTCGAGCAGTTGATTAAAGGGATGAGTTTCGCCAAAGTGGAAGAGTGGCGGAGCTGCATATGGGCATTGTGGTAGGAGGACTATGCACCTTAAAGAGAGCTTTTGATGACTTGGGAATTTTAGTGATTAGTGATTCGGGTCTACGGATTTAATATGAGGTATGGGCCATTATGCGACAGGAGATTTGATATAGCAGGAAGGAGCTGCTTGAAATGAAGAAGGATACAGCATAACTTGGAATTGGACGGATGTTGCCGCACATTTAATTGATGTCCACGAGGGGTGAATGGACTTGTGCATCTAGAAAGGGAGCTCGGACTCAAGATTGGTTATTGATGTCGTAGTGATTGTACTCCATGCAGCGGCATTGGAAGATGTCGGGAAGTGATTTCCACAGGTAGGTTGTTCCCTGTGAGCAATTTAGCGGCCACGTGATTGGACGAGGATTTTGCAGAGAATTCTATTGGTTGTACAACAAAGAGATTGGTCGTGCGAATGTGGTTGATGAGCCAGAGTATAAAAGGTGTTTTACCGGAATATTCCGAGAATTTTGGTGGTTGATTGCGCAAGGTTATGTCAATAAGAGATAAAGAATCTTGGTGAATTCCAGAGGTGTGTAATAGTGGCTTCAAGATAAGTGGGAGAGTCCCACTGCCTATGATTGGGTTTCATAGTTAACTACTTGCGAGGCTTCTGGTTATTAGCATATTGATGGGTTATTTGAACTATGGGAAAAAGACATAAGTGGTAATTTGAGCAAAGGGATTGTTAAAGGTGTGCTATGGTTGGCCTTATTGGCTCATGTTTAGACTTGGGGAAGGATTCAGGAATTATGCCTCGTATAAGTGTGGGTGTCAAGGGAAGTGATTCTGCCAGGTGCTTCGCCAAGAGGGTATTCATATGATAGAAAATTCATGGAGTTGATTATATTCGAGGCCAAGTCAGAGCGGGTGGCTCTCAACAATAGTCCTAGTAAATTCAAAACTTAAAGTGTGATGCCTAATGATTTCGAGCCTATAGGTACGGTTAAGAATCAAGCTTTGTAGCAGCTTATGAGAAGAGGCCCAGAATATTCTATGATGTTTTGACTCGCAGTGTAGCATTTGGGAGGAAAATGAAAAGACTTCAGATTCGTATAGGGATTATCAGAATGGGCATACTGGTTGAGGATGCGAATGTGCGCACAAGGGAGGTATGAAATGGTTCGTGGGGTTTGAGGCATCGTGGTCTCGTGATTCAGGGTCACTTGGGATGAGTGCGGATTGAGTTCGCTATGTGTTGAATGGAACTATTATTCCTAAGGCAATTGAGGTTAAGTCAGAAGAAGTAGATTGGTTAGTCATGATTGAATTGGCATGAAGATGGCAGTGACTAGTTCCCTTAGTGTGATTAAATTATGCAAGTGATTTGTGACGATACGGGCGGCCGCCATAATTGGTGTTATCCAGAAGTGTTCTTCTTTTATGGCCTATTATGTGGAGGCGGATCCCGGAAGGGCTATGGCGGCTCAGACCACTCCTTAGAGATTTTTATATTTTACAGTTATGAGAATTCACTTATGCGTTGCTATGGTTCTCCGAAAGTGAGTTAAGTGGAAAGTTTCTAGGCGATGAAGTGTTAACCCTAATAGTGGTTTGGGAGTTATGATGAAATTCTTGTATTATCATATATTGGCTTATTAGGTGTTGTGGGTGGCATGGAAATTTGAAGTGAGGATCAAGGTTGCAACTCAATGTTGACAAGGATGTCACGAGCTCGGATGAGCAAAAAGGGAGTTTTGATGTTTAAGGTACGTTAGTATTGTATTCAGCGTCACCTGAGACCGGTGTTTTGGGAAAAAGGCTTTGCATCCTGGTTTAGGATTCTTGATCGCTTCTCAGTGTTAGTGCGGCCGGTGGTTTGGATATACGGACCTGTTATTTGTTATGGTAGGTTGTGGGAGCGTCTCCCACAGGAAGATTGTATAAGTGTGGCATGTACTCACTTGATTGATTGAAGAGTTAAACCAAGTATGAAGATTGTAGTGATGTTGTTAAATTGGGAATTTATGCCTGGAGGGCACTCGCTTTATTGGGTTGTGGACTGTGGAGGATTATACCGGCCATGATGGTAGTTCTCGGGTGTTATGAGAAAAAGGGGAGTTATTATGAACCTTTGAAAGGTTATTAGACTAGTTCAGTATGATCAGAATCAGCTTGAGGTCTGTGGATAGATTTAAATGTGAATATGGGCTCTATATTAGGCCAGATGTATTCATTTCAGCAATGCGCTCCTTATGGAAGAGTAGTCGGGTTACTATTTTGTCGTCAGCTATTTCATGTAATGATATATTGCGTCATATGAGTTGCGAGACGACTTGGTGAATTTCTTATGTGTTGAGGTTCCGCGCAAAGATGATGTTATATGAGCAAGATAGCTCTCGCGATTCAGATCGTATATCGCACCTCAGTTGTGCTTGAGTTTCGTAGCCTATGGTGCTATATGTCTCCCCAGGGATGGTATTATGCACTTAGTGTGCTTGTGACTGAAATTCGGTATATTATTGTAATGAGCAATCTGGCTTGGTGTGTAACTCCTTTGTGAATTTTATGTGTGGATCGGGTGGCACGCCGCCATGGGTATGTTGTTTGGATCGGGTTGCGCTCCGCAACAGTGTGATGTTGAGTATAGTTCCCCGTATCTATTTTTATGTGTTTTGTCTCCTATTTTTATGAGGAAAGCTTATATTAGTTGTGTGCCTGCGTCGCATGTATGATTCGCGAGCGGGGTATTTGTTTAATTATGTTGACTGCATCGTATGTATGATTCGCGAGCGGGGTATCTGTTTAGTTATGTTGACCGCATCGCATGCATGATTCGCGAGTGGGGTAATTGGATTTCCTTCTCAAAGTTTTCTTTCCTTTGTATCAAGTTCGAAATTGTAGCCTATTGGCATATTGTAGCATCATATGAGACTTTTGGTCATATCGGGGTGGCTTATTGCCTGAGCAGTCCGTACTGGGTGAGACGGGATCCTCGAATTCGGGATCAGTGCAATTTGATTATATAAAGTATATTAAGGAGCTAAGGCCATTGTTTGGTTCAAGATGAGATGATAGTTCTTTCCAGGAGTATAGGCCCAATGAATTATTGTTTAGGCAGTGGTTATGAATTTCTACACATCTCTTTCATCGTGGAGGTATTGTAAGAGTTAGAGCAAGACCTATGTATGTCATGAGGTGCAATGGGAGCATCAGAGTCATGGAATTTCGACTAAATTGATCAGAGAATGTTATTGTGGTCCTGTGAGTAAAATGGTGCAAGGTGTGAATTCAGCAAAGGTATGCAGTTATGTTTTGGTGTTGCTTGTAGTTATTGACTCGGTGAGCGTATGTTGGAGCAGGCCTGGCAGAAAATTCCGGATGTTGGAATTGGACTTTAAGGCTTATTTCTTTGAATAAAAAGGTAATATCTTCAGAATTGATCGAGCTAATGTACTCAACTGGGTTGTAGTAGCACGGGTAAGTGTATGAGGTGTTGAACAGTGATTTTGAGCAACCCGGCGCAGTTCTTAGCACGTTCGAGGATGACATATGTCTAAGTGGGAGAGAATGTAACGACCCAATCGGTCGTTTTGAGCTCTAGCGCATCGTTCAGTAGTCTGAGGCTATGAGCAGCTTCTTTTCAGGTATTATGACTTGTACGCGTGGTCGGGAATGAATTTCGAGAAGTTCAGAGATGATTTGGAAAGAGAATTCTCATTTCGGAAGCTTTAAGTTGAAAGAATTAACTGGAATTGGATTGTTGAGTAAACAACCTCGGAATCGGGATCTGAAGGCTCCAGCAGGTTCGTATGATGATTTCGAACTTGGGCGTATGCCCGGATTGAGTTTTGGATGACCCGGGAGCGTTTTGGCGCCTTTTGTTTCGCATTTTGGAAGAAATTTCATAAGTTTGGCTTGAAGTGTATTTTAGCGTTATCGATGTCCGTTTGGGATTTCGAGTCTGTGAGTAGCTCCGTATGGTGATCCTGGAGTTGGGAGCATGATCGAAAGTGAATTCGGAGGTCCGTAGGTCATTTTGAAGTCATTTGGCTAAAGATAGAAAATTGAAGGTTTTTGAGAAGTTTGACCGAAGGAGGACTTTTTGATATCGGGGTCGGAATTCAATTCCGGAAGTCGGAGTAGGTCCGTAATGCCAAATGTGACTTGTTTGCAAAATTTGAGGTCAATCGGACGTGATTTGATAGGTTTAAACGTCGAAAGTAGAAGTTTGAAATTCTAAAGTTCATAAAGCTTGGATTGGAGGCCGATTCATGACTTTAGCATTGTTTGATATGATTTGAGGTCTCGAGCAAGTCTGTAATGTGTTTTGAGACTGGTAGGTATGATTGGTTGGGGTCCCGGGGGACTCGGGTGGATTCCAGGTGGTTAAAGGATCGAATTTGGCATTTGAAGAGGGACTGAAGCAGCTGATATATGGTATAACCGCACCTGCAAAGTTTTTACCGCAGGTGAGGAGCCGCAGAAGCGGCCAAAATAGCGCAGATGCGGTTGAGAAGGGAGAAAACTGGGACCGCAGATGCGGTAAAGTCGCCGCAGAAGCGGGACCGCATCTGCGGAGGAAGGAGCGCAGAAGCGGAATGGGTTGGGGAGCCCCGGACCGCAGAAGCGGAATCTGGTCTCGCACCTGCGGAACCGCAGAAGCGGTCAGGAGACCGCTGGTGCGGAAAGTCCTAAGGCAGTGAGGGTCTTAAAATCGAGGGTTTTGGCCATTATCCTCCATTTTACTCTTGCTGGGGTAATTTTTGGAGAGCTTCAAGAGGGTATTTTTCTTCATCAACGATAAGGTAAGCTAACCCCACCTATCTTGAGTTAAATATATTGATTATGTACGGATTTTAGCATGTAAATTGGTAGAAACTTGGGGTTTGAGGAAAAACCTAGAAAATTGATATTCTTGGAATTTGACCACGATTTTGGGTATGGAATTAGGAGAAAATCATATATTTGAGTTCGTGAGTTCATGGGTAAACTTTATCTTCGAAAAATTTCGGAATCCGGGCACGTGGGCTTGAGGGCAATTTTGTCAACTTTTCGATCGGGGTTAGGAATTGTTATATATTGGATTGTAATGAGTAATTGAGCATATATTAATGGACTTGCATAATTATTGGCTAGTTTTGGGAGCGTTGTGCATCAATTTGAGTCTTCGGAAGGGCGTGGAATGCCGATTGCGGATCTTCGGAGCAAGGTGAGTCTCATTTCTAACCTTGTAAGAGAGAATTGTCCCCATAGGTAAAATAATTGGTTATGTGCTCCTATTTGTGGGGGCTACGTACGCATGAGATGACAAGAGTCCGTACGTAGCTACTATTATGCTATTGCCCATGTAGTCTAGGACCCAAAAGCATGCTATACTTGGAATATTTGTAACCTTATTGACAGTTGATTGCTTAAATCCTATCGAATTGGTAAATGGATTTCTAAAAAGAATTAAACTTTATTTTTTTTCTAAATTGTTAAAGGAGAATTGGTTTTCTGTGGGTAATTTTTTCCTGATGACTTCTTGATTGATTGTCTGTGCGTGTTTAAATTCTGGAACGGGTCGAACGCCTCGACAGATTAAATAGATGCATCTATGGTTCGTGCCATTCGACCATCGGTAGTGCACAGTTTAAATATTGTTGGATCGGATCGTATGACCTCGGCAGGATTTGCGCATGCTTGTATTGCTTGCCTTGAGAATGTTATGTGATAATATTTGCCTTCTCTGGCCAGACATAGTTGAAAAGCATAATAAAAAGTAAACAATGGAAATCCGTATTTATTTGAGATGTTTTTTACCTGCTCTCTGGTTTTATGAGTTTATAATTGCTTTATAATAAATCCATGATTACTCGCATCAATAATATATTATCATTGGACCACTAGTAAGTGTCGAAGTAGACCGCTCGTCTCTACTTCTTCGAGATTAGACGGGATACTCATTGGGTACACGTTGTTTTCGTACTCATACTACACTTGCTGTGTATTTTTGTTGCGCAGGCACATGCATCTCTAGTTGCCTAGCGGGCGTAGCAGCATGGTTGATACGGAGACTTAGGTGAGCTGCACTTCTCGAGCCATCCCACAGCCAGCAGGGTCTCTTTCAAATTACTGTACTTACTTTCTGTCCAATTTGTATTTCAGACAGCTATTGTATTATATTGTTTCCTAGAGATAGCTCATGCACTTGTGACATCGAGTTCTGGGATGGTTTTTTGGATTATTCAGTATTAAGTTTGTTTAAGACTTTATGGTTATTTCGGTAAATTTTATTATTTATTATTTAAAGTATAAAGAAAATGATTTCAACAAATGCTAAAAATTGGAACTTAATTGAGTATTTATGATTGGCTTGCCTGACAGCGGTGTCCGGCGCCATCACGACCCTTAGTGGATTTTGGGTCGTGACATCCAAAGGCATAGATGGCCTCCGCCAGCAATCTACCAATCATCGGTCCTGAAGATAGCCCGGCATCGGCTATTCTGCAACTAGAATCAGCAGCTACTAAAGAGAATAGGAATATTGCCTCTTCGCATATCGAAAATGCGGGTCGCCTGGTCTAATGGTAAGGAACCACAAGTGCAATACATGGGTTCCCTGAGTTGATCCCCATGTCAGGTGAGGTTACCAACACCCCTGTGCCCAACCCGCTCATCCCATGCGGGCACCCCTCAATGCCCTCCAATGATCTTGGCATGCCTTCTGTGGTTCGGCCCCAGGCACCGGCTTCAAGGGCACCGCCTCCAATGTTCATCTTTCAAGGTCCATAGCTTCAACCAGAAATAACATATGTGACCCCGTACTCCTTCACTCAACCTCCGCAATATGATCTCTCGGTGGAGCAAGAAAAGGTTGTTAAAAATCACGGGAAAGAAGAAATGTCTCGGAAGATGAAGAGCTTGGAACAAAGCCTGAAAAACATGCAAGGTCTGAGTGTCCAAAAGAGTGTCTCATACTCTGACCTCTGTATGTTTTCCCATGTCCACTTGCCAGCTGGCTTCAAGATGCCAAAATTTGAAAAGTACGACGGGCACAAAGACCCGGTCGCTAACCTGAAACGATATTGTAACCAGCTGAGGAGTGCTGGTGGAAAAGAGGAGCTGCTAATGGCCTATTTTGGGGAAAGCCTCTCCGGAATTACTTCTGAGTGGTATACGGATCAAGAAATTACCCATTGGCATGTGTGGGACGATATGGCTCGAGATTTTGTCCACCAATTCCAATATAATGTGGACAATGCTCCCGACCGAAACTCTCTGTCCAATTTGAAAAAGAAAATGGCGGAAAGCTTCTGCGAATATGCTGTCAAATGGCATGAGCAAGGTGTCAGGGTAAATCCTCCAATGGATAAAATTGAAATGGTCACGGTCTTTCTACAGGCCCAAAAGGTAGACTACTTCCAGAACATGATGTCTGTTATGGGTAAGCCATTCGCTGAGGCTATCAAAATTGGAGAAATGGTTGAAAACGGTTTAAAAACAGGGCGAATCTTGAGTCATGCTGCTTTTAAGGCCACATCACAGGCTGCTCAGAATGGTTTGGAGGGTTTGATGAACAATAATGGAAATGAAGAGGGAGCCATGATGGATTCTAGCTCGAGGGGGCCTGCAGGTCAATAAGCCAATCATATGTGCCTCCTATGGTCCCACCACACTATTATCCCCTTCAAAATGATGCTTATGCCATGGCACCGCCTCCCTATGTGGTGATGAACGCGCAACCTTACCCGCAGTCACAATATTATACACAAAACCGAGCTCCACCTCCCAGAAATGCGCATCCTTACCAAGCTCCATATAATCCCCAACTAAATGTTCCCCAATACAATCCTTGACCAAGAGAGCCTTTCAGAAAGAATCAGTTCACCCCTAGTGGTGAATCGTATTCAAGCTTGTTCCAAAACCTAATCAGGCTAGGTCTATTGCAGCTAGTGGCCCCGAACCAGCCGAACCTTGAGTCCCCCTCGCACCGAGCTGATGCTAGATGTGAATACCACTCTGGAGCAGTAGGACACAATACAGAGGACTGTTGGACCCTTAAAAGGGAAGTTGAAGACTTGATTGACGCTGAAAGAATCGTTTTTCGGGATGAAGAAGCTCTTGATGTGATGAACAATCTGTTGCATGTTCACAACACTGGGCCAAAAGTCGGAATGATCTGTGAAGATGAGGAATTTGATCCGGCACTAAAGGCTATTGCAGCCATTGCCGAAATAGAAGAAAAGCCAAAATGGTCGCCAAGCCTGAAAGTTCCCCATCAGACGGGAGTCTCGGTAGCCAGTCTTGCAAGGTTTCTTGATTTTGAGGCAAAAGTTGTGATGAATTTCTGAGAGTCGAACGGTTTACACAGATCAGGCATCCTGTCCAAAAGGCATGTCATGTTCATTGAAGTCCGCATGTATTCCAGATAAGTCCTTCTTTCCTTTCCCCGAAAGGGACACATCTTGTTTAAACTCATTCTTCATTCCCTTGTTTGTTTTCTTTGAATCCCTTTCGTTCTAACTCTATTCCAAAACTAAGAGAAAGAAGAGATAGCAAGACTGATTTACAAGGCTTTCGTTTGATACAAGATCATGATCAAAAGGCACCCAACCTCGTCAGGGGCATCAAGTCGACTTCGACTGGCCATGACGGCTGATGTTTGAAATTGAAAACTATTGGAAGGAGAAAATCAAATTGAAGTGCCTACAAAGGCAAAATAAAGTTGAAAAAGGTTAAGTCACACGTGGCTAACCGTCTCGGTAAAAGTTTGAAAATCCAAGGTACCCTAAATGATCTATAATTGAAGTTGGAAGAAAGAAGCCAGAAATAAAAGGCCCATGAAGGCGAAACAAGGTTGGAAAAGGTTAAGTCCCATGCGACTAGCCGTTGCACCAAAGTTTGAGGAGCCAAAAGTTCCCAAATGTTTTGAAGTTTAAAAAAAACAAGTAGAAAAACAACAAGTCAGAAGGGAAGGTCCTATAAAGGTAGAATAAGGCCGAAAAGGTTGAGTTCCACCGACCAACCGTCATGGCAAAGTCTGGAAAAACCAGAGGTTCTCCAGGGCCTAAAATGAAATCGGTTCTCAGGGAACAAGCAGTCGCAGTTAAAATCTTCATCAAAGAAACTTGGCCGAGATCAGGTGATTGAAATGTTCAAGACCACAAAACCAATCACCATTTCAAACTAACAATTGTTCTTTATTTGAAAAACAGGAAAACAGGTGCAGTCCAAAGCAATCCTGCAAAAAACAGGTGCAATAAAAGCAAGGCACGCAGAAACCAAAACGGTTCTGCACCAAAAGTTGACCTGAAAAGGGAAGTCCTTTTAAACTCTTCATTCATTCTCCCAAATAAAATGAAAAGTGAAGTAAAAAAAATCATGGTAGCCTAGGGTCCCCAATCTCTAGCTACGTTTCCCCAACATAGGATCCCATTCCCTAGTCGCTGCCAGCATAACCTGGTTGTCTTTTCCAGTATAGGGTTCCACTCCCTAGTTGATCCCCGGCATAACCCGAGGACCTTTTTCCGGCATAACCCGATGACTTTCTCGGCATAACCCGTGGACCTCCCCGGCATAACCCGTGGACCTTTTTCCAGGATAACCCGATGACTTTTCCGGCATAACCCGTGGACCTCACCGGCATAACCGGAGGACCTTTTCCGACATAACCCGATGACTTATGCGGCATAACCCGTGGACCTTCCCGGCATAACCCGAGGACCCTTTCTAGCATAACCCAATGACTTTCCCGGCATAACCCGTGGACCTCCCCAGCATAACCCGAGGAACTCTTTCCGGCATAACCCAATGACTTTCTCGGCATAACCCGTGGACCTCCCCGGCATAACACTAGGACCTTTTCTGGCATAACCCGATGACTTTCCCGGCATAACCCGTGGACCTCCCCGGCATAACCCGAGGACCTTTTCCGGCATAACCCGATGACTTTTCCGGCATAACCCGTGGACCTCCCCAGCATAACCGGAGGACATTTTTCCTAAATAACCCGATGACTTTCCCGACATAACCCGTGGACCTCCCCGGCATAACCCGAGGACTTTTTTCCAGCATAACCCGATGACTTTCTCGGCATAACCCGTGGACCTCCCCGGTATAATCCGAGGACCTTTTCCGGCATAATCCGATGACCTTTCCGGCATAACCCGATCATTTTTCCAGCATAACCTGGTAATCTTCCCAACTTGGGGCCTCTGATCCCCATTTGATTTCATTTTAGATATAGGGTCTCCATTCTTTAATATCTTTTTCTCAAGGATACACAATCCCGATTTTATTGCTTTCAATAAAGAAATAGTTTAGATTTTGTTACAATAACTCACGAAATTTTCTTAGTGAAAACTGGGGCAAAAAAATTTCGTTCGTTTGTTTGTTTTGGTGTTTGAACAGGTTATACCTCAAGATACAGGATTCGAGATAACCAAAAGAAGAAGTCTCAATCCAGAATAAAAGAAAAGAAAGAACAAGAAAAGAAGTGAACTTCAAGTGCAGAAGCGGAGAAAAGATGTGGACTGCTCAAAATACAATACGAGCTTTGCATGTCCCGCCTTTATCCGAAAAGCTGAAGAAGAACGAACCAGTGTTTGCAGCTAACGAGCATCAAGATTCAGATCAAAGTCTGCAGGGAGAACCAGCCAAGACTCGAGATCAAAATTTAGAAGGTTTATAGATAGGAATCTTGTGACTCGTAGTTGATAGGCTTAGTTAGTTTAGTTTTTCATTTTAATTTTGGTGTAATAAGGAGTTCAACGGTAGTAATAGCAGTGAAATCACAGCTTCCCGATAGTCCCAGGTACCAAAACTTCCAGAACTACACTGACATGATTCTTTTATAGCCAAGGATATGTAGGAAACCTTTGAAGCAAGGTTCGGTCAAAGTTTTTGAAAACGCTTCCCATGGAGTATCAAAACGGGTAAAATTCGTTCGTGACTGCTCACTTTATCTTTGCTCAAAAACTCTTCGTGTTTCCGAGCAAAGAGGGGCAGCTGTGAGCATGTAAATTTTACCTCATTAAAATATCCCTACAAAATTAATGAATAAATTAGTCTTATTTATTTCTAGATTTTTCTTAGAATTTTTTGGTGTTTATTTGGAATTATTTGCATTTTTTGTCGCATTTTTCATTTTTTTTAGTTATGAAAACTAACAAAAATATTTAAACCTTCATCATATTACATTATTAGGATTTTAATTTAATTTAATGCCTAATCACATAATTAATTACTTCATTAAAAGAAAATCAAAAAAAATTATTTGTTCTTGATATTTTTTAGTTGTAGTATTAAATTAGGTAATTTTTCCTTCTTAAATTTAAGATTGACTAATTGTGTAAATAATACAAATAGATAATTAGTTAAATTATACAAACAAAGATAATTTAGGACTTAATTTATTGTTTATTTAAATTAATTAGTCTTTAAAAATTTATTTAAAAAGGGTTTTTGGCCGAATTGGGCCATTTCTTTCTAAACTAGCTCAATCCTAATATAACCCAAAACACCCCAAGCCCAAAAACCTTAAAAATATGATCTCAACCCATCTTCCCCCCTTTTAATCTTGGTCATTGATCTCCAACAAAATCCAACGGTCCGGAACTCACCCCCCATTTAATATAAAAGTGTCCTAAAATCTCCACCCCCCTCATTTCCAAACTCCCCAATCTTCCACTTCTGTCTCAATTCCCCAAACCCTAAATCTCCCCATCTCTCTCTCTTCTCTCTTCTCTCTCCTCCCATTTCCGCCGCCACCCTCCTCCACCGGCGGCGTCGCCCGCCGGAAATCTCCACCGGCGGCGGCCAACCTCCAAAAACTCCCAAACTACTCCAATATTCTCCTCTTTTCCTCCTCTACCTCACCCCACCAACTAAACTCACAAAAAACCAATACCTCCAAAATAAAATGGTGGCCGAAACTCTCCCACCACCACTACCCCGCCGCCGGAAATCGTCCAAGGCGGTGGTGAAACTCCAAAACCCCTCAAACTCACACCATACACTCCTCTCATCCTCCTAAACCTTATCCTACAAACCAAATCCCCAAAACCCCAACCAAAATCTGTAGATCTTAGATCTAAAAAGGCCAAAACTCTAGATCTACCCCCTTTTAATTTTTCCTAACCGTCAAAAAATTCTCCGGCCAATATCTTTCATCAAGGATCTTAGATCCAAGACGGGAGTCTTGGCTTGAGGGTTTTTTCACGGTTAGACCCGTTCAAACTTGTTATTTTATTTACATATTTTTTTAATTTATGTTACTTCCGCATTTATTTATTTCTGTTATTTCTTTTTTCTGCATTTTATTATGTTTTTTTATTTACGCATTCTGTTTTGTTTTATTTATTTCTGTTAATTTTAGTTTTTATTATTTATTTAGCATTTCTGTATTTATTTTTGTTAATTATTTTGCTTAGTTATCTCCGTTATAATTAATTAACTAATTAAAATCGGACTTAACTAAAATATATGTAAAATTAGTATAATCATATTATGTTAGTTTTATATTATTATGTAGTTGTTATTTCATTTGTTAAATAATTAATTAAACGGATTAATCAAAATAATAATAATAAATAAATAAATAAATAAAGTGTTGCATTTCTTGCTTGATGTTTCATTTTTGTTATTGTTGTTAATTTTTGGGCCTGACAAAATAGACAGGCCCATAGTTTTGTTATTATTGTTTATTTATTTTTCGTTGTTAAAATTGGGCCTGGCTAAATGGACAGGCCCGTGACTTTGTTAAAGTTTAAGAGCCCAAGTTGTTTAGGCCAAGAGTCATCTGACTCAGGCCCAGAACCAAATAGACAGGCCGTGACTTTTTAGGTTTTTGAAGCTGGTTTTAGTTTTCTGTTTGGGTTTCTTGCTGCTACTCTTACTCAACTTCTCTGTAACGATCCGATCGGTCGTTTTGAGTTCTGGCGCGTCATTCAGCAGTTTGAGTCCATGAGCAGCTTCATCTCAGGTATATTGACTTGAGTGTATGGTCAGAATTAAAATTCAGGAAGTTTGGAGTCAAATCTAAATGGAAATTCTCATTTTGAAAGCTTAAAATTGAAGAAATGAACTAGGATTGAGTAAAAGACCTCGGAATTGGGATCCGAAGGTTCCAACAGGTTCGTATGATGATTTCGTACTTGGGCGTATGCCCGGATCGGGTTTTGGATAACCCGGGAGCGTTTTGGCGCCTATTGTGGAAGATAGCATTTTAGAAGAAATTGCATCAGTTTGGCTTAAAATGCATTTCAGTGTTATTGATGTCCGTTTGGAATTCCGAGACTGGGAGTAGCTCCGTATGGTGATTCTGGATTTGGGAGCGCGATCGGAAGTGAATTCGGAGGTCCGTAGGTCATTTTGGAGCCGTTTGGCTAAATATAGAAATTTGAAGGTTTTTGAGAAAATTCGATCGGAAGTGGAAATTTTGATATCAGGGTCGGAATGCGATTCCAAAAGTTGGGGCAAGTCCGTAATGTCGAATGTGACTTGTGTGCAAAATTTGAAGTCATTCCAGAATGATTTTGGTAAGGTTTGAGACACTTAGTCTCTTTTAAGGAAACTTAAGTTGGAAAAGTCAACTGGATATTGACTTATGTGTTAGAGCGCTCGAAATACGAATTTTATGGTTCAGATAGCTTTGTTAGGTGATTTAGAACTTAGGAGTGTGTCCGGAATATTTTTGTGATGACCGGTGTAGAATTAAGCTTGAATCGGCAAAGTTAGTATTTTGGCGAATTCTGATTGATAGGTAAGATTTTGATCCGAGGCTCGGAATGGAATTCCGAGAGTTGTTGTAGCTTCGTTATGTTATTTTGGACTTGTCTGTAAAGTTTGAGATCATTCGGACTAGTTTTAACGTGTTTCGACATCGGATGTGAAAATTTGAAGTTTCAAAGTTCATAGGCTTGAATCCGTGGTGAATTTAGTATTTTTGCGTTGTTTTTGGTGATTTGAAAGAACAACTAAGTTTGTGTCATATTATGGGACTTGTTAGTACACTTTGTTGGGATCCCATGAGGCTCGGACAAATTTTGGAAGAGTTTTTGGAAGATTTTTGCCGTTTTGAGCATAAATGCAATTGAGTTTCGATGAAGAGTTGTGTTTGTATTGTTATTTGAGACTCATAGGAACAAGAATCGTCTAATTCCGAGTTCGTATGATGGAGTTAGAGCCATTTTAGTGAAAAATGGTTGTGCTGCAATTTAAATTGGCTGCTGGTGCATTTTTTTAGCAGTAGTGAACAGTAACCCGCGCGTGAACAGTACCGCGCGGGTGAACAGTAATTGCGAAAAATCTGGGCAGTGAGTTTATATCCAATTTTGGGTCATTTTTCCACCATTTTCAGTCATTTTGGGAGCTTTTGGATGGGGATTGAAGGGAGTTTCAACTGAGATCTAATGGAGGTAAGCTTTATGAGTTTACATGATTTTATTGAAGAATCATCCTTGAAATCCATGAAAACATAGCCAAATTATAAGAAATTAGGGCTTGAGATTGAAATTCTAAAATGAAGATTTGAGGGGCCATTTGAACTCCGATTTTGTTAAATTTTATATGTACGGACTCGTGGCGAGACGAGGAATCCAGTGATGTGACTTTCGTAATTTTTCGAGAAGTGGTCCCGGGGCTCGAGTTTTGCAAATTTCGTGATTTTCGATATTTTTCGATATTTTTCGATTGAGTTATATTCCCTTAGCCTATTGTAATATATTCCTTGTGGTTTTGGCAAGATTCGACGCGCGAGGAGGTCGATTCGAAAGGAAAGGGCATCGCGGAGTAGACTTTTGGCCGTCTTGAGGTGAGTAATAGATGTAAATGCTGTTCTGAGGGTTTGAAACCCCGGACTTTCACATCGTAACGCTATATTGAGGCGTGACACGCACTCCATGGTGAGTGCGGGGTCGGATACTATTGGGGATTGTGACTTGGTCCATCCCGTGTGATGTTTATACTATACTGGTGATTGATACACATACTTCATTGATATTACGGGGCTTGATGCCATGTTTGGGGCCTTGTGCCGATTTGTAAAATCCTTCGAGGATTGATATTACTGCTTAGCATGATTTGCATATCATTTAATTTCAGTCCAAGGTTTTAAATGTTGTTTTGCAAACTCAGCCATAATTCTAAGTGTTGAAAACTTAAATGATATTTTTAAATGTATTCCGGGCTGGGAACTTCTGTTTTGTAAATGCCCAAGGGGCTTATTATATTATTTTCTGGACTGATTATAAAGTGACTTGAAACAGTGGTAACAATGACACTGTGTGATATACTTGAAACAGTGGTAACAATGACACTGTGTGATATACTTGAAACAGTGGTAACAATGACACTGTGTGATATACTTGAAATAGTGGTAACAATGACACTGGATGATATACTTGAATAGTGGTAACAATGGCACTGTATGATATAAATTGGTCAGGTAACAATGGCTGACCGGTCAGGTAACAATGACTGACCAAGATATTGCGCTTGGGCTGTAGGATCCCCTCCGGAGTCTGTACACACCCCCAGTGAGCGCCATCGACGATAAATAAATATGGATGGCTCGGGCTGCACGCCGCAGTGGGTACTGGAATGTACCATCATAATGCATTGCATTGCATTCATGTATTTCTATTTATACTGTTGTTTAGATGCTCAGTTCCATATGTTGCTGTATATTTGGATTTTAGCTTACTTTGTGTATTTACTGGATTTTCTTATCTTCGGACTGTAGTTACTTTTATTACTCACTAGGTCGGAGTACTCACTTTACTCCCTGCACCTTGTGTGCAGATCCAGGGCAGTCTTAGGCTCAGTAGATATAGTTGATCAGCAGATCCAGCTTCTGGGAGTATCGAGGTAGCTGCACGGAGTTCACAGCCATTGATCTTCTCCCTCCTATCCTATCTCTTTATTTCCGCATTATCAGACTTTGGATATACCATGTATTAGGATGATATTCTGTATTCTAGAGGCTCAGATTCGTGACACCGGGTCCTAGTGAGATTATATTGTGTATTTTGTTAAATTCTTCAGTACTTTAATCTTGCTTAATTGATATTTCTTTCCGCTATTTTTGATAAATTGGGTTAAGTGTTGAATAATGGTCGGGCTTGCCTAGTAGTGTGCTGGGCGCCATCACGACCGGGATTTGGGTCGTGACAAGTTGGTATCAGAGCCTAGGTTACTTGGTCTCCCGAGTCATGAGCCAGTTTAGTAGAGTCTCGCGGATCGGTACGGAGACGTCTGTACTTATCCTCGAGAGGTTGCCGAACCTTTAGGAAAACTTCACATTCTTGAATTCTTATCGTGCATCCTTGATTCAGCTTGAAAAGAAACTTTTGAAATTTCTTCCGCGTGATCGTATGCACCAACGGGCGCTCAGTATCAGATGTGTCTCGATGGCTTTGATTCCCCGATCGAGGGGCGAGGTGTAATCTCTGTGAGTTTGAAGTTAGACCAGTCTGGAGGACTTGAGGCCAAATCTTTGCCAATGGCTTGAGCACCGAGGTGCTGATTTTGTGAGCAAGTGTTTTGAACTCATATGTTCATTATTGTCCTTGTTAGCCGGAATGGCGGTTGGATATCCACGTGATGAGTATGTTAGTGTTGCGAGGTGTATTTGTACGACTTGGTAGTGGCGAAGAAGCCTACTGTATAGTAGATGAACTGTTAAGTGATTCGTTTCTTATTGTGATCTGTTGAGTAGCCCGAGTTATAGGCGCGTGAAGAATATTTTTCGTGTCTCCTAGTTAGATAAGTCTGGGAGCTGAGGTCGCTTCCGTAAATGTATTATGACGAAATCGTTGAGTCAAGGAGACCACCTTGAAGGTCGAAAATATTAAAGAAAGAATATGTTCCTACTTGGTTGAATAGCCCAATAATGGAGGGTTGAAGGGTATTTTCTATGTGTTATGATTCAAATAGGTGCAACGCATGTCCATGTATCAATTTAGATTTATGTAATTGATATGCATTGTGATGCTTTATCAAGTTGTGTTTGTGTTGTTAGGATGGTTTTGGTGATTCTCTAGCAGGTGGATAGGACCAATTACAAAGGAGGCTCTGCCGAAATTTTTGAAAAATTTAGAACTTAAAAAAAAATTGGTCGCCTAGAGAGTGGGCTTAACTGTTGTGTGAGTAAATGCAAGAATTGCAGAAGAGTTAAAATTCCAGATGATTTATGTTTCCACGAGCTTATGATGGAGTGAGTTTAATCTCACCATGATATTACGACAGCAATTGAGTATATGTGTTGTGATCTATGGCTTCGAGCCAAGTTGGGGAGCTTGATGTTGATTAGCTGATTGCACGGTTTATTACCTGCATGAATTCTGGTTATTGGCATATTGGTGGGTTATTGCAGCTACGGAAAAGGACCATGAGTGGTAATTTGAGTAAATGAATTGTTGGATGCATGCGATGGTTAGCCTTATTGGCTCATGTTCAGACTTGAGGGAAGATTCATGATTTATGCCTCGTATAGGTGCAGGCTTCGAGGGAAGTGATCCCTCTAGGTGCTTTATCGAGAGGGTATTCATATGTTATAAAATTCAGTAGAGTTGGTTGCATTCGGGGCCAAGTCAGAGCTGGGTGGCTCTCAATAGCGGTCCTAGTTAATTCAAGAGGTAAAGTGTGGTGCCTAATGATTTTGAGTCTATAAGTACGGTTAAGAGTCAAGCTTTTGAAGCAGCTTATGAAGAAAGGCACAGAATGTTCTATGATGTTTTGACTTGCGGTGTAGCATTTGAGAGACATGAAATGGTCATGGTATTTGAGACAGCATGGTCTCGTGATTTAAGGTCACTCGGGGTGAGTTTGGTTGAAATAAGTTAGGTGTTAAAGGGAGATATTATTATTTCTAAGGCAATCAAGGATAAATTGGAAGGAAGTAGATTGATTAGCCATAGTTGAGTTGGTATACTGGTGTCAGTGATCGGTTCGTTCAGCGTGATCGAGTTATGCATGTGAGGCTTGTCGGCCGCAGTGATTGATGTTATTCTGAAGCATTCTTTTGTTAGGGCCTATTATGAGTAGGCGGATCCCAGAAAGTGTTATGGTGGCTTGGACAACTACTTAGAGATTGGCATATTCGACGATTATGAGGATTCGCCTGTATGCTGCTATAGTTCTCCTGAAGTGAGTTAAATGGAAAGTCTTATGTGATGAAGTATTAGCCTATCGACGGTTCCAGAGTTGTGATGGAAATTGCGTCTATCGTATATTGGCACGTGAGGTGCAGTGAGTAGTATGGAATTTGAAGTAAGGACCAAGGTTGCAGTTTGGTTAATGACTGTGATGTCACGATCTCGGATGAGCAGTATATGAGTTTTAGTGTTTTGAGTAAGATGGGTATTGACGTCAGTATCACCTGAGGTCGGTGTTCTGTGAGAAAGGCTTTGCATCCTGGTTAGGGATTCTTGATCGCTTTTCAGCGTTAGTGCAGCCGGTGGTTTGGATGTGCAGACCCGTTAATTATTTCGGAAGATGGTGGGAGCTTGTCCCACAGGAATATTGTATAAGTGTGACATGTAGTCACTTGATTAATTAGAAATTTAAACCAAGTATGAGGATTTTGGTAATATCATCCATTTGAGAATTTATGCCTGGAGGGCACTCTGTTTATTGGGTTATGGACCTTGTGAAAGATTATTGGCCTAGCTTGGCACGATCAGGATCGACTTGAGGTCGGTGGATAGATTTAAATGTGGAAGTGAGCCTTACGTCAGGCCAGTTGTGTTTATTTCAGCAATGCGCTCTTTATGGAAGGATAGTCGTGGTCTTATTTCGTGGTCAGTTAATTCATGTAAAGATATATTTCACCGTATGAGTTGTGAGACGGCTTGGTAAATTCCTTATGTGTTGAGGTTCCGCTCAGCGGTGATGTTATATGAGCAGAATGAGACTTAGATCATGTATCGCACCTCAGTTGTGCTTGAGTTTGTAGCCTATAGCACTATATGTTTCCTTGGGAATGATATTATGCACCTTAGTGTGTTTATGATCGATATTCGGTATTTGGATGTGGTGAGCTATTCAGCTCGACGTGTATCTCCTTATGTGAGTCCTATATGTGGATCGGGTGGCACGCCGCCATGGGTATGTTGTTTGGATCGGGTTGCGCGCCGCAACAGTGTGATGTTCAGTTTATTGCCCATATTTGCTTTTATGTGTTATGTTTCCCTGTTTTCTGAGGAAGTCCATGTTAGTGTGCGAGTTGAGTAGTTCCTCCCAGAGTTCGCCTTCCTTTTGTATCGCGTTCGAATTGGTAGCCCACTGGCACATTGTGGCGTCTTGTGGGATTTTTGATTATGTCCGAGGTGACTTATTGCCCAAGCAGTTCGTACTGGGTGAGACGAGGTTACTAGATTTGGGGTCAGTGCAAACTGATTATATGAAGTATATTATAGAGCAAAGATCATTCTTTGGTTTGAGACAAGGTAATGGAACTTGTCAGGAGTATAGATCCAATGAATTGTTGATTCAACAGTTGATTATGAATTTCGGCACATCTCTTCAGTCGTATCGGTGTTGTAAAAACTAGAGCAAGACCTATGTAGGTCATGAGATGCAATGGGAGCATCAGATTTGTGGAATTTCGACTATTATGTTTAAAGAATGTTATTGTGGTCCTATGAGTAAAGTGATGCAAAGTGTGAATTCAGCAAAGTTATGCAGCCATGTTGGGTACAGCGTGTGGAGATTGATATGGTGGTCGTATGATGGAAACAGGCTTGGCAGGAAATTCAGGATGTTGGAATTGGACCTAATGGCTTATTTGCTTGAATAAGGGAGTATACCTACAGAGTTGTCGAGCTAATGTGCTCAACTGACTGGTGGTAGCACGGGAAGGTGCATGAGGTGTTAAACAAGTGATTTCAGACTACTTTAGTGTAGTTCTCAGCACGTTCGAGGACGAACGTATGTTTAAGTGGGGGGGATTGTAACGACCCGATCGGTCGTTTTGAGCTCCGGCGCGTTATTCAGCAGTTTGAGGCCATGAGCAGCTTCATCTCAGGTATATTGACTTGAGCGTATGGTCAGAATTAAAATTCAAGAAGTTTGGAGTCAAATCTAAATGGAAATTCTCATTTTGAAAGCTTAAAATTGAAGAAATGAACTAGGATTGGAATTTTGAGTAAAATACCTCGGAATTGGGATCCGAAGGTTCCAGCAGGTTCGTATGATGATTTCATACTTGGGCGTATGCCCGGATCGGGTTCTGGATAACCCGAGAGCGTTTTGGCGCCTATTGTGGAAGATAGCATTTTAGAAGAAATTGCATCAGTTTGGCTTAAAATGCATTTCAGTGTTATTGATGTCCGTTTGGAATTTCGAGACTGGGAGTAGCTCCGTATAGTGATTCTGGATTTGGGAGCGCGATCGAAAGTGAATTCGGAGGTCCGTAGGTCACTTTGGAGTCGTTTGGCTAAATATAGAAATTTGAAGGTTTTTGAGAAAATTCGATCGGAAGTGGAAATTTTGATATCGGGGTTGGAGTGTGATTCCGAAAGTTGGGGCAAGTCCGTAATGTCGAATGTGACTTGTGTGCAAAATTTGAAGTCATTCTTGAATGATTTTGGTAAGGTTTGAGACACTTAGTCTCTTTTAAGGAAGCTTAAGTTGGAAAAGTCAACCGGATATTGACTTATGTGTTAGAGCGCTCGAAATGCGAATTTTATGGTTCGGATAGCTTTGTTCGGTGATTTGGGACTTAGAAGTGTGTCCGGAATATTTTTGTGATGACCGGTGTAGAATTAAGCTTGAATCGGCAAAGTTAGTATTTTGGCGAATTCTGATTGATAGGTAAGATTTTGATCCGAGGCTCGGAATGGAATTCCGAGAGTTGTTGTAGCTTCGTTATGTTATTTTGGACTTGTCTGTAAAGTTTGAGATCATTCGGACTAGTTTTAACATGTTTCGACATCGGATGTGAAAATTTGAAGTTTCAAAGTTCATAGGCTTGAATCCGTGGTGAATTTAGTATTTTTGCGTTGTTTTTGGTGATTTGAAAGAACAACTAAGTTTGTGTCATATTATGGGACTTGTTAGTACACTTTGTTGGGATCCCATGAGGCTCGGACAAATTTTGGAAGAGTTTTTGGAAGATTTTTGCCGTTTTGAGCATAAATGTAATGATCTAAAGGTTCATTTTTAGTTCTAGAGATCCAAATTTGATTCTGAGACTTTCGGAATTTTGATAATGAATTATAGGACTGATCTGGAAATTTTGGTCTAATTTCATCAAGTCGCGATTAGGTTTTTGACGCGAAACATGAGTAATTGTTTAATGAGCGAAATGGATATCGCACTGGGCAAATTAGCTCCGAATTGAGTTTTGATTTAAGGGTTGTGTTCGTATTATTATTTGTGACTCATAGGAACAAGAATCGTCTAATTCCGAGTTCGTATGATGGAGTTAGAGCCATTTTAGTGATAAATGGCTGTGCTGCAATTTAAATTGGCTGCTGGTGCATTTTTTTAGCAGCAGTGAACAGTAACCCGCGCGTGAACAGTAATTGCGAAAAATCTGGGCAGTGAGTTTATATCCGATTTTGGGTCATTTTCCCACCATTTTCAGTCATTTTGAGAGCTTGTGGACGGGGATTGAAGGGAGTTTCAACTGAGATCGATTGGAGGTAAGTTTTATGAGTTAAATACATGATTTTATTGAAGAATCATCCTTGAAATCCATGAAAACATAGCCAAATATAAGAAATTAGGGCTTGAGATTGAAATTCTAAAATGAAGATTTGAGGGGTCATTTGAACTCCGATTTTGGTAAATTGTATATGTACGGACTCGTGGCGAGACGAGGAATCCGGTGATGTAACTTTCATAATTTTTCGAGAAGTGGGCATGGGGCTCGGGTTTTGCAAATTTCGTGATTTTCGATATTTTTCGAGTCTTTTCGATTGAGTTATATTTCCTTAGCCTATTGTAATAAATTCCTTGTGGTTTTGGCAAGATTCGACGCGCGAGGAGGTCGATTCGAAAGGAAAGGGCATCGCGGAGTAGACTTTTGGCCGTCTTGAGGTGAGTAATAGATGTAAATGCTGTTCTGAGGGTTTGAAACCCCGGACTTTCACATCGTAACGCTATATTGAGGCGTGACATGCACTCCATGGCGAGTGCGGGATCGGATACTATTGAGGATTGTGACTTGGTCCATCCCGTGTGTTGTTTATACTATCCTGGTGATTGATACACATACTTCATTGATATTACGGGGCTTGATGCCATGTTTGGGGCCTTGTGCCAATTTGTAAAATCCTTCGAGGATTGATATTACTGCTTAGCATGATTTGCATATCATTTAATTTCAGTCCAAGGTTTTAAATGCTGTTTTGCAAACTCAGCCATAATTCTAAGTGTTGAAAACTTAAATGATATTTTTAAATGTATTCCGGGCTGGGAACTTCTGTTTTGTAAATGCCCAAGGGGCTTATTATATTATTTTCTGGACTGATTATAAAGTGACTTGAAACAGTGGTAACAATGACACTGTGTGATATACTTGAAACAGTGGTAACAATGACACTGTGTGATATACTTGAAACAGTGGTAACAATGACACTGTGTGATATACTTGAAATAGTGGTAACAATGACACTGGATGATATACTTGAACAGTGGTAACAATGGCACTGTATGATATAAATTGGTCAGGTAACAATGGCTGACCGGTCAGGTAACAATGACTGACCAAGATATTGCGCTTGGGCTGTAGGAGCCCCTCCGGAGTCTGTACACACCCCCAGTGAGCGCCGTCGACGATAAATAAATATGGATGGCTCGGGCTGCACGCCGCAGTGGGTACTGGAATGTACCATCATATGCATTGCATTGCATTCATGTATTTCTATTTATACTGTTGTTTAGCTGCTCAGTTCCATATGTTGCTGTATATTTGGATTTTAGCTTACTTTGTGTATTTACTAGATTTTCTTATCTTCGGACTGTAGTTACTTTTATTACTCACTGGGTCGGAGTACTCACTTTACTCTCTGCACCTTGTGTGCAGATCCAGGGCAGTCTCAGGCTCAGTAGATCCAGCTTCTGGGAGTATCGAGGTAGCTGCACGGCGTTCGCAGCCATTGATCTTCTCCCTCCTATCCTATCTCTTTATTTCCGCATTATCAGACTTTGGATATACCATGTATTAGGATGATATCCTGTATTCTAGAGGCTTAGATTCGTGACACCAGGTCCTAGTGAGATTATAATGTGTATTTTGTTAAATTCTTCAGTACTTTAATCTTGCTTAATTGATATTTCTTTCCGCTATTTTTGATAAATTGGGTTAAGTGTTGAATAATGGTCGGGCTTGCCTAGTAGTGTGATGGGCGCCATCACGACCGGGATTTGGGTCGTGACATTCTCAGAGATCTATTTTCTTTCTGTCTGTTTTCTTGCTGCTGTCAAGGTACTTTTATTAACAAAAAATGTAAAGTTTCTTTCTTTTGCTGAATCATTGATTGGAATTTGTTGATAAATCTGCAATTAGTTTGAATACTGCATGAACCATGTTGGTTTGAAGTTTGTGTTTTTGTTGCATTGCAAATTTATTTACATTGTTTTAAGCAAATGTATTAGTTTAAAAGTGTTTTGAAAATTACAGAATTTGCTTAAAGATTCATACATTTATTAAATTTGCATGTTCATATATAGTAGTATCACATAAATCATTTTCCAGAAATTCTGTTAGAAAAGCAATAGGCAGTTTGGTTATTCAGTTAGCAATTATAATAATTTTACTGCATTTCCTTGTGTGTTAATTTATCATACTGTTTTTAATAGTTAAATAATGCTGGATTATTATTAGCTTAAAGTCATAAAAATCAGATTTTTACAAAGTAAATGAGTGATAACCATAATACATTTTCAGGCCCAAAACCAATTGAGTTTATGAATTTGTGTTCTGATTTTTTTTACTAAAACAAAATGAGTTGATCAAAAGCCTTTACACTTCAAGATTTTTTGAAATACAAATAAGCTTAAAAACCAGCATTCTGAAAGTAAAGACTTAGGCAAATCAGTAGGAAGATTGTCCAAAATTTAACAGATTTCGATTTATTCAAAAACCCTTTTTATTTTTCTGTTTTAAAAGATAAACAAAATACAGGTAAATTTTTGCATATTATCGTTACTAATGTTAATTTCAAATTCCTTCAAATATGTGTTGGGCTAGAGTTCACTTGGACTCATTATTAAATTTATTGATTTGTCCACAAATGGATATTAGGCCAGAGTTACTTAGTAGGCCCAAATCTTTTTGAATCCATTATGTTTAAATTGATTGAATTCTTAATAATTAATTTGGGCCAGATGTAACGACCCGACCGGTTATTTTGCTTTTGGAACCCCGTTCCCCTAAATAAAACTTTTCTCACTTGCTTTAACTGATTTACGACCTGCGGGGATGGTTGGTTCGGGTTTTGGAAGAGTTTGGGTTGAAATAGGCTCACTTGATTCCTTAAGATTTTCTTAAAAGGCTAAGTTTGATTTTGGCCAATATTTTTAGCAAACGGTCCCGGATTTGCATTTTGACGGTCCCGGAGGGTCCGTAGGAAAATATGGGACCTGAGCGTATGCCCGGAATCGAATTCTGAGGTCCCTAGCCTGAGTAATGAATTTTATTGAAAATCGTTGAACTGAAATTCTAAGGATTTAAAGAAACTAAATAATGATTGATCACATTGGTATCGCTCTTATGTTGGTTCCGGAGCCCTGCACAGGTCCAATATAACATTTATGACTTGCCTGTAAAATTTGGTGTCAATCCGAGTAGTTTAAGTGCGTTTCGGCTCGTTAGAGGTGAATTAAGAACTTGAGGTTCATAAGTTTGATTCAATTGGTTTTAGGGGGTGATTTTTAGATTTAGCGTTGTTTCGGGCGTTCTGAAGGTTCGAGCAGGTCCGTTTCATGATTTTAGAGTTGTCGGTAAATTCGGGCAGGGCCCGGGAGCCCCAAGCGTCAATCGGATGAGGCTCGAGTGAAGTTGGAAAATTGGAGAAAGTCTGAAGCATCAATTGCTATCATAACCGCACCTGCGGTTGGCCAGCTGCATGTGCGAGACCGCAGAAGCGGTCAATCTCACGCAGATGCGGCCAAGCCAGGCCAGGTCCAAAGCCGCAGAAGCGGGATCCCTTTCGCAGATGCGGTGGCCGCAGATGCAGAAATCGCTGAAGCAGTGAGCTTCATTTAATACGGGTTCTAAGTTATTTTTGCAATTTTTCACTCCTCCATTGGGCGATTTTAGAGCTTTTGAGAGAAGACTTCTACCTAGCATTTTGAGGTAAGTTTATCCCACCTATTCCTAGATTAATACTTGTGTCTTATGTAAATTAAATACTAAGATCAAGGTAAAATCATGGGGTTAGAGCAAAACCTAGGGTTTTGATAAAACTTAGATTCTTCCACGAAATTGGTTATGAAGCGAAGTAGAAATCATATATTATTGATCCTTAGGTTACAAAGAACAACTTTCTTAAAAAAATTTGGAATCCGGGCACATGGGCCTGGGGTCGGATTTTAGGAAAGTTGTGTTTAGGGTTGGAAAATTGCTTTAATAGTTAGAATGTGATCTTGTGAGCTTGTATTGACTAGTTCTTACCCCATTTAACTAGATTTGGATCGTTCGACTCCAAATTGAGAGTTCGGGCTCGTTCTTGGTATTGGAAGTGCACTTTGGAGCAAGGTGAGTCTCCTTTCTAACCTTGTAAGAGGTAATTGTCCCCATAGGAGTAAAAATTGTTTAATTTTCCACTAAATGTCGGGGCTACGTAAGCACTAGGTGACGAGAGTCCGTGCGTAGCTACTATCATGTTAATTGTCCGGGTAATTTAGGACCCGTATCATGCTATATTTGTAAATGTTACAGGTCTTCTTGCTAATGTGATCATTTAGGATATGCATGAACATAAGAGAACATATGTATTGCGGAACACTTGTATAAGCTTAATTGGATATAAATACGCCTTCTTGTGTGTTCCTATTGATAATTGATATTTGTGGATCGGGTTGATTGCCTCGGTAGGAATAGATGCATCTATGGTTTGCGCCATTCGACCCTCTGGCAGTGCACAGTTTCTTTTCTGTTGGATCGGGCCGTCAACCTCGGCATAATGTGCGCATGATATTTATGTGAATTATTATTGATGACTTGCCTGATAAATGGTTTGAAATGTAAATGATTAACTATGATATTAAAATGACATGACTTATAAATCCTTGTTTCAACTATTATATAATTGTGACCTTCATACCTGGCATAACATCATATGATATTATTTGACCCTAGTAGGTATCAAGTCGACCTCTCGTCTCTACTTCTTCGAGATTAGACGGGATACTTACTGGGTACATATTGTTTATATACTCATACTATGCTTTTGTACTTAATTGTACAGGCTGTGAGGCAGGTACATTTGGATATCAGACCGGTGCACGTCCCTGATCTTAGTCCGAGACTTCCACGGTAAGTTGCTTCCCTTCCTGTGCCGACCAACAACTTGATGGAGTTTCTCTTACTTTTGATTGTCTATTTTGTTTTAGATAGTAGGGTAAAACTATTATTTCTGTATATTCTACTAGTTGCCCACAGCTTGTGACACCAGGTCTTGGCACACACATTAGTAGACAGTTCTTTTGGGTTGTATAACTATTATTGGATATTGCTTATTATCACATGTTTTAATTGTAAATTAAGAAAAGTGTTGTAACTACTTTTGGTAAGTAAAATAAGAATTCACTAATATTTCTGTTTTGGCTTGCCTGACAATGGTGTTGGGCACCATCACGACCTGAGGTGAAATTGGGTCGTGACACCAGATTCATCTGAATTAAGTCAGGATCAAGTTCTTTTAGAATTGAATAATAGACAATATATGTCTTGGGTTAGAGTTCATTTGGACTCAACCTTTGTCAGGCCCCAAACATCAAAATCTGGGCTTGTTTGGCATTCAAAATAGTTGAGTGAGATAATCACATCTTTAGGTGCATTCAAAATTATGCCTTAATCAAATACTCGTAGAAATGCTTTAGGCACAATTAATTAACTATCGTGACTATGGGTACTGTTCCCATGGCATAGTCAGGGTACCTAATCTCCAATTTGGGTGTGCATTTCATGTGACCCGATCATAACAACTTTGAATAATAATAAAATAAACATGTTGCGAATCGTGGGTGCATTTCATGTAGCGTGGTTTGCGGTGTGTTCCAAAACGGCAAGTGTACAACAATCGTAACTTGTTCAAGAAATAATTTCATAAATCCAAAAAAAGCGGTTATAAAGTTAAAAATGCACTAGGTTTAAAACATGTATTAATCAGATAATTAGGCCAATATTAATAGTTAAGTGGTCGTGCTCGAACCACGGAATTCGAGAATGCCTAACACCTTCTCTCGGGTTAACAGAATTCCTTACTTTGAATTTTTGGTTTCGCAGACTTTTAAATAAAATCAAAATTCTCCTCAACTTGGGATTTAAAATAAACCGGTGACTTGGGACACCTAAATATTCCAAGTGGTAACTCTAAAAATCCGATGAAAGCTTCTCGTTCTTTAGATACTCGATGTATTTGTTCCTCAAATCCTAAGTTAGGCTTGTGGAGTTTATTTCGGCGTGGCGTTCTTCAACTACTGACTTTGAAAATTGTACAACAGTCCCCAAGCAAATTTCATCGTCTACGACTGATGACCCCAACTTTGCAAGGACATCGGCCTCACTGTTCTGCTCTCGAGGTACATGCTGTAGGGTTCATTCTTTTAACCAGTCTAGGGTTACCTGCAGTTTGTCCAAGTATCTCTGCATTCGATCCTCTTGAACCTCGAAGGTCTTGCTGACTTGGTTAACCACAAGTAGGGAATCACACTTGGCCTTGATAACCTCTGCTCCAAAACTTTAAGCCAGCTCGAGACCTGCAATCATGTCCTCATACTCGGCCTCATTGTTAGTCAACTTAGGGGTTTTGATAGATTGTCTAATTGTATTGCTTGTGGGTGGCTTCAAAATGATGCCTAGACCGGACCCTTTTGCATTTGAAGCACCATCTGTGAAAAGGGTCCACACCCCCGAAGACGTACCCGCTTTTATCAAAAGTTCCCTTTCGACCTCGGGTACGAGGGCTGAAGTGAAGTCGGCCACGAAATCTGCTAAAATTTGAGACTTGATTGTCGTTCTGGGTTGATACTCGATATCATACCCACTGATTTTAAAGGCCCATTTACCCAATCGGCCCGAGAGTTCGGGCTTGTGCAGAACATTACAAAGAGGGTAAGTGGTCACCACACAAATTGGGTGATACTGAAAATATGGTTTTAATTTCCTAGAGGCGTTTATTAGAGCAAGCGTTAATTTTTTTAAGTGTGGGTATTGGGTCTCGATTTCACCTAGAGTTCGACTAACGTAGTAAACAGGGAATTGTGTAACTTGCTCTTCTCGAACTAGGACACCACTTACCGCGACCTCTAAGATTGCTAAATATAAGTAGATCTGCTCGTCTGCTTTCGGAGTATGAAGCAATGGTGGACTCAAAAGATACCGCTTTAATTCTTCCAATGCCTGTTAGCATTCCGGGGTCCAAGCGAAATTGTTCTTTTTTTTGAGCATTAAGAAGAACTTGTGACTTCGATCTGAAGACCTTGAGATGAACCGGCCTAAGGCGGCTATCTTCCCTGTTAATCTTTGTACGGCCTTAACGTTGTCCACAACTGTGATGTCTATGATCTCCTTTATTTTATCGGGGTTGATCTCGATTCCCCAATTTGACACCATAAAGCCGAGGAACTTGCCCGAACTGACCCCGAATGCACATTTCTCAGGATTGAGCTTCATGTTATATTTTCTCAGTATGTTGAAAGTTTCCTGCAAATGTGTCAAATGGTCCTCTACGTGCAGGGATTTAACAAGCATGTCGTCAATATATACTTCCATTGATTTACCTATTTGTTCTTCAAACATTTGATTCACTAGGCATTGGTAAGTAGCACCAGCATTTTTTAGCCCAAACAGCATTACATTATAACAATAGGTGTCATCCTTAGCGATGAATGAAGTCTTTTCCTAATGCTCCAGGTTCATTTGAATTTGATTGTACTCGGAATAGGCGTCGAGAAAGCTAAGGCTCTCGTGGCCGGCCGTGGCATTGATAATATGATCGATGTTCTTCAGAGTAAAAGAGTCTTTGGGACATGTTTTATTTAAATCTTTATAATCTACGCACATTCTAAGTTTGATCCCCTTCTTGGGGACTACAACTATGCTTGCTAACTATTCGGGATATTTTACTTCCCGGATGGATCCTATTTTGAGAAGTTTCGTTACCTCGTCCTTGATGAATACATGTTTTACCTTAGACTAGGGCCTTCTCTTTTGTTTTACCAGTCTGAACTTTGGGTCCAGGCTCAATCGATGTGTTGTGATCTCCGGTGGGATTCCTGCATATCTAGATGGGACCAAGAAAAATAATCCATGTTATTTAAAAGGAATTGAACGAGTTTCTTCCTGAGCTCGGGAGTTAACCTCGTGCCCAGGTATACCTTTCGATCGAAAATGTGTTCAATCAGTATAAGTTGTTCCAGCTCCTCGACCGTTGACTTTGTTGCATCAGAATCATCAGGGGTTATGAAGGTTCAAGGTATCATATAATCTTCATCCTCAAAAATTTCCTGTTCCTCCGATGGGGTCGGGGATGGCGCTTGTGCTTGCTATTTGACTTCATGTTCTCCCTTCGACTCTGATCCCTTCTTTGACGAAAGCACCGATACTGGTAATACTTCGTCGATTGTAAACATCTCTTTAGCGGCAAGTTGTTCGCCGTACACCGTTTTGATTCCTTCCGATGTCAGGAATTTCAATACTTGATGGAGCGTCAAAGGTACTGCCCTCATGTTATGAATCCAAGGCCTTCCGAGCAGTGTGTTGTATCTTATGTCACCTTCGATTACATGGAACTTTGTTACCTGGATAGTTCTGGCCATGTTTACTGGCAACATGATTTCCCATTTGGTGGTTTCACTTGCCATGTTGAAACCGTTGAGCACTCGAGCTGCAGGCACGATTTGATCTTGGAGGCCAAGCTGCTCTACGACCCTTGATCGAATAATATTTGTCGAGCTACCTGGATCAATTAACGCACGTTTAACTTGAATTTTATTCATAAGGATAGATATTACCAGTACGTTGTTGTGAGGCTATTCGATCCCTTATGCATCCTTATCGTTGAAAGATAAGGTATTCTATGGAAAGTAGTCTCGGATACACTTCTCCCTTGTGACTATCACTTTGGTGCGTTTAAATATCTGTCCTTGAGGAATATCAACCCCACCAACGATCATATGAATCACGTGTTGCGGTTCTTCCTATTCATTTATCCTGTTTGCATCCCTATCTCTGAAGTGATTTTTAGCTCGGTCACTCAAGAGCTCTCAAAGGTGACCCTTGTTAAATAAATGAGCTACCCCCTCCCTTAACTGCCTGCAGTCTTCGGTTCTGTGACCATGGGTTCCATGGTACTTGCGCATTTGATTTGGGTTCCTTTGAGCTGGATCGGTCTGTAGGGGTCTTGGCCACCTAATATCCTTGATTCATCTAATGGCTGACACAATACCCGAAGCATCGGTGCTGAAGTTGTATTTCATTAACCGTGCCACTTCTTTAGGCTCGACGTGTTTATCGAAGCCACTCTTACTCATGAGCCCTCGGGAATTTTGACCCCGATCATTCCTTCGATCATTTCGAATGGGATTATGTCCTGGTCTGTTGTTTTTACAATCTGCGCTATATGGTCGGTACCGATCTCTGTTTGATCGGGGCTCTATGTCGATGTCTCTTTGAATCCTGCCTTCAGATCTATTTGGGTAAACGAAACCAGAAGGGGCTCCCAACTGATCATCCTCGACCCTAATCTTTGACTGGTATCGATTATGTACATCGGCCCAGGTCATTGCTGGATATTCAATCAAATTCTGCTTTAGTTGTCGTGATGCAACCGAACTCCGCTCGTTCAAACCTTGAGTAAAGGCTTGGACAGCCCAATCATTGGTGATCGAGGGTAGGTCCATGCGTTCCATCTGGAATCGAGATACGAATTCCCTTAGCATTTCATTGTCCTTTTGTCTCACTTTGAAGAGGTCCGACTTCCTAGTCGTGACTTTTATCGCTCCGGCGTGTGCCTTTACGAACGGATTAGCAAGCATGGTGAAGGAATCGATGAAGTTAGGCGACAATTTTTGGTACCATATCATTGCCCCCTTCGATAAAGTTTCTTCAAACTTTTTCAACAGAACAGATTCAATTTCATCATCTTCTAAGTCATTTCCTTTTATTGCGCATGTATAAGAAGTGACATGCTCATTAGGATCAGTGGTTCCATTATACTTGGGAATTTCTGGCATGCGGAACTTCTTTGGAATGGGCTTCGGAGTTGCACTTGGTGGTAAGGGCTTCTGTATGAACTTCTTCGAATCTAAACCCTTTAGAATTAGGGGTGCCCCCGGTATTTGATCAACCCGTGAGTTGTATGTTTCTACCTTTTTGTCATTAGCCTCAATTTTCTTTTTCTCCTGATTCAATCTGTTTAGTGAGCTACTCGAGCATCTTCATAATGACAGGGTCAGCTCCCGATCTATTGTCGTTCAATTTCTCCTGTACAGGTTCGACCCTATGAATAACTTCATATGATGTATCGAGTTCGATTCTGCTTGGTGCTCGATTCTGATTCCGGAGTTGCGCTATCGCAGCCTGTTGAGTTTGTAACATTTCAAATATCATTCGAAGGCTAATCCCGCCTTCTTCACTACTCTGTGCATTTTGGACGGTTGTCCGGGCGTCTTTGCAGTTGCTATTTTCAGGGTCGGCGCCTAAATTTCCATGAATGGCAACACGAGAACTGACATCGATTGGATCTACGGCCTGTGGTCCGTCGGGATTGATTGGAGGTACTTCATTTCCCGGGGTGACTATATGCTCGTTCTCGTCATGAAGACCAAGGCCGGTATCTGTGTGAGTGGGCACTGCTTGAGAGTTCGACATGTTGATTCCTGAAATCAAAGACACTTACGGGAACAAGCATAAAAGCAGTATGTGTTATGAGGATTAATACTAGGCAATCACTATTATTCTTAGCCCCATGGTGGGCGCCAAACTGTTTACCCTAAAAATTGAATAACAATTAAACTTATCATATGGTTTTAAGGATATGTAATTTCACCTAATACCAATTGATAAACGTAAAGATAAGTGATACAAATTGACAATAATATAAAGCAAACCGACGTTTGGACAGAGCACTCAAGCTTGGATAACCTCTTTCTAGTTATACAAGAACAATTAAAATGCAATAAGCTGATAAACAAGAGAATGTAAATTAAAGAGAGAATATTGTATTGCTTTGATCTGTGTGAATGTAAGGTGTCTACAAGATGATTAGGACCCCCTTTATATAGTAGAGGGATCCTATTTAAGATACAATTCTAACTATGGAAGTAAATCCCATGATTAACTAGATAACCTCCCTTGATTTGATCTGTACTGAGATTTATGCTATGATCTCCGGCCAGTCACGGATATCTCGCTTTTCTTTTATTGTGCTTTGCTCGAAGTCTGTCATATTTGGTCTTTGTTGTTGTTGGCATCGATCTCGACATGCCCCTCGATCCTTGGACTCGATGCCTCATCTTCGTGCTCTGGTCTCATTCATTACGAGGCTACCCCTCGATGCAGTTCCCTTGTCTCGATCGAATAGCATACTCGAATAGGTCCGGTTTTAACCATATTTAGAGAGAATACTTCCAAAAGACATCATTAAACCATTCCTTTCCAAAGTTCACTAGTTCGATTAATTTGAATTCGTATCAGGTAGATTCACTAAGACAAACACTATCAAAAATTCTTAATTATCATTGCTCAAACATGATAACGTTGCATCACGGTGGATGATTCCAGCTTATCTCATGCTTTACACTTCTCGATGGTGAGGGGTGGATGTAGTCTTTCAGCTACGAGTTCAATCAGAAGTGGACCTACGCTACGCTAGGCGGATGCAAACATTTGCATCACGGATTTACGAGTAAATTCCGTGTTCCGAGGCCTTAGAAGCCTCCTTTTTCCTCACCTCGATTTGCATGCGCGGTCTGGGCGTATATCCAAAACGCTTTTATGTGGAAATGTGATGAAAATGTTAATTTGGCCTTTAAAATTTAATTTAAGTTGACTTCGGTCAACATTTTGGGTAAACGGACATGGACCTGGACCTGTGATTTGATGGTCCTGGAGGGTCCGTAGGAAAATATGGGACTTGGGCGTATGCCCGGAATTGAATTCCGAGGTCCCGAGTCCGAGAAATGAATATTTGAAGAAAATTGTTTAACTGAAATTTTAAGAGTTTTTAGAAATTTGAATGTTTTTTAAATAGATGGTATCGGGCCCATATCTTAGTTCTGGAGCCCGGTACAGGCCGTATATGGTGTTTAGATTGAGCCTATAAAATTTGGTAAGAAACGGACTTGAAATGACGTGAATCGGACCATCGGTTGTGAAATTTGAAACTTAAGTGTTCTTGAAAATTTCTTTGGTTTTGATGTTAAATTCGTTGTTAAAGCTGTTAATTTGGCGATTTGATCGTACGAGTAAGTCCATATGATGTTCTTGAGTTAGTATGCATGTTTGATTTGGAGCCCCGAGGGCTCGGGTGAGTTTCGGATAGGTTTCGGAAGGTTTTTAAACTTAGAAAAGTTGCAAGTTTTCAGTTTTTGGTGTTCTGAAGTTTTGTTCTTCGCGTTCGTGGAAGGACTCTCCAGAACGCGAAGGGTAAGTCAGGCTGAAGGAGTTTTCCTTCTACGCGAATGTGAGAAACAGGTCGTGAATGTGAAGCTTTGGGGGTGCTACCATTCGCGAACGCAGACCTGCTATCGCGAATGCGAAGGCCTTTGGGCTAGGGCGGGGGGAAGGGGATTTTGTTCTATGTGAACGCGGCCACTGGCCTGCGAACGTGAAGGCTTGAGGAGTCAAAGCTCCGGGAACGCGAGCCACTAAACGCGAATACAGAGGCTAATGGGCCTGACCCTTCGCGAACGCGACATGCCCTTCGCGAACGTGAAGAAGGCCTGTCCAGTAAATTAAAAACAATAGCAAATCGGGATTTAGTTCAAAACTTCATATTATCAAAATTAGAGAGCATTGAGGCGATTTTCAAAGAACAAGTTCTTCCCAAAGCATTG
Organism: Nicotiana sylvestris; assembly: GCF_000393655.2. Taxonomy (NCBI): domain Eukaryota; kingdom Viridiplantae; phylum Streptophyta; class Magnoliopsida; order Solanales; family Solanaceae; genus Nicotiana; species Nicotiana sylvestris. Next base: position 150,407,364 of record NC_091068.1, read on the forward strand.
GTATACGATTCTAAACCTTTTTCTTTCGATTTCCCATTGCATTTCATCAATTTTCATCCAAACATCTAGGGTTTTTATGGTAGAAATTAGGAATTTGGGTAGAGTTAGGGCTTTTTGATTAATTGGAATTTAGACCTCATTTTGGGGTCGGGTTTCGAAACTAACTGCATATTCAGGCTTGTGGGTGAATGGGTGATCGGGTTTTGGTCCGAACCTTGAGTTTTGACCAAGCGGGCCCGGGGTCGATTTTTGACTTTTTGGAAAAAAATGATAGAAAACCTATAAATAAGCATTGGGTATGAATTCTTTAGCATTTATTGATCTTGTTAAATTAATTTGGACTATATACGAGTTATTTGGAGGTGAATTACAAAGTAAAAGCGGTGTTTGAGGCTTGAGTTGGTCGTGGAAGTTTGAGGTAAGTGTTTGGTCTAAACTTAGCTTGAGAGATTAGGAGTTGGGTCTTATTTGCTATGTGATAATTGTGGAGTATGACGTATAGGCATGGTGACGAGTATCTATACGTCGGTGTCAAGCATGCTCGTGAGTCTTGTATTATAATTGTTGTGACTCCGTTATGGTTTATTCGTGCTTCATATGAGGGTTATCATTATTGTTCCCTTGCCAGGATGTTGTTGTGATATTACTGTTCCCTTGCCGGAATGTTGCTGTCATATTATTTTTCCCTTGCCGTAATGTTATTGTTATATTATTGTTCCCTTGCCGGGATTCTTTTATGATTGGTGTTGATATATGAAATGGGAGCGGGTTGCATGCCTGCAACGGTACTATATGAAATGGGAGTGGGTTGCACGCCTGCAATGATACTATATGAAATGGGAGCGGGTTGCACGCCTGGAACGGTACTATATAAATGGGAGCGGGTTGCATGCCTACAACGGTACTATATGAAATGGGACCAGGTTGCACGCCTGCAATGGTACTATATGAAATGGGAGCGGGTTGCACGCCTGCAACGGTATTATATGAAATGGGATCGGGTTGCACGCCTGCAACGGTATTACATGTGTACTTGTTTCTTATTTCCTTATCTTTTGCTGGTAATTGATTTATGGCATTCCTTATATTTCTCTACTGTTATTCTGTTGTTATCTGTTACTACCCGCAGCATGTTTCCCCCGCCCAACTTAGCTGTAATTATCTATTTTTTATTTCCACTGTATATGATTTAACTGCACAGGTTTATTTGGTAGCCTGGTCCTATCCTCGTCACTACTTTGTTGAGGTTAGGCTAGGCATTTATCAGCACATGGTATCAGTTGTGCTGATACTACACTCTGCACTATGTGCAGATACTGATATCGGAGCGTTTGGACCGCAGTGAGGGTGCTGTCTTCAGTCCCCTCAGGCGACCCGAGGTAGTCCTGCAGATGTTTGCGGGCCTTGGCGTCTCCTTCTATCATTTCTCTTTGTGTTTTTACTTATTCAAAGACATATTTGTGTATTTCCATTCAGACTATATTTGTAGTAGATAGTCCATGACTTGTGACACCAAATTCTAGGTAGTATTGTATTTTAGATTATGTAGCAAACGTTCGGTTAATGATTAAGTTTTCGTCTTCCGCATTTTTGGTTATTTGGTTTTTCCGCTGCTTAAATCACTTATTACTTTAAAGTATTGAACATGCTTAATAAAAAGGGTAATGAATTTATAATACTCGGCTTGCCTAGCTTTCACGAGTAGGCACCATCAAGACTCCCGATGGTGGGAAATTCGGGTCGTGACAAGTTGGTATCAAAGCTCTAGGTTACTTAGGTCTCACAATTCACGGACAAGCTTAGCAGAGTCTGAGGGATCGGTATGGAGATGTTTGTATTTATCCCTAGACAGAGTTAGGAAAAACTTCACATCTATTCTTCTTTATCGTGCGATTTTGTTCTCTTACTGCTAAATTGAGCCCTCTACTCTTGTTCTTTCATGAATGGTGAAGTCACGTACCTCTTTTTCATCTGAGCGGTAGCTCACATCGGCGATGGATCAACTACATCTTCAGATGCCTTGTGGAGATTGGACAGGTTCACCAAGCTCTTCACTACCACTTTCAGCGGTGCATCTTCTGAGGATCCCCAGGATTATTTAGATAGTTGTCATGAGGTTCTCAGGAACATGGGGATAGTGGAGACCAATGGGGTTGACTTTGCTATTTTTCGCTTATCTAGATCCGTCATGACTTGGTCGAGAGATTATTGCTTGGCTAGACCAGTTGGATCACCAACTTTGACTTGGGATCAGTTCTCTCAACTATTTCTAGAAAAGTTTCTTCCTATCACTCAGAGGGAGACCTATCGAAGGTAGTTTGAGCGTCTCCAGCAGGGTTCTATGATTGTTACTCAGTACGAGACCAGATTTATTGACTTGGCCCGTTATGCTCTTCTTATACTTCCCACTGAGAGAGAGAGAGAGTGAGGAGGTTCATTAAGGGACTCATTCAGCCTATTCGATTACAGATGACTAAGGAGATGGGGAGTGAGATTTCTTTTCAGGAGGCGTCTAATGTTTCCAGGAGAGTTGAGATGGTTCTATCACAGGGGGTGATTAGGGGTCTGACAAGAGGCCTCGTCATTTAGGCAGATTCAATGGTGCCTCTTCTGGAGACAAGGATTTGTATGGTAGAGGCTACCCTCCGAGGCCTTTTCAGTCAGCACTTCAGGTTTTTCACAGTGCTTCAGGTGGCTGTGGTTCTCATATGCAGTATTCCGATCAGTAGTCCTATAGTGCACCACTAGCTCCTATCAGTGCACCTCCGCTTCAAAGTTTTTAGGGTCGTCAGCCCCAGCAGCCGAGGGCTTGTTTTACTTGTGGCGACACGAGGCATATTGCTAGATTTTTCCCTCGAGCATCGAGAGTTCTCAACACTAGGGTTCCCGTACCATGGTTCAAGCACCGTGTGTTCCACAGCCCGCTCAACCAGTTAAAGGTGGAGGTAGAGGTGCTAGAGGTGGAGGTAGAGGTACTAGAGGTGGAGGCCAGCCTGTAGCAGGCCGTCCCAGAGATGTAGTTCAGAGTGGTGGGGCCCAGCCCCGATGTTATGCTCTTCTAGCCAGGCCTGAGGCTGAGGCTTCCGATACAGTTATCACAGGTACTGTTCTGGTTTGTAGTAGAGATGCTTCAGTTTCATTTGATCTAGGATCTACGTACTCCTATATGTCATCTTATTTTGCACTGTATCTGGTCATGCCTAGTGATTCCTTGAGTGCTCGTGTATATGTGTCTACACCGGTGGGTGATTCTATTATGGTAGATCATGTCCATCGTTCATGTATAGTTGTGATTGGGGGTCTTGAGACTCATGTAGATTGTTACTTTTGGATATGGTTGATTTTGATGACATATTAGGGATAGACTGGTTATCACCTTACCACGCTATCTTGGACAGTCATGCCAAGACTGTGACCTTAGCCTTGCCGGGGTTGCCTCATTTAGAGTGGAGAGGGACTCCTGGTCATTCTACCTGTAGTGTTATTTCATATGTGAAGGCTCAGCGTATGGTCGAGAAGGGGTGTATGGCCCATTTGGCATATGTTCGTGATTCTAGTGCGGAGGTTCCTTCTATGGATTATGCGCCTGTTGTTCGTAAGTTTCCTGAGGTATTCCTTTCAAACCTGCCGTGTATACCACCTGATAGGGATATTGACTTCTGCGTTGATTTGGCTCTGGGCACTCAATCCATTTCTATTCCGTCGTATTGTATGGCCCCGCTTGAGTTGAAAGAATTGAAGGAGCAGTTGCAAGACTTGCTTGAAAAGGGATTTATTAGACCTAGTGTCTCACCTTGGGGTGCGCCGGTGTTGTTTGTTAAGAAGAAGGACGGATCGATGAGAATGTGTATAGATTACTAGCAGTTGAACAAGGTTACAATCAAGAATAAATACTCATTCCCGAGGATTGATGATTTGTTTGATCAGCTTCAGAGTGCCAAGGTATTTTCAAAGATTGACTTGAGATCTGGCTACCATCAGTTGAGGATTAGGGCATCCGATGTCCCTAAGACGGCTTTCCGTACTCGGTACGGGCATTATGAGTTCTTGGTGATATTATTTGGGTTGATAAATGTCCCAGCAGCTTTTATGGATTTGATGAACTGAGTGTTCAAGCCTGACTTGGATTCATTTGTGATAGTCTTCATTGATGATATTTTGATTTATTCCCACAACCGGGAGGAGCATGAGCAGCATCTGAGAGTGGTTCTTTGGACTTTAAGAGATAGTCAGTTGTATGCTAAGTTTTCGAAGTGTGAGTTCTGGTTGCGTTCGGTTTCATTCTTGGGTCATGTTTTATCAGCAAAGGGTATTCAGGTAGATCCGAAGAAGATAGAGGCAGTCAAGAACTGGCCTAGACCCGCATCAGCTACAAAGATCCGGAGTTTCTTGGGTTTGGTAGGCTATTACCGTCGGTTTGTGGAGGGGTTTTTATCTATAGCATCCCCTATGACCAGGTTGACCCAGAAGGGTGCCCAGTTCAGGTGGTCGGACGAGTGTGAGGCGAGCTTTCAGAAGCTCAAGATAGCTTTACTACGGCACCAGTGTTGGTTTTGCCTACAGGTTCAGGGCCATATACAGTTTATTGTGATGCATCTCGTATTGGACTTAGTACGGTGTTGATGCAGGATGACAAGGTCATTGCTTATGCTTCACGGCAGTTGAAGATTCATGAGAAGAATTATCCAGTTCATGATTTAGAGTTAGCAGCCATTGTTCACGCATTGAAGATTTGGAGGCATTATCTGTATGGCGTGGCATGTGAGGTGTTCACGGATCACAAGAGTCTACAGTATTTGTTCAAGCAGAAGGAGCTAAATTTGAGGTAGAGAAGGTGGTTGGAGCTATTGAAAGACTACGATATCACCATCTTATATCATCCGGGAAAGGCCAATATGGTGGCCGATGCTTTGAGTAGGAAGTCAGCCAGTATGGGCAGTCTTGCGTATATTCCGGTCGGTGAGAGACCGCTTATTTTGGATGTTCAGGCTTTGGCCAATCAGTTCGTGAGGTTGGATGTTTCTGAGCCCAGTCGTGTATTAGCTTGCACAGTCGCTTGTTCTTCTTTATTGGAGCGTATCCGAGATCGGCAGTATGATGATCCTCAATTGTGTGTCCTTAGAGACACGGTGCAGCACGATGGTGCCAAGCAGGTTACATTAGGAGATGATGGGGTTTTGAGGCTACAGGGTCCAGTTTGTATGCCTAATGTGGATGGACTCCGAGAGTTGATTTTAGAGGAGGCCCATAGTTTCCGGTACTCTATTCATCCGGGCGTCACTAAAATGTATTAGGATTTGCGGCAGCATTATTGGTGGATGAGGATGAAGAAGGATATATTGCATATGTGGCTCGGTGTTTGAATTGTCAGAAGGTAAAGTATGAGCATTAGAGGCCTGGTGGTTTGTTCCAGAAGATTGAGATTCCTGAGTGGAAGTGGGAGCGTATCACTATAGACTTAATTGTTGGACTCCCACGAACTCAGAGGAAGTTCAATGCAGTGTGGGTTATTGGCCTGTTTGAGATTCTTGATCGAGTGGGAGAGATGGCTTACAACTTGTGTTGCTACCGAGTTTATCAGCCGTGCATTCCGTGTTTCATGTGCCCATGCTTCGAAAGTATCACGGCGATCCATCCCTCGTGTTAGACTTCAGCACTGCCCAGTTGGACAAGGACTAGTCATATGAGGAGGAGCCGGTAGCTATTCTAGACCGGCAGGTTCGTCAGTTGAGATCGAAGAGTTTCCCTTCTGTTCGTGTTCAGTGGAGAGGTCTGCCTGTTGAGGCATCGACCTGGGAGTCCAAGTCCGATATGCGCAGCCGTTATCCTCATCTTTTCCACGACTCAGGTACTTCTTTCTTATGTCCGTTCGAGGACGAACGATTGTTTTAGAGGTGGATGATGTAATGACCCAAAAGGTCATCACTTGATTTATGAGTAAATTTTGTGTTTCGAGGCCTTAGAAGCCTCGTTTTTCCTCACATCGATTTACGTGCACAGTCCGAGCCTATATCCGGAACACTTTTATGTGGAAATGTGATGAAAATATTAATTTGGCCTTTAAAATTTTATTTAAGTTGACTTCGGTCAACATTTTGGATAAACAGACCTGGACCTGTGATTTGACGGTCCCAGAGGGTCCGTAGGAAAATATAGGATTTGGGCGTATGCCAGGAATTGAATTCCGAGGTCCCGAGTCTGAGAAATAAATTTTTGAAGAAAATTGTTTAACTGAAATTTTAAGAGTTTTTGGAAATTTGAATGGTTTTGAAATTGATGGTATCGGGCCCGTATCTTGGTTCTGAAGCCCGTTACAGGTCTTATATGGCGTTTAGATTGAGACTATAAAATTTGGTAAGAAACGGACTTGAAATGACGTGAATCGGACCCTCGGTTGTGAAATTTGAAACTTAAGTGTTCTTGAAAATTTTCTTTGATTTTGCTGCTAAATTCATTGTTAAAGCTATTAATTTGGCAATTTGATTGCACGAGTAAGCCCATATGATGTTTTTGAGTTAGTATGCATGTTTGGTTTGGAGCTCCGAGGGCTCGGGTGAGTTTCGGATAGGTTTCGGAAGGTTTTTAAACTTAGGAAAGTTGTAGGTTTTTAGCTTATGGTGTTCTGAAGTTTTGTTCTTCGCGTTCGCGGAAGGACTCTCGCGAACGCGAAGGGTAAGTCAGGCTAAAGGAATTTTACTTCTACGCGAACGTGAGAAACAGGTCGTGAACGCGAAGCTTTGGGGGTGCTACCCTTCGCGAACGTAGACCTGCTATCGCGAATGCGAAGGCCTTTAGGCTGGGGCAAGGGGAAGGAAATTTTGTTCTACGCGAACGCGGCCACTGGCCTACGAACGCAAAGGCTTGAGGAGTCAAAGCTCCGCGAACGCGAGGCGCTAAACGCGAACGCGGAGGCTAATGGGCCTGACCCTTCGCGAACGCGACAGGCCCTTCTCGAACGCGAAGAAGGCTTGTCCAGTGAATTAAAAATGGTAGCAAATCGGGATTTAGTTCAAAACTAGAGAGCATTGAGGCGATTTTTAAAGAACAAGTTCTTCCCCAAAGCATTGGTATATGTTTTTAAACCTTTTTCTTTCGATTTCCCATTACATTTCATCAATTTTCATTCAAAAATCTAGGGTTTTTATGGTAGAAATTAGGAATTTGGGTAGAGTTAGGGCTTTTTGATTAATTGGAATTTAGACCTCGTTTTGGGGTCGGGTTTCGAAACTAATTGCATATTCAGGCTTGTGGGTGAATAGGTGATCGGGTTTTGGTCCGAACCTTGAGTTTTTACCAAACGGGCTCGGGGCCGATTTTTGACTTTTTGGGAAAAAATGATAGAAAACCTATAAATAAGCATTGGGTATGAATTCTTTAGGATTTATTGATGTTGTTAAATTAATTTGGACTATATACGAGTTATTTGGAGGCGAATTACAAAGTAAAAGCGGTGTTTGAGGCTTGAGTTGGTCGTGGAAGTTTGAGGTAAGTGTTTGGTCTAACCTTAGCTTGAGGGGTTAGGAGTTGAGTCTTATTTACTATGTGATAATTGTGGAGTACGACGTATAGGCATGATGATGAGTATCTATACGTCGGTGTCGAGCATGCCCGTGAGTCTTATATTGTATTTGTTGTGACTCCGTTGTGGTTTATTCGTGCTTTATATGAGAGTTATCATTATTGTTCCCTTGCCGGGATGTTGTTGTGATATTACTGTTCCCTTGCCAGGATGTTGTTATCATATTATTGTTCCCTTGACGGGATGTTGTTGTTATATTATTGTTCCCTTGCCGGGATGTTGTTGTTATATTATTGTTCCCTTGCCGGGATTCTTTTATGATTGGTGTTGATATATGAAATGGGAGCGGGTTGCACGCCTGCAATGGTACTATATGAAATGGGAGCGGATTGGACGCCTGCAACGGTACTATATATAATAGTAGCGGGTTGCATGCCTGCAACGGTACTATATGACATGGGAGCGGGGTTGCACGCCTGCAATGGTACTATATGAAATGGGAGCGGGTTGCACGCCTGCAACAGTATTACATGTGTACTTCTTATTTCCTTATCTTTTGCTAGTAATTGATTTATGGTGTTCCTTACATTTCTTTACTGTTATTCTGTTGTTATCTCTTACTCCCCGCAGCATGTTTCCCCCGTCCAACTTTAGCTGTAATTATCTGCTTTTTATTTTCGTTGTATATGATTTAACTGCACAGGTTTATTTGGTAGCCTGGTCCTAGCCTCGTCACTACTTCGCCGAGGTTAGGCTAGGCACTTACCAGCACTTGGGGTCAGTTGTGCTGATACTACACTCTGCACTCTGTGCTGATACTGATACCGGAGCGTTTGGACCGCAGTGAGGGTATTGTATTCAGTCCCCTCAGGCGACCCGAGGTAGTCCTGCAGACGTCTGCGGGCCTTGGCGTCTCCTTATATCATTTCTCTTTCTGTTTTTACTTATTCAGAGACAGATTTGTGTATTTCCATTCAGACCTTATTTATAGTATTCTTAGATAGTCCGTGACTTGTGACACCAAATTCTGGGTAGTATTGTATTTCAGATTATGTAGCAAATGTTAGGTTAATTATTAAGTTTTCGTCTTCCGCATGTCTGGTTATTTGGTTTATTCCACTGCTTAAATCACTTATTACTTTGAATTATTGAACATGCTTAATAAAAAGGGTAATGAATTTATAATACTCGGTTTGCCTAGCTTTCACGAGTATGCGTCATCACGACTCCTGAGGGTGAAAAATTTGGGTCGTGACATCGTTAGCCTCGACAAAAAAACTATATATAAATTTTATATATATCTATAGATACAGGGAAGACCCGTTAAATATTTTAGGCGACCCCCTAAAAGCACAAAAATTGGATAGAGGCACTGGTTTGTAGGTATGGGTGTCAAATGGACGGGTTGGGCTAATTTTGGGCGGGTCAAAATGGGCTAAGTCAATAAATAGAGGGGCCAATTGACTCGCTCAAAAGTACCTTGGAATGAGATGGGTTGGGTCAAGTTGACCTAAATTTTGGGTCATAGCCGAACCCGCTCAACCTGTCCAACTCTTACCAAACTTTAATTAACGTGTATTATTTTCCTATGTATTGTTTAATTATCAAATAAGACTTTTTTTCTTTTGTTATGGTCACATATAACATATCAAACATAAAAAATTATTTTAAAGATATTTTAGCAAAGTTACTCGTAGATTAATTTGGGCTAAAAATCAACCCAACTTTATATGGGTTGAAATGGGTTGGATTAATATGGGCTGAGTTTAATAAATAGACGAGTCAATGACCATCCCAACCTTGGGCGGGTTTGGCGAGTCAAATGGGTTTGGGCTCAAATTATCACCCTTATTTGTAAGAGTGCTTAAGTACCTACACTCTCTTGATAACCCAATTTCCAATCTGGGCTCCTACAACTTATATTTTTTTTATTTTATCTTTATAGTGGTGTCCCGCGATACTCAAATCCTGGGTCTACCTATGAGTTCAATTGAATCCATAACTTTTGACATCAAATATGAATTTATCTGTAAAAACTTATTAAAATCTTAACAAGTACTATTAGAGTTAAGCCTATTGTTTTAATAGTACAATAAGTTAAGTGCTAAAAATCTTAAAAGGTGAACCTTTAAATTTAAATTTTGGATCCGTCTTTGGATGGCAATACCAGTTGCTAGTACTTGACCATGCATTATTAAATGCTTAACATATTATTTTGACAAAAATTAGTTGATCTGCCTCTGTATTAGCTAAACTCGCTGACTAAGGTTGCCTATTGCGAAACAACTCTGTCATTTGCAAGAATATCTTCATTTATACAACTTTTACAATCAATACTTAGGCACAAAAGTTGTGTGTGAGCGAGTTCTTGTATAAATGTATTATGATTGAGAGTAATCTGGCCTGGTACTTGTCCCAAAACTGATAACATCTGAACAAAAAACAAAATTCTCTTTCAAAAACAGATATAGAACTTGAAGATGATGATCTATTCTCTTGAGTTTTGGTATATGTAACTTTAATACAAGATCAAACACAACGGATACATATGAATAGAGTACAATTTAGTGCTATCTCCAGTAATGAAGATCAAGTAAGAATTAGAAATGTTTGAAACACAAAGAGGAAGAAAGAATTTGATTATGAAGTCTGGCATGTAGTGAAATGTTCTCGTCCGATGAAAACACAAGTTCAAATCCAGTTGAAACCTTACTTAATTCTTGGGTTTTTTTCACTTTTAGTCCGCGCTAGAAATTATGCACATTCGGTAGCCAAAAAGTGTATAAAATTTGTATAATTTATATATATATACAAAAAACAAATATATATTTTTTGGCTATTTTTTTTAGAACTACTATACTGTGTCATTCCATGGACGAATCGACCCATTTCAATTCTTTGATTCACCAAGCCCTCATATTATATTGTCCACGCTTCAGTTGGCATGCCTGAGCATGCAGGGGTGTTGAGTCTCCCGCATCTAGAGCCGTTAATATGGGCTTCGCCCGTCGGGCCAGCCAAGCTCAGCCCGTGATTTAGCAGGGTTGGGCTAGAATTTTTGGAACCCATTTAAAAACGAGACTTTTAAGCCCAGCCCGAGTAAGCCAGTGGCCCGTGAGGCTTGACTAAGGCCGGGCTGGGCCGGCACGTGGGCCTAATAAAAATACGTATTTAAAATATAAAAAGGATATGACACAAAAAATAACAAGAAGAGTATCCCAAGCTTAAAGTTTATTAAACTCATCATATTAAAAGATCAAAGTCTTAAAACATTAATTACTTTTAAAAATTTAATTATTCTTAATATTTAACTAATTAATATTGCATACGAATTATAGATGTAGATGAAAGTGAAGATGTTAAGACAACCTTCTCACAAGCGGACTTAAATGTGTTTGATGAAGATGATGTGTTGGATATCTCATAAGCGTCATAGACGTTCTCTTGAAAAGTTTGTTTTGAAATTTGATTTTTAGCGAATGAAATATAGTTTTGTCTTTTATTTTTTTTAGTGTTTATTGTGATATATTAGAACCATATAAAAAGTTATTTTAAAATATTTATCTTTTTTTAAGCATTTATTAACTTTTATTATGATATATTAGAACCGATAAGACTTTTTTAACTTTTAAATATTTATCTTTTTTAGTTTAGAAAAAAACATAAAATTATATTTTAAAAAATAATGGGTCAGCCAGTGGGGGCCCGTAGCCCACATAAGGCTAGGATGGGCTGACCATTAAAAGGCCTATCAAAATGGTGGGCTAGCCCAGCCCAACTCGTCAATTGCTAAAGCCCACGCGGGCTGGACTGAGTTAGCCCAGCCCCGCCATATTGACAGCTCTACCCGCATCGGCTAAGGGATAGGGGACTTGATCTCCTTATATGGCTTGGCAATCCTCACCTCATGAGCTAGCTTTTGAGATTGAGTTAGGGCCAAAGTCTATTTAAGATGCTCAACTATGGAATTTTTCCGATATTATCACAAAATATTCACTTTAAAAATAAAATATATGGTTTATTAAAAAAAAAAATTGATTAAAAATATTTGGGCTGGTCATGATACTTCTCAAAAATTGTGGTTAAATCTGAAGAAGACCAATGAACTATTCCATTAAAAAACTCAAAGGAAATTGAAGGATAATTCATATGCAATTTATAAAGCTTACTACATTGTTCTAATTAAGAAGATAAGAAGACGTACTTGAAATGGATTGTCACATACGAGGCAAATTCGTAGATTTAGAATGTAACTTTGTTATATGTGTATATTTCAAATTTTGTTGGCATACAACAATGACCTCAGTTGAACTCATAAAACCCATCCTAAATCCCTTTCTACGCGTAGCTTTATGGCATTGCAACTATAAATCCCTTTTAAATTTTGTGGGTCAAAACATATTGCAACTCGTTTGAAAATTAAGGAAATAATTTTAAGCTTTATGGTATATATATTAGCTTTAAAATGTCAAAATTCTCCAACTATATTATTAGAATAATGTCACTTCCGTACGTCAACAATGTGTGTATCTATACTCTATATCTACGTGTATAAATATTACAAATTCGAATAAAGTGTAAATTATGTACTAGTAATATTTTTTTCTGGCAATTTCTAAATCTGTAATTTTGATTTAGGCTGTGTGAAAAGGTTCTGAATCTATCTCATGTCTCTATAAAAATCAAATTTGCATAAGAGAAGAAAAAAATATTACAGGTACTGAAGTTTTACTGTGCTTTGATTCTGAATTTACATAAGAGAATAAATATATTTGTGGTTTGTCTTGTAATTTGTATCATCCACTTAAGACATATATAAACATTTCTTTTCATTCTAATTTTTTGCATTATTATTTGATAATTATACATATTTGTCATGCCATCAACGTGGCTGGTGCAGATTCTAGTTCCCACCAAGTTTAAATTATCAAATAGTCATATTCCCTAATTTTATGCATAATTCCTACTTTGTAAATCATTTACTAACTCCAACATTAGTGGATTAATATTTTAAACAATACACAAATTGACAACAGGCCGGGTTGAAGCATATTTTGTTATACTGTTGACATTAATATTGCATCTTTCATCCCCATGGACATAATCACTTCTCTTCACAATTATATATATGATCATTAAAAGCTCTGAAATTCTTTCTCAAGCAAGGAGAAGAACAGATCAAAGCATAAATAATTTAACGCTATTGTTAGAATCAGAAAAATGAACAAAATTAGTTACCTGTCAATGCTGGGAAAAAGTGCTCCGCACACCGCAAATGCTTTGGCACAGCAAATCGTACATATAATAATTAAGGTTGAGTGGTCATGATGGGGAAGATGGGCACATGAAGAACTAACTCATTTAACACGTGGGCTCGTTTGGTACGAGGGATAAGGGATAATTAATTTTGGAATTAAATTTGAGATGAATTTATTCATATTGGTTGAGATAAAATTATGGTATAACTAATCCGGGGATCAATTATCTCAAGATTGAAGTTTTTTTTTATGGAAGGATAGGATAACAATCCCGAGATAATTAATCCTGAGATAATTTGTTTCCCAACCAAACTACCAGGTGAATCACACACATAGCGAGTTACACTATTCTCCTTTTTGGGGTAGCATATAGTACTCCTAGTATTTATTAGGTAGTAGGTTAACCCCATAAAACTTGTGGAACCGACTAACAAACAGAGGCGGATCTAGGACAAATCACGTGAGTTCAACTTAGCCTTGTTTTCGACTCGAACAATGTATGCATATGCGAAATTTTTTAAAATGCACACATATATATAATAAGATCATACTTATTCCGAACTCATAAACTCATAAAGCTAGACTCTAACTTTGTTAACGGACTGTAATGCATGAGTTAGTAAAGCACGTACCCTGCTTCTCCATCTTGTTCAACACTCACCTTCTCATGATTCCACATTCTGAGAGGCTGCATCTTTTTCCTAAGGGTTTATATATTTGAAACTTTGGAAACGTGGGGAAGGAGTTCAACTCAAGCAAAGGAAGTTTGTTCTGATATTTCAGATGTAGTTGTTGTGCTCTCACTTACATCATATATTTATAGCAAAAGAAGAAAGTTGTGGACTGATGTCTGAAAGTTTTGCTTGGTACTATAGGTGTAGAGAAGGAACTAAGGGTTCGTCTGGTATGAGAGATAAAAAATAATTAATCCTGAAATTAAATTTGAGATGAGTTTATCCCATATTTAGTTGGGATAAAATTGTAATATAACTAATCTCGGGAATATAGTATTTTTTAATACCTGTGAGAGGGTGAGATAACAAATTTCGGAATAATTAATTATGAAATAACTTGTTTCCTAATCTAATCAAACTACCGATAACAACATTACTTGAAAGTGGGACCTTTAAATAATTGGAATGCAAGAAAATTGTCGGTCTAAATAACATAGGACCACTAGCTGGTAAGGTGGCAAAATATTGTTACAGTAGTAGACTAATAGTAATATTTACTCTTCCATAATGATATTATGCAGTACTTAATTAATTGCAATAAGTAGTAAAATTAATCAAGTGGAGACTGGTTATCCAGGTTTGAATTAATAGATAAATTAAGATAATAAAAAAATTCACCTAAACTTCTACCAAAAGGGCTTTTTCCAAAAAAAAAAATCTGTTTTCTTTTTTGGCCTTTGTCTTTTGAGGGAGAGGGGTGGGTGTAGGCATTTGGTTCATTAAGTTGAAGAAGAGATTTTGCATAAAAAAAAAAACCGGTCAGATGTTTGGAGGCCAACCAAACATTTTTTTTGATTTTTCATCCGATATTCGGTACCCATATTGGGGCCCGACTAATCCGGATTCGCGTCGGAAAATCCCACATTGGGAGATAAAGCGCTCCCTAATAAAGGCGACTTCATACCCAGGGGATCGAACTTGAGACCTCTGGTTAAGGATGAAGGAGTACTTATCACTCCACCACAACCCTTGTTGGTATGACAAACCATACATCTTGTACTTTTGATAGGTAAGTCCTAAATATTTAAGTCAATCAAACATGAAAAAATTAGATTAGTACCAAACACACCCTTAATATATAAAAGATTGAAGTACGTACTTTATGACTATCCTGGACAGAGGTGATTATAACCTTCCAAATTGCTACTGAATTTTAATATCAGCACCTGTATATAAATGTTATTACTCCTTTAGTTTTCTTTGACTAAAAGGAAACAAACAAGCCTATTTCACGGCTTTTCCCTCATAAAGAATGATACAATACTATAATTAAAGAATGTCGAGCAAGAGGCGGACCCATGAATTTAATACGACGGGGCACAATTGTATACGGTAAAATCGGAGGGTCCAATTTTTCATCGTTACGACGTCTCGAAGGCTCAAAACCACGGTCGAGTTTCATCCCTCGAGGCCACCGACGCTCGACCTCGGAGCAGTTCGGACCGGCGGTTACTGAGAGAAAGCGGGGAGTTCCCAAGGCGTGTAGCTAGAGCCGACAAAGTCTGTCAGGCTAGTTGTATACGGTAGAAATCGGCGGTTCGATTTTACAATCATCGAGGCATCCCGAGGGTTTTCAGTGGTCAACTCCGAGGGTTCTCGGTGATCGACTTCGAGGCAATGTAACTTAGTGGTCTCGACGGATCAAGTTGAAATTCCCAAGGCATGTACATACAACTGGCCAAGTCTAGTGGACTAGTCAGAAAAGCGAATCAAGGCATTAAATGGCTGTATCGGCCCCATATCTTTGTATCGGCCAACACTATCAGGTCGAGGGCGGTAGAGCAGCTCGAACTGCTTGACCAAATTGTACCCGCCTCTCGAGTCCTCAACGGATTCAACATTGCGAGCGAAACAACGAAAGGGGAAATCACCCTCCCAGTCAACGTGGCCGGCACAACCCAAAATACCAAATTCTATGTCATCGAAGGAGACATGAGGTACAACGCCTTGCTCGGAAGTCCATGGATACACTGCATGAGAGCAGTACCATCCACCCTCCATCAAATGATGAAATTCCCGATAAAGGATGGGATTAAGACCGTCTACGGGGAACACCATGCAGCGAGAGAAATGTTTGCGGTGCACGATGTGGCCCCGACACCGGTACCTCCACCTTCGAAGGAGCCGAAGGATAAGCAAATAGTAAAATAGCGATAATAAGCTACACTCTCGGCTATCCCCCACTAAACAAAGCAGGGGACCGTACCGCTTCCTCGTCACAAGCGGCTGAAACATATCAGGGCTCGAAACATCGCCGGCACATTCTACACTAAGGTATGACTGTCTCCTTTCCCTTTCAATTACATTCTACACTAACCTGAGAGGTATCCGATCGAAACGGCCAAAGCACTCTCCAACTCGAATGCCTTAGGTTTCAAAAGCATGTGTTGCACTCTTTTCCTTCGATCGGGTTTTTATCCTAAGGAGGGTTTTACCGGCAAGGTTTTTAACGAGGAAACATCCATATGCTACCTAAGGAAGACTCAATAAGTATTCAAGGCTTCTTTTGCAATCAACCTCGAATACTGGGGGGGGCATCCCCCCGGAAGGTCACCTACTCGGAGAAGCCAAGATACGCCAAATAGGGTCTCGATAGGAAAATAATATACAGGGCCAAACGGTCAAACGAACCGTGTCCGTATAGAACAACTGAGCCCTTAAAAGCAAAATCATGTATACTTGTACCAAGTAATCAAAGAATACTTCCCAAAAGCATTTTGCATTTCAAGAAAGCTCGATATTTTTTACAAAAAATGGCCCCAGAGCCAAAAAAACGTCCCGAATACTCGGGGACTGGCGTCGACAACTCGAAACAATGCGACCCCCGGGTCGGAACTCCTAACTCGTAAGCCCTCAATGAGTTAACATCAAGATCACAAAATGGCCCCTAAGAAAAAAATGTCCCGAACACTCGGGGACTGGCGTAAAAAACTCAAGGCCGCGTGACCTCCGGGTCGGGAACTCCGAAATCATAAGCCCTCAATGAGGCAATACCAAGTTTACAAGTAACGGCTCCCGAGTCGAGAAATCCTCGACGACTCGGGGACTACCGTCAATCGCCATCTCCATCGACTTATCAAAACCCGAGGTCGTAAAACCACATGCGGGCAGCCTCGGTCTCGTAAGACCTATATAAGGAAACAACAATATCTGTAAGACCTCAAGCAAGGCATGAACCACATTTGTACCAAGTGAAAAATATCTGTAAGACCTCAAGCAAGGCATGAACCATACTTGTACCAAGTATCCAAAACTATAAAACCTCAAAGGCATGTAAAACTTGTAAGACCCTTACTAAAGGCATAAACTCGATCTCAAAGTTAAGGCTATATATCGAACTTGTAAGACCCCTAAAAAGGCATACCCTCGATATAGATGCTAAAACTATTTCATTCGGTACTAAAAGGCTCCGGCCAAACACAAATGACTATGGTCACAAGGTTGTACCAGCCAAACTAATGTGACTCGGGGACACCCGACTGTCGCTATAAAATCACAGGCCTTCAATTAATTCGAATATACTTCAAAAGGAACCGGTTAAATAGGCTACTCTCGACATAGACACAAGAGCTTCGACCATGTCAGCTCCTAAATACAGGCTTCGAGATACTCAGCCACCGAGCCAAACCTCCCGAGGTGCTCGATCATCACTATATAACGACTCACAATCAAGGTTTTTATTGAACCGTCGAAGAGTCAGGCAAAAATTATTTCAAAAAGTCCTTAACGAGGGAAAAATAAAACCTATAAAAGGTCACACCGGTCCAATGCGTAAGAGCCACTATTGCCAGCACATACAAAAGGTCGTACCGACCTAATGCGTAAGATCCACTGTCGCCAGCACATACAAAAGGTCGTACCGACCCAATGCGTAAGATCCTAAGAGCCAACTCTAAATTTAAAAACTTGAGGGTCGAATGAGCTCGAGTCGAAACCCAATTTGAAGACTGAACTCAAAACAGTTAACTAAATATGCTTAAGAGCAAAAGCGTAAGAGCCATTATCGTCAGCCCATACACAAGGTCGTACCGACCCAACGCGTAAGAGCCTAAGGGCCAACTTGAAACTTAAAAACTTGAGGGTCGAATGAGCTCGAGTAGATACCCGACTCGGAGACTGAACCCAAAATAGTTGACCAAACATGCCTAAGAGCGCAAGCGTAAGAGCTCGAATGCCGACTTATACTTAAAGGTCGCATCGACCAAGCGTGTAAGGGCCTACGGGCCAGCCTAATGAGCCCCAGGGCCATATCACAAATCTAAGGATTCCTTCTAACTCAAAGACTAGTTCATCTGGCTAAAATCAAGGCAAAAAGAAATGCAGGAGAAACAAAACCGCGAGGTTTCCTCTTTTATACATATATGCAAAAAGATACAAGCTCCATTTACAACATACTTGGAAAGTACTATGTACAGAATCAGAAAAGGAAATCTACGTCCCCCTTGGGGACTATGGCCCGTCAGCCTCATCCTCGCTATCCTCGACGTCGGACAAAAGTGACTTGGCTCCACGTTCGTCTGCCCTCGCCCGCTTTACCTCTTTTGAGAGGTCAAAGCCCCTAACATGAATCTCCTCGAGGGTTTCCCTTCGAGACTTACACCGAGCATATTCCTTTCTCCTACCCTCGTGGTCAAGAGTCCTTCTCAGCTCAGCTTGAGCATCGGCAGCGTCCTTCAAATAGACCGCCACTTTCTGGTCAGCCTTAGTTTGGCTCATTACAGCTTTAGCCCGGGCATCCACAACCTCGGCCTTTATCTTCAAAAGCTCAGACTCGAGCTTCGTAATCATATTTGTTCGAACCAAGCTATAATCATGAGCTAAGCGAAGTTGAACCTCAAAGGCGGAGGTATTAGCCAGAGCACCCTTCTCCGCCGAAGCCTGAGTGTCCGCCTGAGCCTTTAACTCATCATACTCGCGCTTGGCTTGGCCAACTTCGCTCCGAAGGTGCTCCAGGTCCTCCATCTTTTTCTACAATTGAAATAAATGAAACATGAGCCTCAGGATATAGAATAAGGAACACACACTCCCTCGGAACAAAAACTACATACCCCTTCAGGTAGCTCTCATGATTCAAACTCCGATACGCCTCATACCGTAAGCATGCCAACTCGACTTCCCTTTCGTCGCAAAGGAGCCTAAGGGATTTCTCCCCATCCAAAGCCTTTAGCAACGTGACCTCACGGTGAAGCAGCTCGGACTTAATCTGGTTAAAGGCCTGCAAAAGAAAACTCAATAAGAAAGGGAAGGCGCGAAACTCAAAGGGCCTATGCCAAAACTCACCACAGAGTGAAGCCGTTGAGCTTCCTCGAAGGTCGAGCGCATATCTACTAGTATGGCTCCCTCAGCTCTAGAAGAGCCAACCCCGATTGGGATACGGTGCTCGGTGTATACGATCTCGGGTTTTGAGTAACCCTCGAAGTACCTTCGACGAAAAAAGAAGATGGCAGCAGAGGAGAACCCGCCTTTCCAAAACCAGAAATCGCAGGTGAAGCATGCTCAGTCAATACATTCTCTCCGAGCCCCCGGTATGGTTTCATCTTTCTTTGAGCATCGTCGCCCTGCAAAGGCATTTCTTGCTTATTGTTATCATTCTTTAGCCCAAAAGCTGGCAATCTTTCTCCCTCTCCTAAAGGGCATGACATCGTTTTGAGGGACTCCCCAATGCCTATGATGACAGAGTTAGTACGCAGAAAGAAAAAGTGCCATTCCTAGATAAAAGGGGAGGGGGAACGAATCGCATAGCACGTACCGTGGTGTTTTGCCTACCACCTATCCTTAGATAAAGCTCTCCACTTATGCTCATTATAAGTCGAGTGGGTCGCCAACTTCCGAACCCAATCCGGCAGATCAGGAACCTCGCCCGGCATCTACAAAATCGCTGCAGAAAAAGAAATGATGGCGCGTTTACGAAGCCAGCCTTTGCCATAAACAAAACTAAGAAGGCACGAGTGTACCACTTACGTGTAAAATTCCATTCCTCAGGAAATGGCAGAAACTCTACTGGAATAATATCGATAGTCCGTATCCGGATGAATCGGCTCATCCATCCGTGATCTCCATCTTCTTTGTCGTCAACAACGAAAGGTGTAGTGGATCGACATCACAGGGTCAGCATGCCTCAATGATGAAAGGGCCGATATAACCTGATGAGGTGACTAAGAGTGAAACAAGACCTACGTCTTCCGTAAAGAACCTCATCATCGATATTATCCGCCAAAATGATGGGTGAATCTGCACCAAGGTAACCTGGTACTTGTGACAAAGGTCGAGCACAACCCCATCAACGGGGCCCATCATAAAGGGGTACGTGTACACGTTCAAAAATCCCTCGGCATGGTCCATGATGCTCTCCTCCGGGGAAGGTACCCGCAATGCTACATTTTCTCCCCATCCACAGTCCTTCATCACCAACTCAAGGTGTTCCTCTCCTATTAAAGAAATAAACTTCGAGGCATACTCCCAACAACCTCGAGCGTTGGGAGTCTTTTCTGACGGGAGGTTCCCTCCCGAAATAAAGTGCCCAGAGGCGGAGCTCCCTTCTCCTAGCCGAGCGGACCCTGACGTAGCAGCCATGGCGATGATAAAATGAAGAAAGGGGAAATGAAGACTTGGGATAAAGCCTTGAGTTAAAGGAAAATTGGAACAAGAAAGGAGAACTCTATGAAAGACGATAACTACTCGGAATAGCGAAATCTCCAAAAGGGCGAAGACAACCCTATATATGGGAAAAGCGATGACCACATGCCCTCCTCAAAGGCCGATTAAAACTAATGGCTAAAGCTTTTATCGCTTTAGAAAGATATGCCAGCGGAATCGCCTCGGTCAATTTGTAACCGTATCATACACTCGACACTGCCATATGACGTTTCGTAGTTGAAGACCCCACATCAAACAAGTCCCGAGATGGTACCTGATCTCGAGGACCTCCATCAAAAAGAAGATAGGCTCCAGGAAGCCATTAACATCATTACAAGTCCCGAGATGGTACCCGATCTCGAGGACCTCCACCAAAAAGAAGATAGGCTCCAGAAAGCCATTAGGATCATCGCAAGTCCTGAGATGATACCCGATCTCAAGGACCTCCACCAAAAAGGAAATAGGCTCTAGGAAGCCATCAGCATCATTGCAAGTCCCAAGATGGTACCCGATCTTGAGGGCTTCTCTCAAGGAGAAAACAAGCGCTAAAACTCTACTCGTATGGGCTTGGCCTCGAGGTACCATCTAAACTCGGGTAAGCCCTCGTCCGAGATCTATCTGCAACGCCTTAAGACTATCTACTCTGAGTTCAAAACAAGTTTCTACATAGCCCGAGCTTGAGCTAAATCCCACTCGAGGACTGCTCCCGAAAGCCTAAAGGCTACCTTTATTCTTGGGCATCCGAGCAAATCCCCCCATCAAAGACTATCGCGGGGTCTAATAGTCTAAGCCTCGTACCAAAATTTTGAAACCCTACTCCCATTCAACTCGAAGTCGGGGATCCCGAAGACCCAAGTTTATCAAACTAATCCGGGATGGGTCCAAGGTACGACAAAGGGTTTTACGGGGAATCGAGTTAATCAATCAAGAGCCATAGGAAATGCTCGCACCCAGGCTCAATACTCGCACCAATTGGTGGAGTCATACATTCAAATTCTCCACAAACGTAGATAAAAAGAAATATAGCATAATTCAAAGGCAAATTGAAGAAAAATCTTTGTATTCAAAAGCACATGATTACAAAAGCCCACGAAGGGTCCTTACATATGATTACAAAAGCCCACGAAGGGTCCTTACATATGATTACAAAAGCCCACGAGGGGTCCTTACACAAAAACAAAGAAGCAAAAAGATACATATATAAGAAAAGCCTAGAGTCTAATCTATTATCTGGAGTACATCCTCGACGGCAGTATCTTCGAGCATCACCTCCTCGGGGGTCTCATCTCGGTCCTCGAAAATGGTCTCTCCAAGGGAAAAGATGAAGAAGAGGAAAGTGATAAGATGGAGAAAAGGAAAGTGAAGAAGCGGAAAAAGATGAAGAAAAAGCCATTGCCCGCCAAAGAGCAAAAGCTCTACCAGGCCAAGAAGATCACGGCCCGATAGAAGACTTGGCGAGCGTCGGTCTTACCTGCACGGCTACTTTGAGTCCACTTCTTAGGACATTGTGTCGTGCAAGTTACCGGCCAAAGGCGCCACTTCACCCCACGAAAAGCAAAAGGGATGAAGTGCCACACCAGGCCGGGGTAGGAATGTGAGCAGCGGTGTATAGTCTGAACACCTTCGTGAGCAACGGTGTAGAGTCAAAATATCTTCCCAAGTCGGAAGAAATCGGCCACCCTATCTCATCATCTCGAGCCAACAATGAAAACAATAATAACAACAACAACGACAAGTCAGTGTAATCTTGCTCGGCAATGGAAAGCCCAGGAAAAAGGCCATGGCGTGGCTAAAGAGAATGTCGCCATGTAACCTTAAGGCCGCGGGCCTCAAACATAAGGGATAACTACGGATGAGGATGAGGAGAAGAGAATGGTGAAAGGCTAATTTGAGAACACTTAAATAAAGAATTGGATCCAGAAAGCTCCAATTTATAGAGAAAGGGCAGAGTAACCGGCATGCACAATCAATACTCTTTGAAAAACGTAACTGACGACGCCATCAATGTCTTTGAAAGACGTATCGGCAGGCGCAATCAATGCATTTTTGGAATTGAATCGGCAGTGATATTATCGCTTAGAAGGACGAGAATCGGCAGTACATTGAATGGCGCTGAAAAGACGAGTCAACGGGACACCTCGGTTGTCATAAAGGCTTATGTCATAAGTATGACATCATCAGTATAACATTATCGTGGGAGATTCGGAAAGATGGTTATCAAGGTCCTTTCTTATCGTTCTGCTCTAAGAAACGCGGGGACTATCTGTATATGGTAAAATCTGAGAGTCCAATTTTCCATCGTTACGACGTCTCGAAGGCTCAAAACCACGGTCGAGTTTCATCCCTCGAGGGCCATCGATGCTCGACCTCGGAGCAGTTCGGACTGATGGTTACGGAGAGAAAGTGGGGAGTTCCCAAGGTGTGTAGCTAGAGCCGACGAAGTCTGTCGGGCTAGTTGTATACGGTAGAAGTCGGCGGTTCGATTTTACAATCATTAAGGCATCCCGAGGGTTTTTAGAGGGTTCTCGGTGATTGACTTCGAGGCAATGTGACTTAGTGGTCTCGATGGATCAAGTTGAAGTTCCCAAGGCACGTACATATAGCTGGCCAAGTCTAATGGACTAGTCAGAAAAGCGAATCAAGGCATTAAATGGTTGTACCAGCCCCATTTCTTTGTAATTAATGCATTTGTACTATATTGAAATTTTTCCTCTTATATAAAGGTGATCCTTGTCATTATGTAGGGATTTGTTGCTAAATACTAAATATACAAGAACATTCTATCTGCTCTCTAACATATTCTCTTGATCTCATCGCTTCATTTATTGCTTCTACTTATTGTGTTCTATTTATTGTTCATCATTTATTGCTTGTTATTGGCCATAAAGAGCCGTCATTGATTTTGCTATAACTGTTAGCCTCCATCGACCGCCCCCGGCGGACACCAGACTCAACCCCGAGGCCCCGAATAAGCAAGCTCGAGGCTCTGATCCACAGCGATTCGGTTTGGTTATCATCTTGTCTTAAGCTCTTATCTTGATTTCAAGTCCCTCACTTAGCATCTATTGCCCTAACAACTAGCATAAAAATAGATCACGTATTTTTAGAACAATTAAATCAAATTTAATTGTTATTACCATTTTCGTGATAAACAACAATATTTTATTTAATCAGTGCTCCCTAAAGGCTTTTAGAACTAAGGATGCTCAGTGATTTAAATTAATCATTTCCAAGATATATATAATGTACCTATACAAGATTTCTGTCGAAGTTTACGGGTCCGATGACCCCTCAACCTAAGTCATAGGTCCGCCTCCGTCAGCAACAAGCTGAAAGATATTAAGAATGTTTCTGCATAACAATAATATATAATAAAAGAATCCAGAGCTGTCAACTTTGAACTATACATGAGGAAATTTATAAGAAATGATTGTCATTATATTAAGAGGGAAAAGTGTTAGTGGAAAATGAGGTGCCCCTATGTATTTGGAAATGAAGAAGACAAGGATATTGTAGTAGCTAAAACCTAATACGTAGGATATATTATCCTACTAGTAATAACAATGAATAGTTGAGAGACAAATCAGAGTGGAGTTGTGTTTAATTGATGGGACATAACTAGAATGGGGGGCCTTCATCTCCAAAATTTCTTAATTATAGTCCAAAATTTTAAATAAAATAAATAAAAATTGGTCGATCCGTAGCCTATGTTATATCCCATTCATCAGTCTTGATGTATCCGTAGTCAAGATAGTTTAGTACACGAAGCATTTTGCATTAACACAGAATTCGAAGAAAGATTGCATTCTAAGAGGGTGCAATATAAGCAGTTTACCCGAATACAAATATTAGCGATTGATTTTATGACTCGAACCCGTAACTTATAGGTCATTGCTCGATAATTAATTTTTAATGATCAAAGTCCCGTAGGAATTATCGAATTCATATATAGCATCCAACACATTTTAAAGAGGCTCATATATGGGGGAAGCTAGAAATAATCAGATTTACAACTGATAATTAAAAAATAGCCACAATTTCAAATGTAATCGAAATTTAGTCATTTTTTTATGTAAAGATATAATCTGAACAATAACACCCCTAAAAATCCGGAAAAATTCTAGCATAATATGCTGGATATGTTGGAATTCGAATTTTTTACATATGAGATTCCAGTATAATATGATGAAATTTCATAATATGCTGGAGTTCCAACATAATATGCCAGAAGTTTAAATAGAGGAGCTCCATAATCCAGCATATTATGCTGAAATTTTCCGTGCCGGTGTTCCAACATAATATACTGAAAGTTTATACGCATGAGCTCAATAATCTAGCATATTATGCTAGAACTTTCCGTGTTTCGACAGAATAATGACTATATTTCAATAATTTTACAAATACTAGCTATTTTTTGATTACCAATCTGAAAACTAGCTAGGGCGTGCTATTTTCACTCATGTACGAAATGCTGGAAAATAATATCTAAGGCGGAAGATTTCACCTAGCTTGTTGCTTTGTGAGACAAATCTGTGACCCTCAGCTCTTTCAAAATTTGACATATACTCCTAAATGTTATTATAAAGAACAATTCTTATGACAAAAATTATTAAGATTATCCCGTAATAAAAACAGAAATTAGTTCAATTAATCGAGGGATGTGTCATAAATTAATCTTTATTTTGCTCTTTTTTTTTCTTATTGATTTTCATCTTACAAAAGAGGATAATATTATTCTGCATATAGTGGAAGACAACTTTTCTTGTTTTCTGCCATTATGTAAATTACATATCTTTCTTCTTTCTTGAATATATTCTCAGCCTACCAAGAAATATATTATTATGCACAGTGGAAGACACCTTTCTTGATTAGTTGATTTCTGCCTATATATTTTGTTGGGATATATACTATTAACTATGAGTTTGATTTAGATATAGTATTTATTATGAAATAATTGTTTATTCAGTTTTAATAAAGTTTTAAATAGATCATATAATAGTCTGCATCCTTTGCTTATATAGTAGATGATTTAGTGTATAGAGTTTAGCTTATACACGGAAGATTAAATCATCGGTTCTTATAAGTATAAAGTTTGAGTTCACAATCTAATGATGGAATTGGACAAACCATCAGGAATGATTGTAGCACAAGATTAAATATAATTAATCTTGATTATGGGAATGGTTTAATTCCAACTTCTTGTGCTAGTACATTTTGTATGTATTGAACGGACCAGGTAGAGATAAGTATTTTATACTGACTTAATAAAATAAACTCTCTAGCCATTAAATGTACTTATACTCTTAATCTTGATATAATTATTATTAACTGTGTATATTATTATTGTTTTGATTTATTAAAAGGCGAGATTCTTTCGTGGGTCAATATGCCTGGTAAATTGGATAATAATAATATACATTGGCGAAGTAATAGTTAGTTGATGGAATCCATGTCTCGGTTTAGAGATTGATGATATACCTTTATGAAAGCTTATAAGTTTTCATGTGTAAACCCGGCCGGTGGATTTTGTATCCGACACATGAAATAAGTTAAGCGAAAGTCTAAAGGAAATAATCAATAAATTAAATCGTCAGTAATTTAATTTAATTGATTCGTATCTGAATCTTAACATGGGGAGTTAAATAAGATTTAATGGATGAATTTCGAAATTGAATAAGGAGTGTAATTACGAATTTTTAGTGGAATAATTCGTAATTAATTATGGTGGATATTAATTTCGAAAATTACAAATTAATTCCATAATTGGAAGCCTTGTTAATTAAATTCTGTGGTCCCTACTGTGCCTAAATAATAGGAAATAAAGGAATCCTTTTTCTGGTGGAAAAGAAAACCTAACAGGTTTTGGAAAAGGGTCTTAACCCTTAAAACTTGTGCTATAAATACATAAGGTTTTCCACCTAGAGGGATGAGTACATGGTGGCTGAAATTTTCAGCCAAGTTTTCCTAGAAATTTCGCCCACACGAAATTGCTATTTTCGGGTATTATTTGGGTAACACAGTAGAAGACCGTGGAACGTTCGAGGATCACGATTGTGCGGGTGATGGAGATTCCATTGAGAAGTTATGGAACTGAAGGCTCACGTGGTAGAAGAGATATGTTCACGCTTCAAGAGGTAACCCGTGAAATCCCGTTTATGCTAGTTGTCTAAATTACATGTGATTTTGATACTGGGATTGCTTCCGCTGCATATAATAATCCATCATATTTATGAACTATCATTCTTAATCTGCAAAACTGAGATTGGGAATTAAGGGGAAAATCACTTTATGATTATATCATTACTCAATTGTTTGTTGGTTTCTTTTCTAGATAGTCATAGATAAACAAAGATGAAAAGGGAAAAAGGAAGCAAGAGTCTTTTCAGATCATTCTTGAAACGATGTAGGGGTAAGTTCTATTAGAAACAACTTCTCTATCTTTACTAGGTAGGGGTAACGTCTGCATACATATTGTTAATATACTGTATTTGTAAAATAATTTTGGAGAAAATAAAATAACATATAAATAGAAATATAAACGAAGCAGAAGTTAGTCCGAGCCCACTAAATTCACAGTATTTCCTTAAGGAATTTAACCCCCTTCTAATACTCAAGGTTGTGGATTATTTCCTCCTAGGATAGAACGAATTACACACGGATGTAGTGGTACTTCAAACCCCAGTATTTCAGCGAATACAAAGATCGGTAGCAAATCACACTTTTTATTGCTTTCTTTGAAGTTAAAACAATATAGAAGAAAGGAGAAGAACTCAGAAAATCGTCTTGAAAATTTGAGAGAATGGACTTGTATTTATAGCCAATGTTGAGCTCAAGAGGTACAACTTTTCAGAATGGTTGTTTATGTAAAACGTCCATAACATAAATGTCATAACATAAATGGCTATTTACGCAACACTAAACCGGGAATTAAAGAGGGAGGTTAATTTTCAGTTACAAAACTAAAAAACTGAAAACGGATAATAGAAATAAAATGTTTAATATTTTCGTTGGATTTAATATTAATATTCCGTTGGATTTCTGTTAATATTTGCTATTAACAAATTAATTTGGTCCAAAAAATTAATCAATCAATCGACCATTTAACCAAATTCAAATTCAAATTCAAATTATCCGAAGCCGAAGCCAAGCGAGTGACGACGACGGTGCGAGGCTTGCCTTCTTCTTAACTCTTTAAGAGCTTCAAGAAGAGAAATTATATATATACCCATCAAAAACCTTTTCCTCTTCCAATATGGGACAATGTCCCTTTGTCAAGGGGAAAACTTAAAATTTCACTCAAAATTTTTATTTTTCCTCCATTTCCCATTTACCTTCTTTTAAGCCTATTTAGCTTAAAACCTCAACAATCCCCCACATGCATGGGGAATGGCTATATCACGAAAATATGCATGAAATATTGTGTGATTCACAAGCAAAGATTAATTGCATCTGGATAAGTAGGTTTTCCTTTGAACTTTCCGTAGTGAACTTATGTCGGATATACTCGGTCAATCGGTAGATTTGAAATCTTTGAACCGTCGAACTTTGGTGTATACCTAGACAACCATAAGTCACACAATCAATCCTTAAGCGTCTTTGGTTCTCATTGTTGTGTTCGTTTCAGCCATGAACACCGCCTGGTTTTATAAGTGCATAGAGAACTGGCCTTACAAAATTCTCCTTGAAGCGGCTAACACTTCACACTTACATAGGTGATTCCTAAACGTGTCATCCCGTAGATATACTATTTGATATACCCCGTATCAAATTTAGAAATCATTAAAAAGCCTTAATGCTTTATCCTTGGTACTTAACATTGTCTCATCACGAGAATGGACCAAAATTTGAGTTGACAATGTTGAACCGTCATTAATGGCTTTCTTTGATCTCCTTGAACCAAGATCTTGGGATCTCCAGTCTTCTAGGTAGAGTTACCACTACAATGACTTGTTCTCGGTCATAGTTCAATTCCCCTTGATGATTTCTCAACTACCTCTCTAGTTAGGCCTTTTGTAAGTGGATCTGACATATTATCGCTTGACTTTACATAGTCAATCATGATAATTCCTCTAGAGAGTAATTACCTAACGGTTTTATGTCTTCGTCGTATATGACGAGATTTACCGTTATACATAATGATCCTGACCTTTGCCGCTTGACTATCGCAATGTATGCATATTAGTGTCAACGATTTGGGCCAAAATGGAATGTCTTCCAAGAAATTCCGGAGTCATTAAGCTTCTTCACCGGCTTTATTTAAGGCTATGAATTCAGCCTCCATTGTAGAGCGGGCAATATAAGTTTGTTTGGATGACTTCCAAGATACCGCACCTCCACCAATAGTGAATACATATCCACTTATGGACTTAGAATCAGTTGAACCGGTGATCCAATTTGCATCATAGTATCCGTCAATCACCGCAGGATATTTACTGTAGTGCAAAGCAAAGCCTTGGGTATGTTCTAAATATCCCAAAACTCGTTTCATTGTCATCCAATGAGATTAACCTGGATTGCTTGTGTATCGACTCAGTTTACTTACAGCACAAGCTATATCTGGTCGTGTACAATTCATGATATACATTAAGCATCCCAACACACGAACATAATCCAATTGTGATATGTTTTGACCTTTGTTCTTTGCTAATGCAAGATTCACGTCAATTGGAGTCTTTGCAACTTTAAACTCTAAGTACTTGAATTTTTCAAGTATTGTCTTAATATAATGAGATTGTGATAATGCCAGACCTTGAGGAGTCTTATGGATCTTAATCCCCAGAATTAAATCATCAACTCTCAAGTCCTTCATATCAAACTTGTCAGATAGCATACGCTTAGTCGCATTTATGTTGGCAATGTCATTACTCATTATCAGCATATCATCCACATATAAGCAAGCAATGACTATGTGATTTGGAACATTTTGAATGTACACACATTTATCACATTCATTTATCTAAAACCATTTGACAATATTGTTTGGTCAAATTTCGCATGCCATTATTTGGGTGCTTGTTTTAGTCCGTAAAGGAACTTAACAAGTATACATACCTTCTTTCTTTACTTAGAACCACAAATCCTTCAGGGTGCTCCATATAGATTTCTTCCTCCAAATCTCCATTCAAGAAGGCCGTCTTAACGTCCATTTGATGAATTTCAAGACCATACACTACAACTAATGCTACTAATATCCGTATGGACGTAGTTCTTGTAACTGGAGAGTATGTATCAAAGTAGTCAAGACCTTCTCGTTGTCTATACCCTTTGACTACAAGTTTTTCCATAAATTTATCAATAATGTCATCATCTTTCATTTTTCTCTTAAAAATCTATTTATAACTCAAAGGTTTATTTCCAGGAGGAAGATTAACCAATTCACATGTATGGTTGTTCAATATGGATTCTATTTTACTATTGACCGCCTTTTTCCAAAATAATGATTCCGAAGAAGACATAGCTTCTTTAAATGTTCGAGGCTCATTTTTCAATAAGAAAGTCACAAAATCTGGTCTAAATGAAGTAGACTTTCTTTGACGTTTACTACATCTTGGATCCTCCTGATTAAATGTATTTTCTTTTGTTTCTTCCCGAGGTTGTTTAGATCCTTCACCAATCGACTCACATTCCTTTTTATACGGATATATATTTTCAAAGAACTCAGCATTATCAAATTCTATAACTGTATTATTATGAATGTCAAGATTTTCTTATTTATGAACTAGAAATCGATATGCTTTACTATTGGTCGCATATCCTATGAAAACACAATCAACGGTTTTCGGTCCTATTTTTGCCCTTTTGGGTTTAGGGACTTGCACTTTTCCCAAACACCCCATACTTTAAAATAATTCAAGTTGAGCTTTCTTCCTTTCCATTTTTCATATGGAATGGATTGTGTTTTGCTATGGGGTACTCAATTTAGTATCCAATTAGCCATAAGAACGGCTTCCCCCCACAAGTTCTGTGGCAAACCAGAACTATCAACAATGCGTTCATCATCTCCTTTAATGAACGATTCTTTCTTTCCGTAATACCATTGGATTGGGGTGTGTAAGGGGCCGTTGTTTGATGAATAATTCCATATTCTAAACATATTTCTTCAAAAGGAAATTCATATTCATCACCATATCACTTCTTATCATTTTGATTTTCTTGTTAAGTTGCGTTTTACCTTTATTTTTGTATTGCTTGAATGCGTCTATTGCTTCATCTTTACTATTAAGTAAGTAAATATAGCAATATCGAGTACTATCATCAATAAAAGTTATGAAATACTTCTTTCCACCGCGAGATGGTATTGACTTTATGTCGCAAATATCTGTGTGAATTAAGTCTAAAGCATTTGAATTCCTTTCAACTGACTTAAGGATGTTTAACATACTTAGATTCCACACATATTTGACATTTTGATTTGTCACATTCAAACTTAGGTAATACTTCCAAGTTAATCATTTTCTGCAAGGTTTTATAATTGACATGACCCAAATGTATATGCCATAATTAATTTGACTCAAGTAAGTAAGATGAAACTGAAATTTTATTATTATTCTCAACAACCATTACATTCAGCTTGAAAAGGCCCTCAGTGAGGTAATTTATTTTTACAAACATTTCATTCTTACTTATTACAACCTTATCGGATACAAAGGCACATTTAAATCATTCTTAACAAGAAGTCCAACACAGACTAAGTTCTTCCTAATCTCGGGAACATGAAGGACGTTGTTCAAAGTCACCACTTTGCCAGAAGTCATTTTCATAAATATCTTCTCACATCCTTCAATTTTGGCCGCTGTATCATTTCCTATAGAAAGCGTCTCTTCAAGTCCAACAGGAGCATATGTAGAAAACACTTCCCTAACAGCACAAACATAGCGAATGGCTCAAGAATCAATCCACCACTCCTTAGGATTTCCCACCAGGTTGCATTCAGAAAGCATAGCACACAAGTCATCAACATCTTCATGCTTTTCAACCATGTTTGCTTGACCCTTCTTCTTGTCTTTATTTGGTGCACGACAATATGTAGATTTGTGTCCAGCTTTCCCACAATTTTAGCAATTTTCGTTGAACTGCTTCTTGCTTGGGTTTCTTTTTGGTCAAAAAGCCTGCTTCCTTTTTCTCTTATTTTGAGAAGTATCCTCAACAATGTTTGCTCCCATTATTGTTGAGTTTCCACGGCCTCTCTTTTCAGCAGCTTTGTTGTCCTCTTCGATTCTTAACCGAACAATGAGATCTTCAAGCGACATCTCCTTGAGTTTGTGTTTCAAGCAGTTTTTGAAGTCCTTCCACAAAGGAGACAACTTATCAATCATCGCTGCTACTTGGAATGCTTCATTGATGACAAGACCTTCAATGAAAATTCTGTTAGTAAAAATACTAAAATCGCTACTTTCAACACCATTATTAATTCGACTTATACCTTCAGCAATGAGATCGTGAATAATCACTTGCAATTCCTGGACTTGGGTAATAACAAACTTGCTATCTACTATTGTAGTCCAAAAACTTAGCAACAACGAATTTCTTCAACCCGGCATCTTCAGTGTTGTATTTCTTTTCAAGCGCAGTCCACAATTCTTTTGACATCTTCATACCATTGTAGACGTTATATAGATCGTCCTCCAGTCCGTTAAGAATATAATTCTTGCACAAAAAATCAGAATGCTTTCATGCCTTAATCACAAGAAAGCGTTCATTCTCTGGTGTTTTATCAGGCAGAACAGGAACATCTTCCTTAATAAACTTCTGTAGACTTAAAGTAGTCAAGTAGAAGAACATCTTCTGCTGCCATCACTTGAAATCAATCCAGAATTTTTTTTTGGTTTTTCCACCGGTGCCAACGTCGATGTTCGACTTGTCGATGCATTGGCAGTTACCATCAGAACAGCTTGATTCCCGTTGTCATTAGTCATTTCTATAAAAGAATGACACAGACAAACGTTAAAATCACGTAAATTTTAATCCCCAACGTAGTAGAAAATCACAAAGGTTTTAATCTCCAGAACAGTGAATATAACACAAATACAGAAAATAAAAATAAATTTTCTTATGCTTGTTAGTATACTGTATTTGTAAAATAATTCTAGAGAAAATAAAATAACAAATAAACAGAAATATAAAGGAAGCAGAAGTTAATCCGAGCCCACCGAATTCACAGTCTTTTCTTAAGGAATTTAACCCCCCTCCTAGTACCCAAGGTTGTGGATTATTTTCTCCAGGATAGAATGAAATTACACACTAGTGTAGTGGTACTTTAAGCCCAGTGTTTCAGCGAACACAAAGATCGGTAGCAAATCACACTTACTATTGCTTTCTTTGAAGTTAAAACAATGCCGAAGAAAGGAGGAGAACTCATAAAATCGTCTTAAAAATATGAGAGAATGGACTTGTATTTATAGCCAATGTTGAGCTCAAAACTGAAGAGGTGCAACTCTTAAAATGGTTGTTTATGTAAAACGGCCATAACATAAATGTCATAACAGAAATGGCTATTTATGCAATAATAAATCGGGAATTGAAGAGGCAGGTTAATTTTCAGTTACAAAATCGAAAAACTAAAAATGGAATACGGAAATAAAACGTTCAATATTTCCGTTGGATTTAATATTAATATTCCATTGGATTTCTATTAATATTTGTTGTTAACAAATAAATTTGGTTCCAAAAATTAATCAATCAATCATTTGATCGAAGCCGAATCCGAGCCGAGCCACGACGGCGACGGCGCAAGGCTTGTCTTCTTCTTAACTCTTTAAGAGCTACAAAAAGAGCAATTGTATATATACCCATCGAAAACCTTTTCCTCTTCCAATATGGGACAATGTCCCTTTGTCAAGGGGGAAACTTAAAATTTCACTCAAAAATTTCATTTTTCCTCCATTTCCCATTCACCCTCTTTTAAGCCTATTTAGCTTAAAACCTCAACACATACTATCCTCCTCAGATCTCACGGTATGAGATAATACTTGGTATATTGTTGTTGTTGTCGCCGTCGTCGTCTCGAAACAACGTCATCTTCACAGCCACCATATTAACCCTTCACTCCGTTGATCCACTTCTACCTTTATTATACCGAACCAAATCTATCTTTCATCGGTTCAACCTTTAAAACTTATTATACAATTGAAGTTATGAGTTCATGAAAAAAGTATACTTTCATGGGAATGTTTTGTAGCACCTTATCACGTCAACATTCTTAGAAATTGATTAAGCTGCATTGGATTGTGTCAACACATTAAAAATAGCAAAAAGTATCAGTTATAGGGTCAAGTGATAGCATAGAAAAATTGATGGATATATTACCTGTACCCATCTTAATATTTCCGCAAAATTAGGTGAAGGAGACAAGTTGTGTCTTTAAAAAAAATTGATGGGTATATCCGTACCCATCTTAATTTATCCACAAAAACTGGTGAAGGAGACATTGCTATGTCATTACAAGAAACTTCACTTCTCTAAGTAATTAATGAGCACGTATTTGTGTAAAAATAGCACGGTATAGCCAGGTTTCGGACTGACCATTCAAAAATAGCCATCGTTTATGAAGTCAATGAAAAATAACTACTATTTTGCTGCAATAGAGATCGGTCCAGCATAATATACTGGAGTTCGGTGCACCTATGTATGAACTCCAGCATATTATGCTGGACCGGTATACTTTGCTGACTCCAGTATAATATACTGGAGACTGGAGCACCGGTGCTCCAAACTCCAGTATATTATACTGGACAATTATACTTGCTGGAACTCCAGTATATTATGTTGGAGTTCAAGCATACTTATGTTGGAGCTCCAGTATAATATACTGGCGTATTTTTCGAGTTTTGAACAGCGTTTTCGCTCAAATT
Source organism: Nicotiana sylvestris (assembly GCF_000393655.2). Lineage (NCBI taxonomy): Eukaryota > Viridiplantae > Streptophyta > Magnoliopsida > Solanales > Solanaceae > Nicotiana > Nicotiana sylvestris. The sequence continues at coordinate 150,441,361 of NC_091068.1, forward strand.
TATCTTTACATGAAAAGTGGCTAAATTTCGATTACTTCTGAAACTGTGCTATTTTTGAACGATCAGTTGTAAATCTGGCTATTTTGAATTTCTCCCGTATTTGTTCATTAGGATGACCATAAAGTTTCACGTTAGTAGTAACTCATACTTTGTCTGTTTTAATTTATGTGAACTTATTTGATTGAAAATTAAATTTTAGAAAAAATTAAAACGTTTAAACTTGTGGTCCTAAACAACCCCTATCATTTTTGTGGTTATAATTATGTAACTATAAAAGCTTCTCGCTGAGGGTAGAATTGAAAATTTAAGTTAAATTATATTCAAAATTAGAAAGAGGTCATTCTTTTTTTAATGGACTAAAAAGAAAATATATTCAGATAAACTACCACCGAAACGGAGGGAATACTTCATAATATAAAAATAAATATACGATGCAAGTATTGTTGAAGTTTTAGCAGGTGTTATGATAAACATCACATTATGGTGGATGTCTACTCTTCTTCCATGATTTTCATCTCAAATGCTTAATGACATATTTTGTATGTTCAATGACATATTTCATGACATATTTTCTTCACTTTTTATGCCTATATAAAAGCCTTGTAATAGATAGGAAAATACACACAATTGAAGAAGAAAATCTCTTCCTTTTCTCTATCTTTATTTTTGTTCATGTTTTACTAAATTGCTTTTATTTCTTATTCATGTTTTACTAAATTACTTTTATTTTATAACACGTTATCAGCACGAAGTCTCTAACCTCAAAGTTGAACTCCACTTCTTACGAGGTATATCTCTATGATTTACTGTCAAAATTGTCAAGCCTAATAATTCTTTAGTTTTTTTTCCAGATATACATATGAGTATATTCCGCCAAATGAATACTGGTTCCTTTATTTATTTATTTATTTATTTATTTTGTGATGTTTCATCATAATATAAACTTGATCATTTTTTTTTATTCATGAATATAGTACTGACAAAGATCGGTGAACAAAAGTGTAAATCTTTTGGAAAATAGAAATAATCCTTCTAACACAATGGAAAACATAAATAATCATGAATCTCATGACGTTATAGTAAATATTCCTAGTAATAATCTCATAGCTAATAGGAGCTAATAAAATTTCATTATCCAGTACATTGGGAACAATAGACGTATAGACGAATATACCATTATCATTCATTTTGGATTGGTATTTTTCACCTAAATATCATACAGAATCAGAAGAGTTTAGTGTAATCGTTTCTTTACGCTATTATCCTAATAATTTCTAATTATTTATCTTCTTTGATAGTCTTCACTATGTCGAACTTGTCAAAGCTTGAGTTTGTGGCACTTGATATTTCTGGAAAAGAACTATCTATCATGGGTTCTCGATGCTGAGATTCACTTAGCTGCTAAAGGCCTTGGTATCACCATTACTCATGGTAATGAGGCATCAAGCCAGGACAAAGCGAAGGCCATGATTTTCCTTCGTCATCATTTGGATGAAGGTTTGAAGGTTGAATATTAACAGTGAAAGATCCACTTGAATTGTGGACTGGCCTGAAGGAAAGGTATGATCACCTTAAGGCTACAGTATTGCCAAGGGATCGATATGAGTGGATGCACTTACGGTTGCAAGATTTTAAGACCGTAAGTGAGTATAACTCTGTTGTATTTCGAATAACTTCCCAATTGAAATTATGTGGGGAAGTTATGAATGATGAGGATTTACTGGAAAAGACTCTTACGACTTTTCATGCCTCAAATATGGTATTACAGCAGCAATACCGTGAAAGGGTTTTTAAAAAGTATTCAGAATTGATCTCATGCCTTCTGGTGGTTGAGCAACATAATACCTTTTTGCTAAAAAATCATGAAGTCCGTCCCACAGGGTTAGTTCCGCTTCCTGAAGCGAATATGACAGCTAGACGTGATAAGTCTAGAAAAAGACAGAATAATAATCATGTCCATATGAATGTACGTGGGCATGGCAATGGTAAGAGACGATATAATAGTCGTCATCGTGGTGGTCATGGCAAACGAGAAAATAATATGAGTTCTCAAAACAATCCTTCACGAGGCAAAAGTGGTAACTGCCACCGCTGTGGCATGAAAGGTCATTGGAAAATTGAATGTCGTGCACCTGAGCATTTTGTCAGGCTTTATCAAAACTCCTTTAAAAGAAAGGCAAATAATGTTGGAGCATCTTCTGTTAATGCTCCAGTGGAGTCACATTTGACCTTTAAAAATGATTTTGAGGCAGGGCCTTCAAACAAAAATAATGACAATGTCGAGGCAAATCTTGCATTGAATGATGATTATTTTCAAGACCTCGATGATATTACTCATTTGGAAGTTGAAGACTTCTTTGGAGGTCAAAACTAATGTTTGATCATTTTACTGGGGAATGCAATTATGTTGTTATTTTTATTTTCGATGTTTTTGTCTCGTCTGTAGTTGTTTTTATTTTCAAGTAGTACTTAAGTTGTCTTATGTTGTCGTTGGTGATGTTAGTTGTTTCCATATTTCTCATGATGTATTTTTTTATGAAGAAATTAAAATTCCCCAGTCTTCAATTGGATCCAAGATGAGTAATGAAGATTTATGTCTTTTGGATAGTGCTACAACTCACACAATATTAAGAGAAAAGAAATTTTTTTCTTATTTGGTTATGAAAAAGGACTATGTTAATACAATATCCGGTAGTACAAAGTTGATTAAGGGCTCTGGAAGAGCGGCCTTATTGTTACCCGGAGGAACGATATTAACTATTGATAATGCATTGTATTGTAGTAAGTCTCATAGAAACTTATTGAGTTTCAAAGCTATTCGCCAAAATGGCTACCATGTTGAGACATCAAACGAAGGACATGTTGAATACCTTTATGTTACTACAATAAAAGCGGGTAAAATATATGTGCACGAAAAATTGCCCGCATTTTCTTCTGGATTGTACTACACAAATATTGGTGTGGTTGAATCACATGTCATAGTAAACAAAAGGTTTACTACTTCTAATAATTTTATTATATGGCATGACCGGTTGGGTCATCCCGGTTCTAACATGATGCGCAAAATAATAGAGAATTCAAATGGGCACACATTGAAGAACAAGAAGATTCTTCAATTTAAGGAATTCTCATGTGCTGCTTGTTCTCAAGGAAAATTGGTTATTAAACCAACATCAGCTAAAGTTGGGATTGAATCCCCTGCATTTCTGGAACGTATACAAGGTGATATATGTGGGCCTATACACCCTCCATGTGGACCATTCAAGTATTTTATGGTCTTGATAGACGCATCTACAAGATGGTCACATGTGTGCTTATTGTCAACTCGTAATATGACATTTACGAGATTGTTGGCCCAAATAATAAGGTTAAGAGCACAATTTCCAGATTATGCAATTAAGACAATTCGTCTTGATAATGCTGGTGAATTTACATCTCAGGCCTTTATTGATATTGTATGGCCACTGTAATAAAAGTTGAGCATCCGGTTGCTCATGTTCATACTCAAAATGGTCTAGCGGAATTATTGATTAAGCGCCTCCAACTAATAGCTAGACCATTGCTAATGAGGACAAAACTTCCCCTTTCAGTGTGGGGACATGCTGTTTTGCATGCAGCAACACTTGTGCGCATAAGGACAACCAATTATCATAAAGTCTCCCCATTACAATTGGCTTTTGGTCAGGAGCCAAATATTTCTCATCTAAGAATTTTTGGATGTGCAGTATATGTTCCAATTGCTCCACCAAAACACACAAATATGGATCCCCAAAGAAGGTTGGGAGTATATGTTGGTTATGAATCTCCTTCTATTATTAAATATTTGGAGCCTATGAAAGGAGATTTATTTACAGCCAGATTTGTTGATTGTCATTTTGATGAATCAGTTTTTCCAACATTAGGGGGAGAAAATAAACAGCTAGAAAAAGAGATAGATTGGAACGTATTATCTCTATCTCATTTAGATCCTCGCACAAATCAATGTGAACAAGAAGTTCAAAAGATCATTTATATGCAAAACGTTGCAAATCAATTGCCAGATGCATTTACTAACCTTCCACGGGTTACTAAATCGCATATTCCAGTTGTAAATGCTCCAATTCGAGTTGATGTCCCAATTGGACAGTATGATAATGCAAATGAGTCTTGGCCACGCCTTAAACGTGGTAGACCAATTGGTTCCAAGGATAAGAATCCCCGAAAAAGGAAAGGAGCAAATGATCAAGTTGATCATAACATAACAATTGATAAGACCTCACAGGAGGTTCTAGTACCTGGAAATGATGAAAATGAAGAGATATCAATAAGTTATGTCTCTACGGAAAAAAGGTGGAACCGAAATAACGTTGTTGTTAACAACAATTTTGCATATAATGTTGCAGTTGAAATAATGCAACAAGATGAGGATCTTGAGCCAAAATCTGTCGATGAATGTAGACAGAGAAATGATTGGACAAAATGGAAAAACACAATTCAAACGGAATTGGTTTCACTCGAAAAATGTGAAGTTTTTGGACCAATAGTCCGAACGCCTGAAGGTGTCAAGCTAGTGGGTTACAAATGGGTTTTTGTGCGAAAACGAAATGAGAAAGGTGAAGTCGTAAGATATAAAGCATGACTTGTGGCACAATGATTTTCGCAAAGGGCTGGCATTGATTATATGGAGACATATTCTCCTGTGGTAGATGCAATTACCTTCAGGTATCTAATAAATCTGGCAGTCCATGAAAAACTTGATATGCGGTTGATGGATATTTTCACAACCTACTTATATGGCTCACTGAACAATGAAATTTTTATGAAAATCCCTGAAGGATTAAAGTTCCTGAAGAACATAAAAGTTCAAGAGAAACTTGTTCAATAAAGCTTCAGAAATCCTTATACGGATTGAAGCAATCAGGGAGGATGTGGTACAATCGCCTTAGCGAGTATTTGCTAAATGAAGGGTACAAAAATGACCCTATTTGCCCTTGTGTCTTTATTAAGAGGTCTGGATCTGAATTTGTCATCATAGTTGTGTATGTTGATGACTTGAATATCATTGGCACTTTGAAAGAGCTTTCAAAGGCGGTAGAGTGTTTGAAGAAACAATTTGAAATGAAAGATCTTGGTAAGACAAAATTTTGTCTTGGCCTCCAAATTGAGCATGTACCAAATGAATTTTTTGTCCATCAATCAACATATGTAAGCACGTGATTTTTGCCCTATGAAAGAATTACTCCCAAAAATTCAAAATAAAATGATTTTCCTTGGTGTGCAATTTTGAGAATTTTTGTGACATTTTTGGATAATTATTTGTATTTGTCTGTGCATGTTTATTTGTTAAATTAATAAAAAAAATACAAAAATATGTCGCATTTTGTATGAAGGATTTAATTCTACAATTGTTAGTAATTAAGTTTGTTTTACAAAAATTGAAAATTACAAAAATAAGCATCTTTTGTATTTTTAGCATTTAATGTCTAATGGTACAATTTTATGCTTAATTATTACTTAATTGTGCGTTAATTGTTATTGGGAGTTAATTTGCGCTTTTATAATTTAATTTAGTTCTTAATAATAATTTAAGGATTTTTAGAATTTAGTTTTAGAAAAATAAAAGAAGAAGAGAGAGCAAAAATATAAAGAAAATCGGAATTGGGCCTCTTCTTCAATTTCAAACCACAAGCCCAAATAATTGCCCAACTTTCCCCATGACCCGGTCCATCTCCACACGGGTCGACCCGGTCCGCCCCATAACCCCAATACCTAACCCCTCTTCATTTTTTCATTTTTCTCCCAAACACAAAACAAAACAAAGAAAACCCTAAACACTAAGACATCCGCCCCCCCTCTCTTCTTCTCCAAAACCCTCACCATGAACACACATCCATGGCTGTCATGGCTAAGCTTCAGCAGCTTCATCTTCTCGACACAAACACACACACGCACAGCCCCTCTATCGACCACCCTATCTCCATCGTCGTCCTCAAGTAGCCATCGTCGTCCTCAAGCTGCTTCACTACTGCACAACCAAGCTGCACCCGCTGCGTTGCTGCTGCCTTAGCTCCGACCAACTTCCATCACTGCTGCGTCTTCATCTTCTCCATGGCGAGCTCAGGCTCGTCCATGGCTGCCCTCAACCTCGCGTCTGTTTCTACTCCATCTCCAAACGACCACCATCTTGCTAACCAAAACAGTCCCCGACGTTCGTCATCGCCATCGTCCCCAGCTACTTCCTGCTGCCTCTGTGTCGACCTTCTCCAAACGACCAGCTGCTTCTGCCTTCTGCTTCATCGACCTCCATCCCCAGCTACTACTGCTTCTTCTTTGCTGCATCCAAACAGACCCCATCGCCATCACTGTTTCTGCTACGCGGCTGTTTCATCGTCTTCGTCGTGGTTTGATCGAGTTTTGGTTGGGGTCGTCAAAACAGTCCATACGAGTTCGTCGTTGGTCAGTCATTGTTCGTCGTTTCGATCCGGTTAGTGGGTTTTGAGTTTTATTTTTGTCCGTATTTCGTTTTGATATTCTCGAATCTAAAATCGGTAAATGTTTGATTTTTGTTTTGTTCGTGTTCATGGTTTTGTTAATTTTTCAGTTTGTTCATGTGAAATTGTTAGTTTAATGTTTTTTAGATTCAAATTGAAGTTTGAGTAATTATTTCTTCAATTTGTTCCAATGTGTTTTATGTATTTTTCAGAAATTGTTAATGCTGTTAGATTCAAGTTTAAATTCATAATTGTTTCTTCTTCGTTTTTTTTTTGTTTTTTTATTTGTCTAAAAGAATTTAGTTGTAATAGGGAAATATGTTGGTTTAATCATTTGAATCCGTCATGTTTGTTATTTAATATGGATTTAATGCATGTTTATTCTTTGTTTGAAGTTCATCCAGTGATTTAATGTGAGTTTTGGTTTTGGTTTTTGATTTGTTGATTTAGTGTGAATCATGTATTTTGTTGTTGATGTTGTTGTTTCCTTGCTCATCCATTTTTGGTCTAAGTTAACCAGGATTGGTTCCCAATATGGTTAATTTATTTCCATTAATTTGAAGTTGTATGATTCATCTGTGTTCATATGATTTGTTGTTGAATTTGTTTAGAAATTGGTCATATTGGCTATATTTTGGTTGAGATTGATTAGGTGAATTGGTTATAGCTGATGGGGTAGTTTGGTAAATTGCAGTACGTTCAGGGGTAAAATGGTAATTGCAATAAGGTCGGAGGGGTAGTTTGGTAATTGAACATTTTGAATAATTTTTTATGTTAAGCATGGGGGACAAAATGTAATGGGGTGGGGCTTGATATAATTATTTAATATAATGGGGGACAAGACATAATGTAGTGGAGGGGAATATTGTAATTGTTTATGTTAGGCATGGGGGACAAAATGTAATGGGGTTGGGATTGATATAATTGTTTAATATAATGGGGGACAAGACACAAAATAGTGGGGAATAATTCATTTGTTTAAGAAAGTGGGAAACAAAGCATGTTTTGAGGGGAATATTTCGGGTTGGGGATTCAAGACAAGAGTCTTGTTATATATAGGGTCATTTGACACATTATTGAGGGAGAAGATTATTATTTAGAGAGACTTTTACACTTGATAGCTGAGGGGACTGAAAAAAACGGGCAGTTTAAAAAAGAAAGAGAGTTTTAGACTAAAACTTGGGACGAAAAAAAAGGGAAATACTTGAGAGCTTTTAGTTTGAGGAGAGTTTTTTTAGAAGAGGACTTTGGCACTTGAAACATTTTGAGAGTAAAAGAGAAAGGCAATTTGAACTTTCAGTTGAATAATTTCCGTTTGCCTTTCCTCGAGTGTGATTCAAAATCAGTAAACTACTGCATCTTGTATCCGTCTCTCTTCTGCTTTGACTGTGATTGCACTTTGGTATTGCTGATTTTTCAATCTGTTGCTGGGTTATTCTATTGGTTGTTACTGGTTTGGTGGTGTTGCTGAACCTGTTGTTGCTGTGTTATTACTGTTGCTGACTCCTACTTCTTTTCTTCTTGTACTGCCATTTCCAGGTACACATTTGTACACTCTCGGCTTGAAGCGAAATGAAATATTAATCAGGCTTTGTTCCTGTTGAATTCCTCCTGTTTAGATTTGTGTTTGAATATAATTTTCCTTTCTTTGTATAAAAATGTAGTTGACTGATTAATGAGTAACGAGGTTGCATAACTTCTTCATCTAATAATGTTAGTTTAAATTAATCAAAGAACAAGTAATCTGTTTTGATATTATTGTGCGTCAATCTCATGTTCCGGTGTTATTAAATAATAGAATATAGAACGGAAGCAATCTCTCTTTGTACAAACTCGATTGCTATTTTCCATTTGCATTAGCCGTAAACTAATAACTAATAAGTTCGACTTTTTCAGCATGTAATTAATTGAGGGATTTTCTTTTATTTTAGAGACAAACTTATAGAAAATGTAGTCACTGTAGGTTTGTTCTTTTAAATAAAAATGAGACGAGACTCGCCAAATAAATCACACATCGCTGGGGCCCTCAATAAATGTACATTTAATCACTTAGACTTCGGGAGGAGCTGTTTAGTGAATTTCACTGCCTTCCCCAAAGACAATAACGCGTTAGACTCTTTAGGCGCGATTTAATTAATCTTACCTTCTTAAACTCGGGTGCGCATTTCATGCGACCCAAATCCAAATCCCAAAACATTGAATAAAACTGTGTTCCGGATTGCGGGTGCATTTCATGTGACGCAATCCAAAGACATGTTTTTAAACGATGTTCACATTCTTTTAAAAATATAATAATAAAAGCGGTAAAGAGTTAAAACTTGCACATAAGTTCATAATTGTATAAAATCAGATAAACAAGCCGAATATGACAGTTGAGCGACCGTGCTAGAACCACGGAACTCGGGAATGCCTAACACCTTCTCCCGGGTTAACAGAATTCCTTATCCGGATTTCTGGTTCGCGGACTGTAATACAGAGTCATTCTTTTCCTCGATTCGGGATTAAAATTGGTGACTTGGGACACCCTAAATCTCCCAAGTGGCGACTCTGAAATAAATAAACAAATTCCGTTTCGATTGTCCTTTAATTGGAAAAAACTCCTGTACCCTCGCGGGGGCGGAAAAAGGAGGTGTGACAACATACACTGAAAAGGTTTTAAAGCGATTTTACATGGATAATGCACATCTATTGAGTACTGCAATGGTTGTAAGATCGCTTGACATAAATAAAGATCCATTTCGGCCTCAAGAAAATGATGAAGAGCTCGTTGGTGATGAAACCCCATATCTTAGTGCTATTGGGGCCCTGATGTATCTTGCCAACAATACTCGACCAGATATTGCTTTTGCAGTAAGCTTATTAGCAAGATTCAGCTCCTCTCCAACAAGAAGACATTGGAATGGTGTTAAGCATATATTTAGATATCTACGGGGAACCATAGATATGAGATTGTTTTATTCTAATGAATTCAAGTTAGAAATGATTGGTTATGCCGATGCAGGTTATTTGTCTGATCCACATAAAGCACGATCTCAAACAGGCTATTTATTTACATATGGAGGTACTGCTATATCATGGCGTTCAATGAAACAAACAATAGTTGCCACATCTTCAAATCATGCTGAGATAATAGCCATTCATGAGGCTAGTCGGGAATGTGTTTGGTTGAGATCAATGACTCAGCATATTCAGGAAATGTGTGATTTTCTTATGAAAACAGATAATCCAACTACACTATATGAAGACAATGATGCATGCATTGCTCAACTGAAAGGAGGATACATCAAAGGAGACAGAACAAAGCACATTTCACCAAAGTTCTTTTTTATGCATGATCTTCAACAAAATGGTGAAATTAATGTTCAACAGATTCGTTAATGTGAAAATTTGGCTGATCTGTTCACTAAGGCATTACCAACCTCAACATTTGAGAAGTTGAGACAGAAGATTGGAATGCGCCGTCTTTGGGAAATAAAGTGATGTTTTCATGAGGGGGAGTAAGATATGCGCTGTACTCTTTTTCCCTTAGCCTAAGTTTTGTCCCACTGGGTTTTACTGGTAAGGTTTTTAACGAGGCAGCAAATAAAGCGTATTACAGATATGTGTACTCTTTTTCCTTCACTAAGATTTTTTCCCTACAGGGTTTTTTCTTAGTAAGGTTTTAACGAGGCACATTATCTATGGACATCCAAGGGGGAGTGTTATGATAAATATCACATTATGGTGGATGTCTACTCTTCTTCCATGATTTTCATCTCAAATGCTTAATGACATATTCAATGACATATTTTGTATGTTCAATGACATATTCCATGACATATTTTCTTCACTTTTTATGCCTATATAAAGGCCTTGTAATAGATAGGAAAATACACACAATAGAAGAAGAGAATCTCTTCCTTTTCTCTATCTTTATTTTTGTTCATGTTTTACTAAATTACTTTTATTTCTTGTTCATGTTTTACTAAATTGCTTTTATTTTATAACAGCACGAAGTTATTTATCTAATGATAATTTTCATATCAGGGCACTGAAACCAGCTGACCAGTGGGAACGCAAGAAGGCAATAGACTACGTACTTATGCAAGAAAATAGCTCAGTTAAAAGCTTTCCTGCATGTTCTTAAAAGCTTTCCTGCATGTTCTTAAATCCTGTGGCAAAGGTATACACCATATTTATTATAAACCAAAATTATTTTAAGATATTATTTTCCATAGCTCATTTTATATTTTATAGCAAAATAAGTATTTATGATATATACTATCATTGAGGAATGAAATATGCTATTTATGTTACTGTATTCGTGAATACATGGCGCGAATACATATGAATATATGCACTTACAGCTAGACTGTTGTATTCATGAATACTTGGCGCGGATGCATGTGAATACATGCACGTACAGTTGAACTACCTTAATTTTTAGGCGCTTTTTATTACTGTATTCATAAATACAGCAGCGCGAATACAACGCATACACTGCCGTAACAACTGAATAGTAGCTATATAAAGTTAATAGCCACTAAACAATAGTGATTTCTAAAAATTCACTCTCAGAGAATTACAGGTAGAAGTTACATTTAGTTTTTTCTTTTTTTGAAGTTACATTTAGTTTGCGACATATCTTCACATATAATACTATTCCTTTAGTCCATCCAATTCGTAACTTAAAAGATAGAGTCACTTATTTGATTAAAGAGAGGAAAATATTTCGTAAAATGGTAAATTGTAATAACCCGAAGTCGTTGGAAAAAAAAAAGCAATAACAATTTTCTTCTTTTTTTGAAAATTAAGAAGAATGAACCAAATACAAATATAGAGAAAAAGCATTTCTGATTTATCATTAGTTTCTGCCCCCCCCCCCCCCCCCACCACAAATAAATCTGAACCTTTGATATTTAAATGTAGCGTCAAAAAAAAAAACCCAACTTTGGAAATGGAGAGAACAAAAAATGGACTAGCCTGATCCAATATCGGACATCAGTCGTTAAAAAGCTGTGCTTTATTGACGTAGTCAATGAATAGCTAAACCTATTCAAACTCATTATTGAAGTCGATTGCAGTCGTTAAACTGCTGTTTATATGAAAGTGAGCAAAAATAGGTGATCCAAAAGTAAAAGATTGTCCAACTATCATCCCTTTTGAGGACTGTTTTTAACATTAAAATTATTATTCAGGTGAAGGCATTACAAATGGAGGTTAGTTGATAAGTACAAATTGACTTAAATGGGTGAGAATGGAGAAAAGAAGGTAAGCTAAGCAGAGAGAAGATTGAACTAAAGCAGGAAACTAGAGAAAATGGAATTTACAAACTAGAACAACAAAGAATGAAGATATCTACATCTTTTTACCTCTGTATCAAATTATTCTCCAACGCTTCCCTCCAGTATGTTGATTCTTCTCAACTTTCCACCACTCTGAAGCTGACTCTCAAATTCTCAATAAATAAGTAGCATGCAACCTCAGTGAGCCAATCCGTATTTGAGAGAGGTTGACAGCAACTGACCAGAAGATAACTGCAATCTCAGTGAGTCAATCAGTATTTCAGAGAGGTCGAGAAGGGACCAGAAGATGTCAACAATGCATCCACCACTGACCACCTTAAAGGAATACCATAAGTCTGAAAATCTTGTCTCTCAATCTGAAGGTTTGTAGACGAAGCTATGAAGTTGTTATCATGGTGGCGGGACCTCATCAGCATAGATAGAAACACAGGCATCAGCTGCACCAGCAGCAAGCAGCATTTGATAGGGGTGGAAGGTAAGACATCTTACAGATCCTATCTTCTGAGCCATAAAGGTGGACAAATACCTAATGGTGCCTAACTGCTCACCCTCCAGGTTGAACACTTTGATAAGTTGCTTAGATGAACCGCTCGCTACAAGGGGTGCATGACGATGGACCGCCAGAGATGTAAGTGATCCCCTGTGAGCATAAATGGTCAAGTATGCCTCCTTGAGATTTCTCATATCAAGGAACTGAATATCACCAGCCTGAGATGCACTGACAACCTGAGAAGAAACAAGAGAAAGTTCATGACTTCTCATTTGCTTTGATAATATAGAACTTTTGTGTGAAAAAAACTTGTCACAAGAAGTAATTGTTGTAACAAGTGATATTAAACACAGAGAGTGTGTATGTGTGTGTACATTTTTTTCAAAGATGGTCTACTGACAAATCAGTAGCAGACAAGTTGACAGGCCAGATATGAAGAGGTTAATGATAATCACCTTCGCTGGTTGAAGTCCAGGTTGAAAGCCAACCCCAACAACTCTTTCCACTTCGGGGTGAGGTCGTGTTGCACAAACAAGCCTAAACAAACACAAATTAAACAGTCAAAAACCACTGAATATTGATGTATTTTATGCATCAAAAAATTACATGCATGTGTGGATAGTGCCTAATGTATGCATTCTGAGAGAAACCATGCAGAGCGGATACCCATCTTTGAGGTCCGAATTTGTCCTCACCTCATAATGCCAAAGACAACATTATTATCCTGATATCTATAAATCACGAACTCCAGGAGACGTAATTCCTACACCCTAACCCCACTCGAAAAACAGAAGACTTGTGGTCTAAGTTAATGCAAGTCCACACTACCAATTCGACTAATGTACTTGAGTTCCATATACAAGAAAAAGTGTGCGTTCGGACATATATATGCTCATGAATTACTAGTACTACATCTTACATTTCTGGCATCCGAATATCGAATAGTTTGACAGATCCATCCACGAAGCCAGTAACAAATTGACCCGCATGAACTTGAGAAGCAGACTGCACAAGGCATGAAAAAGAATATGTCATCACAAAAGTAAGTGGCATGGTTAGAGCATCCGGCAAAAACATGTAACATATAGACGTGGTAAAGTTGTTTAAAATGCCAATAAAACACTACATGTTTTAGCACAGAACCTGAGGATAGCGGAAAAAGGGGATAAAGCAAAGACGAACAAGAGATCCAAGAATTAGTACTACCAAAAGAGACAGGCCAGCCTATTTAATTGAAAACAAATATATATGTTACCTCCTCCTCCACCCAATGCAAGCCTTACAGATATATCATGACAATGTAAGCAGGTGTGGAAAATAGGTTCAGGTAGGTGAATGTACACTCCGTAGATGAGTGGTTTATACCACCTTCAATAATTGATTTATTCTTCATTGATTCTATATGAACACAGAGCATGACATTATTTGTTTTGAATTTAAATACACACAAGAGCTTATGATGGGTTCCAAGGAGTACATGATCATATATACTGTTACGCGGCGCCTTCCTGAGATTCCTTGGAAGGGCGACGTAAGGCTAAGCAACTGATGTCAGTGCAGTTACTGTCCGCCAACTGAGGTCCCCTCCGTACGCTAGACTAGATTGTCAGTGCCGTACGGGAAAACCAATGTCAAGAGAAATTGAGAGAACAGGAATGAGAATTGAGAATGAAAGAAAGCTTGATTGCATTAATGAAAGCTATTACAGAAAGGAAATGCGGTGTCGAGGGGGAGAGACACCAGTACAGAGAATTGTTTGCTTGCTAGAAAGTTTTGATTGTTTGGTCCCCCTTAATAATGCTTAAAAAAAATAATCCAAAGCTACAAGACTAGACTTGATTAAGCTAGAGAAACATAATGAAATTACATGGAATAAAACTACTCTATATTTACAATGAAAAAGACTTAGTTTGCTATAAGGCAGAAAACATGGCCGTTGTCGGCAGCATAGTCTTTGGCATCAGGATCTGCGCGCGCGGCATTGTCTGCGCGCGCGGCGCTGTTGGCATCTGCCTGCGGTTGGGCGCTGGCGAGGGATATCGGTGGGGCGACAGAGGCACATGCGCGCTTGTCACTTGGCGCGACCAAGACCACGGGGCCGTCCGTGGCGCTAGGCATTGGAAGGCTTGCTAGGACGCCACGGGGCGCGCCCAAGGGGTCATGGGGCACGGCTGGAAAGCCGCCCATGACATTCTCCCCCACCTGAGTTGGCGACGTCCTCGGCGCCTTACTTGCAAGATAATCTTCAATTAGGCTCTTGTAGGCTTTGAGGTTTGTTCCCCTCTCCCAAGTGTTCTCCTCTGTATCACAGCCCTGCCATTTCACCAAGAACTCCTGGTGATCTTTCCTTGAGGCATGAATCACTCTATCATCAAGGATAGCTTCAACACGCCTCTTCCCGGTTGAATTGGGCCCTCGAATACTGGGTATTGTGAGCTGGCTCCTTGAAGGATCCTCTGTATCTTCCCGAAAAGGTTTCAGGAGGCTGACATGAAAAACAGGATGAATTTTCCACCAAGCTGGGGTATCCACCCGGTATGCAACTTTCCCAATACGCCTTTCAATGGACAAGGGTCCAATATATTTTTGCAATAAGCGAGGGTCATGGACCCCTGCAAATAAGTAACGTTTTGGAATTTTGACCATCACTTTGTCTCCTACTTGGTATTCAACAAAGCGACGATTCTGATCAGCATGCCTCTTCATCCGCTTTTGAGCCTTGACAAGATAGCTCCGCACTATCTCCAAATTTTGCTTCCACTCTTTAGAGAAGCTAGCAGCTCGAGGAGATTTAGACATATTTGGTGCATTGACGGTGTGTGGGAGTAGCGGTTGCTGTCCGGTAACAATTTCAAAAGCGCTTTTGTTTGTACTAGAGCTCTTTTGTGAATTGAAACACAGTTGAGCAGCATCCAGAAGCTTCACCCAATTCTTCTGCGATCCGGTTACAAAATGACGCAAATATTCCTCCAACATACCATTGAACCGCTCCGTCTGGCCATCAGATTGCGGATGAAAACTTGAGCTGTGATTCAGCTTCGACCCAAGACACTTAAAGAGTTGGGTCCAAAAGTTGCTAGTGAAGCGTGAGTCACGATCACTAACAATATCTTTGGGTAGGCCCCAATATTTGACGACATGAGAGAAGAAGAGTCGAGCTGTATCTTCTGCTGATATATATTGTGGGGCAGCAATAAAGGTAGCATATTTGGAAAACCGATCTACCACAACCAAGATAGTTGTTAGATCTCCGACCTTGGGCAATCCGGTGATGAAATCCAGGGAAACACTTTCCCAAGGTCTCTTTGGGACAGCTAGTGGTTCCAAAAGTCCCGCCTGTGTTAAGCGGTCTGACTTGTCCTTCTGGCATACTAGACAAGTCTTCACATACTGAGCAACGTCATCGGCCATTTGAGGCCAATAATATGCACGGCGAAGTAACGCCATGGTGCGTTCTTCACCGGGATGGCCGGCCCACAGAGTATCATGACATTCCGCTAGAAGAGTCCTTCGTAGATCTCCTCCTTTAGGAACATAAAGTCGGTTCCCTTTCACTTTCAGAAAACCATCTTCCATGTAGAACTGGCGAGTCTTGCCTTGTCCTACCAAATCAACCAAATACTGTGAAGCAGGATCTCTGATGAGTAGATCTTGTATCTGGTCCTTGATGGAGGTGGCTACCTCGCTCCCCCTTAGGGTGGCGAGTAAGCACACTGATGCTAGATCAGCTCTCCGACTGAGCGCATCAGCAACATGATTGGTCTTCCCACTTCGGTATTCCAGGTTGAAGTGGAATTCAGCTAGGAGTTCCTGCCACCTGGCCTGTCGACCATTCAACTTCGGCTGGGTCATGAAATGGCTAACAGCTGTGTTGTCTGTCTTGACCACGAACGGGGTTCCCAGCAGATAGTGCCTCCAGAGGCGCAAGCAGTGGACGACAGCCAATAATTCTTTCTCATGGGCGGCATAGCGCCGCTCTGCATCTTTTAGCTTCCGGCTCTCGTACGCCACAGGATGCCCTTCTTGTAGCAAGACGCCACCGAGGGCATAGTCAGATGCATCTGTTTGTACTTCGAATGGCTTGGCCAGATCAGGAAGGGCCAAGACGGGGCTACTAGACATAGCCGCTTTCAATGCGTTAAAGGCCTCCGCTCGCTTGGGTCCCCATTCCCAAGGCGTGATCTTCTTGAGGAGTTCTGTCAATGGTACTGCAATGAGGGAGTAGTTTTTCACGAATCGCCGATAGAAATTGCATAGACCAAGGAACGCCCTCAAGGCATGGATATCCTTAGGTGGCGGCCAATCTGTGATTGCCTGAATCTTCTGCTGGTCCATCTTGATTCGCCCTTCCCCAATGACATGTCCGAGGAAGTCAATTTGCTTTTGAGCAAAGGAGCACTTAGATAGCTTCGCATATAGTTCATGCTCCCGCAATCGAGCTAGGACCTTCCGCAAGTGCATCAGGTGTTCCTCCAATGTTTTGCTATATACCACAATGTCATCCAAGTAGACCACCACGAATTCATCAATGTACTCCCGGAAGACTTGGTTCATCAAAGTGCAAAATGTAGCTGGGGCGTTAGTCAAGCCGAATGGCATAACTAGGAAATCGTACGAGCCATATCTTGTCACACAGGTCGTCTTGTGCTCATCACCCTCTGCAATCCGAACTTGCCAATAACCTGTCTTCAGATCTATTTTGGTGAACACTGTCGCGCCACCCAGTCTATCGAACAAGTCTGCCATTAACGGAATAGGGTACTTGTTCTTCACAGTAATTTTGTTTAGAGCCCGATAGTCCACACAGAGTCGTAGACTACCATCATGTTTCTTTTGGAATAGCACAGGGGACCCGTATGGGGATTTGGAGGGCACGATAATCCCTGTGTCTAGCATTTCCGTCAATTGTCTCCGAAGTTCGGTGAGTTCGGGTTGTGACATTCTGTAAGGCGCCCGGGCAGGTGGCTTCGCGCCCGGCACCAGCTCAATTTCATGATCCACAGTGCGCCTAGGCGGTAGTCGCTTTGGCATGTCTTGTGGCATGACATCTTCAAACTCTAGTAGTAGCTCCTTCACGGGTTCAGGAATGGGACCCGAGGAGCATTCTACATCTTCGATGCAGAGGGTTGCCAGGAACGTAGGTTCGTTTCTTTTGACCCCCTTCTTCAACTGCAAGGCCGAGATGTTTTCAACGGCCATCTTCATGGGCATGCACGGGATAACGCAGGGCTTGGCCCCGTTTGCTCCCATCATCAGTAACATGTCAGCATACGGTACAGGCATGGTGTTGGTTTGCCTCAGGAATTCCAATCCAACTATCAACTCGAAGTCATCTATGATCACCACACGCAAGTTGAATTTTCCTTCGTAAGGGCCAAGCTTCATCGGTACTTCTTTGGCTATTCCACCCACTGGCTGGGGAGGTGAGTTGATAGCCTTGACACGGCCTCTACCTTTCCCTACGACTAGACCAAGGCGCTCCACCTGAGTCGAGGCTAAGTAGTTGTGGGTAGCACCCGTGTCTACCATGGCCCGAATGGGCTTGCCATTCACCTTCATCTCAACGAACATTAAGGTCCTCTCGTGCTTAAGAGGAGTCTCATCATCCGCCTTCTTTTTCCCTTTCTTGGTGACGGGACATGGGTCCTTCTTCTTACGGATACCAGCACTAGTCTCTGCTAATGCCTCAGAAATGGAGCCAACAATTGCATTGAAGGCACCTACGGGTTCAGTCTGATCCGCATCGTCTGAATCGTCATCTGTCCCATCATCAAAAGTCTGATGGGCATTCATCTGTGCATGTGGGCACTCATTGTTCCAATGTGGTCCGCCACAATGACGGCACCCTGAAGGAGGCTTCCTCCCCCGATCATTGTTGTTAGATGCAGCACTGTTGCTGCCTGTGGAGGGAGCCTTAGGTTTGGTTGAGCTCCGATCTCCCCCACTTCTGCTAGGGCCACCATTGCTAGACTGGCCCCCTTTGAATCCCGCTCGGGTAGGCGGTTGAGGCCTATCCTTCCGGGCTTCCATTTGATAGTCCCCAAGGCATTCAGCTGCTTGGATCGCCTTGGGCAGGGTATCTACCCGTTGCCTTTGTAGCTCCATACGGGCATAAGGTTTCAGCCCTTCTAGGAAAGTAAAGAGCTTGTCTTTGTCCCCCATGTCGCGTATGCTTAGCATGAGCGCGGAGAATTCCCGCACGTAGTCCCGCACAGATTTGGTCTGACGGAGCTCCCGTAGCTTTCTCCTTGAATTGTATTCAACATTCTCGGGGAAGAATTGTAGGCGGATGGCTGCCTTCAGTTCTGCCCATGTTTCGAGAGCATCTTCACCGGCCTTGATAGCTTCGTATTTCACCCGCCACCAGAGTTTAGCATCACCCTGAAGATACATGGCAGCAGTTGCTACCTTCTTGGCTTCTTCTAGGCCCCCAACAGCATCAAAATATTGTTCGACATCAAAAATGAAGTTCTCCACTTCCTTGGCATTCCTAGCTCCACTGTATGGCTTTGGCTCAGGAATTTTCAATTTTTGTGTCGCGGAGGTGGGGTTTGCAGCGCCCCCGACCTGGTTTCCACCGCCTCGCAGTAGGCCCTGTAAGGCAGCATTGACAACATTGAGCTTGTCTGTCAAGTCGTCAATAGTTTGTTGCATGGCAGTCACCCTATCTGCCTCTTGTGCCCTGTAAGCTAAATCCTCGGCACGCTCCTGTTGGAGTCCCTCGAATTTGCCAAAAATTTCGGCTGCCTCTGTGGCTGCTGTTTGTCGATCTCCCTCGGAGTCACGACTGATGTTTTCTATGTCAACTTCGGCCTGGAGCACCCTGCGGTCCAGGTCATCCAACCTTTGCCCTAGGCTGGTTCTTAGTTCAGGCATCGTATCCATGATGGGCAGTAATCCGTCAACCGTCTGTTCAAGGGCCGCAATGCGGTCCCCATGATTCACCATGGTCAGAAATGGTGATAATGGCAATGCGTTCCCTCGTCCGATGTCGAGCCTAGGCTCTGATACCAACTGTTACGCGGCGCCTTCCTGAGATTCCTTGGAAGGGCGACGTAAGGCTAAGCAACTGATGTCAGTGCAGTTACTGTCCGCCAACTGAGGTCCCCTCCGTACGCTAGACTAGATTGTCAGTGCCGTACGGGAAAACCAATGTCAAGAGAAATTGAGAGAACAGGAATGAGAATTGAGAATGAAAGAAAGCTTGATTGCATTAATGAAAGCTATTACAGAAAGGAAATGCGGTGTCGAGGGGGAGAGACACCAGTACAGAGAATTGTTTGCTTGCTAGAAAGTTTTGATTGTTTGGTCCCCCTTAATAATGCTTAAAAAAAATAATCCAAAGCTACAAGACTAGACTTGATTAAGCTAGAGAAACATAATGAAATTACATGGAATAAAACTACTCTATATTTACAATGAAAAAGACTTAGTTTGCTATAAGGCAGAAAACATGGCCGTTGTCGGCAGCATAGTCTTTGGCATCAGGATCTGCGCGCGCGGCATTGTCTGCGCGCGCGGCGCTGTTGGCATCTGCCTGCGGTTGGGCGCTGGCGAGGGATATCGGTGGGGCGACAGAGGCACATGCGCGCTTGTCACTTGGCGCGACCAAGACCACGGGGCCGTCCGTGGCGCTAGGCATTGGAAGGCTTGCTAGGACGCCACGGGGCGCGCCCAAGGGGTCATGGGGCACGGCTGGAAAGCCGCCCATGACATTCTCCCCCACCTGAGTTGGCGACGTCCTCGGCGCCTTACTTGCAAGATAATCTTCAATTAGGCTCTTGTAGGCTTTGAGGTTTGTTCCCCTCTCCCAAGTGTTCTCCTCTGTATCACAGCCCTGCCATTTCACCAAGAACTCCTGGTGATCTTTCCTTGAGGCATGAATCACTCTATCATCAAGGATAGCTTCAACACGCCTCTTCCCGGTTGAATTGGGCCCTCGAATACTGGGTATTGTGAGCTGGCTCCTTGAAGGATCCTCTGTATCTTCCCGAAAAGGTTTCAGGAGGCTGACATGAAAAACAGGATGAATTTTCCACCAAGCTGGGGTATCCACCCGGTATGCAACTTTCCCAATACGCCTTTCAATGGACAAGGGTCCAATATATTTTTGCAATAAGCGAGGGTCATGGACCCCTGCAAATAAGTAACGTTTTGGAATTTTGACCATCACTTTGTCTCCTACTTGGTATTCAACAAAGCGACGATTCTGATCAGCATGCCTCTTCATCCGCTTTTGAGCCTTGACAAGATAGCTCCGCACTATCTCCAAATTTTGCTTCCACTCTTTAGAGAAGCTAGCAGCTCGAGGAGATTTAGACATATTTGGTGCATTGACGGTGTGTGGGAGTAGCGGTTGCTGTCCGGTAACAATTTCAAAAGCGCTTTTGTTTGTACTAGAGCTCTTTTGTGAATTGAAACACAGTTGAGCAGCATCCAGAAGCTTCACCCAATTCTTCTGCGATCCGGTTACAAAATGACGCAAATATTCCTCCAACATACCATTGAACCGCTCCGTCTGGCCATCAGATTGCGGATGAAAACTTGAGCTGTGATTCAGCTTCGACCCAAGACACTTAAAGAGTTGGGTCCAAAAGTTGCTAGTGAAGCGTGAGTCACGATCACTAACAATATCTTTGGGTAGGCCCCAATATTTGACGACATGAGAGAAGAAGAGTCGAGCTGTATCTTCTGCTGATATATATTGTGGGGCAGCAATAAAGGTAGCATATTTGGAAAACCGATCTACCACAACCAAGATAGTTGTTAGATCTCCGACCTTGGGCAATCCGGTGATGAAATCCAGGGAAACACTTTCCCAAGGTCTCTTTGGGACAGCTAGTGGTTCCAAAAGTCCCGCCTGTGTTAAGCGGTCTGACTTGTCCTTCTGGCATACTAGACAAGTCTTCACATACTGAGCAACGTCATCGGCCATTTGAGGCCAATAATATGCACGGCGAAGTAACGCCATGGTGCGTTCTTCACCGGGATGGCCGGCCCACAGAGTATCATGACATTCCGCTAGAAGAGTCCTTCGTAGATCTCCTCCTTTAGGAACATAAAGTCGGTTCCCTTTCACTTTCAGAAAACCATCTTCCATGTAGAACTGGCGAGTCTTGCCTTGTCCTACCAAATCAACCAAATACTGTGAAGCAGGATCTCTGATGAGTAGATCTTGTATCTGGTCCTTGATGGAGGTGGCTACCTCGCTCCCCCTTAGGGTGGCGAGTAAGCACACTGATGCTAGATCAGCTCTCCGACTGAGCGCATCAGCAACATGATTGGTCTTCCCACTTCGGTATTCCAGGTTGAAGTGGAATTCAGCTAGGAGTTCCTGCCACCTGGCCTGTCGACCATTCAACTTCGGCTGGGTCATGAAATGGCTAACAGCTGTGTTGTCTGTCTTGACCACGAACGGGGTTCCCAGCAGATAGTGCCTCCAGAGGCGCAAGCAGTGGACGACAGCCAATAATTCTTTCTCATGGGCGGCATAGCGCCGCTCTGCATCTTTTAGCTTCCGGCTCTCGTACGCCACAGGATGCCCTTCTTGTAGCAAGACGCCACCGAGGGCATAGTCAGATGCATCTGTTTGTACTTCGAATGGCTTGGCCAGATCAGGAAGGGCCAAGACGGGGCTACTAGACATAGCCGCTTTCAATGCGTTAAAGGCCTCCGCTCGCTTGGGTCCCCATTCCCAAGGCGTGATCTTCTTGAGGAGTTCTGTCAATGGTACTGCAATGAGGGAGTAGTTTTTCACGAATCGCCGATAGAAATTGCATAGACCAAGGAACGCCCTCAAGGCATGGATATCCTTAGGTGGCGGCCAATCTGTGATTGCCTGAATCTTCTGCTGGTCCATCTTGATTCGCCCTTCCCCAATGACATGTCCGAGGAAGTCAATTTGCTTTTGAGCAAAGGAGCACTTAGATAGCTTCGCATATAGTTCATGCTCCCGCAATCGAGCTAGGACCTTCCGCAAGTGCATCAGGTGTTCCTCCAATGTTTTGCTATATACCACAATGTCATCCAAGTAGACCACCACGAATTCATCAATGTACTCCCGGAAGACTTGGTTCATCAAAGTGCAAAATGTAGCTGGGGCGTTAGTCAAGCCGAATGGCATAACTAGGAAATCGTACGAGCCATATCTTGTCACACAGGTCGTCTTGTGCTCATCACCCTCTGCAATCCGAACTTGCCAATAACCTGTCTTCAGATCTATTTTGGTGAACACTGTCGCGCCACCCAGTCTATCGAACAAGTCTGCCATTAACGGAATAGGGTACTTGTTCTTCACAGTAATTTTGTTTAGAGCCCGATAGTCCACACAGAGTCGTAGACTACCATCATGTTTCTTTTGGAATAGCACAGGGGACCCGTATGGGGATTTGGAGGGCACGATAATCCCTGTGTCTAGCATTTCCGTCAATTGTCTCCGAAGTTCGGTGAGTTCGGGTTGTGACATTCTGTAAGGCGCCCGGGCAGGTGGCTTCGCGCCCGGCACCAGCTCAATTTCATGACCAGCTCAATTTCATGATCCACAGTGCGCCTAGGCGGTAGTCGCTTTGGCATGTCTTGTGGCATGACATCTTCAAACTCTAGTAGTAGCTCCTTCACGGGTTCAGGAATGGGACCCGAGGAGCATTCTACATCTTCGATGCAGAGGGTTGCCAGGAACGTAGGTTCGTTTCTTTTGACCCCCTTCTTCAACTGCAAGGCCGAGATGTTTTCAACGGCCATCTTCATGGGCATGCACGGGATAACGCAGGGCTTGGCCCCGTTTGCTCCCATCATCAGTAACATGTCAGCATACGGTACAGGCATGGTGTTGGTTTGCCTCAGGAATTCCAATCCAACTATCAACTCGAAGTCATCTATGATCACCACACGCAAGTTGAATTTTCCTTCGTAAGGGCCAAGCTTCATCGGTACTTCTTTGGCTATTCCACCCACTGGCTGGGGAGGTGAGTTGATAGCCTTGACACGGCCTCTACCTTTCCCTACGACTAGACCAAGGCGCTCCACCTGAGTCGAGGCTAAGTAGTTGTGGGTAGCACCCGTGTCTACCATGGCCCGAATGGGCTTGCCATTCACCTTCATCTCAACGAACATTAAGGTCCTCTCGTGCTTAAGAGGAGTCTCATCATCCGCCTTCTTTTTCCCTTTCTTGGTGACGGGACATGGGTCCTTCTTCTTACGGATACCAGCACTAGTCTCTGCTAATGCCTCAGAAATGGAGCCAACAATTGCATTGAAGGCACCTACGGGTTCAGTCTGATCCGCATCGTCTGAATCGTCATCTGTCCCATCATCAAAAGTCTGATGGGCATTCATCTGTGCATGTGGGCACTCATTGTTCCAATGTGGTCCGCCACAATGACGGCACCCTGAAGGAGGCTTCCTCCCCCGATCATTGTTGTTAGATGCAGCACTGTTGCTGCCTGTGGAGGGAGCCTTAGGTTTGGTTGAGCTCCGATCTCCCCCACTTCTGCTAGGGCCACCATTGCTAGACTGGCCCCCTTTGAATCCCGCTCGGGTAGGCGGTTGAGGCCTATCCTTCCGGGCTTCCATTTGATAGTCCCCAAGGCATTCAGCTGCTTGGATCGCCTTGGGCAGGGTATCTACCCGTTGCCTTTGTAGCTCCATACGGGCATAAGGTTTCAGCCCTTCTAGGAAAGTAAAGAGCTTGTCTTTGTCCCCCATGTCGCGTATGCTTAGCATGAGCGCGGAGAATTCCCGCACGTAGTCCCGCACAGATTTGGTCTGACGGAGCTCCCGTAGCTTTCTCCTTGAATTGTATTCAACATTCTCGGGGAAGAATTGTAGGCGGATGGCTGCCTTCAGTTCTGCCCATGTTTCGAGAGCATCTTCACCGGCCTTGATAGCTTCGTATTTCACCCGCCACCAGAGTTTAGCATCACCCTGAAGATACATGGCAGCAGTTGCTACCTTCTTGGCTTCTTCTAGGCCCCCAACAGCATCAAAATATTGTTCGACATCAAAAATGAAGTTCTCCACTTCCTTGGCATTCCTAGCTCCACTGTATGGCTTTGGCTCAGGAATTTTCAATTTTTGTGTCGCGGAGGTGGGGTTTGCAGCGCCCCCGACCTGGTTTCCACCGCCTCGCAGTAGGCCCTGTAAGGCAGCATTGACAACATTGAGCTTGTCTGTCAAGTCGTCAATAGTTTGTTGCATGGCAGTCACCCTATCTGCCTCTTGTGCCCTGTAAGCTAAATCCTCGGCACGCTCCTGTTGGAGTCCCTCGAATTTGCCAAAAATTTCGGCTGCCTCTGTGGCTGCTGTTTGTCGATCTCCCTCGGAGTCACGACTGATGTTTTCTATGTCAACTTCGGCCTGGAGCACCCTGCGGTCCAGGTCATCCAACCTTTGCCCTAGGCTGGTTCTTAGTTCAGGCATCGTATCCATGATGGGCAGTAATCCGTCAACCGTCTGTTCAAGGGCCGCAATGCGGTCCCCATGATTCACCATGGTCAGAAATGGTGATAATGGCAATGCGTTCCCTCGTCCGATGTCGAGCCTAGGCTCTGATACCAACTGTTACGCGGCGCCTTCCTGAGATTCCTTGGAAGGGCGACGTAAGGCTAAGCAACTGATGTCAGTGCAGTTACTGTCCGCCAACTGAGGTCCCCTCCGTACGCTAGACTAGATTGTCAGTGCCGTACGGGAAAACCAATGTCAAGAGAAATTGAGAGAACAGGAATGAGAATTGAGAATGAAAGAAAGCTTGATTGCATTAATGAAAGCTATTACAGAAAGGAAATGCGGTGTCGAGGGGGAGAGACACCAGTACAGAGAATTGTTTGCTTGCTAGAAAGTTTTGATTGTTTGGTCCCCCTTAATAATGCTTAAAAAAAATAATCCAAAGCTACAAGACTAGACTTGATTAAGCTAGAGAAACATAATGAAATTACATGGAATAAAACTACTCTATATTTACAATGAAAAAGACTTAGTTTGCTATAAGGCAGAAAACATGGCCGTTGTCGGCAGCATAGTCTTTGGCATCAGGATCTGCGCGCGCGGCATTGTCTGCGCGCGCGGCGCTGTTGGCATCTGCCTGCGGTTGGGCGCTGGCGAGGGATATCGGTGGGGCGACAGAGGCACATGCGCGCTTGTCACTTGGCGCGACCAAGACCACGGGGCCGTCCGTGGCGCTAGGCATTGGAAGGCTTGCTAGGACGCCACGGGGCGCGCCCAAGGGGTCATGGGGCACGGCTGGAAAGCCGCCCATGACAATACATATGTACATGCCTTAAAAGAAAAAAAATACATATGTAGATGTTTACGCGCGCGCGTGTATATGTGTTGAGGAATGAGGGGTGTTTTTTTTTTTTTTAAATGATAACATTTGAATATATTATAAAATCAGTACATAGGTTGTACTGGAAACCATATTTACAGGTAAATGCTAACTAGATTTGCTAGTGTGCAATCCTAGCAAGATCCTTATATGTCTATGATTAACAATGTATCTTCTGTGTAAATATGTTTACACCAAAAACAAAAAAGAAGAATACAATTGAGTTTGATCTTCTGTATTGAGTTACTTGTGTCTTCAAAACATCTAGCAGTCCTTTCCTTCCAAACTGTCCACCAGATGCATGCTGGGACAGTCCTCCATCTATCTCTGTTGGTTGCTTCAGCTCCAGCTTCTTCCCAACTAAAAAGAACTTCATTGATCCTATGGGGCATTGTCCATGAAATACCCCTAAGATTAATAAAAATTTTCCATAGTTGGTCTGTTATCTTGCAGTGTAGAAATAGATGGCTAACTGTCTCAACACTTTCCCCACATAGAAGACATCTTGAGCAAAAAGAGATTCCTCTCTTTATGAGATTATCCTGAGTTAATATAGCCTCCTTTGCTAGTAGCCAAGTGAAACAAGCTACCTTATAGGGAATCTTAGTTTTTCCATATATGCTTCCATGGCCAATCTCTTATCTGTGGGTTATTTTGGTTCAAAATCTTATATGCTGCCTTCACCTGATAGACCCCTCTGTCATGCCTCTGCCACCAAAATGAGTCCACCCCTTCCTGTATTCCTTTAAATGTCTCCAGCTTGTTATAAAGGTCAGTTAATCTTACTATCTCCCAGTCATTCAACTGCCTTCTAAGAATTAGTTCCCATCCTTGAGAACTCCACGTCTCAGCTACTGTCTTCTGTTGGTCTTGTGCCAAACCAAACATATCAGGGTAGAGTTCCTTTAGGCATCCATACCCCAACCAGTTATTATTCTAGAATGAACCTTTCCTTCCATTGTTCACTCTTATGAAAGTGTGGTTCTTCATTGTAGGCCCCAGTTCCCTGATGGATTTCCACACACTAACTCCATATGATGCACTAACTTCCTTTTGACACCCAGTTATTTTCCTCCCCATACTTTGCTTTGATCACTTTGCTCCATAAGGTTTGGAGTTCTTGAGAATACCTCCATAGCCATTTCATTTTGAGAGTCTTTCTTTGATTCTTCAAGTTTTTGATTCCCAGACCACCTTGCCTTTTCATCACTATGATGGATTTCCATTTGACCAAATGGAAGACCTTTTTCTCCTTATTCCCTTGCCAAAGGAAGGATCTTCTGAGTTTGTCCAATCTCTGTATAATTCCACCTGGAATTGGGAACAAGGACATCATGTAAGTGGGAATTGAATCTAAAACTGAGTTGATTAAGACTAGCCTTCCCCCCATTGATAAATATTGAGTTTTCCATCTTGACAACTTCTTCACACATTTTTCAATAACTGAATTCCAGATCTCTTTGGATTTTGATCTTGCACCCAGAGGCATCCCCAGATAGATGGAAGGTAGAGACCCTACTTCTCCTCCCACTACTAGTGACAGTTGCTCCATATTGTGGACTTCATCGATGGGGTAAATATGGCTCTTTCTCCGGTAGATGTGAAGTCCTGAAATTCCTTCAAACAATACTAAGATGATCCTCAAATATCTAAGCTGCTCCTCTTCAGCATCACAGAAGATTAGAGTATCATCAGCATATTGGAGATGTGTGATCTTTAGACTATCAGCACTATTCCTGTCAACCTCAAAGCCTTTGACCCATCTATTGACATTTGATGTCTTAACCATGTTGTTTCGACCTTCCATGGCTATGATGAATAGGAAGGGAGATAAGGGGTCACCTTGTCTTAGACCTCTATTGGCAGGGAAGAAACCTTAAGAAGATCCATTTATGAGGATGGAAAATCTGACAATAGAGATACAAAATTTCATCCAATTGATCCATTTCTGCCCAAAACCCATCTGTTCTAGCATTTTCAACAAAAAACTCCAATTGACATGATCATAGGCCTTTTCTATATCTAGTTTGCATAGATTTCCTGGTTTTTTCTTTTTGATTCTTGAGTCCACTGCTTCATTGGCTATCAACACTGCATCCATTATTTGTCTTCCTTTGATAAAAGCCATCTGTTGAGCATCTACTAGTTTGTCTACCACCCTCTTCAGTCTTTCAGTCAAAACTTTTGACAGCAGCTTGTAGAAACTCCCTATCAAGCTGATTGGCCTGAAATCTCTTAGTTCAAATTTGCTTTATAGAAATTCCTTCTCCAAATCTGAGATAGTGGGGTTGTCAAAATTGACTGCAGGTCTCCACTCTTCAGGTTCTGTGTATAACTTCTTATATAATTCAATGATCTCATTCTTTATTCTGCTTGGCTCCTCCACTGTTTCATCTTGGATCACCAGTTGATCAATATTATTGTACCTCTTGTGTGCATTAGCAGTGCGAAAAAAAAACTTTGTATTTCTATCCCCTTCTTTGAGCCACAGGGTCCTAGATTTCTGTCTCCATGTACTTTCTTCATTCTTGAGATGCTCCTCAAAATCCATGAGGGCAGCTGCCTTCCTCACTGACTCCTCCTCTGTCAAAGCTCTTGTTTGCTGTATTGTATCAAATTCTGCCAATTGGCTTATCAATTTAGATTTTTGCATTCCCAGATTTCCTTTACAGCTTCTGCTCCATTCTTTTAGCTTGCCTTTGAGGGCTTTTAGTTTGCAAGCTAAAATGTAGTCTGGTCTTCCTGAGAATTCAAAAGTTGTCCACCAGTTCCTGATTCTATCATCAAAACCTTCAGAATTCAACCACCAATTTTCAAACTTAAAGTATGATTTGGCTTGCTCCCAAACACCACAGCAGAGGGCCACCGGGGTATGATCAGAGATCAATCTTTGTTGGATAGTTTGCATGATGTTTTTGAAGCTATCATCCCATTCTTCTGAAATTAGAAACCTGTCAATTCTAGAAGCAGTTGTATGATTATCCCCTTTGAACCAAGTGTAGGAGCCTTCTTCAAGTTGAAGGTCTATCAACTCCATGTCTTCAATGCAATCCGGGAATTCCACCATCTCTTTTGACCTCCTAAGGCAATCCCTTTTTTCAAGGGGAAACCTTGTGACATTGAAGTCACCACAAACTGCCCAAGGGCCATTCAACAAACCCCTCACCGCACCAAGTTTCCTCAATACTGTTCTTCTTTCAATTCTGCAATTTGGAGCATATATTCCTGTTATATGACATTGAAAGTTCTGTAAGAGAGCCTCCAACTTACCAACTTACATGTCAGAGTGTACGCCCCAATCTGTAACACCTCCCCTTTCCATACTCTACAGTCCCATAGTAATAAAATTCCCTCTCTCGTGCCACTAGCTTCTAGACATGCATACCTCACCCATCTCCCCCCCACCCCCCAAACTTGACTGACAATTCCCTTGATATCCCCCTCCAGTTTTGTTTCCTCCATACAAATAATATCTGCCTTCCAGTTGCTTATTTGACTCTTTATGATCTCCCTTTTCTTCTTGTCATTTAATCCCCTAACATTCCATGATATTAGATTGATCTTCATATTGCAATAATTGATAGGTCTTTCCCCCTAGTTCTTTTCTTTTGACATCAAAGGAAGCTAGACCTTTTAATTCTAGTGAGCCTTTGAATCTTTGTTTCTTCACCTCCACCTCTGTCTCCACTCTTCCAACTTGTCTGCAACTGTCAATTTGCATCAGCAGCTCCAGTGCTTCTTCTTAGTGACCAAGAAAATCTATTCTGAACATTTTCCCCAATTTAATCATGTTCTGGTGAACTCATAGTGTTGTGTCCATCTCCTTATCCATTACTGAATTTTGGTGTTGAATTGAGAGAGGAGTAACCTCCTCCACCTCCTAGTTTTGTTCAGAATTGAGATGAATTAGTTGTTTTTGGACCGCCAGCCTGCTATCTGCTTGATCTTCCCCTAATTTCGTGTGAATAGTGAGCTCCCCTGCATTCTGTCCCAATTTTCCTGCCTCTTCATCACATACAGGCTGTTCGCATTCCCTTTCTGTTGTTGCATGTGCCATAATTTAGAGGGTTGCAGAGGAAATTGGATTCTCTGCGTTATTTTCTTGAATTTCGAACTAGAGACGCTACCAAGTTCCTCAAAATAAGGCGTCGCTCTTTTTTCTGCATTGGGCTCCCGTGAAATGTCATTAAAAATGACTTGGGCCGTTGGATCAGGCCCATTTAGTTTCAGACCAGTATTTGTGCTATTTAGGCCCAGATCTGCTGAAATAAAACTTGGATCTTGCATGTGCTGCACACGTGTCTCTCCTTTACTCTTCACATGCAGTGAAGTACACCCCACGTGCTTCCCCATCATATTTACAGCAGTTTGACTGCTTTTAACCGTTGGTTTCTCATAGGTCTCCTTTGTCCACTGGTCGCTTGTGAGATTTGTACTTTTCTCAGTTTCTTCTCCGGCACAGGCTAGGGTTTGCGATGGTTTTAGCTCGAATCTTGCTTGTTTTTCAGCCCAGATTGGGATGAAGAATCTGATCCCTTCTCTTTCAATCACCATTTCAGTGGGTATTTTCCTGCCATCACCAGCAACTTGGATTCTGACCCACTTGAGATGATTTTTGAGGTCGGTTTCTTCTTCAATAGCTATCCATGCCCATAGAGATCTCCTATTTCTTTGAAGATCTTTTGTGACCAAAGATTAAGGGGAATCCCCATGGCTCTAATCCAGCAGGTTTCCATTATTTGAGAATTTGATATGCAACCAGCAGTGTAGTTCCACCATTCCAGATGGAACTTGAACTTTTTCCATCTCCATTCCACCTTACAAAACCTGCTCAGCCATATATCTATTCGGAAATTCGAATAGAAACATGTTACCCGTCATCTCGTACATGTTGACCCCAAAAGCTTTGTTCCAAGAAGCAACAGCCCATCTCCTTATGTCTGTTAGTGTGGGTCGCTCAGTAATATCCTTTCCAAAGTACCCAATAATGTATCTTTTGAGCAGGCCAGTGTCCTCAATTCCGTGTGGTTCCATAATAGAAATGTCTCCTTTATTTGAACTGACTACTGCCTCTTTAAGGGTATTGGATTGCCATATACTCTCCTTAACTGCTTTGGCATAAGGGTAGTTGTCCACGGTGTATCTGGGAGGTATTTTTTCACTCAACTTGTGGCCATAATAAATGAATCTCTTTATCTTAAATGAAATGTCTTTCCAACCTGCATTCAAGGCCAGCTCTGGGATAATAATGATTGACCTTTCCTCTCCCTTTAATGACAAGATACTCATATACCTTCCGTAAGCATTGAATTTCCTAGTGCAGAAATATTCTGTCAGATGTTCCTTATTCTTCCATCTCCTCACTAGATTCCTCTGATCTTTCGAAGCTTCTTTAAGTATGAAGCACAACCATTTCATTGTCTTTTTGCCCATGGATGAGCGTCTCATCATATTGCGACTTCTCTTCAACCATTCAAACCATGTGTCTTTGTTGGAATTCCAGCTGGTGATGTCGAAAGATTTGAAGCCAGCATTGAAGTATATCCAGTTTCCTACCATATTAGATCTAAACAACTACTTATGTGAAAAGGAGAAGAAGGTTTGGCAGTAATCACAGTGGGTGATTACTGATTTAGAAGAAAGAAAGGTTTGGTAGTAATCACAGTGGGTGATTATTGATTTAGAAGAAAGAAGAGTTAGATTCCGGTGAAAGATTATGCCGAAAAAGGTATTCTGCAGTCCTAGGAAGTAGGAAAGAGAAGATTCTTGGGAAGAGTGCCTGGGAGCATTTTTGAAAGTAATGTTTTAGGAAACTAAATTTTGGAATGAGGGGTGTTCTTCGGAGGCCATTTCATTCATCAATACTTCATTGTTCTTTAGCAGTTTGCTCAAATTTTAAAATCGTCTTTATTCATTTCTCAAAATCCGAGCACAAGATAGAAAGCAAATACTTAAACAATGCTAAACGGTTTTTTAGTAAATGAACACATAAATTAATACTATAAACTCTCAGAGCAATGTGAAAAAACTAACCAATGCTGAGATGCTGTAATCCGAGGATGTTGGAGCAGTATTTACAAGCTGCTCTTTGTCAAGATCCCAAGCCATGATAGAAGAAATCTCACCAGATGCAAGCTGATGAGAAATTCAAATTGACATGTAAGCAAAATGTGTAAAACATCTACTTAAAGTTAACTTGTACGACGACATGTAATTAGGTGTGGGTGGTCGGTTCGGTGTATAGTTTGTTCGGTATGGGCTTGGTATGCTGGGCTATTTTCTGCTTCAAAAATAGGCTATACTTGGTTTGGGCCTTACGATCGGAAAGTAATTAACACAATAAATAAATTGAGTCAGAATTGATTCCAATACTTATGTATTGATTCAGATTCTCCACGAAATTGATCAAACAGTTTTTGATTACTGAAGTGTCAACATGTACCAATTTGCTGAAATTAAAGCTCAAGCATTAGCACAAGCTTTTTGTGCAAAAACACCATACAATCACGCTAAATATCCAACAGAAATACACCATGGCAGACTACTAAACCAAACAACATTAATAAAATGTAAATACCCAAACTTGATGATGAAAAATAAAGAGTCACAATTCACAACCAAAGCACATAAAATATAATAAGTCTAAAATCTATCACCGAATACTAAACAATAGCAGTCACAATCTAGGTCTAGAATTCACCAAATCCAAAATAACACTAATTGTCAACACATTAACTTAAACACAAAGTTGTCTTCCTAGATGCAGATGATGCTCAAGACATCTCTTAATATGCTTCATGCCTTCATCATAACCTTTTGTATCATTATATTTCTGACAACAATTAAACACGTCAATACACTGGTTTGCACTTTGTTTTGCGTCTTCATTGTCTTCAACCACCTCAAAATATTCTCAAACCGGTTAGCGAGCATTAGCAGCATGGCTGAACTTGAACCTAACTAACCATAAGATAAAATCATAAGATAGAATATATTTTTTATGCTTACCACTTATAACAAAATACATCAACAATGCAAGAATCTCTTCCATTATTTGCCATATTAAAGATAATTTAATCAAATGTTCATATTTAGAGATATTTATATATTTTATTTTTTTGAATTATTTTTAGCCTGCGTACATATTACCCAGACCTCTAGATCCGCTTGTGGGATTATACTGGGTCGTTGTTGTTGTTGAATTATTTTTAGCCGGATCCTTGCACCCATATTCATACTAGGATCCGCAACCCTAAATCTTAGAATTTACATCTCAAAGGATCCGACCTCTAGATCCGCACCCATGTCGGATATCCGCACCCCTGTGCGAGCAACTTAGCTCTCACACGTTGAAAATAGCTTTTGACACCAATTAGGTGGGATGTTAATGAAATGAAACTTGATTTATCAAAGAAAAAAAATGATCTTGTAGTGGATGCACTTAGGAAATAGGTAAGTAATAATAGAATAAATTAGAAATATCAGACAGCTTTGCATTCACTTACTAACTTCTTAGAATCAAATACGTTATACATACCAGGTATCCAGACTGCTGCTGCCAATCCACAACAGCATTCACACTGCGCGCAACAGGTCTGTCACCTTGAATTGCAGAGAATGCAGAAACTAGTTTCTGTTGACCTCTTTCAGTATAGTCTTTCCAAATCCGTATGTTGCCATCACCTTTTAAAGATAACTTTGTTAAAAATTAAGGCATCAACCATAAATCTTGATTAAATGTGTGCAACATCAAATACCAAAAGAAAAACATATGTCACAGCAGATGTTTACCTGAAGCAACAAGGAGCAAGCTCTCATCAAGCTCATTCACGAGGTAGAGCTTTGAAATTCCTTTATCAGGGTAACCATGGTTGTCGAAGCTGTTAAGAAGGGTAGCCTCCTTGTAATTCCACACCCTGTAATACACAAAGGCACAAGAACCATGATATTCCTGCAACTGCACAAAGAAATAAAACTAGTAGAATGTTGTCCAGTCATCTAACACGTACAAGAAGCTCAACATATCAAACCTAATCGCCAAAAACTTTACCATGTAAAAGAAACTCAACATCTCAAACCTAACTGCCAGAAAGTTGAGAAGTTGTTCTGACGTGTCGCGCGTAAGGGGTGAGAAGACTGAGAAAGAACTGAGAAAGAACAACAAAAATAAGCAACTGATGCAGCAAATCTGTTGGGAAACATAGCATGAATCACAGGGAAAGGTTTGAGATTTCTCGAGAATTGAGCACTCGCCAAATAGATGAGATTTGATTCCAATTAAGTGAAGTAAATAAGAGGTCACGATTCCCCTATCCACAAATTAGTCCATCACTCATATCCTCTAGACGTACCTTTTATGTTAAAGCATCATTAAATTTTATAACCAACAAGAACACCTGATCCTAGCACCATACAAGAGTAGGTCAAAGAAGGATTTCAATATAAATGGCTTCTCTTTCTTGAAGCTCCAAGAAGATGTGAATTATTTAAGACGAAGCATATTTCCTGGACTTGTGTCCTAACTTTGACCAGCATTTAGTCTTTCCACCAGAGAATGGTTGCTTACCAATAAAGCAGCATTGTTGGTCGAACTACAGATTACACATAGCTCCCATTGGACTAACCTAGTACTTGAACTAACCCACCCTTCCCGCAGTTCTGCAATAGAAGATCGTGAGGAAGGAACCATAGCAAACAATGCCTTCATTCAGGCCAATGAGATTCCTCTACCTGATCAATTCACGCTCATCTGAAGCAACCACAATTGATGAGAAGGGCTGCAGCAAAGCAGTTTTCGTACCACTCTCAAACTTTGTATCCCAACTGGCAATTTGATTATGCAGTCTGCTCACCGCTGAAGAATTGAAGTGAGCATTGACCATATTAGATGTGTTCCAGATAAATGATGACAAATACACATGACTGATGGGGGTAGAAGAGGGAAAGAAACATGAGCCTAGTCAACTCACAACAGTGCTGGCATTTTGCAATGAGGTCAAGAGCTAACTTTTCCTTCACTTCTCTCTTAGCAATGATCTCTTCACTATCATCAGCTGCAGTAAGAAGTGGCTTCGAGAAGTGGCCACAACTCCAATTATAGATGGTTGACTGTGGAAGAAAACTGCGTTCTGAAGCTCCAGAAGATCCACCAGAACCCAAGAGCGGATCAGCTAATCCTGAGTCTGGAGAGTTCATTAGGTGAGGCCTGAAGTCTAAAGAATAAACTCTTCGCATTCCTGTTAAGTAACTGGACCAAGGGGGACTAACAGGAGGAGTCCTAAAAGTCAGAGGTAAATGTCCACCTGCAACAGTTAAAATGATTACTTCAAAAGGCATAATGAGCATCTGTAGGAAAGTTGAACATCAAGGTTGATACTTATGTAGTGGGTTGTGGGTGTACAGAAACTAAAATAGTATTGACTCTTAGTCTCCTTCGAGTCACCAAATATACCTCCACTCATGTCAAACCAAGAAGACGATCGATTCAATCCAGCAAAATTACAGCCAGAAGCTGTTGTGGATTCAACAGTTGACTTGACAGACTTGGCAAGAACTTGGTCAATCCCAATAATCGAAAGCACTTTCCGGCCAAGACCTGCAACACGAGGTGATGGATCCTTTGCTAAGGCACACATGGCCAGCACACACTGAGAATAGAGTGAATTGTCTAGTGGCCTGGGTCTTCTATGATTAACAACACCATTGCTAACAGCACCACTCAATCTTTCAGAGTCAAAATGTTGAGAAGAATCATCGGACAAAGGAGATCCATGCATGAAGCCAGGTGTTGCAACAGGGCTGCTAGTTGAGACTCTCCCATCACGAGATATAGACTGACTGTCTCCTCCCACTCTCAATAAAGGAGCAATAGGAGATGGAACTACATTTCCATGTGGAACATAATGAGTTGGGGATGTATAGCCACTACCTGAACTCTTGAACACAAAAGAAGGCAAGGAAGTGATCATGGAATTAGACTGCGACTTCAAATATGCAGCTGCAACCGACTTCAGGTGCTTGTTATGTCCAAAGGCAAAACGTGCCAAAACTATAAAGTTGGAGCAATGTGAACTAGCTCAGTCATACATCGTATGCATAATGGTAGTACAGGCACAAGATAAAGAGGAGAGGAATGGGAGGAAATCAGAGAATTAGACGTGCTATGAAGGGAGTAGATATTCATTGGCAAAAATTATAACTCATGCAAACATGTATGAAACGATTGCCAGCTGAACTATTTGTTCTTTTGAATAATTATAGGGCAAGCACGGAAAATTATTTCACCACTCTATACTTATTTTTGCTTTTCGCTTCTCCTTTTTCCTGCGCTAGAGCAACTCAGAAAATTTTCAACAAGTAGTATGCTATTAAATAATGGGTACTATTCAGCATTAGGCTTTGTCTTCAAAGTGAAAAATAAACAAAACGCATAGTCTAGTCAGACTTAGTTCAGAAGGTGTCCTCATCATACAAGAAATGTATCGCAGGCTGTTTTAAGACTTATCGTCAAATTTATCAAATTGGTACAATACTGAAACCTGCAATATACTACTCTTAAAAGAAGAGATCAAATATGGGAGAAATCAGAAAGCAGGTTAGAAAACAACAGTAAGTGCATCACAGTGAAAAGTCTCCCGGGATGGGGGTGTTAATTCAGTGAAAACATACCAACAGCAACCTCCGCTCGTACAAAAGGGCTTCCATCAGAAACAACACTTAGAAGACTCCTAATTATGACGACTTCTGCCCTAGCTTTCTCCTCATAATTGCAGTGTTCATCCTCTATAATGTCGTCCCAAGATGTATCAAATCCAACATCAAGTAAAGTACCTAGTGCAAAAACAGATGCAGCTCGTACCTGAAATAAGTTGCTCCTCAGTTGAAGTCTAACAAATAATGGAGAACCACAGAATACACCAACTTGACATACAATTGAACTACAAACCTCAGGCTGGGATTGAGAAAGTAGAGGCACAAATATTGCTGGTGCATCTGCCTGCAAACCTAGCACTTGTGCCTCGGTGAAATCCTCCCAGAGCTTTCCCAGACAGAGGCACAGCCATTGAAGAAACAGTGGTTCAGTTTGTGCATCATTAGGAATTGATCCCTGAAGATGCTTCAGGCAGACATTAATAAGCCCTGCTTCAATACAGGCCTCCTGACCCTGTCTGTAACCATCAATAATGACTGCCAAGACAAATGCAGCCATTGCCCTTTGTTCTGGATAAGCGTCAACACTGTCGAGAAATCTAATGAAATACACATGTCCACCATCTTTAACAAGGTCAACCTGGCAAGACTGTTTTCTCACAGGAAAAGGTTAATCAAATGAATATTAAACTAGAGGATCAGATCACGCAGAGTGAATCAAGAAACACAAACTAGTAGAGATAGTTATCTAAGACAAATGACAGCACGAAGATTCTGAAAGAAAAGAAAGAAATTTGAACACTTTAATATACGTAGTTTCTACATAGTATATTCGATCAAAGAAAGAAAAAACACAGCGACAAGCATTAAACGAAGGAGAAAAGAAAATACCCTATCAACATATTAGATTCCACAAATATATCAGTAGATTCAGGTAACACCGGAATAAAGAATAAGAAAGTTGTGAGAATGCACAGGAGAAAAATATTATATTGATTAAAGTGTTGTACAACCCTATTTATATACAGTAATTACATAATAATAGGTATCTACTTCCCGATGTGGGACACTAAACATGACTAGCTACTTAACACTCCCCCTCAAGCCGGTGCATATAAATCATATGTACCGAGCTTGTCACAGATGTAACTAATAAGAGAACCAGTAAGAGACTTAGTGAAAATATCAGCTAGCTGATCATTCGACTTTACAAACTTTGTAACAATATCTCCTGAGAGTATCTTTTCTCTGACAAAATGACGGTCGATCTCAATGTGTTTAGTCCTCTCATGGAACACCGGATTTGACGCAATATGAAGAGCAGCTTGATTATCACACACCAGTTCCATCTTGCTGATTTCTCCGAACTTCAACTCCTTGAGCAACTGCTTGATCCAAACTAGCTCACACGTTGCCATAGG
The DNA here is from genome assembly GCF_000393655.2 of Nicotiana sylvestris. Lineage (NCBI taxonomy): Eukaryota > Viridiplantae > Streptophyta > Magnoliopsida > Solanales > Solanaceae > Nicotiana > Nicotiana sylvestris. The sequence goes on from NC_091068.1 coordinate 150,478,998, forward strand.
CATGGCCCGATATTCGGCTTCGGCGCTAGATCGAGCAACTACATTATGTTTCTTGCTCTTCCAAGAGACCAAATTACCTCCTACTAGAACACAATATCCAGACGTAGAACGTCTATCAGAAGGTGATCCTACCCAATCAGCATCTGTGTACCCAACAATCTGCTCGTGGCCTCGATCCTCGAATCGTAACCCTTTGCTCTGGAGCTGACTTTATATACTAAAGAAAGCGAACAACTGCATCCCAGTGACTATCACAGGTCGAATCCATAAACTGACTTACAACACTCACCAGAAAAGAAATGCCAGGTCTAATCACTGTGAAGTAATTCAATTTGCCAACCAACCTCCTATATCTCGTAGGATCTCTAAGAGGCTCCCCTGTCCAGGCAAAAGCTTAGCATTCGGATCCATAAGAGTGTCAACAGGTCTACAACCCATCATTCCAGTCTCCTCAAGAATGTCTAAGGCATATTTCCGCTGTGAAATAACAATACCTGAGCTAGACTGAGCGACCTCAATACCTAGAAAATACTTCAATCTGCCCAGATCCTTAGTCTGGAAGTGTTGAAAGAGATATTGCTTCAGATTAGTAATACCATCCTGATCATTGCTAGTAATAACAATATCATCAACATAAACCACCAGATAAATACACAGATTAGGAGCAGAGTGCCGATAAAACACAGAGTGATCAGCTTCACTACGAGTCATGCTGAACTCCTGAATAACTGTGTTGAACTTACCAAACCAAGCTCGAGGGTACTGTTTCAAACCATATAGTGACCTGCACATTCGGCATACAAGACCACTAGACTCCCCCTGAGCAACAAAACCAGGTGGTTGCTCCATATAAACTTCTTCCTCAAGATACCGTGGAGAAAAGCATTCTTAATGTCTAACTGACAAAGAGGCCAATGACGTACCGCAGCCATGGACAAAAAGAGACGAACAGATGCTACTTTAGCCATGAGAGAGAAAGTGTCACTATAATCAAGCCCAAAAATCTGAGTGTATTCTTTTGCACCAAGACGAGCCTTAAGACGATCAACCTGGCCATCCGGGCCGACTTTAACTGCATAAACCCAACGACAACCAACAGTAGACTTATATGAAGGAAGAGGAACAAGCTCCTAAGTGCCACTCGCATGTAAAGCAGATATTTCCTCAATCATAGCCTGTCGCCATCCTGGATGAGATAGTGCCTCACCTGTAGACTTTAGGATAGAAACAATGGACAAAGATGATATAAAAGCATAATGAGGTGATGGCAAACGATGATAACTTAAACAAACATAATGGAGATTAGGATTAAGAGTGGAACGTACACCTTTGCGGAGTGCAATTGGTTGACTAAGAGGAGACAAGTCCGCAATAGGTGCAGAATATGATGCAGGACGTGAATCACCTTAGCTTGATGTTGGACGTGGACGACGATGATAAGTCAAGAGTGGTGGAGCTATAGGTGGTGGAACTGAAGCTATAGGTGGTGGAGCTGCAACTGGAGCAGTAGGCGGTGGAGCTGCAACTGGAGCTGTAGGTGGTGGAGCTGGAGTTGTAGAGGAAGATTAATAGGAGATAGTGACTGAATCTCCAAAAGATGAAACTGATAGCATCTCAGAAATAAATAAGTGATTACCTGGACCTGTGAAGTATGATTGGGTTTCAAAGAAGGTAACATCAGCAGACATAAGGTACCGTTGGAGGTCAGGAGAATAGCATCGATACCCCTTTTGCTTTCTCGAGTAACCCAGAAATACACACTTAAGAGCGCGAGGAGCTAACTTATCTTTTCCTGGAGTAAAGTTATGAACAAAACATGTGCTTCCAAAGACATGGGGTGGAAGAGAGAAGAAAGATAAGTGGGGAAACAGGACAGAGAATGGAATTTGATTCTGGATAGCTGAAGATGGCATACGATTAATAAGATAGCAAGATGTAAAAAATGCATCCCCCCAAAAACGCAACGGAGCATGAGATTGTATGAGTAGGGTACGAGCAGTTTCAATAAGATGTCTATTCTTTCTTTCAGCTACCCCATTTTATTGAGATGTGTACGGACAAGATGTTTGATGAATAATCCCATGAGAATTCATAAACTGCTGAAATGGGGAACACAAATACTCTAGGGAATTATCACTACAAAATGTACGGATAGAAACCCCAAATTGATTTTGAATTTCAGCGTGGAAGGTCTGGAAAATAGAAAACAACTCGGACCGATTTTTCATCAAAAATATCCAAGTGCACCTGGAATAATCATCAATGAAACTGACAAAGTAGCGGAATCCCAAGATAGAACTGACCCGACTAGGATCCCAAACATCTGAATGGACTAAAGTAAAAGGTGACTCTACTCTATTACCAAGACGCCGAGGGAAATGGGAGCGGGTATGCTTACCGAGCTGACATGACTCACACTCTAGAGTGGACAAGTGAGATAAACCAGGTATCATTTTCTGAAGTTTTGATAAACTGGGATATCCCAACCGTTTATGTAATAAATCTGGTGAATCGGTAACAAGGCAAGTTATTGAAGGAAGACAAGATGCGAGTCCATGTGATTTTGCAAGGATAAGGTAATAAAGTCCATCTAATTCACGTCTGGTACGAATGATCCGCCCTGTACTGCGTTCTTATATAAAAACAAGGTCATCAAGAAATAAAACAACTCATTTAAGTGATTTGGCTAAGCAACTAACGGCTATGAGATTAAAAGACTATTGGGAACATAAAGGACTGAATCTAAAAGTAAGGAAGGAAGTGGGCTTGCTTGACCTATTGCAGTTACCATGGTTTGAGTCCCATTGGCCATTGTGACTGTTGGAAGAGATTGAGAATATGAAATACTAGTGAAAAGAGATTTGTTACCAGAAATATGATCAGATGCACCTGAATCAATGACCCAAGACTCAGAGGTTGAAGATTGGGAACACAAGTCACGCTACTATCTGTTTGAACAACGGAAGCTATCCCTGAAGATGTCTGTTTACATGCTTTGTACTGAAGGAACTTAATATAATCCGGTAAAGAAACCATCTGGATTGGATCCAATGCATTGGATCCAACGGATTGTGAGTTAAAAGATTCTGATACGAATGCCATTATAATATTGTGCCGAAAAAAGCAAAAAAATTCTGGGAATCACTGTTCACGCCGGAAAAATCATTGTTCACACCGAAAAAATAAAAAGGTTGTCGGAATTTGATGAAACTAAATGACAAGAATCCGAATAATCTCCTGAATAATCTGTCCAAAAGAAGCTTGTCGGGAAAATCACTGTAGCTGCTGGAAAGTCTATGTAGTTGCCGGAAAAATCTCAAAGTGATCGGAATAAAAAGAAAATGACATGGGTAGGCTCGGAATGGCCACGCGAACAGGTTGTCTGAAAGAAAAAATTAGGCCACACGCGCCGGCGCGTGGGGAAGAACTCGTCGGAAAATCATACTTCTGATCCGCACTTGAGGGCGCGTCAGAGGTCGGTTGACGGGAGATCTTTGGTGGGGTTTGGTCGCCTAAGTCTTGGGGACCCTGTGGTGGTGTTGGTTTTTGCACAACACCAATAGAAAGTGATTTTGTTACAGACAGCCTCTTTAGTCGCCGGAAAATTGCACGGCGACGAGGTCTTTCTTCCCGGAAGTCGCTGGATGATGCACAGCGATAATTTTCTCACCGAAGCTCTATACCATGTGAGAATGCACGGGAGAAAAATATTATATTGATTAAAGTGTTGTACAACCCTATTTATATACAGTAATTACATAATAATAGGTATCTACTCCCCGATGTGGGACGCTAAACATGACTAACTATTTAACAAAAGCATTCAAGATCTTCAAAATACTAAGAAAATATAAAAAACACAGAACTACTTCTGTAAATCCAGCGGTAATCTCTTCCTTTCCAAAGTACTTGGTCAATGGACCTGGCCGGAGGTTTTTTTTTCTGTAAGTTCATTACTTAGATAAAGCAGATTATGTATTATATTTAGATGTTCTGTACCAGAAAAAAAAAAGAATTTTAAAAATCCCAAAAGTTGGGAACTAACTTCCTACTGGTGATATTACCATAGTGAAGCAAGCATCCAAATGGATTGTGTCCAAGATCACAAAAAAAAAAAAAAAAAAAAAAAAAATAAGAGTAGCAACTAAAATTCCTTGTATGTGCTTAAGCACTTGCTTTTTAAGCAAGTTGTGTTGTTGATAGAAACAACACTAAGAGCCTGTTTGGATTGGCTTGTTTTAAGTACTTTTAAGCCATTTTGTAGTGTTTGGATAAAGTAAAAAAGTACTTTTAAGCACCTGTTTTTAAGCTAAAATGACAAAAACAAGCCAAAAGCCAAAAGTTAGAATTCCTAACTTATGGCTTAAAAGTTATTTTGGCTTACAAGTTACTTAAAACAAGCTCATCCAAACGGGCTCTAAGAAAATTCTGTCAACTGGACGCTCTAAAGACTATAGCTCCTTTTACTGTAAGATGTAATACATAGAACCCAAATAGGATCATTGAAATGGAAGAGCTCTACCAGATTGCTTTGCTATATGAAGATACATACCAAAGCAAAAGGTAAATTTTATCCAACATTTGCAGAACAAGCAATGTAACATGAGAGTGACTGTTGAGCATCTATGGCCCAGCATATCGACAAGATGAGCATTTTAGAAATGCGAATATTAAGATGATTGGTCATACAAGATTAGAGAAGATCATAATAATCACTTTAGATAGAAGGTACAAATAACACACACAAAAGATAAAATTGACAGGTCGTCTAAGATGAACAATGTCCTACAAAGATCTTCAAATGCACCCATAAGTGTACTATGATGATTCAAGGTGTTAACAAGGGGCTGGTAGACCTAAATTTGCATTAAAGAAAGTTCTCTCAAAATCCTTACACATTTAGCTAAGAATAGAACGCAATGGAAAGAAAAGATCCAAATAAACGACACCAAAGAGTTGTGATTAAGGTTTAGCTATGTTGGCACACTCTCGTGGTCTGGCATTTCGCATCGGAATAAATTATCACGTACTAGAACGAAATGGATCTAATGGAGTAGAATGGATACTGAGGTTCCATATGACCAACACAAACTAATTTGTGATTAAGACGTTGTTATTATTGTTGTGGAAGGGTCCCCTGCTTTCCCATCACAGCATCTAATATTTATTTTGTTCCAGATTGCAAATTAAACACAGATTTATAGCATTTCATAGAGCCTTATGCTGCTTCTTATCCTCTGTCTTTCAGCTGCAGATCACATCGAGAGATTTTCACCATTTAATACGAAATGGGTTAGTGAAGAATCCCCAGATTTGCCAGACATGGGACAGTGTAGGAACTGTTGTTCCGATGTCAAACAAAGAAAAGGCATCAACTCCACATGCTGAGTCCCCAAAGTTTACTAGAGTTGAACATGTTTTGTGTAATGCAATCTAGGTGGAAGCACGCTACTTTTCTCGCATTTTCTCTATTCTCTCTACCGTGTCTATTATTTTTAACTTATGGTAAATAGGTCCAGAAAGGGATGCTGAGACATTTATATGAGGAACAATATAGATAAAAATGAAACATAGGAAATTTAATATGAGAATGACACAGGTGATGAGTCGAAGCAATTCATGTACCTTATCAACGGCAAGGATCTTCGTCCAAATGAAGACAAGAATTTGCCTAAGCTCCGGAGCCGTGGTTTGCAAAAGCTTTAGAACGTAAGGAAATATTCCAACAGACAAGACCTGGAAGTAAAATTGCTCACTTAAGTATTACTTGAAAATTAGACGCAGAAAGTTAGATGCAACCAGCTTAATTAACAAGAAACTTGAAATGCAGCACCACTAATAAGTACCAGATCTACAGCCCAAAGTCCCATATTGAGAAATCTCTCAAGAAGAACCAGTGCACGGAACCGGTGGCATTGAGTATGTAACACCTAATAACAAAGAATAACCTGGTTATCATCCCATACAAAGAGAAAAGTGCACCAAAATAACAAAGCCCTCGAGGGTGTGAAGAGAACCTAATAAATAGGAAAAAATCGCAAGATAATTCGCAATAAGTTTGTATCTTAGGGAGAACTATGGTTTTTCAATTTATGCATCCTTCTGTCGGGTCAAGAGGATATACACCAAGTAAATCTAGACAAACTTCACAATTCAAATAAACATATTTGCTTGCGAAATGAACGGTACCGACTATTCTTCAGGAAAACCCAACAAAAAAAGACTAAGAAATTGTTTTAACTGAGACTAACATTACTAAAACCAATGCTTCTGCTGTTTTACCATCAGAAACTTTAATTACTTGCCTAGCGGTAATTTGCTTCTGCAACAGTAGGGAAATGGGATACACCAGAATTGACAAAAATAGTGCAATAATCTGCCATGGATTGTTAGATTACTCGAGCAAAAAATACACAGTAAGCAAAACATGAAACAAATGAAGACCCAATTGTGCTGAGAGGAGTATCCAATACTTGATGACCTTTTAAGTAATATAAGAGGAGAGTTAACTGTTCCTCATATAATGAGATGACATTCTGGTTACTTTTTTCTCCTTGCATGAGAACATTCCATTATTCTAAATTTTAGCATGATATCCAGAAAATTGTTCTCCTATTTAAACAAACTGAAGCAAATACAGAGAGGTCAACTGAGGCTTCATCAAGTAATATAAGAGAGTTAACCATTCCTCACGTAATGAAATGACATTCTAGTTATTTTTCTCTTTACATGAGAACATTCTATTATTCTAAATTTTAGCATGATATCCAAAAAAAAAACTCTCCTATTTAACCAAACTTAAGCAAATGCACAGAGGTCAACTGAGGCTTCATCAAGGAACAAGAATGCTAACAACCAAATGTTTTCACTCCACCTTTTATCATATTAAGTCATAAGTATTGAAAGGAGTGCGGGAATGAGAAAAGATGCACTGCTTAAAGCCACCATTTCATGGAAAGAACCAAGAATGCCATTCCTTTTATTTGAACCATAAGAATTCTTACCTGTAGAACAATGGGCAACTGCTCTGGTGGATTTTTATTCTCTGATCCATTGTCAAGCCAAACCTCAAAAGCTGTCAACTGTTCCGTGAAGAATGGGCTAGGCTGAAGAAATCAAAAGATGGGAAACATTTAATCTTGAAAAGATACATGGACCAAACTTTTGAGAATATAGTATACAATCAAATCATTACCCCACCTGAAATTCCACATTCGGATCATCAATCAAAGTAGGAAGCTGCAAAAGGCAGATTTCTGTTGCCATGTCCCAAGCATCCCTGTGGGACAAGTGCAGACCCCAATGAGGGGAAGGTAATACATGAATCTGTGTAGATTGTTGAGTGTTTTGTGTAGTTACCACATGTGGTGCTGATGAGTAGGTGGTAGCATTGGGTATGAAATTGGTGAACAATTTGCAGAACGCATGATTCTTTCAGCAAGTAAAAAATTTCTGAATAAACTAGCAACTAATAGGTCTTGCCTGAACAATTTTTGAAATAGATCTGTGGTTTTGAAGCTCACAGATTAGAAAGAGTTTAAACTGCAAAAAGGATTAAGAAAACTGCATCAAACTAACTAGTCTATCACATTACCTCGTGGTAGAACATTCCAGGCAATTGTGTCGGTTACTGCAGTGAGAATCCAATTCAATTCACCAAGAGGTGTCTTTCGATCAGTTTGGCGTCCAGGAATTCGATCTATTAGACCATAATCAAGTGACTCACGAATCAATGACCGTGTGCAAAACCTAACAGCCAAAAACAGAATTAAGTAGATTACGAGGAATGAATAACTAGTTATAACATATTTGACCAAAAGGTTAAAAAGAAAAAGAAAACAAAAAGGCAGCTCGGTGTACACAAAGCATTTCTTTTGAAATAAAAGATTAGTCATAACAGTTGAAAGAAAATAGCAGCTTATCAAGGAATTCTGACAACAAACATCAAACTTGAAGCAGGCACAGATAACTAAGAGTATATTCAAACATACTAAGTGGAAATTCCCTAAGACAGCATATTAATCTATAGCAACGGTTAGCATAATAGACAACCATGTGGTTCCTGAAATATGAGGTGCCATGTAACTTTGGGGCATCAAAGAGACTTGTCCTGTTGTTCAAGTATTCTTTTGGTGAGAAAGGCTGTTCTAACTTTCCAAATATATGGTTAAATAAGACATGATGTTTAAGATAAACTATGGAATACCATAAAGAGAGAAAAACATAATATTCCATCAGTCGGGAACCAAACCCACTGAAGGTATGCAACGTTTCCAACAATCAAGCATTGCAGCTAGTTCGGCCCATTGTAGATTTGACCAGGTTTAGCAGAAAGCAGGAAAAAGGGGGGAAGGATAAAGGATAAACAACTCTTGCTGAGAGCATGTCACCATCTCAATGCCATTTTGATTGGAGTTGTGAGGCAGGAAGTGAAAACATCAGCAGGAAATTCAGCACTTTGAGGAAGTGTCTCATGTGCTTCACAAGCAGCAAGCAGAATACAATCTCTCGTAGAAGGGCCAGAGGAATCAGAGACAGTCAAGTCTTGGAGCTGCATTAAACAAATCACCAGGTAACTGATTAGCCTCAAATTTTGTCTCCTTCCTTCAGCCTTTTTTAGCAGATGGGTAGATCACCTCATCATTAAGCATGTAATGCATTATTACAATATGTACCTCTATAAAGGTATTAACAATCATCCCAGCAGCTGAGCAGTCAAAGACATAGATCGATGGTGTCTTCAACCAAGAGTCCAGGTCAGTAATCGGCAATGGGATATACTGCGTATAACTCTAAACCAGATGTCCCAATAAGAAAAAGACAGATATCACAACAGCTCTGAGAAATCAATTTGAGTAAGAAAGAAAACCTTATTAAATAGCCAAATTTCACCATTGGATGTTGGTTTTGGCACACCATGTCCATTATAATGGAACAGAACTCGTTCTGACTTGGCATACTTCCTACATGTTGTGCAAAGTTTCTTAACTTCATCAACAGTAGGATCCAAGGAGATCTTGTAGCGTGCCTACATATAGTTAGATATTTGGGTCATTTATAATTGAATTATTGATTACCTCACCACAATAATATAGCCTAGACCTTGTCCACGCATGATATCTATTAACACAAAAACATTTTTCTTACCCTAGGTTGCCACCTCTCATATTGTTCATTCAATGTTCTCCCAATTGTTTCAAGGGCCTTTTGAGGTGCCACAGAAAATGGATCTGTCATATGGGAATAAGAGCAAGTGCTTAAATAACTGCTGGTTGACAAAATTTTCAAGCACCAGGATTTGAAAATTGCTGAATGCAACTAAGAGGTAAAATCTTAACTAAATTCATCCCCACTCCCCAAGAGAATATAAACTGTTTATTATGGAAGCCAGTATAGCTGATACCAAAATAGATTCAAGTAAAACAACAGATCAGACAAGAAGTACTATCAACTATTGTGTTGCCATAGCGATAACATAAGCAACAACATGAACACAGACCAGGAATACTACAAAGGTTCCCAAAAAGCTACTCCACAAGTATGCCACAGAACCTTCAGCAAATGCTATGAGACGGACTGAGAGTCCTGAAGAACCTGCAAAGATTATTATTCACAAAAGGGCAAAAGCTAGAGGAGAGAGATTCCTAGGGGGCAGGAGACTTTACATTAAATGGTTAAAATCATGAAAGAACAATGCAGGGTGTAAGAATTGGCAGAGGGAAATAGAGTGTAGGAATTTGTCACTGGAAGATGTATTGAGTCAAATCCAAAGGTAAGTAAAAAATGTAACCGATGTCCAAAATGAGAACATAATCTAGAGAAACAAGACGAAAGAAACGGGAGGATTGCCCATATTGCTCTTGATTGGACATGATGGACGAAAAATCAAGAGAAAGGCATTAAAAACAGAGCACTGGAAAGCTATTCATCCCCCCACAAACCCCCAAAAAAATCATAACGGCAAGCTCTTCGCCTAAGTTGAACAATGTCTTACTAGGAGAGGCCTATGTTGAAATCAGAAGTGGGAATCAGTAAAACACATCGACCAAAGGTGTCGAGTAGAAAGGATCACAGTTTTCCCACTATTCCCACACTTATGGGCATGCATTCTCAAAACTCCAAATAAGATCTGCTTTTTCACTTGGTTAGCAGTAAGGGAGACCATTCTCACAATGAAAAACTAGAGGAAGAAAGGACTACATAGGTCAGTTGGTGCTACATGTGCAGACGCTCGAGAAATTGATCACCTACTGTTACACTATAAGGTTGAAAATCAGTTATCGTTAATTGTGTTAAACTCCTTCTGCATCCAGTGGTTGACAGAAATCACAATCAATGATTTGTTATTCAATTGGGCCTTCAAACGAAGGTAAAGGAGGTGTAGAGCTTAGGATGTAACACCTTTGGCCTTAATGTAAGTTGTATTAAGAGAAAGAAACATGAGATTTTTTTTTTTATAATCTTGGTGTTCGGGCCAGCTTGCGTACACCTCGACTAATTCCACATGGTACTACCTGCTACCTCCTACCAACAGCATGTGAACTTTTTAAGGGTGGATATTACTTAAGTAGCATGTCTTTTGGTTCTACTCAATTTTTAGAGCACCGATGAGGTCCGGTTAGCATAGATGATATGGTGTTCTTCGTAGAGAATCATATCTTTGTGCATAACTATTTACAGCTTGTGTGACCCTATACCCAAGTATTCACGTCCGTAAAATATTCACCGTGTCTAAAAGATAAGGAATAGTAGCAAAAAAAAAAGGAAGAAATACTTGTTCTTTTAAAAGCAAAAGAAGAAGAAGATTTTAGCATACCAATCCAACACTGCATTCGAGCACAAGGAGATATCTTTATTACATCAGGTGGATCAACGCTGATGTTCAAACACAACACAAGGGCAACACATCCCGTCTTCATCTGCAAAACGTTTTGTACGCTTAGATGTAATAGAGGTAAAGATATCAAACATTTGTTTACTCTATGAGAACAAAGCCCATTGCTGTGTAAGATATTAGCTAGCTCAATAAATAAGATAGAAACAAAAGGTCATCAAGTACTGCATGTGTAAGATTTTCTCTTTTTACATAATACAACGAGCAACAGGTATAAATAAATCTAATCAAGCATTTGAAAATCCAAATCTTATCTTCAAAAATTTGCAAAACTGTTGTGCTGCAATAACATCTTAAAATCAACCTTTTCTTTTGGGTCCAAATAAAGCATCTCTAAACAACCCTTTATGCAAAGACGAAAATAATTACATAATACATCTTTAAATCATTTTTATTTCAATGGTTACTTAAGTTGAAGAAGATTGTAGCAACTAAAGCACTACAAGGTTAAAGCACGCACACCAGATTATTTAGTAACATCAATTTAGCAAAAGTCAGAAAGGGCACACAAGATGCATTACCATTAGACAAACTGTCATTAAAAATCTAAGAGAAGATAAAAGAAACTAAGACATCAGTACATAACAGCCTCGTCTCACCAAGCTCTACTAGATTAGAGGTCTAGGTAAAAGCTTAACTTTTTCACACAGCTTTTTTCAAGGTGTAAATCACAACTGGAAAATAAAATATCCCGAGATTAAACATGACTTTATCAAAGCCATAAGCCATTTTCACTCCCATGGAAGTTTTGAAAGAAGCCTAAATGACTCATATATTGCTCTTATTCCCGAGAAAGCAGGTGCCAAGCTAAAGGTTTATAGACCAATAGGTTTGATTGGTAATTTTTATAAGGTGCTGTCAAACTTCTTGCTAACAAACTTAAAACAGTTATGAGCAAGCTGGTTTCCCCTTCCCCAAACGGCTCCTGCGCGTGGCAGACAGATAACAGATGCTTCTCTTATCGTAAATGAGTGTCTTGACTGCAAACTGATGCAAGGAAAGGCTAGAATTTTGTGTAAACTAGACATTCCGAAAGCTTTTGATATTGTGCATTGGGATTCCTTATCAACATGCTAAAGTCTATGGTCTTTGGTGAAAAATGGGTCAAATGGATTCACTTTTGCATCTCCACTGTAAAGTTGCCCATTATCATAAATGAATCTCCCAAAAGATTTCTTTGCATCACACAAAGGCTTAAGACAAGGAGATCCCATCTCTCCTTTTCTTTTCACTTTTGTCATGGAAAGCTTAGTTAAAATGTTGGCAGCAGCTGAGGTACGGAAATGGATTAAGGGCTTTAATCCAAGCATGAGGAACCAGGGAGAAATGCACCTCACTCACCTTCTTTACACAAATGACTCTCTTATTCTCTGTGATGCAGACCGTGTGCAGAATTTCTATTTATGCGTGGTCCTCCTCTTTTAGAAGCGGTATGGGGCCTCCACATTAGTTACTCCAAAAGTGTTCTTTTCCCTGTAAATGATGTTCCCCTATAGGAGATTGTAAGCATTATCGATTGTACAGTAGATTCCCTCCCTACCAAATATTTGAGCCTCTCTTTGGGAAACAAGGTAAATACTACTGCAATTTCGGATGATATCTTGGAGAAGTGTCAAAAGCAACTCTCCTGTTGTAAGAAGAAATATCTCTCACTTGGGAGAAGGCTAGTGCTAATCAATAGTGTAATAGATTCCCTACTCACATGCACTATGTTCTTGTTCCCTCTACTGGCTTCTGTGGCGCAAAGAATGGATTAACTAAATAGAGATTTCATGTGGCAGGGTAATAAAGAACATACAACATTTTAACCTGGTAAACTCGGTTGGGGGGGGGGGTATCCACCGATAAAAAAGCAGGACGTTTGGGTCAAGACTTGAGGGCTCACAGCATTAGTCTACCATACAAGTGGCCTGGAGGTTTAACAAAGAAGGAGCACTATGTAGGCCTGGATTTTGGAGGTTCTTACACTCGCTGGACTCCCTAATGACCTTGATTCAGTACGTGACCAGATTTTGGCTACTCCGACTGTCCCCACAGTTGATGAATTATTCTCTCGATTACTTCGCCTTGCTGCAGCACCAAGTCACCCAGTGAGCTCATCACAGACACTTGACTCATCTATCCTCGTATCCCGGTCAGTGGACAAGCGGGCATCTCAAACTATGGAGAATAGACGAGGAGGAGGTCGTTTTGGAAGATCTAGACCCAAGTGCTCTTATTGTCATAAACTTGGACACACTCGTGACGTGTGCTATTTTTTACATGGTCGTCCACCAAAAAATGTTTATGTTGCTCAGACCGAGACTACAGGTAACCAGGGATTTTCTTTATCTGAAGGGGAGTATAATGAGTTCCTTCAGTATCGAGCAAGTAAGTAGACATCTCCACAAGTAGCCTCTATTGCTCAGACTGATACTTCTGTTGTTGGTAATTCTTTTGCTTGTGTTTCCCAGTCTAGTACTCTTGGACAATGGGTTGTGGACTCAGCCGCTTCTGATCATATCTCTGGTAATAATTCACAGTCTCTTCCCACTGTTACTTTAGCCAATGGGTCTCAAACTAAAGCAAAAGGAGTTGGACAAGCGAATCCCCTACCCTCTGTCACTCTAGATTCTGTTCTTTATGTCATTGGCTGTCCTTTTAATCTTACATCTGTTAGTCGTTTGACTCGTGCCCTCCATTGTGGTATATATTTTATTGATGATTCTTTTATTATGCAGGACCGCAGTACGAGACAGACGATTGGAACAAGACTTGAATCAGATGGCCTTTACTAACTCACTCAATTCCTCCAAGGCATGTCTAGTTACAGATCCTCCGGACCTAATTCACAGACGTTTAGGACATCCAAGCTTATCCAAGCTTCAGATGATGGTGCCTAGTTTGTCTAGTTTATCTACATTAGAGTGTGAGTCATGTCAGCTCAGGAAACATACCCGAACCTCTTTTCCTCGTAGTATTGAGAGTCATGCAGAGTCTGTTTTTTCTTTAGTTCATTCTAATATATGGTGTCCTAGTAGAGTCAGTTCAACCTTGGGATTTCGTTATTTTGTTAGTTTCATTGATGATCATTCAAGATGTACTTGGATTTTCTTAATGAAAGATCGTTCTGAGTTGTTTTCTGTATTCCAGAATTTTTGTGCTGAAATTAAAAATCAATTTGGTGTTTCTATTCGCACTTTTCGCAGTGATAATGCCTTAGAATATTTATCCTCTCAATTTCAGCAGTTTATGACTTCTCAAGGAATTATTCATCAGACCTCTTGTCCTTATACCCCTCAGCAAAATGGGGTTGCTGAGAGAAAGAATAGGCACATCATTGAGACTACTAGCACACTTCTCATTGAATCTCATGTTCCGTTGCGTTTTTGGGGCGATGCAGTTCTCACAGCTTGTTATTTGGTTAATCGGATGCCATCCTCTCCCATCCAGAATCAGATTCCATATGCAGTATTGTTTCCCCAGTCACCCTTATACTTTGTTCCCCCTCGTGTTTTTGGGAGCACTTGTTTCGTTCATAACTTAGCCCCTAGAAAAGATAAGTTAGCTCCTCACGCTCTCAAGTGTGTCTTCCTTGGTTATTCTCGTGTTCGGAAGGGATATCGTTGTTACTCACCTGATCTTCATAGGTACTTTATGTCATCTGGCATCACATTTTTTGAGTCTAAACCTTTCTTTACCTCTTCTGACCACCTTGATATATCTGAGGTATTATCTATACCGACCTTTAAGGAGTTTACTATAGCTCCTCCTTCACCTTCCGCCACAGAAGTCTTACCCATTCCAACCGTTGGGGAGTCTAGTGTGGCTCCTCCTAGACTCCCCGACACAGGAACAACACTCTTGACGTATCATCGTCGTCCGCACCCAGCATCAGGCCCAGCTGATTCACGTCCCGCACCTGACCCTGCTCCTACTGCGGACTTGTCTCTTTCTAGTACACCGATTGCACTTCGGAAAGGTATACGGACCACCCTTAATCCTAATCCCCATTATGTCGGTTTAAGTTATCATCGTTTGTCATCACCCTATTATGCTTTTATATCTTCTTTGTCCTCTGTTTCCATCCTTAAGTCTACAGGTGAAGCATTGTTTCATCCAGGATGGCGACAGGCTAGGACTGACGAGATGTCGGCTTTATATACGAGTGGTACTTGGGAGCTCGTTCCTCTTCCTTCAGGTAAATCTATTGTTGGTTGTCACTGGGTATATGCAGTCAATATTGGTCCGGATGGCAAGATTGATCACCTTAAGGCCCATCTTATTGCCAAGGGATATACTCAGATATTTGGGCTCGATTACAGTGATACCTTCTCTCCCGTGGCTAAGGTAGCATCAATCCGCCTTTTCTTTCCATGGTGGTTGTTCGCCATTGGCCTCTCTATCAGCTGGACATTAAGAATGCCTTTTTACACGGTGGCCTTGAGGATAAAGTTTATATGGAGCAACCACCTGGGTTTGTTGCTCAGGGGGAGTCTCGTGGCCTTGTATGTCGCTTGCGCCGGTCACTTTATGGTCTAAAGCAGTCTCCTCGAGCCTGGTTTGATAAGTTCAACACAGTTATCCAGGAGTTTGGCATGACTCGGAGTGAAGCTCATCATTCTATGTTTTATCGGCACTCTGCTTCGAGTCTCTGTATTTATCTGGTGATCTATGTTGATGATATTGTTATTACCGGCAATGATCAGAATAGTATTACTAAATTGAAGCAACATCTCTCTCAACACTTTCAGACTAAGGACCTGGGCAAACTAAAGTATTTTCTGGGTATCGAGGTCGCTCAGTCTAGCTCAGGTATTGTGATCTCACAACGGAAGTATGCCTTAGATATTCTTGAGGAGACAAGAATGACAAGTTGTAGAACTGTTGACACTCCGATGGATCCGAATTCTAAACTTCTGCCAGGACAGGGGAGCCTCTTAGTGATCCTGCAAGATATAGGCGGTTGGTTGGTAAATTAAATTACCTTACAGTGACAAGACCTGATATTCTGTGAGTGTTGTGAGTCTGTTTATAGATTCTCCGTGATAGTCATTAGGATGCAGTTGTTCGCATTCTTCGGTATATAAAATCAGCTCCAGGCAAAGGTTTATTGTTTGAGGATCGAGGCCATGAGCAGATCGTTGGATACTCAGATGTTGGTTGAGCAGGATCACCTTCTGATAGACGTTCTACGTCTGGATGTTGTGTCTTAGTAGGAGGAAATTTGGTGTCTTGGAAGAGCAAAAAACAGAATGTGGTTGCTCGGTCTAGTGCCGAAGTAGAATATCGAGCAATGGCTATGGCAACATGTGAGCTAATTTGGATCAAACAGTTGCTTAAGGAGTTGAAATTTGGTGAGATTAGTCAAATGGGACTTGTGTGTGATAATCAAGTTGCTCTTCATATTGCGTCAAATCCAGTGTTCCATGAGAGAACTAAACACATTGAGATTGACTGCCACTTTGTCAGAGAAAAGATACTCTCGGGAGATATTGCTACAAAGTTTGTGAAGTCGAATGATCAGCTTGCAGATATTTTCACCAAATCCCTCACTGGCCCTCGTATTAACTACATATGTAACAAGCTCGGTACATATGATTTACATGCACCAGCTTGAGGGGGAGTGTTAGAATAGTTATGTAAATAGGAGTAAATAACCCTAATCCCATATGTATTAGGAGTATGACATGTTATGTATATACATATATAGGGCTCACTGTATCATGCTTAACATATGAGAATAATATCAATAATATTTTCTCTCGTGCTTTCTCACAGAATCTAACAAGATCATGCAGTTGAAGATGGAGCTGTAACAGTTAGCAAAAGCTGAAGAGATTTCATGGAGACAAAAGTCTAGATGCTTATGGTTGAAGGAGGGAGACGGGAATACTAAATACTTTCAACGAATGGCCAACTCTAACAGGAGATACAATTGTATTGACAGGTTACAAGTAGGAGATGATTTAATTAAAGACAAGGAACAAATCAAAAATAGGATTCTAGATTTCTACAAGGAGCTTTACTCTGAGAATGAAAGCTGGAGGCCTAGTGCTACTTTTGAAGGACTGGGATGCCTGAACACTGAACAGAACGAAGCTCTCGAAGCTGCTTTTGAAGAGGAGGAAGTAGTAAATGCAATCAATTGTTGTGCACCTGACAAAAGCCCTGGACCTGATGGACTGACTATGGCTTTTTATCAAAAATGCTGGGATGCTATAAGGCAGGATGTCATGGGACTCTTAATCACTTCCACAATCACTGCCACATAGTCAAGTCCTTTAATGCCTCATTCATAGCACTTATTCCTAAAAGGAAAGGAGCAATTCAACTCAAAGACTTCCGACCTATCAGCCTCATAGGAAGTGTCTGCAAGATTGTGGCTAAAGTTCTGTCAGAAAGACTTAGAAGGGTGATGCGGAACCTGATTTCAGGATATCAAAATGCCTTTTTAAAGGGGAGACAGATTTCAGATGCTTCACTTATTGCAAATGAAGCCTTAGAATGGAGACAAAGAACAGTACCCGAACTGCTATTCAAGCCTGATATTGAGAAGGCATTCGACAAAATCAACTGGCAATGTCTTATTTCAGTCCTAAGACAGATGGGATTTGGGGATAAATGGATCAAATTCTCCTTCTCTACTGTCAAGTACACTATCCTAGTGAATAGAAGCCTTGTTGGTTTTTTCTCTCCTATGAGAGGAATAAAGCAAGGGGATCCTTTATCCCCTTTTCTCTTTATCCTAGCAATGGAGAGTCTGAGCAAAATGTTGGAGAATGCCAAACAACTACAATGGTTGGAGGGATTTGGTATTGGCAGTAGATCAGAGTGTTCAGTCTATGTGCCCCATCTTCTATATGTTGATGATACTCTCATTTTCTGTGGTGCAAAGGAGTCCCAAGTTCAATATCTCAACATCACCTTGATGATTTTTTGAAGTCTTGTCTGGGCTATACATTAACTTGTCAAAAAGAGTAACATACCCTGTTAACTGTGTACCTAACTTGGAGGTGCTGGCTGAGATCATGAGTTGCAATACAGGTTCATTCCCAACCACTTACCCAGGCTTTCCATTGGGGGCTAGACATAGATCAACTGAGGTATGGAATGGGGTTATTGAAAATTTTGAAAAAAGGTTGGCTTCGTGGCAGCAACAGTATCTCTCCTTTGGTGGCAGACTAACTCTTATCAGCAGTGTACTGGATAGCTTACCAACCTACATTATGTCTCTATTTCCCCTACCAGTAAAAGTTCGAAAGCATCTTGATAAACTTAGGTGCTCATTCCTATGGGAAGGTAATTCCAAAGATCACAAATTCCACAGTGAAATGGGATAAGGTGATACTTCCTAAATCACTTGGGGCCTAGGAGTTAAATGATTTGTCACTGCACAGTAAGAGCATGTTGATGAAATGGCTTTGGAGGTATGATCAAGAAGGAACGACTTTATGGAAGGATGTAGTACAAGCTAAGTATGGTAGTGATAGTCACTGGTGCTCCAATATGGTTAATACACCTTATGGCTGTGGTCTATGGAAGGGTATCAAGAAGCTGTGTAACACCCTCTCTCTTAATACAACTCTACAGGTGGGCAGTGGGGAACACATCCTATTTTGGAAGGATCTTTGGAATGGTCAAAGCACTTTGAAGGATGCTTACCCGACACTACTCGTAACCGGAGAGTTGGGCCAATGTCGTCTTCTAACTGGAGAGTGCTTTCGGTGTGGCCAGTTGGGACATCACATGAGGGATTTCCCTGAGCCTCCCAAAAATTTCAACCAGGCTTCTATTCAGTCAGCTGCACCGACTCAGACTACTCGTAATACTTTAGGAGCTACAGGTACAGGAAATAGAGGTCAAGGTGCTAGAGACCATGCTATTGTGAATCAAGGACCATGAAAAATTGATAATTTGTGGGAGAAATTTTGAAAACCTCAGTGCATAAACCAATTCAAGAGGCCAACCATTATCCATACTTTCATAAATGCATTGATCAGGGACCTCTTTGCACCCATAGTACCGGGAAGACGAATAGAACAATCACTTTTCATATGGAGAAGAAACATTTATTCAAGGAAGTACCTAAACATTTAATCTAACGTCATCAATCATTAAAAATGTGCTTCCAAATTCACACAATATCTTCTACTCCTATAAAATTGACAAACACTAAGATGTGTAAATGAAAAGAATCACATCTTACTCGATTCTTAATCCGCCACTTCGAGATTAAACCGCTACGAGACGGTCCAGAAGGAACATATTCCTCAAACCGGTCATGCCGAAGCTCACAAAACACTATATTCTGCGGCAAATAAGCCATACTTGTCGTCATCGTCGTCGTTGCATTGTCAGCAACATAGCTACTGTGAGCAGTATCTGAATCCCCATCATTAATCCTCACTTTATCTTCGTGATTCGCAAAGTCCTCCACAATAACTGTCGTCAATGATTGCGAAGACCGAGAAGTCATTAAATCTCCCAATGCCCTTCAAAGCTCAAAATTTGACCTGATCGAACAAATTTTGGACAGAAAAATCATAACATGAAGGATAATCCAGCATTGTAAAGCTTCAAATAGTGTTCTGCTAAACCCTAGAAGGAGGTACTGAGGGGAGTAGGCGCATGTACATGGGAAGAAGAGGGAAGAGAGAGGAAGAACAAGGGAACAACATACACTGCGACGACGAGAAGCAACAAAAAGGGAATTGAAGTTGAAGGAAAAGGAAAATCGAATAAGTATTACATATTGAGGATATTTCGCGCGATCATGAAAGAATGACAGTAAATTTATAAAAAGATTAGTATGCTTATAGATATTATCTCTTTTTAATTTTAACGAGAAAGAAAACACCCTTTTCCTCTATAAATAATGGAGTATAATATTTGGGTTAATTCATAAATTTAATTTAGTAGTTAGAACATACGAACTTCATGATAAGCAACAAAAAATAATTAGGTAGATCATGTCATCTTGCCATTGCATCACACTGTATGGAAGTATTTTTTTTTTGGAGATATGTATTTTGTATGTGAAATAAATAAAACAAAGACCATCTCGTATGCCTTATTTTTATGTAAGTCAATAAGTTTTGACATAACGAAAAGAAGTATAATAATATCGCAATCAATAAAAGGACAATGAAACATGAAAGATGTATTAAAACAATGTAGTACCATTTCTTTACTTTAATAATTAAAATGAATTATCGAATCAGCCAATTGAATCAAAATAATATCAAAATCAAAATCATAGAAGGAAATGTGAAGTGTGAACCATATCAGATTTAATTTTAGTACAATTGTTAAGAAGTTGAATATCAAAAATACCAAATTAAAGTTTTTTCAAAATTATAACGCCGTCTTAGTTCCAAAATTCACAAAGAATAAAATATTAAAAAGAAAACATAATATGATTGTTAGAAAATCATTGTCATTTATAAATATTTTATAGGTGTAAAAATAAAATTTTAAAATATTAAGCGATGAATCAAAAAATCATTATATATTTGTCAAACCTCAACATCTACTGTATGCGATGTGACTGCCATGTCATCCAAAATTGTCGCTTTTAGGTGATGATGATATTAGGCAACTAATTGCTAACTCGTCACTATGTAAAGATAAAGCAGACAACAACACTTTGAGTTCAATAAACCTATGTTCATTGAACTAAACCTATGTTCAATCATAAACCATGAGAATTAAATATTAATTAATGTTGGTTTTAAGTCAATATCTTAGTCGCATTGTCTTGCTAATATTATCTTTCGTGTCTCTCCTTTTCTTTTGGTATATAATTGAGGGTCATAGGAGATATGATTGTAGGTGACAAGATGGTGTGCTTGCGTAGAAAGATAAAGAAGATAGGATATCGAGAGACAACGAGTTGTTGACTCATTATATGATCACTAGATACTGTACGTACTAAATCAGTCCATACAGATACATTTGGTTGTTAATTTGCTACTGACATAAGAACATAAAAGCTGTATATGAGTTCAATTTAACTTTGACATTAACATATCTTAACCATCATATATAGGAGAAAATGTAATAGCCAAGCTGTAGTGAAGAGTTCTTATATCTTTGACAGTGCGTAGTCCATGACATCCACTAGAAAATCTGCAATCAAATTTTATTGTTGAAACTTATTGAGTTGAAAATAAATAAGATAGGAAATTGAGAGCTTGAATTCGATAAAAATGTGACTTAATTCCTTTACCTGCATCTTCTTTAGTGAAACATAGTGGAGGTGTAATTCTGAAGACATTTCCATAGAATCCACCCTTGCCAATTAATACTCCCATATCTTCAAGCCAAAAATTAGATGAACTTTGTTAATATGTAAGATTCTGAAGATATCTTCAAGTCAATATCTTAGTCGCATTGTCTTGCTAATATTATCTTTCGTGTCTCTCCTTTTCTTTTGGTATATAATTGAGGGTCATAGGAGATATGATTGTAGGTGACAAGATGGTGTGCTTGCGTAGAAAGATAAAGAAGATAGGATATCGAGAGACAACGAGTTGTTGACTCATTATATGATCACTAGATACTGTACGTACTAAATCAGTCCATACAGATACATTTGGTTGTTAATTTGCTACTGACATAAGAACATAAAAGCTGTATATGAGTTCAATTTAACTTTGACATTAACATATCTTAACCATCATATATAGGAGAAAATGTAATAGCCAAGCTGTAGTGAAGAGTTCTTATATCTTTGACAGTGCGTAGTCCATGACATCCACTAGAAAATCTGCAATCAAATTTTATTGTTGAAACTTATTGAGTTGAAAATAAATAAGATAGGAAATTGAGAGCTTGAATTCGATAAAAATGTGACTTAATTCCTTTACCTGCATCTTCTTTAGTGAAACATAGTGGAGGTGTAATTCTGAAGACATTTCCATAGAATCCACCCTTGCCAATTAATACTCCCATATCTTCAAGCCAAAAATTAGATGAACTTTGTTAATATGTAAGATTTGATTAAAGCCATGTCAAAAGGATGAATATTCAAAATTAATTTACCTTTTATCTTGTCCATGATATGCAGAGTTTCAGCTCTCGCAGGAGTTTTCAGTTCGCGGTCAGTGACTAGTTCAACACCAAGCATCAGTCCTTTTCCCCTCACATCACCAACAACTGCATAAATGTCAATGTTGAGACTTTCGTTAATATAAGAACAAAGGAGAATTTAGGATCTTGAGTTAGTGGATTCAGAATGAGTGTGATCTTATTATATGTATACATTTTAATTAGATTCAGGCAACTGTGCATTTCTATCTATTCTTATTCTGAATCCACTAACTCAATAAGATCACAGAGATGCACAGTTGCCTTAAAAAGAGAGATTTGATCATCTTCCGGTTGAGGTAATAATAATCACAAGGGTGAAAGGAGAAATGAAAAATCTTACTTTCATACTTATCCTTGATAGCCAAAAGCCGCTCTTTCAAGTAGGAACCAACAACATGGGCATTTTCTTGAAGCTTTTCTTTTTCGATCACTTTAAGAACAGCAAGTCCTGCAGCAGTGCACACAGGGTTTCCACCAAATGTATTGAAGTAATTATGCTGAGTCAAGACTTGTGCAATCTCAGGAGTTGTTACCACAGCCCCAAGTGGTATTCCATTTCCAATGCCCTGGATATAACAATTAACAGGAACATAATTAAGAAGTTCATAAATCATAATCAAGAGATGGATGTCTCTTTTAGCACCAAGTATAGGAGATTTAGAGAATAATTCATCGAAACATATCATTAGTAATGCATGCATACAACAAAGAAAGAGAGGTCGCGGAAGAGACTGACTTTTGCCATTGTCACTATGTCAGGAACCACTCCTTGGTTCTCAAATCCCCAGAAGTGGCTTCCTATGCGAGCAAATCCAGCTTGAACCTCATCTGCGATACAAAGGCCTCCTGCTTTTCGTATAATGTTGTATACAGCAGGCAAGTAACCAGGAGCCAATTCAACAATTCCACCAACTCCCTACACTTAAAAGGAACATCTTAGAAGATAATGCACGCGATGTTGTATTAATTTAGATGGACAAGTTGATATCAGTGAGGGAGATTACCTGTATGGATTCAGACATAAAAGCAGCAACTTTTCCAGATGTTCCAAATTGGATAAGATCTTCAACGTCCTTCGCATACTTCTCACCATCAGAACCAAAAACACCTCTGTATGGGTCAGGGTTTATGGTATGATGCACTCCACTCTGATCACCAAAGTAAATAGCAAGTGAATAAGAGACGAGTAACAAATATACCAATGCTTTGTACATTATAGCACCATTCTATACTATCACTAGCTAGTACTGTTGCATGTTATCTGACAGTATTATAGATAGATAATCATATATACCTTTAGAATGGATAGGAACAACCTTTACAATTCTACTAAATATCACATCTAACAAAAGGAGAAATCAGCATAATAAGGCTAACATTTATATCTCACACCAAGTAAAATAACAGTCTGTCCTGAACTTTATAATAGTCATTTGTTAACAACATAGATGGTTGCACAAATAGCAGGGATGTGATCTTTTCGCATTAAAATGGTCAAGAAAATTTGTTCTGCATAGGACATTTTGATGGTAATTCATAAAGCCGACACAGAGGATTAGCAATATGCAGAATAAGAAGTTGTACCTGTACTACATTGAACTTCCATATGCTTTGTCCAGTGGTGCCCATAGTGGCAGCTGCATTTCCATGGTAAGCATTCCTTAGAGAGATGATATCATGACGACCCGTGTATAGTCTTGCCATCATCATTGCTAACTCATTTGCTTCAGTCCCAGAATTAGTAAAGAACACAACCTGGAAAAGCAATGATCTGTCACAATTAAGTTGTAGACATGGATTTAACATATATACACTGACAATCCAATCTAAAGACCTGTTATAGCAGATAACCGCCTAAGTAGTTATCTATAGTTATCTGACCTGGTTGTGTCAAAGCTTTTTTACGTTGTCCGTCTATAGAAGTTAAACGCTGTAGGCATAAGTTGGTGTTAGATAATAAGTGAAAGGTTAAGGAAGTCTATACCTTGAGATCACCAGGCAACTTAGAAGCAAGTGCCTCAGCAAAATCAGTGATTGTGTGATTGAGGTATAAGATGGTGGAATGCTGTAAGCGTTTGGTTTGGTTTATGATTGCTTCTACCACATCAGGGTGGCAGTGTCCACAAGATACAGTTGCAATTCCTCCGAATGCATCAAGATATCGACGTCCATTATCGTCATATAAGTATTGCATCTTGCCATGTACCAGATTCAGCTGCACATATATAATAACCACAATCATCTCAAAGCACCTCCTTAATCTCAATATACAGTGAATAATGTCAAAACTAAAAGAATACTCAATCTGGTAATTCTCAGACTAGTGATAACCATAGTTAACTGGTGTGTTAAATATAACACCGAATCTGAAGATGAAACTTTATATGAACGAATACGGATAGAACAGAACTCAAAATAGTTCGCCGGATTACGTAATCAGATTTACTAAGACTTTCTTGCATAGAGACTACAAGGTTGAAATTTCAGGGATATTTTTATCGTACAACATTTACCACCGTAAATTATTTGTGCTTTTATAATAATATAGATAATTAGGCCGAAATGAGCTTATATAAAGTGAATTGCCAAGCCAACTTGTTTGGGATTAATGCATAATTATTGTTATGGATTTCAGCGTCAGAATAATAATTTATACCAGCACAACCAAAACCATTAAAAATGTAATCTTTGTGTTCAAACAACATATAATCAACTATGTCTGTCCCAAATTATATTATTAGTTAGGCCCACTTATTATATAAATTATTTATATTTTTTTCATATTTTTATTTGAAAACTGATCATCAATTTACCATAACGATAAATTACTCACCGGTTTTTCATAGAAGTAAAACATGGAAGGGCTAAGAAACTCTCTCCGTTTATTCAAAATTTCATCGCCGGCGGGCCCGTCGTACGGCGGAGGAGAGTAGTCGAAATGAGGCATCCGAGGTGTGATCATATCATCGTCCTTTTTGGATGCAAGGCCTAATTGAGAATAACAACGTTGTGATCCACCTCGTACCTCTCCAAACCATCTTGCTCTTCTTATTACAAACCTCTGCATGTTGGTGACGATGCCAGACGCCGGGAAGTATTGGTTGCCGGCGATGGCCTAGAAAAATGCCGGAGAGAGATGGAATGTTAAAACAGAATGAGACACAGAGGAAATTTGTACGTGTACGCATATATATAGGCGTAGCGTTTCTAACTTGTACATTTATTACTCGATGCTTGCATTATTGGAAAGAATTTAAGTAATATGCATTGTAAGGAAAGCTTTATATTATTAGTGCAATTCAAGTGACAATAATATGTTAGTTTACCTTATTAGGCTTGCACCTATATTATGCACAGAACTTCTACTCGGAGAAGAAACAAAATTGTACGTATTAAATTCGACACCTAATTTCGTACTTAAATTACCTTAAAAGAAAATCAAACATCCGATTATTGATGTACGTACAATTATAGTAAAATCACTTACTAACAATGTGTTAAATTTTGGTTAGGTTGATTACAAGCGTTATTGGAACGAGTTGCCCATAAGGTTGAGTTAATTATAATAAATCATGTTAACTTATTATAGTTAAGCGATTTAATGTGGCAAAAATGGATATTAATTAGTTATGGTTAAGTTCTGGAAGACCATGTACAAATACAAAGGCGGAGCCAAGATTTGAAGTTTGTTGGGTTCGGGATTTTAGTCCTTTTAAATTACTGAATTCTAAATTAATAATTTATAGTACATATTCAATGATTTTTTAAGACAAATACATGTATTGGTTCAATGTAAATGCTGGATGTGACAAGTTCTTACCCGTAGCCCGTAGGTACGGACGGTATTAAAATATTTATACAAATTAGATCACTTGTAAATCTATTACTAATAAGTATTACTTGGTAATCGGATAATATAATACTCCTTCCGTTTCAATTTATGTGAACCTATTTCCTTTTTAGTTCGTGCCAAAAAGAATGACATCTTTTCATATTTGGAAACAATTTACCTTTATGCAATGATTTATAGCCACACAAAATATATGTGCTTCATTTTACACCACAAATTCAAAAGTCTTCTCTCTTTTCTTAAACTCCGTGCTCAGTCAAATGAGTTCACATAAACTGAAACGGAGGGAATAACTAACTTGCTTTCACAGGTTAGCTCGTTAATACTGCAAAAAAATCTTTAGCATAGAACTTAAATTCTACTAAGAATAATGTGCGAAGTACATGCTGAAAATGCTAAATTAAACATAGATATTTGGTTTCCATTTTCAAGAACTAACCAAACTGCCGATTATTAATGCGGGTATTTAACTTACAATCTCTTACCGACACGGCGACACTTATATATTACGTTTAGGTAATTCGAATTAATGATTTCGTGTATTGTTGGAAATTATGTGACATTTGTTTCTAGTTAGGCATTTGATTACCATTTAAAAAAGGTATTCAATTACCATATTCAAAATAGTGCGAAATGTAGGAAACAAATTGACTATGTTTAGCAGAATATATGTTCCTATATGCAGGTGCCTTCGAATACTGTGATTTTTTTTAGGCAGAACTTCAACTAGTATATAATTTGGAAACATTGTTAGTAACACATTTAAAGTTACGTTATTAAGTTCCATTATTACTTCCCACTTTAATTAATTAAGTCATAGACTGTACTTCTTCAGGTGAAAGAATTAACTTTTTTTTATACTTTATATTTGTACGAGGAAATTTATTAAATATATATAAATATTTAATTGAAAAAAGTCAGTAGCTTTGACGAGCTATAAGTTCAATGACAAATCAAAAATAGAACATATAAACTTCAAATTTGATTGTAACATTTGCTTCATATATATAAGAGGTAAAAATTGATTTTAGTCGTAGTATATGCAACAAAACGAAGATAGATAGTTTACAACGAGCATTATCGCTCGAAAACTTCCAAACGTCACGTAATCTTTGCCTATTCATTCCACCAAAATCTCATTCAACTTTAACAAACTCAATATTGTCAAATTTTCAGTGCTTATAATTAACAAATTAATTAAAAGTTCCTAAATCATAATTAATCAAATATATTTTTTAATTTTTTGATGATGGCACCAGTTTACTCTTAGTGATCTAGTAAAAAAACAAAAACCGATTTCGACTCGAGCACTTTTGATTATTAACAATGTAACAAACCATGTAACAAAAACAAGCAGACAGGTGAAAAGAAAAAGAAATGAAAAAAGATAAAAGAAATACGTACGTGAACTTTTATTAATTTTTATTACTGTTTCAATGTCTGAGAATTCATGAGCCTAGTGCAGCTCCATTTTAGGTAAATGAGTCGGATCGCAAATTCTCAATTGGGAAGAGTAAATTTTAGTTGATTAGTTAATGTAAAAGACCAAATGGAAGGTAGCCAAAATAAGTGTATAATTAGGCAAAAACGATAGAAAAGCACATGCATAATGCATTATTGCATTTATTTCGTTTAATACTTGTCTTATTCACTCTTCCTCAATATAATACCAATTCAATCACCCATATGCCAATTGTCATTACTGTTTCCGGGCTATTACTCCCTCCGGTCCAAAATAAGTGATTTTTTGGTCTTTTTCTTGTGGTCCAAAATAAGTGATTTTTTCAGATTTCAAGAAATTAATTATTTTTTTTCCTATATTGTCCTTGGAGTAAATAATGTTGGAATATGTGTTATGAGTATTATGTGAGATAGTAAAAGTTAATATAGTCAATTCCATTGCTAATTAATGTTAAAAGGTGAATTTCTTAATCAGTGTGAAAACATCTAAAAATCACTTATTTTAGACCGGAGGGAGTATTATTTATTTGGGTCGTCAAATTTGCATTTTAAACTATATTTAATTTATAAATTTATTATAAATATCTACTATAGTACTATTTTCTTTGTTTTAGCTAGGATCGATATTGTATTGTAATTGAGACTAAATAGAGATGGGAAGATATGAGATCGGCCTAAGATATGATACTCTTTACTCGCTAAGTATTTCGCTCTAGCTCTCGAGTTCTCTTAGCTATTGTTATATGTTTTATTTACAGAAAATGAGAAGGTTAAAGCTTCGGCTATAGTAGTCGCAAATTACTTGACGTCATTATAGTGATATAGGATAGACTAATTAAAAATTAGTAGTAGTATATTATGACAATAATTTGCTACAAATTTTTGAATTTTAAATTGTGATTTATTGACTTTTATGTTGTTTTTATATCTAGAAGTTCTATATAGGAAAAGGGAAAGAAAGAAAAGCAAAGTATATGCTAAAACTAAAGTGTATACAATAATTATTACTATAATAATTGTCACTCACTTTCAATGTATTTGCCCAGCTTTCTGAACCACTTTCAAAGATGAAACATGGGGTTCTCAATTTTTATACTAAGCAAGCAGGTAATTAACTCTCCGTTTATTTTTAGTTATTCATTTTTGACTTTATACTCCCTATAAAAAATAAATAATGTATGTATTGTACAATTTTACCCATAATAATGATAGCATTTTCAAAAGTCTTGAAAAATAATTATGAAAATGAGTAGTTAATAATAAGGGTAAAGCAGAAAAAAAAAGTTATTTTTCTCTTCATTTAGTATAGTAGAAAAGTAAAAATGAAAATATATTTTTAGTATAATGGATAAGTAAAAGTGAACTAAGGGAAGAGAGTATGTGGTTATATTGTTCAGTTACGCTGGCAATAATGCTAGAGATTGACACATTAGTCATTTTTGTGAATATTTAATATTTGGTTCTACGATATAATTGATAACTAAGAGACCAATCAATCACGACACGAAGTTGAATCATAGGAAACAAAAAACAAAAAAAACCACCAACACAACTATTTAATCAGTGTGATGACGTTTCTTTATCTATTCCGTGTCCGGTATTTGTTTGTAGTTTAATTCAGGTTCACCTCATGAAGTCTCACAGATGGGATAAATCGCTTCTTATCAAAAATGACTTTACACCTACATTTCGAACCCAAAATTTTTAATAAGATAAAAGAATACTTACTATTTCAGTGCGGATAATAATGAAATGACGTTATGTGTTCATATCTGCCTCGTAATGTTTCCACCCAAACCAGTAATTGGCTGTTTGCTTTTAACACATAGACATAATAGAGTCATCAGTTATCTAACGACATGGATTTCCAATAACTTAATAAGTTATTCTTAGACTTTGGTTAACTGATATAGGAAGTGCCAATTTTATTGGTTCTGTTTAATTAAAAGCTTCCAAAAGCTGAATTGATTTCCACCAACTTTAAGTCACCATTCACTATAATCTTGTTTAGGCTGAAATGGCTGAGTTAATCATTAGTTTTTTAATCGTAGTCCAACTAGATTGCTTAGCAGTGAAAGTGTGTAATGCCATGTGTCCCAAATAAAGAAAAATCACGAGATTTTAAAGTACGAGGATCAAATCATCTAATTTTCAATGAGAAGATGGACACCAATTCCTCTAGCTTTTTGACATATTTATGATCTACACAAATAGCTAGTACTCTACATAACAAATTTTTACTTCATAATTAAGATGTTTTAAAATGTTGGAAAAAATTCATAGTAAAAACAAGGAACTATTTGTCTCTTCAAATAGTAACACTTTTATATAATATGGGTTAAACAAAGTATATTTTATGTCATTTTGAAAGTATAGTCTTAATAATATAAGAAGAATTAACCTAAATAGTCGCCCACAAAACTGCTTAAACTAAAAATAACAGATGGAGATAAAATA
Organism: Nicotiana sylvestris; assembly: GCF_000393655.2. Taxonomy (NCBI): domain Eukaryota; kingdom Viridiplantae; phylum Streptophyta; class Magnoliopsida; order Solanales; family Solanaceae; genus Nicotiana; species Nicotiana sylvestris. The sequence goes on from NC_091068.1 coordinate 150,508,733, forward strand.
TAAATGTAATTCATGTACAATATATACATTAACTATGTATAATTAGTATATAATTTATGTATACCGAATAAAAAAAGCAGATAATGAATCTACCCGGCTATTTATGTAAACATGCCCTTATATAAAGGCTTTTCTTGGTAAAGGAAGAAGCCTAGAAGGCAACTAAGCCCAAAGGCTAAAACCCATTCCACTTCGAACTTTATGTTTCAACTTTCAAGTATGTCGATATTTGATTTTAGTTTTAACCGTAAAGAGGAAACTATTTATTCACAAGAAGTTCAAAAAACTCTTGAAATAGCGAAAGTTAATGTGAAAAAAGTTGAAGGAAGGAGACAAAAAAATTGAGACAACTCTCCGACGAGTTAGAACAAGTTCATCTTTTGATATAAAACTGATGTGTATATCATAAATGGCTTTTCAAAGAAATAAAAAACAAAGTTAATCTAGGAAATAATAATGATACATAATACATTCTACGTTAGGTGTATTTGTCTCCATCTTTATATAAATAATTGGAGTTGGTTTATTTGCAACCCAAAAGAGGAAAAGCAATTTTTTTTAAGTCTAATAAAAGGAAGCAAAAGATCTCCTTTGTCTAATGCTAATTATAAATAGCAACAATCAATCTTTCTTTAACACTTTGCACGCTTGAAGACTCCTGCTCGACGAAAGGATGCAGAGACAAGACCTTTGATCCAACTCTTTTTAACTCTGGGACATGCACTAGCGCCCTTAACAGGCACTCCAAAACCTGCAAATGCTCGTGAAAACAGGAGTCGGTTGGTCCTCTGTTCGTTGGAATGTGATTTTTAAATCCTTGACTGCGATTTCACGTTGAAGAATACGACTTAAAAAACTTATAAATCGCGTTGATCAAATGAGACTTATAAATCGCATTAGTCTAATACGACTTATAAATCGCATTTATCAATTGCATCTTATACCTCGCTTATCCGACTTACGTCCAGGGGCGGATCTACCTTATAGGGTAGGGGTAGTACGCCACCCGAACGCTTGGACAAAAATTCTTAATAAGTATGTTATATCTATGAAAAAATGATTATATACATAAATTGGCACCCGGATTACACAAGTGACAGATGGGTGCCATGGTTCAGGCTTGCTTTTTAAGTCTCTCATTTGCTTCGAGGGCCTAGATTCAATTCCCGGCGGCTGCATCTTCCTCTTTCTTTTATTGTTTTCCTACTTATTAGCCATTTCTTTTTTTCTCTATGGGCCGTGGGCCCTCACCTCTTCTTCCTTTTCTCTCCCCCTCTTTCTTTTTTCTCTTTTTACTTCGTGTTATTTGTTACTAGATCTCTGTATCTTCTTTCTTTTTTTAAATTTTCTTATATTAGCCTTTATTTTACTATCTACAATTACACCTTATTTCATGAGCAACTTCTTTCAATATGTAATTTTAAATGATACTAGGTAATATGTAGCTTCTCTCTTTTTAATGGTACAATATTAATTTATATATTGGAGTATAATTTGAGCAATATCATTTGTTGGCTTTTAAAAAAAGAAGTCCTAATTAATATAGGTTTTGAGTTGATTCTCACAGATTGAAAAATTGACACGTTTGCTTTGAAATAATTATCATATAACTCGACAATTAAATTGAAAAAATTAATTCAAGAATAATAACCAATTAATCAAATCAAACAAATAATGTATAATAATTAAGCTACACTTTAAGAAAATTTTCTAATTGGAGGTGTACTTTCATGCTATGTTGCTCGGACTCTTTAAAAAGGCTTCTGCACGTGTGTCAGATGCTTCAAAAGTTTACTACTTTTGAACGATCTGGCACACATCCTCTAATATTTTCGGATAGTCCGAGCAACATAGCTTTCATCAATATTTTTTTTTTGTAATTTTATTCTAGAATATATTTATATCAAGTGTAAAAAATTGAACTAAAATCGAACTTATTTGCCTATTTATGAATAAAAACCTAACTGGATGAACCGAAAACTAACTGAATCGATCTATTCTTCTTATTCGGTCTTTGTGGCTAGCGGTAAGTATACTATATACGTATATAGTGGCACTCGTAACCTTCAAATCTTGGATCCGCCTCTAGACTTACCCTACTCAACAAATTATTCAATGACATGATTTAGATTTTCAACAGTTGATTATAAACCCCAACCCTGTTTTTCCACCTCTATGGGTTTAAGCAGAGAAAAAAGAAAAATGGAAAAACCAGCAAAAGAGCAATTGAATAGAGCTCTCAATGAACTTCTCAATACCATTCATGAAACTCTTTAGGTATAATTATAACTCCCGTAGTTGTTTTGCAATTTTTGTTATATTTGTAAGTTGTGATTGATATGAGCAAACCTGCTATTGTATGTGAAAGAAAGAAAAGTAGACAAAATTAAAAAAAAAAAAAAAGTTAAAGAGAGAAGAAAAATGATAAGCGGAAGAATTTATGTCACGACCGGAATCCCCACCACCGAGACCGTGATGGCACCTAACATCACACTTGCTAGGTGATAACTAGGGATTATGATGCATTTTACACTCCTTCTTACTTGAGTTTTGATTAGAAATGTGTACAAAATAGTCCCAAAGGCTTACATGTTGTACTTGATTGCAGGGTTTGGTCAACAAGGTGACAATTCGTCAAAACCAGCTCAAAAAGGAGTGAAACATGCATAAGTACCAAGAACAAGTCCAAGCACAGTGTAACAGGACCAATGCGGCCACACTCAATTCTGTGTGGTCCGCAAAGAGGAGGTTCAGAGAGGTGCTCATTTCAGGCATTCAAGCAATGCGGCCGCAAAGCATTTCATGCGGACCACATTGGCTTCATTGTGGCTGCGCTCGATTTTGTGCGGTCAGCAAAGCTAGAGTTCAGAGAGTGCTGCTTTTGGGAAATATTTCCAATGCGGTCCGCGTTCATTTTGTGCGGACCGCAACAGAAGCCACCGCGACTGCGGTGCATTTTGTGCGGCCCGCGGTGGCCAAGTTCAGAGAGCAGAAGTTTCAGCGAAAAGCCTCAATGCGGCCGCACTCGATTTTGTGCGGTCCGCACTACCCCCGTAGGGGTATTTTTGTCCAGAAAATTCGGCCTAGTATAAATAATTTTTTCCCCATTTTTAGGTCATCAGTTGTATTCTAGACAGCAGCTGCGTTCGTGAATAGTAACCTTTTACCATTTTGAGTAATTTTACAATAGTTTTATCATTGAATCTTCAAGTTTTAGTTAGTAATTAAATATTATGGGGTTTTCTTCAATTATCATGAGTAGCTAGACCCATTAGCTAGGGTTGTGGCTCAACCCTAGTGTGGGTAATTGATGGGACTTGTGTTTTAAGGCTTGAATGTGTATGGGTGTTTGATATCTGGACTAATTTATGATTTTAATGTTGAATTAGTGGTTGCAAACACTAGTTTATACCTATTTGACTTGGGCTCTTCTTGAGAAAGAGAGCCTAAGTCTAGGAAAATTGGTCCAACAAGGAATTGGGGCGTATTCAAGATATTGATAGCCCCAATTAAAAGGTTAAACCTAGAGATAGTAATACCCGACTTGAACCCCAATTGCTTGCACAAATTATCATACTCAATTGGTCTTGAGAAAGTCAATTAGGGAAAAATTACTTAAACTACCGAGAGGTATAGAGTGAGAAGTTTCGTGCAATGGTTATATCATAATCCCCAAATAAGACAACCTAGACTTAGACTCGAGAACCCGTCAAGTATCCACCTAGGAGAAAGTCACTTCCCTAGTGCCTTTTAACTATTTAGACAACCCTCAATAGTTTACTCTTAGCTTAACTTAGCTTAATTTAGTATCTTAATAGTATAAATTTAGAAGTAATATCAAAACCAATTATGAATAGAAGTGTAATTAGGAGCAATTACGCAACTCCAATTTAGATAGAAACTCAATTCCCATTTCTAGCTTCCTGTGGAAATCTATCCGGACCTTCTCGGGTAAAAGCTGATTCGGCCACTCTTGCTACTTTGTAGTAGTGCAGGGTTGGCCTCGATCACTTTTTGGCGCCGTTGCCGGGGAGCTAACGGTTTTGGCTATCTATCTAAATGGTTTTGTGTATTGTTCTTCTTTCCTTCTGTGTAATTAATTTGTGCGTGTCACAACTTCAGGTACAAAATGGCAGCAAACTTAAATAGCGCACCTCTTGGAGATCTTCCGTCGGGGGAGGAGGTAGATGATAATGTTGATGATGAGGTCCCTATTGTGCCTCAATGACAAAGGAGAGGCCGCTAGGACAATGATAATATTCCAGAACCTCCCCCGCCATCTCCAAGAGTGGCTCCTCGAGTGCTTCCCAACCAAAGCAATGCAAGTGCAATTGTCCCATCCTGGATCCGGGCGGGAAATTTTCAAATTACCAATATGATGCTGACATTGCTGGAGAAATGTGGATATTTAACAGGCACTGCCAATCAGAATGCTTACAAATATCTCAAGGATTTCATGGATACCTGTTGGGGGAGCAAGCAAACTAATGTGTCCGAGGATGCACTTCGCTTGAGACTCTTCCCATTTTTACTTAGAGGGAAGGCATTGGATTGGCTTGAGCGACTTCACAACCATTCCATCACTACTTGGGATGAGTTGGCGGATAAGTTCATTGCAAAGTTCTTCTCACCGGGGCATATGACAGCATTGAGAGATGAGATCTTAGCCTTCAAGCAGGAGCCCACCGAACCATTACATGAGATTTGGGAGCGCTATAGAACAATGGTGAAGGAATGCCCCAACAATGATATGACTGAGGCGATGATCCAACAAACTTTCTACCGGGGCATTAACACTACAAACCAATGCATAGTGAACCAACTTGCTAGAGGCAACTTCATGAGACTGTCTTATGATGAGGCTTGTGACATTCTTGACGAGGTGGCTGACACTTTCTCCGCTTGGCAAAGTAGAGCCAATGTGCCTCAGGGTGACCCCACGGTTACTCATTTGCACAAAGAGCTACATAACCATGGACAGACTATAGCAGAACTGATAACAACAATGAACCAGCTCGCAAAGGCACATTTGCAATAAGTTCAAAATCCGCGCCAAGTGAATGCCATGGAAGGTGTCAATATGCAAGTGAACAAAAGAAGACAAAGAGGTCAATAGAACCAAGGGAGTTTGGATCAATTTGACAATGATTGTGGTGGATTCCAAGATAAGGGTTATGATGGGTAGAATGAAGAGGTGCAATATATGAACAACTATCAAGGGCAAAGGGGCAATTCTTCCAACCAAAAACAATGGAGACCCCAAGGCAATTGGGGCAATCAACAACAACAAGGCAATGATAATTGGGGGAACAACAACCAAAATTCCAATTGGGGCAATCAGAACAATCAGGGTAATTGGAATGGCAACAATAACAACTGGGGTGGTAACAATAATAAGGGAGGTTAGAACAATGTCAATCAAGGAAATAGGGGGCAAGGCTTTCAAAGGCCCCCAATGTATCAAACAACCAAAAAATCCACCCCATTTCCATCCCAAGGTCCTAGTTCTTCCAACAATGATATGGGGAGAATTGAAATGATGTTTGAACAGATGATGAAAAAGAATGCGAACTCTGATGCTCAGTTGTCTTCCCACAATACTTCAATTAGAAATTTGAAGGTTCAATTAAGGCAAATCTTACAGTCCTTGAATACTCGCCCTAAGGGGACTCTACCAAGTGATACGGTAGTAAACCCGAAGGTTGGCAACATTCATGTTATGGCAGTAACTACAAGGAGTGGACAAGGTGGTGATGTGACTACCTCCAAACAAAAGCAAATCTTGAGGGATGAAATTGAGTTACAAGAAAGTGAAGTTCCTTTGGTGGTTGAAAATGTGATTGATGAGAATGTGAATGAAAAAGTGAGGATTGATATTCAAGATGCCGAGGTGGAAACTCAAAATGACGTGAACCCGTCTAGGGAACACGTAATAGACATGTCGGAGCCGTTTGTTCCTAAAGCCAAGGCTCCTTTGCCAATGCCACCTCCACCTTATCCTCCTCAAAGGCTCGCAAAGTAGAAAAATGAGAATCGGTTTAAAAAGTTTATTGACATGATGAAGAGCTTATCCATTAACGTGCCTCTGGTGGAGGCTCTCGAACAAATGTCGGGCTATGCTAAATTCATGAAAGACTTGGTGACAAAGAAAAGATCCATGGATTGCGAAACTATCAAGATGACCCACCAAGTTAGTGCAATAGTGCATTCAATGGCCCCGAAGCTTGAAGATCCCGGTGCTTTCACCATTCCTTGTACCATTGGGAGTGCGGACTTTGCTAAGGCTCTATGTGATTTGGGGGCAAGTATCAACTTGATGCCCTACTTAGTTTTCAAGACTTTGGGTATTGGGCAACCGAGGCCGACTTCCATGAGATTGCAAATGGCGGATAGAACGATGAAGAGACCATTGGGTATTATTGATGATGTGCTTGTCCGGGTGGACAAATTTATCTTGCCAGTTGATTTTGTAATCTTAGATTGTGAGGTAGATTATAAAGTTCCGAACAAATTGGGGAGACCTTTTCTTGCTACTGGGAAGGCCTTAGTTGATGTGAAAGAATGGGAACTCACCTTCCGGGTGGGTGATGAGAAAGTAGTCTTTCATGTGTGCAAGTCAATGAAGCAGCCCAACAGTTCTGAGGTGTGCTCTTTTGTGGACCTTGTCACGGCAGTGATAGTTGATGATACAAGTGCAATGATCAATGTGGAGGACCCTCTAGAGGCCGTATCGTAGAATCTTGATGTCAATGATGATGAAAGACGAGTGGAGTGTGTAAATGCTTTACATGGGATGGGCTCCTACTCTTATAAGTCTAATAAACTATCTTTGGACCTTGAGAATAGGAAGACTCCACCAACAAAACCTTCAATTGAGGAACCTCCGGTGTTGAAGTTGAAGCCGTTGCCTCCACATCTCAGGTATGAGTTCTTAGGCCCTAGTTCTACTTTGCCAGTTATTCTTTCCTCTTGTCTTACTAACATGCAGGTTGATGCCACATTGGCAGTGCTTCAAAAGAGGAAAAAGGCAATTGGATGGACTTTAGCTGATATTCGGGGGATAAGCCCCACATTCTATATGCACAAGATTAATTTGTAAGATGATGCAAATCCCTCCTTGGAACATCAAAGGAGGTTGAATGAAGCAATGCAAGAAGTTGTGAAAAAAGAGGTAATCAAGTGGTTGGATGCCGAGGTTGTGTACCCCATCTCTGATAGCTCTTGGACTTTACTGGTGCAATGTGTACAGAAGAAGGGTGGCATGATCGTGGTTGAAAATTCACAAAATGAGTTTATTCCTACCAGAACAGTCACCGGTTGGAGGGTATGCATGGACTACCGCAAGTTGAATAAAGTGACCCGCAAGGATCACTTTCCATTGCCTTTTCTTGATCAGATGTTAGATCGACTTACTGGGCGTGCCTTCTACTATTTCTTGGATGGGTATTCTGGATACAACCAAATCTTGATTGCTCCGGAAGATCAGGAGAAGATCACATTCACTTGTCCATATGGCACCTTTGACTTTTCTAGGATGCCTTTTGGGTTGTGTAATGCACCAGCTATATTTCACCAATGTATGATGGCCATTTTCACCAATATGGTGGAAAATATTTTGGAGGTGTTCATGGACGACTTTAGTATTGTGGGTGATTCATTTGAGGAATGCTTGAAAAATCTTGATAGAGTGTTGGTGTAATATCCCATAAATTTCAAACAAGGACAAATTGGTCATTTAACAAAAAAAACAAAACAAAATAAAATGATTAAAGATTCAAATAGAAAAGGCCGAAGCCCATTCTGTGGCAAAATCAAAAAAAGGACGAAAGGCAAAAAGGGGGAAAGGAAAAAAAAGGGAAATTTTCTATTTTAAAAACCTAACAGAAGCTACAAGGAATCGGCAAAAATAACAAAAGCGAGCAGAAGAAGAAAGAAAGAAAAGATAAAAGAAGGAGGAAGAAGTGGGTGCACTGCGTTGGAGCCATAACTATAACTGTTGAGGAATCTTAAGCACTAATTGTCTCTTACGAGTATTACTTGAACTTTTTCTTCTGGTAGATTTAAATTTCGGTTCTCTTGATTAGAAGATTCTACAGAGTAATAGAAATTACACTAGTTCATTCACACAATTGGGAATTTTCTTTCTAAAGAATCAATAGAACTTTATAAAATTTGGAGTAATAAATTTTACGAATAGGTTGGAGTTGATAAATTAGTAATTACTCATATGTGGGTAAATATAAATCCACAAATTAAGACCCAAACATGAACCTCGATGATTGGGTATTCTAAAATAGCTATGAATTAGCCTAAATAAGGAAATTAACATGAGATCGATATTATGTAATTATAGATTGATTGGAGGAATTTGTACGAGTTGCATGAGGTGAAGCAGTTGGTATTTCGGCACGAGTACTGTGAGTAGTAATCTTACCGCAATTTGTGTTTTCATAACTTGCATGATTTACACATGATTTTTAATATGAATATGTTACCGATTATTTTGAGGTGCATGTGGGACAAGTCTTTTACTCGATATGATACGGAAATAGTTATTTGAGATGATTACCGTGGTTTTAAATATTTTAATTGTAACTAGATATTTTTTACGGTTACTTGAATTTACTGTTATCGAAATGAAATTATATGATTTGATAAGAACCGAAATGCCCTATATTATTTTAAAATATTTTCTACGAGTATATATGGATTATAGAGACAAGTATAAATGTGAGTAGTCATTGAAGGAAACCGTAGCTAACGGCGGGTTCGTTAGACCTGGTGCACCTTGTAATTACAGATTACTGTTATAGCTCTCGTTAGTGGGAAGGTAGAACTAGCATACCGTTACCGATTTTCCTTGAGTAGGGACTACCGTTATATTTAACTTCTTGCGAAGAAGTCCACAGTTATACTGATTACATGATCCGTTCATTGAAACCTCCTAAAAATATGAATATTGATATTATACTGTGGTTACCAAGCTTATTACGGAATTGTCAATCGTATTATACTACAAGAAAGATATGATGAGACTGAAAATTGTTTATTGTTTCTGAAAGGGGCATTTTTTTGTTATTTTCTGTTTGATATACTAGCATGTTTTCTGACTTGTCCCCAATAAAAACGGTTGTGGTTAAGTGTTATTACTCACTGAGCTAGCAACTCATTCCTGCTAATTTTTTTTCCAGAGATAACAGTTAACGGGGGCGAGGATTTCGTTAATTAGAGCGCACAAGTTGATATTTCTCGGTGAGCCTCACACTTGTTCGCGGGGGCAGAGATTTTATTTATTGTTATGGTCTTTTCATTGAATTCTTAGAGTTGCTCCATAGTCATTATTTTAGTGTCATGAGTATTCTTTTGTTATTATAATCTTATGTTAAGTATCGTTCTCATTTATCAAAGTTGGAGATAAATTAGTATTTCTAGTGGTTAGTTGGTGGTTTAGTTATGGTGGAGACTTGTATTGGTTAATTGACAAGTTGTTGATAGTTTGGTATGATATTAGGATGTTTGGTTGTTGATTTGAGATAGGAAAATTTTTGGGATGGTCCAAAAACAGGGAAAACTCTGTCCGATTTTCTGTAAAATTTCCGATGAGGCTTACTTGGGAGCACTAGTTCCCGCCGGTCACGATCCTAAATTGGGTCGTAACAAAGTTGATATCAGAGCTTAGGATTCAAGTCCCGAGTCATGGAGCAATGTTTAGTAGAGTCTTGTTCATGGGTATGTAGGCGCCCATACTTATGACCTTGAGGCTACTGAACATTTAGGAATGTTTTCCCTTCTTTCATTCTTTGATCGTGCGTTGAGATAACTTGAGATTGACTTTGGAATATTTCTTTCGCAGATGGCTAGGACACACACACCCTCATCTACTGGACGTGGTTCTACCTGGGGTGGCGGTCAAGTTGGGGTTCATCAAACTAGAAGACAGACTGCTCCTCAACTCCAAGTTGGGAACATGGGTCAAACCCAAGCTGTTATGCCAGGTCAAGTGCAAGAGCAGGGAGTTCAGAACACTCCACCAGCAGTGCCAACTATTGTACCTACTGTTGCCTTACCTGCAGATGCAGTGGCAAGGTTATTGAATGTGTTAGAGGCATTGGTGCCTACTCAGGGTGGAAGTTCAGCTCCTCAGGCTACTTTACAAACACAAGCACCTACACAGACTCAGCCTTTCGGGAATAAGGAAGTATCCCTACACGAGTTCCTGAAATTGAAATCACCAAAATTCATAGGTTCCGATAACTCAGCAGATCCTCAAGGTTTCTTGGATGGGACACTCAAGGCATTACATGCTCTTGGATGTTCTAGTAAGAGAGCCGTGGAGCTCGTAGTATACAAACTAGAGGATATGGCTAACACATGGTATGAAATGGTATTGCTAGGAAGGCCAGCAGGAGCACCACCACTGACATGGGACGAGTTCACTACATTGTTCAAGAATCATTTTCTTCCAGACAGTCTGATGCAACAATATGCTAGAGACTTTGAGAGATTGGTTCAAACTCCAGATATGGATGTGTCAACATATAACACTAAGTTCTGTAAGCTGGCTATATATGCTCCTCACTTAGTGCCTACCGAAGAAGCTCGAGTTTAGAGGTTTGTTGATGGATTGGTTGGTCGTCTATACAGTGCAGTAGCCCCATAGATGAAGACTTTATCCTACTCTGATGTAGTCGACCTTGCTAGAAAGATTGAAAACAAGGGACGTGAGGAGCGTGCAACTAGTGATTTACGTAATAAGGCCAAGACAGGAGGGGCTTTCAGTGGTGGTTTTAGTGAAAATAGAAGAGCAGGAAATCAGGGACAATAACAACAACATGGTTCTCAGACAAGGACATACATGTCTTCACAGTCCACATACCGACCACATTACAGACAAGGTAATAGGGGACCATCATCTTCTGGATATCGTAATTTTGGGCAAATATATGCCATTACTCCAGCCTGCCAGACTTGTGGTAGATCACATTTGGGCCAATGTCGTGTTCTAACTGGAGAGTGCTTTCGGTGTGACCAGTTGGGATATCACATGAGGGATTTCCCTGAGCCTCCCAGAAATTTCAACCAGGCTTCTATTCAGTCAGCTGCACCGACTCAGACTACTCGTAATACTTTAGGAGCTACAGGTACAGGAAATAGAGGTCAAGGTGCTAGAGATCATGCTATTGTGAATCAAGGACAAGGCAATGCTGGTAGAGGTGAGGCAAGAGTTTTTGCATTTACTAGACAAGATGCTGAGGCCTCGAACGCAGTGGTTACATGTATTCTTTTTGTCTGTTCATTTGATGCCCTTGCATTAATTGATCCGGGATCTACTCACTCCTATGTGTCCTCATACTTTGCTTTGAGATTTAGTAGACAACCTGAGCTTTTGAATGATCCTTTTCTAGTTGCTACTCCTGTTGGAGAGTCTTTGTTAGCTGAATACGTGTATCGTGCTTGTCAGATTCGGGTTGAGGGTAGGGATACTCTAGCTGACCTTATTGTACTTGATATGATTGACTTTAACATGCTGATGGGAATGGATTGGTTATCTTCTTGCTATGCTATAGTCGATTGTCATGCAAAGATAGTTAAGTTTGAGATACCAAATGAACCCAGTTTTATTCTAAGAGGGAGTCAAGTTCCAAAGACTTGCAAAATTGTATCTTTTATGAAGGCTCAACGACTTCTAAACAAAGGTTGCTTGGGTTTCTTAGCTATTGTAAATGATACAAGAAAGGAAACAATTAGTATAGAAAATGTACCAGTAGTGAGAGAATTTTCTGATGTATTTCCTGAGGATTTACCAGGATTGCCTCCAATATGAGAAATAGACTTTAGTATTGATTTGTTACCTGACACACAACCCATATCGATACCCCCATATCGAATGGCACCAGCAGAGTTGAGGGAGCTAAAGCAACAGTTACAGGATTTGTTAGATAAGGGTTTTATTAGACCTAGTGTATCACTATGGGGTGCACCAATACTGTTTGTAAAGAAGAAAGACGGATCCCTGAGAATGTGCATTGACTATAGGCAGTTGAACAAGATAACAATACGCAATAAATATCTTTTGCCTCATATAGATGATATGTTTGATAAGTTACAAGGAGCTGCCCTCTTTTCAAAGATTGACCTCCGTTCTGGTTATAATCAACTTAGAATCAAAGATGAAGATATTTCTAAGACTGCTTTCAGAACTCGATACGGGCACTATGAGTTTCTTGCGATGCCTTTCGGACTGACAAATGCTCCAGCTGTATTCATGGATTTAATGAATATGGTGTTTAAGCTATTTCTAGATAGCTTTGTAATAGTATTTATTGATGATATCCTGATATATTCTCGTAGCCAAGAAGAACACGAGAATCATCTCAGGACTGTGTTGCAGACATTACGAGAACATCGGCTTTTTGCTAAGTTCTCGAAGTGTGAATTCTGGCTAGACTCGGTATCATTTCTGGGACATGTTGTATCCAAAGATGGAATTATGGTAGATCCTAAGAAGACCGAAGCTGTGCAGAAATGGCCCAGACCTACTTCTCATACAGAGATTCATAACTTTTTAGGCTTAGCAGGATATTACAGGCGTTTTGTGCAGGATTTCTCCAAAATAGCAGTGCTGCTGACCAAGCTAACACAGAAAAATGCAAAGTTTCAGTGGATGGAGGAATGTGAGCAGAGCTTTCAAAAACTCAAAACATGTTTTACAATTGCACCAATATTAGGCTTACCATCAGGTTCTGGAGGATTTACAGTATTCTGTGACGCCTTGAGGGTGGGATTAGGATGTGTACTCATGCAAATTGGTCATGTTATTGCTTATGCTTCGAGACAATTAAAAAAGCACGAGCAAAACTATCCTACACATGATTTGGAGATGGCTGCAGTGGTATTTGCTCTAAAAATTTGGAGACATTATCTATACGGCGAAACTTGTGAGATTTATACTGACCATAAAAGTCTGAAGTATATCTTTCAGTAGAGAGATCTGAATCTTCGGCAGCGTCGTTGGATGGAAATACTCAAAGACTATGATTGTTCTATTTTGTATCATCCTGGAAAAGCCAATATGATGGCTGATGCATTGAGCAGAAAATCTATGTGGAGTCTGGCACACAAAGCTCCTGCAAAGAGACTTTTGGCCAAAGATATTCAGAGACTAGGAGATACAGGTATCAGATTTAGTGTCACAAATTCAGAGGCATTGTTGGCTTGTGCTCAGGCTAAGTCATTATTAGTTGAGCGCATTAAGGCCACCCAATATGAGGATGGACGATTATGCAAATACAGGGATGAGACCTTTGTTGGTAAAAGCAAGGATATGATTGTTGAAAGTGATTGTGTTCTTCGAATGGGTGACAGGATATGTGTAGCAGACGTATATGGGTTGAGACATGCTATTCTTAAATAAGCTCACAACACTAAATACACTATACATCCTAGATCCACAAAAATGTATCATGACCTGAAGCAATTTTATTGGTGGTAAGGTATGAAGAAAGATGTTGCTAACTTTGTTTCTAGTTGTTTGACTTGTCAGCAGGTCAAGGCTGAGCATCAGCGAACCGCAGGACTACTACAACAAATTGAGATTCCAGAGTGGAAATGGGAAAGAATTACTATGGATTTTGTCACCGGGCTACCACGAACCCTTAGAGGTTATGACTCGGTATGGGTGATTGTAGATCGACCGACGAAATCAGCACACTTTTTGCCGGTGAAGACTACATATGATGGAGTCAGGTATGCACAGATATTTATGAACAAAATTGTCCGACTTCATGGAGTTCCAGTATCTATCATCTCTGATAGAGGATCACAGTTCACTTCACACTTTTGGAAATCTTTTCAAGAAGCATTGGGTACACGAGTAGATCTTAGAACTGCATTTCATCACAGACAGACGGGTAGTCTGAACGTACTATTCATATCTTAGAGGATATGTTGAGAGCTTGTATTCTTGAGTTTGGAGGTAGTTGGGACACTTATCTACCGTTAGCTAAATTTGCTTACAACCATATCTTCCAGTCCAGTATTCAAATGGAACCGTACGAAGCATTGTATGGTAGAAGATGTCGTTCTCATATCAGATGATTTGAAGCTAGTGAGACTAACTTATTGGGATCTGACCTAGTGCAAGAAGCTATGGACAAGGTCCAGTTGATCAGACAAAGATTGTTTGCAGCTCAAAGTAGACAAAAATCTTATGCGGATAAGAGAAGAAGATATTTAGTATTCACAATTGGGGACAAAGTGTTCCTACGAGTCTCTCCTATGAAAGGTGTGATGCGGTTTGGGAAAAGAGGCAAGCTGAGCCCCAAGTTTATAGGACCGTACGAGTGGGAGCTGTGGCTTATCGTTTGGCACTTCCTCCTGAGTTGTCCTTTATTCATCCAGTTTTTTCATGTCTCAATGCTAAGGAAATGGATATCAGACTCATCACATGTGCTTGAATCACCTGCTATACCGTTTGATCAGAAGTTATCTTACGAGGAGGAGCCGATCACTATTGTTGATAGACAAGTAAGAAAACTACGGTCAAAAGAAATATTGTTCGTGAAAGTTTTCTGGAGAAGTCATACCGTTGAATAAGCTACTTGGGAAATAGAAAAAGATATGCAAGCGAAGTATCCCATTTGTTTCAGTCTACAGGTACGAACTTGAGTTAAATTCGGGGACTGAATTTTATAAGGTGGGGAGGATGTATTATCCCATAAATTTCAAACAAGGACAAATTGTTCATTTAACAAAAAAAAAACAAAAAAAAATAAAATGATTAAAGATTCTAATAGAGAAGGTCGACGTCCATTCTGTGGCAAAATCAAAAAAAGGACGAAAGGGAAACGGGGGAAAGGAAAAAAAGGGAAAAGGGTTTTCTATTTTAAAAACCTAACAGAAGCTACAAGGAATTAACAAAAATAACAAAAGCGAGCAGAAGAAGAAAGAAAGAAAAGGGAAAAGAAGGAGGAAGAAGTGGGTGCACTGTGTTGGAACCATAGCTATAACTATTGAGGAATCTTAAGCACTAATTGTGTTTTACGGGTATTACTTGAACTTTTTCTTTTGGTAGATTTAAATTTCGATTCTCTTGATTAGAAGATTCTACAGAGTAATAGAAATTACACTAGTTCATTCACACAATTGATAATTTGCTTTCTAAAGAATCAATAGAACTTTATGAAATTTGGAGTAATAAATTTTATGAGTAGGTTGGAATTGATAAATTAGTAATTACTCATATGTGGGTAAATATAAATCCACAAATTAAGACCCTAACATGAACCTCGATGATTGTGTATTCTAAAATAGCTATGAATTATCCTAAATAAGGAAATTAACATGAGATCGATATTATGTAATTATAGATTGATTGGAGGAATTTGTATGAGTTGCTTGAGGTGAAGCAGTTGGTATTTCGGCACGAGTACTGTGAGTAGTAACCTTACCACAATTTGTGTTTTCATAACTTGCATGATTTACACATGATTTTTAATATGAATATGTTACCGATTATTTTGAGTTGCATGTGGGACAAGTCTTTTACTCGATATGATACGAAAATAGTTATTTGAGATGATTACTGTGGTTTTAAATATTTTCGTTGTCACTAGATCATTTTTACCGTTACTTGAATTTACTATTATTGAAATGAAATTACATGATTTGATAAGAACCGAAATGTCCTATATTGTTTTAAAATATTTTCTACGAGTATATATGGATTACAGAGACAAATATAAATGGGAGTAGTCATTGAAGGATACCGTAGCTAACGGCAGATTCGTTAGACCTGTTGCACCTTATAATTACAGATTACCATTATAGACCTCGCTAGTGGGAAGGTAGAAATAGCATACCGTTACCGATTTCCCTTGAGTAGGGACTACCGTTATATTTGACTTCTTGCAAAGAAGTCCACAGTTATACCGATTACATGATCCGTTCGTTGAAACCTCCTAAAAATATGAATATTGATATTATATAGTAGTTACGGAGCATATTACGGAATTGTAAATCGTATTATACTACAAGAAAAACATGATGCGAATGAAAAATATTTATTGTTTATAAAAGGGGCATTTTTATGTTATTTTTTGTTTGATATACTAGCATGTTTTATGACTTGTCCCCTATAAAAACGGTTGTGGTTAGGTGTTATTACTCACTGAGCTAGCGACTCATTCCCCGCTAATTGTTTTTTCAGAGACAGCAGTTGACGGGGGCGAGGATTTCGTTAATTAGAGCACAGAGGTTGATATTTCTCGGTGAGCCTCACACTTGTTCGCGTGGGCAGAGATTTTATTTATTGTTATGGTCTTTTCATTGAATTCTTAGAGTCGCTCCATAGTCATTATTTTAGTGTCATGATTATTCTTTTGTTTTTATAGTCTTATGTTGAGTATCGTTCTCATTTATCAAAGTTGGAGATAAATTAGTATTTCCAGTGGTTAGTTGGTGGTTTAGTTATGGTGGAGACTTGTATTGGTTAATTGACAAGTTGTCGATAGTTTGGTATGATATTAGGATGTATGGTTGTTGATTTGAGGCAGGAAATTTTTTGGGATGGTCCAAAAATAGGGGAAACTCTGTCCGATTTTCTGTAAAATTTCCGATGAGGCTTACTTGGGAGCACTAGCTCCTGAGCACCGGTCACGGTCCTAAATTGGGTCGTGACAGTTGGCCCGTTGTGAAGAAACCAATCTTGTTCTTAATTGGGAGAAATACCACTTTATGGTGGAAGAAGGCATAGTTCTTGGGCATAAAATTTCAAAGCATGGTATAGAGACAAAGCAAAAATTGATGTGATTTCAAGGCTCTCTCCCTACCTCTGTCAAGGGAGTTAGAAGTTTTCTTGGGCATGCGGGGTTCTACCGGAGATTTATCAAAAACTTTTCGAAGGTAATGAATTCCTTATGCAAGTTATTGGAAAAAGATGCCAAGTTTGTGTTCGATGAGAGATGTATGCAAGCCTTTGAACTTCTCAAGCACAAGTTGACCACCACTCCTATCATTACCGCACCTAATTGGAGTTTGCCCTTTGAGCTCATCTGTGATGCAAGCGATGTTGCGGTTGGGGTAGTTTTGGGTCAAAGAATGAACAAAATGTTTCATTCGGTGTACTATGCGAGCAAGATAATGAATGATGCTCAAGTGAACTACACGGTGACCAAGAAAGAACTTTTGGCTATTGTGTTCACAATGGAGAAATTTCGGCCTTATCTTATGGGTGCCAAGGTCATAGTCCATACCGATCATGCCGCACTCCAGTACTTGATGACGAAGAAGGATTCCAAAGCTAGACTGATGCGATGGGTCTGTTACTTCAAAAGTTTGATTTGGAGATTGTGGACCGGAAGGGTAGTGAAAACCAAATGGCGGACTACTTGTCCCGTTTGGAGGAGGAGGGGATGCCTCGTGATGGCCTAGAGATCAATGATTCATTTACCGACGAACAACTCCTTTCAGTGTCGATGAATTGTATGCCATGGTTTGCGGATGTTGCTAATTTCCTTATGACTGGTATAATCCCGTGTGAGCTCTCTTCTAACCAAAGAAAGAAGCTCAAACGGGATAGTTTGGATTCTATTGGGATGAGCTGTACTTGTTCAAGATTTGCACAGATGGTATGATCTGAAGGTATGTCCTAGAGGAGGAGCAACTAAGTATCTTAGAGGCTTGTCATTCCTCTCCCTATGGTGGCCATCATGACGGGGCGAGGACGACTTCCAAAGTTCTTAGTTATGGGTTTTATTGGACAACTTTGTACAAAGATGCAAGTGAACTTGTGAAGAGGTGTGACGAATATCAAAGAGCAGGTAGAATTTTGAAGAAAGATGAGATGCCTCTCAATACCATTCTTGAAGTTGATATTTTTTATGTATGGGCCATTGATTTTATGGGCCTGCTTGTTAGCTCGTGTGGGACCACATACATCCTTGTGGCAGTTGACTATGTTTCAAAATGGGTTGAATCCATGTCTTTACCTAACAATGAGGCCCGGAGTGTTGTTACGTTTCTCAAGAAGAACATTTTTAGAAGGTTTGGCACTCCTCGTGCAATCATAAGTGATGGATGGTCTCATTTTTGTAATAGAGCTTTTGACACTTTGCTTGCAAATTATGGTATCAACCACAAAGTTTCTACTCCCTATCATCCTCAAGAGAGTGGCCAAGTTGAAGTCTCAAACAGGGAAATCAAGAGTATATTATCAAAGATGGTCAATGCAAATAGGACCGATTGGTCAAAGAAGTTGGATGATGCTCTATGGGGTTATAGGACTACTTACAAGACTCCGATTAGTATGTCTCCGTATCGGTTGGTATTTGGAAAAGCTTGCCATCTACTGGTTGAGTTAGAGCACAAGGCCATGTGGGCTTTAAGGAAGCTGAATCTTGAATGGGATATGGTAGAAAATCTTTGTGTGGAGCAGCTTAATGAACTTGATGAATTCCGATTCCATGCCTACTCTAGTTCGTCCTTGTACAAGGACAAGATGAAGTACTTTCATGATAAATATGCTTGTGGCAAGGAGTTCAAAGTGGGTGATTTGGTTCTCTTGTTCAATTCTCGGTTACGTCTATTTCTGGGAAAGTTTAAGTCGAAATGGAGTGGAACTTTTGAAGTGGTATTTGTGACTCTGTTTGGTGCACTTGACTTGAAGAACAAAAATGGTGAGGTTTTCAGAGTGAATGAGCACAAGGTCAAGCAGTACCTGGGCAATATTAATGACATCCACGTGGTGGCACTTCTTCATCTAAAATGATTTAATGGTAACCTGCGTCGTGCCGCGACGTTAAATCAGGTGCTTCTTGGGAGGCAACCCATGTGTCTTTCTTTTGGTTCTTCTTTGATTTTCTTTGTAGTGTAGGATTTATTTTTTGACTGACTGGTTGTGAGATGATGTAGGATTGTGTTGATGTAGTGCAGGATCAAGTTGAAAAATGATCACTCTCTGAAGTTTGCAATGCGAACCACACTTCATTTTGTGCGGCCGCAAAGGCCTGTATGGGGGGGGGGGGCAAGAAATAAATGCGGGCCGTAGAGTCATTTGTCAAAAGTGGAGAGTCTCTAAAGTTTTCCATCGTGACTGCATTGCATTTTGTGCGGTCCGCGCTGGACCACTGCGGCCGCACTGGAATTCTTGCGGTCCGTAGTGGCCAATTTCCCAGGGCTTCATGGTTTTGAGCACCGCAGACCGCGGTGCCATTTTGTGCGATCCGCGGTGGGTAGGTGAGCTGGGGCCCAGGACCTTTTTCTATAAATAGGACCTGAGGCCCTCCATTTGAACTTTTCGATCTTTTTAATCTCAGAAGCCTAAAAATCAATGTTCACTCTCTACATTGCATGGATTCAACTGCTTATTCTTGATTAATCATCAGTGCGTCTCATTTCTGGTAACTTTAATTCCTTTCTAGTTATTTAATTTTGCTATTTTCTTTGACTTTCACTGTCTCTTAGCCTTTCTTCCAGTTTTTCTTTTAATTTAGTAGCATATGTTAGTTAATCCTGTTTAATTAGGAATAATTAGTTACAATTGAGGCAACACCTAGGGTATTGTCAAGGTGAAAATTTGGACTAAAAATGAACAAAACTTGAATCCTAGGTTGGTGTTGCTGCTGGGCACTCAATGCGGATCACAATGGATTTTGTGCGGTCCGCGGTGCCTCTAATTCGGTCCGCAATACTATTTTGTGCGGACCGTGGTGGATTAAGTTCTGAAAGCTAACATTTGAGGACCACGACCGCAATGGATTTTGTGCGGTCTGCGGTGCCTCAATGCGGACCGCAATGTATTTTATGCGGTCCACAGTGCATAGATTCAGAGAGTGGGTAGTCTGAACCCCACCTCTGTGTGGACCGCAATGGATTTTGTGCGGTCCGCAGTAGCCTTTTTGCGGCCGCACTTCATTTTGTGCGGTCCACATTCTGCAACATTTGACTTTCTGTAATAATTTTCCTGCAATTGAGCACTTCATTGATTCTATTGATACTAACCAAGCAAAACTGAATATTGCTTGTAGACAATGGTGAAATCATGAGGCAAAGGTGGTAAACAATCAGGAAGAGGAGAGTCCTTCCGGGGTAGGGGACAAGGAATGATAAGATTAACCTCGCAAGCCCAAAAAAACATCAAAAACATTAGGAAGCTCATAAAGGCTGCTGATAGAGCCATTGACCAATCAGGGAGTGAATATGAGCCTTCCTGGGAGGTATCGTCAGACTCCGTGCCAGAGTATGTTCCTGACTGGCCAGAGAGAAACAGGTTGAGGGATACACCTCCATCCTCTCCCACTACCCAAGCATCAGTGCGCGTATCTTCTTAGTTGTCTGAGGGCTCAGCTGTAGGCAGTGGCAATGAATATTCCACCTCTCCTATAGCTTCACTATCCGGGAGGGGCCCGTAGAAGAATAAGGGGGTGAGCCCCAAGTAGGTGGGATAGAAAGGACTAGAAATCCGGAGGCATGGCAGGACTGCTTTGTGAGTGAGGTTGCCTATCACAAGTTCAGAGAGTGGCGGCCCGAGAGGAAATTGATACTTGAGTGTAAATTTATCACCCGGGACCTTTTGCCTCACAACTTCAATATGTTGAGGCAGTTCAGAGATAGAGCTGGATGGGACTACTTTATATGCCATGTGGAGGATGTCAATGAGCACTTGGTGAAAGAGTTCTACACAAATGTTGCCCACATCAAAAAGGGCACTAAAGTCACCAAAGTGCGGAACTTGAAGGTGAAATTTGATGGCAAGACCATAAATGATTACTTGGGCTTCATGGAGGAGGATGGGTCATTTTACTTGGAGAAGATGGCATTGAGTGAGGCTGCTCGTCCTTGGTTGGTAGAGTACTTGGCAATCCCAGGTACCACCCCAGATTGGTTGACTGCATGAGTGAAGATCTTAAGGAGAACTTTGAATTTTGAGGCTAAGGGGTGGGAAACGTTTGTGTGTAGCAGGCTCGATCCCACCACTTATGACAATTCACTCCCTATTCACCGAGCTATATTGGCAGCGTCGATCATGGCGGGGTACCCGATTAACATTGGGAATATGATGTCCCGTGTTATTACACGGGTGGTGAACGAAGGTGACAAATCTTATCCCTTCCCCAACTTCCTAACCATGTACCTGGAGGACTTAGATGTGGAGAAGTGTAAATTTGATATGAAAGTGAAGGCGAAGGCACCGTTCTCATGGTAGAGCCTGCAAGGTGATGACAACCCTAAAGGCAAGCACTTCAAGGGCAATGCAAGAGCCAGTAGTGGTAGTGGTTCCTACTCAGCCTTCTTCCACCTCAGCAGACATGGCCCCAGGTCCTTCCACTTCCACAGCTCCAGAGATACCCTCCTCCACTGCATACCCATTGACTGCCTATCACCTGAGCTAGACCCTTGCCAGCATCAACAATTGGATGCAGACAGCTACTTCTAAGCCGTCTGTACTATCTACTACGGTAGCAGCCCAATCAGCACCCCTTCCTCCACAGATCCCACAGTCCATTGAAGACACTCTAAAGGAAATTCTAGACAACCAAAAAAAGATCATAGATGCAGTTGACTATCATGGAAAGGAATTGTAGGAGCTTGCTAGGGAAGAGAAGAAAATGAGGAAGACTCCGGCTTCAAAAGAGACAGTGAAAGAGCTAAGGGTCGAGGTAGAGAGGTTGAAGGCGGATCACCTACCTTTGGATTTGCTATTGCATGACTCGGAATCAGTAGCCCAGCCCTAACCAGAGCAGGAGTCCGAGAGGCCACCCAAGAGGAAAAAGGTGATTCTCCGTTCTGATGATGCAGTTATAGAGTTGGAGGACCTACATGGAGGTTCCTCCAGCTAGCCCTAGGACTCAGTCCATGTCCAGGCACAGGTCCCAGCAGAGCCATAGATCACAGGGAGCCCGTCACAAGTTCCTAAGCAGACAGAGAACCTAGGGACCTAGACTCAGGATCCTATGCAGACAGAGGGCCCATAAGGAGTTTCTTTCTCCTCTTTTTTCTATTTTTGTGCTTATTTTGGTTAGTTGGCATTGAGGACAATGCCAGCTTTCATTTGAGGGGGTAGCCCTATTTGGATATTTGGATGACTGTATATATGACAATATTTTATGCTTTCTTTCTTTTTATCTTTGGTATGTATATATTTTATCAATTCATTGCACTTTTTGTACTTTTTTCTTTGGGTCTGTATATAAAGTTACATTTTTATGTATATATTCATTCTCCCTATTGTATATAAAGCCCCCTTGTACATATTCATTTTACTTTCTGCATTTTTTCCTTTCTTAGCTTCTTATTTTATGTTCGTAGCTTCTTGTTTTGAGTTTTTGCAATAAGCCTTTGGTTTTCTTAATGCCACGGTTCTTTCCAAAGGTGGAATTTGTGTGAACCGGGTGGCTCTTCCCGATGATAGATGGCATGACAACCTTCTTAAGGGTTTGAGTCTGTTTTTCTTTTTGCTTTTTAGTAGTTAGTTGGTAAGGGTGCCTCAGGCAAAACTTCACTTGGGCCTAACACATTTGCCTTTGATCCTATGGTCAAAAATAAATCGTTGTGTATATGATGATGAAAGTTGTGACCTTGAGACTCTTGTGTTGGCCGATAATCATCAAGTGGTTTTTCGGGACCATTGTGTTGCTCAAATCTTAGCTAAGGTTGTTGTGGGCTCCTGACTCCGTGTCTTTAGCAATCCCATGGCCTGTGTGGTGAGAATTTGAATTTCAAGTCCAAGTCCCGAGCCCTTGGTCTAGAACTTGCCCTAAATGTTTGTCTAGGCGAAATCCTAAGTGTAATTAGACTTGAGATGTGATTATAGGCTCTCCTTGATCCAAATGATATCTTGAACACTTCCATAACCTACCAATGATAAAATCCCTAGTCAACCCTTTTGAGCCATAAAGCTTTTTCTTTCAAGAACCACAATACAAGCCTTTACCCGTTCTAAAAATACCCTCTCTTGGAACCCGATCTTTCCTTAGCACATGGGAGCCAGAGGTAGGGGTCATACCGCTAAAGGTGGAGGTCAGGCCGTTAGAGGTATAGGCCAGGCCGCTAGAGGTGGAGGCCAGCCAGTAGGAGGCTGTCCCAGAGATATGGTTTAGAGTGGTAGGGCCCAGTCCTGATGTTATACTTTCCCAGCCAGGCCTGAGGCTGAGTCATCTGATGTTGTTATCACAGGTACTGTTTCAATATGCAATAGAAATGCTTCAGTTCTATTTGATCCAGGGTCTACATAGTCCTATGTGTCATCTTACGTTGTTGCATATTTGTTTGTGCCTCGTGATTCTTTGAGTTCTCCCGTCTATGTGTCCATACTGGTAGGTATTCTATTATTGTAGATCGTGTCTATCATTCGTGTGTGATTATTATTGGGGGTCTTGAGACTCGTGTAGATCTTCTACTTCTCGATATGGTTGATTTCGATGTCACTTTGGGGATGGATTAGTTGTCACCTTATCATGCTATATTGGACTGTCATGCCAAGACCGTGACCTTAGTCTTTCCAGGGTTGTCCCGATTAGAGTGGAGAGGGACTCCTGATCATTTTACCAACAGGGTCATTTCTTATATGAAGGCTCAGTGGCATATGGTCGAGAAGGGGTGTCTAGCTTATCTGGATTATGTTTGTGATTCTAGTTCAGAGGTTCCTTCCATGGATTCTGTACCAGTTGTTCGAGATTTTCTAGAGGTATCTCCTACAAACCTGCCTGGGATGCCACCCAATAGGGATATGGACTTTTGTATTGACTTGATTTCGGGCACTCATCCCATTTCTATTCCGCCATACCGCATGGCCCCGCTAGAGTTGAAGGAGTTGAAGGAGTAGGTACAAGATTTTCTTGATAAGGGCTTTATTAGATCCAGTGTCTCGCCTTGGGGTGCGCCCGTGTTGTTTGTAAAGAAGACGTACAAATCAATGAGGATGTATAGAGATTACCAGTAGTTGAACAAAGTCACCATCAAGAACAAGTATCCACTGCCGAGGATTGATGACTTATTTGATCAGCTTCAGGTTGCCAAGGTGTTTTCAAAGATTGATTTGAGGTCTGGCTACATCAGTTGAGTATTAGGGCATTCGATGTCCCTAAGACAGCTTTTCGGATGCATCGGGAATTACACTCAAGTAACGATCCAATGTATTTTACGATTTTACAAATATGAGCGAGTTTATATTAATTAGCCACGGATAATAATTCTTAATTAGCTTCTTCCGAAGACTAACAAGACTTCCTAATTGAATTATCTCTAAAACAATTAAGAGACTAAACACACCCGGAATGGCTACAAGTATTTCAATCCTATTCCTAGGTAGAATCTATAAAATGAGGTTTAAAGCCTCAAGTTCTTGTTAATTAATCTTTTCCAACCCCAAATTATCTTTTCGAAAATTAATTCGGAGTTAATGGGCGAGTCCTAGGGTTAGCTAATTCCTTTGAAAACATTAAAGAACAAGAATAATTAAAGAAAAAACAACTCACTTCATAAAAATATAAAAATCATTCAATACATAAGCACAATAAGGTATTTAATCCACACTTTAAATATGAATATTTCCATAAACAAGATTCAAGTTTTTGAATAAAATACTACATACTTAGATATCAATACAAAGCAAGGAAATGAAGAAATAAACATAAATGGATAAGAAAATCTTAACCACAAGCTTCAAATCTTCAAGACCAAAGTGTGTGTGCAAAGCCCTAGCTTCCAAAACTTGTTCTCTCTAGCCCTAAGAACTGAAAATAAGCCAAAGATCTCCAAAAAATCTGTTTGGACGAGTATTAAAATGGTTTGGGAATGAGAAAATGTGAAATGCCTAATTTGCCCAGATCTGATGCCCGTTGACCGCATCTGCAGATGAATTCTCGTAGATGCGGTTCCGCAGATGCAGATACCTTATCGTAGAAGTGAAATGTTGAAATATGATTGCCACCGCAGATGCGAACCCCAAATGTGCAGATGCGCTACCGCAGAAGCGGAAAGTGACTCCCAGATACGATTTCTTCCAAGCCTAGACTCCACCGCAGAAGCGGATCTTCTCACGCAGAAGCGGGGTCACTTCTGTGACCATGCTTCCGCAGATGCGGAATCATTGGGGGGGGGGTTGCATTATTTTTACCCTCTTTTGCTCAATTCCACTTCAATTCAATTCAAATCACTTCATAGAATCATTTACCTGAAAATCTAACAATACACACCATAAACGACCTCATATTATAGTTAAAAGACATAAAAGCTAAGGAAAAGAGACTATATTGAGTGGTAAAATCACCACTCATCAACACCCCCAACTTAAAGCTTTTGCTTGTCCTCAAGCAAACCAAAACCAACACTTCAATGAGGATTTACCATTTAAAACACAAGTGGTATTGCTATTATTTACAATTCACATTCTCCAATTAGGTACTATACTTATGGATTTGGTTGGTACTAATAATTAGGCTCAAGTATGTGTATCTTTCCCGAATGACTCTCCCAGTTAAAAACAACTACAAGATTGTGCAAGGGAGTTTCAAAATAATCAAGTGACAAGAATAAGCCTCAAGAAGTGACTCAAAAGCACTAGTCCACTACATATGCTCAACTTACTCAATTTCACCAATCCTTCCTAATTCATGTGCCCTCACAAGAAAGAAAGTCCCAAAATCACTATATTTACAATACAACATAAGGGACAAATTTACAAAAAACACTCACTCTCACAAAGAATTTCAAATGTTACAACATATCATATCATAAGCTTGCCCTCATTTTAATTCATCGCCTATTCAAGAATGTTCGGTTGGAGGCTCCATAAGGACTTTTTAAGCTTGTAATATAGGTTTAGGGAAGGGTCGGATAAGCATTTGGATACAAGTGACTTCACCCTCCTTGAACACTACTCACATTTATCTTTCTTTTTGCACTTTGTTTCTTTTCAACTCACATATCCTCATTGGCATCTAGTTACCAACATAGAACCCCCTTAAATACCTCTCAAATTTTCATCAAGGCTCCATATTTATATACATACAAATATTTCTCTTTTTTTTATATACATTTTTATTTTGGAGCTTGAATAATTTAATATGAACACTTTGAGTATATGTTCCTACACTCACTGTACAACCTTACCAATTTTCACTTTGACACCACACCCCCAACTTAGGCTTTTAGCGTGGGCAAAGAGTCACTAAAAGAGCCAAAATTTTATCACACGAATTATTTTTCACCATGCAACTTACTTGTTTTAGTTCAAAGCCGAAATTCGGAGGGGTATTCTTAATTCACATTTCACGCACAAGAGATTGATTTTACTAGTACCAAATAATCCAAAAGTCTCCTCCTAGCAAAACAAGACTAATTCCCTTAAGAAAGTTGTCACGCCATCTATCATAGGGAAAAGTCACCCTCTTCACTTCAAAAATGTTCCTTGGGAAAGAACCGTAGCATGAAGAAAATCTAAGGAAATATTACTTAAGGAAATAAAAATGAAAGAAAACAACACTACTAAAAAGGATACTAAAATAAAAGCGACTAATACTAATAACAACAAGCTACTAAAGAAAATAAATAACGAAAGAAAGATAAAAAATAGACTAATCACACCAAGCTCAGCAAGAGCACCTGCTACACAAAATAGCCCGGCAAAGGCACACAATATCCATAGCACAAAAATAAGCCGGCAAGGCTACACAGTATCCATAACAACAAAATAAGCCCGTCAAGGGCACACAATATCATAACATGGATACAGTATATTCTTTCAGCCACCCCCAACTAAAAACATTGCAGTGTCCTCACTGCATAATATCAAATATAAAGCATAAATAGTTTAAGGGTCTCCCTAAGGTCTACATCAGACTAGAAGACTGTGGGAGGACAGCTGATCAATGCTGTGCATCGCTCGTGGCCTCATAATCATCAGTCTTCTCATCATCACCACCATCACCAGCAGCCGTGGTGGTGACTTTCCTTTTCTTTCTTTTGACTGCACCACCCTCTCCTATCACTCTCAGTGGATGAAAAGGTTTATCAGCTGATAGCCATCGATCGGTGCTACACACCTCAACCTCTGCTCTCGTGCATAGATGTGTGATCATTGAAGGGAACATCATCCCTGCATCCCTGTCCCGCAAATATTCCCTCATCTCCCGCATGATATAGTATCCGACATTCACAAGAATGCCGTCCAGGATGCATGCAATGATCAATTCCCTAGTGTAGAAGACATCTGAGACATTTTCGCAAGGAGACACCCTGTTACATATGATGTACAACCACATTTTTGCCTCAGCTGTGAAGTCAATTGACCGCAAACATTTTCTCTTGTTTCCCCATTTGGCTCTCAAGCTAGGAGGGTAGAGTTGGAGACAAGCCATTCCCTATTGTCACACTGATCTTTCTCTTGCATTGGCTCCATTAGATAATTGTGAATCCCAAGAGTACCATTTATCTGCTCTATCCCAAGCCTTACCAATTTTCCTCTGATGACGATTTGTGGGCTGGCAAAATCTGTGCGCTTAAAGTTAGCGTAGAATTCATGAACCCACTCCTCATTAGCTTTGCATGGAGTGGGAATGAAGCATGACCATCCGGATATATGGAGTCGGGCATAGAAATCTGGGAGCTTCTCGGCCAATTTTTCTTCATTGATCCCCTTTTCAAGCACTATCCTTTTGTTAACGAGGAAGTCCAAATATCTACGCTGACCGTCAGCTGACATGAAACGTGATTCATCACACGGTTCCTCAACCTCCTCCTCAATTTCATGTTGTTGTCCGCTCATGTTTGGGTCCATTTTAGCTCAAAGTACCTTCATAAAATCAAAAACAAAGTTAGTTGGGAAATAGAATCATGTTAAGCAATTCAAAACACTACAATTAGGCCAAAGAATCAGGTTGAACGGGCTCAGAAAGGCTCTGTTGCAAAGCTACTGGAATTGTGCAATCTGCCCAGTTTTTACATCTGCGGAACAGTAACCGCAGGAGCGGTTCCACTTCTGTGAAAATTTCACCGCATCTGCGCTTTTGCCCAAGTTTCTAGAAATCGCACCTGCGGAACAATCGACATAGGTGTGAAACCGCTTCTACGAACAATTGACCGCATCCGGACAATTGACCGCATCTGCAGTATTCGTCATATTGTGCAACTGCCTAGAATTTCTGTCATTTTCAATTTTAAACCCGATTTTGGCACCTAATTATACTCAAGACTTCTTAATTAGTGCAGTACATGAAACTCAACTTCTAATGAGAAGGACTTTGTGGTACTTAGAAAGAATATTTCTTTTAAACCTTTTGTCAAACACCTTGCAAGCAGTGTAAAAAGACCTCTTCTTCACATAATATTGGTACTCAGATTTCCCACAAATTTGATTCAATAATAACAGCACACACACATGAATCTCTCAACCAATTTCCCTCACTTCCTAAAACTAACAGCAATTAAATCGAAAATAGAAGCATCAAATAAAAAAATGGGTCTGCTGCAATGAAGAAGAAGAGAGAAAGAAAGAAAAGAAAGGAAAAAAGATATAGAATAGAGGAGTAGATGGGAGATACCTGTGGTGTCTTATGCAAGAGCAAGAGAGTGAGATCAGTGAGTGTGAGATATGGGGGAGTTTGGGGTTTTGGGAGAAGAGCAATATGCATAGAGTACCTGATGAAATGAGGTCTATATATTTTTAAAACCTACTCGATTTTCGCATATGCAGTATATTTCCGCTTCTGCGAAGCCGCATATGCGGCAAAAGGAACGCTTCTGCGGATATTTCTGCTTCTGCGGTATCTAAAGCACTTCTGCGTGACCTCATCTGCGACCAAAAATCTACAGATGCGGTTATACCAGAAGATTGATGCACAGATTTTGCAATTACTGGTTTTGGCCCTCCGGACCACTCCAACCTGCTCAAATCAACTCCAAAAAATCTAAAACTTGGCAGATTAGTCACAAATAATATTCTAAGCTATTCTAAAAAATAAAATTTCAAAAACGACTAAATTTTTTTGAAAAAGATGGGTTGCCTCCCACCAAGCGCCGCATTTAACGTCGTGACACGACGCAACTCAACTTTACCACTTTTCTCGCCACTTGGATGATATGAACTGGGAACCTAGCTTGGAATCAAGTTGTGACCACGAGTGATGGGGTGTGGTAAGTTGATGATCAAGCCAAGCTTTAAATTATTCATTTTGGGCTTCTTGAATTTCATGTGAGGAATGTCATTTTGCCTTCTTGTTCCCTCAAATTTTAAGATGTATGGTTGTTGACTTTCCTCCTTGCAATACCTCATTAACTCGTGTAGTTCAATTCCCATATCACCACACAATTCCAATATTGAAAAATGCTTGGAATGTGACTTCAAACCTCCAACTTGCAATTTTTATCAGATTTTGACATCCTCTTCTTTCCCCGATCTAGAGTCAATCTCAACCAAATCTTCATTTACACCGGTTGACTCTAATTTCATATTTTTCTTGGCATCACTAACACTCATAGAGTCGGTTGGCGGATGTTCAATTCTCGAATCCTCAAAGTAAAGCTCATTTCTTCCCCGGAATTGGACTCTTCTTGGCTTCCTTCCACACTCTCAAGTTGGTGGGCATAGTGAGCCTCAACCAATATTTTCATTTGATCTTTCAAAGTGCGTATATGTTTATCATTGTAAGCCAAGCCTTGTTTCAAGTCCTCGAGTGAAAAGTTGTTCTTCTCTTCATTTTCAACAATGGTCTCCAACATGAGCATCATCTTCTCATTTTGAGCATTTGAGAGTTCTTCTTGGTTTTGATCGAGCGCCAAGGAAGGAAAATTCTTGGCTGTCATGAACTTCCGAGGATTTTTGGACCTCTAAAGCTTCAAGCATTTCTCCCATTTGTGAGTGCAACCTTTCAAGTGCCAAGTCATTTTGGAGACTATTCTCCAAAAGCTCCTCCAAAGAACTTTGCTCTTTGTTTCCTCCTTTGAGTAGGCACTCCAACATGAGCTTGAACTCTCCATTTCGTCCATGCTCAACTTCTTCCATTTTCATAGCCCTATCACTTTCATAAAAAACAATAGAATCATCATAGCGGGGGCTTGGGCAAGAGAAGAAAAAATAAGCATAATCATCCCAATGACCATTTTAAAAACCACACTTATCACAAATACTCAACTCATGGATTTGAGATTGTGCACACAATCCACCCCCAGGAGAATTTAAACAATTTTGCCACGAGTGTGGTCCTCCACAATAAGGACAAGGGTCATCAAAGTTGAACAACTACCATCCGACCAATTTTTATTATATGATGCCATTTTTCAAAAGTAAGAAAATAAACAAGAAACAAACAATAAAAATAGACCAAGGTAAGAAAAATAATTACACAAATATTCACAAGTTTGGACCAAAGCACTTACGCTTATTTATCAAACAACCTAAATTACGCCAAATTGTTCATCGGCAACGGCGCCAATTTTGATGACGTCCAAATCCACTACTAAAAAGTAAATGGACACGGTCGCATGCAATATAATTTACCCAACAATGAGTCGGAGTCGAATCCCATAGAGAACAATATATAGGCGATTAGGAATGTAAGAGAATTATCACTTGTCGCGCAATGCCAAACACTTAGAATTGGTTTTGAAGATGTTTTATATCTAAATGCAGAAATGTAAACTAACCTAGAAAGCAAGTAAAATGATCAATGGCTGCAAGTATGGATGCATCGGGAATTACACTCAAGTAACGATCCAATGTATTTCACGATTTTACAAATATGAGCGAGTTTATGTTAATTAGCCACGGATAATAATTCTTAATTAGCTTCTTCCGAAGACTAACAAGACTTCCAAATTGAATTATCCCTAAAACAACTAAGATTAAGCACACCCGGAATGACTACAAGTAGTTCAATCCTATCCCTAGGTAGAATCTATAAAATGAGGGTTAAAACCTCAAGTTCTTGTTAATTAATCTTTCCCAACCCTAAAATATATTTTCAAAAATTAATTTGGATTTAATGGGCGAGTCCTAGGGTTAGCTAATCCCTTTGGAAAAATTAAAGAATAAGAATAATTAAAGAAACAACAACTCACTTCATAAAAAGATAAAAATCATTCAATACATAATCACAACAAGGTATTTAATCCACACTTTAAACATGAATATTTCCATAAACAAGATTCAAGTGTTGAATAAAATACTATACACTTAGATATACAATACAAAGCAAGAAAATGAAGAAATAAACATAAATAGGTAAGAAAATCTTAACCACAAGTTTCAAATCTTCAAGACCAAAGTGTGTATGCAAAGCCCTAGCTTCCAAAACATGTTCTCTCTAGCCCTAAGAACTGAAAATAAGCCAAAGATCTCCAAAAAATCTGTTTGGACGAGTATAAAAATGGTTTGGGAATGAGAAAATGTGAAATGCCTAATTTGCCCAAATCTGATGCCCGTTGACCGCATCTGCGGATGAATTCTCGCAGATGCGGTTCCACAGATGTGGATACCTTATCGCAGAAGCGGAATGTTGAAATATGCTTGCCACCGCAGATGCGGACCCCAAAAGCGTAGATGCGCTACCGCAAAAGCAGAAAGTGACTCACAAATGCGATTTTTTCCAAGCCCAGACTCCACCGTAGAAGCAGATCTTCTCACGCAGAAGCGGGGTCGCTTCTGCGACCATCCTTCCGCAGATGCAGAATCATATGGGGGTTTTTGCATTATTTTCACCCTCTTTTGCTCAATTCCACTTCAATTCAGTTCAAATCACTTCGTAGCATCATTTACCTGAAAATCTAACAATACACACCATTAAGTAACCTAATATTATAGTTAGAGGACATAAAATCTAAGGAAAAGAGACTAGATTAAGTGGTAAAATCACCACTCATCACCCTTCACTTAAGTGGGATCCCAAAAGCAAGTACCCCATACTTTCGAAGAACAAAATTTGCACACACTATGGTAAAACTGGTCACTATAAAAGTGAATGCACTGCAAAAGAAAAGGCAAGTCAAAAGAACAAAGAATTTGTTCAATGGAAAAATAGGCTGCCAAGTTGGGCTAAAAAGAATATGATTCATCCTTTCGCCTATAGAAAGGGACCTAAACTAGGTTGAGTTCCTAAGACTAACCCCTGATTTCCTTTTGCAAGTCCAAGTGAAGGGGGTCAACCAAATAAGGTACATGGATAGTGGCTTCTCAAAGCATATGACAGGAAGTAAGAACAACTCCTTTCACTTGAGGACCTTAAAGGAGGTAATTTTTCCTTCGGAAATGGGAAGAAATGTGAGATCATTGGGGTTGGCAAGGTAGGTAAGACTAACTCTCACTTTATTGAGAATGTCTACCTGATTGATGGACTGAAGTACAGTCTAATAAGTGTATCACAATTGTGTGATAGAGGTAACATGGTTGCATTCACCTCTACAAAATGCTTTATGATTAATCTTATCACTAGCAATATAGTTTTGCAGGAAAAAAGAGTGAACAACATATATATTGTGGATCTGTCCACACTCTCAGATAATGAACTCACTTGTTTAAGTGTGTTGGATAATGATCCCCTCCTTTGGCATAAAAGACTTGGACATGCTAATCTAAGTCAACTCAACAAACTAGTCTCCAAAGACTTGGTGATAGGACTGCTAACATTAAGTTCAAGGAAGATAAAGTTTGTGAGACTTATGCAAGAGGGAAGCAGGTAAGATCCTCTTTCAAAATCAAGAAAATGGTAAGCACCACCAGAACAATGGAACCGGTCCATATGGATCTTTCTGGACCAATGAGAACATTGAGTAGAAGTAGTAAGAGATATATTATGGTGCTTGTTGATGATTACTCTAGGTTTACTTGGACACTGTTTCTAACATCTAAAGATGAAGCATTTGACATGTTCACTTCTTTTGTTAGAAAAACTCAAAAACAACTAGGTAATCAACTTGCATGAATTAGGTCTGATCATGATACTGAATTTGAAAATGCTAAATTTACTGAATTTTGTGATGAGCATGACATAGATCATAATTTTTCTGCTCCTAGGACTCCACAAATAAATGGAGTAGTTGAAATAAAGAATAGGACATTGGAAGAAATGGCTAGGACTATGCTTCTTTCTAATAAATTGCCCCATAGTTTCTGGGCAGAAGTTGTGAATACTGCATGTTACATCATAAATAGGTGCATGACTAGACCTCTTGTTGAGAAGACTCCCTATGAGTTACTTAAAGGGAAAAGCCAAATATATCCCATCTTAGGGCATTTGGATGCAAGTGATTTGTGCACAATAATGGTAAAGACTCCCTAGGTAAGTTTGATCCTAGAAGTGATGAGGGAGTATTCTTGGGATATTCTTTACATAGTAAAACTTATAAGATCTTTAACAAAATAACTATGCGTGTAGAAGAAAGTGTACATGTGCTTTTTGATGAAACTAACACTCTTTATGAGAGGCAAGAACATGAATATGAAGCAATTGGGCTGGTAAGAAACTCAAATAAAACCATAGTCCAGACTGAAGCTGCAATAGAGGAGGGAACAGGTGATGGAATAGGTTCTTCTACCCAGGACAACCTGACAGGGGGAACTGAACAAAGAAGAACTGATCCTCAAACCTTGAGGGAACCTATCCATGGACCTATTTCTCAGCAACAAAATACTAAAGGAACATCTAGGGGAAACCAGCTCGTTGTGAAATCTAACAAGTACCAAATTTCTTATCCTATTGAGAACATAATTATTGATCCAACCTTTGGAATCAAAATCAGATCTTTTTTGAAGAATTTTTGTGCTTTTAATGTTTTTTATACCTAAAAATGTTGTTAAGGCTTTACAGGATGCAGACTAGGTGAATGCGATGCAAGATGAACTCAACCAATTTGAGAGAAGTCAAGTTTGGCATCTGGTACCAAGACCCAAGGACAGATCAGTAATTAGCACAAAATGGGTCTTTAGAAACGAACTTAATGAAGATGGAACAATTACAAGGAACAAGACAAGATTGGTAGTTCAAGGACATAGTCAAGAGGAGGGCATTGACTATGATGAGACCTTTACTCCAGTTGCAAGGTTGGAAGCAATTAGACTCATTATAGCCTTTTCTGCTTACATGGAATTCACTCTCCATCAGATGGATGTCAAGAATGCCGTCCTCAATGGCTATCTAAAGGAACAAATGTTTGTCAAACAACCTCCAAGCTTTGAAATCAAGGAATGTCCTAATCATGCTTGAGCATGACTACAAGAGAGGTAAAATTGACAATACTCTATTCTTGAAAGAAAAAGGTAAAGATCTCTTGGTAGTTCAAATATATGTTGATGATATAATCTTTGGAGCAACTACTGACAAGTTAAGTAAAACATTTTCTAAACTAATGGGGAGTGAATTTGAAATAAGTATGATGGGTGAGTTTAATTTATTTTTAGGCTTACAAATTAAACAAAAATCAAACGAAACTATTGTCATGATTCTAAACCCGGACCTGGTCGTAATGGCGCCTCTCGTGAAGACAAGGCCAGCCGACACGTTCCCAGTTCATTTTTTAAGAAATTAAGTAATAAAACTAAGTCTTAATCATAAATCCCAAAATAAGGTAAATAATACAGTTTGCGGAAAAAGACATAGCCCGACATCGGGGTGTCACTAGTCATGAGCATCTATAATAATACTACAAGTTTGAAATAGTCTACTCAACTATTAGATAAATAAATAGAAGGAAACAAGATATAGGGAGAAGCACTGGACTACGAATCGCCGGGCAACTACCTAGTGAATCTCCGAAATCTACTGGACAGCTCTCAACCCTCGCAAGCAGGACCTGATGCGCCTGAATCTGCACACGGGGTACAGGGAGTAAAGTGAGTACTCTAACTCAGTGAGTAATATTAATAAATCAGACTAAATAATAAGAAACCACGTAAAGACACATCAACAGACTAAAAAGAAGCAGTAAAAGCAATGAAACGGTGAAAAATAGGTAAAGTCACTTAAGTTTAGTTAAAACTTCTTTGGAGTGCCTTTTAACAATTAAGCAAGTAAATGACAGGCAATTAGGAAAAGAAAAACACATAAAGAACTGCTCCTCAGGCATAATACCACAAAATCAGCCCCTCGGGCAACACATGGAACAATACCATCCCCTCTGGCTATATCTCACATCACAATGGGTACCCGCACTCACTGGGGGTGTGCAGACTCCTGGAGGGGTACCTTACGGCCCAAGCGCAATATCAAGCCATCTCGTGGCATAATCAATAGGCTCTCGTCCTCATATAAGCCATCTCGTGGCGTACAACTCAGGCCCTCGGCCTCATAATCATAATCAGTGTATCCTCACAACACAGGCCCTCGACCTTACTCAGTCAGAATCTCATAAGCCACTCAGGCAATAGTAAAACATGATGCTCAACCCAATTTATCATTGAAAATATCATTTAATGTTTAAAACAGAGTAAACATGGCTAAGTTATGAAAATAGTAGAATATAGCATGACTGAGTACAAGTATAAAGTCAAAACAGTGAGGAAATATCAGTAAAAATCCCCTAAGGATCCAAATAGTTGGCACGAGGCCCAAATATGGTATTCAACCCAAAACATGATGATAATAAATAGTTTTCAATTAAATACGCGGTAAACCAGTCATTCGGGATGGATTAAGTCACAATCCCCAACGATGGACGACCCCACGCTCATCATCTAGCGTGTGTGTCACCTCAATCTTGCACAACGATATGCAATCCAAGGTTTCATACCCTCTGGACAACATTTACAATTATTACTCACCTCTACCCGGTCCAAATCTCAAGCTCACGATGCCTTTGGCCCTCGAATCAGCCTCCAGATGCTTCAAATCTAACCAAAATTAGTGTAAAACCATCAAAACATGCTAAGGGAACAAAGCCCACTCGAAAGAAATCAATTTACAACACAAATCCCGAAATTGGCCAAACTCGACCCCCCGGGCCCACGTCTTAGATTCCGATAAAAATTACATCAATAGACTCTTTATCACTCCCCGAGTTCATTCATACCAAAAGAATCAAAATCTAACCACAAATGACCCCTCAAATCCCAAATTCTAGGTCTCCAATTACAAGCCATAGTTCTCCAATATTAGGCTTAAATTTCATGATTAATTAGGTAGAATTACTAAGTCCATAAATCTTACCTCCAAGTGTTTCCCCTTGAATCCCTCTTCAATAAGCTCCAAAATCGCTCAAAAATGGTGGAAGTTAACCCCAAAATCGCGGACTAAATGACTATTTAAACATTCTGCCCAGGCATCCATTCTTTCTTCGCGAACGCGGTCAATGCCTCGAGTTCGCGAAGCACAATCTAACTTTGACCAAAATTATTTCTTCGCAATCGCGATGCCCAGCTCACGAACGTGAAGGCATATCCCCATAACTCATCGCAATTGCGACTCCTGTTCTGCGAACGCGAAGTGCAACCCAACCTGAAACTTAGCGGCTCAACTCCCTCTATGCGAACGCGGCTCCACCTCACGAACACGATGCACAACAGCCCCAGCCTTTTGCGAACGCGGAGCCTTCCTCGCGAATGCGAAGGCTAAATCGTCTGCTTCCTCAATAACCCTTTGTGAACGCGAGAGACTACTCGCGAACGCGAAGGCCATTTCTCTGCAACACTAAACATCAATTTTCTGCAACTCTCAACATCTAGAAATGATCCGATCGACCACCCGAAACTCACTCGAGGCCCTCGGGACCTCAGCCAAACATGACAACATATCACATAACATCATTCAAACTTGTTCCAATCTTCAGAACGCTCAAGACAACATCAAAACACCAAATTCGCATCGGATTCAAGCCTAAGAATTCTAAAATATTCTAAATTATGCTTTTGATAAAAAACCCAACCAAACCACGTCCGAATGACTTGAAACTTTGCACACAAATCCCAAATGACACAACGGAACTACTGCAACTCTCTAAATTCCATTCCGACCCATATATCAAAATCTCACCTAATAACCAAAAAACTCCAAAAATCCGATTTCGCCAATTCAAGACTAAATCTACTCCAGTCCTCCAAAACACATTCTGATCACGCTCCTAAGTCCCAAATCACCTCCCGAAGCTATCCGAACCATCAAAACTCACATCCAAGCCCTCTAACACATAAGTCAACATCCGATTGACTTTTCCAACTTAAGCTTCCTCAAAAGAGACTAAGTATCTTTAACCTTACTGAATCCTTTCTGAACCCGAGCCAACCAACCCGATCACATATAGAACTGATAGACAAAGCAATAAGAAGCAGAAATGGAGGAAACATAGCGGTAACTCATGAGACGACTGGCCGTGTCGTCATATCCTCCCCCTCTTAAACAAACATTCGTCCTCGAACGAGTCAAGAAACATACCTGAAGCCTCAAATAGGTGAGGATATCTGCTCCGCATCTCCGGGTCGGTCCCAGGTAGCCTCCTTCACGGGCTGACCTCTCCACAGCACTTTCACTGAAGCTATATCCTTAGATCTCAACTTTCAAACCTGATGCTCCAAAATAGCTGTTGGCTTCACATCATAAGTCAAATCACCATCCAACTGAACCGTGCTGAAATCCAGAACATGAGACGGATCCCCAATATATTTCCGGAGCATAGAAACATGAAATACCAGATGCACACTCGACAAGATGGGTGGCAAACCAAGCTCATAAACCACCTCCCCAATCCTCCGAAGCACCTCAAAAGGCCAAATGAACCGAGGACTGAATTTACCCTTTTTCCCAAACCTCATAACACCTTTCATGGGTGAAACCTTCAACATGACCTTCTCACCAACCATGTAGGACACATCCCGAACCTTCATGTTAGCATAACTCTTCTGTCTCGACTGCACTGTACGGAGCCTCTCCTCAATTACCTTTACCTTTTCTAAAGCATCCTACACCAAGTCTATCCCCAATAGCCTAGCCTCACCCGACTCAAACCAACCAACTAGAGATCTACATTGTTTCCCATACAAAGCCTTATATAGAGCTATCTGAATACTCGACTGGTAGCTGTTGTTATAAGCAAACTCTACAAGCAGTAGAAACTGATCCCATCACCCTCCAAAAACAATAACATAAGCACACAACATGTCCTCCAATATCTGAATAGTGCGCTCGGATTGTCCGTCCGTCTGAAGGTGAAAAGCTGTGCTCAACTCAACCTGAGTACCCAACTCTCGCTGCATAGACTTCCAAAACTGCGAAGTAAACTGAGTTCCCCTATCTGAAATGATAGAAACTAGGACACCATGCAAATAAACAATCTCCTAGATATAAATCTCTACCAACCACTCTGAATAATAGGTAGTACACACAGGAATAAAGTGCGCGGACTTGGTCAGCCGATCCACAATCACCCAAATAGCATCGAACTTTTTCAAAGTCCGTGGGAGCCCAACTACAAAGTCCATGGTGATTCGCTCCCACTTCCACTCTAGAATATCCATTCGCTGAAGCAAGCCACCTGGTCTCTCATGCTCATATTTCACATGCTGACAATTGAGACACTGAGCTACAAATCCCACATTATCCTTCTTCATTCTCCTCCACCAATAATGTTGTCTCAGATCCTAATACATCTTCGCGACACTCGGATGAATGGAATACCGCGAGCTATGAGCCTCTTCTAGAATCAACTCCCGAAGCCCATCTATATTAGGCACACATATCCGGCCCTGCATCCTCAACAACCCATCATCGCCAATGGTCACATCTTTGGCATTATCATGCTGAACTCTATCCTTAAGGACAAGCAAATGCGGATCATCATACTGGCGCTCTCTGATGTGATCATATAAAGAAGACCGAGAAACCATACAAGCCAATACCCGACTAGGCTCCGAAATATTTAACCTCAAAAACCGATTGGCCAAGGCCTGACCATTAACTGCAAGAGGTCTCTCCCCAATTGGAATATATTCCAAACTCCCCATACTCACCGCCTTTAGGCTCAAAGTATTGGCCACCACATTGGCCTTCACCGGATGGTACAATATAGTGATATCATAATCCTTCAGCAACTCTAACCATCTCCGCTGACTCAAATTGAGATCCTTCTACTTAAACAAATGCTAGAGATACGATGATCAGTAAACACCTCACAAGACACACCATACAAATAATGCCTCCAAATCTTCAACGCGTGAACAATGACAGCCAACTCTAAATCATGAACAGGGTAGTTCTTCTCATGGGGCTTCAATTGACGAGAAGCATAAGCAATAACTCTACCCTCCTGCATCAATACACACCCATTACCAACTCTCGAAGCATCACAATACACGGTATATGAACCTGAAGCTAATTGCAAAACTAACATTAGAGCTATGGTCAAGGCTGTCTTGAGCTTTTGAAAGCTCTCCTCATACTTATCCGACCATACGAATGAAGCACCATTCTGAGTCAACTTGGTCAAGGGCGATACGATAGATGAGAATACCTAAACAAACCGGCGATAATAGCCTGCCAAACCAAGAAATTTGCGAATCTCTGTGGCTGAGAACGGTCTGGGCCAACTCTAAACTACCTCTATCTTCTTCAGATCAACCTGAATACCCTCGCTGGACACCACGTGCCCTAAGAAAGCCACTGAACTGAGCCAAAAATCACACTTGGAGAACTTTGCATAAAGCTTCTCCTCCCTCAATCTCTTCAACACAACTCCCAAATGCTCTGTGTGCTCCTCCTAACTACGCGAATACAACAGAATATCATCAATGAAGACTATGACGAACGAGTTGATATAAGGCCAGAACACGCTGTTCATCAAATGCATGAACGCTGCTGGGGCATTGGTCAGCCCAAAAGACATCACCAAGAACTCATAATGACCATATCGGGTCCTGAAAGCTGTCTTAAGAATATCCAAGTCCCTGATCTTCAATTGGTGATAACTTGAACGGAGATCAATCTTGGAGAAGACTCTCTCCCTGAAGCTAGTCTAATAAATAATCAATGCGAGGCAAAGGATACTTGCTCTTAACTATTAGTTTGTTCAACTGGCTATAATCAATGCACATCCTCATTATGCCATCATTCTTCTTCACAAGTAGAACCGGCGCACCCCAAGGTGACACACTAGGCTGAATGAACCCCTTATCAAGGAGTTCTTGAAGCTGCTCCTTTAACTTCTTCAACTCTACTGGTGCCATACAATATGGCGGAATAGAAATGGGGTGAGTTCCCAACACCAGGTCAATACCCAAGTCAATATCCCTATCTGTTGGCATGCCCGACAGGTCTGCAGGAAACACATCGGGAAAATCCCTCACAACTGGAACAAAATCAATACTAGGAGTCTCTGCACCGACATCCCTCACAAAGGCTAGATACAAAAGACAACCCTTCCTACCCATACGCTGGGCCTTCAAGAATGAGATTACTCTACTAGGAACATAATCCGTCAAACCTCGCCACTCAATCCATGGCACACCCGGTATAGCCAATGTCACTGTCTTAGCATGATAGTCTAGAATAGCACAACACGGAGATAGCCAATCCATGCCTAAAATGATATCGCAATCCACCATAAATAATAATAAAAGATCCACTCGGGTCTCCAGAGCCCCAATAGTCACCATACACGACCGGTACACATGGTCTACAACAACAGTATCGTCCAACAGAATAGATACATGAACAGGTAAAACAAGAGACTCATAAGGCATATCCAAATAATGAGCAAAGTATGATGACACATAAAAAAAGGTGAATCTGGGATCAAATAACATGGAAGCATCTTTGTGGCAGACTGAGACAATACCTGTAATGAAAGCATCAGAAGCAATAACATTGGATCTAGTTGGAAGTGCATAGAAACGGGCCTAACCGCCACCTGATCGTCCTCCCCCTCTAGGGCAACCCCTAGCTGATTGGGTGGGTGGTGGTGAAGTAACTAGTACTGAAGCCGATGGCTGACTCCTCTGCTGAGATGAACTCGCAAGGCGACGAGGACACTGCCTCCACATAAGACCCATCTCTCCACACTCATAGAAACTCCCGGGTGCTGGAAACGGGGACTGAAGGGAACCCCTAGCACCAGAATGATTAGCTGATGAACCTGGCATAGAAGAGCCCTGAATTGATGGAGCACGGGACAAACTCTGAGCTGGAAGGGTACTAAGTGATGACTGGCCCGATGAGAACTGTGAGACCCATGACCCGATGATGCCCCATGATAACCTGGGTGAGCTGGCTGAGCATGCCTGAATGGACGACCTCTGCTGTGCTGAAACTGACCTCTCGAAGGAGCACCACTATAACTACTAGATCATCCAGGCCTCTTGGCCTCCCTCTCCTCTCACTCCTGGCGACGAACTGACTCAATCTCTCGAGCAATGTCTACCACCTCCTCAAAAGTAGCACCAGTCACCCTCTCCTTGGTCATGAGAATACGAAGCTGATAAGTGAGGCCATCCACAAACCTCCTAATCTTTTCTCTATCTGTCTAAACCAACCACATCGCATGACGAGCTAACTCAGATAACCACATCTCGTACTCAGCTCGTCCTCTGGCATGTCAGGAACTACATAGTCCTGAGCAGCTGTAACTAGCTGGGCTGGATGTGCCCCCAGTGTTTGAAGTCCTTGCATGACCTGCTCAGGTGTGCGAGTAGTAGGAGTCTGAGTGCCTTCCTCGGCTTGAGAAGTAGCTGCGGCTGTAGTAACTGAGACTGCTTGAGCTAGGCCAGTGCATACTGATAGAATTTGAGCCAAGGCCTCCTGAAGACCCAGAATCACAATGGGCACAACTAGTGCCTGAGTTGGTGCTGCTGGAGCGTCCACAACTGGGACCTGATCCTGAACTGGGGCGGCTAGTGGATCTACAGGTGCTGCCCTAGCTGATGTGCGAGCTACACCCCTGACCCTACCGCAACTACGACCACATCCTCGGCCTCTAGTGGCCACAACTGGTGGTACTGGTGGTTGTCCATCCTGACCGGTAGCGCGTGTCCTCACCATTTTTGAGAGAATAGAATAACAGAAGTTTAGTACTTGGATCAACAGATTCGCACAATAAGAATTTCAAGCATATGAAGTTTTTCCTAAAGGTTCTTCAGCCTCTCGAGGATAAATACAGATGTCTCCGTACCCTCGAGACTCTACTAAACTTACTCATAACTCGTGAGACCTATGTAACCTAGGCTCTGATACCAACTTGTCACAACCCTAAACCCGGTCGTGATGGCGCCTCTCGTGAATACAAGGCCAGTCGACACATTCCAAATTCATTTTAAGCAATTAAGTAATAATACTAAGTTTTAATCATAATTATAAATCCCAAAATAAGGTAAATAATACAGTTTGCGGAAAAAGACATAGCCCGACATCAGGGTGTCACCAGTTATGAGCATCTATAATAATACTATGAGTCTGAAATAGTCTACTCAACTATTACATAACTAAAACAGAAGGAAACAAGATAGAGGGAGAAGCACTGGGCTGCGAATATCTGGGCAGCTACCTAGTGAATCTCCGAAATCTGCTGGATAGCTCTCAACCCTCGCATGCAGGACCTGATGCACCTGAATCTGCGCACGGGGTGTAGGGAGTAAAGTGAGTACTCCAACTCAGTGAGTAATAATAATAAATGCAGACTGAGTAATAAGAAACTACGTAAAGGCACAACAATAGACTATAAAGAAGTAGTAAAAGCCAGTAAAAGCAATGAAACAGTGAAAAATAGGTAAAGTCACTTAAGTTCAGTTAAAACTTCTTTTGAATGACTTTTAACAATTAAGCAAGTAAATGACAGGGAATTAGGAAAAGATAAACACATAAAGAACCGCCCCTCGGGCACAATACCACAGAATCAGCCCCTCGGGCAACACATGGAACAATACCAGCCCCTCAGGCTAGATCTCACATCACAATAGGTACCCACGCTCACTGGGGGTGTGAAGACTCCTGGAGGGGTACCTTACGACCCAAGCGCAATATCAAGCAATCTCGTGGCATAATCAATAGGCTCTCGGCCTCATATAAGCCATCTCGTGGCGTACAACTCAGGCCCTCGGCCTCATAATCATAATCAGTGTATCCTCACAACATAGGCCCTCGGCCTTACTCAGTCAGAATCTCATAAGCCACTCGAGCAACAATAAAACATGATGCTCGACCCAATTTATCATTGAAAATATCATTAAATGTTTAAAATAGAGTAAACATGGCTGAGTTATGAAAATAGTAGATTATAGCATGACTGAGTACAAGTATAATGTCAAAACAGTAAGGAAATATCAGTAAAAATTCCCTAAGGATCCAAATAGTTGGCACGAGCCCCAAATATGGCATTCAGGCCAAAACATGATGATAGCAAATAGTTTTCAATCAAATACGCGGTAAAATAGTCATTCGAGATGGACTAAGTCACAATCCCCAATGGTGCACGACCCCACGCTCTTCATCTAGCGTATGTGTCACCTCAATATAGCACAACGATGTGGAATTCAGGGTTTCATACCCTCAGGACAACATTTACCATCATTACTCACCTCTACCTCGGTCCAAATCTCTAGCTCGCGATGCCTTTGCCCCTCGAATCGGCCTCCAGATGCTCCAAATCTAACCAAAATCATTGCAAAACCATCAAAATATGCTAAGGGAACAAAGCCCACTCGAAAGAAATCAAATTACAACACAAATCCCGAAACTGGCCAAACCCGACCCCGTGGCCCACGTCTCGGATTCTGATAAAATTACATCAATAGACTCCTTATCACTCCTCGAGTTCATTCATACCAAAAGTATCAAAATCCAACCACAGACGACCCCTCAAATCCCAAATTCTAGGTCTCCAATTACAAGCCCTAGTTCTTCAATATTAGGCTTAAATTCCATGATTAATTAGGTATAATTCACATAAGAATCGAGTATTAAGTCCATAAATCTTACCTCCAAGTATTTCCCCTAGAATCACTCTTCAATCCTCTTCAAAAATCTCCAAAATCGCTCAAAAATGGTGGAAGTTAATCCCAAAATTGCGGACCAAATGACTATTTAAACATTCTGCCTAGGCATCCATTCCTTCTCCGCGAACGCGGTCAACACCTCGCGTTTGTGAAGTACATTCTAACTTTGACCATAATTCCTTCTTCGTGATCGCAACACCCAGCTCGCGAACGTGAAGGCATAGCTCCCTAACTCATCGCGATCGTGACTCCTCTTCCACGAACGCGAAGCACAACCCAACCTGAACCTTTGCGGCTCAACTCCCTCTATGCGAATGCGGCTCCACCTCGCGAACTCAATGCACAACAGCCCCAAACCTTCGTGAATGCGGAGCCTTCCTCCCGAATGC
Source organism: Nicotiana sylvestris (assembly GCF_000393655.2). Taxonomy (NCBI): domain Eukaryota; kingdom Viridiplantae; phylum Streptophyta; class Magnoliopsida; order Solanales; family Solanaceae; genus Nicotiana; species Nicotiana sylvestris. The sequence goes on from NC_091068.1 coordinate 150,553,016, forward strand.
AAAGGGTAAATTCTTAGCCTCCTCAACTAACCCTTCGCGAATGCGAAGGCCATTTCTCTGCAACACTGAACAACAATTTTCTGCAACTCTCAACATCTAGAAATGATCCGATTGACCACCTGAAACTCACCCGAGCCCCCCCGGACCTCAACCAAACATGAAAACATATCCCATAACATCATTCAAACTTATTCCAATCTTCGGAATGCTCAAAACAACATCAAAACACGAAATTCGCATCAGATTCAAGCTTAAGAATTCCAAAATCTTCTAAATTATGCTTTTGATAAAAAACCCAACTAAACCACGTCTGAATGACCTGAAAGTTTGCACACACATCCCAAATGAAACAATGGAATTACTGCAACTCTCGAAATTCCATTCCGACCCCTATATAAAAATCTCACCTAACAACCGGAAAACTCCAAAAATCTAATTTCGCAAATTCAAGCCTAAATCTACTCCGTACCTCCAAAATACATTCCGATCACGCTCCTAAGTCCCAAATCACCTCCTGAAGCTATTTGAACTATAGGAACTCATATCTGAGCCCTCTAACATATAAGTCAACATCCGATTGACCTTTCCAACTTAAGCTTTCTCAAAAGAGACTAAGTGTCTCAAACCTTACTAAATCCTTCCCGAACCCGAACCAACAAACCCAATTACATAGAGAACCAATAGACAAAGCAATATGAAGTATAAATGGGGGAAATTGAGCGATAAATCATGAGAAGACTGGCCGAGTCGTCACAACTATGATCCATCACCAGAAGTATGTGAAAGAGTTGCTTAAAAGGTTTAATATGGATGATTCCAAAGAAATTGACACTCCTATAACACCAACCACAAAATTGGATATAGATGAACCTAGTTCATTTGTTGATCAAAAAGTTGTATAGGGGAATGATTGGTTCTTTGTTATATCTCACTGCTAGCAGACTTGACTTTGTTTTCAGTGTAGGCCTTTCTGCTCGATTTCAGCAAATCCAAAGGAGTCTCACTTGACTGCTGTCAAAAGAATCTTAAGATACCTAAAAGGCACCATTGAACTTTGTCTATGGTATCCAAAAAGTAGTAATTTCAACTTAGTGGGATATGCTGATGCTGATTATGCAGATTTTCTTGTGGATAGAAAGATCACCTCAGGTATGGCACACTTTCGTGGCTCATGACTTGTGCCTTGGGCTACCAAAAAGCAAAATTCTGTGGCCTTATCTACTGCTGAAGCTGAGTATGTTGTTGGTGCCTCATGTTGTGCTCAATTGTTGTAGATCAAACAACGATTATTGGATTTTGGAATTGATGTAGGTACTATCCCAATATTTTGTGATAACATTATTGCAATTAGTATGACTAAGAACCCAGTTCATCATAAGAGAACTAAGCAAATAGATGTTAGACATCATTTTTGAGGGACAACTATGAGAAGGGATTGATCACCGTGAAATTTTATGCTACTGACAAGCAAATAGCTGATATCTTCACAAAAGCTCTAAGTAGAGATCACTTTGAAAGGAACATGTTAGAATTAAGGATGATTAAGATCACCTAAAAGGAACCATTTCTAAATCAAAAATTGGTTAGAAAATTGTGATTTTTTGTACATAATTAAATTAGATTTTGCTCAGTCTCATACTTTCATCAGTATACTCTTATGCCATGTGCTAAAATGACTCATTAATCTCTAATGATATTATCTCTATTTTTTTTGGAAAATTCAAATTTACACAAGAGATTTCTCAGTGAAGAACCTGGTTCATCAAGATTACGTGGTATGTATTCTCCAGTGTGCATATTTTGGAATAATTATATTTGGATCATGATTAAGAGGAGAGTCCCATTTAATCACAAACTCTTTTGAACTTACCCGTTATGAAATGAACTTGTTTCGTTCAAAAAGAGTCCAAAACCGCATTAACGACCTAGCTTCTATGGACACTCTTCAACGTCTTTTCAAACTGAATTCTATTTTAATTAGACTTCTGAAAAGGCTGTCGTTACCCAATTAAACATCCCATTCTTAAATTGATTAGGCCTTAGTGTTTTTTCACTTCTAATTCTCAAGACGTAAAAATTATATCTATCTTCTCTCATCTTCCAATCACACTCAAACTCATCTTCTCTCATACCCAATATAAATGGCAAACATCTCTGAGAATCCCTCATCACCACCCAAGGAAATCTCACCCACACCATCTATTACACCTTCAACCATACCCATCTCTAATAAAGGAAGGGTAAAGATGATGGCTTGCAAGGTTGTCACTAGTTGAGAGTAAATTAAGAAAATAAATGAAAAATTGAAAGCGAGTCAGGAAGAAGAACCCCAAAAATATGATGAATCATTCAAGTATGCTACTGAAGGGGAAGAAACTATTTCTTCTGAGATAGAGCTCGTAACATCTAGCACTAAAGTTACTCTTGAAATCATCTCTGACGTTGCTACAAATCTGGAAAATAGGTTTGCTCTGGTAGGAATTGTGGTTGGGGTTGAAACAACTAAGTATAGGAAAATTAGTGGTAAAAATAAAGAGATAAAAGAAAAGGAGAGTGAGGGTTCTCGAGGTGCTATGAGGGGAATGGGAAAAGGAGTAGCTGAATCTTTACCCACTCCTATTAGTTTAACTAAAGAATCAAGTGCTATGTTTGTGTGGAGTGAGGAATCTGCTAGAGAAGAAGAAGGTATGAGAGAAACGGGGGGAAGCGGGCCTGGAGAAGCTACTGAGGGGTTGGTTAGATTAGGAAGGATGTTCAAGAACCTTTTCCATCTAAGCAGAAAACCCTCGCAAACCTACTGAGAAAGGTATCTGACAGTTACATCCTAAAAGGAAAAGGAGTTTATGAGTCAATGTCCCCGGTACTGCTAGGGAAAATAAGAAAATAAAGGCTGCTTCATCTATCCTTGTAGAGACTCCTCCTATAAGAGGAAGAGATACAAGGAGTCAGAAGAAGCAAAGTGAGGCTCAACTGGAAAAGGCCTTAGAAGAAAGTAAGAAGAAAGCTACTGTTAAGGGAAAGAAGAAGGTAGTTGACCCTGTTGAGGCAGTTGAAATTGATGAGATGGACCTAGTCCTTCGGGATGAAGAGGAGAGAGAAGAAATTGAGGTTGTGACTCCAAAGGAAAAGAAAGACAAGACTTCCACAAAGAAGTTTGTTTCAAAAACCAAGTCTGCGTAGCCATCTACTTTGGCTAAAAGAACTAGGTTTGCATTGAAATCAAGAAAAGTAAAAATAATGGAGGAAGAAGAATGGATTGGGGAAGGAGAAGAAGAATCTGATGCTGAGAAGGAAAAGATGATTAAGTTTGGGAAGAGAACCATCTTGAAAGGTAGACTCCTTAGGGACTTGGATGAGGAAGGTATGTTACTGCTGCTGGAGAAGTGAAAATTGCAAGGTTGAAAGGACATGGTCCTTCAGATGGATGGAAAGCTGGCTAGAATTGAGATTGTGGAGTTCATGGCAAATTGTGAGATCAAAGATGGTAGAGTCACCAGTGTGTTAAAGGGGGTAACAGTGAGTTTTGATGATAAAGAACTAGGAGAGATCTTATGTGTACCTGCTGAAGGGTACAATGATTATAAGAAGCTTAAATGGCCAAGTCTAGAGAATCTCCCTACCGCCCTTGCCATTACTAGGAAGTTCATTGACAATGAAAAGGAGCTTGAGCCCAAGGCTATCTACAAAAGTGAGATGAAGCCACCCCACAAAGTGCTGTTTGAATTTGTGAACAAAGTTGTGCTTCCTAGGTAGGAAAGGAGGCACATTGCCACATTCATGGACCTGGTCCTTATGGAATATTTGGACAGTGGGAGGCAAATCAATTGGCTGGGATTTATCATCCATCTTCTTGATAGGGTTATGAATGGCACCAAAACTCACGCCATACCCTGTGGTTTTATTTTCATGGATGTACTTGCACACTTCAAGGTACCCATAAAAATGGGAAGTTGGTACAAGCAAGGACCATTTTGGGGTAAATACTCTAACTACTTGTGACTATAAAGTTCAAACCACTCCCAAAGAACCTGGTTCATCCAAAAAGATGCATGTGAACAGCAAAGTACAAGCTTTGTTGCAATAAAGTAGGGCTAAGGATGTTGAAATTGAAAGGCTGAAGAAGAGGTTAGTAGAAGTGCAGACTGAGAGAGATACTCTCAAAGCTGAGCTGGCAAAGGAGAAGGAGAAGAATGATGGTAATCTTTAGAATATGCTGAAACTGCTTTAAGCCAAAAATCAAGAACCCGGTCCTTCCCAGCCTTAAGCCTCCTAGCCTAGTTAGACCAACCAGTGACCCATATGGGATTTTTTTGTTTCTTTTGCTCATGATCCAATTTTTTTATTTCTTTTTATGCTTTGTGGTAGGATCTTATCAATCAATGAAATTCACTCCTTTTGCTCTAATTGTTTGTTGATATTTCTTATATGGCTAATATCCTTAGATTGATAGATGATGCTTGATTCCATGATTGCATTTGAAGTAGCCCAATGTCCATGAGTAATTTCTTTTAAAATCTTGTTATCTAACATAATTATGCAACTTTTTGATGGTGCCAAAAGGGGGAACTAGGTTGTGTTTTTAATTTAGACTGTGATATTTATAACTTAATGAACTTGGTCCTTGATGATTAGTGAACTTTAAAAATGAAAAGTGTTCTAACTTTGTGTTGATGTTGAGCTAAGTTGAAACAGGGCCTACACTTATAAAAAGGGGGAATTTGTTGGTCCAAGTAAAGTTTGTTTTGATGATTGACAAAGGAACTCAAGCATGAATCTGGTCCATCCACAGTGTACAAAGACACGGGCAGATTCAAGCATAAGGGATGCACGTGAGAGAGATAAGCTTAACTTATTATATCTGATATCTCCTAATTGAAAAGGTTGCATAATTTATAAGAAGAAGGACTCCTTACTTAAAGAACACTATCCAAGATAAGGAAGGAGTTAGAAGTTGACGTTAACTAGAACTCTTCCACCAAGGAAGAGTATAGCATTGGAACTCTAGTTATTTCCTATTCTACTAACTCTATAAATTACAAGATATTCTCACTTTACAGGTACACACAAAAGTGGAAGTTAAACATGAGTTGAGAGCAAAATAGCAAGGCATTTTGCAAGAAATTCTCATGTGATTCAAGTGTGCGAACCTAAAGCTACATGAACTAGATAGAAGAACCAATTCCATATGTCTGTCTTTTATACTAATTTTATTATAGTAGGTGTTTTCAAATTATACCTTTCAGCTTTATGTAGAACCAATTGTATTAGGTATTCTAAGTATTCAAGTTAGAGTTAACTTGAAGTTGTCGCAACAGTTAGAGATGGTTGCCACAACGGGATTAGAGGTAATCCTTAAGTTTACAAAGAGTTTTTGTAAATGTTGTTTTGGCTCAGTGATTTAGTGAAGTGTTGGGAAAATCCTATTGGGTAGTAGGTCGTGGTTTTTTCACCTTTTGAGTCGGGTATTTTTCACGTAAAATACTTGTGTTCTTTACTTTCTACATTTATTATTTCTGCAATAGTAGTATAAGGAACACATAGAAGAACCATGTCCTTCTATAATCTGTGCACGTGAAAATTGGACACTACACAAATCACCCCCATCTTGTGTGGCATTGAAGTATAAAATATCAGTTTCGATAATAGAATCGAGGGTTGTTGGCTGAGTTTTCCTGGGTGTTTAAGGGTGGTTTAAAGCTGGTTTTTGACACTATTTTGTTGGATTGTTTTGCTGGTTTTGGAACCGATTCGAGGCTATTTTTGGACTTCTTTTAGGTTGCCTTTTTAGCTGCGTTTTGGGGTTAAAATTTGGACTGTCTCAAGGTGCAATGCAGCCGTATGTTTTGGGTATTGTTTCAGCCATTTTGACTGGTTTTTGCGGCTATCTTTCAACTGGTTTTTGGCTTGCTGTTTGCTAGGTTTTTGGAGTGGTTAATGGCTGAAAAATTAGAGCTTCAAGGCTAGTTTTCATGGTTGTTTGGAGCTATAGTTCAGGTGGTGTCCATGGTTGGACTTTTGAGGGGGTTTTTTGGTTAAGGAAAAAGGGTAGGAGAAGAAGAGGCTGTAGAAAAATGTTGACGAGGAGTCCCCCCCCTTTGCTCAAAACTCCCAATTTCCTTGTGGCCCTCCAGGCATTGTTCTCTCATTTTTCCGCTATTTTCTCTGTTTCTCTCCAGATCTGTTATCCTCCCCCCTCTCTCGTGTTTTTTGTATTTTTTGTGTGTCCTTTTAATTATATGAGTGAGTGAAAGATATAGGTATGAGTCTAGGGATTAATTGGTCGCAAATAAAATAAGAGTGCGGTGTGCATGTGAGTTTTAAGTGAGAGCATGTGAGTTTGTTATAAAAGATAAGAAAGAATCTTACTAGGTGACATTTTTGTATTAGTTCTTTTTTTCTTTTTTATTAATTAAAGATAATTAAAATTAAAGATACTACACTAAAACTAAAAACTAGAAAAATATAAGAAACTATTAAGGAAAAAGTTATAAAATTGCTAGTCTTACCAAAATTAGAAGAAAAAACATATATTTGTGAATTTCTTTTCTTTTGCAAATTAAAACTAAGTTAGTAATTCAAAAATGTGAATCTTTTGTGAGTTTTAAATTCCTATGAAAAATCTATAAAAGGTAAAAAAAGCTAAAATATGTAGATTAAACTCAAAGAATATTTACATACTAAAAGTGGTGAAAAGATAAAAAATTAGGTGCTCATAATGACGAAGTCATGGCATTGATTCTACAATCATCTCTATCAGAGAGATGGTATGCAACAGTAATTGCAGTTAGCGGTTCAATGGGAAGTACCAAACTCAAATTTGAATGATATTAGAGACTTGGTTCTAAGCAAAGATATTCGCCAAAGGGAATCAAGTGATTCCTCGTGATCTTCTTTTAATACCGGAAGCAGGGAGAAGCAACCAAAGAGGACAAAGTCATGGTCGTAGCAGATAAAAGTCAAAGAATAAAAAGGAAGAAAATTCAGCAAATGTAATTGCTGAACAAGTCGGTGATGCACTAATTTGTTGTGCATACAGTCCAGTTGAATCATGAATTATGGACTCAGGTACATTCTTTAACTCTATATCATGCAAAGAATTATTGCAGGAAAATTCAGGAAAGTTTATCTAACAGACGGCGAACCTCTGGACATTTTCGGAAAGGTGAAGTTCATATATAAACTTCACAAGGCACACTATGGAAATTGCAAAATGTCCGACATATTCCTGGACTCAAGAAAAATCTGATATCCATGGGTCAGATTGACAGTGAAGGATATACAACAACATTCGGTAACGGATTGTGAAAGATAACCAAAGGAAATTTAGTTGTGTCACGAGGCTTCAAGAAGGGAACACTGTATGCAACTACAATACAGAGAAATACTATAACAACAATTGATCATGGTCATGATATAACATTATATAATCAGAGGCTCGAGCATACGAGTGACAAGGGAATGAAGTTGTTGGCATCCAAAGAAAAGTTGTGAAACCTAAAGCATGTTGAATTAGGTTTATGCAAAGATTGCATTTACGGGAAACAAAAGAGAGTTAATTTCTCAAAGGCGGGAATGACGCCAAAGAAAGAGAAGCTAGAACTAGTGCATACAGATGTGTGGGGACCAACTCCTGTAACTTCTTCAGGAAGCTCATGCTATTATGTCACCTTCATTAATGATTCCACAAAGAAGGTGTGGATTTATTTTCTGAAAAATAAATCTGATGTGTTTGTTACCTTTAAAAGATGGAAAACTGAAGTTGAAAATCATACAAGTCTAAAGTTAAAATGTTTGAACATAGAGGAGAGTATGATAGTCAAGAGTTTAAAGCATTCTGCTTTGAGAATGTGATCAGAATGATCAAGACAGTTCCCGGAATACCGGAACAAAATGACATTGCTGAGAAGATGAACATAACCCTTAATGAATGAGCCAGAAGTATGAGAATACATTCTGGATTGCCAAAGTATTTTTGGGCTGAGGCTATTAACATGGGAGCTTACCTCATGAATAGGGACCCTTCGGTACCACTGAATTTGAAAATTCCTGAGAAGGTATGGGCAGTAAAGGAGGTAACTCTCCCACATCTGAATTTTTTTAGTTGTGTTGCTTATGTGCATGTAAATTCTAATGATAGATATAAGCTTGATCCTAAAGCCAAGAAATATTTCTTTATTGGCTATGGTGATGATAATTTTGGTTATCGATTTTGGGATGATCAAAAGAGAAAGATCCGAAGACACACGAATGTCACATTTAATGAAAATGTGATGTACAAAGACAAGCTTAAAATAGAACTAACTAGTACCAGCAAACAAACATCTAAAATAGTTGATTTAGAAGAAATATCAGAAAATGAAGTATATAGAGGGATTAGAACTGATTCTAAAATTGAAGATGAAGAACCAGAAGCCAAATCTAGATCAAAACCAAAACCGGAACCAGAGATAGAATCAGATGCAGAACCAAATCCGGAGTCAGGACTTGAATCAAATTCGGGATCAGTTACCCTTGAACCTACATTAAGGAGACCTAAAAGAGTCATGAATACTCTAGATAGGTTAATTCTCTCTCTCTCTCTCCACTATTTACTTCTGACTGATGCTAGAGAACCAGAGCATTTTTCTGAAGAAATGTAGGTGATAAACTCTGATAAGTGTAATATAGCCATGAAAGAAGAAATGAATTCTCTTTAAAATAATAAAACATGTATACTTATAGAGTTACCAAAAGGAAATAAGGCATTGCAAAGCTAGTGGGTGTACAGAGTCAAGGAAGAGCATGATGGTAAGAAGAGATACAAAGCACCATTAATAGTAAAAGGCTTTCAGTAGAAGGAAGGAATTTACTACACCGAGATCTTCTCCCCTCTAGTCAAATTAACTATTATCAGGTTGGTGCTAAGTATCATAGCTACAGAAAATTTGTATTTGGAGCAGCTATATGTTAAAACTATTTTCTTGCATGGTGACCTTGAAGAAGACATCTACATGAAGCAACCTAATTTTTTTTAAGTTTTTGTTAAAGAAAACCTTATGTCTAAGTTGAAGAAGAGTTTGTATGGTTTGAAACAAGCTCCTCGACAATGGTATACGAAATTTGATGGATTCATGCATAACAATGGTTTCACATGATGTAAGATGGACCATTGATGAATCCTATATCACTTTACTGTTATACGTTTATGATATGCTAATTACAGGATTGTGATGACCCGACCAGTCGTCTTATGAGTTACCACTCTATTTCTCCCATTTCAGCTTCTTATTGCTTTTTTCATCGGTTCTATGAGTGATCGGGCGGGTTGGCTCGGGTTCGGAAAGGATTTGGTAAGGTTTGAGGCACTTAGTCTCTTTTGAGGAAGCTTAAGTTGGAAAAGTCAACCAGATGTTGACTTATGTGTTAGAGGGCTTGGATGTGAGTTCTGATGGTTTGGATAGCTTCGAGAGGTGATTTGGGACTTAGGAGCGTGATCGGAATGTGTTTTGGAGGTCCGGAGTAGATTTAGGCTTGAATTGGCGAAATTAATTTTTTGGCATTTTCGGGTTGATAGGTGAGATTTTGATATAGGGATCGGAATGGAATCCTGAGAGTTGCAGTAGTTCCGTTGTGTCATTTGGGATGTGTGTACAAACGTTCAGGTAATTTGGACGTGGTTTGGTTGGGTTTTTGATCAAAAGCGTAATTTAGAAGATTTTGGAAACTTAGGCTTGAATCCGATGTGTTTTGGTTGATTCGATGTTGTTTGAGGTGTTTTGAAGATTGGTATAAGTTTTGATGGTGGTTTATGATGTGTTTGTGCTTTTGGTTGAGGTCCCGGGGGTGTCGGGGTGATTTTGGGATGGTTGACGGAAAGAATTGAAGTTTGAATGGCAGCGGAAGTTGGAATTCTACTGTCATAACCACATCTACGATTCGGAGGCCATAGATGCGAAGCTGCAGATGCGGAAAAGAAGTCACTGAAGCAGATAGGGGCTAGGAAGGCTGTGACCGCTGAAGCGGTTGGGTAACCGCACCTGCGATGGCACATATGTGGAGTGTGTATCGCAGATGCAGAGGTTAGGACTTAAGTGAAAAACCATAGAAGCGGTTCAAGGACCGCAAAAGCGGAACCGCAAAAGCCGGATTTTGACCGCAGATGCAAAATCCCTGGGCCAGAAGGTATAAATTATTTCCTTCGCGATTTTTGAGCTATTCCACCATTTCTAAGTCAGCGTTTGGAGCTTTTGGGCAATTTGAAGAAGGATTTCAAGGGGATTTCATTGAGGTAAGGATTTTGGACCTAAAACTCGTTTCTATGGTATTATTTCGCGGATTAGGCTTGTAACTTATGGAAATTAAGGGTTAAAATTGGGAAAACTAGGGCTTGGTATTGGAGACCTAGAGTTGAGGATTTGAGCGACCATTTGTGGTCGGATTTTGGTACTTTCGATATGTGTGAACACGTGGGGAGATAAGGAATCTATTGATGTGAATTTTATCGAATTATGAGACGTAGGCCCGAGTATCGGATTTTGGTAATTTCGGGATTTATGTTGTAAATTGATTATTTCTGCATGGGCTTTGTTCCTTTAGCATATTTTGACATTGTGATTGGTATTTTGGTTAGATTTGACGCGAGTTGAGGCCGATTCGAGGGGTAAAGGCATCGCGGGCTAGTGTTTAGACCAGATTGAGGTGAGTAATGATTGTAAAAGTTGTCTTGAGGGTATGAAACCCGGATTTGCACATCGTTTTGCTATATTGAGGTGACACACACGCTAGATGACGAGCGTGGGGTCATGCACGGTTAGGGATTGTGACTTAGTCCATCCCGAATGATTGTTTGACCGCGTATTTGATTGAAAACTATTTGTTATCATCATGTTTTGGGCTGAATGCCATATTTGGGCCGCGTGCCAATTATTTGAACCCTTAGGAGATTTGGGCCTCTCTGTTTTGACTTTATACTTGAACTCAGTCATGTTATATTCTACTATTTTCATAACTCACCCATGTTTACACTACTTTAACACTTAAATGATATTTTAAATAATATTATTGGGCTAAGTACCCTATTTTTACTGTTGCCCGAGTGGCTTGTGAGGTTTTTGACTAGGTAAGGCCGAGGGCCTATGTTGTGAGGAAACACCTGCTTATGATTATGAGGCTGAGGGCTTGAGATTTGTACGCCACGAGGTAGCTTGTTGATATGTTTCTGAGGGCCTAGTGATTATGCCACGAGATGACTTGACATTGCGCTTGGGTCTTAAGGGGCCCCTGCAGGAGTCTACACACCCCCACTGAGCGCGGGTACCCATTGTGATGTGAGATATAGCCCGAGGGGCTGGTGTTGTTCTATGACATTACCCGAGGGGCGGATTTTGTTGACATTGTGCCCGAGGGGCGATCCTTTATGTGTTTATCTTTCCTAGTTGCCTGTCATTTACTTGCTTAATTGTTAAAAGGAAATTCATGAAGTTTAAACTGAACTAAAATCACTTTACATATCTTCACTGATTCACTATTTTTACTGGCTTTTACTGCTTCATTATAGGCTGTAATGTGCCTGACGTGATTTCATATTTCTCAGTCTTTATTTATGATTATTACTCACTGAGTTGGAGTGATCACTTTACTCCCTGTACCCCATGTGCAGATTCAGGCGCTGCTAATCCTACTTGCGAGGGTTGAGAGTTCCCGGTAGATTTCGGAGTTCACGAGGTAGCTGCTCAGAGTCCGCAGCCCCGTGCTTCTCCCCCTTTATCTCATTTCCTTTTCTCTTGTTAGTGATTCTGTAATAGGTTTGTAGATGCTTCAGACTTGTAGTATATTGATAGATGCTCATGACTAGTGACACACCGATGTCGGGTTGTGTTGGTTTTAAATTATGCAAATTGTTCTGTTCACTGCTTATTTTGGAATTTTATCATGTTTATGACTTAATACTTATTACTTTAATTGCTTAAAATTAAAATGGGAATGTGTCAGCTGGCCTTGTCTTCACGAGAAGCGCCATCACGATCGGGTCCGGGTTTAGGGTCATGAGAAGTTGGTATCAGAGCCTAGGTTACATAGGTCTCATGAGTCATAAGTAGGTTTAGCAGAGTCTCATGGATCGGTATGGAGACGTCTGTATTTATCCTCGAGAGGCTGCAGAACCTTTAGGAAAACTTCATATTCTTGAAATTCTTGTCGTTCAAATTTGTTGATTCGAGTACTAAACTTCGGTTATCCTATTCTTTCACAAATGGTGAGGACACGCGCTACCGGTTAGGATAGATGCACCAGTACCACTAGCTGTGGCCAATAGAGGCTGATGACGTGGTCATGGTCGCGGTAGGGGCAGGAGTGTGGCCCGTACAACAACTAGTGCAGAACCTGCAGATCCACCAGCTGCCCTAGTTCAGGATCAGGCCCCAGTTGTGGACGCTCCAACAGCACCAGCTCAGGCACCAGCTGTGCCCATTGTGATTCTGTGTCTTCAGGAGGCCTTGGCTCAGATCCTATCAGTTTGCACTGGCCTAGCTCAGGCGGTCTCAGTTACTATAGCCACAACTACTTCTCAGGTCGAGGGAGACACTCAGACTCCCGCTACTCGCACACCTGAGCAGGTTGTGTAGGGACTTCAGACACCGAGGGCACATCTAGCCCAGCTGGTTACAACTGCCTAGGACTATGTAGTTCCTGCCATGCCAGAGGACAAGCAGCGTATGTTGAAGAGGTTTATAGGCTTCAGCCTCCGACATTCAGTTGTGTAGAGGACGAGGATGCCCAGAGTTTCTTGGATAAGTGTCAAAGGATGCTTCGTACAACGGGTATTCTGGAGATCAGCGGGGTCGCTATCACTACTTATCAGTTTTTTGGAGCTACCTTCACTTCGTGGGAGGCTTTTGAGAGTCATAGGCTTGTTGGTGCAGCACCCCTTACCTAGCAGCAGTTCTCTATTCTCTTTCTAGAGAAGTATGTGCCACAGTCTCGCAGAGAGGAGCTGCGCAGGTAGTTTGAGTGGATGCGTTAGAGAGAGATGATTGTGATGCAGTATGAGATGAGTTACTCTGAGTTAGCTCACCATGAGATTTGGTTGGTTCCAACAGATAAAGAGAGGATTAAGAGGTTTGTTAATGGCCTTACTTATCAACTTCGTATTCTTATGACTAGGGAGAGGGTGACTGGTGCGACTTTTGAGGAGGTTGTAGAAATTGCTCGTGAGATTGAGTCAGTTCGTTGCCAAGAGGCCTCGAGGATCTGGTAGTTATAGTGGTGCTCCTTCGAGAGGTCAGTTTTAGCACGACAGAGGTCATCAATTCAGGCATGCTTAGCCAGCTCACCCAGGTTATCGTGGGGCGTCATCGAGTCATGGTTCTCATAGTTCTCATCAGTTTCAGTCATCACTTAGTGCCCTTTCAGCTCAAATTTCATCTCGTGCTTCATCAGTTCAGGGCTCTTCTATGCCAGGTGCATCTACTAGTCATTCTAGTGCTAGGGGTTCCCTTTAGTCCCTTTATCCAGCACCCGAGAGTTGCTATGAGTGTGGAGATATGGTCCATATATGGAGGAAGTGTCCTCATCGTCTTGCGGGTTCATCTCAGCAGAGTTGTCAGCTATCGGCTTCAGCGCTAGTTACTTCACCACCACACGCCCAGCCAACTAGGGGTGGAGGTCAGTCAGCTAAGGGTCGCCCTAGAGGGGGAGGTCGACCAGGTGGCCGTCAGGCCCATTTCTATGCACTTATAGCTAGACCCGATGTTGTTGCTTCCGTTGCTGTTATCACAAGTATTGTTTTAGTCTGCAATAGAGATGCCTCTGTATTATTTGATCCTGGTTCTACTTTTTCTTATGTGTCATCATACTTTGCTCGTTATCTGGGTACGCCTTGTGAGTCTCTTGTTTTACCTATTCATGTATCTACCTGGTGGGCGATACTGTTGTTGTAGACCGTGTGTACCGGTCGTGTGTGGTGACTATTAGGGGTCTGGAGACCCGAGTGGATCTTTTACTATTATGTATGGTGGATTTCGATGTTATTTTGGGCAAGGATTGGCTATCTTCGTGTCGTGCTATTCTGGACTATCATGCCAAGACTGTGACATTGTCTATACCGGGTGTGCCACTGATTGAGTGGCGAGGTTTGACTAATTATGTTCCTAGTAGGGTAATCTCATTATTGAAGAAGGGTTATCTTCTGTATCTAGACTTTGTGAGGGATGTCGGTGCAAAGACTCCTAGTATTTATTCTGTTCCAGTTATGAGGTATTTTTCCGATGTGATTCCTGCAGACCTACCGGGCATGCCACCGAACAGGGATATTGATTTTGGTATTGACCTGGTGCTGGGCACTTAGCCTATTTCCATTCCGCTGTATCGTATGGCACCGACGGAGTTGAAGGAGCATCTTCAGGAACTCCTTGATAAGGGGTTCATTTGGCCTAGCGTGTCACCTTGGGGTTCGCCGGTTCTATTTGTGAAGAAGAAGGATGGCACTATGAGGATGTGCATTGGTTATAGGCAATTAAACAAAGTAACAGTTAAGAACAAGTATCCTTTGCCTCGCATTTATGATTTATTCGACCTGCTTTAGGGAGCGAGAGTATTCTCCAAGATTGATCTCCGTTCAGGTTACCACCAGTTGAAGATTAGGGATTTAGATATCCTTAAGACAGCTTTCAGGACCCGATATGGTCATTATAAGTTCTTGGTGATATCTTTTTGGCTGACCAATGCCCTAGTAGCGTTCATGCATTTGATGAACAACGTGTTCTGGCCTTATCTCAACTTGATTGTCATAGTCTTCATTGATGATATTTTGAGGAGCACGCGGAGCATTTAAGAGTTGTGTTGTAGAGATTGATGGAGGAGAAGCTTTATGCAAAAATCTCCAAGTGTGAGTTTTGGCTTAGTTCAGTAGCTTTCTTGGGCCACGTGGTATCCAACGAGGGTATTAAGGTTGATTCGAAGAAGATAGAGGTGGTTCAGAGTTGGCCTAAACCATCCTCAACCATAGAGATTCACAGCTTACTTGGTTTGGCAGGCTATTATTGCTTGTTTGTTCAGGGGTTCTCATCTATCGCATCGCCCTTGGCCAAGTTGACTCAGAAGGGTGCTTCATTTGTTAGGTCGGATGAGTGTGAGGAGAGCTTTCAGAAGCTCAAGACAGCCTTGACCACAACTCCAGTGTTAGTATTGCCATCAGCTTCAGGTTCATATACCATGTATTGTAATGCTTCGAGAGTTGGTGATAACTAGGGATTTTGACGCATTTTATACTCCTTCTTGCTTACGCTTTGATTATAAATTCATACAAAATAGTCCCAAAAGGCTCATAAGTTGTGCTTGATTGCAAGTCTTATCAACAAAGTGACAAGATGTCAAAGATCAGCTCAAAAGGAGTGAAACTTGCACAAGTACGAAAGACAAGACAAACTCAGGAAAAATAGGCCTAGTGCAGCCGCACTACACTTTGTGCGGTCCGCACTAGGGAGATTCAGAGAGCTGGTATTTCAGGCATTAAGGTAGTGCGGCCACAGAAGGTTTTGTGTTGTCCACACTGAAGGCAATACGTCCGTACTGAAGGCAATGCGGCCGCACTACCATTCTGTACGGTCCGCAGAGCCAAGGTTAAGAGAGGGTGAAGTTGGAGCTTTCAAGCTTGTGCGGATCGCACTAGAAGCATCCGCGCAGTCCATTCTATGCGATCCGTGGAACCTGAGTTCAGAGAGTCAAGTTTTCAAGTTCAAGAGCCTAGTGCGGTCGCACACCATTTTGTGCGCTCCGCACTAACCCCGCAGGGGCAATTTTGTCCAGATTTTTTAGCTTAGTATAAATAGATCCTTTTTCCATTTTTAGGGCATCAGACATTTTAGAATAGTTGCTGTGCTCGTGGGAACGTATCTTGTAGCCATTTTGGTCATTTTTACTTACCTTTTATCATTGAATCTTTGTATTTAGCTTAGAAATTAATTAATATGTATTCATTTTCATCGATTTCTCTGTTTTTCTCTTCAAGTATGAGTAGCTAGACCTATTAGCTAGGGTTGCGGCTCAACCCTAGTGTGGGTAATTGATGGGTGTTGCAATTTAGGGCTAGATTGACTATGGGTGTTTGCTATTTGGGTCAATTTCATGGTTTAATTACTGAATTAGTGGTTGCAAACACTAGTTTGTGCTAAGTTGACTTGGGCTCTTCTTGAGAAAGAGAGCCTAAGTCTCCGAAATTGATCCAACAAGGAATTGAGACGGACTCAAGAGAATTGATAGTCCCAATTAAAGGGTTAAACCTCGAGCGAGTAATATCTGACTTGAACCCTAGTTGCTTGAGCAAAATACGCATACCCAATTGGTTTTGAGAAAGTCAATTGGGACCGAGAGGTGTGAGAGTGGGTAATATCAAGCAACGGTTATAACATATTCCCCAATCATGTCAATCGTGTTTTAGACACAATTACCCGTCAATTGGCCACCTAGGTGAAAGTCACTACCCTAGTGCCTTTTAGAATATTTGAACAACTTGTAGCATTTTACTCTTAGCTTAATCTAGTTGCAATTATAATTTGTAGTTTGATAATAGTAGAACTATAAAATAAAACCCAAAAATGAATAGAAGTGCAATTTGGAACCAATACGCAATCCCAACCTAAATAGATAGTCAACTCCCTTTCTATCTCTCTGTGGAAATCGATCCCGGCCCAAAATCGGGTAAAAGCTATTGCGACCCTCTCTCGCTACTTTTTAGTGGTGTGGAGTAGTCTACGATCACTTTTTGGCGCCGTTGCCGGAGAGCTAACATTTTTGGCTATCTATTTAGTTAGTTTTGTGTATTGTTATTCTTTCCTTCTTTGTTACTTACTTGTTTGTGTCACTACTCAGGTACTAAAATGGCATTGAACAACGAAAATGACACCCTTGGAAATGTGATTGCGGGGGAGGAGGTAGATGATGTTGAACAAGATGAGGTTCCTCTTGTTCCTCGAGGACAACGTAGAGGCCGTAATGCCAATTCTAATCCAAATGACAATATTCCAGACCCTCTTTCGCCACTTCCAAGAGTGGCTCCCAGAGTACTTCCAAACCAGGTTTATGCAAGTGCTATTGTCCCACCCAGAATCCGGGCGGGCAACTTTCAGATAACCAATGTGATGTTGACCTTACTTGAGCAGCATGGATACTTCACGGGCGATGCGGATCAAAATGCCTACAAACATATCAAGGGGTTCATGGATACATGCTGGGGGAGCAAACAGACGAATGTGTCCAAAGATGATCTTAGGTTGAGACTTTTCCCATTATCACTTCGGGGGAAGGCATTAGATTGGCTCGAGAAAGTTCCCAACCATTCCATCAAACTTGGGATGAGTTGGCGGATAAATTCATTGCTAAATTCTTTCACTTGGGCATATGGCGGCACTTCGAGATGAGATATTGGCTTTCAAGCAAGAGCCCACGGAACCTTTTCATGAGATTTGGGAGCGGTATAGAACGATGGTGAAGTAATTCCCCAACAATGATATGACCGATGCTATGATCCAACAAACTTTCTACCGGGGCATCAATACAACAAATCAATGCATAGTGAACCAACTTTCCGGGGCAACTTTATGAAGCTGTCGTATGATGAGGCATGTGATGTACTTGATGAGATGGCTGACACTTCTTCTGCATGGCAAAGTAGAGCCAATGTGCCTCAAGGTGACCTTACAGTTATTCATTTGCACAAGGAATTATATGACCATGGGCAAGCTATAGCGGAGTTGACAACTACTATGAATCAATTGGCTAAGGCATAGTTGCAACAAGTCCAAAATCCTCGCCAAGTGAATGCCATGGAGGGTGTTAATATGCTTGTCAACAAGAGAAGGCAAAGAAGGCAACAAAACCAAGGGAATTCTGAGCAATATGATGATGCATGTGATGTGTTTCAAAATGATGGTTATGATGACCAAAGTGAAGAGGTTCAATATGTCAACAACTATCTAGGCCAACAGGGCAACTCTTCCAACCAATAATAGTGGCGACCTCAAGGCAATTGGGGCAATCAACAACAAAATAGTGACAATTGGGGGAACAACAACCAAAACAACAACTGGGGTAATCAGAACAACAATCAAGGCAACCAAGGGAATTGGAATGGTAATAACAATAATTGGGGTGGAAATAATAATCAAGGAGGATGGAACAATGGAAACCAAGGAAACCGGGGGCAAGGCTTTCAAAGGCCCCCCAATATACCAACAACCGAACAATCCACCACCATTTCCATTTCAAGGTCCTAGTTCTTCGGGTAATGATATGGGTAGAATTGAAATGATGTTCTAGCAGATGATGAAGAAGAATTCGGATTCTGAGGCATAGTTAGCTTCTCACAACACCACTATCCGAAACTTGGAGGTGCAATTAGGCCAAATCTCTCAGTCATTGAATACTCGCCCGAAGCGTGCTCTACCAAGTGATACGGTAGTGAACCCAAAGGGTGGGAACAATCATGTTATGGCGGTTACAACAAGAAGTGGGAGTGGCGGTGATGTGAATGCCTCTAAGAAAAAGCAAGTCATGGATGATGATGTTGAGTTGCAAGATGACGAAGTCCCTTTGGTAGTTGAAGATGTGGTTGATGAAAATGTGAACAATGAAGTGAGGATTGATATTCAAGAAGTCGAGGTGGAAACTCAAAATGATGTGAACCCGTCTAGGGAACACATAATTGACATGCCGGAGCCGGTTGTGCCAAAAGCCAAGGCTCATTTGCCAAGGCCACCTCTACCTTTTCCTCAAAGACTCGCAAAGCAGAAGAATGATAATCAGTTTAAAAAGTTCATTGATATGATGAAGAGCTTATCTATTAATGTACCTTTGGTGGAGGCACTTGAACAAATGTCGAGCTATGCAAAATTCATGAAAGACTTGGTTATAAAGAAGCATTCTATGGATTGTGAAACTATAAAGATGACTCACCAAGTCAGTGCTATAGTGCATTCAATGGCCCCGAAGCTTGAAGATCCCGGTGCTTTCACCATTCCTTGCACCATTGGGAGTGCGGATTTTGCCAAGGCTCTATGTGACTTTGGATCTAGTATCATTTTGATGCCCTACTCGGTTTTCAAAACTTTGGGTATCGGGCAACCTAGGATAACCTCAATGAGACTTCCAATGGCAAATCGATCGATGAAGCGACCTTTGGGCATTATTGATGACGTGCTTGTCCAAGTGGACAAATTCATATTGCCGGCCGACTTTGTGATTTTGGATTGTGAGGTGGACTATAAGGTTCCTATTTTCTTAGGAAGGCCTTTCCTTGCAACGGGGAAGGGATTGGTTGATATTGAAGCAGGTGAGCTCACTTTCCGAGTGGGAGATGAAAAGATCGTCTTTCATGTTTGAAAATCTATGAAGCAACCTAATAGCACCGAGGTGTGCTCATTTATATACCTTGTCACAAGTGTGATTGTAGATGACACCAGTGCTATGATCAACATGGAGGACCCCGTTTAGGCCGTGCTATTAAATCTTGATGTCAATGATGATGCAAGTAGAGTGGAGTGCGTGAATGCCTTACATAGGATGGACTCTTATTCCTATGAGCCTATAAAATTTTCTTTGCATCTTGTAAACCGAAAAACTCCACCAACAAAACCATCAATTGAGGAGCAACGGTATTGGAGTTGAAACCACTGCCTCCACACCTCAGGTATGAGTTCTTGGGCTCACATTCTACTTTACCAGTTATTCTTTCTTCTTGCCTAACTAACATGCAGGTTGAGGCCACTTTGGCGGTGCTTCAAAGGCAAAAAGGGCAATTGGATGGACTTTGGCTGACATTCGGGGAATAAGCCCCACATTCTGTATGCACAAAATTATCTTGGAGGATGATGCAAAACCTTCCTTGGAGCATCAAAAAAGATTGAATGAGGCAATGCAAGAGATTGTAAAAAAGGAGGTGATCAAGTGGTTGGATGCCGGGGTTGTGTACCCCATTTCCGATAGCTCGTGGACTTCTCTAGTGCAATGTGTATCAAAAAAGGGTGGTATGACTGTGGTGACAAATGACAACAATGAACCTATTCCCACTCGGACAGTTACCGGATGGAGGGTATGCATGGACTGCCGGAAGCTGAACAAGGTGACCCGCAAGGATCACTTCCCATTGCCATTCCTTGACCAAATGCTTGATCGCCTTGCGGGGCATGCCTTTTATTGCTTTTTGGATGGATACTCGGGGTATAATCAAATCTTGGTTGCTCCGGAAGATCAGGTAAAGACCACATTCACTTGTTCGTATGGCACATTTGCTTGCTCTAAGATGCCTTTTGGGTTGTGTAATGCACCGGCTACATTTCAGCGGTGTATGATGGCCATTTTCACCGATATGGTGGAAGACATTTTGGAGGTGTTCATGGATGATTTTAGTGTTTTGGGGGAGTCATTTTATGAATGCTTGAAGAATCTTGATAGGGTGTTGGCCCGTTGTGAAGAAACCAATCTTGTCCTCAATTGGGAGAAATGTCACTTTATGGTGGAAGAAGGAATCGTTCTCGGGCATAAGATTCAAAGCGTGGGATTGAAGTTGACAAAGCCAACATAGAGGTGATTTCAAGGCTTCCTTCTCCCATTTCCATCAAGGGGGTGAGGAGTTTTCTTGGGCACGCGAGGTTCTATCGGAGGTTTATAAAAGATTTTTGAATGGTGGTAAACCCTTTGTGCAAGCTACTAGAAAAAGATGCAAAGTTTGTGTTCGATGAGGGATGTATGCAAGAATTTGAGCTTCTCAAGCTTAAGTTGGCCACTACCTCAATCATTACCACACCAAATTGGAGCTTGCCTTTCAAGCTCATGTGTGACACAAGTGACATTGCGGTTGAGGCTGTCTTGGGTCAAAAAGTTAACAAGATGTTTCATCCGGTGTACTACGCAAGCAAGACCATGAATGAGGCTCAACGGAACTACATGGTTACCGAGAAAGAGTTGTTGGCTATAGTGTTTGCAATGGAAAAGTTTCGGCCGTATCTTATGGGGGCCATAGTCATAGTGCACACCGATCATGCCGCTCTTAGGTACTTGATGACAAAGAAAGACTCCAAGGCAAGATTGATGCGATGAGTATTACTACTTCAAGAGTTTGATCTAGAAATTATGGACCGGAAAGGTAGTGAGAACCTTGTGGGGGACCACTTGTCCCATTTGGAGGAGGATGGGAGGCCTTGTGATGGCCTTCAGATCAATGATTCATTTCTCGACGAACAACTCCTTGCGATGTCAATGAATGATATGCCATGGTTTGCCGATGTTGCCAATTACCTTGTGATCGGAGTAATCCCGTATGAGCTCTATTCTAACCAAAGGAAGAAGCTCAAGTGGGATAGTTTGGATTTCTATTGGGATAAGCCATACTTGTTCACGATTTGCACGGATGATAGATGTGTCCCGGAGGAAGAACAATTGAGTATCTTATAGGCTTGCCATTCTTCACCCTATGGTGGCCATCACGGTGGGGTGAGGACCGCCTCGAAAGTTCTTAGTTGTGGATTCTATTGGCCAACCTTGTTCAAAGATGCGGGTGATTTTGTGAAGACGTGTGACGAATGCCAAAGAGCGGGTGAAATTTCTAAAAGGGATGAGATGCCTCTCAATACCATTCTTGAAGTAGATATCTTTGATGTTTGGGGCATCGATTTCGTAGGTCCATTTTGTTAGCTCTTGTGGGAATAATTACATTCTCGTGGCGGTTGACTATGTCTCAAAATGGGTTGAAGCCGTGGCTTTGCCTAACAATGAAGCTCGGAGTGTTGTTGCATTTCTTAAGAAGAGCATTTTCACAAGGTTTGGTACTCCCCGTGCGATTATTAGTGATGGGGGATCTCATTTTTTCAATAAGGCTTTCGACACGTTGCTTTCTAAGTACGGTGTCAATCATAAAGTTTCTACCCCCTATCACCCTCAAGCAAGTGGTCAAGTGGGAAGTCTCCAACCGGGAAATCAAAAGAATATTGTCAAAGACGGTCAATGCAAATAGGACCAATTGATCGAAGAAGTTGGATGACGCTCTATGGGCTTATAGGACAGCTTTCAAGACTCCGATTGGTATGTCCCCGTATCGGTTGGTGTTTGGGAAAGCTTGAGTTAGAGCAGAAGGCCAGGTGGGCTTTGAGGAAGCTTAATCTTGAGTGGGATGTTGTAGCCAATCTTCGGGTGGAACAGCTCAATGAACTTGATGAATTCAGATTCCATGCCTACTCTAGTTCGTCCTTATATAAGGACAAGATGAAGTACCTTCATGATAAATATGCTCGTGGAAAGAATTTTAAAGTAGGTGATTTGGTTCTCTTGTTCAACTCCCGATTACGTCTTTTTTTCGGGAAAGCTCAAATCCAAATGGAATGGACCATTTGAAGTTGTTTTTGTGACCCCTTTTGGTGCTCTTGATTTGAAAAATAAAAATGGTGAAGTCTTTAGAGTTAATGGGCACCGGTTCAAGCATTATCTTGGGAAAATTGATGACAGCCACGTGGTGGCGCTTCTTCATTTCAAATGATGTGATAGTAACATGCGTTGTGCCACGACGTTAAATCATGCGCTTCTTTGGAGGCAACCCATGTGTTTTTCTTCTTGTTTTCTTTGTTTTTCTTTGTAGTAGAGGATTGATTTTTGGGCTAATTGGTTGTGAGATGTTACAGGGTTGTATTGATGCAGTGCAAGATATAGTGGAATAAATGCACAGGTCTCTAAAATTTCCAGTACGGCCACAGTACATTTGGTGCGGTCCGCACTAGTGTGGGTAAAATGAATCCTCTCTGAAGTTTGCCACCGTGGCCGCACTACATTTTGTGCGGTCCGCGGTGGATCTCTACGGCCGCAGTTCATTTTGTGCAGACCGCAGAGCGTTGCCTTCTCAAACTTGAACAAAGCAGGGCAGTGCGAACCGCAGTCCATTTTGTATGGTCCGCACTGGCTGGTGAGAATGGGCCCCAGGGGTTTTTCTATAAATAGACCCTGAGGGCCTTCTTTTACCCTTTTCGCAAAATTGAATCTCAGAGATTATAAACACTGCTCATCTTCTCCTTTGATCGTTATTACTTGATGTGCATTGTGTTGATTCAATTCATCTCATAATCTGGTACCATAATCTTACTTTTACTTGTTTAATTTTATCAATTTCATTTAATTTTTGTTTTTCTTAAGTTTTACTTTCCATTCCTCCCGTATTTCTTTAAATGATAGGTTAGGTTAGTTTAAAATTGGATTCATATGGACTTAGTTAGTGTAATGGGCTGGGTAATCATCTAGGGACTCTAATTAGGTGGAAAAATGGCCTTAAAGGCAAAATTTCATGAACCCTAACTCAGTGCCACTTCTGGGCACTCAGTGCAGACCGCGATTATTTTTGTGCGGTCTGCGGTGCCCCAGTGCGGTCCGCAGTACCATTTTGTGCGGACCGCACTGGCCCATGTACGACTACACTCCATTTTGTGCGATCCGCACTGGGTATCTTCGGAGAACTGTCTGCAACATTTTGCCTCTGTTCGGCAATTCTTTCTGCAACAATAATCTGAATTGCTTCTATTGATACTAACAAATGTATTGAATGATGTTTGCAGACAATGGGTAAACAAAGAGGCAAGGGATCTAAACAACCTGGCAGAGGTGAATCCTCCCGGGGTGGAAAGCAGAAAATGATACAACTCACTCTCCAAGCGAGGCAAAACATCAAGAATATGAGAAAGGCCATAAAAGTAGTTGATAGGGCCTTTGATATGTCGGGGAGTGAGTACGAGCCCTCCCAAGAAATCTCTTCGGATTCTATACCTTAGTACATCCCTGACTGGCTGGAGAGGCATCGATTGATAGACACTCCTCCACTATCACTCACTGCCCAAGCACCAACTCATGTTTCTTCTAGGTCGTCTGAGGGCTTAGCAGCCAGTAGTGGGGAATACTCCACCTCTCCCATAGCTTTATTATTCGGGGAGGGTGCAGAAGGAGGTGAGGAGGAAGTACAGGGAAATGAGGAGGTAGCTGAAGGAGGTGAGCCTCAGGTGTGAGGCGTTGCTAGAACTAGGAAGCCCGAATCTTGGGAGGATAGGTTTGTAAGTGAAGTGGCGTACCATAAGTTTAGGGAGTGGTGGCCGGTGAGAAAGTTGATATCAGAGCGGAGTTTCATTGAAAAGACTTACTACCCCACAACCCCAACGTGCCGAGACAATTTAGAACTAGAGTGGGTTGGGAGCACTTCCTAGATGCTTGTGTGGACGCCAACGAACACTTGGTCAAGGAGTTTTATTGCAATGTATACCACATCAAAAAGGTCTCCAAAGTGACCAAGGTTCGGAACCTCAAGGTATTATTTGATGGGAAGTCGATTAATGAATATCTGGGCTTCAATGAGGAGGATGAGACTCTGTATATGGGGAAGATAGAGATGGAAGAGGAGGTCCATCCATGGCTAGCACAGTACCTGGCAATCCCAGGCACCGTCCCCGATTGGTTGACTGCTGGGGTCAAAATATTGATAAGGACCTTGAACTTTGAAACGAGGGGATGGGAGACTTTTGTTTGCAGCCGGTTGGACCCTACCACTCATGACAACACCCTTCCTCTCCACCGAGCTGTATTGGTTGCTTCGATTATGGCGGGGTACTCCATAAATGTGGGGAATGTGATGTCCCGGATTATCACGATAGTGGGTGCGGAGCATGACCAAAACTACCCTTTCCCTAGTTTCCTCACTGAGTACTTCCAGGACCTATAAGTGGACAAGAGGACATATGACATCAAGGTCAAGGCGGAAGCCCCATTTTCCTGGTATAGCATGAAGAGGGATGACAACCCCAAGAGCAAGAACTACAATGTACCAGCTACTGCTCCAACTGGCCAATCTGAGGTGCCGGTTGAGGTAGTGTCTTCTACTGAGCATACCTCCACATCTATAGATATCCCTCCCAGTCCATCCACATCCTCAGCCATTCCTCCTGGCCCATCCATATCAGCAGGCCCAGAGATCCCATCTACTCGGGCCCATCCTATTACTGCCCACCGTTTGAGCCAGACACTTTTGAGTATCAACAACTGAATGCAAACTGCCTCATCCAAGTTGTCCATTTTGACTACCATTGTAGAGGCTCAGTCGGTCCCCCCCAGCTCCACAGGTGCCACAGTTGATAGAGGATGCACTCAAGGAGATACTTGACAACCAGAAGAAGATCCTTGATACTCAGGCTGCGCTCTCAAAGGCAGTCAATTCACATAGCAAGGCTCTCAAGGAGCTTGCTAAGGAGCATAAGAAGCTGCGGAAGACACGAGCCTCCAAGGAGTCCGTGAAGGGGCTGCGGGCAGATGTTGATAGACTGAAGGTAGACCAGTTGCCTTTAGATTTATTTCTTGATGACCCAGTGCCAACAGCTCACCCATAGCCGGAGCAGACACAGAGGCCTCCGAAGAGGAAAAGGATGATTCCTAGAGCCGATGATGCTATCATCCAGTTGGTGGACCCACCGGAGACTTCTTCCAGTCAGCCACAGGATGTACCAGTTCTAGATCCTGTCTAAGTCCAGGCCCAGGTCCTAGTAGCAGAGGAGCAGACCACCGGGAACCAGTCTGAGGTTCCCGAGAACACAGAGGACCTAGGGACCACTCATGATCCTATGCAGACAGACATGGCCTAGGAAGTCTTCTATATCCTTTTTCTCTATCTTTTTGGTGCTTATTTAGGCTAGGTGACATTGGGGACAATGCCATCTTTCATTTGAGAGGGTAGACCCTACTATTCATTTGGATGATTGTATATATATTTGATACATTTTTATGCTTTCTTTATCTTTTTATCTTTGGTTTGTATATAATTTTGATATTTCGTTACATTTATCGTACTTTTATTTTACTTTGGGTCTATATATAAAGTTATGCTACATTGTACATATTCATCCCCATCTATTGTTTATTCGACAATTCCCCTCGTGTATATGTTCATTCTATTTTCCCCTCGTGTATATATTCATTCTATTTTCCACAAATTTTTCGTTCTTAGCTTCTTATTTGTGATTTGTAGCTTCTTGTTTTCAAAGTTTGCTATAAGCCTTTGGTTTTCTTAATGCCATGGTCTTTCCAAATGCGGAGTGTTATGTAAACGGGGTGGCTCTTTCCAATGATGGCGCGACAACCTTTTTAAGGGTTTGAGTCCGTTTTTTTTCTTTCCGTTTTTAGTAGATTGGTAGTTAAGGGTACCTCAAGCAAATCTTCACTTGGGCCTAGAACATTTGCCTTTGATCTCATGGTCAAAAACAAACTGTTGTGTTTAGGATGGTGAAAATCGTGACCTTGAGACTCTTGTGTTGACCGATAATCATCAAGTGGTTTTTCGGGACCATTGTGTGCTCAAATCGTATCTAAGGTTGTTGTGGGCCCCCGACTCTATGTCTTTAGAAATTCCTTAACTTGTGTGGTGAGTAATTGTAATTGCAAGTCCAAATCCCGCGCCATTAGTCTAGAACTTGCCCTGAATGTTTGTTGAGGTGAAATCATAAGTGAATTTTGACTTGAAACATTATTATAGGCTCTCCTTGATCCAAATGATAGTTTGAACAATTCCATAGCCTACCAATGATATGATCCCTAGTCAACCCTTTTGAGCCTTAGACCTCTTTCTTTCAAGAACCATGATACAAGCCTATACCCGTTCTAAAAGATACCCTCTCTTGGCACTCGATCTTTCCTTTAGCACATGACAAAAATATATGTTTGGGGGGAGAGATGAGGATTGCAACAAAGTGATAAAAGAGCACAAAAAATGAAGAAAAGGAAAGGCAATGAAAAAGAAAGAAAAGAAAAAGACAAAAAGAATGTTCAAAGTGAAAAAGAATAAAAAAGGATTCAAGAAAAAGCAAAGAATGAAAGGTGTGGAAAGTTGAAAAGGAGAAAAGGTTTGAAATACATAAGAAAGAGTGACAGTGTGTCTCTCTAACCCCTTAGAAAGAAGTGAAATGACTCAAAGAGTCAAGTGAATTGTGCCAAATGAATCAAAAAAAGTGCTTAAAGGAAGATAGAACCTACTTAAACCAAAACATGTCCTACCCTGAACCAAAAGCCTTCATAATGTCTCCACAAAATCCCTATATGATCTTGAGTTTAATGAAAATTACATTAGTGGATACTTACATAAGGGGCAAGCATATGGTACCTAGACCCGGACTTGTGACTTTTTCTTGAGAGAGATGAGTGAATTTCCATTAGCCTCGTTTTGCGTTCCTATATTCTAAAAGTGAGGTTTGCTTAGGGAAAGTTGAGGATGTGTGAGTTTGGGTTCTATAATGACCAAAGTAATTGAAAGAGTTCTTTGATGTGTTGAGTCAGCTCTTGATGCTCGTTTGTCGCACTTAATCCATGATGTTTCAAAGGTTAAATATTGTTAATGAATCATGTGTGTTGAGGGCAATTGTTATTCCCAATTGATGTTAGTTGAGGTTGCCTTAGGACAGTTGAAAATTTCTTGGATTTTCCTTTAAGGGGTGGGTCTTATTTTGTTTGCTTGAGGACAAGCAAAAGCTTAAGTTGGGGGGAGTTGATAACTAGGGATTTTGACGCATTTTATACTCCTTCTTGCTTATGCTTTGATTATAAATTCATACAAAATATTCCCAAAAGGCTCATAAGTTGTGCTTGATTGCAGGTCTGATCAACAAAGTGACAATATGTGAAAGATCAGCTCAAAAGGAGTGAAACTTGCACAAGTACCAAAGACAAGACAAACTCTGGAAAACAGGCCTAGTGTGGCCACACTACACTTTGTGCGGTCTGCACTAGGGAGATTCAGAGAGCTGGTATTTTAGGCATTAAGGCAGTGCAGCCGCAGAAGGTTTTGTGCGGTCTGCACTGAAGGTAATGCGGCCGCACTACCATTCTGTGCGGTCCGCAGAGCCAAGGTTCAGAGAGGGTGAAGTTGGAGTTTTCAAGCCTGTGCGGTCCGCGGTCCAGTTTGTGCGGACCGCACTAGAAGCCTCCGCAGCCGCAATCCATTCTATGCGGTCCGCAAAGCCTAAGTTCAGAGAGTCAAGTTTTCATGTTCAAGAGCCTAGTGCGGCCGCACACCATTTTGTGCGATCCGCACTAACCCCGCAGGGGCAATTTTGTCTAGATTTTCTTCTTAGTATAAATAAATCCTTTTTCCATTTTTAGGGCATCCGACATTTTAGAATAGCTGATGCACTTGTTGGAACGTATCTTGTAGCCATTTTGGGCATTTTTACTTACTTTTTATCATTGAATCTTTGTATTTAGCTTAGCAATTAATTAATATGTATTCATTTTCATCTATTTATCTGTTTTTCTCTTCAAGTATGAGTAGCTAGACCCATTAGCTAGGGTTGTGGGTCAACCCTATATGTGTAATTGATGGGTGTTGCAATTTAGGGCTAGATTGACTATGGATGTTTGCTATTTGGGTCAATTTCATGGTTTAATTACTGAATTAGTAGTTGCAAACACTAGTTTGTGCTAAGTTGACTTGGGCTCTTCTTGAGAAAGAGAGCCTATGTTCCGAAATTGATCCAACAAGGAATTGGGATGGACTCAAGAGAATTGATAGTCCTAATTAAAGGGTTAAACCTCGAGAGAGTAATACCTGACTTGAACCCTAGTTGCTTGAGCAAATATGCATACCAATTGGTCTTGAGAAAGTCAATTGGGCAAAATCATTCTTTCTACCAAGAGGTGTAAGAGTGGGTAATATCGAGCAACGGTTATAACATATTCTCCAATAATGTCAATCGTGTTTTAGACGCAATTACCCGTCAATTGGCCACCTAGGTGAAAGTCACTACCCTAGTGCCTTTTAGAATATTTGAACAACCTGTAGCATTTTACTCTTAGCTTAATCTAGTTACAATTATAATTTGTAGTTTGATAATAGTAGAACTATAAAAGAAAACCGAAAAATGAATAGAAGTGCAATTTGGAACCAATATGCAATCCCAACCTAAATAGATACTCAACTCCCTTTCTAGCTCTCTGTGGAAATCGATCCCAACCCAAAATAGGGTAAAATCTATCGCGACCCTCTCTCGCTACTTTTTAATGGTGTGGAGTAGGCTTCGATTAGTTCGTATTGGGTGTGTTTTGATGCAGGAGGGTAGAGTTATTGCTTATGCTTCTCGTCAATTGAAGCCCTATGAGAAGAACTATCCCGTTCATGATTTGGAGTTGGCTGCCATAGTTCACGCGTTGAAGATTTAGAGGCATTATCTGTATGGTGTGTCTTGTGAGGTGTTTACTAATCATCGTACCCTCCAACACTTGTTCAAGTAGAAGGATCTTAATTTGAGGCAGTGGAGGTGGTTGGAGTTGCTGAAGTATTATGATATTACTATATTGTACCATCCGGAGAAGGCTAATGTGGTGGATGATGCTTTGAGCTAAAAAGCGGCGAGTATGGAGAGTTTGGCATATTTTCCAGTTAGGGAGAGACCTCTTGCAGTTGATGTTCAGGCCTTGGCCAATCGATTCATGAGGTTGGATATTTCAAAGCCCAGTCGGGTATTAGCTTGTGTGATTTCTCGGTCTTCCTTATATGATCGCTTCAGAGAACGCCAGTATGATGATCCGCATTTGCATGTCCTTATGGACAGAGTTCAGCACGATGATACCAGAGATGTGACCATTGGTGATGATGGGGTGTTGAGGATGTAGGGCCAGATATGTGTGCCCAATGTAGATGGGCTTCGGGAGTTGATTCTGGAAGAAGCCCATAGTTCGCGGTATTCCATTCATCCGGGTGCCACAAAGATGTATCAGGATCTGAGACATCATTATTGGTGGAGGAGAATGAAGAAAGACATTGTGGGATTTGTACCTCGGTGTCTCAATTGTCAGCAGGTGAAATATGAGCATCAGAGACCGGGTGGCTTGCTTCAGCAGATGGATATTCTAGAGTGGAAGTGGGAGAGAATCACTATGGACTTTGTAGTTGGACTTCCACGTACTTTGAAGAAGTTCGATGCTATTTGGGTGATTGTGGATCGGCTGACCAAGTCCGTGCACTTCATTCCTGTATGTACTACCTATTATTCAGAGCGGTTGGCAGAGATCTATATCCGGGAGATCGTTCGTTTGCATGGTGTCCCAGTTTCCATCATTTCAGATAGGGGCACTCAGTTCACTTCATAGTTTTGGAGGTCGGTGTAGCGAGAGTTGGGTACTCAGGTTGAGTTGAGCACGACTTTTCACCCTCAGACGGACGGATAGTCCGAGCGCACTATTCAGATATTGGAGGACATGTTGCGTGCTTGTGTCATTGATTTCAGAGGGTCATGGGATCAGTTTCTACCATTTGTAGAGTTTGCTTATAACAACAACTACCAGTCGAGTATTCAAATGGCTCCATATGAGGCTTTGTATGGGAGGCGGTGTAGATCTCCAGTTGGTTGGTTTGAGCCGGGTGAGGCTAGGCTATTGGGGACAGACTTGGTGCAGGATGCTTTAGAAAAAGGTGAAGGTAATTTAGGAGAGGCTTCGTACAGCGCAATCAAGACAAAAGAGTTATGCCAACAGGAAGGTTCGAGATGTGTCCTACATGGTTGGTGAGAAGCTTCTGTTGAAAGTTTCACCCATGAAGGTTGTTATGAGGTTTGGGAAGAAAGGTAAATTGAGTCCTCGGTTCATTGGGCCTTTTGAGGTGCTTCAGAGGATTGGGGAGGTGTCTTATGAGCTTGCTTTGCCACCCAGCTTGTCTAGTGTGCATCTGGTATTTCGTGTTTCTATGCTCCGAAAGTATATTGGGGATCTGTCTCATGTTCTGGATTTCAGCACGGTTCAGTTGGATGGTGATTTGGCTTATGATGTAGAGCCAATAGCTATTTTGGGTCGTTTGGTTCGAAAGTTGAGATCAAAGGATATAGCTTCAGTAAAATTGTAGTAGAGAGGTCAGCCCGTGGAGGAGGCTACCTGGGAGACCGAACGGGAGATGCAGAGCAGATATCCTCACCTGTTTGAGGCTTCAGGTATGTTTCTTAACTTGTTCGAGGACGAACATTTGTTTAAGAGGGGGAGGATGTGACGATCTGGCCAGTCGTCTCATGAGTTACCGCTCCATTTCCTGTATTTTGGCTTCTAATTGCTTTGTTCATCGGTCATATAAGTGATCAGGTTGGTTGGCTCAGGTTCGGAAAGGATTTAGTAATGTTTGAGACACTTAGTCTCTTTTGAGAAAGCTTAAGTTGAAAAAGGCAACCGAATGTTGACTTATGTGTTAGAGGGCTCGGATGCGAGTTTCGATGGTTCGGATAGCTTCGGGAGGTGATTTGGGACATAAGAACGTGATCGGAATGTGTTTTGGATGTCCGGAGTAGATTTAGGCTTGAATTGGCGAAATTGAATTTTTGGCATTTTCCGGTTGACAGGTGAGATTTTGATATAGGGGTTGGAATGGAATTATGAGAGTTACAATAGTTCTATTATGTCATTTGGGATGTGTGTGCAAAATTTCAGGTCATTCGGACGTGGTTTGGTTAGGTTTTTGATCAAAAGCGTAATTTAGAAGATTTTGGAAACTTAGGCTTGAATCCGATGTGTTTTGGTTGATTCGATGTTGTTTGAGGTGTTTTGAAGATTGGTATAAGTTTGGATGGTGGTTTATGATGTGCTTGTGCTTTTGGTTGAGGTCTCGGGGGCCTCGCGGTGATTTCGGATGGTTGACGGAAAGAATGGAAGTTTGAATGGTGGCTGAAGTTGGAATTCTACTATCATAACTGCATCTGCGGTTGGGAGGCTGCAAGTGCGACGCCGCAAATGCGAAAAAGAAGCCGCAGAAGCAGAAATGGGCTTAGAAGGTTGTGATCGCAGAAGCGGTTGGGTAAACGCACCTGCGATGGCGCATATACGGAGTGTGTATTGCAGATGGAGAGGTTAGGACTTAAGTGAAAAACCGCAGAAGCGGTTCAAGGACCGCAAAAGCAGAACCGCAGAAGCGGGATTTTGACCTCAGATGCGAAATCCCTAGGCCAGAAGGTATAAATTATTTCCTTATTTTTGAGCTATTCCATCATTTCTAAGTCGGCCTTTGGAGCTTTTTGGGCTATTTGAAGATGGATTTCAAGGGGATTTCATTGAGGTAAGGATTTTGGACCTAAAAGTCGTTTCTGTGGTATTATTTCATGGATTAAGCTTGTAACTTATGCAAATTAAGGGTTAAAATTGAGAAAACTAGGGCTTGGTATTGGAGACCTAGACTTGAGGATTTGAGGGACCATTTGTGGCCGGATTTTGGTACTTTCGATATGTATGAACTCGTGGGGAGATAAGAAATCTACTGATGTAAATTTTATCGAATTCCGAGACGTGGGTCCGGGGGTCGGGTTTTGGTAATTTCGGGATTTATGTCATATATTGATTATTTCCGCATGGGCTTCGTTTCCTTAGCATATTTTGACGTCGTAATTATGATTTTGGTTAGATTTGACGTGAGTTGAGGCCGATTCGAGGGGCAAAGGCTTCGCGGGCTAGAGTTTGGACCAGATTGAGGTAAGTAATGATTGTAAATGTTGCCCTGAGGGTATGAAACCCTGGATTTGCGCATAGTTGTGCTATATTGAGGTGACATACATGCTAGATGACGAGTATGGGGCCGTGCACTGTTGAGGATTATGACTTAGTCCATCCCGAATGATTGTCTTATCGCGTATTTGATTGAAAACTATTTGTTATCATCATGTTTTGGGCTGAATGTCATATTTGGGCCTCGTGCCAACTATTTGAACCCTTAGGGAATTTTTACTGATATTTCCTCACTATTTTGACTTTATACTTGAACTCAGTCATGCTATATTCTACTGTTTCCATAACTCAGCCATGTTTACTCTGCTTTAACACTTAAATGATATTTTAAATGATATTTTTGGGCTGAGCACCCTGTTTTACTATTTCTCGAGTGGCCTGTAAGGTTTTTGACTGAGTAAGGCCGAGGGCCTATGTTGTGAGGAAACCCCTGATTATAATTATGAGGCCAAGGGCCTGAGATTTGTACGCCACGAGATGTCTTGTTGATATGAGGCTGAGATCCTAGTGATGATGCCACGAGTTGGCTTGATATGCACTTGGACCGTAAGGGTCGCCTCCAGGAGTCTACACACCCCCAGTGAGCGCTGATATCCATTGTGATGTGAGATATAGCTCGAGGGGCTGGTGTTGTTCTATGATATTGCCCGAGGGGCGGATTTTGTTGACATTGTGCCTGATGGGTGATCCTTTATGTGTTTATCTTTCCTAGTTGCCTGTCGTTTACTTGCTTAATTGTTAAAAGGCAATTCATGAAGTTTAAACTGAACTAAAATGACTTTACATATCTTCATTGATTCACTGTTTTTACTGGCTTTTACTGCTTTATTATAGCATGTAATGTGCCTTACGTGATTTCATATTTCTTAGTATTTATTTATGATTATTACTCACTGAGTTGGAGTACTCACTTTACTCCCTGCATCCCATGTGCAGATTCAGCGCTGCTGATCCTGCTTGTGAGGGTTGAGAGCTCCCGCCAAATTTTGAATTTTACGAGGTAGCTGCTCGGCGTCCCCAGCCCCGTGCTTCTCCCCCTTTATCTCATTTCCTTTTCACTTATTAGTGATTCTATAATATCTTTGTAGACGTTTCAGACTTGTAGTATATTGATAGATGCTCATGACTAGTGACATCCTGATGTCAGGTTGTGTTGGTTTTAAATTCCGCATATTGTACTATTCACTTCTTATTTTTGGATTTTATCATGTTTAAGACTTAATACTTATTACTTTAATTGCATAAAATTGAAATAGGAATGTGTCGACTGGTCTTGTCTTCACGAGAGGCATCATCACGACCGAGTTCGGGTTTAAGGTCGTGACAAGGATCTAGCATAAACGAGATTAATATGGTTAAGCAACAACTAGCGGAGGAGTTTGAAATGATAAACTTAGGATCGGCTAAGCAAATGCTTGGGATGAGAATTAGCAGAAATAAGTCTGAAGGAACCTTAAAATTTTCTCAAGAAAAGTATATACAAAAGGTACTGAGCAGGTTCAGTCTTCATGATGCAAAGAGCAGAAGCACTCAACTCGGAAGCCATCTTAATCTGTCAAAAAACCAATCACCTAAGACAGATGAAGAAATGAAGTACATGTCCAAAGTTTCATATGCTTTAGCAGTAGAAAGTTTGATGTATGATATGGTTTGCACTAGACCTGACATAGCCTATGCAGTTGGAGTTGTCAGTAGATACATGTCAGATCCACGAAAGGAGCATTGTGAATGTGTAAAATAGATATTGTGATATCTCAAAGGCACCTCAGGTATGACACTTTTTAATATTTAAAAAGAACAATATTATCTTACAAGGTTTTGATGATGCAAATTTAGGCAGCAATCTGGATAGTCAAAAAAGTACCACAGGCTATGTGTTCACCTTGGTTGGTACTACTGTTAGCTGGATGTCCAGACTTCAGAAAATAGTTGTTCTATCTACCACTGAAGCAGAGTACATGGCAATCTCAGAAGTTGGAAAAGAGATAATTTGACTCAATAATTTTCTTAAATAGCTAGGTAAAGAGTAGGACAATTGTGAGCTTTTCAGCCATGGCCAGAGTGCAATTCATCTGGCCAAGAATGCAGTATTTTATGCAAGATCAAAGCATATCCAATTGAGGTATCATCATATCCGAGAGTTGATAAGTGAAGAAACTCTTTCCCTACAAAAGATACCATGATCAAAGAATCTATCAGACATGTTGACCAAAGTTGTCGGTGTTGAAAAATTGAGGTTGTGCACTGCCTCTGTTAACCTTCAAGACTGATAGCGTGAAGGCAACACCAGAGAATAACAAATCTTTTTTTAAATTTTTTTTCTTGATGTAACATAGGTTTGAGAGAGATATTGATAGGAGCAAACCTGTTGTTGTATGTGAAAGAAAAAAAAGTAGACAAAACAAAAGAAAGAAAAGTCAAAGAGAAGAAAAATGATAGGCGAAACAATTCATCTTTGAATTCTTTTCTTATGACGTAAGTGTTTACGTCGGTAGGTTGGATTCTTTTCTTATGACGCAAGTGCTTACGTCGGCAGGGCATTCAAATGCCTATAACAGGGGTCTACATTTTTATTTGCAGATCATCCCTCAACTTCCTCTTTCTCTTCAATTAATAAAGAGCTATTCTTTATGTGGCTGTGTAGTAGGTAAAAATTGCCGAACCACCTAAATCTTGTCTTGTCTTGTCTTGTGCAATTTTTTTAAAGTAAATATACCACTAAGCTGGATGCCTAGTGGTGTTTTTTATTTAAATTATTAAAAATAAAACAATATGTGTTTGGACGTCTCACAAAATGTAAGTGCGTAAAAAGAGAAATTAAATTGAACCTATTATCAAAGTGTTGTAAAAGACAACCCTTTGATAGTACAAAAAGAGCTAAAGGCCTTAAGCATTGAGGGAACTTAGTTCAAAATATCTTGCAAGTCATTTTTGGTTGACTAGCTTTCTTTGCGGATGATTCTGGGAACTCTCACTTGAAACCTTGATCATTAGTCAACTCCATATGATGTCTAACAATGTGTTTTGAGCTTGACACTGGCTTCCTTTTAAGTAAATTACACGCGTAGTCTTCAACAACATAGGACCAGGTAAAGATAGGAGGGGCATCATAACAACTTTGCCTCCATATTACGTTTTCATACCTGGACCATCTTGCAACAAACTTGTTATAGGTAAGTTCCTCATGTGTGATAGACGCAACATATACTAGGAGATCCTCCAACACATGCTACAGTGATCCACCTAAGGGTGTGAAATCCCATGACCAAACTTGTCTGTTCTAGGCAGTAGCACGTTCTTGAGGATGTCAATGGCCATTGTAACTTGATGAGACCTGTAAATCCTAACCAATGTGATCCTCAGGAAATAGTTAATGCAAAGGGGTTTGCATTCTATGGTGAATTCCTTCTCATTTTCTCCACACTGAACATAGGTATGGGTCAGGAAGCAAAGGCTCAAAAGTAGCCTTTTCATTGTCTTGTAGAGAGTATTAATGGATTGACCTAAGTAGTGGTTACACCTGTAGGGAATGAGTATCAAAGATACTAATACCACCCTAATAGATTTGGCCAACATATATGTTACATCTCGCGATTTTTGTACGTTAAAATTTTATTTTTAGTTAATCAACGTAGACTCGGGGATGAGATCATCTTGATGTTAACGTACTTATGCTATTTATAATAGGCGCTAAATAAGTGTTATGAGGGATAAAGGGGTACACGGATTAAAGAAAATGAGTTTCGTTGAAAGTGATCAATTTGCAAAATAATACGGGTAGAGCGATAATACCTGATAATTATGAACTAGTACCATGAAAGGTACCATATGACCACGGTATTATAATATATAAAGTATATATGAAGTATTTTAAAAAAATAAATGAAATTCTAAGTAATTTGTGATAAATTTTAAATTATGCGGGTAATTGATTAATTACCTGGTAACATGACATTACTCAGTTAACTAATAAATGGATAAAAATTTAAATATACCACCCCTACTCCCCACGTGGCAGTATGCCATCATCTAACATATGACTGATAGTCATAAATGTTGGCATAACTTGTAACGTGTAAAGACACCAAAATGACTCATTAGAATGAGTCATTTTAAAAGCAAGACTTGTTTAACTTAAGTAAAATAGTCCATTCTGATTCTTGGTAACTTTTAAAAAGACACTTTGTCTTTAAGAACAAAAAAACGTTCAAAGACAGAATTGGAATCAAAATTTGTTCAAAATTTTAAAACCAAGCGAAGTTCGTCCAATTTCAAGGAAATCTAGTGTAAATTTTGCAGAAGCAGATTCGTTCAAGTAATTCCAGGAATAGGTATGTTAAGGCCTTCCATTCTTTCTTTTAGCATGGTCTATATGATACTGAAGAAATGAGAAAATACACGATTTCCATAAATTACTATATTCATAGAAATAGTAGGGGTGTCTATATTTTGATTCCCCATGAAAATTATTATTATCTTCCATTCATAGGTCTCAGAATAATACTCAGTTGAAAAAGATTATCCGGAAGGAATATTAAGATTATTACGTATTTTTCATGCATTTCACCCATTTATACATGTGCATTGATCCATAACCAGATGGCATTATATACGCGTATATATGTATATTATATTTATATGAGATACGGGAAAAAGGTTAAGACGTTATATACGCATCACCACCTGATCAGCTAGTATATGATGATGATGTTGCCCATAGTGGCTGAAATATGATTCAAATGGAATTATATACGCATATATATATATATATATATATATATATGTATTTATATGTATTTATATGTATATGGGATATCAGAAGAGGTTGTGGCGTTATATATGCACCACAACCTGATCAGCTAGTATATGTTGATGATGTTGCCCACAGTGGCCGAGATGATATGATGGGATGCCCTCAGTGACTTGATGATATTATGTACACCCATACCTATGCATGGCATGATATTTATATGCATGTGCATGATATTATAAACGTTTCAAAATTTACAAAGTTATTCAGATTTAAAGGTATTTTTGTATTCCATGTTTCATCTATGTCTTTTACGTACTTATTTTCATGCCTTACATACTCAGTACATTTTTCGTACTGACCTATTTCACGGGGCCTGCCTTTCATGCCCGCAGGTGCAGGTAGGCAAGTTGACGGTCCCCCTTTTTTGGATCCCTGATCAGCGAGAGTTGGCGTGCTCCATTTGATCCAGAGCTGCTTTTGATTTTAGTACGATACGTTTGTATATATATATGGGTATGATGTGGCTCAGCCACGTCTTTGTACAGTTATGTTCTGTTAGAGGCCTGTGGACAGTATGTCTAGTTGGGTTGTATGTGGCATTGTCGGCTTTTAGTTTTGGATTGTCTATAGCAGTCTTGCCGGTTCACCCACTGTATCCTATATGTATACGTACATATGCCTTGATGGCAGGTTATTTTTGTAATGCTGCAGATGTTATTCAGGTTCATATCTTAGGCGCATGCTTAGGGGTGTTTGACTGGTAGGACTCAGGCACCCGTCGCGACCCATCGGTTTGGGTCGTGACAAAAGTGGTATCAGAGCAGTTCTGTCCTTAGGTTCTCTATATACCATGTCTAGTAGAGTGTTGTTTATGGGTGTGTCATGCACCATACTTATAGACAGGAGGCTACAAGACATATAAGATGTTATCCTCTCTTTTTATCTCAGATCGTGCGATACAAGAATTCATGTTCCTAACGATACATTATATTTTCAGCAATGCCTCCAAAAAGTATGGTCACCCATAAGGGAAAGTCCGTG
This sequence comes from Nicotiana sylvestris, assembly GCF_000393655.2. Taxonomy (NCBI): domain Eukaryota; kingdom Viridiplantae; phylum Streptophyta; class Magnoliopsida; order Solanales; family Solanaceae; genus Nicotiana; species Nicotiana sylvestris. The sequence goes on from NC_091068.1 coordinate 150,591,315, forward strand.
GCTGGTGAGACTACTAGTCGAGCGCCATGAGTTACCAGGGCTCGGGGAGAATCTCATAGTGAGGTTCCATCTCAGACTTCACATACCCCGCCCTTTCTAGAAGAGCTCTGAGAGGCACTAGCTCCAGTGCCCGCCCCTGTATGTTTAGTACCTCAGTTGGATGCACCGGGTCAGGAAATGAGAGATGTTATTCAGCTATTGACCCGATTAGTAGCCACACAGGCTCGACGTCAGAAAGTAGGCATTGGTCATGCAGATAGGTTCGTGAGTGCGAGGGTTCATGACTTCATTAATTTAGACCCTCCAATATTCACTGGACATACCCGAATGGGGACCCTCAGGTATTTATTGATAGAGTGCAGAGGACATTATGGGTAATGAAAGTCACTGCGACTGAGTCAGTTGAGCTAGCTTCCTATAGACTCTGAGATGTTGTAGTTAATTGGTATGAGTCTTGGGAATTGTCCAGAGGTGAGGATGCCCCTCCAGCAGTATGGCAGGAGTTTACAGAAGCTTTTCTTCGTCATTATCTGCCACTAGAGCTTAAGCGAGCTAGAGTTGATAGGTTCTTGACCCTTCGACAAGGTAACATGAGTGTTCGGGAGTACAATCTTCAGTTTGATTCATGGCTAGGTATGCTCCTACTATTGTATCTAAGATGGAGGATCGGGTTCACCAGTTTGTGATGGTATTAGAGCCTCACTTTCTTAACGATTGTATGTCAGTTTCACTTCAGCAAGACATGGATATTTCTCGTATTTAGGCATATGCTCAGGGTGTAGAAGAGCGTAAACAGAAACAGAGGGCCGATCGTGAGCATGATAGGGCCAAGAATAAGATAGCGAGGTCTTTGAGTCCTTCTGGTGAGTTTTGAGGTGGTCAGAGGCAGCAGTATTCGAGATATCCATCCCAGCCCTCGGCTAGCACGCCCCCTCAGTTTAGCGGTAAGAAATTTGATTGTTCTACATAGTCAAGGCCTGGTCAGAATTTTAGGGCCTCAAGTTCTTAGTATAGGGGTGAGTCAAATCAGATGAGGCATCCCTTGCCACGATGTACTCAATGTGGTAAGCGGCATACCGGGCAGTGCCATATGGGATTAGGTGTTTGTTATACTTGTGGTTATCCGGGCTACGCTATGAGGGATTGTCCGATGAGAGGTGATGCAAGCATAGCTCAGCCAGTAGGATCTGTAGCTGGTTCGTCATCATTAGTACGCCCCCTGGGCAAGGTCCCCAAGCACCAATGAGTCGTGGTAGAGGCAGAGGCGGAGCATCTAGCTCGAGCAGCCCTCAGAACCACATTTATGCATTGGCAGGACGACAGGACCAGGAGTCATCGCCTGATATTATTACAAGTATATTATCAGTCTTCTCATATTATGTATATGCACTGATTGACCCATGTTCCACCTTATCATACGTTACTCCATTGGTTGCTAGTAAGTTTGAAATAAAACCTGAATTTGTTAAAACTTTCGAGGTGTCTACACCTATTGGGGACTTGGTGATAGCTAAGCAAGTATATAGGGGTTGTATAATAGTAGTTCATGGTCGACCTACCGTAGCAGACTTAATCAAGTTAAATATGGTAGAATTTGATGTTATAATGGGTATGGATTAGTTGGCTTCGTGTCATGCCAACGTTGATTGTAGATCAAAGATAGTATGATTTCAATTTCCATGGGAGCCTATTTTGAAATGGAAAGGTAATACGGCATCCCAAAGAGGAAGATTCATTTCCTATCTCAAGGCAAGGAAGATGATCAAAAAGGGCTGTATTTATCACTTAGTACGGGTTCAGGATGTGGAAGTGGAGTCACCAACCATTTAGTCCATCCATATGGTGAATGAGTTTCCCGATATTTTCCCCAATAAGCTTTCGGGTCTCCCGCTAGAGGGAGAAATTGAGTTTTCTATTAACCTACTACCAGATACTCACCAAATATCTATTCCTCCCTATAAAATGGCCCCCACAAAGTTGAAAGAGTTGAAAGAACAACTAAAGGACTTGCTTGAAAAAGGTTTTATCAGACCTAGTACGTCACCGTGGGGAGCACCTGTGTTGTTTGTAAGGAAGAAGGATGGTTCCTTACGATGTGTATTAATTATAGGTAACTAAATAAGGTGAAGATCAAGAATAAGTACCCGCTCCCAAGGATTGACGATTTATTTGATCAGTTGCAAGGTGCCAAGTGCTTTTCAAAGATAGACTTAAGGTCTGGGTACCATCAGGTAAGGGTTAAGGATGAAGATATTTCGAAGACAACATTCAGGACTAGATACTGGCACTTTGAGTTGCGGGTTATGTCGTTTGGTCTGACCAATGCCCCAGCAGTATTCATGGATTTGATGAACCGTGTGTTCAGAAATTTCTTAGATCTATTTGTAATTGTATTTATTAACTATATATTGATATATTCTCGTTCAGAGGGTGAGCATGCTGGTCATCTGCGTATTGTGCTCAAAGTTCTACAAGAAGGGAAGTTGTATGCAAAATTTTCTAAGTGATGAATTCTGGTTGAACTCTGTAACTTTCCTTGGGCATATCATTTTGGGTGAAGGCATATGGGTGGATACACAAAAGATTTAGGCAGCAAAGACTTGGCCTAGACCCATAACACCAACAGAGGTCCGTAGCTTCCTTGGTTTGGCAGGTTATTACAGGAGATTTGTGGAAGGATTTTCTTCCCTTTTAGCACCTTTGACAAAGTTGACTCAGAAGGGAGAAAAGTTTCAATGGACTGATGCTTGCGAACGGAGTTTCCAGGCATTAAAAGACAGATTAACGTCAGCACCGGTTCTAATGCTTCCAAAGGGACCGATTGTTACGTTATCTATTATGACACTTCAGGCACTGGGTTGGGTTGTGTGCTGATGCAGCATGGTAAAGTTGTGGCTTATGCTTCTAGACAACTAAGAAAGCACGAGAAGAACTACCCGACCCACGATTTAGAGTTAGCCGCGGTGATTCATACACTAAAGATATGAAGGCACTACTTGTATGGCATTCATGTTTAACATATATACGGATCATAAGAGCCTCTAGTACATCTTCAAGCAAAAGGAATTAAATCTACGTCAAAGAAGATGGTTGGAACTACTTAAGGACTATGACATTGATATTTTATACCATCCGGGGAAGGCGAACATAGTAGACGACGCCCTTAGCCATAGATCTATGAGTAGCCTGTCGTATTTACAGCTAGAAAAGAGGGGAATAACCTATGAGGTTCATCAGCTAGCTAGTCTTGGAGTTCGGTTACTGGACTCAGGTGATATTGGAATTACTATTTAGGATATGACAACATCATCTTTAGTAACTGAAGTAAAGGAACGCCAGTATGAGGATCCTGTGCTAGTTCATTATAGGGATACCACTCTTCAGAAGGAAAAGACACCGTTTGAAATTAAAGAAAATGAGGTCCTCAGATATCAAGGGCAATTATGTGTGCCTAATGTTTTAGGGCTGCGTCGGTAGGTTATGGGAAGTAATCAATATGGACTTCATCATACGCTTACCTCGTACCCAGCGTAAGTTCGATTCGATATGGGTGATTGTTGATAGGCTTACAAAGTCAGCCCATTTTCTTCCTGTTAGAACTACATATTCCTCAGAGGATTATGCGAGGCTTTATATTAAGGAGATAGTATGATTGCATGGAATCCCTGTATCTATTATCTAGGATAGAGGATCTTAATTTGCAGCTAAATTCTGGAGATCCTTCCAAAAAGGATTGGGGACTCAAGTAAGTCTTAGTACAACATTTCATCCTCAGACAGATGGGCAGGCTAAGCGTACTATTCAGACACTGGAGGATATGTTACTAGCTTGTGTAATGGAATTCAAAGGTAGCTGGGATGATCATCTGCCACTTGTTGAGTTTGCATATAATGATAGCTACCATTCCAGTATTCAGATGGCTCCATACTAAGCTCTTTACGGACGGAAATGTAAGTTGCCTATAGGATGGTTTGATGTTGGAGAATCTGGATTACATGGGCCAGATCTGGTTCAGCGAGCCATAGATAAGTAAAGTTGATTTGGGATCGATTATTGAGAGCTCAGAGTCATCGGAAGTCATATTCTAACGTGTGGCGGCGAGACTTAGAGTTTGAGGTTGATAACTGGGTATTCTTAAATGTGTCACCGATGAAGTGTGGGATGAGATTTGGCAAGAAAGACAAACTTATTGCGCGGTATATTGGGCCTTATAGGATTATTCAGATAGTGGGCCAAGTAGTTTATGAGTTAGAATTGCCCTTGGAATTAGAGTCTGTCCATCCGATTTTTCATGTATCTGGGCGATCCTACTCGAGTGGTGCCCATGAATGATGTACAGATTACAGAAGACTTATCATACGAGGAAGTTTCGGTTGCCATTCTAGACCGACAAATCCGCAAGCTGCGGAATAAGGAGGTAGCTTCCATGAAAGTGCTTTGGAGAAACAACAATGTGGAAGAAATAACTTGGGAGGCCGAGGAAAACATGAAGTCTAGATATCCCTACTTATTTCCTCCTCCAGAAAAGGGTCCAACTGAGACGTCATAACCTCAAGGTGCGTGTACGAATTCTGGTGCTAGCTATTTTTATTGGTCTTGTGAGGCCATCGTTGTTATTAATGATTGTGGCCCTATATGGCATTAAATTACTAGGTTTCAACAAGAAGAGTTGGTAGTAGCGTTGTTACAAAGGCGACTCTACCAAGATTATATAAGTCCCGGAGAGTTAAACATTCGAGAGCAAATGTTTTCAAGGGGGGAAGGATGTTACATCTCACGATTTTCGTATGTTAAAATTTCATTTTTAGTTAACCGACGTAGACTCGGGGATGAGATCATCTTGACGTTAACGTACTTACGCTATTTATAACAGGAGATACATAAGTGTTATGAGGGATAATGGGGTACAAAGATTAAAGAAAATGAGTTTCATTGAAAGTGGTCAATTTGGAAAATAATACGGGTCGAGCGATAATACCCGATAATTATGAACTAGTACCATGAAAGGTACCATATGACCACGGTAGTATAATATATAAAGTATATATGAAGTATTTTAAAAAAATAAATAGAATTTTAAGTAATTTGTAATAATTTTTAAATTATGCGTGTAATTGATTAATTACCGGGTAACGGGGACATTACCCAGTTAACTAATAAGTGGATAAAAATTTAAATATCCCACCCTTACTCCCTACGTGGCAGTAAGCCATCATCTAACATATGACTCATGGTCATAAATGTTGGCATAACTTGTAACGTGTAAAGACACCAAAATGACTCATTAGAATGAGTCATTTTAAAAGCAAGACTTGATTAACTTAAGTAAAATAGTCCATTCTGATTCTTGGTAACTTTTAAAAAGACACTTTGTCTTTATGAACCAAAAAACGTTCAAAGATAGAATTGGAATCAAAATTTGTTCAAAATTTCAAAACCAAGCGAAGTTCGTTCAATTTCAAGGAAATCCAGTGTAAATTTTGCAGAAGCAGATTCGTTCAAGTAATTCCAGGGATAGGTATGTTAAGGCCCTCCCTTCTTTCTTTTGGCATGGTCCATATGATACTGAAGAAACGAGCAAATACATGGTTTCCATAAATTACTATATTCATAGAAATAGTAGGGGTGTCTATATTTTTGATTCCCCATGAAAATTATTATTATCTTCTGTTCATGGGTCTCAGAATAATACTCAGTTGAAAAAGGTTATCCGGAAGGAATATTAAGATTATTACGTATTTTTCATGTATTTCACCCATTTATACATGTGCATTGACCCATGACCAGATGGCGTTATATACGCGTATATATGTATATTATATTTATATGGGATACGGGAAAAAGGTTACGACATTATATACGCATCACCACCCGATCAGCTAGTATATGATGATGATGTTGCCCACAGTCGCTGAAATATGATTCAAACGGTGTTATATACGCGTATATATGTATATATATGTATATGGGATATGGGAAGAGGTTATGGCATTATATATGCACCACCACCTCATCAGCTGGTATATGTTGATGATGTTGCCCACAGTGGCCGAGACGTTATGATGGGATGCCCTCAGTGGCTTGATGATATTATGTACATCCATACCTATGCATGACACGACATTTATATGCATGTGCATGATATTATAAACGTTTCAAAATTTACAGAGTTATTCAGATTTAAAAGTATTTCTGTATTCCATATTTCATCTATGTCTTTTACGTACTTATTTTCATGCCTTACATACTCAGTATATTTTTTTTGTACTGACGCCCTATTTCATGAGACCTGCGTTTCATGCCCGCAGGTGCAGGTAGGCAAGCTGACGGTCCCCCTTTTTAGGATCCCTGATCAGCGAGAGTTGGCGTACTCCATTTGATCCGGAGTTGCTTTTGATTTTGGTACAATATATATATATATATATATATATATATATATATATATATATATATATATATATATATATATATATATGTGTGTGTGTGTGTGTGTGTGTGTGTGTATGTAGATGGGTATGATGTGGCTTAGTCCCGTCTTTGTACAGTTATATTCTGTTAGAGGTCTATGGACAGTATGTCTAGTTGGGTTGTATGTGGCCTTGTCGGCTTTCAGTTTTGGATGAATAGTTGTCTATAGCAGCCTTGCCGGCTCACCCACTGTATCCTGCATGTATACGTACATATGCCTTGATGGCAAGTTTTTTTCACGTATGTTATTTTCGTAATACAGCAGATGTTATTCAGGTTCATATCTTAGGCACATGCTTAGGGGTGTTTGACAGGTAGGACTCAGGCACCCGTCGCAACCCATCGATTTGGGTCGTGACAACATAGAACCAATACTCCTCCAAAGTACCTGCAAAATCAGTAAACATGTTAGTAAAACAATCCTTCCTTCTCTTTTCCCTAAGGATTTGAGTTGGAAGTGTACTGTGATCTCCATTCCTTTTAGCTTGCCTCCTTCCATCATGGTACATGTTCCTTCTCCTCTTAACAAAATTCACCCCTTATACTTCATATATATCACCTTCATTACAATTATCACTAGTATTGGCACTTCTTACCCTAATATAGATTATTTGAATCTTGTCATTGTTCAAAATCTTCCTTTTTTCCGATTCCAGCTCCCAAAAGGAGTGCCCTGCACCATGTGATGCTGATCCAATGTCAAGTTAGCTAAGTGGTCAGCTAACTTGTTTCCTTCCCTCAACACATGAACTACCTAGAACACACCTTTAGATAATAAACTTTTGATTTCATCCACCTAATTAGCAATGCTCCAAGGTGATTCCCAAACATTCTCCAATACTTTATTCGAAAGTAAAGAGTTAGTCTCAATTATACATGGAGGAAACCACATTTGAATTACATACCTGACCGCTTCTAGAATGGCCTGTGCTTCCGCAATATTATTGGTTGCCTCTTCAACTACATTAGCCTGAGCATATATAAGATCTCCTATACATCCCTAATGCAAAAATCATATGAAGATCTTCCAACATCCCCTCTAAAAGCCTCATCAGTGTTACATTTAATCCATCCATCAGGAAGCAATTGCCACAACACTTTAGTGAACTTCAATCTAGGTATATGATTTAGCAACTTCTCATGTAAATCCGTCCAGTTAGTGGTAACTCCCTTGAAGCCTGGGCTTCTCACCTTCAAAAACATTTGCATTGAGGTTGATATATGAAAGATCAACCTATTAAAAGATACATTATTCCCATGCTGTCTTTTATTCTTTCTTCCATAAATGCCACTGATGATAGGCTATAATTGTGTATTTTAGTCGCTTATTACACTCTAAGTTACTGTACTTTAATTGAGATTGAGCTTTAATCGCTAGTGTTTTGCATTAAATATGTGTTTTATGCCTTATAAGAGTGATTCCGATCTATGTAGGCATTATGGAATGAATTCAAGTGATTTGGAGCTTTGAAGTATGAGTAAAAGCCCAATATATTAAGCCAGGATCGTGTTCGGAGGTCATGTACTAAGTCCGGATGTTAAAAGAGGACGGAATAAGTTCACTTTGAGAAAATTACACTGTCGCGCCGCATAGGATGCTGCAAGGCGCGGCGCGGCAGTGTAAAATGCTGCCTGATGCGAAAAGTTGAGGCTACTAATAAACTCCATTAGCACGCCGCATGGTGCGACGCAGGGTGCGGCGCGGCTGTACAAAATTTATAGAGCTAGAGTCTTATTTCGCGTGGGAGAAGGTGTTGTCATCTGGGCCCAACCCTACTTGGTATAAATACATATAAAATTTTTATTTTGAGGACTTTTGATAGATCTTAGACCTAGGGACACACTTTAGATGTAAGGAGAACAAACCACGCTTTGGAGGAGGCTTCTAACTAATTTTTCTTTTCTTCTCTTCCTTAAATTTCGTAGTCCATTAGTTCTAGAGTTTTGAGTGCTACATGAACGTTGTAGTTTGAAGCTTGGATTGTTCTTATTATTTTATCATATTGGTTTATTTATTCAATCTTGCGCTTAATTATTTAATTTCTTTATCACCAATTGATTACTATCTACGAATCTTGGATTGAACTCGGGAGAGGGAATTCTAGATTGCATATAAGATTGAGTAGAGCAAGATCTTAACTCTGAGGGGGAGCGGATTTTTGGTTAGGATAGGAATATACCTAATCGCTTTGCTTGGTTACTATACGGGAATTATTAATGCATTCTTGTTAATTCTGATTCCATAGGAATATAGACATTAGATTAGCTTGAATAGGCGAGTTATACTTCGGGAGAAGGCTACGAGCAATATTAACCCTGTCAACCAATAAACCAGATAAATTAATTAGATGATTTAAGTGGAAAACTCAACGGGATTGTTAGCTAACCCATAACTCTAGAATATTCACTCACATTGAATTCGTCTCTGTAATTTGCCAACTTATTTTCTTTAATCTCTTAATTTGTTACTTTAGATTAATTTTAGTAAAATATTCATACTTTAGGATTCGCTTGAATAGATTAATTGTTTGGTTTAATTTAGTTGATAGTCAATCACAAGTCCTTGTGGGTACGATATATGGACTTACAATCATGTATTACATGTCGACCACGTATACTTGCGTGTGCATTTGGGAGCAGCAAGTTTTTGGCGCCGTTGCCGTGGACTTAGAAATTAACTATACTACTAGATTAGATTTTTACTCTTTGTCTATTCAAGTTTTTTTAATTTTTATCTTAGGTTAATATTTACTATCTTTGTTAACATGGCATCTTGGAATGATAATTGGTCGAATATCGGTTATTCTTATTATGCTGATCCTTGTCCATATTGTGGAGGACCTCAGTGGTGGAAAAATTGTCAGAATGTTCCTGGGAGCGAGTTGTGCGCACAATCTCAATCATTTGAGTAGAATATATTTGTAATATATGTGGTGGTCAAGATGGCCATTGGGATGGTTGTCCTAATTCTTAATATCCTTCTCAGAGCTCTTATTATGATGTTTCTAATAATGTTTATGAGTTTGATAGGGGCAATGAAGTAAAGGATATGGAACGTGATGCATATTTTAGGGATATTCTGAGGCAAGTAGCAGAGCAACATGATGAACTCATAATAGATATGAAAAGAATGAGGGCAACAATCACAAGAATGAAGGCCAATATGGAAGAATTGAATGAAGAGAGCGAGCACCAGCAAGAGGACAATTTTGAAAAAGAGGAGATTTTGAGTCAAACTTGGCTGGTAGAACAAGCTAAAAGATTGGAAATATATGAGTCTCAACGTGAAAAAATTACAGATGGGATACAAAACCTAATAGAAGGAAGAGCTGAACTGGGATAAGAGATTGAAAAATTTGGCACAACTATTCACGACATGGGAGCTCAATTGATTGCAAAGTTTGATGCGTCTAACGCCCAACAAAATAGTTATGAGTTGTATGTAACTGAAAAAGAGCTTATACGCCAAATCGAGGAGCTAAAATTGGAGAGTCAATCATTTGACCGTACTTTTATTAATGATGTCCATGTTAAGGAAAGCACCCTAGAGTCATGTGAGGAAGTAGATAATATTATATTTAAAGACTCTAATGTGTGTACATATGGGGATGTAAATAGTGATACAATTATAGAGTTAGGGCATATTGGTCCTCATTCCATATATTTTTCAACATTGTGTTTGGATGATGACATGGAAATCGACTCATTTGAGCCTTTGGAGGAGACAATGTACGAGGACCTGAGTGCTTATATTCTGAAATTTATCATGCTAGAGAGACATAATTACATACCTCATTTGAAGACCAAGAAGTGTAGAATGCGATATTGGTTACTTGGCCCAACTAAATTTGTCTCACCGCCCCAAGAGCATAGCAAAAAGCTTGAAGTCAAATTGGGGGTGCAATTCATAAGTTCGAGATGGAGACAGAAAGTGGTTCAAGTCGTGCCGCGACATTAAATCAGGCGCTTGTTGGGAGACAACCCATCTTTACTCTTTTGTTATTTTTTTTATTATTGTTGTAGTGTTGTTTTTGTTTTGTAGGATTATAAGAATAGGAAGTGCAGCCATAGGCGAGTGCAAAAGCAAACAGGTGGTTGAAACTAAGTGTGAGGTACCCACACAAGGGATCATACCTGGGAGAAGTCTGAGTATCTCGTGAGTTGCTAATGCTTCGGCCTTTGGCCTACCAGGGAGTCTCTTTTATCCTCTTGTTATTTATAGTGTGCATTGAGGACATTACACAATTTTAAGTGTGGGGTGAGAAGATTGTTTGGGTGAGTTTCTATGCTATTTTAGCTTAGTTGTAGTACTCGTTCTTAGTGTAGTAGTTTTTGTCAAAAAAAAAGAAGAAAAAATGGACTTTTCCCGACGATGGATCTCCTAGACAGTTTTCTTGAGGGATGTAAATCTAAATAAAAAGGACAAAAGATTTTCTTTGTAGGTAGTGTAGTAATTCCCCCTTGGTTTTTCTTTGTGCCACAGTTCTTTTCCAAGGGTTTTGTTTGAACCGGGTATAGTTAGTTTTTATTTTTCAGAAATAGGAAGTCTTGTGCTATGTTTTGAATTGAAGCAATCTCTTTTAACCTTGTCATGCCTTGAGAATAGTGAGTACTTTAGTTGTGACGCTTAGGCTCAGTTTTTGACTCTTATATAAGTACCTTAAATTTTATGATCGTGACGCTTAACTTCTTTGACTAGAGTGTCTTGATGAGTCCAATCCTGAGTGAGTTATGTGCCATGTGTGTGTAAGGTTTTGTGTTATTCTATGCATTACATTTGATTTCTAGAACTTTCCCCATGTGTTTGCAAAGCGAAATAGTAGTTTTGTTCAGTCCTGGAAGTGATATAGGCGTTTCTTTGTTGAGCCATATAGATATTTGACCCGCCTAATTATTATGTATCATAGTTAACCCCTTTTAGCCTGTAATCTTGTTTCTTTGGCAACCACATTACAAGTTTTACCCATTTGTTTGAATTAACCATGTATTTGAACCTTTTCACCTCTCACGAGCATTTGAATTGTTATGAACTTTGTAAAAGTTAAGTGTGGGGTGGTTGGTTTGGCTTTTGAGTGGAACTAATGAAATAAGGAGAAAGGTGCACTGTTTTGAAAAAGTAAGAGCCACATGAATTGAAAAGAAGAAAAATAGTTGTATTGTTGTGAAAAGAATTCTTTGATAGTGGTGACTCTTGATGTAATTATGCTTAAAGAAGTTAGGAGTTAATGTATATTGATGTGAAGGTGGAGTTATGGTTTGACATAAGTGTGGGGTTTTGAATATTAAAGTATATGTATTAAAGTGATTAGGGAGGTGTAGTCACAGTTATATCTAAATGTATCATACCCGTCTCGCAGCCTACATTACAGCCAAATAAAGTCCTACTTGATCTTAGACTGAATAAGCTTGATTAGTAGAGTAGTACACTACGAGCAAGCCTATGGTGCATCTTTTGTGGCATATGAATGTTAGTTCTGAGAGTGAGTGAATTCTTTCTATCTTGAGTTCTTAAGTGTTCTTAAATTTTATTGTGTGGAACTACTCTCTTTTGTTGTGTGAGGGAACTTGATTCATGAAGGAAAAGTAATGTCATTGACCTCGATGTTAGAGTACGTGAGTAAGTTGTGAATAATGTGTGGTACTTGTGACTCAAATCTTGAGGTTAAGATGTTACACTCTTGTGCATAGTCTATTTGAAATATTCTTGGTATGATGAATTAGGAGAATTGCTTAAAAAGGTTGTGTCTATATAAAGTGTAGTTTGATTGCTCGAGGACGAGCAATGGTTTAAGTGTGGAGTGTTGATGATCGGCTATAATTGTGTATTTTAGTCGCTTATTACACTCTAAGTTACTGTACTTTAATTGAGTTTGAGCTTTAATCGCTAGTGTTTTGCACTAAATATGTGTTTTATGTCTTGTAGGAGTGATTCCGATCTATGTAGGCGTTATGGAATGAATTCAAGTGATTTGGAGCTTTGAAGTCAGAGTAAAATCCCAAGACATTAAGCCGAGATCGTGTTCGGAGGTCGTGTACTATGTCCGGATGTTAAAAGAGGACGAAATAAGTTCACTCTAAGAAAATTACACTTCCGCGCCGCAAGGCGCGGCACAACAGTGTAAAATGCTGCCTGATGCAAAAAGTTGAGGCTGCTGATAAACTCCATTAGCGTGCCGCATGCCGCGACGTAGGGTGTGTCTCGGCTGTCCAAAATTTATAGAGCCAGAGTCCTATTTCGCATGGGAGAAGGTGTTTTCGTCTAGGCCCAACCCTACTTGGTATAAATACATATAAAAACGTTATTTTGAGGACTTTTGATAGATCTTAGACCTAGGGACACACTTTATATGTAAGGAGAACACACCACGCTTTGGAGGAGGCTTCTAACTAGTTTTTCTTCTCTTATCTTCCTTTAATTTCATAGTCCATTAGTTCTAGAGTTTTGGTGCTACATGAACGTTGTAGTTTGAAGCTTGGATTGTTCTTATTATTTTATCATATTGGTTTATATATTCAATCTTGCGCTTAATTATTTAATTGTTTGATCATCAATTGAATACTATCTATGAATCTTGGATTGAAATCGGGAGAGGGAATTCTAGATTGCATATAAGATTGAGTAGAGCAAGATCTTAACTCTGAGGGGGAGCGGATTTGTGGTTAGGATAGGAATTTACCTAATTGCCTTGCTTGGTTACTATACGAGAATTATTAATGCATTCTTTTTAATTCTAATTCCATAGGAATATAGGCATTAGATTAGCTTGAATAGGCGAGTTGTACTTCGGGAGAAGGCTACGAGCAAAATTAACCTTGTCAACCAATAAACCATATAAATTAATTAGATGATTTAAGTGAAAAACTCAACGGGGTTGTTAGCTAACTCATAGCTCTAGAATATTCACTCACATTGAATTCGTCTCTGTAATTTGCCAACTTATTTTCTTTAATATCTTAATTTGTTACTTTAGATTAATTTTAGTAAAATATTCATACTTTAGGATTCGCTTGAATAGATTAATTGTTTGGTTTAATTTAGTTGATAGTTAATCACAAGTCCTTGTGGGTACGATATCTGGACTTACAATCCTATATTACTTGTCGACCAAGTATACTTGTGTGTACGTTTGGGAGCAACAACCACACAATCAGACTTGGCATAGCCTGATAAATTGCCTTCAATATTGTGTTCCCAGGTTTATTCCACCACTCATTTATCACTTGTACTAGCTGCTTCCCTTCTATTTTGATCCCTGCGGGTGCACCAAACTTGTGCAATTTATTGCTTTTCTTTTTAAAATATTTTTTCAAACTTGATCTATATATGAAAAGTGTTTTTTTCTTCTGCTTTATAGGTATTGAATCAAACACCACCTTCATCACTTGATAGAGTACGCTGGAAAGAACTTGTCCAAACGGGTGACCAGCTTTATAAACAAGCAACTAGGGGTCAATTTCTTATTCTCTTTTATTATTTACTATGTAGTTTTACAATTCAAAGTGCCAATTTTTTTACTTAAATATGTGTCATCATTGTACTTATATTTGGTTTTGCTGAAATTGGAGATAGCAAGTATCTCGTGAAATTAGTTGAGATGTGCGTAAGATGACCCAAACACCACCGTTATAAAAAAAGGTAAAAAAGCTACTGCAATTTCTGGGTCAATTTCTTTATACTTTAAAAATCCATATTTGTACTTATATTTGGTTTTGCTGAAACAGTTTTCATTCCACACTTATGTTTATTTGCAGTTTATGTTCTTTTAAATAAAAATTGCAATTTACGAAGGTTGGTATATTGAAAGTTCTTGTCCTCCTTGAGCATTTAATACTCTCTTGTAATGCTGTGATAAGCTAATGTCTTTTGCATTTTTGATAATATTATAGAGCAAGGTTGATTCTTACTATATATTTGAGGTTTTAGTTGAGTTTTTCCCATATTATTCTTCTTCTTTTTTATTTTGGATCTTTCCCTGTTCTTGGGTGGTTTGGCATATATGTGTATGCATTTGTCGAGATTCACTTTCGCCTAATCGAAAATTTTATTTCTACATGTTTATTATTATAATTTCTTGGTGCATGTTAATTTCGTTGTTTAATAATAATGTGTACTTCTTAAATTCCTTTTTTTTTTTTTTTTTTTTTTGCTTTTGCTTGTTCGGCTCATCCAGTAAAGCAAGAAATAAGAATATATATGCAAATGTATATTAACCACACACTTTGTCCAGCCAATCGACACAATTATATTCTCAGAAAGCTTGCAAATACAAGCTAAGCACTAATACTTACGTAAATTCGTCAAGTATACAGCCTAACATAACGTCCATTCTATCCATATATTTAGAGAAAAAGAGAAACTACCTTTAGTGCGGAGATAATTCAGTACTAATCAGTTAAATTTAAAAGAAGATAACAATACTAATAATGACACAAGAAAATTATTTTCTGCTTCATGCAGGATATTTTTTATTAATGTTTCTGTCGTATGTTCAACATATGTGATTGTATTGGAAAAAAACTGAATTTACATTGTAGGTGACGTGGCATGACACGTGGACTGGTCAAATGGTCAAAACACAACAAATAGCCAAGAGGCACGGGCGACAACAGATAAGGGAAAAAGAAAGCAACATAGGTGTGGACCGTTACTAAAATAGGTACGAGTCTCGTACCTATTCGAGTCATTTAAAGACCGAAGATCGGAAGAAGTTGAAGATACGAATCTGATGACGTAAAAAAGTCTAAATATAACATTAAATATCAACTACGTTAGAATATTTGAATTAAATAGAAATGATTGTGTAACGTTTCTTTTAATGTCATTTATTGCTCATAATTGCCTCATTAAGACAAAGGCATTACATCTTCTCCTAGAATCAACTATAAAAGGAGAAGGACTCAATATCTGTAGGGACACGAAATACTATTGAGATCTTACTGAAATACAAAACTATTTACTGCTTTACCATCATTCTCAAAAACATTTTATTTTCGTCTCCTGATTATCAGTAACCCGAATTTCTTTTTAGCTTTGACCAAAGACTCAAATTTTTGGTTAAACAAATTGGTTCCGTTACTGGGAATCTGATAATCTTTTATTTTAAGCTATATCTTGTCCATTGTTATCACCATGTCAAACAACAAAACCGACAATAACAGTAATAACACATTGGGAAACCATGAAAATCAAATCCATCAAAATCAAGGTGACGTGGTTCACTCCCCTCCAGATTCACCACGTCAATCTCGTGAAGGCACTCCTGTTACTGAATCCCGTGCTGATCAACAAGAACAATCTGAACACTTTGAAGGAGGTACAAATTAAGGTTTACAAAAGCTAATTGATGCACAGGTCGGCAAAGCTCTTCAGGCTCTAGTTAGTCGATTGCCTGCTGCACCACCCATACCAACTCCTAATAATAATACATTGGAGAATCCCCGTTCTGGTCTTGTTAATTCTAGAAATGGAGGAACCACCAGTGAACCACAGGAAGGGGGACCAGGTAATTCAAATAATTCCTATTTGCAAAATTTAGTACTAACCTTGCAGAAACAGATTAAGGAACAAAATGAGCGTATTGAGCAAATCCCTGGAGTTCCGCCTGTAATAAAAGGAGTAGACATGGACAAATACTCACAACAACCTTGGAAGCCAAGTGCTGCTCCCCTTCCAATTCCGAAAAAGTTCAAAATGCCTGACATCCCGAAATATGATGGTACTACAGACCCACGTGACCACGTGACTGCATTTACAACAGGCGTGAAAGGCAACGACTTGACCAAACAAGAAATTGAATCAGTACTGGTCAAGAAATTTGGAGAAACACTCACCAAGGGTGCATTAACCTGGTATTCTCTTTTATCTGAAAATTCTATAAATTCTTTTGTCGAGCTTGCAGATTCTTTTATTAAAGCACATTCGGGAGCACAAAATGTTGACAAAAAAATGGAAGATATTTTCAAAATCAAACAAGGGGATTCAGAGTTGCTTAGAGATTTTGTTGATAGATTCCAGCATGAAAGAATGACTCTACCCCGTGTGCCTGACAACTGGGCTGCAATAGCCTTTGCGAGTAATTTAAATGAAAAAAGTTCTGAAGCCACGAGACGACTCAAAGAAAGCCTTCGAGAATTTCCTGCAACCACGTGGAATGATGTTTACAACCGGTATAGTACGAAGCTGCGAATTGAAGAAGATACCGTACCTAAGTTTCATCATGAAGAAAGAGGTGGTTCCAGAAGATCAGAAACCGAAAAAAGATCAGGTAAAAACAGGTACGATCCATATATGGGACCTACAGGAAGAGACCCACGGTCAAAACAAGATAGCCAGCAATATGATCAAAAATCGAGGAACAGGGACTCTCATTCTTCTTCGAAATTCAGGAATGATCGGAACAGACAAGAGTCACGAGATGATGACAGAAGTTTAAAGGCACGATTCGGCGGATATAATTTTAATGTCTCTACCTCCGAGCTCGTGGCTGTTTTGAGAAGCATGGGAGATAAGGTACGGTGGCCAAAAGAGATGCGGTCAAATCCAAATAGACGCAATCCAGATCATTGGTGCGAATTCCACAATGATCACGGGCACAAAACTTCAGAATGTAGATTCTTGCAGAGTGAAGTGGATCATCTATTGAAGCAAGGGTACCTCACTGAGTTATTTAGTGAAAAAGGAAAACAAGCCTATATGAAAAATAGGCAAGAGCCACCAAAGCCTCTTTCACCCAAGAGAACAGTGAATGTGATAAGTGGGGAAGAAGATATTCACGACATAACCTACACAACCTCCAAAAAGGTTTCTAAGGTAACAATTACACACGGGAAACGGGTGCGGTAGGTTTTAGAAATTGAAAGTATTTCATTCGATGATGCAGATACCGAAAGAGTGATAACTCCACATAATGACGCTCTGGTAATATCTTTTCTTGTACATGAAACTAATGTAAGACGAGTTTTGATTGATCCAGGGAGTTCCGTAAATATTATACTACTAAGGGTATTACGTGAAATGCAAGCTGAAGTCAAAGTGATACCCAAGGCGCACACCTTGTCAGGCTTCGACAATTCAAGTGTGGTAATAAAAGGAGAGGTAATTCTAACAACTTTTGCTACAGGTGTTGTTAAAGAAACTAAATTTCAGGTAGTTGATATGGAAATGGCCTACAATATGATCATGGGGAGACCATGGATACATGATATGGATGCTGTCCCATCAACTCTACATCAAGTTATTAAATTCCCATCACCATGGGGAATTTGCCAAATTCGTGGGGATCAGCAGACAGCTACAAGTATCAATGCTGTAACAGGAATGAGCACCGTAAATAAAGAAAAATAGCAATTACAGGAAGCAGTTGAAGGTGTAAAAGATCAAACTTCAGCTGAACAAGAAAAGACAGATTTGGACTCGAGGCCTGATACAATTCAGGAACCTGAAGAAAATGAAAGCATCAAAACAACAATTGAAGAGCTCGAGGCAGTGATATTATTTGAGCAATGGCCTGAACGGAAGGTTTATGTCGGAGCCAATTTAAGCTCAGACATGCGAGGTATGATAATTTAATTTTTAAAAGCTAACGTATACTGCTTTGCTTGGTCCCACGCTGATATAACAGGGATACCACCGGATGTGATGACTCACAAACTCAATGAGGACCCCTCTTTCACACCAATAAAACAAAAGAAAAGAAAGCAAGGTGCTTTCAAGAACCAGGTGATTCAGGATGAGGTCCAAAAATTATTAAAAATCGGGTCGATCCGCGAGGTAAAGTATCCTAATTGGTTAGCTAACACGGTGGTCGTACCCAAGAAAAATGGTAAGTGGCGCGTTTGTGTGGATTATACCGATCTAAACAAAGCCTGTCCAAAAGATTCTTTTCCTTTACCGCATATAGACAAACTAATTGATGCAACCGCATGTCATGAACTTTTAAGCTTTTTAGATGGCATATTCGGGATATAATCAAATTAAAATGGATCCTAGTGATGAAGAAAAAACTTCTTTCATCACAGACAAGGGGACTTACTGTTATAAAGTAATACCCTTTGGTCTCAAAAATGCTGGGGCAACCTATCAAAGGTTGGTCACCAAAATGTTCCAAGAACATTTAGGGAAGACAATAGAGGTATATATAGACGATATGCTCGTCAAAACCCAGCAGTCTCATAATCATATTTCTCATCTATATGTTACATTTGATATTTTGTGAAAATTTAATATGAAACTCAACCCAGAAAAATGTGCATTTGGAGTTGCATCAGGTAAGTTTTTGGGTTTTCTTGTTTCTAACCGTGGTATTGAGGTAAATCCTTCTCAGATCAAAGAAATAGAAGAAATCCCTGATATCCTTACTAATAAAAAGGAAGTCCAAAGATTAACGGGAAGAATTGCAGCTTTGGGGAGATTTATTTCCAAATCCTTAGAAAAGTGTTTTAAGTTTTTCTCTGCACTCAAAAAGCAAGATCATTTTGAATGGAATGAAAATTGTCAACAAGCCCTTAGAAATTTGAAAGCTTATTTGTCAAAACCACCGTTATTGGCAAAACCAAAGGTGTGGGAAAAGCTTCTCATCTATCTGGATGTATCTGAAGTTGCGGTAAGTGCTGTTTTATTCCGAGAGGACCAAGGTAAACAATCTCCTATTTATTATGTAAGTAAGTCCTTATTAGATGATGAGACACGATACCCACAGCTAGAAAAGTTAGCATTAGCTTTGATCATGGCATCTAGAAAATTAAGACCTTATTTTCAATGTCATCCCATTATTGTAGTTACTGCTTTTCCGCTTCGAAATATTTTGCATAAACACGAACTTTCAGGAAGATTAGCAAAATGGGATATAGAACTAAGTGAATACGAAATCATTTATAAACCCAGGACCGCTATAAAATCTCAAGTACTAGCTGATTTCGTGGCTGATTTTAGTCAGGGGATGCATTTAGAAGTAGAAAAAGAATTACAAGTTTTTAATGGTGCAAACCCGGGGACTTGGGTTTTATTCATTGATGGTTCATCTAATGTAAAAGGTGCAGGCCTAGGGATAGTACTAGTACCACCTACGGCTGAGACTATTAGACAGGCTATAAAATGTCACTCTATAACTAACAATGAAGCAGAGTATGAGGCTGTAATTCCAGGTCTAGAATTGGCACGAGAACTCGGCATAACACAGATTATAATCAAGAGTGATTCTCAACTCGTGGTCAATCAAGTGCTGGGGACTTATACATCTAGGGAGACGCGAATGCAAGAATACCTCACAAAGGTACGAGAGTTAATAAATCAATTCCAAACTTGGAAAGTAGTGCAGATCCCAAGAGATGAGAATGTAGAGGCAGATGCTTTAGCTAATCTAGCATCTGCAACAGACGTAGCAAATGATACAAATGCTTCAGTCATACATTTATTTCATTCCATTCTCGAACCTGATAAAAATGAGGCAAATTTTAATCATTTAACATGGGATTGGAGAAACGAAATTGTTGCCTTTTTACAGCACGGTGCCGTGCCTAATGACAAAGGAAAGGCTCACGCGCTTCGCAAAAAAGCTGCTCGATATTGTTTATATCAAGGAAATCTTTATCGAAAGATGTTCGGTGGACCACTAGCAAGGTGTCTCGGACCCTCTCAAACAGAATATGTGATGAGAGAAGTGCACGAAGGACATTGTGGAAATCACGCAGGGGGGAGGTCACTGGTAAGAACATTAATTCACGTAGGATATTATTGGCCTAAGATGGAAGAAGAGACAAACAGTTTCGTGTCCAAATGTGATAAATGTCAAAGATACGGCAATAATATGCACAGACCAGCTGAGTTACTACACCCTGTTATAGCCCCGTTGTCCTTTATGAAATGGGGAATGGATATCGTAGGTCCACTTCTACAAACAAAAGGTCAGGTAAAGTTTCTACTTGTACTCACAGATTATTTCACTAAATGGGTAGAAGCAGGAGCATTTAAACAGGTACGAGAGAAGGAAGTTAAAGACTTCATATGGCGAAATATAATATGCCGCTTTGGAGCACCAAAGGAGATCGTGTGTGACAATGGACCACAATTCATAGGAGCTCAAATCACAGAATTTCTTCAAAGTTGGCAGATTAAAAGGATAACGTCTACGCCATACCATCCAGTGGGTAATGGACAAGCGGAATCCACTAACAAAGTCATTATCAACAACTTGAAGAAGAGGTTACAGGATTCAAAAGGTAATTGGCCCGAGGTGTTACCTGGAGTATTATGGGCTTATCGTACAACGACAAAAACAAGCACTGGAGAAACACCATTTTCAATGGTTTATGGTGCGGAAGCCTTAATTCTAGTTGAAATAGGTTAACCAAGCACACGGTACGATCGGGCAACGGAGCAATCTAATGATGAAGAGATGCGGGTCAACCTTGATTTGCTTGAAGGGAGAAAAGAAGTTGCATTGATAAGAATGGCAGCACAAAAGCAAGTAATTGAACAATATAACAATAGGAAAGCACACCTCAGATTTTTCAAAATTGGGGACTTTGTGCTTAAAAAGGTGTTCCAATCTGCAAAGGCTGCTAATTCAGGAAAGCTAAGTCCAACGTGGGAAAGACCATACAAAGTTCGTGACATTGCGGGAAAAGGAGCATACGAGTTGGAGACAATGGACGGCAAAGTTTTACCCTCACATTGGAATGCCGTCCATTTAAAGAGATATTACTCATGAGAAAGTACCCACGGTCAGGTATCACCATGTTAAAATTTCTCTCTTGAATTATTAATGTTTTACTAACGATTTTAGATGCTAGGGAAAAACCCTAACTCGTGCCAAATGATGAGTCACAACCTGCAAGGCAAAGTGGAGTATTCTTAATTTCCCAGCCCAGGGTTACAATTAATCTGATGGAAATACACACGAGTTAGGCAGTCTTCATCTATAATCGCACCTCCGAGTCCCGTATATTTTTCTGTTTTAGGAAAAGGGCCAAAGTAAAAGAAATAAACAAGTGCTCGAGGCTTCATACTTCACCGCTTAAATACTTGGGGGACTACATATTATACACAGATATGTGTAGAAAAACAGATACGAATATCGAACAAAAGTCGGCCACAAAGAGACAAGTGTTGAGAAAAAGTTACGAAGTATTCAGCATTCATGAGAACAACAGAGTCATCTCTCAAACTCAAAAACAAAGTCACCTCTCAAACCCTTCTTAATATATAAAGATAGGGTCATGACTATGTACTGAAACAGGTTATGAAGAAAAACCTTGTTTATTCTATGTTATGTACAAATCTGTTACAAGAAAAACAGTTACGAGAAAGTTGTAGATGTATTGTAATACATGTAATAGTCAAACACTTGTTAAAGTTCATGAATAAAAACTTGCCAAAGTTGTTTCATACAAAACATGTGTATTCCTATTTCTTTCATCGTATTATAACACCATTATGAAGTTGAGACGTCTTCTTCATTAAGTGTCGATAAAATAAAAGGGCCCTCTTTTATAAGCCTCATGTTAATAAGTCATGAGAAGAATCATAAAGCATTTTCAAAGGATAAAAATGCTAAACTATTCTATAAGTCCTAAATAAGTAAGGAAAAGGCAAGAATAGAACACATTGAAGTACTAACAAAACTTCTTAATATAATTAAAAAGACTAAGTAGAAACTTAGTCAATAAAAGTTTATACAAGTGCCCCATTATGATAACTGGGGACTTTCACCAAAAAATCCCTTAAAAACTAAGGGATAAAACCATCATCCAATTGAAGGGGTTAGCACATCAGAAGTTGCAATATTAATTTCACTTTCAGCCACAGGCACATCAGAAGTTGCAATTTCATTTTCAGGGGCAATCACAGGCACGGTAACAACTTATGAGGGAGCAGTAATATGAGCAATTTGAATTGGGCTTGGAATGTTAAAATCACCGAGGGAAGCAAGAGTCACGGGAGCTTCAGCTTCCATGGACTGTGTCATAGAAGTTTCACCCTCGGGAGCCGGAATTGCAACTCCAATTGCCGCAGTAGCCACTTCTTCATTTAAAAGCTCTTCCATTCCAGGAGCGTCAAGTGCAGGAGAAGGAGTATCAATAGGTTGTTGACTTTTCTCGATAGTGTCTAAGACTTTGGCTAATTCAGATTGCAAATCAAAGCTTTCCTGAGCAGCTTCCATCAAAGCATCGCGACGAGATTTCAGGAAAGCCCAACTTACCTCTATGTTGAAGTTCTCCTCCAGAAGTCCATACTCCCTTTCCCACATAGCAAGATCGTTCTTCAATATTTGGTGTTCAGCTAAATGGGAATCAAGGGAAGCTTCAAGGGAGGCATGAGAACTCTTCAAAGCTCGAATCTCATCAGAGGAGGTCTGTAAGTCAACTTGAGCTTGAGTCAAGCTTTGCACTAATTCTCCTGCATACTCTTCTTTCTTGGCTAAAAGTGCCTTAAGCTCCCTGACTTCTTCACTAGCCTTTGATAATTCTTCTGACAATGAGCACTCCAAAAGCTCTTTATCTCTTTTAAATTGGCTTGAAGAAACCTTGGCAGTTGCTAGTTCAGAAGTCAAACCACGATTTTGCTGTTCCAGGAGATTTCTACTTTCTTGCAACTCTTCTATGGTCCCCTGAGCATTCTCAAATTGTTCTTTCCAATTAGCTGCTTCAAGCTAGACTCCCCTGGCTATTTCCTCGGCCTCATGGATAGATTTTTCAGACTCACGGGTTTTTCTTTCCAGAAGGGAAATTCTTCCCATCAATTCTGTACCAATGAGGTTAGACTACAGAGACAACTCATAGAAATGAGGATTTGTAGATTAAAAACAAAAAAGTTGTTGGTAAAGGAAAAATACCTTCAAAGTAGAATGAACTATGTCATTCATCACAGTCAGGCAGTTGTGGCTCTCCATCTTCTTCTTCTCAATATCTCTGATTAGAGGCTTGAGCCAAACATCAGCTCTACCAGTCTTTCTCAAAAGGCTATGGTTGGCAGGAACTTCAAGAGTAACACTTCTCATAGCCATGGTTCCACTGCTAGAACCCGCCTCTGTATGCTAAACAAAGGGAGGAGGAGCAATGGAAGGAGGAGTAGTAGAAAAGGTAAACACAACATCAGGAGTCACAACAGAAGATGTAGAAACCAACACAGGAACGGAAGCAGGTGCAGTTGAAACTGGTAAAGGAACGGAAGCCCTCAAAGCTGGTAAAGAAATATTGTCGGTTGGCAAAGGAATGGAGGAAATAGGAACAAATGAGGAGAGAGGAGCTTCATCAAAAACAGGGCCGAGCTCTCCACTCTCAAAACTACTATCAAAAAGACGCTGAGTTGATTCATTAGTATCTCTTGGCACGGTGTCCTCGTCAGAATGAATCAAAACAGGCTCGGTGGATGAGGTTTGAACAGGGGTATCTTCAATTTCATCACTATTAATGACTCGTCTCCTAACTCTTAGCCTGGCAATTAAAGAGGTATCTTCCTCTTCCTCATTCTCAGAACTTTCTCCTATAACTTTCCTTTTGGGAAGCGAAGCTCAAGCCTTGTTCAAATCAAGTGCAGCATTAGCAGACATGCGAATAGCCATAGTTACATCAGCTGCCATTCCTCTAACACCAAATCCTGATTAAAAGAAGGATACATAATCAACATTGAGAAAAAGGTGCTTAACATGTAAAAAGAAAAAAACGTGTAAAAAGGGACATACCATGTGTTTTCACCTTCCAGCCATGTAAAGAAGAAATTGATTTCCAAGTTCTTTGATCCTTAGGAGCAATCTTCAAAATTGAATCTACCCAACCACGGAAGTCAGGAATAAGTTCCACATCTCCCATGGTTGCTACAAAAAACCAAAAAGAGACGAAGTTAGAAAAAGAATCGGAATTCTCAAAAATAGGTGCGGTAAATAAAAGGAAACTTAGGTGCAAAATTCCACTTCTCAGGGAAGGGAATATTTGTTTCACCAAGCAAGTCCACCGTACGTACAGCAACGTAACGGGTATACCATCCACGATCTCTGTCATTTTCAGGGCTTACCAAAACCTTTTTGCTTCTTGCAGTTAAGGTAAAAACCCCATGACACGTTAAATTAGGATGGTATAAATGAATAAGGTGAGAAAAGGTGAAGTTGGCATTTGATTTGGCAGATAAGTATCTCAGACAAGCCACTACTCTCTACACTAGGGGACCGACTTGGGCCAAACAGATTTTAAAGAAATGGCAAAAGTCAATAATGACTGAGTCAACCGGAGGATTAAAACCCAAAGTAAAGGGGTAAGTATAAACAAAAGAGTAACCACTTCTAAAGGAAGAAATTCTTTGATTTGGGGAAGGAATTGACATTCGAAGACTATTGCTCCAGTTACAATCCCTTCTGATGGTAGGAATTGTAAGCTCGGTCACTAATGAAGGATAAGTGTCAGCTTTTTCTAAATTTACAATTTTCTTTTGAAGAGACGTTCTATCACTCCCAAAAGACAAATAACTGGGAACAATTTCATCGACTAAAGGTTCTTGAGAAGAATCAAGGATTTCTTTATCTTTAGAAGAAGGGGTCTTCATAATAGAACTCCCGATACTAGAAGAAGAAGAAGCAGGACTAGATAAACAACCACGAGCGGACCTTAGGCCCAAGCTCCGAAGCCTACCTCCTCTGCCTCTCCTATGTCTTACGGGGGCATTGGGGAAGTGATCGAGAAATGGAGCTTTTCTAGGGTTAGGGTTTGGAGATGACATTGTTGAAGAAGGATGTACTAAAGAGGAGAGAAAATACAAGTAAGTAAGAAATTGCTTGTTGAAGATCTATGAAGAAGAAGGTAAACGAAAGAGGGCTAAAAATGCTTATAATGACAACCGTCAAACTTAGAAGTGCAATGATGGAAAGCCTATAATAAAAGCAACTATCATTTCGTGAATAGTGTGAATGAAGAAGTCTCGAAAAAGAGTGTAGAATTGCAGAACCAATCAAAAAGTCACACGTATGTAAAGCATTAAATAGAAGGGACAGTTGAAGCGTCAGTATTGTCATAATATTAATTACGGCAAAAATTCCCTTTTTATGAAGATCCACTTCCCAATTATTTAATTGATAAATAAATGGAAAGTGGGGGGAATATCTGTATTGGAAAAAAACTGAATTTACATTGTAGGTGACGTGGCGTGACACGTGGACTGGTCAAATGGTCAAAACACAATAAATAGCCAAGAGGCACGGGCGACAACAGATAAGGGAAAAAGAAAGCAACATAGGTGTGGACCGTTACTAAAATAGGTACGAGTCTCGTACCTATTCGAGTCATTTAAAGACCGAAGATCGGAAGAAGTTGAAGATACGAATCTGATGACGTAAAAGAGTCTAAATATGACATTAAATATCAAATACGTTAGAATATTTGAATTAAATAGAAATGATTGTGTAACGTTTCTTTTAATGTCATTTATTGCTCATAATTGCCTCATTAATACAAAGGCATTACATCTTCTCCTAGAATCAACTATAAAAGGAGAAGGACTCAACATCTGTAGGGACATGAAATACTATTGAGATCTTACTGAAATACAAAACTATTTACTGCTTTACCATCATTCTCAAAAATATTTTATTTTCGTCTCTTGATTATCAGTAATCCGAATTTCTTTTTAGCTTTGACCAAAGACTCAAATTTTTGGTTAAACAGTGATATGCTTATATACAAAATAAAAAACTGTCTATTTAGACATTGTATATGAAGTGATAAGCCAAATCAAACCAAACTTAATTTAAATTAATATCGACAGAACTTGGAGGCTTGTGTACAACAACCTAAGTTGTTGAATACAACTAGCTTGGTCTCATCCCTATTGTCACTATTAGTCTGGCGGATGTAGCGCATAGATTACGGGTTCTGTAAATTTTACTCAAATTTATATATGTATTAAAAAAAAATTATTAAATAAGTATATAATAGATTTTGAACGAGCTGTGATAGAATTCCAAACTCGTAATCATAGTATTCAAATCCCGAATCTGTCTGTATCATCAATTGCTAACAAATTTAAGTACTGCCTAAACTAAAGTTTATTTTATCAACAAATTCAGGAAATAAACTTTTTTTTTGTTGTTGTTGCGGATATAACTCATTGCTAGTATTCTTCGGTTCAATTTAATTAGTACTATCATATTTGTCACTTTTATTATCTCTCAAGCTATCAATCCGTATATGTCCATCCATGTAATCAATGAGTAAAATCCTTGTACAAAAATGAGACATAAAGCGTTTAAAACATACATAGTTGTTGAACTACTGATCGCGCTTCTTCTTCAATCATACACACACGGCCACGGGACCATATCAAAAATCTTGAATTAACTTATTATATATTTATAACTAGTGAGTGAATAAAGAAAGTCTTAGAGCAACGATAAAATTGTCTTAGTGTGACCTATATGTCACGAGTTCGAGCCGCGAAAGTAGCAATTAATGCTTATATTAGGTAGGTTGTCTACATTAGGGGCGGATTTATAGGTTTGTTTATAAGGCACATGAACCCATGGTCTTTACATCAAACTAGGTATTTTAGGTATGTATTTTTTAGAGTTGGTCTAATATTATCTGTTGGCACCCATGCTCCTTAAATGCTGAATAGTGCACTTAGTTGGATACTGAGTTACAGCTGGCTTATCTAAGATCAATGTCCCAGATGCAGTCTTCATAAGAAATGATTTAAGGCTCTGATGTGTCCACGTGTCCGGTCAACAAGTTAATATAAAGGAATATTAGAACATAAGTCCAAAACATAGATATGTCCAAAAATCCCTTATTCAAAGATCTGAAATCTTCTTCTTGCCGTTCTTCTCTTTACCTATCTTCTCCCTCGTAAACTCTTCTTCCAAATTAACAAGGGGCTTCATATCTTCAACATCCCCCCTCAAGTTGAAGGGGAGAGAAAGAACACCTAACATCCATAAAACATTTCTGTGAGAAGCCCCGAATAAAGGTTTGGTGAACAAATCGGCAAGTTGTTTTTCCGATAGAACAAAAGAAAGAATAATGAGCCCAGATAAAATTGTTGCCTTATGAAATGACAATCCAACTCTACATATTTGGTTCTTTTGTGGAAGACGGGACTGCGAGCTATATGAATGGTGGCTTGGCTATCAGAATGAATGGGGACAGGAAGAGTCGGAGAATGGAGAGATCTCGGAGCAGACGCACCAACCAGGTGATCTTAGCAGTAACTTTTCTCATAGATCTGTATTCCGCCTCGGTGGAAGAAAGGGACATGGAGACCTGCTTTTTGGACTTCCACGAGATAGGAGAACCCCTTAGAGTAATGAAGAATCCACTCACAAATCTACGTGAATCTCGACACGCAGCCCAATCGGCATCGCACAATGCAAGCAAATCAAAAGAAGGATCTGCTGATAAGAAAATTCCTTGAGCAGGATTTACATGAAAATACCGTAAGACATGCAAAGCAGCAGAAAAATGTGAAAGAAGGGGTCTTTGCATGTATTGACTAATACTCAAAACGGTAAAAAACAAATCCAGTATTGTATTAGTGAGGTAATTAAGCTTTCCAATGATCCGACAGTAAACAATAGGATCTGTCAAGGGAGGACCAAACTCTGCATGTAACTTGCAATAAGGATCAAGGGAATAGGACACTGCTGCACCAGAAGAATCAAACTCTCTCAACAATTCTAAGGTGAATTGTCTTTGACTAATTATGAATCCCTGCTTTTTTCGTAGAATTTCCATCCCTAGAAAATAATGAATGTCCCCTAGTTGTTTAACTTTGAATTATGTGTTGAGAAAATTGGTAATCTGAGTGATATCTTCTGTATCATTACATGTAAGTAATATATTATCCACATACACAACGAGAATAGAGATAAGATTACCATTTTTCTTGAAAAATAAGGAGTAATCATATAGGGAACTGGAATATCTTTTGTAGCTTAGAGCCCCCACAAGTCTAGCATACCACTATCTTGTCGCTTGCTTTAATCCATAGAGTGATTTCTTTAAGAGGCACACTTGATTAGGTTTAGGAGGGGATAATCCGGAATGGAACTTCATGCAAACCTCTTCCTATAGGTCTCCATACAAAAATACATTGTTGACATCAAGTTGTGACACTGTCCAACCCTTCTTGACTGCCACAGTCAAAAGACACATAATAGTTGTCATCTTGATTACAGGGAAAAATATTTCAGAATAGTCTATGCCTTCCCTTTATATGTCCCCCCTGACCACCAACCTTGCCTTTAATCTTTTAATTGTTCCATCAGAATTATGCTTCACCTTGTACACTCACTTACTAGGCAAAGCCTTCTTGCCTTATGGTAAGTCTACTATGTCCCAAGTGTAATTGAGTTCCAAAGTAGCAATCTCTGCTTCTATAGCTTTCCTCTATCCTGGAGGAGAAGAATCTTGGGCATAGTTATTAAGTTCTGAAATATAGGAAACATACCTTAACAAGTTCCGATTATTGAGTGAGAGAGCTTCAAAAAATAAGTTCTACGTTTAGAGCCAAGAATAAAACATGAAAAGGTGAGATCAGAGAGCAATATGGCATTGCAAACATAATCATTAAAGTATTCTGCTTGTGGCTAACTCTGTCAGACTTTCTAATTGGGATGGATTGGTAAAGGGACATAGGAGTTAAGCAACATTTGAATCAGGAAAATAAAAAGGAACAGGACTATTGGCTGTGAGGTGACTAGGAATAGGAGGCTTGGTAGGTGTGTGGAAAGGACTGGGATTGATTCTGGGTGTAGGCTGAACAGAAGGTGATAGAGTATAGGGCCCAGATGTACCGGATTTGGTGTTAATACTGGATTTGGACTGAAAAGAGGGAATTCTGGAGATGAAATTGAAAATGATGTATCATCTTCTAGGACATCTGAGTTGATAGGGGTTAAAGGAAAATAAGAGGGAGCAGAGTAGTCAGGTAATTGAGCAAAGGGAAATTGGTTTTCAGAGAATCTGATGTCCCTTGAAACAAATACTCATCTCCAGCAGCTTGTATCCTTTTTGATTTTGAAGATATCCCAAAAACACACAAGTCTTTGCTGAAGGATCAAACTTTCCTCTATTGTGAGCTAAAGTAGAAGCAAAACACAAGCACCCAGAAGTCTTGAGAGAGTCATAAGTAGGTGATCTTCCAAACAACATCTCATAAGGTATTTTTCCTTCGAGGGCTCTAGAAGGGAACCTATTAATCAAACAGGTTGCAGTCAGAACACACTTACCCCAGTATTGGAGTGGAAGCTTTGACTGAAAAAACAATCCTCTAGAAATCTCCAAAAGATGCATATGCTTCCTTTCAACTATGCCATTATGTTGAGAAGTGGCTACATAAGATGTTTCATGTACAATACATTGAGAAGCAAGGAAAGTAGCCTTAAGTGTCCCTTTTTCTAATTCCAAAGCATTATCTGACCTGTTTCTCTTTACTTTCAAATTAAATTGTCTCTCCACCATGATTAGATAAGACTTCAAAACTGAGACTACATTTCCTTTTGAACTTAGTAGAAAAAAGTTCCTCTAGTATGATCATCTACAACAGTTAAAAAATATTTGTAACCATTATATGTAGTTGTTCTAAATAGTCCCCAAGTATCAATGTGGATTAGTTCAAAAGGACAATGTGTTTTAATATGACTTATGGAAAAAGTAGTCTAGCTTGTCTAGCTTGAGGATAAACATTACACACATAATCAAATTCTGAAGGAAATTGAATGAAATTGAGATTTTCCATTGCTGAAAAGGGCAAATGCCCTAGTCTGGCATACTGGATTCTTACATTAGAGACTACCGTAGCAACTTTAGGAACTAGAGAAGAAACAGAACTAGAAATAATATTGGAATCTTCCTTTTAGAATTGAAACTACATCTTGATTAGAAACTCTAGACATGCTACTAGTAGGCTGCAACACATACAACCCATCTCTCACTTCACCAAAAGCTTATCCCCTCCTCATTAAAGGGACCTGCAACATACACCCACCAGAAGTTAGATTGAGATAATTAATCGGAGCCAACCCTACACCACTACGAAGTGGCGAGAGTGGTCGAAACAGCTTTTACCCGAGATGGTCGGGATCGAATCCACAGGGAGCTAGAAGTGGGAATTGGATTCCTATCTAAACAAGAGATGCATATTGCTCTTAATTACTCTTCCAATCATCTTTTGTTGGATATTATTTCTAATATTTATGCTAATGATAAGCTAAATTAAACTAAGAATGATTGCTTTTAGGGTTTTCTAATTAGTTAAAGAGGCACTAGGGAAATGACTTTCTCCTAGGTAAATACTTGACGGGATCTAAAGTATAAGGCAAAGACGTTAGATTGGAGATTGTGATATAGCCAATGCACGGAATTTCTCACTCTATACCTCTCGGTAGCTTGAGTGACTTTGCCCTAATTGACTTTCTCAAGACCAATTGGGTGTCAAAATTTTGCAAGCAATATAGACTCTAGTCAGGTATTACTATCTCTAGGTTTAACCCTTTAATTGGGGTTATCAATCTCTTGATTACACCCCAATTCCTTGTTGGACTGATTTTCCTAGACTCAAACTCTCTTTCTCAAGAAGAGCCCGAGTCAAATAGGCACAAATTAGTGTTTGCAACCACTAATTCAACATAAAAAATACAAATGAATCTAAATATCAACTACCCATAAACATCTAAGCTTTAAATCAAAAGACCAATCAAATACTCACACTAGGGTTGAGTCACAACCCTAGCTCATGGGTCTAGATACTCATAATAATGAAAGAAAATAGAGAAATAGATGAAGGATAATCCATAAGATTCAATTACAAGCTAATAATTGAAGATTCAATGATAAACCTACTATAAAGTTACTAAAGATAGTCAAAAACCACCGTTCACGTGCTCAACTAAAAGTTAGATTATAAAAGATGCCCTAAAACTGTGAAAAGAAAGTATTTATACTAGGCCGAATTTTCTGAACAAAAATTATCCCTGACAAGATAGTGCGGTCCACACAAAATGCACCGCGGACCGCAATGAGGCTTCTTGGATTAATTGATCATTCTCTGAATCTGGCCACCGCGGGCCGCATAATATGTACCGCGACTGCGGTGGCTTCAATGCGGTCTGCACAAAATGGCTTACGGACCACGCTGGCTTCAATCTCCATTTTTCATAACTATCTAAATCTCATCTCCGCGGACCGCACAAAATATACGGCCATGGTGAGGCTACTGCCGTCCGCACAAAATGGTTTGTGGCCGTAGTGCTTGAGTTACCAAAAACTGCACCTCTCTGAATCTTCTCACTGCGGACCGAACTAAATGGATTGCGGCCGCAGTAGATCTATTTTAACTGTGCTTGGACTTGTTCTTGGTACTTGTGCATGTTTCACTCTTTTTTGAGCTAGTTTTGACTAATTGTTACCTTTTTGACCAAACCCTGCAAAAAAGTACAATATGTAAGCCTTTGGGACTATTTTGTATATAGTTTTAATCAAAACTCAAGTAAAAGGGAGTGTAAAATGAACTAGAATCTCTAGTTATCAACTCCCCGAAACTTAAGCTTTTGCTTGTCCTCAAGCAAACAAAATAAGACACACCTCTTAAGAGTAAATCCAAAAAAATTTAGTTGACCTAAAATGACCTCATCTAGCATCAATTGGGACTAACAATTGCCCTCAATTCAAATGAATCATTAACAACATTCGACCTTCTAAACACCATGGATTTAGTGCGACACAAGAGTATCAAGAGTTGACTCAACCCATCAAAGAAACTCTTTCTACTACTTTGGTCATTATGGAACCCAAACTCATACTCGTCAAATTTCTCTAAGCAACCCTCACTTTTAGATTGTAGCACTCAGAACGAGGATTGTGGAAAATATACTCATATGTCTTAAAGAAAGGTCACAAATCCGGCTTTAAGTACCATAAGCTTGCCCCTTATATGAGTCACCACAAATGTAAGTTTTTTTCAACTCAAGATCATATAGGGCTTTTGTGGAGATATAGTGAAGGCTTTTGGTTTAGGGTAGGAAATATTTGGTCTAGATGGGTTCCATCTTCCCTTAAGCACTTCATTTGCTTCATTTTGGCACACATTCTCTTGACTTTTTGAGTCATTAACTTCTTTATTAGGGGTTAGAGAGACACACTATCACTCTTTCTTGTTCATTTCAAGCCTTTTTCTCCTTTATCAACTTTCCACACCTTTCATCTCTTTACTTTTACTGAATCCTTTCATTTTTTTCTACATTGATCATTTTTTTGACTTTTTGATTTTCTTTATTTTTCATTGCCTTTCCTTTTTTTTCATTTTATACCTTTTTTACGACTTTATTGCATTCCTCGTTTCTCCTCCCAAACTTATGCTTTTGCCTTGTGCTAAGGAAGGATTGGGTGCCAAGAGAGGGTCTTCTTAGAACGGATAAAGGGATGACTAGGGATATTATCATTGGTAGGCTATGGAAGTTTTCAACACATTATTCGGATCAAGGAGAGCCTATAATCGCATGTCAAGTCAAGCTACACTTAGAATTTCACCTAGACAAATATTCAGGGAAAGTTCTAGACTAATGGCTCGGGACTTGGACTTGCATTCAAATTCTCACCACACAAGCTATAGTATTGCTAAAGAGACAGAGTCGGGGGCCCACAACAACTTTAGCTAAGATTTGAGCAACACGAATAGTCCCGAAAAATCACTTGATGATTATCGGCCAACACAAGAGTCTCAAGGTCACAACTTTCACCATCTTATACACAACAATTTGTTTTTGACCATAGGATCAAAGGCAAATGTGTTAGGCTGAAGTGAAGCTTTGCTTGAGGCACCCTTACTAACTAGCTACTATTTACACAAAAAGCAAAAGAAAACAGACTCAAACCCTTAAGAAGGTTGTCATGCCATCCATCATCGGGAAGAGCCACCCGGTTCACACAAATTCCATCTTTGGAAAGAACCGTGGTATTAAGAAAATCAAAGGCTTATTGAACGCAAAAATCAAAATAAGATGCTATCAAAATGAAATAAGAAGATATGAAAGAGAAAATGCGGAAAGTAGAATGAATATGTACAAGAGGGGATTTAGATGAATATGCATAGGGGGGATGAATATCTACATCAGAAAGTAACTTTATATACAGACCAAAGTTCCAAAGTACGAAAAATGAACTAGAATGGTAAAATTATGTACATACTAAAAATAAAAAGAAAGCATAATAAAAAGAAAGTAATGTCATATATACAACCCAAATCATCCAAATCGGGCTACCCCATCAAATGAGAGCTAGCATTGTCCTCAATGCTAACTAACAAAAAATAGCTCAAAATAAAAGATAGAGAGTAAAAAGAAACTCTGTATTGGGCCCCCGTCTGCATATGATCATGAGTGTGGGTCCCTAGGTCCTCGAACTGCTCGGGAACCTATCACTAGCCCCCTGTAACCTATGTCTCCACTGGGACCTGGGCTTGTACTAGGTCCTGAGCCTGCACTGTAGCCTGAGGCTGGCTAGAGGAACCTCCCTGCGGCTCCTCCAACTCTATCACAGCATTATCAGCATGGGGAATCACCCTCTTCCTCTTTAATGGCCTCTCTATCTCCTGCTCTGGCTCAGGCTTAGGCTGGGCAGCTAGAGCCGGGTCATGCAATAAAAGGTCCAAAGGGAAGTGATCAGCCTTTAATTTCTCCACCTCCACCCTCAACTCTTTCACCGACTCCTTGGATGCCCAAGTCTTTCTCAATTTCTTTGTTTCTTTGGTCAAATCCTTCAATGATTTTCCATGAGAACCCATAATGTCCAATATTAATTGTTGGTTCTCCAGGAGCTTCTTTTGGTTTTCCAGAAGCTCCTTGACAGTGTCCTCCACTGACTGTGGGACCTGCGGCTGAGGGGGTACCGACTAGGCTGCCACCGAGGTATAAAGTACAAATAGCTTAGAAGTGGCTACCTGCATCCTGTTGTTGATACTGGCAAGGGTCTAGCTCAAGCGGTGGGCAGTCAAAGGGTATGCTATGGATGAGGGGATATCTGGAACTGTAGAAGTGGAGGGTCCTGGGGCCATGTCTGGGGTAGCTGAAAGAGGCTGAGTAGGAGCCACTAATACTACTACTGGCTCTTCAGACTGGCCAGTAGAAGCAATGGATTTGCCCTTGGGGTCCTTGCCTTTAGGGTTGTCATCACCTTGTAGGCTATACCAGGAAAAGGGTGCCTTCGGCTTCACCTTCATATGAAATCTCCTGTTTTCTACATCTTGATCCTTGAAGTACATAGTCAGGAAATTTGGGAAGGGGTAGGATCTATCACCTTCGTTCACCACCCGTGTAATCACCCTGGACATCACATTCCCGATGTTGATCGGGTGCCCCGCCATGATAGATGCCACCAATATAGCCCAGGAGATAGGAAGAGAGTTCTCGTAAGTGGTGGGGTCTAGCCTGCTGCACACAAATGTCTCCCACCTTTTTGCTTCGAAGTTCAGGGTTCTTCTCAAAAATTTTACTCCAGTTGTCAACCATGCTGGGGTGGTGCCTGAGATTTTACTCCAGTTACTCTGCTAACAATGGACGGGCATCCTCCCTCAAAGCTACCTTCTCTAAGTACAAGTCTGATCCTCCTCCGGGAAGCCTAGGTAGTCATTGATCATTTTTCCATCAAACTTTATTTTCAAATTTCGCACCTTAGTCACTGTAGTGCCCTTTTTGATGTGGGCAACATTGGTGTAGAACTCATTGACTAAGTGCTCATTGGCATCGTCAACGTGGCCTATGAAATAGTCCCAGCCTGCTCTCTCTCTGAACTGCCTCAACACATTGGGGTTGTGAGGCAAAAGGTCTTTTGTAATTAATTTCCGCTCAGGTATCAACTTCCTCTTGGGCCACCATTCTCTGAACTTGTGGTAGGCCACTTCACTCACAAACCTATCTTGCCATGCTTCCGATTTCCTGGTTCTCTCTACTCCTCCGACTTGGGGCTTACCCCTACTTCTTCTTCTGTGGGATCATCACCGGGTATTGAAGTTGTAGGTGAGGTAGAAGAGGCACTGTCACTGCCCGCAGCTGAGCCCTCAGACGACTCAGAAGAAATTTGCATTGACGCTTGGGCAGTAGGAGAGCTCGGAGGTGTATCTCTCAATTTGTGCCTCTCCGGCCAGTCAGGAACATATTCTGGCACGGAGTCTAAGTCGGACGCCTTCCAGGAGGGCACATACTCACTCCCTGAATGGGAAAAAGCTCTATCAGCAGCCCTTATTGTCCTCCTGGTATCTTTGATAGCTTGCCGGACTTGGGGAGTCAATTTGATCATGTTTTTTCCTCTACCCCGGGAGGACTCTCCTTTTCCCTATTGTTTTCCACCACCGCCTCTTAATTGAACCATTGCCTACAAGTGGAATTCAGTTGAAGCTTGTTAGTATCACAGTATTAGAAGAATCAGAAAAGAAAACAATTGCAGACACAGAAGAAAATAGTTGCAGGCTGCAGACTGCGGAACGCACAAAATGCAGTGCGGCTGCGAAGCGATCACCGCGGACCGCACGAAATAGCACCGCGGTCCGCATTGAGATGGGGGACAAACTACCCACTCTCTGATAAAGGCCACTACGGACTGCACAAAATGGTACCGCGGTCCGCATTAAGGTACCGCAGACCGCACAAAATCCACCGCGGTCGTGGTCCTCAATTCTCAACTTTCAGACTTTTCAACAACGCGGTCCGCACAAAATGGCATTGTAGACTGCGGAGACGCACCGCGGACCGCAGTAAATCCACTGCAGACCGCGGTAAGCCACAACCAGTAGTACCAACCTAGGGTTTTAGATTTTGCTTAATTTAAGCCTAAGTGCACACATTATGAACCCACTAGGTAGTTAATCAGTATTTTTAACTAATTAGTCCTAATCTAAACAACTTATGAACCTTAAGCTAAACAAATTAAAGAAAAAGGGGAGAATACCGCGGTACTCAGAAGTCAAAAGCATTGGGGAGATGTCCACTACAGACCGCAAGAAATGCTTCAAGGCCGCAGTGGTCCACCGCGGACCGCACAAAATGCTTTGCGGTTACGGTGTCAAACTTCAAAGAACCCCCCTTTTTTACCAATCCACTCTGCGGACTGCATTGAAATATTGCCCCCGCGCTAAGGCCTCTACTGCCGCAAGAAATGCAATGCGGTCGCATAGCAAACTTCAGAGAGTGTACATTTTCTTTCCAACTTGGTCCTGCACTGCATCAAAACAATCCTACACACATCTCACAACCAGTTAGTCTAAAAGTAAATCCTACACTAAAAAGAAAATCAAAGAAAAACAAAAAAGAAAGACACATGGGTTGCCTCCCAAGAAGCGCCTGATTTGATGTCGCGACACGACGCAGGTTACCATCAAATCACTTTAGATGGAGTAGTGCCACCACGTGGCTGTCATCAATTTTGCCCAGGTAGTGCTTGACCTTGTGCCCGTTAACTCTAAAAACCTCCCCATTTTTGTTCTTCAAGTCAAGTGTACCAAACAGAGTCACAAACACCATTTCAAAAGGTCCACTCCATTTCGACTTAAGCTTTCCCAGAAATAGACGTAATCGAGAATTGAACAAGAGAACCAAATCACCCACTTTGAACTCCTTGCCACGAGCATATTTCTCATGAAGGTGCTTCATCTTGTCCTTGTACAAGGATGAACTGGAGTAGGCATGGAACCGGAATTCATCAAGTTCATTAAGCTGCTCCACACGAAGATTTGTTGCCACATCCCATTCAAGATTCAGCTTCCTCAAAGCCCACATGGCCTTGTGCTCTAACTCATCTACCAAGCCTTCCCAAACACCAAACGATACGGAGACATACCAATCGGAGTCTTGTAAGCAGTCCTATAAGCCCATAGAGCATCATCCAACTTCTTTGACCAATCGGTCCTATTTGTATTGACCGTCTTTTGATGATATACTCTTGATTTCCCTGTTTGAGACTTCAACTTGGCCACTCGCCTGAGGATGATAAGGAGTAAAAACTTTGTGATTGACACCATACTTTGCAAGCAAAGTGCCAAAAGCTCTATTACAAAAATAAGACCTCCATCACTTATGATTGCACGAGGAGTGCCAAACCTTGTAAAAATGCTCTTCTTGAGAAATGCAACAACACTTCGGGCCTCATTGTTGGGTAAAGCCACGACTTCAACCCACTTTGAGATATAGTCAACTACCACAAGAATGTATGTTTTCCCACACGAGATAACGAACGGGCCCATAAAATCAACGCCCTATACATCAAAAATATCAACTTCAATAATGGTATTGAGAGGCATCTCATCTTTCTTCGAAATTCCACTCGCTCTTTGAAATTTGTCGCATCTCTTCACAAGTTCACTTGCATATTTGTTGAAAGTTGGCCAATAAAACCCACAACTAAGAATTTTTGAAGCCGTCCTTGCCCCGCCATGATGGCCACCATAGGGAGAGGAATGACAACCTCTAAGATACTCAATTGCTCCTCCTCCGGGACACACCTTCGGATCACACCATCCGTGCAGATCTTGAACAAGTATGGCTCGACCCAATAGAAGTCCAAACTATCCCATTTGAGCTTCTTCCTTTGGTAAGAAGAGAGCTCACACAAGATTATACTAGTCACTAGGAAATTAGCAACGTCCGCAAACCATGGCATACCATTCACCGACACAGAAAGGAGTTGCTCATCGGGAAATGAATCACTGATCTCTGGGCCATCACGATGCCTCCCCTCCTCCTCCAAGCGGGAGAAGTGGTCCGCCACTTGGTTTTCACTACCCTTCCAATCCACATTCTCCAAATCAAACTCTTGAAATAACAAGACCCATCGCATCAGTCTAGCTTTGGAATCCTTCTTCGTCATCAAGTACCGGAGTGCGGCATGATCGGTATGAACTATGACCTTGGCACCCATGAGATACGGCTGAAATTTCTCCATCGCGAACACAATAGCCAAAAGCTCTTTCTCAGTCACCGAGTAGTTCACTTGAGCATCATTCATTGTCTTGCTCGCATAGTACACCGGATGAAACATTTTGTTCACTCTTTGACCCAAAACCGCCCCAACCGCAACATTTGATCAAGAAAAGGCAAATGGAAAGTGATCCTTGTGGGTCACTTTATTTAACTTGCGGTAGTCCATGCAAACCCTCCACCCGGTGACAATCCTTGTTGGAATCAACTCATGAATTTGTAACCATGGTCATACCACCTTTCTTCGGCACACATTACACCGGTGAAGTCCAAGAGCTATCAGAGATGGGGTACACAACCCCGGAATCCAACCACTTGATCACATCCTTTTTCACAACATCTTGCATTGCCTCGTTCAACCTCCTTTGATGCTCCAAAGAGGGCTTTGCATTATCTTCCAGAATAATCTTGTGCATACAGAATGCGAAGCTTATCCCCCAAATATTAGCTAAGGTCCATACAATTGCCTTCCTACGCTTTTGAAGCACCGCCAATTTGGCATCAACATGCATGTTAATAAAACAAGAGGAAATAATAATTGGCAAAGTTGAACTAGGGCCTAAGAATTCATACCTGAGGTATGGAGGCAACAGCTTCAACTCCAACACCGAAGGTTCCTCGATTGAAGGTTTTTTTGATGGAGTCTTCCTATTCTCAAGATCCAAAGAGAGTTTCCTAGGCTCATAAGAGTAAGAGCCCATTCCATGCAAAGCATTCACATACTCCACTCGGCCTTCATCCTCATTTACATCAAGATTCAACATTAATACTACCTCTAGAGGGTCCTCCACATTGATCATTGCACTGGTATCATCAACTATCACTACCATGACAAGGTCCACAAAAGAGCACACTTCAGAACTGTTGGGTTGCTTCATTGACTTGCGCACATAAAAGACCATTTTCTCATCACCCACCCAGAAGGTGAGTTCCCCTGCTTCCACATCAACTAAGGCCTTCCCAATAGCAAGGAAAGGTCTTCCTAATATGATTGGAACCTCATAATCTACCTCACAATCCACAACAACAACAACAACAACAACAACCCAGTGTAATCCCACCATCTACCTCACAATCCAAGATCACAAAATCAACTGGAAAGATAAATTTATCCACCCGGACTAGAACATCATCAATAATACCCAATGGTCTCTTCATAGTTCTATCCGCTATTTTCAATCTCATAGAAGTCGGTCTCGGTTGCCCAATACCCAAAGTCATGAAAACTGAGTAGGACATCAAGTTGATATTTGCCCCTAAATCACATAAAGCTTTTGCAAAGTCCGCATTCCCAATGGTGGAAGGAATGGTGAGAGCACCGGGATTTTCTAGCTTCGGAGCCATTGAGTGCACTATTGCACTAACCTGGTGGGTCATCTCGATAGTTTCACAATCCATGGATCTTTGCTTTGTCACCAAGTCCTTCATAAATTTAGCATAACCCGGCATTTGCTCTAGAGCCTCCACCAAAGGCACATTAATGGATAAGCTCTTCATCATGTCAATAAACTTCTTAAATTGATGCTTATTTTTCTGCTTCACGAGCCTTTGAGGATAAGGTAGAAGTGTCCTTGGCAAAGGAGTCTTGGCTTTAGACACAACCGGTTCCGGCATGTCTATTACGTGTTCCCTAGATGGGTTCATTCTGAGTTTCCACCTCGGCATCTTGGATATCAATCCGCGTTTCCTCATTCATATTTTCATCAATCACATTCTCAACCCCCAAAAAAATCTCATCTTCTTGTAACTCAACTTCATCACTCAAAAATTCTTTTTCTTTGGAGGCATTCATATCACCGCCTCATCCACTTCTTATAGTTACCGCCATAGTATAATTGTTCCCACCTTTCGGGTTAACTACCATATCACTTGGTAGAGCCCCCTTAGGCCGAGTATTCAAGGATTGTGAGATTTGGCCTAATTGAACCTCCAAGTTTCTGATTGAAGTATTGTGGGAAGCCAACTGAGCATCAGAATCCGCATTCTTTTTCATCATCTATTCAAACATCATTTCAATTCTTCCTATTTCATTGTTGGAAGAACTAGGACCTTGGAATAGAAATAGGGGTGGATTGTTCGGTTGTTGATACATTGGGGGCCTTTGAAAGCCTTGCCCCCGATTTCCTTGATTGTCATTGTTCCAACCACCCTGATTGTTGTTACCACCCCAATTGTTGTTGTTGCCATTCCAATTACCCTGATTGTTCTGATTATTGTTCTGATTGCCCCAATTGGAATTTTGGTTGTTGTTGTAAGGCCTCGTGAAAATTTTTGCTCAAAACCCGAGATCTCGTAGTGCCAAATTAGG
The DNA here is from genome assembly GCF_000393655.2 of Nicotiana sylvestris. NCBI lineage: Eukaryota > Viridiplantae > Streptophyta > Magnoliopsida > Solanales > Solanaceae > Nicotiana > Nicotiana sylvestris. Next base: position 150,632,034 of record NC_091068.1, read on the forward strand.
AATATGTGTTAGAGATGCGTAAAATTATTCGCGGCGTTCGGTCCCTTTTGAACTGGTCTATGTATTAAAAAGTTAAAGAATAATATTTTTTAGAAAAGCGCCCTTTTGCGGTCCACTATGCGGTCGCATAATAGGAATGCAGACTGCATAGTCGTCGTAGAGTGAAGCAGTTTGTTGGCAAAATTGATGTCAACTATGCGGCCCATTATGCGATCGCATCTCGATATGCGGGCCGCAAAGTCGTCGCATAATTCCCTTGGGATTTTGTAAGAGGCAGTTTTGCGGTGCATTATGCGACCGCAGAACGGGTATGCGGACCGCATTTCTGCCGCATACCCAGGCAGTGTGTTCAGGATTTGGGGAGCATTTTTGCGGTCCACTATGTATGCCGCATGTCAGCTTTGCGATCGCAGATCTGTTTCGGAGCTCCAAATTTCTAATTTTCTTACCCGACCCCACGTCGATATATTATACACTACCCTTCATTTTAAGCCTATTTTCTTATGCAATTAGAGAGAAAGAGGGGGGGGTCCTAGAGGGAGAAGGGTTTCTTCATCAACATTTCTCCTAAGATCTTGCTTAAACCTTGAAGATTTGTCAAGATAGACACCTAGGTTTTCTTCCTAAAAGGTAAGGTTGTATAACCCAAGCTCTTAAACACTGGATATAACTAGGATAGGCCATTAGAAGGGTAATTGATGAGGATAGAAGTGGATATCTTGCATGCATGCATTCTTAAAAAGTATTTGGTTAGGTCTTGAGCTAAGGATGGGATGAGGGATAGTAGGATCTTTCACAAATGATTTTAAAAGCATAATGCACACCTAGTGTTTGAAAATATGCTCAAATGATCTAGAAATATGATAACCTCTCTAATTTGTGGTTCGATTTGTCATGTTCTTAAGAGATTGACGTTGCTAAGAGTCTCAGAGTATAGTAGGACTTAAGAAAAGCTCAATCGAGGTATGTAGGCTAAACTTTCTCTCTCGGAAGTGAATTCCATATTGTTTTTGTAAGTTTAAGTGTGGTTTGCCTACCAAAATTGTATAGCCTTGAGTCACATTTTCAAAAGAAGTTTAGTATACTAATCGGGTAAGAGGAATTCGATTGTTTAATGCTCCCAGTTGCTCTTATGTGTACTAAGTGCCTTGATTGAATGTGCCTATTTATTGATAATCTGTAAAGATGTTTGGAAATGAATCGAATGAGAAAATGCGGAGCAAATTATAAAATAAGTATCAACTCAACTCTTATGAACTAACTTCCAAAAATAAAATGGCCTAAAGTATTGTACCTGAACTATGCTCACAAGTGGCTATTTTAGATAATGCTTTCCTTTATAAATATATTCAATGTAATGCTAGTCCTTACACATTCCAATGTTGAAATTGTGCATTTGTCATGATGGAACAAGGGGAAATTCAAGGATAATTGAGGTGATTGCTTGATTATGACTTTAATGCATATTTCAATTGTTGGTTGGCATGTCCCTCTTTGGGAAGAATCCTTTGTGCTTGATGATTCTATTACTATTGACTCGAAAATATATGATTCCCGGAATATTTGGTACATTGATATCAGTTGGTGATCCTTGGACATAAAAGGATGAAAATGTGGAAACCCAAATACAGCCTTCGTGCCATGAAAAAGATGAATCTTGTGAAAGGCCCAAAGGGTCAAAGAAATACTGTTATCGAAAGAGATTGAGGATATTAATAAAGACTATAAAATGTGAGAGGGATTGAGGTAAGCATGGTTGCATCTATAATATATTTGTATACTGGCATTTATACTACAATTGTATGCAATATTAATCAAATAATAAATATTTTTGGGAGTATCATTAGCAAAACCGAGAAAGGGTGGGTCATAGGGCTCACACCTGAAACTACACGTGCCGGTGTAGGGATGGATCGTGGTTATTCCCCTTAATTGGGATGAACTTGGTAATATTTGTAAATTGGTAACGCCAACCCACACGACATATGTGGGAAGGTTGCCTAGCCGATCGGGCCGTGATCGGATGCCATGCCGCACATATGGTGGTATTGTGCTGGGAATCAAAAACTGGAAATTCAAAAACTGGAAATTGTTATTGTGGTACATGTCTCTAAAGGGACGACCTAGCCGATCGGGTCATGATCGAACTATGTGCTAACAAAGACGGTGGTATAACTCATATCGGTGTTAGTGATCTCCCAACCAAAAATTATATATATTATTTTTGTAAATTAGAAGGCTTACATGTTTCAAATTGGTTGCTAGTATAATGTTGATTTTGACTTACTATTTTGTGATATCTTTGCTTATATGGTTATTCTATTCTGAAAGAGGACTTTTAGACTTACATACTAGTGCTATTCCACGGCACTAACGTCCCTTTTGCCGGGGCGCTGTATCGTTTTATGATACAGGTGGTTCCATAACGAGCAACATCGGCCAGTGATGGCGCTACTCTTTCTCAGCAGTCTTGGTGAGCCCCACTCCATCCCGGGGTCATGTCATGTGTCTTTTGTTTATTTTCTCATCACGTTTGAGGTATAGCCGGAGCCTTGTTTCCGACATTTCCCTATTACTCTTCTATTGTATTTAGAGGCTCCGTAAACTGTTTGTGGGTAGTGTTGATGTTGGGAGTCTGGACTAGAAAAGTTTGTACCTGATAAACATGTTTTTATCAAACTTGTAATCTTTTGTAAACTATGAATGAAATCATTAATGGAAATGAAATGAAGGTCGAAATGGAAGCTTGCTTAGTGTTTTGATAAAATGAGATAATATTCCCTCTTTATTCATGAACTAGCTTGGGTAGAATGATATCTAATAGGCTTTCTTGATTGGGTTTACTCGGTAGAGTGCCGATCACGCTCCTCGGGTTTTGGGGCATGACAGTTGTTCCCCCAATTACTATTCCCTTGTTGTTTTTGATTACCCCAATTGCCTTGGGGTCTCCATTGTTGTTGGTTGGAAGAATTGCCCCTTTGGCCCTGATAGTTGTTCACATATTGCACTTCTTCATTCTGCCCATCATAACCATCATCTTGGAATCCACCACAATCATTGTCATATTGATCCGAACTCCCTTGGTTATGTTGACCTCTTTGTCTTCTTTTGTTCACTAGCATGTTGACACCCTCCATAGCATTTACTTGACGCAGATTTTGAACCTGCTATAACTGTGCCTTTTCTAGCTGGTTCATTGTTATTGTCAGCTCTACTATTGCCTGCCCATGATCATGTAGCTCTTTGTGCAAGTGAGTGACCGTGGTGTCACCCTGTGTCACATTGGCTCTACTTTGCCAAGCTGAGGACGTGTCAACCATCTCGTCAAGAATGTCACAAGCCTCATCATACAACAACTTCATGAAATTACCCCAAGCAAGTTGGTTCACTCTGCACTAATTTATTGTGTTAATGCCCCGGTAGAAAGTCTGTTGTATCATTGCCTCAGTCATATCATTGTTGGGACATTCTTTTACCATGGTTATATATCTCTCCCATATCTAATGTAATGGTTCGGTGGGCTCCTGCTTGAAAGCTAAGATCTCATCCCTCAATGCTGCCATGTTCCCCAGCGAGAAAAACTTTGCAATGAATTTATCCGCCAACTCATCCCAAGTAGTGATGTAATGGTTGGGAAGTCACTCAAGCCAATCCAATGCCTTCCCTCTAAGTGAGAAAGGGAATAGTCTCAACCAAAGTGCATCCTCTGACACATTAGTTTGCTTGCTCCTTCAACAGGTATCCACGAAACCCTTGAGATGTTTGTAAGCATTCTGATTGGTAACACCTGTGAAATACCCTTGCTGCTCCAACAATGTCAGCATCACATTAGTAATTTGAAAATTGCCCGCTCGGATACGGGGAGGGACAATTGCACTAGCATATCCTTGGTTGGGAAGCACTCGAGCAACCACTCTTGGAGGTGGCGGGGGAGAGTCTAGAATATTACCATTGGCCTGGCGGCCTCTCGTTTGTCTTTGAGGTACAATAGGAACCTTATCATCAATATTGTCATCTACCTCCTCCCCCGGCGGAAGATCTCCAAGAGGTGCATATTTTGCTGCCATTTTTTACCTGAATATGCGACACACACAAATTAGTAACGCAGAAGGAAAGAAGAACAATACACAAAACTATTTAGATAGATAGCCAAAACCGTTAGCTCCCCGGCAACGGCGCCAAAAAGTGATCGGAGCCAACCCTACACCACTACGAAGTGGAGAGAGCGATCGAATCAGATTTTACCCGAGATGGTCGGGATCGAATCCACAGGGAGCTAGAAGTGGGAATTGGATTCCTATCTGAACTAGAGATGCGTATTGCTATTAATTACTCTTCCAATCATCTTTTGGTTGGATATTACTTCTAATATTTATGCTAATGATAAGCTAAATTAAACTAAGAATGATTGCTTGTAGGGTTTTCTAATGAGTTAAAGAGGCACTAGGGAAGTGACTTTATCCTAGGTGAATACTTGACGGGATCTAAAGCCTAAGGCAAAGACGTTACATTGGGGATTGTGATATAGCCAATGCACGGAATTGCTCACTCTATACCTCTCGGTAGCTTGAGTGACTTTGCCCTAATTGACTTTCTCAAGACCAATTGGGTGTCAAAATTGTGCAAGCAATATAGGCTCAAGTCAGGTATTACTATCTCTAGGTTTAACCCTTTAATTGGGACTATAAATCTATTAATTACACCCCAATTCCTTGTTGGACTGATTTTTCTAGACTCAAGCTCTCTTTCTCAAGAAGAGCCCGAGTCAAATAGGCACAAATTAGTGTTTGCAACTATTAATTCAACATGGAAAACACAAATTAATCCAAATATCAACTACCCATAAACATCTATGCCTTAAATCAAAAGACCCATCAAATGTCCACACTGGGGTTGAGCCACAACCCTAGCTAATGGGTCTAGCTACTCATAATAATGAAAGAAAACAGAGAAATAAATTAAGAATAACCCATAAACTTCAATTACAAGCTAATAATTGAAGATTCAATGATAAACCCACTATAAAGTTACCAAAATAGTCAAAAACCACCGTTCACATGCTCAGCTGAAAGTTATATTACAAAAAATGCTCTAAAATGTAAAAAGAAAGTATTTATACTAGGCCGGATTTTCTGGACAAAAATATCATGACGAGGTAGTGCGGTCCGCACAAAATGCACCACGGACCGCAATGAGTCTTCTTGGCTTAATTGATCATTCTCTGAATCTAGCCACCGCGGGACATGGTGGTTTCAATGCGGTCCTCACCAAATGAAGTGCGGCCGTGGTGAGGCTACTGCGGTCCATACAAAATTGTTTGCGGTCGCAGTGCTTGAGTTACCAAAAACTGTACTTCTCTGAATCTCCTCACTGCGGAACGCACTAAATGGATTGCAACTGCAATGGATCTATTTTAACTATGCTAGGACTTGTTCTTGGTACTTGTGTATGTTTAACTCTTTTTTGAGCTGGTTTTGACTAATTGTCACCTTTTCGACCAAACCCTGCAAACAAGTACAACATGTAAGCCTTTGGGACTATTTTGTATACATTTTTAATCAAAACTCAAGTAAAAATGAGTGTAAAATAAACTAGAGTCCCTAGTTATCAATAATAACTGAAATGTTGACATAACTTATGAACATACAATAAGTTATATTTGAAAGAAATGACATGAAGAACCCTCTTAAGGATCATATCTGGCTGAATAGACACACTCCCTATGTGTGTAACATATGACTGAAAAGAATTAGGTAAACTAATGAGCAGGGGAGCTGGGAGTGGAATAAGATCTATGAAAGAATTAGAATCAAAACACATGTGCTCAGAGGCATCTGAGTCAATTATCTAAGTCTTAGTGTTAAAAGCAGCACAACATATTCCTGAATACTTAAGAATAGTACCAGTAACAAAATTGGCATTGTTTTTTACGGTTCTTGCATTTCCAATTTGAACCTGTTTGATTATACTGACCACCTCTGAAAGCTGCTCTCTGCTTAAATGTTTGTTTTGATTGGCCTGACTCCCCTCTCCACAAGTGTTTGTTACTGTTTCATCTTCCTGTCTTGCAAGTGCTCCATTTTCCTTCACCATTCTTTGATAGTTCTCTGATCTAGTAAACTGAAAATTCTCTGGGAATCCTCTAAGCTTGAAACAGTCTGCCCTTGAATGCCTTGTCCTCATACAATGTGTGCAACTAACATTAGGGTTGTACTTAGATTTCGTTCCCTTGAATTTATGTTGATTGTTAGAAGGTTTTGGTTTGTGTTCCACACTTTCTATGGTTGTCCATTGCTTCTTTTTGGGCATTTTTCTTGAGCACCTACCATAAATGATGAAGCATCAGCAAGGTAGAGGTTGGTTTTTCCTTGTCCTATCACCATGAATGATGAACTATTAGCAGGATAGAGTGGGTTGGCATATATCTTGCTTTGACTCTCATATCGCAACAATAGTGAATAGGCAAGATCCATTGAGGGAAGTGGGTTAATCATAAGGATGTTTCTTCTTGCTTGTGAATACACATCATTCAATCCTATAAGGAATTGAATGATCCTTTGATCTTCTAGAAACTTTGTTTCCTTCTTCTTTCTATCACAGACACAGTTACAAGTGCATCCTAAATGTGTGCTTAGTGAATCTAGCTCATCCTATAACCTCTTAGTATGGTAAAATAACTAGTTATACTACTATTTTCTTGCACTGATCTTGCTATTTCCTTCTGCAGGTAATAGAGTTTGGCCCCATTTTGACTGGCCAAACCTGTAACGACCCTGTTGATATCCAATTTTCCCTTATATATTATAAAATACATATATACTTTCAAAATAGTACATAAACATCAACCAGTATTTTCATAATTTTTTGTAATTTTTAAAAAGGATTTTAATTAATTTATTCCAACATTTTATTATCTAAATTATTACTAATTGTATCACAAATAATTTTATAATGATTTATTACTTAATTTTTATTATTTATATTTATATTAAGCTTTAATTATTTTATGCATAATTATATTTGTATCTTTAGGCTATAATTGCAATAACTTTGCAATAATAGCCCATATATGCATAATTACATTATTTGCACGAAAAATGACTTTTTATATTTTTATAATATTAAGTAATTATTTTAAATTATTTTCATGCATAAAGAACATTTTGTATTATTTATTAGCTATTTTTATAAATTATTTTATCAAATTAATTGGGTATTTAACATATAGCCTCTTTTAATTTTCGGACCTTAGCCCAATTTCTACCCCAGCCCAATTAAATCATACCCATGAACCAATTTTCTATAGCCCGCCCCAACCCGGATGTAATCCTGACTATTGATCTCAGAAGATCAAAGATCCAGGATCCATTTCCTTTTTAATTAACCCCTAACCCCCCTAAAGCTAATCATTTCTAAAAATCTGCCGCCCCTGAATCTTTTCCTCCTCTCTTCTCTCTCAACATTCCTATAACCCTAGCCTATCGTCACCTGAACCCCTTCAATCCATGGGGTTTCTCTTCGATCTTGGGCCTTATCTAGCCTCCTATCACTAGTGGTTATACGATTTCTACGCTGCTTGATGTGAATCTCAAGAGACTCGAACCAAATCTGGTTCAAAGTCTCTCCACGATTATTCCGTCTATGTTCACGCTGATACCTATGAGTACGAGTATCTTCGTATTCTTGGGGATTCAAATCCCTGGTTCAAACAATATCTGATTCGTTTCTGCCTCGCTATTTTCTGGTTGAATCCGTTTAGATCTGAAACGATTTTATGCTTTTTTGGTATTTCTCCCTTAAATCTGTTCTTACTATTATTATTGACCTATTTCATTTACCCTAAAAGCTAGGGTTTTGATTTTGATGGATTTCTGCAAAAAAAGCTTTTAGCATTTAAATGTTTTCATCTCTGACTTTCTTATTTACTTTTCGACTGATTTTTACTTGATTTAATCAAGCTCCATGTATATGTCTTTGTATTTCTTAGGGTTTTGATTATTTGATTGTTTACCTACTGTCTTTTACCCGTTTACCTTTAATTCTGTCAACTAAGTGTTAATTAATTTTTATTATCCAAATTAGGATTTGAATTTAGTACCCGCATTTACTTATTAAGATTTTACATGTTTTTATCTTATTTATGTGATTAATTATCCGTGCTACTGGCTTGATTTTGTGTTCTAACTTTTAGTTGATCTCTGGACTTACTACTTACCTTATTTAAACTTCAATCTTGACTACTGATTCATTTCGTGTTAATTTAAGTGATACTTCCGTGATTCTGCCTATTAATTGATTCCTATTAGCCCTAATTGACTGATTAACTGATCTCTTTGCCTTATTTGTGTACCATTGATTCTCCTACCTTATTCGGTTTTACTCTACTATATGCTATAAAACCCTTCATTATTCTGATTTTCACACACACTCAGACACACACACGCTGAGATACACAAGCTCACACCTACAAACCTACACTTCCACATTTACACTCACACAACTTGAGTTCTTTCTATAACTCTGATTTGCTGCACTGTCTGGCCGGCTGAAAGCCAAGGATAGACTCTTGGATTCCACTTGCCTTCACCTTCCTGTTTTCTATCTCCTTAACTAGTATGCCTTAATTCCTATTATCTTGTTCTATTCTATATTATTATGTAAGTCAATTTTATCATAGACCTCAACATGCTTCTGTTTGATACATGATTCCTGATCGTCTCTTTCTCAACTGTTATACCTTAGTTCTTTTTATCTTGTTCTGTTCCCATGTGATTATATGATTAGTCTACTTCAAACCAAGATATGCTTCTATTTGCCATATGTTTCCCGTTTGCTTTCTTCCTAACTGGTATTCCTTAATTCCTATTAACCTACTATATTTTATGTGCTTGTGTGGTTAGTTTACTTTAGCATGTCTAGCCCATGATTGATGTTTACTTCTTTCTAGACTAGTATGCTTTAGTTCTTGCTACCATGTGCTATGTGTTTGGTTAGTTGTTTCAAACTTCAGCATGCTTAAGTTTTCTCTATGACTACATGATCCTAGTTAGTGATAAATGCTAGACTAAGTTACTTTCAGCTATATGTTCCCTATCCAATTCAGCTATATGTTCCCTATTCTGACTATTATTGTAAGCAGGTAATGTGTGGTTAATTCTGTATGTTAGTTCAAGTATCTTTGCTTTTATGATTACTTTAAATGCTGGTATGAGTATCTAGTCTGAACAAATATCACCTTAATTGAACTATATGCTGAAAATGAGTTTGTTTGTTTCGCGGTACAGTTCTGTTACTATTCTGTATGTGCTGATTTCTAAACCTATTCCACTTTACCCTCTATGTAATAGTTTTCAAACTTCCACTCTTAGTTATTTAGGTTCTACCGCTCCCAATATGAGCACTGCCTCGGGTCCTTGAGACTCCTCTGAACTCTGATACATTGGGGCTGGTCTCCCAATCTTTTTATGATCTGTTTCTCTAAGTGTAGTCCTGGTGTGAGCATTGCCCGAGGTCCCTGAGGCCTTTGGGAACTTTGACACACCAGGAGTCCAATTTTATATGCTATGGATGGATTACCATTCTGCTCCAAAGTTGCTATGTTTGAAGGCATGGTTCCCAGATTCATATTGGGCCTGCTAAGTCTCCATATAGTGTAATAGCTACTGTTATGTAATTTTTTCATTCTAGGCTATAATAATATTTGTAATGAACAGATCTGGGTTTGTTAGTAAAAGTTGGGGGATTTTTATCTTTGTTTGAAACTCGGGTAGAAATCTTGCCTATAAGTTTATTGGTTTGATTATGTGAATGTTACTATTTGTTTAGAGATCATGCCTATGGGATTTTCTGAATGTTTTGATCTGTATTTCACCCGCATGCTAGAAATCCTATTTATAGTCCCATTTGCATTAGAAATCCTGTCTATAGGATCCATGCACATTTTTAACTTACATGCATTAGCAACCATGTCTATAGGATCCTATCTGTTCGAACAATAACCTTTCCTGGCAACGTGCTTACAATTCTGCCCCATTTGTGATTAATAGATATCATGCCTATAGGAGATAAAAATCAGTTTCAACTTAGATACCATGCCTATAGGAATAAAGAAGGAATCAATTTCAAAACCTATAAATCATGTCCATAGGATTTAATCTAATAGATATCATGCCTATAGGGAATTTAAAATCAGTTTTCTTCAAGTTAAATATCATGTCTGTAGGACATAAAATCAGTTTATGCAATTTAGATATCATGTCTATAGGAAATAAAACTAACTATAAGTTTCAGCACTTAGAAATCATACCTATAGGGGTAATTAATTCTGTAAATTAGAAAGCATACCTGTAGGATCTAAAAGATAAAATCTGCCTATTAAAATCAGTGACCCGTTTATAAACTGTAGTCGTTAATTAACAATTTTAGAACCATGCCTATAGAATTCTGCTCTGCTCCTCACTTAGGCAAGCCTGTAGGGTAATTAAGAATTTTGGGTCTAAAAACTGTGATTTTTGCTGCTTGGAACATGCCCAGATTTAGAATATTAACAAAAAAAATCAGTAGGCAAACTGATAGGTACTACTGCTCTCTTTAATAAAGCTGTTATATTATATTCTATTTATGCTCACCTAGATATCCTGCCTATAGGGTCTTAAATTGATAAAATTCTATGTTTGAATTGCGTGCATTTGCTGTTTAATTGTGGAGGTTAACACGAGCCTTTATTTGCTTCTTATGTGACAGTCATATCTAAATTTTTGTTTGTCGCTTAACTTTCTCATTTTTAAGAAACATAAGTTAGTCTAGAGCTATCCAAAGTAGATGTCCTAAACACCTCCAGGACCATAGGTTAGGGACGGGTAGTGCACGCATAAGGTACGCATTAGAAGCTACTAGAACGCTTAGGTAACAACTGAAAGATAGTAATGTTGCAGTAAAGGAGATGATGACATGTGCGCTAATGCTATGCGTAACACCCCAATTTGGGGAAAGTTACCAAGTATTGTATGGAAATGATCATATAGGCTAAAAAATGTAGGACCCCTTTTATTCCTGTTTTAACGTAATTTGTCTAATTTGCTTAATTGAGTTTGTCCAGGACCCACCATTGTGGACCTCAAGGGGTGCCACACATTCCTCTTGGGGTAATTTCGAGCCCTTACCTAATCTATGGTGATATAAACTGGTTTCATGAGTTATTTGTTCTAGGTGCCCTAACGCACCTTAATCGGTTAGGTGGTGACTCTTCAAATCTCTTACCCAATCCAAAAAGGAAAGGAGTTGTCCCAAATGTCGAAACCCAGACTCCGCGAGGAAAAGGGGGGAGCGACAGACCTGGCCGCTCATTTTACTTTCTAGAACCTCGTTCCCCTAAATAAGACATTTTGTACATGCTTTTACTATTTTATGACTTGTGGGAATGGTTAGTTTAGGATTTGGAAGGGTTCGGGTTGAAATTGGAACACTTGTTTCCTTAAGATTGGCTAAAAAAGCTAAGTTTTACTTCGGTCAACATTTTGAGCAAACGACCTCGGAATTAGGATTTGACGATTCTAATAGGTTGATATGGTGATTTCAGACTTGGGCATATGTTCGGATCGGATTGTGGATGACCCGGGAGTGTTTTAGCGCCTAGTAGTGAAAATTGATTCTTTGAAGGTTTTAAAGTTCTATAAATTTGGTTTGGAGTCGGTTTTGGTGATATCGAGGTCCGAATGGAATTTTGAGAATGGGAATAGTTCCATAGTTTCATTTAAGACTTTCACGCAAAATTTAGTGTCGTTCCGAGTAGTCTAAGTATGATTAGGCGCGTTAAGAGCGATTTGAAAACTTGAAGTTCATATTTTGATTCAATTTGGTTTTGGGGTGTGATTCTTGGTTTTGTTGGTGTTTTATGCATTTCGAGAGTTAGAGCAGGTCCGTATTATGATTATAGACTTGTGAGCCTAGTCCTTCGCGTAGGGGAAACGGGGCCGGGGAGGGCCAGTTGACTTTGCTCTTTGTGTTAGCACAAGAGCTGTCGCGTTCGCAATGCTCAGTCAGTTTAGGCCTTCGCGAATGCGAGGCTTCTTCCGTGTTAGCGAAGAAGGTCGTTCAACTGGACAAAAACCTTGTTTTAAATCAGGACTTAGCCATTTGTGGGTTCATTATTGCACACTTGGGCGATTTTGGAGCTTCAAAAAGTGGGTTTTCAACCTAGCTATTGAGTGTAAGTAATTTCTACTTAATGTGAGTTTAATACATAGATTATGGGCAGATTTTAACATGTAAATTAGTGAAAATCATAGGTTTAGGTGAAAACCAAGGTATTTGGTAAAAATGAAATTAACCACGAAATTAGTTATGGAATTTAGTAAAACTCATATATTTGAGTTCACAAGGTTATGGGTAACAACTTTCTTCGAAAATTTCCGGAATCAAGGCATGTGGGCCCAGGGGTGAATTTTAGGGATTCTTCAAATAGGCTTGGGAAATCACTTTGATAGTTAGGATATGAATTTTTAAACATGTATTAATTATTTTATATATATTTGACTAGTTTTGAGTCATTCGGCACCGAATTTGGGGATTTGAGCTCAATCTTGGACCGAAAAGTAGGCTTTGAGACGAGGTAAGTCTCTTTTTTAACCTTGTAAATGGGAATTAACCCCATAAGTGAAATTAATTAATATGTGCTGCTATTTGGGGGGGGATACATGCGCACGAGGTGATGAGAGTCCATACGTAACTACTATTCATGCTTATGTCCGGGTAGTTTAGGTTTACACCATTCTTTGTGGACACCGTTATTTGATTATGTTTGTTAATTGTATTGAATAGGGCTAGGATTGAGGATTTTAAGATTTTAAAAGTATCAAGTTGAATTTCTTTATTTTGGAAAAAATTGAGGGATACTATGGTAACTTGAGAAATTTATATTCAACCGCGTCGCAAGTATTTTCCACAAGCAGGGTAGCTTTTCCACTACTCTCATGGGAGCAGGCCGTTTGCCTCGGCAAGTTAATAGGTGCATCTATGGTTCGTGCCGTTTGACCCTCGGTAGTGCACACAGTTTATGTATATGTATATTTGGATCGGGCCATAGGTCCTCGGCATAATTCGTGCGTAATAATAATATTTGAAGTCACCTTATATTTGATATTTATTCATTGGCTTGAGAAATTACATGTTTAAATGAGGGAAATAATTCGGTTCTTACTAACGATGAAAGGATTGTTTTATTTATTTCTTACTCTAAGTTCTATTTTCATTTATATCTATCATGTTTAATTAGATTTTATATTATTGACCCATAGTAAGTGTCGAAGTCGACCCCTTGTCACTACTTCTTCGAGGTTAGACTAGATACTTATTGGGTACATGTTATTTATGTATTCAGGCTATAGTTTTACACTGAAATGTCTAGGATCTGAGGCAAGTGCATCTGGATATCAGCCCAGCGCGCACACTTGATTAACGTTTCGACACTTCAGGGTGAGCTGCCTTCCGAGCCATTCTGCAGCAGCTGGAGTCTTTCTTTTGCTTATATTTTTCTGTTTATTTCCCTTCAGATAGTAGACTAGTATTCTTTTGTATATTCTACTAGAATTCTCATACACTTGTGACACCAGGACTTGGCACACACACTAGTAGACTTGTGGTTTTGGGTTTTATTCTATGGTTATGATTGCACTCAGTTGCTTTCGTGTTATTTATTTAAATATGTTAATTCTTACATCTTTTAAATTAAGGAAAGTTTAATTATTTGGAAATATCTTTTAAAAAGAGAAATCACGTGATTAGTCACTGTTGGCTTGCCAAGCAACGATGTTGGGCGCCATCGTGCCCTATAATAGAATAGGGCCGTGACAATATGGTATCAGAGCACTAGGTTCACGTAGGTCTCATAAGTTATGGGCATACCTAATAGAGTCTTGCGAATCGGTGCGGAGACATTCGTACTTATCTTCGAGAGGCAATAGGGTGTTAGGAAACTACTCTTTATTCATATCCTATGGTGCAGTTGATGGTATACTAAGTTTCTTTCTCTTATTCTCTCATAGATGGTGAGAACGAGTATAGAGGACGTTCAAGAACTGGGAGGAGCCGCTCCCTATTTTTCTAGAGGCCGAGACAGAGGCCGGGGGAGGGCACCATCCCGAGGTAGGAGACGAGGACGTCCTAGAGTTGCCCCAATTGTACCACCAGCGGACCTAGTAGAGGACCCCATTATCGAGGAGCAGGGTAGGGTGCCTGCGCCAAAGCCAGCTCTTGTAGATTTCATGTCGGTACCGAGTTTCTAGGAGGTTATGGGTCGTATGCTATGGTGCATAGATTCTATGATCCATGCTGGTTTTTTTCTAGCAGACCCAGCCATATTTCAAGAGGGAGGGGGAGCACAAACCCCTACTGCTCAGGCCCCCGGGTATGCAACTACCGTATATCAGCCTCCAGGCATGCAGCTACCGTATATCAGCCCCTAGGTACACTACCCATAGGTGGGTCCCAGCCAGTGGCAGCAGCCATACCTGAGCCTAGACCAGCTGTGGCCGGTGAGTCGTAGAAGCTTTGGGACATATGGACTAGGCTATACCCTTCTATCTTCGGAGGTGAGCGACGTGAGGATCCACAGGACTTCATTGATAAGTGTAGGGACAGACTGCACAACATGAGTATATTGGAGTTCTACAAGGTATATTTCACTACCTTTTAGTTGGAGGGCAGGGCCCATAGATGATGGAAGTCTTATCTTCTTGGCACACCAACAGGTTCTCATCCCATGACTTGGGACCAGTTTACACGTCTTTTCTTGGATAGGTATATCCCACCGTCCTATAGGGAAGAGTTGTGGTGTCATTTTGAGTAGCTCTAATAGGGTGAGGTGTTAGTGACCGATTATTCGGCGAGATTCTCTAAGTTGTCTCGCCATGCACTTATGGTACTTTCTACTAATGCAGAGAGAGTGCGGAGGTTTGTTGAGGGGTTGTACTCTAGTAATCAGGATAGAATGGCATGGGAGGTTGAGATGGGGACTTTTTATCAGCTAGTAGTGGAGATAGCTCGGAAGATTGAGGGTTACCATTACAGAGGCAAAGAGGAGATGCAGAGGGAAAAGAGGAACCGTTATTCTAAGGAGTTTATAGGTGCCCCGATTGGGCGCCAAGGTCAGTTTGGGAGGGGTCAGCCTAGCAAGACCACATATCTAGCACCACCACCTCCTCGAGGTGCTCCAGCACGACCTTATTTCAGTGCCATGCTAGAGAGTTCATACCGCCCACCAGCTATTCAGGGTTCTTCCAATGGATATTCAGGCCATCAGGGTCAGACTTCAGGGGAGCAGTTTGTGGTACCGAGAGGTTATATAAGTGTGGGGATCTAGGTCACATGAAGAGATTTTGTCCTAGACATCGGGGCAAGGCAGTACAACAGGTTCATCAACCCATGATTACAGCACCAACCGTCCGATTGCCCAGAGGCGGAGAGCAGACGGGTAAGGATTGTCCTAGAGGTGGTGGCCAGGAAGAGGGAGGTCAACCAGCTATGGTTCAGTCAAGCAGAGGCTGGCTAGTTGTCTCTTCAGCTAGGTTCTATGCTTTTTGGTCCATACCAGATGTAGTGGCCTCAGATGCGGTGATCACAACTATTATTTCTGTCTGTGGTAGGGATGCTTTGGAATTATTTGATCCAGGGTCTACCTATTCATATATATCATCTCTGTTTTCTCATTTCCTAGATATTCCTCGTGAGTTCTTGGGTACTCATGTTTATGTGTCCATTGCTGTGGGCGATTCTATTGTTGTGGATCAGATCTATCGGTCCTGTGTGGTCACATTCTGTGGTTACGAGACTAAAGCGGATTTTTTGTTGCTGGATATGAACGACTTTGAGGTCATCCTGGGCATGGACTATCTATCCACATATAACGCCATCCTTGATTGCCATGCAAAAATGTTACCTTAGCAATGCTAGAGTTTCCTAGATTGGAGTGGAAGGGTTCGCCTGTCAGTACATCCAGTCGGATTATCTCTTTTATAAAGGCTCGACATATGGTCGAGAAGGATTATTTGGCTTAGATAGCTTATGTCTGGGATACTACCATGGAAACTCCGGTGACTCAATGCCATTAGTCCGGGAGTTCTCACATGTGTTTCCTTTTGACCTTCCAGTCATGCCACCAGATCGTGATATTGATTTTTGCATTGACTTGGTTCTAAGTACCCAACCTATATCTATCACATCATATCGTATGGCTCCGAAAGAGTTGAAGGAGAAGCTTGAGGAGTTGCTGGCAAAGGGGTTCATCAGGACAAGTGTATCACCTTAAGGTGCACCAGTGTTCTTTGTGAAGAAGAAAGATGAGACTATGCGGATATGCATTGATTATCACTAGTTGACCAAAGTTACCATTAAGAACAAGTACCCACTGCCGATTATTGATGATTTATTTGACCAGTTGCAGGGTGCTAGGGTGTTCTCTAAGATTGACTTGAGATCGGGGTACCACAAGTTGAAGATTCGGGACTCGGATGTTCCAAAGACTGCTTTTTGTACTAGATATGGCCATTATGAGTTTCTAGTGATGTCCTTCGGCTTGACTAACGCCCCAGCAGAATTTATGGATTTTATGAATAGGGTGTTCAAGCATTATATTGATTCATTTGTCATTGTCTTCATTGATGGCGTTTTTCTCTACTCGCACATCATGGAAGAGCACGAACAACATTTGAGAGTGCTGCTTTAGACATTGCAGGAAAAAAAACTATATGCTAAGTTCTCCAAGTGTGAGTTTTGGCTAGATTCTGTGGCATTCTTGGGGCATATTGTATCAGGCAAGGGTATTAAGGTGGACCCCAAGAAGATTGAGGCAGTTTAGAGTGGGCCTCATCCCACTTTGGCGACTGAGATTAGGAGCTTTTTAGGGTTAACAAGTTATTATCGCCGGTTTGTGGAGGACTTCTCATATATTGCAGCACCTTTGACTAGACTGACCCAGAAGGGTGCTCCGTTTTGTTGGTCTGATGATTGTGAGGCGAGCTTTCAAAAGCTCAAAACATCTTTGACTACCGCATTGGTTCTAGCATTGCCTTCCGATTCGGGGATGTATACAGTGTATTGCGACGCTTCATGCGTGGGCTTGGTTTGTGCATTGATGCAGGAGGGGCGAGTTATTGCATATGCTTCCCGTCAGCTGAAGATTCATGAGAAGAATTACCTCATGCACGATTTAGAGTTAGTCGCAATTGTTCATGCACTTAAGATATGGAAGCATTATCTTTATGGGGTGTTCTATGAGGTTTACACTGATCATCACAGCTTGCAGCATTTGTTCAAGCAAATGGATCTCAATTTGAGGCAGGGCAGATGGCTTGAGTTGCTGAAGGACTATGACATCACCATTCTTTATCATCCTGGCAAGGTGAATGTAGTCACGGATGCTTGAGTAGAAAGGTAGAGATTATGGGTAGCTTGGCATTCATTTCTGCAAGGAGAGGCCATTAGCTTTGGACATTCCATCCTTAGCTAACAGACTTGTGAGGTTGGACATTTCAGAGCCTAGCCGAGTTCTTGCATGCGTTGTTGCTCAGTTTTCACTATTGGAGCAGATCAAGGATCGACAGTTTGATGATCCGCATTTGATGGTTATCAAAGATACGGTACTATAGGGTGGTGCCAAGGAGGTTTCTATCAGCGAGGATGGTGTTCTGTGACTCCAGGGTCGTCGATGTGTTCCTAATGTCGATTGCTTGAGGGAGAGGATTCTAGAGGAGGAACACAGTTCTCGGCATTGCATTGATCCAGGTGCTATGAAGATGTATCGCGACATAAAAAAATCATTATTGGTGGCGGTGGATGAAGAAAGACATAGTTGAGTATATAGCTAGGTGCTTAAATTGCTAGCATGTTAAGTATGAGCACCAGAGGCTAGGTATCCTACTCCAATAGATGACTATATCAGAGTGGAAATGGGAGCGCATTACTATGGACTTTGTAGTGGGGTTGCCGCAGACCTTGCGGAAATTTGATGCAGTTTGGGTCATTGTTGACAGGTTGACCAAGTTGGCACACTTCATTCCAATTGTGACTATGTATACTTTAGAGAGGTTGGCCTAGATTTATATTTAAGAGATAGTTCGATTGCATGGTGTGCCTGTTTCTATCATATCAGATAGATGCTCTCAGTTTACTTCGCATTTCTAGACAGCCGTACATAGTGAGTTAGGAACCCATGTAGAGCTCAGCACCGCATTTCATCCATAGACTGACAGGCAGCCGGAGCGGACAGTTCAGATCTTGGAGGACATGCTCAGAGCATGTGTGATTGACTTTGGAGAGCAGTGGGATCGATTCTTACCTTTGGCCGAGTTTGCTTAAAAAACTAAATATTAGTCCGGCATCGAGACGACTCCATTTGAGGCTTTATATGATCGGTGATGTCGTTCTCCCATCGGGTGGTTTGAGCCCAGCGAGGCTAAGTTATATGGTACTGACTTGGGGAAGGATGCCTTGGAAAAGGTAAAGTTGATTTAGGAGCGATTTCGTACAACACAGTCCAGACAGAAGAGTTATACGGATCAGAAGGCGTTGATTTATCATTTATGGTGGGCGAGAAGGTTCTCTTAAAAGTCTCGCCAATGAAAGGGATTATGAGATTTGGGAAGAAGGGCAAGTTAAGCCCAAGGTTTATAGGCCCATTTGAGGTGTTGAGATGAGTTGAGGAGGTTTCTTATAAGCTTGCCTTACCTCCCAGTCTATCGGGAGTTCATCCGGTTTTCCATGTGTCTATGCTCTGGATGTAT
This sequence comes from Nicotiana sylvestris, assembly GCF_000393655.2. Classification (NCBI taxonomy): domain Eukaryota; kingdom Viridiplantae; phylum Streptophyta; class Magnoliopsida; order Solanales; family Solanaceae; genus Nicotiana; species Nicotiana sylvestris. The sequence goes on from NC_091068.1 coordinate 150,650,810, forward strand.
CATGATGACCTGTCACATGTGTTGGCCTTCAGCACGATTCAGTTAGATGAGAGCCTGGGTTATGAGGGAGAGATAGTTTCCATTGTTGATAGGTAGGTTTGCCAATTGAGATACAAGAGGATTTTCGCGGTAAAGGTTCAGTGGAGGGACCAACCAGTCGAGGAGGCGACTTGGGAGTCCGAGGAGGATATGAGGAGCAGATATCCACACTTATTCAGCACTCTAGGTATGATTCTAAACCCGTTTGAGGACAAACGTTTGTTTAAGAGGTGGAGAATGTAACAACCCGATCGGTCATTTTTCTTTCTAGAATTCTGTTCCCGTAGATATGACTTCCCGTACATACTTTTACTGTTTTACTTATTGCGGTGATGGTTAGTTCGGGATTTGGAAGGTTTCGGGTTGAAATCGGAACACTTGGTTCCTTAAGGCTAGCTAAAAAGGCTAACTTTGACTTCGAACCAACATTTTGAGAAAATGACCTCGAAATCAGGATTTGACAGTTCCAATAGGTTCATATGGTGATGTTGGACTTGGGCGTATGTTCGGATCGGGTTTTGGATGAACCGAGAGTGTTTTGATGCCTAATAGTGAAAATTATTTCTTTGAAGGTTTTGAAGTTCTTTAAATTTGGTTTATAGTAGATTTTGGTAATATCGAGGTCCGAATAGAATTCTGAGGCTGGGAATAGTTGCGTAATGTCATTTAAGACTTGCACACAAAATTTGGTGTCATTGCAAGTAGTCTAAGTATGATTCGGCGCGTTCGGAGCGATTTGGAAACTTGTATTTCATATTTTGATTCAATTTGGTTTTGGTGTATGATTCTTGATTTTGTTGTTGTTTTACGTATTTCGAGAGTTCGAGAAGGTCTATATTATGATTACATACTTGTTGGTGTAGTTGGATGGGGTGTCGAGGGGCTCGGGTGCATTTCGGACCGCCCCGAGCTAAATCTAGAAAACCAGTCCAGTTCTGGTTTCCTTCTTCACGAACACGGGAGGGCCATCGCGTTCGCGAAAAGGATTTGGAGCAGTAGCAAATTTCCCTTCGCGTTCGCAGTCAGGCTCATGTGTTTGCAAATCCTTGTGAGCCTAGGTCTTCGCGTTCACAAACCCCACTCGTGTTCGCATAGGGGAAATGGGGCCAGGGAGGGCCAATTGACTTTGCTCTTCGCATCGCGCAAGAGTTGTTGCGTTCGCGATACTCAGTTAGTTTAGGCCTTCACGAACGGGAGGCTTATTCCGCATTCGCGAAAAAGGTCGTTCAGCTGGGTAGAAACCTTGCTTTAAATCGAGACTTAGCCATTTTTGGGTTCATTAATTGCACATTTGGGCGATTTTGGAGGTTTAAAAGTGGGATTTTACCTAGCTTAATTTCTACCTAATGTGAGTTTAATACATAGATTATGAGCATATTTTAACATGCAAATTAGTAAAAATTATGGGTTTAGGTGAAAACCTAGATTTTTGGTAAAAATGAGATTTAACCACGAAATTTGTTATGGAATTTAGTAAAAATCATATATTTGAGTTCATGAGATTATGGGTAACAACTTTTTTCAAATATTTCCGGAATCCGGGCACGTGAGCCCGGGGATGAATTTTAGGAATTCTTTAAATAGGCTTGGGAAATCACTTTGACAGTTAGGATATGAACTTTTAAACATGTATTAATTATTTTATATAATATTTTACTAGTTTCGAGTCGTTTGGCACCGAATTTGGGGATTTAAGTTCAATCTTGGATCGGAAAGTAGGCTTTGAGATGAGGTAAGTCTCTTTTCTAACCTTGTAAGAGGGAATTAACCCCATAGGTGAAATTAATTAACATATGCTGCTATTTGTGGGTGGGGGGAGGGGGAGGGGGGCTACGTACGTAGGAGGTGACGAGAGTCCGTACATAGCTACTATTAATGCTTATGTCCGGGTATTTTAGGTTTACACCATACCTTGTGGACACCATTATTTGATTATGTTTGTTAATTGTATTGAATAGGGCTAAGATTGAGGATTTTAAGATTTTAAAAGTTTCAAGTTGAATTTCTTTATTTTGGAAAGAATTGAGGGATATTATGGTAACTTGAGAAATTTATATTCAACTACGTCACAAATATTTTCCGCGAGCGGGGTAACTTTTCTACTACTCTCATTGGAGCGGGTCGTTCCCCTCAGCAAGTTAATAGATGCACCTATGGTTCATGTCGTTCGATCCTCGGCAGTGCACACAATTTATGTATATGTATATTTGGATCGGACCGTACGTCTTTGGCATAATTCAAATGTAATAATAATACTAAAAGTCCCCTTTATATTTGATATTAATTCATTGGCTTGAGAAGTTACATGTTTAAATGAGGAAAGTATTTGGTCCTTACTAACGGTGAAAGGATTGTTTATTTATTTCTTACTTACTAACGGTAAAAGGATTGTTTATTTATGTCTTACCCTGAGTTCCACTGTCATTTATATCTGTCATGTTTAATTAGAATTTCATATTATTATATTATTGGCCCATAGTAAGTGTCGAAGTCGACCCCTCGTCACTACTTCTTCGAGGTTAGACTAGATGCTTATTGGATACATGATTTTTATGTACTCACGCTACACTTCTACGCTTAAATGTGCAGGATCTGAGGTAGGTGCATCTGGATATCAGTCCGGCGCGCACACTTGATTACCACTTTGAGACTTCACGGTTACCTGTCTTCCGAGCCGTTCTGCAGTAGTTGTAGTCTTTCCTTCGCTTATATTTTTTTGTCTATTTCCCTCAAGACAATAGACTAGTATTCTTTTGTATATTTTACTAGAATGCTCATACACTTGTGACACCAGGTCTTGGCACACACACTAATAGACTTGTGGTTTTGGGTTTTTATTCTATGGTTATGATTGCACTCAGTTGCTTTCGTGTTATTTATTTAAATCTGTTAATTCTTCAATCTTTTAAATTAAGAAAAGTTTAATTACTTGGAAATATCTTTTAAAAAGAGAAATCATGTGGTCAGTCACTGTTGGCTTTTCTAGCAACGGTGTTGGGCGCCATCACGGCCTATAATTGAATTAGGTCGCGAAAAAACCTGAGCTCAAGATTACTCCAAAGATCTTTTGCACTTTTTGAATTGATGACATAGTCTCCTATATCCTTAGACAGAGAATTTAACAATCTAGAGGTCATCATGTCATTACGCCTACTCCATTGTGGATAGACCTTGGAATCCGGACTTGGCTATGCACAAGTTTCATTGGTGAAACCGACCTTATTCTTAGCAGAGACTGCTATCAGAATAGATCTTCTCCAGCCTGAAAACCCTATTCCATCAAAAGGTGAATTCACCAGTGTCATTCCAGGTGCATCAGATGAATGCAGGTAGTAAGGATGAGTGGAATCAAGACTGTTTTCACTGTTGGATGAACCTGAGGCTGAAATAACAAAAGTAGCTTCTATTCCGGTCATGACTAGAAGAAAAGGAAAGAAAAACAGGTAGATGAAGTTGAGAGAAAAAAAATGAAGGATCGAGCAATTCACTGCTCTGATACATGAAAGAAAACTGAAGAAATGAGGTATGAAAATTTTCTCTAGTTGTATTCAATATTCACTGATACATTTATACAAGTATTTGATGTAAAAAGAAATTTTTTTAAAAAAACTATTCCTATATATTTGTGAATATCCTTTTGGCTATGTGTATAATTGTATAGCAACTTTTATTCCTTCCTATCTATATACATGTGTAGTACACGTAAAAAATATTTAGAGGAGTCTTCCTCTTCACAGCTGGCGTCTCTAAGATCAATGGTCCAGCTACAACCTTCATAAGAAATGATTTAAGTCTAATGTGTCCACGTGTCCGGTCAAAAAGTTAATAAAAAGAATATTAGAACATAAGTCTAAAATATAGATATGTCCAAAAATCCCTTGTTCAAAGATATGAAATCTTCTTCTTCCCGTTCTTCTCTTTACATATCCTCTCCCCCGTAAACTCTTCTTCCAAATTAACAAGGGGCTTCATATCTTCAACAGGTCAAGATTGTCATTTTGAATGACATGCATGTGCTTATAATTTTTAACCTTTTTTTCGTATTTACAGTAGATGTTGTTGGGGTTTTCATTCTCTTGATTTCTAGCTAGTTTTGGTCGCTTTCTTTCTCTTTAAAAAAGGAATTTTTTTAAGAAGTGTGGCAAGTTCACTCTATTACTTGAGGAACTAGTTATTTAGACCTTCACCGTCATCATAACAAATCGCTAACCCTCCTTATAATTATTTATTTGCATGTTGTTAGCGTTGACATTTTAGTATAAGTACCCAGAGGATACGTGTTTTCTCTATATATAGTCCACGTTTAGTTGTTCCTTTTCTGTATATATTTTTACTAATTATTAGTCATCTTTTTTTGGTTGTCAATTTGAAGTTGTTAGTTACAATATTATCCATGATTACTCACTCCCTCATATAATATCATTCGAATGAAACCACTTGTAAAGTAAACCTTTTGGTCAAGTCGTTGGAAAAAATGGCTATATCATTTTTTGATTTTTGATTTTTGATTTTTGATTTTTAATTCTTAGTCGGCTCTATCTTAATCATCAGTTCCATCATTACATTATCAACAAGTGATAAAGCAGCTAAAAAAAAAGGTCAGGAGAGGGGTAAATTTTGTTTTTTCATCTAAAATAATCCCGATTACTACCGATGTTGATAACAAAGTCTCAACTAATACACACAAACACATACACACCCTCTCTCAAGACCAAACCTAAATAGTACCCCCGTTATAGGGTCAAAATATTTAATTTCGATGCAAATTCGGATATAGATTTTAAAATTTTTGAAATAAAATTCATATATTTAAAAGCTATACTAAAAAAATTACTGTAATTCACAATATCTAAAAATTAAAAATATTTAAAAGACATAAAAAAAATTACGATCAACAAAAACTCTATTGACTCTCCAAATAATAAATAGTGTTATAAAGAGGAGGTTGCATTATTTTGTGATTTACCAAGTCTGAAAATTTCGAGCATGGATTGATTCTGAGGTCCTGTGCTTATTATAGTGAGAGTTGCTAAACCTAGAACAATTGTCGTGTTGCCATAGTCAACGATTCTTCTACCTATAAATACATTCACATTTTATTCTCTTCGTCACACAAAAGCATTAGCAGCTAGCACACATAGAAGTGTACTAGTAACTTTATAAACTATAGCAATAGAAATGGCTAAGAATAGCTTCCTTTTTCTTCATGTTTTAGTCATTTTTTCTCTAGCAAGCATGGCATTTTCGAATTCACTTTCACCTTATTTCTACGATTATGTTTGTCCTCAAGCTTTGCCAACCATAAAACGGGTTGTTGAGGATGCAGTCACGGAAGAGAGGCGAATGGGTGCCTCTTTGCTACGTCTACATTTTCATGATTGCTTCGTTCAAGTGAGATCCTTTCTCTCTTTTCATACGTCAATTCATCCAACTTTATAAAAAAAGATCTACATTAAACAATTTCGTCTCATTTTATGTGATATTTTTTGCTTCCCGAGAGTCAATTTGATTAGTTTTTGAAGCTAAATTAGATTAGATCAACTCAGTATTTTAAAATTAAAATTTAGATATGTTACTAATGTTTCTTGTAAATGAAGGGCTGTGATGCTTCGATTCTTCTTGACCAAACGGAGACTATTGACAGTGAAAAGACTGCTAGACCTAATAATAATTCTATTAGAGGATTTGAAGTGATTGACAAAATCAAGTCGGAGGTTGATAAAGCTTGCGGACATCCTATTGTATCTTGTGCAGACATTGTTGCAGTTGCGGCTCGTGACTCTGTAGTTGCAGTGCGTATCGTTCCCTCTCTATCCTCTAGTCAAGTTTTTCCTTTATTATGATATATACTTTCTCCGTCTCAATTTGTTTGATACTACTCGAATTTCAAGAGTCAAACGAGATTTTTTTACCAGGATTGTTTCATACGTCTGTTAATTATGCTGAATTGTTATTGTGACTTATACTACTTTTTATGTAGTTTTTTAATTTGTAAATATTATTTAAAAAATTAAAAAAATTATGTTTAAATTCGCGATCAAAATTGAGAAGTTTGACTTCCTAAATCCGAAATATATCAAAAAATTGGGACGAGGAGAATATTTTTCCATGGTTAATATTATACTCAAATACTATATTAGTTCAAGTTATAGTATTATAAATGCTTAGTGATATGCTAGCTGCAATGGCTACTAATGAACCCTTAACAATTAAAGTTAACTATTAAGTAGTAGTAGATGGTTTTTAATTTCATGAACAGTTAGGTGGACCAACGTGGGAAGTGCAACTGGGAAGAAGAGACTCCACTACAGCAAATAGAAACATGGCCAACAACGACATCCCACCTCCATTCTTGGACTTACCTGCACTTATCAACAACTTCAAGAACCAAGGCTTGGATGAAAAAGATCTCGTCGCGCTCTCTGGTGGCCATACACTAGGGTTTGCGCAATGTTTCACTTTCAGAGATCGTATCTATAACGAGACTAACAACATTGACTCAACCTTTGCAAGTCAACGGCAAGCCGATTGTCCACGTAGTGGAGATGATTCCAACCTTGCTCCTCTTGATCCAACGCCAGTTCTTTTTGACACGGAATATTTTAGTAACTTGTTGTGCAAGAAAGGGCTTCTGCACTCTGATCAAGCACTGTTTAGTGGTGGACAAACTGATAACCTTGTTCAAATATATAGTACCAACCTTGGGACTTTCGCTAAAGATTTCGCTGAGTCTATGATTAAGATGGGAAATATCAAGCCATTGACCGGGGATCAAGGTCAAATTCGCGTAAACTGCAGGAAGGTGAACTAATTAGAGGGAGTAGTAATTAATGATGTTGTGCTTCAAGAATTTGATTGTTTTCAAGTGTAATCGTGATTTTGTTTTACTCATTTGAAGAGCCTCTCTTCCATATAAATAAGTTTATTGTGAATGTTGAGACTTTGTAGAGTTGTGTGGTCATTTGTGAATTAGCGAGAGATTGTATTTACTTTAAAGAATGACTCCTAATCACACTCAAACTCTAGGATGTAAGTTTATTGAAGACAGAATTCTATAGGGTTAGAAGTCTTATTTTTGTCTGGAATGTATTGAATGTTGTTTGTTTTGGTTATTGAATAACAGAGCCTTTCATGGTATCGAAGCCCTAAGAGGTTTAATCAACCCAACACCCTTTTCTTTTTCATAGCGTAAGGAAGCATCTTCCTTCGTTGTCATCATTCCAACAACTTCTTTTGTCCAGTTCATCTGATCATGGGAGATGATACATCACCACCAACTTCACTGTTTACCTTGAAAATGGTATAAAAAATATATAGCAATATCAATCAAAAACTAAATAGGAAGATCAAAACATAATAAAACTTTAATGGTTATTTTGACGTGGAAAACTCCTAAAGATACTCGAACAATAAATGATTACGATGAATCCATATAATAATTTTGTATATAGTCAAAGTCGGGCTACAATTATATTTGATTTGTGGTTCTAAAAATACGTGATTTATCTTAATACTAGTTGTTAGGAGAATAATGCTTAGTGTAAATGAGCAAGAAATGATAAGCAAACACGAGTGGTCACAAGGTTGAGGGCCTCGAGCTCCGCGATATGGGATCTCGAGGGCAGTCTTTAAAGGTTGATGATGAGCAATAAATAAAGAACAATAAATGAACAAATGATAAACAATAAACGAATTCAATAAACGAGGAGCAATAAAGCTATAGAGTAATTGTTGAGCACGTTTAGGCAACAAAAGCAGAGAATGTTCTATTGTATTCGATATTATGTGTGTTACAAAATGACAAGGGTCCCCTTTATATAGAAGGGGGGAATCCCAACATAGTACATGTCTAATAATAACGAGAAAATGCTATTGATATAGCTGTATAATGACTTAGTACAGATTTGTACTTCTTACAGACCTGGTCAGCTCTAACCACGTGTATTTGGGAATTTTCATTCCATAACGATCATCGATTGTACTACTCCGAGGTCGACCATAGTGAGCCTTCGATGTGCTCCCTCGAGGGACACACCTCCGGGTCGCACCTTACGCTCTGCTTCGGGCTTCTTCGAGGTTAGGCGTGGAGCGGCATAGTAGCCCCAAAGTCGAACTTCCCAATTTTGGCCGTATACAGATAGTCCCCGCATTTCTTAGAATGAAATGATAAGAAACGATCATGAATTCTTGCCTCTTCGATAACCCCATTGTGACATCAGCCACGTGAGATCATTAAATGGCGTGATAGAAAAGTTGTACAGGGGTCTTGTCAAGCACGATTCTCGAAAAGCCCACGAACAGCTATTGGCCGCCCTTTCAACTCCTCCAATTCACTTAGATGACTTATAAATACTCCAATTCCTTATCTTTTAAACCTTTGCAACATCTTCAGATCTTCAAATCTTTGCTAACAGTTTCCTGTTTTCACCTTTCTTCTGCGTTCACTTCTTCGTCAGTTTGCTTTGAGACTTCATTATAACCATGGCCAAAACTTCTAAGACAGTACCTCAAAAGGGGAAGCCCCTTCTTCATCATGCTCATCTAAGAGCAAAAAGGTAGTTCCCCTAGCGTCGAGGAGTGTGTTCCTGGGACCTTCAATACAACCTCTGATTTCAAAATTGATAAACCTTCTTCGGTACGGGGCCGATGCGAACCCATGTCTCTGTATATTAGTCTAATAACTGACATAAAGAAGGTGAAAATAGATTTCCGCTGGGAAAGGCGGTACAAATAGAGATCCTTTCTTCGAAAGAGGATATAACTACACATAAACCTGGTTTCCTCAGCGTGTATATGTATCCCTTTACCTTGGGTCCTGTAAGTTCTTCTTCTCCATCGATAGACCCGGTGATCCTCAATTTCTGTCGATAATATCGAGTGACGCTTGGTCAAATTTATCCTTCTTTTTGGAGAATCGTCTATTTGCTTAGACATTTCTCAAACATGGTCGAAGGGATGTCTTTCACCCTCGATCACCTGATCAGATTGTATAGTTCTTGCCTCTATCGAGGGGTCCTAGTCAAACTGTGGCATCAATTTGCCAAAGCATTTTTGGCCAATACCGATGAAGATAAAGACCGTGGGTGGATGAGCCGCTTCGTTTGAGTCAGAACTTCGGACCTCATCCTTGTCGAGAAGACGTCGTTCCCTAAGTAATGGAATATGAGGCGTAAGTGTTGTTACACCGAGCATGTTTTATCATCTGAATGTCCTCTTTTCCTCTTTCGAACTAACTCCTTTGTTGTTTGAATTGATTTTTCTCTGGTTGCTTAGCCACCATGTGGTTCCCCGGCGTGGTCAACGATCTCCCGGGCTGGGTTACACTTTTGGACTCTGCTTTTTCATATGACAAGCGCGTTTGGCGTGATCTGGCCAAAACTCGATGGGAGGCCAACAATCATTGTACGCCCTTACCATTATCACTTCCAAATCCCTTATGAATGGATTTCTTGGTGGTATGTTTGACATTTTACGCCTGTGCAGGCCTGGGGGAAGCCGTTTTAATGAGATGGCCTCCTCTTGGCGAAGAGGAGACCCCAAGGCTCTCTAAAGATAGAAAGAGAAAGAAGGAGATGCTGGCGGAGTCCCCAAAACCAAAGAGAGCCAAAGCTCAAAAACCAAGGGCCGATGCTACGGTCCTAACTTCGGCAGCTGCTGAGAATCTTCGCGCTGAAGACAAAGATGATGACGGTTACCCATTGGTACAAAGGGCAAAACGAAGCATCGATGCTTCGAAGGTTGTCGGGCAGAAGACTGCCGAGTCAGAGGTGGCCGATGCGGTCCCACCTCGTATTGAGGAGACCCTCGAGGAGGGTTTGGATGCAATCCCTGATCCGACCATTGAACATGATATAATCAGGCCCTTCGAGGGCGAGAGAAGCCGTCGGAGGATCCCTCGAGGGCGAGAGAAGCCTCGATAGAGGTTGATGTCATAGGCGGTCTTCAATCAGGCCCGTCGTTTTCCCCAAGGCAAACACGGGATGCCCAAAGTAGGGAGATTCACGATGTGGGGACATCCTAGGGAGTGGATGAGATCTTTGGAGATTTTTTTGCCGGTGTTAAAGAGGACGCTGATATCGATGCTCCAGTTGTTCTCGAGGAGGCTGCGAAGCTCTAAAAATAGGTGATTTTGACATAATCTTTGCTCCTTGAGTTTTGATCCTTGTTTTTCTAACTTCTTTCCTTCGTGCTATAGGTCACGATGATGTATGACCAAGACTTCTCCAAGTTAAGAGCTGAATTGACTCATAGTGAGGAGGAGTTAGAGAAGCTTGCCATGGAGTTGAAAGAGCTAAAAACTCTATACGCCCAAAAGGAAGAGGAACTGAACAGCCATCGAGCAAGCTCGGAGAAGTGCTCCAAGAGCGGGCCAACTTCATTGAGCAGGTAGTTCGGTATTCATGAGCTTGCTTGCTGTTTTCATAACTTGGTGTTTAATATCTTCGCTTGGCATTTATAGATCGAGCGAAAGGATGCCCTAGCGGAGCAGCTTCGGGAAGAGATTGCGGCCAAAGATGTCGAGATACTTAAGCTGAAGCGGTGCAAGGATAGCACAGCCTTGGAAAAGGATACTCTCCGAGGGGAGCTGGCCTCGACCCAGGGCCTTCTTCAAGGGCTAAGGAGGAGGGTCACAAATTCCAAGTGCTTCATTCCGAGTCGACTGCTGCGTTATCCAAGGCTAAGTTTGAAGCTGATGCACTCTTATCCTCATATCGGGATGACGCTACTGTAGCAAATGCTTGAGTTAGGGAGATATCTAAAGAGGCCGAGCTTAAACTGGCTAGCACCCTTGCACATGCTTGGTTAAAGGCTCAGAGAAAGGCCTTCGAGGAAGTGCATGCCAAGGGTTTTGACCTCTCCGCCGAGATCGAAGAAGAGAAGGCCTTGGAAGAGGAGTCAACAACTCTGACCTCTTCGGACGAGGGCTCTACGAGTGTCTCGGGGAGTAGCGAAGATGAAGACTAAGCCACTTTTGTTCTTTGTACTTCTTCTTCTTTTGTACATGGACTCCGCGTGGGAGTTTTGTAAATGCGCCTTTGTAAATATGAATGCAAAGGATTTTCTCGTTTAATGTCTTCAAAGTTTTCCCTTTCAGTGTTTATGCCAAGTCAAGCTTCGAACTTTTAATTTAACTTCTTCGAGCTCAGTCTCGGAGTAATAGAGACCCTTTAGATCGGGTTGTTCTAGTTTCGATTGCATACCTTCCCTATGTCGGCTTGGTAAGGGTTCAATTTGACTCCTAGATGCCTCGAACATGGGGTTGTAACGTTATTTCTATGACATTACAGTGAAGTGACCGAAATGACCCCGTCAGTACATTTCCCAAAAAGTCATAATTGCATCGTGCGAGCTGATTGGCTATCAAAGTTAATGAATAGTCGTCGCTCTTCTTATATATACTTGCTTTCCTTTCTTTGAAGGTTTTTCCTCTTTGTGAAACTACCTTTCTCTGTGGAGTTCCTTTTTTGCGCTAGTTCTAGTGCCGCATCAGATCAAAGTTTTCGCCTGAGTTTTCATCTTCCCTTTCTTATGTTAAAGGATGTCTAATTACACTACGACGTCGATCCATCATGCCCTTTATCTCCAGTGATAAGGAGGACAAGGATCGAGGATGGATGAGTCGGTTTGTTCGAGTGAGGACTATTGATATTATTCCTACGGAGTTCCTGTCGTTTCCCGAGAAATGGAATTTCAAGCATAAGTGATACACTAAATTCCATTATTTTTGTTCTCAGTGGAGCTAGACTCCGTAAGGGCGTTTTATTTCCTTTTCCGCAGCGATCCCGTGGATGCCAAATGAGGTCCCCGATCCTGCGGGCTGGGCCTGAAAACTGGTGGCCTCTTCGACTTATGATGAGCGCGATTGGCGAGATTTGTCGAAGGGAAAATAGGAGGCTAAGAACCATGGTATGTGCTATGTAGTCCTTCTCTTGAGGAGTACTTTCCCTTTCGTACACTAATTTCCTTGTTGGCGGCATCGGTGAGTTTTCTGAGGTGAGACTGTCCCCTTTCGAGGAGGAGGAAGGACCTTCGATTTCTGAGGCAAGGAAGGATAACAAAAGGAAAAGGTCCTCGAAGGACGAGGATTCCCATAGCAAAGCAGGATCCGCCCGAGGGTGCGAGGAGGAAGTTGCCGCTGACGAAGACCTCATTTTTATCGGTCGTTCTGTGGACATCAATGCACCTAGAGAGGATGACTCTATATTGATGGCCAGAACTAGTAGGCCTTCCAAGATTGTTGAGCCTGCTGAGCTTGAGGCCCATAGTCTCGAGGGAGAAATTCCTCAAGCGAGGAAAGGTGAAGGCCCTTCAGTACCTGATTTTGCACCTGGTTTTCAGACGTCGGGATGGGCTTCGACGTATCTCTGCCCAATCGGAGCGCCTCGGGTGGCTCTACCGGGGCCAATGAGACTGAGCTGGTAGATGCGAAGTCGACCTTTAAGGAAGCTCAGCGGCTCTGCTCTATGGTGAGTTTTGAGTTTATTATCACTTTTCCAACTTCATACTCTCTCCTTTTTAACTGAACTTTTCTTTCTCGTAGGCCTTCGATAAGCTCAAGTCTGGGCTGCTTTGCTGTGAGGCTAAGTTGCATAAAGCCTTGAATGGGGAGAAATCCCTCAGGCTTCTATGTGATAAGAAAACAAGAGAGCCGATACATCTTCGATCGGAGTTGGACCGAAGTCGTAATTACGAAGGCAACCTCGAGAAACAGGTAACTTCTATTTTGAGGGAATACAGGCTCCTTCCTCCATCTTCAGAAACTAACATTTCGGTATCCCAGTTTCAGAGAAAGACAGAGACGCTGGAATGCCTTCGGGGCGAAACCAACTGTCACGGCCCAAAATCCACTAAGGGTCGTGATAACGCCGGACACTGTTGTCAGGCAAGCCAACCAAAATACTTAATTTAATTCTAATCTTAATAATTTTGAAAACTAAAACTTTCCTTCAATTCAGCTAGTAAAAGATAATCTTTGCAAAAAAATAAAAAGAATGTTTAGAAGTAAATACAGAATACCCCATAACTATCTCAGAACTCGGTGTCACAAGTGCATGAGCAATTTCTAGGAAATAATGCAATACAACAACCATCCGGAATACAAAGTTGGACAGAAAGTAAGTTCAGTAATCTGAAAGAGACTCTGTTGGTTGCGGGTCGTCTCGAGGAGTGCAGCTCACCTAAGTCTCCATATCAACCATGCTGCTACGCCCACTAGGCCACTAGAGATGCATGTGCCTGTGCAACAAAAATGCAGAGCAAGTGTAGTATGAGTACGAAAACAATGTGTACCCAATGAGTATCCCGTATAATCTCAAAGAATTAGAAACGAGAGGTTGACTTCGACACTTACTAGTGGTCAAATAATAATATTTGTAAAAATGGGAGGAGATCATGGATTTTATAAAGCAATTATAAACTCATAAAGCCGGATAGCAGGTAAACAACTTCTCAAATAATAATGGATTTCCAAAGATTTACTTTTCATCATCTTTTATCAATTTATCTTCGGCCAGGAAAGGCAGATATCAACATTTATAAATCTCAGGCAAACAATACAAGCATGCGCATATCATGTCGAGGTCGTACGGCCCGATCCAACATAAATGTAAAATGTGCACTACCGAGGGTCGAACGGCGCGAACCATAGATGCATCTATTACCCCTCTCGCGAATTATACATGCGACGCGGTCAACATAAATAAACAAACACCCCGCTCGCGAATCATACATGTGATGCGGGCACACATAGATACACACATTCGAACAACCAATTAAGAATTTATCGGGGAATATTTATCCAAATAAAAGCCAATTCTCTTTTAACGATTTAAGAAAATGAAGTTTAATCCTATTAGAAATTCATTTACCAATTAGATAGGTTTTAAGCAATTCAACTGTCAATAAGATTACAATTATTCCAAGTATAGCATGCTTTTGGGTCCTAGACTACCCGGACTTACACATAATAGTAGCTACGTACGGACTCTCGTTACCTCGTGCATATGTATCCCCCACAAATAGGAGCACATTACCAATTATTTCACCTATGGGAACAATTCCCTCTTACAAGGTTAGAAAGGAGACTCACCTCACTCCGAAGATCCATAACCGACATTCCACGCTCTTTCGAAGACTCGAATCGATGCACGATGCTCCAAAACTAGCCAATAATGATGTGAATCCATTAATATATGTTCAATTACTCATTACAATACAACTTATAACAATTCCTAACCCCGATCAAAAAGTTGACAAAATTTCCCTCAGGACCAGATGCTCAGATTCCGAAGTTTTTCGAAGATAAAGTTTACCCATGAACTCACAAACTCAAATATATGATTTTCTCTTAATTTCATGTCCAAAATCGTGGTCAAAATTCAAGAATATTAAATTTCTAGGTCTTCTTCAAAAACCCCAAATTTTCACTAATTTTCATGTAAAAATCCATACACAATCAATGTATTTAACTCCTAATAAATGGGGATAACTTACCTTGCCATTGAATGATGAAACCTCCTCTTGAAATCCTCCAAAAATCGCCCAAGCCAAGAGAAAAATGAAAAAAATGGGCAAAATCTAGTCTTAAAACAACTCATTGCCCTTCTTCGCGAACGCGGAAATGTCCTCGCGTTCGCGAAGCACAACCAGCTTCAGCCCCAAAATTTCTTCATTGTGTTCGCGACCTAACGCTCGCGTTCGCGAAGGCCAGCTTCCCGGACCCTATGCGTTCGCGTAGGCCAACGGCCTCAGGCCTCGCTCCTCTCTTTCCTTCTACATGCTCGCGATCTCCCATACGCATTCGCGTAGTCAACTCAGCCCACTCCTTCGCATTCGCAAAGACCAAATTAGGCAACCTCCCACTTTCCTCTTCGTGAACGCGGGACTCCCTTCGCGTTCGAGAAGAAGGAAACCAGTTACCAGCAATTAGCAGCAGTTTTTTATCCAAATTCGATCCGAAACCACCCTGAAAAACACCCGAGGCCCCCGGGACCCCGTCCAATCACATAAACCAGTCCCATAACTTAAAACGGACCTGCTCGAGGCCTCAAATCACATCAAACAACATAAAAATCATGAATCACCCTCCAATTCAAGCTTAATGAACTTTAGAATTTCAAACTTCTACATTCGATGTCGAAACCTATCAAATCACGTCCGATTGACCTCAAATTTTGCACACGAGTCATATTCGACATTACAAACCTACTTTATCTTCCGGAATCGGAATCGAAATCCGACCCTGATATCAAAAAGTCCACTTCTGGTCAAACTCCTCAAAAACCTTCAAATTTTTATGTTTAGCCAAATGACTCCAAAATGACCTACGAACCTTCGAATTCACTTTCGATCGCACTCCCAACTCCAGAATAACCATACAGAGCTACTCCCAGACTCGGAATCCCAAACGGACATTGATAACACTGAAATGCACTTCAACCCAAACTTATGAAATTTCTTCCAAAATGCTAACTTCCACAATAGGCGCTAAAACGCACCCGGGTCATCCAAAACCTGATCCGGGCATACGCCCTAGTCCGAAATCATCATACGAACCTACTGGAACCTTCATATCCCGGTTCCGAGGTTGTTTACTCTGAAATCCAATCCTAGTCAATTCTTTCAAAATAAAGCTTCCAAAATGAGAATTCCATTTCCAAATCAACTCTGAATTCCCCGAAATTCAATTATGACCATGCGTACAAGTCATAATACCTGAAGTGAAGCTGCTCATGGCCCCAAACTGCTGAATAACGCACTAGAGCTCAAAACGACTGGTCGGGTCGTTACATTCTCTCCTACTTAAACATACGTTCGTCCTCGAATGTGCTGAGAACTACACTGAAGTAGTCTGAAATCACTCGTTAACACCTCGTGCACCTACCCGTGCTACTACAACTCAGTTGAGCACGTTAGCTTGATCAATTTTGGAGATATTCCCTTTTATTCAAGCAAATAAGCCTTAGAGCCAAATTCCAACATCCGAAAGTTTATGCCAGGCCTGTTTCCAACATACGCTCACCATATCAATAACTACACACAGCACCAAAACATGACTGCATACCTTAGTCGAATTCGCACCTTGCACCACTTTACTCACAGGACGACAATAACATTCTCTGATTAAATTAGTTGAAATTCCACGAATCTAATGCTCCCAATGCACCTCATGATATATATATATATATAAGTCTTGCTCTAACTCTTACAATACCGCCACGATGGAAGAGATGTGTAGAAATCAATAACCAACTACTGAATCAATAAATCATTGGGTCTATACTGCTGACAAGAACCATCACCTCATTCTGAACCAAATAATGGTCTTAGCTCCTTAATATACTTCATATAATCAGATTGCAGTGATCCTAAATCCAATGAACTCGTCTCACCCAGTACGAACTGCTTAGGCAATAGCCCATCCCGGACATGATCAAAAGTCTCATATGATGCCACAATGTGACAATAGGCTACCAATTCGAGCGTGATACAAAGGAAAACGAACTCTAAAAAGGAAATCCAATTGCCCCGCTCGCAAATCATACATGCGACGCGGTCAACATAATTAAACAAACACCCCGCCCGTGAATCATACCTGCGACGCGGGCATATAGCTAATATGAGTTTTCCTCAGAAAAAAATAGGAAACAAAACACATAAAAATAGATATAGGGAACTGTACTCAACATCACATTGTTGCAGCGCGCAACCCAATCCAAATAACATACCCATGGCGGCGTGCCACCCGATCCACACATAAAATTCACATAAGGAGATACACACAGAGCTAGATTGCTCATTACATCAAAATACCGAATATCGGTCACCAGCACGTCAAGTGCATAATACCCTCCCTGGGGAGACATATAGCGCTATAAGCTACAAACTCAAGCACCACTGAGGTGCGATATACGATCTGAATCTCAAGAGCCATTCTGCTCATATAACATCATCTTTACGCAGAACCTCAACACATAAGAAATTCACCAAGCCGTCTCTTGACTCACATGGCGCAATACATCATTACATGAAATAGCTGACGACGAAATAACACCCCGACTACTCTTCCATAAGGAGCACATGGATGAAATGAACACATCTGGCCTAATATAGAGCCCATTCACATTTAAATCCATCCACAGACCTCAAGCTGATTCTGATCGCACTGAACCAGGATAATAACCTTTCAAAGGTCCATAATCACTCCCTTTTTCTCATAACACACAAGAACAACCATCATAACTGGAGTAATCCTCCACAGTCCGCAACTCAATAAACTGTGTGCCCTCCAGGCATCAATTCTTAATTTAACGACATCATTACAATCTTCATACTTGATTTAACTCTTCAATCAATCAAGTGGATACATGCCACACTAATACAACCTTCCCGTGGGGCACGCTCCCACAACCTTCCGTAATAGATAATAGGTATGTACATCCAAACCATCGGCCGCACTAACGCTGAAAAGAGATCAAGAATCCTTAACCAGGATGCAAAGCCTTTTTCAGAAAACACCAATCTCAGGTGATGCTGAAGACAATACCAACTTACCTTAAACATCGAAACTCCTTTCCTGCTTATTCGAGCTCGTGACATCTTTGTCAACACCGAATTGCAACCTTGATCCTCACTTCAAATTACATACCACTCACTGCACCCAATATGCCAATATACGATAGAAAACACGTTTTTCATCATAACTTCGGAACCACTAATAGATTAACACTTCATCATATAAAAACTTTTCACTTAACTCACTTTAGGAGAACCATAGCAACACACAGGTGAATTCTCATAACCGTGGAATATGCAAATCTCTAAGTAGTGGTCTAAGCCACCATAGCCCTTCCGGGATCCGCCTACACATAACAGGCCATAATAGTAGAATACTTCTGAATAACATCAATTACCGCAGCCAACCGGCCTCACACGTACCGTCACGAATCACTTGCATAACTTGGTCCCGCTGCAGCAACTGATCACTACCACCAATATGCCAATTCAACAATGGCTAATCAATTTATCTTCTTCCAATTTATCCTTGATTGCCTTAGAGATAATAATAACTTCATTCAACACATAACATACCCCATCCACACTCATCCCGAAGGACCTTGAATCACGAGACCACGCTATCTCCAATCCCACGAACCGTTTCATACCTCCCTTGTGCGCAATTAGCATCCTCAACCAGTATGCCCATTCTGATAATCCCTCTACGCATCCGAAGTCTTTTCTCATTTTCCTCCCAAATGCTACATTGCGAGTCAAAACATCATAGAACATTCTGGGCCTCTTCTCATAAGCTGCTACGAAAGCTTGATTCTTAACCGTACTTATAGGCTCGAAATCATTAGGCACCACACTTTAACCTTTGAATCCACTAGGACCGTTGTTGAGAGCCACACGCTCTAACTTGGTGCCGAATATAATAAACTCCATGAATCTTCTAGCACATGAATACCCTCTCGATAAAGCACCCGGCAGAATCATTTTCCTTGAGACCCACATCTATACAAGGCATAAATCCTGAATCCTTCCCCGAGTCTGAACATGAGCTAATAAGGCCAATGATAGCACACATTTAATAATTTCTTTGCTCAAATTACCACTTATGTTCGTTTTCTGCAGCTATAATAACCCATCAATATGCTAATAACAGAAACCTCGCAAGTAGTTAGCCATGCAACCCAATCCTAAGCGGTGGAACTCTCCCACTTAGCTTGAATCCACTATTACACAAATTTGGAATTCACCAGGATTCTTTATCTCTTATTGACATAACATTGTGCAATCAACCGCAAAAATTCTCAGAATCTTTTTGTAAAACCCTCTTTTCATACTCTGAATCCATAACCATATTCGCACGACCGATCTCTTTGTTGTATAACCAATAGAATTCTTCGCAGAAGCTTCGCCAATCCATGCGACCGCCGAGCTGCTCACTGGAGATAACCCACCTATGGAATTTATGTGCCGACGTCCTCCAACGTTGCTACACGAGGTACAATCACTACGACATCAATAACCCATCCTGAGTCCAAGCTCACTCTCTAGCTGCACAAGTCCATTCACCCCTTATGGACATCAATTAAATGTGCGGCAACATCCTTCGAATTCAAAGTTACGTTGTATCCTTCTTCATTTCAAGTAGCTCTTTTCTGTTATATCAAATCTCTTACCGCATAATAGCTCATACTTCAAATTAGATACGTAGACCCCAATCATCAATCACTAAAATTCCCAAGTTGTTCCAAACTCTCCTTAAGGTGCCTAGTCATCCTAACACAAAGCCCATATGCAACTCCGCCACTCTCCCATTTTGGCGGAACTCACCCCTCTAATCGACCACTCCACCTTTGCTTCTTATACCTGGACTTCTAGAAATTTTAACCACCGTCTGACACTCCCCACATGTCCTTCCTCATCCTTCGTTGCTCAGTTGTTGCCTTAAAAAAATCTATCTTCGTAGCACTTAAACCCACAAATCGCTACTAACTTTAAACCTTTTCGGAGATCATCTTTCTCGAACCGTCGACATTAGAAACACTGATTCAATCCTGAACCACCGCACCCCACGATATGGAACCGTCGTTTCTCCGATATTATTTCAGAATATCCTACCCCAAGAGAGAATTGCAAAAGACCATAACACTGGCGAACTTAACACATACAACTGAGGACGACACTACATCGCAGATTAAAATTCCACCACGCTCGAAAATACCAAGTCTCGTTACTCCATCACCCCAAATCTAGACATTCATAGGCCAATTGCTTTTCCTTCATCGAAAATGAGATATCCGATCTCTGAATCGTGCACTAAGTAGACTTCCTTTCGAATCATTCACTGCCCCAACACATAGGCAAGTATCCTACCATCAGGTCAATACTGTGTGATAACCAATCGTGAGCATCATAGCAATCTGTGCATAGCCTCAAAGCTCTCAGGAATACTGTTACTGAGCCGAAATGACAAGATATCCTTCCGCAAGGCAACGACAATAGCTCAATCAACTATTTAGGGAGAACCATCCCGCACCACATTGGTAGTACCATTACAATTCTTCAATTCTCAATTTATAGAGAGCAGTTCGCGTCGCATAAGATCAAATAGGAAGGAAATAAAGGCATAAGCCGCAAAAGAATCAAATCGCACGATGAGGAATCAAGAAGGGAAGTGCTCCTAACAGCCCCGTAGCCTCTCGAAGATAAGTACAGACATCTCTGTACCGATCCGCAAGACTCTACTAGACTCGCTCAAGACTCGTGAGACCTAAGGGAACCTAATGTACTGATACCATGTTGTCACGACCCAATATCCACTAAGGGTCGTGATGGCGCCGGACACTACTGTCAGGCAAGCCAACCAAAATACTTAATTTAATTCTTATCTTAATAATTTTGAAAACTAAAATTTTCCTTCAATCAGCTAGTAAATGATAATATTTGCAAAAAAAAGAATGTTTAGAAGTAAATAAGGAATACCCCATAATCATCCCAAAACCTAGTGTCACAAGTGCATGAGCAATTTCTAAGAAATAATGTAATACAACAACTGTCCGGAATACAAAGTTGGACAGAAAGTAAGTACAGTAATCTGAAAGAGACTCTGTTGGCTGCGGGTCGTCTCGAGGAGTGCAACTCACCTAAGTCTTCGTATCAACCATGCTGCTACGCCCACTAGGCCACTAGAGATGCATGTGCTTGTGGAACAAAAATGCACAGCAAGTGTAGTATGAGTACGAAAACAACGTGTACCCAATGAGTATCCTGTCTAATCTCGAAGAAGTAGAGATGAGAGGTCGACTTCGACACTTACTAGTGGTCCAATAATAATATTTGTAAAAATGGGAGGAGATCATTGATTTTATAAAGAAATTATAACCTCATAAATCCAGATAGCAGGTAAACAACTTTTCAAATAATAATGGATTTCCAAAGATTTACTTTTCATCATCTTTTATCAATTTATCTCCGGCCAGGAAAGGCAAATATCAACATTTATAAATCTCAGGCAAACAATACAAGCATGTGCATATCATGTCGAGGTCGTACGGCCTGATCCAACATAAATGTAAAATGTGCACTGCCGATGGTCGAACGACGCGAACTATAGATGCATCTATTACCCCGCTCGCGAATCATACATGCGACGTGGTCAACATAAATAAACAAACACCCCACTCGCGAATCATACATGCGACGCAGGCACACATAAATACACACATTCGAACAACCAATTAAGAATTTATCAGGGAATATTTATCCAAATAAAAGCCAATAATCTTTTAACGATATAAGAAAATGAAGTCTAATTCTTTTAGAAATTCATTTACCAATTCGATAGGATTTATGCAATTCAACTGTCAATAAGATTACAATTATTCCAAGTATAGCATGTTTTTGGGTCCTAGACTACCCGGACTTACACATAATAGTATTTACGCATGGACTCTAGTCACCTCGTGCATACGTAGACCCCACCAATAGGAACACATAACCAATTATTTCACCGATGGGGATAATTCCCTCTTACAAAGTTAGAAAGGAGACTCACCTCGCTCCGAAGGTCCATAACCGGCATTCCACGCTCTTCCGGAGACTCGAATTGATGCACAATGCTCCAAAACTAGCCAATAATTATGAAAATCCATTAATATATGTTCAATTACTCATTACAATCCAATTTATAACAATTCCTAACCCCGATCGAAAAGTTGACAAAATTGCCCACGGGCTCACGGGCCCGGATTCCAAAAGTTTTTCGAAGATAAAGTTTACCCATGAACTCACGAACTCAAATATATGATTTTCTCTTAATTTCATGTCTAAAATCGTGGTCAAAATTCAAGAATATCAAATTTCTAGGTCTTCCTCAAAAACCCCAAATTTCCACTAATTTCCATGTAAAAATCCATACATAATCAATGTATTTAACTCCTGATAGGTGGGAATAACTTACCTTGACATTGAATGATGAAACCCCCTCTTGAAATCCTCCAAGAATCGCCCAAGCCAACAGAAAAATAAAAGAAATGGGCCAAATCCCGTCTTAAAACAACTCACTGCCCAGCACTGCCCTTCTTCGCGAACGCGGAAATGTCCTCGCGTTCACGAAGCACAACCTGCTTCAGCCCCAAAATTTCTTCATCGTGTTCGCGAACTGATGCTCGCGTTTGCGAAGGCCAGCTCCCCGGACCCTATGCGTTCGATTTCCAAGCCTCGCGCTCGCGTTGGCCAACGGCCTCAGGCCCCGCTCCGCTCTTTCCTTCTACGCGCTCACGATCTCCCATACACGTTCGCGTAGTCTACTTAGCCCACCCCTTCGCGTTCGCGAAGGCCAAATCATGTAGCCTCCCACTTTCCTCTTCACGAACGCGGGACTCCATTCGCCTTCGCTAAGAAGGAAACCAGATACTAGCAATCAGCAACACCTCCATCTGAAACACACCCGAGGCTCCCAAGACTCCGTCCAACCACACAAACCAGTCCCATAACTTAACACGGACCTGCTTGAGGCCTCAAATCACATCAAACAACATCGAAATCACGAATAACTCTCCAATTCAAGCTTAATGAACTTTAGAATTTCAAACTTCTACATTCGATGTCAAAACCTATCAAATCACGTCCCATTGACCTCAAATTTTGCACATAAGTCATATTTGATATTACGGACCTACTCCAACTTCCGGAATCAAAATCTGACCCCGATATCAAAAAGTTCACTTCCGGGCAAACTCCTCAAAAACCTTCAAATTTCTATCTTTAGCCAAATGACTCCAAAAGGGCCTACGGACCTCCGAATTCACTTCCAATCGCGCTCCCAACTCCAGAATCACCATACGCTACTCTGAGACTCAGAATCCTAAATGGACATCGATAACACTAAAATGCACTTTAACCTAAACTTATGCAATTTCATCCAAAATGCTAACTTCCACAATAGGCACCAAAACGCTCCTAGGTCATCCAAAACCCGATCCGGGCATACGCCCAAGTTTGAAATTATCATACGAACCTACTGGAACCTTCAGATCCCGATTATGAGGTTGTTTACTCTGAAATCCAATCTTAGTCAATTCTTTAACTTAAAGTTCCGAAATGAGAATTCCCTTTCCAAATCAACTCCGAATTCCTTGGAATTAAATTTCGACCATGTGTTCAAGTTATAATACCTAAAGTGAAGTTGCTCATGGCCCCAAATTATTGAACGATGCACTAGAGCTTAAAACGACCGGTCGGGTTGTTACACCAACCATGTCAATTCATAATGCAACAACTTGAAGGCACAGATAGATGTTCATGTTGCGGACAAAAGGAACGCTTTGGATAAGGCCTCCACCCTCGAGATACAGCTTAGTAAAGCTCCGGAAGGTGACTCAATCCAGATGAGCAGGATTGCTAAGCTTGAAATAGAACTTTTGAAGATAAAGGCCGAAGTTGTAGACGCTCGAGCCGAAGCTGAAGAGGTTCGAGCAAAAGCCGATAAGAAGGTGGTCATCTATCTGAAATATGATGTTATAGCTAGACGCCAAGTTCCTCATTTCCGATGCTGAAGACAACGAGGAGGAGGCCTGTAAGGAAGCTGGTCCAGATGGATCCAATGGTGACATAGTCCCCGAGGGGGGAAAGGCTAAGTTCCCGAGGGTAGACTAGATTTTTCTTTCTTGTTCCTTGTATAGGGCTCCATGCGGGAGTGTTGTAAATGTATCTTTGTACCATTAGTTATAATAAAAAGGAACCCTTTGGTTTTCCATTCATATGAATTTCCACTTGCTTGTGTCTTTGTTTATATTTTGAGTGTTGATGCTTGTCGATAATTAGTCTGATATGCTGGAATTTTAAGATAGGAACCCTTTGGTTGTGCTTGATGAGTAATTGATACTAGTTGACAATTCAGGGCTAGGTGCTCGAATCAAGTTTTGACTCAGGCTCATTGACCCTTAGGTTTTCAACATATTGGCCCTTAGGCTCTTATGTTGGCCCTTAGTGTCTTACACATTGGCCCTTATGCACTTTGTAGATTGGGTCGATGCGACCTCTAATATGGCTATAGTTTTCCCCATTTCGGCTGAAGACTTTTGAAGTTTTGATTATGCCTTAGCATGTTTTGTGTTCGTCCGACTCTTCAACGACTCAAATAAGAACCTCGATTATTAGTCAATATGTGATGATAATTGAGTACATCGGGAGTTTCTCTTGAAGGCTGATTTTTCGAATCCTTTTGTTGAAGGCTGATTGTCTCGAAGCCTTGTCATTATTTGGAGTTGACATGATCGAAGATCCTTTGCTTATGCCGGGGGTAGCCTGATTAACCGGTTATTTTCGAAGTATTTGAAGGCCTTTAATTTTATGGCGGTGGTCGGACGTTGCCGAGACGCGTTAATTTGGCCAGAGCCTTTTGATATGATCATAGTCGATAGTCCCTGTGTGAGATGACCTCGGCGTCTATATTGAGGGTATGCCTTTTTAGGTGTCTTACAAGTTCGATATATAGCCTTGGTCATAATATCGGGGTTATGCCTTTTTAAGGTCTTATAAGTTTTGGCATGCCTCGTTGAGGTCTTACAGATTGGGGTTGCCTCACTGAGGGCTTACGAGCTCAAAATTGCCTGATGACGGTCTTCGAGTGTTGGAGAGTTTTTTGGCCCTCGAGTTGTCTTGTGAGAAAGTAGTGAATTTCTTTGAGGCACAAAGTGTTTTGATAAGCAAAGGGGCTTCCTCAATTACTTGATATATGCATACATGTTTTTTGCCTTTGGAGGCTCGATTATTCTATATGGACATGGTTCGTTTGGCCGTTTGGGTCAATACAACATTCTCCTATCTAGGTCCTCCTAGGCATAGTTCGGTTTCTTCCAAGGGGTGGCCTCCTAGGGTGATGCCCCCAGTATTTGAGGTTGATCGAAGAGAAGCCTTGAATACTTGATCAGTTCTCCTTAGGTAGCATATGGATGTTGCCTCAATAAAAACCTCGCCGGTAAAACCCGTTCGGGATAAAATCTGGTCTAAGGGAAAAAGAGCGCAACACATGCTTTAAAACCCAAGGTCTTTGAGTTGGAGGGCACTTTGATTCCTTTCAATCGAATACCTACAGTAAGTTAGTATAAAACATAAATGAAAAGGGAGAAGGTCGTACCTTAGCATTGATAGCGTTAGAGCCTCAATCCATTTTAATTACTTGCTTAGATGACGCGGCACGGTCCTTTATTTACTCATTTGGGTGGAGCCGAGAATGTAGGTTGTGGTTGCTATTTGGCCATTTGCTTGTCTTTTGGCTTCTTTTATGTTGAGGGCATTGATGCCGGTGCTACATCATATACCGCGAACATCTCTCTTGCTGCGTGTTGCTCCCCGTATACTGCTTTTACTTCATCCTTGGTTGGAAACTTTATCATTTGATGAAGGGTTGATGGCACTGCTCTCATAATGTGTATCCACGACCTTCCAAGTAAGGCATTGTACCTCATGTCACCTTCGATGACATAAAACTTGGTATCTTGGATTGTACCGACCACGTCGACCGGGAGGATGACCTCTCCTTTTGTTGTCTCGCTCGCCATGTTAAATCCATTGATGACTCGAGATGCGAGTACAATCTGATCGAGTTGTCCGAGCTGCTCTACCACCCTTGACCTGATTATGTTGGCCGAGCTACCTGGGTAAACGAGTACGCATTTAATTTGAAACTTATCAAATGAAAAGAAATTACTAGTGTGTCATAATGAGGCTAAGACAAGGTCTCAATATCCTCTTCGCTGAATGTGAGAGCATCCTCTTGTATGTAACTCCCAGTTCGCTTTTCCCTAGTGATGGATATTTTCAATCACTTGACAACGGGCCCATGTGGGGCGTCGACCCCTCCAATGAACATGTGGATGACGTGCCGTGGTTCTTCTGGTTTGTTTTTCCTATTCGCCTCTCTTTCCCGAAATTGGTTTTTGGCTCGGTCGATGAGGAACTCTCAAAGGTACACTTCGCTGATCAGTCGGGCTACCTTTTCTCGAAGCTGTCTCCAATCTTCGGTCCTATGATCATGGGTGCCGTGATATTTGCATACCAAGTTAGGGTTACTCTGTGAAGGGTTTGACAGTATGGGTTTTGGCCATCTGGTATCTTTGATTTTACCTATGACTGATACAATATCCGAGATATCGATGTTGAAGTTATACTCGGATGGCCGGGGTGCCTCTACTGGCCTAGTATGCCTATCGAACCCAGCTTTACTCATGAGTCCCCGGGAACTTCGACCTCGATCTATCCTTTGATCACCTCGAGTTATATTACGCCTTGGGGCGTTTTTTTGATCTTCTACGTATGGCCGGTATCTTTCCTTGTTTGGCCTTGATTCCCTTTCTTTAAACCTTTATTCCTTCATTAAGATCCTGCTAGGATATACTGAGCGCGAGGTGGATCTTAATTGGTCGTTTTCGACCTTGATCTTCGATTGATATCTATTGTGCACATCCGCCCGGGTTGCAGCGGGATATTCGATCAAATTTTGTTTTAGCTGTTTCGAGGCTACCGAGCTTCGTTCGTTCAAACCTTGAGCGAAGGACTGTACTTCCTAGTCATTGGAGACTGGTGGTAATTCCATTCGTTCCATCTGAAAGCGAGATACAAATTCCCATAGCATCTCATTTTCTCTCTGTTTGATTTTGACGACATTGGACTTTTTGGTGGCTACTTTGATGGCACCAGCGTGTGCCCTTACAAAAGAGTATGCCAACATGACAAATGAATCTATTGAATTTGGGGGTAGGTTATTATACCACATCATAGCCCCCTTTGACAGTGTTTCTCCAATTTTCTTCAACAAGACAGACTCAATTTCGTCATCCTTCAAGTCGTTCCCTTTTACCGCACAATTGTAAGCGGTAACATTCTCATTAGGGTCTGTGGTTCTGTTATATTTCGGGACATCGGGCATTCTGAATTTCTTCAGGATGGGCTTCAGAGCCACACTTGGTGGGAATGGTTTCTGTATAAACTTCTTTGAATCTACACCCTCAAAATTGGCGGTGCACTCGGGATCTTATCGACCCTCAAATTATAAGTCTCTACCTTTTTATCGTTAGCCTCTATCTTTTTTTCTCCAGATTCAATCATTTTAGTGAGGTCCTCGAGCATCTTCATAGTAGTGGGGTCCGTTGCTGACCTGTTATTACTCGATCTCTCTGGTGTCTGCTCAACTCGAGGAGCCGTTTCTGGTGTTGTTGTGCTTGGAGTTTTTTGTTGACTTTGTAGCTGAGCAATAGCCACTTGTTGTGCTTGCAACATTTCGAAAATGACTTGGAGGCTGACTCCTCTTTCTTCCATCCCTCGTGCTTCTTGGTCTCCAACTTGGGCTTCCCTACATCCTTTCCTTACGGGGTCTGCGCCTGCTTCCTTGTTTAGAATGTTGTGGGAGCTGATATCAACTAGCTCCATGTTTGGTACTCGCTCAGGGTTTACAGGTGGTATACCCAGCCCTATGTCGTTGTTTTCCCCAAGTCCTTCACTGTCATGAAAAGGTGCATTTTGTGTGCTAGACATGATTAAGCCTGAAATCAAAGAATCTTTGATAAGAAAAAGTGTGAAGGGTAATGCGTGTTATCAGAAAACTACCACCAAAACAATCACTATTATTTTTAGCCCCACGGTGGGCGCCAAACTATTTACCTTAAAAATGGTATTTACAATTATATTTGATTTGTCTTTCTAAAAATACGTGATTTATCTTAATACTAGTTGTTAGGAGAATAATGCTTACTGTAAATGAGCAATAAATGATAAGCAAACCCGTGTGGTCACAAGGTTGAGGGCCTCGAGCTCAGCGATATGGGACCTCAAGGGTAGCCTTTAAAGGTTGATGATGAGCAATGAATAAAGAACAATAAATGAAAAAATGATGAACAATAATCGAATTCAATAAATGAGGAGCAATAAAGCTGTAGAGTAATTGTTGAGCACGTTTAGGCAAGAAAAGCAGAGAATGTTCTATTGTATTCGATATTATGTGTGTTACAAAATGACAATGGTCCCCTTTATATAGAAGGGAGGAATCCCAAGATAGTACATGTCTAAGTACGGATTTGTACTAATATTGCAGACCTGGTCAGCTCTAACCACATGTATTTGTGAATTTTTCCGCCTTTCCATGACGATCATCGATTGTACTGCTCGGAGGTCAACCATAGTGAGCCTTCGATGTGCTCCCTCGAGGGACACACCTCAGGGTCGCACCTCATGCTCTGCTTCGGGCTTCTTCAAGGTTAGGCGTGGAGTGGCATAGTAGCCGCAAGGTTGAACTCCCAAATTTTTGCCGTATACACTCACCATCGCGCACTCAAGTTTCCATGCCCTCTCCAAACCTTGCCCACCAATTGCTAGTGAAGTTAACTTCATTTAATTTTTTATTGTGGAAGACACAATTTATGCCAATGGTGTATGGATGCGGCCTTAACCATCATATTGATGGTAGTGAGCCGACTCCCACAAAATTTCTTGCGTAGAATCAGTTAAACCCAGAGTATAAAGCCTGGGTACGAGAGGATCAACTTGTGCTCAGTTGGATAGTCGCATCTGTCTCAGAGAGCATCTTGGCGCAACTAGTTGGAGCATCAACTGCTCGTGATTCTTGGGAGAAGCTTGTTGCTGCATATGCTTCAGGATCCAAGCCTTTGATTCGTGAACTGAAGATGAAGTTGCATACTTTGCATCGTGAGAATGCAAGTATTGAGTCATATGTTCAAAAAGCGAAGGGAATTGCTAATAAACTAGCTGCATTGCAGCATCCAGTTCCTAATGACAACTTAGTTGAATTTGTTCTTACTAGGTTGGGTCATATTTACCGTCAATTTATTAGGTCGCTTGAATCGCGGTAAGAAGATATTACCTTTGATGCTATAATTGGTCTTCTTCTTAAAGACGAACGACAATTAAAAAGAGATGAAATAATTAATGTTATTGCACCTATGATTCAGTTTACTCACATCTCAATCTCATCTAATCGAGGACGTGGTAGAGGCCGTGGGATTCGTGGTCGTGGACGCTCCTCAAGCCATGGATCTGCACAGACAAACTCAACTTGGAACTTTCAGACTTCTAACCAGACTACAAAACCAACACAATATATCTCATATTTCTCTGAAATTATTTGTCATAATTGTGAAGGAAAGGGACGCCTTGCGCGCGTCTGTCCATCACCTCGAGCTAACAATGGCAACATGGTATGTAACTGACCTGTTTCCAACCTTACTACTTCTCAAAACCCTCCTACTACACAAAATTGGTTGATGGATAGTAGCACCACACATCATCTCACTGCAGATCTTAATAATCTAGGTATTCACTCGGAGTACCAAGGTCCTGAAGAAGTCATTAGGTAATGGTTCTAAGTTACCGATCTCTCATGTTGGTAAAAGTTCTATATTACATGTTCCTAATGCCATACAAAATTTGTTATTTATTACCTCCTTTGCTAAATCTAATCAAGTGTCTATTGAATTATTTCCTAACTATATTTTGATTAAGGACCTGGCAACAAGGGACATCTGCCACAATGGGCCGGCTGAAGGAGGCCTGTACGTATTCTCTTTCTGTGCAAAAACTAGCTTCCTATGCAGCGTCATTATGAGTTTGGCATGCTCGTCTGGCTCATGCATCCTATCCCACCGTTCGTCATACATTGTCGTCTAGTGCCTTGTAGCTGTTCATCAAATAAAAATCCTAGTTTATGTTCTACATGTGCTATTAGTAAGAGTCACAAACTTCCATTTAGTGAGACTAGTTTTCAAGCCACCGGGCCACTAGATTTAGTTTGCTCAGATGCTTGGGCCCTGCTCCAATTATTTCTAATGATGGTTATAAATATTATGTGAACGTTTTTGATCATTTTAGTAAATATACATGGATTTACTTTTTGCGGCGTAAATCTGAAGTTCTCTCTGTCTTTATTCAGTTTTGTACTATAGTTGAAAAATATTTTGGTCGTCCTATAAAATATTTTCAAGCAGATTGGGAGGAGAATTTCAAGCCCTTACCACTTATTTAAGGGACAATGGAACGTTCTTCTTGTCCATATACACCTGACCAAAATGGATGTGCTGAAAGAAAACGCAGGCACATAGTTGAGACTGATCGTGCTCTTCTCCACCATGCCAATGTTGCATCTAAGTTTTGGACTAACGCATTTGAGACTGCTGTATATACTATAAATAGATTACGCGCTCGCATATTAAATAATTTATGCCCATTTCGTGTGTTATTTCATACTAATCCAGATTACTCTGTCTTACGTATTTTTGGTTTCTTATGCTTTCAATGGTTTCGGCCTTACACAAAGGACAAGCTCTCTCCATGATCTAAGCTTTGTGTATTTTTGGGATGTAGTAAGCTGCACAAGGGGTACAAATGCTTTGATATAGACTCATCAAATTTTTTTGTTTCCCGTCATGTAATTTTTGATGAGTCTAACTTTCCATTTGCTTCACAGGATGTTGTGGTGCCTACTTCATCAACCAATGGAACTCGAACCCCATTAGTTGTCAATGTACCACTTCAACAGCCCATACCACCTTCACCAGCTTCGCCTTTGGAGCAATCCAACACCTTGATGGGTCATTCTTCACCAACCTCATCTACATGCCCAACACCTTTGCCTGATGTTACTGCTCCAGATGGACACTTACATTGGCTACTTGTTCCTCTCCTGTTGGTATCCCTTTGTGTGTGGATTCTCCACAAGATATTTCTCTTGATACGCTGCCTTGTCATCATGATGACTCATCTTCCGTAGTTAAACCTGTACATATGGTTACTCGAGCAAAAATAGGCTCGTTGAAACCTAAACAGCCTTTTTCCTTAATGACAACTACTTTACCTTCCACTGAGCCCTCTTGCTACTCATATGCTCCTACAGATTCAAATTGGCGGAGACCATGACTGATGAATATAATGCATTGATTCAAAGTGGGACTTGGCAGCTTGTCCCGCCTTCTCCTTCACGAAATGTCATTGATGCCGTTGGGTCTATAAAACAAAGCTGAAAGTGGATGGTTCACTTGATCGCTACAAAGCGAGGCTTGTTGCTAAAGGCTATCATCAACGTCATGGAGTTGATTATAATGATACGTTTAGTCCAGTTGTTAAGCCTACAACTATCCGATTGCTCCTTTCCCTAACTGTGATTTATCATTGGTATGCTACTCAGTTGGATATCTCTAATGCTTTTATTCATGGTCATCTAGATGAGGTGGTTTACATGTCCCAACCTCCGGGCTTTGTTGATCTGACACGACTACCATGTTTGCCTGTTAAAACGCTCTCTTTATGGCCTAAAACAGGGTCCTAGAATGTGGAATCGATGTCTAACTGATGCCTTGACTTCCTTTCGTTTCTTAAGTTCCAAAACTGATAGCTCTCTGTATTATAAGTCTACTGCTGGACAGAAAATTTTCTGCCTTATCTATGTGGATGATATCCTAGTCTTGGACTCTAATCCTACTCTTGTTAAGACACTAGTTGCTCAATTACGTGATCGTTTTGTAGTGAAAGACTTGGGCAGACCTTCATATTTCTTGGGAATTAAGGCACACTGGGTGAAGGATGGTCTTCATTTGTCTCAGGGTAAATATGTTGCTGACCTTCTCAAACGAGCTCAAATGGACTCCTGCAGTAGCTTGTCTACACCAACTTCCGCTACAAACAAACTCTCAACTACAGATGGTGCTCAGCTTTTTGATGTTACATTATACCGCAGTGTTGTTGGTGCACTACAGTATCTAACATTTACGCGTCCGGACATAGCTTATGCGGCGAACAAGGTGTCTCAGTTCATGCATAATCCTTTGGATACATTGGGTTGCTGTTAAATGCGTTCTACGGTATATTAAGGCGACACCATCATATGGTTTATGTTGCGGAAGCCAAATGTATATAGTGTGAATAAGTCACAACTACTATACCAAAAATTATGACAGCCACCAAATAATAAATAAGACAATAAAGCAACAATAAAGGGAACACCAGAATTTACGAGGTTCGGCTAATTTTGCCTACTCCTCGGACACAACCAATATTTTATTTCACTCCAAAAATACAAGTGAAATAATACTAAAGAGAGAAGATACAAATGCCTTAAACAGATGAGAAGGCAAATGAGAGGTGTGTTTAAATCCTAAACATTAAGCCTTCTTTTATAGGGGGAAAATTTCCCAACCAAATGGCTAACCCACCGATGTGGGACTTTGCCAAATTCAACAAATCTCCACCTTGGCAAAATTCCACATCTTCAATCTTCTCTCAATAACAAATTTTGGTTGTGTCTTCATCTTCAATCTTCAGTGTTCAACAATGTTGATCAAATCCAAACAATGTTGAAACTTGACCGCAGTCACCACTTTTGTCAGCATATCAGCAGGATTCTCTGTAGTATGAATTTTCTTCATCGTGACTCCACCTTCTTCTATGATTTCTCGTACAAAATGATACCGAACATCAATGTGCTTCGTCCTTGCATGATAAACTTGGTTCTTCGCTAATTGAATAGCACTTTGACTATCACAAAAAATTGTGATACCTTTTTGTTCAACACCAAGCTCCTTTAGCAATCCTTGAAGCCAAATTGCCTCCTTCACAGCCTCTGTAATAGCCATGTACTCTGCCTCTGTTGTAGACAAAGCAACTGTTGACTGCAAAGTAGACTTCCAACTAACTGGTGCCTTTGCAAAAGTAAACACATAACCAGTAGTTGATCTTCGTTTGTCCAGATCACCCGCAAAATCTGAGTCACAATATCCAACTACAGACTGATTGTCTTCCTGCTCAAAAACTAACCCGACATCTACAGTATTATGAATATACCGTAGAATCCACTTCACAGCTTGCCAATGCTCCTTCCCTGGATTGTGCATATATCTGCTAATAACTCCAACAGCTTGTGAAATGTCAGGCCTTGTGCAAACCATTGCATACATCAAGCTACCAACAACATTTGCGTATGGTACCTTTGACATATACTCTCGTTCAGCTTCATCCATTGGCGACATAGTAGTACTTAGCTTAAAATGGGAAGCAAGTGGAGTACTAACTGGCTTAGTCTTGTCATCTATGCCAAAACGTTGAAGTACTCTCTTCAAATATTCCTTTTGAAATAAACAGAGTTTCTTTGAACGTCTATCTCTAATTATCTCCATGCCAAGAATTTTCTTTGCCTCACCCAAATCCTTCATCTCGAACTCCTTCTTCAGTTAAATCTTCAACTTATCAATTTCTTCCGAATTCTTGGAAGCTATCAACATATCATCAACATATAGGAGAAGATATACAAATGAACCATCTTTAAGCTTGTGCAAATACACACAATGATCGTATTTGCTTCTCTTGTACCCTTGCCGCAACATAAACTCGTCAAATCGCTTGTACCATTGTCTAGAAGATTGTTTCAATCCGTACAACGATTTTTCAAGTTTGCACACCATATTTTCTTTTCCAGCAACTTTGAATCCTTCTGGCTGAGTCATGTAGATTTCCTCCTCCAAGTTTCCATGTAAAAACGCAGTTTTTACATCCATCTGAACTAGTTCCAAATCCAATTGTGCTACCAAAGCCAACATAATTCTAATGGAGGAATGTTTTACAACTGGAGAAAACACTTCATTGTAATCAATTCCCTCCTTTTGAGCATATCCTTTGGCCACCAATCTTGCTTTGTAGCGAACATCTACTTGGTTAGGAAATCCTTCCTTCTTTGCAAATACCCATTTGCACCCAATTGCTTTCTTTCCCTTCGGGAGATTGGCCAATCTCCATGTATGATTCTGATGAAGGGACTGTATTTCATCATTCATGGCAATCCTCCACTTATCTTCTTCTGAACTTTGGACAGCGTCTTTATAAGTAGTAGGAACATCATCAGCTACAATTGAGGTTGCACAAGCAACCGTCTCTATGAGACGAACAGGTTTCGTTATTGTTCTTTTTGGCCTGCTGGTTGCTATTGATTCAAGTTGTTGATGAGGTTCCTGAGTTGGAATCTCCTCTACTGGCTCTCCTTCCAGAGGGTAATCTTCATTTGTTTCCTCCTCTGCTTCTTGTGTAGGAAAAATAAATTTTCCCTCAAACTCCACCTGCTTAGAAGCACCTTTATTTTGTTTGGTATCTTCTGTTACCTTATTTACCATAGCAGATTCATCAAAGGTAACATCCCTGCTGAATATTACTTTCTTTGTCATAGGACACCATAAGCGATATCCTTTGACTCCAGAAGTAATTCCCATAAAAATAGCCTTCTTTGCCCTTGGATCCAATTTTGACTCCGTCACATGATAATATGCAGTTGAGCCAAACACGTGCAAAGAGTTATAATCTACAGCAGGTTTTCCGTACCATTTTTCAAATGGTGTTTTGCCATCAATAGCAGCAGATGGTAGACGATTAATGAGGTGACATGCATATGTAATTGCCTCAGCCCAAAATTCTTTGCCCAAGCCAGCATTGGACAACATACACCGTACCTTCTCCAGCAAGGTCCGGTTCATACGTTCTGCCACTCCATTCTGTTGTGGTGTATGTCTAACAGTGAAGTGTCGGACGATGCCATCATTTTCACAGACCTTATTGAAATGATCATTTTTGTATTCACCTCCATTGTCTGTGCGAATACACTTGATCCTCCTGCCTGTTTGATTCTCCACCATCATCTTCCATTTGAGAAAAATTCTCAACACTTCATCTTTGCTCTTCATTGTATACACCCATACTCTTCGGGAAAAATCATCAACAAAGGTTACAAAATAGTGCTTCCCACCCAATGAAGGTGTTTTGGAAGGACCCCAAACATCAGAGTGTACATAATCCAAAATGCCTTTAGTATTATGGATCGCTGTACCAAATTTAACCCTTGTCTGTTTCCCTTTGACACAATGCTCACAAAACTCCAAGTTGCAAGTCTTTACTCCTTTTAACAATCCTTGATCTGATAGAGTTTTCAAGGATTTTCCTCCAGCATGTCCCAAGCGCATGTGCCATAGCTTGGTTGCTTCTGCCTCTTTGTCGTCACTGGATGTCACTGTCGCTGTCCCAATAACTGTACTGCCACGATAGCGGTACATATTATTATTCTTCCGATTAGCCTTCATTACCACTAGTGCACCGGAGCATACTCTCATCACTCCATTTTCTGCAATGATTTTGAACCCTTTTGATTCTAGGGCTCCTACAGAGATGAGATTCTTCTTCAAATCCGGTACAAATCGAACATCTGTTAATGTTCTGATCATTCCATCATGGTTCCTTAATCGTATTGAACCAATGCCATATGAGGTAAGAGGGCTGTTATCCGCTGTGTGGATGACTCCATATTCTCCTTCTTGAAATTCCACAAACCAGTCCCTGTTGGGACACATATGATGGCTACAAGCCGAGTCCATCAACCATATGTCTGATGATGTTAATGACTCTGTTGTAACTAATGAGAAGTCTGAATCATCACAATCAGCTACATTTGAATCCATAATGGCCTTTCCATTGTTATGTTTGGCCTTATTCTTCAACTTCGGACAGTCTTTCTTCCAGTGCCCTTTTTCTCGACAAAAGGTACATTCATCTTTCCTGGGTCTGGATCTTGACTTGGATCTTCCCTTCTTTGTCCTCGTTTGACTTTGAGGACGACCCCTCACAAATAGTGCTTCTCCTTCTCCGCCCTTCTGTTTTTCTCGCTTTCTTTGTTCATAGCTGTACAAAGCCGAACAAACTTCTCTGAGAGAAACTTCGTCATTTCCATGGAGTAGAGTAGTTTCAAGGTGCTCGTACTCATCAGGAAGTGACGCCAACAACATCAAGGCCAAGTCACCATCATCATAAGTTGTATCCATATTTTGCAAATCTGTGACCAACTTATTGAAACTGGTGATATGTTCATTCATCGTGGTACCAGGAACATAGGTGAAGTGAAACAGTCTCTTCTTCATGTACAATTTATTTTGACTATTTTTCTTCAAAAATTTATCCTCCAGTGCTTTCCATAATCTACTTGCAGAAGTTTCCTTTGTGTATGGATATTTCTGCTCTCTAGCAAGGTAGGATCGAATGGTACCGCAAGCAACACGATTGATAATTCTCCAATCTTCTTCTCCAATAGCATCTGGTCTCTTTTCTTCAATAGCAAGATCTAGCCCTTGTTGAAAAAGGACATCTAGAACCTCGCCTTGCCACATCCCAAAATGTCCGGACCCGTCAAATATTTCTACCGCAAATTTCGCATTTGACACAATTCTTGTCATAAGCGAAGATGCCAATGATGACGTATTGTTGACACTTGATGTAGATTCTTCTTGTTTATTGTCTCCCATCTTTGACACAAATCTTTGACACAAATATTATTCAATAGCTGACGACACAAATCAAGATTATTTCCTTTCTGGTGTGGAAGATCAGACTAAGCTGCAACCACAGAGCATACTAAGACAGAATCTTGACACAGTTACCAAGATAAATCTTTTCTGATGTGGAAGATCAGACTATGCTGCAACCACAGAGCATACTAAGACAGTACCTTGGCTCTGATACCAATTGTTGCGGAAGCCAAATGTATATAGTGTGAATAAGTCACAACTACTATACCAAAAATTATGACAGCCACCAAATAATAAATAAGACAATAAAGCAACAATAAAGGGAACACCAGAATTTACGAGGTTCGGCTAATTTTGCCTACTCCTCGGACACAACCAATATTTTATTTCACTCCAAAATACAAGTGAAATAATACTAAAGAGAGAAGATACAAATGCCTTAAACAGATGAGAAGGCAAATGAGAGGTGTGTTTAAATCCTAAACATTAAGCCTTCTTTTATAGGGAAAATTTCCCAACCAAATGGCTAACCCACCGACGTGGGACTTTGCCAAATTCAACAGTTTATTTTTTGCTTCATAGTCCTCGTCCTTACTACACGGTTATAAAAACTCAGACTGGGGAGGTTATGTTACTAATCGAAAGTTGACTACTGGATTTGCTTTGTTCTTAGCTCTCACCTTGTTTCATGGGCTTCACGTAAACAAAAAGCTGTTTCTAGGTCGAGTACAGAGGCAGAGTATCGAGCCTTAGCCGTTGCTACGTCAGAAATTACGTGGGTTGAACATCTCCTTCGAGAAATCGGTTGCTTTTTCTCTACAGTTCCAACACTGTGGTGTGACAATCTTAGTGCTACGTACTTAACAGCGCATCCCATTTTTTCACTCACAGACGAAGTACATGGAGAGATTGATTTTCATTTGTCCGTGATAGAGTTCGTGCAAAGTCTTTACAAGTTCGATATGTGAGCTCGCATGACCAAATAGCTGATATCTTGACTAAGCCACTAACAAAATCTCGATTGGAGTCTTCCCTCACTAAAATCGTTTGGACAATCATGCTACTCATTATATCCCAATTTATGTTATGCAATTTCAATTTCGAAAGTCAAACTTTTCAGTTTTACGGTAAATTCAAATATAAAATTTTTAAGTTTTTTGAAATAAAATATATTTGGAGACTACAGAAAAAATAATACTATAAGTTAATATAAAGAAAAATTCATTTGACTCTCGAAATTCAAATTGAATCACATAAATCTGGATAAAAGGAAAATTTAGTTATATCCTAACCAAGTTCAAATTAGTACAGTTTTTCATGTCTCATTACCCGGGTCAGTGTATGTCCATGCATGCAGAACCATGATACTACGAAAACCTTAATTAATACCTTGACAAAAGATACAGAAAACGTAATATTAAAAAGCAGTTGTTGATCTACTGACGCGTACGTATTTTCTTCTGCATATTTTGTTTAGAAGATTTTCGGTGAGTGTGGTATGGCAAGGGGCCATATGATTAATGTTGAATTAACGTGCCCCATAAGTAATTAATGAACGAGTCAATATTAACTGTGACAAATAGTCCGCTCTATTCTTTAAAGAAATAATTAAGACCTTTAGCATCAATGTTAACCAATGGCTTCCCCTCATTACAAAATTTATTTGCGTGTTGTTAATGTTGACATTTAGTATAGCTATTCAGAGGCTGTTTTTCTCGATATAGTCCACGTTGAGTTGTGCTTCTTAATTATTTCTATATTTTGTTCTTGCTAATTCTTTTTTTAGACAAGTTGACTTTTTTTCCCTTTCAAATTTGGAGTTGGTAGTTGCCTATTATATTATTAATTTGCAAAACTCCTTAATTACTCCTATCGAATTTTGAGACCATCTCATTTAGATGCTTAAGATATTAGAGAGAGCACACGTTTATTTAGTTAGTTATGTCTTTACCATGCCCCTCACATGCAACCATATTTTTTGTTCATGACCAAAGAGTGGAAATTCTTTTTCATAATGGGTGATGATGAGTCTCGAATCCAGAACTATGTCTGCTTTGATAACACGCCAAAGTGTATAACCATCTCATTTGAAAACATAAGTTGTTAGAGATGACACATATTTATCTATTTTATGTATCAACAACTCCCTCATATAATAGCAGTCTAAATTAACCATTCTCGTGAAGTAAATCTTTTGGCCGTATTTCCTCGTATAAAATTGGCTACGCCCATGCAAAGAGAAAAATTCAATAAAAAGCAACCGGTATACAAAGAGGTAGTTAGTTAATTACAACGTACAATTTTTTTGCCAAGTCAAAATTGATACTCTGTAGTTTTAATCTGGTCGTTTCCTAAGTAGTAGGTTTGATTTTAATTATCTTAAAACGAAAGACTCCGACCCACTCAAATTTGCAATAATTGACAATTTCCAAGTCTGAACATTTCGCGCATGAACAACAATTCATTTAAAAACCATCCTCTTAGAAATTGTCAAGGTCTGGCTCATTTTTCTTGGGAGAGTTGCTAAACCTAAAACCATTGTCGTGTTATAATAGTAAACATTTTTTTAACCTATAAATATAGCCACATTTTACTCTCATCATCACACAAAATCAATAACATCACTTATATAGAAGTGTAGAACTTCATAGACTATAGTTATCAAAAATGGTTTCACGTAGCTTCCTATTTCTTCATGTGTTGATCATGTTTTCTTTAGCAGTGATAGCATTTTCAGATTTATCAGATGATTTCTATGAGGATGTTTGTCCTGAAGCCTTACCAACCATTAAACGGGTTGTTGAGGATGCAGTTCGGAAAGAGAGACGAATGGGCGCTTCTCTGCTACGTCTGCATTTTCATGATTGTTTCGTTAATGTGAGCTTACATTATTTTTCTTGCACTTAATGTTTTTTCATTTTAGTCTAATTTCTATTTGTGAGAGCATCTGAGTATTGAACCTAAAATCTTGAAGTTAGGAATGAAGTCATTGCTTTTGGTTAATGCAGGGCTGTGATGCTTCGGTTCTTCTTGACCAAACAGCTACTATTGACAGTGAAAAGACTGCTCGTGCTAATAACAATTCTGCTAGAGGATTTGAGGTGATTGATAAAATCAAATCTGAGGTTGATAAAGCTTGTGGACGTCCGGTTGTATCTTGTGCGGACATCTTGGCAGTTGCAGCTCGTGACTCTGTAGTTGCTGTGCGTGTTACTTCCTTCTAAATGCTAAATATCTATAATAAACCAATTACTATTATATATTAACTTGAGGTCGCTATATGAACTGTTAAACTTTAAATCCTGGATCTCTAAATGTGTATGCCGCTAATGTTATGAACCTTCAATGATTAATTAAACTGAAATATTTGTACGTGAACAGCTACATGGACCAACATGGGAAGTGAAACTAGGAAGGAGAGACTCCACAACAGCAAGTAGAACCACAGCCAACAATGATATTCCATCTCCATTTATGGACTTACCTGCCCTTATCAACAACTTCAAGAATCAAGGATTGGATGAGGAAGACCTCGTCGCGCTTTCCGGTGGCCATACCCTAGGGTTTGCTCAGTGTTTCACCTTCAGAGATCGCATCTACAATGAGACTAACAACATTGATTCCACCTTTGCAAGTCAACGTCAAGCAAATTGTCCACGTAGTGGAGGTGATTCTAATCTTGCTTCCCTTGATCCTACTGCTGCTCTTTTCGACTCTAAATATTTTAGTAACTTGGTATCAAAGAAAGGGCTTTTACACTCTGATCAAGCTTTGTTTAGTGGAGGAGAAACTGATAATCTTGTTAAGACATACAGTACCAACCTTGGAACTTTCTCTAAAGATTTTGCTGAGTCTATGATTAAGATGGGAAATATCAAGCCATTGACTGGGAGTCAAGGTCAAATTCGTGTCAACTGCAGGAAGGTGAACTAAATATTTAATGATGCTGATAAAATCAAGTGTTTCAAGAATTTGATTCTTTTCAATTGTAATTGTGAGTTTTGTTCATTTTGAACGTTTGTTGTTACCTAATAATGAGTAATTGTGAAAGGGAGAGTTGTGTGGCCATTTGGTTTTCAAAGAAATCGGATTATATTGCTTTCAGTAGGCGAGTAAATGAGCAAATTGAGTAAATTGATTTTCCTTAGAGCTGTTTGACTACTAGATTATAAATTAATTGCATCGATCATCTCTAACGTACGTACCAGAAAACAACTTTAGAGCCTAATAACTTTAGAAAAAACAACTTGCTAACAGTCAAACTCAAAATCTCCACTAACTAAGCGGACGCTACGAGAGCTTGTTGCTCTCTTATTTCTGTTCAAAATACTTCATCTCTTGTTTCATGTATTTGCCGTAAAATTCAAATAAAACTACGAATGGTAAATTCGCTGAAAATATAGCTATGGCTAATAAATATAGCATATATATTTGACGTGTCGCATAATTTTTTCATTAATATATGGCGGGTAAATGACACGGCCAAAGTTTATTTGGGCTTAAATGAGCTGAGTAATGTACTAAGCAACTTATTTTTGCCAAACATTCCAAAAGCTAAAAAAATGCTTAAAGGGGATCTAAATAATGAATCATAACCAATCCACCTAATATTTGATCTATCTTTTGGATTTGTTTTTGGGGCTGATTGCAGCAGTTATATCAAAACTCTTGATGAATCCTATATCATTTTACTGTTGTACGTTGATGATATGTTGATGAAGGATCTAGAATAAATGAGATCAATAACGGTTAAGCAACAACTGACGGAGGAGTTTGGAATGAAAGACTTAGGACCAGCTAAGCAAATACTTGGGATGAGGATTAGCAGAAATAAGTCTGAAGGAACCTTAAAGTTGTCTAAAGAGAAGTACATACAAAAGGTACTAAGCAGGTTCAGTTTTCATGATGCAATGACTAGAAACACTCTACTAGGAAGCCACCTCACTCTGCCTAAGGAGAAATCACCAAAGACAGATGAAGAAAGAAGGAATATGTCGAAGGCACCATACGCTTCAGTAGTAGGAAGCTTTATGCATGCT
This sequence comes from Nicotiana sylvestris, assembly GCF_000393655.2. NCBI lineage: Eukaryota > Viridiplantae > Streptophyta > Magnoliopsida > Solanales > Solanaceae > Nicotiana > Nicotiana sylvestris. Next base: position 150,692,232 of record NC_091068.1, read on the forward strand.
ATGGTGTGGCCAGACCTGTCATAGCCCATGCAGTCGGAGTTGTTAGTCGTTACATGTCAAATCCTGGAAAGGAACATTGAGAAGGAGTTAAATGGATCATGCGATACCTCAAAAAGCACTTCAAGTATGGCACTTTGCTTCAAAAAGAGTAATATTATTTTACAAGGGGCTTCTGATGCAAACCTAGGTGGTGATCTTGATAGTCGAAAAAGCACCACATGCTACGCGTTTACTTTGGGTGGTACAACTGTTAGTTAGATGTCCAGACTTCAGAAAAGTATTGCTCTTTCTACAACCGAAGCAAAGTACATGGCGAACTCAGAAGCTGCGAAAGAGATGATATGGCTTAAGAACTTTCTGGAAGAGTTGGCCAAGAAGCAGGATGATTGTGAACCCTTCAGTGACAGCCAAAGTGCAATTCATCTTGCCAAGAATCCAGTATTTCATGCAAGATTGAAACACATCCAGCTGAGGTATCATCATATCCGAGAGTTGATAGAAGATGGAACTATGTCCCTAAAGAATGATTGAAGAACCCGACAGACATGTTAACTAAAGTAGTTGTTGTTGATAAGCTGAGGCTGTGTACTGCCTCAGTTGACCTTCAAAATTAATAATGTGAAGGTGCCACACAGAGACACGTAATATTTCTTTTTATGTATATGGGTTTGTCGCGAGCACAAAACACAACATGAAATTAATGCTCGCTAGTCAAAGATAATATAGTTTATTATCATCTCCACAGGGTTTAAATTTAAAAAGTGCTCGAATAATCTTCATTTGATTACTATCCATGAAAATTAATACTTGATTCGATGACTATTACTACGATTAACTACTAAAAATTAAGCAATTAACAATTAATCAGAAAAGACAGCAGATGAGCAACGAAGGAATATCAATAAGAGGGATAAGGGTATTGAGTAGATAGGTACACGATAACTAACTCGGGATCTAATTCTTGAGTTAATTCACTCTATAATATGGTTGATTATCACGAATTCAACTGGTAATCAGATTACATTTGAGATTAATGTTCCCCTTTCGATTAAACATTAATTTTAGTAGTTAATTGCACGGTAAACAATTGCAACTATAAAATGATGGTTATAATCTAAAGGGTAACTTCTCACGAATATTTCTCTATTTTATAGTTCGATTAACAATTCAAGAGGATCTTTTTATAACCTATTTGAATCACGAATTTAAACTAGAGCATAAGATGTGAAGAAATTCAATATCAAACTCCTCTTTCGATTAAGCAAAATAATAAATAACTCCACAATACAAATTAAAACTCCATCAATTAATTCTAATAATTATCAAGAATCGAATCCCTAATAAAATTATCGAAACACTGTATTTGTCAACACCCTAATGGAAATTACTCCATAGCAATGGAATAAGACATCTCAATAATACAAAAACAAACATCAATTCTAATAATTCGATACAAACTCCCGTATTGCAACGATTGCAGGTTGAAATATTGATGAATTCCTGAGTTTTCTTGCCTTGGTTGGTTCTCCAATGTTTCGTAGGTCAAAAGTCCCCTAAAAATTGCGTTTTTGGTGTATTTATACCATGTAGAAACAAGTCCGGATGAAACTATCCTTTCCTAGCCGAACTAGGAAACTACTCCGTAAATTTTGTACACTCGCACCGCGCCGCGCCATGCGGCGAGCTTGTGAGGAAATCCAGAGAGCTCGCACATTGCCTGTCAGACCAACTTTAGCACTGCCAGCCCGCGCCTAGCGATGCCCCCCTGCGGCGCGGCTGTGCTTTTTTCTCAGAATAAATTCGTTTGTTCACTTTTTGACATCCGAACTTGGTCCTCGACCCTTGAACGTGATACCGGCTTAATTTCTTGCGCTTCTACTCAGATTTCAAAGATCCAACTTATTAGATTTAGCTCCAAATTACCTTAGTAGCTCGGAAACATTTCCTGCAATACATAAAACACATAATAAGTGTAATTCACCATTATTTAAGCTCAAACACACGTAAAATGCAGTAATTGGAGTGCAATACAAAGGCCAAAATACGGGTTTCTAGCCTACCATAAACACCTCACACTTAGACCATTGCTCGTCCTTGAGCAATCGAACTACACTTCACATAGGGGCGACCTTTTATCAAACAACCTCCCTAACATATTAGGCCAAGAATATTTAAAATAGACTAAGCACCCTATCACAACATCCTAGACTCAAAACTCGACTCAAAAGCATCACGCAGTTTTCACAACCTATTCACTTACTCTAACATAGAGGTCAAAGACTTTACCTTACCATCACAAATAATGTGTCCTCACACAAATAATAGATAGTAGTTCCACACACAATAGAATTCTAGAACAAATAGGAACTCAAGATAGAAAGAATTCACTCACTCTCAGAAATAAAATTCACGTGCCACATAGAATGTACCATAAGCTTGTCCGTAGTGTAATACTCTGCTAATTGAGCTCATTAAGTCAAGGATCAAGTAAGACTTTATTTTGGTTGTAACGTAGGCTAAGAGACGAGTAGGATACATATGGATATAGTGGCCACATCTCCCTAAGCACTTTAATACATATACAATTTCACAAACTCAAACCCAACATTCATAGCATATTAACACCAAGCTCCCAATTTCTTTAAGCACATACAAAACAAGACTTACCACTAGCAAGGAATAGTTTTCCTTATAATATGTACACACACCAACATTTTTTCTTTTCTTGATTCTAATTTTCTCTTCTTCTTTTTTTCAATTCCCTACAAGTGGTTCTCACAATTTTTCAAATAGTGCACCTTTCTCCTTTTCTATAATTCCACTCAAAAACTCAACCATATTTCCACTTAGTTTTTAACAAGCTCATAAATATATCAAGTGCTTTAGAGAAGTAAACGGTTCAAACAGATAGTCAATTCAAACAAAGGGGTCAGACTTGTAGTGTGGTTGCCAAGGAAAATAGAATTACAGGCTCAACAGGGCTAACTAGGATACACAACAATTAGGCGGGTCACAGACATATAATTGGCTCACAAAGAAATGCCTATATCACTTCCTAGACTTAACAGGACTACTATTTCGCTTTGCAAACACACAGGGCAAGTTCTAGACATTAACTGACATGCACAGAATATCAACAAAATCTCACCCACATTAGCACATAACTCACTCAAGATTGGATCTATCCCAACTCTCCAGTCAAAGTAGTTAAGTAGGGTCACAATCATACAATTTAAGGCATTTATCTAAGAGTCAAGAACTTAGCATAGGTGTCACAACTAAGGCACTCACCACTCTCAAGGCATATGCAGTCAAGGAAAATTACTTCAAATTAGCACTATGACTCAAGATTCTTTATTCCGATAAAACATAACACTAACTACACCTGGTTAAATTAAAACCCTTAGAAATGAACCGCGACACAAAGAAAAATCAGGGGGGAATTGTTACACTTCCTAATAAAGTGAAATAAAAGACATATTTTTTTAGGATTTTCAAATTTTTAATTTTTTTTTTGTATTTTTGTATTAGGAATGAAGTTATTCGAAAAAAGGTAGGAGTGGACCTTGTGGAGGATATGATGCAGGAGGCGAGGTTGAGATGGTTCGAGTATGTTAAGAGGAGAATTATAGAAGTCCCAGTTAGAAGGTACGAGCAGTTAGCCTCGGTGGGCTGCAAGAGGGGTATAGGTAGGCCTAAGAAGTCTTGGGGAGATATTATTAGGCGGGACTTGGCACAACTGGAGCTGACTGAGGACATAGACCTAGACAGGAGGATGTGCAGGTCAAAGATTAGGGTAGAAAGTTTGTAGGTAGTCGAGCGTTTTTCTTTGTCTTACTCAGTTTGCTAGCATTCATATTAGTATGATATCTTTTATACATAGATGGCTATTACTACCGAGAGTTTAACTGCATTTTTGGTTTCGATCTTATTTTACTTTGTTGTTATTCCTACTTGTTGCAATTACCTTTTCTTTTTTCAATTGTCCTCTAGCCGAGGGTCTATTGGAAATAGCCTTTTTGCCCTTCTAGGGGTACGGGTAAGGCTGCGTACATCTTACCCGCCCCAGACTCCACTTGTGGAAAACTACTGGGTTTGTTATTGTCGTATTTTTCTCGTTCGGCTTCAAATCCTTCAAGAAGGCAGTCGACGAAGTTCATCATAGGGAAGAGTTGAAACAAACAATTAATTACTAACTATTACAGGCCGATAGAATTCAGAGTTATGATTACATACCATATTTTCTAAGAAAGCAAGAAACAAATCAAACAAAACCAACTGGCAAATAGAAAACAAGTATAAATACAATCAAATAGGATTACCCTACCCCACACTTAAGAAAGTGCATTGTCCCCAATGCAAAACAGTAAAACAAGAGTGAAAAGGTAACTCCTTGAGGCCCGTGGCCTACTCCTAATCAACACCCTCAAAGGTGCGCAAGTACTCTTCATCATCGGAGGGAATAGAGTTTGCGTTCTCATCTGGTAGCATCTATGCTCCATTGTCCAAGCCCAGCCATTGCTGACTTACCGCAGAGAGGGGATGGTCCTCCTGCAGCTCTGCCAAGTCAATCTCCCCCGAGGAGAGCAAAGGCACATATCAGCATGTAGCAGTTATAGTGTCTCCTCAACACGAATAAATCTCTGATCTACAGGAACAACAACAACGAGGAGGCCTATCACGGCTCTAACATCAAAAGGCGTAAAAGGTCGCAGAACCAGAATCATCTGATCATAATGGTACTCCTCCTCCACATGATGTGTCTGGAGAAGCCACGTGATGATGCTCGAGAAATACAGCCGGCGAGCCCCAAGTGGTCATACTCAAGACATGTGCTTAAGAATAATCTTACCCAGATCAAACTTCATCCGAGTCAAGATAGCATAAATTAGACACACCTTCAACCAGGAGACGTCAGTGTCATTCTGGGTAGGCATGATCTTTGCATTAATCAACCAAAAAATGACTATGGCAGGACGTTGGAAATGGAACCTTTTATGTCTTTGTAGAACTCATTATCATCTCCCATCCATGTGGAAAGAGACCCAACGCCACACAACTAGCATCTAATATTAGGATAGGGTGGCCGACGCAGCAACCTCAGGAATAACTTATGCGAGTGCTCCATGAACCTCATGATTTAATTCATTACTCGGAAAGAAAAGGGAATCATCTTCATACACCGCATCTAAATTGGCCTCAGGTTGCAAGTTAGCATAGAATTCCTTAACCATGTTCACATTCACTAACTCACCAAGATGGAACAAGCTTTCAAAGCCTAGGTATCTGATGTTGTTGTAATTCCACGAGTATTTCCTAGCTAGCTTACCATCATCAATACCAACTTTCGAGTCAAGAATCACTGCCGAAACAAAGGTCCGGTACCGCATCCTAGCATGAGCTGGCACAACCTGAATGCCATACTTGCAGTTTGGTATTACATCTATATCTGGATCAATGCGCTCCTCTTCCTCCTCCACTAGGACAGAGGGAGTTACCTGCCTACCTCCTTGATGTCTACTAAAGGCAAACTCTGAGGAAACTGTGTTAGAAGGTTTGCTAGGGCGGTAAAATATTATACCAGAACAAGACGAATAATATTAGACACAACACTTAAAACAAAAACAAGACCAAACAGGATAACCAACCCACACTTATGTTATTGGAAAGTTCACAAGTAAAATGCATATCGAGGGCTCAGACTATCACATTGAATGTACGCCACAAGTGAAAATCCATACAAACACCAACATAACCACGGACTACACTAGTGTAAAATACAAAATCAAGAACCTAAACTAGTAACTAAAAAAAGAAAAATAAGAAGTTATACTATTTCACTACTAACAAAATCCAGAAGTTACAATACAACATTATACAAGCATATTGCATGAATCAGACATTCCAATTAGCACCTAGCAACACATTAGCATGAGGTGGTCAATCGATTAGTACTTGAGGCTAAAACGTTAAGGTTTCACAACATATGAACATCACCTCCCACCCCACATTTATCATCTAGCATCATATTATCTCATAACAATTATCCTCCAATTAAGCTACAATGTCTCCTTCTATGTCATTGAGGCATTTAATCAAGCATATGGTAGTCACCAAATTTACCTTATAATTTCAATTTTAATTAATCAAGGATTACTACACAAACATACCAATCAACCACCCTACAACAACTACAACACCACCACAATGTAACAATGGCACAAGGTGCTCCAAATTTGCACAAACTTTCCTCCTATTTTTGTCCATAAAGTCACCTCCACCATACTTCACCATAAAATTATTCAATAAGAACCAAGACATACCAAAAATCCTTCACAATCAAAACAACAATAAAAACCCCACAAGTTAAGCACCATTTTCGGCCATAATAAGCAAAGAAACTAAAAAACAAATTAGCACGACTATAACTATCTAGGTTTTGGTTCAAAATTAACTAAAACTACTTAAATACTATTATCAAATACTAAAAGAAAGAGAAGATATGAGAGGAAGAACTTACCATAAAATTGGAGGGGAAGAACTTTGAAGAAGAAAAATGATGGAGGATGTGGGGGTGAGTTAGAGAGGAAATATTTGAGAGAGAAAATGAGAAGTATGAGAGAAGGAAAAAAACAAATGGGGATATATATTAAAAGAGGTCTGTTATTTTTCTATTCTAGTTTTTTCAATGTTTTTTTTGTTAAATTAACTGCCAAAATTTTACACTGTCACGTCACTGCATGCGACGCCCCATGCAACACGGTAGTTGAGAAATACAAAGAGTTATTTATTTTGTAAGAATCAAGACTTTGGCCATGTGTGGCGCTAGGACAAATTTCATAGAGTTCCGACGATTTTTGCATTTTAGCCCACGGGTTGTACCCCGACTCTATTATGTACTTATTTTATGATTAATTCATACTTATACCTGCCCAAACAAGTACCAAAATTACTGAACTATAGTAATCCTACACTACAATTATTTAACTATTCTACAAAAGCAAAAAAAAAAAGGGTTAGAAGTAGTTCTGAGTTATAGTCGTCAGCTTGACTCCGTCACTTAAGCTCATTTGATCACGATGCTAGAGGATTGCTTGTCAAATCCTCCAACAAGGCACGATTTCAACCTGTGCCCATTCACCTTAAAGCTTTCATTCCCTTTCTTCATCCTTAATTTTAATGGCACCATACAATGAGACATGTTTTATCACATACAGACATGTCCATCTTGATTTGAATTTTTCGGGGAACAACATAAGTCTACTACCGTAAAGGTTAGAGGGTAACCAAATCAAAGAATATGAGTTTTATTGAAGGTTCTCAGTTTGGGATAAAATACGATCCCAACTATAATGCCCCGTATTTATGGACTAGTGCCATACGAGGTACCACATGACCACGATAGTAAGTGTATAAAGTATGTTAAAAGTGATTATTATTTTAAGTAATTTTGTGATAATTCTTAATTATGTGGGTAATTGGTTAATTATTATTTAGTGGAAGGGTAACAAGTTAATTAAGAAATTTGTGGTTAATTATTGGGGTGGATAAACATTAACATGGCAGCAAGTAGGGATTCAATATTGACTAGGCAAGTGTTGAATCTAGGTGGCAAGATTAGGTAATTGTTTTACCAAATAATCCACAAAAGTGGGGGCCCACCCCCAGTATGGTTAAAGACCTCTCTAATTCATTACATTATCCCTACAATATAATGTAAATTGCTTCAGCAAACTCACACAAGATGATAGCAACGTGATTTGCTACAAAATTCATACAAGACTACTTAGCAACGTGAGAATTTGCGATTCTAAGGAAGTACGGTGGAATATTTCTCAAGAATATCATACAAATTTTCCCCTACTTTGATCCATTGCTACGTGTTTTGCCGCAATTAACGTGTGTTAGAGTATTTGTTAAGAAAATTGGCTCAGGTATGCTTAGGCAAATCCTTCCTTTTTTGGAATGATCCAAGTAATGATACGTAAACGTAATAATATTCCATAAGTGATTCTACTCCTAGCAGTTAAGGATGTCTATGTTATTCATTCTTGTAAAGTGATATTCAAGCATACCTAAGTATGTTCCTAAGTCTTTATAGAGGTATTTGATAAAGATGTTAATCTTTATAATATAATGATACATGCATCTTCATTTACCACCGTGCTACGGCCGGTTGGGGAGATGTGCATCTTCATTTACCACCTACATACGGTCGGTCGGGCAGTTACCACCGGATAGGCAGTTATGTGTCATTATTTACCATAGATTGGGCAATAATATATTTACCACCATGCAACGGCCGGTCGGGCAGTTACCACTGATCATTTGGGCAGTCATGCATCATAAAATATGGATAATAGTATCAAAGAGAAGAATTATATATATATAAGTATAATAAGTATGCATATACGGAGGCACTTCAGAGATTCAGGTTGATTCTTATATGTTTTTAATTAATGTTGACTTATTGTTATGTTTCAGTTCTGTCTTACATACTCGGTACATTAATCGTACTGATGTCCTTTTGTTGGGGATGCTGCATTCATGCCTGCAGGTATAGATAATCAGTTTGAAGAGCCCTCACAGTAGACGAGATTCACCAAAGGATCGGTAAGACTCCACCTCATTCGGAGTGCAGCCGAGTCTATAAGTCATCGTGTTAGAGTTTTGCTACAAACTTATGGATAAGCCGTTACCCTGTCCCATTTGATGTCAAATAATCTTAGATGCTTTGTAGATAGAGGTTAAATTTGTACAGTATGTCAGAGGCTTTGACAGTCTATATGTATTCATATTTTAGGAACGATGGTTCATTGATACAATGCTTGCCCACTTATAGTTATACATTACAAGTTGTGGCCATGTTGGCCCATGATAGTTACAAAAAATGAGTTACAAAGTGGTTCGCTTGGGCCAGTACGGCACCGGGTGTCAGCCATGCCTCCCCAGGTTTGGGGCATGACAAAGTGGTATCAGAGCAGGTTGTGTCCTAGGGAGTCTATAAAAACGTGCCTAGTAGAGTCTCACTTATGGGTGTTTAGTGCGCCATATTTTTAATTGAGAGGCTATAGGGCATTTAGGAAATGTTACCCTTCTTTTGTTTCCAGATCGTTCCATAGAGCTGAGTCATATGAAGTCAGTATAAAGCTTACGCCGGATTATGTATGCACCAAATGAGCAAGTATCTCAGTAGAGCATTAAGGCATGGATGTAATTTTCACCTATGTGGAAGGGAGGTTATGAAAGCGACAAGCGATACGATGAGAGATTAAAAGATAAGTAAGACAAAAGGGAAGAAGATGTGATATTCTTAAGTGCAGATCGTAGTGAATAATATAGACTTCACATGAAGATTGGGTTTTAGTTTAGTTTACAGAGGAGACTCTACAAAATTTTCGTAAGTCTCTAAGAGTTAACATTCGAGGACGAATGTTTCTAAAGAGGGGAAGGATGTTACATCCCGTAAGTTTGTACATTGGATTTGTCGTAAGATAATTGACATAGGTTCAAGGATAAGATTATTTTTGAGGTTATAATTATTTATGCTAGTGATAAGTAAGTACCATGAAGGTTAGATGGTAAATTCATTAAAGAAGCTGAGTTTCGTTGAAGGTTGCCGATTTGGAATAAAATACGGTCCGAGCTATAATACCCCATATTTATAGACTAGTACCATACAAGGTACCACATGACTATGATAGTATGGTGTATAAAGTGTATTAAAAGTGATTAGTATTTTAAGTAATTTGAGATAATTCTTAATTATGTGGGTAATTGGTAAGCTATTGATTAGTGGGAGGTTAACAAGTTAATTACAAAATTGGTTGTTAATTATTGGGGTGGATAAGCATTAATGTGGCAGCAAGTAGGGATTCAATATTGACTATGCAAGTCTTGGAGCTAGGTGGAAGGATTAGGGAATTTTTTGGCCAAGTAATCCACAAAAGCGGGGCTCACCCTCACTAAGGTTAAAGACCTCTATAATTCATTACATTATCTCTACAATATAATGTAAATTGCCTCAGAAAACTCATATAAGATGATAGCAGCGTGATTTTCTATAAAATTCATACAATACTACTTAGAAATGTGAGAATTTGCGAAAGGAAGTACGGTGCAATCTTTCTCAAGAATATCATACGAATTTTCCGCTACTTTGATCTGTTGTTACGTGTTTTGTCGCAATTAACGTGTGTTAGAGGATTTTTCAAGAGAATCGGCTCAGGTATGTTTAGGCTAATCCTTCCTTTTTTGGCATGATCCAAGTAATGATACGTAAACGTAATGCTATTCCATAAGTGGTTCTACTCCTAGTAGTTAAGGATGTCTATGTTATTCATTCTTGTAAAGTGATATTCAAGCCTGCCTAAGTATGTTCCTATGACTCTATTGAGATATTTGATAAATATGTTAATGTTTATAATATAGTGATACATGCATCTTCATTTACCACCGTGCTACGGTCGGTTGGGTAGACATGCTTCTTCATTTACCACCGAGCTACGGTCGGTCAGGCAGTTACTACCAGTTGTGTAGTTATGTATCATTATTTACCACCAGTTGGAAAGTCATACATTTACCACCATAAGACGGTCGGTCGGGCAGTTACCATTGATCAGTTAGGCAATCATGCATCATAAGATATGGATAATAGTCTCCAAAAGAAGCATTACTGCTTTAGTATAATAAGTATGCATATACGGAGGTACTTCAGAGATTCAGGTTGATTCTTATATGTTTTTAATTAATGTTGACTTATTGTTATGTTTCAGTTCCGCCTTACATACTCGGTATATTATTTGTACTGACGTCCTTTTGCTGGGATATTGCATTCATGCCTGCAGGTATAGATAATCAGTTTGACGATCTCTCATAGTAGACGAGGTTAGCATTCAACGAAGGATCGGTAAGACTCCACCTCATTCGGAGTGCATCCGAGTCTATAAGTCATCGTGTCAGAGTTTTGCTACAGACTTATGGGTAGGCCAGTACCCTGTCCCATTTTATGTCAAATAATCTTAGAGGCTTTTTAGACAGAGGCTGATTTTGTATAGTATGTCAGAGTCCTTGATGGCTCATATGTATTCATGTTTTAAGAACTATGGTTCATTGATACAACACTTGCCCACTTATAGTTATAGATTACAAGTTGTGGCCATGTTAGCACATGATAGTTACAAAAAAATTGACCTACAAAGTGGTTCGCTCGGGCTAGCATGACACTGGGTGCCAGCCACGACTCCGTAGGTTTGGGATTTGACAAAACTCCTTTGGCTTAATTAGGCGATTAGTCCAAACTCCTCCAATTCGTTCATTTGCGCCAACATGTGTTCAACTACAAGGCTAAGAACAAGATTAAGCTTCTTAATTGCCCAATTAACTCTATATTCTATCTCAACAAGTAGGTGACAAGATTTTTTATACATTAGTTTGAATGGTGAAGTCCCTATGGTTGTTTTGAACACAATTTTGTATGCCCATAGAGTTTCATCCAACTTTACCGACCAATCCTTACGAGAAGCATTAACCGTCTTTTCAAGAATTCGTTTAAGTTCACAGTTAGCCACTTTAACTTTCTCACTAGTTTGGGCATGGTACATGGTTCCTGTTTTGTGTGTGACCCCATACTTAGACAATAATGCAGCGAACTACTTGTTCACAAAGTGCGACCCATTGTCACTGATAATCACTCGAGGTGTCCCAAAGCGGGTGAAGAAGTTCTTATGTAAGAACTCACACACCACCCGAGCATCATTGGACTTAGTAGGGATTGCTTCAACCCATTTAGAGACGTAGTCAACGGCTACTAGGATATACTCATATGAAGATAGGAATGGTCCCATGAAACAATGCCTCAAACGTCAAAAATTTCACATGCCAGAATAGAGTTTAGCGGCATTTCATCCCTCTTGCTACTGTTACCTGCCCTTTGACACTTGTCACATTTAGCTATATATGCTCGTGCGTCTTTGTACAAAGTAGGTCAATAGAAACAGGCTTCCATGACCTTTGTTGTAGTGCAATTTCCCCCATAGTGTTCTCCAGCTGAACCATCATAGCAATGAGAAAAAATATTTGCCATCTCTCCTTCAGGCACACACCTTTGAATCACACCATTTGCACACAGTTTAAACAAGAAAGGGTTATTCTAAAAATAATTTTTTACCTCACCTTGAAGCTTCTTTCTTTGATCACGAGAGAGGTCACGACGTCCATCCACTAGCCAAAAAATTGGCTACATTAGCATACCAAGGCAGCCTTTCGAAAATCGCAGCAACGGAAAAAATTTGCTCATCAGGGAACTCTTCCCTTACTTCAACTATTTCAATCGGAGGTCTCTCAAGTCGAGATAGATGATCGGTGACTTGATTTTCTGTGCCCTTCCTATCTTTGATATCCAAGTCAAGCTCTTGGAGCAACAACACCCACCGCATCAGACGCAACTTGGACTCCTTCTTACTCAGTCGGTATTTCAAGGCTGATTGATCAGTGTGCACAATTACTTTACTCCCCACCAGCTATGATCTAAACTTGTCAAAAGCAAAGACCACAACAAAGAACTCTTTCTTAGTAGTGTCATATTTTTCTTGAGCATCACTCAACGTCCTGCTTGCATAGTAGATGGGCCTAAACATCTTATCTTTTCTTTGCCTCAAAACTACTCCCAAAGCTACATCACTAGCATCACACATTGTCTCAAATGGCTAGCTTCAATCAGGTGTCACCATAATAGGAGAACTCATAAGTTTTTCCTTTATCGATTAGAATTCTCTTAAGCACTCCGTAGTGAAAACAAACTTGACATCGTTCGCTGGCAATGTAATCAACGGCTTGGTAATGATGGAAATTTTTTTGATGAACCTACTATACAACCCAGCATGTCCCAAGAAACTTCTTATGCTCTTTATAGAAGTCGGTGGAAGGAGCCTAGCAATTATATCAAACTTAGCTCTATCAACTTCAATTCCATGTGCAGTCACTTTATGGCCAAGGACAATTCCCTCTTTCACCATAAAGTGGCACTTCTCCCAGTTAAGAACCAAGTGAGTGGCTTTACAACGTTCAAGCACGAGCTCTCAATTCTTCAAGCGATCCTCAAAGTCATCACCAAAGAGAGTGAAATCATCCATGAATATGTCGAGACACTTCCCGTTTAAATCAAAGAATATAAACATCATGCACCTTTGAAAAGTGGTAGGCGCATTGCACAACCCAAATGGCATCCCCTTGTAAGCAAAAATACACGACGTGCAAGTGAATGTGGTGTTCTCATCATCTTCCGGGGCAATGGGTATCTGATTGCAGCCTGATTACCTATCCAAGAGGCAGTAGCATCCATGTCCACACACTTTCTCGAGCATTTGATCGATAAAGGGAAGTAGGAAGTGGTCCTTTCTTGTTGCATCATTCAGTCTTCTATAATCAATGCACATTCTCCACCTAGTGACTGTTCTTATGGGGATCAATTCATTGTCTTCATTCTTCACCACTGTCATGCCCCCTTCTTAGGTACTACCTGCACCAGACTAATCCCCTAGCTATCAGAGATGGGGAAATCACTCCCGCATCTAGCAATTTGATGATCTCCTTATGCATTACCTCCTTCAAATTTTTGTTCAACTTGCGTTGAGGCTGCACCACTAGCTTAATATTTTCTTCCAACATAATTTGTGCATGCAAATAGATGGATTGATTCCTTGAATATCAGTTATACTCCAGTCAATGGCCTTCTTCTGCTTTTTCGGCAGCTTTACCATATTTTGCTCCTTTGTACCTGTTAAGTCAGCAGAAATAATCACAAAAAAATTATTAGTTTCAAGAAAAGCATATTTCAAGTGAGTAGGGAGGAATTTGAATTCAACATTAGGCTTGGAAGCATCCTCTTTTAGTTCCTCCTTATCAACCACTTGATCCTCAGTTTCAAGATCTTCAACCTCTTTCTTTATTTCAAGATCTTCATACTCCACTATTCTAGACTGAGTAATACACCACTATAGAGTATCACCAACAAGCTTGTAAAACTTGTATTTTTTACCCAATTCCCCAAAAACATCTAGCTTGAAACACGAGTAGGCGGACGCCTCATCACTGGCTATTTCATCATCCTCTTCATCTGGAACATCATTTTTTTTCATTGCATAATCTGAGCATAAGCTGCCCCTCGTAGATATCAAGGCTCTACCTGTACATAAAAATGGCCTCCCTAGAATTAGAGGCACCTACTTTTCTACCTTCATATCCAGCACAATAAAGCCTACGGGGTACATAAATTTGTCTACCCGCACTAGAATATCCTCAATGATTTCCTTATGTAAAATGTTGGTCTGGTCTGCTAGTTGTAGGGACACTGTTATTGATTTGATCACTCCAATCTCACCTTCCAATTTCTTGAATACAGACATAGGCATTAGATTTATAGATGCACCAGAATCGCAGAAGGCCTTGTCGAATTTCTCACTCCCCAACGAGCATGGTATGATGAAGCTTCCTAGGTCCCCACACTTGTGGGGAATTTTGTTTTGCAATATGGTACTGGAGTGGGAATTCATCTTGACCATTGTTATCTCCTCTAATTTTCTCTTACTGGACAATAGTTTCTTCAAAACTTTGCATAAGTAGACATCTAAGTGAGTACCTCTATGAAGGGAATGTTCATATAAAGTTGCTTGAGCATTTCCAAGAATCGCTTTGTCAAGTTTTTCCCACTTTATCTTTTGAGGGAATGGTAGAACTGACATATGTCTACTTTCTTCAATCTTCTTTTGTATCCCACTATTCTAGCTTTTCTGCACTTCACTCTTTTTCTCTTCCAGTGTCTCGGTCTGCTTGTTCACTACCTCTGGTCTTTCTTTCACCACTAGGTCAGCCAATATTTTGCCACTTCTTAGAGACACAACTTTGATTGTTTCTTATGGGTTATTTTCAGTGTTAGAGTGTAAACTCCACGAGCCAACAAATATGCAATCTATCCCAATTGTCTTTCTAAATTCCAGATGTTCATGCCCTGTTCTCGAATGGTTGTGCCGTGAGTCTCAAAATTTCATCTGATTTATTGATGAATGACTTCATGAGATCTTCCATACTAGACTGATTTGACTGTTGTGGTTGGTATTATTGCCTTTTTTGTTTTGAAAACCCAGTGGTCCTTGACCCTAGGGTTTTAGATTATTTTTCTGCCATTAGTTCAAGCTCCCACTAGGTGAACTCCACGAAACACCTGGATGTCTTTGACCCATAGCATTATAGTTGTTCCTACTTTGGTAGTTTCCACTATTAAAGTTCCCCACAACATTGACTTCCTCAGTTGATGATTGACACTCATGTGTAGGGTGTCATATTCCATAAAAAGTCACATGATGCGTGCAACTCACTCTTTACATTGGCCGATGTCAGCTTCCTTACTTCCTTGGACATGGTGTCTAGCTGGGCTTGCATAGATGTGTTAGAATCCACCTGGTGAACCCCAACTAATTTCTTCTGTCATTACTCTCAGCCAGCCACTGATTAGCATCCTCAGATATTTCATCAAGGATTAAGACAATCTCCTCTAGAGTTTTTTTCATTAGTGGACCTCCACATACAATATTCAGAGTTTGTTACGAAGACGGTGTCTGTCCATCCTAAAAATCCTAGAGTTGTATCCACAAATCATTTCCATTATGCTAACACTTTCTGACTATCTCCTTGAATCTTTCCCAAGCTTCGAAAACTATATTTGTCGCCTTTTGGCAGAAATTGTGGATTTCACTTCTGAACCTCCCTGTTTTTGCAGCTGAGAAGTATTTATCAAGAAACCTTTTGGTCATATCTTCCCATGTCCTAATCAAACCTGTGGGTAAGCTACGAAGCTATTGCTTCAAGTCATCTTTTAATGAAAAGGGGAATTCCCTTAAGTAGACTGCATCCTTTGATACTTCATTGTATTCGAAGGTGTTTACGATTTCTTCAAAATCTATCAAGTGAGTGTTAGGGTCTTCGTTCACCTTCCCTTTGAAAATGTAGTTATTTTGGATAGTTTGAAGCAAGACTTGCTTTAATTCGAAGTTGTTTGTTGCTATAGGTGAAGGTCTGACACTTGACAGTCCTTGATTGTAGACTGGCCTAGCAGAGTCACCCAATGATCTTCTAGGCCTGAATGCTGCATTCCTGAACTGGTCTTCAACCAAGGGTGGATTTATATTGAACCTTCGACCCCCATTATCTTTGACCGTCTTATCAGCAATTCTCCGGGCTACTTCAGTTGCTATCCGTGCAACTTCTTGTTGTGCCACCTTTCTTGTAGCTAAGTCTACTCCATCATTCTCCTTGTTTGCCAAGGTATCTTGAGTCGAAGTTTGACCCAAGCAATTTCCTATTAATTTTCTTTCTTTTCTCAGTTGTCGCAGGTGTTTTTCCAAATCTGGTTCATAGGGTATCTCTTCCTTTGAAGAGGATCGAGTCATACACCAGAGAAATCAACCTGTATCATGCACACAAGTGAGAAAATGTGAATACACTAAAGTATAAATTGGTTACTGAATTAGTACTAAAAACTATTTTAAACACTATTGATTGCAATCCACGGCAACGACGCCAAAATTTGACAAACACAAAATACAACACGAATTAATGCTCACTAGTCAAAGATAGTATAATTAAATTATCATCTCCACAAGGATTGGATTTAAACAGTATTCGAATAATATTCAGTTTATTACTATCCAGGAAAATTAACACTTTATTTGATAACTATTAATATAATTAACTACTAAAACTTCAGCAATTAACAATTGATCACAAAAGACAGCAGATAAGCAACGAAGGAATATCAATGAGAAAGATAAGGGTATTTGACTAAATAGGTGCAAGATAACTGACTCGGGATCCAATTCTTGAGTTAATTCACTCTATAATGTAGTTAATTCTCACGAATTCAACCAATAATAAGATTACACTTGAGATTAATGTTCCCTTTTCGATTAAATGTTAATTTTAGTAATTAATCCAATTGAAGCACGGTAAACAATTGCAACAATAAAATGATGGTTATGATCAAAAGGGTAACTTCTCACGAATATTTTTCTATTTTCAAGTTCGATTAACAATTCAAGAGTCTTTTTCGATTACCAATTTGAATCACGAATTTAAACTAGAGCATAAGATGTGAAGAAATTCAATATCAAACTCCTCTTCGATTAAGCAAAATAATAAATAACTCCACAATACAAATTAAAGCTCCATCAATTAATTCTAACAATTATCAATAATCAAATCCCTAATCAAATTATCGGAACACTGTATCTGTCAACACCCTAATGGAAATTACTCCATAGCAATGGAATAAGACATCTCAATAAGGATCAAAAACAAAGAAAACATCAATTCTAATGATTCGATACAAACTCCCGTATTGCACCGATTGTAGGTTAAAATATTGATGAATTCTTCAGACTTCTTGTTTGGTTGGCTCTCCAATCTTTCGTAGGTCAAAAGTCTCCTAAAATCATATTTTTAATGCATTTATACCATGTAGAAAGAAGCCCGAACAAAACTACCCTTTCTAGCCGAACTAGAAAACTACTTTGTAAATTTTGTACACCAGCGCCGCAGTGCGCCATGTGGTGCGCTTGTGAGGAAATCCAGAGAGCTCGCACATTGCCTGTCAGACCACCTTTTGCACTGCCTAGCGGTGCCTCATGCGGCGCGGCTTTGCTTTTTTCTCGAAGTAAATTTGTTTGTTCCCTTTTTGACATTCGGAATTGGTCCTCGACCCCCCCATCCGAATGTGATCTCGGCTTAATTCTTGGGCTTCTACTCGGACTTCAAAGCTCCAACTTGTTCGATTTAGCTTCAAATTACTTTAATAGCTCCGAATCGTTTCCTGCAAGGCATAAACTACATAATAAGTGTAATTCACCATCATTTAAGCTCAAACATACGTAAAATGTAGTAATTAGAGTGCAATACTAAGGCTAAAATACAGGTTTATAGCCTATCATCAGTTTTTCAAGGAGATTGAAAGGAATAAACCCAACTTTAAAATGAGTAGTAAGAGAGAAAGAAAAAAAGGTCAAAGAAATACTTAATTAAGAAAGAGAACAATATGCAAAAGGCAAATAAGGAAATGTATGCGGCACGAAAAGTCAGCAGCAGCAAGAAAAGAAGCCGTGTTCATATTCTAATATTTTCCTATAAATAGGCATCTCTTTCCTCAAGTATATACCATCCCTCAAATTTCTTTTTTCTCTTCAGAATAATAAAATATTCTCTGTATGGCAGTGGTGTAAGCAAAACTTATCGAACCACGTAAATCTTTTCTTGTTGCGAATTTTTTTATTTTTCTCTTGAAATTATTATATCTTTCATTTAGTCAGACACACTTCCCAACATGCCCTGCAATCGCCTATTGCCATCCTAATAGTGCAACAGAGTCCATAGCTATCTGTAAAGATTAGGTTCAAGATGTGCAATAGTATAGCAACTTATTAAGGGAGAAGGTAGCAGAATTATGTTGGTGTCATTGTATGTTGACGACATGATAATTATAACAGGGATACATCTGGACTTTATTCAATCTTTCAGAGTTGGAATAAAGAACATGTCCATGTCCATGCAATCTGCATGCAGAACCATGATACTACTAAAACCTTAATTAACACTTTGACAAACAACTCACAAACTGTATTATTCAAACGTAGCCAAAGGTAAAAAAGGACCAATGAACGACACCACCACCTCTCCACTACTAGAACCACCGAACATTAGTTCCATGCACATCGATACGCCTCCAACTCCAACTCCAAACCCAAGCTCTGAAATTTATCCACCTCTATCTTTTGAACAAACCTTATTGGCCAACAACAAATTCACCCCTTACTCCAATACATGTCATCAAACTCACTCACATATTGATCTAACCGATGAAACAATAAATAACCTCCACCAAGACACCTTCATACCACTCGCATTTGCTGATAAGTCATGTCTCTATTCCCCATGAAAATTCTTTGTCATCATCAAAATCTTGGAAGAAACGTTGGACATCAAACTCTACGGTCTAAATTACATGCATTATGGAAGCCCACGGAAGATCTTCCCTTAATAGATTTAGGGTGTGACTTCTTCTTAGTTAAGTTCCAAAAGGAAGAAAACATGATCAATGCCCTACACAATGGCCCTTAGTTTATATTCAACCACTTTCTCTCCGTTCGCAAGTGGGAACCAAATTTTATAGCCTCCAACACCCAATTCACCTACACAGCAATTTGGCTAATATTGTCAGAACTACCTACAGAGTTCTACGACTTTGAAATACTTTACGAGTGAGTGAAAAAATTGCATCCCTCCTCAAAGTTGATACATGCACCTCGGCAACTACAAGAGGCCGCTATTTACGAATATGTATCGAAGTTCCTTTAGAGATGCCCCTCAAAAAAGAAAAACATGTGTACATAGGTATACATAAACAACAAATACTATATGAAGGGCTCAATATGTTATGCACCCTATGTGGTAGGCTAGGCCACACTAAAAATTTCTGCTCATCTCCACAAAGTTTCCCAATATCAAATACCAACACTTTGCACATCACTTCCTTGAATGAATCCTCCCGCACACACACATCACATGACACTATATCAGAACAATCTAAACAACCAATCTCCACAACCAACGAATGGAAAACGGTCACCTTCCCACCAAGGACTCGCTCGCGTGGACAATATCACACAACCAACCAAGTACTAACACGCACGACAATGGCTGCTGGCACAGGATTAACAGGTATGACCTCTGACCTAACTCTCTCGAATCCTGCTAACCATGCCACAATTAAGAAATCAGTAATTAACATAACAAGCCAAAATGACTTTCCCACCCCTCCCAAAATTTTCAACGAAATAACACTCAAATTCTTACTGGAACCTCAAGCGAGACCAAACGAGCAGTATCCCAGGCCCAAGTACAATGGCCCATCAAGCTACCAAGCCACCACCTAGCCCAAAATCCACTCATCACCAAATGATACTACCACCACCCATACTTGCTGACTCATCATCTAATTCCCAACCAAATTCAACAAAGACCCTCCACATGAAAAAAACATCTAACACCTTCACCAATACAGACCCATGTAGCTCCACCTCACACCTCTCTATAGACACTCAAATACATACCTATGTTCGGCATCCATCCTTTCCCATATAACCCAAAATAATCTACAAACGCCAAACCCAATGCCTACCCTTCCCACCCAAATCACAAAACCATTGATTACCTAAAACAAGCAAACTCCATCGGCCCTTCACGTGCCGAAAACGCACACAAAACTACACCTTCATTACCCATATCAAATCAAATATTTCTATTACCCTCTCAAAATCAACTTCATACCGCAACACCATCATTAACTAACATTATCCCTCCATCTACTAAAAAGCATACCACCCCGTACATACTTTCTCCAAATGAACTGATCACACCACAACTTCCATCACAGGAGAATAATCTCCTTCACAAATATGAACCTACTCCAACACCCCATATTCCTCAACACAATAACCATGCAACCACCATAAGAACATCCCCCACAACCAATACCCATCTACATAACACAGTATCCATCATTACAAACATACCCTCAATCATGGCTAGAGATGAGCCTGCAAGAACATGCACTGACCTTCAGCATGGAAATCGACAACCATGATATGATAGTAATAATACAAAATCTGGAAAATATAGCACAAATAGTAACATAAGGGATGTGCATGGGGTGAAGCTTTACAACCAATTCCTCTGGGCTATGAACCCTCCATCACTTTTCACCCAAGCACAACCAATGACGCCACCATTTCCAGCAACTCTATCCATGAAAGTCCCTCCATCACCACCAATGAACACTCTAGACTTGCCTTTTTATCCACCACAACAACCACCTAAAACCTTTGTACCTTGGATCTAACCACGATCATCGATAGCACCCATAATACCCCTTCATGCACAAGACTCACCATACTACCCACTCACTCCTCCAATGAGTCCACTTCACCAACCCAATCTACCTTCATACGAACTCGACGAAATAGCTTAACTGGAAGTGGCAGCCACAATGGCGGAGATAGGAGAAGCACTTTCCATATTGTGTTATCTCAAAGGGAACAAAACTTACACCCTCAAAGAACAGTACGAAAGAAAAGTGATCATCGCATGCCCACCAAAACTACTAAGTTTTTCCCTAAACATATGCCGAACAAGAAATTCGAAGGTGGAAAAATTTAAAATAGTGCTAATCCCAGCACTGATAACCAGATCCTCAACAGTGGAGAGGGAGGCTCCACCAAGCCTGCTCAATAATCAATCCATGCAGTTCGTTATTTGAAATTGTCGAGGAGCCCAGTCACCAGAGTTCAGTCGCAACTTTCGCTCCATGCTCAACTACCATAAACCAACTTTGGTAGCACTACTTGAAACAGACATGCACGATCATGAGGGACTTAAGTCTGAGTTTGGTTTACACACTTGGCTCAATCACCTGCTGAAGGCATGTCTAGGGGAATTGCTCTACTTTGGAAAGATGACCTGATCAAACTTGATCAAGTAGCAGCCACAAGTCAAGAAATTAACTCCATTGTCCAGGTACCCCCAATCTCTAAAACTTGGTTACTCTCTGTCATTTATGCTAAAAATGACCTTTACACATGATCTATCTTATGGATAAGATGCGAGCATTACATGATCAAACTAAATTACCTTGGTTAATAGGAGGCAATTTTAATGAAATAGTTAAATCTAGTGAAAAATATGGTAGTTTAGAGATTAATAATAGGAGGAGTGACAAATTTATTCAATGTCTTAACTATTGTAATCTAGTAGACCTTGGTTATACGGGTAGTCGATTTACATAGTCCAACAACAGACAACTATCACATTGTATACTAGAAAGACTAGATAGATGTTTAACCAATTATGACTGGCTAAACCTATTTCCTGAAGCCTCTGTTCAACACCTACCAAGAACACACTCCGGTCATAGCCCGTTGTTACTAAATCTTAATAAACATAAAGCTCCTAACGAAATTTTTTTTCATTTTGAAACAATCTGGACCACTCACCCTCTATTTAATTTCATAATTACCCTCAATTGGACTCCGAATAAACCTATACTCACTGCTATCAAAGACTTTACAAAATATATTCTGGATTGGAATAGACCCACATTTGGTAACATTTATAAAAATAAAAAATTCTTCTACCGAGAATCCAAGGAATTCAAAATTCCCCCGAATACACCACTAGTCATTTTCTACAAAATCTTGAAACTGACCTAATAACTCAATATAATGACATACTAAAAATTGAAGAGGATTTTTTGAAACTAACATCTCGAATAACTTGGCTACAAGAAGGAGATGCCAACACAAAAAAATTTCACGTAACTACTTTACAACGACGTAGACGCAATCGTATTACTACTCTAAAAAACTCGGTAGGTAATTGGATATTGGATCAACAAGAGATCAATACCTCAATTGAGGACTATTATCACAAATTATTCACTACTACCCATACTCACAACACATACCCTACTTATAAAGCTCATTCCAACATCATCAATAATCATGACTATTCCAAATTGGAATACACCATTACACAACTAGAAATCAATAATGCCCTTGAGTCTTTCCAACCCTTAAAAGCACCTGGACCTGATGGATTATATCCATACTTCTAACAAAATTACTGGACTCAAATGAGCTCCTCAGTCATATCTTTCTGTTTGGAGGTCTTTAACACACAACAAATTCCTACAAAAATTAATAGAACTTACATTTGTCTTATCCATAAAGTACAACAACCTATCTTTATCACTCAATATCGATCAATAAGCCTTTGTAGCACACTCTACAAATTAATTACCAAAATCATAGTCCACCATATCAAACCAATTTTATTTAGCTTCATCAGTCCGGAACAACTAGCCTTCCTGCCTAATCGTAGAGCAGCTTATAATGCAATTATCGTGCAAGAGATTATGCACTATTTCAAGAGGAAAAAAGGTGATCATGCATCTTTTCTTCTCAAATTAGATCTCGAAAAAGCTTTTGACAAGATGGAATGGGGATTCATACATGACATCCTCCACTACTTCAATTTTCCACCAAAGTTGATCAAATTAATTATGTCTTGCATAGCCACCTCTTCCATCTCAGTGCTACTTAACGGAGCACCCACTCATTTATTCTCACAATCAAGAGGCATCCGCCAAGGGGACCCCCTCTCACCCTATATTTTCATTTTTTGCATGGAAATTCTCTCAAGTAAAATACATGCTGAAGTAGATTACCAAAAGTGGCACCCCATCAAATTATCTAGGCAAGGTCCACAAATCTGTCACCTTCTATTTGATGACGACATTACCTTAACCTTTAAATTAACCCCAATGAGTATCAACTCTATAATTGACACACTCAACCTGTTTACTAAGGTTTCGTGCTTAACTATTAATTATACCAAATCCAAAATATTCTTCTCTAAGAACACTTTCATAGCAGATAGAGAAAGTGTGACTCATTCCTTCCATATGAGGGAGGGGTCAAATTTTGGTAAATACCTTAGATACCCTAATTTCAATAAACTACCTACAAACTCAAATTTTCAATTCCTCCTGGATAACTACAAAAATAGACTAGTCGGGTGGAAAACAAATTTGTTAACAATGGCGGGATGAACCACCTTAATAAAGGCTGCCCTAAACTGTTTACCAAATCATGTTATGCTGCCTATCAAACTACCTACCAATATTACCAATCAATTAGAATGTTATCAAAGAAATTTTCTATGGAGAACCACAACACAAAAACGTAAGCTTCACCTTATTAAATAGGAAATAATCCAATTACCAAAAGCCTGTGGTAGATAGGAAATTCACAATCTTTCAGTCAAAAATAATGTCTTGGCTCACTAGCTTGGAGATTGTTCCAATCCCCTTCCTCCCATTGGACTTCAATCCTTATACCAAAATACTCCAGGACTAATAATCCAACTTGTGAGCACGTGATTTTTGTTTTACGCGACAATCACTCCAAAAGAAACAAAATAATAGCAATTGGTCTTGCTGTACATTTGCTGGATTTTTACGTGGCATTTTTTGCTAGTTATTTGTGATTTTGCCCATGGTTGTTTTATTCAAAAATATATATATAAAAAAATATATGTCTATATGTCGTGTGAACCGTAGTCTGTTTATTAAAAGAAAAATAAAATATGTGCGTCCTTCATTGTATTTTGTCATTAAGTGTTTAGTATAATTAATTGTGTGATAATTGTTGTCCAATGTTTACATGGTATTATTTGGCAAATTATTTTAAGGAATTAAAAAGAGAAAAAAAGAAAAAAAAAAGAAAGAAGGAGTTCGGACTTGGGCCAGTCCGATTTCAAAACAAACAAGCCCAAACAAACTCAGCCCAAACCCCATGTAAACCCGGTCCAGACCAGTTGGCCTCAGGGGGCATTCCAAACGACACCGTTTTACTGCAGTCCGATCTGGGCCGTTGATCTCAGAGTGATCAACGACCAAGATCAATTCCCCACAACCCACGAACAAAACCCGACCCGTTCCACCCGGACCAACCCAAACCCCCATTAGTTGAAACGACACCGTTTCCCCTAAGCCCTTAGATCCAAGCCATTGATTTCAGTTGATCCAACGGCTGAGATCAACTCACCTATTCCATATATAAACCCTTTGATCCTACCCTGCCCCCTATCCGAACCCCAGCCTTCGTCTCCACAATCCCTTCCCCTCAAACCCTAGCCGCCCCTGTATCCTTCACCATGGAAGCCGGCGGCATGAACGCCGGTGACCTTCCCCTTAACACCCTAGAACGCCCTTGCCATCCTGAACCCAAATCTATCAACCATGTAGTTCGAATCCCTCCCCACCTTCTCGAATCTTCATTTGAAGATTCGAGTCAAAACTCGATCTACTCAGTTTAACCCCAGTTTCACACCATACACCCCCCAGACCCCCCTCGTGACCAAACCATACTTAGTTTGGTCCGAATCTGATCAAGGAAGCATGAATCCCAGATCTGAGTTTTGGAACTTGGTGGTTCTATGTCACTGGTCCATATCCGTTCAAACCGAAGCGATTAAGGTCTAATGGACTTTAATCGAAGTGTTTCTATTTGAGAAACACTTCGATTAAAGTCCGTTCAGCCTTAAGAAAGGTCTGTCCAAGTCCGAGTCAAGTTTTGATTTTTCAAGGTTTAAGGTGATTCCTTTCTTTTCTTTATTTGTTTTGGCCCCTCTGATTGTGGTAAAAGTCTGTTCATACTTTGATTTTGTGTCTTTAAATTTTGTCAATTGTGCCCCGTCCACTTTGCCTAAACCTCTGCTTATTTGAATGAGTCTTTCTATTTGCCCTGATATAAGTAGTGTGCAATTAGCTGATTCTCAAAATTTGAACTGATCAATTGACTCCTCGAGCACCACTTTGTTTAGCCAGTACAATTCAAACCATGTGTCGATACTGTTAAATGTCTGATTTTTGGTTACGACTGTATGAGTTATAACTAATATAGTCGAGTCGACAAATGTCGTCAATTAATTTCAGTAGTTCAAATGTTAACGATTGAACCTGTTGGTTGCTGCAACTTTGTTTGAATCAAAGTAAGAATCAAGTAGGGTCACTTATAGTTGCTGTATTTGAATCTGAAAATAAAAGGGTAGATTGTTAGCTGGAATCTGAATTGATGGCATGTGCACTTGTGCACAGCATGTGCATTGTGCACAACCTGGTTCCTGCATAAAGGGCTTTTGATTTTAAAATAGTTTGACAGCATATGCTGTCAGATTATACCCTGCTGCCCATATCCTGCTTTAGTTTAGAAATATTAAACCTCACTTAAAAGGTAAGTCTGCCAGGGAATATCATGGGAGTTGATTTATATTTAAAGTAAGTGGAAACTGAAACAAGACAGACCACATGGGAGGGGTGTTCTTTTGGGTCTAAACAGGCTGTTAAAATGATGACTTTAGGCTTATAAAAGGGGGATACACACATAGATATAGAGAGAGACAGAATTAGGACATAGACACAGACAGACATAGAGGAGATCGGATAGACTGGGAGAGAGAAGAAAGGAGAGAGCCTGAAAGACATACAAAGAGAATAGACATAGAGGGATATTTAGACTAAGAGGACTGAAAAGGATAGAACTGATTTTAGGAAAACACAGATAGAGGGAGGTTAAGAGATAGAAAGTATACAATCTACAATCCGAAATTGCTTCTTCCTATTTGTTATTTGGGTTTTCAGTTGTTCAACTTGTTAAAATCAATTCAGATTCTTAGAAGTTCCAGTTGTGTCTATTTAGTCAAGTGTTTTCCATTGGTTTACTACTGGTTTGGTCTGCTTGGAGTTGTGATTCTACTCCACTGGGTGTTGCTGTCATTTGGCTACTGCTATCCTGCCCTGCTGCTGCTGCTATTTTGTTTTCTGTTGTTGCTGATTTCCCTATCTTCTTCCTCTTCTCTTTGGCATTTTCAGTTGTTTCCAGGTACACATCTCAAGTCTCACATTGGTGTAGCTGAATGTAACATTGAAAAAGCATGAATAGAAAGATTTGAAGGAGTTATAATCACCCGTTTACTGACTGCCTTTTCATAAATGTTGTTAAGTTTATGTAAATTGTAGTTTATAGCTGATAGAGAATACATTATTAAGCTTGTGCTATGTTGATTTGAATTGTGGCTTCGATTCGTTTAGCAGCATACAGGATGTAAACAGAACTCTTGGAATGAGAAATTATTTAATGTGATTGTTAAAATTAAATTCACTTTTTCAGCATGTATTGAATAAGTAAGGGCAAATGGCCCTCAAACCTAGCCAAATATCATATGGTTTTGAACTGCCCGGTTTTCGATTTCTTTAGGCCTTTATAGGATTGGTTTTGAATGTTATCGGGGGGTATTCTTCACTAAGAAATTCTATCAACCCTGTTTAAGCAAGTTAATCTAACTTTGGCCTAAAGATGTTTGTTCGGATTAAGTGTCGTATTTTCATTAGACTAGGCGGATTTCTTCTGTCAAACTAAAGCAATTTTCCATTGAAGTGTAGTGTTTTCTCTACTTTGTAAATAATTAATCAGAAATTGATAGGAATCTAGATTAGGCAAAAACTTATAATTGAATTAGCATGCACCTTTTCTTCTAGTTTTAGAGACAAATGCATTAGAAATGTAGCCGCTTTAGGATATCCTTTCTAAAATAGAGATGAGCCTCGCCAAATAAAAATGTAAATTGCGGGGCCCTTAATAAATAACCATGATAATTATTTAGAATTCAGGATAGGCCATTTAATAAATTTCATGGCCTTCTACAAAATAATAACGCGTTAGACTCTCTAGGCGCGGCTTAATTAAATCATATTCTTAAATTCGGGTGCACATTGATGTGACCCAAATCCAAATCTCAACGAAGTCCAAATGTGTCGACGATCACGGGTGCATTGATTGTGACGTGGTTCGAGATGCATTTTCACGACGTTGCAATTCTATAAAAAATAAGTGATAATAATAAAAGCGGTTTAAACTTAATAAAAGCACATAAGTCACAACATGTATTTAAATCAGATATTTAGCCATTATAATAATTTAAGCGACCGTGCTAGAACCACGGGATTCGAGGGTGCCTAACACCTTCCCTCGGGTCAACAGAATTCCTTACTTAGAATTTCTGGTTCGCAGACTTCATTTGGAAAAGTCGAAAATTTCCTCGATTTGGGATTCAAGATAAACCGGTGACTTGGGACACCAAAAGCCAAACCTTTCCCAAGTGGCGACTCTGAATTAAATAAATAATCTCATTTCGAATATTGTCACTTAAATTGGAAAAACTCCACCCGCGCATCTAACCCTTCGGGGCGGGGGCGCGCAAAAAGGAGGTGTGACAGCTCTGGCGACTCTGCTGGGGAAAGTAACCCAGAACCACTGGTTCAGGGTTCAAGAATTCGAGCTTAGAACAATTTTTATATTTGTCTTTGTTATCTGATCTTTATTACATGTTTTTGCATAACGTGCTAAATGTTGTCTTTTACCGCTTTGATATTATCTGAACTGTATATAAACTGCGCCGAAACCCTTCTCTTCTTACCGGGGAGAAGCTCGCTGGTCGAGACTCCCTATTCTGTTAGTGTCAATACCTGATATAAGAAAGAGGTCGGACAAGTTACAAAGCCGGACGATCTCGCGGGTCCCCGGTACGTAGCCCCCTCCTCGACTCAAGTTGTCCGCTCGGGTACACAGTCTAGAACAAATACCCAGGTCACGAACCTAGAATAACTTGACTTCATGCCGGATCCCTAGTAGGAACGCTTATTTGCATCATGTTGCATTTGACTTAGGGGACTCAACACAGAGGTTGGGTCCGTCTAGGACTAGCAACCTGAAATGAAAAGACCAGCTTGTTGCATCCTATTTGTTTCCGCGCATTTATTTGTCTTGGACATGCATGCTGCCTAACTTTGGAGTATTTGAAAAAAAAAAAAAAAAATAAAATAAAATAAAAAATATCAGTGTATAAAACTAATTTTCTAATTTGAAAAAATAGCAATGCCCAATTACCGTCAAAACTCTGTCGAAATTTTGCAATAATAAAAGGTGAAAATGTTTTATTTACTAAGAGAAAAAAAAAACAAAAGATAGAAAAATAGTCTTTTTGGAAAGTTGTTTGTTGAAAAGGAAAGAGTTTTGTTCTAAAATAATTCGGTTAATTTGACTGAACTACGCGGGTCTGATTCTCACCGGATGTGAGATACGTAGGCAAACCTCATCGGTTCCGGCCCCAATTTTCAAAAATCCAAAAAAAAATATATTTCCCTTTAGTTCTTTCTTTATAAATTTTTCCTTAGAAAATATAAATAAAAAAAAAAACAAAAAATAATATAGAAGTTTTCTTAAACTCGAATAAAAATAGTCTCCTCCTTTCTGATGTCTTTCATGTGAAATAATGTAATAAAAATAAGCAATAAAAATCCAAAAAAAATACTCTTTGCTTTTTAGTCTCTTTTTTGTAAAATATTTTTTTTTTTTAAAAATATATTTGAAAAATTGAATTTCAAAATATTAGGATTTTTCTTTAGAAGTGCTTTTGTAAATAAATAAAACTCAGAATTTCACATCATTTTCTTAAAAGTCCCTCTTTCAAAATTTAAGGGGCAACATCATATACATTCTTTCTTCCGTAGAAAAGGTAAAACAAACGGAAAAAAAATCACCCAAACATATTTTCTTTTTTAATAAATTTCCAGAATTCAAGTCAAAAGCAAATAAACTTTTTAGAAGTCTTTCTTTAAAAAATAAAACAAAAATCAAAAATAAACAAAATTTTCTTTCTTCTTTTAAAGTATTTCTTTCAAAAATTCCAAAAAAAAAATAAAAAAATTGAATAAGTAAATAAACAAAGAATAGTCAAATCTTTTGATCCCTATGCTAAATGAGCACTTGCTTCTTTATCTTTATACTTGTTAGTTTCGAACTACGTAATGATCTGATTCACGTAGGCATCGTGATACGTAGGCAATCCTCATCGGATCCGGTCACATTTCTTTTACTGCAGGAAAAAAAACATAAAAAAAAAAAAAAACTAATAAAAAAAAAAAAACTAATAAAAATGCCGGAATGATGCATGCTCTCGCAGCAAACATGTAGTGATCCACTTAACTGAATAGGTGCATCATGCCCAACATGAGATTAACTAGCTGTTATTTGCTGCAAATTAACCGTGCGTTTGTCATTGAGCAATCCCAGGGTTTTTTTTTTGAAAAGACGGTTGGTTTGGTGAAGAGAAGTGTTCAACTACCTGTGGTCAGGGCCAGAAGCGGCACTCACACTTACTTCACCAGGTCAAAAGGAAGTGTGGAAATGTCTTCAGAAATTCCATCACAAACGATCCCTGTTTCTGAGGAGAGCTCAATCTCAACCGTCCTCACACCTGAATCCGCAACTGCAGAGGAAAATAGAATCCTACGGCTCCGCATGCTGGAAATGTTGGACGACTGGAATAATGGGAAAGAGCCGCCAAGTGTCGTCCCCGGATTCCCTGAATTATTCTCTAGGTCAAGTGAAACGTCTAATGTCCCCATAAATTACCCTGCTACCCCATTTGGGTACCCAGCCACCTCCGCCTTCTCTGCCGGATCACCTTCTGAGCCTCATCCCCGAATGTCGGCCACTGATACAAACATGAACATCTTTGCTGCATCGCCTTGCCCGGTTACGGCACAACCCACCACGTACAAGCCAAGCTTTGACTCATCCTCTTTTACATTCCAAGCACCATCGTTCTCGATGGAACCAACTAGATTCGCTACCAGCACTAATCCTCTACCGCCTCAGTGCGAGCTTGCACCCAGGCAGGATCAGAGCCCCAGAATTGCAGAACAAAATGAGATTGCCAAGAGAATGAGAAGCCTTGAACAAAGTTTGAAAAATATGCAAGGATTGAGCGGACAGAAGAGCGTCTCTTACGCCGACCTATGCATGTTCCCTCACGTGCACCTGCCAGCAGGTTTCAAGACCCCAAAGTTCGAGAAATACGATGGGCACGGTGACCCCATTGCACATCTTAAAAAATACTGCAATCAATTGCGGGGAGCCGGCGGAAAAGAAGAGCTGCTAATGGCATATTTTGGAGAAAGTTTGGTGGGAATCGCTTCGGAATGGTATATGGACCAGGACATATCTCGCTGGCATATATGGGATGATCTTGCCAGAGACTTCGTAGGGCAGTTTCAATATAATATCGACATCGCGCCAGACAGAAATGCTTTGTCAAACTTAAAGAAGAAACCCTCGGAAAGTTTCAGAGAATACGCCATCAAATGGCGTGAGCAAGCGTCGAGGGTAAAACCTTCCATGGACGAGATAGAGATGGTCACTACTTTTCTCCAGGCTCAAGAGTCCGACTATTTCCAAAACATGATGTCGGCTATGGGAAAGCCTTTCGCAGAGGCGATTAAGATTGGAGAGATGGTGGAGAACGGTTTGAAAACGGGAAGAATTTTGAGTCAGGCAGCCATAAGGGCAACCTCCCAAACCGTCCAAAGCGGGTCTGGAGGAATGGAAAGAGGGAAGAAAAAAAAGGAAACATCCATGGCAGTGGCAGAGGTGAGAGAATATCATAATCCCGGGTTTTGTCCTCCAGAAAGAACCTCACAACATTATTTCCCCCACCAAAATGCGACCTACGCTCCTCAGCCCTACATGGTCATGAGCACCCAGCCTTATATCCAGCGGACACAACCAGTCAATCGGGGGCAGGCCCCACATCCTAGGAATCAGCCTCCTCACCGAAACCACTACAATCCTCGACCTCCTCAAAATAATTTCCGTCCTCGGGAACCACCCAGGAGACCCAACTACACACCAATCGGTGAACCCTATTCCACCCTATTCCCTAAGCTTGTCCAAATGAATTTGTTGCAGCCCATACCACCGAACGTGCAGAACCCGGGATCACCATCATATCGGCGGGGTGTCAAATGTGCATACCATTCAGGGGTAGAAGGGCACGACACCAACGACTGTTGGACATTGAAACAAGCTGTGGAGAATCTGTTAGACCAAGGGAAGATTGTGTTGAGAGACGAGGATGTCCCAAATGTGACCAATAATCCGTTGCCCGCCCACAACAACGGGCCGATAGTTGGGATGATTTGTGAAGACGAGGAAGTTGATCCGGCACTTAAAGCCATAATCGCTATTGCTGATACAGAAAAGGGACCCAGGGTAACTCCGGAGCCAGAAAAAGGAATAAGTGATGTATTCAAGCAGGCCTCCATGGTATGGGGACGATCAAACAACCTCGGCCGAACGAGCCAGTGTTTGTCGGACGCATACCACAGGAACCAAAATACAACAAAGAAGGAGATGATAAGGTGTCCCCGCTCGACGAGAGCAAGGGAATAGGTGAGGCGACAAGGGAAAAGCTATGCGAAATACACATGGTCCAGCCAGGAGAGGGCACTAGCGCCATTGAGGAATCGTACATAGGACCAAGCACCTAGTTTCAAAACTAGAAGGCTACGCATTTCTTGATCATATGGAAGTCCTAATGAACCTGTCTCGCCATTTTCTCTGCATCACAAGTAACCCCAGAGGGTGACTCTGATGTTTTTCTTCAGTTTCATGTTTTTTAATTTCCTGAATGTCAACCTTTTCCCTTATCTTCCCCAAAATGCCAAAAAATGAAATCATGCTTGATTACTCACTTTCTTCTTCTATGTTTTCTTTTGTGTTCTCTTCAATTCTGATGAATGCAGCTTTAAATAACATGACATGTGTGCGGACTTCATGCCCGGATCACGAGAACTCTGATCAAACTTCAAATAATGAGTCAAAATTTGAGATATAAAGAATTTGAAAAGTAGGAACAACTAAAGAAAATTGGTTCATGGTTTGTAAAATGTCCGTCACTAAAGCAGAATTTGAGAGCAGTAAATGGGCTTAGACCCATACAGAATGATAACCTTAATAATTGCGGTTTGTCACGAGCAATTATACCAAGAAATAAGGGTCCATACGTCATCAAAAAATGTTACCAAATGGAGCATTTGTATCTGGGCGACGTCGGAAGAAACGACGTCAGCTTTGCTTGGAAAGCAGGTGCAGTGATATGTCTAAATCACTCTAGCGATATCTTTGCACAGTTTGAAATGACGAAGGCTTTCATTCTCGCTACCCAAACACTATCAACCCTTTGCAAACCCATTTGAGCTGGTTACTCTTCTTTGATTACCCTCTTTGGAACCTGAAAATATTATTGAAAAAAAAATGAAAAAAGAAGAAGAAAGAATTGGAAAAATACGAAAATATATAAAGAAAAACAAAACAAAACAAAACAAAAAAAAAAAAAAACATTGATTGAAGTATGAACTACGTCTGACTTGATTCCGAAAGGATACGTAGGCAACCTCTCTTTGGGGTTCAGTCACATCAAAATAAAATCCAGGAATTCACCCGAAAGTAAAACTGGGGCAGAAGTTATAACGAATCAGCAATAATCCCACCCAAAAGGTTCCAAAGTTGTAGTTCAATCCAAATTCGGTTCACCCCAAACCTTTTTCAAGTCCTTCTGATCAATCAACGAAGCATTCCAAAATAGGAAGACGGAATTATTTGGGTCCGATACGACAAATGAGGAGAATAAAGATAAGAGAGTCTTGTCGGTGAAAACCTTTGGGCACCGTGAGGCGATGCGAGAAGAGAAATTGAAAATGAGAGAGCTTGTTTAGTAAAAACTCGCAAAGAGTACTAGCAGGCGATAGTAAGAAGAGAAATGAGAGAGGTCGACTAGCGAAAACCCGCAAAGGGCGTTGTCGGCCAAAAAGATGATTCCACCTCAGAAAGTCCTGGCAAGATTCTCAGGTTTTGAAAAATACAGATCTGTTTTGATTCATAAGGAAATGCAAGTTCTCGGAGGTTGGGCATCCAGTCCAAAAGGCATGTCATGTCAGTTTGAAGCTGGCATACACTCCAGATAAGTCCTTCTTTTCTCCCCGAAAGGGGCGTTTCTCTTTAAACTCATATGTTCTCCTTTACATAGTTTTTTTTTTTTTTTTGATCTAACTTTTCATTCCGTAATAATCGCAAAGAAAGGTGGCAGGACCGGTTTTACAGGGCTCTGTTTGGCAAGAGTCAAATAAATGTACGACCTCAGTGACGCGTCAGTCCCATCCCGACTGGCCATGGTAGTTGATTTGCTTCCAAAACCGACAAATCCCCACAGGGTATCACTCGTTACAAATCCCCCATGGAGTCTCCCTTTGTACAATTCCCCAAAGAAGTCCACCTCAGCACGTCCCCAGCAAGTGTATACATAAATCAAAAAAAAAAAAATCCTCACAGAGTTCACATTAGACAAATCCACACGGAGTTTCTCTTGTACAAATCCCCACCGAGTCTCCTTAATAAAATCCCCACCAAAATCACCAAGCAAGAACGGGACGGAAAAGCCAAAGCCTTATAAGGCAAATCATCACAAATCTGGGAACGCAAGTCTGAGTAGTCCAAAGGGTTTCACATCAATGGCAGAGTTTGTCGACGAGAATCAAGCTAAGACAAAGCAATTGAAACGATCAAGGCCCCCAAAACCAACCGCCATTTTCAAACTGACAATGTTTTCTTTGTGTAGGAAATTGAGACAGGTGCGACCCAAAGTAGCCATGCATGAAGCTGGTGTAACCCAAAAGAAATGGAGCACACAAGCATCGAAACAGCCTTGCAGCGGAAAACGACCAATGGTAAGTTTCCCCATATTTTCTTTCGTACATTTCTGATGAATCTTCCCGGCATAACCCGATGAATCTTTTCGGCATAACCCGATAAACCTTCCCGGCATAACCCGATGAATCCTCCCGGCATAACCCGATAAATCTCCCGGCATAACCCGATGAATCTCCCGGCATAACCCGATAAATCTTCCCGGCATAACCCGATGAATCCTCCCGGCATAACCCGATGAATCTTCCCGGCATAACCCGATGAATCTTTTCGGCATAACCCGATAAACCTTCCCGGCATAACCCGATGAATCTTCCCGGCATAACCCGATGAATCTTCCCGGCATAACCCGATGAATCTTCCCGGCATAACCCGATGAATCTCCCGGCATAACCCGATGAATCTTCCCGGCATAACCCGATAAATCTTCCCGGCATAACCCGATGAATCTCCCGGCATAACCCGATGAATCTTCCCGGCATAACCCGATGAATCTTTTCGGCATAACCCGATGAATTTTCTGGCATAACCCGATGAATCTTTTCGGCATAACCCGATGAATCTTTTCGGCATAACTCGATGAATCTTTTCGGCATAATCCGATAAATCTTCCCGGCATAACCCGATGAATCCTCCCGGCATAACCCGATGAATCTTCCCGGCATAACCCGATGAATCTTTTCGGTATAACCCGATAAACCTTCCCGGCTTAACCCGATGAATCCTCCCGGCATAACCCGATGAATCTTTCCGGCATAACCCGATGAATCTTTTCGGTATGACCCGATAAACCTTCCCGGCATAACCCGATGAATCCTCCCGGCATAACCCGATGAATCTTCCCGGCATAACCCGATGAATCCTCCCGGCATAACCCGATGAATCTTCCCGGCATAACCCGATGAATCTTCCCGGCATAACCCGATGAATCTTCCCGGCATAACCCGATGAATCTTTTCGGCATAACCCGATAAATCCTCCAGGCATAACCCGACGAACCTTCCCGGCATAGCCCGATGAATTTCCCCGGCATAACCCGATGAATCTCCCGGCATAACCCGATGAATCTTTTCGGCATAACCCGATGAATCTTTTCGGCATAACCCGATGAATCTTTTCGGCATAACCCGATGAATCTTTTCGGCATAATCCGATAAATCTTTCCGGCATAACCCGATGAATTTCCCGGCATAACCCGACGAACCTTCCCGGCATAGCTCGATTAATTTCCCCGGCATAACCCGATGAATCTCCCGGCATAACCCGATGAATCTTTTCGGCATAACCCGATGAATCTTTTCAGCATAATCCGATAAACCTTCCCGGCATAACCCGATGAATTCCCCGGCATAACCCGATGAATATCCCGGCATAACCCGATGAATCTTTTCGGCATAACCCGATGAATCTTTTCAGCATAATCCGATAAACCTTCCCGGCATAACCCGATGAATTTTCCGGCATAACCCGATGAATCCTTCCAGCATGACTCGATGAATCTTTTCGGCATAACCCGAGAACTCTTTTCCATGTAATCAGCATTAGGGTTTTAAACCCTAAACTGAACTTTTCCTTTCAGCCAGCATTAGAGTTTTAAACTCTAAACTGAGCTTTTCCATGCAATCAGCATTAGGGTTTTAGACCCTAAACTGAATTTTCCTTTTAGTCAGCATTAGGGTTTTAAACCCTAAACTGAACTTTTTCCTTTCAGCCAGCATTAGAGTTTTAAACTCTAGACTGAGCTTTTCCATGCAATCAGCATTAGGGTTTTAAACCCTAAACTGACTTTTCTTTTTAGTCAGCATCAGGGTTTTAAATCCTAAACTGAACTTTTTCCTTTTCAGCCAGCATTAGAGTTTTAAACTCTAAACTGAGCTTTTCTATGCAATCAGCATTAGGGTTTTAAACCCTAAACTGAATTCTTCCTTTGTTCGGCGTTAGGGTTTTAAACCCCAAACCGAACCTTTCCCCAGCTAGCCGGTGTTAGGGTTCCAACCCTGAACTGAGCATGCATATCCTCTTTCATCAATTTTATGAACTTCCTGGTGAATAATTAACGAATTTTCCTAGTGAAACTGGGGCAGAAAATTTCGTTCGTTTGTTTGTTTTTTTCCGCAGGTCTAACCTCGAGCCACACGGATCGAAATGACCCACGAGATGAGTCTCAACTCAGAATCAAAGAAGAAAAAGACAAAAGAAGACATCCCGAGATATCAGAGTGAATGGAGAGCAGATCGACTCCAACATTTGACTAAGGCCCTGAACCCTACCAATCGCGTCTCACTCAGTATCCCGGAGATTAAACAAGTCGCCGCAACTCGCAAGCATCAAGATTTAGATTGGAGTCTACAAGCAGAATCAGCTAAGACCCAAGATCAAGTCGTAAAAGAATCATAGATAGGAATCTTGTAACTAGCAGTTGACATGCATATAAGTAGTTAGTTCAGTTTCCAAATATCGTTTGGTTGTAATAAGGCGGTCAGTGACGCAGCAGTGACAACAGCAGCAGCAGTAGCAGCAAGCATTGCAATCCCATGGTAGTCCCAGCTACCAAAATTTTCTCGAACTACATTGACCTGATTCCTGTTTAGCCCAGGATATGTAGGAAATCTTTGAAGCAAGATTCGATCAGATCTTTCAAAAACATGCTTCATACGGAGTGGTCCATAGGCAAAAATCGCTCATGCACGCTCACTTTATCTTTGCACAAAAACTCTTCGTGTTTCCGAACAAAGAGGGGCAGATGTGAGCACGTGATTTTTGTTTTACGCGACAATCACTCCAAAAGAAACAAAATAATAGCAATTGGTCTTGCTGTACATTTGCTGGATTTTTACGTGGCATTTTTTGCTAGTTATTTGTGATTTTGCCCATGGTTGTTTTATTCAAAAAAATATATATAAAAAAATATATGTCTATATGTCGTGTGAACCGCAGTCTGTTTATTAAAAGAAAAATAAAATATGTGCGTCCTTCATTGTATTTTGTCATTAAGTGTTTAGTATAATTAATTGTGTGATAATTGTTGTCCAATGTTTACATGGTATTATTTGGCAAATTATTTTAAGGAATTAAAAAGAGAAAAAAAGAAAAAAAAAAGAAAGAAGGAGTTCGGACTTGGGCCAGTCCGATTTCAAAACAAACAAGCCCAAACAAACTCAGCCCAAACCCCATGTAAACCCGGTCCAGACCAATTGGCCTCAGGGGGCATTCCAAACGACACCGTTTTACTGCAGTCCGATCTGGCCGTTGATCTCAGAGTGATCAACGACCAAGATCAATTCCCCACAACCCACGAACAAAACCCGACCCGTTCCACCCGGACCAACCCAAACCCCCATTAGTTGAAACGACACCGTTTCCCCTAAGCCCTTAGATCCAAGCCATTGATTTCAGTTGATCCAACGGCTGAGATCAACTCACCTATTCCATATATAAACCCTTTGATCCTACCCTGCCCCCTATCCGAACCCCAGCCTTCGTCTCCACAATCCCTTCCCCTCAAACCCTAGCCGCCCCTGCACACCTTCACCAGAAACCCGGCGGCATGAACGCCGGTGACCTTCCCCTTAACACCCTAGAACGCCCTTGCCATCCTGAACCCAAATCTATCAACCATGTAGTTCGAATCCCTCCCCACCTTCTCGAATCTTCATTTGAAGATTCGAGTCAAAACTCGATCTACTCAGTTTAACCCCAGTTTCACACTAGACACCCCCCAGACCCCCCTCGTGACCAAACCATACTTGGTTTGGTCCGAATCTGATCAAGGAAGCATGAATCCCAGATCTGAGTTTTGGAACTTG
Organism: Nicotiana sylvestris; assembly: GCF_000393655.2. Classification (NCBI taxonomy): domain Eukaryota; kingdom Viridiplantae; phylum Streptophyta; class Magnoliopsida; order Solanales; family Solanaceae; genus Nicotiana; species Nicotiana sylvestris. Next base: position 150,730,303 of record NC_091068.1, read on the forward strand.
GTGGTTCTTCGTCACTGGTCCATATCCGTTCAAACCGAAGCGGTTAAGGTCTAATGGACTTTAATCAAAGTGTTTCTCATTTGAGAAACACTTCGATTAAAGTCCGTTCAGCCTTAAGAAAGGTCTGTCCAAGTCCGAGTCAAGTTTTGATTTTTCAAGGTTTAAGGTGAGTCCTTTCTTTTCTTTATTTGTTTTGGCCCCTCTGATTGTGGTAAAAGTCTGTTCATACTTTGATTTTGTGTCTTTGAATTTTGTCAATTGTGCCCCGTCCACTTTGCCTAAACCTCTGCTTGTTTGAATGAGTCTTTCTATTTGCTCTGATATAAGTAGTGTGCAATTAGCTGATTCTCAAAATTTGAACTGATCAATTGACTCCTCGAGCACCACTTTGTTTAGCCAGTATAATTAGAACCATGTGTCGATACTGTTAAATGTCTGATTTTTGGTTACGACTGTATGAGTTATAACTAATATAGTCGAGTCGACAAATGTCGTCAATTAATTTCAGTAGTTCAAATGTTAACGATTGAACCTGTTGCTTGCTGCAACTTTGTTTGAATCAAAGTAAGAATCAAGTAGGGTCATTTATAGTTGCTGTATTTGAATCTGAAAATAAAAGGGTAGATTGTTAGCTGCAATCTGAATTGATGGCATGTGCACTTGTGCACAGCATGTGCATTGTGCACAGCCTGGTTCCTGCATAAAGGGCTTTTGATTTTAAAATAGTTTGACAGCATATGCTGTCAGATTATACCCTGCTGCCCATATCCTGCTTTAGTTTAGAAATATTAAACCTCACTTAAAAGGTAAGTCTGCCAGGGAATATCATGGGAGTTGATTTATATTTAAAGTAAGTGGAAACTGAAACAAGACAGACCACATGGGAGGGGTGTTCTTTTGGGTCTAAACAGGCTGTTAAAATGATGACTTTAGGCTAATAAAAGGGGGATACACACATAGATATAGAGAGAGACAGAATTAGGACATAGACACAGACAGACATAGAGGAGATCGGATAGACTGGGAGAGAGAAGAAATGAGAGAGCCTGAAAGACATACAAAGAGAATAGACATAGAGGGATATTTAGACTGAGAGGATTGAAAAGGATAGAACTGATTTTAGGAAAACACAGATAGAGGGAGGTTAAGAGATAGAAAGTATACAATTTACAATCAGAAATTGCTTCTTCCTATTTGTTATTTGGGTTTTCAGTTGTTCAACTTGTTAAAATCAATTCTGATTCTTAGAAGTTCCAGTTGTGTCTATTTAGTCAAGTGTTTTCCATTGGTTTACTACTGGTTTGGTCTGCTTGGAGTTGTGATTCTACTCCACTGGGTGTTGTTGTCATTTGGCTACTACTATCCTGCCCTGCTGCTGCTGCTATTTTGTTTTCTGTTGTTGCTGATTTCCCTATCTTCTTCCTCTTCTCTTTGGCATTTTCAGTTGTTTCCAGGTACACATCTCAAGTCTCACATTGGTGTAGCTGAATGTAACATTGAAAAAGCATGAATAGAAAGATTTGAAGGAGTTATAATCACCCGTTTACTGACTGCCTTTTCATAAATGTTGTTAAGTTTATGTAAATTGTAGTTTATAGCTGATAGAGAATACATTATTAAGCTTGTGCTATGTTGATTTGAATTGTGGCTTCGATTCGTTTAGCAGCATACAGGATGTAAACAGAACTCTTGGAATGAGAAATTATTTAATGTGATTGTTAAAATTAAATTCACTTTTTCAGCATGTATTGAATAAGTAAGGGCAAATGGCCCTCAAACCTAGTCAAATATCATATGGTTTTGAACTGCCCGGTTTTCGATTTCTTTAGGCCTTTATAGGATTGGTTTTGAATGTTATCGGGGGGTATTCTTCACTAAGAAATTCTATCAACCCTGTTTAAGCAAGTTAATCTAACTTTGGCCTAAAGATGTTTGTTCGGATTAAGTGTCGTATTTTCATTAGACTAGGCGGATTTCTTCTGTCAAACTAAAGCAATTTTCCATTGAAGTGTAGTGTTTTCTCTACTTTGTAAATAATTAATCAGAAATTGATAGGAATCCAGATTAGGCAAAAGCTTATAATTGAATTAGCATGCACCTTTTCTTCTAGTTTTAGAGACAAATGCATTAGAAATGTAGCCGCTTTAGGATATCCTTTCTAAAATAGAGATGAGCCTCGCCAAATAAAAATGTAAATTGCGGGGCCCTCAATAAATAACCATGATAATTATTTAGAATTCAGGATAGGCCATTTAATAAATTTCATGGCCTTCTACAAAATAATAACGCGTTAGACTCTCTAGGCGCGGCTTAATTAAATCATATTCTTAAATTCGGGTGCACATTGATGTGACCCAAATCCAAATCTCAACGAAGTCCAAATGTGTCGACGATCACGGGTGCATTGATTGTGACGTGGTTCGAGATGCATTTTCACGACGTTGCAATTCTATAAAAAATAAATGATAATAATAAAAGCGGTTTAAACTTAATAAAAGCACATAAGTCACAACATGTATTTAAATCAGATATTTAGCCATTATAATAATTTAAGCGACCGTGCTAGAACCACGGGATTCGAGGGTGCCTAACACCTTCCCTCGGGTCAACAGAATTCCTTACTTAGAATTTCTGGTTCGCAGACTTCATTTGGAAAAGTCGAAAATTTCCTCGATTTGGGATTCAAGATAAACCGGTGACTTGGGACACCAAAAGCCAAACCTTTCCCAAGTGGCGACTCTGAATTAAATAAATAATCCCATTTCGAATATTGTCACTTAAATTGGAAAAACTCCACCCGCGCATCTAACCCTTCGGGGCGAGGGCGCGCAAAAAGGAGGTGTGACACAACTAACATCTCCTCTAATTGGAAAGTCATCAAACATGGATGGACTTCATGTCTAAATGGAATAAATTAGAATATAGCAAATGAAATCCACATTAAATTTTAGACGGAACCTTGGTTAGGCCCTAACTTGATACTACGACATCTAATTAAAGGTCCTCTACCCTGTAATGAACAATCATCCACATTAGTACTCTATATTGCCGGGAACACAATAAAACTTCAAAAAATCCCTTTTGAGCTCCCTAGTAATTTAAACAATCTAATAAGTAATCAATACATCCCAACCCGCACAAATAAAATATCCTACGATCACATTTACGGGGGGCTCATCCCAAGTGGAAACTTCACTGTGAAATCCTTATACAACCAATTGCGTGATGCAAAAAATATAAATCTTTCCAATGGTTATGGAACCTTCAGCTAGCCCCAAAAATAAAATATTTTCTTTGGCTTATGAGCCACCATCGATTACCCACAACAAGTTATCTACATAATATACAGCTCTCTCCAAATCCAATATGTCCAATCTGCCAGTCCCGTACTCATATTTTCTTTCAATGTCCCCGAGCACAAATGGTTTGACATCAATTAGGTATCAACCCACATGATGGGATTCTAGACAGGTTTCATATCCCTCATTTAAGCTATCTAATTTTATTTTAAACAAGAAAGCTACTGCTACCCAAGTCTACCCTCATACCCTAATCCCAAATGCTCTATGGCACTTATGGAAAAGTAGGATTCGCACTATTTTTTAAAGCACTAACCACTTTCCTAACATCCAACACATTATAGGCCAAGCATTAGAATACTTCTTTTTAGGCATAAACAACCACACGTGCCGCACACAACCTAGACACATGCATGTCAATTGGAACTCTCCAAATAATGAATATTTTAAACTAAACTCTGACAGAGCTTGTAGTATCCCTCACCAAAAATGTGGTCTTGGGGGTGTAATCAGAAACTCCACAGACAATTGGATACTGGGATATATAGGCAGAAGGAAAATGGAAAACCACTTTTATATGGAAGTCACTGCACTACTGGAAGGTTTACGACTTGCTCTACATCACCATCTCACTCCACTGGAAGTCAATGTTGGTTCAATAGAGGTAATTTCTCTACTCCACTCCCCTAATCCACACTACTCATCTTTGCTTCATGAATGCAGGTACCTGCTACACCAACTGGATAGACCTTGAGTGATACACATATAGAGAGCAAAATCAAGTAGCAGATAAACTAGCTAAATCTGGGGCAACCCTAGCTTGTAATGCCCAAGTACAAACCTATGGCAACCACCTTTTTTTGTATTACAAGAGTTGCTATTAGATCAACAGGGAAAACTACATAGGCGCACCTCATCTACCACAGTGCAGTTGGAACCTCCCTCCTTTTGCCTAGGCATGTTGGCAACCACTTGTAATAGTAACCATGCACCTTTTTGTACTGCAGCGCAAATGGGCATCAGTGATCAACCCTATTTTTGTAACACTGAACCACCAACGCACTTTGCTCTTTGTAATGTTCCGTAATCTATAATATATACTTTTTTGATTGGCCAAAAAAAACGTAGCCTACGTATTTCATATTTTGTTTAAGATATTTTTGGTGAATGCGTTATGGCAAGGGGCCATATGATTAATATTGAATTAACGTACCTTATAAGTAATTAATGAATGAGCCAATAAAAAAGGAACTGTGACAAATTGTCCACTCTATTCTTTATAGAACTAGTAATAAGACCTTTAGCATCAAATTAACCAATAGCTACTCCTCCTTACAAAATCAATTTGCATGTTGTTAGCGCTGACATTTATACTAGAAATTAGATTGATGTTTTTCTCGATATAGTCCACGTTGATCTGTTCTTCTTATTCTATATTTTGTTTTTGCTAATTCATTTATTTTACTTTAGACACGTTGACTTTTTTCGTTTTCAACTTTGGAGTTGGTAGTTGCTTATTATTAATGTGCAAACTAACCTCCTTCATTACTCCCGCCGAATTGTGTGACCATATATCTCATTTAGAAACCTAAGCTGTTAGAAATAACACATATTTATTTAAGCTTGTGTTCTTTTTGACAATGGATGATGAACTCTGTCTGTTCTACTAATATGCAGAAATATATGATCATCGATCTCATCTAAAAGCTTAAGTTATTAGATAATATATACTTTTATTTATTTAATTATATCATCAATAACTCCTCATATAACATCAGTCTAAATAAACCATTCTCGTGAAGTAAGTCTATGGTCATATCCTCGTAGAAAATGGTTCTTAATCTTCAATTTATTGTTATATATCTTAGTCACCGGCTCTTTGTAGTTCATTTTTTCCACAATGCAAAGAATCAACGAGTGATAAAACATGTTCTCCGGTTTGAGCTTTGGAAATGAAAAACTTTTTGGCCGAATTGTTTTACCCTCCTACCGGCCTATCTGATGCGAATCTAGATTAACCAGGACCAGTAAGTTACGGATACGGAATGCCTAAAGCAAAAAAACTAAAGTGATAAAGCACATAAAAATCAAAGTGTAGAATATGTTTTTCTTTCTGTGCCATCGAGAATTATATTTCTGGAGCTAGAAAAAAAAATTCAAAGGGTTTTAAATCTTCCACCCCCCTCCCCCCCCCCTCCCCCCGCCCCAAAAAAAAATCTAGCAGATAAAATAATATTAAGAAATTTGCTAGGCCTATGCAAAGAGAAAAGTTCAATAAAATGTTACGGCATACAAAGAGGGAGTTATAACGTACACAATTTATTTGCTAAGTCAAAATTGATATGGTTTTAATCTAGACGTTTGCTAAGTAGTAGGTTTGATTTTAATTATCATAAAACGAGAGACTCCGTCCCACTCAAATTTGCAATAATTTACAATTACCAAGTCTGAACATTTCGTGCATGAATAATTGATTCCGCGCGGACCAGAAAATATTAAAAAACCGTCCTTTCAGAAATTGTCTCAGTCTGGCTCATTCTTGTGAGAGTTGCTAAACCTAAAACCATTGTCGTGTTATAATAGTCAACATTTTTCTAACCTATAAATATAGCCACATTTTACTACTCTCATCACACAGAATCCGTAACATCACATATATAGAAAGTGTAGAACTTTATAGACTATATAGCAGTAATTAATTATCAAAAATGGTTTCACGTAGCTTCCTCTTTCTTCAAGTGTTGATCATGTTTTCTTTAGCAGTGATAGCATTTTCAGATTTATCAGATGATTTCTATGAGGATGTTTGTCCTGAAGCTTTACCAACCATTAAACGGGTTGTTGAGGATGCAGTTCGGAAAGAGAGACGAATGGGCGCTTCTCTGCTACGTCTGCATTTTCATGATTGTTTCGTTAATGTGAGCTTACATTATTTTTCTTGCACTTAATGTTTTTTCATTTTAGTCTAATTTCTATTTGTGAGAGCATCTGAGTATTGAACCTAAAATCTTGAAGTTAGGAATGAAGTCATTGCTTTTGGTTAATGCAGGGCTGTGATGCTTCGGTTCTTCTTGACCAAACAGCTACTATTGACAGTGAAAAGACTGCTCGTGCTAATAACAATTCTGCTAGAGGATTTGAGGTGGTTGATAAAATCAAATCTGAGGTTGATAAAGCTTGTGGACGTCCGGTTGTATCTTGTGCGGACATCTTGGCAGTTGCAGCTCGTGACTCTGTAGTTGCTGTGCGTGTTACTTCCTTCTAAATGCTAAATATCTATAATAAACCAATTACTATTATATATTAACTTGAGGTCGCTATATGAACTGTTAAACTTTAAATCCTGGATCTCTAAATGTGTATGCCGCTAATGTTATGAACCTTCAATGATTAATTAAACTGAAATATTTGTACGTGAACAGCTACATGGACCAACATGGGAAGTGAAACTAGGAAGGAGAGACTCCACAACAGCAAGTAGAACCACAGCCAACAATGATATTCCATCTCCATTTATGGACTTACCTGCCCTTATCAACAACTTCAAGAATCAAGGATTGGATGAGGAAGACCTCGTCGCGCTTTCCGGTGGCCATACCCTAGGGTTTGCTCAGTGTTTCACCTTCAGAGATCGCATCTACAATGAGACTAACAACATTGATTCCACCTTTGCAAGTCAACGTCAAGCAAATTGTCCACGTAGTGGAGGTGATTCTAATCTTGCTTCCCTTGATCCTACTGCTGCTCTTTTCGACTCTAAATATTTTAGTAACTTGGTATCAAAGAAAGGGCTTTTACACTCTGATCAAGCTTTGTTTAGTGGAGGAGAAACTGATAATCTTGTTAAGACATACAGTACCAACCTTGGAACTTTCTCTAAAGATTTTGCTGAGTCTATGATTAAGATGGGAAATATCAAGCCATTGACTGGGAGTCAAGGTCAAATTCGTGTCAACTGCAGGAAGGTGAACTAAATATTTAATGATGCTGATAAAATCAAGTGTTTCAAGAATTTGATACTTTTCAATTGTAATTGTGAGTTTTGTTCATTTTGAACGTTTGTTGTTACCTAATAATGAGTAATTGTGAAATGGAGAGTTGTGTGGCCATTTGGTTTTCAAAGAAATCGGATTATGTTGCTTTCAGTAGGCGAGTAAATGAGCAAATTGAGTAAATTGATTTTCCTTAGAGCTGTTTGACTACTAGATTATAAATTAATTGCATCGATCATCTCTAACGTACGTACCAGAAAACAACTTTAGAGCCTAATAACTTTAGAAAAAACAACTTGCTAAGAGTCAAACTCAAAATCTCCACTAACTAAGCGGACGCTACGAGAGTTTGTTGCTCTCTTATTTCTGTTCAAAATACTTCGTCTCTTGTTTCATGTATTTGCTGTAAAATTCAAATATAACTACGAAGGTAAATTCGCTGAAAATATAGCTATGGATAATAAATATAGCATATATGTTTGACGTGTCGCATAATTTTTTCATTAAGATATGACGGGTAAATGACACGGCCAAAGTTTATTTGGGCTTAAATGAGCTGAGTAATGTACTAAGCAATTTTTTTTTTTTGCCAAACATTCCAAAAGCTAAAAAAAATGCTTAAAGGGGATCTAAATAATGAATCATAACCAATCCACCTAATATTTGATCTATCTTTTGGATTTGTTTTTGGGGCTGATTGCAGCAGTTATATCAAAACTCTTGATGAATCCTATATCATTTTACTGTTGTATGCTGATGATATGTTGATGAAGGATCTAGAATAAATGAGATCAACAGCGGTTAAGCAACAACTGACGGAGTAGTTTGGAATGAAAGACTTAGGACCAGCTAAGCAAATCCTTGGGATGAGGATTAGCAGAAATAAGTCTGAAGGAACCTTAAAGTTGTCTAAAGAGAAGTACATACAAAAGGTACTAAGCAGGTTCAGTTTTCATGATGCAAAGACTATAAACAACCTACTAGGAAGCCACCTCACTCTTCCTAAGGAGAAATCACCAAAGACAGATGAAGAAAGAAGGAATATGTCGAAGGCACCATACGCTTCAGTAGTAGGAAGCTTTATGCATGCTATGGTGTGGCCAGACCTGTCATAGCCCATGCAGTCGGAGTTGTTAGTCGTTACATGTCAAATCCTGGAAAGGAACATTGAGAAGGAGTTAAATGGATCATGCGATACCTCAAACGGCACTTCAAGTATGGCACTTTGCTTCAAAAAGAGTAGTATTATTTTACAAGGGGCTTCTGATGCAAACCTAGGTGGTGATCTTTGTCACACCTCCTTTTGCGCGCCTGCCCCGAAGGGTAAAAATGCGAGGGAGTTTTTCCAATTTAAGTGACAATATTCGAAATGGGATTATTTATTTAATTCAGAGTCGCCACTTGGGAAAGGATTGGCTTTTGGTGTCCCAAGTCACCGGTTTATCTTAAATCCCAAATCGAGGAAATTTTCGACTTTTCCAAATGAAGTCTGCGAACCAGAAATTCTAAGTAAGGAATTCTGTTGACCCGAGGGAAGGTGTTAGGCACCCTCGAATCCCGTGGTTCTAGCACGGTCGCTTAAATTGTTATAATGGCTAAATATCTGATTTAAATACATGTTGTGACTTATGTGCTTTTTATTAAGTTCAAACCGCTTTTATTATTATCATTTATTTTTATAGAATTGCAACGTCGTGAAAAAGCACCTCGAACCACGTCACAGTCAATGCGCCCGTAGTTGTTAACACATTTCGACTCCGTTGAGATTTGGATTCGGGTCACATCAATGTGCACCCAAGTTTAATAGTGTAATTTATTAAGGGCGCCTAAGGGGGGTTTAGCGCGTTATTATTTGTGGAAGGCCATGAAATTTATTAAATGGCCTATCCTGAATTCTAGATAATTATCAAGGTTATTTATTGAGGGCCCCACGATTTACATCTCATTTGGCGAGGCTCATCTCATTATTTTAGAAGGAACATCCTAAAGCGATTACATTTCTAATGTGTTTATCTCTTAAAAATAGCAGAAAAGATGCGTGCTATTTTTAACTATGTGTTTGGCCCAAATCCAGATTTTAGCTAATCATCCGATTAATTATTTACGGAATAAAGAAACACTGTACCTCATGAAAACATGCTTTGAACTTGATAAAAGAAACGTATATGGGATTGATGAAATGCTATGACTGTTACAAGAGCTCCCTAACTTTAACTTATTCAGACAAGATTAATTAAAATTGCTTGTTAGGAAATGCGACTAATGGTATTTTAAACTCATCCTATAAACTGCTTCACGCAAACTGAAACTCAAGAGTTTGAAACTGCATTGTCTTTAGCTAGATCTAAACAAACATTTGCCCCTACATATTCGAAACATGCTGAAATGGCGAGTTTGAGTTAGCAATTGTATTAAAATGGCTGCACATTTCATGGATTGTATTTACATCTTATGTACTACTAAACGAATAAAATGTCACAGCTTCAGATGGGCATAAACTTTAATTAAGTACAACCTTACTAATGTGTCTCTATTAGGCTAACAGACCAAGAAACTGCATATCTTAACAACATTAAAAAAAACAATTCGTAAGCAATACAACAGGTGATTATAACTCCTTCAAATCTTTTGATTCATGCTTTCATTGTTACATCAAATGCGAGTCTTAGTATGTACCTGGATATTGGATACAACAGGAGAAGCAAGGGGTCAGTAGGGCAATAGAAGCGATACCAAACAACAGCAGTAACAGCAGGTACCAAATAGAAACAAAAATCCCAGTGCAAGAGACCAATAAAGCCAATGGAGGAGAGGCAGAATGAGACAAATTCCCAGTAGTAACGGAGTCAGAAAATCAAGCAATCCAATTCCAGGAGAAGCCAACAACACAAATCCAAACAATAGACTTAACTGACACTTGAAGGAAAACAGGACTAACTTGGGCAGTTTGAACCAAATGAGAATCGAACAAACAGTAGGGAGAAGACAATTCCTGATTTTGTGATATCCCTTTCCCTATCTCCTTTCTTTTCAAGTTCTAATGTTAGTCCTCGATTTGAAATCTATTTGGATTATCAAAGAGAAAACTTTTCCAGTTTCTGTTTTCAGAATTTGAACTCTCAGATGTTCCCTCCCAGTGTCTCTCTCTATCTCTGTATGCTTTTTCTGTGTATCTCTATCAGCTCTCTCTTTTAAAACCCCTCACAGTGTGTTTTTCCTTTTCCCTTTTATTCTGTCTTTTTCTTTTTTGTGTATGTGTGTGTATCAAAATCTTTCTATCTATCAATCCCCCCCTCTCTGTGTATGTCTGTCATATCAGATGGTCTCCCCCCTTTTATAAGCCTCAATCCTACTCCTTTTAACAGCCTCTTTTTAATATCACAGTACCCCTCCCACGTGCCCTTTTCATTTTCAGATTCCAATTAGTTATTTAAGTATTAACCCCCATCAACATTCCCTGGCAGATTTATTCTTTAAAAGGCTTAATATTTCTTAAACTAAAGCAAGGTATGGGGCAGTAGGATACACCTGACAGCATATGCTATCAAACCATTTTAAAATTAAAAGCCCCTTTATGCAGAAAAGCAGGCTGTGCACAAAGAACATGAGGTGCACCAATGCACATGCTGTGCATGAGTGCACATGCCCTCCAATTCAGAGTTTAAACCAAACATCCCTTTCAAATCAAACAGCTATAAGTAAGCAAAACTGGTTCTTAATTGATTCAGGCAAATGTTCAACAGAAGCAAATCGATTTAACTTTGTTCAAATAGTTGAAACTAATTGACGACACATTTCGACTCAACTATATTAATCATAACACATACAACCGTAGCCAAAAATCAAACATTCAATAGTATCGACATATGATTTGAATTGTACTGGCTAAACAAAGTGGTGCTCGAGAAGCCAATTGATCAGTTCAATGTTGAGAATCAGCTAATTGCACACCACTTACATACATATTATCAGGGCAAATAGAAAGACTCATTCAAACAAACAGAAGTTCAGGCAAAGTTGACAAAATTCAAAGACACAAAATCAAAGCATGAACAGACTTTTAACACAATCAGATGGGCCAAAACAAATAAAGAAAAGAAAGAACTCACCTTAAACTTGAAAAGTTAAAAGTTTCAACACGGATTTGGACAAACCTTTCTTAAGGCTGAACGGACTTTAATAGAAGTGTTCCTCAGATGAGAAACACCTCGATTAAGGTCCATTAGACCTTAAATTTTTTGGCTCGAACAAAACACGGACCAGTGACGAAGGATCTCAAAGCTTCAAAACTCAGATCTGGGATTCATGCTTCCCTGATCTGATTCGGACCAAACCAAGTATGGTTTGGTCACGAGGGGGGTCTGGGGAGTGTCTGGTATGATTTTAGGGTTAAACCGTGTAGATCGAGTTTTGACTCGAATCTTCAAATGAAGATTCGAGAAGGTGGGAAGGGATTCGAACTACCTGGTTGATAGATTTGGGTTCAGGATGGCAATGGCGTTCTAGGGTGTTAAGGGGAAGGTCACCGGCATCCATGTCGCCGGCTTTCATGGCGAAAGTACGCAGGGGAGGCTAGGGTTTTAGGGCTGTTTGTTTGGGGACGAAGGTTGGGGTTCAGATAGGGGGGGCAGGGTAGGATTATGGCCTTATATAGTTAATGGGTGGATTGATCTCGACCGTTAGATCAATCTAGATCTACGGTCTGGATCTGATAGCTTAAGTGGAACGGTGTCGTTTCAAGGGTAAAGGGTTGGGGTCGGTCCGGGTGAGACGGGTCGGGTTTATTGGTGGGTTATGGGGAATTGATCTTGGCCGTTGATCAATTTGAGATCAACGGCCCAGATCAACCTGTACCAAAACGACGTCGTTTGGATTCTCTGGGCATCAGGTGGTCTGGACCGGGCAGGCCTGGGTTTTGGGCTGTTTGTTTGGGCCAATTTTGTTAAAATTGGCCCAAGTCCGGAAGGGAAGGGGTCATTTCTTTATTATTTTTTATTTCCTTTTTCTTATTTATTTTAAAACAAAACTAAGCCAAAAAAATCAAATTAAAATTAAATACACACTCAATACAATTATTTGCACACTAAAATATTTCAAAACAGGTAAAGTTAAACAAAATAAAATCACGGACGAAGATGCCTATTCATGATTTTCTATTTAACGACCGGATTACGGTTCGAATTATGCAAGACACGTATATTTTTTGAATTTTGTTTTAATAAAGTAAATAAATAAAAATGGGTCGAAGTCACAAATAAATCAACAAGGTGCCGCACAGAAATCCAGAATTTGTACAGCAGGGCCAATCATTATTTTTTTATTTCTTTTTGGAGCGATTGTCGTGCGAAACAAAAATCACGTGCTCACAGCTGTCCCTCTTTGTTCGGAAACACGAAGGGTTTTCGTGCAAAGATAAAGTGAGCGTGTATGAGCGATTTTTGCCTATAGACCACTCCGTATGAAGCATGTTTTTTTTTGAAAGATCTGACCGAATCTTGCTTCAAAGATTTCCTACATATCCTGGGCTAAACAGGAATCAGGTCAATGTAGTTCGAGAAGTTTTGGTAGCTGGGACTACCATGGGATTGCAATGCTTGCTGCTACTGTTGTTGCTGTTGTCACTGCTGCGTCACTGACCGACTTATTACAACCAAACGAAAATTGGAAACTGAACTAACTACTTATATGCATGTCAACTGCTAGTTACAAGATTCCTATCTATGATTCTTTTACAACTTGATCTTGGGTCTTAGCTGATTTTGCTTGTAGACTTCGACCTGAATCTTGATGCTTGCGAGTTGCGGCGACTTGTTTAATCTCCGGGATACTGAGTGAGACGCGATTGGTAGGGTTCAGGGCCTTAGTCAAATGTTGGAGTCGATCTTCTCTCCATTCACTCTGATATCTTGGGATGTCTTCTTTTGTCTTTTTCTTCTTTGATTCTGAGTTGAGGCTGATTGCATGGAAAAGCTCAGTTTAGAGTTTAAAACTCTAATGCTGGCTGGAAGGAAAAAGTTCAGTTTAGGGTTTAAAACCCTAATGCTGACTAAAAGGAAAATTCAGTTTAGGGTTTAAAACCCTAATGCTGATTGCATGGAAAAGCTCAGTTTAGAGTTTAAAACTCTAATGCTGGCTGGAAGGAAAAAGTTCAGTTTAGGGTTTAAAACCCTAATGCTGACTAAAAGGAAAATTCAGTTTAGGGTTTAAAACCCTAATGCTGATTGCATGGAAAAGCTCAGTTTAGAGTTTAAAACTCTAATGCTGGCTGGAAGGAAAAAGTTCAGTTTAGGGTTTAAAACCCTAATGCTGACTAAAAGGAAAATTCAGTTTAGGGTTTAAAACCCTAATGCTGATTGCATGGAAAAGCTCAGTTTAGAGTTTAAAACTCTAATGCTGGCTGGAAGGAAAAAGTTCAGTTTAGGGTTTAAAACCCTAATGCTGACTAAAAGGAAAATTCAGTTTAGGGTTTAAAACCCTAATGCTGATTGCATGGAAAAGCTCAGTTTAGAGTTTAAAACTTTAATGCTGGCTGAAAGGAAAAAGTTCAGTTTAGGGTTTAAAACCCTAATGCTGACTAAAAAGGAAAATTCAGTTTAGGGTTTAAAACCCTAATGCTGATTGCATGGAAGAGCTCAGTTTAGAGTTTAAAACTCTAATGCTGGCTGAAAGGAAAAAGTTCAGTTTAGGGTTTAAAACCCTAATGCTGACTAGAAGGAAAATTCAGTTTAGGGTTTAAAACCCTAATGCTGATTGCATGGAAAAGCTCAGTTTAGAGTTTAAAACTCTAATGCTGGCTGAAAGGAAAAAGTTCAGTTTAGGGTTTAAAACCCTAATGCTGACTAAAAGGAAAATTCAGTTTAGGGTTTAAAACCCTAATGCTGATTGCATGGAAGAGCTCAGTTTAGAGTTTAAAACTCTAATGCTGGCTGAAAGGAAAAAGTTCAGTTTAGGGTTTAAAACCCTAATGCTGACTAAAAGGAAAATTCAGTTTAGGGTTTAAAACCCTAATGCTGATTGCATGGAAAAGCTCAGTTTAGAGTTTAAAACTCTAATGCTGGCTGAAAGGAAAAAGTTCAGTTTAGGGTTTAAAACCCTAATGCTGACTAAAAGGAAAATTCAGTTTAGGGTTTAAAACCCTAATGCTGATTGCACGGAAAAGCTCAGTTTAGAGTTTAAAACTCTAATGCTGGCTGAAAGGAAAAAGTTCAGTTTAGGGTTTAAAACCCTAATGCTGACTAAAAGGAAAATTCAGTTTAGGGTTTAAAACCCTAATGCTGATTGCACGGAAAAGCTCAGTTTAGAGTTTAAAACTCTAATGCTCGCTGAAAGGAAAAAGTTTAGTTTAGGGTTTAAAACCCTAATGCTGACTAAAAGGAAAATTCAGTTTAGGGTTTAAAACCCTAATGCTGATTGCATGGAAAAGCTCAGTTTAGAGTTTAAAACTCTAATGCTGGCTGAAAGGAAAAAGTTCAGTTTAGGGTTTAAAACCCTAATGCTGACTAAAAGGAAAATTCAGTTTAGGGTTTAAAACCCTAATGCTGATTGCATGGAAGAACTCAGTTTAGAGTTTAAAACTCTAATGCTGGCTGAAAGGAAAAAGTTCAGTTTAGGGTTTAAAACCCTAATGCTGACTAGAAGGAAAATTCAGTTTAGGGTTTAAAACCCTAATGTTGATTGCATGGAAGAGCTCAGTTTAGAGTTTAAAACTCTAATGCTGGATGAAAGGAAAAAGTTCAGTTTAGGGTTTAAAACCCTAATGCTGACTAAAAGGAAAATTCAGTTTAGGGTTTAAAACCCTAATGCTGATTGGCTGGAGATAAAGCTCGAGAATACTACACGATCTATTTTTGAGTTTTCTTGTTTCAATAGAAGATAAAAGGGAGTTTTGCGGGAACTTACCTTTTGAGTGAATTCCTTATTGCCAAAATGTTTCTTGTACCCGTGTACCTTCTTCTTTGGGCGACACCCGCTTCTTGCATGGTTGTCTTGGATCATTCATGTTTCAACTTTTCAGACAAAGAAAAATTGTTAGTTCGGAAACGACGGTTGGTTCGGTGACCTTGATCGTTCCCAATTGCTTTGTTGCGTCTCTATTTCTGTTGCGAAGTCCCGCCATTGATTTGATTCGAATGGCGAAACCTTTAGACTGCTCAGGCTTGTATTTCCGGATTCTGTGATGATTTGCCTCGTAAGGCCTCTTTTTTTTCTTTTGTCCCGTTTTGATTGAAGGTTCTCAACGGGGATTTTATTGGAGGTGTTCTGTGGGGACTTGTACAAAAGGAAGCTATGTGGGGGTAATATTTACAAAGTGGATCCTTTGTGCGGATTCTGTACAATAGGGTGTGCTGGGTTTTTGTTTCAAAATGGGTTTCCCAGGGTTTGTTGGGGTAAGCTGGTTGGGGAATATTTACAAAAGGACTCGCTGGGGATGTGCTGATGAAATTCCAACGGGGATTTTTTTTATTTTTTTATACTGGGGAGACTTTGTGGGAGATTGTACAAAAGAGAAACTCTGTGGGGTTCTGTACAGGGGGAGACTCTGTGGGGATTTGTCCGAAGGTGGACTTGCTGGGGAAGATTTCAAGATTTCTCTCTTTTTCCTTTACTCCGGAACACCATCAAACGTCATGATTCATCATGCTTGGGTAATCATATCAACGAGATGAGGTGCTTTCCTTCATGAGACGGGATTCCGTGCAAACAAACCTGCCACCTGTCCTTTCCGGTGTGTCCTGAACTCGGGGTTAAAATGCGAAAGGGATTCGAAAAGAAACAAAGAAAGGGGAAAACAAATCAGAAAAGGAATACCCTTTTCGGGATGAGAAAGACTTATCTGAGGAAGATAACGCTGGCTTTCAATGACATGACATGCTTTTGGACTGGACGTTTGACCTTCTAAGAGCTTGCGTTTTCCTGAACCAGAACGGATCTGTGATTCCAAACTGGTGGCACTCTGCCGAAACTTTCTTGGGATGGCGTCATTCTTTTCGGCCAACAGCGCCCTTTGCGGGTTTTCGCTAGCTGACCTCTCTCATTTCTCTTCCTGTCATCGCTTGATAGCACTCTTTGCGAGTTTTTACTAAACAAGCTCTCTCATTTTGGTTTCTCTACTCCCGTCGCCTCGTGGTGCCCGAAGGTTTTCACCGCCGAGACTCTCTCATTTTATCTTTCTCAATTCAGAGTGTGCTGGTCTCCATTTGTGACGCTTATTGGTCCTCCACCATATTTGGTAATTGATTTGAAGGCTTGTGCTTGGTAAAGAAAAGGTAGATGATACTAACTTCTAAACTGCTCGACATGCCCCGGTTTCAATTTCAGGGTGAATGGGATTTTATTGTTGGTGTGACTGAACCTCAGGGAGAGGCTGCCTATGTATCCTTTCGGAATCAAGTCAAACGTAGTTCAGGCCTCAATCAAATTTTGTTTTGTTTTGTTTTTTTTTTTTTTTTGTAGAGAGGATTGGGTAGTGTTTGGGGAGTAGTGGGGAATAAACACCTTCGCCCTTTTCAACGTGTCAGGACCACTTGGAGTATGATCTAGACGTAGTACCTCTTGACTGCATCTGCATTCACCGCTGTGTCAGGGTCATTTCCTTCGATATCACCTAAATACAATGCTCCTCTTGGCAATATTTTCCTTACGATGTATGGGCCTTTCCAATTTGGGGCAAACTTTCCTTTTGCTTCTTCATGATGCGGCAGAATACGCCTCAGTACCAGCTGACCTACTTCGAAATTCCGGGGTCGGACTTTCTTGTTGTAAGCACGGGCCATCCTTCGTTGGTATAACTGTCCGTGACAAACTGCAGCCATCCGCTTTTCATCAATCAACGTCAATTGCTCTAACCGAGTCTTAACCCACTCGCTGTCCTCGATTTCTGCTTCGACAATGATTCGAAGTGAAGGAATCTCTACCTCTCGCCGGTATTACGGCCTCGGTCCCGTAAACCAAAAGATAAGGAGTTGCTCCTACTGACGTGCGTACCGTAGTGCGGTACCCCAATAATGCAAAAGGTAACTGCTCATGCCACTGTCGGGAACTTTGGATCGTTTTCCTCAGAATCTTCTTGATGTTTTTGTTTGCCGCTTCCACGGCACCATTGGCTTTTGGCCGATAAGGAGTGGAATTCCTGTGTGTTATCTTGAATTGCTCGCATACATCTCCCATCAAGTGACTGTTCAAGTTTGCTGCATTATCTGTAATGATAGTCGCAGGAATACCGAAACGACAGATAAGATTTGAGTGCACAAAATCTACTACAGCTTTCTTAGTGACCGACTTGAGAGTGACAGCTTCTACCCATTTTGTGAAGTAATCGATGGCAACCAGTATAAACCTATGTCCATTCGAGGCCTTCGGTTCAATTGGTCCAATGACGTCCATGCCCCGGGCGACAAATGGCTAGGGCGCAGACATGGGATGCAGTTTCGTGGGAGGTGCATGAATCAAATCACCGTGCACCTGACACTGATGACATTTCCGAACGAAGCTGAAGCAATCCTTTTCCATGGACATCCAGTAATAACCTGCTATAAGGATCTTCTTCGCTAAGACATACATGTTCATGTGAGGTCCTCACACACCTGCGTGTACTTCATGCATGATCTTTTTCGCTTCCTCGATATCGACACATCTTAGGAGATTGAGGTCCGGGGTCCTCTTATATAACAATTCACCGCTCAAAAAGAAACCACTTGCATGTCGCCTAATGGTCCTCTTTTGATCTCCAGTAGCGTGCTCGGGGTATTCTTGCGTCTTCAGGAACCTCTTGATGTCATGGTACCAAGGCTGCGTATTTGATCCCGCCTCGATTACACTGCAGTAACCGTGTCTTTCCTTGATTTGGATTTCCAAAGGATCGACGTGGGCGTTGCCCGGGTAGGGTAGCATTGAAGCCAAAGTAGCAAGTGCATCTGCCAGTTCATTGTGACACCTCGGAATGTACCTGAATTCTATTGATGTAAAGCGCTTGCTGAGGTCCTCCACATGTTGTCGGTACGGGATAAGTTTGACATCCCGAGTTTCCCATTCGCCTTGAGCTTGCCGGATGATCAAGTTAGAATCTCCCATAATCACTAAGTTTTCGACATCCTGATCGATTGCCATATGCATGCCCATAATGCAGGCTTCATACTCAGCTGTATTGTTTGTGCAAAAGAAACGCAGTCTAGCTGTGGCGAGATAATGCTGACCGGAAGGCGAGATCAAAATTGCCCCAATCCCTACACCCTTGGCGTTCACGGCTCCGTCAAAGAACATCTTCCAAACATGAGCTTCCTCCGAGATCACTTCTACGGTGTTTACCTCTTCATCTGGAAAGTAGGTATCCAATGGCTGGTATTCCTCATCGACCGGATTTTCGGCCAAATGATCTGCTAACGCCTGGGCTTTCATTGCCGTGCGAGTGACATAAACTATGTCGAATTCCGTAAGCAAGATTTGCCATTTAGCCAGTCTCCCAGTAGGCATTGGTTTCTGAAATATATACTTCAAAGGATCCAACCTGCTTATGAGGAATGTAGTGTGGGCTTGGAGATAATGTCTCAGCTTTTGTGCAACCCATGTGAGAGCGCAGCATGTCCTTTCCAGCAGAGTGTATTTGGCCTCGTAGCCGGTGAATTTCTTGCTCAAGTAGTAGATTGCTTGCTCCTTCTTTCCGGTTACGTCGTGTTGCCCGAGGACGCAGCCGAAAGAGTTCTCCAAGACTGTTAGATACAAGAAAAGTGGCCTTTCCGGTTCTGGAGGGACCAAGATCGGGGGATTCGAAAGGTACTCTTTGACTTTATCAAAGGCTTCTTGACACTCAGTTGTCCACTTAATCGCCGCATCTTTCCTTAACAGCTTGAATATGGGCTCACACGTGCTTGTCAGCTGGGCAATAAACCGACTGATGTAGTTCAACCTGCCCAAAAGACTCATCACGTCTTTCTTTGTTCTTGGAGGAGGCAAATCTCTGATGGATTTTATCTTAGTTGGATCTAGCTCGATACCTCTCCTGCTTACGATGAAACCCAAAAGTTTGCCCGACGGAACTCCGAAAGCGCATTTGGCTGGATTTAGCTTCAAGTCATACTTCCTTAGCCTCTCGAAGAATTTCCTCAAGTCTTGGATGTGGTTATCCTGCGTCCTGGACTTGACTATCACATCGTCCACGTACACCTCTATTTCCTGATGCATCATGTCATGGAAAATGGCGGTCATGGCCCTCATGTAAGTAGCCCCAGCATTCTTTAGACCAAATGGCATGACCCGGTAACAGTAGGTGCCCCAAGGCGTGGTGAAGGCAGTTTTCTCGGCGTCTTCTTCATCCATCAATACCTGGTGATACCCAGCATAACAATCTACGAAAGACTGTATCTCGTGTTTGGCACAATTGTCAACGAGGATGTGGATGTTGGGCAGCGGGAAGTTATCTTTGGGACTTGCTCTGTTCAGATCTCGGTAATCTACACATACCCGAGTTTTCCCGTCCTTTTTTGGTACTGGAACCACATTTGCCAACCATGTTGTATATTGGACTACCCGGATCACTCCTGTTTTCAGTTGCTTGGTGATCTCCTCCTTAATCTTGTCACTGACCTCAGTTTTGAACTTTCGTTGTTTTTGTTGGACTGGAGGACAATCAGGATGAATCGGCAATTTATGAACCACCAGATCAACACCTAGTCCCGGCATGTCATCATATGACCAAGCAAACACATCTTTGAATTCAAAAAGAAGTTGAATTATCGCCTCTCGCGTTTTCTTGTCCGTGTGAATGCTTATCTTGGTCTCCCGGATTTCTTCCGGGGTTCCTAAATTTACCGGTTCAGTGTCATTCAGATTTGGCTTAGGTTTATTCTCGAAATATTCCAACTCTCGGTTTATCTCCCTAAAAGCCTCTTCCGCATCGTATTCTGGTTCTGGGTTCATTAATTCGCAGTTAAATAACTCATTGTGATCTGGGCGTGAAGTCCGCAAGCATGTCATATTTAAAGCCGCATTATTAGGACTGAAAAGGAAGATAAAAGGAAAAGTAATAAAAATCAGAACAAAAGAAAGAATAGGAAAGCAATGATGATTTTTTTTGTATATTTTCTTTGGAAAGTTGGAAGACAACAATGTTTACAACTAGGAATTCAAAACAACAATTGAAAAGAAGAAAACGTTCAAGTTATGTCCCGGAGATAACTTGTGATACAGGAAAGGTGGCAGGACAGGTCTACCCTGACTTCCGTCTAGTCGGGAATGGCGTGGCCTCCCAGTTTTGAAGTTGGGCGTTCGGCCCCACGTACAACATCTCAGCAGTGCTCGTTCCTTCACCTGGTTGAACCATATGGACCTCGTAGAGCATTTCTCTCATCGCTCCACATATTTCCTCGATTTCCGCAGCTGTGAAGACCTCATCATCTTCTTCTTCAGCGTACCTTGGCCTGACGAAAGTCGCATATAAATCCGGCAGTGGTTAAGGCAACTTCCAGCCCTCATTTCTCCTTTTCTTTGCCCATTTTTCGTCTGCTGGAGTAGGTTTGAAACCTAGTCCAAAAGGTTTCTTGATGACTGGCAAAGTAATGGGTTCTGTTATTCCCTGAAGGGTTCGTCCAAGTCCCTTCCCTGGCCTAAATCCATGCCGGATCATCTCTTTGGCCACCATGACCGAGGCGTTAGATAAGAAAGGCTGGGGGCAAGGTATTCCCTCTTCGTGCTGCTCTGCCAGTACAACCTCGAAAGCTTGATAGACCGTATGTTCGCTCCCTTCTCTCGGTTCAAGGTACGGGATGGATGGGTCCCGATAAATGGCATGCTCATCTTCCCCATGGACCACGATCTCTTGGTCTTCGTACTCGAACTTCACCATCTGGTGAAGAGTGGAAGGCACGGCTCCTGCCGCATGGATCCAAGGTCTGCCAAGGAGAAAATTGTAGGATGTGTCCATGTCGATCACCTGGAAGGTTACTCGAAATTCGACTGGTCCTATGACCAACAACAGGTCTATTTCTCCCATGGTGTCTCTCTTGATGCCGTCGAAAGTTCTCACGCATACATTGTTGGGTCGGATTCTTTCGGTCTCAATTTCCATTCTTTGCAGCGTGGAGAGCGGGCAAATGTCAACGCCTGAGCCTCCATCCAACATTACCCGCTTGACATAGTAGTCCTCGCATTTGACTGTTAAATGCAAAGCCTTGTTGTGTGCTGCTCCTTCCGGGGGTAAATCATTCTTGCTGAAAGAGATTTGGTTGACGGCGAAGAATCTTTCTGTCATCCGCTCTAGTTGCTCCACCGAGGTTTCAACTGGTACATATGCTTCATTCAGGGTTTTCAGCAGGATCTTTTGATGCTCGGTTGACCTCATTAATAATGACAGCATGGATACTTGCTCAGGGTGCTTGCGCAGCTGATCTATCACTTCGTAATCCGGCATCTTCATCTGTTGGAAGAACACTTCCGCTTCTTCAACACTCACGGGCTTCTTTGGAGGGAAGCGCCTTTGTGTGGCGTTGTTCAGTTCTTGGGTATTTGAGTACCCTCCAATGAAAGTATTTTCTGGAAGTTCTCCCATGACCTCTTTACCTTTGTACATTACCAAAGTCTTTTGATAATTCCACGGCACTGTGGACGGGTTGGTCATTGGCTTTTGTGGCACGCGTCCGATAACCACTGGCTCATTCAGCCGAGGTGGTTGAATCGTCCCCCGGACCACATAGGCCCCTTTTGGCACGTACATAGGTTTTGTCTTTTTGATCCCGGATTTCTGCGTCTTCTCAGCTTGACCTCGTGGTATGTAAAGAACTCCCCCTTTTGCTGGTACCACTTTCTTCTCTACCTTCTTTTCAAGCTTGTTCTTTATAGCCTTGACCTCTTCCCCCTTTTCTGGTTTCTGGTCTATTTCAGGCCTCTTCCCTGTGTCGACAATGGCAATTATGGCTTTCAGAGCAGGGTCGAATTCCTTGTCTTCACAAATCATTCCGATCAGCGGCCCATTATTGTGAGCAGGTAGTGGATTGTTAGTTACATTCGGGATCTCCTCGTCCCTTAGCACTATCTTCCCTTGCTCTATCAAATTTTCGACCACTCTTTTCAATGACCAGCAGTCGTTTGTATCATGTCCCTCGGCTCCTGAATGATAGGCGCATCTGACTCCGGCTTTGTAAGAAGGCGATGTTGGGTTTTGCCTCGTTTGGGGAATTGGTTGCAAGAAACCCAACTGGACTAGCTTAGGGAACAAAGTAGAGTATTGTTCACCGATGGGCGTGAAAGTCCGCCGTCGAGGTGGCTCTTGGGGGCGGTAGTTATTCTGCGGGGGTTGTGGGTTATAGTGGTTGCGGTAAGGAGGCTGATTTCTGGGAGGTGGAGCTGGGCCTCGGTTGGCTTGTTGTGGTGGATGGTTATAAGGTTGGGCATTCATGACCATATAAGGTTGATGAGCATATGCCACATTTGAGTGGGGGTAGTAGTGTTGTGGGGCCCTTTCCGGAAAATGGGGCCTGGGATGACGATACTCCCTTGCTTCAGAGGCTGCCATAGCCGTTTCTTCCTTCTTCTTTCCCCTTGTCGTTCCTCCGGACCCGCTTTGGACGGCCTGGGAGGTTGCCCTTATGGCTGCTTGACTCAGAATCCGACCTGTTTTCAGCCCATTCTCTACCATCTCTCCTATCTTGATCGCTTCCGCGAATGGCTTACCCATGGCCGACATCATGTTTTGGAAATAGTCAGACTCTTGAGCCTGGAGAAAGGTAGTGACCATTTCCACTTCATCCATGGGGGGCTTCACCCTCGACGCCTGTTCACGCCACTTGATAGCATATTCTCTGAAGCTTTCCGAAGGTTTCTTCTTCAAATTCGACAGAGAGTTTCGGTCTGGCGCAATGTCGATGTTATACTGGAATTGTTTTACAAAATCTCTGGCGAGATCATCCCATATATGCCATCGGGACATTTCCTGATCCATATACCATTCCGAAGCTATCCCTACTAGACTTTCCCCAAAATACGCCATCAGCAGTTCTTCTTTTCCGCCGGCTCCCCGTAATTGGTTGCAGTATTTCTTAAGATGTGCAATGGGGTCACCGTGCCCATCGTATTTCTCGAACTTTGGGGTCTTGAAACCCGTTGGCAGGTGCACGTGAGGGAACATGCACAGGTCGGCGTAAGAGACGCTCTTTTGTCCGCTCAATCCTTGCATATTCTTCAAACTTTGTTCAAGGCTTCTCATTCTCTTGGCAATCTCATTTTGTTCTGCAATTCTGGGGTTCTGATCCTGCCCGGGTGCAAGCTCGCACTGAGGCGGTAGAGGATTAGTGTTGGTAGCGAACCTGGTTGGTTCCATTGAGAACGATGGTGCTTGGAATGTAAAAGAGGATGAGTCAAAGCTTGGTTTGTACGTGGTAGGCTGTGCTGTAATCGGGCAAGGCGATGCAGTAAAGATGTTCATGCTTGCATCAGTGGATGACATTCGGGGATGAGGCTCAGAAGGTGATCCAACAGAGAAGGCGGAGGTGGCTGGGTACCCAAATGGGGTAGCAGGATAATTTATGGGGACATTAGACGTTCCACTTGACCTGGAGAATAATTCAGGGAATCCGGGGACGACACTTGGTGGCTCTTTCCCATTATTCCAGTCGTCCAGCATTTCCAACATGCGGAGCCGTAGGATTCTATTTTCTTCCGCAGTTGCGGATTCAGGTGTGAGGATGGCTGAGATTGAGCTTTCCTCGGAGACGGGGACTGTTTGCAATGGAATTTCCGAAGACATTTCCACACTTCCTTTTGACCTGGTGAAGTAAGTGTGAGTACTGCTTCTGGCCCTAACAACAGGTAGTTGAACACTTCTCCTTGACCTCGTGAAGTACGAGTGCGAGGCCAGACTTTCACCAAACCAACCGTCTTTCCAAAAACCCTGGGAAAAATGCTCAATGACAAACGCACGGTTAATTTGCAGCAAATAACAGATAGTTAATCTCACGTTGGGCATGATGCACCTATACAGTTAGGTGGATTACTATATGTTTGCTACGAGAGCATGCGTCATTCCGGCATTTTTTCTCTTATTAGTTTTCCCTTTTTTTTCTTTTCTTTTCTTTTTCTCTTTTGTTTTCCTTTTATTTTATTTATTTTTTATTTTTGTAGTAAAAGAAAATGTGACCGGATCCGATGAGGATTGCCTACGTATCACGATGCCTACGTGAATCAGATCATTACGTAGTTCGAAAAACACAAATGAGCGTAAAAGAAACAACCTCTTTATTGTTGAAACGTTCTATTACAAGCTACATTTTGCAAAAGAAAGAGCAAACTTTGAAAATAAACCTAGACTCAAAATAGACTGAAAATCACCCTGATGGAAAAACAGGCAGAAGATGCTAAGATACAGATTTGACCTATGAATGCATTATGGTTTTAAAAATTGGTTTCCGCGGGGCATCGTTCGGCCTCGCCGCGGTCCTAGGCGTGAGATCCCTCTCAAGTTGCTCTAGCTCGTGCATAGTCTGCTTGACATAAACCATTACTGCCGAGAGGAAGGTAACACTGGACATGTTCTCACATCGTAGACATCGTCTGGTGATGGCGTGGGCAATGGCTTTGATCCTATCTCTGGTTTGCTTCTTCTCTACAAGCAGGTGCTTTATCTGATCGCTGCATATCTTGAGGACTTGAACATCTTGTACGTGTTGATGCTTCAATCGCCGTACTTCCAACTTCATCTGGGCTATTGAGTCATACCAGTATCTGCTCTCAATTTGGAAATCCTTGGCCTGACTAGCTGCTTTGATCTCAAGTGCTGCCATCTCTCTCTTTATTTTAGTAACAGTCTTCTCGTGGTCACCTTCCAATTGATTCAGGTATCTGCGATGCTTATCTGCTCTTGTATCCCACTGTGCCCTGAGCTCTGCTATGATGTTTTCAGATTTCTCCAAACCATCTCGCCATTCTCTGATCTCGCTTTTTAACCTTTTTATCAGGCGCTCGTCTGATTGACGCCTTGGTTGTTTATCTGCATCCAATCTTATTTGTTTGATCGGGGCTCTGAGCATTTCGTTTTCTTGAATTAACCTGTTCCGCTCTCCCAGATCGGTGGCAATTTGCACGTTGTGCTCGTATTTCATGCCTTCTACTTGTTGCTTTAATCTGCTGATTTCGGCACAATAACCTCTTTCATTTGCTAACCAATCCCAATGCCTTTGCGATGACTCGGTGAAATCCCGGATGTGAGGTCTCTTCGCTGGCCTTTCATGCTCGAGTTCCCTTCTATACCATGCGAGGTAACCTGGCGCCGTTTCTCCTTTGGCTCGATCCCGCACGCAAGTATCTGATTTCAAAAGTTGACCCTCATTCCAGATTTGGCGAATCTTTGCTTCTGGGAACTGTCCGTTAGGACTTATCTCAACTGCTTGAGCGCTAAGATCTTCCTCACGAGGTACTGTCTGGCGTCTTCCGAATTATCTCAAAACTCGGCTGGGTGCGTAAGGTTGAATGCTCTTAAGCCCCATCAGCAAGAAATGAGTTTTAGCTGCAGACATATATAGGATCTCATCAACAGGCAACCATCCTAGCATCCATTGTAGTTGGCTGGCAGTAAGAGCTTGAAAGAACGAGGTCCATGCCAGGACTCCTTTGGGCAAAATGATCTCTTTGATTTTCGTGTAAGATTCTTCTATGCGGGTCTTTTCCGGGGAACCATGGCTTAAAATCTCGGAATGACGGCAGAGGTGCTCGGTCATCCATATCTGTAGGAGCAAGTTACAACCTTCGAAGAAACTTTCCCCAGCTTTACAAACTGTAAGAGCCCGAAAGATGTCAGATACCACCATCGGCGCGAGAGTACTATCACTTTGCGTGAGTAAAGTGCTGACGACCCCAGATATCTTCAAATCAATGTTTCCATCTTTCCTTGGAAATACCAGAAGGCCCAGGAACATTATCATGAACGCTACCCGTCTGTGCTCGTCCCACTTCTGACGAACTCCTTTGCTGCATAGTTTGTTGATCGGATTATTGAATCCCCCCTCATGACCGTATCTATCATATATGAAGCATGGAGTACAAAATCCGGCTGCCAGATCCGGATTGTGGACTGTCCTAGGTATCTTCAATGAATCTAGGAACCAATGTACCGTAACGACCCTTGGGGCGACCAAGTATTTTTCCCTCAAGGGAAGCTCAGTATTCCCGATGTACCCAGCCATTTCTTCCAAAGTCGGGGTGAGTTCAAAATCAGAGAAATGGAAAATGTTGTGCGCCGGGTCCCAATAGGTAACCAAAGCTCTTATGATATCTCCCCGAGGCTGGATTTCCAACAGGCCCACAAGACCTTTCAGATATTTCTTAACCTCGTTTTGTCCTTCAACACCTAGATCATTCCACCATAGTCGCAACTTGACAGGGATTTTGGTCATTATTGAAAAATGTTCATTTTGCATCGTGCTCATCCTGCACATTTATTAAGGTGATTTTAACAAAAATGACTGACTCAAAAAATATATTTCTTTTTTTTAACAGAGGGGATCAAGTTTGAACACGGCCTTTAAACACTCCGGGGACGAAGATTTTAAGGCTGTGTGGGTCTATCGGATAAAAATGCTAAACAAGACCCAAAGGTGGCTATTTGTGCAAAGTCAGCCTTTCGGCGTCCCTTTCGGGAACATTCGGCTATTTATGACAAAACAACGTCACCCGAAAAATTTGAAACGCATTTTCTTTTTGATTTTGGCTATTTTGGCAAAATGGGGGTTGAACCCGACGAGGGTTGCCTACGTATCTCACATCCGGTGAGAATCAAACCGGCGTAGTTCGGGCATACCGTGAATAGAGAAAATTAAAAAATCAAAAATAAGTATTTTTATTAATTTTTGAAGAAAGATAAAGACTAAAGAAAATATATTTTTTGCAATATTTGGACTATCAGTCTGAATTTATAAAAGGGTACTACAAAGGAAACAACACATTTTTTTTGAATTATGAGTTTTCCATTTTTTTTTTACTTTTAAAATAAATACCTTTTCTTTTTTTTGAAAGTGAAAGAATTTTTTTTTTTATATATACCTTTTTTAATAAATCAAACTAAGAAGACAAATTTTGTTTTTATTCTTTTTTTCTTTAGAAAAATTCCACTGAGGTTTTGACAATACTTGAACATTGGTTTTATTTTTCCAAAATAAGTAATTATCTCCCAACGCTGCTATTTTCCTCTTTTTTTTTTAGAAACCGGTCAGCATGCGGAACCGAAGCAAATAAATGCGCAAAACAAATAGGATGCAGCAGGGTGGTCTTTTCAATTCAGGTTGCCTGTCCTAGACGGACCCAACCCCTGTGTTGAGCCCCCTAAGTCAAATGCAACATGATGCAAATAAACGTTCCTACTAGGGATCCGGCATGAAGTTTCGTTATACTAGGTTTAAACCTTGGTATTTGTTCTAGACTGTGTACCCGAGCGGACCACTCGAGTCGAGGAGGGGGCTACATACCGGGGACCCGCGAGATCGTCCGGCTTTGTAACTTGTCCGACCTCTTTCTTATTTCAGGTATTGACACTAACAGAATAGGGAGTCTCGACCAGCGAGCTTCTCCCCGGAGGTAAGAAGAGAAAGGTTTCGGCACAGTTTATATACAGTTCAGATAATATCAAAGCGGTAAAAGACAACACTTAGCACGTTACGCAAAAACATGTAATAAAGATCAGATAATAAAGCAAAAATATAACAATTATTCCAAGCTCGAATTCTTGAACCCTGAACCAGAGGTTCTGGGTTAAATCCCCAGCGGAGTCGCCAGAGCTGTCACACCTCCTTTTGCGCGCCCGCCCCGAAGGGTTAAATGCGCGAGGGAGTTTTTCCAATTTAAGTGACAATATTCGAAATGGGATTATTTATTTAATTCAGAGTCGCCACTTGGGAAAGGTTTGGCTTTTGGTGTCCCAAGTCACCGGTTTATCTTGAATCCCAAATCGAGGAAATTTTCGACTTTTCCAAATGAAGTCTGCGAACCAGAAATTCTAAGTAAGGAATTTTGTTGACCCGAGGGAAGGTGTTAGGCACCCTCGAATCCCGTGGTTCTAGCACGGTCGCTTAAATTGTTATAATGGCTAAATATCTGATTTAAATACATGTTGTGACTTATGTGCTTTTATTAAGTTTAAACCGCTTTTATTATTATCATTTATTTTTATAGAATTGCAACGTCGTGAAAATGCATCTCGAACCACGTCACAATCAATGCACCCGTAGTTGTTAACACATTTCGACTCCGTTGAGATTTGAATTTGGGTCACATAAATGTGCACCCAAGTTTAATAGTGTAATTTATTAAGGGCGCCTAAGGGGGTCTAGCGCGTTATTATTTGTGGAAGGCCATGAAATTTATTAAATGGCCTATCCTGAATTCTAGATAATTATCAAGGTTATTTATTTAGGGCCCCGCGATTTACATCTCATTTGGCGAGGCTCGTCTCATTATTTTAGAAGGAACATCCTAAAGCGATTACATTTCTAATGTGTTTATCTCTTAAAAATAGAAGAAAAGATGCGTGCTATTTTTAACTATGTGTTTGGCCCAAATCCAGATTTTAGCTAATCATCCGATTAATTATTTACGGAATAAAGAAACATTGTACCTCATGAAAACATGCTTTGAACTTGATAAAAGAAACGTATATGGGATTGATGAAATGCTATGACTGTTACAAGAGCTCCCTAACTTTAACTTATTCAGACAAGATTAATTAAAATTGCTTGTTAGGAAATGCGACTAATGGTATTTTAAACTCATCCTATAAACTGCTTCACGCAAACTGAAACTCAAGAGTTTGAAACTGCATTGTCTTTAGCTAGATCTAAACAAACATTTGCCCCTACATATTCGAAACATGCTGAAATGGCGAGTTTGAGTTAGCAATTGTATTAAAATGGCTGCACATTTCATGGATTGTATTTACATCTTATGTACTACTAAACGAATAAAATGTCACAGCTTCAGATGGGCATAAACTTTAATTAAGTACAACCTTACTAATGTGTCTCTATTAGGCTAACAGACCAAGAAACTGCATATCTTAACAACATTAAAAAAAACAATTCGTAAGCAATACAACAGGTGATTATAACTCCTTCAAATCTTTTGATTCATGCTTTCATTGTTACATCAAATGCGAGTCTTAGTATGTACCTGGATATTGGATACAACAGGAGAAGCAAGGGGTCAGTAGGGCAATAGAAGCGATACCAAACAACAGCAGTAACAGCAGGTACCAAATAAAACAGAAATCCCAGTGCAAGAGACCAATAAAGCCAATGGAGGAGAGACAGAATGAGACAAATTCCCAGTAGTAACGGAGTCAGAAAATCAAGCAATCCAATTCCAGGAGAAGCCAACAACACAAATCCAAACAATAGACTTAACTGACACTTGAAGGAAAACAGGACTAACTTGGGCAGTTTGAACCAAATGAGAATCGAACAAACAGTAGGGAGAAGACAATTCCTGATTTTGTGATATCCCTTTCCCTATCTCCTTTCTTTTCAAGTTCTAATGTTAGTCCTCGATTTGAAATCTATTTGGATTATCAAAGAGAAAACTTTTCCAGTTTCTGTTTTCAGAATTTGAACTCTCAGATGTTCCCTCCCAGTGTCTCTCTCTATCTCTGTATGCTTTTTCTGTGTATCTCTATCAGCTCTCTCTTTTAAAACCCCTCACAGTGTGTTTTTCCTTTTCCCTTTTATTCTGTCTTTTTCTTTTTTGTGTATGTGTGTGTATCAAAATCTTTCTATCTATCAATCCCCCCCTCTCTGTGTATGTCTGTCATATCAGATGGTCTCCCCCCTTTTATAAGCCTCAATCCTACTCCTTTTAACAGCCTCTTTTTAATATCACAGTACCCCTCCCACGTGCCCTTTTCATTTTCAGATTCCAATTAGTTATTTAAGTATTAACCCCCATCAACATTCCCTGGCAGATTTATTCTTTAAAAGGCTTAATATTTCTTAAACTAAAGCAAGGTATGGGGCAGTAGGATACACCTGACAGCATATGCTGTCAAATCATTTTAAAATTAAAAGCCCATTTATGCAGAAAAGCAGGCTGTGCACAAAGCACATGAGGTGCACCAATGCACATGCTGTGCATGAGTGCACATGCCCTCCAATTCAGAGTTTAAACCAAACATCCCTTTCAAATCAAACAGCTATAAGTAAGCAAAACTGGTTCTTAATTGATTCAGGCAAATGTTCAACAGAAGCAAATCGATTTAACTTTGTTCAAACAGTTGAAACTAATTGACGACACATTTCGACTCGACTATATTAATCATAACACATACAACCGTAACCAAAAATCAAACATTCAATAGTATCGACATATGATTTGAATTGTACTGGCTAAACAAAGTGGTGCTCGAGAAGCCAATTGATCAGTTCAATGTTGAGAATCAGCTAATTGCACACCACTTACATACATATTATCAGGGCAAATAGAAAGACTCATTCAAACAAACAGAAGTTCAGGCAAAGTTGACAAAATTCAAAGACACAAAATCAAAGCATGAACAGACTTTTAACACAATCAGATGGGCCAAAACAAATAAAGAAAAGAAAGAACTCACCTTAAACTTGAAAAGTTAAAAGTTTCAACCCGGATTTGGACAGACCTTTCTTAAGGCTGAACGGACTTTAATCGAAGTGTTTCTCAGATGAGAAACACCTCGATTAAGGTCCATTAGACCTTAAATTTTTTGGCTCGAACAAAACACGGACCAGTGACGAAGGATCTCAAAGCTTCAAAACTCAGATCTGGGATTCATGCTTCCCTGATCTGATTCGGACCAAACCAAGTATGGTTTGGTCACGAGGGGGTCTGGGGAGTGTCTGGTATGATTTTAGGGTTAAACCGTGTAGATCGAGTTTTGACTCGAATCTTCAAATGAATATTCGAGAAGGTGGGAAGGGATTCGAACTACCTTGTTGATAGATTTGGGTTCAGGATGGCAAGGGCGTTCTAGGGTGTTAAGGGGAAGGTCACCGGCATCCATGCCGCCGGCTTTCATGGCAAAAGTACGTAGGGGCGGCTAGGGTTTTAGGGCTGTTTGTTTGGAGACAAAGGCTGGGGTTCAGATAGGGGGGCAGGGTAAGATTATGGTCTTATATAGTTAATGGGTGGATTGATCTCGACCGTTAGATCAATCTAGATCTACGGTCTGGATCTGATAGCTTAAGTGGAACGGTGTCGTTTCAAGGGTAAAGGGTTGGGGTCGGTCCGGGTGAGACGGGTCGGGTTTATTGGTGGGTTATGGGGAATTGATCTTGGCCGTTGATCAATTTGAGATCAACGGCCCAGATCAACCTGTACCAAAACGACGTCGTTTGGATTCTCTGGGCATCAGGTGGTCTGGACCGGGCAGGCCTGGGTTTTGGGCTGTTTGTTTGGGCCAATTTTGTTAAAATTGGCCCAAGTCCGGAAGGGAAGGGGTCCTTTCTTCATTATTTATTATTTCCTTTTTCTTATTTATTTTAAAACAAAACTAAGCCAAAAAAATCAAATTAAAATTAAATACACACTCAATACAATTATTTGCACACTAAAATATTTCAAAACAGGTAAAGTTAAACAAAATAAAATCACGGACGAAGATGCCTATTCATGATTTTCTATTTAACGACCGGATTACGGTTCGAATTATGCAAGACACATATATTTTTTGAATTTTGTTTTAATAAAGTAAATAAATAAAAATGGGCCGAAGTCACAAATAAATCAACAAGGTGCCGCACAGAAATCCAGAATTTGTACAGCAGGGCCAATCATTATTTTTTTATTTCTTTTTGGAGCGATTGTCGTGCGAAACAAAAATCACGTGCTCACAATCTTGATAGTCGAATAAACACCACACGCTACGCGTTTACTTTGGGTCGTACAACTGTTAGTTAGATGTCCAGGCTTCAGAAAAGTATTGCTCTTTCTACAACCGAAGCAAAGTACATGGCGAACTCAGAAGCTCCGAAAGAGATGATATCGCTTAAGAACTTTCTGGAAGAGTTGGCCAAGAAGCAGGATGATTGTGAACCCTTCAGTGACAGCCAAAGTGCAATTCATCTTGCCAAGAATCCAGTATTTCATGCAAGATCGAAACACATCCAGCTGAGGTATCATCATATCCGAGAGTTGATAGATGATGGAACTTTGTCCCTAAAGAATGATTGAAGAACCCGACAGACATGTTAACTAAAGTAGTTGGTGTTGATAAGCTGAGGCTGTGTATTGCCTCAGTTGGCCTTTAAAATTAATAATGTGAAGGCGCCACACAGAGACACGTAATATTTCTTTTTATGTATATGTGTTTTTCACGAGCGCAAAACACAACATGAAATTAATGCTCGCTAGTCAAAGATAATATAGTTTATTATCGTCTCTACAGGGTTTGAATTTAAAAAGTGCTCGAATAATCTTCATTTGATTACTATCCATGAAAATTAATACTTGATTTGATGACTATACTACGATTAACTACTAAAAATTAAGCAATTAACAATTGATCACAAAAGACAGCAGATGAGCAACAAAGGAAGATCAATGAGAGGGATAAGGGTAGTTGAGTAGATAGGTACATGATAACTAACTCGGGATCTAATTCTTGAGTTAATTCACTCTATAATATGGTTGATTATCACGAATTCAACTGATAATCAGATTACATTTGAGATAATGTTCCCCTTTCGATTAAACATTAATTTTAGTAGTTAATCCAATTGAAGCATGGTAAACAATTGCAACAATAAAATGATGGTTATAATCTAATGGGTAACTTCTCACGAATATTTCTCTATTTTCTAGTTCGATTAACAATTCAAGAGGCTCTTTTTATAACCTATTTGAATCACAAATTTAAACTAGAGCATAAGATGTGAAGAAATTCAATATCAAACTCCTCTTTCGATTAAGGAAAATAATAAATAACTCCACAATACAAATTAAAACTCCATCAATTAATTCTAATAATTATCAAGAATCGAATCCCTAATAAATTATCGAAACACCGTATTTGTCAACACCCTAATGGAAATTACTCCATAGCAATGGAATAAGACATCTCAATAATATTCAAAAAAAATCAATTATAATAATTCGATACAAACTCCCGTATTGCAACGATTGCAGGTTGAAATATTGATGAATTCCTGGTTCTCCAATGTTTCGTAGGTCAAAAGTCCCCTAAAAATCACGTTTTGGTGTATTTATACCATGTAGAAACAAGTCCGGATGAAACTATCCTTTCCTAGCTGAACTAGGAAACTACTCCGTAAATTTTGTACACTCGCACCGCGCCACGCCATGCGGCGAGCTTGTGAGGAAATCCAGAGAGCTCGCACATTGCCTGTCAGACCAACTTTAGCACTGCCAGCCCGCGCCTAGCGATACCCCCCTGAGGCGCGGCTGTGCTTTTTTCTCAGAGTAAATTCGTTTGTTCACTTTTTGACATCCGAACTTGGTCCTCGACCCTCGAACATGATCCCAGCTTAATTTCTTGCGCTTCTACTCAGACTTCAAAGCTCCAACTTATTAGATTTAGCTCCAAATTACCTTAGTAGCTCGGAATCATTTCCTGCAATGCATAAAACACATAATAAGTGTAATTCACCATTATTTAAGCTCAAACACACATAAAATGCAGTAATTGGAGTGCAATACAAAGGCCAAAATACGGGTTTCTAGCCTACCATAAACACACCACACTTAGACTATTGCTCGTCCTTGAGCAATCAAACTACACTTCACATAGGGACAACCTTTTTATCAAACAACCTCCCTAACATATCAGGCCAAGAATATTTAAAATAGACTAAGCACCCTATCACAACATCCTAGCCTCAAAACTCGACTCAAAAGCATCACGCATTTTTCACAACCTATTCACTTACTCTAACATAGAGGTCAAAGACTTTACCTTACCATCACAAATAACATGCCCTCACACAAACAATAGAGAGTAGTTCCACACACAATAAAATTCAAGAACAAATAGGAACTCAAGATAGAAAGAATTCACTCACTCTCAGAAATAAAATTCACGTGCCACATAGAATGTACCATAAGCTTGTCCGTAGTGTAATACTCTGCTAATTGAGCTCATTAAGTCAAGGATCAAGTAGGATTTTATTTTGGTTGTAACGTAGGCTATGAGACGAGTAGGATACATATGAATATAGTGGCCACATCTCCCTAAGCACTTTAATACATATACAATTTCACAAACTCAAACCCAACATTCATAGCATATTAACACCAAGCTCCCAATTTCTTTAAGCATATACAATACAAGACTTACCACTAGCAAGGAATAATTTTCTTTATAATATATATGCACACCAACATTTTTTCTTTTCTAGATTCTAATTTTCTCTTCTTCTTTTTTTCAATTCCCTACAAGTGGTTCTCAT
Source organism: Nicotiana sylvestris (assembly GCF_000393655.2). NCBI lineage: Eukaryota > Viridiplantae > Streptophyta > Magnoliopsida > Solanales > Solanaceae > Nicotiana > Nicotiana sylvestris. Next base: position 150,764,992 of record NC_091068.1, read on the forward strand.
AATTTTTCAAATAGTGCACCTTTCTCCTTTTCTATAATTCCACTCAAAAACTCAACCATATTTCCACTTAGTTTTTAACAAACTCATAAATAGATCAAGTGCTTTAGAGAAGCAAAAGTTCAAACAGATAGTCAATTCAAACAAAGGGGTCAGGCTTGTAGTGTGGTTGCCAAGGAAAATAGAATTACAGGCTCAACAGGGCTAACTAGGATACACAACCATTAAGCGGGACACAGACATATAATTGGCTCACAAAGAAATGCCTATATCACTTCCTAGACTGAACATGACTACTATTTCGCTTTGCAAACACACAGGGCAAGTTCTAGACATTAACTAACATGCACAAAATATCAACAAAATCTCACCCACGTTAGCACATAACTCACTCAAGATCGGATCTATCCCGACTCTCTAGTCAAAGCAGTTAAGTAGGGTCACAATCATACAATTTAAGACATTTATCTAAGAGTCAAGAACTTAGCATAGGTGTCACAACTAAGGCACTCACCACTCTCAAGGCATATGCAATCAAGGAATATTACTTCAAATTAGCACTATGACTCAAGATTCTTTATTCCGATAAAACAAAATACTAAGAAAGCAATTCAGAGTTATGATTATAGACCATATTTTCTAAGAAAGCAAGAAACAAATCAAACAAAACCAACTAACAAATAGAAAACAAGTATAAATACAATCAAATAGGAGCATCCTACCCCACACTTAAGAAAGTGCATTGTCCCCAATGTAAAACAGTAAAACAAGAGTGAAAAGGTAACTCCTTGAGGCCTGTGGCCTACTCCTCATCAACACCCTCAAAGGTGCGCAAGTACTCTTCATCATCGGAGGGAATAGAATCTGCGTCCTCATCCGGTAGCATATGTGCTCCATTGTCCAAGCCCAGCCATTGCTGACTTACCACAGAGAGGGGATGGTCCTACTACAGCTCTGCCAAGTCAATCTCCCCCGAGCAGAGCAAAGGCGTATATCAGCAAGTAGCAGTTATAATGTCTCCTCAACACGAATAAATCTTTGATCTATAGGAACAACAACAACGAGGGGGCCTATCACGGCTCTGACATCAAAAGGCATAAGAGGTCGCAGAACCAGAATCATCTGATCATAATGGTACTCCTCCTCCACATGATGTGTCTGGAGAAGCCACGTGATGATGCTCGAGAAATACAGTCGGCGGGCCCCAATTGGTCATACTCAAGACATGTGCTCAAGAATAATCTTACCCATATCAAACTTCATCCGAGTCAAGATAGCATAAATTAGACACACCTTCAACCATGAAACGTCAGTGTCATTCTGGGTAGGCATGATCTTTGCATTAATCAACCAAAAAATGACTCTAGCAGGATGTTGGAAATGGAACCTCTTTATGTCTTTGTGGAACTCATTAGCATCTCCCATCCATGTGGAAAGAGACCCAACGCCACACAACTAGCATCTAATATCAGGATAGGGTGGCCGACGCAGCAACCTCAAGAATAACTTATGTGAGTGCTCCATGAACCTCATGATTTAATTCATTACTCGGAAAGAAAAGGGAATAATCTTCATACACCGCATCAAAATTGGCCTCAGGTTGCAAGTTAGCATAGAATTCCTTAACCATGTTCACATTCACTGACTCACCGAGATGGAACAAGCTTTCAAAGCCTAGGTATCTGATGTTGTTGTAATTCCACGAGTATTTTCTGGCTAGCTTACCATCATCAATACCAACTTTCGAGTCAAGAATCACTGCCGAAAAAAAGGTCCGGTACCGCATCCTAGCATGAGCTGGCACAACCCGAATGCCATACTTGCAGTCTGGTATTACATCTATATCTGGATCAATGCGCTTCTCTTCCTCTTCCACTAGGACAAGATAGGTACCTGCCTACCTCCTTGATGGTTACTAAAGGCAAACTCTGAGGAACCTGTGTTAGAATGTTTGCTAGGGCGGCAAAACATTATACCAGAACAAGACTAATAATATTAGACACAACACTTAAAACAAAAACAAGACCAAACAGGATAACCAACCCACACTTATGTTATTGGAAAGTTCACAAGTAAAATGCATATCGGGGGCTCAGACTATCACATTGAATGTACGCCACAAGTGAAAATCCACACAAACACCAACATAACCACGAACTACACTAGTGTAAAATACAAAATCAAGAACCTAAACTAGTAACTAAAAAAAGAAAAATAAGAAGTTATACTATTTCCCTACTATCAAAATTCAGAAGTTACAATACAACATTACACAAGCATATAGCATGAATCAGACATTCCAATTAGCACCTAGCAACACATTAGCATGAGGTGGTCAATCGATTAGCACTCGAGGCTAAAACGTTAAGGCTTCACAACATATGAACATCACCTCCCACCCCACATTTATCATCTAGCATCACATTATCTCATAACAATTATCCTCCAATTAAGCTACAATGTCTCCTTCTATGTCATTGAGGCATTTAATCAAGCATATGGTAGTCACCAAATTTACCTTAAAATTTCAATTTTAATTAATCAAGGATTACTACACAAACATACCAATCAACCACCCTACAACAACTACAACACCACCACAATCTAGCAATGGCACAAGGTGCTCCAAATTTGCATAAACTTTCCTCCTATTTTTGTCCATAAAGTCACCTCCACCATACTTCACCATAAAATTATTCAATAAGCACCAAGACATACCAAAAATCCTTCACAATCAAAACAACAATAAAAACCCCCACAAGTTAAGCACCATTTTCGGCCATAATAAGCAAAGAAACTAAAAAACAAATTAGCACGACTATAACTATCTAGGTTTTTGTTCAAAATTAGCTAAAACTACTTAAATACTATTATCAAATACTAAAAGAAAGAGAAGAGATGAGAGGAAGAACTTACCTTAAAATTGGAGGGGAAGAACTTTGAAGAAGAAAAATGATGGAGGATGTGGGGGTGAGTTAGAGAGGAAATATTTGAGAGAGAAAATGAGAGGTATGAGAGAAGGAAAAAAACGAGAGGGGATATATATTAAAAGAGGTCTGTTATTTTTCTATTCCAGTTTTTTCAATGTTTTTTTTGTTAAATTAACTGCCAAAATTTTACACTGTCACGTCACTAGGTGTGACGCCCCATGCAGCACGGTAGTTGAGAAATACAAAGAGTTATTTATTTTGTAAGAGTCGAGACTTTGGCCATGCGCGACGCTAGGACAAATTTCATAGAGTTCTGGCGATTTTTGCATTTTAGCCCACGGGTTGTACCCCGACTCTATTATGTACTTATTTTATGATTAATTCATGCTTATACCTTCCCAAACAAGTACCAAAATTACTGAACTATAATAATCCTACACTATAATTATCTAACTATTCTACAAAAGCAAAAAAAAAGGGTTAGAAGTAGTTCTGAGTTATAGTCGTCAGCTTGACTCCGTCACTTAGGCTCATTTGATCACGATGATAGAGGATTGCTTGTCAAATCCTCCAACAAGGCACGATTTCAACCTGTGTCCATTCACCTTAAAGCTTTCATTCCCTTCTTCATCCTTAATTTCAATGGCGTCGTACAGTGAGACATGTTTTATCACATACGGACATGTCCATATTGATTTGAATTTTTCGGGGAACAACATAAGTCTACTACTGTATAGTAAGACTTTGTTCCCTTCATGAAACTTGTTACATCCCGTAAGTTTGTACGTTTAATTTGTCGTAAGACAATTGACATAGATTCAAGGATAAGACTATTTTTGAGGTTATAATTATTTATGCTATTTATAACAAGTGATAAGTAAGTACCGTGAAGGTTAGAGGGTAACCAAATCAAATAATATGAGTGTTATTGAAGGTTCTCAGTTTGGGATAAAATACGATCCCAGCTATAATGCCCCGCATTTATGGACTAGTGTCATACAAGGTACCACATGACCACGATAGTAAGTGTATAAAGTATGTTAAAAGTGATTAGTATTTTAAGTAATTTTGTGATAATTCTTAATTATGTGGATAATTGGTTAATTATTATTTAGTGGAAGAGTAACAAGTTAATTAAGAAATTTGTGGTTAATTATTGGGGTGGATAAGCATTAACGTGGCAGCAAGTAGGGATTCAATATTGACTAGGCAAGTTTTGAATCTAGGTGGAAAGATTAGGGAATTTTTTGACCAAATAATCCACAAAAGTGGGGGCCCACCCCCACTATGGTTAAAGACCTCTCTAATTCATTACATTATTCCTACAATATAATGTAAATTGCTTCAGCAAACTCACACAAGTTGTTAGCAACGTGATTTGCTACAAAATTCATACAAGACTATTTAGCAACGTGAGAATTTGCGATTCTAAGGAAGTACGGTGGAATATTAATCAAGAATATCATACAAATTCTCCCCTACTTCGATCCACCGTTACGTATTTTGCCGCAATTAACGTGTGTTAGAGTATTTGTTAAGAGAATCGGCTCAGGTATGTTTAGGTTAATCCTTCCTTTTTTGGCAAGATCCAAGTAATGATACGTAAATGTAATAATATTCCATAAGTGGTTCTACTCCTAGCAGTTAAGGATGTCTATGTTATTCATTCTTGTAAAGTGATATTCAAGCATACCTAAGTATGTTCCTAAGTCTTTATAAAGGTATTTGATAAAGATGTTAATCTTTATAATATAATGATACATGCATCTTCATTTACCACCGTGCTACAGCCGGTTGGACAGATATGCATCTTCATTTACCACCTAGATACGGTCGGTCGGGCAGTTACCACCGGATGGGCAGTTATGTATCATTATTTACCACAGATTAGGAAATAATACATTTACCACCATGCGACGGCCGGTCGGGCAGTTACCACTAATCAGTTGGGCAGTCATGCATCATAAAATATGGATAATAGTCCCAAAGAGAAGCATTATATATATATATATATATAAGTATAATAAGTATGCATATACGAAGGCACTTCAGAGATTCAAGTTGATTCTTATATGTTTTTAATTAATGTTGACTTATTGTTATGTTTCAGTTCTGTCTTACATACTCGGTACATTAATCGTACTGATGTCCTTTTGTTGGGGACGTTGCATTCATGCCTGCAGGTATAGATAATCAGTTTGAAGAGCCCTCACAGTAGACGAGGTTAGCATTCACCGAAGGATCGGTAAGACTCCACCTCATTCGGAGTGCAGCCGAGTCTATAAGTCATTGTGTTAGAGTTTTGCTACAAACTTATGGATAGGCCGGTACCCTGTCCCATTTGATGTCAAATAATCTTAGATGCTTTGTAGATAGAGGTTCAATTTGTACAGTATGTCAGAGGCCTTAATGGCCCATATGTATTAATATTTTAAGAACGATGGTTCATTTATACAATGCTTGCCCACTTATAGTTATACATTACAAGTTGTGGCCATGTTGGCCCATGATAGTTACAAAAAATGAGTTACAGAGTGGTTCGCTTGGGCCAGTACGGCACCGGGTGTCAGTCATGCCTCCCCAGGTTTGGGGCGTGACAAAGTTGTATCAGAGCAGATCGTGTCCTAGGGAGTCTATAAAGACATGCCTAGTAGAGTCTCACTTATGGGTGTGTTGTGTGACATATTTTTAATTGAGAGGCTATAGGGCATATAGGAAATGTTACCCTTCTTTTGTTTCCAGATCGTTCCATAGAGCTGAGTCATATGAAGTCAGTATAAAGCTTTCGCCGGATTATGTATGCACCAAATGAGCAAGTATCTCAGTAGAGCATTAAGGCATGGATGTAATTTTCACATATGTGGAAGGGAGGTTATGAAAGCGACAAGCGATACGATGAGAGATTAAAAGATAAGTAAGACAAAAGGGAAGAAGATGCGATATTCTTAAGTGCTGATCGTTGTGAATAATATAGACTTCACATGAAGGTTGGGTTTTAGTTTAGTTTACAGAGGAGACTCTACAAAATTTTCGTAAGTCTCTAAGAGTTAACATTCGAGGACGAATGTTTCTAAAGAGGGGAAGGATGTTACATCCCGTAAGTTTGTACATTGGATTTGTCGTAAGATAATTGACATAGGTTCAAGGATAAGATTATTTTTGAAGTTATAATTATTTATGCTATTTATAACAAGTGATAAGTAAGTACCATGAAGGTTAGATGGTAAATTCATTAAAGAAGCTGAGTTTCGTTGAAGGTTGCCGATTTGGAATAAATTACGGTCCGGGCTATAATACCCCATATTTATAGACTAGTACCATACAAGGTACCACATGACTATGATAGTACGGTGTATAAAGTATATTAAAAGTGATTAGTATTTTAAGTAATTTGAGATAATTCTTAATTATGTGGGTAATTGGTAAACTATTGATTAGTGTGAGGTTAACAAGTTAATTAAAAAATTGGTTGTTAATTATTGGTATGGATAAGCATTAATGTGGCAGCAAGTAGGGATTCAATATTGACTATGCAAGTCTTGGAGCTAGGTAGCAGGATTAGGGAATTCTTTGGCCAAGTAATCCACAAAAGCGGGGCCCACCCTCACTAAGGTTAAAGACCACTCTAATTCATTACACTATCTCTACAATATAATGTAAATTGCTTCAGCAAACTCATATAAGATGATAGCAGCGTGATTTGATACAAAATTCATACAAGACTACTTAGAAATGTGAGAATTTGCGATTCTAAGGAAGTGCGGTGCAATCTTTCTCAAGAATATCATAAGAATTTTCCGCTACTTTGATCCGTTGTTACGTGTTTTATCGCAATTAACGTGTGTTAGAGGATTTTTCAAGAGAATCGGCTCAGGTATGTTTAGGCTAATCCTTCCTTTTTTTGGCATGATCCAAGTAATGATACGTAAACGTAATGCTATTCCATAAGTGGTTCTATTCCTAGCAGTTAAGGATGTCTATGTTATTCATTCTTGTAAAGTGATATTCTAGTCTGCCTAAGTATGTTCCAATGACTCTATTGAGATATTTGATAAAGATGTTAATGTTTATTATATAGTGATACATGCATCTTCATTTACCACCGTGCTACGGTCGGTTGGGCAGACATGCTTCTTCATTTACCACCGAGCTACGGTCGGTCGGGCAGTTACCACCAGTTGTGCAGTTATGTATCATTATTTACCACCGGTTGGAAAGTCATACATTTACCACCATGAGACGGCCGGTCGGGCAGTTACCACTGATCAGTTAGGCAATCATGCATCATAAGATATGGATAATAGTCTCAAAAAGAAGCATTACTGCTTTAGTATAATAAGTATGCATATACGGAGGTACTTCAGAGATTCAGGTTGATTCTTATATGTTTTTAATTAATGTTGGCTTATTGTTATGTTTCAGTTCCGCCTTACATACTCGGTACATTATTTGTACTGACGTCCTTTTGTTAGGACATTGCATTCATGCCTGCAGGTATAGATAATCAGTTTGACGATCTCTCATAGTAGACGAGGTTAGCATTCAACGAAGGATCGGTAAGACTCCACGTCATTCGGAGTGCATCCGAGTCTATAAGTCATCGTGTCAGAGTTTTGCTACAGACTTATGGGTAGGCCAGTACCCTGTCCCATTTTATGTCAAATAATCTTAGAGGCTTTTTAGACAGAGGCTGATTTTGTACAGTATGTCAGAGGCCTTGACGGCCCATATATATTCATGTTTTAAGAACTATGGTTCATTGATACAACGCTTGCCCACTTATAGTTATACATTACAAGTTGTGGTCGTGTTAGCACATGATAGTTAAAAAAAAAGTGACCTACAAAGTGGTTCTCTCGGGCTAGTATGACACTGGGTGCCAGCCACGACTCCGCAGGTTTGGGATTTGACAAAACTCCTTTGGCTTAATTAAACGATTAGTCCAAACTCCTCCAATTCATTCATTTGCGCCAACTTGTGTTCAACTACAAGGCTAAGAACAAGATTAAGCATCTTAATTGCCTAATAAACTCTATGTTCTATCTCAACAAGAAGGTGACAAGATTTGTTATACATTAGTTTGAATGGTGAAGTCTCTATGGTTGTTTTGAACACAATTTTGTATGCCTATAGAGTTTCATCCAACTTTACCGACCAATCCTTACGAGAAGCATTAACCGTCTTTTCAAGAATTCGTTTAAGTTCACAGTTAGCCACTTTAACTTTCTCACTAGTTTGGGCATGGTACATGGTTCCTGTTTTGTGTGTGACCCCATACTTAGACAATAATGCAGCGAACTACTTGTTCACAAAGTGCGACCCATTGTCACTGATAATCACTCGAGGTGTCCCAAAGCGGGTGAAGAAGTTCTTCTGTAAGAACTCACACACCACCCGAGCATCATTAGACTTAGTAGGGATTGCTTCAACCCATTTAGAGAAGTAGTCAAGGGCTACTAGGATATACTCATATGAAGATGGGAATGGGCCCATGAAACAATGCCTCAAACGTCAAAAATTTCACATGCCAGAATAGAGTTTAGCGGCATTTCATCCCTCTTGCTACTGTTACCTGCCCTTTGACATTTGTCACATGTAGCTATATATGCCCGTGCGTCTTTGTACAAAGTAGGTCAATAGAAACAGGCTTCCATGACCTTTGTTGTAGTGCAATTTCCCCCATAATGTTCTCCAGCTGAACCATCATAGCAATGAGAAAAAATATTTGCCATCTCTCCTTCAGGCACACACCTTTGAAGCACACCATTTGCACACAGTTTAAACAAGAAAGGGTTATTCCAAAAATAATTTTTTACCTCACCTTGAAGCTTCTTTCTTTGATCACGAGAGAGGTCACGACATCCATCCACTAGCCAAAACGTTGGCTACATCATCATACCAAGGCGGCCTTTCGAAAATCGCAGCAATGGAAAAAGTTTGCTCATCAGGGAACTCTTCCCTTACTTCAACTATTTCAATCGGAGGTCTCTCAAGTCGAGATAGATGATCGGCGACTTGATTTTCTATGCCCTTCCTATCTTTGATCTCCAAGTCAAGCTCTTGGAGCAACAACACCCACTGCATCAGACGCAGCTTGGACTCCTTCTTACTCAGTAGGTATTTCAAGGTTGATTGATCAGTGTGTACAATTACTTTATTCCCCACCAGTTATGATCTAAACTTGTCAAAAGCAAAGACCAAAACAAAGAACTCTTTCTTAGTAGTGGCATAGTTTTCTTGAGCATCACTCAACGTCCTGCTTGCATAGTAGATGGGCCTAAACATCTTATCTTTTCATTGCCTCAGAACTACCCCCAAAGCTACATCACTAGCATCACACATTGTCTCAAATGGCTAGCTCCAATCATGTGTCACCATAATAGGAGCACTCATAAGTTTTTCCTTTATCGATTAGAATTCTCTTAAGCACTCCGTAGTGAAAACAAACTTGATATCGTTCGCTGGCAATGTAATCAATGGCTTGGTAATGATGGAAACGTTTTTGATGAACCTACTATACAACCCAGAATGTCCCAAGAAACTCCTTATGCTCTTCATAGAAGTCGGTGGAAGGAGCCTAGCAATTACATCAAACTTAGCTCTGTCAACTTCAATTCCATGTGCAGTCACTTTGTGTCCAAGGACAATTCCCTCTTTCACCATAAAGTGACACTTCTCCCAGTTAAGAACCAAGTGAGTAGCTTTACGACGTTCAAGCAAGAGCTCCAAATTCTTCAAGCGATCCTCAAAGTCATCACCAAAGAGAGTGAAATCATCAATGAATATGTCTAGACATTTCCCATTTAAATCAAATGGCATCCCCTTGTAAGCAAAAATACACGACGTGCAAGTGAATGTGGTGTTCTCAACATCTTCCGGGGCAATGGGTATCTGATTGCAGCCTGATTACCTATCCAAGAGGCAGTAGCATCCATGTCCAGACACTTTCTCGAGCATTTGATCGATAAAGGGAAGTAGGAAGTGGTCCTTTCTTGTTGCATCATTCAGTCTTCTATAATCAATGCACATTCTCCACCTAGTGATTGTTCTTGTGGGGATCAATTCATTGTCTTCATTCTTCACCACTATCATGCCCCCTTCTTAGGTACTACCTGCACCAGACTAATCCCCTAGCTATCAGAGATGGAGAAAATCACTCTCGCATCTAGCAATTTGATGATCTACTTATGCACTACCTCCTTCAAATTTTTGTTCAACTTGCGTTGAGGCTGCACCACTGTCTTGATATTTTCTTCCAACATAATTTGTGCATGCAAATAGCTGGATTGATTCCTTGAATATCAGTTATACTCCAGCCAATGGCCTTCTTCTGCTTTTTCAGCAGCTCTACCATCTTTTGCTCCTTTGTACCTGTCAAGTCAGCAGAAATAATCACAAAAAAATTATTAGTTTCAAGGTAAGCATATTTCAAGTGAGTAGGGAGGACTTTCAATTCAACATTAGGCTTGGAAGCATCCTCTTTTAGTTCCTCCTCATCAACCACTTGATCCTCAGATTCAAGATCTTCAGCCTTTTTCTTTATATCAAGATCTTCATACTCCACTATTCTAGACTGAGTAATACACCTCTCTAGAGTATCCCCAACAAGCTTGTAAAACTTTTATTTTTTAGCCAATTCCCCAACAACATCTAACTTGAAACACGAGTAGGCGGACGCCTCATCACTGGGTATTTCATCATCCTCTTCATCTGGAACATCATTTTTTTCATTGCCTACTCTAAGCATAAGCTGCCCCTCGTAGATATCAAGGCTCTGCCTGTACATAAAAATGGCCTCCCTATAATTAGAGGTACCTACTTTTCTACCTTCATATCCACCACAATAAAGCCTACGGGGAACATAAATTTGTCTACCCGCACTAGAATATCCTCAATGATTTCCTCATGTAAACTGGTGGTCTGGTCTGCTAGTTGTAGGGACACTGTTATTGATTTGATCACTCCAAGCTCACCTTCAAATTTCCTGAATACAGACAGAGGCATTAGATTTATAGATGCACCAGAATCGCAAAAGGCCTTGTCGAACTTCTCACTCCCCAACGAGCATGGTATGATGAAGCTTCCTAGGTCCCCACACTTGTGGGGAATTTTGTTATACAATATGGTACTGCAATGGGAATTCATCTTGACCAATGTTATCTCCTCTAATTTTCTCTTACTGGACAATAATTTCTTCAAAACTTTGCATAAGCAGACATCTGAGTGAGTACCTCTATGAAGGAAATGTTCATATAAAGTTGCTTGAGCATTTCCAAGAATCACTTTGTCAAGTTTTTCCCGCTTTATTTTTTTAGGGAATGGTAGAACTGACATATGTCTACTTTCTTCAATCTTCTTTTGTATCCCACTACTCTAGCTTTTCTGCACTTCACTCTTTTTCTCTTCCAGTGTCTCGGTCTGATTGTTCACTACCTCTGGTCTTGCTTTCACCACTGGGTCAGCCAATATTTTGCCACTTCTTAGAGACACAACTTTGATTGTTTCTTATGGGTTATTTTCAGTGTTAGAGTGTAAACTCCAGGAGCCAACAAATATGCAATCTATTCCAATTGTCTTTCTAAATTCCAGATGTTCATGCCCTGCTCTCGAATGGTTGTGTTGTGAGTCTCAAAATTTCATCTGATTTGTTGATGAATGACTTCATGAGATCTTCCATACTAGACTAATTTGACTGTTGTGGTTGGTATTGTTGCCTTTTTTGGTTCTGAAAACCCAGTGGTCCTTGACCCTAGGGTCTGAGATTATTTTGCTACCATGAGTTCAAGTTCCCACTAGGTGAACTCCACGAAACACCTGGATGTCTTTGACCCATAGCATTATAGTTGTTCCTACTTTGGTAGTTTCCTCTATTAAAGTTCCCCACAACATTTACTTCCTCAGTTGATGCTTGACACTCATGTGTAGGGTGTCATATTCCACAAAAAGTCACATGATGCGTGCAACTCACTCTTTAACTTGGCCGATGTTAGCTTTCTTACTTCCTTGGACATGGTGTCTAGATGGGCTTGCATAGATGTGTTAGAATCCACCTGGTGAACCCCAACTAATTTTCTTCTGTCATTACTCTTAGCCAGCCACTGATTAGCATCTTCAGATATTTCATCAAGGATTAAAACAATCTCCTCCAGAGTTTTTTTCATTAGTGGACCTCCACATGAAGTATTCAGAGTTCGTCACGAAGACGGTGTTTGTCCATCCTAAAAATCCTAGAGTTGTATCCACAAATCATTGCCATTATGCTGACACTTTCTAACTATGTCCTTGAATCTTTCCCAAGCTTCGAAAACTATATTTGTCGCCTTTTGGCAGAAATTGTGGATTTCACTTCTGAACCTCCCTGTTTTTGCAGCTGAGAAGTATTTATAAAGAAACCTTTTGGTCATATCTTCCCATGTCCTAATCAAACCTGTGGGTAAGCTACGAAGCCATTGCTTCAAGTCATCTTTTAATGAAAAGGGGAATTCCCTTAAGTAGACTGCATCCTTTGATACTTCATTGTATTAGAAGGTGTTTACGATTTCTTCAAAATCTATCAAGTGAGTGTTAGGATCTTTGTTCACCTTCCCTTTGAAAATGTAGTTATTTTGGATAGTTTGAAGCAAGACTTGCTTCAATTCGAAGTTGTTTGTTGCAATAGGTGAAGGTCTGACACTTGACAGTCCTTGATTATAGACTGGCCTAGCATAGTCACCCAATGATCTTCTAGGCCTGAATGTTGCATTCCTGAACTGGTCTTCAACCAAGGGTGGATTTATATTGAACCTTTGACCTCCATTATCTTTGACCGTCTTATCAGCAATTCTCCGGGCTACTTCAGTTGCTATCCGTGCAACTTCTTGTTGTACCACCTTTCTTGCAGCTAAGTCTACTCCATCATTCTCCTTGTTTGCCATGGTATCTTGAGTCAAAGTTTTACCCAATCAATTTCCTATTAATTCTCTTTCTTTTCTCAGTTGTCGCAGGTGTTTTTCCAAATCTGGTTCATAGGGTATCTCTTCCTTTGAAGAGGATCAAGTCATACACCAGAGAAATCAACCTGTATCATGCACACAAGTGAGAAAATGTGAATATACTAAAGTACAAATTGGTTACTGAATTAGTACTAAAAACTATTTTAAACACTATTGATTGCAATCCACGGCAACGGCGCCAAAATTTGACAAACACAAAATACAACACGAATTAATGCTCGCTAGTCAAAGATAGTATAATTTAATTATCATCTCCACAAGGATTGGATTTAAACAGTATTCGAATAATATTTAGTTTATTACTATCCAGGAAAATTAACACTTTATTTGATAACTATTAATATAATTAACTACTAAAAATTCAGCAATTAACAATTGATCACAAAAGACAGCAGATAAGCAACGAAGGAATAACAATGAGAAAGATAAGGGTATTTGACTAAATAGGTGCAAGATAACTGACTCGGGATCCAATTCTTGAGTTAATTCACTCTATAATGTAGTTAATTCTCACGAATTCAACCAATAATAAGATTACACTTGAGATTAATGTTCCCCTTCCGATTAAATGTTAATTTCAGTAATTAATCCAATTGAAGCACGGTAAACAATTGCAACAATAAAATAATGGTTATGATCAAAAGGGTAACTTCTCACGAATATTTTTCTATTTTCAAGTTCGATTAACAATTCAAGAGTCTTTTTCGATTACCAATTTGAATCACGAATTTAAACTAGAGCATAATATGTGAAGAAATTTAATATCAAACTCCTCTTCGATTAAGCAAAATAATAAATAACTCCACAACACAAATTAAAGCTCTATCAATTTGTTCTAACAATTATCAATAATCAAATCCCTAATCAAATTATCAGAACACTGTATCTGTCAACACCCTAATGGAAATTACTCCATATCAATGGAATAAGACATCTCAATAAGGTTCAAAAACAAAGAAAACATCAATTCTAATAATTCGATACAAACTCCCGTATTGCACCGATTGTAGGTTAAAATATTGATGAAATCTCCAGTCTTCTTGTTTGGTTGGCTCTCCAATCTTTCGTTGGTCAAAAGTCTCCTAAAAATTATATTTTTAATGTATTTATACCATGTATAAAGAAGCCCGGACAAAACTACCATTTCCTAGCCGAACTATAAAATTACTTTGTAAATTTTGTACACCAGCGTCGCACTGCGCCATGTGGCGCGCTTGTGAGGAAATCCAGAGAGCTCGCACATAGCCTGTCAGACCACCTTTGCACTGCCTCGCGGTGCCTCATGCGGCACGGCTTTGCTTTTTTCTCGAAGTAAATTTGTTTGTTCCCTTTTTGACATTCGAACTTGGTCCTCGACCCCCCCCCCCTCCGAATGTGATCTCGGCTTAATTCTTGGGCTTCTACTCGGACTTCAAAGATCCAACTTGTTCGATTTAGCTTCAAATTACTTTAATAGCTCCGAATCGTTTCCTGCAAGGGATAAACTACATAATAAGTGTAATTCACCATCATTTAAGCTCAAACATACGTAAAATATATTAATTAGAGTGCAATACTAAGGCTAAAATACAGGTTTCTAGCCTATCATCAGTTTTTCAAGGAGATTGAAAGGAATAAACCCAACTTTAAAATGAGTAGTAAGAGAGAAAGAAAAAAATGTCAAAGAAATACTTAATTAAGAAAGAGAACAATATGCAAAAGGCAAATAAGGAAATGTATGCGGCACGAAAAGTCAGCAGCAGCAAGAAAAGAAGCAGTGTTCATATTCGAATATGTTCCTATAAATAGGCATCTCTTTCCTCAAGTATATACCATCCCTCAAATTTCTTTTTTCTCTTCAGAGTAATAAAATATTCTCTGTATGGCAGTGGCGTAAGCAAAAATTATCAAACCACATAAATCTTTTCTTGTCACGAATTTTTTTATTTTTCTCTTGAAATTATTATATCTTTCATTTAGTCAGACACGCTTCCCAACACGCCCTGCAATCGCCCATTGCCATCCTAATAGTGCAATAGAGTCCATAGCTATCTGTAAAGATTAGGTTCAAGATGTGCAATAGTATATCAACTTATTAAGAGAGAAGGTAGCATAATTATGTTGGTGTCCTTGTATGTTGACGACATGAAAATTATAACAGGGATACATATGGACTTTATTCAATCTTTCAGAGTTGGAATAAAGAACATGTCCATGCAATCTGCATGCAGAACCATGATACTACTAAAACCTTAATTAACACTTTGACAAACAATACACAAAATGTATTATTCAAACGTAGCCAAAGGTAAAAAAGGACCAATGAACGACACCACCACCTCTCCACCACTAGAACCACCGGACATTAGTTCCATGCACATCGATACGCCTCCAACTCCAACTCCAAACCCAAGCTCTGAAATTTCTCCACCCCTATCTTTTGCACAAACCTTATTGGCCAACAATAAATTCACCCCTTACTCTAATACATGTCATCAAACTCACTCACATATTGATCTAACCGATGAAACAATAAATAACCTCCACCAAGACACCTTCATACCACTCGCATTTGCTGATAAGTCATGCCTCTATTCCCCATGAAAATTCTTTGTCATCATCAAAATCTTGGAAGAAACGTTGGACATCAAACTCTACGGTCCAAATTACATGCACTATGGAAGCCCACGGAAGATCTTCCCTTAATAGATTTAGGGTGTGACTTCTTCTTAGTTAAGTTCCAAAAGGAAGAAAACATGATCAATGCCCTACACAATGGTCCTTGGTTTATATTCAACCACTTTCTCTGTTCGCAAGTGGGAACCAAAATTTATAGCCTCTAACACCCAATTCACCTACACAACAATTTGGTTAAGATTGTCAGAACTACCTACAGAGTTCTAAGATTTTGAAATACTTTAATGAGTGGGTGAAAAAATTGGATCCCTCCTCAAATTTGATACATGCACCTCGGCAACTACAAGAGGCCGCTATTTACGAATATGTATCGAAGTTCCTTTAGAGATGCCCCCCAAAAAAGAAAAACATGTGTACATAGGTACACATAAACAACAAATACTATATGAGGGGCTAAATATATTATGCACCCTATGTGGTAGGCTAGGCCACACTAAACTTTTCTGCTCATCTCCACCAAGTTTCCCAATATCAAATACCAACACTTTGCACATCACTTCCTTGAATGAATCCTCCCGCACACACACATCACATGACACTATACCGGAACAATTTAAACAACCAATCTCCACAACCAACGAATGAAAATGGTCACCTTCCCAACAAGGACTCGCTCGCGTGGACAATATCACACAACCAACCAAGTACTAACACGCACGACAACGGCTGCTGGCGCGGGATCCACAGGTATGACCTCTGACCTAACTCTCTCGAATCCTGCTAACCATGCCACAATTAAAAAATCAGTAATTAACATAACAAGCCAAAATGACTTTTCCACCCCTCCCAAAATTTTCAACGAAAAAACACTCAAATTTTTACTGGAACCTCAAGCGATGGACCAAACAGGCAGTATCCCAGGCCCATGTACAATGGCCCATCAAGATACCAAGCCACCACCTAGCCCAAAATCCACTCAGCATCAAATCATACTACCACCACCCATACTTGCTGACTCATCATCTAATTCCCAACCAAATACAACAAAGACGCTCCACATGAAAAAAAACATCTAACACCTTCACCAATACAGACCCATGCAGCTCCACCTCACACCTCTCTATAGACACTCAATTACATACCTATGTTACGGCATCCATCCTTTCTCCTATAACCCAAAATAATCTACAAACGCCAAACCCAATGCCTACCCTTCCCACCCGAATTACAAAACAACTGATTACCCAAAATAAGCAAACTTCACCGGCCCTTCACGTGCCGAAAACGCACACAAAACTACACCTTCATTACCCATATCAAATCAAATATTTCTATTACCTTCTCAAAATCAATTTCATACCGCAACACCATCATTAACTAACACTATCCCTCCATCTACTAAAAAGCATACCACTTTGTACATACTTTCTCCAAATGAACCGATCACACCACAACTTCCATCACAGGAGAATAATCTCCTTCACAAATATGAACCTACTCCAACACCCCATATTCCTCAACACAATAACCATGTAACCACCACAAGAACATCCCTCACAACCAATACCCATCTACATAACACAGTATCCACCACTACAAACATACCCTCAATCATGGCTAGAGATGAGCCTGCAAGAACATGCACTGACCTTCAGCATGGAAATCGACAACCATGATGCGATAGTAATAATACAAAATCCGAAAAATATAGCACAAATAGTAACATAAGGGATGTGCATGGGGTGAAGCTTTACAACCAATTCCTCTGGGCTATGAACCCTTCATCAGCTTTCACCCAAGCACAACCAATGACACCACCATTTCCAGCAACTCTATCCATGAAAGTCCCTCCATCACCACCAATGAACACTCTAGAACTGCCTTTTTATCCACCACAACAACCACCTCAAACCTTTGTACCTTGGATCTAACCACGATCATCGATAGCACCCATAATACCCCTTCATGCACAAGACTCACCATACTACCCACTCACTCCTCCAATGAGTCCACTTCACCAACCCAATCTACCTTCATACGAACTCGACGAAATAGCTTAACTGGAAGTGGCAGCCACAATGGCAGAGATACGAGAAGCACTTTCCATATTATGTTATCTCAATGGGAACAAAACTTACACCCTCAAAGAACAGTACGAAAGAAAAGTGAACATCGCATGCCCACCAAAACTACTAAGTTTTTCCCTAAACATCCGCCGAACAAGAAATTCGAAGGTGGAAAAATTTAAAATAGTGTTAATCCCTGATAACCAGATCCTCAACAGTGGAGAGGGAGGCTCCACCAAGCCTGCTCAATAATCAATCCATGCAGTTCGTTATCTGATATTGTCGAGGAGCCCAGTCACCAGAGTTCAGTCGCAACTTTCGCTCCATGCTCAACTACCATAAACCAGCTTTGGTAGCACTACTTGAAACAGATATGCACGATCATGAGGGACTTAAGTCTGAGTTTGGTTTACACACTTGGCTCAATCACCTGCTGAAGGCATGTCTGGGGGAATTGCTCTACTTTGGAAAGATGACTGAATCAAACTTGATCAAGTAGCAGCCACAAGTCAAGAAATTCACTTCATTGTCCAGGTACCCCCAACACCTAAAACTTGGTTACTCTCTGTCATTTATGCTAAAAATGACCTTTACACACGATCTATCTTATGGATAAGATGCGAGCATTACATGATCAAATTAAATTACCTTGGTTAATAGGAGGCAATTTTAATGAAATAGTTAAATCTAGTGAAAAATATGGTGGTTTAGAGATTAATAATAGGAGGAATGACAAATTTATTCAATGTCTTAACTATTGTAATCTAGTAGACCTTGGTTATACGGGTAGTCGATTTACATGGTCCAACAACAGACAACTATCACATTGTATACTAGAAAGACTAGATAGATGTTTAACAAATTATGACTGGCTAAACCTATTTCCTGAAGCCTCTGTTCAACACCTACCAAGAACACACTCTGGCCATAGCCCGTTGTTACTAAATCTTAATAAACACAAAGCTCCTAACGAATTTTTTTTTCATTTTGAAACAATCTTGATCACTCACCCTCTATTTAATTTCATAATTACCCTCAATTGGACTCCGAATAAACCTATACTCACTGCTATCAGACTTTACAAAATATATTCTGGATTGGAATAGACCCACATTTGGTAACATTTATAAAAATAAAAAAATTCTTCTAGCGAGAATCCAAAGAATTCAAAATTCCCCCGAATACACCACTAGTCATTTTCTACAAAATCTTGAAACTGACATAATAACTCAATATAATGACATACTAAAAAATGAAGAAGATTTTTGGAAACTAACATCTCGAATAATTTGGCTACAACAAGGAGATGCCAACACAAAAAAAATCACCTAACTACTTTACAACGACGTAGACGCAATCGTATTACTGCACTAAAAACTCGGTGGGTAATTGGATATTGGATCAACAAGAGATCAATACCTCAATTGAGAACTATTACCACAAATTATTCACTACTACTCACACTCACAACACATACCCTACTTATAAAGCTCATTCCAACATCATCAATAATCATGACTATTCCAAATTGGAATACACCATTACACAACTAGAAATCAATAATGCCATTGAGTCTTTCCAACCCTTAAAAGCACCTGGACTTGATGGATTATATCCATATTTCTATCAAAATTACTGGACTCAAGTAAGCTCCTCAGTCATATCTTTCTATTTGGAGGTCTTTAACACACAACAAATTCCTACAAAAATTAATAGAACTTACATTTCTCTTATCCCTAAAATACAATAACCTATCTTTATCACTCAATATCGATCAATAAGCCTTTGTAGCACACTCTACAAATTAATTACCAAAATCATAGTCCACCATATCAAACCAATTTTATTTAGCTTCATCATTCTGGAACAACTAGCCTTCCTACCTAATCGCAGAGCAGCTGATAATGCAATTATCGTGCAAGAGATTATGCACTATTTCAGGAGAAAAAAAAGGTGATCATGCATCTTTTCTTCTCAAATTAGATCTCGAAAAAGCTTTTGACAAGCTGAAATGGGGATTCATACATGACACCCTCCACTACTTCAATTTTCCACCAAAGTTGATCAAATTAATTATGTCTTGCATAGCCACCTCTTCCATCTCAGTTCTACTTAACGGAGCACCCACTCATTTCTTCTCACAATCAATAGGCATGGAAATGCTCTCAAGTAAAATACATGCTGAAGTAGATTACCAAAAATGGCACCCCATCAAATTATCTAGGCAAGGTCCACAAATCTCTCACCTTCTATTTGATGACGACATTACCTTAACCTTTAAATTAACCCCAACGAGTATCAACTCTATAATTGACACACTCAACCTGTTTACTAAGGTTTCGTGCTTAACTATTAATTATACCAAATCCAAAATATTCTTCTCTAAGAACACTTCCATAGCAGATAGAGAAAGTGTGACCCATTCCTTCCATATGACGGAGGGGTCAAACTTTGGTAACTACCTTAGATACTCTAATTTCAATAAACGACCTACAAACTCAAATTTTCAATTCCTCCCGGTTAACTACAAAAATAGACTAGTCGAGTGGAAAACAAATTTGTTAACAATGGCGGGATGAACCACCTTAATAAAGGCTGCCCTAAACTGTTTACCAAATCATGTTATGTTGCCTATCAAATTACCTACCAATATTACCAATCAATTAGAATGTTATCAAAGAAATTTTCTATGGGGAACCACAACACAAAAACGTAAGATTCACCTTATTAAATAGGAAACAATCCAATTACCAAAAGCCTGTGGTGGATAGGAAATTCACAATCTTTCTGACAAAAATAATGTCTTGGCTCACTAGCTTGGAGATTGTTTCAATCCCCTTCCTCACATTGGACTTCAATCCTTATACCAAAATACTCCAGGACTAATAATCCAACTAACATCTCCTCTAATTGGAAAGCCATCAAACATGGATGGACTTCATATCTAAATGGAATAAATTAGAATATAGCAAATGAAATCCACATTAAATTTTGGACGGAACCTTGGTTAGGCCCTAACTTGATACTACAACATCTAATTGAAGGTCCTCTACTCCGTAATGAACAATCATCCACATTAGTACTCTATATTGTTGGGAACACAATAAACCTTCAAAAAATACCTTTTGAGCTCCCTAGTAATTTAAACAATCTAATAAGTAATCAATACATCCCAACCCGCACAAATAAAATATCCTACGATCACATTTACGGGGGGCTCATCCCAAGTGGAAACTTCACTGTGAAATCTTTATACAACCAATTGCGTGCTACAAAAAATATAAATCTTTCCAATGGTTATGGAACCTTCAGCTAGCCCCAAAAATAAAATATTTCTTTGGCTTATGAGCCACCATCGATTACCCACAACAAGTTATCTACACAATATACCGCTCTCTCCAAATCCAATTTGTCCAATCTGCCAGTCTCGTGCTCATATTTTCTTTCAATGTCCCCGAGCACAAATGGTTTGGAATCAATTAGGTATCAACCCACACGCTGGGAGTCTAGACAGGTTTCATTAGAACCCCTCATTTAAGCTATCTAATTTCATTTTAAACAAGAAAGCTAATGCTACCCAAGTCTACCCTCATACCCTAATCCCAAATGCTTTATGGCACTTATGAAAAAGTAGGATTCGCACTATTTTTTAAAGCACTAACCACTTTCCTAACATCCCACACATTATAGGCCAAGCATCAGAATACTTCTTTTTAGGCATAAACAACCACACGCGCCGCACACAACCTAGACACATGCATGTCAAATGGAACTCTCCAAATAATGGATATTTTAAACTAAACTCTGACAGAGCTTGTAGTATCCCTCACCAAAAACGTGGTCTTGGGGGTGTAATCAGAAACTCCACAGACAATTGGCTACTGGGATATATAGGCACAAGGAAAATGGGAAACCACTTTTATATGGAACTCACTGCACTACTGGAAGGTTTACGACTTGCTCTGCATCACCATCTCACTCCACTGGAAGTCAATGTTGATTCAATAGAGGTAATTTCTCTACTCCACTCCCCTAATCCACACTACTCATCTTTGCTTCATGAATGCAGGTACATGCTACACCAACTGGGTAGACCTTGAGTGATACACATATAGAGAGCAAAATCAAGTAGCAGATAAACTACCTAAATCTGGGGCAACCCTAGCTTGTAATGCCCAAGTACAAACCTATGGCAACCACCTTTTTTTGTATTACAAGAGTTGCTATTAGATCAACAGGGAAAACTCCATAGGCGCACCTCATCTACTACAGTGCAGTTGGAACCTCCCTCCTTTTGCCTAGGCATGTTGGCAACCACTTGTAATAGTAACCATGCACCTTTTTGTACTGCAGCGCAAATGGGCATCAGTGATCAACCCTATTTTTGTAACACTGAACCACCAACGCACTTTGCTCTTTGTAATGTTCCGTAATCTATAATATATACTTCTTTGATTGGCCAAAAAAAACGTAGCCTACGTATTTCATATTTTGTTTAAGATATTTTTGGTGAATGCGTTATGCAAAGGGGCCATATGATTAATATTGAATTAACGTACCTTATATGTAATTAATGAATGAGCCAATAAAAAAGGAACTGTGACAAATTGTCCACTCTATTCTTTATAGAACTAGTAATAAGACCTTTAGCATCAAATTAACCAATAGCTACTCCTCCTTATAAAATCAATTTGCATGTTGTTAGCGCTGACATTTATACTAGAAACTAGATTGATGTTTTTCTCGATATAGTCCACGTTGATCTGTTCTTCTTATTCTATATTTTGTTTTTGCTAATTCATTTATTTTACTTTAGACACGTTGACTTTTTTCGTTTTCAACTTTGGAGTTGGTAGTTGCTTATTATTAATGTGCAAATTAACCTCCTTCATTACTCCCGCCGAATTGTGTGACCATATATCTCATTTAGAAACCTAAGTTGTTAGAAATAACACATATTTATTTAAGCTTGTGTTCTTTTTGACAATGGATGATGAACTCTGCCTGTTCTACTAATATGCAGAAATATATGATCATCGATCGCATCTAAAAGCTTAAGTTATTAGATTATATATACTTTTATTTATTTAATTATATCATCAATAACTCCTCATATAACATCAGTCTAAATAAACCATTCTCGTGAAGTAAGTCTATGGTCATATCCTCGTAGAAAATGGTTCTTAATCTTCAATTTATTGTTATATATCTTAGTCACCGGCTCTTTGTAGTTCATTTTTTCCACAATGCAAAGAATCAACGAGTGATAAAACATGTTCTCCGGTTTGAGCTTTGGAAATGAAAAACTTTTTGGCCGAATTGTTTTACCCTCCTACCGGCCTACCTGATGCGAATCTAGATTAACCAGGACCAGTAAGTTACGGATACGGAATGCCTAAAGCAAAAAAACTAAAGTGATAAAGCACATAAAAATCAAAAGTGTAGAATATGTTTTTCTTTCTGTGCCATCGAGAATTATATTTCTGGAGCTAGAAAAAAAAAAATCAAAGGGTTTTAAATCTTCCACCCCCCTCCCCCCCCCCCCCCCCCGCCCCAAAAAAAAATCTAGCATATAAAATAATATTAAGAAATTTGCTAGGCCTATGCAAAGAGAAAAGTTCAATAAAATGTTACGGCATACAAAGAGGGAGTTATAACGTACACAATTTATTTGCTAAGTCAAAATTGATATGGTTTTAATCTAGACGTTTGCTAAGTAGTAGGTTTGATTTTAATTATCATAAAACGAGAGACTCCGTCCCACTCAAATTTGCAATAATTTACAATTACCAAGTCTGAACATTTCGTGCATGAATAATTGATTCCGCGCGGACCAGAAAATATTAAAAAACCGTCCTTTCAGAAATTGTCTCAGTCTGGCTCATTCTTGTGAGAGTTGCTAAACCTAAAACCATTGTCGTGTTATAATAGTCAACATTTTTCTAACCTATAAATATAGCCACATTTTACTACTCTCATCACACAGAATCCGTAACATCACATATATAGAAAGTGTAGAACTTTATAGACTATATAGCAGTAATTAATTATCAAAAATGGTTTCACGTAGCTTCCTCTTTCTTCAAGTGTTGATCATGTTTTCTTTAGCAGTGATAGCATTTTCAGATTTATCAGATGATTTCTATGAGGATGTTTGTCCTGAAGCTTTACCAACCATTAAACGGGTTGTTGAGGATGCAGTTCGGAAAGAGAGACGAATGGGCGCTTCTCTGCTACGTCTGCATTTTCATGATTGTTTCGTTAATGTGAGCTTACATTATTTTTCTTGCACTTAATGTTTTTTCATTTTAGTCTAATTTCTATTTGTGAGAGCATCTGTGTATTGAACCTAAAATCTTGAAGTTAGGAATGAAGTCATTGCTTTTGGTTAATGCAGGGCTGTGATGCTTCGGTTCTTCTTGACCAAACAGCTACTATTGACAGTGAAAAGACTGCTCGTGCTAATAACAATTCTGCTAGAGGATTTGAGGTGATTGATAAAATCAAATCTGAGGTTGATAAAGCTTGTGGACGTCCGGTTGTATCTTGTGCGGACATCTTGGCAGTTGCAGCTCGTGACTCTGTAGTTGCTGTGCGTGTTACTTCCTTCTAAATGCTAAATATCTATAATAAACCAATTACTATTATATATTAACTTGAGGTCGCTATATGAACTGTTAAACTTTAAATCCTGGATCTCTAAATGTGTATGCCGCTAATGTTATGAACCTTCAATGATTAATTAAACTGAAATATTTGTACGTGAACAGCTACATGGACCAACATGGGAAGTGAAACTAGGAAGGAGAGACTCCACAACAGCAAGTAGAACCACAGCCAACAATGATATTCCATCTCCATTTATGGACTTACCTGCCCTTATCAACAACTTCAAGAATCAAGGATTGGATGAGGAAGACCTCGTCGCGCTTTCCGGTGGCCATACCCTAGGGTTTGCTCAGTGTTTCACCTTCAGAGATCGCATCTACAATGAGACTAACAACATTGATTCCACCTTTGCAAGTCAACGTCAAGCAAATTGTCCACGTAGTGGAGGTGATTCTAATCTTGCTTCCCTTGATCCTACTGCTGCTCTTTTCGACTCTAAATATTTTAGTAACTTGGTATCAAAGAAAGGGCTTTTACACTCTGATCAAGCTTTGTTTAGTGGAGGAGAAACTGATAATCTTGTTAAGACATACAGTACCAACCTTGGAACTTTCTCTAAAGATTTTGCTGAGTCTATGATTAAGATGGGAAATATCAAGCCATTGACTGGGAGTCAAGGTCAAATTCGTGTCAACTGCAGGAAGGTGAACTAAATATTTAATGATGCTGATAAAATCAAGTGTTTCAAGAATTTGATACTTTTCAATTGTAATTGTGAGTTTTGTTCATTTTGAACGTTTGTTGTTACCTAATAATGAGTAATTGTGAAATGGAGAGTTGTGTGGCCATTTGGTTTTCAAAGAAATCGGATTATGTTGCTTTCAGTAGGCGAGTAAATGAGCAAATTGAGTAAATTGATTTTCCTTAGAGCTGTTTGACTACTAGATTATAAATTAATTGCATCGATCATCTCTAACGTACGTACCAGAAAACAACTTTAGAGCCTAATAACTTTAGAAAAAACAACTTGCTAAGAGTCAAACTCAAAATCTCCACTAACTAAGCGGACGCTACGAGAGCTTGTTGCTCTCTTATTTCTGTTCAAAATACTTCATCTCTTGTTTCATGTATTTGCTGTAAAATTCAAATATAACTACGAAGGTAAATTCGCTGAAAATATAGCTATGGATAATAAATATAGCATATATGTTTGACGTGTCGCATAATTTTTTCATTAAGATATGACGGGTAAATGACACGGCCAAAGTTTATTTGGGCTTAAATGAGCTGAGTAATGTACTAAGCAATTTTTTTTTTGCCAAACATTCCAAAAGCTAAAAAAATGCTTAAAGGGGATCTAAATAATGAATCATAACCAATCCACCTAATATTTGATCTATCTTTTGGATTTGTTTTTGGGGCTGATTGCAGCAGTTATATCAAAACTCTTGATGAATCCTATATCATTTTACTGTTGTATGCTGATGATATGTTGATGAAGGATCTAGAATAAATGAGATCAACAGCGGTTAAGCAACAACTGACGGAGTAGTTTGGAATGAAAGACTTAGGACCAGCTAAGCAAATCCTTGGGATGAGGATTAGCAGAAATAAGTCTGAAGGAACCTTAAAGTTGTCTAAAGAGAAGTACATACAAAAGGTACTAAGCAGGTTCAGTTTTCATGATGCAAAGACTATAAACAACCTACTAGGAAGCCACCTCACTCTTCCTAAGGAGAAATCACCAAAGACAGATGAAGAAAGAAGGAATATGTCGAAGGCACCATACGCTTCAGTAGTAGGAAGCTTTATGCATGCTATGGTGTGGCCAGACCTGTCATAGCCCATGCAGTCGGAGTTGTTAGTCGTTACATGTCAAATCCTGGAAAGGAACATTGAGAAGGAGTTAAATGGATCATGTGATACCTCAAAAGGCACTTCAAGTATGGCACTTTGCTTCAAAAAGAGTAGTATTATTTTACAAGGGGCTTCTGATGCAAACCTAGGTGGTGATCTTTGTCACACCTCCTTTTGCGCGCCTGCCCCGAAGGGTAAAAATGCGAGGGAGTTTTTCCAATTTAAGTGACAATATTCGAAATGGGATTATTTATTTAATTCAGAGTCGCCACTTGGGAAAGGATTGGCTTTTGGTGTCCCAAGTCACCGGTTTATCTTAAATCCCAAATCGAGGAAATTTTCGACTTTTCCAAATGAAGTCTGCGAACCAGAAATTCTAAGTAAGGAATTCTGTTGACCCGAGGGAAGGTGTTAGGCACCCTCGAATCCCGTGGTTCTAGCACGGTCGCTTAAATTGTTATAATGGCTAAATATCTGATTTAAATACATGTTGTGACTTATGTGCTTTTTATTAAGTTCAAACCGCTTTTATTATTATCATTTATTTTTATAGAATTGCAACGTCGTGAAAAAGCACCTCGAACCACGTCACAGTCAATGCGCCCGTAGTTGTTAACACATTTCGACTCCGTTGAGATTTGGATTCGGGTCACATCAATGTGCACCCAAGTTTAATAGTGTAATTTATTAAGGGCGCCTAAGGGGGGTTTAGCGCGTTATTATTTGTGGAAGGCCATGAAATTTATTAAATGGCCTATCCTGAATTCTAGATAATTATCAAGGTTATTTATTGAGGGCCCCACGATTTACATCTCATTTGGCGAGGCTCATCTCATTATTTTAGAAGGAACATCCTAAAGCGATTACATTTCTAATGTGTTTATCTCTTAAAAATAGCAGAAAAGATGCGTGCTATTTTTAACTATGTGTTTGGCCCAAATCCAGATTTTAGCTAATCATCCGATTAATTATTTACGGAATAAAGAAACATTGTACCTCATGAAAACATGCTTTGAACTTGATAAAAGAAACGTATATGGGATTGATGAAATGCTATGACTGTTACAAGAGCTCCCTAACTTTAACTTATTCAGACAAGATTAATTAAAATTGCTTGTTAGGAAATGCGACTAATGGTATTTTAAACTCATCCTATAAACTGCTTCACGCAAACTGAAACTCAAGAGTTTGAAACTGCATTGTCTTTAGCTAGATCTAAACAAACATTTGCCCCTACATATTCGAAACATGCTGAAATGGCGAGTTTGAGTTAGCAATTGTATTAAAATGGCTGCACATTTCATGGATTGTATTTACATCTTATGTACTACTAAACGAATAAAATGTCACAGCTTCAGATGGGCATAAACTTTAATTAAGTACAACCTTACTAATGTGTCTCTATTAGGCTAACAGACCAAGAAACTGCATATCTTAACAACATTAAAAAAAACAATTCGTAAGCAATACAACAGGTGATTATAACTCCTTCAAATCTTTTGATTCATGCTTTCATTGTTACATCAAATGCGAGTCTTAGTATGTACCTGGATATTGGATACAACAGGAGAAGCAAGGGGTCAGTAGGGCAATAGAAGCGATACCAAACAACAGCAGTAACAGCAGGTGCCAAATAGAACAGAAATCCCAGTGCAAGAGGCCAATAAAGCCAATGGAGGAGAGGCAGAATGAGACAAATTCCCAGTAGTAATGGAGTCAGAGAATCAAGCAATCCAATTCCAGGGGAAGCCAACAAACAAATCCAAACAATAGACTTAACTGACACTTGAAGGAAAACAGGACTAACTTGGGCAGTTTGAACCAAATGAGAATCGAACAAACAGTAGGGAGAAGACAATTCCTGATTTTGTGATATCCCTTTCCCTATCTCCTTTCTTTTCAAGTTCTAATGTTAGTCCTCGATTTGAAATCTATTTGGATTATCAAAGAGAAAACTTTTCCAGTTTCTGTTTTCAGAATTTGAACTCTCAGATGTTCCCTCCCAGTGTCTCTCTCTATCTCTGTATGCTTTTTCTGTGTATCTCTATCAGCTCTCTCTTTTAAAACCCCTCACAGTGTGTTTTTCCTTTTCCCTTTTATTCTGTCTTTTTCTTTTTTGTGTATGTGTGTGTATCAAAATCTTTCTATCTATCAATCCCCCCCTCTCTGTGTATGTCTGTCATATCAGATGGTCTCCCCCCTTTTATAAGCCTCAATCCTACTCCTTTTAACAGCCTCTTTTTAATATCACAGTACCCCTCCCACGTGCCCTTTTCATTTTCAGATTCCAATTAGTTATTTAAGTATTAACCCCCATCAACATTCCCTGGCAGATTTATTCTTTAAAAGGCTTAATATTTCTTAAACTAAAGCAAGGTATGGGGCAGTAGGATACACCTGACAGCATATGCTATCAAACCATTTTAAAATTAAAAGCCCCTTTATGCAGAAAAGCAGGCTGTGCACAAAGAACATGAGGTGCACCAATGCACATGCTGTGCATGAGTGCACATGCCCTCCAATTCAGAGTTTAAACCAAACATCCCTTTCAAATCAAACAGCTATAAGTAAGCAAAACTGGTTCTTAATTGATTCAGGCAAATGTTCAACAGAAGCAAA
This sequence comes from Nicotiana sylvestris, assembly GCF_000393655.2. NCBI lineage: Eukaryota > Viridiplantae > Streptophyta > Magnoliopsida > Solanales > Solanaceae > Nicotiana > Nicotiana sylvestris. The sequence goes on from NC_091068.1 coordinate 150,793,678, forward strand.
TCGATTTAACTTTGTTCAAATAGTTGAAACTAATTGACGACACATTTCGACTCAACTATATTAATCATAACACATACAACCGTAGCCAAAAATCAAACATTCAATAGTATCGACATATGATTTGAATTGTACTGGCTAAACAAAGTGGTGCTCGAGAAGCCAATTGATCAGTTCAATATTGAGAATCAGCTAATTGCACACCACTTACATACATATTATCAGGGCAAATAGAAAGACTCATTCAAACAAACAGAAGTTCAGGCAAAGTTGACAAAATTCAAAGACACAAAATCAAAGCATGAACAGACTTTTAACACAATCAGATGGGCCAAAACAAATAAAGAAAAGAAAGAACTCACCTTAAACTTGAAAAGTTAAAAGTTTCAACACGGATTTGGACAAACCTTTCTTAAGGCTGAACGGACTTTAATAGAAGTGTTCCTCAGATGAGAAACACCTCGATTAAGGTCCATTAGACCTTAAATTTTTTGGCTCGAACAAAACACGGACCAGTGACGAAGGATCTCAAAGCTTCAAAACTCAGATCTGGGATTCATGCTTTCCTGATCTGATTCGGACCAAACCAAGTATGGTTTGGTCACGAGGGGGTCTGGGGAGTGTCTGGTATGATTTTAGGGTTAAACCGTGTAGATCGAGTTTTGACTCGAATCTTCAAATGAAGATTCGAGAAGGTGGGAAGGGATTCGAACTACCTGGTTGATAGATTTGGGTTCAGGATGGCAATGGCGTTCTAGGGTGTTAAGGGGAAGGTCACCGGCATCCATGCCGCCGGCTTTCATGGCGAAAGTACGCAGGGGCGGCTAGGGTTTTAGGGCTGTTTGTTTGGAGACGAAGGCTGGGGTTCAGATAGGGGGCAGGGTAAGATTATGGTCTCATATAGTTAATGGGTGGATTGATCTCGACCGTTAGATCAATCTAGATCTACGGTCTGGATCTGATAGCTTAAGTGGAACGGTGTCGTTTCAAGGGTAAAGGGTTGGGGTCGGTCCGGGTGAGACGGGTCGGGTTTATTGGTGGGTTATGGGGAATTGATCTTGGCCGTTGATCAATTTGAGATCAACGGCCCAGATCAACCTGTACCAAAACGACGTCGTTTGGATTCTCTGGGCATCAGGTGGTCTGGACCGGGCAGGCCTGGGTTTTGGGCTGTTGTTTGGGCCAATTTTGTTAAAATTGGCCCAAGTCCGGAAGGGAAGGGGTCATTTCTTTATTATTTTTTATTTCCTTTTTCTTATTTATTTTAAAACAAAACTAAGCCAAAAAAATCAAATTAAAATTAAATACACACTCAATACAATTATTTGCACACTAAAATATTTCAAAACAGGTAAAGTTAAACAAAATAAAATCACGGACGAAGATGCCTATTCATGATTTTCTATTTAACGACCGGATTACGGTTCGAATTATGCAAGACACGTATATTTTTTGAATTTTGTTTTAATAAAGTAAATAAATAAAAATGGGCCGAAGTCACAAATAAATCAACAAGGTGCCGCACAGAAATCCAGAATTTGTACAGCAGGGCCAATCATTATTTTTTTATTTCTTTTTGGAGCGATTGTCGTGCGAAACAAAAATCACGTGCTCACAGCTGTCCCTCTTTGTTCGGAAACACGAAGGGTTTTCGTGCAAAGATAAAGTGAGCGTGTATGAGCGATTTTTGCCTATAGACCACTCCGTATGAAGCATGTTTTTTTTGAAAGATCTGACCGAATCTTGCTTCAAAGATTTCCTACATATCCTGGGCTAAACAGGAATCAGGTCAATGTAGTTCGAGAAGTTTTGGTAGCTGGGACTACCATGGTATTGCAAAGGAAAATTCAGTTTAGGGTTTAAAACCCTAATGCTGATTGCATGGAAAAGCTCAGTTTAGAGTTTAAAACTCTAATGCTGGCTGGAAGGAAAAAGTTCAGTTTAGGGTTTAAAACCCTAATGCTGACTAAAAGGAAAATTCAGTTTAGGGTTTAAAACCCTAATGCTGATTGCATGGAAAAGCTCAGTTTAGAGTTTAAAACTCTAATGCTGGCTGGAAGGAAAAAGTTCAGTTTAGGGTTTAAAACCCTAATGCTGACTAAAAGGAAAATTCAGTTTAGGGTTTAAAACCCTAATGCTGATTGCATGGAAAAGCTCAGTTTAGAGTTTAAAACTCTAATGCTGGCTGGAAGGAAAAAGTTCAGTTTAGGGTTTAAAACCCTAATGCTGACTAAAAGGAAAATTCAGTTTAGGGTTTAAAACCCTAATGCTGATTGCATGGAAAAGCTCAGTTTAGAGTTTAAAACTCTAATGCTGGCTGGAAGGAAAAAGTTCAGTTTAGGGTTTAAAACCCTAATGCTGACTAAAAGGAAAATTCAGTTTAGGGTTTAAAACCCTAATGCTGATTGCATGGAAAAGCTCAGTTTAGAGTTTAAAACTCTAATGCTGGCTGGAAGGAAAAAGTTCAGTTTAGGGTTTAAAACCCTAATGCTGACTAAAAGGAAAATTCAGTTTAGGGTTTAAAACCCTAATGCTGATTGCATGGAAAAGCTCAGTTTAGAGTTTAAAACTCTAATGCTGGCTGGAAGGAAAAAGTTCAGTTTAGGGTTTAAAACCCTAATGCTGACTAAAAGGAAAATTCAGTTTAGGGTTTAAAACCCTAATGCTGATTGCATGGAAAAGCTCAGTTTAGAGTTTAAAACTTTAATGCTGGCTGAAAGGAAAAAGTTCAGTTTAGGGTTTAAAACCCTAATGCTGACTAAAAAGGAAAATTCAGTTTAGGGTTTAAAACCCTAATGCTGATTGCATGGAAGAGCTCAGTTTAGAGTTTAAAACTCTAATGCTGGCTGAAAGGAAAAAGTTCAGTTTAGGGTTTAAAACCCTAATGCTGACTAAAAGGAAAATTCAGTTTAGGGTTTAAAACCCTAATGTTGATTGCATGGAAAAGCTCAGTTTAGAGTTTAAAACTCTAATGCTGGCTGAAAGGAAAAAGTTCAGTTTAGGGTTTAAAACCCTAATGCTGACTAAAAGGAAAATTCAGTTTAGGGTTTAAAACCCTAATGCTGATTGCATGGAAGAGCTCAGTTTAGAGTTTAAAACTCTAATGCTGGCTGAAAGGAAAAAGTTCAGTTTAGGGTTTAAAACCCTAATGCTGACTAAAAGGAAAATTCAGTTTAGGGTTTAAAACCCTAATGCTGATTGCATGGAAAAGCTCAGTTTAGAGTTTAAAACTCTAATGCTGGCTGAAAGGAAAAAGTTCAGTTTAGGGTTTAAAACCCTAATGCTGACTAAAAGGAAAATTCAGTTTAGGGTTTAAAACCCTAATGCTGATTGCATGGAAAAGCTCAGTTTAGAGTTTAAAACTCTAATGCTGGCTGAAAGGAAAAAGTTCAGTTTAGGGTTTAAAACCCTAATGCTGACTAAAAGGAAAATTCAGTTTAGGGTTTAAAACCCTAATGCTGATTGCATGGAAAAGCTCAGTTTAGAGTTTAAAACTCTAATGCTGGCTGAAAGGAAAAAGTTCAGTTTAGGGTTTAAAACCCTAATGCTGACTAAAAGGAAAATTCAGTTTAGGGTTTAAAACCCTAATGCTGATTGCATGGAAAAGCTCAGTTTAGAGTTTAAAACTCTAATGCTGGCTGAAAGGAAAAAGTTCAGTTTAGGGTTTAAAACCCTAATGCTGACTAAAAGGAAAATTCAGTTTAGGGTTTAAAACCCTAATGCTGATTGCATGGAAGAACTCAGTTTAGAGTTTAAAACTCTAATGCTGGCTGAAAGGAAAAAGTTCAGTTTAGGGTTTAAAACCCTAATGCTGACTAGAAGGAAAATTCAGTTTAGGGTTTAAAACCCTAATGTTGATTGCATGGAAGAGCTCAGTTTAGAGTTTAAAACTCTAATGCTGGATGAAAGGAAAAAGTTCAGTTTAGGGTTTAAAACCCTAATGCTGACTAAAAGGAAAATTCAGTTTAGGGTTTAAAACCCTAATGCTGATTGGCTGGAGATAAAGCTCGAGAATACTACACGATCTATTTTTGAGTTTTCTTGTTTCAATAGAAGATAAAAGGGAGTTTTGCGGGAACTTACCTTTTGAGTGAATTCCTTATTGCCAAAATGTTTCTTGTACCCGTGTACCTTCTTCTTTGGGCGACACCCGCTTCTTGCATGGTTGTCTTGGATCATTCCTGTTTCAACTTTTCAGACAAAGAAAAATTGTTAGTTCGGAAACGACGGTTGGTTCGGTGACCTTGATCGTTCCCAATTGCTTTGTTGCGTCTCTATTTCTGTTGCGAAGTCCCGCCATTGATTTGATTCGAATGGCGAAACCTTTAGACTGCTCAGGCTTGTATTTCCGGATTCTGTGATGATTTGCCTCGTAAGGCCTCTTTTTTTTCTTTTGTCCCGTTTTGATTGAAGGTTCTCAACGGGGATTTTATTGGAGGTGTTCTGTGGGGACTTGTACAAAAGGAAGCTATGTGGGGGTAATATTTACAAAGTGGATCCTTTGTGCGGATTCTGTACAATAGGGTGTGCTGAGTTTTTGTTTCAAAACGGGTTTCCCAGGGTTTGTTGGGGTAAGCTGGTTGGGGAATATTTACAAAAGGACTCGCTGGGGATGTGCTGATGAAATTCCAACGGGGATTTTTTTTATTTTTTTATACTGGGGAGACTTTGTGGGAGATTGTACAAAAGAGAAACTCTGTGGGGTTCTGTACAGGGGGAGACTCTGTGGGGATTTGTCCGAAGGTGGACTTGCTGGGGAAGATTTCAAGATTTCTCTCTTTTTCCTTTACTCCGGAACACCATCAAACGTCATGATTCATCATGCTTGGGTAATCATATCAACGAGATGAGGTGCTTTCCTTCATGAGACGGGATTCCGTGCAAACAAACCTGCCACCTGTCCTTTCCGGTGTGTCCTGAACTCGGGGTTAAAATGCGAAAGGGATTCGAAAAGAAACAAAGAAAGGGGAAAACAAATCAGAAAAGGAATACCCTTTTCGGGATGAGAAAGACTTATCTGAGGAAGATAACGCTGGCTTTCAATGACATGACATGCTTTTGGACTGGACGTTTGACCTTCTAAGAGCTTGCGTTTTCCTGAACCAGAACGGATCTGTGATTCCAAACTGGTGGCACTCTGCCGAAACTTTCTTGGGATGGCGTCATTCTTTTCGGCCAACAGCGCCCTTTGCGGGTTTTCGCTAGCTGACCTCTCTCATTTCTCTTCCTGTCATCGCTTGATAGCACTCTTTGCGAGTTTTTACTAAACAAGCTCTCTCATTTTGGTTTCTCTACTCCCGTCGCCTCGTGGTGCCCGAAGGTTTTCACCGCCGAGACTCTCTCATTTTATCTTTCTCAATTCAGAGTGTGCTGGTCTCCATTTGTGACGCTTATTGGTCCTCCACCATATTTGGTAATTGATTTGAAGGCTTGTGCTTGGTAAAGAAAAGGTAGATGATACTAACTTCTAAACTGCTCGACATGCCCCGGTTTCAATTTCAGGGTGAATGGGATTTTATTGTTGGTGTGACTGAACCTCAGGGAGAGGCTGCCTATGTATCCTTTCGGAATCAAGTCAAACGTAGTTCAGGCCTCAATCAAATTTTGTTTTGTTTTGTTTTTTTTTTTTTTTTTTTGTAGAGAGGATTGGGTAGTGTTTGGGGAGTAGTGGGGAATAAACACCTTCGCCCTTTTCAACGTGTCAGGACCACTTGGAGTATGATCTAGACGTAGTACCTCTTGACTGCATCTGCATTCACCGCTGTGTCAGGGTCATTTCCTTCGATATCACCTAAATACAATGCTCCTCTTGGCAATATTTTCCTTACGATGTATGGGCCTTTCCAATTTGGGGCAAACTTTCCTTTTGCTTCTTCATGATGCGGCAGAATACGCCTCAGTACCAGCTGACCTACTTCGAAATTCCGGGGTCGGACTTTCTTGTTGTAAGCACGGGCCATCCTTCGTTGGTATAACTGTCCGTGACAAACTGCAGCCATCCGCTTTTCATCAATCAACGTCAATTGCTCTAACCGAGTCTTAACCCACTCGCTGTCCTCGATTTCTGCTTCGACAATGATTCGAAGTGAAGGAATCTCTACCTCTCGCCGGTATTACGGCCTCGGTCCCGTAAACCAAAAGATAAGGAGTTGCTCCTACTGACGTGCGTACCGTAGTGCGGTACCCCAATAATGCAAAAGGTAACTGCTCATGCCACTGTCGGGAACTTTGGATCGTTTTCCTCAGAATCTTCTTGATGTTTTTGTTTGCCGCTTCCACGGCACCATTGGCTTTTGGCCGATAAGGAGTGGAATTCCTGTGTGTTATCTTGAATTGCTCGCATACATCTCCCATCAAGTGACTGTTCAAGTTTGCTGCATTATCTGTAATGATAGTCGCAGGAATACCGAAACGACAGATAAGATTTGAGTGCACAAAATCTACTACAGCTTTCTTAGTGACCGACTTGAGAGTGACAGCTTCTACCCATTTTGTGAAGTAATCGATGGCAACCAGTATAAACCTATGTCCATTCGAGGCCTTCGGTTCAATTGGTCCAATGACGTCCATGCCCCGGGCGACAAATGGCTAGGGCGCAGACATGGGATGCAGTTTCGTGGGAGGTGCATGAATCAAATCACCGTGCACCTGACACTGATGACATTTCCGAACGAAGCTGAAGCAATCCTTTTCCATGGACATCCAGTAATAACCTGCTCTAAGGATCTTCTTCGCTAAGACATACATGTTCATGTGAGGTCCTCACACACCTGCGTGTACTTCATGCATGATCTTTTTCGCTTCCTCGATATCGACACACCTTAGGAGATTGAGGTCCGGGGTCCTCTTATATAACAATTCACCGCTCAAGAAGAAACCACTTGCGTGACGCCTGATAGTCCTCTTTTGATCTCCAGTGGCGTGCTCGGGGTATTCTCACGTCTTCAAGAACCTCTTGATATCATGGTACCAAGGCTGCGTGTTCGATCCCGCCTCGATTACACTGCAGTAACCGTGTCTTTCCTTGATTTGGATTTCCAGAGGATCGACGTGGGCGTTTCCCGGGTAGGGTAGCATTGAAGCCAAAGTAGCAAGTGCATCCGCCAGTTCATTGTGACACCTCGGAATGTACCTGAATTCTATTGATGTAAAGCGCTTGCTGAGGTCCTCCACATGTTGTCGGTACGGGATAAGTTTGACATCCCGAGTTTCCCATTCGCCTTGAGCTTGCCGGATGATCAAGTTAGAATCTCCCATAATCACTAAGTTTTCGACATCCTGATCGATTGCCATATGCATGCCCATAATGCAGGCTTCATACTCAGCTGTATTGTTTGTGCAAAAGAAACGCAGTCTAGCTGTGGCGAGATAATGCTGACCGGAAGGCGAGATCAAAATTGCCCCAATCCCTACACCCTTGGCGTTCACGGCTCCGTCAAAGAACATCTTCCAAACATGTGCTTCCTCCGAGATCGCTTCTACGGTGTTTACCTCTTCATCTGGAAAGTAGGTATCCAATGGCTGGTATTCCTCATCAACCGGATTTTCGGCCAAATGATCTGCTAATGCTTGGGCTTTCATCGCCGTGCGGGTGACATAAACTATGTCGAATTCCGTAAGCAAGATTTGCCATTTAGCCAGTCTCCCAGTAGGCATTGGTTTCTGAAATATATACTTCAAAGGATCCAACCTGCTTATGAGGAATGTAGTGTGGGCTTGGAGATAATGTCTCAGCTTTTGTGCAACCCATGTGAGAGCGCAGCATGTCCTTTCCAGCAGAGTGTATTTGGCCTCGTAGCCGGTGAATTTCTTGCTCAAGTAGTAGATTGCTTGCTCCTTCTTTCCGGTTACGTCGTGTTGCCCGAGGACGCAGCCGAAAGAGTTCTCCAAGACTGTTAGATACAAGAAAAGTGGCCTTTCCGGTTCTGGAGGGACCAAGATCGGGGGATTCGAAAGGTACTCTTTGACTTTATCAAAGGCTTCTTGACATTCAGTTGTCCACTTAATCGCCGCATCTTTCCTTAACAGCTTAAATATGGGCTCACACGTGCTTGTCAGCTGGGCAATAAACCGACTGATGTAGTTCAACCTGCCCAAAAGACTCATCACGTCTTTCTTTGTTCTTGGAGGAGGCAAATCTCTGATGGATTTTATCTTAGTTGGATCTAGCTCGATACCTCTCCTGCTTACGATGAAACCCAAAAGTTTGCCCGACGGAACTCCGAAAGCGCATTTGGCTGGATTTAGCTTCAAGTCATACTTCCTTAGCCTCTCGAAGAATTTCCTCAAGTCTTGGATGTGGTTATCCTGCGTCCTGGACTTGACTATCACATCGTCCACGTACACCTCTATTTCCTGATGCATCATGTCATGGAAAATGGCGGTCATGGCCCTCATGTAAGTATCCCCAGCATTCTTTAGACCAAATGGCATGACCCGGTAACAGTAGGTGCCCCAAGGCGTGGTGAAGGCAGTTTTCTCGGCGTCTTCTTCATCCATCAATACCTGGTGATACCCAGCATAACAATCTACGAAAGACTGTATCTCGTGTTTGGCACAATTGTCAACGAGGATGTGGATGTTGGGCAGCGGGAAGTTATCTTTGGGACTTGCTCTGTTCAGATCTCGGTAATCTACACATACCCGAGTTTTCCCGTCCTTTTTTGGTACTGGAACCACATTTGCCAACCATGTTGTATATTGGACTACCCGGATCACTCCTGTTTTCAGTTGCTTGGTGATCTCCTCCTTAATCTTGTCACTGACCTCAGTTTTGAACTTTCGTTGTTTTTGTTGGACTGGAGGACAATCAGGATGAATCGGCAATTTATGAACCACCAGATCAACACCTAGTCCCGGCATGTCATCATATGACCAAGCAAACACATCTTTGAATTCAAAAAGAAGTTGAATTATCGCCTCTCGCGTTTTCTTGTCCGTGTGAATGCTTATCTTGGTCTCCCGGATTTCTTCCGGGGTTCCTAAATTTACCGGTTCAGTGTCATTCAGATTTGGCTTAGGTTTATTCTCGAAATATTCCAACTCTCGGTTTATCTCCCTAAAAGCCTCTTCCGCATCGTATTCTGGTTCTGGGTTCATTAATTCGCAGTTAAATAACTCATTGTGATCTGGGCGTGAAGTCCGCAAGCATGTCATATTTAAAGCCGCATTATTAGGACTGAAAAGGAAGATAAAAGGAAAAGTAATAAAAATCAGAACAAAAGAAAGAATAGGAAAGCAATGATGATTTTTTTTGTATATTTTCTTTGGAAAGTTGGAAGACAACAATGTTTACAACTAGGAATTCAAAACAACAATTGAAAAGAAGAAAACGTTCAAGTTATGTCCCGGAGATAACTTGTGATACAGGAAAGGTGGCAGGACAGGTCTACCCTGACTTCCGTCTAGTCGGGAATGGCGTGGCCTCCCAGTTTTGAAGTTGGGCGTTCGGCCCCACGTACAACATCTCAGCAGTGCTCGTTCCTTCACCTGGTTGAACCATATGGACCTCGTAGAGCATTTCTCTCATCGCTCCACATATTTCCTCGATTTCCGCAGCGTTGAAGACCTCATCATCTTCTTCTTCAGCGTACCTTGGCCTGACAAAAGTCGCATATAAATCCGGCAGTGGTTAAGGCAACTTCCAGCCCTCATTTCTCCTTTTCTTTGCCCATTTTTCGTCTGCTGGAGTAGGTTTGAAACCTAGTCCAAAAGGTTTCTTGATGACTGGCAAAGTAATGGGTTCTGTTATTCCCTGAAGGGTTCGTCCAAGTCCCTTCCCTGGCCTAAATCCATGCCGGATCATCTCTTTGGCCACCATGACCGAGGCGTTAGATAAGAAAGGCTGGGGGCAAGGTATTCCCTCTTCGTGCTGCTCTGCCAGTACAACCTCGAAAGCTTGATAGACCGTATGTTCGCTCCCTTCTCTCGGTTCAAGGTACGGGATGGATGGGTCCCGATAAATGGCATGCTCATCTTCCCCATGGACCACGATCTCTTGGTCTTCGTACTCGAACTTCACCATCTGGTGAAGAGTGGAAGGCACGGCTCCTGCCGCATGGATCCAAGGTCTGCCAAGGAGAAAATTGTAGGATGTGTCCATGTCGATCACCTGGAAGGTTACTCGAAATTCGACTGGTCCTATGACCAACAACAGGTCTATTTCTCCCATGGTGTCTCTCTTGATGCCGTCGAAAGCTCTCACGCATACATTGTTGGGTCGGATTCTTTCGGTCTCAATTTCCATTCTTTGCAGCGTGGAGAGCGGGCAAATGTCAACGCCTGAGCCTCCATCCAACATTACCCGCTTGACATAGTAGTCCTCGCATTTGACTGTTAAATGCAAAGCCTTGTTGTGTGCTGCTCCTTCCGGGGGTAAATCATTCTTGCTGAAAGAGATTTGGTTGACGGCGAAGAATCTTTCTGTCATCCGCTCTAGTTGCTCCACCGAGGTTTCAACTGGTACATATGCTTCATTCAGGGTTTTCAGCAGGATCTTTTGATGCTCGGTTGACCTCATTAATAATGACAGCATGGATACTTGCTCAGGGTGCTTGCGCAGCTGATCTATCACTTCGTAATCCGGCATCTTCATCTGTTGGAAGAACACTTCCGCTTCTTCAACACTCACGGGCTTCTTTGGAGGGAAGCGCCTTTGTGTGGCGTTGTTCAGTTCTTGGGTATTTGAGTACCCTCCAATGAAAGTATTTTCTGGAAGTTCTCCCATGACCTCTTTACCTTTGTACATTACCAAAGTCTTTTGATAATTCCACGGCACTGTGGACGGGTTGGTCATTGGCTTTTGTGGCACGCGTCCGATAACCACTGGCTCATTCAGCCGAGGTGGTTGAATCGTCCCCCGGACCACATAGGCCCCTTTTGGCACGTACATAGGTTTTGTCTTTTTGATCCCGGATTTCTGCGTCTTCTCAGCTTGACCTCGTGGTATGTAAAGAACTCCCCCTTTTGCTGGTACCACTTTCTTCTCTACCTTCTTTTCAAGCTTGTTCTTTATAGCCTTGACCTCTTCCCCCTTTTCTGGTTTCTGGTCTATTTCAGGCCTCTTCCCTGTGTCGACAATGGCAATTATGGCTTTCAGAGCAGGGTCGAATTCCTTGTCTTCACAAATCATTCCGATCAGCGGCCCATTATTGTGAGCAGGTAGTGGATTGTTAGTTACATTCGGGATCTCCTCGTCCCTTAGCACTATCTTCCCTTGCTCTATCAAATTTTCGACCACTCTTTTCAATGACCAGCAGTCGTTTGTATCATGTCCCTCGGCTCCTGAATGATAGGCGCATCTGACTCCGGCTTTGTAAGAAGGCGATGTTGGGTTTTGCCTCGTTTGGGGAATTGGTTGCAAGAAACCCAACTGGACTAGCTTAGGGAACAAAGTAGAGTATTGTTCACCGATGGGCGTGAAAGTCCGCCGTCGAGGTGGCTCTTGGGGGCGGTAGTTATTCTGCGGGGGTTGTGGGTTATAGTGGTTGCGGTAAGGAGGCTGATTTCTGGGAGGTGGAGCTGGGCCTCGGTTGGCTTGTTGTGGTGGATGGTTATAAGGTTGGGCATTCATGACCATATAAGGTTGATGAGCATATGCCACATTTGAGTGGGGGTAGTAGTGTTGTGGGGCCCTTTCCGGAAAATGGGGCCTGGGATGACGATACTCCCTTGCTTCAGAGGCTGCCATAGCCGTTTCTTCCTTCTTCTTTCCCCTTGTCGTTCCTCCGGACCCGCTTTGGACGGCCTGGGAGGTTGCCCTTATGGCTGCTTGACTCAGAATCCGACCTGTTTTCAGCCCATTCTCTACCATCTCTCCTATCTTGATCGCTTCCGCGAATGGCTTACCCATGGCCGACATCATGTTTTGGAAATAGTCAGACTCTTGAGCCTGGAGAAAGGTAGTGACCATTTCCACTTCATCCATGGGGGGCTTCACCCTCGACGCCTGTTCACGCCACTTGATAGCATATTCTCTGAAGCTTTCCGAAGGTTTCTTCTTCAAATTCGACAGAGAGTTTCGGTCTGGCGCAATGTCGATGTTATACTGGAATTGTTTTACAAAATCTCTGGCGAGATCATCCCATATATGCCATCGGGACATTTCCTGATCCATATACCATTCCGAAGCTATCCCTACTAGACTTTCCCCAAAATACGCCATCAGCAGTTCTTCTTTTCCGCCGGCTCCCCGTAATTGGTTGCAGTATTTCTTAAGATGTGCAATGGGGTCACCGTGCCCATCGTATTTCTCGAACTTTGGGGTCTTGAAACCCGTTGGCAGGTGCACGTGAGGGAACATGCACAGGTCGGCGTAAGAGACGCTCTTTTGTCCGCTCAATCCTTGCATATTCTTCAAACTTTGTTCAAGGCTTCTCATTCTCTTGGCAATCTCATTTTGTTCTGCAATTCTGGGGTTCTGATCCTGTCCCGGTGCGAGTTCGCACTGAGGCGGTAGAGGATTAGTGTTGGTAGCGAACCTGGTTGGTTCCATTGAGAACGATGGTGCTTGGAATGTAAAAGAGGATGAGTCAAAGCTTGGTTTGTACGTGGTAGGCTGTGCTGTAATCGGGCAAGGCGATGCAGTAAAGATGTTCATGCTTGCATCAGTGGATGACATTCGGGGATGAGGCTCAGAAGGTGATCCAACAGAGAAGGCGGAGGTGGCTGGGTACCCAAATGGGGTAGCAGGATAATTTATGGGGACATTAGACGTTCCACTTGACCTGGAGAATAATTCAGGGAATCCGGGGACGACACTTGGCGGCTCTTTCCCATTATTCCAGTCGTCCAGCATTTCCAACATGCGGAGCCGTAGGATTCTATTTTCTTCCGCAGTTGCGGATTCAGGTGTGAGGATGGCTGAGATTGAGCTTTCCTCGGAGACGGGGACTGTTTGCAATGGAATTTCCGAAGACATTTCCACACTTCCTTTTGACCTGGTGAAGTAAGTGTGAGTACTGCTTCTGGCCCTAACAACAGGTAGTTGAACACTTCTCCTTGACCTCGTGAAGTACGAGTGCGAGGCCAGACTTTCACCAAACCAACCGTCTTTCCAAAAACCCTGGGAAAAATGCTCAATGACAAACGCACGGTTAATTTGCAGCAAATAACAGATAGTTAATCTCACGTTGGGCATGATGCACCTATACAGTTAGGTGGATTACTATATGTTTGCTACGAGAGCATGCGTCATTCCGGCATTTTTTCTCTTATTAGTTTTCCCTTTTTTTTCTTTTCTTTTCTTTTTCTCTTTTGTTTTCCTTTTATTTTATTTATTTTTTATTTTTGTAGTAAAAGAAAATGTGACCGGATCCGATGAGGATTGCCTACGTATCACGATGCCTACGTGAATCAGATCATTACGTAGTTCGAAAAACACAAATGAGCGTAAAAGAAGCAAACTCTTTATTATTGAAGCAATCTATTACAAACTATATTTTGCAAAAGAAAAAGCAAACTTTGAAAATAAACCTAGACTCAAAAAATAGACTAAAAATCACCCTGATGGAAAAACAAGCAGGAGATGCTAAGATACAGGCCTGACTTATGAGTGCATTATGGTTTTGAAAATTGGTGTCCGCGGGACATCGTTCGGCCTTGCCGCGGTCCTAGGTGTGAGATCCCTCTCAAGTTGCTCCAGCTCATGCATAGTCTGCTTGACATAAACCATTACTGCCGAGAGGAAGGTAACACTGGACATGTTCTCACATCGTAGACATCGTCTGGTGATGGCGTGGGCAATGGCTTTAATCCTATCTCTGGTTTGCTTCTTCTCTACAAGCAGGTGCTTTATCTGATCGCTGCATATCTTGAGGACTTGAACATCTTGTACGTGTTGATGCTTCAATCGCCGTACTTCCAACTTCATCTGGGCTATTGAGTCATACCAGTATCTGCTCTCAATTTGGAAATCCTTGGCCTGACTAGCTGCTTTGATCTCAAGTGCTGCCATCTCTCTCTTTATTTTAGTAACAGTCTTCTCGTGGTCACCTTCCAATTGATTCAGGTATCTGCGATGCTTATCTGCTCTTGTATCCCACTGTGCCCTGAGCTCTGCTATGATGTTTTCAGATTTCTCCAAACCATCTCGCCATTCTCTGATCTCGCTTTTTAACCTTTTTATCAGGCGCTCGTCTGATTGACGCCTTGGTTGTTTATCTGCATCCAATCTTATTTGTTTGATCGGGGCTCTGAGCATTTCGTTTTCTTGAATTAACCTGTTCCGCTCTCCCAGATCGGTGGCAATTTGCACGTTGTGCTCGTATTTCATGCCTTCTACTTGTTGCTTTAATCTGCTGATTTCGGCACAATAACCTCTTTCATTTGCTAACCAATCCCAATGCCTTTGCGATGACTCGGTGAAATCCCGGATGTGAGGTCTCTTCGCTGGCCTTTCATGCTCGAGTTCCCTTCTATACCATGCGAGGTAACCTGGCGCCGTTTCTCCTTTGGCTCGATCCCGCACGCAAGTATCTGATTTCAAAAGTTGACCCTCATTCCAGATTTGGCGAATCTTTGCTTCTGGGAACTGTCCGTTAGGACTTATCTCAACTGCTTGAGCGCTAAGATCTTCCTCATGAGGTACTGTCTGGCGTCTTCCGAATTATCTCAAAACTCGGCTGGGTGCGTAAGGTTGAATGCTCTTAAGCCCCATCAGCAAGAAATGAGTTTTAGCTGCAGACATATATAGGATCTCATCAACAGGCAACCATCCTAGCATCCATTGTAGTTGGCTGGCAGTAAGAGCTTGAAAGAACGAGGTCCATGCCAGGACTCCTTTGGGCAAAATGATCTCTTTGATTTTCGTGTAAGATTCTTCTATGCGGGTCTTTTCCGGGGAACCATGGCTTAAAATCTCGGAATGACGGCAGAGGTGCTCGGTCATCCATATCTGTAGGAGCAAGTTACAACCTTCGAAGAAACTTTCCCCAGCTTTACAAACTGTAAGAGCCCGAAAGATGTCAGATACCACCATCGGCGCGAGAGTACTATCACTTTGCGTGAGTAAAGTGCTGACGACCCCAGATATCTTCAAATCAATGTTTCCATCTTTCCTTGGAAATACCAGAAGGCCCAGGAACATTATCATGAACGCTACCCGTCTGTGCTCGTCCCACTTCTGACGAACTCCTTTGCTGCATAGTTTGTTGATCGGATTATTGAATCCCCCCTCATGACCGTATCTATCATATATGAAGCATGGAGTACAAAATCCGGCTGCCAGATCCGGATTGTGGACTGTCCTAGGTATCTTCAATGAATCTAGGAACCAATGTACCGTAACGACCCTTGGGGCGACCAAGTATTTTTCCCTCAAGGGAAGCTCAGTATTCCCGATGTACCCAGCCATTTCTTCCAAAGTCGGGGTGAGTTCAAAATCAGAGAAATGGAAAATGTTGTGCGCCGGGTCCCAATAGGTAACCAAAGCTCTTATGATATCTCCCCGAGGCTGGATTTCCAACAGGCCCACAAGACCTTTCAGATATTTCTTAACCTCGTTTTGTCCTTCAACACCTAGATCATTCCACCATAGTCGCAACTTGACAGGGATTTTGGTCATTATTGAAAAATGTTCATTTTGCATCGTGCTCATCCTGCACATTTATTAAGGTGATTTTAACAAAAATGACTGACTCAAAAAATATATTTCTTTTTTTTAACAGAGGGGATCAAGTTTGAACACGGCCTTTAAACACTCCGGGGACGAAGATTTTAAGGCTGTGTGGGTCTATCGGATAAAAATGCTAAACAAGACCCAAAGGTGGCTATTTGTGCAAAGTCAGCCTTTCGGCGTCCCTTTCGGGAACATTCGGCTATTTATGACAAAACAACGTCACCCGAAAAATTTGAAACGCATTTTCTTTTTGATTTTGGCTATTTTGGCAAAATGGGGGTTGAACCCGACGAGGGTTGCCTACGTATCTCACATCCGGTGAGAATCAAACCGGCGTAGTTCGGGCATACCGTGAATAGAGAAAATTAAAAAATCAAAAATAAGTATTTTTATTAATTTTTGAAGAAAGATAAAGACTAAAGAAAATATATTTTTTGCAATATTTGGACTATCAGTCTGAATTTATAAAAGGGTACTACAAAGGAAACAACACATTTTTTTTGAATTATGAGTTTTCCATTTTTTTTTTACTTTTAAAATAAATACCTTTTCTTTTTTTTTGAAAGTGAAAGAATTTTTTTTTTTATATATACCTTTTTTAATAAATCAAACTAAGAAGACAAATTTTGTTTTTATTCTTTTTTTCTTTAGAAAAATTCCACTGAGGTTTTGACAATACTTGAACATTGGTTTTATTTTTCCAAAATAAGTAATTATCTCCCAACGCTGCTATTTTCCTCTTTTTTTTTTAGAAACCGGTCAGCATGCGGAACCGAAGCAAATAAATGCGCAAAACAAATAGGATGCAGCAGGGTGGTCTTTTCAATTCAGGTTGCCTGTCCTAGACGGACCCAACCCCTGTGTTGAGCCCCCTAAGTCAAATGCAACATGATGCAAATAAACGTTCCTACTAGGGATCCGGCATGAAGTTTCGTTATACTAGGTTTAAACCTTGGTATTTGTTCTAGACTGTGTACCCGAGCGGACCACTCGAGTCGAGGAGGGGGCTACATACCGGGGACCCGCGAGATCGTCCGGCTTTGTAACTTGTCCGACCTCTTTCTTATTTCAGGTATTGACACTAACAGAATAGGGAGTCTCGACCAGCGAGCTTCTCCCCGGAGGTAAGAAGAGAAAGGTTTCGGCACAGTTTATATACAGTTCAGATAATATCAAAGCGGTAAAAGACAACACTTAGCACGTTACGCAAAAACATGTAATAAAGATCAGATAATAAAGCAAAAATATAACAATTATTCCAAGCTCGAATTCTTGAACCCTGAACCAGAGGTTCTGGGTTAAATCCCCAGCGGAGTCGCCAGAGCTGTCACACCTCCTTTTGCGCGCCCGCCCCGAAGGGTTAAATGCGCGAGGGAGTTTTTCCAATTTAAGTGACAATATTCGAAATGGGATTATTTATTTAATTCAGAGTCGCCACTTGGGAAAGGTTTGGCTTTTGGTGTCCCAAGTCACCGGTTTATCTTGAATCCCAAATCGAGGAAATTTTCGACTTTTCCAAATGAAGTCTGCGAACCAGAAATTCTAAGTAAGGAATTTTGTTGACCCGAGGGAAGGTGTTAGGCACCCTCGAATCCCGTGGTTCTAGCACGGTCGCTTAAATTGTTATAATGGCTAAATATCTGATTTAAATACATGTTGTGACTTATGTGCTTTTATTAAGTTTAAACCGCTTTTATTATTATCATTTATTTTTATAGAATTGCAACGTCGTGAAAATGCATCTCGAACCACGTCACAATCAATGCACCCGTAGTTGTTAACACATTTCGACTCCGTTGAGATTTGAATTTGGGTCACATAAATGTGCACCCAAGTTTAATAGTGTAATTTATTAAGGGCGCCTAAGGGGGTCTAGCGCGTTATTATTTGTGGAAGGCCATGAAATTTATTAAATGGCCTATCCTGAATTCTAGATAATTATCAAGGTTATTTATTTAGGGCCCCGCGATTTACATCTCATTTGGCGAGGCTCGTCTCATTATTTTAGAAGGAACATCCTAAAGCGATTACATTTCTAATGTGTTTATCTCTTAAAAATAGAAGAAAAGATGCGTGCTATTTTTAACTATGTGTTTGGCCCAAATCCAGATTTTAGCTAATCATCCGATTAATTATTTACGGAATAAAGAAACATTGTACCTCATGAAAACATGCTTTGAACTTGATAAAAGAAACGTATATGGGATTGATGAAATGCTATGACTGTTACAAGAGCTCCCTAACTTTAACTTATTCAGACAAGATTAATTAAAATTGCTTGTTAGGAAATGCGACTAATGGTATTTTAAACTCATCCTATAAACTGCTTCACGCAAACTGAAACTCAAGAGTTTGAAACTGCATTGTCTTTAGCTAGATCTAAACAAACATTTGCCCCTACATATTCGAAACATGCTGAAATGGCGAGTTTGAGTTAGCAATTGTATTAAAATGGCTGCACATTTCATGGATTGTATTTACATCTTATGTACTACTAAACGAATAAAATGTCACAGCTTCAGATGGGCATAAACTTTAATTAAGTACAACCTTACTAATGTGTCTCTATTAGGCTAACAGACCAAGAAACTGCATATCTTAACAACATTAAAAAAAACAATTCGTAAGCAATACAACAGGTGATTATAACTCCTTCAAATCTTTTGATTCATGCTTTCATTGTTACATCAAATGCGAGTCTTAGTATGTACCTGGATATTGGATACAACAGGAGAAGCAAGGGGTCAGTAGGGCAATAGAAGCGATACCAAACAACAGCAGTAACAGCAGGTACCAAATAAAACAGAAATCCCAGTGCAAGAGACCAATAAAGCCAATGGAGGAGAGGCAGAATGAGACAAATTCCCAGTAGTAACGGAGTCAGAAAATCAAGCAATCCAATTCCAGGAGAAGCCAACAACACAAATCCAAACAATAGACTTAACTGACACTTGAAGGAAAACAGGACTAACTTGGGCAGTTTGAACCAAATGAGAATCGAACAAACAGTAGGGAGAAGACAATTCCTGATTTTGTGATATCCCTTTCCCTATCTCCTTTCTTTTCAAGTTCTAATGTTAGTCCTCGATTTGAAATCTATTTGGATTATCAAAGAGAAAACTTTTCCAGTTTCTGTTTTCAGAATTTGAACTCTCAGATGTTCCCTCCCAGTGTCTCTCTCTATCTCTGTATGCTTTTTCTGTGTATCTCTATCAGCTCTCTCTTTTAAAACCCCTCACAGTGTGTTTTTCCTTTTCCCTTTTATTCTGTCTTTTTCTTTTTTGTGTATGTGTGTGTATCAAAATCTTTCTATCTATCAATCCCCCCCTCTCTGTGTATGTCTGTCATATCAGATGGTCTCCCCCCTTTTATAAGCCTCAATCCTACTCCTTTTAACAGCCTCTTTTTAATATCACAGTACCCCTCCCACGTGCCCTTTTCATTTTCAGATTCCAATTAGTTATTTAAGTATTAACCCCCATCAACATTCCCTGGCAGATTTATTCTTTAAAAGGCTTAATATTTCTTAAACTAAAGCAAGGTATGGGGCAGTAGGATACACCTGACAGCATATGCTGTCAAATCATTTTAAAATTAAAAGCCCATTTATGCAGAAAAGCAGGCTGTGCACAAAGCACATGAGGTGCACCAATGCACATGCTGTGCATGAGTGCACATGCCCTCCAATTCAGAGTTTAAACCAAACATCCCTTTCAAATCAAACAGCTATAAGTAAGCAAAACTGGTTCTTAATTGATTCAGGCAAATGTTCAACAGAAGCAAATCGATTTAACTTTGTTCAAACAGTTGAAACTAATTGACGACACATTTCGACTCGACTATATTAATCATAACACATACAACCGTAACCAAAAATCAAACATTCAATAGTATCGACATATGATTTGAATTGTACTGGCTAAACAAAGTGGTGCTCGAGAAGCCAATTGATCAGTTCAATGTTGAGAATCAGCTAATTGCACACCACTTACATACATATTATCAGGGCAAATAGAAAGACTCATTCAAACAAACAGAAGTTCAGGCAAAGTTGACAAAATTCAAAGACACAAAATCAAAGCATGAACAGACTTTTAACACAATCAGATGGGCCAAAACAAATAAAGAAAAGAAAGAACTCACCTTAAACTTGAAAAGTTAAAAGTTTCAACCCGGATTTGGACAGACCTTTCTTAAGGCTGAACGGACTTTAATCGAAGTGTTTCTCAGATGAGAAACACCTCGATTAAGGTCCATTAGACCTTAAATTTTTTGGCTCGAACAAAACACGGACCAGTGACGAAGGATCTCAAAGCTTCAAAACTCAGATCTGGGATTCATGCTTCCCTGATCTGATTCGGACCAAACCAAGTATGGTTTGGTCACGAGGGGGTCTGGGGAGTGTCTGGTATGATTTTAGGGTTAAACCGTGTAGATCGAGTTTTGACTCGAATCTTCAAATGAATATTCGAGAAGGTGGGAAGGGATTCGAACTACCTTGTTGATAGATTTGGGTTCAGGATGGCAAGGGCGTTCTAGGGTGTTAAGGGGAAGGTCACCGGCATCCATGCCGCCGGCTTTCATGGCAAAAGTACGTAGGGGCGGCTAGGGTTTTAGGGCTGTTTGTTTGGAGACAAAGGCTGGGGTTCAGATAGGGGGGCAGGGTAAGATTATGGTCTTATATAGTTAATGGGTGGATTGATCTCGACCGTTAGATCAATCTAGATCTACGGTCTGGATCTGATAGCTTAAGTGGAACGGTGTCGTTTCAAGGGTAAAGGGTTGGGGTCGGTCCGGGTGAGACGGGTCGGGTTTATTGGTGGGTTATGGGGAATTGATCTTGGCCGTTGATCAATTTGAGATCAACGGCCCAGATCAACCTGTACCAAAACGACGTCGTTTGGATTCTCTGGGCATCAGGTGGTCTGGACCGGGCAGGCCTGGGTTTTGGGCTGTTTGTTTGGGCCAATTTTGTTAAAATTGGCCCAAGTCCGGAAGGGAAGGGGTCCTTTCTTCATTATTTTTTATTTCCTTTTTCTTATTTATTTTAAAACAAAACTAAGCCAAAAAAATCAAATTAAAATTAAATACACACTCAATACAATTATTTGCACACTAAAATATTTCAAAACAGGTAAAGTTAAACAAAATAAAATCACGGACGAAGATGCCTATTCATGATTTTCTATTTAACGACCGGATTACGGTTCGAATTATGCAAGACACATATATTTTTTGAATTTTGTTTTAATAAAGTAAATAAATAAAAATGGGCCGAAGTCACAAATAAATCAACAAGGTGCCGCACAGAAATCCAGAATTTGTACAGCAGGGCCAATCATTATTTTTTTATTTCTTTTTGGAGCGATTGTCGTGCGAAACAAAAATCACGTGCTCACAATCTTGATAGTCGAATAAACACCACACGCTACGCGTTTACTTTGGGTCGTACAACTGTTAGTTAGATGTCCAGGCTTCAGAAAAGTATTGCTCTTTCTACAACCGAAGCAAAGTACATGGCGAACTCAGAAGCTCCGAAAGAGATGATATCGCTTAAGAACTTTCTGGAAGAGTTGGCCAAGAAGCAGGATGATTGTGAACCCTTCAGTGACAGCCAAAGTGCAATTCATCTTGCCAAGAATCCAGTATTTCATGCAAGATCGAAACACATCCAGCTGAGGTATCATCATATCCGAGAGTTGATAGATGATGGAACTTTGTCCCTAAAGAATGATTGAAGAACCCGACAGACATGTTAACTAAAGTAGTTGGTGTTGATAAGCTGAGGCTGTGTATTGCCTCAGTTGGCCTTTAAAATTAATAATGTGAAGGCGCCACACAGAGACACGTAATATTTCTTTTTATGTATATGTGTTTTTCACGAGCGCAAAACACAACATGAAATTAATGCTCGCTAGTCAAAGATAATATAGTTTATTATCGTCTCTACAGGGTTTGAATTTAAAAAGTGCTCGAATAATCTTCATTTGATTACTATCCATGAAAATTAATACTTGATTTGATGACTATACTACGATTAACTACTAAAAATTAAGCAATTAACAATTGATCACAAAAGACAGCAGATGAGCAACAAAGGAAGATCAATGAGAGGGATAAGGGTAGTTGAGTAGATAGGTACATGATAACTAACTCGGGATCTAATTCTTGAGTTAATTCACTCTATAATATGGTTGATTATCACGAATTCAACTGATAATCAGATTACATTTGAGATAATGTTCCCCTTTCGATTAAACATTAATTTTAGTAGTTAATCCAATTGAAGCATGGTAAACAATTGCAACAATAAAATGATGGTTATAATCTAATGGGTAACTTCTCACGAATATTTCTCTATTTTCTAGTTCGATTAACAATTCAAGAGGCTCTTTTTATAACCTATTTGAATCACAAATTTAAACTAGAGCATAAGATGTGAAGAAATTCAATATCAAACTCCTCTTTCGATTAAGGAAAATAATAAATAACTCCACAATACAAATTAAAACTCCATCAATTAATTCTAATAATTATCAAGAATCGAATCCCTAATAAATTATCGAAACACCGTATTTGTCAACACCCTAATGGAAATTACTCCATAGCAATGGAATAAGACATCTCAATAATATTCAAAAAAAATCAATTATAATAATTCGATACAAACTCCCGTATTGCAACGATTGCAGGTTGAAATATTGATGAATTCCTGGTTCTCCAATGTTTCGTAGGTCAAAAGTCCCCTAAAAATCACGTTTTGGTGTATTTATACCATGTAGAAACAAGTCCGGATGAAACTATCCTTTCCTAGCTGAACTAGGAAACTACTCCGTAAATTTTGTACACTCGCACCGCGCCACGCCATGCGGCGAGCTTGTGAGGAAATCCAGAGAGCTCGCACATTGCCTGTCAGACCAACTTTAGCACTGCCAGCCCGCGCCTAGCGATACCCCCCTGAGGCGCGGCTGTGCTTTTTTCTCAGAGTAAATTCGTTTGTTCACTTTTTGACATCCGAACTTGGTCCTCGACCCTCGAACATGATCCCAGCTTAATTTCTTGCGCTTCTACTCAGACTTCAAAGCTCCAACTTATTAGATTTAGCTCCAAATTACCTTAGTAGCTCGGAATCATTTCCTGCAATGCATAAAACACATAATAAGTGTAATTCACCATTATTTAAGCTCAAACACACATAAAATGCAGTAATTGGAGTGCAATACAAAGGCCAAAATACGGGTTTCTAGCCTACCATAAACACACCACACTTAGACTATTGCTCGTCCTTGAGCAATCAAACTACACTTCACATAGGGACAACCTTTTTATCAAACAACCTCCCTAACATATCAGGCCAAGAATATTTAAAATAGACTAAGCACCCTATCACAACATCCTAGCCTCAAAACTCGACTCAAAAGCATCACGCATTTTTCACAACCTATTCACTTACTCTAACATAGAGGTCAAAGACTTTACCTTACCATCACAAATAACATGCCCTCACACAAACAATAGAGAGTAGTTCCACACACAATAAAATTCAAGAACAAATAGGAACTCAAGATAGAAAGAATTCACTCACTCTCAGAAATAAAATTCACGTGCCACATAGAATGTACCATAAGCTTGTCCGTAGTGTAATACTCTGCTAATTGAGCTCATTAAGTCAAGGATCAAGTAGGATTTTATTTTGGTTGTAACGTAGGCTATGAGACGAGTAGGATACATATGAATATAGTGGCCACATCTCCCTAAGCACTTTAATACATATACAATTTCACAAACTCAAACCCAACATTCATAGCATATTAACACCAAGCTCCCAATTTCTTTAAGCATATACAATACAAGACTTACCACTAGCAAGGAATAATTTTCTTTATAATATATATGCACACCAACATTTTTTCTTTTCTAGATTCTAATTTTCTCTTCTTCTTTTTTTCAATTCCCTACAAGTGGTTCTCATAATTTTTCAAATAGTGCACCTTTCTCCTTTTCTATAATTCCACTCAAAAACTCAACCATATTTCCACTTAGTTTTTAACAAACTCATAAATAGATCAAGTGCTTTAGAGAAGCAAAAGTTCAAACAGATAGTCAATTCAAACAAAGGGGTCAGGCTTGTAGTGTGGTTGCCAAGGAAAATAGAATTACAGGCTCAACAGGGCTAACTAGGATACACAACCATTAAGCGGGACACAGACATATAATTGGCTCACAAAGAAATGCCTATATCACTTCCTAGACTGAACATGACTACTATTTCGCTTTGCAAACACACAGGGCAAGTTCTAGACATTAACTAACATGCACAAAATATCAACAAAATCTCACCCACGTTAGCACATAACTCACTCAAGATCGGATCTATCCCGACTCTCTAGTCAAAGCAGTTAAGTAGGGTCACAATCATACAATTTAAGACATTTATCTAAGAGTCAAGAACTTAGCATAGGTGTCACAACTAAGGCACTCACCACTCTCAAGGCATATGCAATCAAGGAATATTACTTCAAATTAGCACTATGACTCAAGATTCTTTATTCCGATAAAACAAAATACTAAGAAAGCAATTCAGAGTTATGATTATAGACCATATTTTCTAAGAAAGCAAGAAACAAATCAAACAAAACCAACTAACAAATAGAAAACAAGTATAAATACAATCAAATAGGAGCATCCTACCCCACACTTAAGAAAGTGCATTGTCCCCAATGTAAAACAGTAAAACAAGAGTGAAAAGGTAACTCCTTGAGGCCTGTGGCCTACTCCTCATCAACACCCTCAAAGGTGCGCAAGTACTCTTCATCATCGGAGGGAATAGAATCTGCGTCCTCATCCGGTAGCATATGTGCTCCATTGTCCAAGCCCAGCCATTGCTGACTTACCACAGAGAGGGGA
Organism: Nicotiana sylvestris; assembly: GCF_000393655.2. Classification (NCBI taxonomy): domain Eukaryota; kingdom Viridiplantae; phylum Streptophyta; class Magnoliopsida; order Solanales; family Solanaceae; genus Nicotiana; species Nicotiana sylvestris. The sequence continues at coordinate 150,818,198 of NC_091068.1, forward strand.
TGGTCCTACTACAGCTCTGCCAAGTCAATCTCCCCCGAGCAGAGCAAAGGCGTATATCAGCAAGTAGCAGTTATAATGTCTCCTCAACACGAATAAATCTTTGATCTATAGGAACAACAACAACGAGGGGGCCTATCACGGCTCTGACATCAAAAGGCATAAGAGGTCGCAGAACCAGAATCATCTGATCATAATGGTACTCCTCCTCCACATGATGTGTCTGGAGAAGCCACGTGATGATGCTCGAGAAATACAGTCGGCGGGCCCCAATTGGTCATACTCAAGACATGTGCTCAAGAATAATCTTACCCATATCAAACTTCATCCGAGTCAAGATAGCATAAATTAGACACACCTTCAACCATGAAACGTCAGTGTCATTCTGGGTAGGCATGATCTTTGCATTAATCAACCAAAAAATGACTCTAGCAGGATGTTGGAAATGGAACCTCTTTATGTCTTTGTGGAACTCATTAGCATCTCCCATCCATGTGGAAAGAGACCCAACGCCACACAACTAGCATCTAATATCAGGATAGGGTGGCCGACGCAGCAACCTCAAGAATAACTTATGTGAGTGCTCCATGAACCTCATGATTTAATTCATTACTCGGAAAGAAAAGGGAATAATCTTCATACACCGCATCAAAATTGGCCTCAGGTTGCAAGTTAGCATAGAATTCCTTAACCATGTTCACATTCACTGACTCACCGAGATGGAACAAGCTTTCAAAGCCTAGGTATCTGATGTTGTTGTAATTCCACGAGTATTTTCTGGCTAGCTTACCATCATCAATACCAACTTTCGAGTCAAGAATCACTGCCGAAAAAAAGGTCCGGTACCGCATCCTAGCATGAGCTGGCACAACCCGAATGCCATACTTGCAGTCTGGTATTACATCTATATCTGGATCAATGCGCTTCTCTTCCTCTTCCACTAGGACAAGATAGGTACCTGCCTACCTCCTTGATGGTTACTAAAGGCAAACTCTGAGGAACCTGTGTTAGAATGTTTGCTAGGGCGGCAAAACATTATACCAGAACAAGACTAATAATATTAGACACAACACTTAAAACAAAAACAAGACCAAACAGGATAACCAACCCACACTTATGTTATTGGAAAGTTCACAAGTAAAATGCATATCGGGGGCTCAGACTATCACATTGAATGTACGCCACAAGTGAAAATCCACACAAACACCAACATAACCACGAACTACACTAGTGTAAAATACAAAATCAAGAACCTAAACTAGTAACTAAAAAAAGAAAAATAAGAAGTTATACTATTTCCCTACTATCAAAATTCAGAAGTTACAATACAACATTACACAAGCATATAGCATGAATCAGACATTCCAATTAGCACCTAGCAACACATTAGCATGAGGTGGTCAATCGATTAGCACTCGAGGCTAAAACGTTAAGGCTTCACAACATATGAACATCACCTCCCACCCCACATTTATCATCTAGCATCACATTATCTCATAACAATTATCCTCCAATTAAGCTACAATGTCTCCTTCTATGTCATTGAGGCATTTAATCAAGCATATGGTAGTCACCAAATTTACCTTAAAATTTCAATTTTAATTAATCAAGGATTACTACACAAACATACCAATCAACCACCCTACAACAACTACAACACCACCACAATCTAGCAATGGCACAAGGTGCTCCAAATTTGCATAAACTTTCCTCCTATTTTTGTCCATAAAGTCACCTCCACCATACTTCACCATAAAATTATTCAATAAGCACCAAGACATACCAAAAATCCTTCACAATCAAAACAACAATAAAAACCCCCACAAGTTAAGCACCATTTTCGGCCATAATAAGCAAAGAAACTAAAAAACAAATTAGCACGACTATAACTATCTAGGTTTTTGTTCAAAATTAGCTAAAACTACTTAAATACTATTATCAAATACTAAAAGAAAGAGAAGAGATGAGAGGAAGAACTTACCTTAAAATTGGAGGGGAAGAACTTTGAAGAAGAAAAATGATGGAGGATGTGGGGGTGAGTTAGAGAGGAAATATTTGAGAGAGAAAATGAGAGGTATGAGAGAAGGAAAAAAACGAGAGGGGATATATATTAAAAGAGGTCTGTTATTTTTCTATTCCAGTTTTTTCAATGTTTTTTTTGTTAAATTAACTGCCAAAATTTTACACTGTCACGTCACTAGGTGTGACGCCCCATGCAGCACGGTAGTTGAGAAATACAAAGAGTTATTTATTTTGTAAGAGTCGAGACTTTGGCCATGCGCGACGCTAGGACAAATTTCATAGAGTTCTGGCGATTTTTGCATTTTAGCCCACGGGTTGTACCCCGACTCTATTATGTACTTATTTTATGATTAATTCATGCTTATACCTTCCCAAACAAGTACCAAAATTACTGAACTATAATAATCCTACACTATAATTATCTAACTATTCTACAAAAGCAAAAAAAAAGGGTTAGAAGTAGTTCTGAGTTATAGTCGTCAGCTTGACTCCGTCACTTAGGCTCATTTGATCACGATGATAGAGGATTGCTTGTCAAATCCTCCAACAAGGCACGATTTCAACCTGTGTCCATTCACCTTAAAGCTTTCATTCCCTTCTTCATCCTTAATTTCAATGGCGTCGTACAGTGAGACATGTTTTATCACATACGGACATGTCCATATTGATTTGAATTTTTCGGGGAACAACATAAGTCTACTACTGTATAGTAAGACTTTGTTCCCTTCATGAAACTTGTTACATCCCGTAAGTTTGTACGTTTAATTTGTCGTAAGACAATTGACATAGATTCAAGGATAAGACTATTTTTGAGGTTATAATTATTTATGCTATTTATAACAAGTGATAAGTAAGTACCGTGAAGGTTAGAGGGTAACCAAATCAAATAATATGAGTGTTATTGAAGGTTCTCAGTTTGGGATAAAATACGATCCCAGCTATAATGCCCCGCATTTATGGACTAGTGTCATACAAGGTACCACATGACCACGATAGTAAGTGTATAAAGTATGTTAAAAGTGATTAGTATTTTAAGTAATTTTGTGATAATTCTTAATTATGTGGATAATTGGTTAATTATTATTTAGTGGAAGAGTAACAAGTTAATTAAGAAATTTGTGGTTAATTATTGGGGTGGATAAGCATTAACGTGGCAGCAAGTAGGGATTCAATATTGACTAGGCAAGTTTTGAATCTAGGTGGAAAGATTAGGGAATTTTTTGACCAAATAATCCACAAAAGTGGGGGCCCACCCCCACTATGGTTAAAGACCTCTCTAATTCATTACATTATTCCTACAATATAATGTAAATTGCTTCAGCAAACTCACACAAGTTGTTAGCAACGTGATTTGCTACAAAATTCATACAAGACTATTTAGCAACGTGAGAATTTGCGATTCTAAGGAAGTACGGTGGAATATTAATCAAGAATATCATACAAATTCTCCCCTACTTCGATCCACCGTTACGTATTTTGCCGCAATTAACGTGTGTTAGAGTATTTGTTAAGAGAATCGGCTCAGGTATGTTTAGGTTAATCCTTCCTTTTTTGGCAAGATCCAAGTAATGATACGTAAATGTAATAATATTCCATAAGTGGTTCTACTCCTAGCAGTTAAGGATGTCTATGTTATTCATTCTTGTAAAGTGATATTCAAGCATACCTAAGTATGTTCCTAAGTCTTTATAAAGGTATTTGATAAAGATGTTAATCTTTATAATATAATGATACATGCATCTTCATTTACCACCGTGCTACAGCCGGTTGGACAGATATGCATCTTCATTTACCACCTAGATACGGTCGGTCGGGCAGTTACCACCGGATGGGCAGTTATGTATCATTATTTACCACAGATTAGGAAATAATGCATTTACCACCATGCGACGGCCGGTCGGGCAGTTACCACTAATCAGTTGGGCAGTCATGCATCATAAAATATGGATAATAGTCCCAAAGAGAAGCATTATATATATATATATATAAGTATAATAAGTATGCATATACGAAGGCACTTCAGAGATTCAAGTTGATTCTTATATGTTTTTAATTAATGTTGACTTATTGTTATGTTTCAGTTCTGTCTTACATACTCGGTACATTAATCGTACTGATGTCCTTTTGTTGGGGACGTTGCATTCATGCCTGCAGGTATAGATAATCAGTTTGAAGAGCCCTCACAGTAGACGAGGTTAGCATTCACCGAAGGATCGGTAAGACTCCACCTCATTCGGAGTGCAGCCGAGTCTATAAGTCATTGTGTTAGAGTTTTGCTACAAACTTATGGATAGGTCGGTACCCTGTCCCATTTGATGTCAAATAATCTTAGATGCTTTGTAGATAGAGGTTCAATTTGTACAGTATGTCAGAGGCCTTAATGGCCCATATGTATTAATATTTTAAGAACGATGGTTCATTTATACAATGCTTGCCCACTTATAGTTATACATTACAAGTTGTGGCCATGTTGGCCCATGATAGTTACAAAAAATGAGTTACAGAGTGGTTCGCTTGGGCCAGTACGGCACCGGGTGTCAGTCATGCCTCCCCAGGTTTGGGGCGTGACAAAGTTGTATCAGAGCAGATCGTGTCCTAGGGAGTCTATAAAGACATGCCTAGTAGAGTCTCACTTATGGGTGTGTTGTGTGACATATTTTTAATTGAGAGGCTATAGGGCATATAGGAAATGTTACCCTTCTTTTGTTTCCAGATCGTTCCATAGAGCTGAGTCATATGAAGTCAATATAAAGCTTTCGCCGGATTATGTATGCACCAAATGAGCAAGTATCTCAGTAGAGCATTAAGGCATGGATGTAATTTTCACATATGTGGAAGGGAGGTTATGAAAGCGACAAGCGATACGATGAGAGATTAAAAGATAAGTAAGACAAAAGGGAAGAAGATGCGATATTCTTAAGTGCTGATCGTTGTGAATAATATAGACTTCACATGAAGGTTGGGTTTTAGTTTAGTTTACAGAGGAGACTCTACAAAATTTTCGTAAGTCTCTAAGAGTTAACATTCGAGGACGAATGTTTCTAAAGAGGGGAAGGATGTTACATCCCGTAAGTTTGTACATTGGATTTGTCGTAAGATAATTGACATAGGTTCAAGGATAAGATTATTTTTGAAGTTATAATTATTTATGCTATTTATAACAAGTGATAAGTAAGTACCATGAAGGTTAGATGGTAAATTCATTAAAGAAGCTGAGTTTCGTTGAAGGTTGCCGATTTGGAATAAATTACGGTCCGGGCTATAATACCCCATATTTATAGACTAGTACCATACAAGGTACCACATGACTATGATAGTACGGTGTATAAAGTATATTAAAAGTGATTAGTATTTTAAGTAATTTGAGATAATTCTTAATTATGTGGGTAATTGGTAAACTATTGATTAGTGTGAGGTTAACAAGTTAATTAAAAAATTGGTTGTTAATTATTGGGATGGATAAGCATTAATGTGGCAGCAAGTAGGGATTCAATATTGACTATGCAAGTCTTGGAGCTAGGTAGCAGGATTAGGGAATTCTTTGGCCAAGTAATCCACAAAAGCGGGGCCCACCCTCACTAAGGTTAAAGACCACTCTAATTCATTACACTATCTCTACAATATAATGTAAATTGCTTCAGCAAACTCATATAAGATGATAGCAGCGTGATTTGATACAAAATTCATACAAGACTACTTAGAAATGTGAGAATTTGCGATTCTAAGGAAGTGCGGTGCAATCTTTCTCAAGAATATCATACGAATTTTCCGCTACTTTGATCCGTTGTTACGTGTTTTATCGCAATTAACGTGTGTTAGAGGATTTTTCAAGAGAATCGGCTCAGGTATGTTTAGGCTAATCCTTCCTTTTTTTGGCATGATCCAAGTAATGATACGTAAACGTAATGCTATTCCATAAGTGGTTCTATTCCTAGCAGTTAAGGATGTCTATGTTATTCATTCTTGTAAAGTGATATTCTAGTCTGCCTAAGTATGTTCCAATGACTCTATTGAGATATTTGATAAAGATGTTAATGTTTATTATATAGTGATACATGCATCTTCATTTACCACCGTGCTACGGTCGGTTGGGCAGACATGCTTCTTTATTTACCACCGAGCTACGGTCGGTCGGGCAGTTACCACCAGTTGTGCAGTTATGTATCATTATTTACCACCGGTTGGAAAGTCATACATTTACCACCATGAGACGGCCGATCGGGCAGTTACCACTGATCAGTTAGGCAATCATGCATCATAAGATATGGATAATAGTCTCAAAAAGAAGCATTACTGCTTTAGTATAATAAGTATGCATATACGGAGGTACTTCAGAGATTCAGGTTGATTCTTATATGTTTTTAATTAATGTTGGCTTATTGTTATGTTTCAGTTCCGCCTTACATACTCGGTACATTATTTGTACTGACGTCCTTTTGTTAGGACATTGCATTCATGCCTGCAGGTATAGATAATCAGTTTGACGATCTCTCATAGTAGACGAGGTTAGCATTCAACGAAGGATCGGTAAGACTCCACCTCATTCGGAGTGCATCCGAGTCTATAAGTCATCGTGTCAGAGTTTTGCTACAGACTTATGGGTAGGCCAGTACCCTGTCCCATTTTATGTCAAATAATCTTAGAGGCTTTTTAGACAGAGGCTGATTTTGTACAGTATGTCAGAGGCCTTGACGGCCCATATATATTCATGTTTTAAGAACTATGGTTCATTGATACAACGCTTGCCCACTTATAGTTATACATTACAAGTTGTGGTCGTGTTAGCACATGATAGTTAAAAAAAAAGTGACCTACAAAGTGGTTCTCTCGGGCTAGTATGACACTGGGTGCCAGCCACGACTCCGCAGGTTTGGGATTTGACAAAACTCCTTTGGCTTAATTAAACGATTAGTCCAAACTCCTCCAATTCATTCATTTGCGCCAACTTGTGTTCAACTACAAGGCTAAGAACAAGATTAAGCATCTTAATTGCCTAATAAACTCTATGTTCTATCTCAACAAGAAGGTGACAAGATTTGTTATACATTAGTTTGAATGGTGAAGTCTCTATGGTTGTTTTGAACACAATTTTGTATGCCTATAGAGTTTCATCCAACTTTACCGACCAATCCTTACGAGAAGCATTAACCGTCTTTTCAAGAATTCGTTTAAGTTCACAGTTAGCCACTTTAGCTTTCTCACTAGTTTGGGCATGGTACATGGTTCCTGTTTTGTGTGTGACCCCATACTTAGACAATAATGCAGCGAACTACTTGTTCACAAAGTGCGACCCATTGTCACTGATAATCACTCGAGGTGTCCCAAAGCGGGTGAAGAAGTTCTTCTGTAAGAACTCACACACCACCCGAGCATCATTAGACTTAGTAGGGATTGCTTCAACCCATTTAGAGAAGTAGTCAAGGGCTACTAGGATATACTCATATGAAGATGGGAATGGGCCCATGAAACAATGCCTCAAACGTCAAAAATTTCACATGCCAGAATAGAGTTTAGCGGCATTTCATCCCTCTTGCTACTGTTACCTGCCCTTTGACATTTGTCACATGTAGC